>NC_138170.1:64218536-66618536 GCF_964165515.1 Mesoplodon bidens | reverse complement strand
TATTCCTTTGCTGTAAGACCCCTTACTCCATCTTCAAAGACAGCAATACAATATTCAAAAAAAATTTAAGAAGCACTCATATAGTGAGCCATGTCTGGACTGAAGTCCTTCCTCAGTCTCTGGTGTCATTTTTCACAGTATTCAATCAAATATTCATTTCTGTTCATTCAATAGATATTTACTGTGCATCTATCTTGTGCCAAGCATTGGACCAGATCCTGGGGACAGGGCTGTAAACAACGCCAGTCTAGGGCCTGAAGAGCTTATGGTGATGTCTTCCAAAGGAATGGAAACCAAGGCCATGGCCATAGCCAGTCCTCCAGGGCAGATGCTTCCCTGGCTGCATTCAGGGAGATGTCCAGAGCGCTGGACATTTACTGTCACACATTCCCCTGTGGAAACCTCACCTTGCTGTTGACAGCAGAGCACAGTGAGTGTTTTTGGCTGCAGGTGCTGGCATTCGTACCTGGCATACAGTAGGGACATAGTGTATGCACATAGAACTGTAACACTCAATTACGGCTGACTGCCTCTCCTCCCCCAGCCTTCTCTCTTCTCCCCTTCTCTTCATCCCCTCCGTCCCCTTCCTTCCTCCTCCTCCAGATTTGTCCCCCAAAAGCCCTCCTTTATTCTTTCCTACCATTTCCCCCTACATCTCCCAAAAATCGCCATGTGCATTTTACCAATCTGTGTAGCAAAAACAGCTGGGGATCCAATGGTTCTCAAGAGTTTGTTTTAAGCCAGGATGACATACACATATCACGTACCCCTGACGCACAGCACTTAGGAACATCTATAGCTTTGTAACCTGACTCTTCCTTTTGAAGGCTCTTCAGTTCAAATGCATAGTTGGGGCAAGCCAATCACCCGCCCACAGGCGCCTGGACGCTGGGGTGCCTCAGATGCCCACTGCAGGAAGATTAGATGCAGCTGTAAGGCTCTGATATGCCAGGCGGCCCTGCCACTGGATGATATTTTGAAGGGCCAAGGGACCTCCCCTTTTTGGCTAATAGCAGCAAACACAGCTCAAACACAAGGGGGAATGGGGCACAGGGCGGGCACAGAGCAAACAGGGCTGTTTGAAGTAGTATAATCCAAATCCACACCCTGACTATGAGGCAGGAATTTAGAAATTCATTCCTCCAGAGGGGAATGAAGTATTGGGTTGTTCCAAAGTGGTAGCACAGAGTAGACGGCCTAAGTGCCTGAGCCCACAGCCCATCCTGGTTCTCACCAACATGCAACCAGAGCTAGACTCCACATCCACAGTCAGCATTGTGGGTGAGGCCCAGACCTCAGCCTTCCCTGTAATTTCGATGGATATTGTGTGACTCCTTGCCCAGAGGACTAAACTTGATCTCTCGGATGGAATATCCAGCATAGATTCTCTCTTACGAAAAGGAAAGAAAAGGAAAGAAAATTGCCTCTGGCTTTCCAAGTGAAAGAAATAGATTCCCTCTCCCCAAGCCCCTGTTTACAGCAAAGCTGACGCAGAGGGCTAATGTGTGTTTATTCGAGGCAGTCACTCGGGTTTGCAAAATACAGAGGGCTCGAGTCCCCTGTACAGGATGTGGGCTGGGAGGCGGGAGAAGGAGCCTTCGTGATGAAGTAGGTGCTTAACCTCCTTCACCCTCACAACTGCACTATTTGTGAAGTAGGCATGAGGGATTCCATTTCAGAGATGAGAAAACTGAAACTCAGCAGGATGAAGAGCAATTCCCTCAAAATACCCAGATTCACAGAACAAAACCAGGGTTCAGAGTCTGGTTGGCCCGATTCCAAAGTGCTTTCCTCTACAACCCTCTGCATTCGCTCCAGAAACCTCTCCCAGGGAGGGCAGGGGCGGGGCGCACATGTGGAAGGTAGACTTGTAATTAAAGCTGGGAAAATCCATGATCTCCTTGGAAACTAACTAATCATTCACCCCACGTGTTTCCCAGCAGTGGAATTGGGGCTCAGGCATCAACAGTCCCACATCCCTCAGCCCCCGCCCCGACACCTTTTCTGGTCTGGAGCCAATCCTGGCAGGTGTACAGCCTCTCACCCACCAGCCGTGTGTACTGGAGTCACCTTTCCAGGCACACAGCTGTTGCAACAGACACTCATATGTCCACTTACCTTCTCTAAACCGTCCAGTCACCACCGAGTTCTTGGGTAGCTCCTGTTTCTAGGCCTGGAGTCCCTGCCCCTTTGGCTGGTCCCTGCTATGAAGCCTTGCCCTTGGCTCACCCAGCTCTAAGCCCGATGGACTTTCAAGTGGCTACCTGTCTACTCTTGCTTCTCCCCAAGACCAAGAGACTCCCTTTTCCGTGCCCCACACTTGGATACTAGCAAACCCTTCTCATGTGTCAAGCCCAATTACTGATGTGGACACAGTAAGTTTTTGGTCACCTCCCTCAGAATCCAACTCCACAAATGTGTGCCTACCTCTTCCCCACCCCCAGTGCTAAGATCCTGGCGTTCCTTCCAACCCTGCTCACCTGAGCCACCACCTTCACAGGTGCAGACACAATGATGGTGATGTGACTGTGAGGACTGGTGCATTATTTAGCAACAATGTGTAAAACACGTAGGCTAGAACTTTCACTGCCTGCTAGTAAACACGGAGTTACAGGATTCAATTACAGCCCTGGGACAATTGATTTTTACCAATAACTTTGTTGTTTTTTTTTTTGCGGTACGCGGGCGTCTCACTGCTGCGGCCTCTCCCGTTGCGGGGCACAGGCTCCGGACGCGCAGGCTCAGCGGCCATGGCTCATGGGCCCAGCCGCTCCGCGGCATGTGGGATCCTCCCGGACCGGGGCACGAACCCGTGTCCCCTGCATCGGCAGGCGGACTCTCAACCACTGTGCCACCTGGGAAGCCCACCAATAACTTTTCATAAGATGATTTACTGATTTTAACATGACACAACCAACTCAGGCACACCAGTTCCTGACTGCATGGAATACTGATATCTCATCCATCTTCCTGTCCCTGGAATGACAAAGCACTGGCAGGTAGAGATGTGAAACAAAAGCCCGAAAGCCCAATCAAGCCGACAGTACTCATGGCATAACATCCAAGTGCACCCCTTCCAAGGGAGGTGCGGCCACCCGTCACCATGGCAGGAGCTGGAGGGAGACGGGTAATGAGAAGTACGGGAGGTGCCGGGCGTGTTGTGAAATGTGGGGAACGCAAGGTGCTCATTGACAGTGTTTGCTCATGCAAGGCACCGAGGAAAGGTATTACCAAGCAGTACGGCAGAAATCGATAACTCACTGACCACCAGGCAGCCTAGAATCTTTGGCCCGTACCCAAGAGCACAAGAGAAAGCTGTCCGAGAGACCAGCATCCACTCTGGCGCGGCCTGCACGTTAGGCCCTGGTGTGCCTAACCGGACCTGCCTGTCCCCGCTGGCTGCCCACCCTCCTCCACGGCAGGGTCCCACCAGTTCCCTTACTTGTTGCCCCCGGCTGGCCACGGTTCCTCCTTTGGGATGCGCCTTCTCCTCTCAGGAAGCAGCACGCACTGGACAGACACCTTAGTGCCTCTTCAAAGCCAACGCCCCAAACAGGCCAGGATATACCTGACCAGCCACACTGCAGCCCAGGGAGCCCGCCAGCTCTTTCTTCCAACACTTACAACTTTCACCTGGGTGCCTACTAGAGCAGTGTTTCTCAGAATCACCTGGAGAGCTTAAAATTCAGATTGCTACTAATTTAGTTTGCCTTGAGGGAATCCAAGAATTTGCCTTTCTAACAATTCCCAGGTGATCCTGATACTGCTGGTCCCGGGACCACCTTTGGAGAGCCAAGCACTGTGTTAATGAAAGCCTGAGAGTGCTCTGAATCAGTGTAAGGCACAGCTAGTGCTTCACTCTCTTGCAAAACTTGTCCTGAGCCCAAGATGGAACTAGACAGGAAAGCCCGTCAACAGCCCTACTCTCGTGTCCAGTATAAGACATGGTTCCCCGAGCGCGGCCTGGCTCTGATATTGTTCTTGAGTTCCTGGTTGGGGGCAATCAACAATTAAATGAGAACTTCATGGCACTTTAAGAACACACTGTGTGGGATGGACCCCAAGATAGACTTTTACTGAAGTGCAGGCAGCTACAGATTACAGGTCCTGGGCCTCCCATGAATTTACAAGGCTGGTGGTTGACAGAGGCCAGACAGCCTGGTGGGGTGTCCCCATCTGGAGAAGGCACATTCTGAAGCTCCTCTCTGGGCCTTCCCTGGAGTTGCTGCTTCGCTCTGAAGCAGGCCTCCAGGACTTCATTTATTTACAAAGCAAAAGGAATTTGGAGCTGGTGCACTGGAGGTAGGTGATTCAGCAGTCTGCTCTGGCCTCCCCATTCTAGGGAAGAGATCACTGGGCTTGCAGTGAAGGAATGCAGGCTCCAGGCCTCCTCAGCACTAAATGGATATGTGACCTCAAGCATCGTCTCAACATTACTGAATACCTTATTTCTTCTGTTAGGGGGAAAAAAATATCTGTCCTAATCACAAATGCATAATGATGTTCTAGGACATTAGTTAATTTCATTAGTATTATTGTTATTTTTCCTAGGAGAGGATTATTGACCCCAAAGAAGCTTCTTCCTTGTTCTGGGACACTTTCCTGGCCCCTCCCTCCTGTATAATTTTTGCCAGTGTTTCATCAAACACTTGTTGAGCCCCTGCTCCTTGCCAAGCACTGCACCAAATACCAGAGCACAAAAATGAAGAAGACAAGATTCTCAGCCTCAAAGAGCTCTCAGCCTAGTAGGAGTGATAGCAAGTGTCAAATAATCCCGTTCCAATGGGATGTGTTGATACCAGGGTGTGCAGAGGGCACTCTGAAGCAGAAGAGAGGCCTCATATTCCTACCTAATATTTAGTCTCCCATCTTCCTTAGTAACAGTACTCCCAGTTTTTAGTTTGATATGGGGCCACCCAAATAAAGATTATAGTTTCTATCCTCCCAGGTAGCTAGATGTGATTATGTGACTAAGTTCTGGCCAATGAGATATCATTGCAAATGGTATGGGGATATTTCTAAGAAATGTCCTTAGACAACAATTAGCATGTGCCCTTTCTCCTTACCCCTTCCTCCATCCTGTTGCCTGGAATGCAGATGTGATGGCTGGAGCTCCAGCTGCATCTTAAACCATGAGGATAGAGATGTCCTTGAAATGATAGAGCAGTGAACTAGAAAGGAGTCTGGGTCCCTAACAGCTTTGTGTACCACACCTGGGTTGCCTATATCCAGAATTCATTTGCATGAGAGAAAGTAAATAAACTTCTATCTCATTTTTAAGCCACTATTATTTTGGGTTTTCTGACACATGCAACTGAGCCTAATCCCAACTAATTCAAAGCCAGGTTGTGAGTGGCTTGACGACTTTGGACTTCATTATAGAGGCAATAAGGAGCTACAGACAGTTTATAAGCTGTGGAGTAACTTGAGGTGGAAAGATAAAGGGAGAAGGAAAAAAAATGACCCAAGATGTAAAGAGACTGTGGAAATTTACTTCTGTTGATAGAAATGAGGAACCTCTGATTTGAAGGGAAGGTAGGTGAGCATGATTTTAGACTTGTGGTCTTTGAGGTGACTGCAGTGATTCAATGTTAAAGAATCCAAAAGGTAACTGGGGGTGTAGAAGTGAATCATCAAAGAGAGGTAAGGACTGGATCTATAGGAATTACTTGTATAAAAGTAATAGCTGACATACTACAACATGGATGAATTTTGAGGACATTATGCTGAGATAAGCCAGTCACAAAACGACAAATACTGTATGATTCCACTTCTATGCGGTACCTAGAGTAGTCAAATTCATAGAGACAGAAAGTAGCATGATGGTTGCCAGGGGTTGGGAAGGTGAGAATGGGGAGTCAATGTTTAATGGAGACAGAGCTTCAGTTTTACGAGGTGAAAGGATCTCTGGAGATGGATGGTGGTGAAGTCTGTACAGTATGAATATACTTAGAATATACTTAATACCACTGAACTGTACACTTAAAAATGGCTCGGGGGCTTCCCTGGTGGCACAGTGGTTGAGAGTCCACCTGCCGATGCAGGGGATGCGGGTTCGTGCCCCCGTCCGGGAAGATCCCACATGCCGTGGAGCGGCTGGGCCCGTGAGCCATGGCCGCTGAGCCTGCGCGTCTGGAGCCTGTGCCCCGCAATGGGAGAGGCCACAACAGTGAGAGGCCCGCGTACCACACACACACACACACAAAATGGCTAGGATTGTAAAAACATATACATATGTGTATGTGTGTGTGTGTGTGTGTGTTTGAATAAATAAATAAAGGAAATATCTATTAACTTTTAAAAGTAATAGCCCAACCTCAAGAGTAGATGAGGTTTCCTGGAAAGAGGGAAAAGTGACCCAGAAGGGCTCACCTTTAGGAAACAGAAGAAGGAAGCTGGTCTAAAGAAAGAGCGACAGTTGGTCTGAGAGATGGAAGGAGAGGGAGGAAAGGCTTTATGTCACAAAAGGCAAAGAGGGAGAGAATTTGTGACATGATTCAGAAACTTTTGGAAAGTAGCAATGCCCGAGAGAGAGAGAGAGAGATTGTTCAGCAAAGTCTAACCAAATTGTTTTGGTAACAAAAGAGTCTGTGAGTTAGCATTTCATGCAAGACTGAAACTGCAGGTGGTGATCATCTAAATTGGATTTTTCAAAGCTGGTCAAAGAAAATGTCATGTACAGCAAGACTGGGCCTGCGTGAAGAGCAACCCAGGCACCCATTCCATTGTAATTATTTTCAAGGTAAAAGGGCTGCCTGCATGAAGTGCAATGGAGAATCGATGCAATCAGAAGTCAGTTTCTGAGCTATGGTAGGAACCCAGAAACGCAGGGTAAAATGTGTCAGCAGCACACTTGGGAGAAATGCCCAGGAAGAGGGAAAAAAATGGTCCCAGAGAGAAGAGAATTCTAGAAAAGAATCTTCACCGTCTTAAAACTGCTCCCTCCACTTTGAGTCGGTCTGGAGAGGTGACCTTTAACACTTGATCCATCTGGGATCACTTTAAGAACTGAGGCCTGTGGAAAAAACCTTGGCTTAATGTCTGGTAACAGAATTCCTCTTAGAGAGGAAACTGTCTTCCCACAGGATAGTACCTTTACCAGCCTTCAGATGGCGGGTGTGACTGGAGGCATAGGCTAGCAGGAGACAAGCTTATGAAGGACAAGGTTAAATAGGGCTGCATCGGCGAAGGGATGGGAGAACAGAGTGGGGGACCAGTAGGAGTACAGAGTCCCTAAAGGACTTCTAAAAGTAGAGGGCTTGGGCTTCCCTGGTGGCGCAGTGGTTGAGAATCCACCTGCCAATGCAGGAGACATGGGTTCGAGCCCTGGTCCAGGAAGATCCCACATGCCGCGGAGCAACTAGGCCCGTGAGCCACAACTACTGAGCCTGCGCGTCTGGAGCCTGTGCTCCGCAACAAGAGAAGCCGCGACAGTGAGGGGCCCGCGCACCGCGATGAAGAGTGGCCCCCGCTCGCCGCAACTAGAGATAAGCCTTCGCACAGAAACGAAGACCGAACACGGCCAAAAATAAATTTTAAAATAAATAAATAAATAAAATTTAAAAGTAGAGGGCTCTCACGGTCCACTGTTTGCAACTCTGTAATGAAAACGCACTCCTGTCTCCTCAACCTTTATTGGAGGACGGAGGTTTGGGTAAAAAGTAAAGAACAAAGGATGAATTCCCTGTTGGCACAAACACCAGGGTAGCAATAAAGGGAAAGTCCCAGGGCCAGAGCAGAGAACAAGAACTCGTTGGAGACAGGAAGCTGGAACCAGAGGTGACCTTGAGAATGAGAGCAGGAAGCCCCCAGGCAACGAACGTCTGGGGTAGATTACCGTGAAGGTCTGGCTTCGTGAAGAGCCGTGCTGGGGCTTGCGGCTGTTGGAATAGCCAATCAATCTTTTTAGCAATATACCACTTGTATCCTTAATCCGGCTCCGTCCTGTCTCCTTCAATCCAACATAACAAGTTGCAAAGAGAGGGGGCGGCTCATAATGTCACACGAAACTGAGAGATCAAAGAGGAGGAGAACTAAGGAAAGGTCATCCGATTTGATGACAGTGGAAAGGAATTTTTCAGCAGGAGTAAGGTCAGGGGTGCTACATGCAACGGTGTGGATTGTGCACTGCACAAAGGCAGCCCATCTGCAAGGCATCCTCCCTTCCCGGTCATCACAGAGTGGATATTCAAGACAATTTTCCAGCCAAAGGGAGAAAACTATCTTGAGGAATGGGTCCCTTTTCTTAATTGGCACAATGTGATGGGCCAGCAGCAGCCTTGGTGGAGACAGAAGGCAGACGGCACGAAGGTTATAAACAAATCGCTAGTGAAGAAATGAAAGCCGTGCATTTGGAGCTCCGACACGGGTATATATGCTATTTATCTAGAGCTGCATAACAAATTACTCCAAAATTTAACAGCTTAAAACAACAAACGTTTATTATCTCACAGTTCTGTAAGTCAGGAATCCAGGAGCAGTTCAGCTGAGTGATTCTGGCTCAGGGTATCTCATAAACCTGCAGTAAAGCTGTCGGCTGGGGCTGCAGTGATTTCAACGCAACTGGGGCCGAAGGATCCACTTCGGAGCTTTCTCATGGGGAAGCTGGCAGACTTCCCTTCCTCCCCGTCGTTGGGCTGAGGGTCTCAGTTCCTCACCACACCACGCCGGCGTTTCCATAGAGTTGCCCACAGCATGGCAGTTTGCTTCCCCCAATGTGAATGATGCAAGAGAGAGATGATGGAGAGAAGGGATGGGGTGAGAGAGAGGGAGGGGAGGAGAGAGGACAGGAAGATGGGAGAAAGGGAGAGGAGAGGGAAGCATGGATACATTTCCAGGGGAAAACAAGATGGGAGGAGGGGAGGGGAGGAGAGGGAAGGGGGGAGAGGAGCGGAAAAGAAAAATGTGGATACATTTCCAATACAGAAACCATAGTCATTTTATAACCTAATCTCACAAGGGACATCCCGTCCCTTTTGCTCTCTTCTGTTCTTAGAATAGGTCAGTAAGTCCAGCCCTCATTCAAAGGGAGAGGAGTACCCTAGATTGTGAATACTGGGAGATGGGGATCATTGGAGCCATCCCTGTCAGGATATCAAGTTTCAACCACTCTTCCAGTGAGATCTTTACTGGAGAGGGAAAGCAAAATCTTTCTCTCATCCTGGGGGAGAGATCATTTAAGAGACAACAGAATTTGGGAAAAGCTCTAAGCTCACTTTCAGCAGAAACCAGAGTGTGCCCCAGTTAGTGACACAGCGCCTGAGTTGAGCCTGATTGCAGAAATCATTGCCACTGGCTGCCCCTCAGCAGGGACCTGGTCATTTGCTTTACAGGGATTTAAGCTTTGGTGCCCAAGCAAGTTGCCTGCATCTACCTCATGTGGGTATGAAGAAAGTTCATGAATGCCAACAAAGGTTTTTAATTTGGAGGAACAGCCCAAGCAAAAATCGAAAGAGGCATTCAAGGAAAACAAAGCACCTCAGAGGCCGGCTTTGATTCTGCTTTCTGAGTAGGCAGACCTGTTATGGAGAAGTATGGAGGGAAGAAAAGGCTCACCAGATCAGCCAGTAACAGGCAGCACCTGTTTCCCGCACCTCCAATATCCAGGGCTGGTCAGGCCCCCTAGAAGGCTGGGCTTGAGACTGCCAACTATACCCTAGAATAAAAGTCCTGTGTGGAGGGACTTCCCTGGTGGCGCAGTGGTTAAGAATCCGCCTGCCAATGGAGGGGACACGGGTTCAATCCCTGGTCCAGGAAGATCCCACATGTCATGGAGCAGCTAAGCCCATGCGCCACAGCTACTGAGCCTGCGTTCTAGAGCCCATGAGCCACAACCACTGAAGCCCGCATGCCCCAGAGCCTGCACCGCAACTACTGAAGCCCGCACACTCTAGGGCCCACATGCTGCAACTATTGAGCCTTCATGCTGCAACTACTGAAGCCCGTGCACCTAGATCCTGTGCCCCGCAACAAGAGAAGCCACTGCAATGAGAAGCCCGTGCACCGCGACAAAGAGTGGCCCCTGCTTGCCACAACTAGAGAAAGCCCACGCGAAGCAACGAAGACCCAACGCAGCCAAAAAAATAAAGTCCTGTATGGAGAGTAGCCTCTTGTCTCATCCTGACTTACACCCCCCATGGGACTCTATGGAGACAGAGAGAAGCACAGGGATAAAAGAGAGATATTCTCAACTTGGAACATACTGAAACAGGAGGGAAGGGGGCAGGGCAGAAACTTTAAAGGAATGACATAGCCCGAGGACATGCATAAACTGATTAGAACCAAATGGGTCCAAGATGGCAGACAAGTTGACTTCCACTAGACCTTGAGCCTTGAGCTCCCTGTAACACATCAGCAAGCTAAATGACACACCCACAGGCACCATGACAGTTCCAAGGCTGACCATAGGGATCAAAAAGTGGGTGGTGGCCCAATTCCTCGAAATCCCCACCCCTTCCTGAATTAGCTGGAATACTCCTTCCACTCATTAGCCTATGAAATTACCCACCCCTATAAAAACTGACAATCCCATACCCTGGTGCCTTTCTCACCTTCTGAGATGGTCTGCACCTTGTCTGTGGAGTGTGTTTCTCTCCAAATAAATCCACTTCTTACCTATCACTTTGCCTCTCACTGAATTCTTTCTGTGATAAGACATCAAGAATCTGAGCTTCATTAAGTCCTGAAACCAGGTGTGTGATCTCAGTTGGAAGACCGTGGGTTTTGGCCAGGTTCGAGTCCCGGTCACATGGATTCAAATCCCAATCTGAGTTTTGACCAGGTTCGAGTCCCGGCCATGTGGGTTTGAGTCTCAGTCTGAGGCGCAAGGTTTCAATACCATTAGATGACAGCCAACTCTTCTGGATTCTTTTAGATGTGCCTGTAATTTCTGAACCACTCTGGAGTTGATTCAATTAATAAATATTTATTGAGGGCCTGTTATAATGATGGGTGAGCTCCAGGCCATCGGCTGCCACACATGAAGTGGGCCAGGCGCTAGGAGGTGGGCCAAGCTGGTGGGCATGGTGTCGGGAAGTTGTTGCGTCAGAGGTTACAGTTCAGGGTCGGTTCATTGGGCAAGAAGATGTGCAGTAACCATGAACCCAAACTTCAAAGTCAAGGGCAGAGACTGACAGGAGATCAAAGGCAAGACACACATAATACTGAATCTGCGTAAGAGAGCCAAGGCTAATGCTCAGCAGTTCCAAGTGAACAGGGAAAGCATACATATCCCTGGCCAGAGAGTAGAGGCCAGGAGCCAGCATCCTTTCCTGAAAATAGGGCTTGCTTCTGACATGTTCAGCGCCCTGTCCTCAGTATCATAGTGATCAATTCAGGTGCTCAGGCCAGGCAGGAGAACACAGAGGCGTGGTCATCTCTATAGATACCCATAAGTCAAGGTTTGGGGTCTAAGGTGGGCATCAGAAAACAATCAGGGAAAAGCATCCAGACCCAGAGGCCAGGAAAGGTGGCTCAGGATCCAGAATAGGTGAGTGGGGTCACGTAACAGCCCAACCAAGGTATGAATGCTGATTCCAGGGAATTCTCAGGATTAACTGTAGAATTAATTCCAGGATTAAATATTTTAAGCAGCCTTGTTCTGCTGGACTGAGGACTGAGGCCATGTCTGTCTTTTATTGGGTATCGCCAGCCTGGCCCAGAGCCTGGCATGAAATACATGCTCAGTAAGTGTGTGGAGGGAGCAACTGCTCCCAGAGAAAAGTGGGGATCTGCAGAGGGTGGGGCCCAGGTCCAGGGCCCAGAGAGTCCTCACAGGTCAGTGCAGAGGTAGAAGGGTTTTTCTTCCAGTTATAAGGAATCAGGTGAAGCCAACAGAGCCCAGATTTCAGGCTGAGAGCAAGCAGTAAGATGCCAACCTTCTATTTCATGTTCCTCCCCCTGTCACCCTCCTGGGTCTCCTTCAGAACAGAGCAGAGGACTCCAAGGACAGCAGCCATTCACCTTTCCCAGGGCCCGGCCTCCAAATGATGGATCTGTGTAGGTGGAAGCCAAGCGAACAACTTCAACATGAGACTGTGAAATATTCCCTATACCCATAACTAAGTGGGTGGCTTTGAGCAAGTCATTTAACCTGTCTCTATTGTAGCCACAAACTCTTTCCTTATCCGTACTAAGAAGCTTTTTAATCTGATGTAGTCCCACTTGTTTATTTCTGCTTTTGTTGCCTTTGCTTTTGGTGTCAAATTCAAAAAATCACTGCCAAGACCAATATCAAGGAGCTTCATTTCTCTGAGTTTTCTTCCAAGAGTTTTACAGTTTCAGTTATTACATTCAAGTCTTTCATCCATTTTGAGTTGACTTTTATGTATGGTGTGAGATGGGGGTCCAATTTCATTCTTTTGCATGTGGCTGTCCATGTTTCCCCATTTATTTAAGAGACTATCCTTTCCCCATTGTATATTCTTGGCTCCTTTGTTGAAAATTAACTGACCATACATACATGGTTTTACTTCTAGGCTCTCTATACTGTTCCACTGGTCTATGTATCTGTTTTTATGCCAGTACCACACTGTTTCGATTACTATTGAATTGTAATATAGCTTGAAATCAGGAAATGTGATGCTTCCAGCTTTGCTTTGCTTTTCTCAAAACTGCTTTGACTATTTGGGGTCTTTTGTGTTTCCATAGGTTTTAGGATTATTTTTTCTGTTTATGTGAAAGGTGCATTGGAATTTTTATAGAGATTGCATTGAATCTGTAGATTGCTTTGGGTAGTATGGACATTTTAACACTACTAATTCTTTCAATCCATGAGCACAGCATATCTAAAGGAAACCATCAAAAAATAAAAAGGCAACCTATGGAATGGGAGAAAATATTTGCAAACCACATATCTGGTAAGGGATTAATATCCAAAATACATAAGGAATACATATAACTCAGCAAAAAACCAAATAACCCAATTAAAAATGGGCAAAGAATCTGATTAGACATTTTCCTGAAGAAGACATATAAATGGTCAACAGGTATATGAAAGAGTGCTCAACATCACTAATTATCAGGAAAATGCAAATCAAAAAACCACAATCACTTCACACCTGTTAGGATGGCTGTTATCAAAAAGACAATAAATGCTGGCTAGGATGTGGAGAAAAGGAAACGCTTGTACACTGTTGGTGGGAATGTGAACTGGTACAGCCACTATGGAAAACAGTATGAATATCCCTCAAGAAATTAAAAATAGAACTACCATATGAACCAGCAATCCCACTTCTGAGTATATACCCCAGGGAAATGAAACTGTTACTTCCAAGAGATATCTGTACGTCCATGTTCATGCCAGCAATATTCACAATAGTCAAGGTATTGAAACAACATAAATGTCCACTGAGGCATGAATGGATCAAGAAAATGTGGTATAAAAATACAATGGAATATTATTCAGCCTTAAAAAGAAGGAAATCCTCTCACTTGCAACAACATGGATGAAACTAGAGGGAATTATGGTAAGTGAAATAAGCCAGACAGAGAAAGACAAATACTGCTTGGTATCACTTATTTGTAGAATCTTAAAAAAAAAAAAAAAAAACGCACTCTTTAAAAAGGTCAAACTCATAGAAACGGAGAGTAGGAAAGTGGTTGCTAGGAGCTGGGAGTGGGAGAAATAGGTAGAAGTTGGTAAAATTCTACAAACTTTTAGTTACAAGATGAATACAGCCTGAGGATCTACTGTATAACATGGTGACTATAGTTGATAACACTATATTTGTATAATTGAAATTTGCTAAGAGAGTAGAACTTCAATGTCCTCAAACACACACCAAAGAAGGTGAATATGTGAGGTGATGGATGTTGATGGGGGAATCCTTTCACAATGCCTAAGTGTTTCAAATCATCTCGTAATTCATGTCTTACCATTTTATAAATTATACCTCAATAAATCTGAAAAACAAAACAAAACAAAAAACTATTTCCTCATCTGTAAAATTAAGGCATTTGACTAGAAGGAAGACTCTCCGGTTCCCTTTCTTTTCTGATATTCTGTGACTCAATTTTTCTGGCTTTGAAGAGTATATGGATTAGGATTGACCTGCCATGAAAACATGGGGTGGCTCAGCAGCTTCTAATGAGAACTGGAGTGGGTCTAGAGGAGATGCATGTACATACCCTCTGCGTTCCGTTTCCATGGGGTTTGGTTCTAGAACGCCGTGTCTGTTAGGAAGGTGAAGCATATTTCCTGTAGGCAGTTTCTTATGCTTCCTAAGCTCTCTGGGGAAGAGGCAGCATGACAAAGCTGAAAGCCTGTAGCCTTAAAAATGAAGAGACCTGGATGCTGGTTCTGAACCAGGCGTGTGAGTCAGCAATTCACTCATCCTCTTTGGGTCTCCATTTGCTCACCTCTAACGGACAGAAGGCCCACCCTGCCTGCCGTACAAGACTGTCGGGAAAGGCCTCCCCAAAACATTAAGTGCTAAACAGATGTGTCATATTGTTAGCAGAATCCTGTCAAATGGCTGGTAGGACATTAGTGAATGTGTGGGGCAAACAGTCCATAGTTTGGAGGCACAAAGGACTCCTTAAGGATTTGTACATTCTGGAAAATTAAGATGAAAGCTGGACTTTGTGAGTCTGTCTGGTAAGAGGCGATGTGGCATAGCTGTCGATCCAGGAGAACTGGAGGATCATGATTCCAACGTTGCCATTTACTAGCTGGGTGACTGCGTGCGCACCACTTCACCTTCCTTTCTTTCTTTTTTTTTTTTTTTAGTATTTATTTATTTAGGCTCCACCAGGTCTTAGTTGCAGCACATGGGATCTTTAGTTGTGGCATGAGAACTCTTAGTTGCAGCGTGCATGTGGGATCTAATTCCCTGACCAGGGAATCGAATCCAGGCCCCCTGCATTGGGAGCACAGAGTCTTAGCCACTAGACCACCAGGGAAGTCCCCACTTCACCTTTCCTGAGTCTCAGTTTTCTTATCTATAAAATGGATATAATCTTTGGACCTGCTTATTTCCCAAAGTCATCACTGGGTCAAATAAGATCATTGTTTCTAAAAATGTGGTCCACTATAAAGCCCATCACACACTGGGCATCAGTACTCCTGGGAGTGTCCGGCACTTAGAAGGGACTCCTAGTAATTAACCTGGCTGAGCCAGCGAGGCACATGCAGCCTATAGCACCAGCTCCAGCATCAGAGTAGGTGAAAGAGACAGACACTAATGAGACGATTTGTGGGCAACTACAAGTCTTCATCTGCCTCCAAAACTTTCCCCTCCTCCCTAGCCTAGAACCCTTCCCATTAGAATCACTCCCATGGAGCACGTTCAGTTGAGAGACAGCTCAGAGCCCAAGGGTATCCAGGCAAAGGGCAAGTAGGGACTAGAATCCAACCTCAATTCCACCTAGCAGGGCCTGTGCCTGCCCACAGGGAGGGGCGCTTTTCTCTAATTCTCACGGGCGGCCTGCCATATGGACCAGCACATCCCACACCTGGAAGTTAGGAAACAAGTGATCAGGGTTTAAATGAACAAATGTTCCCTGAAATGTGAGGGGCACTCTTCCACTGCCTCCCATTAGTAAACAGAACTCTAGAGAAATAAAATGCCAACCAGTAAATTCCGTGTGTGTGTGTGTGTGTGTGTGTGTGTGTGTGTAAACCTTAGTCCTCAAGGGTGTGGCAGGAGAGGGTAGTATGATGGGACCCACCCAGGAAGCCCAGTGTAGGCCGTGGGAGCTGCGAGACGTGGGCCAATGCTGGATGAGACAGAAGAGCAGCATGGCACCCATCTGGGTTCCAGGGGACGAGTTAATGGAGGGTACTTTGACCAACACAAACTTGGCTGGCCTCAGAAGCTCATGAAAGATCGGTCCTTCCAGCTTAGGCTGTAGGGGAATACCTACAGTGTGTGATATTATGTGAGGCGTCTCACCCCTCTGACCTCTCGGATGAGCCCTTAGCCTTCCACCAAAGTGCTCACTAGAGCACTTCTAACCCCTCTTCATTTGGCAACACGGTCAGACCCTGAGCACTGCTAGGTGGCTTCAAGTCAACAAGAATAAGCAGTCAAGGCCACTCCGAGGTCACCTCATCCACATGGACTCTGGTGACTCCCGTGCCCCTCTCTTCTCTCCAAATGAGACACCTTATTGCCTGAGCCTTGCAAATCCTCCAGGGAGTTCTGGGAACTGGACTCTGCGCAAGACAGTAAACAGAGACTGTGGATCGTGCCATCATGGGAAGGGAAGGAGGTCTTCCTTCAGGGAGGGCAGCATAATAGCCCAGGACGTAGCTCCCTATAAACCTTGGCAGGGCAGCCTCGCAGCCAAGGGCATGCTCACCTCACAGCAAGAGGGGGGTCTGGAGCCAGGCATCTCCACCAGCTTTCTAGCAAAACAGAAGGGCCACAGAAAAGGGCTTTCCTTCCAGTGGAATGAAGGCTCTAACCTAACCCTTCCCCTTGGAGTCCATCCCCTCACTTTGGAGTCTGAGAAACTTAACTGTGGAGAGAAGGAAAAGGAAGAAGACGTATCTAGGGCAAATTGCACATCCTACCCTGAACCTCTGGTTTTGAGGAATGGGGAATAAAGGGCTAGTTATTATCAAAGGCCTTGCTGGTGTGGATGACGGCCTAGACATAAACCCTTCAAGGCATTTTCAAAGGTTCCTTCAGCTTTAATGCAAAACTAATCTGAAGGCCAAAGAGTCACCTTTTTTCAAGAATGGATATTATGTTAATACAATAATGCAACTGATTCTTCTTGCCCTCATTTACAGCCCATTCACATTTCTCATACTGTTGTCCGTGTTTTTCATATGTTTGAACATCCACAGAGCATTAGGAAAAGCACTCAGCCATGCTCTCCCAGTCATCTCAGTGAGTGATAGATTCTCTATTTCATCAGGATTCCCCTTGGGGCTCTCATAACAGATCACTATAAAGCAGGCCACCCCTAACATCTGCAGGGCCCAGCACAAGAGTACAAATAGAGCCCCATTTATGTAGGGTCTAATATTTAAAGGTTATAGATCAAGCTACCAAATAAATAAAATGTTATACCATCCTATCCTAATAAATACATATTCTCAATGACTTAGGCCAGTTTCAAATTTAGAACTCTCACCCTCCTCAGAATTCTGCTGCACAGGGAGAGCCTGCCCCAATGCTTGGGCCTGGGCTCATGGACTTTTCTTCCCTTCTGCCACCGCCTGCCCACATCCCAGCCCATATCCCCGAGCTCCCACTATACACCCCACTAAGAGCCTCCCGTTCGCCACCCTTTGTACAGACTGGCCCTACTGGCTGTGACCTCTGCCTTTCGTAGGATGAACCTGGAAAAGAGGCCTGAAGAAGGCTGGAAACAGGCTTGGGATCATTCAGGCAGGGAATTCAAGGTACCATAGAGAGTCTCTAGGTATGCAGAGAATATTCTAGAATTCTCTAGGTACCCAGATAATGTTCTAGAGGAGGTACGTGGGCTCCAGGTAGTCACATCTCCTTGGCCCTGCAGACTCCTTACCCATAGAGAGAGGCATAGCTGAAGGAGGTTCATAGTGGGGGTCCTGTAAAGCTCAGGGTCCAGAGTAAGAGAGGGCACCTAAGGGCATTACTATTATGTAAAATCTGAATCCAGAAACTCAGTGCTCACCCACATCATTCCCCATGACTTTGGGCAATCCACTTCAACTCTCTGGGCAAACTTCTTCGTTTATAAAATGTGGGGTTTGAGCCAAGAATTTTTAAGTGCCTTTACAGAACTGAAATCCAATGCTTCCACTCCAAATTAAGTTCCAATAACACACATGGAGTACCTACCATGGGCCAGGCACCAGGATGAGTGCTTTTGCATGCACAGTCTTATTTAATCCATGATTCCCTCGCTGCACACTCACTTCCCAGCCAGACAAGTTTATGGAGCTGTGCTCAGACTAGACATCCCAGAGACATCCAGGGATGGACACTAAAGATGATACAATGCTAAGAGCATCCAGGAGCGAACATCCGGCAACCAAACAAACCCACAGTCCACCTACAGCAGCAACCGTGAGGGGCTGGCAGAGAGGTGGGCACTATGAAACAGACCCGGGGGGAATGGGTGCCTCCTGCCTAGCCTATGGGTGGGGAGAGAGCTGTTTAGGGCTGCAGTGCAGACACTATTTCCTACTCACAAAAAGCAATAAAGCTCCTGGGTCATTCTCTTTGCTCTTAAAGGGACAGGTCTGAGCCAGGCAAAGAGAACAGTAGTGGGAGAAGGGAAGCTAAAATCGAAGGAGGCATTAAGGTCAATTCCACGATTCTTGTGCTAAGACTTGAGGTGGGTCTGCGGGTGTTTGGGAACACGGCTTCCCATCCTTTTTCTGTTTCCCTAAGATTCTCTAGAGCTTCACAGCCCCCAGTTGGTGAAAACATCTCTCCTAAAGGCCCCCGTTCTTGAGGTCAAGTTGACCCATGTACCTCTTTGCCTTGGTTAGCTGGCCCTCCTCAGGTCACAACTTACTATTTGACCTTGAGGGAGTATCTTCATTCTCTAGGCCTCAGTGTTCTTAACTGTAAAATGAGCCTTCTGAGGACTACAAGAGATAACACCTGTTACGTGCCTGGCACAGGATAAGCAGTCAGCAATTGCTAGATATGAAGGATAAGCAGTCAGCAATCGCTAGATATGAGTATCATTGTGCTTTCCAGTGGGAGAGCAAGAAAAAGGGAGAAGCCAGTTTGGAGCCAGATCAGCCCTGCAGTCCTCCCTAAAGAACAATGTGCCACTTCTTCCCTGAGGACATCGGTCTTTGACCTGTCACAGTCAGGCACAGGACAGCTTGTAGTCACACTGCAGAGTTGATCAGCCAACCACACCGCACCCCCGGGCCTCATCAAATATTGATAGAGTGTATAATGTCTTCCGAACACAATACACCACTTCTCAAACATGAGCCTGACCTTCTCTGACCCCAGAGCAGGGTGAGGGCTTCCACATCCCTTAAGTGGCTGCACATCTAGGGGCAAACATCACAGGGCATGCCATCCTTTTCATGGCAGGATGAAAGCTCCCACTGCCTGCTTTTAGGTTTTACCTTCTAAGCCAGCTCCTCAAGAAGGGAAAGGATGGAGATGAAAACAAATGTTGGAAGCACATCTTCTGTGCCAAGCGTTGGACAGAGGGCTGTGCATGCATGATCCGATTTAACCCCAACAGGAACCCAATGACATGGGTGGTACTGGCTAGAGTTTATGGATGAGGGCACTGAGACACAAGGCAATTCATTAGGTAACTCAAACAAGATCACAACATTCGTCCAGGGTGGAGTTGAGATGTAGACCTATGTCTAAAATCAGCGTGCTTCTGCTGACAGTACATAGGAAATGAGAACTGAGAAAGATGGAAAAATCCCACCACCCAGATAGATCTATTCCTGGGACCACTGCCTGAGCTCAGGCACATTTACCTGTGCTGCCTTTCTCAAAGGCTAATCACAGAATGAAACAAAGTCAAAACTGTAGTTCTACAACCTAGTGCTTACCCGTGGGGAGAAGGAAGTGGGGAGGCACATCACAGGGGTGGAAGAGTAAGAGGTACAAACTATTAGGTATAAAATAAACTGCAGGGACTTCCCTGGTGGTCCAGTGGTTAAGACTCCGTGTTTCCACTGCAGGGGGCACGGGCTCGATCCCTGGTTGGGGAACTGAGATCCCACGTGCTGTGCGGTGAGGCCAAAAATAAATAAATAAACTACAAGGATATATTGTACAACACGGGAGATATAGCCAATATCTTATGATAACTATAACCTTTAAAAATTGTGAATCACTGGACTTCCCTGGTGACACCGTGGTTAAGAATCCGCCTGCCAATGCAGGGGACATGGGTTCGAGCCCTGGTCCCAGAAGATCCCACATGCTGCGGAGCAACTAAGCCCATGCACCACAACGACTGAGCCCATGTGCCACAACTACTGAAGACCGCGCTTAGAGCCGGTGCTCCGCAACAAGAGAAGCCACCGCAACAAGAAGCCCACGCACCGCAACAAAGAGTAGCCCCCCTTCACCACAACTAGAGAAAGCCCGTGCGCGGCAATGAAGACCCAAAGCAGCCAAAAATAAATTTAAAAAATAAATAAATTTAAAAAAAGGAAAAGTACGTTCCTTTAAAAACAAAATTGTGACTCACTATATTGCACACCTGTAACTTATGTAATGTTGTGCAGCAACTATACTTCAGTTAAAAAAATAAACAAACAATTCTAAGTTCTATGGGCCACTGCCAAGCAAATCCTGACCAGCTCACATCTCCTGACCCTCTGAACCAAACCTTGTTTTCAGATTCTTTGTAAATAAAATTGCATCTATTCCTTCAGAATCCCCAATAATATAGATATTTATCGAGATGTCCCTGTGATTGGGCCCTGCACCACGTCGGGGCAGGATGGGACAAAGGTGTGGCACATCCATTTCTTAGCATAAGTTAAATCAGCATTTGCCCTCAAGTTATTTGTAATCTACTTATAAGTCACAAGGATCATCATAATAATCAATGGTATTTATAAAATGCATGAGAATTCAGAAATTAACTCCATATTAGGGCACCACCAAAGGAAGACCATATGTCTCCTGGGATCTTCATGACAACCCGGTGAGGTCAGTAGGGACTATTTTGAGAAAACTTGGTCGCAAAAAAAGTGTTCAATGACTGTCCCAGAGTCACAGAGCTAGTTAATGCTGAGCCAGGACTGGAACCCGGGTCTGTCTTATAAATGATACGAACTGCCATTGTAGAGCGAGCCATTTTATAGATTACAAACAAACAAACAAAAACAAACAAACAGGGGCTTCCCTGGTGGTGCAGTGGATAAGACTCCATGCTCCCAGTGCAGAGGGCCCAGGTTCGATCCCTGGTCGGGGAACTAGATCCCACACGCATGCCGCAACTAAGAGTTTGCATGCCACAACTAAGGAGCCAGCCTGCCACAGCTAAGACCCGACACAGCCAAACAGATAAATAAATAAACAAAACAAACAAACAAACAAAAACTGGGGCAAAACAGAGAGAAGTAAAGTGGAATGGTTTGCCTCAGCTCACACAGCTAGCCGGGATCTGAACCTAAGCAGCCTGGCTCCAGAGTCTGGTACTTAACCACCACACCTTCCTCTGTAGCAACTTAATTTCTACACCGAGTTCCCCATCCATTGGGGAAGCAGGAAGCTAAGTTCTGTGATTTTGTGATTCTTCTTCCCTTTTCTCTGAAGTGTGTACAAGTTCCAGTGGCGGGGGTGGGGTGAGGGTGGGATTTGAAAAATGCCAAAGGGGCATCTCATCCAGAGGTGGTCCGGGCTTCACTGACCCACCTGGGCCTCAGTAATCATGTCCCACGTGGGTGGCCCTCACTCTCCCCTGTTCCTGTCCTCCAGTGGGGTGCCATGCTCAGGGCAGGGGACTCACTCCCCTCCTGTGTGCCATGCTGGCCCTAGGAAGTTCTGTGAGGCTGGCCAAGGCCTGATAGGCCACGGTGTACCATGCGGCCAACGCCTCTGTGGTCTGGCTACCTCCCCAGGGCTCCACTGCAGGAAGCCAACAGCATCTCAGCCCCTCTCTTGCCCCCCCGTTTCAGTTCTCTTGTGTTTCCCCCAAACTTTCTGTCTGTGCCCATAGTCCCCTCTGGTCTCCTAAGGATAAACTTATGGGGCCCCAAACGTGGGAAGATGCCTTTGTTTCTTCCTCTGCCCTATGACACCCCTCCCTGAGGTGACAGGTTTAGAAAGGCCTGGCTGCTTGCGGAGGAGAGGTCGGTTATGGCAGGGAAGCGAAATACTTGGAGAGAAAGAAGACAAGACACTTCGATTAGGACGATAATAGATAACTACCTACATACATACTGAGGGGGATTTGAGAGCGGAGTTAGTAAGGCTTCACAGAATACCTGTATTTGAGGGAGATCGTACAGCAAGTAAACACTGATCAACCAAGAGGAGAGAAAAGGCAAGTTTTTCTATCCAGCCAGCCCAGGGATAATTACACCAGCCTTCACAACGCCAGAGAAACCAAGGGGAGAAGATGGCGAGTTGTTTCCTTCATGCTTGAATTAAAGGTGAGACAATTAACCTCCATTCATTCTTGAGCCCCTGTTATGTGCCTGGTACGGGTACCTGGTACCAGCACCTGGTACTGGGGATTCAGCTGAGAACAAAACTGACACAGAAGATGTGCAGCAGGTCCAGGGCCACTGAGAGGCCACGCAAGTCCAGCATTCCAGGTGGATGCCACGGCCACGCGTCCTTAAGGGCCACGGGCTCCCAGGGTGAGGGGTGGACACAAGCTCACAGACGACAGCTCTTGGCAGAGGGCTTGATCACGGTGGTCACCCAGCAAAGGCAGCTGCTGTACCGAGTATCAGTGTGAGTCTTCCCCAGCCAGGAGCCACATCACTGTTTGGACTCCCATGGGCATCTCCACTGCAGGCAGAGGAAGCCAGGAAATCTACATCACGTTCCATGGCCCCAGGGACCTGTGTCTCCCAGTGTTGGAAACACAGCCCCAGACATTAGCTTTGGTACAAGCCCGCCAGGCCCCCAAGCCTAGAGAGAAACCTGCTTCCCAGCACAACTCCCTCATTCCTTCTGGGTGGGCTGCCTTTATTTGGCCAAGTCCCGTGGGCAGGGATTTAATTAACTCTTTACAGGCCTTTGCAAAACTCAGCAGGGAGAACAATGTCTCCTCTCTCCACAGAAAATGCTGACGCCAAGGGAATGTTTTTATTTGGTTATTATCCTGTCTCCTCTTGATGAGATCCTATAGTGCCAGTTAACCAGGGCAGGGATCTGTCTGAGCACCTCAGGGACTGGACTGAAAAATTCTTGGGGGAGTGGGAAGTGTTTGTTTAGTTGGGTTTGAGGTTGGCAAGACTGTGGCATGCCCACTACCTGCAAAGCATAGTGGGAGATCTACAAAGGTAGAAAAGAAGTAACTCTTTGTTTTCAGGATAGTCCCTGATACAAGAGAGTAAATAAATTGTGGTGAAAAACAGGAACAAGTAATCTGAAAGGAGGGTGACCCCCAAGACCATCAGCGGCTCGAAACTCAGGATCAAAACCCTGAGTTTCGACGCAGAGGTCTCACGGGAAAGGGAAGAGCCAGAGCAGCCATTTGATCCTCCTCCAGCCCCACCCCAAGTGACCGGATAAGGTCAGGCTGTGAGAGAGGATCCTCGCTTATCTGCGACACACCCACCGAGCTGGCCTATGTAACCCGGTCGCCTTATCAGGAGCCCTGTCTCAAACGGCCAGAGGGTCAGCAGAGCAAGGAGGGCGGCAAGGTGGTTCCAGGTCCCCATGCGGAAAATGAAGAAGCTCAAGCTCCTGCCAGAAGTTCCACTAGGCTGTAGAACAGCCTTCTAGAAGGTCCCCTTGGCACCAGGTACTCCCTATATCAACCCATGGCAGGTGGGACTTCCATTCCGAACTCTCTGAAAGCCAGTCTGAATCATATCTCTGTCGTCTGTTCCCCCCTCCAGGGGCTGCTTTCTGCTGCCAAGCTCCTATGTCAGCTCCTCAGCCCAGCATCCTGGACCCTAACTCCCGTCATCGGACGGCAGGTACCCTTCCAGCGTCACCCCGGTACTCATGCTGGTCACCCACCTAGAACTCTCTCCCCTGGCTTCATCTGTTGAAATCCTGTCCCCTCTCTCTCAGGGTAGCCTCAAATGCCCTTTCCCTCACTGAGGCTTCCCTGTTCCCCCAACCCCCTGTTCCTGCCAGCCCCCCGACCCCCCACTCCTGAAACGACGTTGCATTTCATACCTGACAGGTGTCACTTGCCACACTCCACCCAGGACGGGCCTCTCTCACTCCATTAACTTGGCAGCTCCCTGAAATCAGTCCCCGTCCTGTCCCCTCTGTCCCCCTTCACCAGAGTCCCACACAGTAAAGGAGCTCTCTGTGCTTCTATCCCCTCCGTGTCGCCCACTGTCCCCACTCCCCTGCACGCGTCACACCTGCTCCCTCTCAAGAGGGGATGGTCAGGGCCACTAGAAGCCTGCTGGGGAGATCCTTTGTTGTTCAGCTTCGGCATTCATTCACATAGAATTAAACTGCTATGAAGTCCTAATGGAACTCTCCCATCTCTCCTTTCCTTGAAACACTCGCTCCAACATTTAAAAAAAAATTTGTATTGGAATATAGTTGATTTACAATGTTGTGTTAGTTTCAGGTGACCAGCAAAGTGAATCAGTTATACATACACATATATCCACCCTTTTTTAGATTCTTTTGCCAGATAGGTCATTGCAGAGTATTGAGTAGAGTTCCCTGTGCTATACAGTAGGTCCTTATTAGTTATCTATTTTATATACAGTAGTGTGGGTATGTCAATCTCAATCTCCCAATTTATCCCTGCCCCCCCCAGTAACCATAAGTTTGTTTTCTACATCTGTGACCCTATTTGTTTTGTAAATACGTTCATCTGTATCTTTTTTTTTTAGATTCCGCATATAAGCGATATCATATGGTATTTGTTTGTCTGACTTAGCTTCACTTAGTATGATAATCTCTAGGTCCATCCACGTTGCTGCAAATGGCAATATTTCGTTCTTTTCATGGCTAATATTCCATTGTATTTAGGTACCAAAACAGAATTGACAAGAGAGCCTCCGTGCACATTCCTTCGACCCTGACTTTTTACTCAGAACTTTCCACAGCAAAGAGGCCCACTCCTGAACTGAGAAAGCTTCGCCTTGCCTGGCTTTTCTTGCGAGGCACTGCCTCCAGTTCTCGTCCTACCTCTCTGATTATTCTGACTTCTCTTTCTCCAGCCCCTCAGTCCCGTTGGTCCCCAGCCCTCTTCCCTCCTTATGGTCCCTCCCTCAGAGGATGGGCCGACTGCTATAGCTCCTGCTACCTCTTCAAAGCTGTTGACCTGAAAACTCCAGTCCTCAGGTTCCTATCTCCCAGCAGCCCTCTGGGCACTGGTGCTTGTACAGTACATGCAGTTAGGGTTTGTAAATTTAAATCCCCAAGTGCAAACTTTGTCCTCCTCCTGGACTTCCCTGTTTCTGCCAACACCACCATGCAGTGCAAGTGGGGCCTCCAAAACCCCACTCTGGCGCCGAAACGCTCAGACTCACTCTCAGAAATGGGCACTCTCAGAATTCATTCCTGAACGGCCCTTTCCCCCACCCATGCCTGTTTCCCCCCGCCTTGCTGCTGCCGCCCGTCCCTCTTTTTCAGGCTGCCCCTCCAGCACCAGGCACAGATGGACCTTCCCTGGCTGGGAAGCTTCTTGCTATTTCCCAGCCTCAGACTTGGGTTCCCTCCTTTACCAAGATGGAGTAACAGACACCCCGTCCAGCCAGGTCCTGTGTCCACACGTTCTCTGCTCATGGCAGTCCCCAGGTACCCGGCTCGTGTACCTTTCGGACAGATGCCATCAGTTGTCCAGGCTAGAACACCCAGAATCGGCTTTAACTCCTTGTCCTTCAGTGCCCAGATCTACTCACTCTTCTGGTATAATGACTCTGGAATCTCTCTCTTTAGTTCCTTTACCCTTGTTTGTCATCACCCTCAAACATACCGATTACTCCCTCCCTCCACGGGCTCCCCTGAGCTGTGGTCCCACTTCCATTCCAGTGCTGAGCATTTGGCCATGAGTCTGTCTCCTACCACACTGTGAGCCTGGAGTTGGGGCCCATCAAGCCTGTACCCCTAGTGTTGAGCAAAGTCCTCTTTATATCATAGGTGCTCAATAAATGAAGAACTGAATGAGTGCCTGCCTGCCAAGTGCAAAATCTGATGTGAAGTGCTAGGTGGACCCTGAATTTGCCCCTTGGGAATGGTTGGATATGGACATACAAGATGGATAACGGCAGCAGGACACCAAGGGAGAGGTCCAGACTGAGTGCTGCAAGACTTCTAAGAAAGAAGAGGTGACCAGAGGCTAGGGCTTCAAAGGCATCCAGTAAAACAGGCAGACTTAGATAAGTAGAAAGAGCGTGAGGTTAATGCAGGGAAGAGAAGGGGAACAGAGAGGAGGGTTCAAGAGTCAAGATGGCGCTTGGCTTATAAGAGGCAGTAAGTAGACCTGTTTGGGGAGGCCAGGCTGAAAAAATGGGCTGGAGTCCAATTGCAGGGTCAGAAAAATACCAGTCTAATGGCAATAATTTAGCTAACTTTTACTGAGCACCTACTAGATACCAGACACTAATCTATGTTTCATTTGTGACTTATCTTGCTTATTCCTTACAAACTTCTGAGGTAATTACTGTGGTTACAGCCATTTTATAGATGAGGAAACTAAGGCACAGGATGGTTATATTACTTGTCCAGGGCCACACAGTGATCAAGTGATAGAGCAGGGATCAAACCCAGAAAGTTTGATGCCAGGTCTCACACTCCTATCCACTATCCGCAGCAGCCTCTCAGTCTAAGGCTTGGTCTTTATCCTGAAGGAAGCAAGGAGATATTAAAAATGGGGGGTGGGGGGCAGGGAGAGGAGAGGGAGAAGAGTGTCATGAAACCACCGGGGCTTGGGGAATATTCATCTATGAGCACTCTTTAGGGTGGGTCGGAAATGGAAAACCCGAAGTCTGCAGGGTTAATTCAGAGGAAAGGGACAAAACGGTGCTCTGGGTTTGAGAGCATATCACTACTTATTAGGCACCTTGGTCCTTTCTTGGGGACTCAGTTTTCCCATCTGTAACTTGATAGGAAGGACTGGGGTCCCTTCCGGCTCTGAGGTTCTATGGTTTTATGAGGATTTTGTGATATGAGGACATGGCCGCATGAATTCATCCATGGCATAGAATCAGCCAGGCCTCACCTCCAGCCCCACACTCTTTATGGAGCCTTCCTGATACAGCCTCTGACTCGCGTGCCCTTGTTGTCAGCACCACACATTGGTCACTTGACGTCAACAGCCTCAAACCATTAGGGGCCTCTGAGGGTTGTCCTCAACTGAACCCACAGCTCTTGGAGGTCAGCACAGGTCATCTTATACTTTCCTGGGCTTTTCTCTCAGCATCTGGCTCTGTGCACAAACACCACAGATCTTAAAGATCTCCTGAATTTTGAATAACCCCCAGCTGTGCAGGCCCGAGGTTACCTTGCCTGTGTTTTTAGGGCGTCATTTACGTCGTGCACCAGGTAACCGGGACATACTCCTATGACAAGAGTTCCCACCTGTGCTGGTGTTGTACCCTTGTCATAGGCCCCTTCCTTGCATTCAAGGCACTGCACTGCTACTTCTTGGCTGAGTGATCCTTATCCTTTTTAGTGTCCCTTATCTGTAAAATCAGACTAGTCATACCTACTTCCTAATGTGACTGTGAGGATTAAATCAGACAGTATGTGTTGATGCCTGTTGATGCATTTTATGAAATGCTATCTAAATATAAGGTGATGTACAATAAATCCTACAAGGCACTGAACTAGGTTTAAGTTCTGACTCCAAAGTGAACTAGCTATTTAATTTGGACTAGCCATTTAATTTCTAGTCTCTTCCATCCTCATATCCACGATCTCCCTTTAAAATCCCTGTGGTCATCTTGACCTGCCTATTCTCACCCCTCCCCACTCCCAGGCTCTGGCGATCAATTTCCTTCTCCGCCTTCAAGGCCTGGATCAAAACCCTAATGCCCACTCAAGTCAGAATTGATTCTCTCATTTTCTGGGCCACCAGTTTAGATAATTTACACTCTCCTGCAACTGGCTTCATCCTGATTATATATCCGTCTTCCTCTCTAGACCAAGGGTCAGGAAACTTTTTCTATGAAGGTCGAGATGATAACTATTTTGGACTTGGTGGGTTATATGGTTGCAACACCCTGATTCCACTACTGTAGCATGAAAGCAGTCATAGACACTGTGTAACTGAATGGACTTGGCTGTGTTCTACTTAAGCTTTCTTCACAAAAACAGGCACTAGACCAGAACTGACCCAAGGGCCATATTTTGCTCACCCTGCTCTAGACTGTCAGTTCCCTAAAGTACCGACAAGCTTTTATTCTTCTCCGTGGTTTCACGTGTAGCCTCAAGGCCAAGCACAGAGTTTAGCCCCCAGAGGTCTCAAATAATTTATAAATTAATAAATAGCAGTAATAATAATAGTGTGCTTTTACTGAAGCCTTATCAGGTGCAAAATACTTGGAACTCTGTAACAACGGTATTTATTATTTCATTTTACAGATGAGGACAATGAGAGATTAAGGACTTTGCCTGCAGAGCTGGTACGTAGCAGAGTCACACCCAGGTCTGTGCAAATCAAACCCACTGTGCCATGCCACGTGTGTTTGCAAATGTTAACTGGAATGCATTTGAGCGGTGTGGTCAAACTAGGTGTCCTCTAGTTTCCCTAGCAAAGTCAGCAGAAGATTCTTTACGGCCCAGCTTGGCTTCCCACGCAGTCACGGGCTGCCCCACCGGGCTGTGGGGAAGCACCACCTGACATACTCATCTGTCTCCTCCTCGCTTGCCCAGCGCCAGTCCCCACATCTGCCTGGGCACACAGCTCAGCAGCGGGCACCATGAGACCTCTGTGAGCATGAGCAGAGCCTGCCTTGGGGGGCTGGGCCCCTCTGTGCACCAAGAGCCTGCCGCACCCCATCCTCCACATTCTCTCTCAGGAGCCCAGGGTGTGAGAACCATTGCAGTGACCTCCTGGCTGCTGGAGTGGGACCGTCATCCCAGGCTCTTCAAGAGACAAAGGGAATTTATGGGAGGAGGGAGAGCAGGAGGTGGGGCTGAGGGCCAGATCTGAGTTTCATTATCTAACTTTCTGTTCCCTAGGCCTGTCTCAAATCCCTTAGAATCCCAGGCCTTAAAAGGACAGAGAGAGAGAGAGAGAGAGAGGAAGCAGGTCATTTATAAGTAAATGGTCCTCCCAGACGTTCCAGGAGTGGGGAACAACGTGAAGAGTCCGGGCTGAAAGCAGGTAGTAGAAGATGACGCTTGGAAGTACACAACAGAATTTAATATCTACACTTCTAGGAGCCACTAAAGCATTGGCTCAAGCAACTGAGATTGTGATTTTGGAAAAACCCCTGAAGCAGTGGTCAGGGAGAGTGGAGGAAACCAGTTAGGAAGCTGCTATCATAGGCGAACTGTTCAGAGGCCCTGAAGTAGGGTGACGACGCAGTGGGCATGGGGACTGAGCTCCCCTTGTTCTTTGCTAGTACTACCCGTGCACCCCACCTGTTCCTTCTACTTCCTCTCATCTTTCATTCGTTCAACAAATATCAGCTGAGCCCTACTATGTGCAGACACTGTGATAAACACGGATACCCCTGTTCCATTCTCTCTCGTCCCCATCTTTTCCCTTTCCTCTCCTTCCTTCTTCACGCCTCGCAGTCTCTTTCCTTTCACCAGCTCCTTGCTTCCCCGACATCCTCCTTTACGCTACTTTTCCAACTGGAATTCAGGGGCAGAGGCCCAACCCCCATCTCCTCCCCAGGGGCAGGGGGCTGGGTGGAACCACTGGATGGAGACCGTGCACAGGGAGCTCTCAGAGCTCAAAGTGAGCAGCAATGTGGTCTGGAGACCAAACAAATGCATCCAACCCCCCCCAATTCATCCAGTTTAAACATACACACCGCACACCCTTACCCCATCATAAACCAGAAAAAAGACAGAAATATACCACCCCCTCCAAGGTACGCATCAGTGAACTCACTATCAGTTTAGTGGGGTCACTAAACTCAGCTGGTATATTAGTTAGGGTCCAACCAAAAAACAGAAAGCACTGAATACTCACAACGAGGGGGATTTCATGCACGGAATTAGTTACATGCGTGACAGAGGAGCTGGTAAATCTATCAGGGGATGATGAGGCAATCCTGAGCGGCTGGAAGCAACTATCACTCCCAAGGACTAGAGGGACGAGGAGAGAGAGAGAGAAGAGGCAGCGTTACCTGAGCCCAGGGGCGAGGGTCACCTGCCGAAAGCTGGAATAGTAGCAGGCCTATCTGGCCGGTACCAGAGACCCAAAAAGAGTCACTGCCCAAAATGCCCTAGCTTCCCACCAACACCTCCGATTGGTCAAACCCAGCCAGAAGCCACTGACACGGAGCCTCTAGTGGTCAGCCTCCCTGTGATTCAGAGCAGAGCAAGAGATCCGGAAGCAAATGGGCTCAACTGGTGTGGCTTTGCCTTTTCTCTTACCATGTACCTGTGCCAGGCCTCCAGAAGCCCACCTTGCTTTGCCTTTGATCCACAAGTTTTAGTCCTGGGAATCAAAGAGAAGCCACTTTCATCCTGGTGGCCAGGTGTCACTCTGGGCTCCATTTCCCTACCCGCTTGGATCTTGCCTTCTGGATGTTCAAACTCGCTTGTTTCCATGACATCTTCCTCCCTTCCTTCCTTCCTTCCAGTATCCCTCATTCACACATCTGATTATGTGTGGATCACCCTTTACGCATCAGGCACTGTGCTGGGCACTGGCCACATTTTGGAGGATGAGAAATACTCCCTGCCCTCCAGGAGCTCACAGTCTAGTGACAATTCCATATATAACCCTCAGAAGTAAAGGCAGGGGTGGTCACTTCTGCCTGGGCAGTGGTCAGGGAAGGCTCACAGAGGCGCCAATGTTTAAGTTGAATCTTGAAGAACATTTCACAGCTAAGTAAGAAGAAGCAGGACTCTAACAGCATATTCAAAGATCTGGAGGCAAGAAAGAGTTATAATCCAATGGGGCAGAGGGTGTGAAGGTGTGACAGACAATGGTAACATCTAATAGACAGGCAGGGCTCATTGCTGGAGAGCCATGTGGGAATATTTCTCCTGGGAGCTATCACAGGGTTTTAAACAAGAGAGGAAGCTTATCAGAACTGAACTTTAGAAAGATCAATCTGGCTACAGCATGGAGGCGGACTGGGGTGAGACCTGACGGTGGAAGACCAGGGAGGAAACTGGTGGCTGTGCAGGAGTCCAGGCAAGCCAGGCAAGGTGAAAACAGCATCTCTGGGAGAAATCCACAAGGACCTGGTCCTAGTCAAGGTTTGATTATTTAAAAAGAAGGAAAAGAAAGGAGAAGGAAAAGAAAAAGAAAACCTGCTGGGAGAAAGTCAAGCTTTTTTCCAGTAAATCAGTTGTCAGGGGCTCAGGTTGCTAAGCTACAGGGAAAATGGAACAGCCCGCTCTAAAAGGAGCTTTGGGGGAGGTGGGTATAATCAGTCAGGTTGCTCTCTCCCCCAGGCCCAGAGGAGGGGAGGGTGGGTTCTCCAGGAAGGACCCACAGGGTGCAAACGGCAGCAGCACAGCAGTGAGAGGAGGCTTCAGGGCCTTGGCTGTGTCCGAGATGCGAGCTGGGTGTGCATCTCATTAGCTACTCACCCTGGCTGCTGTGCACAATGCTCCCAGGCCAGTGAGCACAGGGTGGTTCCACTATGTAGGGTCACAAGCTCCCATCAGTCTTTCAATTTGTTTTTAGGCCATGGAGGTGTGGGTTTTTCTGCATCTCTACTCTTCCAGGTTTGCCCTGTGTAACCAAAGAGGCTCTTTTTTTAAAGTCAATTTCATCATCCAGTGACTTAACTACTATCACCTGTAGCTACTTAAACAAAATTCAGAGAACGGGGGTGGAGAGAGTTGCACCGCAGTGGAGGCTCAATTTACTTTCCAGCGTCTTAAATTGACGGATTTGCCCCTGGATCTCAAACTTGAAGCAACAAGGCCTGGGGTCTTGTAGGGGGCTCATCATCAGGTCTGGTCACACTGTTTGTGGCCAGGAGCTCCAGGTACACATTCCTGGGACTCTGTTGCCCTATCCAGGCCCAGCACACACCAGCTTTGCGTTTATAATAGTTGCTCGGAGACAAAGTATAATACTCTTCAAGGTCAATCATGTCCCACCTCCCTCCTTCAGATCAGAGAACATCCCCCTGGACCACATCCCCCTGGACCAAGTGCTCCTGGAGGTAACTGTTTGGGGAGCTGAAGCCAATGTAAGCTGCCTTCCAGGATCAGACCCTGAGAAGTGAGCACAGTGATGGGGTGACTGGAAATAGAGAAAACAGAGGAGCAAGAGACAGGAAACTGGGAGTCTGTCGACATGTGGCGGTGGGGACTGGTGACAGATGATGGAATCAAGACCTGACTGAGGAGAGAAAGCCTGACAGAAGAGGTGAACTGGATCACAAGGCCTGCCTGTAGCTGAAAACCAGCAAGAAGGAAATCAAGGCTGGAGACAGAGAGAGAAGCTTCTGGAGGAGACGACCAGGACAGGGAGGACCTAGAAGAAGAAACTGATCATTGTCAAAATTACCTGTTGAGCTCCCACCTGTTGAGCAAAGACTGTGCAGGGCCCAGTGGTGGCACGAGGCCAGCTCTTCCCCCAATCCTTGCAAATCGACACTACCCAGGCCCCAGGGGTTTATCTGTGCCTCTCTTTCCCACTTACGACCTAGGGGGCCTTGGGCAACTTACTTAACTTCACAGTGCATCGGTTTCCTCATCCGTAAAATGGGAATCAAATCATCTCTACCTAACAGAGTTGTTGTAAGGATTACATATGTTAATATATGGGAGGTGCCTAGAACAGTGTGTGGCACAAAGTGATTACTCAATAAATGTAACCTGTTATAATATGCATCATTATTGTCATCATCCGCATGTAAGTGTGAAATGAATAGCTTCTAAAACACGGAAGAGGGGGGAACTCTCACCCCCGTTCTGTAACTAGGGGGAAAGAAGGCTGAGAAGGTCAAACACTTTCTGAGGTCACACAGCAAATGAGTGCTGGAGCCAGGATTCAAACTCGGATATGGCACTCCTACTCTCCAGACTTCAACTTCCCCATGTGACATGAGTAACGCCACTTTGCAGGGGTGTTGTGAGGAAAGTAAAGGCTATCACGGTGAAAAGGACGACACACGGCATTTTCTGTGTCTTGTCACCAACAATCAAAAACCATGAGATGGTTCTATATCTTCTTCCCACCACACGTGGATCTCTTACTGTTGTTCCTGGCTCCCTATCTTTACCCCCTGCCCTAGGAAATCCTCTTGACCTCGATTTCTGAAATACCTTTCTGCCCTTTGCTCACTCTTGGTGCTTCTATTTTCTTTCCCTAGAAGTTTCCATCTACTTCCAAGTCTCCAGTCCCTGTTTGCAGTGAGTGCCTGTACCTGGGCCTAGCTGGAGAATTAAAATACTGTTTCATTCCAAGGACCAACCCCAAGCAAAACATTGGATTGGGTAGAGCTGGTCTTGGACGTCACTGCTTTTGTATGCCCCGCCCCCTTCCCTGCCCCTGGCACCTGAGGTCCTTCGGTTTTCTCTTCCTCTAACCAAAACTGATCTCTGGACAGAATTGGAAATTCCTTCCCACGCAGGTGAAAGTAACAGATAATCACTAATACCTCCAAAGAGCATTTCTATTTTCATGAGAGTGAGAACCTTCTGCCCAAGCACTGAAATCTCCCTACAGAGAATTTCACTTTGGTGCATCTCCAAAGTATAGGGCCTTCCCTATAACATGCAAGCTGTTGGAACACACCTATGCATCAGCCAGGCCCAGGAGACGTCTCTGGACTGTTTCCTTGCTTTGGGAGCAGTATGTCACGCCTATGACAGCTCTTATCTTTGTATCTTAAAGAGCTCTGGGAATGTTAATTAATGCAAGACAGAGTCTAAAAAAGCAGACTTGCAGGCGGCAACTTCCAGCTACAACTGCAGTTCCTTTTACGCTTATAAGTCTCCATTAAGAAAGAAATTCAAGGTTTCTAAAGCCCATGTCAGCCCTTGTTCTAGCAAAGAGGTAATATATGCCTCCAGTGTTTTCGACATATTTTAGTTCCGTTCCTAGCTGATTTCTAAAAAGTATTTCATTATTATTATTCCATTTGTATCAGGTATGGACATCAGTGTACAGGTTCAAGTTCTACCTCTGAATCCCAACTTCGTGACCTTGGGCAAGTCTTTTGAGCCTTCTATCTCAATTTCCTCATCTATAAAATGAGATAATAGTACCTAACTCTGGAGATTGTTGTGAGCCTTAAATGAGATAATATCTGCAGAGTACCCACCCCAGTGCCTGGTACTTAGAGGCACTCGGTGAAAGTCAGTTCCTTTCTCTCTTCTTCTCCCACATTCTCACTCCTTTGCTATACAACACTGTAGAGAAATAAACAGAAAGATACATTCAAGGTTCATCCAGCACCATGTGTTCTAAATGGATATATATTTGATTATTAAAAACTTCAGACACACATTGCTTTTGTTTAAAGACTTTTAAGGGAGGGATTAATTAGGAGTTTGGGATTAAAATATACACACTACTATATATAAAATAGATAACCAACAAGGACCTACTGTACAGCACAGGTATACAGCATACAAGATATACTCAATATCTTGTAATAACCTATAATTGAAGAGACTCTAAAAAAGAATAGATATATGTATATAGGTATAACTGAATCCCTTTGCTGTACTCCTGAAACTAAAACATTGTAAATCAACTATATTTCGATAAAAAATTTTAAAGACTTCAAATATTCTCTTTCACCTTTTCTACCCTATCCTAGGAAAGAGAAGAAAGAGTAAAAGAGGAACTGAAGAGAAAGTTGTGGAGAGCTGTGTATGCTGATCATTGGGTTAGACACATCAAAATAAACAGATTGCTTTGAACAAAGAGATTATTTACAGTCTACAAAGTAGAATTATGAACCTGGTCCAAGCTGCAATGTATAAGAAAGAAGCCAGCCAAGTGTTCCCTCCTTTGGAAGCACCGTGACAATTAAAACTGTCAGCTGGTGTGGCTGGCATTGATCTCAAGATCACAATAACAGAAATCTTGTCCAGTTCATCATGGCCTTCTTTAACCTAGTCTGGGTGCCCTCACTGTGCTAGATCCAGGTAGGTGGGGCAGGTCGATAACTGCAAATTGCTAACACCTTTTTGATTTGGGATCAGAGCCAGGAGATCAAAAGCAGTGGTAAAAATCCAAGAACGAATGTGAAGTTATACTCAGGAGGCAAAGCAGGATATTAAGAGACCAGGCCAGAAAATTGAATCACACACTGTGGATGGGTCCACGATGAGGTGCTGGATAATGGAGCAGTCGGCATCAGCTGATCCAAAAGTGCCAGGCTGGGCCAGGCATACAGCAGGAGCCGAGTGCCAACCCTGGAAAATGAAAGGAGTAGATGGAAGAGGAGCGGGGACCAGGAAATAGCCAAAGCTGAAAACAAGTAGAACAGGTTAAGGTCAGAACTCTGCAATCCCACTGCTAAATCCAAGTGTGAGTTACAGCAAGAACAGAGGCTAAGACACAGCCTGAGGGCTGGTGCATTTCCACCAGAGCAGGACCGGAACGCTGTGGTGGCAGGGATCCCCCAGCCTCGTTCACTGCCTTGTGCTCAGAACCTGGAGCAGAGTTTGGCCAAACCCACAATAAGAACAGCATAAATACTGGCCATCGTCAAAATCAGCAGAAGCCAATGAGTGAGCAAGGTGACGGAAACCAGGGGTTCAACCAAATGGAGGACACAACACCCGAAAGTGGGCTTTTCTCAGTGAGTGCCTCTCCCTGCCTCAAAGCGCTGGTAGCCAACACCTTCAGTGGTACACACCTCAGACCTTCCCCACACTTTCCTAAGTTCTGCCTTAATTTCCTGTGGTTACCATAAGGAATTATGACAAATTTGGTGGCTTAAAACAGCAGAAATTTATTATCTCACAGTTCTGGAGACCAGAGTCCAAAATCAGTATCAATGGGCCAAAACCAAAGTGTCAGCAGGACCATACTCCCTCCAGAGGCTCTAGGGGAAAATCTGCTCCTTGCCCCTTCCAGCTTCTGGTGGCTGTTGACATTCCTTGGTTTATGGCTGCATTACTCCAATCTTTGCCTCTGGTTTCACATGGCCTTCTCGTGTGTGTGTGTGTGTGTGTGTGTGTGTGTGTGTGTGAGAGAGAGAGAGAGAGAGAGAGACAGAGACAGAGACAGAGAGAGAGACAGAGAGAGAGGGAGAGAGGGAGAAATAGAGAGAGGGAAATCTCCCTCTGTTTCTCTCTTACAGGTACACTTGCAGTGCCATTAGGGTCCACTTAGATAATCCAGGATAATCTCTCCATCTCAAGATCCTTCATTAAATCACATCTGAAAAGAGTCTTTTTTAATTATAAGGTAACACTTGCAGGTTCTAGGAATTAAGACCTGAGGTCACTGGGGAGCCATGATTCTGCCTACACAGGGTTTAAGGCATCAGTGGTTGGGACAGGATTCCAGTCTGCCTTTCCCTGGAGTGATGTGGCAGGGCCAGGAGGGGAGGAGAGCTGTCACCAGGACAGAGGCAAGACAAAGCAGGGCAGAGCAGGGATGTGGGAGAGGCTGGTTGCAGACCACATGGCAACAGGCAGGGTGACATCAGTGAGGCCGTGGGGCAGAGTGGAGCTCAGCACTAGCATCTGGGCAGGGACATGTTAACGGCTTCCAGGAAAAGGCATGAGTCACTTGAACACCTGGTCAGGGGAAGGAAGAGACCAAGAGTCCAAGGCCTAGCTGATTGCACTGCTTGGGTTCAGAGCCTTGGTGAGCCTCAGACCTCAGAGCCTGTGCCCGACCTCCCTAAAGTGAGCCCAGCTGGGCCACAATGAACAGGACCCGGTCCCTGTCCTTGGTGAGTTCACATCCTAGTAGGAGAGGCAGGCATAGCTCCCTCTTCACAGGGCTGTCTTCCTCTGTGTCTCTTATAAGGACACTTCTCCTTGGATTGAGGACCCACCTGGATAATCCTGATGATCTCATCTCTAAATCCTTAACTTGATTACATTTGTAAGGACTCTTTTTCCAAATAAAGTCACACCCACAGGTTCCAGGATGTGGGCGTGTCTTTTGGAAGCCACCATTCAACCCACTCCACCTCCCCTATCAAAATTTACCTGTCCCGTGCTTGATTCCTTCAGGTCCCAATGCTGATGTTAAATATTTTCAGCAAAACTGTTAATGATTTAATGTGTTACCTCTCTGTTTTATCAGAGAACTCCTAGAGACTTAATGTCTTTGTCAAGAGACAAAGGCTCTCTAGGAATTTCAGGCTCTCTGAAAAAAGATAGCTTTGGGGAAAGGCTCTTTTATCAGCAGCCCTCCTATCAGATCACAATTTGCTGTGGATTTGCTCGGTGACCCAACCACTGGAAATCATGGGAGAGTTTGAAAATGCTGATTTCACCATTTCATCTCCTGGCTTTCTAAATAACTTTTTTTTGCGGGGGCGGTACGCGGGCCTCTCACTGCCGTGGCCTCTCCCGCTGCAGAGCGCAGGCTCAGCGGCCATGGCCCACGGGCCCAGCCGCTCCGCGGCACGCAGGATCTTCCCGGACCAGGGCACGAACCTGCGTCCCCTGCATCGGCAGGCGGACTCTCAACCACTGCGCCACCAGGGAAGCCCCCCTAAATAACTTTTGCTTCTTTTTATTCCTAATCCTTCCCTTTCAGACCAATTAATAGTAACCCTGCACTGTGCTAAGCAATTTACAAGTACTTGTTTCATCCTTGGAACATTTCTATGAGATGGGAACTATCTCATACTATGTGTATTTATTAGTGCCACCACTGAAACAGGAGGGAAGGGGGCAGGGCACAACCTTTAAAAGAATGACATAGCCATAGGACATGACAAAAACTGGTTACAACCAACTAGGTCCAAGATGGCAGAAGATTTGACCTCCAGTAGACCTTGAGCCTCATTATAAGCTCACTGTAATAACATAAGCATAAGCTAAGTGACACACCCACCAGTGCCATAACAGTTCCCAGGCTGACCATCAAAGTGCAAAAAAGTGGGTGGTGGCTCAATTCCTGGAAATCTCCACCCCTTCCCCAAGACAGTTGGAATAATCCTCCCACTCATTAGCCTATGAAATTACCCAGCTCATAAAAACTAATCACTCCATATTTTGGGGCTTCTCACCTTCTGAGATGGCCCACACTCTGTGGAGTGTGCTTCTCTCTAAATAAATCCACTTCTTACATATCACTTTGTCTCTTGCTGAATTCTTTCTGCAATGAGACATCAAGAACCTGAGCTTTATTAAGTCCTGAGACCAGGTGAGTGATTCTAATTAAAAGACCGTGAATTCAAGCCCCAATCTGGGTTTTGGCCAGGTTCGAGTCCCAGTGCATGGGTTCAAGTCCCAATCTGAGTTGCACAGTTTCACCATGACTGAGAGACTCCCTTCTTTTTAGGAGTATGGAGTCTCAAAGTGGCGATATTGAGAGACACAAACGTGCAAAAGGACCAGACAGAATCCTTCTGCGTGTTTACCTGTGAGCATAGGGGGAGGAAAGAATGAGGATGAAAATACAATTGAGAAAACAAACAAGTCTAATTTCTGCTAAGGTGGGATGCCTTTAACACCCATAAAGGTATTCGGTAACACTATTGTCCCATCCCCAGCAGGAAGAGCCTTTGCCCCAGTGATGGTCTGTCAGACTAAGCTGCCTTACCTCTCAGGAAGAAGGGAAACTAACATTTATTTCAGCATGTAGATTTTTAGACCATTTCTCTCGCATTATTTTACTTAATCCTAAAAACAATCCTCTGAGGAAGATGTTACTACCCTCACTTTACAGATAGGGCACCGGAGCTCAGAAGGCCTTTGTGTTTTGCCCAAGGTCACTCAGCTGAGCAAGGAAAAGCCATGACTTGAGCTTACATGTTCTAACTCCAGTTTTGGAGTTCTGTTTTATATTGCAGCTCCGAGTTGAAGATAAATCCTGGTGATGCTCCGTTGCCTGTTTAGATTTGAAAAAGGATCCATGTGTCTCAGGAAGGTGGAATCTGGAAACCTGCAGAGTCACAGCTGGTGTCCCCAGCCCCACGTGTCTCCTTATCTCTCAAGCAGACTTTGCCTACCTCTGCCTAGAAAACTTCTTGAACTTGAAGACTCACCTCAAATGTCTCTTTGAAAGCTTCTAGATCCACCACCCTCTGGCTCCAGGTAGAATAACTATTCTCAGACCCATAGAGATATGTGCATTACTAATAGAGCACTTTGAATATGCCTGCCTCCCCAACTAGGATGTGATCTCGCCAAGGACAGGGATTGGGTCCTGTTCACTGTGGCCCAGCTGGGCCCAGTTTAGGGAGGTCAGGCACAGGCTCTCGGGTCTGAGGCTCCCAATACAGCCCACCAAGGCTCTGAACCCAAGCAGTGCAATCAGCCACACCTTGGTCTCTTCCTTCCCCTGACCAGGTGTTCAAGTGACTCACACCTTTTCCTGGAAGCCGTTAACATGTCCCTGCCCAGACACTGGTGCTGAGCTCCACTCTGCCCCACGGCCTCACTGATGTCACCCTGCCTGTTGCCATGTGGTCTGAAACCAGCCTCTCCCACATCCCTGCTCTGCCCTGCTTTGTCTTGCCTCTGTCCTGGTGACAGCTCTCCTCCCCTCCTGGCCCTGCCACATCACTCCAGGGAAAGGCAGACTGGAATCCTGTCCCAACCACTGATGCCTTAAACCCTGTGTAGGCAGAATCATGGCTCCCCAAAGACCTCAGGTCCTAATTCCTAGAACCTATGAGTGTTACCTTATAAGAAAAAAGGGTCTTTTCAGATGTGATTTAATGAAGGATCTTGAGATGGAGAGATTATCCTGCATTATCTAAGTGGACCCTAATGGCACTGCAAGTGTCCCTATATGAGAGAAAGAGGGAGATTTCTCTCTCTCTCTCTCTCTCTCTCTCTCTCACACACACACACACACACACACACACAGGAGAAGGCCATGTGAAACCAGAGGCAAAGATTGCAGTAATGCAGCCATGAACCAAGCGTTGTCAACAGTCACCAGAAGCTGGAAGAAGGAAGGAACGGATTCTCCCTTAGAGCCTCTGGAGGGAGTGTGGCCCTGCTGACACCTTGGTTTCAGCCCATTGATACTGATTTTGGACTTCTGGCCTCCAGAACTGTGAGAGAATAAATTTCTGCTGTTTTAAGCTGCCAAGTTTATGGTAATTTGTTATGGCAACCACAGGAAACTAACGTGGGCCCCAAAGGGTTTAACTTTGCTTTTCTAGGTTCTTTCAACCCCCATAGTTTATCAGCTGTCTTAGCTGCCTCACTCCAGTTTCTTGCGGCCACTTTCTCTAAGAACCTAGAACAATAACCACCATTTATTGAGCACTACTGCATGCAGTAAGCCAGGGCCTTCACATGAGCTGCATCCCTAATCCATGCAATAACCCTATGAGATGGGTATTGAGGCCAAAAGAAGTTAGGTTACTCACCCAGGATCACTCAGCTAGAAAATGCTGGAGCTGGGATCTAAACCCAGCCGTGTCTGACTTCAAATCTTGTGGCCATAGCCCTGGTGCCTCACTGCCCGAGTGGGGACCTTGTCCAGTTGACTGTCAGTTCTTCAGAAGCCTATCAGGATCTCATACAAATAACAAGAGCTTATTATGTGCCAGGCATTGTGCTCAGCACTTTCCATACATCATTTTATTTTTATCATTGAAGCAACTCCATGAGGTAGGAGCTATTAGGAACCCTTTACACAGACAAGAAAGCTACCACTAGTGGTAGAGCCAGCACTGAGCCCTGGGTCTCCTAGGGGTCCTGGACCAGGGTCATTTCCTCTGATTCTCTCTGCTTCTCACTTGCACTAGCACACTAGGCTGTAATTTGACTTGGATGCAGTTCAGACTTCTCAAAGGCTTCTGTGTTGTCCACAGTCTGGAGGACTTCCATCAAGTGTATGTGTGGAGCTTGCTTATTAGTTTCCAGAGAGTTCAAAACACCCACCATGCCACAAAATATTCCACTGCCCAGACATTCAGAAACACCCTGCCCACATTTTCAAAAGTCTCTCTACTTAGTCCTATCTGCACCCTCCTCCCCCTTCTCATTAGAAAACTTGACAAAGTTACAGGGCAAAATTAATATACTAAAAAATCTGCAAAATATAAATTGTTACAACATTGGTCATTATAACAATGATCATATAAAAAAATAGGAAAGAAGGAAAATGTGAAGGATTTCACCAGAATTTGTATCCCAAGAGAAGTCTTTTAAAAAAAAAAGTATCTTGGGCTTCCCTGGTGGCGCAGTGGTTGAGAGTCCGCCTGCCGATGCAGGGGACATGGGTTCGTGCCCTGGTCCGGGAGGATCCCGCATGCCGCAGAGCGGCTGGGCCCGTGAGCCATGGCCGCTGAGCCTGTGCGTCTGGAGCCTGTGCTCCGCAGCGGGAGAGACCACAACAGTGAGAGGCCCGCGTACTGCAAAAAAAAAAGTATCTTAACAGAGGCAGGCAGAGGGAAGAAAGCCAGGGAAGGGATAGGATGAGACAGAAAGCAAAATTCTTTATATTTATAAACCCTGAATATCTAAATTGATTTATTTACAATCAGTGGTAATTTGTACGCTCCTATACGAAATGTTGAACAACTTAATTGAACCAGCAAGCCACACAACGTGGCCAACAGACAACAAACTGGCTTTGGAAGTGAATTATGATTTCCTTGATCATTTTGGCTCTTTGGGGGGTTTGGGAAAAAAAGGAGAGTTGAACGAAAGGGAGAAAAAAACCGTCCATGTTTGTCAACAGAAGTAGAATAACAAAAAGAGAACAGAATCAGAGCTGAAAACCTAATTTCATTCTTAGCTCTGCCACTCATTTGCTGTGCGACCTTAGACAAAGCACTTGCCTTCTCTGGGCTTCAGCTTTTCACGTCTGCAGATGATTTCTATGGTGCCTTCAAATTCTGTAACAATATTTTTAAGTAATATAGAATCACAACGATGTTTTTTGTTTTGTTTCGCTTTTCTTCTCAGAGTTGTATAATCAAGTAAAAGAATGAGATGTTGTTGCTGCCAAACATACACATTTATCCAGAGGGCAAAACCACACAGATGTTTGATTAAAAATCTTCAGACAAAAGCTGTGCCTCACATCCAAATCCCAAGCTCAGTGGAACTGCCCTCGAGATGCCAGACGGAGCAGCCTTGCTAGAGAGGAGGTCCGTGGAGCCCTCTGAATCTCTTTCATTGAAACACTCCCAGAAAGCCAGCCTTGTCATTAGCCTGCAAAGTAAACACCATCCTCGGCAAAAGCCCAGTCAGAGTCACCTAGAGTCAACCTCTCTCTTTTAAAAAGAGAGCTTTCACCATTCATCACCCACCAGTCCCTGCTTTAAAACATGAAAACAAACATGGGGCTCCCCTAGGAAAGCACCCTTGCCTTTCATCCAAAATCACTGAAGGCTGTGGGTAGGACTCGGAATTATGTTTCAGTGGCTGGTCCAGATCACACTTTGTCAGGGAAGAGAAATCAGCAGAGGGGACAGAGAGGCAGGGCTCTGGGGCTGGGGGTAAGAACAGGGCCTCTCTGCTGTGATGCCACAGAGCTATGGTTGGTATTAACACACTCAGAACATTTTACCCAGAGTCCAGAATTTAGACTTATTAATAAGCATTTCTTTATACTGAGTTTTTACCACATCGTTTTGTTTTTGTTAATTAAGATTCTGCTCCATTACATTAAAGCTGCATCTTGTGTTATGTTTTGAATCCCCACCTAGGTAGCAAATTGTTCAAGGGCAAAGGAAGTTCCAGTTGTTTGGTTTCTAAGCCCAACAAGGAGCCCAGTGCAGAACTGAGCCAAGACAGGCAGACTCCCTTCGCCAGGAAGTCAACAGCAGCTCTTTAATGTGCCCGAAAGCCCTTCTCCCACCAGTTCATCCCCATCCATTTCTGTGACCCACAAAGTACTACTTCCTCCCCCAGGTCTGAGAAGACTAAGGAGTGCATTGAGGAAAGTGTTATTAGGTTCCTACACAGCCCAGACTAGTCTATACCACATCTGGAACTTTCTGAATAATGATTAAGAATAATAATAATAACTGCTAACATTTACTGAGTACTTACTACGTGCTAACTGCTTTATTTTGCAACACAATTGATAACAACCTTATGAGAGAGCTACTTTATCATCCCCATTTTGCAGATGAAAAAACTGAGACCCAAGGTACACACCTGGGATATAGATCAGGGCTGGCTAACTTGAATCCTGTGTTTTAACATCTCAGATATACTGCTTCCTGAACAAGTTTTTATATGCCTTAAGGGAAGAGATTCTATCTTTTTCTTTTCTGGACTGTCACAGAGCCTAGAGAAATTCTGAGCAATAAATAGTAGACTCTTGGCATCTGCCTGTTAACTGACTGATTGATGGAAGACCCTTGCCCAGGATGGTCAAATGCCATACACAAGAGTGACAAAAGGATGGAGAGGGATCCTGCAGAGAGTTTGGAGAGCTGCTTAAAGCCAGACCAATTTAGGGTAAGGTAGTGTAGCCACAGAGATCCCTTCTAGGCAATACTCAGAAACTTCCAGAAAGCCCTGAGAAAAAAGATGGTCTTCTCTCCTCTGAGAAAGACTCTCCAAGGAATAATAAGGCATCCAGATACAGCAAGGGAACTGGGGTGGCTATTCGACCAAACCTAATTCACTGTCCCCATCATTGGTGGTCACTAAGGAGCCAGTGTTGCTCTTTGCAAGAAACTGCTCATCTGTTGTCCTGGCTGACATCCAGTTTAGAGAAAGGTACAGTGCTCAACTGTTCCTGCACTTTGGGTGGTCTGCAGAATTTTTGTTCCTTTTCCTACACTAAAGATGTGAAGGGGGAATTCCCTGGCAGTCCAGCTGTTAGGACTCCACACTTCCCTGGTCGGGGAACTAAGGTCCTGCAAGCCGTGCAGCATGGTCAAAAAAAAAAAAAGAAAAAGAAAGATGTGAAGGATTGCAGCCCCATTTTCCTAATGGTTTATATTTCAATATTTTATTTGCAAATCAATTATTTGGAACTGAGAACACATTTCCCATAGGGAAACATATTATTTAAAGAGGTTAGGATCTCAGGTAGGTCCTAAAGGTCTTATTTTATCCATTGTTAATAGTACTGAGCTCAGTGGTACATATCAGCTACAAATAATCATGTTTGTATAGGAAAATGCAATCTCAATTCTATATCAGCATTTCAGGACAGGATTCCCCCTAGCCCTTGGAGTAAGGATTCCTGAAAATGAGAGGATTGGCAACTGTGTGGTGCCTGATAGCTTTCTAACTGGATTTGGAGGGGAGATCAGGATTTGAGGGTATGAAATCAGGCTAGCCTTATTTAAGGAGGTCACATTTGCTGAAACAAAGAGTTTATCAACACCCCTGATGTCTGTTAACTCAGGATGGCACACATGAGGGTATAAGTCATACTCCTGACATCCTTCGGGGCATTTTAAAGTTCAAAGGGATTTCCACCATAGTCAGCCTGTTAAATCCGAGAGGCAAAGAGACCATCTAGTTTCAGCTCCTATCCTCCACCTATTATTCCGAGTTGAGGGACAAAGAGTTGAAGAAGGAATGCCTCCAAGAAGCTCCTTATTTTTAAAAAATAATAATCATTATAATAGCTACTACATTTTTTAGTACCATTTTATGCCAAAGACCTTATAATTTATTGTGTTTTAATTTATTAAATTCTCACAACTGTATGTATAGACTTATCATTAACCTCACTTAGAATATGAGGAGACTGAGGTTTAGCCTGCTTAAGTAATTTGCCTTAGATCACATGGCTAGTACATGGAAGAATCAGGATTCAAATCCCAGTCTGTATCAAACCCCAAATTCCAGACTATTAACTGCTTTGCTATACTTCCAAATAAAAAATTTCCAGAAAAGACACCACAAAGTAAAACTTGCTTCAAGTATGTTAAAAAATATATGTATTTTTATTTAAATGATAATGTTAAAAATAGATATAAGCATATTCTGGATTGTCAGGCAGTCCAATTATAACTGAGTCCTGTTGCAATTTAATGGCTCACTATGTTTTCTTTTTTTTTTTTTTTTTTTTTTGCAGTACGCGGGCCTCTCACTGTTGTGGCCTCTCCCATTGTGGAGCGCAGGCCCATCGGCCATGGCCCATGGGCCTAGCCGCTCCACGGCATGTGGGATCTTCCCAGACCAGGGCACGAACCCGTGTCCCCTGCATCGGCAGGCGGACTCTCAACCACTGCGCCACCAGGGAAGCCCGCTCACTATGTTTTGTTTGTGATTTATTTCCAGCCAAGAGAGGCCAAGTATGATAATGACACACCAAGTGAATGAGGGTTTTACAAGTGATTGAACAGAGACAAATCACAGGAGGCTCGCCTCCTCACGCAGTCTCAGCACACAGCAGTATAGGTATGCCAGACACACAAGGATTTGCCCCTTAGGTACCATCCTCACAATACTTTACACAGATTCCACCTTTCTCTATCCAGTATTGCACACTGTTGACTCATCGTTTCGAAAACTAGCTACTTGGCTGCTAAACTGTTTTAGTCCCCATTGCGAATTGTTAAGGACTAAAGATTTTCACCAAGTCTCCTCATAGCTATTCTTCTTTCCTGATGATGCAATGAGTAGTTATAAACATCCACTAGAATCTTCTCATTTGCCTTCTTAGAAGAAACTCAGATAGCTAGTGGGAAGCAGCTGCATCACATGGGGAGATCAGCTGGGTGCTTTGTGACCACCTAGAGGGGTGGGATAGGGAGGGTGGGAGGGAGACGCAAGAGGGAGGAAATATGGGGATATATGTATACATATAGCTGATTCACTTTGTTATAAAGCAGAAACTAACACACCATTGTAAAGCAATTATACTCCAATAAAGATGTTAAAAAAAAAAAGAAACTCGAAGAAACAAGACAGAAACCTACTGGTTCAATCATGTATGGGTAGCCCATCAAATGTGTTTGTGAAAAAGGAAGAATCACAAAGTTTAACATTTGGAAAAGTGGGAGAGAAGAAAGCAGTGAAAAAGCAGTACAAATAGGAAGCACAAAATCAGATTATAGAAATAAATCCAAATATATCAGTAATTGCAATAAATGTAAATGGATTAAACTGACCTATTAAAAATAGAGAAAATATTAGATTGAAAAATATCATGAATCCAAATGTATTTTTATAAAAGACTTGTTAAACTGTAAAGATTCAGAAGGACAGAAAAAAGTATGAAAAAATATAAAGCTGTCAAATAGTCACCAAAATAAATAAATAAATAAAAGCTAATGTGGCTATTATATCATACAAATGAGTTTAAGACAAAAAGTATTATTAGGGATAAAGTGAGTCACTACATTTTGATAAAAGTGTTAATTCATCAGGTAGATGTAACAACTCTAAATGTGTATGTACTTAAAATTTACCTAGAAGGAGTCATTTGAAATGGTCTTAAAGGACAAATAGGAGTTTACCAGAAAGACAAGGAGAGAGGGCCAGGGAGAAGAACATGCCAGACAGAGGAAACATAATGCACCAAATCCAGAGGTGAGAAAACATAGCATGTACAGAGGTCTAAAGCACTGCATAATTACATTGATGAAGCCTTTGTTTCTTTGACACTTTCATGTACCAGAAAGAACTAGACCAAGTTCCTCTTCAGCATAAAACCGAAGCCACTAGAAAAAGAATACTTACTTACATGGGGGATGGAAGGAGTAAAAAGAACTAATGGTTTCATTTTCCCTGGCAAATCCTGCACTGCAGATTTGCAAAGTCCCAGAGTAATTCACTCTGGTGATGTCATTTTAGCCTTGGATGATGGCACATCCTAAACAATCATGTGGATAACACCCTTCAGCTGTGACTGAATGGTCTAAACAAGATCAGCAGCATTGCTCAGCCTCAGAGTGCTAGCAGGCTGCCTTAGTTCCTCACTTTCAAAATCACAATCTGACTTGTTACACATAATAAAAAGAGAGCAAGAATGGAGAAAGAAAAACAAGGGTGGAAACGACTTCATATTAATGTCATGACCTAATGCATCCATTTGATCTCATTTGGCAAAGGAAGCAGAAGATCCAGTTTGACAAAAAAATCCAGACTCGTTGCACAATGGGGTTCTGAGTTAGGAACGTCCTTTATATATTGTCAGTTTCTTTATATATTGTCAGCCAATCATGAGCAAAACACCTTAAAGAGTAGCCAAAAAGTTTCAGGAAATGATGTGCACTTTAGAAGGAGCTGCTTTTTTTTTTTTTAATTATTATTATTATTTTTTGCGGTACGCGGGCCTCTCACTGTTGTGGCCTCTCCCATTGCAGAGCACAGGCTCCGGACGTGCAGGCTCAGCGGCCATGGCTCACGGGCCCAGCCGCTCCGTGGCATGTGGGATCTTCCCAGACCGGGGCACAAACCCGTGTCCCCTGCGTCGGCAGGCGGACTCTCAACCACTGCGCCACCAGGGAAGCCCAGGAACTGCTTTTTAAAATTTCATATGATCCAGAGGATTTGTGTCCTTTGAATTTGGACCCCATTTTTTGCTGATATTTTTAACTAAGGAATTATCTAATATGTGGTGAGAATTGACACTTATATACCCATTTTTAATTTTGGTGATGAAAACTGGAAAATCAGGAGAGGCAAGAGGGATGTGGGGAGGGATTGTTTCCTTTCCTGGTTTCTTCAAAAATGTCCTTTTCTGCAAGTTAAGCCTGGCTTTTGCTTTAATCATAGCAGAAAGCATTCTCCACATCAGAGAAAGTAAAGAACAGGCCTTGAACCCTGTGCCCTATTTTCTCTCCAGCTATCCAGGTTTGTCCTCTGCCCTATAAGGAGCTATTTTCCCCTCTTCTCTTGTTGGTTCCTCCTTTCATTGTTCAGTCCTCAGTTTCTTTCTTGCCCAACACAGAATGGCAGAATTTATGCAACCTAGTACTTTATGTAGAAGCTACTTTATTCTAATAACTCAGCAAGTATTTATCAAGTGCCTGCTGTCTGCCAGCACTGTTCTGGGTGCTGGGAATACTGCAGTGAACAAATCAGAAGAAATCCTTTCTGTCACCGAGTTCCCTTTGAGGCCTGCCAGAGAAGATGGCTCAGAGGAAGTGTTATCTGAGCTGACATCAGAATCATGAAAAGGAGTGAGCCCAGGGGAGAACACTTGGAAGAGTGCTCCTACCAGAGGGACCAGCCCAAAGCAAAGCCTTTGAGAGGAGCATGAGCTCTGTGCATCCCAGGAAAAGAAAGGAATTCAGTGAACTATTCCTGGGATCCAGTCACCCACCCATGAAGGCCACTTGTAGCTGCTAGGTCACTGGGCTGGAGCCATGCCAAGAGAGGAAGACGTGCCCCCTGCTGAAGGTGAGAAGTTCAGATTTTTTTTTTTGCAGTACGCGGGCCTCTCACTCTTGTGGCCTCTCCCGTTGCGGAGCACAGGCTCCGGACGCACAGGCTCAGCGGCCATGGCTCACGGGCCCAGCCACTCCACAGCATGTGGGATCCTCCCGGACCGGGGCACGAACCCGTGTCCCCTGCATCGGCAGGCGGACTCCCAACCAGTGCGCCACCAGGGAAGCCCAGAAGTTCAGATTTTGAAGGGCCTCTAATTCCATTCCAAGCTATGGAGTGGAGGGTGGGGATCCTGTGCTTCCAGAAATCAGTGTGGCAGCTGTTGGCAATGGCAGAGTAGAAAGACTAGAGAGAGGAGGCAGGCCAGTGCAACAGTCCAGGCTCCAGAGGTGGTGGCAGAGAGCAAGAGAAAGATGAGTTCTCTCTAAGAAAGGGAGAATGGGGCACAGTGTCTTCCAGAGAAAAATCATCAGTTTGGATGAGGAAGAATGGGGGATTAAGAATATGAAATAAGAGAAATTAGCTTAGGACATTTTGCCCACAGAGTTCCAGAGTCTGCGCAAACGCAGGAGAGAGAATCCTTGAGAGGTCTAAAGAGAGAGAATTAAAGACGTGATGAATCAGAGAGGGAAGACCAGGTTCCCAGCAGACCTAGAGCTAACACACGGACACACGGACAGATACACACACTTACAGTCACACACTCATGCAGCAATCACAGCTGCATTTTCATTGTGCACCATGTTGAGCGAAATGAGCTCAAAGTATCTTCTTTTATACAGAAGGCAGGAGGACCAGTCTGTTTGTATAGACTGCATCCTCAACACCTTTTAACCTTTGTTCCCTCTCAGTAAACATAAAAATCACATACTCCCTCTTAAAGTTATTTGAAACTTCAAAATAAAAATAGTAACTAAAAACAAAGCAAGGTGATTTCAGAATGTTTCTTCAAGTTACATATGCCCCCCTGCCCAGACTTTGGTCTGTACCCTTCTGACCTAAGGGCTCTCCATGAGGATCCCTGATGAGTTGTCTAAGCCTGAAAGGGTGGCCACATCTGCAGCACCAGCCTCAGGCTGCGTTCATTAACCCAAAAGGGAAAAGGAAAAGGCAACAACTTTGTGGACTGCCAAAGCCTGTCTTTAAAAATATGTAGATGGGTTTAGTCAAAGGAAGGAGATGGATCCTGGGGTGAAGACAGAGCTTACCTTGCTTCAGAGAGCAAAGCTAGGCCCAGAAACTAAAATTTTAAGAAAAAAAAAAAAAAGTTTCAGATTAAAAAAAAGATCTCACTAAAGATGCTAAAGATCAGAACTTTCTGACAGTGGAAGAACCATAGGTGAGCTGGGTTGCAAAGCAGGAGCCTGCCCTGGGTCTAAGGTCCCTCCTAATACTTTCATTCTATGATTTGGTTTATATCTAAACACCATGAGCGTGGCACTGAGGAGGCTGTTTACAAAGATTTTTGTTTTCTCTCTCTTCAGAAATAGCCAGTTAAAAAGAAATATCAACATCATTAGCCATTAGAGAAATACAAAGCAAAATCACAATGAGGTACCGCTTCCCACTCACTAGGATGGCTATAACAAAAAAGATAGACACGGGGTTCCCTGGTGGCGCAGTGGTTGAGAGTCCGTCCGCCTGCCGATGCAGGGGACACGGGTTCGTGCCCCGGCCTGGGAAGATCCCACATGCCGCAGAGCGGCTGGGCCCGTGAGCCATGGCTGCTGAGCCTGCGCGTCCGGAGCCTGTGCTCCGCAACGGGAGAGGCTGCAACAGTGAGAGGCCCGCGTACCGCCAAAAAAAAAAAAAAAAAAAGATAGACGCTAATGAGTGTTGACAAGGATGTGGAGAAATCAGAACCTTCATATATTGCTGGTGGGAATTTAAGATGGTATAGCCTCTTTGGAAAGCAGTCTGGCAATTCCTCAATATGTTAAACATAGAGTTACCATATGACTCAGCAATTTCACTCCTAGGTATATACCCAAGAGAAATGAAAACCTATGTCCACACAAAAACTTGTACATGAATGTTCATAGCAGCATTATTCATAATAACCAACAACTCAAATGTTCATTGGAAACAATTCAAATGTCCATCAACTGATGAATGGCTAAATAAAATGTAGTGGGACTTCCCTTGCGGTCCAGTGGTTAAGACTCCATGCTTCCACTGCAGGGGGTGCATGGTCAGGGAACTAAGATCCTGCATGCCTCGTGGTGCGGCCTAAAAAAAAAAAAGTGATATATACGTACAATGAGATGTTATTCAGCAGCAAAAGGGAATGAAGTCCTAAGACATGTTACAACACGGGTGAACCTTGAAAACCCTGTAAGTGAAAGAAGTCAGTCACAAAAGACCACATATTGTGGGATGCCAACTATATGAAATGTCCAGAATAGGCACATCTATAGAGACAGAAAGTAGATTTGTGGTTATCTAGGGCTGGGGAGGGGACGGAAGGGAGAAGGATGGGAGAGCAGTCTGGGGGGAAATAGGAAGTGACTGCTATAATGGCTACACAGTTTCTTTCTGGGATAATGAAAATGTACTAAAGTTGATTGTGGTGATGGTTGAGCAACTCTGCAAATAAACAAAAAACATTGACATCTAACACAACATTGTAAATTAACTATACTTCAATTAAAAAATCACATGCCATTAAAGAAAGAAATTGATAAATTTTTAAAGATTGACATGTACCCTTAAAACGGATAAAAATGTACGGTATGTGAACTATATCTCAGTAAGACTGCTAAAAAACCCAGAACTCTGGCACCAAGTTCAGAATGCAAATTGACTTATGTATCCCAGACCAGTTTAGATTTGTGCTGTCAATACATAGGGGGCAGTGGGAGAGAAAGAAAGAGAGAAGGAAAGAAAGAAGGGGGAGCAGGGAGGAAGAAAAGAAAAAGAAAAAGAAAAAAGAACTATTCTCATAGCAAAACGGGAAGTAGATTTTTGGCATAAATGTTATTTGTAATTTGCTAATTAAAGAAGGATCTCTATCACGTAAATATGTGCTTCTGAATTCTGACACCAGAGGTGTTTTTTAGGATGATTGCTCCTGAATTTCCCCGATACCCAGACAGCAGAGCCCCCTGACCTGCACCCAGTATTTAACACACACACACACACACACACACACACACACACACACACTAACTTGATTAAAGGCCTCTGGCCCCAGAGGTAGGTGCAGCACTTCATGCTGGTTCAAACGTGACCCATTACCCTAAATATTTCTTCCTGAGATAACACCATCCTGAACTCATGGGAGCAGTTCTGTACCTCTTTTGCCCTATGTCTTCAAAACAAAAGGTTTGTGGGTTGTGTTGCTGCCCATATTAGAAATAAAAACTACTTTGGAAAGATTTGAGTGACAGAAGCTCTTAGATAAGAAAAGACAAATGAATTAAGTTGTCAAATCTTTCTTTTCAAAGAGTATGAACGCAATAGGTTCTTGCCTAACGAAGTATCATTAGCCAGGAGTGCTGAGCATCCCTTTTCTTCTCTTTGTGTTCATCTCATAGTCCTGGAGGTACTTGAGAATTAGATGCATTTGCAATAATTGCACAGGTGACTGAGGATATTTCACAATAGCAAACCATTCATATTACTTTTAAAATGTAAATATGTGTATGTAGCATGCATGAAACATAATACTGATTCTCTATTGATGACTAGATAGATATTAAACATGAGAATTGCAATAATTTAATTTTATAAATATACTTAATAAGATTTAATCAAATATTCAGAGTTAAATTTAAAGTTCAGCTATATTTAAATAATCTTTATTTAAAATGTTGATATATTCATGTATTTGTTTTTATTTTGCCTTTAATTTTAATAGATAATACAAATATTTTAAAGCAATAACTTTTTGAAAATATTCAAAGTAATTATAATTTAAAATGTACATTCACTTAACTTACATTTTGATAAAAATATACTCAAATTTTAAACATTTTGAATATAATTACACTTTATATTTACTTTGTTATTACTGTCAATTGAATACATTACATGAAAATCTTTAAGAACATAATCAGTGATTTTGCTGAAATGAAGAAAATGTGGACTGAATGATTTGTGAATTATTTAAGTCTTTTGTCACTCACACAAAATGTCATTAGCTCATCCAAAGACGTGCAACAATTAAATTCAGCCAGCTTGGATATTTTGCTACCTTTCATCATATTGAGACTATAGCTTTATCAGTGTTTGGGGATTTTGTCATTGATTTGTCAAGATAGAAGGATAGGATAATCTTATTTAACAGTTTTTAGCCTTTTTTTTTTTTTTACAGCTTTTAAATATGTGGACATAGGGTACGTGGGTCTCCATTGGTGCCCTTGCCCAGTCTACTTCCTTTCCTTGACCCTACCAGGCACTAGCCTTTACAGTTACTTAGAATATTTCAGGACTTTGGGTGGGTAGTCTCTCTATAAATCCAAATTAGTAGGCTTTATTAAACTTTTTACATGCCAAAGCAGACAAACAACATACATTTTTTAAACACCCACATTTGAAAATTCTTCTAGGTATAATCCCTTGTAATGTACAGCCAGCAAAGCAACCATGACATTCCCTCATTTTCCTGACTAAATTTAGAAGCAGATATTTTCAGAATATGAAATTAAATTACAAAGGTCATAGGACAATGAATAATATGCCATGTGTGGTTAATTACACTTAGTTCTTTAAAAAAAGAAAATCATCTTAGCCTCTATATAAAAACTGTGTGTATGATTATTTCACTTTGAAATGTCAAAGGGTTACTTGGTTTCAAAAAGAAAATGGAAAAGCACAAAGATATTTATGTAATACTGAAAGAAAATCTTTCTTAAGAGAATGTAATGTTTAATTCTTTATGGCTTCCCTTTGTCCTGGGGCTAGCTTACAAATATGCAGTGCACAATACTTTGTGCCATTGAAATTAAGGGTTCATGTATTTTTAGTCTTTTCAGAGAAAAGAACCAAATAATTAAGATACGGAAAAGATATGATTGTTTCCCAACGGTTACTAAATCTGATGAACCATTATAATCATAAGGTACATAGAATTACATTTAATCTTTTTCCATGAGGAGATAACCTGTACTTTTAACTTCAAACAAGAGGCTGTGTTTTTCTACCCTTAATACTTCAGACTTCAAAAGTAAAACATTTCTGAGATACGTGAATCAAAGGCAATTGTCTGCCTAATTTTTATTTCTGCCATAATTAAAGCAGGGAACGTAATTGTCGGTGAACTCATTCTAATACTCTAATAAGACAAAATAAGCAAAGCCATGTTGTTAATGGCAATGACGGAAGTGATAGCTCTGGGCAGTCTAGCAAATGCTTACCTGTGACTTCGGGTGTTCACCTAAAAAAAGACACACTGAGGTCAAGCTCACTTTTGGTTTTTTGGGTAATTTTGCCCGGCCATGCCCTGGGAGATCAGAGAAAGATTTTTCCTCTCAATGTTTTTTCTTCCCTCTGTTGCCCTAGGACTTATACTCTTGTTTATTCTGATTGGTTTAGCAAGTATCAGTGGACACTTACTGTCAGACACTGTGCTTGATGTTAGGAATTCAAAGATGAAGAATACAGTCTTTGGGGTCAAGAAGCCCAGTCTAGAGACTTCAGACAATGGGAATACCGTGTGATATATGCTCTCTGCTAGAGGCATGCATGAGGTTCCTGTTCCAGCCCAGCCCACAGATTTTGAGTCCAGAGGAGGGATTCAGTTTCTTCATCTGGATAACTTCTCTATGGTCCATTCAAACTGTAAAATGTACATGATTCTAGTTTTTGTTGTTGTTGTTGGAGTATAGTTGACTTACAATGTTCTGTTAGTTTCAGGTATACAGCAAAGTGAATCAGTTATACGTATACATATATCCATCCACTCTTTTTTAGATTTTCTTTCCCATATAGCCCACGACAGAGTATTGAGTAGAGTTCCCTGTGCTACACAGTAGGTCCTTATTAGTTATCTATTTTATATATAGTAGTGTGTACATGTCAATCCCAATCTCTCAAATTATCCCTCCTCCGCTGCCCCTTTACTACCCACCCCCTGCCCGATAACCATACATTTGTTTTCTACATCTGTCTGATGACTCTAGGTTTCACATTATTTCAGATGAAGTGTTTAACAGCTACACTGACGCAGCTATAGACTTTCTCCAATGCTGATGCCAGGATCAGTCTGTCTCTTCCAGGCTTCTCTTAATGTTTTCCTTATGCTATTAACCTACCTAAAGTCCCACAGTTACATTTTATCCATGGGGGCTGGGGGGTTGGTATGGGTGTGTTTTGAAAGGGCAGTACCCCTTCAATTCACCCTCATTTGGTGGAGAATGGTTTTGTCATCTTACTCAAGTTACTTTCCACAGATTTAAATTCTAAAAGAATTTGTCTTTGATCCTTTTGAAGCAAATACAAGTCTGAGACATACTCCTCTCTTCTGTTTTGGAAAAGAGAGGCCTTAAAATGGTTGTATCTTGTGATTTATTGCCAGTGTACAAGGCTGATTCCAGGCACAGGCTCTTGGTTTGTATCATCCAAGCTCACAGGGTTTGCTGATTCAGGAATCATTCTGTTCTCTATAGCTCTTCTGCTGGCCACTTCTAAATAAGGAGAACCATCTTCCAGCTTGAGTTGTAAAACTCATGTTTTGTTTTGCTTTTTTGAAGAGGTTTCAAGAAGACCCAAGGCAAAATGGGATGAATTGTAGATCAGTGAATTTCAAGCGGGAGGGATAAGAGCTTTTTCAAACTACACAGTGCCCCTCTGCCCATCCCTATCCATCGCAGCATTTGAGAATCACTGCTGTAGGGAGTCTCAATAGGAGATTAGAACCTGGAGACCAAGCTTCATTTACATTTCTGTCACCAGCTCCCCAGCTGTTCTGTGATCCTGGTTCACCTTCTAGTCAATACACTAATCTGTTCATCTGTATACTTTGGATTTAAATACATAAAAATGTAAAGTGACTTAAATCCCAAAGAATGAAATATATAATGAAAAAGCTATCATAGAAAAAAGTATATTTAGACTGCCTACTATACTTACCCCCAAAACAGCAAAGTTGGTTGAACTGGGTTCTTTCAGTAAGTCTTGTTTACCCCTCAATGAAACAGATATTCAACTGTAGCTAAAGGATCCAGTTTCAAAATGATGCCCGTTCATTCCCTGGGATGCAATTGAGGTGTATAATCCAAACTCCAGGGGCAGATCCCTTTATCTAGATGAATGATAGAGCGCTGACAGGACCCAGCAGAGCCAGGCAGTTACAGACCCACCGGGGGTAAGTATGTAGCTTGGAGACCTATATGAGATGTCTCAGAGAGCCCTTGGATTTGGTACTTCCCACCGGTTACCTGAGCTCATCTCATTCCTGGCTAAAGGCATTTTCTCCTTAGCTTTCTCTAAAAGTCTCACCTTGCCCTGCCTCCCCCCTCTGCTTTAGTTCTAAAAACCCTTGTTCTCCCAAGTGTCCTAAGAGGCAATAGCTCTTATCTGGCCCCTCCAGTCCCTGTTCCCCTCTTGGACTTACCTATCTCTGTGGTTAGCAAAACCTAATGTATTTATTATCTGGCCATTTACAGAAAAATCTGTCAACCCGTGGACTAAAGTACCCATGGCTCCTCTGTTGGGGACGCGTCCAGCAGAATCACTCCTGGCCTCTCATCTTCCCCTCACTCAACATCCCCTCAGGAAGTCATGTGAATTATATGACTGTTGAACTTGGGAGAAGGAACTGAGCTTAGATCAGCCTTTATCTTCTCAGAGCTAGCCTGTCTGGTCCACTCTCTGCCATGGAGTACGGGGCCAACAAGTCACTCTGCTCTAGAACTTTATCTCAGGGGTAGACTCACACTAACCCAAGCTAGCAGAGACTGCTATATAGCCAGAATACTAATTTATTCCATTTTAATGATAAATGCAACCAGCTAGCCAGTGGGCCCTCACATCAGCAGATCAGGGCATTTGCTCCCCGTAGACAGGGGAAAAAGTGATTTAAATTCTGTATTTAGAGCATCAAATCTGCATAAGGAGAAGTAGGGAGATGATTTATCAAAGGATACATTTGCTGCAGAGACCTAAGAGCTCAAGTCCTTGGGCCAAGGCCACTTCTCCCATGAACACTATTTGGGAAGCTGCTATCAACTTCTGGTTTCTTAGCTTGGGTTTGTTTGTTTGACTGTTTTTGCTGTACGCGGGCCTCTCACTGTTGTGGCCTCTCCCGTTGTGGAGCACAGGCTCCAGACGCTCAGGCTCAGCGGCCATGGCTCATGGGCCCAGCCGCTCTGGCATGTGGGACCTTTCCGGACCGCGGCACGAACCCGCGTCTCCATCGGCAGGCGGACTCTCAACCACTGCGCCACTCAGGGAAGCCCTTAGCTTGGGTTTTCTATGCTATAGGCTAACAGCAGCTCTGCCCACCGCCGCTGTTCATCCAGGCTTTCTCCAAACAATCAATTACCTTTACACTTGTTAAATTAACAGTCACATTCTGGTGCTTGCCATCCTGAGATTACCCCCAAGTCACCTGGGCTGAATTTATAGGTGTTTCCAGTTACACACTGGTTATCTATCAGTTTACTCCTTCAGTTGACTTACCGTATCTGTGTGTGTGTGTATATTTGTGTGTGTGCCTTACCCATTTAACTCCCAGAAGGAAACCTCATTTCCTACTTCCAGTTTTCTTTGGAAGCCATTACCTCATTTACTGCTAACAAAGGCATTTTTGATCTCTTTGGAAAGAAAACTTTCACTATAACTGTTTTTATCATACTTTAAAACTTAACTACCTGAATTCAAGCACGTAAGCAGTTTTTGCTGATTTCATATTGTAATAATTTATAAGACTGAGCCAATGATGACAAATACCTTGTAAAGACTCTCAGTGTAACTCACCTGGTCTTTAACCATTGTTAGTCTTACGCAATAAACTCAACACATCTTTAAGATCTCTGATTTGTTTCCAAAGGAGGTGGATAAAAGTATTTGACCCTTAAGCAAAGAAATAGCTAGCTGGATGCCTTGGACAACCAGAATCAGTCTCAGATCAGAACCAGTCTTTCCCACTGTCTTCCTTTTTCTCCTCCCCAAACATCTCTCCTGTGTGAGGCATAGTTTGGGGCACTGTAGCCTGTAACCGTGAAAAAATGACATAATAGATGATTCTTGACCTAATGGGGCTTATGCTCTAGTTGAGGGAGACAGACTATAAACAAACAAACAAGAAAAATATCAGCAGCTAGTGAGTGCTACAGAAAACAAAAATGAATAACGTAATAGATGGAGGTCATCAGTTTAAGCTAAGACCTGAACAAAAAGTAGGAGCCCATTATAGGAAAATGAGGGTAAAGAACATTACAGTAGAGAAGGCCTGGGACATGCCCAAAAGGAGGAGTAGGCTTGGTGAGTGAGGGAAGAGAAAGAAGGCTAGAGGGTGGCTGGCAGGGAAGAGAGCAGGAATAAGAATAAGTCTTCCACCCACAGTACGGGATGTGGAATTTGTGCAGGAGCAAATACATTGATAATTTCCTCATTTGGAGAGACTGTAGAAACTGTAACATGTTTTTTTTTGCCTGCCTCATGTTTTTGTTCTATTTTAAAAATATGTAATAAGGAAAGGTGGGTGTGTAATATGGGTTGGTTCAGTCTTCATAGCATTGTCTCTGGCCAAACTCATCTGTAAGTCTTTTCCAGATTTACCAGGTGATACCATGTTCCAAATCAATCAAATGACATTTGAGAAGAGCAAAAGGGCAAGGATGTTAAAAATTCATCACCGTGCCCCTCAAGATCTCAGAGGTCACAGGTGTTTAAAAGCCAAGGAAGGGGCCTCCCTGGTGGCGCAGTGGTTGAGAGTCCGCCTGCCGATGCGGGGGATACGGGTTCGTGCCCCGGTCTGGGAGGATCCCATGTGCCGCGGAGCGGCTGGGCCCGTGGGCCATGGCCGCTGGGCCTGCGCGTCCGGAGCCTGTGCTCCGCAGCGGGAGAGGCCGCGGCAGTGAGAGGCCCGCATACCGCAAAAAGAAAAAAAAAAAAAAAAAGCCAAGGAAGGAGGACTAAGGCCCAAGTGAATGGCTTTTTATGAATTGTTTTATTAAATTTGATAAACTTACCCCTTTGGAGGGATGGAGATGTCAGGATTCTGGGTCTCAAAATGTGTCTTCCAGCTCAGTGATACTAAGGAAAGGATAAATCAGGCCTCAAAATGCACATTGGCCCTGAAGTTTGCAGGTTCATAAAGTCATTGTTCTCAGTTCGTTCAGGAGAGAGCTGGCTCTGGGGAATTGATTCACATTAATCAGAGTTATAGTAGACTAATTAATGAAGTACAGTGCCATTTATTCATATACCTGTGAGAGTTACAACTACTGACTGAAATTCATGTTTTTGGTCAGCACACACTCTGGCTGGTAGGAAAACATATTTAAGAAATCAGATTAAAGTCAGATGGTTAAATGTTAAATATGGAAGTTGAACAAATCAAGTTGGATGTTTGGAAAGGCTATATTCATTAAGCAGTCTTTCTTTTCATTGCAAGGACATACAGTCCCAGGTGGGCAAATGATCTACTATTCAGATGGACAGGGAAGGCCAGTGCTGGAGAAACATTGGCAAATTTTTACTCCTAGTCTCTCCTTTTTTCTAGAACTGGGTCACTGATTCCCAGAGGGTGGTCTGAAGGTCACCTTCAGTAAATGTTCCTTGGGTATTTATTAAAAATGCATTTTTTCAGGCCCCGTCCCACACTTCTGAATCAAAATCTATGGTGTTGGGCTGGGAATATTGATTTAAATTATTTTTCTGGGGAACTGTAAGCACACCAAAGTTTGTTTCTTTTTTTAATTTATTAAAAAAAATTTTTGGGGTGCGTTGGGTCTTCATTGCTACATGTGGGCTTTCCCCAGTTGCGGCGAGTGGGTTTCTCATTGCAATGGCTTCTCTAGTTGCAGAGCACAGGCTCTAGGCGTGAGGGCTTCAGTAGCTGTGGCACGCAGGGTCAGTAGTTGCAGCTCGCGGGCTCTAGAGCACAGGCTCAGTAGTTGTGGCACATGGGCTTAGTTGCTCCGCAGCATGTGGGATCTTCCCGGACCAGGGCTTGAACCCGTGTCCCCTGCATTGGCAGGCGGATTCTTTACTTATTATTTTTAAATTATTTATTTATTTATTTATTTTTGGCTGAACTGGGTCTTTGTTGCTGTGCATGGGCTTTCTCTAGTTGTCGTGAGTGGGGGCTACTCTTCATTGGGGTGAGCGGGCTTCTCATTGTGGTGGCTTCTCTTATTGTGGAGCATAGGCTCTAGGCGTGCGGGCTTCAGTAGTTGTGGCTCATGGGCTCTAGAGTGCAGGCTCAGTAGTTTTGGCTCACGGGCTTAGTTGTTCTGCGGCACATGGGATCTTCCCAGACCAGGGCTGGAACCCGTGTCCCCTGCATTGGCAGGCAGATTCTTAACCACTGTGCCACCTGGGTAGTCCCTCAATATCTTGTAATAACCTATAACCTGAATTTAGAAGGGAAAACTCAACAACACCGCCGAATGATAGCCCAGTTTCACAGCGTAGCTTCCTTGACTTTATAATGAGCAGTATTTTCATTCATCATTATTATGGTGACTCATTTTCTCATCTAATAAATGATGGCTCTTTCATTTCCTTCATAAATGTTGATGAATTTGTTTCAATATCATCATCAGTATTTATTCTTGTAAAAATCTGTTCAGCAATTCTAAAGGAAGCATATTCTGCTGGAACGTATGATCCTCCAAACTCCACAACTCCACACTCCAGAGGCCCTCCTCTGGATATGCTCAGCAGGCAGATTCTTAACCACTGTGTCACCAGGGAAGTCCCCACACCAAAGTTTTGAAAGCCGCTGCTAAGCTATATAACCTTAGGCAAGTTAGTTACTTAACTTCTCCAAGCCTTAGTTTGTTTGTCTGTAAAACAGGGATAATAATAGGTCTTATCTTCCTGGGCTACTACAGGGATCATGTAAAGCCCTTAGAAAAGTGTCTGGCACCTAGTAAGCCCTCAATATCTGCTTCTTGTCATTATTATTACCACCATTATTGTCATCATCTTCATTGCCATTATTTGGCCCACCGCATTCTTGTTTGCTCACAGATTTGATTTTTTTAATTAAGCAAAGCCAAGTTTATTGGTTACTGTAGGAAGGGAGACCATACCCTTGACAGAGTCTTAGTAGCATCTCCCAGATTGTTTTTCATTGATGACATTTTGGGGTTTCTGCTTCTTAAGGCTGGAAAAGATGGTATCCTAAGCCATTTCTAAATCATGCAGCAGGATGGATTTATTTTTAGGAAAGTTTCTAATGGCATCCACAGTGTTTGAATTAAAGCTTACTTTTGATCTCAGAGTTTGGCACATCCTTGCCCCTGCCTTAAAAGTCAGGTTGCATCTTACTTTGGGGCTAAAAGTTCTGTCTACTGACAACAGCAACATATCAAGTTGTTTAAAGTCATTTCTTTAAAAGTTGTCACTTGTTATAAATTACCCTCATATTTACACCTTCCTTTAAAAAATGAACACAATGGGGACTTCCTTGGTGGTCCAGTGGTTAAGACTCCATGCTTCCACTGCAGGGGGCGTGGGTCCGATCCCTGGTCCAGGAACTACGATCCCACATCCATGTGGCTGGGAAAAAAAAAAGAACACAATGTAGAAATAGAGTTCTCTCAACTAGTGTTGGTTGAGTGATGGTGATTCTAATTAAATCGGGTGAAATCTTGGGAGGTACCATGCTAGTATATTTGGAACTAGAGTACCACATACCATGTTTGGTAACTTGTCAGTTTGCAAGTAGAACTTAGAGCAGCACCATTCCTATTAACCCTTTCTTCTCTGAATACTTCAGAGTATTCAGAGTGGCTTATAACTGTTAATTAAGCCTCAAAACATCTCTGTGACACGGATAATTACACTAGTCATTCCTACATTTTAGACGGGCACATTATAGGAGGAAGAGGTTAAGTGAAGCTAGTTCTTCCAGTTAGGCTGATTCAGCAGCAAAACCACTCAGGGAATGTTTAAGCGTTGCAATCTAAATAGTTCTGCAACTGGTTTCTTTAAGTATAACATTTAAAACTGAGTTGTAATAGTATTGCAAGTCCTAGCCACATCAATCAGACAAGAAAAAGAAATAAAACATATATCCAAATTGGAAGGGAAGAGGTAAAATTGTCATTCTTTGCAGATGACATGACATTCTTAATAGAAAACCCTAAAGACTCCACATAAAAACTGTTAGAGCTAATAAATGAATTCAGCAAGGCAGCAGGATACAAGATTAATATACAGAAAAGTGTTGCATTTCTTTACACTAACAATGAAATATCAGAAAGAGAAAGTTAAAAACCAATATCATTTAAAATCACTGCAAAAAAAAAACAACCTAGGAATAAACCTAACCAAGGAGGTGAAAGACATATGATGAAAACTATAAAACATTGATAAAGGAAACTGAAGATGATTCAAAGAAATGGAAACATATCCCATGCTCATGGATTAGAAGAATTAATATTGTTAAAATGGCCATACTGCCCAAAACAATCAACAGATTTAATGTGATCCCTATCAAATTATCCATAATATTTTTCACAGAACTAGAACAAACAATCCTAAAATTTATATGGAACCACAAAAGACCCAGAATTGCCAAAGCAATCCTGAGGAAAAAGAACAAAGCTGGAGGCATAACCCTCCAGGCTTCAGACAATACTACAAAGCTACAGTAAGTAAGATGTTATGGAAAAAGCCAAAAGAACTTTTTGGCCAACCCAATAGATACAATGCAATATTACTCAGCCACAAAAAAATAATGAAATATTGCCATTTGCAGCAACATGGATGGACCTAGAGAATATCATACTATTTGAAGTAAGTCAGACAGAGATAAACAAATATTACATGATATCACTTTTATGTGGAATCTAAAAACTAATACAAATGAACCTATATACAAAACAGAAATATTATATGATATCACTTTTATGTAAAATCTAAAAAACAATACAAATGAATCTATACACAAAACAGAAACAGACTCAAAGACGTAGAAGACAAACTTATGGTTACCAAAGGTGGGGGGTGGATAAATGCAGAGTATGTAATTAACAAACTACTATACATAAAACAGATAAGTAACAAGGATTTACTGTATAACACAGGGAACAATATTCAATATCTTATAATAACCTATAATGGGAAATAATCTGAAAAATATATGTATATAACTGAATCACTTTACTGTATACCTGAACCTAACACAATATTATAAATCAACTATACTTCAATTAAAAAAGATAAAATAGAGTTGTTGAGAAATGAATACATTTTTGCAAAAACAAAAATTGAGTCTAACCTGGTGAAGAAAAAAGGAAGGTACACCCTGCGTTTAGCCAGGGCTTAACTACTCTGACTTCCTTTATGTCCAGTCTCCCAGTGCTGGACCTCTCCCCTTCTAATAAGTATGGATTCTTGTCCTTCCCTCTCATTTCCACTCACCAGTAAACTGTGACCCTACACTACCCACTGGTCTGCAGTGGAGGGAACAGCCTGAGTTACTGACGGCAGGCATGGCTCAAACAGCTTGCTGAGAGTGAGCCATGTCTAGCAGACCCACAGCGCTCCACTTGGCTCTCCCCCATTTCACTCACGTGCTGGTTTCTGCTAAACATAGCCCAGTTCCCAGGTCACCAGCTGGCAAAGCTCTGAACTATTTTTAGCTAGGTCCAGGGCTCAGGGCACTCAATCTGGATAGGAAGCTGAGATACCACTCTAGTTTTTAAAAATAATAACTTCTATTTTTCTCTCGTTACGATTTATCATGACTTCATTTTAGACTTTCTGGAAAATATAGCTGAGGAAAAGGTGAGAACATTTAAAACACATAGCACAAAAAAGAAAATTAAAATTTTCTTTAATTTTAGGGTAATACTCTTCATTGAGGTGCTATATCTATATCTATCTATATATACAGTAAAGCATACTAATCTTAAATACATATTGTGTAAGTATATACTTGTATAACCCAAACCTAGATCAACATAATGGATATTCCAACACCCCAGAAAGTTCTCACTTGTCCTTTACAGCCAATATCCTTATGCTCCAGAGGTAAATCCTATCCTTACTTTTACCACTTTTGATTCGTTCTATCTGTTTTTGATTTTAATATAAATGGAATCATATGGTATATACTTTGGCAGCACCGCATGCAGGATCCTAGTTTCCTGACCAGGGATCGAACCCGTGCCCTCCTCAGTAGAAGCTTGGAGCCCTAACCACTGGACTACCAGGGAATTCCCTAGTATATACTTTTTATGTTTTCCTTTTTTTCACTCATTATGTCTGTGAGATTCATACATTTTGTCACATGTAGCAGTAGATTGTTGTTTCGTCTGTTTTTGCTGTATAAAATTCCACCATGTGAATACACTACAATTTATCACTTCTCCTATTGAAGGATATTTAGTTTGTTTCCAAATTTTGGTTATTAAAAATAAAACTGTCATGAACATTTTGTTTGTGTCTATTAGTGACCACACGCACCCATTTCTGGTGGGTATATACCTAGGAGTGGAACTGCTAAGTCATAGGGTAGCCTTAGATCTGGCTTTTATAAATGTGTCAGTTTTCCAAACCAATTCTACCAAATTTACATTCCCAAGAGCAATGTGTGAGAGTTCTAAAACATACCTTCACTTGATAATTCCAAATCTTTTAACTTTTAACTATTCTAAAGAGTATGAGTTGGGGACTTCCCTGGTGGAGCAGTGGTTAAGAATCTGCCTGCCAATGCAGGGGACACGGGTTTGAGCCCTGGTCCAGGAAGATCCCACATGCCGCAGAACAACTAAGCCTGTGTGTGTGCCACAACTACTGAGCCTGCATTCTAGAGCCTGCAAGCCACAACTACTGAGCCCACATGCCACAACTACTAAAGCCCGCAGGCCTAGAGCCCGTGCTCCACAATGAGAAGCCACCGCAGTAAGAAGCCTGCTCCCAGCAATGAAGAGCAGCCCTCGCTCGCCGCAAGTAGAGAAAGCCCGCGCACAGCAACAAAGACCCAACGCAGCCAAAAGTAAATAAATAAATAAATAAAATTAATAAAGAGTATGAGTTGGTATCTCATTGTGGTTTTCATTTGCATTTCCCTGGTGACTAATGATGTTGAGTACTTTTTCAGACACTTACTGGACATTTGGACAATCTTTTCTATGAAATGCTTCTTTAAATCTTTTGCCCATTTTAAAAATTGGGTTTTTTGCCTTTCTTCTTATTGGTTTATAGGATTCAAGTTATTTGTTGGACCCTCAGACTCTTCATCTATAAAAAGAATAGGACCATGACATTAAAGTTCCTCTAAGCTCCAACAGTCTACTATTTTACTCAATGGATGCTTTTGGTAGAGACAAAATAGATGAGTTCAAATAAACAAAACACATCAGAACACAAAATATATACTTAAAGGAAAACACAGAATGAAGAAAATACATGTGCTCAATATATATAAATAGGATCTTCCCATCCAAAATATATTGATAAAAATTGATATAAATATGTATGGTCAACATCCAACTGTATTCCGTAAGTAATTAAGGAAAATGAACCAGAAGTTTGCACAGCTGATTATAAATGCAGTAAATCACTATCTGGAAAAATGGAGAGGCACTGTTAAAAATGCAAATTAATGGGCTTCCCCGGTGGCGCAGTGGTTGAGAGTCCGCCTGCCGATGCAGGGGACACGGGTTCGTGCCCCGGTCCGGGAAGATCCCACATGCCGCGGAGCGGCTGGGCCCGTGAGCCATGGCCGCTGAGCCTGTGCGTCCGGAGCCTGTGCTCCGCAGCGGGAGAGGCCACAGCAGTGAGAGGCCCGCGTACCGCAAAAAAAAAAAAAAAAAAAAAAAAAAAAAAATGCAAATTAAGGGCTTCCCCAGTGGCGCAGTGGTTAAGAATCTGCCTGCCAATGCAAGGGAGTTGGGTTCGAGCCCTGGTCCGGGAAGATCCCACATGCCACGGAGCAACTAAGCCCAGGCGCCACACTACTGAGCCCGCATGCTGCAACTACCAAAGCCCGCATGTCTAGAGCCCGTGCTTTGCAATGAGAGAAGCCACCACAATGAGAAGCCCATGCGCCACAACGAAGAGCGGCCCCCGCTCGCCACAACTAGAGAAAGCCCACACGCAGCAACGAAGACCCAACACAGCCAAAAATAAATAAACTAAATTAAAAGAGAAAAAATTAAGTAAAAGGGGGAATAATGTCTTTAAAAGGAGATTTACTTATGTCTTTGTTCGACAAACATTTGAAAGACTAGATCTGTAGTCTCTTCCTTCAAGGAACTCAAACTCAGGGAGATAGATGTAATAATTATAGGCAATGTTTCTGGAGGGCTTCCTACGTAGGAGGTACTACTTAAGTGCTTTAGATGTATTAACTCTTTTTTAAAAATAAATTTATTTATTTTATTTATTTTTATTTTTATTTTTGGCTGCATTGGGTCTTCGTTGTTGTGCGTGGGCTTTCTCTAGTTGCGGAGAGCGGGGGCTACTCTTGGTTGCCCTGCGAGGGCTTCTCATTGCGGTGGCTTCTCTTGCTGCGGAGCATGGGCTCTAAGCGTGGGGGCTTCGGTAGTTGTGGCCCATGGGCTTAGCTGCTCCGTGGCATGTGGGATCTTCCCAGACCAGGGCTCAAACCTGTGTCCCCTGCGTTGGCAGGCAGGTTCTTAACCACTGTGCCACCAGGACAGCCCAGATGTATTAACTCTTAATACTCACGGCAACCCTGTGAGGTGGATATTATTATTGTCCCTGAAGCACAACGATGAAATAACTTGCTCAAGGTCATGGCATTCCAGTTTAGGGAAGTATCATCGTTTATTTAATTAATCCCTAATCATTAGGCCCAACTGATAAGTAACAGGGCTGGGATTAGGATGGAGGCTGGGTGGCTCCAGAGACTGAGCTCTGAACCCCTGCACCAAATACCTTGCTCTTTTTATACACAAATAATGGGAGACAAGTATCAGTAGGTACAAACTACCATGGGAGCACAAGGAATAAAACAGTAGACTTGTCAGGGGTGGAGGATGGAGGGGGGGGCCAAAGACGGGGGTAAATCAGGGAGCAGAGTTTACAGACAAGTAGGCAGAGGTAACGTGGACTATGTAAGACCTGCTCAGGTGTTTAGATTTTATACTGAAGATGATGTGGCCTGAAGGATATAAGAGTATAGGCTGGAGGATGGGAGGACCAGTTGGGAGGTTTCTAAAACTGTCCAAATGAAAGGAAAGGCACATCTGAACATAGGCAGAGCCAGTGAAGAGGAAGAAGAAGAACAAAATGACCAGAGTGTGTACTCCACCAACACAGAGAAATGTGTGTATGGAATAAGCAGGCTGGGGGAGAGGGAAAGGGGGCCAAAGAGCACAAAATGACACATAGAGTACTGATAACTTCTGAAAACGTGTAGGCACACATACTGAACTCCCAGGGTGCAAACAGAGGGAGAGAATGAACCCAGACTGACGGCTCAGCATGTCCTGAACTAGGTCCTCTATGAGCGTTACTTCATTTAGTGCTCCCAACTCTGCCAGGCAGTATCATTCCTATTCTACTGGCAGGGATACTGAGAGCCCCAGAGATTAGGTGAGCTGTCTGAGAGGCATGGCTTGTCTGTGATGGAGCCACAGTGTATGACCCCAAGTTCCTGCTCTTGCGACCCTACCATGGAATCTTCCTCATTCTAGTAGAAAACTTCAGGATCCATGACGTTTGGATCAGGACAATTGAGGGAGAAATTCAAACTAGGAAAACTAGTGTGTGGAAGACTAGCTTGGAATCATCATCCTCCTTCATCCCCCTGTAAATTCTGCACTGCCAACTTCTGTTAACCCCGTCTCCAAGACAGTTCTAGATGTTTCCACATTTCCATTCCCAATGTCATCACCGTAGGACAGCCTGGGTCAGCCCAATCCTGCCCAGGCTCATTTACTTGAATGGCATTGTATCCTGCTCTTTCTCTGATCAAACCTTTTGAGAAGGAACTCTTCAAGACTTCATAATGAAGTTGCTTCCTAAATGGTCTTCCTGTTCCCACTCCTGTTTTCCCCACCTTCTGAGGGATTAGGTCATGCCTCTGTTCTCAGCCCTTCATGGGCTCCCATCACACTCAATATAATCCAGTGTCCCCAGCATGGCTCACTCTGTTGGGACCTTCTCTGCTTCTGACTCCTTCTCTCAACCTCTCTGCCAAGGCTATTCTTCATCTATGTCAAGCATGTTTCCACCTCAGGGCCTTTACATGGTATTTCTCTCTGCTAGAAATAATCACCCCTCACCAACCTACTCTGAGATATTTACATGGCCCTCACTCTCATTTTATTCAGATTGCTACTCATTTATCATGTTCTCAGAGATCCTCCCTGACCACCCCCTCTAAAAAAGCATTTTTCTTTATCCCCAACTTCTTACCCTGCATTATGTTTCTTTATGACCCCTAGGCACGCATGCACATTCCACCTCCCAGGAAACCAACAATTCTGCTTTGCCAAGGGGGTTCCTGGGACAACGCACTTTCAGTGTTAAAACCGCAGAAAGTTGGGACTTCCCTGGTGGTCCAGTGGTTAAGAATCCACCTTCCAATGCAGGGGATGCGGGTTCGATCCCTGGTCAGGGAACTAAGATCCCACATGCCACGGGGCTACTGAGCCACACGTCACAAGTAGAGAGAAACCTGCGCACTGCAACGAAAGATCCCGCATGCCGCAACCAAGACCTCACACAGCCAAAAATACATAAATAAATGAATTAATTTTTAAAAAATAATAAAATGTTAACCCCCCCCACACAAAAAACAGAAAACAGAAAGTCCCAGGCAAACTGGGATGGATTGATCACCCTACAGTTCCTCTACCAGAATACAAACTTGATGATCAAAAACTTTATTTTGTTCTCTGCTGTATCCCCAGCACATAACAGAGTGCCTGGCACAGAGTAGGTGTTCAATAGATAATGACTGAATGAGAATACATGAACAGTTTCCTGTTTCAAACAGCATCAGGTTTAAACTCTCCTGCCCAGCATTCCAGCTCCTCCTTGACTGCTCATCTTAATCACCCCACCATCTCCTACCACTCCCTGTGTACACTCTCTGCCCCAGGCATTCCAGGCTTCTTATACTTTTGCAAACTTCACCAGAAAGGATCCCTTCACTGGAAGAGCCCTCCCCTGGCTCTCCTACCTGAGTGTCTGTTTGTTATGTTTTGCTTTATCTTTTGAGATCTATGCCAGTGAAAAATGGAGGAGGGATGCACGGGTCCCTATCAGAAGTCCCTAGGGCATTGTTTCAAAATATCTACTCCCGTACTCCCAATGCTGAGAATTAGATAGGACTTCCTAAGGGGAGGAAGGGAAATCAAACATTGGTACTTTCCAAAAGTTCCCTAGATGATTCTGACAACAAACACACAGACACTTTATGTGAAGGGCACTGATGTAAACCCCACAATGCTTCACAACCCAGCTCAAGCCCCCTCAGCTGCACCACTTGTATTATGGCCTTGCCTGACCTCACTGTCCTCTCCCTCAGGAATTCTAAAAAGCTCAGGATCTGAACCACACTCCTGAGCACTACTCCTGCAGGCCTGGCATAAAATATGGACAAATCAGGGTTGCATCAGTGGGACTGTTGGCCTGGCCCGGGAGCCCTCTCAGGTGTGTGGGGCAGGCACTCCCCACCCTCCCCCTGGCTGTAGGTGTGAATGAACCCTCCTTCCCTCTCATGCCGGTAGGATCAGCCCTATTGAGAAATCACCCCGCTTCTGCCCACTCCCATCCTGCTGTGAGCAAGCTATCCCTGCCATCAAAGCAGATTACAGCCACTGCCAGGGCCCACCCTTCTCCTCACTTCCCACTTCCTCTCACAACAGTGTCCCAGAGCTGGTCCACCGAACCAGCCCCTGTCTCTAAGTTGCGCTGCCTGGCTGTTCCAGCCAGGGCTCAGAAATCAGACCAACCTGGTGACTCACGGCAAGCTGAAGGCTTTTGAGTCTTCATTCCCACATCTATGAAAGGGAAAATACTGACCTCACAGGATTTTTAGAGGGATTAAATGTGATAGTCAGTAAAAATTCCCAGCACATGGTACACTTAGGAACCTCCTGCCAGAAGCCTTCTTTCTGACAAAGGAGCAATGCCTGTCACCTGGGCATTGGGACACTGGCTCTCCCAGCCAGTTTGGGTTCTGTCTTAACAGAAACATCACTACTAGAAGTACCCCAATGTCACTAGAGTTTGGAATCACTCAGTCTGATTCTCTGGGTGGTTTGTGCCAAACTGGAGAGGAGTCTGAGGGGCTTCATTTTGGCAACTAGAAAGTCATTCTTTGAGCTGGTGGCACTGGTAAACCACATACGGGCAAAACAGAAAACTGCTGCGCTGGTCGTTGACCACACTGCCCTGGAAGACCAGAGGAGGAAAAATAGGATAAGGATGGGGTGGGGGTAAAGGGTTCTAGGGATTCCTGTGCAGGAAAGAGAGGCAGATGAAAAGAGTAGGTTCTTGCACAGCATGACGGCGTCCAGTCAAAATCAGAGGGAAGGCGGGGGAGGGGAGGGATCTGGGCTAAGAATCATTAGGTCTAGATTCAAGTCCTAGTTTTGCTATTAAGTCAGTGCAATGTACCCTTCCTAGATCTCAACTTCCTCAACCACAAAGGGAGGGAGATCAAAAGTAATTGCATCTTTTCTCTTAAAAGTTTCCAGCACATACATGTTCACTCCCTTTTTTTCCTCCTGCCCTTACATTCCCTATCCTTTGGTTTGGAGCCAACTCCTTCCTGGCAACCAAAACTCCAGACACCATGAACTGTCCTCAGCCGCCCTGCCCCCTGTACCCCTTATGAGGTCAGAGGTATCAGAGCCTACTTCACTCTCCATGCTGCCAGTCCGGGCTTTGTTTACCATTTGGGGCCCAGGTCTGCCTGTAAATTAGAACTAGAATTGCTTCATGCCAATTGCTTTAGGTAGTGGAAAACACTGATAGATGTTTTCTGCCATACCAAACTGGAATCCTCAATGGCTTTTCCCATAAACTTTGTTATACGTAATTGGTGGTTAGAGTCCATATTACCGGATACTCTTCTACGGTTACATTAAGGATTAAATTGATTTTGCAGACAGATCTAGGATTTAACCACCACTTGTACCACAGTCTCTGTGGGAAAATATATTCTGTGTTCCAAACAATTGACCTTTTGGAGTTGATCCAGTTCCTAAGTTGGGGACAGCCTGTACAATATTATGTTACATTTTGGGTTTCATTCGTGTGTCCTAGAATCAAAGACTTGTTAGAGCTGGAGGAAACTTTGGAGATCATTAGTGCAACTAATTTTGTAGGTAATGAAGCCAAGGTTCAGAAAGACAGAGAGATTTGTTTAAGGGTATTCAGCTACTTTGGTCTCCCACCTTCAAGCCAATGCTTTTCCCACTATCCAAATCATTTTGTGGTCATTTTCCCAAATAGCCATTAAACCACTTGAAAGTTGGGAAGATCATGTTTTCTTCAGTACAGAATCAAACATACTAAATATTTCATAAATACTGAAACAATTCATTATTCACTTTGCTTTGGAGGTCTATTCACTATAAGATGTCCTCAAATAACAAGTAACATTAGGGTATTTCAATTAAGAATGTATTTATAGTAGACTAGATGTGGTTTGACTCAAGATTTGAATAACTGAAAAATATTCTATTTAACCAGTGTTTCCTATATAAAAGGGTCTTTTAGGGTTGATGTCACTCCAATAAATATTTTTCACAGCTCACAGACACATCTGCTTCTAGTTTTAGGAGATACATGCCATTAATTTTAATGTGGTCTTAGGGGAGAGCCACTCAATTTATAACTACATTAAAAAACTTAATATCCCTTTGTTTGTTTTATTTACCAAAGCCAACTGAAACAGAGACTTATGAAACCATTCAGAAGCAAACCTTCTCCAATTGAAAAGGTGACAAACATAATTTCCAAATACTATATGAGGAGAGCCACCGTCATTAGAAACAAAACATTTAAACTGTTTTATTTGAAACAAACTTTCCCATTTGGTGTACTTTTCTTCACCAATAAACACATTGAGTTATTTCTTGAATATCTTTGAATGAGAAAGATAGGAGAGCACTGAAAGAGAAACAATCTCATATAGGTAGATGACATGGTTTTATTGTAACAAACTAGGGAGTGACCTAAATACACAGCCCTGTAATCTAATTACGAGGAAAAAAAAAAAAGAGCCACAGATCAACTCTTCAAAAATTAGTCATCCTTTGTGATAGCTGCCCTCCAACTTTAATTGTCTTATAGTTAACAGTTATACAGTTAACTCCTTCAATTACTAAGCATTTATTTTATTTTTTTTATGGTATAAGAAAATGTATTTCACAAGATATTAATTATGTACCAATAAAGCATTTAAACTAAATACAACACTTCAAAACATTCTGCACAAAGAAGTTACAGATCACATTTATTTAATAACAAAATGTCTAGTTCTTTAAGAAAATATTTTATAAGAACTTACTGCAATAAAATTTTCCAACCAAAGAAAAAAATATTAAACAAATTATGGTACAAGACATCATAAAACTTATTAATGTAACAAATCAGGCAGAATTTTGTGCTAGAAACAGAATGGGGGATATCTAAATAAAACAAAAAATTCAGAAAATGGGTATTCATAAGTTTCTGGTTAACTTAGGCTTAATGTTGTTAAAGACCGGGAGTCTTTAAGCATCAGACTTTGTTTATAAAAATAAAAAATTCCCCAAACATTAGCAACATACTACCTCAGCACAATTTTTTTTCCCTTTACAATTCAGAATCCTGCTGTTCATTAGTCAAATATATGAACAATATCTAGTTACTTCATTAAACTTAACCAATATTACCCTTCGGATACTGATTCTGTTGCATTATTTTTTTTCCCCAATGAGCCTAGAGCCTACGCACACTTAGATAAAAACTGGTCTTAGGAATACTTTATTCATGAATAATTCTACAAATATTCAATGAAAGCCTACATTTCCAGGCCTAGAAAGAGCAAGACAGACACCAGGCCTGCCTACAGAGAGCTTACCATCTAGAATACAGCAAGTCAAGCACTGGTTTTCAATCACTACGAGCCTTCATTTCACCTTTCAAGATGTGCACAGATACTGATGTCCTCTCTAAGAGCAAACAAAATCTTCCCTTATGCATATCATTCTTTAGATTCTCTACGGGGAACTTTGAAATCTGTACGCTGACAAGGCCTATGCTTTGCTTTCACTGATTGCCTTCTGCTCCTTATAACAATGTCAAGTATTTTATTTTCCTTTCAGTTCTTCCCAACATAGCCCTGCAGTTTTGTCTACCCAGTTTGGCCTTTTCTGTGACACTCGTTACAGCTTTCTGCTCCCCTCCATTTTTTTTTTTTTTTTTTGCGGTACGCAGGCCTCTCACTGTTGTGGCCTCTCCCATCACGGAGCACAGGCTCCAGACGCGCAAGCTCAGCGGCCATGGCTCACGGGCCCAGCCGCTCCGCGGCATGTGGGATCTTCCCGGACTGGGGCACGAACCTGCGTCCCCTGCATCGGCAGGCGGACTCTCAACCACTCCCCTTCATTTTTTGTTTCTTTCCTTCTTACTAGAAGCCTGGTCATCTGGGCTTCCCCATCTGCCTTTCCTAGCTTCTTATTCATTCTAGTAACTAATCTTAACACTTCCTTAAATGTTGGGTCTTCAGTAAGTAGAATTAGTGAGCATTTCAGTTAGCATTTCCTTGAGCTCTGTTGTGAACATTAGATCTTCTTTACAACAATACTTTTTCCCCGAACGTTATTTAGAAGTATTATCCTAATATTCTAGGATATTAGGATTTCTGTTTTAAAGGTTTTTTTAAAAAGACCAATAAAGGAATGCATAATTCAGCAACTGATGCTTCTACTTTAGTCTCAAACTCTTTGGCATGGGATACCAATGTTACACGTAAGGGGCTAGATCAAAAATTCAATTTTTGGCTATTTGAATTTTAAATTAAAATTTATAAGAACTCAAGAAGTTTGAAACCTTAAAACAAGCTAAATGATAAAAAGATAGTTATTCATTGATGTGATCCTTTATCATAAACGATATATAATGAAGAATTCAACTATTTTTGTGTCTGCAAGTCAGATGCTATCAAGCAAACTGCCACGTATGGATTGATAATCTTTTTTACATTTTTTAACTCAAAGACAAATAGGAAGATTCAGTAAATTTTAATTTTCCAAATGTTCTCAGAAAGAATGATCAGAAGCATCCTCCAGTTATAAGACACAAGTGGATAATCCATTTACCCCCAACGAACCACCTGTATGTGCTGTGAGGTAGTAATGTGATCTTCTGTGGTGATGACACCCTCAACAGAGAAGTGTCCCCTCTTCACGTGAAGAGTGTGAATAACAAGAAGGGACAGAGAGTTACCTTTCATTACTTCATCAACTATTGGTGTCTTCATAAGATTTCAAATGCCTGACTCCAATTTTACAACAATAACAATGTCAATATTTATTCTGGAAGGGGATTTTATGTTCCAAGCAGCAGAAATTAACAACTTCCAACACAATCTCTAGGAATTATTCGCAGTTCTGAACCGTGCTTTAGAAAAACATTTCCAGCAGTCTGTGCAGGATTTGTTCCTATTCCATCATTGGTAATAATTGCACCTGTTGCTGCAGGAACTTTAAATTCTTCTGCTGCAAACTTTAAGACTGCTGTAGAAGGTGTACTTTCAGGAACACTGAGTACTTTGTATGGTAGCTGCGGGTCCAACGTCAGTGTGATCTTAAAGGAAACCTTCGACATGGTGCAGCCGGTCTGGACAGAAACCTCACGCTAACCTAGGTATTTATTTTGTGATCATTTTATCTTGAAGCATACACCAGAGAGTGTCCTTAAGAGACAATGTTCCACTGAGAGAGAGAGACAGAGAGAGAGAGAGAGAGAGAGTTGGGGGTGTCAGAAGTGGGGGAAGGGGGAGGGTTTTGGCCAAGGGCAGGGGAAGAGGTATTTGGTTATACCTGGCTTTATAATTTGGGGGGCTAAAATGACTGAGGACATGCCTTATGGCTTAGCTGATCACTCTGGTGCTTGATTATTCTCTCATATGTGTATTGAAATGAAACCAAAAGTAAATCCTAAGCAAAATTCTTGGCCCTGCCTAGGTGTATAACAGGTCTAGCTCTGTACTGACAGGGGTGGCCTCCTACTGATGCATGTGTCCTTGTCTGGTTTCTCAGTATCCCTGAATTAAGCTGACTACAAAAGTCTATGACATTTGATATACAGAATGGCTGCCCTCAAGGTATATCTAGTAAAATTTAGAACTTACTGCCATTTAAGACTATTAAAGACTTGATTAAGAGGAATCATATTCATGGAAGGACAGCCTGATGAATGTTGATTCATTCATTTATAAGCTATCCTGGATTAGTCAAGGCAGCAAAGAGCTATATATCACTATCACAACCTTCACACTTTGCTACCGAAACTTATTCACTTTCACACCATATTGGCTATTGGCCAATATCAAGAGGCATATAAAACATCCCTATGAAAGTCTGTGCTGTGTTTACTAAAAGGAATCATGAAGCTGCTGTTCACTGTGTTCCAAAGTGCCTTCTTTGAGGACACTCCATAGGGACATCTTTCTGATCTCAGCACAGTGATAGTTGGGTTCTTCTGAGCACTAGTCTGGCCCAGGTATTTCCTGTCAGTAAGTACAAATAAAATCATGATTTTATTAAGACCCTAAGTCATGATTCCCCAAGTCCTTTACAATCAGGAAGTCCAATTTCCCTCCACAGACATTTCTGGAATTACCCAAGGATATTAACATGCATGTTATGCCTCCCTAAGCCCAGTGGTATGCTGGTAAATGTTTAACAACCAGCTTTCTGGTGGAAAAAGCTGATAGATTTGTAACATGTGCTAATTTCCTTGGTGTAAATACTCCTCTCACTATGGCCAATATCACTGAAGGTAGAGTTGGAAAGAGATGCATAGCAGCATTTCATTATATAGTATTTCCACCATACAGATACAGTACATGTTAACAACCTTTAGACTATACATAATAGTAAAATGTAGCAACATAAAGAGAATGTGATGAGTCTTGGGCAATAATTACCTTTGTTTTTGTTGTATTTATTTGTAAGTCTATATAATTTACTTTTTAAATGACCCTGTTTCACAACTGGCTTGCAAAATTGCCTGAAAGTTTAACAACTGGCTCTCATGAGCCAGTGTAAGCTGGCTCCCACACACCACTATCTAAAGCCACACAGGGTTGGGAGTCTAGCTAATAGTTTGCCCTTTAGTCTGTTGGCTTAACAATCCTGGTCTTATCAGGAGCAGGACCTTGGCCTGATCCTTTCCCTAAGTCTTGCCACATGTCCAGAAAGAGAGGGAGGCAGTTTCCTACATGCAATCAGAACCACTCCCTGCCAGTCCCCTGCTCTAAAGTCTGCTGGTCTCCAGGCTCAGGTGGTCTACAGAGCTGCTGCCCACCACACATTGCTGGTGCTCCACCCAGTGTCTCCTACACCAATGGCAGCCTTCTCATGTCTCTGCTTCCAAGCTGATGACTTCCCTAACTGACAACACCCATTCTGCCCATAGACCACTGCTCACACTCAGGCCAAGAACTTCCTGAGAGTCAGTATCTTGCCAAGTGAGGCTTCTCTCTCTTTGGTACCCACCTACCCTTGAACCTCATCGTGGCTCTGACTGCCTCTATTGCTGCTGCTGCCTGCAGCACTGTCTCCTCTGACCTCTGGATCTCCACCTCTTACCTCTTCCTCTGCCCTCAACCTCTTATCCACATTTTAAGGTCTAAATAAACTTTGAAAACTGAGATTCACATAAATGTGACACGAAAACTCACATAACCAAGTAGGATGAAATGGAAATGAAGAATGATCCCAATTTTACAAAATGGGTATACATCTATCTATCTATTCCCTGCTTTTAGAAAGTTCGCTGTATGCAACTTTGCTTTTACGAAGGACCTACGTGAGTATCTTTTTCCGCTAACCAAAAGAAATCCAAAGAGGATTTTCATTGTTACAAAAAAAGGCGAAAAGTAAAAATAGTGTTTAGCGTTAGTTCTGCAGCAAGCCATTACAGAGGAGAGGCACACATCAAGCACCGCCAAGTTCCTTCTCTAGGAACTATACTCAGCATCAGGCTGCCATAACTTTGAACTGTGTCTGTGAGCATCTGTGCTTTATCTCGATTTATTTTGTGCACCTGTTAGCAAGATGTGTCCTAGGGTAATTGCTTCTTTGCTTTATGACACTTCGGCTCACGAAAAGTTTCATAAGAATGCCCTACTTTCAGATAGGGGAACTACACCATATATATGTCTATATAAAGAAATATATTTATAATATAATTATATTATATATGATATAAAATATATAAATATATATTCAGAAATAAAATAGAAAAGTGGTTATCTATGGCTGGTGAAATTGTAGGTGATTTTTGTATTTTTTCTTTGTTTTCCAATTTCCTTCAATAAATACGTTTTATTCCTGGGGGGAGGGAAAAGCTGCTTTAATGGCAACTCTAATTTGAACTAATATGAGGCAAAATGCAGTCTTTATTTACCTTACATGACATGGATATTCATATGATTTTCTTTAAAAAAAATTAATGCTTCAGTTTATAGTGAGCTGTCCCAGAAGCTGCTGGGGTGTTAAGTAATACATAGTATATGCACTAAACTTCAAAATCTGAAGACGTCTGATTCTGAATTCTTATATAATATTTTGGAGGGGGATCCCACAGGAAAGTTGGTTGGGCCCCTAGTGATAGAGCTCTTTCATTTTTATAATAGTCCCTTCTTACCCAGGATTCTAAGGCACTAGAAAACCTGGTGGGGTGGGGGTGAAGGGGCATCTCCATCTGCAGGCAGTACCAGACGGTACTCAGAACCACCCTCTGAGCTCTTCTGACTCCCAGAACTCTGCTGAGACCGGCCTCTCTCTGCCCTCCTCCACTTGGGGTGATTTTCTCTAAGATGCTCACTTTCTCTCTGTGCAATCCAGTTTCCTTTGTGTGTCCCTTGTCCCTTAAATATATCTGCATATATATAAACCCTAATTGAGGACAGGGTTCAAAGTTCTTTCTCACGGGGTTCATGGGCCCCAAGAAAATTGGAGGATAAGAAGACACCTTAAGTGTTCTAAACATTCTGTTACTCTTTTAGAGGCTCATGGAAGAGATTTGGGAAAGTGGCATCCAACTCCACAAGCTGGTCTATTCAAGTCTCAGTTCCAGCTCAGCCAGAACACTTACTCCACTTGCTACTGATTGGTTGCAATTTTCCTTGGTTGCTAGAAAGCTTAGAATCATATTTGTGACTTATCCCTAGCAAACCATAGGACCTTACACCATGCATTTTACATACAATACTGCTGGTTTTATCTTATCTTTCCCACTCTCGGTTTTCTTTTGCGCTCTTTTCCTCTGTACATATTTTTAACTTATCCTACTTCATGTATTTACATAAGCTACTTTAAATCCCTTCTTCTGGAATAAAGCAGGGTATAAATAAATGGTCATTAACAAAAGAGTCTGATGAGGATCCATTTCTTCACCTCTAAAGGCCCTAAGATGAACTGGTGACAATAAGAGTCTATGAAAACTACTCCAGACAGGATTACCATTATAGCTAGTCACCTGTTCTGTGTTCACCACCAATCCACAAGCTAAATCTTGAAATGGAGAGAAAACTAGAAAAAAAAGAGATCAGGAAATCCTATCTCTGTAAGTCATCTGAACCATCATAAAGCACTTGATTGGATAATGCTTTTTCCCCCAAAAAAGCTATGATTTCTGTTCTCGACATTTATGTTGTAACACATGCATATTTAAGCATCTCAGTTCACATACACTGAGAGGGAGTATCTCACAATTGTTGAGTGCAGACTCTGGCACTAGGATGCCTGGGTTTGAATCCCAGATCTGCCATTTACTTGGTGCTAGGTATTTAACAATTCTGTGCTTCAATAAATTCCATCTACAAAGTAGAGATAATAATAGTACCTACCTCACAGGGCTGGTGTAAGGATTAAATGAAATAACATATGTACTATAACATTTAAAACAGTGCCAGAGCACATAGAGGGATCTCAAAAATGTTAGCTATTATTAGTGATATGTGAGTGGGAGAAGCACTGCCTTGAGCTTGAGACAGCATCTTGTTTGTGAGTTTCTAAACACCTGAGGAATGAGTGAAGACTTTTGGTCTGACCACTTCTGAGAACAGGCCAAAAACTCTGGCTTACCTAGATCCTTTGCGTGGCTACTCTTCCCCCTGCTTTTCTAGAGGCAGAATTCTGTGGTGGAAAGAAGAGGTGGGCAACCAACCTTCCTGAGCCTCCGCGTTTCTTTGTCCCTCTCTTCTACATACCAGATACGGTGGGAGCTGCAGGCACAAAGATAAATTGGGTTTACCGTGTAGGAGCTCACGGTCGAGTGCAGGAGATAAATGCAAAAACAATTACAGGGTGGGATGATTAAGCAATATATAATGAAGGTATTTTTCTTGTTGTTCAAAATGCACTGTGGAAAAGCAGTATCCACAGAATGGAAGATGTAAGATATGTGAAAGCGTTCTATAGAAGGCAGACAACGGTACCCATGTAAAATATTATTACTGCTGATCCTCCCAGGGCCCACTTTAACTTATTTCATGTAGGGACACTTGGGCAACCAACCTTGTGGAACCGTAGGGTATAAAATAAAACCCCTTACGTGCAACGTCGAACTGTTCCAGCAGAGTAACCCCTTCTTGCTTTCCAAACGTGTAAACCCAGTTTCAAACATGGGTAACGCAGTCCGCGTTTCCCGCTTACCGGGAACGAGGAACTGCTTGCAAAACCAGGGACTGAAACCAAGAAAAGAAAAGCAAGGCGGAAAGAGCACAACCACGTCTGCTGAGCGCCCCGGGCCCGGGCCCGGACAGCTGGGAAGCTGGAAGCCCTGCACTGCCTACGCGCGCTCTGCGTAATGGGAGCTTCCCCGGCGCACCAAAACCTGGGAGCCTCAGGGGCGCCGCCTGCGCAGCCGCGAAGATTCGGCGCAGTGGAAGTGGCGAGAGAGGGCGACGCACCTGCGCGAAGGCGGTGGCGCGGCGGCGGCGGCGGCGGCGGCGGGAGAACGAGTCTAGTGCGATTGCGCGGAGGCCGGGGGCGAGGCGGGGCCGCGAGGGAGTGCGCCGTGCGCCTGCGCGGAGGGCTGCGTGGCGCGGTGGCGGGGAAGGGCGGTGTGGAGTGAGTGGCGCTGCGGGAGGGGCCGTCGGCGGCGCTGGTGAGCTTTGCGGAGTTGGGCGGTGCCGAGGAGGAGGAGGAAGAGGAGGTGGGGGCTGGGTCTGACGCGGCCCGGTGTCTGGGGGCTCCACTTGTTTATTTATTTATTTCTCGTGGGTGCCTCCGAGTGTGTTGGCGCTCCACTGCTTGGTGGGAAGGGGTGGGGGGAGGGCCCGGGGGAAGGGGGAGTTGGAACCGGGGTCGAAACGCCGCGTGACTTGTAGGTGAGCGGTCGCCGCAGCGTCCGCCGTCGAGAAGCCCTTGTTCCCGCTGCTGGGAAGGAGCGTCTGGTGCCGACAAGATGGCGGACGGGGAGCTGAACGTGGATAGTCTCATCACCCGACTGCTGGAGGGTGAGTCGGGGCCCGGCCGGCCGCGGGGAGGGGGCTCCTCCCTCAGCCCTCCTTGTCCCTCCGCCGCCGGAGCCCGAGGGGACCCCCGTTCCCGCCCCGAGGCGGCCGCCGAGGAGGGGGCGAAGAAGCTGGTGGGCCGGGGGGAGCGGCCTCCGGGAACACGGCCGAGGGGAGGCCGGGCGTCAGGGGCTGTCCCCGCGAGCTAGTAGTGCCCCAGCGGACCTTCGGGGATCCGCACGGCGGCGCGCCGGCGGGGGTGCCTGGTGACCCTTCGCGAGGAGGGTGCCGGGATGCGTGCTCCGGGGCATTGTACGCCCGTGGGACGTGTATTTCTTCTCTGTTCTCTTTTGTGCCTTGCCCTTGGATGCCTCCGTTTCTTGTTACCGGAGTGAATTAAAAAAAATCTTCTCCTTGAGTCGACTGTTTGATCTGTTCGGCATTTTTACATGATGCTACAGGACAAACTCTATTCAAGGAGAAGATAACGTGAGCGGGAGTGGAGTCCCGCCCATGTATTATTTAGCTTTAAAGCATAGTAAGCCAAAAGTCTTTGACCGAGCTGAAGATGCACGCAAGAAATATGTAGACACGTTTGCTGAAGGGATTGGTTTTCGGGTTTGAGAATTTTAGCAGGTTTGAGCAGGATTTAATTTCTGCACAAACTTAAAAAAGGTCGATTGTAAAGCCTCTCTTGTGTTTAAAAGATATTTACAGGTCTTAGCAGCTTTTGAACTTTCTGGGCCCTTCTGTTTTTAATTGGATAGTTTTATGTTAGGGTCGGGGATTGAGGGAAAGGGAAGAGATGGAGAGGCCAGGGTATTATTCAGAGTCAGTCGCTGTCTTCTGCCAGTGAATCCCTTTACCCTAAAATTTGCGTCATCACTAGCTGCTTTGTGACTGTATAGGAAAGAAATTACGCCATTAAAAAAAATTATTGTTCTCTCTGTCAGAAACCGTGGAAGGATTACATATCCATTGTTACTGGCTTTCAAATTTCCTGAAGATAATTGTTTGCCACAGTGAAACAGTATGTACTTACATTTGGAAAATCATCACAGAAGAAGATTGTGTGATTGGGGGGCGGAAGGGAGGGCGCTAGTTCCTTTTTTCAGCCAAAGTGTCTGTATTTTATCAGTTCTCTGTGTACCTGTTGTGTAACAAACTACAGTATACTTGCTCCAGTTGTGAAAGCCTTCCAGCAGTCTAAGACTGAGTCTCTTAAGACTGAATAAGAAGCGAAGTTTTACCAGGAACTCTTGTTTGCCTTTTCCTTTACTATCAAGTTATTCTTGGGAGGCCCCCTGGTGCCTGCAGTCAGTGTTCACTGTTTAAGACTCCCTGGACTCAAACAGATGTGAACATCTTACTGGGTCTGAGACATTTGCTTTGAAAAAGTGTATGTATTTTTTTGTAGTTACGCATTGTTGTAAGAGGGAAGTGTAGCTATTTAAAAATTTTTATATCTTGTTAACTTTGGGGGAAGTTTATGCTCACCATGAACTTGGCTTGTAAATTTAAATATTTAAAAATCTGATGCTTGTATCTCAACTTCTTTATTTTTATTTTACATGAACTTACATATTTATATACTGTATAGGCATAAAACACAGCAGACTTATGTGTTTTTAAATCTTTGATATGCGATCTTTTAAGTCAGATGTACCTTTTTAAGATTATAGATAATTAAGAAACTTCACTAGTGGATTGTTCAAGGTTGTTAGAGAAAAGATATGGTGAGGAAATAGGCTAAGTGATTCTGTTTGTTTCTGTGAATTCAAATTACATACGTGTTGGGTTCTGGTTTTGGATGATCATTTTCCAGACTTTTTCCCCTTTTAAATTAGGAAGCATTTATTGACCTGCTTTGTGCCAGTCACCAGGAATCCAAAAATAAGACACAGTCTCTTCACTCAGGGAACTCCCAGTCTAAACAAGTGACTTTCAGGCTTTTTCAGCCTCCTCTCTGACAGTAAAGAGTACCATTACATGCTTCTTAATCCCGGGAAGTATGTTTGGTTTTGACCGTGCCTCCCTGGGATTCTTAAATTCTCCTCTTCTCCTTCCCTTTTCCAAAATCTAGACCTGTCCAAAGACATCCTAACAGACATGGATTTTCTAATAAATAATTGTTTTTAATATTCAAATAAGATTTCTTTTGTCTGCCTTGATTTTCAGTGATGTTACATGCTAATTATTAACTCAAATTCAAGTAAAGCTGCTTAGCAGAATAGCTATAGTTAGGTTTTTTGCTTGTTTGTTTTTAGTATTAAATGAAAGTATTGTACAAGGGAGGGGAAATCAGCAGGACTTGATCTCATTTTAAAATGTTGACTGTAGTTCCATAACATATTCTTGATTTTTTTATTACATTAGATTGCTAGTCAGCTATAACCCTTTTAGTAACTTTTATTACCAATCAGCTATAACACTTTTAGTAATTTTATGAGTTTCTTTGTGTTTTTTAGGTGGCCAAATGATGTTCATTTCCAAAGTGCCTTTTACATTTAAATTTTTTGTTGTTATTTAATGCAAAACAGTATACTAATTTATTGTTTGGATAGTGCATGTTCCTTCAGTGTATTTTCTTGAGTTAAGTTTTACTTACCACAAAGCCAAAGATGCCTACCACTCTATCCCCTTTAGTGATCCTGCTACCACATTCTTGTAGTTTATCATAGTGCTTTTGACTGGTTGTTGAAATTGAAGCTAGTTCCTATGGGTATCCTGGAAAATCCAGTAAAAGCTTTTTACTTTGATCAGCAGTTCCAAAAGGAGTTAGGATGGCAGTGGGAGTATAGAGAAATCACCTGGGGAGCTTTATTCAGACTATAAATGTTGAATTTATTTTGGAGGACTTGAAAAAGGTTGAGTAGAATCTGCTTGTTTGGGAAGGGGGTTGTGTGGAAAACTGCTTCCCAGAGGGTTGTGTGGAAAACTGCTTCCCGATGGTCGAGATTGTGCCAGCTCTGTTCCCAGCCACAGACTGTTCACAACAGTTTTATTGAGATACAATTCACATACCATACAATTTCACCTATTCGAAGTGTATAATTGAGTGGTTTTTAGTTGTGCAACCATCAGTCACCACAATCAACTTTAGAAAGTTTTCACCACCACCACCCTCAAACACAACACAACCCTGTTTTCACTAGCCAACAAATCCCTTTTCCCTTCACCACTCCTTCCAGTACTAGGCTGCCTGTTCTGGACATTTCATCTGAATGAAATCATACATTATGTGGTCTCTTGTGACTGGCTTCTTTTAACGTTTTGAAAGTTCATCTATGTTGTAGCATGTATCAGTATTTCATTCCTTTTATGGCCGAATAATATTTCATTGCATGAATATACCACATTTCATTTGTCCATTTATCACTTGATGGACATTTGAGTTGTTTCCCCTTTTTGGCTATTGTGCATAATACTGCTATGAATGTTCATGTATAAGTGTTTGCGTGGATATATGTTTTCATTTCCCTTGGGTATATAGCTGGGAGTGAAATTGCTAGGTCAAATGGTAACTCTGTTTAACTTTTTGAGGAACTGCCAGACTGTTGAAAGCCTCTTTTCTGATTAAATTGTTTAATTATGACCCAGCAGTCTAAAGATGAGGCAGTTGGAAGGAAGTGCTAGTTGATCTCGGCAACCTCAACTTCTGCAGGGATAGTGTTGTTGTGTAGACCCAAGGCCAGGTCTTTTAAAAAAGAGCAGGTTGAGGAATAGGGGAGATGGTCTGAGGGATGCTTTCTCTCTTCTCTTGCATCTTTTTAGATGAGAAGCTAGAGAAGGCATAAAGATGCTACATTGTTCAGAGATTCAGGGATTAGGTTGGTTGCTTGCTTGCTTGGTTTTCCTGTCAGTTAATTCCAGCAGGTGAGGGAAATTTTGACAGTTTGAGGAAGTAGTCCAGAGTATTTTTATTTTATTCGAAGATACAGAGCTGGGGCTTTTCTGGTAAATGTCTAAACCAAGATGAGGAGTTATTGGGATTTAGAAATCTATTTACATTTGAGTCTAGAGACAGGATTATATTAAGATTTAGGATTAGTGAGGAAGATAGTAAATTTTATCAAGTAGGTTTTTTTCATCTGATGTCTTATTATCCACATTTATCATTTAACAGTATCCATTCCAATAGTATACGTTCTCAAACAACTCTTAACAGGTAAAATAACATCAGTGTTAAGAATGTCAAGATATTTAGAAATAATTAAAATCTCAGTTTCAGAAACAACCTTGATCCTGGAAATCTTCGGCTATAGGGATGCAAGAAGAAATGGTTTGTAAATGTCAGTAGGCTTGGCAGTGGTGTGGTGGTGGAGGATAGGGATTCCCAGTTTAATCTTCTAGGATTTAATTTTGAATGAATACAAATTTATACCCTCAGGCAGCGATCACTGCTCCTCTAGCAGCTGTAAGTAGCCATTTCAAGGCTTATTCTTTCTGGGAAAATAGAGGATCAGTGAAGGTAGGAAGCCGAAAGAGATTAAGGTTACAACTCTTCTTTCTTTTTGTAAACCCTCCACCTTCCCCCAAGATTGAATATGATTACCTTTGAAGTCTTGGTTATTGGTAGGTGAAGTGTACTTTTTTTTTTACACCTCATTCTCTGAAATACACTGTACCTCAGAGATTTTCCATCTTTAAGATAAAATGAAAATCCTTTAATGGAAATTGTCGTTATTCCACAATTAGAAGTAGGGGACTAAAAATGCAGAAACTCATTCTGAAGTTAAGTAAGTACAAATAACTAGTAGCCAGTCTTTTCCTAGTTTAATGGAGGAATTCAGTTCCTGGTCTAGGTGGGTACTTGTCATGCAGTAGAAAAAGTAGTAAAAGGACAGGGACAATTGTCCTTTAATCTGCCTACCCACTATTCATGTGTATAGCAAAGTGATTTATGAGGACATACATAACCTTCCTAATAGTCACTGACCTCAGGGCTCTCCCTTCCCAAATTTACCCGCGTCTGTGCAAAGACAAATAGAGGTATTTATGTTGCGCGTAATCTGGTGGGAATGTTGCCTTTGGGTCTTGATATATGCTGGCACTGTGTAATTTGGAGGTTTTGACACAGTTTATTTCCCCATAAAAGAATTTAATCCTTAGAATGTTCATCAGACTATGCCTGAGTTCCCATCTGGTCAATTACCAAACTATTGATCAAAACATTTTCTTGCTTTTAGTGCTTGTCTAACACCATTTTAACTTCTCCCTTAATCCTACCTACTATTTTCAAGATTTAGAGAAATCAAAAGTTACTTTTCATATTTAAGGACATCTATTATATAGCTTCTCTAATATTTAGCAGTTATTATGACTCTTTTTTATTTTAAATAGTAAAACTGAGAGGGAAACTTTATAGGTACTTGTAGGTTCATCTGTGTTGTTTGAATATGTATCAAATAATTGAGCCAAAGTAGTGAAAGAAAATGACCAGGCTTCTGGAGTGAAAGTGAGAGAAAGACCTAAGTTATATAATGACAGAAAGGAACATATTTTATGAACATCAGACCTTAACTGAAATAGTTATGTGAATCCTGAATGATAACAGATATATACTCAAGTGTTTATTCAAGGTAGTTCAGTAAGTATTGATATAGTGCAGGACCATGTTTATACTCGCTAAAGGTACAGGTTCTGCATGTATTATAATTTCAGCTCTTCCTCAGTTTCTTCTGCATTTTGAGGATGATAATAGACCTGCTTCATAATGTATCTGTAACAACTAAACTGGTAGAACGCTTAGAACATAATAAAAGCTCAGAAAATGTTAGCTACTGTTATTGTTTAGTAAAAACCTGAGTATAAGGTAATAGAGGGCTTCTTATGCTGCTGAGCCCTGGACCCCTCCTCAAAGGAATTTTTGAGAAGGCTATTTCTTGTGAGGATCTAACAGATGTGTCCTCCACATTGTTTGTTGCATACAACCACTCATACATAGTATGTATGTATGTATGTATAAAACATTTCTTTCCTATTCCCATTATTCAGAATTTATAATCTGGTTTGACATATTAATGTTGGTGCTGACGGGAGAGATATTTTTAGGCAGAATTAAATGGTGAAAGGTGATTTGGTATATGCTTTCTTTTGGCTAGGGACTAGAGAGCAATGGAATTCAAACTTTGAATCTTGTGACTACTTTATACTCATAAGAATAATTGAGGACAAGAACTTTGATTTGTATGAGCTATTTATCAGTATGGTGTTAGAAATTAAAACTAAGAATTTAAAAATATTCTTTAATTCATGTAAAATAACGATAATAACCTATTCATTTTACATAATCAGAGTTTGTTTTCTACAACAAAACTAATAGTGATAAGCACATGTCTTTAATGTCTGGTTTTGTAGAAGACAGCAGAATTCTCACATCTGCTTTGCTTCAGTTTGTTTTGATACATTGTTTTGGTTGAAGTATATAAAGAAAATCTGTACTTTTACAGATAAGAAGTTGTAAAAGGAAGGAGTATTTCAATAGCCTTTTTAGATAATGGTGGATATTCTTTAATATTATACCAGAAATCGACAAGTGATAATTTCTTAAAGGTTAGTTGTAATGTAGAATCTGAAATATTGTTCTCTTACATTAAAATCCATTTATCTATCTTGCATTTTAATTGGATCTTACAGATGACTTTGTAACATGCATTGGTCATTTTGAAAATACTGGTTAAGCTGATTTATACAGATGTTCAAATGTTGACACATTTTATACAACATCAAAAAATTCACATTTGTTAATATTACAGCAAGGTATCAGAAGAGTCCTTAAGTATGAAGAAGCTGTCAAATTCATGGTGTTGGGTACAAGGTTTCCAAAATTTTAATTTTCACTAGCAACAAATACTGTCAGTTGTCTTCTTTGAAATGACAGGCTCACTTTGTTCATTTTCAAGAGTATCTGTTAAATATCTTAAGTGTGAATAACCATAGTTTGTCTCTTGTGCTTTCCAGTAAAAGAGATGTTCTGTGAAAAAAAGTAGCTAGATCAGCTTGGAACTAAAACAGTCACACGAGTGCTTTTCTTGAAGGCAACCATTGTACTTTGATATGCAACAGAAATGCTTCATGGATACTTTCCATTTCATCATGCAGAATATTAAAAAGATGTATACTTGTTGGTGGCGATGTAAGAAAATTGATTGTTTTTACTGCTTAGTCAAGGGCAAGGGCATTTTTAATTGAAAATGGACCTTTTTTGTTTCGCTGTGTGTGGCAATTTAGTGCCACTGATTTGGTTTCTGCTGAGGCGTCGGTGTTTTAAGGTGTTTTAATCACCATTGCTTTTGCACCATGCAGATGTCAACACAGTGAAAAAGGGGATCACACTCGTGAGAACCACAGGACTAGGATGCTCCCTTCTTCTGTTCCTGAAATGTCTAGTCCTTCCCTGTATCTGTCAATTTTCTTCTTTACTCTTTTTTCATTATCTATTTGTTTACTAGTTTACCTGGAATGATTTTTTAACTTACGGCAATACACAGACCCCTCTGAGAAATCATGAAAGCCCTGGACTTCTCAGAAAAGTATACATGTTCATGTGCATACACAGTATTACAGTTTGGGTTTTTATACAGGGCTCCTGAAGGCCATCTGTAGGCTCAAACCACATTAAGCAGGCAAACTTAAGATAAATTGAAATTATGGCAGTTGCCTAATTCTTTCATTTAAAACCAAAATTCCCCATTCTAGCCAACTGTAAAAATTTTCCTTTTTTTCCTTTTTTGTGGCTTAAAGTAGACTCATACTAAATATGGAGAAATTGCCGTTTCATCTTAGAAAAAAAATTTAGGAAATCTGGATTTATGTTAACTTTGCTGTTGATTAGCATGTAACTTTGAGTGAATCTTTTTGGTAGGGTAGAAGTTAAAATATTAAAGGTTAATGAAGATTACTAAGATTTCATGTGGCAGATGTAATAGTGGAATTAGGTTTTTTTTTTCTCCTTGGCATTCTTTCTGTTTTAGAGAAGGCAGTTATTAGTAAGAACTTGCTGGAGAAAATAGCAGATGGTTATTGAAGGATAAAATTCAGTGTACACACAACACAGACATATATATCACACACCATTTGTAATTTAAAAAACAAACCTGCATTGAAAAGATTTTTACATGAATATGAAATTTGAAAAATAATGATGGAGTATAATTTTTTGTAATCATGAGAAGAAGGGACTTTTGGGGGAAGAGAACATTTTGCTTAATTGAGGTTCAGAGTTAGGGTTCTGTATCATCAAAATCAACTGGAAGTGTTTCGTCTGTTAATGCTGATCTATAATGAGATTTTATGTATTTCATCTTGGAAGGTGTCTTAACACAGATAGGTAGGTACTACCGAAACTATTATCAATCCAAAAGCATGTGATTTTAGTTAAGTGATTTTAGTCATCACTTGGAAGGTATTTATAGAATTTTATTAGTTCTCTCAATATTTGCCTTTTATCATGTGATAACATTGCACATTAGTCAGTTCCAGTGAGAGGTTAGGTGGAAGCTCCTCACCTGCACAATTAAATGGATTTTGATTTATTTTGCACTAACACTGAGGTCTAAAGAATGTTGTTAGAACTGTGGTTTGAGCTTAGAAAATAGTGTCCAGTGCAGATCTGTGAGGGAGTGAAGATCTCACTTGTTTTAACATTTGACAGCCCTGGAACTGTGTAAAGCAACGTGACATTTGCTTGTGATTACAAGCAACATTAGTTGTCAAAGTGACTTAGCATAGTGTATGTTTCACACATAAGTATTTCTTCACATTTTAATTTTAGGTTGAATTATTAAGAAACATTATCAGGTTTGCAGCAAGATCTAATTTATAAAACCTACTCAGTGCTCGATAGTAGTGATTGAGGGTGATTCTCATTCAGAAAAATTTCAATATTGGCCCTCACCTCAAAAAAATCACAATGAAACTTAATCACTATTAAACCACTGAACTGCTGTGTGATAGGGCAAGTCAGGATATTCAGCTTTTGTTTCTGACAAACATTTGTGTAACTGACAATGGTTAAGTTCATGAGAGCTAATGAAGTACACCATTGATACCACTGGTTCAATAGTATGATAGATTAAAATATTTTTCCACTGAGTGATTGCACCGTAAGCTTTAAACACCTTCAATTTTCACAAGCTTTATTAAATTGTCCAACTAAGTCTTTTCCTGCTCCATGAGTATTTTTACCTCCATCAGTGTTTTGGGTTTGTTTCTTTAGCTTCTTTGAAAGTATTCTTTTTATTTATTTATTTATTTTATTTATTTTTGGCTGCGTTGGGTCTCCTTTGCTGCGCGCGGGCTTTCTCTAGTTGCGGCGAGCCGGGGCTACTCTTCGCTGTGGTGTGCCTGTGGTGCGCGGGCTTCAGTAGTTGTGGCTCGCGGGCTCTAGAGCGCATGCTCAGTAGCTGTGGCACACGGGCTTAGTTGCTCCGCGGCATGTGGAATCTTCCCAGACCAGGGCTCGAACCCATGTCCCCTGCATTGGCAGGCGGATTCTTAACCACTGTGCCACCAAGGAAGTCCCTTCGGAAGTATTCTTGCCTGTGGTTGTCCCACACAGACTATTCATAGAGGCTAACTTTTCAGTCACTTCGAATTGAGTTTTGGCTCCTCAAGTAAGCAAAAACTAAGTATTGGCAATATCTGTGAACTCATCAAGAGCCAAGGAAACCACTCAAAATCATTTTTGTTTCTTTAACTGATTATTGACGTTGCTTCCAGTGTCCTCAACCCTTCAAGAACTGTCTTTATGGAAAGACTAATAAATATATAGTCTTAAACAAGTTTATAGTCTCAGGACATACTTCTTTGGCTTTTCCAAACAAATATGATTTAATTAACTCACCATTAGTAAATGGCTTTCCCCGCTTTCTAATACATGGACCAGTTGGACGCTTACTTTCATTGCAGTCTCATTTTTATTTTTGTGAAGAAATTCTGCTGTGATGAGATTCCATTTACAATTAAAAAAAATTTTTTTGATTGTTACTTTCCTATGAGATGGGAATGTTGTGATGAAGTGCTTAGTTTCCTAATGTGAACATACATTTTATTCTTTTAGCACAGCTGTAATGTCATAAATACAATGCCTAGTCATCTAATTTAGTAACAAAATAATCCACACTCCACTAGGCCTTAGACATTCATATTTCAATTTTCTTCCTTTGACATGATGAGTATGCACTGGTAATAAAAGTAAAATAAAATGTTGCAGCACAGCAGAAGGTAGACACTGTTGAGTTATAACTGCATCTCTGCAATTTCTAGTACCCTGGGAAGCAGTGCGAAGCCATGAGGGTGCCCCATGTGGTCTCTATGGCAACTACTCAACTCTGCCATTGTATCGTGAAAGTACCCATAGGTAATACGTAAATGAATGAGAGTGGTTTTGTTCCAGTAAAACTTTACTTATGGACGCTGACATTTGAATTTCATATAATTTTTATGTGTCACAGAGTATTGTTCTTCCCCCGCCTCCCCCTCCAACTATTTTTAAAAGTATGAAAGTTACTCTTAACTCACAGGTCACACAGAAACAGGGATTGGACCAAATTTGACCCTCAGGCCTTAGGGTTTTCCCCCTTTTCTGGTGTAAACATGATTGTGCAGAAAGATTATTTTATCAGGAGCCAGGAGACCTTGATGCTTCCACCTAAGTTGAATGACTCATTTGCTGAGATAACATATGGGGTTATGGCCAGTAGTGTCTAGTCCTTGGCAAGGTATTCCTCAAAATTCTTCATATAAGCGTCTGAATTTCTAGTGTGTGCCCAGTAATCATATTTTGTGTACTTCTCTGTTTTCACTTGAGCAGCCACTCCATTGTTGAAGAGCAACCAACACAGGAAATTTTTGAGGGTTTTGATCTTTAAGAAAAGGAAAGCACCACTGTGTTCAACAGTCACTCCTGGAGGCATAGGGGAATGGACTCCAAATAAAAAGTGGCAGTCTTACTGGACTAAAGAGGAGAGGTGGAAGTCTGGGGCAACTAAAGCAGTTGAAACTTAAGTCCAAAAGAGGAGAGAATCACATAGACTCTAACCTCAAAATCTGCAGTCAGGTCCCCCTAAAGTCACTGATTTCTAAGATACACACGTGCAAGGGAAGATTCTAAGTAAACCAGAAGAAAACAGTGTCTGGGAAGCTAAAGATATATGAGCAGAGATTCCAGCATCCCCCACAGTACCAGCATGGCACAAGTTGAAGTTCAATCTTTATGAAGTAAGAGAGGCCATATTATACCCTGAGTTTTCCATTGAGACCCCCATCATGGCCACTCTCCAAGACTGAGGGCAAAATGAAGTAGACCAGCCCTCAAGAAAATGTGGGTGAGGGGCTTCCCTGGTGGCACAGTGGTTAAGAATTCTTAACAGTGGTAAGAATCTGCCTGCCAATGCAGGGGACATGGGTTCGAGCCCTGGTCCAGGAAGATCCCACGTGCTGCGGAGCAGCTAAGACTGTGTCACAACTACTGAAGCCTACATGCCTAAAGCCCATGCTCCGCAACAAGAGAAGCCACCGCAATGAGAAGCCCGTACACCGCAACAAAGAGTAGCCCCCGCTCACTGCAACTAGAGAAAGCCCGTGTGCAGCAACGAAGACCCAACACAGCCAAAAAAAAAAGGAAAGAAAAGAAAAGAAAAGAAAAAATGTGGGTGAGTCCTTGGTACTCTGTCTGCTGCTAAAGGAAGCAGCCCCCCATGGAGGAAGATGTCGTATAGAACTAGTACAGTTTTTCATCCATAATCAAATATTTCATTCAGTGAAATACTACAGGAATGCTAACAGGATTAATGGACCAAAATATCAAGAGGAGAAAAAGGTATAAATCCACAGAATTCACATATTAGACTTATCACACAGACCTGAAGATAACTGATTTAATATGCTCAAGGTAAAGAGGAAAAGAAAAATTTTATCAGACCTGGAAACTGTACGACTAAAAAAATATATTAACTAAAATTAAGAATTTGGTAGTGCATTTACTAGCAAATTAGAAACAGCAAAATAGAGTAATAGTAAACTAGGGGAAAAAAACAGTTGAGTAGAAATTATGTGGTGCTGAGAGAGAAAAAATAGAGGGGAAGTACAGAAAGAAAGCAACAGAAGACAATGGTAAAACATGTGTAATGGGATTCCCAGAAGGGCAAGAGATGTGGAATAGAGGATATATTAACCAAGAATTTTATAAAATTGAGAAAGATACCAAAACAAGATAAAAGAAGCTCTATGACTTCCAAGTGGGAAAAATGTAAATAAAGTCATATTGAGACCCATCATGGACTTAACTCCTAAAATCAAAGAAAAAAATCTTGGGCTTCCCTGGTGGCGCAGGGGTTGAGAGTCCGCCTGCCGATGCAGGGGACGCGGGTTCTTGCCCCAGTCCGGGAGGATCCCACATGCTGCGGAGCGGCTGGGCCCGTGAGCCATGGCCGTTGGGCCTGCGCGTCCAGAGCCTGTGCTCCGCAATGGGAGAGGCCACAACAGTGAGAGGCCCACATACTGCAAAAAAAAAAAAAAAATCTTAAAAGCTCCCAAAGAAGTCATTTCCTTCAGGACAATAATAAGAGTGACGGTTGATATATCACCTGAAACTACAGAAGCCAGAAATCAATAGAATGACCTCTTAAAGTGCTAAAAGAAAAAAAAAAGAATGCTAACCTAGAATTCTAAATCTAGTGAGTGTATGCTTCAAAAGTGAAGGCAAAACATAGACTAAAACTAAGAAAATTTATTGATAATAGATGGCACTAAAAAATGCTAAAGAAAGTTCATGTTGAAAGAAAATGATTGCAGATAAAAGAACTGCAGAAAGAAATGAAAGATAGCAATAAGGATAAATGTGTATAAATATAAATTAAGACTGTTTAAAATAATGATTGTGACTTGTGGGGTTTAAAATATATGGGAGCAATATATGACAACTGTAGAGCAAAAGTCTGGAGAGTGGTAAATCAGTCAAGTGCATATGTTATCTCTAGAGTAAGCGCCAAAAGAAAAAGAATATATAACTAAAGAGCTAATAGAGGAGAAAATGGAATAATAAAAGATAAGCAATTACTCCAAAGAAATGTAAGAAAAGAGAAAGGAATAAAAAACAGATGAAACAAACGACAGGATGGTGTACTTCAACTCAACTTTCCCAGTGATTATGGTAAATGTGAGAGGAGCAAACACTCCAGACAAAGCTCAGAAGACATAACCATATACTGTTTACAAGGGACATATTTTAAATTTAAGGGCACAGATGGGTAAGTAAAAGAATGAGGAAAATACATTATGCACATACTAACCGAAAGAAACCTGAGTTGGCTATATATTTATGCCAGAAAAAGACTAAGGTAAGAAGAATCGCTAGAGGGAAAGAAGAGCATTGCACAATTAAAAGGAATAATTCAACAGGATGATATAACAATCTTAAGTTTTTTAGGTATGTAATAATATAGGTCAAAAACACAAAAAGGAAAAGTTGATAGAACCAAAAGTTTGAAATAGACAAAACTACAACCATAGTAGATTAATGCACCTTTTTCAGTAACTAATAAACAAGAAAAAAAATCAGCAAGGATCTAGAAGATTTAAACAACACAGTAAAATTGACCTAATTGATACACATGGAACGCTTTACCCAGCAACTGTAGGATATTACATACTTTTCAAGTATGTATGGACACTTACTAAAATATACTGTACCATAGAGCAAATCCCTAAATTTGAAAGAAAGGAGAGATCTCAGATATGTTCTCTGAATTCATTGGTGATAAGCTAGAAATCAATAGCAGATAACTGGAAAATCCTCAGGTATTTAGAAATTAAGTAATGTAAATACTTTCACGTCTTATTGGCTAAAGAAGAAATAACAGTGAAAGTTGTAAAATACATTGACCTAAATAATAGTGAAAATATGTGTTAAAACGTTTACAGTTACAGCTAAAAGCAGTGCTTAGAGGGATACATATAGCTTTAAATGTATATATTAGAAAAAAAGCTGAACAGTAAACTATTTCAAGACAATAGAAGAATAAATTATAACCAAAAAAGGTAGAAGGAAAGATATAATAAAAATAGAAAGCAGAAATCAAATAAAAAGATGTATGATTTTTTTAAATGAAATCCTTGAAAAGATTGGTAAATTGATAACTCCCTAGAAAGACTGATAATGTAAAAAAAAATTTTTAATTTGCCAGTATCAAGAAAGATATAGGAGATATACCACTATTAAAGGAGACTAAAACGATTGAACAAATAATGCAATAATGTAATCCTCGATTGAATTCTGTACTGGGGAAGAATATGCTGTAAAAGACATGATGGAGACAGTTACTAAAATTGTAGTACATTCTTTATTTTTTTTTTAATTTTTAAACTTTTTAATATATTTATTTATTTTTGGCTGCGTTGGGTCTTTGTTGCAGTGCGCACGCTTCTCATTGCCTGGCTTCATTGCGGTGGCTTCTCTTGCTGCGGAGCACAGGCTCTAGGTGCATGGGCTTCAGTAGTTGCGGCACATGGGCTCAGTAGTTGTGGCTATCGGGCTCTAGAGCGCAGGCTTAGTAGTTGTGGCGCAAGGGCTTAGTTGCTCCGCAGTATGTGGGATCTTTCTGGACCAGGGCTTGAACCCTTGTCCCCTCCATTGGCAAGCAGATTTGCGCAACCAGGGAAGTCCCTTTAGTACATTCTTCAGATTAAAGATTTGTATAGGGCTTCCCTGGTGGCGCAGTGGTTGAGAGTCCGCCCGCCGATGCAGGGGACCCGGGTTCGTGCCCCGGTCCGGGAAGGTCCCACATGCCGCGGAGCGGCTAGGCCCGTGAGCCATGGCTGCTGGGCCTGTGCGTCCAGAGCCTGTGCTCCGCAACGGGAGAGGCCACAGCAGTGAGAAACCCACGTAATGCAAAAAAAAAAAAAAAAAGATTTGTATAAATATTAAATTCCCTGAATCTGATAACTTGTATTGTGGCTGTGTAAGAGATACTATTAGGGAATAATACTGATGTATTAAGGGGTAAAAGAGCATGATGTATGCAGTCTATTCGCAAATGGTTCAGAGAAAAGTTTTAAATATATGTATTTTAAGCATAATAAGATTCTAAATAACTTAATGCTAATAAATTTGATAATTTAGATGAAAAACTAACCTTGGCAAACTGACACAAGGAATAGAAAACCCGAATAGTCTTGTATCTGTTAAAGAAAATGAATTTGTACTTGGAATACTTTTCAAAAAGAAAATTCCAGACCCAGATGGTTTCACTGGTGGCCTAAACATTTAAAGAAGAAATTTTACCAATTGTATAAAGTCTCATAGAGAAAATAAAAAAAGAGGTAACACTTCCCAACTTGATTTCTTAAGCTAGCACAACCTTAATATCAAAATCTTATAACAAGGAAAGGAAATTACTGGCCATTATCTCTCAGGAATATAGCCACAAATATCCTGAGCAAAATATTAGCAAATTGAATCTTGCAACATACAAGAAAGATAATGTCATAATTTGGTGGGGCTTATTCTAGGAATCCAAGTTTAGCACAATCAGTATAAGTCATATTAACAGAATAAAGGGGATGAAATTATGATTATCTCAGTAAATGAGATAGTATATTCGACAGAGTTTAAAGACTTTTCATGATAAAAGGTCTTAGCAAACTAGTCGAGTATGTACAAAATTATAGCTATCATACTTAATGGTGAAATAATTGAGTGTTTTTCCCTCCCAGTTCAGGAACCAGACAGGGAAGACCATTAGCACCACTTCTATTCAGCATTGTCCTGGAGGTCCTAGTCAATTCAGTGAGGAAGGAAAATAAAAGATGTAAAGATTGGAAGAGAGGTAGAACTGGCTTTTCACAGTTGACATGATTGTATATATTTGGAAACTACAAAGGACTGTATAAATTGTTAGAATAGGAAGTAAAGTCGGTTTTCAAAAATCCGTTATTTCTATATGCTAATATTAAACAATTGGAAAATGAAATAAGAAAACACATTTACAGTAGCAGCGCCCCTCACCTCCCATCAATTTAATGAAAAATTTGCAGGACTGCCACACTGAAAACTGTAAAACAGTGCTGAGACAAACGACAACCTAAATAAAAGGAGAAATATTATGTTCGTGGATTGGAAGACTCGGTATTGTTAAGATATCAATTCTCCCTAGACTTACATATTCATTCCCAGTTAAAACAAGTTGGGGGTGAAAGGGACAAGCCAGTTTTAAAACATATTTGGAAATGCAGAAGGACCTAGATTAGCCCAGGAAATCTTAACAAAATGAGAATGATTATATTACCTGATACCAAGACTTTATTAAAAACTATAGTAATTAAGATAGCATAGTACTGGGACTTCCCTGGTGGTCAGTGGCTAAGACTCCGTACTCCCAAAGCAGGGGGCCTGGGTTCAATCCCTGGTCAGGAAACTAGATCCCATATGCCACAGCTAAAAAAAAAAAATAGCATAGTACTGATGTAAAAATACACAGGTTAACAGACTATGTAGAGTGTTTAGAAACAGACCCATTCATGTATGGTCACCTAATTTTTCTACCAAGTTAGCCCTGCAGTTCAGTGGAGAAAGGATGATCTTTACAATAAACGGTGCTAAATCAGTTGGATATCTTTATGGATAAAAGTGAACTCATACAACTTAACATCAAAAAAAAAAACCCAATTAAAAAATGAGCAGAGGACCTGAATAGACATTTTTCCAAAGACGATATACAGATGGCCAACGGGCACGTGAAAAGATGGTCAACAGGCGGCCTTGATTTATTCCTTTTTATCAGTTGACTGATAAACTGAGACCCAATGCAGCGAAATAAATTAATAAAAAAAATTTCATACCAAGATTAAGAATTGTTCCTATTGCAGAGCATTGAATCTAAGCTAGTATTCTAGATACTTAGTGGAAGATACAAAGTTAGATGTCTTTTTTTCATCTTAAAAAAATTCAAATGTTTATGGGAAGTAGGTAATTGATGTTTGAGAACTAGTACTAATGTAGAAGTTATGCTAAGTTCCTATAATAAAGGCAGTTCTGCTGATAATTGTTTTGAATTTCAGGGATGATCTTATTAACTGTCATATTTGCTTAAAACGCATTTCAACATTGGCTCTGTTTCCTCCTTGTTACTTACATATTACTATACTTATGGAATATATCCACGAATAGGCTTTTGGCGGCGGGGGGTGGGGGATGACTTTTTTTTTTAAGCCTCTCTCAGCCTGACAAAGGAATCAGCAATTTTTAGCAAGAAATTCATGGACTTAATTGTAAATGGGAAGTGATAGGAGTATATAGAAGTATAGTCTCTGTTTTCCTTTTTAAAATGAGATAGAATGGGAGCTAGCAGTATATTTAAAGAGAAAGAGCCAGTGGAGAAGGTAATGATGAGAGGAAATGATTGCTGAGTTCAGTAGGGCAAATAAGAAACTACCCGTGGACCATTCCTCCCCACTCCATCCCAGAAGTTACTGAGAACCATATTAATTAATGAGTTTTAGGCACTTGGGCTGTGAGGCTTTAAGTTGGCCACTGGAGAACAAAGAAGACCGCATTTCCATGGCAGCAGCTTTGAGGAGCGTCAGAAACTACAACAGTCGAGACAGAGAAAAGCCAGAGGTCATAGAATAACCTAACTGTCAGCCATAGGACACAACAGGATATCTGGTAGTTTGCTGCCTACGTGACTCTTCTGATCTTCAAAATATGGGCATGACTCCTTTTTAAGAATTATTATTTCATGGATAAATTTTAGAAAACTGACCATTTTATTTATTGTTTACCAGTACGAGGATGTCGTCCAGGAAAGATTGTGCAGATGACTGAAGCAGAAGTTCGGGGCTTATGTATCAAGTCTCGGGAGATCTTTCTCAGCCAGCCTATTCTTTTGGAATTGGAAGCGCCACTGAAAATTTGTGGTATGTAAATGGGTAAAGTAGGAAACAATCTCTTTTGAATCCTATATTTACATTGAAGATGACTGAGAAAACACCTAAAAATGTTAAAAAAAGGATTGCTGGTTTTATTACATTGAATTATAGAAATAGAGACTTTTATAAAATGATGTTAGAGACAAGAAGAACATGTTTGCTATATATACAACAGATTAAGAGATTGCTGTTCACACTATATAAAGCGTTCTTAGAAACAAAAAAAGGTAATAAAATAAAATTTAAGGGGTGGGGGCAGATTGTAGAAGAAATTCAAACGGCCAGTAAACATAAGATCCTCAGCCTCACCAGTAATCAGTGAAATGCAATTTAAAAATAAATCTGGAACGTTGATCCAATTGAAAAAAAAATGTCAAAAATTGATATCCATTGTTGTCAAGGATCTGGAGAAAGGGCATTCCAGTACACTGGTTAGAAAAAACAGGTATAGAATTTCAGAGGTCAGTACAGCAATATCCACGGTTTTCTAACTTAGATGTGATCATTTTAATTTATTTTGAAGATTATATAACTTTATACAATTTGTATTTGATCTTTCAAGTCTTACAGTGGCTTTTGGCCAAAAACTAAAACTTTAACCTTAGTTAAACTTAACCTTAGTTGAGTGATTGCATTTTTTTTTTAACATCTTTATTGGAGTATAATTGCTTTACAGTGGTGTGTTAGTCTCTGCTGTATAACAAAGTGAATCAGCTATACATATACATATATCCCCATATCTCCTCCCTCTTGCATCTGCCTCCCACCCTCCCTATCCCACCCCTCTAGCTGGCACAAAGCACCGAGCTGATCTCTCTGTGCTGTGCGGCTGCTTCCCACTAGCTATCTGTTTTACATTTGGTAGTGTATATAAGTCCATGCCACTCTCTCACTTCGTCCCAGTTTGATTGCATTGTTAAAGCTAGAAAAACTGTTGGCACAGGAAGCATTTTCCTGTAGTTCACATAACATGGGAAGTGGTATAAATGATGTATTACACTGACTTTTGGTTTGATAGCGCAGTTTTTCTTCTTGTAGCTGTTAGTATTTGTCACTTAGCTTTTATGAACTTAACCATCAGCTTTTGTTCAATCAAGGATTATTTGCTATATGCAGACCTTTTCATTCCCCTGCATGTTTTTTAGTGATCCACATTCACACCATGTAACCTGCAGATGCATAGTGTGCTCTTTAAATACTTTTTTTCTCTTATGTGGCTTATTAAGTCATGTACTTGGTGTTCCTTTATACAGTGCGTAGCAATTAAGAGATATTAACTAAGTAAATGTTGAATAAATTAATTAGCTTAGAGTATCACCTGTAAGAGGTGGTAGTTGAAATTTTGTGGAAATGAAGCAAATTATAAGTCATCTTAAAATTAAAGTGAGTCATATTCTCAACAAGATACTCTAAAATGCTTTAATACAGAAATAATTTGAAGGTAGTAGAAGTTATTTATACTAAATATTTCTAAGTTGCTGTTTCCTCACTACTAGGTATAAAAAAGTGAACCTAAGTTAAACTACCAGATAGTGTAACTGTACTAGCATAACAAATTACCCCAAAACTTTGTGGCTTAATGACATTAATTTATCATCTCATAGTTTCTGTGGGTTAAGAATTCAGGCACAGCTTACCTGGGTCCTCTGGGTCTGAGTCTCTCACAGTCTGTTAAGGTGTCATCTGGGCCTGCAGTCGTCTCAGGGCTCAATTGTGAAAGGATTCAGTTCCTTATGGGCCAATGGACTGAGGACCTCAGTTCCTAATGAGTTGTTGACCAAAGGCCTCCTTTAGTTCTTTACCAGATGTGCTTCTCCATTAGGTGGCTTCATCATCCAGCATGAGAGAAGGCAAGAGAGAGTGCAAGCAAGATGGGAAGTTACAGTTTTTTGTAACTTAATCTCAGAAGTGAAAGCCCATCTCACTTTTGCTGTATCCTCTTTGTTAGAAGTAAGTCACTAGCTACGGCCCACATTCAAGAGAAGAGGATTACATAAGGGTATAAACATTGAGAATCATTTTATAGAAGCTGCGTACCACAGTAACCATAAATTTTCTAAAACTTTTTTTCTATTTTTAGGAGATATTCATGGACAGTATACAGATTTACTGCGATTATTTGAATATGGAGGTTTCCCCCCAGAAGCCAACTATCTTTTCTTAGGAGATTATGTGGACAGAGGAAAGCAGTCTTTGGAAACCATTTGTTTGCTGTTGGCCTATAAAATCAAATATCCCGAGAACTTCTTTCTCTTAAGAGGAAACCATGAGTGTGCTAGCATCAATCGCATTTATGGATTCTATGATGAATGTACGTAAAAAGAAAAGCTTATTTCTTATTAAAGGGAAAATTCCCTAATCGTTTTCCATTTCAAAAGATTTCCTTCAACTCAGAGTTTTTAAAAATGTGGTCTATCAAACAGAAGCCCAAGAAGAGAGCCTTACATGAAAGAGGAACCTAAAACTGGGAAACATATTATTAATTAAATTGGTTCCTGGGGATCTCCTTGGTCATGTTGTTTCAGGTTAATTGCAGCTTATTCAGCTGAAAGGCCCTCTTATAATTAGTTTATATAGTAAAAATACCCAAGTGGCACAGAGGCCACCATAGACAGTAGCCTGTGGTTTTCTAGTCTCCATTAAGGTTTTAGCTCTCAACTTTCTTGTGATATGACAGAAACTCTTATTGACCCTGTGTCACGAAAAATACTGAGAAGTTCTATAAAATTATTTAAAAGTTGAAGTTTATTAGAATTTTAATCTATGCCTCTAAAACTAGAGAGATAAGGATACTGAATACTCTGGATGTTCTTATTTTGTTGTACTCTTTTTCATCAGTAAGAAATCACTGATTCGCTGTTGTGTGGTAGTGTTTCCAAGTGTTAATTACTGAATTACCCTACTACATTTGACTTCGGTCTTTTGCTTTTGTTAGAGTATGGGAGTGAATGAACATGTTTGGTTAATTAAATTTAGAACCAATTAACAATGATTTTCAAATTGAATTTTGTTTTTTAATGCTGAATTCTCCATTAGAATCTCTTTTTGCTTTTTTCCATCCTTAATTATGGTAGAGTCCTATTAGAACCCCTATCTCCTTGATTGATGTAATCATTTATTTGACAAATGTTTGAGGATGTATTATATGCCAGGTACTATTCTAAATACTGGGAATGCAGCAGTGCTCAAGAGAGATGATCTCTATTCTTATGGAGTTTACATTCTAGTGGGAGTGATTTTGTATTTGATTTTACATATTGCATTTTTATTTCTAACGTGTACTGTTATGGTTTCAGTTGTTTAAATCAGACCAGTAGACAGGAAGTGGATTGTAGTACAGCAACCACTTTTCTAAAGCTACATCAGAAATAGAGGTATATTATTAAAGGATAAAATATGGACTTCAATATCCTCAAGGATAGAAGTGACATCAAATGAAATGTATGTTGAGGGCAGCTTATAAACACTTTGAGTTATACTTGTTCATTGAGGGGCAGGTTATTGCATAAAAGCATAGGAAATTAGTGCTTTGTGTCTTTTTATCCCTCCCTTGGGTTAATTGTTGCAACTTACTGCCAAATTCAGAAAAATCAAGTAACTCCAAAAAGGTGAATGTGCACTTGAGATTGTGCTTGTTGTAGCTCTTTATGCTAGACTCCAGGAAAATTATAGCCTTTGTGTCTCTACTTATACTTACTATGGTGCCAAGTAAAAATTTACTCAGAAGTGAATGCCAGTTAAGCACCTGGAAATTCTCCTTTCTTGGCAGTAAGTTTATGCCGTGTTACCAGTGCATTAGAGTTCAAGCAGACAGTCTCCAGAGGCACGCTTTTCACTTCTGCTTACTTACTTGGCTAGGTATTTAACATCTTGAACGGAAAAAGTAAACTAATAGTCTATTAGATTGTTTCAAAGTTGCTATATTATAGTGACCTTGAAAGGCAAAAGTGTTTGATTTGTTTCATAAAACACCTGGCACTATATTTGTAGTCTTTGTAATTTTACTGAAGGTGCTGAATGTTTATTATACTTACTAGCTTTTTAAAAGTATACAAATCATACTCATTATAGAAAAAACAAGTGCTAAATAAACAAAGAAAATTGGAATCATTCATAAATCTGTTGCTGTTAGATAACTGAGAACAGTTTTAGATTTATTCTATTGCTTGTCCTTTTTATAGGCAAACGAAGGTTTAATATTAAATTGTGGAAGACCTTCACTGATTGTTTCAACTGTCTGCCTATAGCTGCCATTGTGGATGAGAAGATCTTCTGTTGTCATGGAGGTAGACTAGTAAATTCGCCTTATGGGTTTTTCTTCTTTTTCTTCCATTATTTAGAAAAGGCCTATAATAATTGAGATGCTATGGAAAAACAAAGCAGTGCTTATTTGAAAACTCAAGTGATTAAAACTGTTTTAAACATGGCTAAAATGTCTTTGAATAACTAGAAATTTGTGATTATTTACATAATGAAAATGCAAATTTAGTACTTGTCTTTAAAGAATTTCACATATGAGGATAAACCAGAGTTTTGCTTGAAAAAATGTCTCCTTTGCCTCAGTTTTGACAGAAGGATACCTCTACTATCAGTAAAAATGAGAGGATCATGACTATTTTCCCATCTATATTAAATACTTTTAATCAGAATCCAAATATAATATTAAATATATTTATGTTACATAAATATATATTTATATTATATAACTATAACATATATATAATATTAAACTCAAATGTTTAATGTTCTCACATGCCAAGAGTTCTAGGCTTTATGTAATATGTCTGCTTTAGTCCTAAAAATAATTCTTTAGTAGAATGATAAATTATTCTGTATGACGTGTTAAATATACTTGAATATATGAAAGTTCATTTGAAAAACTAACGTGTCTAGCACTTGGCTAGGTGCCGTGCAAATATACAGGTAGTATATGATCTGGCTATCTTGAGGCATTTAAAACCTATTGATAGGGCTTCCCTGGTGGCGCAGTGGTTGAGAGTCCGCCTGCCGATGCAGGGGACACGGGTTCGTGCCCCGGTCTGGGAGGATCCCACATGCCGCGGAGCGGCTGGGCCCGTGAGCCATGGCTGTTGAGCCTGCGCGTCCGGAGCCTGTGCTCCGCAACGGGAGAGGCCACAACAGTGAGAGGCCCGCATACCACAAAAAAAATAAATAAATAAAATAAAATAAAACCTATTGATAAAACATTTTCAAAACAGCGAATTGAGTAATGAAAGGAATTTAATTATGTGTATTTGTTGAGACAATAATTATAATGAAAAGTCAGGAAAGGTAGAGAATTGTTGGGCAAACATTTATGGAGGCATGGGTTTTGGAGGTGAAAAGGACTTGAGACAGTCTTTCTAGCTGAAGGAATGTGTGAGGACTGGCCTAACTAGAATGTCAAATATATATGGGGAATGATGGGATCAGATTATGGAGGTTTGAACACTGAGCAAAGGAGTTTTTTGAATGGTTTAATAGCCATATTGGGTTTTTGTACAGGGAGATAGTTTAATGAAAATACTATAAGAAAATTAGTTTTTCATCTGTGTGCAGGAAGAATTAAGGTAGAAAAATGCTAAAAGATAGATGCACTTATCTAGGCTTGAGGTAATTGTTTATTCTCTGATAGGACATAATTTACTATATTAATTGAAACATTTTACAGTAGGTACTAAACATTTAAGAAGTTGTAGCTCTTGCACATTAGTATAGTTAAGAATAGAAATGTAGCAATATGAATATTGAATATGGAATGTGAGGTGATACTTGAATTGTCTACTAAAGAGAAATACTAGGTTACTTAAAAGATTTCAAAGTATTTTCATGTGCTTTTTCTTGTTTATCTTTCTGATCAACAATTATGCTTTTATGTAAGAAATTGAGCATGTTGGAGTGGGATGTAGGAAGGTCTTAATGGGACATGGCGAGCACTTTAAGTAAACATGTTTAAGTGGTAAGAAGTGGCAAAACTTCTTAGTAGGAAGGATTGGAATTGCGTGCATTCCTATGAAGAGCAGGGAATGATTGGAAAGACAGAAGAGTGGTAGGATTTTTTTTTCCTTGAGAAAATCTTTTGAAATGAAAAGTTTTATTCCCCTGGTAGGGAAAAATGGAGAAGACCTAATGGTAATGTTCTGTTGTATCAGAGTGGGATTCTATTTAATAACCCAATATATTAAAGATAACATTGAAAGGAACACTTGAAGTATCTCTAATTTCACATAGTAAATCTACTTTGACTAAATGCTTTTTATTTGAGTGAAAATTTTTACGATGTCAGTACTATGAGTCATTTTTTCATTTATAGGACTGTCCCCAGACCTGCAATCCATGGAGCAGATTCGGAGAATTATGAGACCCACTGATGTCCCTGATACAGGTTAAGTATATAGAGAAGTTTAATCAATATTTAATGTAAAATGTTGGCATATTTGAACTTAATTATATTTAATGGAAGTAGGATTGTATTGTGTAATAAATAATAGAGCTTTTTTTATAGTCAATAAACTAACTACAGATTATTTGGAATAATACAAAATATTTCACTTTCCACTAATACTCCAAAGTACAGAAGTTTTATATTTTATATATAACCATAATATGGTTCTGTCAAACTTACTTTTCACGAAAGTTCTGCTATTGAGTCCCCTTACCTTCCAGTCTTTCTAAATTCCTTTATTCATATCAACATTGGTTATGTTCTTCAAACAGTTGTTAAAAATTAGTCGAAAGTTTTTTAATTAAAATAGTCTTTCTTAGCCAAGGTTACAATTACCTTCTTTTACATTATCTAGTAGTTTTCTGTTATTTTCTGTATCGTCTATATTTCAAATTTTTAGAGCTCTTAAGGCTCTTGAGACAGAAGGCTCTAGAGATGTGTGGTTAATGTTATGAAAATTGTGAACATTTATGTGAAAAAAAATATGAAAATTGACTATGCAGACATTGAGAATAACTTTCAGATTTTCAGTAAAGCAAATAAAACAGAAGCAAATAAGTTCCAACTGAGGATAAATTGCTGTGTTGATTAACAAATGAGCCTAATATAATTTTATAAATAAATGTTAGGTACAGTTGCCACTTAACCGTGACTTTTCTATTGGCTTTTAAATGATAATTATTCATATTTGAGTACTGGTATATGTGCTAATTACGGTGTTCATATCATAAAATACCATGAAGACCTGTGAATTGAATGCAGTTAGTGTGTTGTTTCCTCAGTTCAACTTTTGCTTAAAACGTCAGTACCTTTCTGTGTGACATTTTCTGACAACCAGTGTGTGCAGTTTTTCCATACCACAGCCAATTCTCCAAAACCATGTGGGTATCCGGCAGTTCATTTCAATTCTGACACTAACCCCTGAAGTTAGCCCAGACCCCACAGGTTAAGGGCTCCATTCCACAATTCTGCTCCCACTTCAGATGCCAGCCTCAAGTGGGGTCTCCAGGAGAACCACACTTCTGCCTGGCAGACTACAAATTCACAGGTTCCCACAACCACTTCCTCAGATGCTTTACTTAGACATGTACCAGTTTATTATAAAGGATACAAATTCAGGAACAGCCACATGGAAGAGATACACAGGGCAAAGGTATGGGGAGAGCCCCGTGTTGGTAGGTGAACAGCTTCCACACCCTTTGGCATCAGCGTGTTCACCAACCTGGAAGCTACCCAAATCTAGTTGTTCAGGAGTTTTTATAGAACTTCGTTTCTAGCCCTCCACTCTCACCCCTCCCCAGAGGTGGCGGGTACGGAGTGGGAGGGCTGAAAGTTCCAACTCTCTAACCATGTGTTTGGTCTTTGTGCTGACTGGGTCCCATGGTGAAGTTTCTGGGTCCCCCCCAACCCACCTAGGTCCCCTCATTAGCATAAACTCAGGTGTGATGGAAAGGAGGCTCCTTATGAACAACAAAAGACACTTCCATCAGGAAATTCCAAGGGTTTTAGCTTTGTGCCAGGAATGGGAACAAAGACCAAAAGTATTTTTATTATATCACACTGTCGTACTATTAAAAGCATTAACAAAAGCAAAATTGCCCTTTCGCTCAGTTTCTACCAGGCTTTTTTTTTTTTTTAAATTTACAAAGCTTTATTCACAGATAATGTGTTAAAGAATGACATTCATTTTTAATTTAAATTTTTGGCTGCGTTGGGTCCTCGTTGCTGTGCATGGGCTTTCTTTTTAGTTGCAGTGAGCAGGGGCTACTCTTCATTGCCGGGCACAGGCCTCTCATTGCGGTGGCCTCTCTCGTCTTGGAGCACCGGCTCTAGGTGCGCGGGCCTTAGAGCGCAGGCTCAGCAGTTGTGGCGCATGGGCCCAGCTGCTCCGCAGCATGTGGGATCCTCCCGGACCAGGGCTCGAACCCATGTTCCCTGCATTGGCAGGCGGATTCCCAACCACTGTGCCACCAGGGAAGCCCCTCTACCAGACTTTTTAAAAAAAAAAAAACAAAAAAACAAAAAAACTTACATTATTGGATTAATTGTCCCGTTGTTATTTGTGTAGTCAGACCCACCATATATCTATTGTATTCATCAGTTCTCAACAAACTTTAATATCTAAAATGAGGATTACCTAGAGTGCCATAGGGTCTAGAAATCCTATTATACATTAGGAACATCATATATATATGGGGTGGAAAGGTCTTTTAGCTTACTGATAAGAGAATTATTTATTGGTAATTTTGTAAAGGAGAATTGATTATTCATCAAATAGGGTTGGGCTGGATGGTACTAACTTCATTTCCCACTCTTAAGATCCAAAGACTATAGAAAAGTAAGCATTAAAAAATACTTGTGGGGCTTCCCTGGTGGCACAGTGGTTGAGAGTCCGCCTGCCGACGCAGGGGACACGGGTTCGTGCCCTGGTCCGGGAAGATCCCACATGCCACAGAGTGGCTGGGCCTGTGAGCCATGGCCGCTGAGCCTGCGCGTCCGGAGCCTGTGCTCCGCAGCGGGAGAGGCCACAACAGTGAGAGGCCCGCGTACCACAAAAAAAAAAAAAAAAAAAAAATTTGTGAACCAGTGCCTGAGTAAACCATGGCTAAACCTCTAAATTGGGTTGTTAATAACATGCATCTGGTGCTTGTTTTCAAGTGTGATTGTACTGTTTTGCTCCGTGTACTAAAGCATACTGAAAGTGTAATGATATCACTCAGAATGCTACTCATGACTATACAGCAACCATTATAAACAGTTGTATGGATCCTCTATTATCAGTAAGCCACCAACATATTGCATATTGCAGTAAGTTGTCTCATAACTTACTTCAGTAACACGATGTTTTTGTATTGATTATAAAAAGAAAACATGCATTTTTCCAGATTTTGATTGTAATTATAGAATATATTTGACCAAACCTAATAGAAACTAGTATTTAAATAATAGGGTATTTATTTAAAATGAGGTACAATATAAATATCAAGTGATAACCATCTTCAGAGTTTCTGTTGTTGGTATAGTTCAGACATAAATCAGTTTCAAGGATGGCACGTTAGGTTTCTCTGTTTATCATATTTTAATGGGAAGTTTCCGAGATGCTAAAAACAGTCATTTTGAGCTTTCATATTCTCTGTAATCTTTAGAAATTTAATTTATAAATTATGTTTTTTGAGATAATAGCCTAATGATTATATTGCTTATTCATTAGGGATTGGATTATAAACATTGAACCTTGACTCTGAGATTCTTGTCTCCATCCATTAAGATTAAGGAACGCCACATTGTTGTTGCTACAGTTATTTGATTTTGTATGCATGTAGGCTGTTGCATTTTTCAGATAATTCCAAAAGCAACTACATTCTAGTTTAATTGTCACATTAAAATTATAGAATAATATCTTGACCTTCTCACTGCTGCTTCTGTGGAAACAGACTGGAAAGTATGAGCACTATAGAGGGGGGGGGGGGGTGTGTGTGTGTGTGTGTGTGTGTGTGTGTGTGTGTGTGTGTGTGTGTGTGTGTGTGTGTGTGTGTGTGTGTGTGTGTGTGTGTGTGTGTGTGTGTGTGTGTGTGTGTGTGTGTGTGTGTGTGTGTGTGTGTGTGTGTGTGTGTGTGTGTGTGTGTGTGTGTGTATATTTAAAGAATCAGCTTCTGATGCTTTAGAAACCAGCAAGAGCTTTTAAACTGAGACCATCCCAATGGATTTTGTATGCTGGTGGATTTCTTAAAACATCATGACAGGAGTTTAGGAAATAATGATAGAAATTAAGCGTGCATTGCCACGATTTCTACAGGGTGTTTTAGATACTTCCCCTATCAAGACAGGCTGTACTGTGACTCAAAATGAAGATCTCCTTTCGTGATAAGCTATATTATGAGGTATATGGATTATCCAGAAAAACTTTAAAGCTGACTCATTCTAAAACAGTCTTCCCTTAGTACCGTAGTTCTTAGAAAACTAAATATCACCATCTGAGTATCCTTTCTTAATCTCACTACAACTTGACTTTACCCTCTCTCTTGCCCTCAACCATCAAGATATTGCTTTCATTACGGTCTGATAATCTAATTGTAAATAGCATAGGTTTTTGTCCTAATCCGCTTGTTCATTGTACTTGAAATGTAACCATTTCCTACTTCTAGATAATTCTTACCCTTTCGGGAGATCCTACTATTCTAATCTCTTCCTTTTGTTTTGACTATTCCTTCCCAATACTTTTTGCTCATTCCTTCTCTGCCTGCTTATTAAATGTTTGATTCCTGTGTTCATTTACTGGTCTTCTTACTTTACATTCCCAAGATGGTTTCAGTTCCTTCTAAGATTTACACTACTATTAGTAAGATGAAGATACTTAGATAAATATTTTTAGCTCTGACCTCTTTTTTTAAGCCCAAAACATTGTAAAGTCAAGGATCTGATCTGATTTTGTTTCTCCATATACTTTATTTAAATCCTCCAGGCCTTTGTAGAAAATGTTTTCTTCCCTCAAATTGATCTATAGATCAAATGTAGTTCCAGTGAAATCTCGATTAGGTCCACAGAATTTGACAGCCTGATTCAGAGGTTTATATGTGGAAGAACAAAGGATTAAAAGTAACCAAGACAATCCTGAAGAAAAATAGAAAGATTTATTTAAAAGCTCTAGTGTGTTATTGGCTCAGTGTTAAATAAAGTAGATTAATGGAATAGACTACAGTACCAGAAACAGGATAGTTAGCTCTGTAAGGAAAGGATGAACTATTCAGGAAATGCTGCTGGGTCAATTGGTTATCCATACAGAGAAACTATAGACAAAAGACGAACAACCTTTTCCAATATATGCTTTAGAGTGAGCCATGCACACGTCCTATCTGTGGAAAGGGTTGGTGAGTACTGCCTTAAGTCAGGTACAATTGTATTTGCATGGTTACTTTAACAAAAAATGGCTAAGTTTGATAGGCTGGGATACTAGGGGGCAAGTGTTTATTACTATTATTAAAGGGTAAGAGGACAGAAGAAGAAATGTGATGTAGATATACTTTATTTTATAAATTTTGTTTTGTTTTTTCATTGCTGTGTTTTTATTCTTTAAAGGGTTGCTCTGTGATTTGCTGTGGTCTGACCCAGATAAGGATGTGCAAGGTTGGGGAGAAAATGATCGTGGTGTTTCCTTCACTTTTGGAGCTGATGTAGTCAGTAAATTTCTGAATCGTCACGATTTAGACTTGATTTGTCGAGCTCATCAGGTATGAAATACAAAACTTGGGTGTTTTGATGTTTATTAACTTCACCCAGGTGTACTCCTTTTATTTTTGAGGAAATTGAGATCCAAGAAAGCTAATTATACAAGGAAAGCAGTAGAAGAGATAAAGCCTATACCTTGATATCACAATTAACAATCTAATGATTAGTTAACCCTTTCTCACCCTCTTAAGGGGAAAGGTTTCAAAGGAATATATTTTTGTAGTGTACTGCAATACTAACAAATTTTTCAGTTCTTGTCTGAAGCTTTCTAGAAATATTTGACCCCATTTTAATATGATAGTTACATATTATAGATAAAAATCAAATGAACTGTGGATTTTGATAAGAACAAACCACACTGTAAAAAGACAATTGGGGAAATTCGATTATAGGCTGGGTATTAGATATCAAGGAGTCGTTGTTAATTGTTTTAGCTCTGTGATAATACATATTGCTATGTAAGAAGGATGTCCATATTTTTCGAAATGCCTCCTCAAGTATATAGGGTAAGATGATATATCTAGGGTTTGTTTTAAAATACATCAGCAAGACGCAGACATAGAGAATGGACTTGAGGACACGGGGAGAGGGAAGGGTAAGCTGGGAAGCAGTGAGAGAGTGGCATGGACATATTATATACACTACCAAATGTAAAATAGCTAGCTAGTGGGAAGCACCCACATAGCACAGGGAGATCAGCTCGGTTCTTTGTGTCCACATAGAGGGGTGGGAAGAGATATGGGGATATACGTATATGTATAGCTGATTCATTTTGTTATAAAGCAGAAGTTAACACACCATTGTGAAGCAATTATACTCCAGTAAAGATGTTAAAAAAATAAAATACATCAGAGAAAAGCAGGGGTGGATAAATGAAATAAATGTAGCAAGGTCTTGGTAATTATTGAATCAGGTTGGTGAGTAAATGGGAGTTTATTGAACTCTGTCTAGTTTTGTGTATATTTGAATTTTCATTTAAAAAAAATACATGTACAATTTAGGCGTATTTGGGGTTTTTTTGTCCTTTACCGATAGATTATATACTCTTTAAGGAGGGAATTGTGACTTGTTGGCCTTTGAATATCCATTGCCTTGTGAATTTACTGACATATTGTAACATGTAGTTAGTGTTTATTAACAAAGGCTTATTTTAACAATATATCAAGTCCTCATGCTCTCTAGAACATAACTAATTTAAAATACATTGAAAAGCATTTTTTAAAATCTTTTTTTGCTACTTTTTTAAGTATTTGAAATTTGTAAATATAATATTTAAAGATTCCTTGTTATTTCTTTGTTAAGGCAAAATTTGTTAATTATATGCTATTCTACAGTACTCCCCTTTTTTCTGTGGTTTTGCTCCCCATAACCCTTGACGACTACTACCTTCTTTATGTGATCCTATGTGATAACAAAGATGACAGGCTTCTCATTTTCTGCACGTGTTGTATATCAAATGCCTTTTTTTCTATTAAATTTCCTAGTTCAATTAAGTGAAGTTATGTCCCCAAATCCTTTGCTTTTGGCATAGTTGTTTTTTAATCAGTGAACATTGTATTTATAGTTTAGGTAATTAAAATAAGTCTTCCACAAGATAACAGGGCAGAGTTGCTGAGTTTCCTAATAAAATATCCACTGATAATCAGTTTTTTCAGCTATAGGTCTCTATTCATTTGTCTTTTCAGAAATAGTGATGATTTTTTTTTTTTTTTTTTTGCGGTACGTGGGCCTCTCACTGTTGCGGCCTCTCCCGTTGCGGAGCACAGACTCCGAACGCGCAGGCTCAGCGTCCATGGCTCACGGGCCTAGCCACTCCGCAGCATGCGGGATCCTCCCGGACCGGGGCACAAAGCCGTGTCCCCTGCATCGGCAGGCGGACTCCCAACCACTGCGCCACCGGGGAAGCCACAATAGTGATGATTTTTAAAAGTCAGGTTACTGAACTACCTTAGTTTGCATGATCTTTTTCTAGACACCTCCAAAATCCTGTTCTGCTTATTTTCAAACTTATTGTCTCTAAAATTAAGAGATTTATGATGGGAAACAACACAAACTACAGTTATTTCCTTTTTTAAAAACCCTGTTCTTTTAGTAAATACGTGAATAAATAAACAAATGAACGAGCAAACTAAGAACTGAAAGGACATACTGAGTGCCAAGCAGTATGCTGAGCTGGAGTAGATAAAGTGGACAAAGTCTTAACAGAAAAGGTTAATATCTAAATTTTACCGTGAGGTAATAACAACTGGCACATGTACCTGATACTAAAGTAGGAATTATATAAAAATGTAAATAATTGTGGAAGTGCTTTCTCCAAGTATTGTAGGATAATTTTGCTTAATCAAAGAATACCTAGAAGACTTCAGAAAATATTCTTGCCTACTACAAATAAATAGAAAATATTTACATGTCATTTGCATACCTCTCAAATCTGTAGACTGGGAAACATACATTGTTTAGTTCACTTAGGAATTGACAGCAGATTCTAGAAGTCATGTTAAATCATTAAGAAGAAGAGTTACACACATAGAAGTGTAATCTATAGGCAGCTAATTTTTTGTAGCGTGATCTGTGTACAGTAAGCTCAACTTAGTAAAGTCTGCAGTATGTGGCTATGTAATACTAATAGGAAATTAGAAAGTGGAACAAAAATCAAGCTTCCAAAACAAAACAGGGTTTTGTTTTTTTTCAGGTCTTTGTCACATTAATCTTAATTAGTATTGATGGTTGAGAATTTCAAAGAACACATAAATAAGTGTTTTTTCTTTTGACTTTTCCTTCACCAGGTGGTGGAAGATGGATATGAATTCTTTGCTAAGCGACAATTGGTAACCCTATTTTCAGCCCCAAATTACTGTGGCGAGTTTGATAATGCTGGTGGAATGATGAGTGTGGATGAAACTTTGATGTGTTCATTTCAGGTATGATATAATATATAAACTTTTAACAACTAGAAATCTCTCTTTTTTTTTTAATTGAAGTATAGTTGATTTACAATGTTGTGTTAGTTTCTGATGTAAAGCAGTGATTAAGTTATACATATATATATTCTTTTTCATATTCTTTTCCATTGTGATTTATTACAGGATATTGAATATAGTTTCCTGTGTTATACAGTAGAACCTTGTTGTTTATCTAATTTATATATAGTAGTTTGAATCTGCTAATGCCAAACTCCTAATTTATCCCTCCCCCACCCCCTTTCCCCTTTGGTAACCAAAAGGTTTTAACAACTAGAAATCTAATTAAAACTATTGTCAGAAGAATTTTCTTTCAGATTGTGTTCTTTCCTTGAGTTAGTATAGAAAATCAATTTTGTTCAGAAGTAAAATCACTCATAGACTCCTTTAGAGATTTCTATTTTCATTTCCAAACACTCCAGTCTTTTTGGTATATATCCCATAATTAGAGTTTTAGGAAACCTGAGTCGTGTCAGTCATTCTTGATGCAGATGTTTAAATTGTTAAATTCCTGTATGAATCCTTAGATAGTGGCTTACCTACTAAAAGAGTGTAAATTCAGTGAATAATTTAGATTTTGTTTTCTTCTGCAAGATGAATGGGTAGCACAGGCGTTGAGTGGAGAGAGAGTTATATTATGAACTCCGATTGAAATTATGTATAATATTTACCTAAGAAAAACTTTCCAAATAATCTTAAAGTATCAATTTGTGAATATAGAGACATTTACATTTTAAAAAGAGACCAGCTTTAGCTTTAGTGTGCTCCTTAAAATCATTCTTGTTCATGGACTTAAGTCACTTTAATACTAAGCTTTTTGCAAAGGTTATTTTATGTCCTTAACATCACACACTGTATTTCTCTTTTTAAATGTAGAAGGGGTTTGTTTCTATCAGTTAGTAAACTTGAATGCTAAATGTTTGATTTCTCATTTTCAGTTTAAACATAGTAACCAGGCCTTATCCTTCAACAGTTGCCATAATGGAGTTGTATTAATATATCCCCCCCCCCACACCGGGGCACTATGACACTCTGAATAAAAATGCTTATGAGTCTTTTCTGCATGTTTTTTATGTAAATACTGAAATTCTCTACCTAAAATATAGGTTAAAGCTCTGTTTACACCCACAAGAATAAACATAATTTTTAAATGTCAGATAGTAGCAAGTATTTGAGGATGTGGAGAAGTTGGAACCTTATGCATTGATAGTGGGAATGGAAAATGGTGTGGCTGCTTTGCAAAACAGTTTGGCAGTTCCTCAAAAAGTTAAACATAGAATTTCTATATGACCCAGCAATTCCACTCCTAGGTATATACCTGAAAGAATTGAAAACAGGTACTCAAATACATGTATATGCATATTCACAGGAGCATTATTTATAATAGCCAAAGGTAGAAATAACCCAGATGGCCATCAGCTAAAGAGTGAATAAACAAAATGTGGAATATCCATAAAATGGCGTATTGTTTGGCAATTAAAAGTAATGAAGTACTGGGAATTTCCTGGTGGGTCCAGTGGTTAGGACTCTGCACTCTCACTGCCAAGGGCCTTGGTTTGATCCCTGGTTGGGGAACTAAAAATCCCATAAGCTGCATGGCATGGCCAAAAGAAAAAAAAAAGTAATGAAGGACTTAATATATGCTACAACATCAAAATCATTATCTTAGTGAAAGAAACCAGTCACAAAACACCACACATTGTATGGTTTCATTTATTTAAAATAGCCAGAAAAAACAAATCAATAGAGAAGGTAAAGTAGTGATTGCTTGGAGTTGAAGGGAGTTTTAGGGGAGTGGAGAATGGAAATGGCGAGGGAGTGATTGCTTATGGGAACGAGGTTTCTTCCTGGGGTGACAAAAATGTTCTAATGTTAGATTATAGCAGTGGTTGTATAGCTGTAAATATATTAAAAACTGTTGACTTGTTACACTTTAATGGGTGAACTTTATGATATCTAATATATATAGCTTTTTTTAAATAAAAGATCTGTGTACACATAATAAATTAAGATCTGAAGAGTTTGTGGCTAATTACCCTCTAAATTGTAGAAGAATTATGATGAGAACCTAGGTGTTTTGACTCTTAAACTAGTATTCTTTCTTCGTCATAGAGATACACTAGTTTGAAAATTTTTTTATTGATACTTAAGTCTAAGGATTGGGTAGTTGATGGGATTTGTGTACTTGAGCTTTTGTACAGCAGAAAATAACACAACATTGTAAAGCAACTATACGCCAATAAAAAATAAAATAAATAAAATTTAAAAATTATCAATGGAATGACCAGTAATAGCAATATTCAGACATTTACTGTACTCTTTAAACGTGAGAAATGTTCATGGAACTTTGCTGTTTTCTTCTACAGTTTTATAATTGATGTCATTTATTGAAAGGCCCACTATTGTAACAGTAATTTCCTTAAACTTATTGTACTTGAAAAAAAATAACATTGTTACTAAATTATTTACTTTAAGATATTGAAACCATCTGAAAAGAAAGCTAAGTACCAATATGGTGGACTGAATTCAGGACGTCCTGTCACTCCACCTCGAACAGCTAATCCACCGAAGAAAAGGTGAAGAAAGGAACTCTGTAAAGAAACCATCAGATTTGTTAAGGACATACTTCATAATATATAAGTGTGCACTGTAAAACCATCCAGCCATTTGACACCCTTTATGATGTCACACCTTTAACTTAAGGAGACGGGTAAAGGATCTTAAATTTTTTTCTAATAGAAAGATGTGCTACACTGTATTGTAATAAGTATACTCTGTTATAATATTCAACAAAGTTAAATCCAAATTCAGAATTGCCCATTAAATTTACATCTTCACGTATCACAGTTTTTAAAGTTGAAAAGCATCCCAGTTAAACTAGATGTGATAGTTAAACCAGATGAAAGCATGATGATCCATCTGTGTAATGTGGTTTTAGTGTTGCTTGGTTGTTTAATTATTTGGGGCTTGTTTTTGTTTTGTTTTGTTTGTTTTTGCTAAAATAATGGCAAATTCTTTAAATTTTTTCCCAGACATTTTAAAAAGTGAAATGTGGGAAGAGCTTTAAAGACATTCATTGACTATTAATTTTCCATTGCTTATTTACTTATGTACCTGTTTGATCTTACTGAGAAAACTTATGCCTCATTACAGTAAAAAGGAATTTTAGAGATATTTTTTAAAAATATGCAAACTGTCCAATCGAGTGATTTAATCAGTTTGGGCAAACATTACAGCTGATAGTGAATATTTTGCTTTATACAGAAATTGCCACTGATTTGGATTTGTGCACTCTAATTTTAACTTATTGATGCTCTATTGTGCAGTAGCATTTTCATTTAACTTTAAGATAAGGCTCATTTAGTATACCCAACTAGTTGGTAATGTGATTATGTGGTACCTTGGCTTTAGGTTTTAATTCGCACGAAACACCTTTTTGGCATGCTTAACTTTCTGGTAACACCCTCACCTGCATTGGTTTTGTTTTTTGGTTTTTGTTGTTGTTGTTGTTGTTGTTTGTTTTTAGATCCACAGAACATGAGAATCCTTTTTTGACAAGCCTTGGAAAGCTGACATTATCTCTTTTTTCCTCCCTCTGTACGAAGGATGTATTTAAATGAATGCTGGTCAGTGGGACATTTGTCAACTATGGGTATTGGGTGCTTGACTGTCTAATATTGCCATGTGAATGTTGTATACGATTGTAAGGCTTATGTCACTAAAGATTTTTATTCTGATTTTTCATGATCAAAGTTCATATGATATTGTATAGACATGCTTTGTAGTGAACTATAGTAGCAATAATTTCTGTACATGATCAAGGGTTTATTGCAGCATTTCTTTTCCTGTTTTTTTTTTTTAAGGGTAGTATTAGCAAATGACAGGAGTAGAAAAGTCAACATAAAGATTTCAGAAGGAGAACTTACAGAACACAGATTTGTGATGCTTTGGATGCAACACTTTTGGATGTGATTCTAAAAGCTTTTATTGAGCGTTGTCAAATTTGTAAGCTTCATAGGGATGGACATCATATTTATAAATGCCCTTCTATAAGTGCTACCATAGATGTGAAATTCTTGACCTTAATATCGTCTTTGAAAATGTTAAATTGAGAATTCTGTTAACTTACGTTTTAAGAATTGGCATATTGTATTACTGCAAGAGATTTGATTTTCAGCACAGTGCAACGTTCTTTCAAATGCATATGTCTTTTTTTTCTAATTCCATTTTGTTTTAAAGCACATTTTAAATGTAGTTTTCTCATTTAGTAAAAGTTGTCTAATTGATATGAAGCCTGACTGGTTATTTTATTCCTTTTTTTTTTCCTTTACAAAGAGACATTTAAACACACATTTTATTCAAATAGATTTTAATGTCTTTGACGCATACTGAATTGGTTCTTTTTTAAAATTGTCCGTGTACTGCATATGATGTATTAGGTTAGGTCACACAGGCTTTTTATCTAATGTGATTTAAATATCTTCCTAACTGAAGAGTAAGTTGCGCAATTTTTAATAGAATTTTAGATGTACTCTTATCAGCATAGTGTGAAGGGGGTCTAGAAAATAAGCCTTTGGCAGGAGACAGGGCAGTCTTTTATTAATCTTAGTAATAGTCAAAACACATTAATTTGGATCCTACATATTGGGTTTTTGTAGTAATTTAGCCAGGTCAGTACTGAATATGAAAAAAATAGTCACTAATTAAGCAAATTAATATTGGTTGCTGAATTTGAAGAACAGAAATTTATCATGTTTTAAAATTATTCAAGCAGTCTTAAAATACTTTAACAGCTTCTATTCATATAGTGTGTTCATTACAAATATTATTTGCTTGGTAACTCTGCTACTTGAAATAAATAAAACTTTCTTAGCAGAAAATATCCTATAATTCTAGTGTCACTAATTTGTTCTTCCCTGTTGCTAATTTATATCATTTTTCCTCTGATTTTTAATAATTTTCTATATTCAAATTTATTCTAAACGTCATGACATTCAGAGTCATTAAACACAATAGATAACTGTGATAATGTGATGGATCACATGGATTATTATGGTCCATTTCTGTTCTTGAATGGAAAGAATCAACTACAAATTACATTTGAAGCCTTACCATTCATTATTTTAATTTTGCCCAGGGACCAATTTTAATCATGATCAGCAGGACAGGTTTGTTCAAAATGTTGAGTCAAAATACCTGCAAGCAGAATTTTAAAGTTTAAAATGTGGCTAGTTGGAAGTGTAAGAGGTTATAATAGGCCTTTAAAAAAAATTTGTCTAAGGGAAAACCAGGAGCATCTTGAGATGTGTCCCTTAAGAGTATATAAAAGTGTATTATATCGAGCCTAGGAACTTAAATATATCTCTATATAAGTTCAGGTACATTCCTGTGACTACTTGGCAACTGTTAACTTCTGAACCAAAAGAACAAATTTTTTTCTTTCACATCTTTACATTAAAAATGTGTTTAGAGAAGGAAAATAGGCTTACTTTACTCTTGCTGCCCTGACTCAATCCACCTCTTCTCTTGTAAAAGCTGTGCCTGAGAAAACACTTAATAGCCTGACTATACCAGTGCCCTCATGTAGAAATACTCTATCCCTTTTTTGCTAGTAGATTTCAGTGTTTTTATAATTTCCTTAAATAGCTAAAAAGTGGTTAAAGGGAGTTTAAAGTGACAGGGTACCTTGCAAAATCAACAGCAGTTCAATAAAACATAAACTGATTCCCTATAAGTATATGATGAAAGTTTTATTATCTTTATTCTCTTTATAATGTTTCAACAAAAGTGAAATTTAGATACAGTGTAGAAATTTTGATCTCTTGTTCAGTTTTACCTGTACTTTTGAATGCCAGAATTTCTAAATCCCTGATTAGAAAAAAAATTTTAATATGAAATTTTCATTATTTTCCAATCTTAAGTGTAATTTAACATCAGACTCCAGTTTACATGGACCTAATGCAATAGTAGACTTTATTGTGTCCACATTTCAAAACATGAAACATTTGCAAGACAAAAAAAAATCATTCTTTTTCCTTCTCCATCATTTCTATGTATTTTGGGGTTTTTTGTTTTGTTTTTTAAAAAAAGATACAAACCATCTTGAAGTTACCTTTTTGGACTTAAGGCATAACATGAAATTGCACATTATTTTAAAGCTTAATTTTGAAATGAATTAGTTCTATCAAACCCTGTTTGCATTTACATTATTTAAATTATATAGTATTTTATTTCTGTTCTTGCTGTAAATTCTAATGCTGTTCATGGATTGTGCATTTCCTGTGCAATCAGTCTTTGCCTGTTGACAGTTGTTAACAGTGCAGTATAGAATCCAGATACTGAGCTTTCAGTTTCTTAGTTATCATTTCAGTTCAAAGCATGCTGCTTAATTGTGTGGAAGATCCAATCCATTTTTGTTGTCCAGCCACCATAATGTGCATCATTGGTTTTATGAAATATTCCAAAGCCTCTTGCTCAGTTTTATCTAAAGCTAGGGTCTTTCGAATGTATGCAGTATCATGAAAAGATTGTAGTTCTGGCATTCCAGAGCCAAGCATCATTGAGAAAAGATTTATGAAGAGATTGGCATGCTACGAATAGCTAGATAAGCCTTGTAACACATCTCCTGAAACCTCTCAAATTCTCTTATCTTTGTGCATTCTTGGGCTCCTTTACTAATCACTGTTAAGAAATCTTGGATCAAAACAAATGGCACACGCCCTCATTTATAACCAAATTTTTTCTTCTTGTGATCCAAAAAGTGTCTAAAATCTATATGAAACACTTGTCCATCATCTTTAACCATGATGTTACTATTGTGACCATCTCCAATTCCCAAAATGAAGATAGCAACACAATACCCAGCACATGAACATGTAAACAGATCGATGGCTGCATATTTCTCCCTTGTTCTTGTCTTTGAGCCACTGATGTAGTGTGTGGCTGTTGAACTGCAGGGCACCTTTCAGGCCTCCTTTAGACTGAATTTGCATAATAGTGAGAATTTCTCACCACCTCGGTAAGTCCCCACACAGTCACCAACTGACAACCATAAGGTAACATTTGAAGATCAAAACCTTGATTTTGTCAGATATTTTCCATAATGCAAATAATTTGAAGTGTTAGCATATCTTGCCATAAATCATCACCATTTTTAAAGATGATCTCGTTCTGAAAGAGTAATTCGGACATGATGTCTGGGTTCTCCCAATTCAACCGCAGTGGCCTTTTTGCAGAGGACATAATTCGACACTCTTCAAGCCTGAGATTTCCCAGCTGATGAGCAGGGTTTAGAGGCAATAGAAAGCCCTGAAGAGCATCCATGAAATCTGGTAGCCGCATTTGCTCAACTAAAAACTTCATCTGTACCTTCTGTGTTTCATCCTTCTTCTCTTGTTTGAGATCAGTTAAGTTAATGAGCTCTTCCCATAGCTTCAGCCTGCCTGTTCAGGTGTTTCAAATACACCCCACATGCACAGCAACAGGACTCCAAAAGCAGGCCAAACCTATGACTGTTTTACTGTGCATCTCAGATTTTAAATGCCAAAAGAAAAAGTGCCTAATCCTTTGATTAGTCAATGCTTTTCTGAGTAAAAATCTCACAAGTAGGTTATCCAAATACTGTTCATATTTTAGGACCCGTACTAGCGGAATTAGGTACTGAGAAAGTTTGTCATCTGTTAAATATTTTTCTAAGCATTGAACAGCAAAACCTTGAACCATGGGATCTGGGTAATTGCAGTCCAGAAGCTCCATAGCCTGTTGAGGTTTGATTGGAGGCCAATCGTTTACCAAGCAGTACATCTGAGCTACTTCATCTCTAGAATTCCATTTAACAGACAGAATTAATTTGGGTAGAATTTCAGAGATAGTTACACAATAGTGTCTGTGGCTCCACAGAAAATCTCTTAGTGATTTCAGATAGAGGATCTCGTGTACAAATTGCTTGGAGCTGTTAGCACTTTCTCAATTCATTGTCTCTAGCTAGTCTTACTCAGTCCTGCATGGGAATAACTAAATCCTGCTTCTCGGGATACAGACCAATTGGCATGCTCTTCAATCACTGACATACCTGGAAACTTAACCACACTGCCGAACCACTCAAACTCCAACTCTAAACATGGAGTTTCTTTATTTGGATTTGATCCAGTAACACCAATAGAGTTCAGCAAATCTTCAAGTCCATGAGGTACTGTCCAAAGATTCAAAGCCATTTTTCCAGATACTAGAGTATCTGTGTAATCAAACAAGTTTATATTTCCCCAGGCCAATGGACAGTGTTCCTCTTTAGCACCCTTTCGGCCTTTAACAGAACAAACAGAAAGGCAAAGTCGAGCAGCATGAGGAAGATAAGGAATGTATATATCGTAATTCAGCCATTCATTCCACCTGGGATTGGAACAAGGTACTCAATTTTGAGTGTTCACATTATCACATAAGGGTTCTCCTCCATGGTAGATACCTGTTCTAACATAGATCTTGTCAATGTCTCGAATATTTACATTCACATAGGTTGCACAAAGAATTTTTATTCTGAGTGTACTATTTATAACCCAAAGGGATTTTGTAGATGTTTCTCCATTCGTATATGGTGTAGCTGTGGAGATGTATCTGGAATAAGATGGCATTGTAAAACAATCCAATGGCGGTTGAGAGTAGAGCCTTTCTTTAGCCATCAGCATCAAACTGGGCATCCTCCCAAGCATTATACAGCTTCTTATATACTTACACTAAGGATATTTTCCTAGGAAGTATTCGTCACATCCACACACTTTTTTTTTTTTTTTTTTTTGCAGTACGCGGGCCTCTCACTGTTGGGGCCTCTCCCGTTGCGGAGCACAGGCTCCGGACGCGCAGGCTCAGCGGCCATGGCTCATGGGCCCAGCCACTCCGCGGCATGTGGGATCCTCCCAGACCGGGGCATGAACCCGCGTCCCCTGCATCGGCAGGCAGACTCTCAACCACTGCGCCACCAGGGAAGCCCCACACACTTTTAAAATATACTTGCCCTGATATTCTAAAACAGAGTTTCAGTTTTTCAGATGATAGCAACATACTTTGAATTTTTTTCCTGATTGCTTCCGCAATTACTTGTTCTGGCACACAGTCATGGTTGATTTTCAGAGTATACTTCTGCTTGTCATTATTTGGAGAAACTATTATCCAAATCACCACTATTATTTGCCCTTTATCCAATTTATTATGTATGCGCTTTGGCAGTTCTCGTGAAGATTCTACATTTGGAGGATAGACATACATTGCTCTACCATGAGGTGAATTGAGATCCCTAAGATCCACAGCTATACAAACATTGAGAATATTTCTTCGAAGTCCTGTACTTCTGGATCTTTAACCATATCGAATTCACACACTGGCATGCCAATGGCAAAACCAGTTTCTCGGTTGAGGATCTTTTCTTCATGGTTGCCTACTGGTTCAGTTACTTTTAAAAAGGGTTGAAAAAGCTTAAGGTCACAAAGTCGTCTTGTTTCATGAAAAAATTCTTACCTTTCTGCTGCTTGGGTAACACGAAAATGTAAGAAGATTCATCTTGAAGAAGTTGGTGGCAAGGGTATTTTCTCACTTTAAATAGTTCATGTTTTATAGTTAGTGTAGCCTCATGGAGGCATTCTGAAGTTACTATTATCCCATTTGGTAGTAAACATTCTACTAGGAGTCTTGGCATCAAGTGGATGCCCCACAGTTCACCTGATGATGGTCTTGGAGGCATTGTTCTGATCCTTTACAAGTTTTACATATAAAAGTACTTTGCAGAATTAGATGCGTGGCTGTCCCAAGGCAGAAATGCTCGGAGCTCCTGGAACCTAACCGCATCGGGTCCCGGCGACGCTTCGGGTCCCAGCCCCGCGGGTGGCACAGCCCCGCCTCCCGGCCCCCCTGCCCCGCCGCTCCGGAGCTGCCCGGCCAGGCCCGAGCCCTGCCTTGCCAGCGGCCCAGCGGCAGCAGCCCAAGAGCTCAGCGGCTGCCTAGAAGATTTTAAAAGTCAAAACTTCCTTCAGCTACCACCTCTTACACTGGTTGACTTATTAAATCATAAACTTATTTAATTTCTTATTATTTTCTTTCTTGTACAGATTTGCCAGTGTTTTTATTAAACCTTATTTTTACAAAAGTGGCCGTAAATCTTTTTTCCTCTTAGGGATCTTTGCCAGCTAATGTGGTTACAAAATCTTACTTGTAACCCAGATTGTTTTGGGTATCAATAGAGTGGAAGATTACAAATGTGTTGTGAGGTGTGTGTTGTATGTATGTGAAAGGGAGCGAGAACAAACTGCCTGAAGCTCACAGATTCAGCATTTCTTTATTTTTGTTTTTATTTTTTTTTATTTTTCTAAAATGATTTTATATAAATAATTTTGACTCAAACTTTTAGCATTCATTGTAATTTGTATTTTGCCTTTTAATCTTTTTTTAAACATCTTTATTGGAGTATAATTGCTTTACAATGGTGTGTTAGTTTCTGCTTTATAACAAAGTGAATCAGTTATACATATACATATGTTCCCATCTCATCCCGCTTGCGTCTCCCTCCCTCCCACCCTCCCTATCCCACCCCTCTAGGTGGCCGGTCACAAAGCACCCAGCTGATCTCCCTGTGCTATGTGGCTGCTTCCCACTAGCTATCTATTTTACGTTTGGTAGTGTATATATGTCCATGCCACTCTCTCACTTTGTCACAGCTTACCCTTCCCCCTCCCCATATCCTTAAGTCCATTCTCTAGTAGGTCTGTGTCTTTATTCCCATCTTGCCCCTAGGTTATTCATGACCTTTTTTTTCCCCCTTAGATTCCATATATATGTGTTAGCATACATATACAATGGAATATTACTCAGCCATAAAAAGAAACGAAATGGAGTTATTTTTAGTGAGGTGGATGGACCTAGAGTCTGTCATACAGAGTGAAATAAGTCAGAAAGAAACAAGCATTTCTTTGATACTGCGTGCAAAAAGGTGGGAACCTAAGATCTATCCCTGGAGGGTTTCAGTCAAGCCTGGCCTGGGCTCACCAAGTAAGATGTGTTTTAATTTTTGCAGCTTCTTAAATCTGAGCAATTCAGTAGATGTACAGGCCAAAATTCTTCCCAAGAGAGCAATGACACCACAACTAAACGTGAAGCTAGCAGAACTTTACACCAATTATAATTATTATTACAATAGTGTGCCTTTTAGCACACTAATTTATAGTCTATCATGTATAAACACTGATTATTGACAAAGACAGAATACCGTACAACAGGAAAGAAGTAGTCCAGAGGAGTCCTTAATGTATGTGATACGTTTAACTGGAATAACTTAAGTCTTAAATCTACTAGTGTATTTCTTAGGAAAAAAGAGCCGAGGAAACAAAACCAGGGTGATGAAACTTTTTTTATCCGGCTACCTCCAATATGTGATTCTCAAACTGATATTGGCATAGTTTCTGAAAATGCTGTCACTTACCAACAGATTATTAACAGACTGACACCCCACCATTCTTGGGGTAAACATGAGCTCTGTCTCTATCTCTCTTAGTGTAATAAGGATTCCTGAGAATGCAGGCGTGAGGGGCGGAATCACTTGACAAATCGTATTCTGGTCGAACTCAGGAAACTACCAACTTACCAAATTAAAAATTAATAACCTACTTCAATACCTCAGAAGAACCTATGTGAGGCCGAGGGTCCCATTCTCTGTTACGCATCTATTATGCAGTATATGCCTTAAGTTTTAGAAACAAATCCCTGTCTCCTGGGATAATTGCCTCAGGTTTTTGTAGCCCATCTCTAGCTGGGGCCTGGTAAGACCACTGAAATTAATTTGATAATATCAAAAATCTAGGTTAAAAGCTTTCTATTTAATAGGGCTTCCCTGGTGGCGCAGTGGTTAAGAATCTGCCTGCCAACGCAGGGGACACGGGTTTGAGCCCTGGTCCGGGAAGATCCCACCGGCTGTGGAGCAACTAAGCTCGTGTGCCACAACTACTGAGCCTACGATCTAGAGCCTGCAAGCCGCAATTACTGAAGCCCACGTGCCTAGAGCCCGTGCTCCACAACAAGAGAAGCCATTGTAATGAGAAGCCCGCACACCGCAATGAAGAGTGGCCCCTGCTTGCCGCAACTAGAGAAAGCCCACAAGTAGCAACAAAGACCAAACGCAGCCAAAAATAAATTAAATTAATTAATTAAAAAAAAGAAAACACCACTTTATAGCAGTACACCATATATACTCAATAAATATTTGTTAAAAAAAAACAAACAGCTTTCTATTACTGTACGGTACAGCCTGTTTTTCATGGGAGACCCTAATCTTTTATTAAGTGAGTATCCTAAACTCTTTGGGTATCCTCACTGACAGATTAACACAAATTGTGATCTATTCCATTTTTTAAAGAAAATCAATTATTTGCTGTACAGATCCGTTAATATGTTGGGCATTCCTTCAAAAAGTTGTTCTATTTGGTCCTTAGAAGCCTAAGGTCTAGATCAGTCTAATTTTGACTAGAATGTATGGAGAGAGATTTTTTGTCTCTTGTTCGCTGATGTGTCTCCAACTTCTAGAGTAGTGCCTAGCACATAGTACGTATGCAAATGTTGGTTTAATGAATGGCAAATGAGTTTCAAAAATCACTATTACTACCACTATTTTGACACTGTGACCTTTTGGAGAAATTAGCAAAAAATAATATAGTTGCAGCTTTGGGAGTTTTTTTTGCGGTACGTGGGCCTCTCACTGCTGTGGCCTCTCCTGTTGCGAGCACAGGCTCCGGATGTGCAGGCTCAGTGGCCATGGCTCACGGACCCAGCCACTCCGCGGCATGTGGGATCTTTCCAGACCGGGGCACGAACCCGTGTCCCCTGCATCGGCAGGCAGACTCTCAACCACTGCACCACCAGGGAAGCCCAGTTGCAGTTTTTATTTATCTTCATCTAACTGCTTTTTGTCTTGAACAAGAATGCTGGAACAGTCTCAGGAGAAAATTGATCTGGGTCTATATGGCAAAAATAATTTGTTGTCAAACCTGTAATCCTTATTTGGTAAAATATTGGTAAGTATGAGAAGTCAGTGTTCAGTTAGTTGAAGGAACGTTTCTCAGCTACCTGCTGACAGGCACATTGGGGAAGTTGCCTCTTGTTCAGAATCAAACTTTCCAAGATCCTTATGGGTACTTCCTTGCCTCCCCTTTGCTATAGTTTATTTAGGTTCTGTTTTATTGACCTTAAAGTCATCTTTGTTGTGAGCCACTTCGAATATTTTTAGGAAAGTGATATAGTTTGTGTAACACTTTGTGTTTCAGAAGTCACCTAGTAAATATGAACACTTAAAACCAGGAATCAAAACTTGAAAGTGGAGAGGCTATTGCCTCATTTTAACAAATAAGAATTATGTCATAGGCAGAAGCAAGAATGGGGAGAAATCAAGAAAGATATTTTCATTAATGAGCAAAAAAGTGAGGTACAGTGGAGAAAACTATTCTAGAGAGAAATTTTATAAAGTCCTTCTATCTAACTATTGTTCTATCCTAATACTTCTGAAGACTTTTTTTAATCTCTACCATATAAAAGAGCAATCAGCCAGGCTGCATTCTTGGTCATAGTGCAAAATTCCAGGAAGGGAATTTTGCCCAGCTTGAATCAAGGGCCGGCCCTTATGACTCCAATGAGTGAGGAAGGGGAGAGATGATACTGCATGAATATAGCTGCTATCCCTACACCCAAGTGGTTTGGGAGGTTCAGTAGAACATTTCGTAGAAAAGGGGTGCTGAAAATAAAGGTGTCGTCTACAATACACCTTAAAAGATAATCTAGTCACAAAAAGTCTGAAAATATGACATTGGCAAGATGTCGACTAATGGAAACTCTTACTTAAAACTGGTAAAACTACCTGGGAAATGAATTTAGCATTGATAATCTTGTATAGTTGAAACTGTGCATACTCTAAAACCCATCAGTTTCACTTTAAAGCATTTATGGAAAAACTACATGAATGCACCATGGGGCTAAATATATAAACAAAAGTATTGTAGTATTCAAAATATTTGACTTTAATACATGGGCACTGACCAGACACCAACTCATCAGAGCCTGAGCAAGCTATAAATAACTAATTTGGCTTTACAGAGGCATAGCAGCTGATAACCAGCATGGGAATACTCTGAGCATTCATAGCAAACAGTAACACAAGTGACTTGACAGAAGCATTGGTTCATTATGGTATATTTACAGAATAATCCTATACAGGAATGAAAATGATTTACTGTCATTCATTAGTGTGTCTAAATCTTGAAACTATGAAGAATACAAAGAGTATTAAATTTTCAAACAAGATTTGTGTTTAAGAATATGGTAAATCTAAAAAGAAAATGGAATGGGGGAATTAATTCCCTGGCGGTCCAGTGACTAGGACTCGGCACTTTCAATCCCTGGTGGGGGAACTAAGATCCTGTAAGTTGGGGAGGGGGGGATGGGGAAAAACAAAAGTCACCTCTGCTGGGAAGTAAGGGGAGGAGGAGAGCATACAGAATCTCAACAGTATTGTTTAATGTTCTATTCCTTGGATCTTAGGTTCATGCTTTTTTGGTGGGCAGTGGCTTCTTGAAGTTTTGTTTTATGCTAAGCTTGCATATATGTTACTAATATTCTTTTGTACATATCAAATATTTCAGTTTTTATAAACTTACATGCAATTCCATTTATGGAAAAGAGGCCTAGTTTTTTTTTTTTTTTTTGCGGTACGTGGGCCTCTCACTGTTGCGGCCTCTCCCGTTACGGAGCACAGGCTCCGGACACTCAGGCTCAGCGGCCATGGCTCACGGGCCCAGCCGCTCCGCGGCATGCGGGATCTTCCCGGACCGGGGCACGAACCTGTGTCCCCTGCATCGGCAGGCGGACTCTCAACCACTGCGCCACCAGGGAAGCCCGAGGCCTAGCTTTTGATTTAAAGTGAGAGACATGCAACTCTTCCTTTCACTTGAACTCTTAGGAGCCACTGTAAGGTTATTAATTGGCCTGATTTCAATTTTGTTGTGTCTCAAGGAATAGGCCTGAGGAAAGGGAGTGAGACAAGAGAATGGCCAATTAGTGTGGAGCAATCAAAACACACATTTATAGATGCATTAAGTTTGCTTTTATGGCCTCCATTTGTGGTACCCCAAAATAATTACAATAGTTAACATCAAAGATCACTGACCATGGATCACCATAACAAATATAATAATAATGAAAATGTGTGTAATATTGCAAGAATTACCCAAATGTGACAGACATGAAGTGAGAAAATGCTGCTGGAAAAGTGGCGCTAATAGATTTGCTCTATGCAGGGTTGCCATAAACCTTCAATCTGTAAAAAATGTAGTATCTGCGAAGCACAATAAAACAAAGCAGTATGCCTGTAGTAGTCATTCATTGTTCAGTAAACATTCTGTGTACTCAAGGCTGGAAATTAGTAATCACAGTAAACCCTGATACCTTGCGGAAAAGAGAACCACCAGGGAAAGAGAGAATGAGGCTCAAAGCAGTGTTTTCCTAGGAGAATCAGTATTTAAGCTTTTCACAACCAGTTTATGTTTCTTGGTTCATTCCCCCATTTAAGGGCCATGGGGAAAATATCCAAGGCGCTTATAAGGAAAAATGAGTTCGCAGATTGTGTCCTCTTTCATGTAGGTGATTTTTTGCCATCATCTAGCTGTGTGAGAGCCTGAGAAAGAAGGGAACTAAATATTCATTCTTCAGAGTTGCTAACTGAGGAACTAATTGCTAGGAAGTGCCACAAATACGCAAGGCCAAATTGCTTTTTAAGTGTGATAGTTGTGGTAACTGAAAAATCTAGAAGCAATGCAAATATCAAAATGATTTACATTTGGTCCATCCACTCTGGACTATTATGCAGTCGTTAAGAATATTTAGAGAGACTGTAGCACCATGAAAAAAGGCCATGATACGTTAACAGGGGAAAAAACCAGGTTATACATTAGATAGAAGGGAAGTGAAGAGTAAAAGAGGTCACGCACAAAATTTAAAAGTTATGAAGAATCCTTTTAGTTATTCATTGAACAAACATTTATTAAGCACCTTACATCCCAGGCACCAGGTCAAAAAGAAAAGGTTCCTGTAGAAGAAATTAGTTTAGAACAATAGATTTAACAGGATAGAATAACATTACCCCTTCTCACAAAGAGCCACGGTGCTCACACCTTTCTTTTTTGGTTTAGGTTGTCTCTTCCTCAGTTTCTACAGTTATTTTAACGTAGCAGTAATCTACAGTTGCTGCTGCGAAGCTCACCTCTGATTCTTCGTCCTCCTGCTGTTGACGTCTCCGTTTACCGCGTTCCTGCCAGTGTGTGTGCCTGGTGCGGTGGGGGAAGGGTAAATTAAGACCTGACGTCCCAGCCCAGCAGGGCTTCTCCATCTCGCAGCAGGGAAGATAAATGGCTCTAATCCAAGCCTGACTTTGGTAAGTGTTCAAGGGTAAGGCGTTACATTAGAAGGCAAGAAGCGGTCTGGGAGTGTCGAGGCGTTTTACCAGGACCTTGCCGGGAGGGAAAGCTACGCCGGGTAACGAAAAAAGGCGAGCAGGCGGCTGAGACTGCGAACGCAGCGCGAGGCGGGAGGGGAGGTGCGCGCGCCTTGGGCTGGCCCCGCCCCCCAGAGGCGGGCTCTGCGCGCTGATTGGCCCGCGCTGGCCTCGCTCCGAGTTGGCGGGAGGTTTCCGAGCCCGCAGTGCCTCGGTGGAGCGACCTGCGAGCAACCGTTTGAGGCCTGGGGCGTCTGGGGAAGGCTGCCCGCCGGCCCGGCCCCCGCTCACCAGCCTCGGTTTTCCGCAGGTACTCTCCGCTCGCGTCCCGGCTTCGGGCCTCGCCGGCAACTCTCCAGTTTTGGTTGTGCCTAGTTCCTCCGTCCCCTCTCTCCCCCAACGACGCCGCCCTCAGTGTGTGAGGCAGCGGCGGCGTCTTGGCCCCTTCCACACACACTTCCGCCCGTGAGTTCCCCGCCTCAGGTACCGGCGGGCAGTAGGGGCGTCGCGGTCGTACGGCGCCTGCCGGCGTAGGGCCGCGGGGCGGGGGACGGCGGCGAAGTAGAAAGAGGGAGGCGGGGCGCCCCCCTCGGCCGGGTTTGTCTGGCTTCGCCGGCACAGTGCTCTTTGGCTCAGCTGGTAGTGCTCACTAGTGGGCGGGGGAGGGGAGGGGACAAAGGGGTGGGGGGGAGATGCGTCCCCGAGTGCTAGCCGTGCTCTCTCCTCAGCGGGCGCTCCCCTCCTCGGGAAGGAAGGCCCTTAGGAAAGAGCTCGTACCTTCCCGCAGCCCGCCCGCCCGCCTGCCTTTACCCTGCTGGGCGCCGGATAGTGGTATTTTGAGTTCGTCCTGCCTCTCCTCGCGTCCCATTAAACACATCTTTTTTTCGCAGGAGCATCTCCACCAGAATCCTGAGACCTGAGCTGCTGTATTCTCGGTGCTGTGCCCTTGGCCCATTTATCAAAATTTACAAATGTCCCTTTCTTACATTTCCAGTACGACTGGAGGCCAACTAGCTTCTATTAAAAAAAAAAAAATCAAAAAACTTTAGAAGTAATTTAACATTTAAAAACTGATAAACCCATGCTATGTTAAAATTGAGATCTTTACAAATTTTATTCTTTATCATGAGCACATTAAAAAAATACCTATGGTCTCTGTTACCAATAAAATTTTAACATTTAAATTACATGTATTAGTTGAGGTGAAATTTGGTTATCTGTCATATTGGGACTCTTTCTTTCGAAGACACCCTTCCTGTAAAAAAGATACAATAATAGTGCTGCCATATATTGAGATCTTGCTAAGCATTCAGCACTGTGCATTATCCATATAGTTCCTTTCCTCACTAAGCCTACAAAATATGTATTAACAATGCCTAGTAACTTTAATTGAATACTTACTATGTACCAGGTTTTAAAAAAAAAAAGCTGCTTTTATTATCTCAATATCACAAGTGAGAAAATGGAGGCTCCCAGAAGTTAAATAGCCTAAGACCCAATCGCTAGTGAGAATCAGGTCTTAATCCAGGTCTGTTCTCCAGCATTTTACCGTATATTCTCAGGTGGCTCTGTCCCTCTACCTTCTGTCGTGCTGAAAAATCCTCTGTCTTAAAAAAAAAAAAAAAAAATTCTTGGGAATTCTCCTGCGGTCCAGTGGTGAGGACTCGGCGCTTTCACTGCCAGGGCCCGTGTTGGATCCCTGGTCGGGGAAATAGGATCGGCAAGCCGCGCGGCCGGCCAAACTTAAAAATAATAATAATAATAATAATCTCATTTGACTATTGTCATTCTTTTAGTATGTCTAAATGAAGAGCAAATATAGAAGTTACCTCAAGTTGGAATTTGCCCAAAATGTTGCACTGATAGCTTCTCTCCTTAAGGTCCTTCTCCATAACTCTCCTGCCAGTGTTTGGTTATTAATCTCAGTGAATCTCTATTTGAGGAATTTCCTCCTCTTTCTGTTTTCTCAAATTTTATATGAAGCAGAATAGTGTAAAACATTCATTTTTTTGATTGATAGAAAATTTGCATTCTATTTCATGATATATCCAAGGTTGTTTTAACAAAGCAACACTTTTAAGTTACTTAACAGTATAAGTTAAGTAACTTAACTTATTTTAAGTTACTTAACATTAAGTAACATTAAGTAAAACTGACATCCTGGGAGATATGCCACAGCTATTCTATATTCTGGCACATCTGTCCCCCACTCCCCCAAGCCTACCCCCACACCCCAATGTGAGAAGCCTGACTATTTAGTTTTTTCCATCTAGATTTGTAAGGTTGCTCTTTCTTTGAGGGGGAAAAAAAAAAAGATGCAGATGAGACCTCCAGCTGTCTCCCAGATGAGGTGGGCAGGAAGTAGCAAAACGTTCTTAACACAAGTCTCAAGGCTCAATTTATCACCCATTCCTTTTTCTATGGAGTTTGTAGCACTCCCCCACTCTCAACTCCATAATTGCCTTCGATTTGCTTGGACCTTAGGATCTAGGAAGAAAGATGAGAGGAGAGGAGGGAAGCAAAATAGAGGGAGGAGAAGCAATTATAGAATTAATTTAATATAATTTACTCTGCCTAGTTCTTCATAATCTAGGCCTGTACTGTCTAATATGGTAGCCACTAGCCGTATGTGGCTGTTGAGCAGTTGAAATGTGGCTGGTGCAACTGAAGAATTGAATTTTTACTTTTATTTAATTTAAAATTAAATACTGAAGGAATGTAAAATATTTTCCCCTTATGTACCACATCACTGTTTTGGTAAGACTACATTTCACTTTAACTGTTGGAAATTTAGCATATCCAAAATTGAGATACACTGTAAGTGTAAACACCAGATTTCAAAGACTTAGTATGAAAAAAAGAATGTAAAGTATCTCATTAGTTTTTATATTGATTACATGTTAAAATGATATTTTGGATATACTAGATTACATAAAATACATTCCTAAAATTAAATTCACTTGCTTATTTGTACTTTTTAAATGTGGCTTTAGAAATATAAAGTGACTCACATCATATTGGACAGTGCTGATCTAGCCCCACTATATCCAATCTTATTTTCCATTCCTTCCTTCAGCAGGGAAGTTTCTGAGGGTCAGAAAGGAGAATCTGTACCTGACTCCTTGAACATCAAGGGAGGCATGGCTGCCTGGGTCACTGTGAGTTATGGATTCAGAGGTTCTCATTAGGGTCTTAGAGTAGTTTCCTGCTTTGGCTATTCATAACTACATTTCCTATTACCCTATAAGTACTTTGACCGTAAAAGTAATGCTAACTAGTAATCACGTGAACTAATTACCACCAAACATGGTAATGATTATGCATATTGTTACATATTGATGGATTAACTTTGTTTCAATTTTTATTAGTCTGTAACAGTCTACATTCATTCACACTGGTAATTGGCCACTCAAATAGCATAGTCATACACTCACAACTTTAGAAATTAAAGTGACCCTACCAAATGTAAAATAGATAGCTAGTGGGAAGCAGCCACATAGCACAGGGAGATCAGCTGGGTGCTTTGTGACCACCTGGAGAGGTGGGATAGAGAAGGTGGGAGGGAGACGCAAGAGGGAGGAGATATGGGGATATATGCATATGTATAGCTGATTCACTTTGTTATAAAGCAGAAACTAACACACCACTGTAAAGCAATTATACTCCAATAAAGATGGTAAAAAAAGAAGACATTAAAGTGACCAATTTATGAGAATCCCTCAATGCACTTTATACCATGTATTTCTTTGCTAGAATTGTATTTAACTTTTCAATAAATAACAATCAATACTTGTTGAATCAGTGAGTTTTATAACATATCAGGGAATTAACCAGTTAGAAAATATGTTTTTGTGTGTGTGAGATTGCTTTTTAATATAATAATTGATGTTGATAATAATGTAGTTCTGGAAGTAGTTTGCCTTATTGTATAAAAAATTTGAGCTGACATAATAATATGATAAAATTATCAATACAAGCAGAATAAAAATTATCAGGAAAAAAGAATACCGCAAATTATAAACTCAGCATAGTTTCTATAATTAACTTAAAAATTTGCTTTTGAGTTCCCTAGTAGTCAAAGCAAAATAGTATGCAGGATCTTATTATTTGGGAAGAGAAGGCATATCAGTTACCCAAAGGAAGCATAGCTTTTCTTGGCACTAAATTCTAAAAGCAGTTTCTCATGTGAGTCATTGTCATAACTAACATTTTAGTAGCAAGTTCAGTAACATTTCCTATGACTGCATCTGATAGTGTCATCCAATCTGTTGTTTTTATATAGAAGTGAACAAGAGTGTGATAAATAACTGTGTGTTTTATTTTTACAGGAACTGTGGGAAACCAAAATGAGGCATAATCAGCTATGTTGTGAGACACCACCTACTGTCACTGTACATGTAAAATCAGGGTCAAATAGATCACATCAGCCTAAAAAACCCATTAACCTGAAGCGTCCTGTTTTTAAAGATGGTTGGCCAGCAACTGAAAAAAATGCACGTAGTAGCAACAAGTCTAAACGCCCCAAAGGACCCTGTCTAGTTATACAGCGTCAGGAAATGACTGCTTTCTTTAAATTATTTGGTAGGTTTAAAATATTGTAATAGGAGTAATTATAGAGTACTTAAAAATAAGAATATAAGATCTATTTTATCATTTTTATAATAATCAAAGAGGATACTGTTATTTTCTATGTCAGCTTTTCTATCTCCAACCAAATTTGCCTTTTTTTCCTTAGTCCTTTTTTTTTCCCCTCAATGCTGGATTTATGTTTGTTTTGATTACTTTTAGAGTAGAAATTCATCATCTAGCTTTTAGACTACTTAAATTCAAGTGTCAAATGTAAATTCTGGTCAGTTCAAGGTCATAGCATGAGTTTTGTTTGACCTAAAGTATAAATACTACATAAAGTCTCAGGTGAGCCAACTGACCCAGTGTCACTCGGCCTGAGGGGTTTCCCAGGACTTTCAGTGCTGAAACTGAGCAAACTGGCAAGGTTAGTCAACCTAGATAAGTTTCAATATTATATCTGGGGAATATTATTAAAAATTAACTATGCTTTATCATCATGCTCATATACTGAAATTGAGTTTGAATTTGTTCAGATCATGAAACAGTACTACTTTGCTAATAAGCTTCTTAAACATAGCCAAAAAGAAACTTCTTTATAGTACTTATACTGGCCAAGAAAGAGGATTGTTTGTTTTTTGAGGTAAGGCAGTAAGGTAGATGGAATAAAGGGTTGGATAGATGGATTCTGGTAAGTATCTGTGGGACTGAATCAAATCAAGTAGCTATCACAGTCTGGTAGATCCAGGTAACAGCCTTCCTTGCTTACAGAGGAAAGCATATGCATAAAGGAGGAGAGAATTGGGGACAAGAGTGTTTGCCCTGCTGAGAGGACAGAAATCTTTAAAAAAAAAAAAAAAAAAAGGAGGGCAAGCTGGTTAAGATTTAAAGAAAAGCAAAATAAGATAATAGAAGACAAAATGTAAGTAATACAGGTAGAAAATGTTGAACTATAAAGATGTTCCTTGTCAGGATCTAGAATGCTGTTAATAAAAGTTTCCCTCTCTCTTTATTAAGAGCAGAGTGAAGTTATTACCCACAACCTTTATTATTATTTGTAACTGAATGTGAGAAATAAGAGAAAATACATGGCTCTACCATTTTAGGTAATTTAAGAAATAGAAATGGAATTAACAAGGCAGAAATTAATTATTCTCAAAAAAGCAGTACTTGGAACTTTCCATTTATTTGACTACATTGATGATATTTCTAGGATATAACAAGAAGTTATGCTTATTTAACTTAAAATGCAGGTAGAAATGGAAAAAAGTAGATCTTTCTCAAATTATATTCTGACAGCTACCCATATATTTTGGGATTATATATTTTAGCCTTTTAAAATTGAAATGAGTGTTTCTGACCTATTTTTTGGATGTTATTCTTTTTTAACAGTATGTTTGTTTGTTGATCTTTTTGTCATAATCAGTTTTTTCCAAAATTAAATGTTAGTTACAAATAACTAATGAATTATGAATCTCCTTTACATAGATATTTTCATGTGTATTTGGATAATAGATAATTGGACAGAGATAAGTAGGAGAAGAGAAAACCCAAAACTAAAAATACCCCGTACCTAAAAGGAGAAAGTAGTTTAAAAAAAAGTAAAACATATTTAGAAAACAGTATTCATTGAGTCATTATATCTTAAAGACTTATCTTTTATCAGATTCCATTTCCACCTGTTAAAGATTGATTTTGGAAAACAACAAAGGCTCATCTACAGCTACCCAAGACATATTTCTAAAAGAGCTATAGAAATATTCAATAAATCAAACACTTCTATCATTCCTCCTCCAGTCTGGGCTATATATTAAGGCAAATCAGATGGGAAGCCAAAGAATAAAGCAGTAGCTTTTTGTACAGCACTTGCGATGGCAAACACACTAAAGAACTGAAAACTACACCTTGGACAACCCTGGTCCTGCCATTTTTGTTTGATTTCTAAGCATCATTTATCATCTCCTTATGTAAAAATTAATTCTTCAAAAGGAAACCTGTTTTCAAAAGACAAGTCATAGCTATCTTTTGTTGTAGATGATGACTTAATTCAAGATTTCTTGTGGATGGACTGCTGCTGTAAAATTGCAGACAAGGTAAATTTGTTAACAGTATAATCATTAACCAGCATTATTATGTTACTAGGTTATCAGGACTTTAATGAACCTTTTTAGGATTTTCTATCTTACTAATTAAGGTTAGGAAAAGAACTAGCCTACATTGCTCCTTCAAAGTGGAATCCATTAGCATACAACATAGATTCATTCTATCTATACTTGAGGCATTGTAAAATATTATTGATTAAATGACCTTAAACCCATATCTGTTTGATTTAAAACAAGAATCAATATAGACTTAATATGTTCTTTGGGTGGTTGGGGGGTTTTTTGTTTTGTTTTGCTTTTTTTTTTAATTGAAGTTGATGTATAATATATCAGTTACAGGTGTACAATATAATGATTCACAATTCTTAATGGTTATACTCCATTTATAGTTATAAAATATTGGCTATATTAGGCTTAATATGTTTTGATCAGAATTATTACTTTTTATCAGGTAATAATATCTGAGATTCATCCCACTAAGGCAGTCTGTTACACATTTTATTATTTTGTAGATAATATAGATAAAACAAATCCCAATAATCTTGTAGAGTAAAATTAGTTTATCTTGTTCTTTATTTAGGAATCAGTGTTTCATAAAAGAACATCATGATGCTGACTTATATACTAGGGATTGTGATGTTTCTATACGATTTAGGTTTAGCTGATCAGCTAGAATTTCAGCTTTATAAATGTCATCTTAGACCAGTTAGTCATATCAGAAAATTCAGCATGACTTCGTATCACATTTAAAATAACATGCAGGGCTTCCCTGGTGGCGCAGTGGTTGAGAGTCTGCCTGCTGATGCAGGGGACACAGGTTCGTGCCCCGGTCTGGGAAGATCCCACATGCCGTGGAGCAGCTGGGCCCATGAGCCATGGCCACTGGGCCTGTGCGTCTGGAGCCTGTGCTCCTCAACGGGAGAGGCCACAACAGTGAGAGGCCCACATACCACAAAAAAAATAAAAATAAAAATAAAATAAAATAAAATAAAATAAAATAAAATAACATGCAATGGGACTTCCCTGGTGGCACAGTGGTTAAGAATCGCCTGCCAGTGCAGGAGACATAGGTTTGATCCCTGGTCCAGGAAGATCCCACATGCTGCGGAGCATCTGGGCCCATGTGCCACAACTGCTGGGCCTGCGCTCTGGAGCCCGCGAGACAAAACTACTGAGCCTGCGTGCTGCAACTGCTGAGGCCTGCATGCCTGGAGCCCCTGCTCTGCAACGGGAGGAGCCACCACAGTGAGAGGCCCGCACACCACAACGAGGAGTAGCCTCCCCACGCCGCAACTAGAGGAAGCCGGCACGCAGCAACGAAGACCCAATGCAGCCATAAATAAATAAATAAATAAATAAATACATACATACATACATACATACATACATACATACATAAAAAGTGCCAACCAACAGAAAAGGGAATGAACAGAAGACTAGCTCATGATTAAATACCCACTAATTTTCATATTGATGTGAACTCTTATTTTAAGCTTAAGATAACAAAAATAAAATCAGAGGGTTTTTTTAATTTTGAAAATTTTTAGAAAATTTCAAACATACAACTTATAGTAGAATAGAACAAAGACCCTCCAAGTGCCTGTCATCCAGCTAAAACAATGATCAACTCATGGCCATTCTTGTTTCTTCTAATCTCTCTCCCCAAACGTGGATTATTTTGAAGCAAATCCCAGACATCCTAACATTTTATCCATAAATATTTAAAGATGTACTTCTAAAAGGTGAGATCTTTTAAAACATAATCAGTGTCACTGATGCTTTTAAAAATTGACAGTAATGCCTTAATGTAAAATATCCAGTTCATGTGGAGTTCTAAAGTTTTAAATTTTACCATTTTAAGCACTTTACAGTAATTAAAGTTGTTGGACAGCAGGGGGCAGTGCCTTTAAAGTAACTAACCAGGCGTACTGTATCTTAACACTCAATATATCAAGAGTCCTCTACTGAAAGTTACCTTGAAAATTTGGAATCACCTTTGTGGCCAAACCTGTGAAGGTAGCATGAATTAGGCATTTTATGAGAGGGAGTCTATTATCAATATATCAGTATCATAACTTGTTTTTAATTTGAACAGGCAGAACCTGGCATGGGTCCTAATAGCAGGCTAGACATATGTCTTCCTAATTGTACATTTAAAACACTTTTATTCCAATGAAAATAGAGCCAGGTTTGTTCTAATCTCTGGTTAGATGTTATTTTTCAAAAATTATTTTAAAAAGTGAGTATGGATGTCTGCAACTAACTCAAAGGGTTGAGGGGAAAAATTTTTGCATATACACATACATCAAGCCAGTGTGGCAACAGAAAAACAATTGGTGAATCTAGATGAAGGATGTATGGTTATTCACTTGATTATTATTTCAGCTTCTCTATAGGTCTGAATAGATGGCAATAATAAAATTTAGAGGTTAAAATTATAGTTTAATAATAAATGATCCAGAACTATTTCTCACTGTTCATATGGATTAAAGAAAGCCAAAAAATAAGAACTCGAATAAATAGCTAATTCTATAATAAGGATAAATAATGCTTTATTTTAGCTTATAAACGTAACTATTTTAAAGCAGTTTTATTATGAAAGCAAAACATTAATACTAACTTTTAACTTTTTTCCCTATAGTATCTTTTGGCTATGACCTTTGTTTATTTCAAGAGAGCTAAATTTACTATAAATGAGCATACCAGGATAAATTTCTTTATTGCTCTGTAAGTATGCTTTCTACTAAGTGATTTTTGTGCTAGTTATTTATAATATATACAATACCTTATTTAAAATAGAGGCTGTTTAAAACCTGACGTATATCTTTGAATAGGCCTTCCTGTTTAAAAGCTATATATTTTTTTACTTTAATAGGATATTCTTATGTTCTTTTCACTGGTCTTATCCTGCCATATGCCTAACATTTATTATTCAGTATTCTACTTGAGTTTGTATTGTACCTTTCACATTTCCATAATTTATATAGTGTTCCATATAAATTATCCCAAATTTTCCTCTTTTGAACTTATAGATTTTTTTAAAAGCCAGAATATTCTCTTTGAAATTTACTGTATAGTAAAAATTATTATCATTATTGCCCTTTTACACTGAACAGCTTGTGGAAAATGCTCTAGACATCTCAATATCAAAATCTTTTCTACCTAGTACCTGATATAATGCTGCAGTTTGGAATATATTAATATAATTTTAAGTACCTAACTAGGGAACTACATATAAAAATATTTAAGTTGAATACCACAACAACCGTTAGCACTGAAGAATTTATTTAAAGTCTGTTTAGTTCAGAATCAAAGAGTGATTCAAGAAATAGGACTAGAAGAAATTATCTCTGCATGTTTTCAGCAGACACATTTCCCCATGCATAGGAAAAAATGAACTCAATATAAAATTTGAGTTGATGATTGCTAAATGGGGGGAATATAATAGTATTAGCTAATATTGAGTATCATGTGCAAGGTATCACAAAAATGTTTTCTATAAACTCATCTAATCTTCCTTATAAGATACATTTTAAAAATTATCTCCATTTTACAGATGGGGAAATTGAAACTGAGGAAGATTAAGTACTTTCCAAGGTCACAAAAGTTAATCAGCAAATTCAGTGTGACTTGCCAATAGCCAAATTCAGCCATTTAACACTAAGCTGCTGTTTACATGTCTCTTAGTATTATATCTGTATGTTGATGCAATATGTATTTTATAGTTTTTTTCTCACCTGAAAATTGAAAACAAACCAAAAGAAACTTTATTTAAATCTTACCAGATGCCCCAAATTGGATTTGACAAGTTTTGTAAAGTTATTACCAGCAAAGCACTGTGTTACCTTACACTGTGTAGTAGCATGTCAGGTTGCGTTGCATGTTGTATTATAAGCTCCATATGAAAAGTAACATGAATTATAATTTACATTTTTATATCTAATCATTCTTTTGATACAACCTTACTCAATAGTTCTCATTAAATATTTTCTCAGCCACAGTTCTAACTCAACTCCTTTTCCTTTCTATATATTCTTATAACACTCTGAACTTCTATTATCATTTTCCTATATTCTCTTTCAGTTATGTATTTATTTCATACTTGATTGCCTTTTCTACTTGACTGTAGACTCCTTAAGGGCAAGGAATGTGTATCTTACTTTTTTTGCATACTTCAGTGGCTGACATAGGAGGTTCTTAATTCTTTATTTGAATAAACATAATTAACCCGATGCAAAAGAAATGGACTCTGCTCCAAGAAAAATCTATTTCAAATTAGAAGACAACTTACATGTGTAAGAGACAGATATTTCATTACCTTGAGCCTGAAAAATCGTTAATGTAGAATAGAATCATAATGTGGTCCTGATACTGGAGTACCATAGTCCATTATAGATTTTTCGTAATCCGCAAGCATGAAATTTCATATGTAATTTCACAAAGGACATGATTTGACTCATATAACTGAATGGGTTTAACAATGAGGTGCTTTATAATAAGGTAATATATATATAATGCAATATAATAAGGTAATATTAAAATACTTATTTTAAGGGAGGATAAAAATATGTACATACTCATTTTATATTAATGTAACTAAATATGAATATGCACATGGTTAAAAAATATATAGGAGGGTATACAATTAAAAGTAAGTCTTCCTCATATCTCAAGACCTTGACCTCCCTCCTCAAGGACAGTTAACAGTTTCATATGTATGTGTCTAGAAATAATTTTCTATATATGAACCAGTGTGTATATTACATGAATAGAGACGTATTATACACTTCTGTGCCTTTAAAATTTTTTAATGTGAAATATTTACAAAAGAGTGTATGGAATGTATACGTATGTGTTTGTAAAAGAATAGAAGCAAAACAAATACTCATGTACCCATGACTCAAGAATAGAACATTGCCAGAATCTTAGAAACTCACAGCACACAGTTTCCCAATTAGAGTCCCCTCCCTTCCACAAGTAATCATTTTCTTACTTTTCTTTATTCTATGTATATACCTCTAAATAATATATTATTTGGTTATTCCTATTTGGGGGCTATATAATAAAATAATTATACACCATAATTACCATTATCATTCTTCTGTAACTTTCTTCTTTTGCTTTATAATATTATTTTGAGATTCATTTCTATTGATACATGTAGCTATAGTTCATTTCATTTTCACTGTAGAATAATATTCTATTGTTTCTTATATATTTGCATTTTTCCTACCATCTTGTTGTGTATTTTGTTATGTCCCATTTTTTTCTTTCTTCTTTCCCCTCCATTTTTATCTTCTTTTTGATTGAGATTTTAGTATTTTTACTTTTGACATCTTTTTTTCCTCTACATGTTTGGAAATCTTACATTCTATACCTATTCTTTTAGCAATTGCCCTAGTTATTTTTAATTACAAGACCCTTAAGCATTTTAACTCTAATCACTCTTCCCAACTTCTATTCTCTTGTTTTGCAATTCTATTAGTTCTACCTGATGCTCTCTTAAAGGTTAGATATTATTATTGTTGTTTTATAAATTCAACATTTGTTTAGATTTGCCCATATATCTATATATCTTTGATTACTATTCCTTCTTGCATCTCAAACCTTCCACTTGGGATCATTTGCCTTCCTTTCTGATTGCTTTTAAGACCCCCTTTTCTTGGGTGTTTGTTAATTCCAGTATCTTCACACTTCAAGGACTGTTTCTGTTCATGGTGCCTTGTTCCCTTGTATGTTTTGTAATTTTTTTTTTTATTGCGAGTCGCCTGTTTTTCTTAGAAAGTCATCTATGGAGCTTGCATTGTTTCCAGTGGGAAATCTGCTCCATCCTTATCTCTGTTCCTGTGTTATCTAACATGTCTTATTTTTTTTTCTGACTGCTTTTAAGATTTTCTCTTTATTACTGGTCCTAAGTAATTAATTATGATATGCCTTAGTATAATTGTCTTCATGTTTTGTGCTTTGGAGTTCACTGAGCTTCTTTGTGGGTTTATAGTTTTCATCAAATTTTGAAAATTTTCAGTCATTATTTCTTCAAATGTTTTTTCTGTCCACCCACCACCCTTTAGGGATTGCAATTTCACCTTTATTAGGCTGCTTAAAGTTGTCTCACAGCTTATTGATGCTCTGTTCATTATTTTTGTTTCCTTTTCTCTGTGTGTTTCACTTTAGATAGTTTATATTGCTATGTCTTCAATGAACAAATCTTTTCCTCTGCAAAATTTAATCTGCTGTTAACCCCACTCAATGTATTTTTCATTGTACACATAGTTTTCATCTCTAGAGGTATACTTTCAATGTGTCTAATCTTTTTGAACATCTGGAATAATTATAACTGTTTTAGTATCCTTGTCTGTTACTTCTGTCATGTGAGTCAGTTTTGATTGACTGATGATTATTCTTATCTGTCCGGTTTTCCTGCTTTTATGCATGCCTGATTCCCCCTCAGGTATTTGAGTGTAGGGAAAGACCGTAAGAATAGAGGGAACACAGTGACTAACATTCACCCAGGGCTGGAAATAGTGCCTGTTCCCACCAGCCAGACTGAAAAAACTTATAATTCACACTGAGTAATTCAGTACTGAATACAGTACTCAGGAACGTCTTGCCTTAGTGGGGAGAAATTAGCCCCAGACTGAACATTACTCCAGATCCACCTGACAAATCATGAAAGCAAGACTTGAAAGGATCAGACTGTTTCCATATAACTGCATACCAGAGCAAAGCTCAAGACTGATAGGAATATAAAAGTATCTAGAACTCAACAAGGTAAAATTCACTGTATCTCTATTTTTGATTTACCTTTCTTTAATCATGCATAAGGTTGAACATCTTTTATGTGTTTATAAACAAGTTGGTGTGTGTGTGTGTGTGTGTGTGTGTGTGTGTGAACTTGTCTGTTCCTGTCCTTTACCCATTTCTTTTTTGAGTTGTTGGTCTTCTTTGCTAGGTATCTGGCTAATACAGTTGAAGAAGATGAAGAAGAATCCAAATATGAAATTTTCCCATGGGCTTTAGGGAAAAACTGGAGAAAATTATTCCCTGATTTCTTAAAGTTAAGGGACAAACTCTGGGATAGAATTGACTATAGGGCTATTGTAAGCCGGCGATGCTGTGAGGAGGTAAGATTTTTACATGTGTTATATATATAATCTCTCTCTTCTCTTTATGTAGTTTTCCTTGTCTTGCTTTTTAATGTGCTTCTAATGTTTCACTTTTTTTTGTATATGAAGGGTAAACCATTAACCTTGATGATTACCATGAGTACAACTTTTATATTACAATGTTGATGTTTTAATTTTATACCACAATAATTAAAAATTGTCATTTCTGTTTTTCAGAGCAGCCTACTTCTGTAGAAAGTATTTTTATTTTAGAGTGTTTCTCTTCTCTAAAAGATCACCAGTATATTAGATATTGGGAAAGAATAGCATGCACATTCCAAAAATACGTCATGGTAATAACATTGGAGCTGAATAATAATTTCCATTAAATAATTTCTGTTAAAGTATCAAAATTTCAAGTTCCCAAGGTTAAATGTGAACTACATGGTATAAAATAAGTTTAAAAACTATACCTTTTTTCACATAGCATACATAAAGTTTCCTTGATGCCAGATTCTATTAATATAAAGCAGAAAGACACTAAAAATTAAAAGATTAGTTATTTTATCTAAAGTTCTGGTTTTCAGTAAAGAAAGTTAATGTTTCAAACTAAAAAAATTTGGAGTAGAAAATTAAATGGAAGGCAATGATCACTATAAGGCAGTACTAGTTCAGAGAAGTTTGGTAAATGTGGGCTAGATAATGCTGTAATTAAATGAAGTCATATGGGACTTCCCTGGTGGCGCAGTGGTTAAGAATCCGCCTGCCAATGCAGGGGACACAGGTTCAATACCTGGTCCGGGAAGATCCCACATGCTGTGGAGCAACTAAGCCCATGCGCCACAACTACTGAGCCTGCACTCTAGAGCAGGGGTCGCCAACCCCCAGTACCGGTCCATGGCCTGTTAGGAACTGAGCCACACAGCAGGAAGTGAGCAGTGGGTGAGTGAGCGAAGCTTTGTCTGCCGCTCCCCATCGCTTGCATTACCACCTGAACCATCCACCCCCACCAGTGGAAAAATTGTCTTCCATGTAACCAGTGCCTGGTGCCAAAAAGGTTGGGGACCTCTGCTTTAGAGCCCACGAGCCACAACTACCGAGCCCACACGCTACAACTGTTGAAGTCTGTGTGCTCTAGGGCCCGTGTAGCCACAACTACTGAGCCTGCATGCTGCAACTATTGAAGCCTGTGCGCCTAGAGCCCATGCTCCACAACAAGAGAAGCCACCACAATGAGAAGCCTGCGCACCGCAAAGAACAGTAGTCCTCACTCGGGGCAACTAGAGAAAGCCCACGTGCAGCAACGAAGACCCAACACAGCCAAAAAAAAAAAAAAAGTCATATCTAGTTTAATGACTACAGGCCAAAGGAGCCAATTAATGGATTAGTGTCAGACCTGAGGGAAGACTTCAGAGGTGTGTCACAGAACTCTGCCCAGAATTAACCTTGTTAATTATATTTATTAATGAGATGAAGATATAGCAGTTATGCATATTTGTGGATTAAATTAGGATTGTTGAATGTTGGGGGAAATGCAAGGATTCAGAAATAACTTAGAAGACTGTGCAGCAGGCCAAGTCTTTACAAGATTATATTCAATAGAAAAATATGAAAAGTTGGGTATGTATGACCCACCTCCCCAAATTAATGGATCCTCATTAAGGAATTTAAAGGACTCATTCCAGGGCTTCCTTGGTGGCGCAGTGGTTGGGAGTCTGCCTGCTAATGCAGGGGACACGGGTTCGGGCCCTGGTCTGGGAGGATCCCGCATGCCGCGGAGCGACTGGGCCCGTGAGCCACGACTACTGGGCCTGCGCGTCTGGAGCCTGTGCTCCGCAACGGGGGAGGCCGTGATACTGAGGCCCGCGTACCGCAGTGAAGAGTGGCCCCCGCTTGCCACAACTAGAGAAAGCCCTCCCACAGAAATGAAGACCCAACACAGCAAAAATAAATAAAATAAAAATTAATAAACTCCTACCCCCAACATCTAAAAAAAAAAAAAAAAAGCAAAAAAAATAAATAAATAAAGGACTCATTCTAATTATAGGGCATTGAAAAAGTCCTGTCTTGTTATTTTTTGTCACTACCTCCCTAGGTGAGGAGTGGGTAATTTGCACACCTGTTGCCATCCTTGATGTGATAGCGGGCCTTACTTGAACACTGATTTTTTCAAAGTAAATGCTTCAAGCCCTGTAGAACACTCACCTAAGTACATGGAGGGGGCACTGGAGGCAAAAGAGGCCGGGATAGGCAATGCTTCCTCATGGCAGGTTGCTTACCCACTCCTAAAATACAGTGACTAGCATTTTAACTGCAACAACTTTATTCTGTTGGAGCTGGAATTACCTCAGTTGCTGGCACCAGACAAAGAGACAGAGAATTATGTGGCTTAATGGTGTATGTGTAAAAGACTACAAAGTTTTAGACACCTGGAAGGTCAGTTGTATAATGGGATTTACAGAAAAGCTTAGTCTCTCAAGGCTTTAACACTGAGAACTAACATCTCTCTCTCCTAATTCCAGATCTGCATATCCAATTTTTAATTTACATTTCATTATCTAGTAGATACCTCAAACTTAACATGCTGAAAATTGAGTTTTTGATTCCCCCACATAGACCTCTACACTTGCTCCTCCTACAATCTTCCACATGTTAATAAATAGTAACTTCATCATTCTAGTTGTTCAGGCCAAAAAACTGTCACCCTAGACTTTTTTTTTCCCACATCTATACCTTAAAGAAAATCCAGCATCCTACCATTTCTCACCACCTCCACCACTAAACCCTACTTTAATTGTCATCTGTTGCCTCAACTATTGTCATAACTTTCCAAATACTCTCCCTTACAATCTTTCTTCCCTATAGACTATTCTTCATAGCAGATTTAAAGAGTAAATTTTAGAAAATCAAATCATGTCTCCTTTACTCAAAAGCCTCCAGAGGCTTCCCATCTCACATAGAGTAAAAGACACAAAGTGCTTATTCTGGATCTACATGGTCTGCCAACTCTCCTCCTTTATCTCTTTCACTTCATCTCCCATCCTTGTTCATTTCACTGCAACCACTCTGGCCTACTTGCTATTCTTCAAATGCACCAAGGACACTCCCACCTCAGGGTCTTTGCATTTGCCATTCCTATTACCTGGAATGCTTTCCCCCAGAAATTCATATGCTTTACTTCCTCACTTCATTCAGGACTCTGCTTAAATGTCACCTCAGTGAAACCGTTCCTAGTAGCGGTAGCCCTATACTGAGTAGTAACTCCCTCAGTGGAATAAAAATTGAAGAGTCCAGTTGACTTTTGGCAAGGGTACCAAGAAAAGTAAGTGGGGAATGAATCGTCTTTTCAACAAATTGTGCTGGAACAACTGGATGTCCACGTGCAAAAGAAAGCACTTGGACCCCTACTCCATATTATATATAAAAACCTAACTCAAAATGGATCAAAGACCTAAATTTAAGAGCTAAAAACTATAAAAATCTTAAAACATAGGGGTTACATCTTCATGACCTTGGATTCAGTTTCTTAGATATAATACCAGAAGCACAAGCAAGAATAGGAAATATAGATAAAATGGACATCATCAAAATTTTAAACTTTTGTTCTTCAAAGGACACCATTAAGAAAGTGAAGAGACAACCCACAAACTGGAAGAAAAATTTTGCAAATCATCTGTCTTATAAGGCACTTATATCTAAAATATATAAACAGCTCTTACAACTCAGTATTAAAGAGACAACCCAATTTTTTAAAGGGCACAGGATCTGAATATGTATTTCTTCAAAAAAGATATTCAGATGGGCAAAAAAGCACATGAAAAGATGCTCAACATCATTAGCCATCAGAAAAATACAAAATCAAAAACACAAGGAGATATCACTTTACACCCACTAGGATGACTATAATTTTTTTTTAAAAAAGACAATAACAAGTATTGATAAGGATGTGGAGAAATTGGAATCCTTATATACTTCTGGTGGGATTGTAAAATCATGTAGTTGCTTTAGAAAACAGTCTGGCATTTCCTCAAAATGCTAAACAGAGTTACCATATGACCCAGCAATTCCACTCCTAGTTTTATACTCAAAAGCAATGAAAACTATGTCCACACAAAAACTTGTGCATGAATGTTCATCGCAAGCAGCCTTATTCATAATAGTCAATAGTTGTGAAAACAGTCGAAATACCCAGCAGCTAATTAATGGATTGACAAAATATCTATACAATGATATATTACTTGACAATTAAAAGGAATAAAGTACTGATACATGTTACAAAGTGGATGAACCCTGAAAACATTATGCTAAATGAAAGAAGCCAGTCCCCAAAGGACCACATATTGTATGGTTTCATTTATATCAACTGTGAAGAATATATAATCCAAAGTAACAGAAAGTGGTTGCCTGGGGATGAAGGGAGAGAGGAATGCAGTAACAGTGCCTGACTTGTAGGTGCTCAGTAAATATAGCTGACTGACAGAATGAATGGAACTTAAAGCTTCTGATTCTTTTTCATACCTTCTTATCTATGAAGACAAACAACAACAGGACCTACTGTATAGCACAGGGAACTATATTCAATATCTTGTAGTAACCAATAACGGAAGAGAATCTGAAAAAATATATAACTGAATCACTTTGCTGTACACCTGAAACATTGTAGATCAACTATACTTGATTAAAAACTTTTTTTAAATAAACAAAACTATAAAACAATTCTTGGCTTCCCTGGTGGTGCAGCGGTTAAGAATCCGCCTGCCAATGTGGGGGACATGGGTTCGAGCCCTAGTCCGGGAAGATCCCACATGCCGCGGAGCAACTAAGCCCGTGTGCTGCAACTACTGAGCCTGTGCTCTAGAGCCCATGAGCCACAACTACTGAGCCCACATGCCACAACTACTGAAGCCTGCATGCCTAGAGCCCGTGCTCTGCAACAAAGAGAAGCCACCGCAATGAGAAGCCTGTGCACCACAACGAAGAGTAGCCCCCACTCGCCGCAACTAGAGAAAGCCCGTGTGCAGCAACAACGCAGCCAAAAATAAATAAATTTTAAAAAACCAAAAAATAATTCTTTACCGAGCTCACCTAGCACTGACCCTTATCCAGATAGATAAGCTAGATAAAGATAAGATTTTTTTTTTGGTTCCAACCAGGTACATTTGAATCATGTTGGTGTACAGAAAAAGAAATTACCTAGTAGATTTTATCCTGTTCTCTTAAGTATTCATTTAACAGCTAATTTATGAGTAAGACACTAAGTTCAGTGTTGTGGAGGTTTATTATAAAGAAGTATTACATCATCCTTGCCCTGAAGTTTGCTGCATTATAGTAGCAAGACATGCTGTTAGAAATTTAGTTTTCTATGCCTTTGTTATTGAGTCCAGTACTGGCATACTGTCAACCCATTTTTTAGTCACATATCCTAAAATAAACTCAAGTTATGATAGTAGCCACAAACTGGCTTACAGTAATTATACTATACACTTGCATTGTGCTTTACAAATTTATGTTTTCATATAAATTATCTTCTTATCCTTACAAAAAAACTTGTGAGGACCAAGGAGGTTGAGATTTACTCAAGATCATATATCAGTTAAGTGGCAGAGCCAGAACTTGACTTCACATCTAATGGCTTCCCAGTGTTCTGTTTTCTCTGACATCTAGCCTCCATCTCTTATGTTGGTTAGTTTAGAAAATGCATTTATATCTATTATTTATCTCAGGAACTAAATAGCATAATAGAGGAGTGTGTGCATGCATTTTTCTAGGTGGGTTAGCATGTGGAGAGACTACAATGCCTAGCTTATTGCAGAAAGAACAGTACCAAATCTTCTATATTGTGCCCTTTACTTCATATTTCCCTCTGCTCTTTTCACTAGACTTTGCTATATAGGATTCCTACAAAAATCATATTGCTGAAGGCTCATAATGTTAGTGGCCTCTAATCCTTAAATATTTTCATCTATCATTAAAAAATATTTAATGACTGCATAGTATTATGGAGAAGGCATTTGAAAGAGGTGTATGAGAAACTATTCCTGTCCAGAGGGGGCTTTCGGCAGAACAGGTTACATGCATAAAAAGGTACATCTGAGTGCTAACGTTTACATGCTGAGTCCTAATATAGCATTAACAATAAAACAAGAAAATCTGAAAGCTGGAGTTTCTAGAAAGGTGGGACATATGTTGGGCATTGAAGGAAAAGAAATACTAAGACAAATAAAGGGAAAGGACATTCCAGACATGAGCAATAAAGACAGAAATAGAGAAAAATAGTAGATAAATATGGAAGGAATAAGAAAATTTGATATTCTACTTCCTCACCTTGGGTATCTCTGCACCTAGTTTTACACTGTCATAGAAATGTGTATATTTAGAGTTAACATCTTTATTTACTTCTACCTTTTAAAAGATATATAACTTTATTACATGTCTTTGGTTGAAAACTGTTTTGAAGGATTTAAGAAGTAGATTATAAAATAAATCCAATCCTAAAGTACACTTTAAAAATTAGCGTTGCTAGTATTCTTTATGCATTGTCTTGGGGGAGGCACAATAACCCTATTTTCTGAGGGAATCAGCTTTAATCTGGGGGTTTTAAGGTTTTCATTCTTAACAGCAAAAGCCTTCTTTCCAAACAAGATTTTACACACAATCCCCCAAATTGAGGTCCTCCACCTGCTCTGTCTTCCCTTAGCCCCTCCTGCGACCCCAACTGTTGTCTGTGAAACCTAGGGCTCCTCAAACCAGTTTGAAAATCACTCATCTAGGCAATTAATAAAGCACTGTCTGTCTTTTTTGAATAATAATTTTGTCTGGATACTTGAATAAAATAAATTTTTTTAAAAAGCACTGTCTAGCTCTCAAATTCTACAATTCTCATTTACCTTGGGTCACTGATAACCGCAACTAAACATTTTTGCTTAGAAGTAACATTCTAACACTCTGTTTAGAAATTTTAGACACCATGAGGTCAGCAGGTAGGTACACTTCGCTAGCTTGTCTTAAATGGCTATCATTGGCCAGATGTTTACTATGTGATAAGGATTTTACACATATTTAACCTTCAGGACAATCCTATGAGGCAGATGGTACCCCCAGTTTTCTATATGAAGATACTGAGGCTCAGAAAGGTTAAGTAACTTGCAAAGTATCATACAACTAGGAAGTGGCAGAGCCAGAATAAGAAACTAAGTCTATCCTGACTCTAAAGGCAGTCTGTTCTCTAACTGACTTTAGAGAACAATGCCTGAGAGGTAGTGCGGAATCTTGAGTACTTTCTGAATAATCCCTCATCTAATCTTTGCAACAACCCTCTACAATAGACACCATTATTCTCTCCATACCACAGACAAGAGAATAGGAACAGAGAGGTTAAGCACCTTACCTGTGTTTTCATTCACCATATCTCTTGCTGTGATTGCAAACATGTTAAGATTAGCCTAACATACATAGCTGGAAACCTCAATTAAAAATATTGTTTTCAACCCAGTACATTCCAGAGAATTATGTATTGTTTTGGACTAACTGTATTATTTTTCCTAAACCTATAATATCCAGAATTGAAAAACCTGGAAGTTTGCTTCAGTTCTATTTCCTGTTTGAAATAATTTAAATACTTTATCAATTATTATCTTACCGATCCAAGCAATGAATCACTTTATAGGTAATATTATCTTATCTGGAAATGCTTTTTTTCTTAAAAAAAAAATCCGTGACAGGTTTTTAGATCTAGTTTTATAGGTAGCTTGTTCTTGATTTATAATTTTTGTTCTTAATTTTACTAAGTTTAAAAATCTTATTAAAATTCTAAAAGAAAGCTTTTCACCATAGGTTATGGCCATTGCTCCAACCCATTATATATGGCAACGAGAACGCTCTGTGCATCACAGTGGAGCTGTTAGAAACTACCACAGAGATGAAGTTCAACTGCCCCGGGGACCTAGTGCCACACCTGTAGATTGTTCACTCTGTGGTAGAAAAGGAAGATACGTTAGACTGGGATTGTCTTCATCATCATCTTCATCCAGTGATACAGGAGAGGTGTTGGAGAAACATTCTCAGGAATCATACAACTCATTCTCAATGGACATGATAGTTGATCCTTCTCAAGCTTATAGCTATTCTCAAGGTATGACTTAGAGATATGTCAGAATTAGATCTATGAATGTTATTAATAAATCCAAGTTATCTATTGACCAGTAGTCAGTCCTTATAGGCAGGAGTACATAATTATTTATATACTACAACAATATGAGTTAAAGTAGTATTGAAAGTTATCCCCTTTTCAAGTACTACTTTTTGTCTTGGTATTGTTTTGTGGTAGCTTACCTAAACTAAGAGATTTTTAATGTGACTTTTGTTAAACTGAAACCTAATTCACCATAGATCTCAAGTATTTTAAGAGCCTGAACCATTTTCTTTGAAATGTTTATTTTATTCAAAAGAAGTTTTAAGAAGAGAATAAATTTATTTGTAATCTCACCATGCAGCTTTAAGACTAATTAACTATTGGTTTCTTCTACACACTTTTTAAAATTCGGATAAAATTGACATATAACACTGTATTAGTTTTAGGTGTATAACATAATGATTAGCACAATAAATTTAGTTAACATCCATCACCACACAGTTACTGTTTTTTCTTGTGATGAGAACTTTTAAGATACACTCTCTTAGCAACTCTCAAATACACAATCTTTTTAACTTACACAATCTTGTTAACTATAGTCACCATGCTGTAGATTATATCCCCAGAACTTATTTATTACTGGAAATTTGTACTTTCCACTACCTTCACCCACTCCCCCCCCTCCCCGCCTCCTTTGGCAACCACCATTTGGTGGTGTATCTATGAGTTCAGGTTTTTAATTTTATTTTTAATTTTTGTTTAACATTTATTTATTTAGGCTGTGTCGGGTCTTAGTTGCAGCATGCGGGCTCTTCATTGTGGTGGGCAGGCTTCTCTCTAGTTGTGGTGCACAGGCTCCAGAGTGTGCAGACTCAGTCGCCCCGTGGCATGTGGGATCTTAGTTCCCTGACCAGGGATCGAACCCACGTCCCCTGCATTGGAAGGTGTATTTGTAACCACTGGACCACCAGGGAAGTCCTGAGTTCAGCTTTTTTTTTTAGATTTCACATAATATAAGTGAGATCACACAGTATTTGCCTTTCTCTGTCTCACTTATTTCACTTAGCACGATGCCCTCAAGTTCCATCCATGTTGTCACAAATGGCACGATTTCCTTCTTTTTTAAGAGATATATAGATAGGGCTTCCCTGGTGGCGCAGTGATTGAGAGTCCGCCTGCCGATGCAGGGGACACGGGTTCGTGCCCCGGTCTGGGAAGATCCCACATGCCGTGGAGCAGCTGGGCCCGTGAGCTATGGCCGCTGAGCCTGCGCGTCCAGAGCCTGGGCTCCGCAACGGGAGAAGCCACAGCAGTGAGAGGCCCGCATATAGCAAAAAAAAAAAAAAAAAAAAAAAAAAAAAAAAGAGATAGATAGATAGATAGTCACATTTTCTTTATCCATTCATCCACTGATGGACACTTAAGTTGTTTCCATTTCATGTCTTGACTATTGCAAATAATGCTGCACTGAACATAGGTGTGCAGGTATCTTTTCAAGATAGTGATTTTGTTTCCTTCAGATAATACCCAGAAGTGGAATTGCTGGAACATATGGTAGTTCTATTTTTAACTTTTTGAGGAACCGCCATACTGTTGTATATAGTGGCTGCATCCAGCAGTGCACAAGTGTTGCCTTTTCTCCACATCCTCACCAACACTTGTTATTTCTTGTTAACAGCCATTCTAACAGGTGGGAGATGATATCTCATTGTGGTTTTAATTTGTATTTCCCTACTAATTAGTGATGTTGAACACCTTTTCATGTACCTGTTGGCCACTTGTATGTCTTCTTTGGAAAAATGTCTATTCATTTCCTCTGCCCATTTTTTTTTTTTTTTTTTTTTTTGTGGTACGCGGGTGTCTCACTGTTGTGGCCTCTCCTGTTGCGGACCACAGGCTCCGGACACGCAGGCTCAGCAGCCACGGCTCACGGGCCTAGCTGCTCCACGCCATGTGGGACCTTCCCAGACAGGGGCACGAACCCGTGTCCCCTGCATCGGCAGGCAGACTCTCAACCACTGTGCCACCAAGGAAGCACTGCCCATTTTTTAATTGGATTTTTTTTTCTGTTGAGTTGTATGAGTTCTTTATATATTTTGGATATTAACCCCCTTGTCAGATATATGATTTGCAAATATTTTCTCCCATTTGGTAGGTTGCCTTTTCATTTTGTTGATAGTTTCCTATACTGTACTGAAGCTTTTTAGTTTGATGTAGTCCCACTGTTTATTTTTGCATTTGTTGCCTTTGCTTTTGGTGTGAAATCCAAAAAACAGTTGCCAAGACCAACGTCAAGGACCTTACCCACTGTTTCTTCTAGGAGTTTTGTGGTTTCGGGTCTTACATTCAAGTCTTTAATCCATTTTGAATTGATTTTTGTGCATGGTGTAAGATAGTGGTCCAGTTTCATTCTTTCACACGTGGCTGTCCAGTTTTTCCAACCCCATTTATTGAAGAGACTATCTTTTCCCAATATATTTTTGACTCCTTTGTCATAAATTAACCATATGTGTGGGTTTATCTCTGGGCTCTCCATTCTGTTCCACTGATCTACATGTCTGTTTTTATGCCAATACCATACTGTTTTGATTACTATAGCTTTGTAATACTATACACTTTTCTATTTCTATTTTCTAGTTTAAAAAATAGAACCATACTGTATCTATGCTTGCTTTTTTTTCACTTACCATAAAGCATTTCCCGATGTCATTATTTAATCTTTGAAAACCTGAGTTTTAGTCATGCAATGCTATAAGTACCACAATTCATTTGCATATTTCTTTTTTGTTGGGATTTAAGTGCTTTTGAACAATGGTATTTTATATTAATTTGAAAATAATTGTATAAACTGGAAATACTTTTAGTCAACCACACCCTAATTTTCATTTAAATTATTATTTATAAAGGTTGAGTACTTCTCTGACATTTCTCGATTTGAAACAGAACCAGAATGACATTCTACCAGCAGTGATCCTTTTTACTTCTTATAAAGCCTTTGTCCCAGATTTTCACCCATCTGAAGATGGGACTGGCAGATTTCTTAAGGCTCTAATTCTATAATGAGACCCACATTATTTCAGAGTTTCACCTATTTATTTTTACCACATTCTTATGAGATTAGCAGTGGCTACTGAAGTTTTACTGAGAAACCAGACTCTTAAGACTCTTGAAGGTAGGGGTCATGCCTCTGTTCCATTCCCTGGCCATAGTAATCACTGAACAAATTTGACTGACAGTATAGACTCTTCCCTTGTAACACCTCCAAGCATTTTTATTTGTTCACTCATATTTGAAAGTAAATAGGGTCTACCATAGGCTAAATTATAAGAGTTGCCTTTTAGCATCCTTCCCCTCTCTCCTAGCCCCTTTTGCCTACAGTCGTTGATCCTCATAATAGGTAAGATTTACTAGATATTTAAAATGTTCCATGCAATGTGTTAAGGATTTTACATTCATAACCTCACTTAATATTCACAGCCAACCCCAAGGTAAATACTAGTATCTCCATTTTGTAGATAAGGAAACAGAGGCTTAGAGAGGTTAAATCATTTGCCCAAGATGATTGAGAGAGTGACACTTGAACCCAGGTCTGACTCTACTACAGCCTGAATTCCTATGATGCTTTGCTGCCCCCTTTGATGAAATCCTGCCTTCAGTAGTGAAAATAAGCTGCCACAGAAGTCTTCTAGCAGATTGCTAAGGACTAAAGAATTGGTGAAAGCATTAAGAACAAAGTCCCTGGCCCTGAACCAAGATGGTGGAGTAGAAGGACGTGCTCTCACTCCCTCTTGTGAGAACACCAGAATCACAACTAGCTGCTGGACAATCATCGAAAGGAAGACACTGGAACTCACCACAAAAGATACCCCACATCTAAAGACAAAGGAGAAGCCACAATGAGACGGTAGGAGGGGCGCAATCACAGTAAAATCAAACCCCATAACTGCTGGGTGGGTGACTCACAGACTGGAGAACACTTATACTACAGAAGTCCACCCACTGGAGTGAAGGTTCTGAGCCCCACACCAGGCTTCCCAACCTGGGGGTCCGGCAATGGGAGGATGAATTCCTAGAGAATCAGACTTTGAAGGCTAGCAGGATTTGATTGCAGGACTTCGACAGGACTGGGGGAGAAAGAGACTCCACACTTGGAGGGGCACACACAAAGCAGTGTGTGCATTGGGACCCAGGGGGAGGAGCAGTGACCCCAGGGGAAACTGAACCAGACCTACCTGCTAGTGTTGTAGGGTCTCCTGCAGAGGTGGGGGGTGGCTGTGGCTCACCGTGGGGACAAGGATACTGGCAGCAGAAGTTCTGGGAAGTACTCCTTGGAGTGAGCCCTCGCAGAGTCTGCCATTAGCCCCACCAAAGAGCCCAGGTAGGTTCCAGTGTTGGGTTGCCTCAGGCCAAACAACCAACAGGGAGGGAACCCAGCCCCACCCATCAGCAGTCAAGCAGATTAAAGTTTTACTGAGCTCTGCCAACCAGAGCAACAGCTCTACCCACCACCAGTCCCTCCCATCAGGAAACTTGCACAAGCCTCTTAGATAGCCTCATCCACCAGAGGGCAGACAGCAGAAGCAAGAAGAACTACAATCCTGCAGCCTGTGGAACAAAAACCACATGCACAGAAAGACAGACAAGAGGAAAAGGCAGAGGGCTATGTACCACATGAAGGAACAAGATAAACCCCCAGAAAAACAACTAAATGAAGTGGAGATAGGCAACCTTCCAGAAAAAGAATTCAGAATAATGATAGTGAAGATGATCCAGGACCTCGGAAAAAGAATGGAGGCAAAGATTGAGAAGATGCAAGAAATGTTTAACAAAGACCTAGAAGAATTAAAGAACAAACAAACAGATGAACAATACAATAACTGAAATGAAAATTACACTAGAAGGAATCAGTAGCAGAATAACTGAGGCAGAAGAACGGATAACTGACCTGGAAGACAGAATGGTGGAATTCACTGCTGCAGAACAGAAAAAAGAAAAAAGAATGAAAAGAAATGAAGACAGCCTAAGAGACCTCTGCAACAACATTAAACACAACAACATTTGCATTATAGGGGCCCCAGAAGGAGAAGAGAGAGAGAAAGGACCAGAGAAAATATTTGAAGACATTATAGTCGAAAACTTCCCTAACACGGGAAAGAAAATAGCCACTCAAGTCCAGGAAGTGCAGCGAGTCCCATATAGGATAAACCCAAGGAGGAACACACTGAGACATACAGTAATCAAATTGGAAAAATTAAAGACAAAAATTATTGAAAGCAGCAAGGGAAAAATGATAAATAACATATAAGGGAACTCCCATAAGGTTAACAGCTGATTTCTCAACAGAAACTCTACAAGCCAGAAGGGAGTGGCATGATATCCTTAGAGTAATGAAAGGGAAGAATCTACAACCAACATTACTCTACCTAGCAAGGATCTCATTCAGATTCAATGGAGAAATCAAAAGCTTTACAGACAAGCAAAAGCTAAGAGAATTCAGCACCACCAAACCAGTTCTATAACAAATGCTAAAGGAACGTCTCTAAGTGAGAAACACAAGAGAAGAAAAGGAACTACAAAAACAAACCCAAAACAATTAAGAAAATGGTCATAGGAACATACATATCAATAATTACCTTAAACATGAATGGATTAAATGCTCCAACCAAAAGACACAGGCTCACTGAATGGATACAAAAACAAGACCCATGTATATGCTGTCTACAAGAGACCCACTTCAGACCTAGGGACACATACAGACTGAAAGTGAGGGGATGGAAAAAGATACTCCATGCAAATGGAAATCAAAAGAAAGCTGGAGGGGCTTCCCTGGTGGCGCAGTGGTTGAGAGTCTGCCTGCTGATGCAGGGGACACGGGTTTGTGCCCCAGTCCGGGAAGATCCCACATGCCACGGAGCAGCTGGGCCCGTGAGCCATGGCCGCTGAGCCTGCATGTCCAGAGCCTGTGCTCCGCAACGGGAAAGGCCACAACAGTGAGGGCTGTGTACCACAAAAAAAAAAAAAAAAAAAGCTGGAGTAGCAATATTCATATCAGATAAAATAGTTTAAAATAAAGAATGTTACAAGAGACAAGGAAGGACACTACATAATGATCAAGGGATCAATCCAAGAAGATATAACAATTAAAAATATATATGCACCAACATAGGAGTACCTCCATACATAAGGCAACTGCTAACAGCTATAAAACAAGAAATCGACAGTAACACAATAATAGTGGGGGACTTTAACACCTCACACCAATGGACAGATCATCCAAAATGAAAATAAATAAGGAAACAGAAGCTTTAAATGACACAAGACACCAGATAGATTTAATTGATATTTATAGGACATTCCATCCAAAAACAGCAGATTACACTTTCTTCTCAAGTGCACACGGAACATTCTCCAGGATAGATCACATCTTGGGTCACAAATCAAGCCTCAGTAAATTTAGGAAAATTTAAATCATATCCAGCATCTTTCCTGACCACAACACTATGAGATTAGAAATGAATTACAGGGAAAAAAAGTAAAAAACACAAACACATGGAGGCTAAACAATACGTTACTAAATAACCAAGAGATCACTGAGGAAATCAAAAAATACCTAGAGACAAATGACAATGAAAACATGACAATCCAAAACCTATGGGATGCAGCAAAAGCAGTTCTAAGAGGGAAGTTTATAGCTATACAAGCCTACCCCAAGAAACAAGAAAAATCTCAAACAATCTAACCTTACACCTAAATGAACTAGAAAAAGAAGAACAAACAAAACCCAAAGTTAGCAGAAGGAAAGAAATCATAAAGATCAGAGCAGAAATAAATGAAATAGAAACAAAGAAAACAATAGCAAAGATCAATAAAACTAAAAGCTGATTCTTTAAGAAGATAAACAAAATTGATAAACCATTAGCCAGACTCATCAAGAAAAAGAGGGAGAGGACTCAAATCACTAAAATTAGAAATGAAAAAGGAGAAGTTACAACAGACACCACAGAAATACAAAGCATCCTAATAGACTACTACAAGCAACTCTATGCCAATAAAATGGAAAACCTGGAAGAAATGCACAAATTCTTAGCAAGGTATAACCTTCCAAGACTGAACCAGGAAGAAAGAGAAAATATGAACAGACCAATCACAAGTAATGAAGTTGAAACTGTGGTTAAAAATCTTCCAACAAACAAAAGTCCAGGACCAGATGGCTTTAGAGGTGAATTCTATCAAACATTTAGAGAAGAGCTAACACCCATCCTTCTCAAACGCTTCCAAAAAATTGCAGAGGAAGGAACACTCCCAAACTCATTCTATGGGCCACCATCACCCTGATACCAAAACCAGACAAAGATACTACAAAAAAAGAAAATTACAGACCAATATCACTGATGAATATAGATGCAAAATTCCTCAACAAAATACTAGCAAACAGAATCCAACAACAGATTAAAAGGATCATACACCATGATCAAGTGGGATTTATCCCAGGGATGCAAGGATTCTTCAATATATGCAAATCAATCAACATGATACACCATATTAACAAATTGAAGAATAAAAATGATATGACCATCTCAATAGATGCAGATAAAGCTTCTGACAAAATTCAACACCCATTTATGATAAAAACTCCAGAAAGTGGGCATAGAGGGAACCTACCTCAACATAATAAAGGCCATATACAACAAACCCACAGCAAACATCATTCTCAGTGGTGAAGAACTGAAAGCATTTCCTCTAAGATCAGGAAAAAGACAAGGATGTCCACTATCACCACTATTATTCAACATAGTTTTGGAAGTCCTAGCCATGGCAATCAGAGAAGAAAAAGAAATAAAAGGAATCCAAATTGGAAAAAAAGGGAGTAAAACTGACACTGTTTGCAGATGACATGATACTCTACATAGAGAATCCTAAAGATGCTACCAGAAAACTACTAGAGCTAATCAATGAATTTGGTAAAGTTGCAGCATACAAAATTAGTGAACAGAAATCTCTTCCATTTCTATACACTAATGATGAAATATCTGAAAGAGAAATTAAGGTAACACTTCCATTTACCACTGCAACAAAAAGAATAAAATACCTAGGAATAAGCCTACCTAGGGAGACAAAAGACCTGTATGCAGAAAACTATAAGACACTGGTGAAAGAAATTAAAGATGATACCAACAGATGGAGAGATATGCCATGTTCTTGGATTGGAAGAATCAGTATTGTGAAAATGACTATACTACCCAAAGCAATCTACAGGCTCAATGCAATCGCTATCAAATTACCAATGGCATTTTTTACAGAACTAGAACAAAAAATCTTAAAATTTGTATGGAGACACAAAAGACCCCGAATAGCCAAAGCAGTCTTGAGGGAAAAAAACGGAGCTGGAGGAATCAGACTCCCTGACTTCAGACTATACTACAAAGCTACATAATCAAGACAATATGGTACTGGCACAAAAACAGAAACATAGATCAATGGAACAAGATAGAAAGCCCAGAGATAAACCCACGCACCTATGGTCAACTAGTCTATGACAAAGGAGGCAAGGATATACAATGGAGAAAAGACAGTCTCTTCAATAAGTCATGCTGGGAAAACTGGAGAGCTACATGTAAAAGAATGAAATTAGAACACTACCTAACACCATACACAAAAATAAACTCCAAATGGATTAAAGACTTATAAATGTAAGACCAGACACTATAAAACTCTTAGAGGAAAACATAGGAAGAACACTCTTTGACATAAATCACAGCAAGATCTTTTTTGATCCACCTCCTAGAGTAATGGAAATAAAAACAAAAATAAACAAATGGGACCTAATGAAACTTCAAAGCTTTTGCACAGCAAAGGAAACCATTAACAAGATGAAAAGACAACCCTCAGAATGGGAGAAAACATTTGCAAACGAATCAACAAAGGATTAATCTCCAAAACATATAAACAGCTCATGCAGTTCAATATTAAAGAAACAAACAACCCAACCCAAAAATGGGCAGAAGACCTAAATAGACATTTCTCCAAAGAAGACATACAGATGGCCAAGAAGCACATGAAAAGCTGCTCAAGATCACTAATTATTAGAGAAATGCAAATCAAAACTACAATGAGGTATCACCTCACACCAGTTAGAATGGGCATCATCAGAAAATTTACAAAGAACAAATGCTGGAGAGGGTATGGAGAAAAGGGAACCCTCTTGCACTGTTGGTGGGAATGTAAATTGATACAGCCACTATGGAGAACAGTATGGAGGTTCCTTAAAAAACTGAAAGTAGAATTACCATGTGATCCAGCAATCCCACTACTGGGCATATACCCAGAGAAAACCATAATTCAAAAAGATACATGCACCCCAATGTTCATTGCAGGACAATAGCCAGGTCATGTAAGCAACCTAAATGCCCATCAACAGATGAATGGATAAAGATGTGGTACATATATACAATGGAATATTACTCAGCCATACAAAGGAACGAAATTGGGTCATTTGTTGAGACGTGGATGGATCTAGAGACTGTCATACAGAGTGAAGTAAGTCAGAAAGAGAAAAACAAATATCGTATATTAACGCATATATGTGGAACCTAGAAAAATGGTACAGATGAACCGGTTTGCAGGGCAGAAATTGAGACACAGATGTAGAGAACAAATGTATGGACACCAAGGGGGGGAAAGCCATGGGGGGGGTGGTGGTGGGATGAATTGGGCGATTGGGATTGACATGTATCCACTGATGTGTAGAAAATTGATGACTAATAAGAATCTGCTGTACAAAAAAATAAATAAAATTAAATTTAAAAATTAAACAAAAAAAAAAAAGAACAAAGGCCCTGATGAAAGGTTGTATGGAGTGAACTGGGAGAGAATTCCAACCATAATTTGAACAAATATTTAAAGAAAGCAGAACAGAAGCACTTATATTTTATTCAAACTAGCCCCTTAGATATCAAAAGTAGTCACACCCTATGTTTAGGCTTTGATATTTCAATGGGAAATCAGAGTGCACCCAGGGGGTAAGGGGCTCTGCCAGTCAGCTTGCTTCGAGAAAAAAAAGGAAAGCAGGTCTTTGAGGGATTTTGGATGAAAAGTGGGGCACTTGATTTAGGGCAGTTGTAAATGGAACTGTGCTTTCTTCCTGTCCCTGGATGAAATCCCTGACACCCTGGTTTAGGATATATAGGTCCTATATAGGAAGAAATAAGTATTTACTCATTTGTGTTTTAGTCTGAGTGGGAATTCAAGGTTAAATGTAAAACCTGTTGTTTCAGGATGACAGAGGGTAGGCAATACAAAGAAAAATTATTGGTCATACATACACTTGACCAATAATCGTTTACATTCATTTTCCCTCAGTAGGCTTAACAAGTCATTGGGCTAACGGGGGGTGGAGAGGATTAAGGGTAACATGGTATTATCAGGAACAGTGGTCTCTTACTGACTCAGCAGCTGTTTTGATGCCCAGGAAATGGCCTCTACCAGCAAAATTTTCTTCCTCCAGTCCATATAAGGCGGTTGGAATCACCTAAGGTTTGTGGCTGCAGACAACTCAATTCATTCTCCAGGAGAGATACAAAGAGCTGATGCTCTGCTCTAGGCTTTTATGATAAAACTTACCAATAGCTGGTATCGATGCTTCCATCCTTCTTTCAAACACAAGCAACTTCTTGCTTTTCAGGTTAAAAACATGTTTTTCTGCCTTAAAATTTTTTTCTCAAAACAACATGTTCAACGAACAAGTTTTACATAAACATGTTTATGACATTTACTAAGAATAAAATAGTTGATTTTGATAAGGTTGTGGGAGATAGATGAGGCATTCTTTACAAACTTACATGCATCACAATCACCAATCACATGTTAGCCACCTTATAAAGGTAGTCTCATTTAACACCTGACCCCCCCAAGAAATCCTGAAGTGGCACTATGACATTCATTTTACTGATGAAGAAACAAACTCAGAAAAGTCACAGCTGCAAAGTAAAACAGCAACAATGAAAACAGCAAGATGAGAACCCAGTTCTATCTGAATAGACAGCACATTTTTATACTTACTAAACTACATTGTTTCTCTTTACCTGATGCTGTCTTAAGCCTTATGACACCTAGGCTAGTATATCTGAGACATGGGTACATATTATTATGTATTATCTGAGGACTCTCCAGATTTTAGAGTGAAGCCAAGGGAAAAAAGCAGTATACCAAACCTTAGTCCTGGGTCACGTAGGCAGGCACAAGACATTCCGTTATATAATCTAAAACCAAATAATTTTTCCTCAGAAATAAATCCTTCTCTGAACTTCCTTATTTACTTTTGTCATTACCACTGTTCTAGTCATCCCAATTTAAAATCCTTAATGAAGGCATAATCAGGGTTTATAAATTAATGATGCGATAAGGGCAATGCTAACTATATGATCAACATTTATGAGCACAAAAGATTTCAGAATCAATTCTGTAGGGTGAGAGACATAGTGGAGGCTGTTCCAAGGAAGTTATTTATGAGCTGGGCTGAATCCTGTTTGCCCAGAGAAATAAGGCAAACAGTAGATGTTTGCCTGAACAGTAGATGAAAGTTTGAATATATATAGCTTCTCTCCCTCTACATCCAATGAACCACCAGCTTATCTGGTTCTTCCTTCACAATATTTTTTTACACTTGCCCCTTTTCCACCCCTCATAGTTGTATATTAATACAGATCACCTCATAGTTGTATACTATGTATTACTATGACATTTCTGATTAATAGTTTTTTCCTTCCTTTAAATACTCAGACACCACTAACAGACTAACTTTTAAAAAGTATCTGCTTTTACATGTCCAAGGAAACTTCAGAAGTTCCCTACTGACTCTGAAGTATAAAGTTCAAACTCAAAGTCTTCCACAATCTGCGAGCTATATACTTAAATTTCCCCCTAGAACAACCAAGTCAACAGATGAAATAACACCTGATCCAGTGTAGACTTCAAGCCATCAGCAAACTTTTACTGACCATTTACTGGGTGGAAAAGTCAGGGCCTCTGGAAGTTACTGGGAAGACAGTTGTGAACCAGTCAAAATCTCTAGGAGTTTATATTATGGTAAATGAGAACCAGACATGAACATAGAAAGCTAACTTTAGAAGAAGGCACCTGTCCCACAAGCCAGATTATAAACATGCTTAGTGTTCAATGGAGAGATGGATAAAGGGCTTAAGCTGGACTTTGATTAACTATATAAATAAATGTTTATTTGCTTATATAGTTTGGTTTTCAACTCATTATTAGAATGGACACTGTTAGCTCTTGTTCAGTTCAGCATCTACTAAGCATAGTGTACTGAACAGAAACTATTCTACATGAAATAGAAGAAGGCACAACTTTTCTTTGCTCTTAAGCCAGCCCCTTCTCCAAGAAGTACAATTAGGGCCTGCATTCAAAACAATAAATGGGGCTTCCCTGGTGGCGCAGTGGTTGAGAGTCCGCCTGCCGATGCAGGGGACACGGGTTCGTGCCCCGGTCTGGGAAGATCCCACATGCTGCGGAGCAGCTGGGCCCGTGAGCCATGGCCGCTGAGCCTGTGCGTCCAGAGCCTGTGCTCCGCAGTGGGAGAGGCCACAACAGTGAGAGGCCCGCGTAAAGCAAAAAAAAAAAAAAACAATAAATGAAGGACAGAATTTCACTAGTAGTTAAATAGAAAGGCAGAAGAAAGGGGAGTATTCCATGATGGAATCTAAAAATATACATCAGAGCATCTATAGATCTGGAAATGTTATGAAAACTTTAAAGCCATTATTATTGTATGAGCGTTCGGATACTTACCATTCAGAAATGGTAACAGAAGACTACTCCGCTTATGATTCAATCAGTTCTCCAAATGCAACCAATCTGTGTTTTTCAAAACACAGATCTAAGCATGTTACCACTTACTTCATGAAATCTTTCAATAGCACCCCATTTTTCTTAGGATAGACAAACTCCTTAACAGGTCTACAAGATCCTCCATGGCCTGACCCCTACCTATCTTTCAGTCAACCCCATCACTGGCCTATTCTGTTCTCATTTTCCCTGCTGTAGTTAACTCTTACCTGCCCTTCAGGTCTCAGCTCAATTGACACTTGCACAGGTAATTACCTGATCAGAGCAAAACCTCTACTAAATCCTGTACTTCTCTGAAGTATTTATAACAGTTTTAGTTTTATATTTGTGTGATTATTTAATGTCTATCTCTACTATAGGCTGTAAAGTCTAAAAAGGCAGAGATTTTAGACTAAATTTTCCACAGAATGAAAAATATGTAAAATGTTATTTAGAATATGTACATTATTTTAAGTAGTTCTAGCCTAAGGGATAAGTAGCATATATCCTCCCAGGCACTACTACTTCAAAACCTATAAAACATCTATATTTAAATAATAACTATAAGCTTATGTTTATCTGTAAAATATGGATAATCTTAAGGATGAGCTACACATATTAAATGAAAAGATATTATAACGTTCTTAAAACAATGTAAGGCACATGGTAAATGCTAAATAACATTATTCATAGTGCCTATGAATAATAATAAGCCCTAGTCCTAATTAATTCATATTTATAAAAAGTGTATCTCTCCAAATATTATTTTTTGGCTGCGCCGTGCAGCTTGCAGTATCTCAGTTCTCCGACCAGGGACTGAACCTGGGCCACAGCAATGAAAGCACTGAGTCCTAACAACTGGACCACCAGGGAACTCCCCAAACATTTGATTTATATAACAGAACAATTCTCATGTTCTTTCAAACTGTTAAAATGATTCTGAGAAAGATAAGAGATTCAAGAATTGCTACATCTTTTTTTTTTTTTTTGAGGTAAGTGGGCCTCTCACTGTCGTGGCCTCTCCCATTGCGGAGCACAGGCTCCGGACGCGCAGGCTCAAAGGCCATGGCTCACGGGCCCAGCCGCTCTGCAGCATGTGGGATCCTCCCAGACCGGGGCACGAACCCGTGTCCCCTGCATCGGCAGGCGGACTCTCAACCACTGCGCCACCAGGGAAGCCCTGCTACATCTTTTGTTACAATTTTTAGGATAGTTATTCTTATCAGTCTTCCTCCTATTATTTACTATAGCCTAGATTTGTTATTTTCTAAGACACATACAAGCCATTAAAATATGTACTTAAAATACACAGATACCTAAAATTTATCTCAAAATGCATATTTTATTTTGGTAGCCAATGACCATCAATCAAACAAAGAAAAGAAAACTAATTTCATGAAGAAAGACAAATCTATGGAATGGTTTACAGGAAGTGAAGAATGAGATGGCTCAACTAAACAAACTTGGAATCATTAACTACAAAATGTCAAACTAACTGCAAGACAAGTGTCAAAATGGGACATTTAAGCAGTTTCAAAATGTTACACATCTTTCTCTAGCTTTTGTTACTTTTCAAAATTACATGTAAAAGTTATACAAATTATAGTAGTAGCTAAAAATACCAATCTATGAAAGTAGTGATTTGCAATACAAAGTTCTATTTTGATATTTTTCTTCACATCTTCAAATCAGTTGTCATCTGAGGTACTCAGTTAAGTTGTGGTTTGCACTTCCTCAACTTGACAAGAAAAGCTAATTTGAAGGGAGGAAAAGGTAAGGGCATTGCAATTATGAGAAGAAAACACCATATAATATAGCATGAAAAACTTACCTGTATGACCAGTTTGCCAGTGTATAGGTCTAGCAATATAGGGAAATGATCCATAGGGAAAATCAGAATGTGATTCTTCTGTTATAGGACAAAATATGTATTGTAAGCTACATAAAATATTTTATAATTTGTTCACAAAACTGTTAAAAAACAAATTACTGTCCTTGTCCTGTAAGTTTTTTTCTCTCAGACTTTTTTTTTTTTTAGCATTTGTCTTGGAGCTATTCTGACAGTTATCTTACAGAAACAACTTGTCAAGGATGACATGATAAACCTATATATGGCTTTATAACCAAATGGATAAGCCCATATCATAAATCAATGGATGTCTGAAAACTTGTTTATGGCCTAAGTAATGTGTACATACAACAAGGACCTAAATTTAGTTCTTTGAAAAACTCCTAGAAGTTGCTTTTTGGAATATTAGCTATTTGCATATCGGGTCCTATTAAATTCTTTCCCTTCAGTGATAATCACTGATCTAAATTTAAAACATTCTTTAGTGTATTTAAAGTATTTCATAAGCCAATCCCTTTGTCACAAGTAAAATATGAATATTATACGAAGTTCAGTTCTTCAAAGGTATCAGTTTTACATAAAAGGCAGGAGATGTCATGATTCTGTCTCTTAAAAGATTTTAATTTAACAGAATAAATACCACATTTCAATTTCTATAGGAAAAACATAATAAATCCCTGAGAAATATTTTTATAATGTATTGCCCAATACATTCAGGAATGTATTCTCCGTTTATTGTTGCAAACACATGCATAAAATAAAACTGAAGCTCACCATGGTCATCTTCTTGAGACATCTCACCTTCAATTCTAATTTTCTTTTGAGAATGTAATTGTAAATCTCTGTTGATTTTAGGTTCCACTTTTTGAGGCAGAATTCCATTTTTCTGTTTTGCAAGGCAAACCAACCAATCTCTGACAATAACTTCACTTATCTTTTCACATGAGAGGGCAAGTTCACAGATGCGAATTCCATCTAAAAGTTCAATAACCTGTGTGATGCTTTCAAAAAAGTGAAAAATACAGTTTAAATTTCTACTACAACAATAACTTTATATTTAAGTTCACTATACCTCTTACCCCAATTTAAATGCTATGCTTAAATCAAAAGGGAAAAATGTAAAAATGCAAGTTAGGGCACATAAGAGGAGAATACTAAATAAAAACAATAAAGAGGGCTTCCCTGGTGGCGCAGTGGTTGAGAGTCCGCCTGCCGATGCAGGGGATGCGGGTTCGTGCCCCGGTCTGGGAGGATCCCACATGCTGCGGAGCGGCTGGGCCCGTGAGCCATGGCCGCTGGGCCTGAGCGTCCAGAGCCTGTGCTCCGCAACGGGAGAGTCCACAACAGTGAGAGGCCCGCGTACCGCAAAAAAAAAAAAAAAAAAAAAAAAAACAACAATAAAGAGACTATATCATTGTTCACATTACACTTTTAAAAACTTTTCTTCTAAATTATCAGAAGAAATATGCATCTTATACTACCATTTATGTAAAGGATGATTTAAACAGCAATATAACTGAATTTGGGACATATGCTGTTTCATAACAGGGTTTTTTTTCGACTTTTTAAAATATTTATTTATTTATTTTGGGCTGCATTGGGTCTTCACTGCTGCATGCAGGCTTTCTCTAGTTGTGGCGAGAGGGGGCTACTCTTCGTTGCAGTGCGCGGGCTTCTCATTGTGGTGGCTTCTCTTGTTGTGGCACATGGGCTTAGTTGCTCCACAGCATGTGGGATCTTCCCAGACCAGGGCTTGAACCCGTGTCCCTTGCATTGGCAGGCAGATTCTTAACCACTGTGCCACCATGGAAGCCCTTCATAACAGTTTTACGAGATAATATATACACTTAACTCAGTTACAAAATGAACACTTTAGCCTAGTACTTAAAACGAAACTGTGTTTAAAATAACATTACCAAAAAGTCACATTACTCACTTTGCTAGATATACAGCACATACACCACCCTGTTTAAGATTTGGGTACAAAACAGGCAAAGCAACTTGAGGATTCAACATATCCAAAGCTACCTGTAGTGAGGGAAAGAGAATCAGACTGAGTTTTGTTTAAATAAAGCATGTGTTTTCTTTTCTTATTGAGGTGAAATGATACACTTTGGGAAAGCAATTACCCAGTTAAAGTATTTCATTTTTTAGAATGTAATACTAATGACTGTCATTTTACCCCTCTCAAAAAGGCATACTTACAATTATACAATTTGTCATAGTACTTGACTACATAAAAATTGTAATGGTATATCTTGTACTTGGCAATGTCGATAATACAGGAATCTTCAGCTATATTTTATACACATACCTACATACACACACACATGCACACACACACAGTTGCCCCTTGAACAACATGGGTTTGAACTGCACAGGTCCACTTAACGCAAGGATTTTTTTCAATAGTAAACACTGCAGTACTACACAATCTGCGGTTGGTTGAATCTGAAGGTGTGGAACCTTGGATATGTTGGAACCACGGATAGGGAGGGACGACTATAAGTTATACTCAGATTTTTGACTGCACGTAGGAGTGCTGCCCCTAAACCCCATGTTGTTCAAAGGTCAACTGTATGTGTAAAGTTTCAATGCTTTAGTTCAGCTTTTGGCAATAGAAATTCACATTATCTCAAATATGTATTTTTATGTTCAAAAGTTTTGAATATTAATTTTAGAGATTCTAAAATTCAAGAATCATGTCCCTTATTTCTTTACTCTTCATTCAGTTGCAGAATACAGGGCTGTACTCAAAAGATGTCGAATGAATGCAAAGAGTAAATGAAATTACAAAAAAATTAACTGAAAACAAAAATACAGTCAAATAGAAAATAAAGTGACTTACTGATAGATAGCTCTAGAAATCTAATGTAGTTGGCACATCATAATATTTACTAAATTAGAAATTATTCTGTTCATGTGTTTTAAAAAAACCAGTAATAATGGGTCATCATTCATTATTAATTTATTCACCAAATATTTACTGAGCATCTACCATGTGCCAAGTATTTTGCTAAGTGGTAAAAATATAATGGGAGCTTATATTCTATTTTGTTCATAGGAACTTATATTCTAATTAAGGAATAGGCAGTAAACAAAAATCTAATAAATATGTAATTCAGAGGGTAATGAGTGACATGAAGAACTACAGGATTATAAAGGAGGACATGAAGGATAGAATGACAGGGCAGGGGAAGGAAGTACTATTTTATACATAGGCTGGTCAGTGAAGATACCTAAAGAAAATGATTAAGGTAACCCTGTGGAAATTGAGGGGGGAAGTGTGTTCCAGGTGCAGAGAACAGCAAATACAAATGCTCTGAGGCTGTAGGATACTTGGTGAGTCTGAGAAGGCCACAGTCGCTGCAGTGGAGACAAAAGGGGGAAAGTGGTAAGAGAAGAGTTCTCAGATGGTGGGGATGTGGTGGGGATGGGGAGGGACAGATTATGCAGAATCTTACAGACTTTAACTATACTCAGGAAGAGAAAAGTCACTGAAGAGTTTGAGACATGGTCTGACTTTTTAAACTTTTTTGAATGTGATAAACATAACATAAAAGTTGCCATTTCAAGTGTACAATTCAGTGGCATTAAGTACATTCTGACCTGGGCAAGGAAAGATGATGGTGACTTGCAATAGCAAATAGCATTGGATGTGATGAGAACACAGAGCCAATTAGAATTAGAATTGGCTGTCAGATGTGAGAGAAAGAAGTGAGAATGAATCCAATGTTTTTATCCTAAGCTACTGAAAGAATGGAGATGTCATTTACTATTGAGGAAAATGATTTAAGACAATGGGAAGAATAAGCTTGGGGAGAAATATTCAAGAATTCAAGATTTGGACACAAGTTTAAGATGCCTATTAGGGCTTCCCTGGTGGCACAGTGGTTGAGAATCCGCCTGCCAGTGCGGGGGACACGGGTTCAATCCCTGGTCTGGGAGGATCCCACATGCTGCAGAGCAACTAAGCCCGTGAGCCACAACTACTGAAACCCGTGCACCACAGCTGCTGGGAGCAACTAAGCCCGCTCGCCACAGCTGCTGAGGCCCACGCGCCTGGAGCCCGTGCTCCGTAATGGGAGAAGCCACCGTGATGGGAGGCCCATGCAGCGCAGCGAGGAGTGGCCCCCACTCGCCACAGGTGGGGAAAGTCGACATGCAGCAAAAGGGACCCAATGCAGCCATAAATAAATGAATGAATGCATAAATAAATACTTAAAAAAAAGATGCCTATTAGATATCCAAGTAAAGATCTCAATGACTAATCAAAGGGCCAACAGTGTGGACATAAATTGGTTTCTGTGACTGTAGTTTTAGTATATTATCAACAAGGACCAAAAATAAGACTACCAAGAAGGCTGCCAATCCAAAGCTCCATGGCTCAGCTAACAACATTACCATTCATTAGCCACTCAAATCAGGAACTTAGAGTCACTATTTGAATTAGAGTCACCTTGAATTCTCTTTTGAGAATCTGTGGGGTTTTGATGCTTTTATTTGGATTAAAATTATCCAGTCCTACAAATCTACCTCTTAGTATTTCTCAAATTCATCCTACTGCTAATGCTTTAGGTCAGGACCTCATAATATCTTGTAGAAACATTACAATAGCTTTCTACAAAGACTACGTAAATTCCCTTCTTTCACCAGAATTATTCTGAAACAGGAATCTGGACATTCTACTCCCCTACTTAAGAACTCATCAATATATGTCCATGCCTCTCTCTCGCTTTGTCACAGCTTACCCTTCCTTAAGTGCTACCTTCAAGCAGGACTTTCACCAACTGACAATTTTTAGAGACTTTCTTAAAGAAAGGAAAATTCTTCATGATCTAACTTTAACTTAATAATTCTATATTATGAGTAATTTATTTATGAACACCAACTATAATTCTTTGCCCCAATAGTATATGACTCTTCCCCAGAAGCTGACAGTTCTCCTCCTTCTATATGCTCTGAGTATTCATCTGACACTATTATTCAAGAGAGATTCAATTGAAAAAATCTAGTAAGGAGTATTCTTTCCTTTGGAACAGGGATGGATGTTTCAGCAGGTTTCCACAAGGCTGTAACAATACTATTAAAATCCTTTGTTGTGTTTCATGCTCATCAAGCAAAATTCTGATGACCAATTAAACTCCCACGTATCTGTGACATTCCTATGGATGGCCTACATAGAACAAGTCCTCTTTCTGCCCTTATTGAGCTATATAATATGCAAGCCAAACAAGGATGAGAAAAAAAACCAAACAAACTGTGGTCCTTGTGTCCAGGAAGCTGTGCCACTGTAGCTATTGGCTTTAGTTTTATTAGAGATGGGAACCAGTCCTGATAAATATCACCTCTTTGAACTTTACTTTATTTCTCACCTAGTTTCCCTTATAAAGTTCCTAAAATAATCTAAGTTTCCAAAAGCCAATTAAGAAAAGTGAAGAAGGGACTTCCCTGGTGGCACAGTGGTTAAGAATCCACCTGCCAATGCAGGGGACACGGGTTCGAGCGCTAGTCCAGAAGATCCCACATACCGTGGAGCAACAAGCCCATGCATCACAACTACTGAGCCTGTGCTCTAGAGCCCATGAGCCACAACTACTGAGCTCGTGTGCTACAACTACTGAAGCCCACGCACCCAGAGCCCATGCTCCGCAACAAGAGAAGCCACCACAATGAGAAGCCCGTGCAATGCAATGAAGAGTAGCCCCTGCTCCCTGCAACTAGAGAAAGCCCGCACGCAGCAACGAAGACCCAACACAGCCAAAAATAAATAAATAAAATAAAATAAATAAATTTATTTTTTAAAAAAAGAAAGAAAAGCAAAGAAGACTTCTTACCCAGACCTCAGTCCATAGCGTCAAGCCATGAACTGATAATGGCATCACCAAGGATAAGGCAACTTAAACTATTATTGTGAAACTTTGAGGTCATCTAATAGCACTATGGCCCACATCTCCACCATCACTGTTCACAGCTTAAAATAGCATTCTCTCGTCATCTATCCTTTTACCTTCATACTACTCTGCTTCTCCTCCCCTAACTCAACCTCCCACTCCTCCACCTCCTCACAAATCCCTCCACTCCACTTTCTGGAGCTTTGTTCACAATAAATATGCCTCTATCCTCAACATCTTTAATTAACACTCCTCTACATCCTGACTTTAACTGTCTAAAGATGCCTCTTGCCTCTTCCCTCAAAAATGAAGGCTATTTATTCCTCCAAATCTCACAATATGAGGTCAGGTGCGGGGCTCAGTATGCTCCCAATGCTGCTTCCAAATTATTATTCCTTTATCCTAGAAACGTTGAAGTTCATGATGCTCAACTACTCCTCCTAGTATTTCATCATTACCCCACATTTATTAACAACTTTGGCACCTAATTCAGTATATCTCTCTGCTCTAAATCCCACCATGATATTAAAGGAAAATATTCCTCCCACTCTTAGAGATAGAAATGGGGCAAATAATGAAGGAAGATCCTTTTCCATATAAAAGAAGCGTGGTCCTTGTTTTCTTTGTACTCAGTATTAGATAATATCATAGGGCTCATTTTAGAAAACTTACCGCATCAAATGTTAAAGATTTTACATCTTCAGTTGCTCCTAAAATATCCTTATGAATAAAATCCACGTTGTCTGGCCACTCTTCTACATGACTCATTTTCCATGAATCACGCCAGTGTTTGTAATTCTTCTTAGCCAGTTCATGGTGGTCTTTTCTAATTTCAAAACTTATGACTCGTCCTTGTGATCCAACTTAATTTAAAAAAAATTATGACATTACACAGTATTAATCAGTACATAAAGAATGTCAAAATTTTATTTTGCAAAGGTATTACATGGATGTGAAAAAATAATGCAAATAGTTCAAGGTTACAAAAGTCTCTACCCTATCCCAAATACCCAATCAATCTCCCTCATCAGAGACAATCATTCCACCATAGTTATTTACCCTTCCCGAGATAGTCGCTGCCTTTAGTACAAGTGTGCAAGTATCTTTCTCTGTTTTTAACACACGTTGTTACCTATCATATATACTGTCCTGTACCTTCCTTCTTATTTACCAATGCCATTTCAGTGATTAATGATCTACTGCATTTTTTTAAACAGCTATTATGTTCCATTGTATGACTATGCCATAGTTTATTTAACCAGTCACCTATCGATGAACATTTAGCTTGTTTCTAGTCTTATGCTATAACAAACAATATTGCAATAAAAATTATTTTGCCTAAGTCTTTGTACACATGAGCCAGTATATCTATAGGATAAAGTCCTAAAAATGGAATTGCTGACTCAAGGGATATGTGAATATTTTTATTTTGAAAATTACCAAATTGTCCTCCAAAAAAACGATACCAATTTACACTCGACCAACAATGTATTAGAGTGCCTATTTCTCCATATTCTCTCCAACAAAGAGTTGTCAAACTTTTTATCTGTATCAATCTAAAAATTGCATATAGTTTATCATTGTAGTGTTAATTTGCATGTCTTTTGCTATGGATGAAGTTAGGCCTTTCAGATACTTAAAAGCTACTTGTTTTTTTTTTAATTTAATTAATTTATTTATTTATTTTTGGCTATGTTGGGTCTTCGTTGCGGTGCTCAGGCTTCTCTTGTTGTGGAGCATGGGCTCTAGGTGCACAGTCTTCAGTAGTTGTGGCATGTGGGCTCAGTAGTTGTGGCTCGTGGGCTCTAGAGCACAGGCTCAGTAGTTGTGGCGCACAGGCTTAGTTGCTCCGTGGCATGTGGGATCTTCCCAGCCCAGGGCTCGAACCCATGTCCCCTGCATTGGCAGGCAGATTCTCAACCACTGCGCCCTCAGGGAAGCCCCAGTACTTGTATTTTTGTGTGTGTCTGAAAAACTTTCAAACTATTTATCATAGTAATACTGCAGTTTCACAGAAAACTACTACATTTTAACTTACGGCAATTCATTTTCTACCCACCTCTATATGAGGTTATTTGATACCATTTGGAGGCTGTCCCAGATCAATCAGTCTATAGTTAAAATGAAGAGTTTAAATTGCAGCATGTCTCTTTAAAATGTAAGTCCAGCTGTAAGTCATCATGTTCTCAAGGGATAAAAATTAATGTTAGGGCTTCCCTGGTGGCGCAGTGGTTGAGAGCCCGCCTGCCAATGCAGGGGACGCGGGTTCGTGCCCCGGTCCAGGAAGATCCCACATGCCGCGGAGTGGCTGGGCCCGTGAGCCATGGCCGCTGAGCCTGCGCGTCCGGAGCCTGTGCTCCGCAACAGGAGAGGCCACAACAGTGAGAGGCCCGCATACCGCAAAAAAAAAAAAAAAAAAAAATTAATGTTAATAGTAGCATAAGCTAAACACTTAGAAAAGTATGGTGAAAATAAATCCATCCTGAAGATAAACAGCAATAGTTTCTTATCACTCATAGTTTGGGATTATTTATGCCATGACACTCCTCCAACACTATAGATATTAGAAATATAAACATTCTTCTCGTTTCACAAATTTTTTATAAATTCACTTTGTCAAATGCATTTAGGAATCTGTCACAGATTGTGAAGAAATGGCTGCCTTTAACTATGCACAGAAAAGAGTCCAACAAAGATGTGAGGAGCCCAAAATGAATTTCCTGACCCAGTATAAGTTGGATTATGTTTGTATGTGATGACATTAGGTCAAAAAACGAAAGGTGTAAGTTTAATTCAGTATATGTCTATCTGTAATCTTTATAAAATCTATCCACATACACCTACAACTGCTCTAACAATGTTTATTAGCTAAAAAAGAATGCACTAATAAAACCAACATGAATGATTAAAAAACAAATCTACCAAAAGAGAATGCTGTCTATTATTAGGTGAGAAAGGGAACACTGCAGAGGCAGCCAAACAAGCCAAAGCAATCCTTACAATCCGAGGAATTAAGTGGTCAAAGGGAGCAATAATCAACTACAATAACAGTAACCAGAAATCAAGTGGTGGGAACATGAACAGATATTTATGTTTACTATATACCTCTTGATTTTTGATTAGGTGCTACCTTCAAGCAGTACTTTTACCAACTGACAATATTTAGAGACTTTCTAAAAGACAGGAAAGTTCTTCATGATCTAGCTTTAACTTAATAGTTCTATATTACGTATTGATTTATTCATGAACAGCAAAAATAATTCTTTGCCCCTGATAGTATATGATTCTTCTCCAGCAGCTGACAATCCTTCTCCTTCTATATTCTCTCATACTGAGTATTCACTTGGCACTATTATCAACAAAAACATGTATGTGTGTGCACAAAAGACAAGTACAAGAATGTTCAGAGAAGCACTATTCACAATGTTCAACTCAAATGCCCATCAACAGCAGAATGGATCAACTGTGCTTTACTTACAAAAATAGCAACTAAAATGAAATAACCATTGCTACATGCAATGGCTGAATCTCACAAACAGAATGTTGAATGAAAACAACCAGATTCAAAAGAGTACAATACTACAGGATTCCTTTTACGTAAGATTCAAAACAGGCAAAACTAATCAATGGTGATAAAAGTCAGAGTGGTGGCTACCTTCTACCTTTGGGTAGGATAAGGACTGAGAAGGGATTTGAGGAGGTTTCAGTGGTACAATAACATTCCCTGTCTTGATCTGGGTAATAACTACATGAGTGTGGTCACGATATAAAAATTCACTGAGGTATACACTTATGATCTGTGTACTTTTCTGTAGCTATGTTATGTTCTAAAAAAAATTTAGTTAAAAAAAAAGCGTGGAGGGAACAACAGAAAGCAAACAGAGAGAGGGTTAGACAGAGAATGACTTGAATGAATGTACAAAATAGAAAGAAAAACAGTTGCTTACATTTGATTTCAAGGAGAATGCTCTCTATCACAAAGTTATGTGAATATTTTCTGAAACATATGTATCTATTTAACTTCCCGTTATTATGAACAGATTGAATGTTTTGTCATCTAACTTCAACTCATTTATCCCAATCTCTTACCTGCTTTGGATAAAAACAAGCTCATTCCACCAGAGCCCGAGCCAGCTTCCAAAACAGTATCACCTGGGTGGATATTCATCATCAACAGTATCATATTCATATCCTATGATTGAAATACAGCATGGGTGACTCTGTGACCAATAAATATGTACTAAGCACCTAGGCTTACAAACACTATGTTGGGCTTGGAGAAAAGAAGTGAAAAAAAAAAAAAAGGATTAAACTCTGGCCCTGCCTACCAAAAGTTTATATTTTACTTGATGAAATGAGAGATTCAAGAATCAGGTAGCAAATACAGAAGCACTTCAGTATAATATTGAAATTACAGAAAATAAGTAAGAATAGGAGCTCAGAGAAAGGAGAAATCAGCAGACTGCCCTAGCTTAAAGACATAGAGAATTTAAGGAAACAGTCACAAAGTAGAAACAGTTTTAAACAAAAAAGAGGTAGAGTAATAAACACAGTTTGCCCATCTCAGGAGGAGCGGTAAGGAGAGACCTGAATCCATGCTAACGCATCTGAACTTAACCTGGTAAGTAACTGGGGCATGTCACTGAGGTAATATTAATGGCATTTTATAAAGATTAATCTGTGAGACGAATACAGGATGTACTAGAATAGAAAAAAATTAGAGGTATAAAGACCAGTTAGGAAGTTATTATATAATCTCTGCATGAAATGATGAATGCTCATTTAGAATTAGGATACCAGGAATAGACAGGAGGACTCATTTGCCAAACTTTATAACTAAAGAATTGTTTTGTTAACGGGAATATCATGGATGATAGTAGTAATAGCTGTTTATTGAAACTTCACCGGGTGCCAGGCTTCTGTTAACTATGCAAACTGCTTTCAAACATTATCTTGTTTCATCAGAATAATAATATGAGAAAAGTATCACCATCCCCATTATAAGGATGAGAAATCAAAAAAGTAATTTGCCCAAGGTCACACAGCCAGGAATCAAGTGGGCAAGTCAGGGGTAGAACTGATGTTGAACTCCCAAACATCTAACAACGCTGTTGATCATTTCACTGTATAGTACAAATGCTATAGAGAGAGAAAAATTTAAATGTTAGCATTTATTTCAACATCCCCCCAATAACAAACCTTTCGAAGTTGCTAATAAGCAGCACATCTGGTAAGGTTTTACTATCTTTTCCTTCTCTGGCAAAAGCTGCTGTGAAAATTCTAAAAGAAACAGGAGGATTTCTAGGATCCTCTGTTGAGTCACAACAAAGTTGTATTAAATATAGGTTTGGCTGCATAAGAAACTATTTAACAGGTACAGTTATCTAATTAAAAGCCAAAATGTATTTTCTGAAATGATGGACTAAGGCTTGAACCAAATTATACTTAGACACATAATTCTTAAGGTGTATTAGTCAAAGAGTTTCATTAACAAATTCAAAGTCTTTCAGACATACATATCCTCTCCCATCTGCCAGGAACGTAGGAGTAGAGGTGGGAGGGGGCACAGATAACTTCACACAGGAGTGGGAGGCAGCTCCAGTAGCCATTTCAGTGAAATGCCCTGGAGAAGGCAGTTCTATTTCCTTGGCTCTTTCATATAAGACTAGAATTATAAAATTTTTTAAAAACTTTAGCACACTTTAACTTTTGCTTCCTGCCATTCGGGTTACCTGGTCTTCATGGAATGAGGTGGGAGCCCACTTCACATATCCTAGCGATTTCAGTCCAAAACTGGGGTGGGAATAGCATTTATTCATTTCCTTGCCTCTTTCCAAAAGGGATTTGAAGCTAATGGGAGACTCCTCTGAAGTTATGAAATATCACTCTACTATTGAGTTTTCTATACATTTTAAAACTTTAGGCTTTCAAACAATCTTTTCAGACTTTTTCCTTTTTTTCCCTTGGCAGGAATTTTAATCTCTTTCCTAACTAATTCAACAATATAAACCTAATCCTCAGCAGAAGGTTTTAATAAGTGGGCTGCACTTTAGTCTTAAGTGGCAACAATTTCTACTCTCCAATGGTCCTTATATAAGTATTCCAAACATGCAAATCAGCAGAAAAGATTAACTTAAAAATTTAGGGAGTGTTGGGAATTTCCTGGCGGTCCAGTGGTTAGGACTTGGCACTTGCACTGCCATGGTCCCAGGTTCAAACCCTGGTTGGGGAACTAAAATCCCGCAAGCCACAGGTGTGGCCTAAATAAATAAATAAATAAAAATAAAATAAAAATAAAAATTTAGGGAGTGTTGCCATTTATACTTCTACTCCAAACCTAAAAGTGCTTGATATTGACCCCTGTGAAATGTTCACACTTTACGCGTAACTGTTAGGAAGTTTATTAAAAATTGCTCCCTCAGACCAACTTTTAATATTAAGATAAAACTACATAATTCTACGGAGGAGACCAGCTTTCAAAAGTCAGTGCAGGGACTTCCCTGGTGGCGCAGTGGTTAAGAATCCTCCTGCCAGGGCTTCCCTGGTGGTGCAGTGGTTGAGAGTCCGCCTGCTGATGCAGGGGACACGGGTTCGTGCCCCGGTCCGGGAGGATCCCGCATGCCGCGGAGCGGCTGGGCCCATGAGCCATGGCCATTGAGCCTGAGCGTCCGGAGCCTGTGCTCCGCAACGGGAGAGGCCACAACAGTGAGAGGCCCCCGCATACCACCAAAAAAAAAAAAAAAAGAAAGAAAGAAAGAAGAATCCTCCTGCCAATGCAGGGGACGTGGCGTTCGAGCCCTGGTCCCGGAAGATCCCACATGCTGTAGAGCAACTAAGCCCGTGCGCCACAACTACTGAGCCTGCGCTCTAGAGCCCGCAAGCCACAACTACTGAAGCCCGCGCGCCTAGAGCCCGTGCTCCACAACAAGAGAAGCTGCCGCAATGAGAAGCCCTAGCAGTGCAACGAAGGGTAGCCCCCGCTCGTTTTGTTTTGTTTTGTTTTTTTGCGGTACGTGGGCCTCTCACTGTTGTAGCCTCTCCCATTGCGGAGCACAGGCTCCGGACGCACAGGCTCAGAGGCCATGGCTAATGGGCCCAGCCGCTCTGCGGCATGTGGGATCTTCCCGGACCGGGGCACGAACCCGTGTCCCCTGCATCGGCAGGTGGACTCTCAACCACTGCGCCACCAGGGAAGCCCCCCCGCTCGTTTTAACTAGAGAAAGACCACGCGCAGCAGTGAAGATGCAAAGCAGCCAAAAATAAATAAATAAATTTATTTTAAAAATATATAGAGAGAGACTGAATACCTACTTAGAACCTTCCAACAGTCACCCAATGCACATGGAATAAAATACTCATATCTCCAACCACAGCCCATCTCATACCATTCTCTCCCTCACCTAACCCACTCGGCCCACAGCAGGAACTCGGCAATACTCTTCCCTTTGCAAGCAATCTGCTCCTAGATCTTTGCAAGGCTGGCTCTTCCTTAATTAGTTTATCAAATGTACCTCCTCAGAGACCTTCTCTAACCACCTGACATAAAGTATTCTCCTCCCCCAGGTTACCCAACACAATGTTATTGTTAATCTACTTGTCTTCATGACACTTAGCACTACCTGAAATTATCGAATTCTTTCATTTACTTGTTTGTTCCTTGTCACCTCCTCTAGGACATAAAGTCTATGTTGAGAGCAAGGACTGTGGTTCACCACTTCACCTCCCTAAAATAGTGCCCTGAATATATAAGGTAGGTGAGTATTTACTAAAGAAATAATGAATGATTCCTCATCTAGGACTAGGAGGAGGAGTTGTTACAAAGGAACATTCTGCTCAAGGACAGTGACTGTGACTAATGATTAAAATAAACCACTAGCAATGGATCATTAGCATAAGATTGTAACAAGGAACTAGGTAGGTAATTTACTTATAAATAATATTCCTTTTATGTTTAGTGTCTAATTTTAGCTGTTTTCATATAAAAATTTTTTTTCTAATGGGAAAAGAATAGTGCAGGCTTCCCTAGTGGCGCAGTGGTTAAGAATCCGCCTTCCAATGCAGGGGACACGGGTTCGAGCCCTGGTCCAGGAAGATCCCACATGCCGCGGAGCAACTAAGCCCATGCGCCACAACTACTAAGCCCGCGTGACACAACTACTAGAGCCCGTGTTCCGCAACAAGAGAAGCCACCGCAATGAGAAGCCCGCGCACCACGACAAAGAGTAGCCCCCACTCGCCGCAACCAGAGAAAGCCCGTGAGCAGCAAAGACCAAACGCAGCCAAAAATAAAATAAATAAAATAAAAATTAAAATATATTTAGGGGTTCCCTGGTGGCGCAGTGGTTGAGAGTCCGCCTGCTGATGCAGGGGACACGGGTTCGTGCCCCGGTCCGGGAAGATCCCACATGCCGCGGAGCGGCTAGTCCCATGAGCCATGGCCGCTGAGCCTGCGCGTCCGGAGCCTGTGCTCAGCAACGGGAGAGGCCACAACAGTGAGAGGCCCGCGTACCGCAAAAAAAAAAAAAAAAAAAAAAAAAAAAAAAAATATATATATATATATATATATATATATATATAATTTTAAAAAGCATAGTGAGATATCTATTGTTGACAAAATATACCTCTAATAACATGCCTGATTAAATATGATGCTTAAAATATCGCCACAGTGGTACTAAAAAATTTCCCCCAAGAGTTCAACGTTCTCTTTTTTTTTTTTTTTGCGGTACGCGGGCCTCTCAGTGTTGTGGCCTCTCCCGTTGCGGAGCACAGGCTCTGGACGCGCAGGCTCAGCGGCCATGGCTCACGGGACTAGCCGCTCCGCGGCATGTGGGATCTTCCCGGACCGGGGCACGAACCCATGTCCCCTGCATCAGCAGGCGGACTCTCAACCACTGCGCCACCAGGGAAGCCCTCAACGTTCTCTTGAATGCTGAACTCGCAAACTTAAGAATTATGGGGAATAAATACACATTCTTATTGCCTAGTGAGTCCACATCACTCTATATAGTAAATCACTTTACAGATGAGAGAATCGAGGCTCCCAAGTTAAAATTAAAATCTGGCTATTTCTTCCTAAACTTAGTAATCATAAAATATGTAAAAGTCATAGCCATTGGTTAAAAAAAGAAGTGAGAACAATAAAAACTTGAAACGTGCTGAGATGTGCTCTAAGTACATTAATCATGTCTGTAGTACTGCATCCGTTTTGCTCTTGGTGGAACCAAATGAACCTAACTCCCATCGCATTACCTTAGGACATGTTATGGCAGGCCCTCTTTGCATCAGTAACACATAGTCTTCCAATGCTGGCCTCCTCAGCATGAAGTGCTTACCAGAGGAACTCCTCAGTATCTGGCCGGGGAACTTCCCCACGATCTCGCTGAACGGGACTGCCCCCCAGCTACTATTTAAGTGTCCGGCATTGCTCAACCTAAATAATTTTTTAAATTGTGTTTCTCTCTTCCCAGTCTCAGCTAAAATCAGCTCCCCAGCCCGAAAAGGCACCTCTCGGGTAGCTGACCAGGATGAGGAGACGTGAAGTTCGTCATCCTTGGTGGCAGACTGGGCCAAGGCGGGCAGTGAGGGACCCCCAGATCCTTGGTGTGCGGGACCCGACTGGCCCTGGTCTTCACTCGAGCCCTTGCGCTCTCGAGGGGATGACTCCTTTCGCGGCGTCGGTGGTCTGAGGCTTTCCAGTGACGAAAGACATCTGGTCCCAAGTCCCCGGACGAGCGGAGGGAGAAATGGAGGCGACTCTGCGTCTGGGGCTTTCCTCTGTGCCGCCTCGCGCTCTCCTTCTTCATCTCGCGCGTCTCTAGACGAGAATTTGCAACACAATAACCGGGGTCTCTCGAAGGGCTCTTGCCCAAGGCAGCGCAGGAATGGACACGTCCCGAACCCTGGCCACCTCCGGACACGCCTCAGCGGTAGCAAGACCAGGCCCAGGCGCCTGGTTGACAGCATGACTACCCGCGCAGGCGCAGTCGCAGGCGAGTGTCGCAGGGCCGAGGCTCCGCCTCTCGCTGCGCGCAGCATTGACGCAGCTGCCTGGGGGATGGACAGCTATTTCGCCGGAAGAACTCCGCTACAGCGCCTGCGTCCAGAGGAGGGGCGCAGCGGCCGAGTTGGCAGCCCGGGGTTTCGTGAGGTCGTCGCTGAGTAACCGTCCCGGGAGCGGGTCTCTTTCCCGCGCAGGGGCCCATTTTCCTCTTTGGAATGTGTGCAGAGTAAACAATTTACTGCTGACAAATCTCCACCAGCCTCGTCCGGGGACAAGAGGATTAAGAGAGACACAGCCTGTCAAAGCGTTGTCTAAGCTGAAGTCCTGTACCAGGGTTAGTTAGCTCGCTGGTAATCAGGAACAGGAACGTCAGTCGGTCACCATAAGTAAAACTGGCCCCGAGATGCGTTTTTATAGACTGCAGTTGGACGTGCCACCCGCTGACTGGAGCTTCTTTCCCAGCTGACCGCCTCCTTCCCCCAGTCCTAGCGAGTCCCTTTTGACTGGGCTCTGACCACCTGCATGCCCTCCCCAGGCCCAGAGAGTCGGCGACCCTACATTAAAGTGACTATTCACTGTGTGCTCATTTTACAGAATTGTTTTTGATCATTAAAATATAATAGTTAACTAAGTGTTTTACCCTCCCCAAAACTAAGTAAAATTATCTTAAAATGGGAAAAGGCCGATGTTAAAACAGGGGTGGCGGGGTAGAGGGGTGTTATAGGCTCCATTTCATCCCCCCCAAGTTCATGTATCGAAGTCCTAACCTTCAGTACCTCAGAATGGGACTGTATTTGGAGATAGGGTCTTTAAAGAGGTAATTAAATTAAAATGTCACCAGAATGGGCCCTAATCCAATATGACTGCCGTACTTGTAAGAAGAGATTAGGACACAGAGGGAAGACCATGTGAAGACACAGGCAGAAGATGGCCATCTACAAGCCAAGGAGAGAAACCTCAGAAGAAACCAAACCTGCTAACACCTTGATGTTGGACTTCTAGCTGCCAGAACTGTGAGAAAATTAATTATGTTGTTTAAGCCAAAAAAAAGAAAAAGATAGAGCATTGACTGTATTTTCTAATTCTCTCTCTTTAAAAATTTTTATTCCCAGGTTTTGGCACCCCCACACAAAAATTTTTAAATAAAAATGAATTTATTTAATCCTAAAAATAAAACAAAAGAAAATTTAAAACTGGGAAAAAGTTATCTATGGAGTCCAAAATCTCATTTAACATTGAATATCACTAACCTGTTTGCTTAATATTAATTCAATTGGCAGAAGTTTATTAAGGGTCTGGCAATATCTAATGTGCCTGGTCTAATGAGGCACATTAGCTATTTATCTCATTTAAGTTTACAACAATCCTGAGTCAGAAATAAGTATTCCAGTTTTACGTGTAAGAAAACTGACCCAAGGAGATTTAATGATTTGGGCAACAGCCCATAGCTGACAAGTGACATGACAGGGTTTCCTATCTAGGTCAGTTTGGTTCAGCAGTCCATGCTTTTTGTACTGTAACACCCCTTCTCAAAGGTCGGTCAACAGTACATTTGAATTCAGAGTTAACATCGGAATACATTCACAGAGTTACGAATTCAGTTTAAATTTGGGAAAATAAGTCTTGTTATTACTTTAAAAGACATAAATTCTTTCTGATCTGTGCTTTCTAAAACATCAACCATCGTAAACTCCATCATCAGGACTTTTCTCTTTTAATCCTAAAAATGAAAAAACAAAACAAAACAGCCCTGCTCTCCCCCATCCCAACTGCATGTCTCACTTTTGGTTTTGATTTGTTTTAAGAAAAGTTCTTTTGACTAACCTTTATGTTATCATTGCCAAATATGGGTCTGCGTTGGAACCTTCTGAATCCTAAGCTCTACAATTGTTTTTAAATTTATCATTCCTAATTTACTGTCTTGTTATTAAATGATATTTGGCTGTTATTTCAGAAGGAGTAAGAATTAGAAAGATGGTATATTGACAAAATATAGGAAGTAAATTTACATATCTTTGATTTCTGAGATAAACTGTGAACAGTTAATGGCATTCCTTTCTTTCTATTATTTGAATAACAGACACAGTGATATAGTTTGTCCTACACACATCTAATGAAATACATTAACATATGCTGAAAAATATAATTATTCCTTATTATCTTTCAGAGGATTTAAGCTCTCAAAAAGAAGTCACTATGTGTGCTTTTCTATTTCTGGCTATACTTTTCCTTTCCTATCTTTCCTATGAAACTGCCAACTTGCACTCTGAAACTATTCCCTGAAAATATGAGGCATCATCAACTCATCATTTTTATTTTAGGGTATAAGACCAGAAAGGTACTATCGTCTAGTGGCATTTAGTCAAGCAACCACTTTAAAATCCAAATAGATGTCAAGAAATGCTATTACTGATGGCTGACATTTTAAAATCTCCAGTCAAACTATATCTCTATGTCTAGTTCCACAAACGTTCTCCTCTAGCTCTTTGCATATGCTTCTTCCCTCTATACAACTCCAAAAGACAGGGAGAAGTGCCTCTCCTCTGTACTCTTGGTATGTCCTATCTTTAGACCTATCATGGTGTGTGTCATACTGTGTGGAAGTTGTTGTTTACTTACCATTTCCCTGGTTAAGAGATAAAATTGTTCAGAGAGCTGTGTCTTGTTCATCATTATAATTCTGCCAATAGTTATATCACTATAATCCTGTTATATCATTGTATCATATTATAGGGTATATATGATATATTGTATATATAATATCATCATATTTCATAGCTGTATCATTATAATCCTGTCATAGTACCTGGCACACAATATGCCCTCAATAAATATTTGTTCAATGAATGAAGAAAGTAGGAAATGAGAAAAAATAGCAGCCCTGATACCTAAGTCCCTATACTAAATAATTCAACATGTAAATATGATCCAATTACATTTAATAGTTACATATTTTGTTCTGTATCTACACATGTACTTAGCTTTTTTAGAACTGTTGAAGTTTTTCTTACTGACTTTTAGTGAAATAGAAAGTATCTAAGTCTAAGAATATAACTTCCTTTCTCTTGCCTTTTCATTTTTTTCCTGAGTTGCTGCTAACTTGAATCTGGACCCTGTAGAACTCCTCTATGATTTACTGTTGTATTACTAGAAATTGCAAATTTAAATCTAGAGAATTTTAAATTTTTCTTAAATATCTGTACAGTTTTAAAGAAAAATTGCATGATATTTAGACTTGGAGAATCTTCTTACTTATCATCACCCACCACCACTCACTAAACACCTTTTTTTGGTTCCTAGAGTAAAAGACAGTATACAGGATGATTCAGAACCAGTTTGTTAGCACCTTGTGAGCCATCATTTTAGAATGTTGAGAACTGATCAGTCCTCCTTGGGATTTAACTCCTGGAGAGGATCCTAGATCCTCCTTCCTTCTCCTCAGCATCCTTCTTTTGGAGAGTGGCCTGACTCTCACCTCCATCCCACCAACCCTACTGCTGGTCAGGGTCCAGTGCTAGTCTGGGCCTCAGAGAACCTCTACACTGCACCCCTCGCTTCTACCCTCCATCTTTTTCTCAGTTGTCATCAACTCACACTGCAGAACTCAATAACCAATCTTCTGATTTCTAAATTGTGAAGCATTTAAGCTTTGTGTTTATGTTCACTCTCTTTGTTTATGAATGCTCATAAACTCTTCAAAATTTAAAACCTTTTTAAAACTTAAAACCTTGGGCATATCCATCCATCTATTCATTCACAATTCATTCATTTACTTTGCATAATTGACTCGTAATCATGCTTATCTCACCTCGAGGGGACTCCCCTGAACACCCAAGGCAAATACAGTTCTAATCTTTCTTCTTCTTTTTTTTAAAAAAATAAATTTATTTATTTATTTATTTATTTATTTTTGGCTGCGTTGGGTCTTTGTTGCTGCGCACGGGCTTTCTCTAGTTGCGGCAAGCCAGGGCTACTCTTCATTGCAGTGTGCGAGCTTCTCATTGCGGTGGCTTCTCTTGTTGCAGAGCACAGGCTCTAGGTGCATGGGCTTCAGTAGTTGTGGCACGCAGGCTCAGTAGTTGTGGTGCACGGGCTTACCTGTTCTGTGGCATGTAGGATCTTCCCGGACTAGGGCTCAAACCTGTGTCCCCTGCATTGGCAGGTGGATTCTTAACCACTGTGCCACCAGAGAAGTCCCTAATCTTTCTTCTATGTATTGCTTTTTATTTAGTTTTTGTAAAATTGTAGTCATACTTTAATCTTTTTCTCACATTAGCTCTTTGTATCAAAGATTATGAATGAGCATAAGCAATAGTAAAACCTTAGCACGACCATGTACAAGTGTCACTGTTGTGAGCTTTCATACTATAAGAAATCCTGCCTAATTGACTCTTGTTTGTGCTCTGTAAATTCACACTATTTTGTAAGGCTGTATACTAGGATACTGTTTGGCTATAAGTGAAGGTAGGAAATTCAGAGCTAAGATGGTCCTCTGAAGTGTCAGGTACTCCTGGGTGTGGTCTCCATTCCAAAGCTTACCTTATGGCTGCTCAAGCTCCAGCCATTACATCCCAATTTCAGTCAGTCAGAAGAGAGAAGAGAGAAGAAGGTCATGCCCTCTTTCCTTAAATACATTTCCCTAAAAACACACATATCACTTTTGCTTACATTTCATTCACCAGGATTTAATCACATGGCCAGATCTAGTAGCAAGGGAAGCTGAGAAATTTAGTCTTTATTACAGCTGAATATCAGCCTAACCAAAAGTCTGAAGTTCTATTAATATTGAAGAAGGGGGAAATGGATTAGAAGGCAACTAGCATTTTCTTTCCCAGGTGCATGCTAGCTAGTTTAGGCAATCCCCATTAAGAAAAAGTGTGTTGTGTTCCTAAAATTTGTCAATAGGATGTTTGCAATCTTGTGTAAGTAACAGTTATGTTCCCAGCTCTGCTCAAAAGCCTATTTAGGGATTAAGTAGCTGAAGCAGTGTTCACTATTGAAAAAGACAATGGAAAACTATTAACAAGCCACTTGTATCATTTAAACAAAAAATTAAATATAAAATCTGTGTTTTCAGCTGTCTACTAGACACTGTCTCTGGTTGACCTGCTGGTACCTCAACAGCATGGCCCAAACTGAACTAAGTCGTCATTTCCACCTTTTGTCCCGTCCCCTGGAACACTGGACCTCCTATATTCCCTATATGAGTTTAAAAATCACATGATTTTCTGTTACTTCCAGGCTACAAAATTCCAGGGCATCTGTGATTCTTCTCTCTGCAACACTCTCTTCCAACACTGACAGACGCACATTCACAACCTCTGATCAGTGGTCAGGTCCCGTGGATTTCCTCTCCATTTCCTTTAGCCACCACCAAATCTGACTACCTGCATCTGAAGCCTCCCTACTCCTATCCTACACTGTTTCATTCAGTTATTCGATAAACATGCATTGGGTATCCACTGTGTGCCGTGCGTTGTGCTAGGCTGAGGGTACAGAGATTGAAGAGGGGGATGGGAGTAGTTCTAGCCCTCAGAGAATTCACAGTCCATTAGGGGAAACACAGTGGCTTTCCAAGGTCAGAGTGGTGGGAGCTCTCTGTCCAGCATCCAGGCACTAAAGAGGTGTACTGTCTGTGAGGAATTCAAAAACAATACCAAAACTAACTGAAAGCCAGTCAGCTTCCTCTTATCACCAGGTGTCACCTGTTCTGAACAATGTCACTAGTAAGATACTTCTCTCCCCCCAAATATTTGATTGGCTCAAGTTCTAAACAAGGGTTGTGGCTACCACTGAGTTTTAATTACATATGTATATATGTGTGTATGTATGTATGTATGCTTCAAATTAGCACATTTTTGTTACTTGTGCTCTGATAAACATTATAGTGTATAAGAAAGTTAATTCCAAGAACTCCTAATTATATATTTGGCCCTGACACATGTGGACTCACTTATAAGAGTTCTTTTTAAGTTCTGAAAGTTTCAGAATCATTCAAGAATAATGCACATCTCCAGCCCCTGTGGTACCACATATTCCTGTGTTAAAACAGAATATTTAAAATAAACAATGACTGCACAACAGTTATAAAGATGAAGAAGCAGAACTTCAATTGGAAATTCAAGAAGCAGAACTTCAATTGGTCATTCCAAGACTACTTGGAATTTTTGTTTGTGTTTAAAATGTTTCAGCTGTAGAGACATCCAAAAGCTACTTAGCTACTCAAAGAAACAAAGGCATGAACAGTATTACGATATTTGAAATCCCTTATGAAGCATGATTTTTATGAAAAAACTCAACCTTACGTCAAACTCAACCTTATGTTTCAGCCTTTTCTTAACTACTTGTGTGTATGCTGTTTCATGTAAAAGAAACTGTTTAAAATTAAAATTACTACAAAATGTTGTCTAGTGATTGGGAACAAATATAGATTGACAAATCTAGTAGCACTAACTATTGAACATAAATATGCGGAGATCAATTTTGCTAAAGTTATTGACAGATCTGCAGAAGTTAAAGGCTTGAAAACAAAACTAGCATTACTTAGCATGTTTTTGAGGCTCATCCATGTTGTAGCATATAACAATAGTACTTCATTTGTATTGCTAAATAATATTCCATTGTTTGGATATACCATATTTTGTTTCTCCATTCACTACTTGATAGACATTTGGATTGTTCACAGTTTGGGGCCATATGAATAATTCTGCTATGAAGTGTATGCATGGACATATGTTTTCATTTCTATGGGTAGGTATCTAGGAGTGCAATTGCTAGGTTGCAAAGGAAGTTCATGTTTAATTCTTTTAAGAAACTGCCAAATTCTTTTGCAAAGAAGCTGTACCTTTTTACACTTTCATGAGAAATAGATAAGGGATCTGGTTTCTCCACATCCTCACCAGCACTTGTTATTGTCTGTCTTTTTTATTATAACCATCCTAGTAGACATGAAGTGGTATCTCATTGTTTTGATTTGCATTTCCTTAACAGGTAATGATGTTGAGCATCTTTTCATGTGCTTTTTAGCCATTCATGTGTCTTCTTTGGTGAAATGTCTATTCAAGTCTTTTGCAGATTTTTTAATTGGTAGTTTGTCATCTTATTTATTTATGTATATTTTTGCATGTGGATATCCAATTGGCCCAGTACTATATATGAAAAAAACTATTCTTTGTTCATTAAATATCTTGGCACCTTGTATATATCAGTTGACTTTAGAAGTAAAAATTTATGTCTGTACTCTTGATTTTGTTCCATTGCTCCATGTGTCCATACTTGCATTATCACTCTGTCTTGATTACTGTCACTATAGTTAGTTTTGAAATCAGGTACTGTGGCTGCATCACTTTGTTCTTCTTTTAAAAAATTGTTTTCACTATTTTAGGTCCTTTGCATTTCCACATATATTTTATGATCAACTTATCAATTTCTACAAAAAATCCTGATAATATTTTGATAGGGATCGCATGAATGTATAGAGCGAATTGAAGAGAATTGCCATCTTGACAATACTGACTTTACCAATTCATGAACATGGAATGTCTTTCCATTTACTTAGGTTTCCCTTAATTTCTATCAACAATGTTTTTACTTTTCAGAGTACCAGTCTTGAACTTCTTTTGCTAAATTTATTCCCAAGTATTTTACTCTTTCTGGTGCTATTTCAAATGGAATAGTTTTCTTAATTTAATTTTCAGATTGTCCATTGATAGTATGTAGAAATACAATTGATTTTTTTGTATATTGATTTAGTATCTGATGACCTTGCTACATTCATTTATTGGTTTTAGAATTTTTTTGTGAATCCCCTGAGATTTTCTCTATGTCATCTGTGAATAGATACTTTTACTCCTTCCTTTCCAATTTGCATGCCATCATTATTATTATTATTAACATCTTTATTGCACTAGCTAGAACCTCCAGTAAAATATTGAGTAGAATTGATGAGAATGGACAGTATTGATTTGTTCTCAATCTCAGGAGAAAAGCATTCAGTCTTTCATTATTAAGTAGGAAGTGAGTTGTGGGTTTTTTTTGTAGTTTTCCTGTATGAAGTTGAGGATGTTCCTTTCTATGCCTAGTTTAAAAAAATTTTTTTTTAAAATCATGAGTGGGTGTTGGATTTTGCTAAATTATTTTTCTGTATCTTTTGAGATTATCATGTGTTTTTAATCCTTCATTCTAGTAATATGGGATATTAGATTTATTCATTTTTGAATGCTAAGCCTAGTATTCCTGGGATAAATTCCATGTGATCATGGTATATAATCTTTTTTATATATTACTGGACTTGATTTGCTAATCTTTTGTTAAGGATAGATAGGATCTTTAATAATTCCTATTATCTTTAGGACTAATAGGAATTAGCTAAGTTAAATTGTTAGTTAGCAGGTTGGATGAAGGGTTGGCATTGGGGCCTAAGAGAGGATTGGAAGAGCATAAATTATGGGCATGAGTAAGAGAGCAGAAGCCAGAACAAAGGTGGTAGGGCAGGAAACCAGGATCAGATCAGAGCCTGGGGTGTGATGTTTGAGGCAGTCTACAGTGAGTGAGTGATGATGCTGGGGAGATTGACAGAGACCAGGTTATAGATTGTTCTGTAGTCCATATATATTGAGCAGCATAGAATTTCTTCCATAATTGTCAGCAAGCTTGTGAAGATTTTTGTTTTTGTTTTGTAAAGTAATCAAGTTTTTTTAAAATATTTATTTTTATTTATTTGGTTGCACCAGGTCTTAGTTGTGGCAGGCGGGCTCCTTAGTTGCAGCTCGCCAGCTCCTTAGTTGTGGCATGCATGTGGGATCTAGTTCCCTGACCAGGGATCAAACCTGGGCCCCCTGCAGTGGGAGCACGGAGTCTTAACCACTGTGCCACCAGGGAAGTCCCTGAAGGGTTTTAAGTAGAGAGGTAGAATGGTCAGATTTATGATTTGCAAAGATCATAAAAATGTAGCAGCCTGGAGAAAGGGAGTCCAAATAAAGCAGTGGTGGCAGTTCGGGTGAGAGATATAAGGCTCAAACAGGAACAGAGGTGGTAGAATTGGATGGAAATGAGGAAATTGAATGTGGAATTACTTCAGAGATAAAAAAGACTGCTGATTGATCAGATGTGGGTATGGTTTGGGTGGAAGTAAGATGTGGGGTTGGGTAATAATCAGGGTTGATTCCTTGCTTTTTACAGTGGCTAACTGGGTGGCTGGTGGTATCACCAACTGAGGCAAAGGATAGAAAAGAATCAGCACAATTAGATTCAGCTGCACGTGCCATAACCCAAAATGTAGTAGTTTAAACAAGAGGGAAGTTTGTTTTCTGTTGTATAAAAGAAGTCCTGAGGATTTGGTCCAGGACATATATAATGCTTCAGGGTCCCTAGGTTCTGCTATCTTTCTGCTCTGCCATTCTTAGCATGTTATTTTCTCCTCAAAGTCCAACACGGATGCTTCAGCTTTGGCCATTTCAGTTCCAGGGTTTAAGAAGAAAGAAGCAATGGAGAATAGCATACCCTCTCACTTTAAGAATATTTTGTTCTGGCCCATAGTCATATGGCCTACCATTGTTGCAAAGAAGGCTGGAGAATGCAGTCTTTATTCTGGAAAGACATATGCACAGATAAAGAAGTAGTGCTGTAAGGAACCCTGATGTTAGAGAGTGGGACGTGAGGAAGATCCATGAGAAATGAATAAGAAGAGCAGCCAGAGAAGAGAAAGCCAGGAGGGTGTGACGTCATGGAAGACAAGCATGCTAATGACAAGTCAAGTAAGATGTAGACTTAGAATGGACACATATGGTAGCAATGTGGTGCTTGCTTGTGGCCTTGAGAAGAGTTTTGGTGTAGTGGTGGGTGGGGCTGAAAGTCCCATTGCAGGAGAGAAATTGAGAAAATTAGACTACTCTTTTTTCTTTTAGTTTTTTAAAGGAAAGAAAAGATTGGGACAGTAATTGGAGGGGGAAGAGGGGTCAAGGGAATTCTGTTTTTTAAGAAGAGAAAAATAACTATGTTTATACGTTGAGGAGAAGGATTAAGTTGAGAAGTACAAATTGACACAGACTTTCTGGAATAATATCCTTGAATAATATCCTTGAGAAGGATTAAGTTGAGAAGTAAAAATTGACACTGATAGAGGAAAGACTTTTTGGAATAATATCCTTGAACGGGCAAGAGAAGCTGGGATCTAGAACTTATGTGGAAGGGTGGCCTTTGCTAAGATCACGGAAAGTTCATCCATAGTACCTGGAGAGATGGAGCACAAGTGGGTAGATTCTGTGGTATTGGGAGCTTGTGAAAGTGCTCTATTTTCTCATGAAATCATAAGCAAAATCATCCACTGAGAGTGAGGATGGAGGAGGAGGAGGTTTGGGGTAATAGGACAGTCTGTCGTAATGTCTAGGACAGTGGAAGAGTGAATGGATTAGGGAACAACTGTTCGATAATCTGTTAGCATCGACTTGCCATGTGAAGTTTGTGATCACGAATTCAAAGTAGATGAGAGTCCTAATAAAGTGGCTGTGGCTATCTCTAATCATGTTCAGCTGCTTGTGGGTGGAGAGTTAGATTTTACCAGGCTTGTGTTTTGTTTTGTTTTTCTGGCAGTGCTGCGTGGCTTGCAGGATCTTAGTTCCCTGACCAGGGGTCAAACCTGGGCCCCCTTCAGTGGAAGCTCGGACCCCTAACCACTGGACCACCAGGGAGTTCCCCAGGCTTGTGGTTTTACCAAGACTATTTTGTGGGAAGGAGGCAAGGGAGTTGAGGGTTGTAATGACAGAGTTTAGGATAAATTAAGAGGGAAGTGCAGCCATTGGGGAGTAGGGATGAAGGCTGGTGAAAAGACTGTAGGATCAAATGAATTGATGGTCCGGTAGGGTAGAAGGGCTGGCTGGATGCTGAGAGCTAGAGGGAGTGAGCTGGAAAGATAGGAGTTGGCGGTTACAGAGTGGTGTGTAGAAATTGAGATTATGGAAGAGGTGCAGTTATTGGATGGCAAGGTCTGCAACATGACCATGGGAGTGAGTGGCTGGTGTAGCATAGAGGTTACTGAACGGGAGGAGGTCAAGGAATTGATATGCTTGGGTATTGGAGGGTCATCTATATAAACCCTACATACTCTCATTGGATCAGGTTGCCGTGCTCAGAGATGACTTGGGTTAGAAATCAAGCTCTTCCTCCATTGCCTGGCTCTATATGTCAATTTTCTTTTTGGAAAGATGTAGATGTTGTTAGTTTCTATATCCTAGGGCTGTTGTGAGGACTAAATGAATTAATACACATAAAGCACCTAGAACAGTGCCTGACATATAGTAAGTGCAAAATAAGCTTTTATTTTTATTTGTATATTTATGACTAACAAATCCATAACTCTAGGTCAGATCTATCTTCACACAGACTCATGCGTGTTTTTTTTTTTTAATATTGAGTTGTTTATTTACTTTTGGCTGTGTTGGGTCTTTGTTGAGACTCTGTGTTTGTGGCACGCAGGCTTAGTTATCCTGTGGCACACGGGATCTTAGCTCCCTGACCAGGGATCGAACCCACGTCCCCTGTGTTGAAAGGTGGATTCTTAACCGCTGGACCATCAGGGAAGTCCCTCATGCATGTTCTTTTATAACAAAAATCCTAGAAATAGTTGTTTATACTTTTCTGCCCTTTCTCACCTCCATTTTCCCCTCTACTCTCTAAAATGAGTTTTTCCCCCTACCTCTCTGCTAAAAATGCTTTTGAAAAGTCACCAATGATGTTGATCTTGCCAAGTTCACTGATTAATTCTCAGTCTTCATCTTACAGCATTTGACATGGCTTTGATTATGTCTTGCTTCTGAAATCGTTATAAAAATTTTGGTTTTCCAGTGCATCTCATTCTCCTGGGCTTTCATCACTATTATCCCTTCTTAATCTCCTTTGCTGGGTCCTCTTCCTATTCCTGATAGATTGGCACATTTTTGAGGCTAAGTTTTTTTATCTATTTATACTTACACCCAAGCTGATCTAACCATACAGTTTCAAATAGCATCTGTGTGCTAATGCATACAAAATTTATATCTGTGATCTACTCATATATCTGACTTCCTACTGAACAACTCTATTTGGATGTCTACTGAACATCTCAAACTTAACTGTCCAAAACAGAACAGTTGGTTTCCACTCCACCCAGACCCGTTTCCCCAATTCAGCTAATGGTATCACCGTTCACTTATTCTCTCGGGCCTTAGAGTCATCCTTCACTCATGTCTTTTCCTCATCCTTCACAATCAATCCATTTAGCAAGTCCTGTTGGCTCCAACTTCAGATTAAATCTGGATTTGGACCACTTCTCACCACCTCTGCCACGTCATTCGAGTCCAACCCACCATCCTCCTTCTCTCTTGTGTCTTTGCTTTCATTCTTGCCCCTCTACAGTCTCCATCCAGCATCCAGGAGGCCTTTAAAAATGTAGATCAGTTTATGTCTTTCCAAATAACATAAACTGCAAATTTTACCATGGCTTTCCCTACTTGTGAAAGACTCAAGAGTCTCCCATGGCCCTGAGTGTAGTGTTTTTTGGCTTTCCTGCTGGTCAGTAAGCTGTGTGGGGGCTGAACAGTACCTGGCATTTCTTGAATCAGAATGCATAGATTTGGTGAAATGTTACGGAGACCTTAAAACAACTGTCTATTTGGTGCAGTAACGTGGGATAAATCTTGACGAAAGAAGAGGGAATAGCCTCTCCCACTGTTACTTTAACACTGTTATGATTGAATAAATTGTTGTTATGTGAACACATGATTACAGCCTGTAAGTGGATAAGGAAAAATGGAAACAGTTGTCACAATCACGGAATTATAAGTGAACATTTCTTTCAAACATTTAGTTCAATCATGTTACTTAAATTAAAAAAAAAAACCCAAACCTTTTTCTTTCTTTCTTTCTTTCTTTTTTAAAGGAAGGAGTCTTGTCAAGCCCCTCCACACGTCCCCAGAACAAGTTAGTACTGAGCCCACCGGGCCACCGTCCACAGGTAGGCCGTCCAACGCTCGCTTGCGTCGCGAAGAGCCACTCCCTCTGCTCCTTGCACTCCCTCCGCCCCACTTCCTCCCTCCAGGCCCCGCCCCGTACCGGTGCGCCTGCGCACGGGCGAACACGTGGCTGCCGCGGAGCCAGAGCAGCAATGGCGGCGGGTGGCGGAGGTGTTGCGGACTCCTTTTCCCCCGCGGGGGTCCCCTGCGCCTTCTCCCCGCAAAGCCAGGCCTATTTCGCTTTAGCGTCTACCGACGGTCACCTGAGAGTGTGGGAGACAGCCAACAACCGGCTGCACCAGGAGTACGTGCCTTCCGCGCACCTTAGCGGTACCTGCACCTGCCTGGCCTGGGCGCCAGCGCGGCTGCAGGCCAAGGTAAAGCGAGCTGGATGGCGCGGGGCGGGTGGCCGCTCAGGCTCAGCCTCAGCGCTTCGCGGCCCGGCGGCGCGCGGTCCGGCATCGCGCGTGGCCCTCCGAGGCCCGGGGCGAGGAGGCACAGCGCGATGGAGGCGCGCGCTGGGCCCACACCGTCAGCCCCGTGCGTGGCCTGTCCTGAGGGCAACGAGGGAGGGTGCGGCCGGATCCGACGGGCAGCGGACCGGAGCCCTCCTGGCGGGCTCCATGCGGTCTGGGCCCAGCCGTCGCGGGGGCCGCCATGTTCGCCGAGGCCCCGGGTCCCCCAGGGGCGGCTTCCTGCTACCAGGCCTGGCTCTCCTGCTTGCGCTTTTCAGAGCTCTGGCTTTTGACAGAGCACCCACCTTGGGGCTGTATTGTTCTTCTCCGACCCCTACCCAGCTCATCGGCCTTGCGCTGGGCAGTTAGAATGAACAAGTCTATTTCTTTGCTTCCGGACACCCCCCTCCACCCCCCACCCTTGGGGGCCGGCTCACCACGTGTTCTCTTCCACGTTCAGGATGTGACTATTCGAAAGTGTTGACTTTTCCCAGGCTCGTTTCCATTCTAAGCCATCTGAACCTTCTTGCTTTTAAAGTTTTAACATCTGCTCGGCTCCCCCTTTATACATCCTCTTTTCCCCAAGTCTGAAGTCTGCATTAGGATATGGAGGTAAAGTGAAGTTGTAGTTTAACTTAACGAACAGTCCAGGTGGAGTTTCTCTTACACGGGGCAGTGCTGAGTTAGGGAAGGCTTTTCACTCTTAGGGACTCAATGAAAGATGTCATTCACTGTGGAGTCACTTGGCTACATCTGCACTAATTCACACGCACGTGGGAACTGTGTTTATAAGGTAGCCAACCCGAATCAGTGCATTGTGATTTGGAAGCATCAGGTATTGAGTTGTGTTGTATTTAGCTGACACTGTGTGTAAACCTTAAAAAGTTAGTGTTTAAACACATACACACAAAAGAAGAAAAAAGTGTTTAGTATAGATCTTAACTCCACCTGACTATCCTAGGGAACTTTCTGCTAACTTTTTAGGTTGAAAGTAGGGATACATCTAACTTGTTATACTTTGGATGAGTATGTTTAGGTGTTTTTCAGATCTTAAGCTAGATTTTCATAGTTTCTGGATGAAGTGACTCCTGTTGATCATTAAAGAGACCATATCAGGGCCCTTAAGTCAAGCACAAAACTAGGACTTGAAAAAAAATCAGTTGTCATTAAGATGACGGCACTTTGCATATTTCTCCTTTTCAAATTTCTGTGTTTGTATTTTAACAGTCTTGTAAAGTGTTAATAATTCTAATGGTGAGAGGAAATGTGGAGCAGTGGTTAGATGCATGGACCCAAACTATACTTCCTAGCTTTGAACCCAGGCTTGACTTCATCATAGAATTGTGCCTCTAAATGGGAATAATAGTACTCACCTCATAGAGTGGTTGTGAAGGTTAACATACTTAATGATGCATAAAGCATTTAGAGTAGTTCTTGGTATGTAAGTGCTGCAAGTGTTAATTGTTGTTATTACCTCTTATTTGCATGGTTAGTCCTGCAAGGTAGATAAAGACTAACTTTTTGCTTTGTTCGTGAAGAAGAAACTGAGGCTTTGGAAAACTAAGCAACTTGCAAAAAAAAAAAAAAATGGAAGCAGGACTAGAATGCAGGTATTTAGAGCCCAACTCTCTATTATCTGGAACAAATCATTCCTATTAGGCTGGCAGATATTTGTCACCCACTTGATTTTCTCTTGACTTACAATCATATTGTATGTGTCAGGAGTAAAACTTTTGCCTGGTCTTAAATTTCCTGTTAAAAGTCAGTTTTGGATTATTTATAGCAGCCTGATACAATAGAAAAAGACCTAGATTTGGTTTCATACCCAGGACTCAAACTTGTTTTGTCACATTGAGCAAGTCACTTTACTTTTGGAGGCCTCCTTGAAAAAGAGTTGGGCTACACTTAAAAAAAAAGTTCTTACAGGTTTCAGTGTCCTTTTACTTGTATGCTCTCACTTTAGTCACCTGACTCTGTGAAATGCCCTATAATTGTTAGATTTTTAAAAACTGAGAATCAGAACTAAGAACGTTTAAATGACTTCACCAAAGCCTTATTAACCAATGAAGTAACTGTGGCCACTAGAGTCAAAGTACTTTGACTCCTGGTCCAGTGCTCTTACTGTAACCTTAGATCTTGAGTCACAGAATTGAGAGTTGGGAAGATGTGATTTTTAAAGATAGCGGTTGCTACAAATCACTCTTCATTTTCTACCTTTGCTGCCAGGTCCCTGGGTTATGATCCTTGCCACTTAAGTTTTAAGATGCTCTCTTAAGCCCTTATTTTACATGTAAATCAGTTTGTAGGAGTATTCTGCATCTGGTTCAGTAACTGGCAGTTTGCCACCCAAGGACAAAGTTTGGTGACATTACTCTTATCAGTGGAGAAAAATGAGTTGGTGCTGGGTTTCTTGGGTAACAGGAGCTAAAGCAGTGGTTCATAAATTTTTAGAAAAATTAGATTGCTCCTTGTTCTTGGTCACAAAATGATTATAATTCTTTGCATTTATGTCACAATAGTTTTTAGAAGGTTTTTGTATATATTAATAGCTGAGCATTTTATTTGGGTGATGGAGCCTGGGGGGAAGAGGACCTCAGATGATGAGAAAAGTGCAAGGAGATGGATTGATGGACTATGTATGCACGGATGCTGTTTTTAGAGTTCCTCAGGTTTATGTGTGTAAACTGAAGCTGACATGTTAAATGATATGCCAGAGGCACACAGTAAGTGGCTGAGCTACCCAGGAACTGACCCTGCTATTTCATTGCTTCTTTAAGATCCAAACTTTTCAATTTTTCCTTCTCTAACTGCTGTGGAGCCCTGAAGAAACAGACTGGCTACCACAATAAATGCATTTATGTTACTTTGCTGTCACTGCAGTTAAAATGACCCCATATAGCTTAGTGCTTATTAAAGGAAGCACATGGCATTTCAGGCATTGGACAGGGCAAGCACAGTAGCATTAAGGATGTTTCTAGGAAAAATCTGAGCATCCCCAGTCCTAACCCTTAGGGACGCAGCACAATCCAGTTGTGTTCCTGTATAATGCTCTGTCTTAAGATCTCTCCAGTGTTTAAACTTCAGAAGGCTATGGTTTGCCTAATAAATCTTATTGGCAGAAATAGAAGTTCCTGTGTATTAGAATTTGTTTTTGATGTAAATACTGTATGTAATTATATGTAAAATGCACACATTTTGTTCATTGTTACCCATGAAACTTAGACATTTGCCAGAGTAAGTGACAGTAAGATAGGCCGAGAAATGGCATAGGAGACTAATTGCAGAGTGAAACTTGAAACTTTGCCATAATTTTCAGTGACTAGAGGTCAGTATTTTTCAAAAATAGGTTTTGAACCTAGTGGATTGTGAAATATATTCAGTGGGTTGTGACAGCAATACAAAGATGAAGTAGACAATATTAGAGTGTATTTTGCATGGTAAAGGGTAAGTTTTTTGGTGAAATTTGTTTCGGCTACATACACATGTTTTTATGAGTGTGTGTATTGGCTTTCCACGTAAACTCTTTTCTTACTCTGGGATCTTAGTCTAAAGAGTCAGGGCTTAATTGATCAAAATCAGACTTCTCATCACCTGGATGTGCTTTTTCTCTCTGTCTTCACTTCATTTGTACTATGCCTTGCTTTTATAAATCATGCACATTTAGACTCACTCAGCCTTCTGATTGCCTTCTAGATCAAATACTGCTTTCTTGAGACTGCTCTTGGCATTTATTGCTTAGCTTGGTCAGCCCTTCACATTGGAAAAGACTCTTTAGTCTACGTAATAGACCAAATCCTTTTGGTCTTCGTTCCAGGTATTTTCTGGAACTCAGATTTTCTTTTTTTCTTTCTTTTTTTCGGTCACGCCACAAGGCTTGTGGGATTTTTGTCCCCTGACCAGGGATTGAACCTGGGCCCCTGCAGTGAAAGTGCCAGGGTCCTAACCACTTGACCTCCAGGGAATTCCCTGGAACTCAGATTTTCTGATCACAGATATATGAACTAAATTTTTAGCCTACCCTTTCCATTACTTTATATATTTACACATGTAATTAATGTGCACATGACATGAAACAAAGCAGTATGACTAAGACATTAAAGAAGAAATACAGACAGTTCAGATATACCGTGTCTGTAATGCAGAGCAGAGCATGACTTATGTCATAGAGAAAGAAGAGGTGTTTGTGGAGAGATCATATTTGAGGTGGACCTTGAAGCAAGGATCGATTTTTAACCAAATTGATAATTGAGACGGATAGAAAAAGGCCCCTCCCAAAAGAGGAAAAAGCAAATGGGAACGTATTCGTGATTAGGGAGTGCAGTGTAAGGATGGAATTGGAAATAAGACTGGAAAAGGTGGTTTGGAGGCAAATTGTGGATGCTTTTGAATGCCAAACAGGTTGTGTGTGTGTGTGTGTGTGTGTGTGTGTGTGTGTGTGTGTGTGTGTGTGTGTGTGTGTGTGTGTGTGTGTGTGTGTGTGTGTGTGTGTGTGTGTGTGTGTGTGTGTGTGTGTGTGTGTGTGTGAGAGAGAGAGAGAGAGAGAGAGAGAGAGAGAGAGAGAGAGAGAGAGAGAGAGAGAGAGAGAGAGAGAGAGAGAGAGACGCGGGCCTCCCACTGCTGTGGCCTCTCCCGTTGCGGAGCACAGGCTCCGGACGCGCAGGCCCAGCGGCCATGGCTCACGGGCCCAACCGCTCCGCGGCATGTGGGATCCTCCGGGACTGGGGCACGAACCCTCGTCCCCGGCATTGGCAGGCGGACTCTCAACCACTACACCACCAGGGAAGCCCTACCAAACAGTTTTTTTGATGTACTCTTCTCTGGGGAGTCATTGAAATTTTTGATCACAGAAATAACAGGTTCTGATAGAAAATGCCAACAAAAGTCTGTCATAATCTATAATCATCAGTACCACTAAACTCTTGGTTTCAGAAATATTTAGTAATGGGGTAATAGTTAAAATACTAGATTTCACTAAAATGCACATTGGTTATATAAACTTCTTATCTGGTTGATGTCTTACTTTTTTGGACATGCACATCCTGCTGAATGGGAAGTTATTTTTAAAAGGATCATCCAACTCGGAGAAAACATACATGAGTCATTAGTTCTTTGAGGTTAATTAATTGGATTATTTAGGTTTAGACCAGTGATCCTCAAAATTGGGCATAGATTCTGTGATACTCCTACCACTAGCCTCTGCTTGCTTCTCCTAAAAATAGAGGTTTTGCTGATAGGGAAATCAGGGCTTTGAATATGTTAACGTTTAATTTCTAAAATTTCTTTGTGCTTTTTAATGCAAATTCACATCTGCAGAAAAACATACATATTTGGACCAGCCTATGTTTCATACGTTAGAAACCTCATTGTAGATATAATTTTAATTTGATTTGGGGAAAACCAAGAATAGAAGAAATACTCTCTAGAATCTTTCAGAGGAGAGTTTTCTGATGAGGTAGTAGTAGGTTGGTATAATTTCCTCTGTTGTCCTTGTCTGAAATAGGTGTTTGTGTCCATAAGCTTATGCAGAAACCACATTTGCCCTCTGGAATCATTCAGAGGTGGCTTTAGAAATTCATGTAACTGAAGGTGGGGCCTAGGACACTTCCTGACTAAGAATGTTACTGAGGGGACCATCAGACGTTTTTATACTTCGGCTATTAATTGTGACTTCTCTTTTGAGTTTATTAATGTAGATACATTTCTCAGGACTTGCAAAATGTTCACTTTTTCTGTATTTAAAGTTATCTTATTTTTTGTTAAATCTTTTAACTTTTTGTTGACTTAGAGCGTCCAATGAATCAAATTCTTCAAAAGTAACATCTCTAGAGGATAACTAAGAGAAAATAAAAGGAAAATGCCTTATAAATCTGCTCCTTGATTTTCTTTATGCCCTGGTAACATCGTAGTTTTCATTAGTGGTTTTCTGGGTTGGGCAGATTTTATGTATCCTGGGCTGCTTTTTTGTGCTGTGGAGCAAAGATCTTCCACTATGGAGAAAATGTTCTCTTTTCTGTAATATTGGTCTCTTTTACACTAAAAGAATGGATTTCTCAGAACTTCTTTATGCTAAAACATAGGCTAGCAAGCTTTAATTTTAAAAAATTATAAACATATGGAAGAAAAGTTCCAAAATTATAAATTATTATTCAGCATTATAAACTCTAAAGTAGTACTCTATAGTTGTGATCAATTGGTTGTCTTTCTGACGGATAGACAGGAGCTGTTCGTTTCATTTTTTGAATTAAATCAAAGAAGTCTTGGTCTGTTTGACACTAGATTGAAACTTGTGCCTCTTAAGTCATTAGAATCACGAAGACAACATGGAACTTTCATACTGACCCTTAAAGAGTCATTGGAGCAACTTCTCTAGTGTGTGCTTTGCACTGCTGTACGAGTTACAACCATTTTTTGACTCTTAAGTGAGGTAATTGTATGTTTATAACTATAAAAACATTTGAGTCCCTTTTCCTGAAAATGAAGCCAGAATGCAAGGGAAGCTTTTGGGGGAGGGGGAAAGCATTGGCTGCTTGTGTATGGATCTGTAATCTCTTTGCGTTGGAGTGGAGGCTTCACTTTGACCTGTTGGGAATGGTTGGTTTCCGAGAAGTGGAAGCAGCATTGAGGCTGTTTGGACCTGTTAAGAGTAGAATACTACCAAGAGCATACTCAGTTATCCTATTTGCCTTCCTTTCAGAGAGGTAGGAGATGGGGACAGAGTATTATGAGTTCTTTCCATTGGAGTAATTATTTTCCAAGTAGTGAGAAAGAAATAATCTGAGAGCAAATCACATCTCCACTTTAAAAAAAAAATATTTCTTAGAAGCAGTCACATTCATTTGTGGGCTAGTGGGCATTTGCATTTATGCATTAATGATGTTTCAGTGTTTGAAATAATAAAGTAAAAAATTGTTTTTTCTCTTTTTTCCAGGAAGGTCCACAGAGGAAAAAAAGGAAATCAGAAGCTATAGGGACAAGTAACCAGGTTGATTTGTTGGCTCTTGGTACAGCAGTTGGTAGTATTTTATTATACAGTACAGTAAAAGGAGAATTACACAGTAAATTGATAGTAAGTATGTGTGTGTGTGTGTGTGTGTGTGTGTGTATTTTATATAAAAGAGAGATGACGGGAAACTGATTAGAGATTTATTAAAAACTAAGCAGCTTAGGATATGCTATAGGATCTGCAGTATGGGAGCATTTTTCTGCCCTTTCCATATTTAAAATTTTGAACCGTAATATTTGTTAAAGCTGTGATAGGTAACTTAGTCATTATTATAAGTCAGGATATGAAGAGTGTGAAGAACTATTGACTAGGCTTAAAATAAGAAAGGGTAGAAAGAATTCTGAGTATCACAGACAGCAGCTGCAGAAGGAGCGCACCACCTCCAGGGCTAGGGAACGAGGGAGGTGGTGGAATTGTTGCTGAAACTCAGACCTTTGAGAAGCAGGTATTGCTCTCTGTGCTGATGTCTTTTGCGGGAGAGTGGCCCCATAGACTTGCGGTCCAGACCTCTGAGGAGGGGGTTTTAGCTGACGGCTGGTGTCTCTCAAGGCAACTGATGAGACTGTCTCTCCAGGTGTTGAAAAAACTGCATATTGGGTTCAGCTGCTGCCAAAAGGATTGCCGCTGCTGGGGTGAAGAAATGTTGGGGTGATGCAAACTGGGAGACAGGAAGGAACACCTCCATTGTTCCTCCTCCAGACTTGTCTCCCTCCTGCACCCTTATTGGGGGAGCCTACTAACGATCCAGCTGGCAAAGCAGAAATGGGATTTGCAGAGTCCCAGCCCCAGCATCCAGAGCAGAGAAGTGAGGGCTTGGTGCTGCAAGACAGTAACTTAACTGGCATAATGTATTTCAGACAGTGTCTACTACAGTATGTTTTTGGTGTTCACTTAACTCCTATCTGTATATAGGAATGCTTTCTGTATATATGAATAAAGAATGTTTTTTCTTTTAAGTAACATCTATCCATAGACAATTTGGAACTACCTGAAGTTGAAAAGGGAAAACAATTATACCTAAGTTTATCACCGAGAGATCCTCTTTTGATAGATTGCATATTTCTTTGCTTTATGCATATGTTCAAAAAATACAGTTGGGTTCTGTCTGTTCATCTATTTTGTATTCTGATATTTTCCATTAAATTACAACATGAGTAGTTTTCATATTTGTCGAGAACTAGTTAAACATTTTTAGTGACTGCATAAAATCCTGTAAATGGGGTAGTCCATTGGTGGTTTAACTGTTACTGACCATTTAGATGGTTTCCGATTTTTTTGTGATAAAACTCTTTTCTTCTTACACGGGTTCCCAGAATTACTAACCTGTAATTAATGAGTCAAAGGTATGAGTGTTAAGCCTTTTTATACATAGTATAACAATTTTCTGAAAGTTTTCCTGATTTGTACTTGTGTCAGCAGTGGAAGGACGGTACGTGTATTTCAGTAGTGTTTTTGCCATCATTGATTATTCCATTAAAACAGCAGTAAGGCTAACAAAAAACCCCAGCTAATTTGATAGGTGAAAATTTTTATCTGATTTTTAAATCTGCATTTAAAAATATATCACTTGTTGGGACTTACGTGGTGGGGCAGTGGTTAAGAATCCACCTGCCAATGCAGGGGACACGGCTTCGAGCCCTGGTCCAGGAAGATCCCATGTGCCGCAGAGCAACTAAGCCTGTGCACCGCAACTACTGAGCCTGCGCTCTGGAGCCTGTGAGCCACAACTACTGAGCCCGCATGCCACAACTACTGAAGCCCACGTGCCTAGAGCCCGTGCTCTGCAACAAGAGAAGCCACCGCAATGAGAAGCCCGCACACAGCAACGAAGAGTAGCCCCCGCTCGCTGCAACTAGAGAAAGCCCGCGCACAGCAATGAAGACCTAACGCAGCCAAAAATAAATAAATAAATAAATTTAAAAATAAAAATAAAAGGGCTTCCCTGGTGGCGCAGTGGTTGAGAGTCCGCCTGCCGATGCAGGGGACACGGGTTCGTGCCCCGGTCCGGGAAGATCCCACATGCCGCGGAGCGGCTGGGCCCGTGAGCCATGGCCGCTGAGCCTGTGCGTCTGGAGCCTGTGCTCCGTAACGGGAGAGGCCACAACAGTGAGAGGCCCGTGTACCACAAAAAAATAAAAAAATAAAAATAAAAATACATCACTTGTTTTTATATTAAAGATTATAAAAATAATATACAACTGAAAAAAATTTAAAGCATTCAGAGGTATATGTAAAGGAAATCTCCCTTTATTCCTCCTTCCTCCGAGTTGAGTGGGGTCCTCATGTGGGCTTTTACCCCACTATAGTTTGGGTCTCATCCTTTGATTTGGTCAGTTTTCTGTGGTCAGTAGGTACCTAGTATCTGGTGCACTGTGATAGCTACTTTACTCAGTTACTCTGGCTGCAGACATGATGCTGATGGAGCCTAGAACTCCTTTTTAGATCAGTTTGATACCTCCCAGGATTATATATAAATCTTTAACAGGGAATGAGTTTATTAGAAAGGAACCAAGAGGGTCAGGGCAAGGAGTGTTGGGATGATGTGGTGAGGTAGAAAGGGCCCAGGCTTTGGAACTAGTGTATCCTGAGGTTGAATCCTGCTAGTTATATGATCAAGGATAAGTAGTATAACTTCTCATCTCTTCAGTATTATATAACCTACGTTGCATGACTTTGAGATTTAGACATAATTATATATTGAAAGTGCCTAGTATAGTGCCTGGCGTGTAATTGGTATTGGGTAAATGTTTGTTGAATGAGTAACTAATGGATGAGTGGACACTTGCTAGATGGCTTTCCAAAAAGGTACGCTAGCCCCTAGCAACGTATGATAGTGCCCTGTAATCTTACCAGGGTGGATATAATCTAAACAAATTGGTAGATGAACAGACTGAAAATGTTACTTTGTTTTGCTTAGTATCTCCTGAATTACTATTAAAAATTTTCTTACTGAATTCTTTCTATGGAATTTATCTGTTCATACCCTTTGTTCAGTTCTTTGTGTGTGTGGCTATAATGTAGGACTTAGTTCTTTGAGTAGATAGCTGATAGGAAGGAGGGAAGTAACTGAACTTAGTAGTTAAAAATATTTTTCTCTTGGATTTCCCTGGTGGCGCAGTGGTTAAGAATCCGCCTGCCAATGCAGGGGACACGGGTTCGAGCGCTAGTCCGCGAAGATCCCACGTGCCACGGAGCAGCTAAGCCCGTGTGCCACAACTACGGAAACTGTGTTCTAGAGCCTGCGAGCCACAACTACTGAAAGCCCACTCTCCTAGATCCCATGCTCCGCAACAAGAGAAGCTACCGCAATGAGAAGCCCGCGCTCCGCAACGGAGAGCAGACCCTGCTCACCGCAACTAGAGAAAGCCTGCGCACGGCAACAAAGACCCAACGCAGCTAAAAAATAAATAAATTTATTTTTAAAAATTTTTCTTTTGAGGTGGGAGCAATCTGTATGATAGAGGTAGTGATTTTGAGTTTTAACTTTTATGCTTAGATATGTACACAGTGGTGACTCATTGTATGTATATTTAATGTGAATTCAGATGGAAAGAATGAAAACAATAATTGCTCACAGTGTAGGTGATTTAGCACCTTAATTCTGCTGAATGAGCTTGTCCTGGAATGTGTGTGAGACGGGAGACTTGAATTTGCTCTTTCCCAGTTGATGTCTCCATTCCTGTGTGCCTCTGAGTGAGCGAGCATCTTGCTGTGCTGAGTATGTTTAAAGTTTCATTCATATGGTATGAGCTGCAACACAAGGAAACATTTAGTGTTTCCCTGAAGGAACATTGATTTTTAAAGTTGAGAGATTTGGTATAAAGGGATTTTCAAGGATAGTTTTAACTAGACATGATTTTAAACCCTTTAAGATTTGACTTTATTAGTTCACTCAAGTGTCCCAAACTTTTTGCCACTGTACATGAAGCATTTTATCATGCTTAGTGCTGGCATTCCTGTCAAAAGCAGGTGGCATTTAGGACTAGTGTCCTTTGACTTATGATGTAGAAGTATGTTTTTCCAGCAGAGGAGAAGGGAAAGTTAACATTTGATAAAGTTATAGAAGATTTATCTCATTTTTGATATTGGAAATGGATAGATGCATTTTAGTTAGGTTAATGGGTAGGCTTTTTTAGTTAGGTTAAGGCCTAACATTTTAGTTAAGTGTTTAGTAATGATTCTAGGGTGCATATTGTCATATCAGATGAGCTTTATTTTTATTTTAATTTTTTTTAAATCTGCAGAGTGGTGGACATGACAACAAAGTCAATTGCATACAGTGGCATCAAGACAATGGCTGTTTGTATAGTTGTTCAGATGATAAACATATTGTGGAATGGAACACACAGACGTGCAAAGTAAAGTGGTGAGTAACATTGATGGTTCTGGGGTAACTTGGTTACTGTTTGGGAATGCATTAGAGTTTGACAAATCTTGATGTAAGTAAAGTTTGATATTGGACACAGTGGGGAATGTAGACACTAGTAAGGTTATAGACTGTTCTCAAGGAACATTTAATCAAATTGGACATGGAAGATGTTAACACATAAAAGTTAGATAATGGTACAAGAGTAAAATAACTGCACAAGAGATGCCATGAGGTAGCAAGTAATTACTGGTCAGATGATTAGGATAGTGTTGGGAAGGCCTGGTGGAAGAGAAGGGTTTTCACCTGGGTCTTCTAGGAGAGGTAAGATTTGGAAAGAAGAGGGTGGGAGGATCCTCTTGAGGGTGGGGAAAGGAAGGTGGGGTGGGGATGTGGTAGGAACAAAGGCTAGGAGAAAGGGAAGTTAAAGATTTGCTTGGAACCCAGTAGAGGAATTTAGAGGAGGCCCATATTAGGGAATAATGGTTGGTGGAGGATATGAGCCAAAGTATCTTATAAGAGAGTCTGGCCTTAAGTGTCATAGATAAAAATCTCAGACAACTCTTCTAGTTCAAGCACCTAATCCTGTGATTGACTGCATAGTAGATGCTCAGTGAATGTGGGCAGTTGAATGCGGTTGAACTTACGTGGATGAGGACCCTAAGGAGGATAATGATGCCCATGGTCTTACAGCTAATAAGTGGCAGGGGAGTTCTAATCTTGCTGTCTTGAGTTCTGGCACAGTGGTTTTCTACTGTAGTCAGACTTCTTTTGTGGAGTTTTAGATTCTGTTTGGTAAGCATGAGACACTGAAGGTCAATGTCTTGGGAACAGAGTAACCAAAATAATGCTTTAGGAAGAAAATTTGCCAGCACTGTGTAAAATATATGGGAAGGAGCTAGTGCAGAGGCAGAGGAGCTAGATCCTGGGTGGTGGTTTTAATAGTCCGGGCGTAGGATGGTAAGAGTGGGAAGAATGGAAAAGGTACCAACCAAGAAGAATCTTGGGTAGGATTGGGGGAGGGGGTGCTATTGAGTGAAGAAAGGAGTTAAATAAAATGTAACTAAGTTTTCAGCTTTCTGAACTTACTAGGTGTCTAGTGGTGCAGTTAATAGAAACTCAGAAGAGGGAAGTGGTTTTAGAGTTTTTAAGCAAATTGAGTTTGAAATAACACATGAAAGGCAAGACCCAGCAGAAGGGGTGGTGATAGAGGCTTAGAATTTTAAGGAGGGTTTGGGGCTGGAGGTGCAGAGAATAATCATTTGCCTAGAGGTTCAGTAAGTGCATTCCATTTACCTGCGGTGGTAGTTTCCATACTCACAGTTGTAAAGAGACGCCTGTGGAGATTCTCATCCACTAGGTCAAGGGTGGGGCCCATGCAGCTGTACTTTCTAAATGCTGTCTGGATGAGAGTTCACCAAGCCACATCCTTCACATACGGACTAATAATGTTCAAGGCACCGTTCAACATATACACAGTATTGTATTTGTAACACTGCGAGGTGGTCTCCATCCCTGTTTTATAGTTAAGAAATAGGTTGAATCACAGCATGAGCTTTCATCCAAACTGTGCTGTCTCATATAATATTTTGTTTCCACTTTCATTCTTGGCATTCTTACGCTATAGGTAACTGATTTTATTTTCCATTTTAGGTATTATCTGTTGATTTCCTACTATGGAAGATGAGGATTTAGCTCTTAGCCTCTACCTTTTTCTGTCCCCATTTTCCCGATGTTGTAATGTCACACTTTGATTAAGTAGTATTCTTTGTTCACATTATGCCTACTTAAATATTGTTACAGATGAGACTTGGACTGTACTGTTTATATTATCTTTTGGCACAAAATTTTGCTTTTCTTGGGGTTTATAATTGCTTTATTGTTCATTTGCTTAGTTTTGTATATACCTCATTAGTTCAGTCTCATTCCTGCAGTAGTGTAAATCTCATTTATTTTCAGACACATCAGTTAATCAATCAGTTATTTAATCTTTGGAGGCGTCCCTCCAGTTTCATTTATTTCTTGGAGGACTTCTCTGCCTTCTTCCAGTGATAATCCTGAGATTTCCTTTCATCATCTTGAAAATTCTCTTGTCAGATGGAGCCTCTGTTTCCTGGATCCCATTTTTCTCTTTGTTGGTTTATTCCTTTTTTTTGGTGACACACAAATTGGTAGCTTCCTGGAAGACAAGCAAAATCTCAATAAATTTACCATCCATGTCTTCCAGTGTCTTTATTCTATCCTCACAGTTGATTGATAATTTGAAGATACAGACTTTTGGGTTGGAAATAATTCCCCTCAGGATTTTTTTTAAATTAATTATTTATTTATTTTTGGCTGCGTTGGGTCTTTGTTGCCACGTGCAGACTTTCTCTAGTTGGCAGCGAGCAGGGGGTTACTCTTCGTTGCGGTGCACAGGCTTCTCATTGCAGTGGCTTCTCTTGTTGTGGAGCACGGGCTTCAGGCGCTTGGGCTTCAGTAGTTGTGGCTCGCAGGCTCTAGAGCACAGGCTCAGTAGTTGTGGCGCATGGGCTTAGTTGCTGCTCTGCATGTGGGATCTTCCCGGACCAGAGCTCGAACCCATGTCCCCTGCATCGGCAGGGGGATTCTTAACCACTGCGCCACCAGGGCAGCCCTCCCCTCAGGATTTTGAAGCATTGGTTCGTTGGTTTTTTGGCTTTGTTCATTATTTTTATAATTTAAAATATCCTGTGCTTTTCTTTCTTCGGTCAGTGAATTATGTTGGCACTTGAGGGACCATTTAGCCTGGGAATTCATGTTCTGCCTTCTTCTCATACTGTGTATTTGATAATTCCTTCTCTTTTCTTTGATTTTTCTCTTATACTACATACTGTTATTTAGGTGTTATATCTCCTGGACTAATCCTTTTGGTTTCTTACCTTATTTTCATTTTCTCTTTTGTCTTTTTCTTCTGTTATCTGGGAAATTGCTTCAATTTCACCTTCTAAATCTTGTATTGAATTTTTAAGTTTCTCTAATTAAATTTTTAACTTCTGGGAGCTATTTTTCATTCTTTGAGTATTTCTTTTTTGTTGCCTCATGCTTCTGTCATGTGTATAATATTTTCTAACTCTCTGAAGATATTATAGGATTTAAACTTTTTTACTTTTCGTCATCTCCCTCTTGAGAATGTGTTTTGATTTTTGTTTGATTTTGGTTTCTTTCATGTTAAAGGCATTCTTCAAGTGACTGGAGATCCTTGGCTGCCTGTTGGTTTTCGAAAATGAAACATTGAAAAGCTGATTGGAAAGCCATTGTGGATGTGTGGCTCTGTTGCTGGGCTTCATTTGTAGAGTGATTGGGAGGCCTTCAGTATCAGGATGTGTAGGTCATTCCTCTGGAACCTGTCACATTTCCCAGAGAGGAATCTTCTGATCTAGTGCTTTTCAAGCTTTAATGTGCACATATGTTATGTGTGTTTACAGATCTGATTTAGTAGGTCTAGGTTGGGGCTTGGGAATTCTAACAAGTTCCCAGTTTCTGCTGATGGAGGAGGGTTACACAAGTAACAGGGGACAGGGGTGTGGTGGTGTTGGCTCTGTGCTGGCCTTTTCAGTGCTCAGTGGTGAAATAGATTGAGGAAGCTTGTCAGGATGGTGATCATGTCTTTTTTTTAAAAGTGTGTCAATTCAGTGAGTAGATGCTGAATAAGGAATACAGGTGAGTGTTGAAGCTTGGGGAATTGGTGAGAAATTGTCAAGAATGTTAGGAACCAATGAGGGTAAAGGAAAAGTTCTCATACATTATTGTTGCATTTCCTTGATTATTGGTGAGGTTGGGTGTTTTCATGTTTATTGACCAGTTGTATTTCTTCTATGAATTGCTTATTTATATATCCTTTGTCTATTTTTTTTTTTTTTCTTTTTTTTTTTTTTTGCGGTATGCGGGCCTCTCACTCTTGTGGCCTCTCCCGTTGCGGAGCACAGGCTCCGGACGCGCAGGCCCAGCGGCCATGGCTCACGGGCCCAGCCGCTCCGCGGCATATGGGATCCTCCCAGACCGGGGCACGAACCCGTATCCCCTGCATCGGCAGGCGGACTCTCAACCACTGCGCCACCAGGGAGGCCCCCTTTGTCTATTTTTATTTTGAGTTTTTTTTTAAACTCAAGGAGTTTCTTGAATATAAAGAGCTATTTATGTATTCTGAGTATTAATTCTTTGCCTATATATTTTTTTCTTTTTTTTAATAGATCTTTATTGGAGTATAATTACTTCACAATACTGTGTTAGCTTCTGTTGCACAACAAAGTGAATCAGCCGTATACGTACACACGTCCCCATATCCCCTCCCTCTTGAGCCTCCCTCCCATCCTCCCTATCTCACTCCTCTAGGTCATCACAAAGCACCTAGCCGATCTCCCTGTGCTATGCGGCTGCTTCCCACCAGCCAACTCTTTTACATTCGGTCGTGTATGTGTGTCGATGCTACTCTCACTTCGCCCCGGCTTCCCCCTCCCCCCACCCCATGTCCTCAAGTCCATTTTCTGTGTCTATCTATCTATTCCTTCCCTGCAACTAGGTTCATCAGTACAACTTTTTTTTAGATTCCATATATATGCATTAGCATACGGTATTTGTTTTTCTCTTTCTGACTTACTTCACTCTGTATGAGAGACTCTAGGTCCATCCACCTCACTACAGATAACTCAATTTGGTTTCTTTTTATGGCTGAGTCTTTACCCATTCATCTGTCGATGGACATTTAGGTTGGTTCCATGTCCTGGCTATGGTAAATAGTGCTGCAGTGAACATTGTGGTACACGTCTCTTTTTGAATTTGGTTTTCTCAGGGTATATGCCCAGTAGTGGGATTGCTGGGTCATATGGTAGTTCTATTTTTAGTTTTTTAAGAAACCTCCATAGTGTTTTCCATAATGGTTGTATCAGTTTACATCCCCACCAACAGTGCAGGAGGGTTCCCTTTTCACCACACCCTTTCCAGCATTTATTGTTTCTAGATTTTTTGATAATGTCCATTCTGGCTAGCATGAGGTGATACCTCATTGTAGTTTTGATTTGCACTTCTCTAATAATTAGTGATGTTGAGAATCTTTTCATGTGCCTCTTGGCCATCTGTATGTCTTCCTTGGTGAAATGTCTATTTAGGTCTTCTGCCCATTTTTTAACTGGACTGTTTGTTTTTTTGATTTTGAGCTCCATGAGCTGTTTGTATATTTTGGATATTAATCCCTTGTCCGTTGTTTCATTTGCAAATATTTTCTCCATTCTGAGCGTTGTCTTTTTGTCTTGTTCATGGTTTCCTTTGCTGTGCAAAAGCTTTTAAGTTTAATTTAAAGTCCCATTTGTTTATTTTTGTTTTTATTTCCATTACCCTAGGAGATTGGTCAAAAAAGAACTTGCTGTGGCTCACTTCAGCGTGTTTTTCCTATGTTTTCCTCTAATAGTTTTATAGTGTCTGGTATTACATTTAAGTCTTTAATCCATTTGGAGTTTATTTTTGTGTATTGTGTTAGGTAGTGTTCTAATTTCATTCTTTTACATGAAGCTGTCTAGTTTTCCCAGCACCGCTTATTGAAGAGGCTGTCTTTTCTCCATTGTGTGTTCTTACCTCCTTCGTTGTAAATTAGGTGCCCATATGTGCATGGTTTTATCTCTAGGCATTCCGTCTTGTACCATTGATCTATATTTCTGTTTTTGTGTCAGTACCATACTGTTTTGATTACTGTAGCTTTGTGGTGTAGTTTGAAGTTGGGTAGGCTCATTCCTCCAACTCCATTTTTCTTTCTCAAGATTGCTTTGGCTATTCATTGTCTTTTGTGTTTCCATACAAATTGTAAAATTTTTTGTTTTAATTCTGTGAAGAATGCCATTGGTAGTTTGATAGGGATTTGCACTGAATCTGTAGATTGCTTTAGGTAGTATAGTCATTTTCACAGTATTGATTCTTCAAATCCAAGGACATGGTATATTTCTCCATCTGTTTATGTCATCTTTGATTTCTTTCGTCAGTGTTTTATAGTTTTCTGAGTACAAGTTTTTCGCCTCCTTAGGCAGGTTTATTCCTCAGTATTTTATTATTTTTGTTGCAGTGGTAAATGGGAGTGTTACCTTACTTTCTCTTCCTGGTATTTTGTTGTTGGTTTAGAGGAATGCAAGAGATTTCTGTGCATTTATTTTGTATCCTGCCACCTTACCAAATTCATTGATTAGTTATAGTTCTAGTAGTTTTCTGGTGCCATCTTTAGGACTTTCTATGTATAGTATCATGTCATTGGCAAACAGTGACAGTTTTACTTCTTTTCCAATTTGTATTCCTTTTATTTCTTTTTCTTCTCTGATTGCCATGGCTAGGCAATGGCATGCCAAAACTATGTTGAATAAGAGTGGCGAGAGTGGACATCCTTGTCTTGTTCCTGATCTTAGTGGTCGCTTTCAGTTTTTCACCATTGACTGTGATGCTTTCTGTGGGTTTGTCTTATGTGGCCTTTATTATATTGAGGTAGGTTCCTCTATGCCCATTTTCTGGAGAGTTTATCATAAATCGGTGTTGAATTTTGTCAGAAGCTTTTTCTGCATCTATTGAGATGACCATATGGTTTTTATTCTTTAATTTGTTAATGTGGTGTATCACATTGATTGATTTGCGTGTATTGACGAATCCTTTCATCCCTGGGATAAATCCCACTTGATCATGGTGTATGATCCTTTTTTAATGTGCTGTTGGATTCTCTTTGCTAGTATTGTGTTCAGGATTTTTGCATCTATGTTCATCGGTGATACTGGTCTGTAGTTTTCTTTTTTTGTAGTATCTTTGTCTGGTTTTGGTATCAGGATGATGGTGGCCTCATAGAATGAGTTTGGGAGTGTTGCTTCCTCTGCAGTTTTTTGGAAGTGTTTGAGAAGGATGGGTGTTAGCTCTTCTGTAAATGTTTGATAGAATTCACCTGTGAAGCCATTTGATCCTGGACTTTTGTTTGTTGGAAGATTTTTAATTACGCTTCAATTTCATTACTTGTGATAGGTCTGTGTAGATGTTCTAATTCTTCCTGGTTCAGTCTTGGAAAATTGCACCTTTCCAAGAATTTGTCCATTTCTTCATGGTTGTCCGTTTTATTGGCATATAGTTGTTTGTAGTAGTCTCTTATAATCCTTTGTATTTCTGCAGTACAGTTGTGATTTTTCCTTTTTCATTTCTAATTTTATTGATTTGCATCTTCTCCCTTTTTTTCTTGATGAGTCTGGCTAAGGGTTTGTCAATTTTGTTTATCTTCTCATAGAACCAGGTTTTAGTTTTATTGATCTTTGCTATTGTTTTCTTTGATTCTATTTCATTTATTTCTGCCCTGATCTTTATGATTTCTTTCCTTCTACTGACTTTAGGTTTTCTTTGTTTTTCTTTCTCTAGTTGTTTTAAGTGTGGGGTTAGATTATTTGAGATTTTTCTTGTTTCTTGAGGTGAGATTGTATTGCTATAACCTTCCCTCTTAGAACTGCTTTTGCTGTGCCCCATAGGTTTTGCGTCGTCGTGTTTTCGTTGTTATTTGTTTCCATGTTTTTTTTTTTTATTTCTGATTTGATTTCTTCAGTGATCTCTTGGTTATTTAGTAGCGCACTGTTTAGCCTCCATGTATTTGTGTTGTTTACAGTTATTTTCCTGTAATTGATTTCCAGTCTCATAGCATTGTGGTCAGAAAAGATACTGTATATGATTTCAATTTTCTTAAATTTTCTGAGGCTTGATTTGTGACCCAAGATGTGATCTATCCTGGAGAATGTTCCATGTGCACATGAGAAGAAAGTGTATTCTGCCACTTTTGGGTGGAATGTTTTATAAATATCAATTGGATCTATCTGGTTCATTGTGTCATTTAAAGCATGTGTTTCCTTATGTATTTTCTGTTTGGATGATCTGTCCATTGGTGTAAGTGGGGTGTTAAAGTCCCCTACTGTTACTTGTTACTGTCAGTTTCTCCTTTCATGGTTGTTAGCATTTGCCTTATATACTGAGGTGCCCCTATATGTTGGGTGCATAAACATTTATAACTGTTATATCTTCTTCTTGGATTGATCCTTTGATCATTATGTAGTGTCCCTTCTTATCTTTTTAACAGTCTTTATTTTAGAGTCTATTTTATCTGATATGAGTATTGCTACTCCAGCTTTCTTTTGATTTCCATTTGCATGGAATATCTTTTTTCATCCCTTCACTTTCAGTCTGTATGTGTCCCTTGGTCTGAAGTGGGTCTCTTGTAGACAGCATATATATGGGTCTTGTTTTGTATCCATTCAGCCAGTCTGTGTCTTTTGGTTGGGGCATTTAATCCATTTACATTCAAGGTTATTATCGATACGTATGTTCCTATTACCATTTTCTTAATTGTTTTGCATTTGTTTTTGTGGGTCTTCTTCTCCTGTGTTTCCTGCTTAGAGAACTTTCTTTAGCGTTTGTTGTAAAGCTGCTTTGGTGGTGCTGAATTCTTTTACCTTTTGCTTGTCTGAAAAGCTCTTGACTTCTCCATTGAATCTGAATGAGATCCTTGCTGGGTAGAGTAATCTTAGCTGTAGGATTTTCTCTTTCATCACTTTAAGTATTTCCTGCCACTCCTTTGTGGCCTGCAGCGATTCCACTGAAAAATCAGCTGATAACCTTATGGGGATTCCTTTGTATGTTATTTTTTGTTTTTCCCTTGGTGCTTTTAATATTTTATTCTTTGAATTTAATTTTGTTAGTTTGATTACTGTGTGTCTTGGTTTGTTTTTCCTAGGGTTTATCCTGTATGGGACTCCCTGTGCTTCCTGGACTTGGGTGACTATTTCCTTTCCCATGCTAGGGAAGTTTTCCACTATAATCTCTTCAAATAATTTCTCAGACCCTTTCTTTTTCTCTTCTTCTTCTGGGACCCCTATAATTCGAATGTTGGTGAGTTTAGTGTTGTCCCAGAGGTCTCTGAAATTGTCTTCAGTTCTTTCATTCTCTTTTCTTTATTCTGCTCCTCGACAGTTATTTCTACCATTTTGTCTTCCAGCTCACTTATTCGTTCTTCTGCCTCGGTTATTCTGTTATTGATTCCTTCTAGTGTAGTCTTCATTTCAGCTATTATATTGTTCATCTCTGTTTGTTTGTGTTTTAGTTTTCTAGATCTTTGTTATAAACATTTCTTGTATTTTCTCTGTCTGTGCCTCCATTCTGTTTCTGAGATTCCAGGTCATCTTTACTATCATTACTCTGAACGCTTTCCCAGGTAGCTTGCTTATTTCCTCTTCATTTATTTGGTCTTGTAGGTTTTTACTTGCTCCTTCATCTGTGACTTTTTTTTTTTTTTTTTTTTTATGAGTGGGATTGTGTTCCTGTCTTACTGGTTGTTGGGCCTGAGGTTTCCAACTCTGGGGTTTGTAGGCTATTGGGTAGAGCTGGGTCTTGATGTTGAGATGAGGAGCTCTATGAGACTTCACTCCAATGAATATTCCCTGGGGTCTGAGGTTCTCTGTTAGTCCAGTGGTTAAGATTTGGAGCTCCCACCGCAGGAACTTCGGCCTGACCCCAGGCTCGTGAACGAAGATTCTGCAAGCTGCCTGGGGTGGCAAAAAGCAAAAAAAGGGAACAATAACAAAGTTAAAAATAAAATTAGACTAGGAAACTAACAGTTATGTTAGAAAGAATATAAAAGATGAATCAACAACCAGAAGGGACATCAATACCATGGTAGTAAAAAGAAGGAGGAGGGAAAAAGAAAGGGGTGGGAGGAAGGCCTTGGCTGTGGAGGGCGGGGCCTAAGCAAGGGCAGGGTTTGGGTGCTGGGTGGGGCCAATACTCAGGTCCCACTGGGCTGAAAAAGGCCCTGGGAGCTATGGGGGTTGGGGCTTGGCCTCAGAGGGCAGGGGACCTCATCTGCCAGCCCAGCAGGCCTCCTGGGCTCAAGTGGGCAGGACACACGCCCTCCTCTCCTCTCCTGCTCTTCTGGTCTGGGAAGGCCCCTCCCACCTGCCTCTCCTGTTCTCCCCTCAGCCTCCTTCCTATGCCCCCAAGGACCCAGGAGACCTAGAGGGGGCTTTGGAGGTGGGAGTACCAGCCTGGGAGCTCAGCAGATTCCTCTGCCCGAGTGGGCCAGGCGATCGCCTTCCGCTCCTCTCTGGCTCTTCCCCGAGAGTCCCTCCCCCCTGCCTCTTGCTCCCCCCGGCCTCAGGGGTGCCGATCCTCTCTGGCCTCCACTTCTCCCCCACCCAGTCCCACTGCGTCCTACCGGTTCACCTTGGGGTTCCTCCCTTCTCCTTGGGTGTTAGAGTCCCCCACCAGCGGCCAGCAGGCACCCTAGTTGTGGGGAGAAGCTAACTCCATGTCTTCCCACACAGCCATCTTGACTCCTCCTCCACACTTAACTCTTTGCCTGTATATTTTTGATTTTTTTCTCCTAGCCTTTTGCTTTTAATTTTATGACTTATTTTGTGGTACAGAGTTTTATTTAATTAAACTTGATTATTTTTTTCCTATGTGACTCTTTGTTTGTAATTGCTTTGGAAGGCTTTTCCTAACCCCATGATTATAAAAACTTTCTCGTAAGTATTTTTTTAATACTTATTTTTAATCAGTTAGTTTTGGTTTAATTTATTAAGTTTAGTGTGTATGTAATATAAGACAGGAATCTAATTTTGTTTTTCCAAATGAGTAATTTGACATATTCCAGTGTGACTGGCAGAGCAATATGTTTTCTTCCACTTTAGAAGTAACTTTTTTTCGTAAGAAGATTGCTCCTGTTACTTCTGTTTGTTGTTTCTTTTTTTAAAATTAATTTATTTTTGGCTACATTGGTTCTTTGTTGCTGCACATGGGCTTTCTCTAGTTGCAGCGAGCAGGGGATAGTCTTCGTTGCGGTGCCTGGCTTCTCACTGTGGTGGCTTCTCGTTGTATAGCATGGGCTCTAGGCACATGGGCTTCAGTAGTTGTGGCTCAGAGGCTCTAGAGCGCAGGCTCAGTAGTTGTGGTGCACAGGCTTAGTTGCTTCATGGCATGTGGGATCTTCCTGGACCAGGGCTTGAACCCGTGTCCCCTGAATTGGTAGGCGGATTCTTAACCACTGTGCCACCAGGGAAGCCCTGCTACTGTTACTTCTTGATTTTATAAGTGAGTAGCCAAGCCAGGCTACTTGTTGCTTATAAATAGCATTAACGTATGCAACAGTCTGCAAAGACTCTTGCTGTTAATCATATTTGTGGTATTAGAAAGGGATCATTATACCTAATTTACTTTATCAGCTAGGGGCATGTATTTGTGGATTTGGGGTAGAAATAATCTTTTTGTACTGTAGGTTGAGAGATCGTTTGTGTTACTAAGTAAATTAAATTCTCAACCTTCCAGAGAATGCAGGAACTATGGAGGGGATAGGATGGGTTTGTAGAGGTCCAGCCAGCATGGTAGTTTCCTGGGCATTAACAGGATCACCTCATGGATCACTGGAAACACAACTACCCATTTTACATTCTTATAACTCTTATTAACCCATTTCTTGGAACCTCTTAAGATTCTCTGTCCTATTGGGGCGGCATTACCTTGGTGATATGTGCAAGGTTGGTTACCTGAGTCAAGATGTTAGGGAATGCAGTTTGGCATAGAACCTTGAGTGGTATTTTTTTTTTTTTCTCTCCAGTTGTGGAAAGCTGGGGCTACTCTTTGTTGTGGTGCATGGGCTTGTCATTGCGGTGGCTTCTCTTATTGTAGAGCATGGGCTCTAGGCGCGCGGGCTTCAGTAGTTGTGGCGCATGGGCTTAGTTGCTCCGTGGCATGTGGGATCTTCCTGGACCAGGGCTCGAACCCATGTCCCTCGCATTGGCACGCGGATTCGTAACCACTGCGCCACCAGGGAAGCCCCTTTAGTGGTATTTTTAATGCCTAGTTTGCCTTTTGTTTTCTTTTTGCTTTGAGTAAAGTTTCCTCCCCATTCATTGAGATGTTTTTATTTCTCTTCACATTACAGCAAATGGAAAGGTGATAATAGCAGCGTCAGTTCCCTGTGTATCAGCCCAGATGGAAAGATGTTGCTTTCAGCTGGTCGAACAATCAAACTATGGGTTTTGGAGACCAAAGAAGTCTACAGAGTGAGTGAATCAAATTAGTTGTAAGCATAACAGTTGTCTAGAGTAAGTATGGAGAAAGGCAGAAGTCTGAGCCAAAGAATATTGTTTTAAGAATACAGATGTGTTATTTTCAAGCATATGAAATAGTACAATTAATAGACAAAAGTAGTCCTCCAAATCTGTTAAATAGATGAGACATGTCCTTTTTGCATGCATTGGAAGAATGAATGTGAATGGAAAATGAAATGAGTGGAATTTGAATTAAGTATCTTACTCTCTTCAATAATAATATAATTATATAATAACGATAGTAATTTTTTATTTCTAGCTTGCATCCAGCATTTGGTATATTACTGTATTTAGCTGTGGAGATTTAGAATCACATTTTGCGTGTGCTCAGGGGTTACTGAACTTTTGGTGCTGTGATGATGCCTCAAAATTGTGGTTTCGACTCACTGAGAGTAACATGAAGACCTACAATTCCTTGGCTGTGTCTGAGCACCCAGGCACCCCTTTTAAAATGGATAGAATGAAGTGAATCTTTAACACACATATGGAAGAAGTAAAGATTGTGGGGTAGGCTCACGGGAGTTGGAAGGGACAGCTTTAATGTTCAGGTTTTTTTGGATGGAGTTTTTTAAAGTGAGAGGAATATAGCACAAATAACCTTAGTAGTCTGGAGCTCTGATTTCAGATATGTATCATGTATATTGTTTATGATACATATGAACTCTTAATTTTTGTTACTGCTTTACATCCTCTCCTAAATGAGATTTAACTTTCTCTAGCACTTCACGGGACATGCAACGCCGGTTTCATCACTTATGTTCACTACTATCAGACCTCCTAATGAGAGCCAACCCTTTGATGGAATTACAGGTCTTTATTTCTTATCTGGAGCAGTACATGACCGGTTACTTAATGTCTGGTATGTAGTCTTTTGGATTTTGGGAGGTAACATTGCCTTGAAAGAATCGGTCATAGCTTATATGGTTAATGTAAATGATGAATATGAGATTTGCTTTATTGTATTTAATGTTAGATTTATTTTATATTGACTTGTAATGAGGAATTGAGCCTGTCTAAAAATCAGATCTTTATGAGAAAAATTTAAGAGCATTACATAATAGAACTTCCTCCATGCTTGTTTAGAGATACAATGGGCTGAATATTTTTGTGACTGGGCAATTTAAAAACCTTTAAAAAAATTTTTTTAGGAAAATCTCTGATTTTGTTGAAAGACATGACTATCTGGGTTAGTGCAGTAATGCCTATTTGATGGTTTACTGAGGACATTAAATTCCTTGGTTGTGTCTGAGAATTCCCAGTAGCCTTTCCTTGCAGTGGTTGCTGTCACTAATTCCCTTTGAAGCTACTTTTGAAAGTAAAAATCAATTTGGTATTGAAGAGCCATCAAAAAGTTTTTAAATTTAAGAAATAATAAGAAATTTCTTGGATTTTATAACGTCATCTAATGGTGAAATTAACTTTTTTTCTTTTACCTGATGTTCATGGACAGAATACAGAGAGATTTTAAAAATAGAAGTAGTTTCTTATCCTAATGATCAGTTAGTTGAGCATGCTCTTGACCATATAAAGTTACTGTAAATTTATACCAAATAATACTCAGAAATGAGACTCATCAAATATGTATTTCTTAAAGTAGTCGTGTGGGGAAGGGTTCATGTCAGTCTGGAGGTGGACCTCTGTTCACCTTATTTTGGTTCTAGAGGGTTTATCCCTAACATAAGAAATTAGTACTCTTAATTTTCTTCTAGACACAAAAATACTGAAAGACTGTTTACTGGTAAATGTATAAAGTCTCACTAGTTAATAAAAAGAAACTGATCTTGAATCATGTTTGTAAGTCACGCTTGTTACTCTGTTACTCAGTCTTTATTTTAATTTTTTAAATTTGTGCCCAGATTTTTTAAACAGCTTCACTGAGGTATAATTGACATAATAAATGGTACGTACTTAAAGCAAAAGCATAATTAAGTTTTTACATATGTATACGAATGTGAGATTATTACCACAGTCAAAACAGTGGCCACCTGCATTGCTCCCAAGAGTTTCCTCGTATCCCTTTGTAATCCCCCTCCCCACCTCAGTCTACAGGCTTGTTGACATGTTTGGGATATTACAGATAAAGTTGTTAAGGACACTTGTGTACAAGTCTTTGTACAGACTTATGATTCATTTCTCTTGGGTAACTACCTAGGAGTATAATGGCTGCATCTTACGATAGGTGTATATCTAACTTTTTTAAAAACTGCCAAATTTTTTCCAGAGTGGTTGTACCATTTTACATTCCCACCAGCTATGCGTAAGAGTGCTGATTCCTTCACATCTTCACCAACACTTTATGGTCATTTAATTTCAGCCATTCTGATAAGTGTGTAGTGGTATCTCAGTGTGGTTTTAAGTTGCATTTTCCTAATGACTGTTGATGTTGAGAATCTTTTAAGTACTTATTTGCTATCTGGATATGTTCCTTGACAAAGTGTGTGTTCAAATATTTTGACCTGGACTTCCCTGGTGGCGTGGCGGTTGGGAGTCCGACTGCTGATGCAGGGGACGTGGGTTCGTGCCCCGGTCCGGGAGGATCTCACATGCCGCAGAGTGGCTGGGCCCGTGAGCCATGGCCGCTGAGCCTGCGCGTCTGGAGCCTGTGCTCCGCAACAGGAGAGGCCACAGCGGGGAGAGGCCCGTGTACCGCCAAAAAAAAAAAAAAAAAAATTGGCCTATTTTCTGCTGGGTTGTTTGTATTCTCACTGAGTTTTGAGAGTTCTTTGTATATTCTGAATATAAATCAATTATTAGGTATATGCTTTACAAATATTTTCTCCTAGTCTGTGGCTTGTCTTTTTTTGAAACGAAGCAGTTTTTAATTTTGATGAAGTACAGATCATGTTTTGAAGTCTTTGTTTAACGCAAGGTCACAAAAGTGTTCTGGAAGTTTTTTAGTTTTAGGTCTTGTGTTTATTTGGTTCTGTGATCTGTTTTGAGTTAATTTGTGTATATGGTTCAAGGAACGGATTGGGGTTCTTGGGTTTGTTTTTTTGTTTTTTGGATATCCAGTGGTCCCAGTACTATCTCCAGTGAATTGGTGCCGCATATATACACGTTGAGTCAGTTGCCTGGTATTTGCAGTAGTCATGTTGTATGAAGTCCTCAGGAGCACTGATTCAGCGATACTGAACTCTTACTCCTTGGAGAAACACCAGGGTTTGGTTTCTGCAAGCCTCTGGTTACAACATTTTTGTCATCTAATTAATACATAACCTTGTTTTATGTGTATTTCTGTTTAAAGATACCATAGTTTATTTATATACATACACACACACACACATAGCTGATTAACTTACGTCAGAACAGAGTTTATCGAACTTAAACATTTTCTCCATAAGCATATCACAGCCTTTTTACTCTTAGGGACACTAGACCGCACTTCAGAATTATACTTGGGGGCCATTTTAAATAGTGAAATCACCAACCAAAAGCATAAAAGCAAAAATGTGGCACTAAATAGGCTGTAAAAAGAATACTTAGTATGAAAGCTGAAATAAAAAGGCAGAGCATAGCCTTGTTAAACCTCATGAGCATTGGGCTGCTCATATGCTTCACTGCTCTATGTATACCTGTTAAAGACCATGAAATCACCACAAATAGTGATTTTGGGGTCTACAAATAAATTTTAGCAAGTAGGCAAATTCTCAAAGAATCAACCAGTAGTGAGGATCATTTATCTATCTATCTATTTATCTGTATTTCTGGGCTCTGTTTTCTCAGTATTGCTATGATGTTAATTCTCCTCAAATTAATCTATAGATTCAATGTGAATCCAGTCAAAATCCCAGCAATCTGATTTTAAAATTCAAGTGGAAATGCAAAGCACATAGAATAGCTAAAATGACTTTGAAAAAGAAGTTGGGAAACTCACTTCAAAACTTGGAAAGCTGCAGTGATCAAGACAGTTGGCATTGCCATCAAGATAGACAAATAGGTTAATGGAAAAGAACGTTGCTCATTGCTTAAATCTGCCACAAATGCATTAATGCTTTCTCTTTTGCCATGTAACCATGTCACATGGTAGTGACACAAATGCTTCCCTTATTTTGATCTTTAATTACCTTATTGAGCTTTCAAAAGATGGAAATGCTGTTGGGAGCTGATTGCTGTAACTCCCTTTAGGTGTTTGCTTTTTTTTTTTTTAATGTCTTATTATCTAATCATTGGTTTTGTTATCTAGGCAGGTCCGGTCAGAAAACAAAGAGAAGAATGCAGTGATGTCTTTTACAGTTACAGACGAACCTGTCTATATTGACTTGACTTTGTCAGAAAATAAAGAAGAGGTAAGTGGCTTGTTTCTTTGAGAATTTGTTTTTGGACTTCACAAATACTATTTTTTAAAATCAGGGTTTTGATGATTGGATGATTCAGGAAAGAGAGAGAACAAAATAAAAATCTTAGACTATTCAAAGTAATCATTGGATTCTGTATTGAGTGCTCATGAGGGGAGAGGACAGGGTGCAGTGGCGTTTTCATGTGGGCCTGCCGGTTTGTTCCCTGTTGTCAGTCAATGCACTTGGTTGTTGACTTAGCTCCTCTGACTTCCATGGTGCGTTCTCATGGACTGTGCTGTCTTCTTAGCCTAAACTTTTATTTATAGGCTTGACCAACAACTACTTGAATTGTTATTTTGGTGGCAGTGATTATTTTTAAATTCAAGAGTTGAACATCCTTACTGTTTTGATTTATCTCTTGTTATTTGAAGGGTGGAGAGGGTAGTTGAATTTTCGTAAGTAATTATTAGAGTAGACTGAAGTATATTACCTGTTAATGTTACATTTTTCTTTTAGCCTGTCAAGTTAGCTGTTGTTTGCAGAGATGGTCAAGTTCATCTTTTTGAACACATATTAAATGGGTAAGTAAGAAGTTTCTCAAGTCAGAAATTTATTTTCCTTCCCTGACTTGCTACATATTTATACTCCCACCTGAATATTCTTTGCTTTATATTACTTTTCATTTAGATTGTTCTGAAAGCCTTCTTAATTCTTTGTCCGTATGACTACATACATTCCCAGTGAGAACTCAAGTTTTATTTTAAAAGAAATTGGTTCAGTAGGAAAGCTTTGCTTGTGAACTTCGGTGAAGCCTTAATTTCTAACTTTGATAGTGTCACACATTTGTGGACCAGTGAATGCTTGTGTTTTGTTGGACAGAGGGGAGTTGCTGATATGATGTGTAGTAGTCATAGACCAGGGGTCGGTAAATTATGGCCTGCAGGCCACATCCAGTAGAGACCATATGTGCCCCACCCTGCCCCCCAAACAAAAATATTTACTATCTGGCCCTTTATAGAAAAGTTTGCCAACTCTTGCGTGTGCTATAAACATGGTCTGAGACTCAGTCATGTGCATAATTATGTTAAACTTTAAAATGGTTTCAGCTTTTTATTGTCAGTTGGTACCCTTCCTTTTACAATTCTAGTATAGGGATTATGAAAGTAATATACACTTATTTTAAAACACTCAGAATGCATAGACAATTGATTATAAAACTCAAGTCTCCCTCCATTGAGTTCTACTCCCTAGAGGTAACTTAACATTTTGATGTGTAGCACTTGAGGCCTTTATTTATATAGTCATATGTATGCATGGAATGTATAATTGAGGGCCCAGAAGTGGTGGGCCATGCTAAGGGCTTGGGCATTTCTCCTTGGGCAGTAGTAAGCTGTTGAAGGATTTTAAACTGAGGGTTGATGGGGTTTGACCTAAGTTTTAAGACATTAAGTTTTAAGTCGTTCTATCTGATGTGAAGAGAATAGACCACAGAAGGGTAAAGGCCAAAGCAGAGGCCAAAAATCCTGGATAGAGATGGTTTTGGAGTTGGGAAACTAGGAAGAGTGAGTTGGAAAGATAGTGGGGTGCTTACAGTTGGGATTATGGAGGGTGTGTACTTAGTGGTGATAAGATGTCTGTGGTGTGAGGAGCGTGTGGCTGTGGTACAGGGAAGGACAAGGTTGCTGGAGGTAGAAGGCTAAAGGAACTGAGAGGGCAGGGTGTCAGAAGGATCATCAGACTGCGTGCTGTATATGGGAATCACTAAGGAAGGAATTCCTCAGCGGAATTGTTGGACAGAGTGACAGCCACTCACATCTTGAAGAAATGCCGAGTGACCCAGAGGCCATTGGATGACGGCAGGAGGGGAATGTAGCTGGTAGCTGGTGATGGCAATTTCAAAGGTTTTAGAGGTGGTGGAGGGAGAGACTACTTGTCTTGAAGTGTTAGTGAAGAACAGGAAGCGTACATGAATCACTGCCGAGGGTCTTGGCACTGAGGGTGTGGGGAGGGCTGCCGAGGCGAGCAAGGTGAGGAGAGCTCTTAGAGGAGGAGTTGAGCATCTAATTTTGTTTATATTTTGCTGATCATTTTGCTCCTGGAACTGTGATGCAGAGGTCATGGTGAGGATTCAGGGGTTCGAAGCAATTAGAGATGGGGCTGATCAGGGTAGGGCAAGAACAGAGCCATTTGGGGCTGAAGCTCAGGGTGGTGAGAGAGCCCTTGGGAGCCTGGGGCCTTTTGTAGGGGTTGACACAGTGGGATAGAAGAGCAGGTGTGCAGGGCAGGTTTTGGTGGTGAGGTCTTGAGTGTTGGCAGGGTGGGGATAAATGAAGTCTTGATAGGAACACTAGTGCTCTGGGACACTGGTCACTCCCGATGATGTGGAGGCTGGGGGAGGGTCACATTTCATGACAACAACTTCAAAGAATTAGTGTGAGATGCTATTTCACATTTCTAATCTCATTTTTTTCCATTTCCAGATACTGCAAAAAGCCTTTGACTTCAAACTGCACAATTCAGATAGCAACGCCTGGGAAAGGCAAGAAATCAACACCAAAACCCGTCCCTATTCTAGCAGCTGGTTTTTGCTCCGACAAAATGTCATTGTTGCTTGTATATGGCACTTGGTTTCAGCCCACCATTGAGCGAGTGGTACGTAGCTGCCCCTCTGGAGTAAAGCAGTGCAGCATCAACATGTCTGTGGAGGAGAATGATTTTAAAATGATATATTGGTCTGCTTATCGGAATACTTAAGAAGATGTCATATGTTTCCCCTTAACTGGAGGACTTTTCAGTGGATGGTTTATTTTAACTTGGGAGAACTCTGTATATAGTTGGTCCTTGAACAACACAGTTTTGAACTGTGTGGGTCCACTTATGCATGGATTTTTTCCGATAGTAAATACTACAGTATTTCACCACCCAAGGCTGTTGAATCCACAGATGCGGAACTATGGATACGTTATAACTATGAACAAGTTATAAGTGGATTTTTGACTACACAGAGGGTCGGCGCCCCTAACCCCTGCATCGTTCAAGGGTCAACTATGTAATTTTACTTAACCCAGTATATCCAAAATACCGTTTTAATGTTTAGTATAAAACATTATTTGAGATATTTTACCCCCCTTCTTCCTTTATTTGGTATTACATCTTTAAAATCTGGTGTATATTGTTCACTTACAAGCCCATCTCAGTTTGGACTAGCCACATTTCAAGTGCTCAGGAGCCACAGGTATGGGTGAAGTTTGTCCAGTTACCCAAAAGATAAATCTTAATAAGAGATCCCGTAGTAATAGCACACATTGAATATTCTAAGTGGAAATGTAATGGGTGGGGCAGTGGTTTAGGTTTTTTGATTACAGAAGTTTCTTTGGAGACTTTTGGTGAGTTATTATGAGCATGTCCAATAGGTGAGACTATGAGAGGAATATCTCTTGCTTAAGCAATCTCTTGTTGAGTCTATTTAAAAATACTTCTTACTTTAAAAAAATGTAATACATGGTTATGGTGTGATAAAAAAGGGAGAGAAGTGTTAAACTGTAAACATACGTCTCCTTACCATACGTGGATCCCATAACCTCACTCTCCAGATGCAGCCTGTTTCCTGTGTGCTTTGTGTCTTTCCAGATATTGATTAGGTGGGTATAGAGAATTACCTATAACTTTAAAGCCTTGTAGGTTCATATGTACTTTGCTGCATCTCACTTCCCCTCCTGTTAAATACCATATCAGGACATAGAGATTCTCCTTAGAGCATTTTATTAATCAGCATTGCTTGTCTTTGACTAGCTTATGGAAGGATAGCAGTAGGAAACTTAGGGTAGGACCAATCTTTTTTAGGATAGATTATAAGGTGATGAGCTAATAATGTTTTCTTTAAAATCTGTTACATTTTAAATGCCAGTCTTTTAGAGCTGTGTATGTGAAAGATTGGAGCAGTACATAACTGAAGAAAGTAAACATATGCCTGGTATGTTCAGAGTTTACCCATTTTCCTCATATGGCATCAATCTGAATGGTGATCAGTCTGAGTTACCAGGAGTTTTCTGTGGAAGCCTTCTATACTTTTTTGTATTTTTATAAAAATGCATTTCTTTTTCACTTTATTCTTATTCCCAATTACTTTGTTTGACACTTTTTTTTTTCCCTTCCACCCCCTTTCCCTCTTTAAAATTCTATTCCCAGGCTTTAAATTCCAAAGAACCTCATATGTGTTTAGTAAGAGATACTTCAATCTGCTGGGCCCCAAAAGTAGAAACAGCTATAACAAAGGTGAGTGCATTGCATATTAGAAGTAAAGAAAGAAGATATTTGAGTGAATTGAATTGTTACGTAATACTATGTTTAAACTCTTAATATCCTCTTTATGATCTTGTCTTAACAAATTTTGTGGGATTAAGTTGTAGATATTAAGACTGTAAAACTTTTTTCATTTCTGTGCTCTTGATTTGTTGAACGAATGAGTGAATAGGTGACTAGAAGTTGAAGACCTTGGTTTTATTTAATTCTTCCTCCTCCACCCCACCCCCAGTGCAGGATCACTGAGTAAATATCAATATCAAATTTATCAAATTATTTCATCAATTTCTATACTTAAAGGGGCAAAACTTTGTTGAGAGGAATGCTGTATTTCAGGGTGGAATAAAACCTAAATCCATGATGGGGCTGGAATTAAATACCAGATATAAGAACATTATTGTCATGCTTTATTTTAAATATAATGTGGCATCTACATGGAGACATCATGTGTTTGGCAGTCTAATGAAAAAAAGGAAAGCCAAGACATGCTATGATGACATTCATATGGTTTCGCTTCTGGCTGAGTTTCAGAGATGACACCTTTCTCTTGGCTGTCTGAGCATTTCTGGCAAAGATCAATTATTGGAGGTAGTCATAAAATGTATAGCTTCACTCTTTAACGTTTTATTTATTTATTTATTTATGGTTGCTTTGGGTTTTTGTTGCTGCGCGTGGGCTTTCTCTAGTTACGTCGAGCGGGGGCTACTCTTCGTTGCGGTGCACGGGCTTCTCATTGCGGTGGCTTCCCTTGTTGCGGAGCACGGGCTTCAGTAGTTGTGGCACGTGGGCTCAGTAGTTGTGGCTTGTGGGCTCTAGAGCTCAGGCTCAGTAGTTGTGGCACATGGGCTTAGTTTCTCTGCAGCATGTGGGATCTTCCCGGACCAGGGATCGAACCCCTATCCCCTGAATTTTTAAGTCAGTGTGTCATTGTGTGATCTGTAGATTTTGTTTTTCTTGGTTCTTACTCTTACATGTTGCAGGCTTTAAAACCATGAATGTTCAGATTATACTTAAATGCCAGTATTCAATTAAAATATATCTTTAATTCATATCCTCTTGAGTTAGCTACATTAAGTTTTTCAGTAGGAAAACCTTTTAAAAGCTGTTAATTTTCTCATTGGGGATAAATCTTGCAAGGAGTAAGACAATTTCCTTTGTCACACCCCTACTATTCCTGTTTAACAGGTGAGAACACCACTGATGAATTCTGAAGCAAAAGTTCTGGTGCCTGGGATACCTGGTCATCATGCAGCTATCAAGCCGGCTCCTCCACAGACTGAGGAAATAGAGAGCAAGAGGAAATTAGGGGAAAAAGAGGTAATACATTCATTCTGACCATTTTTGAGTTTGAAATTCAAGATTACTTGGGAGATTCTAAGAATTATATTGGATGGAGCCAAAGTTGAAACTTCAGAAAATGGAGAGGACAAAACTCTTATTAACTAAAGAGGGTGCTCTTCTGGCCATTTGTTCACTGTTAGCTGGATAAGGTAGATCAAGCCAGGACTTGCTGTGATGATTTTCATTGGGTTTCGCATGTTGCTGAGTTCCAGTGATGCCTTGTCTCTTGGCTGTCTGAGCATTCCTGGCTGGTTTAACGCTAGTTAGTCTTTAAAAGTGATCATCAGTATAACCTCTTACAGTGCTTATAAATTTCATTTTTTCTCAACTCTTAAAACCCTCTTGTGATTACTGTACTTGTCTGTGAAAAATCCTCTTTTTTGTCTTCCATTCACTTGTCACTCTTGTCTAAATAATCTAGAAGTTTAACTGTTTTATCATTAGAGAAAGAGTGTTTCTTTACCTGATTTTAAACGTCTTGCTTTATTGGGGGTGGGGGGTTGGGGAATAACATTGCTGTTCTTAAAAATTGTTTCTCAATAACATGATATCTGATTTAAAAATAAGGTGCCAACTTCCTCTAGTTTGGCCTAGATCCTACCCTTTAATTTTTTCCTACCTTTTTAATGTTTTTCATAAAATATAACCCAAACAGGAGGCTTTACCAAAGCCTCTGTTTGCTTTGGTAGTAATAGAACATTCTTTTTTTTTTTTTTTTTTTTGCGGTACGCAGGCCTCTCACTGTTGTGGCCTCTCCCGTTGCGGAGCACAGGCTCCGGAAGCGCAGGCTCAGCGGCCATGGCTCACGGGCCCAGCTGCTCCACGGCATGTGGGATCTTCCCGGTCTGGGGCACGAACCCGTGTCCCCTGCATCGGCAGGTGGACTCTCAACCACTGCGCCACCAGGGAAGCCCAGAACATTCATATTTTGATTGAGCTACCAAGGGGCTGGTAGAACGTAGTTGTTAGATTTACTTTCATAAGGGATTATTTATGTACAAGTGAGTTTTTATATAGCAAACAGAGAAAAATAGGAAGACATCTTATAAATTTTGGGGGGAACATAACTGTCTTTATGCTCTCTGGATAATATTTGTTAGCAAAAGATCTGAGGTTGATGGCAAGGAATAATTACAGAAGGGAAGGCTTTTGTGATTATAGGTCTTATCTTGTGCTTTAGTAATCAGTTGCCAGGTCCTTGTCTTTTTTGAATCTTCATATAAAGGAGATTTTATGAATTACATTTTCAAATCACGGTTTTCAGTTGTTTTTTTCACTAGAGTCTGGAAACTTGGATTGCAGATACTACACTTGTCTACGACATTGGCTTTATGGTAATGAGATTCTGCTGGAATGAGGAAGAGCGTATTTGTGTTTTTCAGTGTTGAGGTGTGAATCAGTCAGTGGTTTTTGTCTTCTGAGACATAAGCACAAAGTAATTTGACCAAACTGCCTTAGGTGTTGTTGTCTCATATAACATTAACTGGTCATTTCTGTTCTGTAGGTTAGCATTGAAGAACGCCTGGGAGCACTGGATATAGATGCGAAAAAAGAAAAGGACACCCTTCCACAGACAAACAGTTTTCCAGTTCTTCTCACACAGGGTTTAGAAAGTAATGATTTTGAAATGCTAAATGTAAGTATTACAGCAGTTTTTAAATGAATTAAGGTGGTTAATTTTTCTTAGAAAGTGATTGACAGCACATTTACAGAGTGAATAGTCATGTTATGTAGCTGTCTTGAATTTAATGTTTGTGAGTTTCGTCAAATATATAGCACTTGGTGGCACTATACAGACAGTCACCAACCTACAAAGGGATTGTATTAAATTATTTTGAACCTGGAATGCATTTTCTCATAGAAATATTGTTGTGAATTGTTACTAGGTTCTTAGGCTTTAGTTCACAAAAGCCTTTATAAACACTGTGTAGCTGAATTATAATACTCAGCATTCTAGATCACAATTTATATTTTTTTCTGTAGGAAAATGCGTTCCTGAGTTTTTACTCTGGATTCCAGAAACTTATTTCCCCCTGGCCGTGAGAGGGGGCGGTGAGGTGGAACCTTGGCAATGGATAGGAGGTTTGGGGGAAAAATTCAAGAGGGTTGGGGGTATGTAAAAGGGAGGCACTTAGGATTTCTGTGTTTGTAAGTTGGTGACTGCTTGTATGATGTTGCTTCATTTAGTCCTCTTAAATTCCAGAATTTGAAAGTGGTCTGTAGAGAAAATTTAAGTGTAAAAAATTGGACTTAAGCACTGCCTGATCAGATTAAAGCAGTTTGTATTTGCTAAGTGCATTTATTCCTAGTGACTCTTAGTGATATTATGGTGCCGCTTAGTATAGATGTGACTTTAATATGCAACCTATGGATAAAGTCTCTCTGACTTGTATTTTGATCTAAATGGGAATATCTTATATTTGTGTTTAAGGGGATTTTGCAAAACAGGAGGGGGGAAACCAGGCATATCTAAAAACCTAAACTTACTTTTAAAATAGTTTGTGAGTGTATGTATTTTGGGAGGTCAATTTTAGTTTAACATGGCATAGAAACCTAGGTGAGGATTTGGTGAGAAATAAGCTATAGAAAACAATTGACAATGTTTTTAAAATATAACTTACCTGCCATCATTGCTTACTTAACTGTGCTTTGAAAACTTCTTCAGTAGTACAAGTGAATCAGTTATTGTTTTGTTTCTAAGAAACATTTCAAAACATTTAATAGTACAGTGGGCCACGGTGAACCCATCACCCAGTTTCAAAAATTATCAGCACTAGCCAATCTATCTATTATTGTTTTATCTATTTGCTCACCCCCTACCCAGGTTATAGTGAAGCAAATTTCAGACCTATTATTTATTTCATCCACAAATATATCCCTGTCTAACTGTAACAATAGCAATTCCTTTAAAAAACGTAACCACAATTCATTATCACACCTAAAAAGGTGAACAGTGATTCCTTAAAATCATCAAATATCCAGTTAGTATTTATCTCTCGCTGATTGTCTTGTAAAGTTTTTTTTCTTTGCTTTCTTCAAAACTGGATCCCAACGAGGTCCACACTATTTGGTGGATTTGCCTTTTCTGTCTTTTGAAATTTGGGGAAGTTAGGTTATTTGCTCTAAAGAGATTTCACATTCTGGATTTTGCCTCCTGCAAATCCATTTTACTGGGTCATTTAACCCAACAAGTATCATTTAATAGAATTCTCGTCTATCATATTCCTGTACAATGGTAGTTGGATCTAGAAGCTTGAAGAGATTCAGATTAGAATCATCTGGCACTTCAGATGTCACAGTGTGTACTTTTGTCAGGTGTCATAGAGTTGTTGGGAGAGTAAAGGAAATGATGTTTGTGAAAGCACTTCTTAAATTGTAAAGAATTGTACGTGTAAGACCTTTCCATTATTAAGGATTTTGAGGTGATACGTTGTACTGTTTAAGTAGAAGTCAATAACCTTTAAAAAAAAAAAGAAAGAAAGAAAAACTGGAATATAGGAGTATTCCCATACTGTATTACCTGGGATATCATGCATTCTAAAGAGAAAGAGGCAAGTAAAAAAAAAAATCAAATATTTTTTCCCTTGGAAAGTGTGTTCCTCATTTCCAAAGGTACCTTCTGAGGATATGTGAAATATAGTAGGAGGTCGTTAAAAATAGGAATGAAAGGGGACTTCCCTAGTGGTCCAGTGGGTAAGACTCCGCACTCCCAATACAGGGGACCCGGATTCGATCCTTGGTCAGGGAACTAGATCCCACGTGCATGCTACAACTAAGGAGTCCGCATGCCGCAACTAAAAGATCCCGCAACTAAGACCCAGCGCAGCCAAAATAAATATTAAAAAAAAAAAAGAAAGAAGAAAGTGAGCAGTGTCAGGTATGCAACGTAGGACCAAAGGTGAGGTTAAAAATCCCTACTGTAGAACACTTGACATTAAAGTTTATGGCTTTTTAGGAAAGTGGCAATTTGACCTAAAAAAATAGTCTATAGCTTATGCAAAAAAGATATGCTTAGTCATTTGTGTAATTCATGGCACCCATAGGAGTTAGATATTTTAAAATATTTTTAAATTTTTATTTAAATTAAGTATTTCTTAAAAGTTCCCGTTTACAGTAGTACTAAAAAATGCCTAGGATAAATCTACAAAAGATGTTTCTACCTCTACGTTGAAAATTACAAAAATTGGGAGAAATTAACCAAGACCTATGTTCATGGTTGGAAGATTCAATATTGTTAAGATGAGCAGTTCCCCCCAAATTATTGTATGTATCCAATACATTCCCAATTAAATTCCAGCAGCTACCTTTTAGAAATTCAAAGGACATGAAATAACCAAAGTAATTATAAAATGAAGAGCAAAACTGGAGAACTTACCCTACCTGATTTCAAGAAAAAGCTGTAGTAATCAAGATAGTTTGGTATTAGTGAAAACATAAATATAGATTAAGGAACCAAAATAGTCCAGAAATAGACCACACGCAATTGGTTTTCAGTAAAGGTACTTCTAAGTTGAGTCAATTGGAAAAGCAAAGTCTTTTCAGCAGTTGCAGTTGAATCAGTTGAATATCTATATGGAAAAAAATGCATCTCAACTCTTTGCTCACATCTTACACAAGTCTACACAAAAATAGGTCACAGACATAAATGTATAAACCAACCCTCAAAACTTCTAGAAGAAAATAGGAGAAAATGTTACGCAGATTTGCACAGAAAAAGCCTTCTTAGGTTCATCACAAAAAGCATGAAACACTTAAAGAAAAATTGGTCATTTGGATTTAATAAAAATTAAAAACTTTTATCTTGAAATGACACTGTTAGGAGAATGAAAAGGCAGGCCACAGGCTGGGGAAAAAAAACCAACTTATATATCAAAGGATTTATATCCAGAATTGATAAAGAACTCTTAACTCAGTAGTGAGACTCAACTCAAATAAAAAACAATTGGTAAATGCGTGAACACATATTTCATAAAAGAATTCCAGTGGCCAGTGAATGCATGTAAAGGTATTATACATCATCAATCATCACAAATGCAAATTAAAACCACAGTGAGATAACACTACCTACCCATTATAGATTGATTAAGACAGTAACATCTATTGGGGAGGATGTGGAGTAACTGGAACTCTCATATCTTGCTGGGGGGAATGTAAAATGGTACGCCTACTTTGGAGAACAGTTTGGCCATTTCTTAAAAGTGAAGGACACATCTACCATAAGATCCTGCTATTCTACTCTTAGGTGTTTACCAAGAGAATTGAAAACAAATGTTCATACAAAGACTTGTACACTAATGGTCATGGCAGCCTTATTTTTAATAGCCCCAAACTGGAAAGAACCCTGAACACGTGAAGGGATAAATTGTTATCTAGCAATGTAAAGAATGTATATTGCTTCATCAACAACATGAATGAATCTCAAACTTATGCTGTGAGAAAGAAGCCAGACAAAAAAGTACATACAGTTTGATTTCATTTATAGAAAAATTCTAGAAAATGCAAACCAACATGTAGTTCAGTGGTTGCCTGAGGACAGTGGGGTGGAAGGGAAGGATAGAATGTAAAGGGTCCAAGGAGACTTGAGGGTGATAGAATGTTTATTATAGTGTTTGTTTGTTTTGGGTTTTTTTGTTTTGTTTTTGCGGTACACGGGCCTCTCACTGTTGTGGCCTCTCCCGTTGCGGAGCACAGGCTCCGGACGCTCAGGCTCAGTGGCCATGGCTCACGGGCCTAGCCGCTCCGCGGCCCGTGGGATCTTCCCAGACCGGGGCACGAACCTGTGTCCCCTGCATCGGCAGGCGGACTCTCAACCACTGCGCCACCAGGGAAGCCCTATAGTGTTTGTTTCGTGGGTAAATATGTATGTCAAACTGATCAAATAGTACACTTTAAATGTGCACTGTTATGTTTCAGTTATAATACAGTAAATTTTTTTTAAAAAAATCCCATCTTCAGTATCATCATCTTGCTACTTATAGCTGTGGTTTATAGTCTTGGCAGAAGTTAATAATGCTAACTCCTCTATTCATTATCATTTTGCTTGGTTTGGGATAACTTATTTTTTTTGCGTATTTTTAATTTGAAAATTGTTATCATAGAACCTCTATCTTTAGTGAGCATAAGGATTATCTGAGAGCTTGTTAAATTTTTCTGTCCTGCAGTTTGGAATAACTTCTAAATAGCTAGGCCATACATAACCATTATTTGCCTATGACAGTTCTGGTTTACACCTCTTAACTTGGTGTAATTACTAATAGTGACTTCTTTCATTCACAGAAGTGTCCCAGTTTGGACAACAAATTATCTGACCACTTAACATTTAGAGCACTAGAGGATTTCACAAACCACGTATTTTTCAAATCTTCAGCCCTACATTATGTTTCTTAAACAAGCTTTTGGTATAAATAATGTGCAGCAGCAAGTTCAAGACTGTATTCCTTGACCTAAAGTGCTACTATTCTACTTGGCCATTTAAGACAGTGAAGCCTGGTAGTTTGGTGAACATGCTGTGAAAACTGAGTACCTTAACAAAAAGAGATGCAGACATAGAAAACGGACGTGTGGACACGGGGGGAAGGGGGAGTGGGATGAATTGGGAGATTGGGATTGACATATACCCACTACCATGTGTAAAATTGATAGTGGGAACCTGCTGTATAGCACAGGGAGCTCAGCTCAGTGCTCTGTGATGACCTAGAGGGGTGGGAGGGAGGTCAAAGACGGAGGGAATATATGTATACCTATAGCTGATTCACTTCCCTTGTACAGCAGAAACTAACACAACACTATAAAGCAACTGTACTTCACTTTAAAAAAAAATATTTGTAGACTAGTTCAGACAATGTTCCCTGTAACTTTTACATCGTTGGAACTTTGTGATAACTGATTTATAACAAAGACTTATCGAGGGATGTTTAGTATCATCAGACACCTTGTGAATTATTGTTTAAGTCCTCAACATACTTTGCTTTGAATCTTGTGTTCTGATTATTTGAAAATGACAATATTAGGACAGTCCATCCGTCAGTTCCCCAGTGATTATGTATAAAAATACATAATCTTTCTTTTGCATAATAAACTTTGTAATTATGTCAGTGATAGTTTTTAAATAGTACTTGATGATAGATTTAAGAAGGGTTTGGTGTAAAGATATTTTTACAAGCAAATAAAATCCATAGGGAATTTGGAAAGGGTATGTTAAGACCATTTAAAGTAGGTTGAAAATGAACTTTCCATGTTTTTGCCCTGTAATACCTCTACTGTTCATATCCTGAACACGATCTTTATAGCAACAACAGCCAAAACATAGCATGTACCAACCATTAGGGAAGTTCCTCTCGTAGTAAACCCTTTTGAAAGATAAATATTTAAAAGTATTAAAGAGGAAGGGGGTATCTGGATTTGGAAACCTGAAAGGACTCATTTCCCACCCTCTCCTATAGATGAAGCATCTGGGTGGGGTTTTGAGAAATAGAAAGGCCTGCCAGAATTTGGACTAATCTGCTCTATCTCCTTTTCTATCCATACAATGTGGGGTGGAGACTGTGTTTCACCCTTAAGGTTTTTGACTCAAGCACTCATTATATGATCTTTTTTTTTTTTTTTTTTTTTTTTTTCTTTTTGCGGTATGCGGGCCTCTCACTGTCGTGGCCTCTCCCGTTGCGGAGCACAGGCTCCGGACGCGCAGGCCCAGCGGCCATGGCTCACGGGCCCAGCCGCTCCGCGGCATATGGGATCCTCCCAGACCGGGGCACGAACCCGTATCCCCTGCATCCGCAGGCGGACTCTCAACCACTGCGCCACCAGGGAGGCCCTATATGATCTTTTGATTGGCTTAAAATTTTGTCAAAAACATTCAAAAGGTATGTTTCCTAGTAAGTGATTTTAGTGTGTTTCGCTCACTCTTGTGTTGATATGACAAGAGTCATAAAACAGAGGTTTGAGAACTTCTCTAAAGTGGTGTATATACCTGTATTTAAATGTCTAGAGGTGTTCTTTTCTGTTTTATATCAAAAATTAGCTTATAAGAATTTAGAATTTGTGGAGCAGAAACTGGTTTAATAGAGTAAATGTCCTGATACTTGAACACTGTACTTGTCTGATAGCCAGAAGACATAATATAACATTCTCCATTTAGTCCCAACCTTTATTTGCTACAGTTCAGTATTGCTTGGTTTTTAAGATGATCTTTAGTGACAGTATTCCCTGTAGTGTCCTTAGTTTCTGAGTATGCTTATTTACATTTGTTTTTTCTCTCACAGAAAGTACTTCAAACTAGGAACTTAAACCTAATAAAGAGAACTGTGCTAAGGATGCCCCTGCATGCTGTCATTCCGTTGTTGCAAGAGGTAACTGAGTACGCTTCTCATGTTAAGGTCCTAATGCTATGACTCAAAGACAAAATCCAGTATTCAGAGAAATGGACTTGCAGTATGTAAGCAACCAGGGTATTTAGAGTCGATGATAGATGATCACTAGATCTACTCAGACAAAATTGGCCTAACCTAGATTTTTCTCTATGTATTTAAAAAATTGAGATATAATTTACATACCTTTAAGGTGTACAGTTCAGTGTTTTATAATATATTACAGATTGTGCAATTGCCACATCAAAAAGAAATCCTGTACCCATTAATCACTCCCCCTTTGTCCTTACCCCCCAGTTTCTGGCAACCACTAATCTCTTTTCTGTCTTTGTGTCTGTTCTGGACATTCATTCATATAAATCCTAGCCTAGATTTTTATCAGATAATTATTTTTATTTTGGGAATGTACTCCTAGATTATGTTAAATTGGTTGAACATTTAGGAGTTAGGAAATTTAAGAATAATGATTTCCTAATACAGTCATTCTTTTCCTTTGTTCTTATGGATGTGTTATCATGGGAATTCATGGAGATTGGCTGCCTCTGAAGTACTGTTGCTAATACTGTTTTTCTCCTCAGCTTACAAAGAGATTACAAGGACATCCTAATAGGTAAGATGTTTAGGCGACTTAAATTGCTTTGATTTTATAAATATTTTAAATGTGATTGTTTAAAAACTGCAGTGTCTGGCAGCATGAGATTACATAGTAGGTAGCCTCCAATTCTAACTAGTAAAACTCAAAGTGTCAGATATTGCTCTCTGCACTTGTTTTAAATTGAATGATTCTTATTTCTCAGATTGTATTATAGTTTTTCCCTTCCTTCAGAAAATTTGAGGTTTTTCAGCTTTATTATATCAGGTCATTTAATGGATTGGTCTTATTTAATAATTTAGGCCTAATCACGATGTGTAAAACTGGTCATTTGTAGAACTTGCTCAGCCTCTGGTAGTTGCTTAAGATACTACAAGGAAAGATTTTATATAACTAAATTTTGTGGGTCTTTTTTGCTAATTTGATGATTAAATATTTATATAGGGTGTTGATATCTCAAAGATCTCAGTTTGTACTATAGTATTATCAGAGTCTATAATACAGTTTTTCTTTTCTAAATATTTTTTCGTGATAGGCTCCATTAGCCTTTGGAGCTCACAGAGGAAATCTAAAGATTTCATTAATCAGGCCCGGCTTACATTTTTGGTCTATATTTGTCTTTTAATGTTGGTGTGGAAATCTTTTGCTGTTTGTACCTGATGATGAGCAGATGATGGGCTCAGATATGAGTATACAATGCAAAGTCAGCTGAGCTAAAACGCAAAGTCAGCTGAGCCCAGTTTACTGCCTTGGTATCAGCTAATTACAAAGTAAAGCATAGGTTTCATATCTGGAATTGAATTATTTTAGAGGAAGGGATTTTTGTCCTGTTATCTACTCCATCCTACTACCCCCTCCCTTCCTCAAAAGATGAGTATATTACACAGACCTCAAATAGACCCAGTGAAAGAATGAACGACTGTCATATTCACAGTGGTTTATTTATTAGAGTCATTTTCTAGATCTTTATAACTCTGTTGTATTTAATTTTGAATTTGTGAATATTAGTTGATTTGTTTTTTTTTTTCCAGTGCTGTTATAATGGTTCAGTGGCTAAAATGTGTGTTAACGATCCATGCATCCTACTTATCCACAGTAAGTCTTTTCAGCTGTAGTTGCTGAACAGTTTGGCTTTGGTAAGGATTATCAACTGATGGCTTAAAACCATTTTCTCTCCATCTACCCTTTAAGCATCAGCTGCTGCTTTTAAAGAATTTGTTTTTTCCCCAGGTGCAATGTCATGTTGTCATCATTGTTACCTTTTATAAACTGGCCCTTTTTTGGCCCAGATTTTTAAAGTAATTATATATTCTGTAGAGAAGCTTGAAAAATACAGAAGGGAGAAAAGTTACATACTAGCCTTCAGGTGTTTTTCTATCTACATAACCTGTTTAGCAAAATTACCTTTACATTGTATGTATCTCTCCCGTCCTCTTCTAAAAGCTTAGTAGCTTTTTGAAGTTTATATCTATGCTAACATGTCTGTATCACCTTGTGATAAAAATGAAGTGAGTATCTTAATACCTGACGTTTTGCTGGGGCTACTGTCAGCCCCTGATTACCTATACAGAGGGAAGGGAGGGAGCATAGAATCATAAAGCAACACCAAAAAAACACCAGTTTTATATGTCACAATATGAGCTGGGTTATTGCACATCATCAATTTAATTACAGTTTAAGCTAGAAATAAAATTATGCAGTTGACTCGTTCTTTTATTTGGTTATCTAGGACCTTACAATAGGTTTTCTTGAAAGATTTTAGTGGATAGTTGAACATTTTTAATTACTCCTTAAACTATAGCTGTTCCCTTCTTAACAGTTTCATCCAGTTCTTGCCTGATCACTGTCCCTGTTCTGTGTCTCAGGGTCCTTTTCCTTCAGTAGTTTGAGATAGGAAAAACCATTGGTTAACCTGTTTTGAGTTCGGCAGTTCGTTCTTTGTATGTCTGTGGAGATCTCTGTCAGGATGTTAAAATGCGGGGAAGAGATAGGAAACAGGAAGAATGCATATTGGGTTTCCCTGCTTACAGAAATCTTGGGAGTTGGATTGGGGGCAGTGTCTGAGTGGCGTGGTGATGGGCATGGAAAGATTACCACAAGCATAGGACGACGCTCATTTTGTGACCTCAGTGAATTGCTTAGAAGCAAAAAGAGCCCTAGGAGGACTTGTAGTGAAATCCCTTCTGGAACCAACCCCTAAGTTATAACTACTGGAGCAGTAGTCGTATAACATTCTAGGTCAGGGCAAAATAGACCATGGAAGTATGGTACAGGGTGGACTCCAGCCTAAAACAGTTTTCTCTCCTCAGGAAACAGTGCTTTCCCCCCACCTTTCCTTCATTTCTTCCTTCCTTATCAGATATCTTTAAGTACCTTCTCTAAGTCAAGGACTGTGCTAGGCATGGGGGCTTTAGTAATGTACAGACACTCTCATTTTTACTGTTTAAAGTTTAACATTTGAATGAAACACTCTTATTTACTCTCGTGTCAGAGATAGGAGGGCAAGTAAAGGCTAACTAAAGGGCAAAGAGTGGGGTCCCTTTTTCTGAAGCTCTGGAGGGACAAAGAAAATAATTTCCTGCTTTAATTTCTGAAGTATAACTCAGAGGGTTAATTAACAGGAAGTATGTTTGAAATACCATAAGGTCAGCTTTGTATTCTGTCACTTTGTCCTGCTGGTCTCTGGAAGCTGTGAAAAGCTTCCTCTAGCTGCTGGGACCTAATGGAGGTAGATAGTGTGATATCATCAGAGAGGAAGTTTCAGAGTGAAGCCCCTTTTCCCCCAGAGGTATGTGCTTGGGGTTACTCTTTAGTTAGTGTCTCCTTTATATTGATGTTCTCTGAAATAATATGATCAACACAAAGAAGTCCCACCCTGCAGTTTGTCTCTCCTTGCAGTTTCTCCTTCTGACCTTGCATGATTATTTTTTTTTAATGTATTATTTTTTTGCTGTTAGGACAGTAAAGGCCTCTGAAAATTTGAGATGTTGCTAGGCTGTGTAACAAGCAGCCACTGCCACTGGAAGTGCAAGCATTTGCTGGGGGCTGAATACTCAGGCATATCTGAGCATGATTTATATATTTGTTATCCATGTTTTATTATAATAGTATCAAAGTATCAGTTTTTTTGTTGCTGTTGTTCCTTAGTTGCCTGACCTAGTACCCCAGCTGGGGACACTGTACCAGTTAATGGAAAGCAGAGTAAAAACTTTTCAGAAACTCTCCCACCTTCACGGAAAGCTCATCCTTCTAATCACACAGGTGAGTAAATCAGATTGTTTTGTGCTAAACTTTTGAATGTGATAAGAATGGAGAGAGGAATAAGGGTTGTTTACCTGAATGTTGAAAGCACCCTGTTTCAGCAGAAAATTGGTGAATCAGGACCTAGGCTTTGACTAGGAAATGTTATGTATTTGACAGTAAGTAAACTTAGTTCTGCCAGTGGCAGCTTTAACTCGGAGGTTCTCACCGTCATATTTCAGGTGTTAATACAGTTAGAGTGGTTGTGGTGCTATGAACGAGTCACGGTATTTCTACAGCTTTTTGTCGCAGAAAGAAATTGGATTACCTTAGAAGCATTTTCAGCTTTTACGGAGTAATTCTTTCTTGTATTGGACGAATATGCCTTTTGCCCTGTATTTGATCTACATCGTATTAAGGTCATCCATTATAGTGGTTGAGGATGAGTTTACTGTTGGGGAAGGTTGTGATACTTGAGATAAACTTACACTCTACTTCACAATAGCACTTGATTATCTTTCAGGTTACAGCATCAGAAAAAACGAAGGGACCGACTTGTCCTGCACAGAAGGCAAAGTTGGTGTATGAAGAAGGTAAAGCCTGGGGCATAGGCTAAACATTTAGTTTTTCACATTGACTCAGTTCTGTGACTTTGTAAAAACGTCAGTGTGAGAAGATCATGCTTTGACACACACCTTCCCTAATAAAACGGGCAAGCTTGTGGCAAAACTGGCAAAAATGTGATCAAATAAAAAAAAGTGAAGGCACAAATATAATACAGAAACAAAAAAGGGCATTAGGTATGGAAGAGATTTGAAGAACACTATGAACAAACTATGCCAATACAAAAAACCTAGATTGGTGTAAGGTAATTTCTTGGGAAACTTTAATGACCAAAATTGACTTAAAAATAAAAAGAAATAGAAACCTAGAACAAGCTAATAGCTTTAAGTTGATTTAATCTAAACCTTTCCCCGTAGGGTACCAGACACAGGTTTTGTAAGTGACTTTTATCAATCTTTAGGGAACAAGTCATTTTTGTCACGTACAATTTAGACATTTTATGAGTCAAAACCGGACAAGTATAGTCAAGAAAATAACATCTCAGGCCATCCTCAAATATCCTAAGTAGCAGATTGATTACAGAAGTGCTTAAGTAAAATAATATGTCATTACCAAGTAGAATTTATTTAAAGATCGTAAGATGATTTAGCATCAAGAAGTCTGTTAATGTAGTTATTACCATGTTAACAGGTTATCATGAACACTGTCTTTTATTTTAATAGATATAGAAAAATAATTCAATGAAATTCCATCTTTGTACATCTCATTATTTGGTAATCTAGTCACACCATTGAAATATTCAGATAGCAAGTTTACTGTATACCAAGATCTAGCAAAAAGGAATCGGTAGCATTATTATGTCCCAATAATGTATTGTATGTCCATAAAGTCCCGGTTAGAAATGTCTTAGGAAAAAAGATCTCATTCACAGCAGCAACCCAAACTATGAAGTACCTAGAAATACCTCTAAAAAATGAAACAAAACCTTTATAGAGAAAGCTATAAAATATAACTGAAGAACATAAAAGCATTCCTGAATTAATTATACTTTTTGTGATTGTTTTCCCCCTGGTTTTATTGAGATATAATTGACATATAACATTGTGCTCGTTTTAGGGGGGTACAACATAATGATCCTATGTGTATATATTGTGAAATGATCATCACAATGTTTAGTTAACATCCATCACCACATGGTTATAAATCTTTTGTTCCTGTGATGAGAGCTTTTAAGATTGACTCTCTTAGCAGCTCTCAAATAAACGTTACAGTATTGGTAACTGTGGTCACCATGGTGTGCATTATCTACCCAGGGCTGACTTACCTTATAATTGGAAGTTTGTGTCTTTTGACCTTCACCCATTTCCTCCACCCCTATCTGACACCTCTGGCAACCACCAGTCTGTTCCCTGTATTCTATATGTGAGTGAGATCATACAGTATTAACCTTTTTCTATCTGACTTATTTCACTTAGCACAAGGCCATCAAGGTCCATCCATGTTGTTGCAAAGGACAGGAGTTCCTATTATTGCATGGCTGAATAATAATCCATTTTGTGTGTGTGTGTGTGTGTGTATCACATTTTCTTTATCCATTCTTCCATCAGTGGACATTTGGGTGGTTTCCCTGTCCTGACTATTGTAAATAATGCTGCCGCGAACATGGGAGTGCAGTTATATCTGAGATCCTGATTTCGTTTCCTTTGGTATATATTTAGAAGTGGACTTGGTGGATCATATGGCAGTTCTATTTTTAATTTCTTGGGGAGTCTTCATACTGTTTTCCATGGTGGCTGAACCAGTTTACATTCCCATCAGCAGTGCACAGGGGTTCCTTTTCTCCACATCCTCAGCTTAGTTTTTTTTTTTTAATTATTTTTTTAATTGAAGTATAGTTAATGTACAGTGACTTAGTGTTTTAGATGGGATTTTGTTAGGGTTTTGATACTTTGTCCTGCTCAATGAGATCTTGATGGAGAAGTATAATACATGTACTTTTATGCAGATAAGAATATAAACAATGTTCCTTCTTAGATGGATGATAGCTGAATATATTTCTAAAAATAAATTCAGGAATCTGATTCTGTTTAGCTTTCTGAGCTATGTCCTCTGCTTTGATCACAAAATTAAAGCTTGTTTCCCCCTCCTTACAGAATCTTCTGAAGAGGAGTCTGATGATGAAATAGCAGAGAAGGATTCTGATGTGAGTAATTTGTTTCCTGGTACATAAATCTGCCTTATATCTTTGTACCCTGTAAGAACGAGGCCTTCATTCATGCTTTCCTTGCTTAATATTTCTACCAGGATAATTGGGATGAAGATGAGGAAGAGAAAGGAGGTGAAAAAGATGAGGATGTTGATGAAGAGGAAGAAGAGGATGCTGAAGAAAAAGATGAAGAAAATGGTGAGGACAGAGATGTGGCGAGTGAAAAGGAATTAAATGGAGATTCTGATTTAGATCCTGAAAATGAAAGTGAAGAAGAATGAACAGAGAAGAACAAGTCAAATGAACTATGTAAACTGGCTCACCTTACCCACTGCTGCCGAGTTCTCCTATGGAGGGTTGTCTCTGTGACAGATGCCAAGGACCGCTGCACATTTCCAAATTCCTGATGGTGGCTCCCATGCCACTTTGCTGTCTTGAGCACCCCAGACTTAACTGTGTAAATAAGAGTTTCATTCAAATGTTAATAAACTTTACACAGCAAATAGATACATTTTCTGCAGTGTACTGACATGAGTGTCCAATATATGGTATATTTTTATAATGTAATATCCCGATATGATTGATTATGCCAAGAATTGATGTAAGTGAAGATAAAGACATTTCCCATGTAAGGGTTCAAGAACTGGACTTTTGTGAAGGAGTCAGCTCTTATCTCAGGTTGGTATCTTTCATCACATCCTGGTATGAAGCAGCACTAGTGAAAAAATTTTAATTTGGTACATTTTCATAAAATATGAAGGGATAAACTAAAAACTGGAGTAAAAATGATTGTGACTAAAAAAAATAAAATCACCAGTATCCCTAGCTTCTCTATTGACTGTGGTAATCTGATTTGAGTCAGATTGAATATTTGGAGTGCTTCCCCAAAAACAACCACTTATTTTTTAAGCTGTCATGTGAAGTATTTTTTTAAAACACAGAAAAATTATGATAATTAAAAAACTAAAGAATTAGCCATATTAAGGATTTTTCTTGACTGCAAGTTGCCTGTAAAGAATCATCAGTGTATAGATTTAGAAGTGCTCATTACCTGCAACTTTTTAAAAGATTCAGTTACAGCTGCTTTTGAAGAGGTTTTCATTTTTATTTAAATTACTAATGGATCAAAGAACAGTTGTTTATTTTTCCTCTTTGGTTTTAGATATTAATGATAACCTTGGAATTTTTTTCCAAAGAAAATATTTTTATAATTCCGTAATTTAATGTGTTCCTTTTCATTACCCACTCTTGGCAGTGTTAGGGTATGTTTACCTTAAAATAAATCTGACTCAAGATTTTTTATGTATGTATAAAGAAGTATTTTGGTGTGCTACAAAAGCCTTTTCAAATTATCAGTAATTTTTTGTTTTGTTTTTAAAGAATGAGCCAGTATTTGCTTAGTGCTCTCTAGGGAACATGCAGATGGAAGCTCAACTGTAAGAAAGGGCTGGGGAGATGGGTTTATTTTTCCCACCTGTGAATATGTAAAACATAAAACCATTATCTCCGAGGGACTTACGATATCGGTGGCAGACAGATTTCTGTGCTCAACTAATAGAGCTGGAGCCATATAGAGCATCTTGGGAAAGTTAGGGTCAGCTACTGGTGTAATGTATAGTTATATTTGTCTATAAATGGAGCTGTTTATGGCAATTTAATACCATTCTCTTTGTAAAGTGAATAAATATTCATCTTTACCCAGTGCTTGTCTTGTGGTATATGTAGGGGAACACAGCCACAGGTTTGTGCTTGTGGTGTGAAGGTTTTAAAAAAATCATCTTACTCCACTAGCATTAATGGGTAAATGTTTTCAAGGCCTTTTGGATAATCTAGCATTTGTAACAAAGTGAAGGAACCAAGAACTTTGTTAGGAGCTAGTGGTTGTTTCTTGACCCGCCTGGCAGGGCCGCGCTCCCACCACCTGAGGTTGCGGTGGCAGTCACAAGGGTGCATGTGCCCATGGCTCAGGCCGTGTCCTGTGGCCTGGGTCAGAATTACCCTGCACCTGGCTCTACCTAGAGAACGGTAGTATTTGCTTACTGTTTCTTGTTTTAGACAAATCCAGAGTTAAATTACAAACTTGTTACAAAGACTTTTCTAGTTTCAGGGTATTCAACTCCTAATCCAGACAACAAAGTTTTGAGTATGTGGTGGTGTCTTTTTTTGAGGTTAATTTTTCTTCCTAGTTTTTTTATTTTTAATAATTAACCCTCTGTTCATGATCAAATCAAGGATCACATATTATATTTGGTTGTCATTGCTTTGTTAATCCAGAATATTCCCCATTCCCCCTTGTATGTGTGTTTCATGATTTTGATATTTAAGTAAGCCAACATAAATTAAGCTGTGTTACAGAATGTCCTACAGTCCAGGTTTGTTGGATTGCTTCCTTATGATTAGATTCTCATTTTAATGTTTTTGGCAAGAATACTAAATAGGTGGTGATATTTGAGGTTAATTTGTAAAAGTAAATTCTTTTTGGGCATAGATGAGTATATTAGTATGTTTTGATGTAAGTAGATATTGAGGCTTCAGGTTTGGGATTTTTGAAGTCTTAGTGCAGAGGTATGTTTGAGGGTCAGAAATGGGATCTAGGGACTTCCCTGGTGGTACAGTGGTAAAGAATCCACCTTCCAATGCAGAGGACCCAAGTTTGATCCCGTGTCCGGGAACTAGGTTCCCATAAGCTGTGGGGCCACTGAGCCAATGTGTCACAACTACTGAGCTTGTGCTCCTCAACGAGAGAGCCTGCATGCTTCAAACTACAGAGCCCACGCACCCTGGAGCCTGTGCGCCACAACTAGAAAAGAGAAAACCTGCACACAGCAATGAAGAGCCTGCATGACGCAACGAAAGATCCTGCATGCTGCAACCAAGACCCCATGCAGCCAAAATAAATAAATAAAAAGAAAGAATAGAAATGAAAAAAAAGGGATCTAGGTAGTGAGATAATTTGGGTACATTGATGTTATATATGTAAGGCTGTTAAAATTTTTGTGGAGGTAAATTCTCAATGTCCATTGATGTAACATTTATTGATTGCCTACTCTCTCAGGGATTAGTCAGTTGCTTGGTACATATACATCACTGAGTAACAGTGAATGACAGTGAATAACTGATTAATAAGGAGCTGACATTCTATCAGAAGTAGGTAATAAGCTGTACAAGGTATATGGAGTAAATGAATTCTGTATAGTATGTTAGAAGATGGTGACTTCCGGGGGTAAAAGAGTAAGGGTGTTGGGATTAGGGAGTGCAGTTGCAGAATTAAATATGTGATCAGGGTAGGGCTTATTGAGAAGATGAGATTTGAGCATAGACTAGGTGGAGGTGAAGAAGTTAGCTAAGTGGGTATCTGTGGAAGAGTGTTCTAGGCAGAGGAAATGGCATGAGCAGAGGCCAGCACATGTGTGATGTGTTGAAACCATGAGAGGAGACCAGTGTGACTGGAACGGAGTGAGAGGTAATGGGGACTTAGGCCCGGGTGGTAGTAATGGACTCGGTGATAGTTGGTTAGTTTCGGGGATTGTTTCTAGTTTAGAGCAAGCTGGGTTTCCGAGAGGTGTGAGGAAAAGGGGGGAGTCGGGTATGACTTGCTGGAGCACCAGGATGAAGCTGTGGGTGGAGCAGCTTTGGGGAGGGAGATCAGGAATTGGATTGTGGACATACTAAGTTACAGATATCTGTTAGGAATGCAAGTCCATACCCAGTTGATTGGAGGGGTGAGTTTGGATGGAGGGTCAGTAAAGCCACAAGACTGGGTGAGCTTCTCCAGGGAGTGACTGTGCATAGGAAGAGCACCCAGCGTCGGAGGAGAGGAGAAACCCCAACGGACACGAAGGGGGAAGGTGAGGTAGGGGAAATGGAGGTTTACTTACTCTACCATCTTCTTTTTTTTTTTCTTTTTTTGCGTTACACGGGCTTCTCACTGTTGTGGCCTCTCCCATCACGGAGCACAGGCTCCGGACGCACAGGCTCAGCGGCCATGGCTCACGGGCCCAGCCGCTCCGCGGCATGTGGGATCTTCCCGGACCGGGGCACGAGCCTGTGTCCCCCGCACCGGCAGGCGGACTCCCAACCACTGCGCCACCAGGGAAGCCCTACCATTTTCTTTTAATTCTCGACATCCTTCAGCTGTAGTTTCTTTCAGCTGTAATTGGTATTACTGGTGGATCCTTCCAGGCAGCAGTGGCTTTTGTGATGCCCTTCATGTGACTGCTTGTTGGTCCTTTCTTGGAAGGCTACTCAGGCATAAAATTTGTTCTCTTAATGCAGTAGTGTTGTGGTGCCTTTGTGGCACCTAGGCACTGTCCCTCATCATGTGTCCAAGCTGTACACTGGATCACAAAGCCGGCGCAGCGAGAGACCACAGCGGTGTAAACGGACGAGCAGGCAACATTCGAACAGGAACACCGTAAGGAAGAAAGCAGAGGGTAGGTGGCGCTCTCTCTTTTGTACAGTGCTGGCTGACTTGGTGTGAGAAAATGGAATTGTACTTGTCAGCACTATAATGGATATTCATATACGTGTGGGTAATTTTATGAAAATAGTTCTGAGAACAGGGTGTTTATAAATCGCACTTTAGCAGGTGACGGGTGTCAAATGGAAAATCCAAAAGTTGAAAGTTACCACTTAAAAATTACCTGGCATATTCTTTCCAGGTAATAGTGGCTTAAAGACCAAGGAAATATTATTCTTTTTGGACGCTAAAGTTTAAAAAGTATTTCCTAATGGAAATAAGTATGTAGGAAAACATGTTGTTACAGCCTTGGCTTTGTCCTTGTACTTTATTTTGTTCTAGTTTGAAAGAGGGGAAGGGATGTGGTTGTCTGGCAGTGTAGTCGCTGAAATCCGAGACAACTTGGCTGCCTCAGCTGACCCTGTGCGGGCATGAGGGTCCAGAACTGGGCCACTACTTCCACAGGTTCAGAAACGTAATTTTGTCCTTGTCCCTAGACTTGATGTATCAATAGTTTCATACAGTCAGAACATCAGCCAGGCTTCCAAGAGAAATTGGTATTTAAATGGTGCATTTATTAATAGAAATACACTACACCTCTCCAGTGGAGCAGTGTTCATGTTGGGTGGTGACATGTCTCCTTTTGCACAGGAAAGTCACACAGTAAAAACCAGTTTTATAACTGGAAGATTATCTTTGCACCAGAGTGTGGAATTGGAATAGAGACATGAATTGGATGGTTAGTGGACAGTGTGTAGTCGGTACTAAAGGGGTTGGAATTCTTGGCTTCCTTGCGTGTTGCTCTGACCCTTCTCCTTTTATTTTATTTTTATTTATTTATATTTATTCATTTTTTGTGGCACATGGAATCTTTTAGTTGCGGCACGCATGTGGGATCTAGTTCCCCGACCAGGGATAGAACCCGGGCCCCCTGCATTGGGAGCGCGGAGTCTTACCCACTGGACCACCAAGGAAGTCCCCTGACCCTTCTTTTAACAGGACCGTTACTGTGGGTGGAATGTCGGTGTTTGGGTCTCCTCAGGCACCCACTTAGGACTGCCAGTTAGGGTGCATTCTAATGATTCAGGGACCATGAGTACCACCAAATATGGTTACACCTAAGAAACAAACTTGCTATTTTCTGCCAAACTTTGACTTCGTTAATTATCCCCAACCTGGCAAAATCTGCACTCCCCAACCCCCAATTTTTTTTTATTATTATGGTAAAATATACATATCATTTTAACCATTTTTAAGTGCATAGGTCTTTGGCACTAAGTACATTTCCATGGTTGTTCAACTGGCAAAATCTCTTAATTGGTGATTTTGGTGGAAGGATCAGGTTCAGGAAATGAAAGAGCGAATATGAATACAATCAGTCTGTTGTGGAGACACCAAAGTTAGGGCCGAAAGCTCCAATTCTGGGTCCAAACTAAAACATGGCAGGGATAAATCTGCTTAATTTCTTTCTTTGGTGTGTGACAGGAGAGTAACGACAATGCTGTTTGTGGCAAGGATGCTGTGAGAACCGAATGGAGCAGTGTCTGTGGGACACTGAACACGAAAGCTCAGTTCGTGTTAGGCATTTTCCAGTATGGGAGAGGGGGAGGGGCGCAAGTTCTAAGGGAAATTCCTTTCTTTTTTTTTTTTTTTTTTTTTTTTTTGCGGTACGCGGGCCTCTCACTGTTGCGGCCTCTCCCGTTGTGGAGCACAGGCTCCGGATACGCAGGCTCAGCGGCCATGGCTCACGGGCCCAGCCGCTCCGCGGCACGTGGGATCTTCCCGGACCGGGGCACGAACCCGTGTCCCCTGCATCGGCAGGCGGACTCTCAACCACTGCGCCACCAGGGAAGCCCGGGAAATTCCTTTCTGTCTCTGACATTTTTTAGAAATTCAGACAGAGCCTTATGGGTAAGCACAGTCCCCCTTTTCCACAGGTGAAAAAGTGAACTGAAGTCTTTTTTCTGTAACGCATTTTAAAAATCTGTTGTTTTACAAGCAATGACATTCATTGAGTATATTTTGGAACATATCAAAAAGCATAAAGGAGGAGAATAAAACGTTAAGAGAGGTTAACCATTTGTAACGTTATGGTGTATCTCCTTTTAATATTTTTCTCTTTGCATGAGTGCATACACATTTTTCTTATGAAATTGGAATCATATATTAATATATTAATATTATTCTTTGTCACATAAAATATTGTTAAATATCCCTTGAAATAAGGATGCTTGTGGTTCTTAGTATTCTACCTTATTGAACTTACTCTCCTATTATAATTTGTTATAAGGAGTGCTACGGTGAAATTCTTACCTTTTGTATTTTTCTTTAAATGTATCCTTATGAGATATTCCCATGAGTAGTGTTACTTAATTAAATACATGAATATTCTCTTCAGACTAAAGAAATTTGCCAAAACCCTTTTCCAGAAAGGTTGTGTTGATTTTCAACCCTACAAAATAGTGCTTTTCCACCTCATCGTGAACCTCAGGTCACCTGCATTTTTTGTTGCCACTTGTATTTCTTAAGAGTATTGTGGGTTCAGGTTCTTGTCCATGCTTAAAGGGATTGTCTTATTTACCTGTAAGGGCTTTTTATATATTAAAGATACTCACCTCTTGCCAAAGAGATGGCACAAATATTTTTTCCCAATTTGCCTTTTATCATACTATTTTCCTTTATAGTTTTCTTATTTTTAAGCTTAAAAAATTTCCCCCTAGGAAGACAATTCTTGTATAATATTTTGTTCTAGTCATTTTATGTTGTTATTTTTCTTATATTTACCTCTATAGTAACTGGTTGTGATGTATCAGTGCATTGTGAAATAAAGTAGGTTGCAACCACCATTTTTCAAAGTAGAAAAGGTAATTATAGAAAAGATTGGTGCATTGCATGTAGTTAAGGGTAACTGTTTTAGAGGTTGCAATGTAACATGTGTTTCTGTGGGTAAGACATTTGAAAGCTGCTGCTCTCATCCATATGGAATTATTTTTGGTATAGCTGTGAGATGAGGCTCTAATCTAGAATTCCCCTGCACACACCAGTTTTTTCCACACTGTTGAATACTGTTTACTGTGGACTGAATTTGTGTCTCCCTAAAATTCGTATGTTGAAACCCTAATCCCCAATGTGATGTTATTGGAGATGGTGCTTTCGGGAAGTAATTAAGTCATGAGAGGGGAGCCTTCATGATGGGATTGGTGCCCTCATAAGTAGAGGACAAGAGAGCTTGCTTCCTTTCTGCCGTATGAGGATATGGTGAGAGGACTGCCATTCGCAAACAGGAAGCAGGTTCTCACCAGGTACCTTGGTCTTGGACTTCTCAGCCTTTAGAACTGAGAAATGAATGTTTGTTGTCTAAGCCACCCAGCCTATGGTAGTTTGTTATAGCAGCCTGAACAGACTAAGACCCTCTTTTCCTATCCCATAGACTTGTGCTTTCTTTGTCATATGGTAGGTCTGTTTCAGTGATGTCCATTCTATTCTATTGATCTCTCTTCTTGTGCTTTGTAAGTCATTTTGTTGTTGTTGGTAACTTTATACCTCTTGGAAATATTTTCCTAAATATTTTTTGCCTTTTCATTCTTCCATATTATTGAAATAGTAAAGATTCTTTGGTTGTAAGAAACAAAAACTTACTAGATGCAGCTTAAGCAAAACAAATGTAGTATTACAGTTTCAGAGAATCTGTGTACACAAGCGGAAACAGCTGGGGAAGAACTCTAGGGCCTTTGTGTGGTCCCTTAGTTGCTGCCCTCTGCTGCCCTCTATTGCCTCAAAGTTCTCTCTGTCTGCCTTACAGTCCAAGTCTAGGATGTTATAATCCAGCCACTTGCTGATTCTCAGGAGAGCTGGATATTCTCTGCCTCCCCAGATCCCCTCTCCACCTTTCTCTGTCTGCTCTTCGTCCTAGGTGGTTGAGTTTTACAAACCGCATCAGCCCAGCTCCCTTTCCTGGCTTCTGGGAGGCATCAGCCAAGTGGGTGGTACTGGCAAGTGATGGGAGGGTGGGAGGAGAGGAGGTCTGAGTATTTATTCCCCCGGGTGAGCCCTTTGCCCACCACCTCTGATCCCTTTCTCTCCCCACTTGCAATGGTTTATATGCAGAGGTAACCACTGTTATTTTAGATTCTGGATCTCTCCAAACCTTTCTCTATGCATTTGCATACCTACAGATGTGCTCTTAGGAAATAAGTAGTTTCTTTGTTCCCACATAAATGGTATCTGTATGTAGCATTCTGCAACTTGAATTTTGCTTTTTATTACTCAATATATCTTAGAGGGCTTTCCAAGTTAGTAATATAGAACTATTTCATTCTTTTAAACTGCATCAGGATCAGCTGGCAGGCTGGTGAAAGCACAGATTGCTAGGTCCCACCCTGGAGTTTTTAAGTCAGTGGGGTGGGGAGGGGCAGGGAATGTGCATTTCTAACAAATTCCCAGGTGACATTGATGCTGCTGTTCTGTGAACCTACTCCCTTTTGAGAACCCCTGCAGTGGTTTTAGGCTGTTGAGCCATGCCCTGATAGACACTGAGGTTGTTTCCAATTTCTCAGAAAAATAAAGAAGGTGGCAGTGACCTTGTCTGTACTTCTGGTGCACGTGTACCAGGATCTTCCTAGGGTGGGTATCGAGAAGGGGAATTCTAGGTCACAGGGTATGTGTACTTTAAATTTTAGTAATTACTGTCAAATTGCCTATCAGTGGGCTATAGCAGGTTACAGATGAACTTCTAAATAATTTTCTCCCAAGTTAAAAATAAATCTGATGGGAATTTTGACTGGGCTTGAGATAAACCAACAGATTAAGAGAATTGTTTTCATCATGGAATATTATAACATTAAAATTTGCTTTGCTCATTTGAAAAGTAAAAAATTTACTTTTCTCATTGGATAGGCGTATAATATGATTATTATTTTTTAAGAATTGGGAAATGGTGGCTCCTGCTTCGACCTCCTTAGGTTGGGATAATTACCTTGGGAGTAATGATCTAGTTGCTCCTTTAAGAGTCTGTGAGCATCCCAGCCTCGGCAAAGTACATAAGATTCTTATACATCATATTTACCGGGCTGTTACCTCATGAATGAATGGTTTTGTGTGTTAATTCAGCAGGATAGGGGAAGCACTGGGGTCTGTATCGGTGGGAATCTTTTCATGGGGAAGGAATTTTTTCCCCTCTCTTCTCCCACACCTGGATTCTCAGTGTTTTGCATACAGTTGATTGCATTTGACACACAGCATTGGGATGTCCCTGGGATTAGGGCTGTGACAAGTATAATGCAGGAATGGGGATGAGTAGGAGGATACAGTTAAGCAACTAATTAGAATACAAGGTAGAATGAAGTGTCATTTACTTTCGCAGGTGAAGTGCCGTGGAAGCCAGGAGAAAGGAGAGACTGATCTACTCGTAGCCAGGGATCAGAATTGAGGACTTGAGGACAGTGACCCAAGCCTTGAGCGAGGGCCTTCTAGGAAGCGAGAACGATTACAGTGAGTGCAAATAGATGTGTAACAGGCGTGTTCTAAAAACCTGTAACTCAAACACGTACAGGGGAGGTCCTTGATTCAGTGAAGTGGCAAGTTTTTCTCAGGTGTCCCCAGACGGCCCTTTCTCCCTCACTAGACATGCTGTGTCTGGAGCTCAGAGCACATGTGTGTTGCTTCTCGTTCTTACTCGAATTTGCTGAGTTTAGCGGGTACACTTAGCACCGGGGCACTGTCGTCACATTTTTCTCCCATCCTCACCAGATTGCCTTGTTTACTTTCTCAGGTTAGAAGGACGACGTCAATGTGAAAAACGACCATTAGATGCCAGCCTTGCTTTGTGCAAATTTTTTCTTATCGCGGACAAGGCATTTTGAGGAAAAGCTGCTAGTTGTGACCTCTTCCTGTGTAAATTCCCATGATGGGTGGGGGGTTTGTTTTCTGAACCCCACCCCTGGGCTTGGCCCAGAGAAACCTTGAGATGCTTCCAGCTCTCTTTCTTTTCTGGTGACCAGGTCCCAAAAGAGAACCTTGAATGTCTCTAGCCCAGCAACATGCATCATGAGAGGGACAGAAAATGAATCCCAGTTTAGAGGAGATCGGGTCTCTAGGCTGTGGGCTGGCACCTCCAGAGACACTGTTTTGGGCAGTACCCATGAAGCAGGCAACTGGTCTATCTCCATCCCTCCTGGACCCACCACACCCCACACTGGACTACAAGCACCAGTCTGACAAAATGCCTGGCCGACAGGGAAGCAGCAGCAGCAGCTCTTAGTCTCTTAAGAGTCCCTGAGTATAGGAAGCTAGAACCCACGTTTCCCTGCATTTCAAAAGTGAAGTAAATAACAATAAGGCCAGAATCAGAGAAAAATCATAGTACTGTTCACCAACTACATTAATTTTCCCAGTAGACTTTGTCCATGAAAACCATGGTTTTACATTATGTCAATGACAGTGTGGAGGCAGAATTTTTTTTTCACTTAACTTCTTTTCCCACCTTATGAAGATTTCCAGTATACAGAAGTTAAAAGTAGTATGATTATCTCTATGCACACCACTTAGGTTAAGCCGTTGTTAATATTTTGCTTCATCTACATTTGTGTGCATGTTTTTTCTTGCTGATCTTTTAGAAAGTAAATTGGAGATGTCATGACAACTTTACTCCTAAATACTTCAGTGTGAATTTTCTAAAAATTATGACCTCTAACACAATCACAATACCATATTACACCAAAAAATTCAAACAGTAATTCCCTAATATCATCTAATATCTAGTTCATATTCAATTTTTCCCAATTGTCCCCCAAATATCTTATTTTTAAAATTAATTAATTTGGGGCTGTATTGGGTCTTCGTTGCTGCTCGTGGGTTTTCTCTACTTGCGGTGAACGGGGGCTACTCTTCGTTGCGGTGCACGGGCTTCTCATTGCGGTGGCTTCTCTTGTTGCGGAGCACGGGCTCTAGGCACATGGGCTTCAGTAGTTGTGGCATGCGGGCTCAGTAGTTGTGGCTCGCAGGCTCTAGAGTGCAGGCTCAGTAGTTGTGGCGCACAGGCTTAGTTGCTCCACAGCATGTGGGATCTTCCCGGACCAGGTACTGAACCTGTGTCCCCTGCATTGGCAGGCAGATTCTTAACCACTGCGCCACCAGAGAAGTCTCTCCCCAAATGTGTTTTATAGTTGGCTTTTCTCAAACCAGGATACAGTCAGGGTGCACCCATTGGATTTGGTTGTTGAGTCTTCTTTAGTTATTCTTGCTCTAAGACCCCCTCTTCCCCTCTCCCACCCTTAGTTTTTTCTACGGCATTGATATATTGAAGAGACCAGGCTAGTTGTCTTGTAGAATGAGCCACATGTTGGATTTGATTGTTTCCCTATTGTGGGTTTAACTCATTTCTTTCTCCCTGTATTTTCTATAATCTGGATGTTAAATCTCAGTATTATCCAATAGAACTTTCTGTGATGATGGAAATGTTCTCTGTAATGTCCAGTATGGTAGTCACTAGCCACATGTGGTCACTGAGCACTTGAAATATAGCCAGTGTGTCTGAGTAATTGAATTTTACATTTTATTTAATTTTCATTTGTTAACTTATATTTAAATAGCCACACGTGGCTGGTGGCTGTGGCATGGAAAAGAATGGATCTTAAGGCTTGATTAGATTTAGGTTTAATAGTTTTGATAAGATACCAAAGGTGATGCTGTATATTTCATATTGCAACCCATCAGGAGGAGAGATCGTAACACACTGTCCTGCTACTAGTGAGAGTAGTTTAAAAAAAAACTTTATCAAGGTATAATTTACAATCAAAAACATTTTAAGTGTATAGGTCAATGGGTTTCAACAAAAGTTTACACCTGTATAACCATGACACAATCCAGATATAGGAAATTTCCATCACTGCAAACAGTTTCCTTGTGCATCTTCCCAGTTAATCCCAATGTGCCCCTCCTCACAAGTCTGGGGCAACCATTGATATGCCTTCTGACACTATGGAATAGCTATCTTTCCAACAGCTTCATATAAATAAAATCAATACATGTACTCTTTTGATTTTTAGTTTCCAGTGAAAGATACTCAACACGATGTTTTTGAGATTCACCGATGTTGTAGCACGTATCCATAGTTTGTTTCTTTTATTGCCAGGTGGTATTCCATTGTCTGGATATGCCACAATTTGTTTATCCCTTCTGTTGATGGAGATTTCATTTGTTTCGTGTTCATCACTGAAAGCTAAACTTTCCCTCTAAGTGCTGCTTTAGCTGTATCCAACAAATTTTGATAGGCTGTGTTTTCATTTTCATTCAATACAAAACATTCTCTAATTTCTCTTTTAAGTTCTCCTTTTTAAAAATTATAGTTGATTTACAATATTGTATTAGTTTCATGTGTATAACAGCATGATTCAATATTTTTATAGACTATACTCCATTTGAAGTTGTTATAAAATATTGGCTATATATGTGAGTTCTCCTTTGACTCATGGATTATTTAGAAGTGTGATCTTTAATTTCTGAATATTTGGGGACTTTCCAAAGATCTTTATGTTAATTTCTAACTTAATTCTGTTGTGGTAAGAGAACTTCCTCTCTATAAATTATTTTTAAATACTTATTAAGACTTGTTTTATGGCTCAGTTATATGATCTATCTTGGCGAATATTTCTTATGCACTTCAAAAGAATGTGTATCTGCTCTTGTTGGGTGGAATGTTCTATAAATATCAATTAGGTCAAATTGTTTGATAGTGTTGTTCAGGTTTTCTACTTTTTGTACCTACTTATCCTATCATTTATCAAAAGAGGTCTATTGAAGTATTAACTATAAATGTGGATTTGATGTTTTTCTTCAGTTCTGCCAATTTTCTCTGCATGTTTGTTGAGCTTTGTTATTTGTTACACACACATTTAAGGTTGTTATGTCTTCTTGATGAATTGACCTCTGTCATTGTGAAATGTCCTTCTTTAAACTGGGTAATATCTCTTATCCTCATGTCTACTTCATCTGATATTAATGTAGCCACTCCAGTTTTCTTATGCTTATTGTTTGCACAAACATCTTTTCCTGTCTTTTTTTTTTTTTTTGCGGTATGAGGGCCCCTCACTGTTGTGGCCTCTCCTGTTGCGGAGCACAGGCTCCGGATGCGCAGGCGCAGCGGCCATGGCTCACGGGCCCAGCCACTCCACGGCATGTGGGATCTTCCCGGACTGGGGCACAAACCTGTGTCCCCTGCAACGGCAGGCAGACTCTCAACCACTGCGCCACCAGGGAAGCCCCTTTTCCTGTCTTTTTACTTTTAATCTGTGTTTTAAATTTTAAAGTGTATCTCTTGTAAGCAGCATATAATTGGGTCTGGCTTTTACCCAGTTTGACTCTCTCCTCCTTTTTTTTGAATGTTTAGACTATTTACATTTAATGTATTTATCAGTATGATTGGGATTAACTGTACCATTTTGCTGTTTTTTTCTATTTGTCTCATCTGTTCTTTGTTCCCCCTTTCCTCCTCTTTTTGTGACTTTTGGTTGAATATTTTTAAAATTCCTCTTTATCTTCATTACTGGCTTATTTGCTCTACATCTCTGTTTTATGTCTTTAGTGATGGCTCTGGGGTTTGCCATATGCATCAAAATAGGCATGGCCCTACTGAGTTCCCTAGTGAATCCCTGAGTTACCAAGAAGAACTCTCCTTTCTGGTTAGTTGGAACTTAAGTGCTATGTAATCTCTGGGAGCTGTTCAGCTCACTGTTTCTTGGTAGCTCTTTGTCTGACCTCCCGGAATTTCATTCTGTGTATGAGCATCTTGTATTCAGTAAAGACTCAAGGGCACTTCCTGTCAGGTTTTTATTTTTGGAGCTGTTTTTCTCCCTCCCTCTCTCTATCAGAACTCTGTCCTTCAATTTCCAGGTGTCTCAGCTTCTCTGAACCCCCACCTCTGTCTCCTCAACACAGCTGGATTGGGGTTCTCCATTCCTACTCTGTGGTCTGGAATGTGCCTCCAGGCAGAAAGCTAGGATTCCTGCCAGCCTCACTACATCTGTTTCCTTTCTCTCAGGAATCACAGTGCTACCTGTTGTCCATTGTCTGAAAATAATTGTTTCATATATTTTATCTGGTTTTCTAATTGTTTATTGTGGGAGAGTAAATCCGGTCTATGTTATTACATCATGTCAGAAGGAGAAGTCTCACTTAACTTTTGATTATTGATCTTTTTTTTTTTTTTTTTTTTTTTTTGCGGTACGCAGGCCTCTCACTGTTGTGGCCTCTCCCATTGTGGAGCACAGGCTCTGGACACGCAGGCCCAGTGGCCATGGCTCATGGGCCCAGCCGCTCTGCAGCATGTGGGATTTTCCCAGACCAGGGCACGAACCCGTGTCCCCTGCATCGGCAGGTGGACTCTCAACCACTGCGCCACCAGGGAAGCCCCCGATTATTGATCTTTTTTATGTGACTACACGGTCTTTATTATAGTAATTTAAAAATGCATATAAATAATCTATGTTCATAGCAGAAAACCTTGAAATACGAACTGAAGTAAAAATCATCCATAATCCCCTCCATCCTGAAGCAAGCAGAAATAATGTTTTAACATACATCTTTCCAGATTTTTTTATGTGCATGTGTATCTATAAATACAAAAATAAGACTATACTATCCCCATCACAATGATGGTTTATAATGGCTGCCTAGTTCCCAAGAACACAGGAGAAATGGCTCCTATTTTTCGTCCACATTATGACAGCTCATGAGTTTTACAGGAGAGCCTCCTACATTTCGCAGACATTTGCAAGACTCTGGATTTGAAAATTTTCATGTGTAAAAGAAACCCATATATATATATACATATATGTGTGTGTGTGTATGTATATATATATATATATTGCAAGTCTGCAAGTCTGCAAATGTAAAATTTTGAAAGAGAAAGAATTTTATTTAACCAAAAAAAGAGAGAGGGAGAGAGAGAGAGAGAGAGAGAGAGAGAGAGAGAGAGAGAAGAGAGAAAGAAGGAAAGAGAAAGAAAAGTGGCAGATTCAACATTGCATTTTTAGGCCCCAGAAGGGCTTGTCATCAAATGTACTGTTTGAGTGAGCAAAGACAAAACACTTTTTTTATGGATTGTCAGATTTCAAGAATTTTGTCCAAGTCTGGACTGTTTAATAATTTGGATCTTCTAAAGTTGAAAAGAAAAAGCCAAATAGGCCACTCTGCTAAAAAAATAAAAAGTACAAATTAAAGATCTGTAGCTCTTTTCATGAAATGCCCTACACTAGCCCTGTCAGAGGTGGCCACTGATCAGCATAGAGTGTCTTTTCCTATAAGGAAACTGAGCATGGCAAAAGCTTTGGAGTTAGAGTGGTGAGGACCCCTACCCCCTACTCTGTGACCTTTGGCAGTTTCCTCATTCACAAAATGAAGATAAGTGCAACTCCGAGGGTGGTTGTGAAGATGAAATAAAATAAAATTTGTAATGTGGCCAGTGACCAAAACCACACAGGTGTTCAGTAAAAAAAACCTCGGAGGTGTTACAAAGCCAGCTCCAGACCATAGAGCCAGCAGAGCACAAGTACAGTCACCTTCTCCAGCCCTCAGTACATTTATTCCCACTATCTTCATACATTTTCCAGCTAAAGTCTCTCTTTTTTAATAGTTTAGTTGTCATTTTTTCCCATAACACTGCAAATTCTCTCTGTGACCCCCTTGGCTTCTACACTCAGATGTGCTCAGCTGTCATAGATGTTCTCTCTCTGTCTCTCTCCCTTCCCTCCCCTCCCTGAGTCTGCACTTTTCCTCTGTGTGTCTCTTTGGTGGAGGTGAGGCCATCTGGGTCCTTTACACCTTTGTCCCCCTCCTCCAACAACAGGCACCCTAAGAAAAGCGTGCACACTGGATGTGCCTCTGGGGGAAGCACCCCCATGTCTCCCACACGGTCCTTAGAACGCCACTGCGTCCGCCGTGGTCCAATCGGCCTTTCAGAGGGCCTCCCCCTGCAGGCTCACCCTGCCTCTGGGATGGATGAGGCCGCCTCCTGGCAGCCCTGTGAGCTCCAGGAAGGTCAGCATGAGAGGAATGCAGGATATTTGCTCCCTGATCTCACCAGAAGGATGTCCCATCACTCTTTGGGCAAGACTGATGAAGCGTCAGGATACTCTGGGCACAGATGGTTCTGTGGGGATCTAGCTGGGCTACGGGAACTTCGCAAGGTCTGTGGTGCAGGCCACCTCCAGGGGTTGAGGTTGACCGCGCGAACTTCAGTTGTGGTTTAGTGCCATTGAAAGGTGAGAATATTGGGTCTGTAACTGCCTGGCAGTGGGGAGGAGCCATGGGTACCTCAGAGGACTCAGAGGCAAGGTGTCTTGGCCTAGGGCGGCCACCTTCCTGAGTGCTAAAGTCAGAAGCTGCAGCCTTTCTGTGGACAGTGAGGCTGGACATGCCCACACCAGTGGGGCAGAGATTAGAAGATTAGAGTCCCAAGGAGACCTGGGTTATTAATGCTGATGGGTTCTTTCTGTACCCATGGCATCTTGGTGTACAAAAACAAACAAACAGTAAAACGTAAAAACCACAAGTTTTGGAACCAGATAGACCTCTGTTCAAATCTAGAGTCTTGGGCTTCCTGTCTGTGAGGTCTTTGACATGTGGCTTTCCCCTGAGGTTCCTTGTCTTTCTTGCAGAATTAGAGATTAGCCATTGTAAGTAAAAATGTAACTGCATGGCACGTAGTAGATGATCACTGAAAGTTAATTTCCTTTCTTTTTTTCTTTCCTAAATTTGGATTACCTTTGACATTATTCTTATAACAGTCCTAGGACATAAGCAGGGAGAATATTTTTATTCCTATTTTAGAAATGAGAAGATGGGATTTGCATGAGGCCACAGGGACAAGCCTGGGTCTGGATCCCAGAAATTGACGCTACAGTAGAACTGCTATAGAACTAGACAAGCTGGGCTTTCATCCTGGTCCTACCACTGCTAGCTGGGTGACCTCTCTGAGCCTCAGTTTCCTCATCTGTAGAGTGGGGATAATAAGAGTGTCTACCTCCAAATGTTGTTGTGAGGATAAGTGAGCTAATATTTATAAACTGCTTAGACTGGCCAGTAATAAATGGTAGCTCTGATTATTAAATGAGCCTTACAAGGCCCTTTCTCAGGGGCTTATTTTTGGATATTTTCTTGGGGCATTCCGGGAAAGTGTCCTTTAGAGTTCTGGGTGTCCTGAATGGTAATGAAGGGTAAAGGGAGTTAATCAGTATCCATCTATGTCCAGTTACTTCTCCCTGACAGGAGCACATGTTGCATGGGCCCGTGAGTGTGTGTCATGTTAGAAACCAGGGTGGGCTCCCCAGAGCGGGCGTCTGCTGGTGCCCACTCGGGCAGCAGACCTGAGCTCACCGTCAGTCGCCATCTCCCTTGTGTGTCTCTGCGTGACAGTGGTTCAGGGAAAGCTCACTCTTTATATTCAACTGGCAACTGACAGGCACCAAAAATTGATTTATATCCATGGTAACTGTCACCGGGAGGAAGAGTGATCTTATAAAATGTATCAAATACTTTTTCCTTGTTAGTTTCTGACTTATTCACTCACCTATTGACTCTTTCCCTCCCTCTGCCCTTCATCTCTTTTTCTGTACATTCATTCTTTTATTTATTTATTTACTCATTCATTCACATATCAGTTTCCCACCCTCCTCCCTCTCCTCTGCCCACTTATCCACCCATCCATCCATCCATCCATCCATCTGTTGTTGAAGGAACAGATCCTCCCTCATGCCCCTTCCTGTGGCAGCATAATCAGAAGGCCTTGATCCGTGTCCTGTCATTACCACTGATTTCTGTGCGACCCTCTGGCCTCAGTTTCCCTCATCTGCAATAGGAAGGGCTTGGCTTGGTCCTCTCTCCGACCCTGTGGCTTGGGTTGCATATATTATTTTTGGAGTTTCCCAGGAACTTCCCAGAAAACAAGCCAGCCCAGAAGGGGATGCCAATTGGGTGGGACCTGTTCTGTGCCCTCGGCAGTGTCTGACCACCCCCACCCAGGCTGTGGTGGTCAGGGCCTCCCAGGTTCTCTCAGGCTGGGCCCTGAGGGGTGGGCTGGGGTAAGATGGAACAAAAGTGATAGTTTGGGAGGATGAGTCAGCCCAAGTGTCAGTCTAGAAACAGTGCCAACTTGCCTCTGCTGTTCTCTTCCTCTGTGTGGGAGCGTGTGGCCTGTGGAAGGGAGGGAGCCTCCAGCCCTTCTCCTCAACCTGGGGCGGGACCCAGAATACAGGGTGTCAGAGAGGGAGAGACCTGGAGGTCATCCAGCGTCTGATCCCCTTGTTTCACACCTGATAGTTTGGAAGCCTGGGGAGGACAGGAGTCACACAGGAAAGGTGATGACACGGTCAGGACTGGGACTAACTCCCTGGTCTCCTTATCTGGAACACTTGGCTCAGTCACATGCTAGTCATTGTTGGTCTGGACTCACTTTATCCTGAGAGGTGGGAACCTGAAGCAGGGACAAGGGGAGGCCCTTGTCTCTACAGAGCCCAGCTATGCATTTAGATGCCTATTTGTATATTTGAACCAGGACGTCCAGATACTTTGCAATGGGAAGTGTATTCAGGGCATCTAGTCCTTTTTATTGCTGGAAATAGAAGAAGTTTAATTCATTTTACAAATCGAGCCTAGGCATTCTCCTCCCAGGGTCCCCACCAGGAGGGCCTTGTCCCACATGCTCCATGTGACCTAACCTCCTGTGTGGCTAGGACAGTGCTGGTTTTTAATGGGACAGTGCCAGCCAAGAGGTTAGAATCCCCCCGCCCCCATCCACCCTCCAGTGTGTGGTGCCCAGACTGGTCTGTAGCCTGGAGAGAACAGTCCCAGTGTCTGCTCCAGGGAAGAGCAGTGAACGTTGCAGGGAAAGGGAGCTCTGTGGCCCTAACCATCGCTTCTCCTTCATACTGTTACTCCCACGATGTGTACTGAGTGTCTGCTGTGCACTCTGGCTGGAGCTGGTTCTAGGGTATCTAAAGACCTGGACCCTTGGGCTTCCCTGGTGGCGCAGTAGTTGAGAGTCCGCCTGCATATGCAGGGGACACGGGTTCGTGCCCCGGTCTGGGAAGATCCCACATGCCGCGGAGTGGCTGGGCCCATGGAGCCATGGCCGCTGAGCCTGCGCGTCCGGAGCCTGTGCTCCGCAATGGGAGAGGCCACAACAGTGAGAGGCCCGCGTACCACACACACACACAAAAAAAGTCCTGGAGCCTGCCCTCAAGGAGCTCACAGCCTAGAGTGTGTGTGTGTGTGTGTGTGTGTGTGTGTGTGTGTGTGCACGCATGCTGGGGGCCGGGCTGGGGTGGACAATTATGGCTCAGTGTGCTGAGTGGAGCTATGATGGGGCTAGAGAAGCAGAGGAGACCCTGGAGGGTCAGGGAGGGTTCCCCAAAGGAGAGCAGGACCTGCCAGGGGCAACATGTGTCTGTAAAGGGGTGGGAAGGGGTGTGGGAATGACTTTCCAGGTGGAAGGAACAGCATGAGCAAAGGCCAAGAGTGAGGAAGAGTGTGGGCAGCTGCACCCCTCAGTGAAGCCCCTACAAGGAGTCCAGCTATGTATTTAGAAGCCTCTTTGTATATTTAAACCGGGATATCCAGATACTTTACAATGGAAAGTGTGTTCAGGACATATAGTCCTTGACATTGCTGGACATAGCAGCAGTTTAATTCATGCTACAAATCAACAAGGGCCAAGAGGAACCTCAGTGAAATTTTTATTGGGACAATAGGGTCAACATGTAATTGTCTTCCACTGGCCAAATTTATCAGCAGGGAAAATTCCAGAATATCAATTTTTGAGATCTTCTTGAGCTGCTTTCTGGGTAGACAAGGGCAGTCCTCTGTGGATGTGGTGGGGACGACGTATCTGGTGTTTTCAAGAGCTCTCCTCCTGGCTTGTGATTCTGCACAGCCGGTTACTCCATTTAATTCATTCATGTCAAGTATTCATTCAGTGCCTTCTGGGCGGGCTAAGCCTTGTGCCCCGTGCTGGATGTGTGTAAATAATCACTCATAGTCCTTGTTTTCAGGGAGCTCGCAGAATGTGGAGGGACACAGACACAGAGCCATCAAGCTCAGCAGAGAGTCAGTGTGATGACAGGAACATGGGGACTGGCCGGAGACAGAAGCATCCTCGTATTGGGGGTGATTAGAGGAAAGCATCATGAAGGCAGGAGGTGGAGGAACCACGGGGGCAGTGCAGCAGCCGGCTGGTCATGCTGGGCACCTCTATCACCCGTAGGCTTGAAAGGAGTAGTTATAGGTCCTCAGAAACAAAGAGGGCTGCCTGTCTGGAGCCATGACCTTCCTGTGAAGAGCTGTGACCTTCAGGTGAGGGGTGCAGCCAGCCCAGCAGGACTGTGTGGAGGAAGTGGGGGGAATAAAACCCCAGCCTCTCTTCTCTCGCCTCTATTGGCCAAACCCAAGGGAGCCAGAGGGCAGGAGGGTCTGTTGATGTAGCCCAGAGAGGTGGGCCTCCGTCCGCTGATCAGCACAGAGCCGGGTGGTGGGAGGGAGAGCGGTCCTGGAGGGGAGCGGGAGACAGGCTGCACTCAAACCTTTGCAGGGAGCGTAGGGGAGGCTTCCTTTAGGAGAGGAGGTTCGAGCTCTGTGTTAGTTCCCTGGGCCTGCTGTCATAAAGCACCACACGCTGGGCGGCTCAGAACAACAGAAATGGATTGTGTCTCAGTGCTGGAGGCCGTAAGTCCAAAATCATACTGCTGGCAGGGCCATGCTCCCTCTGAAGGCGCTAGGGAAAAGGACATCTCAGGCCTCGCTCCTGGATTCCGGTAGTTGCTTGGTTGTGGCAGCATAACTCCAATCTTCACATGGCAGTTTCCCTATGTGTGTGTGTGTGTGTCCACATTTCCCCCTTTTATAAGGACACCAGTCATACTGGATAGGGGTACACCTCTTAGTTTAGCTAATTACATCTGTAATAACCTTATTCCCAAATAAGGTTTCATTCTGAGTTCCTGGGGGCTAGGACTTCAACATATGAATTTTTCGGAGATTCAGTTCATCCCATCACAAGCTGTGTCTTGAAAGATGATTAGTGATCTACCAGGCAGACAAGCATATGTGTGTGTGTTTTGGGGGGCCGGTGCTATCCAGGTGCAGCTATTTCTTAGGTACCCAGAAGCCTAAGGGCCACATGTCTGGGAGCTGTGAGCGCGCACACTTTAAGGTGGCTTCAAAGGCCCCGTGATCTGGTCTCTCCTCCCTCCAGCCCTTCCCTGCAGGCTCCCACCCCCTGGAATTCCTCCAGAGCCTCTTGCCTTGCTAGCAGGCCTCTCTGGAGAGTCTGCCTGCTTTTGTGAGGCTTGAAGCTTGAACAATTTGGGGGCTTCTTTAAGAAAGAAGCTAAAATTAGATACGAAAGTGAGTGTTTAAACTGATATAGGAAATCACAACAAATCCCTGGGGCCAGGAGAGTAGAGTCCGTTTCTTCTGTGTTCTCTTCAGCTGAGTCACCAGAAAGCTTCCAGATGGCACTTCTGCGTCCCCCACCTCCCAACTCCCCGGGCTCACAGGGGCCCCAGGCTTGGAGATCGGGCCCTTTCATACCCCTGCTGTCACCCGGCCAGCTCCTTACCCGTCAGGCTGTCAGGCTTCAGGCTGACACCATACCTCATGGCCCCAGCTCACTCTCATCATCACGTGTCACAGCGATGGTGAGCACGTGACCCGGTCGAGTGCCTGCTGTATGCCAGGTGGGGCGTGGAGAGCTTCCCGCGGTCGCTCACACACCCCAGGAAGCGAGAGGAGCTGCCTTCCTCCCTGCTTGGCACATGGGGATCTGGGGGCTCTGAGAGCATGTTCCTCACCAGCAGTCACACGGTAGCTGCCTTGGATCCAGTGTGGCCTCAGAGCTATGGTTTCCAAGGGCTGTGCAAAGGGCGCCTCCCTTATTACAGGTAATGCAGGGGTGCAGAGGTGGTCACCTGTTGGGTCTCTGTCACTCAGCCCCTGAGGGCAGACTGGTCTCTCCCGTGTTTCCAGCAGGGGTCACGGTGGCGACCGAAGGGAGGAAGAGACGCTTCTGAAGGACAGAGCAGGGGCCAGGTTGGAGGGGCTTGTTGGCTGTGGTATTGAGTGTGGCCTTTACCCCAAGGACACTGGGAGCCGTGAGGGGTGTCCAGCTGGGCACGACCATCGGGTCTGTATTTCAGAAGCTCTTACTCTCGCTGTGATGTGAGGATGGGTTTAGGGGGAGGTACAGCCCCTCCCCCTGCCCCGGGTGGAGCTGAGGGACACAGAGGCTGTCCTTGTCCTGCCCCGGTCCTGTCTGGCATTCCCACTGATGACTTGCTCTCACTTACAAGCTGCAGGACTTGGGCCGGGCCTCAGTTTCCCCATCTGTAAGCCCAGGTTTCTTCATACCTGAGTTTCTTCGTACCTTCCAACCTCACAGGGGGAATCCAAAGCAAAGCACCAGGAAGCCTCTCCCAGCCCCCTGCAGCCAAGGGCCCTGGTTTGGAGGGAGTGTCTCCTTTCGGGGGCCTCTGTTGGAGGGAGTTCAGGAGTTCGCTTCAACTTGCCAGCTCGCCTCCTGAGGGGCTGTGGTGAAGGCAGCCTCCCCGCGGGGCCCGGTGGGCTTCTGGCTCGGGGGCCAGTGCCTGCCGTGGAGGGTCTTGTTCCCCGTGCTCACTGCCTGGCCCTCCTCGGCCCCTCCTGGAGCTCAGTTAATGCCAACTGCTCCTCAGGGGAGATCCCCCCTGGCCCGGCCGCAGTGGTGTCTCAGAGAAGAGGAGAGAACCCTAGGCAGGTGCTGGGGAGGCTGGCAGTGGGCTCAGCCGGCAAGCCCTGGGCATGTGTCATTCAGCCGGCCAGGCCTCCTGGATGTGTGAACAGCCTCGGGCTGGCTCTCCCTGCTCTGTATTTCATCGCCTGCCTATTCCTCTGTAAAGAACGTGAAGGGATCTGCCTGCAAAGATTCTTAGTGTCTTTGGGCAAGTGGCTCTTCACAGAGCTGCGTAAAATCAGTGAGGCCCGGCTCCCCCTGTGCCCCTCGGATGGTGAAAGTGAGAAGGGAGTAGGGTGAGAGGTGGGAGATGCCAGCCTGAGATTTCTGTCCAAGCGCCTGGGCTCAGTGAGGAAACACACATGGGCTGCTAGGGTTCACAGTTTCAAAAGTTGGGGCCATGGAACCTGGTTTGGGAGGAGGCCATATAGGCTTCCTGCTAGGCAAGTATTTCTGGGGAAGGACATGAACAGTGATGGAGGGCCTATGATGGGCTAGATAGAATCACAAGGTGTTACAGGCACCTATTTAATTCTTACAGCAACCCTATCAAGTCAGTACTATTACTATCCCCATTTTATAGATGAGGAAACTGAGGCTAAGATGGGTTACGTACTGGCCAGAGGTCACACAGCTGGAAGATGCAGGATCAGGATTCAAACCCAGCTCTGCCTGCTGCCAAGGCCTGGATGTTTATACTACCTGCCCTTCAGCCTCTAGAAGCAGCTTGAGAGCTGAACCAGAATCGGACCCAGAGGCCAACTGCGGCAAAACCAGGAGTTACATGCCAATGGCATCCCTGCCCAAGCCTGCTGCACTGGCCTTTGCTTTGGTTGCCAGGCGTTCTCTCTCTCTGGCAGCCCACAGGACAGGCTGGCCACTTGGGAGGGCCCAGCCCTGGGTGAGCCCTGGAGGAAACGAGACCGTGGGGAAACGTCTCCTGGCTCCCTCTCTCCCTCACACAGGGAGCGGTGGTTGCTATGCAGCCTCATTTGTTCAAGGATAGCCTGGCGGTGAGCAGGAAAGTGCCAGCAGCAGGGCCAGTGGCCGCCCCCAGCACCCGCCCAGACAGGACGCCTGCAGCCCAGGGCTGCGAGGCTGGGCCGGGGCCAGGGCAGGCCAGGAGTGGGGCCGCCCCGTCTTTGCTTCCCTGGACCCACAGGCAGCATCGTCTGTGGAGAGACCATGGAATCTGGATTCCTCCAGTGACAGGGCTTTGGCCTCTGGACGGAGAGGTGAGAGGTGATGTGTCCACAAGGCTGTTGGCGTGTGGATGGGATGGGAAGGTGAGTCAGGATGCCTGAAGCCCTTGGAGGGGTGTCCAGGAGCTGGTCTGGAGCAAGGACCGAGGTGCGGTGAGGGCAGGGACGTCAAGCCATGATGGAGGCTGAGTCACTGCCGGGAGGCCCCTTCCTCTCTCTGGGCCTTGCTGTGCCAGCTCTGGAAGGGGCGGTTGGACTGCTGCTCTCTGAGCGGAGAGCCGCGGAAGGAGGGGCTGTCCTGGGCTGTCCCCTCCCCGGCCACGGCCTCTGTCAGAGCTCTCTGTTTGGGGTAATGCCACATGGCTCAGGTGCCCACCCAGCCGAGGCTCCCTGGTGGGGGACATGGGTGGACGTGCGGGCCGTGGGGAAGGCTGAGGGGTGCGGGGAACTCGTGTGAAATGCAAGCCTTGGAGGGGCTCTGCTCTGGGTTTGAATTCCGGCTCCACCTCTTCCCTGCTGTGTGGACTTGAGCTCTTTCCTCCCTGAGCCTGTGTCCTCACTTGTGAAGTGGGAGGTTAAATAATGCCTCCCTTGGGGCTGCGTGTGAGGAGTGGAGCACACAGAGCGCCGGACCCAGCTGGGTGGGCAGAGGCGAGTAATCGGGCTGGCCCTGAGCCCGGCAAGCCCCTCCCTGCCCTCCACCACGTCCTGGCAGGACGGGGCCTGCAGCCTTTCCCACCTCAGGCTGACTGCTTCCCAGGACTGGCTGTTTCAGCCCCTGGAGCCTTGGTCTAGCAGATCTGAAGAAAGAGGATGCAGTGGAAGCAAGGGATGGGGAGACGTCAAGCTGAGCTGCAGAGAGTCCTACGTCTGAAGGCCTCCCTTTGCCCCCAGGGTCGCCTCAGAGGCACCAGACTCTGTTCACCAGTATGCATACTTGGAAATTGATGATCTGATGCTCAACTTCTTGCAAACAGAAGACTATATAAACTCAAAAACAGTTTAAAGAAGAGCGAATGTCTGTGTAGCAGCCACCACCAGGTCAAGAAATAGACACCCTGGCAGCATCCCAGCACCAACCCCATCGTGGGCCCCTTCCTTAGCACAGCTGTCTCCCTCCCCCCAGGGCCAATCGCATCCTCATTTTTCCTTGCTTTTCAATAAGGCTTTCCCACCCATGTATGTGTTTCTAAATGCTCTGTTTAATTTTGTCTTCCCTTGAACTTTCTATACACAGAGTCACACTCCACAGAGTCCTCTGTGTTTAAGCTTCTTTCACTAAACATTACGCTGTGGAGTCATCCGTGGTGTTGAGTAGGACACTGGTTTGTTCATTTCCATTGCCGTGGAATATTCCATGGCACGAATACACCATAACTTATGTCTCCATTTTCCTGTTGGGCATTGGGATTATTTCCACATTTTGTCCATATCAACAGAACTGCTATGAACATTCTCCTACTTCTTCCTGAGTTCACACATACAAGATTTTCTCTAGGGTAGATACCTAGGGGTAGAATTGCTGGGCCTAGGGTCTCTCCCAAGTGGTCGGCCCATCTACACCTCACCAGCCACACGTACTCTGCATCTTACCAACACTTGGTAGTCTATACTCTTCATTTTTGCCAACCTCTGCAGACTGGTGGTAGCCTCTCATTCTGACTTTAATTTGCATTTCCGGGATGATTAGGAAATGAGCACCTACCCTTGCCTTTCTTCCTCCCACTTCCCTTCCTTTTTGGTGCCCCTTTTCCCCTGGTCCCTTTCTTAGCCCCCTCACTCTGCTCAGTTTACTGACCTCCATTTTCCTCTCTGTCCTCCTGCCCCTCTATCCCTACCCTCCCACTCCCCTTCTTGGGGGACCGATCACTCATCCACAACATTTCTCTGTCATTGATCTCTGAGTTGCAGACCTGGGCTCCAGAGCAGCTGTCTGGAGGTCTGAGATTTCCACTTTGTCTCTGCTTCAGAACCTCTTGTTCTTGGCCCAACTCATATCCCTTCCTGGGCGTTGGATTTCCCTTCACTTAAACAAGGACAGAAAAACCAACAGCTTCCACAGAAGCCATTTCAATTTCTCAGGCAAAACCCGGCCTATGCCCTGGAGAGGCAAGTGTAAGATTCTAGCTCTTGGTCAAGGAGCATTGGCCTTCTTCTCCTGGGGCCACTGAGAGAAGCACAGAGCTGGTGCTGTGAAGTCTTCTGAGCTTCTTACAGGGAAGTTGTTTTTTTGGAGAAGGAAGCTTTCTTCCTAGCCCTGTTCAGGGCCTTGCCAGCTGGTGGCTAGTATGATGCCTGCAGGGATGCGGGGCCCTGGTAGGCACTGGCTCTTGACATTCCTGGGTTTGTCATGCAGCCTCTCATGAGTCCCTCTTCTACCAGCCAGGAGGCTAGCTGACCTCCAAGATCCCTTGCACCTTGAAATTTAGTGGCAGGAGAAGCAGGTAAAGGCACATCCTGTTCCCACAATGTGAAACTTCTTTAAATGACTAGCACAGTTTCTGATCTCTAATTTATATCTGCATCAACATATGTACAAGAGTGGGGGAAGGCTCAGAAGATTTTGGGCTTTGTAAATTTATGGATATGTTACATACCCATTGTCACTAGGGCTGCCGCTTTCTCATATGGTGCTTTTGTGTGAGTTAGAAAAAGATGGGCTTCCCTCGTGGCGCAGTGGTTGAGAGTCCGCCTGCCGATTCAGGGGACACGGGTTCATGCCCTGATCCGGGAAGATCCCACATGCCGCGAAGCGGCTGGACCCGTGAGCCATGGCTGCTGAGCCTGCGTGTCTGGAGCCTGTGCTCCGCAACGGGAGAGGCCACAACAGAGAGAGGCCCACGTAACGCAAAAAAAAAAAAAAAAGAAAAAGATGCCTCGGGCTTCCTTGGTGGCGCAGTGGTAGAGAGTCTGCCTGCCAATGCAGGGGACACGGGTTCGTGCCCCGGTCCGGGAAGATCCCACATGCCGTGGAGCAGCTGGGCCCGTGAGCCATGGCCGCTGAGCCTGCGCGTCCGGAGCCTGTGCTCTGCAATGGGAGAGGCCACAACAGTGAGAGGCCCGCGTACCGCAAAAAAAAAAAAAAAAAAAGAAAGAAAAAGATGCCTCTCTCTCAAGACATTTTACTTTTATTCATCAGAGAAGAGCTATACTAAATGTACAAATCTGCAGTGTGAGTGGTGTCCCCTTAATTATGATGCCCTTGTGCAGTGCCCAACCTGAACAATCAAACAGGGCAGCTCTGCTTCTCTCCTACCTTCGTTAGTTTTCAAACACAGTTTAAAGAAAACTTCCTCTCATACGTAGGTTTCTCGTATCTTTGAAACCAGTGATTCTCATATCAGAATTCCTGGGGAGGATGTGGGCGGCTGTCCCACATGTCACAGGCCTAGACATTATGAAGCTGTCCCCTTCCTCTCTAGTCCACCCAGTCCTCCAGAACACACACTGAGATTTTACAAACTGAAGACCACATCCCTCAGCTGTGCAGGGCATGAAAATGGTTGAGAAGCACTGCTTTGGGCTCTTGACCGTGAGATCCACCCTGTCCCGGGAGGTCCCTGAGGTGCAGGCCTGTCCTGCCCCGGCGTGCCTGCTGCCTCCTGCTCACCCAGGAGCAGGACATGCAACGGAAGGACACCTTTGCCACCCAGCCTTAGCCAGGCCTCTGAACTTCTCACCTCAGAGACTTTCAAAAAGGACATTTCCCTCTCCTTGAACATCTGAACACGTGCAGTAAAATTGCTATTAAACAAACAATATTATTAATAGCCGCTGTTTATCGAGTACTTGCTAGGGGCCAGACACAGTATTAAGTGCTTGTCATATTTTACTGAATACTCTCAATAAGTTTGTGTGGCAGACAGTGTTACTTTCATTACAGTTAAATGGAGGCTCAGAGAAAGTTTAGTCATGTGCTGCGTGCTCAGAGAAGTTTAGCTGTGTGAAGTCACACAGCTAGCGGGGGGTGGAATTTAATCCAAGTCTGTCGACTCCTAAGTGTCCGCTCTGGAGTACCGTGTTCCAGTACCTCCGAGAGCAGAGGGCATCAGCCCTGATGTTTCCACTCAGTCGCTCTGTGGCCTTGATCTAGTTACTTAACCTCTCTGAGCCTCAGTCTTCTTATCTGGAAAATGAGGACAATAATATCTGCCTTGTTACTTGATTCAAAATTGAAGCGGCATAATATTTAGCACCACGTAGCCCAGTTCCTGGTACACAGCAGCACGGAAATAAGAAATGTTACTTTCCTTCAGTTAGTTTCTTCTCAATAAGACTGTGTGTCAAGATATGCCTTAATTTTGCTTTCTTCATTCATTCATTCATGCTGCAAGCAGTTATTGAGAGTTATTACCATGTGTCAGGTACTGTGTTCAGCCTTCGTCTGCATTTCTTTCTTTTTTTTTTTTTTTTCTGCGGTACGCGGGCCTCTCACTGTTGTGGCCTCTCCCGTTGCGGAGCACAGGCTCCGGACGCTCAGGCTCCAGACGCTCAGGCTCAGCGGCCATGGCTCACGGGCCCAGCCGCTCCGCGGCATGTGGGATCTTCCCAGACCAGGGCATGAACCCGTGTCCCCTGCATCGGCAGGTGGACTCTCAACCACTGCGCCACCAGGGAAGCCCTTCCTTGCCCATCTTGATCCTGCTTCCTTCCCGGCCCCGCGAGGCTGCAGCTTTTCCACGGAGGGCCTCCAGGTACCTAGTGAGACAGCACCGCAGAACACAGGCCGTGTTCTCTGGGCATTGCAGCGAGCATTCCCTGCATGGCAGAGAATTGCCGTGAGGACAGCTGGAGACCCATCTAGCCTGAGCCTCTTAACTCTATAGACACATCTGTCTCCTCCTCGTGAGGGGCGCCTGCGTCACCTGGGTCTGTCTTGTAGGACTGGAGGGCTGGCCCCTGGTAACTTTAAAGGCAGTGTGGGTTTGCACGTTTGTACATGTGTGTGAATGCGTGCGCGTGTGTGTGCATGTAGGGTGGGAGAGGAGGGGAAAGGGCTCAGACCTGACATTCGTGATTATCTACCAGCAATGGTACTGAATTATTTTTGTACATGACTTCATTTAATCCTAACAAAGCCCTTTGTTAGGATGCTTTTTCAGATGAAGAAACCAAAGCTCAGAGGAATTAAATAAGCTTCCCAAGTGAATTCCAGAGGGGCAGGGCAGGGGACTTCCCTGGTGGTGCAGTGGTTAAGACTCCGTGCTCCCAGTGCAGGGAACTAGATCCCACCTGCATGCCGCAACTAAGGAGCACACGTGCCACAACTAAGGAGCCCGCCTGCCGCAACTAAGACCCAGTGAAACCAGATAAATAAATATATATATAAAAAAAAAAGAGGGACAGGGCAGGGTTCCAACCTAGCTGTGTCAACCTCAAAGCAGAGTTCCAGGTGTCCCGAGGTGGGCGTTCAGGGGCAGGCTGGGGCAGGGCTGTGGGGTGGGAGGGCTGCCTACACCCGGGGCCCCTCTTCAGAGAGTATTTCAGTGGGGCACATATTTTGGGTTCAAACACTAGGTGTGGTAACTCAGCCATTTTGCCTTCCTCTCTCTCTCTCCTCGCCTGGACACGGCACTATTGTTCCCACCAAACACATCTGAGCAGATGCACTCTCTGACTTAATGGAACCCACATCCCAGGATTGGGAGCCGACCCCCTCCCCAGTCCCCTTGCTCTGATCTCTCCTCCCTACTCAGATGCTGGCCCTCCTGCTGAGGGCTGTTCATGTGAGGACCAGACTCTGCCCAGCTCCCTTGGGAGCAAGGTGGACCCGGAGCGGGGCACTGGCTCCCTGCGGGCTGTGCAAGGCACAGGGCGGTTGGGATTTTATCTTTGGGGCAGACATTCCTTCCTGGGAGAGTCCATGTTTGTTTCCTTTCCACCTGAAACCTGAGTCCCTTCTGTCGCCTTTCTTCATTCCTGTGGTGTTGGTCACCATGGAACCTCTTTAGCCATTGCTTTAGTGGAAGGAGTAGACAATGGTCAGTTACCTCGGGCCACCCCTCTCCCTGAGTGCGGACACCAAGGCCGAGGTGGAGGAGCCAGCCATCTTGGGCGATCCAGAACTTTGGGGGTGAGGACGGAACCCTGGTCCCCAGAACCCCCTGGCTGTTAGCCCTTTAGGTCAGGGGCTGGCTCTTCCAACAGGGGACACACTCCTTGGTGCCCCGGACAGTGCCAGGTCAAATGGGGGTTCAGTGAACTGTGCCTCAGGGGTCAGCACTGTCCATGCCAAACCCGAAAGCTTTGTCCACATTTGGAATGGAATTTCTGATCCTGGTTTTTATAGTCTGGACATAGATCTTTAAGTTCCCACCGGGTCCTGGGGAGGTGGCACCCACTGCTCTCACATAAGACATGGTTGTCCGTCCACAGCTGTGGGCACCTCCCCGTGGGCAGGCACTGAGGAGGCCCTGCATGTAGACCCCGAGGGCCCGAGGGGTCAAAGGTGTGGATGCAAGCAGCGGGCAGGCCTAAAAGGGGCTCTGCCGACTGGGTTGCCGGGGCAAGCTATGGAGTGGACCCAGGTTTCCCTTCTGTACTGCAGGTGTCCCTCGGGGAATGGAGAAACCTGGGCCAGGGAGTTTGTGGGGAGTCGGGTGGAGGGCAGGCTTGCTCAGAAGGGGCCGCTGAACCTTACGTATCTGCACTCTAAGGCAGCTCCAGGTCTTCTCTTTAGCCTCCTAGACATGATTGCTCTGGGGAGACTGAGCAGCAATATCCACTTTGGCAGCCTAAGGTCAGAAACAGGGCTGGTATCTTAATATAAAGGGAATGTGAACTATAGCCTAGTGGTTCTCAATCCTGTTTGAACATCGGAGTCACTCAGAAGTTAAGAAAAAAACAAAACAAAAAACCCCAAACAGATTCCTGTGGCTGCTCCCTAGAGAACTCTACCTCAGTTGGGGCCTGGGGTGAGGCCTTGGAATCTGTCACTTTAATCAGTTCCAGAAGAATCTGATCTGCGGCTGAGGTTGAGAACAAGGGCTGTAGCTAAATATCGCTTTTCCACATGTAATTCGCACAGAAAGTCTGCGCTCTGGTTAGGAATGGGTAGCAGGTGTCTGTGTGGCCTGCACCCCTCACTGCCCCCAAAGACTGGACTCCAGCTTGTTTGCTTTATTTCAGCCGTGGAAGGTCTGTCCCCCCAGGAATGTTCCTTCTGGGCTTTGCCCAAAGCAGCCACCTTGCCAGTGTCTTGAGTCTCTCGCTCAGTGGGGTGAGGGGTGGGGTGTTGGGAGCTGTGGAGCAGAATCTCCCTCCACATTGCTCGGGAGAAGTGCCGTGTCCCTCAGCTATTCCTGGCAGCTTGTCACTACCATGTGGCCAAAGCCCTATCCCAGTTGTCAGCAGACAGGGGGTTGCCTTCTCCCCTGATCATGAGGAAAATTCTCCTCGGACAGAGAACCCGTGTGGCTTGAGGCTGTAATCAGTGAGACCAGGCAAAGGCTGGGCCGGGGCCGTGCTGGCTGGGCCGGGCTGGAGCCACTGTTTGGCCAGGAGGGTTGCTAGGAGCTGCTCGGCCTTCTGGGGCCTGCGTGGGGACGTGGCGGGCTGGCTTCCAGACAGAAGGCAGGTTTTCTCAGTCCCTGTGTTGGGATTTGTTGCTCAGCAAAAGGAAGTTGACATTGCATCCTGCCCTGTCCCCAGATGATATCTCGAGGGGCCTACTCTCGAGTAGAAATTGGGAGATTTGGGAGATGTGGGCTTTGCCCTTGATTTTATCACTGATCAGCTCTGGCCGTTCACCTCCCTGCCTGTCAGGGTGAAAATGGGTCACTATTATCTCAGCAGAGAATTTAGAAAATTGTGTGAAGTCACAGTGTCTGCTGGTAGACCCTTATCACATGGGAAAAGAGTGAAGTCAGGTCAAGGGCAGGAGCAGATGACTGACCCCAGAGGACTAAGGGAGGCTGGGAAGAGGCTTGGCGTGCTCAAGCGGTCAGTACAGGACAGTGAAATGGCTGAGAGGGTCTGAGGTTGGCCTGGTCAACAAAGTGAGAACAAGGGCCAGGAGCTTCGTACAGATGGAGACTGGTGCTCCTGAGAGAAAACTGGACAGCTGGCCTCCGGGGAGGCCCTACCACATACCTGCCCGTGATAAGAGGGGTCACAAAGCTTGACACTCAGTGTGAGCTTCCAGGGCAGCTGGCACAGTGATGAGGAAAGTAGCAACTGATGGGGAAACAAAGTGGCAGACTCGCCCTTGATAAACTCCACCTTCCCCAAGACCCTGAGTTGTCCACGAGCAAAGGGGGTTCATGGGTTTCACTGACACTCTTCACAATGAACTCGGCCTACAGTCATGCAGCCTGGGGACTTGGAAATTTTGAGGCATGCAAGAGAGTCCAAATGTTAAAAAAGAAGCGTCCTTTGGTTTAGTGGCAGATTTCTTCACTATAAGAATGCTTTAACTCCTGGTGGGCTTCTCGCGAAGTGGTTTAAAAAGTGTTTGTGATTTGTACTGACTTCTTTCTGTCTCTCCTCATCATAGGTCCCTGGATGTTACAGGTTGGGGCCCTCTGGATGCCTGAGGATCGTACTCACGGCCCAGAAAGTAGCTGCCCCCTGCAGACTATCTCCCAGATGCCTTCTCCACCCAGGGCACAGGCACCCGTGACGCTGTCCCCCCAGGTAAGGGGCACCTAGGGAAGTCATGAGGGGGTGGGGATCTTCCTCGGGTACTCCCAGGGGCTCCGCCTGGGGGATGTAGCTGGGCTGCCGGGCTTTTCCATCGGGGCCAGGCTGTCTGTGGGCCCTCCCTGCTCAGCCGTCCATCAGGGGCCTCCCTGGCCTGGCTCTGGCCTCCTCAGCCTGAGCTTTGATCCACTCTCTGAGCTGGTGGGCTGGCCAAGGGGCTGAGTGTGGTCTTCTGTGGTGAGAAGATGGAGATGGGGAGAGGATACAGGAGTGGGGCCTCCAGGAGCACCGGCTGGCCCCGTTTCCTCAGCTGTCAGGGCAGGAGAGTGGGAACAGTGGGGCCAGCTCTGTGGTGGGAGTCTGGGTCCCAGGCCTGGCTCTGCCGCTGGGAGCCAGCTGTGTGGGCCTCAGTCTCCTCTGCAGAGTGAGGGGATCAGAGGTCCTGCCCTGGAGAGAATGGGTGCTTGGGAGGTGGAGGGCCACTTCTCCCTGGAGGGCTTGGAGCAGGGGCCCGGCGACCCCTTGGGAGGAGTGTGGAGAATCGGGGATGCCTGAGCAGTTCAGGAAGCAGGCTGCGGTGCTCAGGGCAGAGCACCTGGGGAGCCCATGAAGGAGGCTGAGAAGGTGTAATGGGGGGAGGGGTCTGGAGCCAAGCTTGGGGGAGAAGTCAGGCCGAGAGGGCGGGGAAGAGTGGGCTCTGGTGGGGATCACGGTGCCCTGGCTGCTGGAGTTGGGATGGCAAGCCCCCATCTGAGGGCCAGGCTCTGCTTTGGGGGACGGGCTGCAGAGAGCCCGGGGCAGTCTGTCCTCAGTCCTGGCCTCAGTGGACTCTAAGGTGCCGCTCTCCCTGTGCTTCTGTCCCCAAGCAAGGTTCGGGCTCTGGTGGCCGTGTACTGTGAGAGCATCCCTTGGACCAGTGCTGGGCCCCGTACACTCCCAGGGGAAGCAGTGACTCCAGCCCAAAGACTTTTGGAAAAGGTAAGACTGGGGGACTGGGCCTGGTGACTTGGTCACATCAAATGGCCTTCGAGTGCCCAGGGCAGCCTCTCTGGGGCCTTTGGGCAGAGATGGGGGATTCCACCTGACAGCTGCCCAGTCAGGGCCAGTGACCACGGAGCAGAGCTTGGGCCTCGTCCTGGAGGGAGGAGATGGGTGTGTTTAGATGCCTGGCTGTGTCCTCAAGCTACCGGCAGGTATTATTTTTACTTTGGTCCCTACGGAAGATGGCCTTTGGTTTTAGGTGGGTCCTTTCAATCCTGTGCCTCAGGGGATGGAGTTGTATGGAGGGGACCCGCAGGAACTGGGAAGTGGGGCTCTCCTAGGAACCCCGGGAAGGCAGGGCTGTGGTCTCTGGCTTCAGGACCTGGGCTCCTCTAACACCACAGCTCTGGTCTCTGCTTCCCTCAGCCTCCCCCTGGCCAGCGCTGAGCGTCCTGCTAGAGAAGCCGTCGCAGCTCTTGAGTGGACGTGGGGACACTGGCAGCCTCAAGCTGGATGCTTCCCTGAAGGGCTGGCAGGCCAGGAATGGCCATCCCAGGAAGCTCGGGGCCCTGTCGCTGGGCCCCCAGGCCCTGGTGCCACTTCCCTCGCTGGAGTCGGTGGCCCGGGGCACCACTCAGATTAAGGACAAGCTCAAGACAAGGAGACTCTTGGAGGGCTTGGCAGCATCTCCCCGAGGTGAGCCCTGGGCCTGTCCACCTGCCACCTGGGCTGTGAGGCTGTGAGCCCCAGCTGGCAGCTGGGCTAGTCAGGGGTCACCTGCCAAGCACCCTCTCTCTACACCCTCCACCTCCTCCCTGGAACGCCGTCTCCCACCAGGGCCTCTGCAGTAGCTCCCAACCTGCCTCCCCATTCTCACCCTCGCTGCAGAGGAATTCTAGTCTTCTAGTCTTCGCTGCAGAGGAATTCTAGTCTTCTAGTCTTCGCTGCAGGGGAATTCTAGTCTTCTAGCCCTAGCTGCAGGGGAATTCTAGTCTTCTAGTCTTCACTGCAGGGGAATTCTAGTCTTCTAGTCTTCGCTGCAGAAGAATTCTAGTCTTCTAGTCTTCGCTGCAGAGGAATTCGAGTCTTCTAGTCTTCGCTGCAGGGGAATTCTAGTCTTCTAGTCCTCGCTGCAGGGGAATTCTAGTCTTCTAGCCCTCGCTGCAGAGGAATTCTAGTCTTCTAGTCCTCGCTGCAGGGGAATTCTAGTCTTCGAGTCTTCGCTGCAGAGGAAATTAAATTCTAGTCTTCTAGTCTTCGCTGCAGAGGAAATTAAATTCTAGTCTTCTAGTCTTCGCTGCAGAGGAATTCTAGTCTTCTAGTCTTCGCTGCAGAGGAATTCTTGTCTTCGAGTCTTCGCTGCAGAGGAATTCTTTTTGAACACAAATCTGACTATATTCTTCTTCCCACTCCCACTGGCTATGCTTAACGCCACCCAGTGGTTTTCAGATGGACGCAAGGACTAGAACCTGCCGTCCTCACTCCTAACTCAGTACTGATTTCGTTTCCCTTTCTACCCAACCTGCCTCTGAATTTTAAATAGGTAACTTTGATTGACACTTTCTACCAAATTTTACCGGAGTGGGAAAGGACACTCAGCAGAGTCTCGTGGTGCAGGTAGAGCTGGGGGCGGATCTGGGCCCTCATCTCTCCGTCTCAGCTGCCCCAGGACATAAAGCCCTGTTGCCAGCATCTCAATTAACCCCACTCCCTGCACTCCTGGGACTAACCTACTCCTCATCCCCACCCCATACAGCCTCTCTGGATCCTGGGGGAGCCCCCAAAGGAGTTCCCCTGAGGACCGCCATCCCCCGGGCTGCCTCTCAGAGGCTGCTGAGGGTGCCCAGGCCGATGCCTCCCATCCAGAGCATCCCCACCACCCCGGAGGCCAGCGAAGCCAAGGACAAAGGCCTGGACCCACCCAGGAGCCATCAGGGACCCCAGGAACTGAGACCCGGTGCCCAGGAGGTAAGGCGGTTGGGCTGCTCTGAGTCCTGCTTCCCTGCCCTTCTGTTTTTCTTTCTATCCGTTAGCAAGCCCTGTTCCCAAGCCCTGAGCTTCTCTGGAGGTGTCTTCTCTGGCTTGGGAGTTGCCCCAGAGGTACCGAGCCCAATCCTCCTGAGCAGAGGCTGTGTGACCACCTGTCTTACACTTGGTGGTTCCCAAGCCATCTCTGATCTAAATGTTCCAGAATTCCTCGTGCTTCTGGCCCTCCCCATTTCTGGCAAGGAACAGTGGCAGAGGGGAAGGAATGCTGGGCTGGGACTCCGGGGATTTGGGTTCTGGTTTTCACTCTGCCCCTCACCGGTTGTGTGACCTTGGGCAAGTCACTCCCCTCTCTGGGCCCCAGTTTGCACTAAAAAGAGGGAATTGGACCAGATGTTTTTGAGGATCCCTTTCGGCGCTGACGTTCTAGGATTTTCTGAAATGAGACCAGAAAAACAAATAATAATAATAACAAAAGGGGTTGGAGTAGGAATGAGGGGATTCCTTTCTTGCCTAAAATGGTAAGGAAACAATGAAGCTGGGGGCCCCAGGGTTGTGTGGCTGGAAAGAGAAACAGAGGATACTTGCCAGCACTTCTGCCCAGGTGGCTGCTGATAGAAGGGACCACTCTGGGTGAAGTGCCTGCGAGGTGAGCATCCAGAGTGGAATGTTTCATGGACCAGACCCCTCCTTCACCTCCGCTCCCAGGTGCAGGTCTCCCAGCAGTACCTGCACTGCAGTGACGAGAAGATGCACAAGTCCCTGGGGGGCATTGTGATCCTGCCCATCCCAAAGGACAGGGTGCCCGCCGGGACCTCCTCCTGCATGCCTGGCTCCCTTCCCAGTCTCTTGCCTCCAGTCCAGGACATCCTCACGGGCCTGAGGCCTGCCAGCACACGGTAAGCAGCGCTAAGTCAAAAGTACCTTGCAGTCCTCTCTCGTCTAGCCCCCAAGATCCGCTTGGGCTCCCTATGGCTAAGCTTCCACGCCAGGGCAGAACTCTGGAGGCTGGGCGTGTGAGGGACAAGGTCCTCCACTGTGAGCCTCAGACCTGGGGTGGTCACAGCTCTGACCCTTGACTCCAGCAGGAGGGGTGTATGGGCTTAATTAACAATGTCTTGGCCTCTGTCCTGATGTGTGTGGTTGCTGCAGTGATGAATAAAATACAAATTATTTTAAAGCTCTATTGAATTCATGGTAGCTCTTTGTGACGACGTATTGATATTTTCTTAATTAATGGACACTAAAAATACAAGTATTATCATGTCTGTGTATATGGGGGGGAGTCCACAAAACTTTTGGACTTAAAAAGGGGTCTTCATACCCCCAAAAGGCTGGGAATCAACGGGTAGAGGATCTCTGTGTTGTAATGAATCTGGACTTATGGCTTGTAAGTGGGACGGGGGTGCTCTCCACATGGCCAAAGACATCCCTGTGATCAGGCCAGACTGCTGGAGTGACTGTGTGTGTATGTGAGAGAGAGAGAGAGAGAGAGAGAGCGCTTTATTTGGGGTCAGCTGTACCTATTTCTCTCAAGCTTCTTCTCTCCCTCTGTCTCCCACGCTGTCTTCCCTTCTGACTGTAGGCGTGTCCACATCTTTCCCACCCCTGGTGCAGTGTGGGAACCCATTGTGGATCTGCTCCTGGGTTTGAGTTCTCTGCCTGATTTCGCAGTTGACCTCCCTCCTCCCCATCGACACTGCCTCCTCCTTTCCTGCTCAGACACCCTCCTCTCCCTCCCCTCTGAGAGTTCTTGGTGGCTCTCATGACTCTCTGGCCCCAGATAAGTGACCCTCCCTCCCACCCCACTGCTCTTGGCTTTTTTGCACCATCTGAGCTGTTGATGCCCTTGGACTCTTCTTCCTCACCTTCCTGACTTTAAACCTGCTTCTCGACCTTCCAGGCAGCCTCCTGTGCACCTTCTTTCATCATTTCTTAAATTTGTTCCAGAGCCTTTTGCCCCCCACCTCCTTGTCCTCCCCTGGGATCTTATCTGTGCAGTGGCATCCAAGATCATGGGGGATGGGTGACTTCCGTGTCCCCTGCTCTTACCCTGAGGTCTCCCCAGAGTCAAGCTCTGTGTTTCCATCCTCCTGTTGAGCAGCCTCAGGGTCCTCATGGCTGATGCAGATCCAGCATCAGAGGCAGGGAGGGAGGATGTGCCACCGTCACGGCATCACGGACGGAGCACCTCATGTTTCCCCGAACTGCCTCCCTCCTACAACCTCCCGATTTCCACCAAGATGCAGGTGTTCCCTTTGATCTTCCAATTTCAGCATCATCTTTGACTTTTGCTCCATCCCACTGAGGCTGGCCTGGCTTGGCCTGCCGGTCAGCCTGCCCTCAAGTTTGCGGAAGGGACTGCATCTCCTGCGGCTTTGAAGCCCTGGCCAGGAGCCTCTTTACAGGGCCACCCATGGCTCCCTCAGCTGTGTTCTCCCCTCGGCCCTTGCCCCCTCCTGGAGCTAGCCTGGGTTCCTCACAGCAGGAGCTCTTGCCTGCCATGTCTCATGGGTGCTTTTTTCTCCCCCATTCTTTTAAGATTGGTTCGGGAGAGTGGGCCTCGGGAGAAGACCCCCAGATCTCTGGGTATGTACTCGCCGTGCACACCCCCATGTGTTTTTTGACTCTCTGGTTCCTGGGCTGGATCATGGGATCAGAATTAGGGCCAGAGGAGACCTGGGTGCTGTCAGACTCAAGCCCCTCATTTCACAGACGGGAAAGCAGAAGTCACCCTGGTGCCACGGACGGTGGCCCCTGCTCTGTGCCGCCCTCCACCAGCGCAAGTCGCTTCATGAACACCCAGCTGAGAGAGACGGCGCTGTCCCCATTTGACAGGGGGTTGAACTGAAGCTGGACCTTCTCCCTGGCCTCAGGGCACAGAAAGCAGCCTTGATACATTTGCACGCAGGTCCTCACGGCTCCAAAGCTGGCGCTACTGACCCATCGTGTGTCTGCTGCCCCTGAGCGGTTCTAAGTGTATAGAGGATTCCTCTGCAGACAGAGAGAGAAATTAAACCACACCCCACAATGCCTTAGTCAGCCCATCCCGGAAGGTTTCAGCATCAGGGGAATAGAGCGAACCAGGCTGGCAGTGAGGCAGGTGGCCGAGGCCTGGGGAGGCTCTCCAGCCTGATGACGTAGTTTGTGGAGAGGATGGAAGGTTGGGGGAGGGGACCTGGGCGGAGCACCCTGAGCCTAGGCCTCAGGCGTTGGCGGGCTAGAGGCAGCTGCTGTGCTGACCGGCAGGAGGGAGTGGACTCTTGTCTAGCTTCCCAGCAGTTTACTCTGTAATCAGCTCAGCAGGTGGGTCAGTTGGCCAGGGGGAGGCTGCTGCCCAAGAGGCCCCAGGGTTAAGATGCTCAGCTGGGCCCGAGAGGCAGGCCTGGCACAGAAATCTCTGTGGTGGCTGCACCTCCCCCTCTCCCCGGCTGGGCTGCTGCGGGGTAGCTGGGGCAGTCTGGTGTGGTGCACACTGGCACCCAGTGTCCCTTAAGGGCTACCCTGAGAGCACTGGAATGGGGCTTTGAGCCAGGGGACACGAGCCTGTAGCTACTCCCTTGTCTGCCTCACCAGCTTGCTGCTTGAGAACCAGGTCCCCAGGGGGCAGGGGCCAGGCTGCTTGGACAAGGCTTTCTAGGGTGTCTCTTGGAGGCATAGGTGAGAAGGGGCTACAAAGTGGCAAAGTCCTTAAGGGGCTCTCTGACCCTCCAGCTGTCGGCTGGGAACAATTTGGGGACCACGTCTGGCACGTAGTAGGGGCTCACGTGGTATTGTCTGAAGCTGAGGGCTTCCCCCAATCTTGTGGCTTTTCTGCAGTCCCTGCCCTGGTCAGCTGGCACATGGACACCTGTACCCTCAGTCCTACCTTACTTCTGGGCAGATAGAGGCTTCGCCCCACCTCTCCCTCGGCCCTGGATCCTTCTCCCAGGAGGGATCTTTGGCAGAAGGTGTGGGCTGGGCAGAGATCTGGGGTGACCTGGGAGCCCTGCCGGACCCCCAGGCTCAACACATCCTTTCTGGGACTTCCCTGGTGGTCCAGTGGTTAAGAATCTGCCTTCCAATGCAGGGGACATGGGCTTGATCCTTGGTCAGGGAACTAAGATCCCACATGTTGCAGGGCAACTAAGCCCACGAGCCACAACTACTGAGCCCATGTGCTCTGAAGCCCACGTGCCACAACTAGAGAGCCCTTGCGTCGCAACTACTGAGCCCACGCACCACAACTACAGAGAAGCCTGCGTGCCACAAGGAAGATCCCGTGTGCCGCAACTAAGACCAGATGCGGCCAAATAAATATTAAAAAAGAAAAGAAAAAAAAACCCTTTTCAGCCTCAGGCAGCCCCAGATGGTGACCCCCATTCCAGAGGACCCCTGATTTGCAAGTTCACTCAAGGACAGTGAATTCCAAACTTTGTGAGCAGGAGAACCTGGTTAACATTTCTTTCATTAAAAGAAAACGAGTGGGGGCTTCCCTGGTGGCGCAGTGGTTGAGAGTCCGCCTGCCAGTGCAGGGGACACAGGTTCGAGCCCTGGGCCGGGAATATACCACATGCTGCAGAGCAACTAAGCCCATGTGCCATGACTACTGAGCCTGCGCTCTAGAGCCCGAGAGCCACAACTACTGAGCCTGCGCATCTGGATCCCATGCTCCACAACGGGAGAGGCTGCGACAGTGAGAGGCCTGCGCACTGTGACGGAGAGTGGTCCCCGCTCGCCCGCCGCAACTGGAGAAAGCCCTCGCACGGAAACGAAGACCCAACACAGCCAAAAATAAATAAATAAATTAATTAATTAAAAAAGAAAACGAATGAATCTACCCGAACACTGCCTCTATTACCAGAAATGTGCTGTTTGAAGCCATTAATTGGGAAAATATAGAATGACAAAGAGATACTATGGATTTGATGTCATTTGGAAATGAATTTGTATTTTATCAATCGTAAGAGCGCCTGAAGGTCACTGGGTCTCAGCTTTCCTGTCTGTAAAATGAGAGCCCTGGGCTGACATTAGTCCTCTGGGCCCTTCATGCTGTGTCATAGTCTGAGATAGGAGCATGGTGGTATGTAACAGTCAGTGGGCGCATTTCATTTTTCCTCTTTCTGAAGTACACACCTCCCAATTAAGACAGACTTACTTACATTCTCAGGAAATATCTTAAAACCCTTAGATAACCGATGTGTCCCTATTTCCTGCCCAGCCTCCTCCCTCCTCCCTCCCCGCATCCCCCCACCCCCAGTCTTGGAATAAGGTGTGCAGTACTAGTGGAATGAGTGGATAGAGGGATGAAAGGAGGAGGGTGTTGGTCCTCGGGCAGCCTGTTCTATACGTGCCAGAGCCGCCCTGTACAGTAAATTGAACCTGTGTCTTTCTCCAGCAAGGAAGCATTGGGCAGAAGAACCGAGGGTGAGGGGCTTAGGCAGGAAAATGTCACACCAACCACAGGGTCATAGAGCCTCAGCCCCAAAGGGATGGCTGCTGCTCCTGGGTGCTGGGCGTCCTCAGCTCCATTCTTGTTCTCTACTCTTCAGAGCCAAAACCTTTGGTCGTGCCCGTCAGAGACAGGTCTGCTGCCCCTGAGAAGCCTGCCCTGCCTTCATCTCAGTCTGTTCCTATGCTGACAGCCTTCTCCTCCAGCCATGCCAGAGAAACCCAACCCTTGCTAAAAGAAGAGGACCAGAAGGAGAGTGGCACCAAGGTACCTGGAAAGCGAGGGGAAGAGGAAGCTGGGGTCAGAGTGGACCACTGGCTGAACACACACATGTTTCTGAAATATGTAAGTGTGGGACCAGCTTGAGGAAGGCAAGGAAGAGCCCCGAGGCAGCTGCCCCTGGTACTTGAGGCCAGAACCTATAGATGGGTTTGGGGTGAAGGCTGGAGAAAAGAAGAGAAAGAAGAGAGGAGAAGAAGGATGGAGGTGAGGGAGACTAGGTGAAGGGAAGGGTACAGTGGGGAGCTGAGGGGTGCGGATGAGGGAAGAAGGGAGAGCAGAAGGAGGTCACACATGGTTCAGAAGCAAGTGGGATGTGGGGGAGAGTGCAGAGGGGCTTAGGTGAACCAAGCCTAGTAATCTGAACCAACACCCAAGATAGCAACCCAGAGGCAGCTGACGCAGCGGCAGATCAGCCAAAGGCCTGTGCTTGACAGGCTGACAAATACCTTGGACTTCTAAGGTGACCTTGATCCAGATGATTCATCCAGATTCTCGTCTGGATGAATTTAGTGAAACGTGGAGAGTCACTGTTATGGTCATTATTTGAAACAGAGATATAAGAGTGCAATAAACATATCTTGAAAGCCTGCTATATGCATATACTATGGGATCCAGTGATGCTGATAAGGTCCAGGCACCACATCCTCCCAGTCCAGCGAGGGTGACGGACCATGAGACAAAGGGGGAACAACTCAGGGCCATGAAATGATCTCATCCTCCACCCCACCTTAGCCACTCACTCCCATGGTCATACTGTAGACGTTGGCACTGCAAACAACTTCACCACCGTCATTTCTCAACCTCAAGCACCCCATTCACTCACCACCTTCTCCTGCTGTTCTAGCTCAATCCATCTAATATTCCAGCTCCAGCACTTGTCCTTCTCCTGCATCAACAATGTTCTCCTTGAAACGGGATCATTCCCACCAGCATCCTAGCTCTCTGTTGCCTCTCTCATCTTAAAACCACACCAAACCAAAGAAAAATATTGCCTTGTCTCTCTACTCGTCCTCTCCTGAGTGCAGGCCAGCTGGGCTTAGTCCCCGCCAGCCCCATTGAAACTGCCCCCATTGAGGCATCAATGAGACCATCTTCCCACGTGCAACACATCTCAGTGCTCTTCCAGCTTGACCCATCGCCAGCTTTTGTGGCTCATCCTTCTTGAATTCCCCGCTGAGGGACGGAGGTGAGGGATGGCTTCTTCCTTGCTTCTCTGACTACATCAAAGTTAGCTCCTTCCTGGTCCTTCTTTGCTGCCGCCTTCTCGTCTTCCTGACCTCTACGTACTGGAGCCCCCAGGGCTCAGACCTCTAGCGTCTTATCTATTTATACTGACCCCTGTGACTTGATCCAGCCCATGGCATTAGGTACCACCTCTATGCTGAGGACTCCTAAATCTCCCTCTCCAGCCCAGACTTACCCCAATCTCCAGTAGCTGTTAAATTATATGACTATGTTTATATAGAACTGATACTCAACATCTCCATTTAGGTCTCTAATTATATCTCAAGCTTACCTCGTCCAAGGCTTAACTGTTGAACTCTTACCCCCGCAAAACCTCCTTTTCCCAGTGTCCCCTCTCCATGAATGGCAGTAAAAGGCAACTCCAGCCTTCCAGCTGCTCTGGCCCCAAATCTTGGGCCCATCCCTGCCTTCTGTTTTTCTCGCTCATCCCACACCTCATATACCAGCCAAAGCTGTGGGCTCTACTTTTGAAACATGTCCAGAATCTAGCCATTCTACCATCTGTATTCCTGCTATCCTAGTCCAAGTCCCACCTCATGGGAACCCCTTGTTCTATTTTTGTAACTTCTCGTGAGTCTTAAATTATTCCAAAATAAAAAGTCATTAAAAACAACACTTAGAGAATACCCCCCATCCACCCAAAAAAAGAAAAAGAAAAAAAAGAATCAGATCACGTCACTCTTCTGCTCAAAACCTCCAGTGGCTTGCTGTGTCCTCCAGAGGAAAAGCCCGAGTCCCCACCATGGACCACAGGGCCCAGTGCGCTGTGGCTCCGACCTGTGTCCTGCCACCTCCGACCTGTGTCCTGCCTCTCCTCTGACTCAGGGTGCTCCTGCCTGTGTCCTCCTCAGGACTCCCAGCCACGCCCAGTGCACTTCAGCCTCAGGGCCTGCTCCCCGCTTCACTTATGTCTCTGCTTCAGTTTCACTGCCTCTGGGAGTCCCTCTGGGTCTCCATACCTGAAACAGAAGCCCCGTCACCCTGTGTCCCTTACTTGCCTTCCGGTACATGTTGCCTGATAGTAGAGGCTGTCTGTTTGCTGTCATCTTCCCACTCCATGTGGCTCATGGGGAGCAAGGCCTTTGACCTTTTGTTCATTCTCAGAACAGCAATCAGCACACAGGAGCCACTCACATTCCTGATGGTGGAATGAGTGAAGAAGGTATAGAAAGCACACTTGGGTCCCCAAGGTGATGGAGTTTGTCTTGATCTTGTACCGGATCCAGGTCACTGTTGCCAGGTCTGCCCAGGAGAAGATGCGGCTGAAGCAGATGAAGGAGATGGAGTTGGTCCGGAGAGTGAAGGAGCCAGAGAAGGAGAGGGGGAGGGAACTCGCTTCCCAGAGCCTGGGCTCCCGGAGGACCTTGATGAAGGAAGGTACTGGGTGCTTGGGAAGGCCCCCTCAGGCTGGGGAGACTTCTTGGCCAACACCTGGGCCGAAAGAGAGGCTGTCCACACCTCCCACCCTCTCCGTCCTGAGACTGGACAGGGAGCCACGTCTGCTGTCTTGTAGCTCACTGATGGGCCCATTTCCAAAGGGGGACTCTGGGGCCGGGGGACAGGCAGGACCAGCTCTGTCCTCGGACTTTCTCTGCCTCCACAGGCCTCCTTTCCCTCCAGGGCAGTGGGACCCTCTCTGTGCCCACTGGGATGAGCAGCCCCTGCAGAAACAACATCGGCGTCATCCTGAAGAAGCAGGCCAACCGGGCCCCACTGCCCAGCATCCCTGTCAGCAAGCAGGGGCTCAGCTTCGCCCGCCATGCTTCAGGTGGGACCTAGACCAACTGGTTGGGGGGCACGTGTCCCCCTCGCTATGCTGTCTTGGGGTGCTTTGGGGGGTGGCAAGGGTGACTCCTGCTGCTCTGCCTCTGCCAGTTGCCCGTGTCGGAGGAGGGGGCAGCCTGGGGTGGTCACCTTGCCAGAGACAGGAACAGTGTCTGGAAGTCTGGAAGTATCTGTGGGCCAGGCTGTTGTAACGGGAATTGTGGATGGCTGGACAGGTGTGCCCAGCCTGCGTGACATGTCCTAGAGGACTCACCAGTGCACCAGGACCACAGAGTCTGGGAAGCAGCCTCCATGGAAGTAGCTGGAAACACCAGGAAGAGGAAAAAAGGGTTCTGGGAAGACCCTGGGTTCTTGCTTGTTGCCTCATAAAATGTCAGGGCTGGACAGGGCTGGTGACAGACTGGGATCTGAGGACCTGAAGGTTCTATGGGACACTCAGGGAGGTGCCAAGGGACAAGGGGAGGCCCTGTCCCCATTCTACCAGAGGAGTGTCTATTTTGCCTCCCCTTTTTGAATACTGGGGCTCCACGTGGGATTTCATTTGAAAAGATTTTGCTAGTAAAGAACATTTGAAAACAACCAACCTGGTTCAGAGTTTCTTTAAATGTGGACATTGTTGGTAGAATAGAGCATCATTTTTGTGCTAGAAATAATATTGACTGACCTCCCTTTTCTTGTCTCTTTCTAACCTTTTGATTCCACCAAGTAGAAAGTCTTAATCTGGTGCTAGTTTTTAGCACCTCTCTAAGACTTGTGAATCTCCTTTTTAAGCAAAGAGATCCTTCTCCCAGCTTGAGACATCAGAAGCTGACTGTCCTTTTATAGCTTGAGTTTATAATGTTCTTTTACTGTACATATTTATCATATACCATGACAAATAATCATTTACCAATTATGGTAGTGACATAAATTTCCCTTTAAAATAAACTTATTTAGGATTTGAAAAGTGGGTTGATTTGAAGAAAAGTACCATGTAAATAAAGTAAAAGTAATTTAGAGATATAGCAAAAAAATCATGAAATTGGTAACTGAATGGTTGACACTTGGGAAATATTGAGCTATCTAACCTAAGCCACTCATTTTATAGACAACAGAGACTCAAGCTCACCCAAGGTCTCTCAAGGTGATGGTGGCCCATAGGGACTAAGACTTTGGCTAATGAATCTTGATCCAATGGCAAAGCTGAGAGGAGAATCCAGGACTGAGTTCTTTTTTTTCTTGGTTTTAAATAAAGGACTGCCCCGATTCAGATTTACCCAGGACCTCCTAGATAGGCCATAGTGAAAGTCATGTAAAGATGAACCTCTGAAGAAAACTAGGCAGGAAGTGAGAGCTCTGGATTCCAGTTCAGGCTTTGTTGATGGAGGAACTGAGGCACCGTGGGCGTCCCCAGCCTCTGTGGGCCTCTGGTGCCTCAGCTCTGTGATTTGAGCATTGGACCGGATGGAAAGCTCCAAACGTCCTTCCTGTTCTAGAATTTTATGATTCTGGCATCTGCCCCCAAGGAAGGAGAGGCTAGAAAACGTGATCTGATTTTTTTTTTTTTTTTTTTTGCGGTACGCGGGCCTCTCACTCTTGTGGCCTCTCCCATTGCGGAGCACAGGCGCCGGACACGCAGGCTCAGCGGCCGTGGCTCACGGGCCTAGCCACTCCGTGGCATGTGGGATCTTCCCGGACTGGGGCACGAACCCGTGTCCCCTGCATCGGCAGGCAGACTCTCAACCACTGCACCACCAGGGAAGGCCACGTGATCTGATTTTTAAACAACATCCCTGCTTATTGTCAGTCCCTGCAAGTGTGGCCACATCTTGACCACTCAAGTGTCAGCTAATTGTCTCATCGGTGCCTTCACTGTCCCCTGCTTCCTCCCGCCGGCTGCCTTTGGGCCACTTCCCTCTCTTGGGTGGCTTCACAAAAGGATTGAGAATCGGAGGGAAGGAGGAGAAGCCGTAACACAGGCTCCTGGGTGGGGATGAGGTGAGAGCAGGGGAGTCGTTCCTTGACAGACTTGCTAGCCTCACCTCGCGCCACGGACAGGGCAGGATTGTGGGTGTGTCACCACTGCGGCGGGCTTGGTCACGTGACATCAAGAGCCTATCACAGGCCACTTTGTTTATAATAATCAGATTGGTGATGGGAGGGGTAGAAACTGTCAACCAGGGGTAGGAGTTAGGTGGTCTCTGTGGCTCCCCAGGGAGTGCAGCCCAGGCCCTGGCTTCTCACCCTTGCGGCTCCCTTCTCCCTGCGTGTGCCCCTGAGGTGGGCTCGGCGCTGCGCAGGTCGCGGGTCCTCTGGGTAACACCCGCCTGCTCCTTTCCTTCTCTGTGAGTGCAGCTCACTCCTTACCTGCGGTGCTTACTTTGGGGTCTCCTGAGTGGGAAGAAGAGGAGGAGGAGACGGATCTTCGGGCTTTTAAGGAGCTAAGGCCTTTCTCGAACGCGGAGCTGGGGCTGGTGGATGCTCTGCAGTGCCTGGACCGCAGCGACTGGTGAGGAAACACTCCCTGTGCTCTGGCCGCCGCCCCCTGCCTCCCCCACTGCAGGCCCTGGCCCCCTGGACGAGGCGTGATGGGGGAGTGCCTGTGGGTCTGGCTGCCTGCGCCTGCCCCGTGCATTGCTCTATGGTGCACCAGAGCCGGCCCTAGAAACTACGATCTGACTCCGGGGCGCTTTCATGGGGGCCTGAGGAAGGTCACAGCCCTTCATTTTTCTAAGTCAAGTTCATTCTGCTCCCATGTTCCTCTCCCACACAGTCTTAGCTGTGAGCAGAGCGGTGACTTGGGGCCCAGAACGTTTGCAGGGAGGCCTCCTTGTCTTCAGTTCTCACGTGCAAATGCCTTCCCCTGAAGATGCTGGCTTTGTGTCTGGCGTAGGCCCGGGCTCTGGGGTGGGCTTCCATCCTGGGTGGGGATGGGTCATGGGCCCCGTAGAATGGCTTGCACGGGACGGTTAGGATTTCAGCCTGGGTGTTACACCAGGACACCCTGCCGCCGAGGCCATTGAATCTCTCCACACTGCGGTGGAGGTGCTGGTGACGTGGATGCCCTGGTCTGCAGAGGGAGGGGCTCCTCCCATCCCCACTGCCTGTGACAGGGCCTGGACTTGCTTCTCAGGCAGATGAAGGAGAAGGGCCTGGTGAGCATCCAGCGCCTGGCGGCCTGTCACTCGGAGGTCCTCGCTGGGAGGCTGCACGATGTGTGCTTGGCCGTGACTGGAGAGGTGAGGCCTCCTGTGTCCTGTGTCCTCTGCTTGACCCCCAGCCAGTCCCCCTTCCCTGGTGCTGTTGCTCAGGGTGGGTCACACAGCAGCCATGGAGGGGCCCATGGCTCCCTGCAACATGGGCATCCCTGCCTATTTCTCAGCCCTCAGCCACTGAAGCAGGAGCTAGCCACCCATTTCTCAGATTGGAGAGCTGAGGCCTGGGGTTTCCTTATTTCTAATCTCTGGGTATTGAAACAATCAGAATCTTATGTGCTCAGTTGTCACAGCCCTGCATTGTCCTCTGTACTTAGGACGCCTCAGGAGGGATGGAGTGTTCTGGGCCAGATCTCTAACTTCTGGGCAGTTGTAACATTTCCCAAATTCTTTCTTCTGTGGGGCTAGAGCTTGGCCTAGGCTGGGCTCAGAGGGGCAGTAAGATGTATCTTATCACAAGTGGAGGCCATGACCCATGCCCTTGAGAATAGACTGTTCCAGTGGGGGGCCTTGTGAAGGTCCAATTAAATAATTGTGTTTTCAAGACTAAATGTTGCACAAATTTCAGATGATAATGATAATAATAGAATTGATAATTATGATGATAGCAACAGTAATAGTGTTTCTTTAAAACGGGACTGTTTTGCCCAGAGCAGCTGCAGGGTTTCCGTTTCTAGCCTGGCAAGGCCTAGGCCCGGGTGAGGGTGAGGTCTGCGGGAGGGTGGTGCAAGGCTCCTTCTTTGTATGTGCTGGAGCCCTTGGCAGGGCCCAGCAGTCTGGCAGGGTCCCCCTCCCATCTCTCTCCAAGGTCACCAACCTCCGCTCCAAGGTGTCCCGCCTGGCCATCAGTACCCTGGGAGAACTCTTCCGGGCCTTGAAGAAGAATATGGACCAGGAGGCTGAAGAGATCGCCCGCTGCCTGCTCCAGAAGATGGGAAACACCAGCAAGTTCATCCAGAGGGCGGCCAGCCGGTCCCTGGGGGCCATGGTGGAGCACGTGACCCCCACCCGCTCCCTGGTGGCCCTCACCTCGGCGGGCATCTAGTATGCGGGGGCCTGTTGTCTGGGGGGGTGGTGGCCTGGGAAGGTGATGCAAAGGGGAGAGGCGCCGGGGTGGGGGAGGAGTAGGGAGATGGCGCAGGTGCCTCACGTATTTTCCTGGGCGAGGAAGACCCCTGTTCCCTGGTGGGCTTCTCTCCCACCTCTCCTGGACCAGCCTGTGGGTAATGAGGGGAGCTCAGGGCAGCCCCGGGTCCCAGCTGGGAAGGGACAGGTGCTATTGTCTGCTCAACACTGGGGAGCCCCTAGTGGCTGTGGTAATGTCCCCAGAGACAGGGCGGCAGAGGCAGCCCTTGGCCTGTGCCTGAGGAGCCCCTGCCACTCTCTCAGGGGAGAGGTACTTCCTTCTGATGAAATCTGGGCCACGAGGAGAGCAAGGCACAAGATCTCCTCCAGCTGGCACCGCTTGGCCTTCTGGGGAGGAGGAGGGGGCTGGCAGCTATTGGAGCCTTTCTGCAGCCAGATCTGCTTTCTCTTTATGTAAAAAACCAAACCCAGCAGCAAAACCAGAAGCATTTCCCAAGCCCTTTCTCCCACAGGGTGAAACAACTCTCAACCCTAGCAAGCCAGTCACGACACCGACCCTTACGCGGGGTGGCCTATCAGGTAGAACCCAGGGTGTGTTGGAGCAGCCAAGAGGCCTTTGCCTACAGGCTCCTGAGCCATGTTGCCTGGTTTCACATCCTGGATTGTTACTAAACTTCCCCATGCCTTGGTTTCCTCATCTGTAAAAGGGGGATAATATTGGGTTGGCCAAAAAGTTCGTTCGGGTTTTTCATAGCATCTTATGGCAAAACCCGAACGAACTTTTTGGCCAACCCAATGATAATACTGTAAAGGAATTGATTCAGGAAAGAGCACTTAGAGCAGCGGCTGCTTCTACCTAACATTTATTGAATGCCCTCCATGGCTACTCTTAACTCGTGAGAAACGAATTGTACTTATCTCTGGATTCCTCCCCATGCCTCCGCTTCCTCACCTGCAAGATGATGACAGTGGTAGCTTACAGAGTTGAGGTGACGTTGGTTTGAAGGTGCTTAGTATGGTGCCTGGCAGGGAGGCTGTGCTCACAGCAAATTGAGACAGTTTACTGTTGTCCGCAAGAACCAGGGGAGCCTGGTACAGGGCTGTGCATTTGAATTCCTGGGGATCTGGCTAAAATGCTGATTCTGATTCAGGTGCTAATTAATGGTGCTGGTCCCTGGACCAGACTGAGTAGAGAGAGCCCAGAAGCCTCCCTTTGTGTTCCACTGGGACGGACCCCAGGGCCAGTGTCACCTAATGGACTGTGGGCACATTGAATCCACATTGAATAGGGTGAGAAATAAAGAGGTGACATCCTGATGGGTTCCTCCTGTAAGATTTCAGGTTCTCCCTGAAATCATCCATCAATCTCCTATTCCCCCCACCCCGTCTCAGTTCAGCTCAATGAATGTGCAGTAAACTCCCACAAAGTGCTGAAGGGTCGGCATGTGCCTAGCACCAGTGGGGCATGGGGGATTCGACTGAGAGGAAGACTTGGTGCCCCTTGGAAGCCATGTGGGTACCCCTGTACTTCCCAGGGGACAAGGACACTGCCACCCCCAGGGAGCACTACTTCTGCCTGGAGGGCTCAGAAGGCCGAAGTAGGTTATTCTAAGTGGAGAAAATGTGGGGAAGCGCATCATTTAGGCAAAGGCAGGACAGGAGCTCAGGAAGGAGCGGGGATGGTAGGCACACAGTGCGTCTGGTGATGTCACGTGACTTCACGTGCGCAGTCCACCCTGTCATCATCCTCAGATCCAGTGTCAGGAAGGTCTGCTCTTTCCATGAAGATTCCCTTTAGTCTGCTCGGGACCAAATCTGGAGCCCACTGAGGCATGAAACATGGATGCACAACTGTAGGTCCATGTGTGCCAGGCTGGGGACCCACCCACCACATTCCTTGGCTGAGCCCTTGTCCATGATTGTGTTTCCTTTCAGCCACCGAAACCCCTTAGTCCGGAAGTGCACTGCCGAGCACCTCTCGGTCGTCCTGGAGCAGATAGGCGCTGAGAAGCTTCTCTCAGGCACCAGAGAGAACACAGACATGCTGGTGTACAACCTGGTGAGGCTGGCCCAGGACTCCAACCAGGACACCAGGTAATGCAGGGCCAGGGTCCTGGGGATGGCTGACCTGGCCAGCCCAGGGCAGACAAGGCAACCAGCCAGCCTCGAGGGCCCAGGCCCAAGTAGCTCAGCTTCCCCGGGGCCACTCGGAAGGACAGTCGCTGGACGAAGCTGTGTCCTTTCCCTGCAGCTGTCGTCCCACCTCTCCACACCGCCACAGCCGGGCCACTCAGGGAATGGCCACCGCCCCCCGCCCCTGGATCCCCTTCCTCACCGTCCACGCCCTCTCTAGCCATTGCAATCTTGCTCTAGTTCCTGTCCCAGCCCAGCTCCATTCTCTATAAAGCCATCCATTCATTCAATTTTTCAAGAGATATTTGATAAGCATTCTTTTCATTACTATGAATATGACTGTGAATAAGAAAACTTAGGCCCCTGCTGTCTTGGAGATTACCTCCTAGTTGGGTAATAAGCAAGTAAATAATTACGACAATTTTAGACACAGATAAGGGGTAAAACAAGATGTAGTAGAGAACGGGGTCAGGGCTACTTTAGATTGAGAGGCAGGGGAAATCTTTCTAAGGAGTGACATTTGAGTGGAGAACTGATTGGCTAGTAGGACCCAGCTCTTGGAGGGTCTGGGGTACAAGAGTCACAGCAAAGGAAGATAGTACAGAGGCTCCCGGGTGGGATAAGCTTGCTGTTTAATGAAGAGAAAGGTGAAGCTGCGTGGAGCACAGTGAGTGAGGGGAGTGGCAGGTGCTGAGGCCGAGAGGGCAAGGCCAGGCCTGGGGGGCCTCACAGGCCCTGGTCAGGAGCTGGGGTTCCGGTTTGGGTGTGACCAGAAGCACTGGAGGATGTTTTCAGTAGGAGTGTGAGGCAGTGTTAGATGGTTTTAAGCAGGAGAGTGATAGGATCTGATTAACTGTCTTTAAAACCTGGCGTTGGGGTGCAGTTAATCACACTCCCCGGTTCATGGCGTGTTATCACCATGTCTAGGGCCCCCAGCACACTCGGTACATCTCCAGAGGGCATGTCCACACTGCGTTCTGTGTTGTGTCTGAGGCAGTGCCTTCGTGTGGGGTGTCCGTGCAGTGCAACCCTGGAGGGATGCGATGCACGGGATGCCTCCCACCCCGCCCAGTGCACTCCACGGTGCTGAACCTCAGTCCTTGTAAGTGGCCCCTGACAGAGCCCAGGAGGATGTTTTTGGGAATTTGCCCCAAGCGCGAGTAAGGTCAAGGCCGTGTTCACTCAGGCCACCCAGGCATCACCGGGAGCCCTCACGCACGCGGGGCCCCTCCCGCCTCCCTCCTGAGTGCCGAGGCGAATACATCCTTACAACATTGCAGTTTCTGGATTTCACATTTTTATCCATCTGATGGGGAAAAGTTCTAGCTCATGGCTGTTTCAGAATACTTTTTTTCCCCTCCTTGATTACTAACAAGTTTGAGTGCTTCTTTATATGTTTGCTAGCCTTTTGATTCAAAAAAACATCTCTTTATTCTGTTACTCCTACAACATAATGTTAGGCTATGGGAAATTCGATGGAGAGGAAGAAGGCCTAGACAAAACAGAGCTTTTTTATGCTCGGAACTTGCTGTCTCTGTAGGATTCTGTTTGGGGATTTTCTTTCTCTCCATTCTACCTCTCCGGGAATCAGCCCATGAAGATAGCACAGAGATTCTCTCTATCGGACCCACTACTGTTGAACTATCCTCTACCTGTCCTCTTTCTTAGAGGGGGTAGCAAGACAATTTTGGTCTTACTACAGTATTCTCCAAAATAATCTGTATATGCCTCAAACCCTTCCTATATCATTAAGGATCCAGGCTTTTGAAAATCAGGTCAGGAAGAGACAACCCCTCAACCCTAGTATCTGTTGTTAAATCCCTTCCTTGACTCACTGACCAGTGAAAGGGCTGGATGACTAAAGTTAGAAAAAAACAGTTGGACATTTCAGGGGAGACTAATCATGAAAATATTACCCTACACACCAAATTTAATGATCCCCAAGCTTTCCTCCTGGTTTTCCATCTGATGGGTGTTCTGATCTGGGGAAAGAATGATTAACAATTTTGGCAGCTTTCTCTTTTTGTTTTATCATTTTTTAGAAAATATTCCCTTTTGTTACCTCATAAACAAAAATTATTTATAAAAAAACAACAAACAAATAACATCTCTGACTACTTACTGGAGGATTGATAGTGGGGGAGAGGGGCCAGGATGGAGAAGGGATGCCAGGCAGATGGCTACCCTGGAGTCCTGGCAAGGGGTGCTGGAGGCTGCAGCAGGGGGAGGAGGGCTGGAGTGGGGTATATTTGGAAGGCATAGCTGATAGCAGTTGGGTGCTGAGGATTTCAAAGAGGAATCAAAGATGATGCTTAGGTTTTTAAACTGAACAACTGGGTGAATGATAGTGCCATTTACTGACAGGAACAATACTGTCAGGGAAGTAGAATGTTTTGGTTGGTTGGTTCTTCATTGTTGGTGGGGGGGTGGGCGTTAAGATCCAACATCTCTGCAGATCTAAACCCCTCTCTGTTCCGACCCTCTCTCTCACACTGCATGGCGTTGGCGGCACTTCGTTTTCCTTCTCGGAAGCCTATGCTTCTGGCTTGCATGGTACCACATTCCCTGGTTTTTCTGGTTCCTCTGTGCCTTTCTCCCCCGCCTGCCCACACCCCGATGCCCATGGCTGCAGGAGTGTCTTCGTCCTCGTCCCCCCTCTTGCAGCCTTCTCTGAGCGGTGCCATCACTTCCTGTGACTCCAGCCACAGCAAACTCTGATGCTTCCCCGTGTCTCCCTCCAGGCCAGCCCTTCTCTGAGCATCTGTCCCATTTCTCTGATGCCCCCAAGGACCCATCACCGGGATGTCCCACTGCCATCGTCAGTGCAAACTGTCCCTAAATGAACTCATTGCCTTCTCTTGAAGCCTGCTTCTCTGGCTGTGTTCCCTCTCTTATTAAAGTCACTATTATTTACCAAGTCATCTAGATGCAGAATGGGGAATTTCATACTTCATTTTCCCCCTCCACATTCTAATATCTTAGAATCCTAGGCATCTCACAGCTGCTGTTGGCCAGGCAGCAGTTATGACTTGGGTTTTACTATCTATACAGTTGCAAACTTGATCGTTGTTGCTCATCGTATAAATGTTTGAATTACAGTTTGCATTGTAGGAACTACATTATGAGCCTTTCTTTGCTGGTTAGCCTTTTATATTTATTTAAGGAGTCACTGTGGAGAATTGTTGAGTTTAATCATGTTTAAAATGTCTTAGAAATATTACACTATTATTTGGCATTGAAATGAAGCGTTATCGTATATGAGAAAAGGCATGGAAATAGAGCGATGGGGCATAAATTCGATATTAACGCAAATATTCATCACTGAAAGAATGACCCAAATTCCACAGTTTCTTACAAAGCAACCAACAAGTACTTTATCCAACCTAAGGAAGGAAGGACACTTCCCACAAAAGTGTTACTTCTGTGTCTGAGATAGAAAGGATGTAAAAGGATGGCCTTCACACACGGGGCTGTGTCACTGAAGGCAGTGGAAGTCACCAGTGTCTTTTTCTCTTTTTCCTTAGTGGAAAATAAATTAATGGTGCCTTTTACAATCCGTGGAGTTTTCGGTTGAGTGAAGTATGATAATTCTAGATGCTTTGGGCTCCCCCTCCAATCACCTACCAAGTCCTGCAATTTCATCTTCTTTAGCAGCTCTTGAATCTGATCGTCCCTACTTGCCCCTACCCTCCTGCCTATGTCAGCTCTTCATCATCTTTTGCCTGGGCTATTATAGTGGCCTCCTAACAGGTCTCCCGGCCCCGACCCTTGTCCCCAAAGATCCATCCTCCACAGTGCTGCCTGAGACGTTTTGACTTCAGTGCAAATCTGATCATTTCTCAGCTTCCCATTGCCGGCAGACTAAAGCTCAACTCCTCCACGTCTCCCTAAATTGAGTCCTATCTTCTTCTCCAGCCTATTCTCTCCCTGAGTCCAGTCCCTGCCGGCTATTCTCCAACCACACACCTGCAGACCTATCAGACTGTCTTATGGACGCTGGGATGTCTCCCTCCTCCACTTACTCCTTAATCCCATCCCACTTGTGAACTCCTACTCATCTTTTGAGTCCCAACCCAAGGTCACCTCTTCAGTGAAGCCCTCCTTGATGCCCCCCCTTGCCCACCACTGTATATCAGATAGAGTTGACCACTCCCCGCTAGACTGCCCCACTGCACACTTCCTCAGACTTCTAAATGTCTCATGCTAGAAAAATGTTAATACACTTTGGTATAATCATCTAACAGAATATTATTTAGCCATTGAAGAGGATGACGTGGGAAGATGATTAATGGTAAAGTGAAAAAAGCTGGGTAAATATTGTGTATATATTCTGATATCAACGAAAATGTATATATGCTTGGAAAAAAGACTATAAGAAAATATGTACAAATTTAAGTGGTTTTCTCTTGGTAATGAGATTATGGTTGTTTATTCTTTCATGAATCTAGTTCTTAACTGTGTGGGGATTACTGTCATAATTAGAAAAAGTATTAAAAATTCTCTTACTGTAATTAGAAAAATTATGTAAAGCAAATTTATATTCCATTTCTGTGGTTGTTTTTCATCCTGCTCTTTCTCCAATGGCAGGTTTTATGGCCGGAAGATGGTGAATATCTTAATGTCAAACACAAGGTTTGATGCATTTCTGAAGCAGTCCCTCCCATCCCACGACTTGCAGAAGGTCATGATAGCTATTAAACAGTGGGTGAGTCAACAAGCAGTGAGGTGTGAGCTAGTCTGGGGTGGGAATCAGAGCTGAGCCTAGCAGCCCGCAGCCCTCACACTGGTCAGGGGAGGGGGGCACGCACTCCAGAGGCTTTAATTTCATCCACGACTCCTGACGGGTGGAATTTCCTTCCTGGTGCTCAGACCTGCTTCTGCCTCTCACTGCCTGTGTCTCTTGAGCCTCCCTGGGCCTCTTTGCCTTCATCTTTTAAGTGGGGATCTTGATCCCTGACCTGATTACCAGTGCTCTGGAAGACTCCCCTGTGCCCTCCCAGGTGGAACAGGTTATCCCTCTTGTTTTGGTCTAGACTGGAGTGTCTGGCCATTCCCCACAGGGCCACCCCTTTTAGCTCATGTTCTGTGTGTATTTTTCAAGGGAATAGAAGATGGTCATGAACTTCCATCTGCCAAAGGCCGCAAGGTGTCGAGGAGTCTGGTGGTGTGTGAGAATGGGCTGCCCTGCGAGGATGGGTACAGTAGCTCTTGTCTCCCTGGGGCTCCCCATCCAAGACTGCTGATGGAGACGTTCTGCTTGGCCCGGGCCCGCCGCGGTGGCCCTGGGGGGAGGGGTGTGCATCTGGGCTGTGACTGAGACCTAGTTGGGTCAGCAGGACTCATGGGTAAATTTATGGGAAGGGTTCCCTCACCCACATCTTGGGGAGAGCAAATGCTGGGCTCAGGAGCATCTGCTGGTAGAGATGGGTTCCTGCAGTCTTGGCCGTGTAGGTGCAGTTTAAGTGGGATGGATTGTTGGTCAGCCTTTTTGTGTGAGCTCAGAGTTTCTCCATTCACTTAGAGCAGCAGGGCCTTTCCCCATCAGAGTGGCCAGCCTGGGACTAATTTAGAGGCAGAGGTGGAATCAAGGCGGATGAGAAGGAATGGGCCAAGGGGCTAGAGGGTGGGCATTAGGAGGGGTTAGAAATCCAACAGGAATCTGACAGTCACTCCTGTGCCTAAAACTTAAGACCCTTCTGTGATGTCCCGGGAGGAACACGTGTGGACTCCTAAGCTGGACCCCCAGGGAAGCCCCCTGCCCACCTCTTCTAGAGTAACTTCCTGCTCTCTCTCCCACGCATGCCGTCTCAGCTCATGTTCCCTGCGTTCTCTCTCACTCCTGTGCCTTTCCCTATGCTGTGCCATCTGTACTGGAACATGCCTATTTATCCTACAAGATGTGGCTCACCTGTCACCTTCTCCCAGAAGCTCTCTTTGACTCTCTGCCCTCATGTCCTCCAGTTGGGCCGGTTGCCCCCTCCTTCAGTCCTCTGTCTCCCATTGGTCTGTGAGCTCCTGAGGGCAAAGTCCACATCTCTCATCCCATTATTCTCAGTGTCCGGCACTTCTCTTGGAACTCAGTAGGCAAAGAGTGTGGAATGTAGGGATGAATGTCAGAATGATGTTGGGCTCTATTGGGTGGGACCCGGGTGTAGGGCATGAGCTCAGTGACCCAGGTCTGAGTTGGCGGTGGGCAGTTGGAGTTCTGTGTGAAGCAGCTCCCATGCTGGCTGAAACAGGCCACGGGAAATGATGGGCATGTGATCCCAACATAAGACAACAGGGCTTCTTAACATTTCCCTAGTTCCGGAGTAGCGTGAGCAGAGCCTAGGCAGCCAGGGCTCAGGATACAGGCTCCTGGGAAGACCTTCCCCCACTCTTAGTTTAAACTGTGCCAGTCATACTTCCGTGGATTTCCACCCCCTCAGTCCAAGCTCCCTCATCCCATTCTTTTTTTCTTTTTTAAAATTTATTTATTTATTCACTTATTTAATTTTTGCTGCATTGGGTCTTCGCTGCTGCACGTGGGCTTTCTCTAGTTGCAGTGAGTGGGGGCTACTCTTTGTTGCGGGGCACAGGCTTCTCATTGTGGTAGCTCCTCTTGTTTCAGAGCACAGGCTCTAGGCACACGGGCTTCAGTAGTTGTGGCTCATGGGATCTTGAGCGCAGGCTCAGTAGTTGTGGTGCACGGGCTTGGTTGCTCTGCGGCACGTGGGATCTTCCCAGACCAGGGCTCCAACCCGTGTCCCCTGCATTGGCAGGTGGATTCTTAACCACTGTGCCACCAGGGAAGTCCCCCTCACCCCATTCTTAACATAGCTTCTGAAAAGAGGAAAAAAAGTCAGGAAGAGAGAGCCCTGCCATCTGATAAGGGGATAGAGCTCTAGGCAACCGAACTGTTGCCCCCTGAGGAAAAAGCATTTCCAGAGTTCCCAAGGCCTGTGTCCCCAAGCGGCAGGTGTAGGGAAAGCTGGGGTGCACTATGCTGCAAGTGAAACTCTTGTTTCAGCCCCACGTGTCTTTGGGGCTTGTGCATGGGACAGGAGATGTGTCCATCCCCTGGGGCTGCCCAGGTCAGACGTGCCTTTCATGTAGGCTCAGCTCCAGTGGCCCACGGCTGGCAGGGCTGCGCTCCTCCACACGGGGTGGCTTGGAGATGGCGGAGCAGCTGCGGGAGCTGACGCGGCTGCTGGAGGCCGCGAAGTACCAGTCTCGGATGGAAGGCGTGGGGCGGCTCCTTGAGCACTGCAAGGCCAAGCCAGAGCTCATCACCGCCAACCTGGTCCGGGTGAGTGCTGCCCCGTCTCCGCCCTGTCTTTCCCTGGTGGGTGCAACTTTGGAAAACTCGGGACAGGGTCGGACATTGCGCCAGACATCGCTTCAGGGTAAAGGGAGCCTGACAAGAACTTGCTATCCAATTGCCACGGTAATGCCGTAAGACTATCTGGAAGTGGCCAATTGGGCAAGGGCATCGCCTCCTGCTGGGTGCGCTGGGACCCCTCAGAGATGTCCTGGGTGTCTTTCATCCTCCCAGCAGTTTTACAGGGAGGAGGGCAGAGGTGGAGGATGCTGCGGCTAAGGGCTACTCCTGATCCAGCTACGCACCTGAGGTTTTGGGGGCAGAACATGTGGTTCGGAGTAGGCACAGGCTTTCACAGGCTGGAAATGAGGGCAGATGCCTGCTACTGCCGAAAGTGAGGCTGCTGACACTCTACATAGAGGAGTAGTTAAGACACAGGCTTCAAGTTTCTTACTAGCTGTGTGATCTCGGAAAGTCATTTAACCTTTGTCAGACTCGGTTTTTGTTTTGGTGTTTTTTTTTTTTTTTAATGGTAAACTGAGGACGAGAACACGTGTCTCATGGGTCATTAAGATCACTCCATGAGCGAGTGCAGAGTACCTAACAAGAGGCTCTACACCCTACACCCTTTGCACTCATCGAGTACTCAGTATACAGTCGTTTCCCCTCTTGTCCTCCTCCCCTTTGAGAGGTGAGCTCTTCTTCATCACTGGGAATGTTCTGGCATAGGCTGGATGGCCCCTGTCAAGGAGGCAGGAGGAGTACCCTCCGAGGGCAGTTAGTTGGGCTGTGGGACTCCCGCCCAACCTGGGTTCCCATGGGCTCTTGGTTTCTGTTCCCTCAACAGGTCTTTGATGCTTTCACCCCAAGGCTTCAGGATTCCAACAAGAAGGTGAACCAGTGGGCGCTGGAGTCCCTCTCCAAGATGATGCCCCTCCTGAGAGAGAGCTTACAGCCCGTGCTGCCCTCCGTCATCATTGCTGTAGCAGACAACCTCAACTCCAAGAATGCAGGAATTTACACTGCTGCGGCCACGGCGCTGGATGTAATGATTGAGAGTCTGGGTGAGCCTGCCCACAGCCCCTGCTTGGCTCTGGTAGGCAGCTGGCTCCCTCCCTTGTCCCTCCGTAGGGTTAGGGTTGGACATTCCCACCTTCCCTGCTTGGGAATCAGCAGAGCAGTGAAAGGCATTGATTGGCTCTCAGGTCAAATATTTCCCCAGAGGTTGTGTAGGGCAGGGGTGGGCAGCCCAGGGCCTCCCAGGTTCTTGGTTGGCAGGCTTTTCCATAGGACGTCCACCTGTTAGAAGTGGAGGAGATGTGGAGAATATCTAGTCTTGCCTCCTTGTGGTACAGGTGATGGAAATGACTCACCCAGGTCACACAGCACCACAGTGAGTGAGCCAACAGGGCACTGATGGGAAAACAGATCACGATTGCCAAGAAGGAGTTAGGAGGAGTTGTCAAATATTTTTAGTTGTAGAGATGGTAGCAGGGGATGGGCTTGTATGGGGACCAGGCAGGATGCTGGTGAGACAGTGGGGCAAGCCTGTTGGAGAGGACAAAGGTGGCCACCTTCTCTGACATGGGAGTCAAGCTGGGACCCGTTGGCTTTTTGAGCATGAATGAATGAGGGTTGCCTTTTAGGAAGACTGGGGCCAGGGCTTGGGGTGGGAGGGATTTGGGGTGAGGGGTGGAGAGTGAGGGTGGAGTGGAGGCTGGGGGGAGGAAAGAAAAGAACAAAAAGGCGGGAGCCATGGGAGAGACATCAGGAGAGGCAGGAGCTCCTCTGTGCCTTAGGTGCTTTGCAGTAGCACATCTTGGTTCTTGAACGTTAGGTGGAAATCTTGGTGCATCTATTGATACTTCTGTTATCCATTCCTTTCGTAGATGATTAGACGGTGATATTTAGTGTATCTAGTACACAGACTGAAGTGCAAGTTCGAAACCTCCGGTGTGTGAGAACGTAGTACAGGATAGACGTATGTCCAGACCAGTAGAACCACGAGTTTTCACAACCTGTTCTTGCCGTGCTGTGAGGAAATGTATGATCTGAGAACCGCTGTTGGCGTTGTTGCCATATGTCCCGATGAACACAGAGCAAAGTCCTGCCTCTAGCACGCGCCGAGCATCCCCGTGGTGCGGCTGGAAACACGGCCTGGCGCACCCACCCCTCCTCCCCATACTGCACCCTGGCCTGAGTGCAGCTCCCTGGGGCTGGGACAGCAGCTGTGTCCTTGGCTGGAGCCTCCAGGAGACGTTTCAGTTACAAATCAAAGGTCTGGTCAGGCCCTTCTCCGCCTCTCCAGATCATAAATATTGTCAGTTTCCTCTCTTCATCTCAGAGGGAATTTATGATTTGCTGAGTGTGTTGCTGTAGAACAAACAAAATAAATCCAGTTCTAAATTACGGCTTGTTCTCAGCGCTGCTCTGGGTAAGTGAGATTGCTGTTGCCAACAACCAAGGCTCTTGGTAAATCACCACGGGCCCTATATTTATTGGGAAAACCTGCACCAAGCAAAATAGGCTTTAGCTATTTGAAGAGGCTAAGCACCCTTGTCTGGCGAGAGGAGCTTTTAACCCTTCCGCCTCCAGGTGTTTTAGTTTCCCCTTTTTGCCTTTGAGTCGGCCTCCTTCTGCACGCTGGAGCCTTGGAACTTGGGGCTGCAGAATCTGGTGTCTCACACTGTCGCAGTACTCAGATCCCCTCTACATGGGGCCCTGCTGTTTCCGTTTGGGCTGGACACCCTGGAAAGGGGGGCCTGGGGATGGCCTGCTTCTGTGATTTGACCACACCTTGAGGCAGGTTGCAGCAACCAGGAAGATGCCTATACTTCTCCTCTCCTCCTGGGACAGGGTCTCCTTGGGGATGGCTGACGATGCTTCTGGCCCATCAGCCGGAGGATTTGGTGCGAGGAGAATGGAGGCAAGTGAGAGGGGCACGGCCCTTCTCTCTAATCCTTAGGTCAGCGCTAGGCTGGAGTGGACTGGGGTCAAAGGGATGGATGGAGCCCACTAACCCTCTGGCACAAGGCTCCAAAGTGTCAAGTCCAGGGTGTTGGCTCCAGGTCATTTGAGCAGGCGTGGTCAAGGGCTTTGCTGTGAGCCATACTCTCTCAACCCAATCAGCAGCATTGCTTTTGGAAGTGTTCTTAACTGTGACGTAATGAGCCAGCTTCTAAATCCGTGAAGGTTAGAACTGGAGGGGTTAGGTTGCCAATGAGAATTCATCACTGCCAGGGAGTACCAGGGGTGGAATCAAGCTCTCCCAGGGAATGGTTCTCTCCTGCCTGGAATGGTCTAGGCCTGGCCTGCAGAGGGAAAAATGGATGCAAGTAAGGAAATTTCCCACTGTCCCAGGGGATTAGGTGGTGGACACAGAGGCTGGGGCAGGCGTGGCAGGAGAGAAGGGTGTACATCTTCCTTCCCGTATCACCCAGGCTGAGCCCGGGCAGCTCTAGTTGACCTTTAGCATCCAGAGGCCCCTCCTGGAAGTGGCATGGAGCCCTTCGAGCAGAGGGAGCTTTCTCCCAAGCGACATTCTTTGTGCCCCAGGAGGGATTCTGGGCTCCAGGCTGGAGAGGAGCTGTGAAGTGCTGTGGAATAAATGTGTGGAAAGTCACAGCATGTTACTGTGTGTTTCCTGCTCCACGGGGGCCAAGGAGGTCAAGAACACAGGTGAGGCAGGCTGTCTTCTGGCACAAAGTCCAGATAGCACAGCCAAACTGGGAGGTTGGTCTTCTTAGGTGACCTCTTGATTCTGGAATTGGGGGACAAAATCCACGCATCAGCCACCACATCTCTCCCAGTCCCTTCCTTTTCCCTAGGGTGGGTGGGGCGGTGATGTACTGGTTGACCGAGCAGGTGGGATTTCTGCCCCTGTCCCCTTTGGGGGGACAGTAAAAAAGGAGACGTTGGGAGCCTTGTTCCCTGACCTCTGCCCTTTGTCACTGCCTGCCTTAAGGCCTCTCTGGGGCTGAGCCTGGAGTGGCACCCTTTCTACTCCTCACCAAGACCCTCTGATTTCAGCGGAGTTGTTCCAGGGATGAAGGCAGTTCCTCAGCAGACTGGCTGGTTCTGTCTTTGCGCTCTGTTACTGGGTTAGTTACAGAAGAAACTTCACTAATTAAAGCATCAGGCTGCTGACAGCTCACCGCACTCCTGGTTAGACCGAATGCCAGAAAAAGTTCTCTTAATGTAGCGCAGCCCCTGGCCAGTGCTGGAGGGAGCAGATAAACTCAGGAATGGGCAGCTTCAGATCTACAATACTTCTGCTCTTTTGCTCTGACTTTATTTAGTTTTTTATTATTATTATTTTTTAATAATTTTACTTATTTATGTATTTTTGGCTGCGTTGGGTCTTCGTTGCTGCACGTGGGCTTCCTCTAGTTGTGGTGAGGAGGGGGCTACTCTTCGTTGCGGTGCGTGGGCTTCTCATTGCGGTGGCTGGTCTTTGTTGCGGAGCATGGGTTCTAGGTGCATGGGCTTCAGTAGTTGTGGCACGCGGGCTCAGTAGTTATGCCTCATGGGCTCTAGAGCGCAAGCTCAGTAGTTGTGGCGCACGGGCTTAGTTGCTCCGTGGCATGTGGGATCTTCCTGGACCAGGGCTCGAAGCCGTGTCCCCTGCATTGGCAGGCAGATTCTTAACCACTGTGCCACCAAGGAAGACCCTGTAAACACGATTTTGACTTTGCTCCTTTCATTTAATACCACCCAGTTTCCCATGCTGTTATGTAGTCTTTCTAGTTAACTTAAATATATTAATATAAACTTTATTTTCCTCCACTGTAAAAGTCGTACTTATTAATTATTGAGAAAGTGAAAAATATGAAGCCTTTGGAAGGAAAAAAACTTACAGTCTCAACTCCTAAAAGAAACCATTATTAACATTTAGCCTTTTTTATGTTAGGTATTTTTTTCTGTGTATCTTTGTGTATAGTATCATGATAATATTACACATTTAAATTTGCATCCTTCTTTAGAAAAAGCAGAGCATGAGCATTATATATAATTACACACTTGAGTCACTTTTAACAGTTCCATCATGTGCTACGGCATAGCTTGTATTTTTCTGTTTCAGTGGATCTTTCCCAGTTTTCCTGCAATGAACAGACCTAGTTTTCCGGGCCATGGAGAATTTGGCTGTGTGACATATTATAACTTACTGAGTCTTGTGCTTATTGTTGGGAGCCTGGTTTGACTGCAGTGTCTTTGTTGCCACTGTCCATGTAGCGTGCTTCTTATGTTTTCTTAAAAGCTCTTCTCTGGCTTCCCGGTGGCCTGGGGATGACGTGGCTCAGTGACCTTGGGGTTTGGCTGAATAGAACAGGTGAGAGGCCCGCTAGACCTCAGCCCCACTGTGGGGAGGGGAGGCTAGGTCCAGGGAGGCCAAGGTGTCTGGCTTGCCATTCTGGGGCTATTTTCTCTATACTGAAGAGCTTTGCTTGCCCCTTTGTGTGGGCAGCACCAAAGCCAGTGTGGCTTCCTTGTGGTGTGGAAGAGAAGCCTATGAAAACCCTGGGCTAGGCTAACAGAGCAGGATTTTTAAGTTTTTGAAAGTTAGAGTCCAGCCTCTTAATTGGACGCCCTACCGTGAAGGTTGCTGGGCTTTCAGAGTATTTTAGGTAATAATAGTAATAGTAGCCACAATAACTGATACTTGCATAGTAATTATCTGCTCAAGGCGCTATCCTAAGCAGTTCTATGAGGAAGGTACTAGTATTATCCCTGTTTTACAGACGGGTAAACTGTGGTTTAGAGAGGGTAAGTGACTTGTCCAGTGTCACACAGTAAAACATGGAAGATCCAGGCGATCTGGACCCAGAGTCCACTCCCTTAGCCACTGTCTCATTAAATGTGGGTGTGACCTGAAAGGTGAGCCATCACTATGGAAGTAGTCAGAAGCAGAGAGGCAGCTACTCGGGGTGGTGTCTGGGGTTTATAGACCAGTTTGGGCCAACTTAGTGTCTCTGCTTCAACATTGCCTTGTTCACCATAAGCATTTATTTGGGCACCTGTTGTGTGCCAGGCACCATGGGCTGGCACAGATGTCTGCTGGATGTGCATTTTCAAGTATTCCCCAGGTTCTTCACTTCTCTCAGGCTCTGGGAGGCCATGCCGGTGGCCAGGAGAGGGGAGGTCTAGCGGTGCCCAGAGAGTGTCCTGGACTGAGTGTGGATGGGGGAGAGCAAGGAGGGAGAAGTCCTTGTTCTCAGAGGTGAGCTCATGGCTGATGATGGGGGTGGGACAAATAGAAGCACCTGGAAACAATAATGCACGTGATGTTGATATAGGAATCTCTTCTTACACATTTACAGGTTTACCAGGACACCCTGAGACCGCTTCTCACTAACTGAAATATTCTAGAGTCTGGCCTCTCTTTTATCTCCCAGAACAAATTATTTTAAAGACTCTGGACTTATGGATGGAGCTTTTGCAAGCTGCAGAGATGTACATGATGTACATGTGTACATTTTCTGCCCTATATTTCTTACGGGTCTCAGCAGTAGAGCAAGGGAAGTAGGAGTTAGCTCTTAACTAGAATGGTTTCCTGATGGGAAAAGCAAAGCTTTGGTTGCACATCTCTGGGGATGCTGGGGCTCTATGCTGAGGTATGGAAGGAGCTCAGAGAAGGTGGAACCTGCCTGGAAAGACTTCCTTAGGCAGGTTGCTAATCTCTCTCCCCTGCAAAGATAAATCTGGCCTTGAGATGGTCAGCGGCTGGAAGTCCAGGACACACTTGCTGGGGCTGCTGTGGTAACGCACCTCGCCTCCCAGACAGGCGCAGGAAGGCCCACAGCCACATCCCTGAGGAATGCATTTTGCTGCTTGCCCACCTCCCATGGGATTCTGCTGCGCCTGCTGTGGTTGCAGATGTTGGGAGCTGGGGATGCTGGGTGCCTCCAGGGGTCATGGAGAGGAAATCCAGGGGTAAAAGGAGATGGGTCCTGCCTTGTTGATTTTCTAGGTTAGCATCCCCTTCTTAGGTGCTTTCCTCACCTTGCTCATCTTTTGTGAGGGATGCAGGACTTCAAGCTTAATAGTTTGGGAAACCAGGAGACGTCAGCTGGAACGGGGAAGAAGGAGCAGCTTCTAAATTCAGTAGCCATGGGATCCGGCTGGAGTTGACTTTAGAAATACAATCAAAGAACATCAGAGAGCCTCTTTATCCCCGAACATCCCCCAGCCCATTTGCTGGGGTTTCACCATTAGTGGTTCATCTCTAATAAACACTCCTTTAAGATCCCAGTGGAGAAGAGCTCGGGCCCCAGCCTTCACCCATGGGTGTGGCTGGGTAGCAGGAGAGCTGGGCTCCTGGGGCAGTGAGGCTGGAGTGCTCACTATAGGGGTGCTGGGAGGTTATAAATAAACTATTGAGAGATCATATGCGCCCCCCCCCACCCCTAACCTGCACATTCCCTCCTCTGACCCTACCAGAGCCAGCCAGGGGCTTCCGCTCCTGACAGGGTGACCAACCATCCGGGTTTACCAGGGATGTGGGGCTTTCAGTGCTAAAATGGGGAAGGTCCTGGGCACACTGAGATGTGTTGGTCACCCTAGCTCCAGAACCCCGGGCTCTTGCTTCCATGAGCATGGAGCCTCCCACCGTGTTAGAGTTCACGTTCAAGTGTCTGCCTCCTCCGCCAAGGAGTCTCTTGAGGGGGAAGAGGAGCAGGAAGACCAGGTCCTATTTAGTTCTTAGCTCCATGCCTGTGATTCAGAGGGTGTCGGTAAGTGTTCAGTGTGGAAATAACCGACCATCTGGTAGTGGGTACATTCTATTGGTTAGAGCCCAAGTTCGGGCTTTGAGGAGAGCCGTGATTTCTGAATTCCGATCCTAGCCCTTTACTGACCTTTGGTATAATTGTGGCTCAGTGCCTCAGTTTCCCCTAAAACTGTATCTCTATATCCACATCTGTATCTATTCATCCATCTATCTATATATCTTTCACCTATCTGTTATCTATCATCTACAGCTATCATATATAATACTTCATCTATCATCTACCTATTATCTACATCTGTCACCTACTTGTCTACCTACCTCTCGATTATTTAGCTATTTCTATCTCATCTATCAGTCGTGCACCTGTCATCAATCGTCTATATCTACCTATTGATCGATCTATCGATCTACCTACCTCTTTTGCCCCAAAGCTCACAGCACTTTTGAGGAAGCACAGACAATATGAACCGGATCTATGGGAGTAAATGGGGCCTGTGATAGTGTAACTATCACTGTTCCCCAAGCACCCCATGTACATTCACTTTTTAAAGTGGCCCCATTATAACCTGGAAAAATTAATTCAACTTCCCAAAGCGGCTCTTCCCTATGTAGGTGCTGCGGGTACCTAGCCCTGAACAGTTGGTGCCTTCACTCGGGCCACAGCATCATGGCCACTGACATTCTCTGTCTCTTCCAGACAACCTTGGCCTCCTACAAGTGTTTGCCGGGCGGGTGCGTTTCCTGAGTGGCCGCGCAGTGCTTGATGTCACAGACCGTCTGTCCGGTGAGCATCCAGCCTTCCAGCCCGTCTCTGTTCTTCTCTCCTAGCATGTAGTTGAACCACCTACTTGTCTTAGACCAAAAATCATCAAGTAATCCCCACAGACCATTTTGAAAATTTGATAATCTGCTTTAGAAAATAATTCCCACATTGCCAGAGACAATCTTTGTTTTTGGTCAAAATGAGGCAGGTCTGTACATAGCGAAAATAGTTTTAAAGAAACTGTTATGCATTTCTTCCTCTTTGCAAATGGGGCTTCCACTAGCCCCACAGGGTACCTTTGTGTGAATCAGAAAAATCCACCTCTCTGGGTCAACACCACCTCATGGGTGCCTGGCTGGGTCAGTAGCAGCACTGTTGCTCTGACCTTGGGCAGGTTACTTAACAGGTTACTGAACTTGCCAAAGGCCACCTCCCCCATACTAGGAGGGTCCCATCTAGGAAGGAGGCAGAGGGATCCAATCTGTTCTCTAGACTCCCAAGGACCCCCCTAAGATTCACATGGATCATGCCACCCCCCAGCTTACATCCTTGCGTGGCTCCTGAGCAGTCTCCAGGATGGTGTCCAGGGTCCCCGGAGTGGCCCACAGGTCGCTGCCTGGCCTTCTAGGCTCTGCCCCTTTTATTCACCCCCAATGATATGCACTGGGTCATTTACTCCTCATAACAACCCCACAAGGAGGGTGTGGGTTCCATGGTTGTCCCTTTCGTAGAAATAAGAAACATGGAGCTAAGGAAGGTTAAGCGCCTAAGGTCCCTTGACTAGTAATCCAGGATTTGTCTCCAGGAGCTGGACTGCAGAGCCAAGCCCTCAACCTCTGTACGGTCTGCCGCTCCTGGGGTGGCCCCTGCCTTGGCCTCCTGGGCGCCAGCACGTGGCAGGGGCAGACCTCCCATCCTCTCCCCGTTGCCCGCCCACGGGCAAAGCCCTTCTCACTCTCCTTCCTCCACCGGGGCGGTGCCCGCTTGGTCTGGCATCGCCTCCTCTGTCTCCCTTCTCCCTGGCCCTCCGGCCTGAGTTTCGCGTGCCAGCCTCAGTCGCTGGCCCAGCCAGGGCCTCCCAGCATTGAGCTCTCCGGGGGTGCTCGGTGCATGTTGCCTGCCCAAGGGCGTCATTCCCGCTCCTCCGCCGCCCCATCTCTTGCTCTTGGCCTTGCCTCTGCGCCCTGGTTCAGTCCTCCCCGTGTCCCTGGAGTGGCCCCTTACTTCCGGTCCAGGTGCCAGGCCTGCTCCAAGCAGATGGCGCGAGTGAGGCCAGGATGGGGGCTACGATGCAGCTGCGGTGCCAGGCTGTGCGTGCCTTGGGGTGAGAATGGGGTCACGTAACTGAGACCACCTTGGGTATCAGACAAGGAACTCTTTTCTGGTACTCAAAATCAGCATTCTCTGATTACCTGTCCTTGTACAGGTAATTTATGGGCCCCAGAGGCGAGTGGGTATCCATTTACTGTAAATATTACCCTTCTATTTCCAAGAGACCTCAAAAACAAGAGTTTCTACATAGTTCTATTAATTCTGTGTCAGCCAGGAACAGGGAAGAAAATTTCAGTTGACACAAGGCGTGGACTCATAATAGCACAGCTTAACACAGGAGTAAATCTTTTGCTAATTACTTCAGCTGCCTTTTAAGCTCGATTTTAATGGGGTTTTCCTCCTGATGCCCCCCTACCAGCTCCCAGGCCACCCGCTCCCCGCAGGCAGGTGAATGTGGTCTAAGGGTGGACGTGAGCTTCCTGGGGCCGGGGTGTAGGTGCCTCACTGCGGGAGGAGAGAGTCCAGGGGTGAGGCGCCAGGCAGGAGGAGTGGGGGAGGTGTGGCAGGTTAGGGGCAGGTGAGCCCCTCACCATTCGGTGGGGTCAGGGGAGCCCTGCCTGGGCCTGGCTCCTGGGATAGTTTTCACCTCCGTTTGCAGGAGAGATTCAGTGGCGGTTTAGGAAACCTTTGAGTTAGAGTTGTTCAGTACAGGTGGCTAATCGGCTGATTCGTTTTCTTTCTGTTCCCTCTGGCTGCCCCCCTTCCACCTCCCCTTGCCCCTCCCACCCTCCCACCACCCTTGGGGCTGACCAGGTGGCTTTAGGGTTAACTGTGCCCTCCCTTCTTAGCCTGTTTCCAGCACAGGTAACATAACTCTCACCTCTCGGCCCCATTTTATGAAGTTGGCGCAGCTGGCTTGTCTCACTGGGTGCCGTCCTGCCTTCCCAGGAATGAGGACCGCCTTGACTTTGGAGGGCTCTGTGTCCCTGGGGAGCCCCCGGGGAGGCCCCCAGTGTGGGGTGCAGGAATCTTGAGAATATGGCCAGAGAGTCAAGGTACACATTGAATGGGAAATGGCACAGTGTGAGAGTCAGGCTGAGCTGAGGGGGGCCCGGGCCATCCTCTCCGGTTCCCCACTGTCCCAGGCTGGCTCTGAAATCAGAGGGACCCTACAGGGCTCCCGCTGCAAAATATCCTGGCGGGTTGGATGAAGTTAAGTTGATGAAGGAAGAACAAATTGGGGGTTTCTCTAAAAATAAAACAAAACTCCAGACCAGCCTCTAAAACGTGGAACTCCGGTTTGGGGCAGCAAGAGGTGGGAAGAGCGTGGGCTTTAGAGTCAAGGAAGGCTTGGCCTGTGTCCTCTGCTCTTGTTAGCTGTGGGATCTGGGACCAGCTCCTCCACCCCTGAGTGTTGGTTTCCTCCTCTGTGAAACAAACGAGTGTCCTGCCTCTTGGGTGAGAGCGAAACGGAGTCACGATGCGTAGCTCTGAGCCCTGGACTCAGGCTCCGGCCATGTTAGTTTCCCGGGTGTGTCTCAGCTCAGGGACCTTTCCAATTTCTTTGTCCCATAAATAAATCAAGTGCTTCTCTAAGCATTGTTTGCCTTCAGGACATATCCTTTGGCAGGATGACAGGCAATGTGCTGATTGTCAAGCAAGTATTTGCACGAATGCACTTAGGGTGATGTGGCCAAGGCTGAGGGCCAGAGCAGCCCCTCCGAAACGGCTTGGGGTACCTCTTGATGAGGCCTTGACATGGGAGGCAGCCCTGCAATTACTGTGTGATGGAGAGCTTGCTGGCAGGTTTTAGCCTGACTCTGGGTTTTCTGGGGTCTAGAGAAGGCAGGGGGCCTGGGGTAACCAGATTTGGGGCGTTCTTCACTGGAATGAAGGGCCTGTGCAGAGCTTGATGGTTTACAAAGCACGTTCATGCCTCCTGCATCGTTGCTGGGCTTATCGTGAGGTATGGCATCGAAACTGGGGAGGCCACGCTGGTCTTATCTCCCACTAGCTGTTCTATTTTCCAGAATGCTTCATTTGAGAGTCTTGACCTTTCTTCCTAGTACAGGTTTTCGCTGTGTGAACTCTCCTAGGTGGTAATGCAGATTAAAGCACTACTAGGACCAGCTACTCTTTGTCACATGCCTACTTGCATAGGCACTTCGCCTACATTTATTATCTAACCTCTAACAGTCTTAAGAGTTTGGTTCAGAATTATTATCCTTACTTTACAGATCAGGCAACAGGCTCAGAAAGGTTGGGTGGCTTTCTCAAGCTCACACAGCTAGTAAATAACAGAGGCAGGAGAGCAATCCAGATGTGTCTGCCTCTTTCTTTTGCCCTGGGCCTCAGGGACCAGTTATACTGTCATGTGCCCTGGGCACTTTCACCTTTGCTTACCCCTTCCTCTGTAAAAAAAAAATGTTTGGGCTTCCCTGGTGGCGCAGTGGTTGAGAGTCCGCCTGCCGATGCAGGGGACACGGGTTCGTGCCCCGGTCTGGGAAGATCCCACATGCGGCGGAGCGGCTGGGCCCGTGAGCCATGGCCGTTGAGCCTGCGCGTCCGGAGCCTGTGCTCCGCAACGGGAGAGGCCACAACAGTGAGAGGCCCACGTACAGCAAAAAAAAAAAAAAAAAAAAAAAAAAAAAAAAAAAATGTTTAAAGTGTACTTTATGACTGGTTGGTATGAACACAAATACAAATCAGGCTGGATAGCTTCAGACTTTTTTCTTCTGATTTTAAAAGAATTTAAAACATTTCCATGGGCCCCTAAGTGTGTTATGAGCCCTAGGTAGTGTGTCTAACGGATTAGTGGGCCCTGCTGGGTTGCCGGCCTTTTGGGGGACAGAGTTGGTGTCCCCAGAGAAGGCAGTGAGAGAGAGAGAGAGTGCTTGACTCAAGTAACTCTCCCTCTTTTCTGCCTGACAGTGTTGGTGGCCTCAGTTTACCCCCGAAAGCCCCAGGCCGTGGAGCGCCACGTACTTCCGGTCCTCTGGTACTTCCTGAACAACATGATCGGGACCGGCATCCTGCCCGGGCGCGGCGGGAACGTCCGCACGGCCGTCTGCCGGCTGTGCAGGAGCCTCCAGGGGCAGATGGGCTCCCGGCTGCAGGACTTGGCCGCCAGCCAGCCAAAGCAAGTCCTCAAAACGCTCCAGGAGCTCTTAGACCCGGAATCCCTGTGAGACAGCCCCAAGGTCACTGACGGGGGGAAGGCACCTGACAGCAAGACGACTGGCAGCTCACACCCCTTTCATCTGGATGAAAGACAGATCTAGAATGAGCAGTCGTTATTTGTATCTTATTTTAGTTTTATGATGGAATAATCTCCTGGTCTACTTTCCCATAGAGTTCCAGATGTACATAGTATATTTTGAAGTAGAAATAAAATAATTACTTATTTTTCTAAGGTTTTATTATCTTGTACGTTTTTAACCCCACAGCATTTTCTAGTAGCTAGGTTTGCGACAAAGAAAACAAAACATGATATGGAAACAACCTATGTGCCCGTTTTTGGATGAATGGATAAAGATGATGCAGCGAATGTGCGTGCGCGCGTGCACACACACACACACAGAGGAATACTATAAGCCATAAAGAAGATGAAATCTTGTGACAACATGGATGAAACTTGAGGGTATTATGCTAAGTGAAGTAAATCAAATGGAGAAAGACAGATACCATAAGATTTCACTCATATGTGGAATATAAAAGAACAAAAGCAAAAAACAAAGATAAAGAACAAACCAAACAGATGCAAACAAATACAGAGAACAGAGTAGCAGCTGCCACAGAGGAAGGGTCATGGTGGGGGGAGAGCAAATAGGGTAAAGGGAATTAACTGTATAGTGATGAATAGAAACTAAACCTTTGGTGGTAAGCTCACTGCAATGTATACAGAAGTCAAAATATAATATTGTACACATAAAAATTTTAAAAAAGAAAACAAAACACAACAACAGCAAAACCAGCTGCTGATGCTACTGAGACAAAGAATGAGGGAGAAAAGTATAGCACAGACCCCCATGTTGCAGACCATTTTGGGGCATAGCTCCTATCTGTGCGCAGCTGGAAAAGCCCTCCTGAGCCCAGAGACCCTGAGTTGGTCATTCAAATCTAGCCCATTTTTCATAAGCCTGATTTGGGGTGAACATAAGCATCTCTGGGGGACATCCTGCTTCTGCTTTACAAAATCTTCAGTGCAGCATCCTATGTCCTATGTCCTATGGGAACATTCTAACAGGATCTAAAGGCAAGGAGAGTTTGACATTGGCATTACTGACAGCCTTCTCTGGAAGGTGGCTTCCTGGCTAGTTCTGAAGAGGACTGGATGATGATTCACATTTGAAATACCGTAAACAAAAGGACTGGGTGAAGCACAAAGCGCCATGGTGTGCAGATTCATGTGGGAGCTCTGAAACCCCACAGGTTACTCCAGCTGGGCCGGATGGGATCGTGGACCTGGAGAGGTGTGTTGGACGCAGGCTGGACCAGAACACGAAGAAGGTGGAGCCACTGATGGAGCAACAAGAGGAATGGGAAATGGGGTCCTGGCAGTGAGAGGGGGATGGATGCCAAGGGCTGGGGCTCTGGACACAGTAGGAGTGTCTCTGCCTTGCCTGGGGGCAGTGGCCGGCTGACAACAGTGTGACCAGAAAGAACTAGAGCTCAGATCATGACCTCAAACACATGGGTAAGGTGAGGGCGGAAGGGGCAGCATCCCAGCCCCAGCCAAGGAGCCAGACCCACAGCAGCAGAGTCTGGGGCAGATCCAGATGGCCAGGCCCTGAGGCCCAGCTTCATGCCAGCAAGTTTTGTGGCAGGCCCACCAGGGGACCCCTCTCCACTGTCACCCACCCCCAGGTACAACATCGGTCCACTGCTCTGTTCTGAGCCCCTCCTGAGAGTAGGGGCAGAGCAGGCTGGGAATCTTCAGATCAGCTCATGCAACGTTGCCAGGTGTAACTAGGCTGCCCCCCTCACCCCCCTTGCCACGAATGCCCTGGGGTGAGCCTGGGCGTGGCACAGTCATCCTGGGACTTGAGCTTTTAATAGGCAGCTTAAGTGTGCTGGGTAATTTCAGCACACAGCCACAGCCTTAGCGGCTTCTCACCTCTTTGTGACCTTAGCAGGGACTTCCCCGGCACCACCGTGCCCTTTGTTGATTCTGACTGGCCTCCTAGACGGGGAACCTTCAAAGATGCCCAAGAGGCTGAATTTACACAATTTTACACAATTTAATTAATTGAGTTTGCTTGGAGTCTGAGCAGACTTTTTCAGTTTGAGACTGACATTATCTGCTGGTCAAGATCCTAGAGCCTATCAGAATATTTCAGGATTTTTTAGAACTGTAGGAGACCAAGGATTTTGAAGGCAGAAATTAAGCTCAAAGACATTGCCCTGTCTTCCTGCATTCGGGTCCTGCCTTCCGTCTTCAAACCGGAAGCTTCCCATCTCCTGTGCTCTGTACCCATCCTCACAGGTGGGTGTTTAAAATAACTGAAAACAGCTGAAAAGCAAAGAATAAATCTTTGCATGGTTCTTTTTCCTTCACCATTTCAGGTTTTAATCTAGTCTCTGGGCAGCTGGGCTCTGAGGGCGACACCCCTGGCACAATCCCAGTGGGGAGGCTGGGTGGAAACTTTTGTCTCAAAAGTTTCCCACATCATTACTTTTAAAACAAAGGGAAAACAGCTTATTAGTAACCTGGGCCTGTTGGGAGTGCCTGCAGGACTGAGACCTAATGGGAAATGAAGATTGTCCTGAGAGCCACGGCGGGTTTGAGCAGAGCCCACCTCATTCTTTGCTTGGCTGGCTGTGCGTGCAGCCAGGAGCTCTACTTACTCAAGGTGCTCTTGGGGTGGGAATATAGCATCGAGCTATGGAAGAGCTTTTTCTCTCTCTCTCTCTCTTTCGCTCTCTCCATTGTGAGAATCAAGAACCACAGTCTTGTCTGAGAACATGGAACTGCTTAGGAATTCCTTGCTTGGGAATTTTTGAGATTTTAGGAAAATTTTTTTACAGGCCCCACTTCTTATATTATTCTCTCTTCCCTGCTTCATTTCTTGCCCCCTGAGTGGAGAAATGTTTCTCCATTCTCATTGTACTTGGGAATCGTCCAATGAGATTTTAAAAAATGCTGACACCTGGGCCCATCCCTGGGGATTTTGGTTCCATGGGTATGGGGTAGAGCCCAGACAGCTGTCTTTTCTTTCTTTTCTTCTTTTCTTTTCTTTCTTTCCTTTCCTTTTCTTTTTTTCCTTCAGGCTTTATTGAGGTATAATTGACATATAACATTGTGTAAGTTTAAGGTGTGCAGTTGTTACCAAACCAGATTCATTTGCTTGTTGCACAGCAAGCTAAACGCTGAGATGCTGAGGTTTGCAACAGAGAAAGGGTTTATAAGGCAGCCAAGCAAAGAGCTGGAAGAACATTTCAGATCTGCTTCCCCAGAAGGTGAGGGGCTGGGATATTTGTAAGATAAAGAAGCAGGGGGTTCTGAGGCGTGGGGAGTGTGGGGAAAGGTGATTGGAGATAAGAAAAAGGTGAGGTAAGAAAAAGGTTGCGTTCTGTGCAGGTGCAACTAAGCTACATGCTTCTTCATGGGACACATGTTCAGAAAATGGTGGCCTTAGCCTGTTCTGAGGGTGAAGTTTTTGGCCCTTTGACTTCAGAAGGTCATGACACTTAACGCGTGCACAGTGGGAGGGTCAGTTGTCCCAACCAGTCTTAACTGGCTTGAGCTGGGCAACAGCTGACTCCAAGCTCCTGGAAAACAACTTGGGCAAACATGTTATTGTTTAGGCTATGTAATGCTAGGAGGATATGCAAGTTTTTGTGAACACAATTAAAGCGAGCTTGATCAGTGTAGGCAGCTTATAGTTATTATTTATTAAGCAAGTTATAGGTTAATGGATGTAACTGATGACTAGCCTCGGCTTCACAATGTACTGTTTGATACACTTACATATTGCAAAACGATGGCCACCACAGCCTTAGCTTAAGCCTCCATCCGGTCACATAATTGCGATTTCTTTTCTGTGTTGAGAATATCTCAGATTTACTCTCTTGGCCACATTCACGTGTATAATACAAAACTATTAGCTATAATCACCCTGCTGTACAGTAGATTCCCAGAATTTATCAGCCTTTTGACTGGAAGTTTGTACACTTTGATCCATGTCCCCCCATAGTCCCCACCCCTGGCCCCCACCTCCCCAACCCCTGGTAACCACCACTCTACTGTCTGTTTCTCCGAATTCAGGTTTTCTAGATTCCACGTATAAGTGAAATCATACAGTATTTGTCTCTCTCTGTCTGACTTATTTCACTTTGCAAAATGACCTTGTTTCATCCAAGTTGTTACAAATGGCAGGGTTTCCTTCTTTCTTATGACTAAATAGTATTCTGGGGTGTGTGTGTGTATGTGTGTGTGTGTGTGTGTATCTCACATCTTCTTGATCCATTTCTTTTCTCTCTTCTCTTTTTTCTTTTCTCTACAAGTGATTCTAATGGGTGGCCAAATTCTGAAACCACAGTAAATCAAAGGTGTAGAAAGTGGCAGTGGCTTTGGCCCTGTGGGTGCCTGGCCTGCCAGCTCTCCCCAGCTGGCAGCACTGGGGTGTCCTGGGTTGGGGACAGAGACTGACTGAGGCCAGGCACTGGAGTCAGAGAGGCTGGACTCGAGTCCAGGCACTGTTACTCATGGTGTGTGGCCTTGGAGCCACTTGTCAACCTCTCTGATCTTCCCTTATCAATCCAGTGTGTGTGTGTGTGTGTGTGTGTGTGTGTGTGTGTTGTATATGTGGTAAGTGGGTGGGAGGAGGATGACAATATTGCCCACCTTAACTGGGCTATTGTGATGATTAATGAGATAATTCTTGTAGATACTTAACACGAGGCCATGAGCACAGGAAACGCTTGGTGAATATTGGCCATTATGTTTCTGGAGACACTGATTTAGGATCGGGTCTAGGATCAGCTAGGACCAGGGTCTTGCGGGCTCTGCAGCCCTTGGAGTTGGAGGAGTGGATGTACCTTGGAGATCTGCGGAGCCTGAGACCCACTGTTAACTTGTGCTAGGCTTGTTTCAGAGGATGGAGCATGGTCTGCCCTCCTGCTGGAAAGCTAGGGCTGCTCTTGCCACTGGGGCCTGTCACCTCTCCAGTTGCCTTCCCCCTTCTCCTTACTTGACACGTCCCTCACAGCTACCCTCAGCATCCCCACCCCCTACCCCAGGAGAAATCTGGAAGCTCTTCTCCCTGCAGGCTTGCTCCTTCCCCTCCAAGCCTCTTCTGACTCTCAGCTCGGGGCAGAATGGCTGGGAGGATCTCCGAGCACTTTCTTGCTGAAAGCATTTTCCTTACATTATAATTTGGTCCTGCCAATAGGAAAAGAAAGGAGAAATGCTGATGGAAAGGGGGACCGTCTTCTGTCTCCTGGTAATGGAGGGAGGAAAAGGCGCCCCGAGGAGGGAAGACCGGAGGAGGGGTCAGCCTCTCAACGGAGTGTCTGCCGCGTTCCTGGTCCGTCATTCTTCTCAACATCTCGTAAGAAAGATATTATTTCTCCCACTTCCCGGTGAGGAAACTGAGCCTCAGAGATGCTTAATAAGCTACCTCAGCCAGCATGTGGGAATCACTGGGACTCTTGTTCAAGTGCAGACTCTGATTCAGAGGGTCTGGGTGGGGCCCGAGATCCTTTGTTTCCAATAAGCCCCCAGGGGATGTCCATGCCACTGGTCTGGCAGGGACCACAATTTGGGGTCCAGGCCTTGGGACACAGCTAAGGAGTGGCTGAGCTTGGATCTGCACTCAGGGCTGTTTGACTCCAAAGCGCCTGGCATGCTCCAGGGTACTCTACGGCTCCCAGATATTGACTTCCCCTTGGGTCAGTCTGAGCCCCTTGAGAAGACCAGTTAAAATCCCATGGTCTCTTGGAGTTAGTCTGGCCCCAGAGTTCTGCCCTAAAACCTTCAGGGCAGAGAGGGTCTGCTGCATCTGCTCTTATCACCAGAGCTTGCTGCAGACACCTGGCCACCCAACCGTGGCCTTTGGTGGGATAGGATTTGTGCAAATAAATGAAGACCAACCAAATGAGAAATGCAAAGACTCTCTGTTCTTTATAGAGCTTGCTATAGCCAGGGAGTCAGCCACAATCACTCGTGTTCTGGCAGAGACCCAAGGGCAGGTAGAGGAACAGAAAGAGGGGGAGGTTTCAGGTATGCCATGATTAGTGGAGCTGTTGGCCTGGAGAAAGGTGTAGATGCAGAGTGGATCGTGGCCTGCTGGCAACAGCAGCACCTGTGGTGCTTGTTAAAGCGCAGACCCCTAAGTCATACTCCAGACCTACTGAATGAGAACTCTCAGCCATCCTTATACACCCTCAAGGTCAAGAGCCAGGGGCATAGTCCCAGTGCTTTTAGTGGCTGTTAGGGTTCCAGGCTAGCCCACACTTGAGAGTCAGCATCCCTAAGCCAGTATTTCCCAAATGTGTTTGATGGAAACATTTGCTTGGGGAGGAGGGACGGAGACTGGAGGAGGGAGGGAGACAGGCAACGGGGTCCTTGAGGCCTGGGAGTCTGATCTGCTCGAGATCAGGCAGGTTGCAGAAGCAGTGTCCTAACTGCCTGTTCCCAGCTGGGCTTCAGGAGTCCCCTGGGCAGGCAGGCAGGGCAGCATCACTGTGCATACAGGTTGCTCACCAGGTGGGCGTTTCTGAGTCAGGGACCATTCGGGGGGTCCAGTTTTGTCCGTATCATTACTGGGGCTTACTCAGGGAGGCATTATGGCGTCTCTGTATCCTACGACCTGGTGTTTCAGTGAAGAAGGCTCTAACATTTGAAGGTTTTGTTTTGTTTTAATCACAGCTTTATAATTACCTCTCTGTGGGTTGACAGCTGTTAATTAGCATCACTTTGGGTTCTCCTTGAGAATTTTTACATCCAGAAAGTGATCCAGCATCTCTGTGGCTGATGTCAGAAGCTGTTATCTAAACAAAAGCTTTAGAATGTCACCAGGTTTTGTAAACACAGCCGATCCTGTCCCCTTCCAAAGGAGAAAGAAAAGCTAGATAAATAATTTCCATGAAGGCAATCTGTTTCCCAGGGTCTGTATTTCCTTTCTGTCTCATCCACTGGTTTTTACCGCTTTGGGACATCGATAATAAAGTGTAAGAGGTGTCTCCAGAATGAGGCTTTGTCTGCTCCTGCCAGGTTTCTGGAAGCCCACTTCGGGGGGTCATGGCAATGAGGGACAAACAGTTTTTTGACAAGACTTTTTCTTAATGCCAGGGGCAGTTTTACCTGTGTGTGTGGAGCGGGGCGGTAGATGAAGAGTGGTAAGGTGCGTTGAGGGGATTATTATTTTTTTTAATTCTCTTGGAAATTTTGAGCTTCCATCCAAGCTAGTTTAAGAGGAATGGCTAAAACTAGAGCTAGACTTTGGCCGGATATGAAAAATTTCCTTTTTGTAAAAACTGGAGAAAACTGAGAATTTCTTCCAGAGAAGTTTGTTGTATCTTTTTCTAGGCTGCCCCCCTGGAATAATCTAAATATTGTTGCAGCAGGTGTTAGAAGCAAGGCTGGCCGGGGGCTAGGCGACTTGTTCTGCCACTAGCCGGCAATGTGTCTTTGGAGGAAAACATCTGACATCTCTCAGCCTCCCTTTTTTTTTCATCTGTAAAAGACACTGAAAAAATACTTGCTTTGTTCATCTCCTAGGACTTTTTCCCCCAAAGATCTAATGAAACAATGTAGATAATTCTATTTTGAAAAAGTAGAGTGTTAAACACAAAGAAAAAATATAATTATGATTAACTCCAGTCTTATCCCAGTAAAACCTGCTCTTCTGAAGGCATGCCAGTCATTCCTACCAGCTGACTGACAGATCACTTACGACTCAACGTGGGAATAACTAGGAGATTCAGCAACTTAATTTGCTTTTTTTCCCGTTTGGTATGTTTGACATACGTAGTTGTGATTGCCAGCTAAATGTTTTAGTCTTTTCACTTTGAAAGACATGGAATTCTTCAAAGACGGAAGTCAATTCTAGCTGAGTTTGACAGCTGTTTTTAACTTTCTCCAAGGATCAAAGCTCAGCTCTAGAAGCAGGGGGAAATGGTCCTGAGTTCTTTTCTTAATCAGAACTTAGCGTGCAGAGATGGCAGAGATGAACATTCAAAGCAAAGATGGCAGAGGGATTATGAATTCAGTCCCCCCAAGTGGCTCCATAAGATGGTTTAGAAAAGGCAGGTTTGCTCACATCTTGCAGATGGTAGGATAAGTAGATTGGCATTGCTGTCACTGCCAGGTAGATGAAGAAATGAGCCCATGTAAGCCAGGTCACAGGGCGGGTTGATGGAAGTGTCAGGCCTCCGGCCCAGCCATCAGGAGTGGGAGAAAGTCTGGCTCGCAGGGTGACGATCACATTTACCACACCCTTCCTTCTACCTCCTTCTGCTTCTGTTTCATTCTTCCTTCAATTCAGGCCTATCAGGTTTGTCTAGGGGCCTTACCTCAGTCCTCAGCCATTCCAGCCAGATTGTTGCCTTGGGTGCTTGACTCCAAGGGTGTCTGAAATTACAGCATTCGGAACCCAGGCTACCAGGTCGGTTGAATTCTATAGTCACCTGATGCAGGGCCTTCAGACTATCATAAAGTTACTTTCTGAAGTCCATGAGTGTAATCAAGCCAGCAGCGCCCAGGGTCCTCCATAAAATTGAATTAGAGTCCTGAGTGAATGAGCTGTTTGCTCCCCTGCTTGTGCAATGCATCTTTAATTACATTTCATAAAACCACCTGGATGGATTGATGGAACTTTATTTAAACCTCAGGGAGGTACAGGGAGGAAACCATAGTGCAGTCTAACATGCTCTGTTAATATAGGCTCAGAACACATTTACTTTATGGCAGTTCAGCAGACTTTGATGTGGGGCTACTTAAAAATATATTACCTCTGAAAAACTTTGCTTTGGCAGATAGAGTGGGTGTTGGCAGCCTGTACGCAGTCAACCAGACGATCCATTGACAAACATGTTGACACAATAATTCATGGCACCAGCTCCCCTGATACATGCAAAACACCGGTTTATTTCAGAAAAAAAGAATATATTTCTCAAAATCCCTTTCATTCACGTTGCAGGGTTTATGAAGCGAGTCTTGCCAAACGTAAGCGCCTCACGATGAAGGAAAAGTCTCTCTGGCTTGTCTGCCCTTCGTTTTCTATCAACAGGGATTATTTTAGGTTCTGAACTGGGTATACGACGTGAGGAAGGAAAATAGATGCTGCTTAGAGTAAACAACCGCCCAGAACCAAGCTGCGGAAGGAAGATATATTTCATCTTGAAGATTGTATTTATATTTGCAAAAAGCTATCACTGTTCCACTAGAATATTATGTTTGCTTTTTTACTCCATGAATCCTTTTGATGGAACTAGAAAATTGTGTTTTTCCCCTGGGGCAGCACTCTTTGCTATGTTACTAATGTGTTGGATAAAGAGGGGGCTGGACACCTCCCTCTCCACAGCTCTGGGGTCCCTGTGTGCCTGGAGGATGGCTGTAAACCCCCAGAAAGGAGTCGGCCCCAATGAGAGTATGGGTATAATAGGCACTTCTTAAATCAATCTCCTATGTGGACTCCCTTTTTTCTTTATACCTAACATTCCTTCTTGGTTTCTAACTGTGAAGAAAAAGAACAGACACATGAGTCTTTAATGGGTTGGGTCCATTGGCTTAATTAAACAAGACAAAACAAAACAAAAGCACCCTGCTTTCCCTTCTCCCTTGAGCACAAGAAGTGGCTTGGGCCCAGCAAGGACGAGGTTCTTGGGTGGAGGGGGAGGGTGGGTAAGAGTGACCCATCTGAGAAGCTGTGGAGTGGGGCTTGCCCCTCATGGCCACCGGGAGTGTGCTCTCCCAGGCAGAGCCAAAGACACAGATTTGAGGAAACGCCTGGTCTCGGGAGGGGTGAAACCGTGGATGCCACATAAATGGTCTATTGGGGTGGATGTAATTTCTTTTCTACAGAGTCTAATTCACTCGTAATTTGGGCTGAGTGTGGTAGTTGGGATTGTGGCCCAAGAAACATATCTTTGACTTGTCTGTTCCAGGGTCAGCTTGGCACCGCTTCACCTTAGACCTTTACTGCCTTCCAGCCCCTTGGCCTTAGCAACCCCTCCCCTTTCCCCTCTGGGAAGATGACTTGGGATTCTTGAAGCCTCTGGGTCCTTGGGCATCACGATGGCTACAGCAGCTCATTGTCCCTGCTGCCTGGGCCTAGAGGTTCTGGGTCTCTCATTACATCACATATGAGGATATATGGCAGCAGCCTGGCCCTGTCCTGGCACAAGTAGGTGCTCAGTGAATGTAGAGGGATGAGGAGTATGAACGGCTCCATGGCTGATGGCAGGAATCCTGTGCACCCTGGATCCCTCTGCTGCTGCCTGCAGGACAGGAGGGGTGGGTGTTGGCTGCTGTTTACCAGCCTAGCTTGGGGTGGTGGTCGGGGGAGCCTCTCCTCTCAGAGAACCTCCTGCCAGGCACCCTCATGAAGGCAGCAGTGGTTCATTCCAGACCATTCCAGGGCATTTGCTCTGATGCTGACCCCCTCCGTGACATAATATGCTGCCTGGCTCCCAGCTGCCCACTTCTACCTCATGTCACTGCAGCTGGGTACCCTCAGCCACACCCACACACTCAAAGCAGCTGCAAACCTCTAAGACCCTGTAAGGGGAGACCCAGAACTTCCCGTTCTTGTGGATCTGGCCCCCACTTCTTATCCAGTCACTTAGACTTTTTATCATCCCTGGGGTTACATCCCCACGTTGCATCCCAGTTTCATCACCTGGGTCCCTGTCCAGTCTCCCGGCAGCTGGGGTTCTGCTTTGTTTCTTCAGACCTCCAGGAAGCCGGCCTCAAAACCCTAGCACGGGGCAGGTCCCCTTTCTGACTAATTCTCTTACCTCTAAGCTGGATTGCTCCACACTGCTTGCTTCCTGAAAGCCAGCCTACGGGGCCCAGCCCTCGTTACCCACGCTTCCGGCCTAACCATGCAGGGAGACAGTCTGCTCTCTCTCAAGCAAGTTACCTGAAGCTGGCTGTTCTCACACACTTACCTGGGCCTGGGTGGCTGAATTTCCTCCTGTGTCCTGCAGCCCAGGCAGTTCCCAGGGCCCAGCCTCCAGCCCCTGGGTGTGGCTCTGCCCTGCTGTGGCCTGAGCTCCGCTCTGAGGATTAGTGTAGCTACACAGCAAACGTGAGCACCCAACTAGGTGTGTACAGACATTTCCCAATAGAGGGGTGGGTTGTGGTCCCTCTTGGTAGTTTAATCAACTGTTCCTTGAGTGCCTTGGAAGAGATTGTTCCTGTCACCCCTGTCTGAATAACTGGACAAGTCAAGGTGGGGATCATTTACTTGAAGCCACAGCCTATCCCTGGGGGGAGGGAGCTTAGTCCTCAGGACCCAGTTTAACATGTTCTTGAGTCATGATCTACTTCAACAAGAAAGGACTTGAAGTCTATAATTTTTCCAAACTTAAAAAATCAGCTTTGAAGCAGATGTGGAGGATTGGCCCTTAGCTGTACTCTGTGGGTGAGAATTCTTGTCTTTTGACAACCCACTGAGCTGGCATTGAATCACCCAATTACTGCAAATTCTTTCCTAAATAGAAAGCACTCCACAGCCTCCAGTGGAAAAATTCCAAATTCTGCAGCAAATATCTAGCTCATTGGCAGAAGCAGGTTTGGGGCGTGAACAATGGTTCTTCACTTCAGTTTCAATCCAGCAGAAGTTCTGCAGATGACCTGGGAATAAAGTTGGCAGAGAAGCCCCTGGGGGAGACTGGTGTGTGTGTGTGTGTGTGTGTGTGTGTGCCTGCCTTACCCACACGTCCTTCTGAGCTTCAGCCCCCATGGGGTGCAGAGAATAGGCTGCTTTGTTTGGGAGGCTTGGTTGTACCCACGCAGTCTGAGAGGCATGTGGGTGCACGGGGTAGAGCATCTGAGATATGCCTCTGAGACAGGCTTAGCCGGAGAGCCAGCAGGGCTGCGCTGATGGGCTGGAAGCTTTGCTTTTAGGGCTTTGGAGCTGAGCTTGAGAAGGAGGGTGGGTGGAGCTGTGTGTCTTAATGCCACCTCAGGCCTCTTATCTCTGGAGCAGTCAGCTTCTAAACAGAGCTCACAATGGGCACATAAAAGCTGTGCCACTATTTAACCTTAAAAAAAAAGAAGAAGCTTTCCACATGTACAAGTACATATGTATGCTTGCAGATGGAGTGATGGAACAGTCAAGGGCAATGAAAGGTTCAAAAAAATAAAAAGGAAGGAAAGACAATAGATTCTAGTGCCAGGCACACCTGTTCACGGTTTACTCTGTTCTCTTCCTAGCTGTGTAACCTCAGGCAAGGCACTGGGTGGGGGGGTGGTGGTGAATGGATGAGAGGTGCTTTGGTTTTCTCATCTGCAAAAACCAGGAGAATGCTATGTGTGTCATTCATTGTTGAAAGAATTAAATGGTTTCACAGAGCTAACCCAAGTAAAACACCTGGCTCATCAAGCACGTGGTAAACATCATTTCCTTCTGAATTAAGACCAGCACCTGAAGGATAAAAGAGTGTCATTGTGGGGCCCAAAGTTATAGTTACTCGTTGAACCCAAGGCAAACCAGGATCTAGGACTGCAAACAGTGATTGTTTAGAATTTAGGAGAGCCTCTGGGCAGTGCCTCTCCAGGCCTTTCCTACCACTCAGGAGGAGTTTGGTTGGCCCACCCTCTCTGGGATTGTCTGATGCTTGGCTGTCACCCTTGCCTTGTGGGGTGACTGGCATCAGTGTGACTCAGTCGGCCAGCCCGTCAGGCCACTTCCTTCTGCTGGCGCTTGTCCTGGGCATGGCTGGCACTGGCCTCCCGCTGCAGCCCGTGGCCCAGCACGTAGAGCTCTGGAGGCGGTGCGCCCCTGCTGCCGCCCTTTGGTTCTGGGGCACAGGGACTGTTCCATGGCTCCGTGTCCTTGGGGCTCTCCTCGCTGCTGCTGCAGAGAGAAAGCACAGGTGCTGATCGAACCCTCCTTGTTCCTTCTGGGCCCGCCCCATCTCCATTCTGTCTCTCTCAAGCCCTCCTGTCTGTGTCACCCACAGACCTGGTGGACTCTTGGTGCCAGGCCTCTGCCTTTCCATATCAGCTTTGCCTGCTGGTGCTGTCCTTGTGGGTGTCCGCTGTGTCTGGGCACCGTGAGAGCCAAGCTCCTGGCATTTCAGAGGACAGGCTGAGTCCTATTCTCTCTTGGGATGCCCAGATCCTGCTGCTGTGAACAAAGCATCTCCCTCAGGAGCTCGGGAGCCAGGCCTTTATTTTGTTTTTGTTTTAAAAGCACTTCTTATTTAATAAAGAGCTAGGCTTAGCTAGTTGAATCAAAAATAACACCAACAATAACAGCAAAAAAAACCCTGCTTTGCTCAGCCGCCACCCTTTTCCTGAATGGAATAAAATGAAAACTGCTTGGCTCAGACCTGGCATTTGGCTAGAATAGAGCTTCCCAGCTGCTGAGTGCCACAGTGAGAGGGGCTCTGAACAGAGAGGGACACCCAGTGTGCTCTGGGAGCACAGAATGGAGGGTGCTCACAAGCACGGATCAAGCCTAGGCCAGATGGGGGACCAGCTCGGAAAGCCACACTGGCTACGGGCAGCCAGGCTAGCCTCACAAAGACCGTGTGGAGGGTGGAGTCGGCTGTCTGGGTTCGAGTCCTGGCCCTTCCACTTACTAGCTGTGTGACCTATAGCATGTTGATTGATCTCTCTGATTCTCAGTTTCCTGCTTTATGAAAGGGAGATAGTAATAATACCCATCTCATAGGACACTCAAAGTTATCAATATTGGATGACACATGGAAAACTCTCCACACACTAACCAGCATATGATAGGTGCTCACTAAATTGTCGGCTGTCACTGGGGCTGTTTTGTAGTAGGACTAGGAAGTCGCACCTGCTAGGGACCTGAGGGACCACCCTGTCATATGACAGGTGGGCACCTGAGGCTCGGAGCCTCTCCATCAGTCACCTGAGGACCAGGACTGGCCCCAGCTCCCCACACGCACAGACCAGAAGCCCTTCTCTCTGCCCGTGATGGCACCTTCTTGACTGTATTACGAGTGTGCTCGGTTCTGCGTGCTTAGGCTTACGTGGGACGTCCAACCAGTGGAGGACAAGTTTGAGTTTGGATCCTAACAAGATCAGGGTGGCAGGAATGGTGGGGTGGGCACTGACACTGGCCGTCATACGCGATTTTCAGGCAGTGAGGAACCCACCCTGTTCCTTAGAGCCGGTCTCATCTATGTCAGCCTCTGGCCCCATCATAAGTCCCTGTAGGACCCAGTGGTTTGTGGGCCACGGCTCCCACCTTATTTTTTCTTCTCCTGTGCCCCTTTTGAACAGGGTGGGGCATGACCCTTTGCTGCTCCCAGACTGGAGCAGGGGACAGGCTGTGGCATGCAGTGTCAGTGGAGGCTGATGCCGAGGTGTGACGCAGGATTTGGTTCTTGAACTGTGTCTTCCCCACCCTCAACCAGTTCCCACATATGCGTGAGGCTCAGGCCAGGAGGTCGACTGTTTTGGTTGCCATATGGCCATGGTTCCACCTGTTCCCAGACCTGCTGGGGAGCCAGGCGGCCCAGGTCTCCAGGAAACGGGGTCAGGGGGCTGCAGAGAGACCCTGACTGGCTGGTCCAGTCCTGGCAGAGATTAAAAGCACCGCATTTAGCAGAGCAAGTCTGGGCACACTGAGACCTGGATAGAGACAGGTGCCTTCACTTGGGGATTCAACACATAAATAACAGTTGAAGCTCAGTAACAGAGCTTCCTGGGGAAGCCTGCAAGGACTGCGCCCAATCCCCGGGCCCCAAGGTGGGGAAGATATCAACACCATCATTTTTTCTAAAACAGGGGCACGGGATGACCTGCAGGGGATCAACACCAGACACAGGCCAGTGCATCCTGCAAGCCTGCCTTGGCTGTGAGATACAATGGGTGGGGCTATCCCTGCAAGTCCCTGCTTGGGTAAACAGCCTGTAGGAGTTTCTGGCTCTCGGGCACTGGCTTGTTGTCTTGTTGCATGATCTTGGGGGAATCATGCTCAGTTCCCTGGCATTGTTTCCCATACGCAGGAGGGCAGAAAAAAATGCTTGTCATCTCCAGAGCCTCAAAAGCCCTCCTCTTACAGCAGGTGCACTTCTGCTCCCAGACGCCAATTTACAGGGCTGAGTGGGGAGTGGGGTGTGTTTCTGGGGAATAAGCATTTTCCCATCACATTCATCACGTGCTCACAGTTTCACAGTCTAGAACAGCTTAGACCTGTGGTCTGACCAGGAGATAGGGGAATGGCTGTGAGTCATTCTATGACCTTCCACGTGACCTTGGGAAGGCTCCTCTTTATGAATCCTCCTCCCTCTTTCAAGCTACAATTACTCCCCACCCCACCTCATCTCTCTGAATATTAAGATTCAGGACATAAAACAACCCTTAAGGCCGCCCTATTCGGAGGAGAAACCTGAAAGAATGGCAATATTTTCTCCTTGAGCAATTTTATGTTGCTTTATTATTGCTCCTGCTGTTTTAAAATGTTAGTGTTTTTAATTAATGCCATTTTATTGTCCTTGTTCTCTCAGGCTCTTCTCCTGAAGGGTACAGTTTTAGAAATCTAATAACTGAATAAGTGGCTAGTGTGAGGAATAATGCAATAACATTTATAGAGGTTCTCAGATGAAAGGCACCGTGCTGTGGGAAGCTCATTTTAGATTTAAGAAAAGAGCAATGTTACATTAAGATTCTTGCAAAAATAATCATTATTTCATTTCTTTCAAGTGGCTGGGGAAGTTTCTATAACTATAATCATGCACAACTTTCCCGAGATAATATCTTGATTTAAAATTGACTGCCTAGTACTTTGTGAAAAGCTACCATTTATGCCAGGACAGACTGTGATGTCTGTAACACATATCGCTCTGGCAGAAATTAACTTCTGATTTACACAACTGTGGGCAATGCAAAGATAGCAAGGACTGCTGTGGGTTGAGCTTTGTCTGATATGATATCAAGACACATTGATAAGAGTTCCTCTTTAACCGACCTCAGATTTACATTTTTCTCCCCGTGCCACAATCTGGGAAAAGACGCGTGTCCCCGTAAACTCTGTAAAATAATCACACCACCATTCGAGTCCTTTCAACTCCCAGGCAATGGCTATACTTTGAGTCATGCCCCCTTGTAGCTGCATGCCCAGACCTGTCTGCAGGGCTGGGCCAAGGACATGCAAGTCAGCTGCCCCACATGAGAAAGGCACACCTAGAACTCAGCCGGCCCAGGGCAGGCATGGCAGCCCTTCCACCTGGGTTCTGGTGCTCAGTGCTCATGGAAATTCTTGTTCTTGCTCTACACTCCTCTGAAAGGGGAGATGGAGATGAGGCTGGATTGGAGGAGAAGTGGGGGCAGGTCCTCAGGAGTATGGGGAAGCCAGACTTTTATATTCAATACCTCCAGGCCCTGCTGTTTGTTAAGGTGTGTCCCCTGGGTACCTCCCAGATCCTTTCAGGGGCGGGGGGCGGGGGGGTTGTGTCCACGTGGTCAAAACTATTTTCATAATAATACTGAGATGTTATGTGCCTTTTTCACTTATTTCTTCAGGAATGTAGAGTGGAGTTTTCCAGACTACATGATGTGTGATATCACAACAGATTGACTGTGGACAAAGGTCTGAGAATCCAACTGTCTGTCTGTGAAGCCCACACCCTAAAGAGGCGTAAAACTATAAGACAGTGCCACTCCTTCCGCTCAATTTTTTTGTTCTTGTGGAAAATATAGTTACTTTTCATTAGGATATAGTTTATGTTAACATAGAATGGGGTCGTTTTTGTTTTTTCAATTAATAAATATTTTAAACCTCTCTCAAAGAAGTCCTGGGACCAAAAACTTTGAGCACCTCCCACTAAGATGCTGGTCTATTGCCGTAAACCAGGAAAGACAGAGATCAGGCTGCTGTCTCCAGACAGGGGACAATGACTCAACTTTGGGGGACAAGTCACTTCACCTCAGTTTCCCCAAGTGTAAAATAAGGGGCACATGTGGTTGCACCAACCTGATTGTTTTAAACTTTTTTTTTTAATTTTTAATTTTTTTTTAAACTTTATCTTTAGTACAGCAGAGCTCCTTGCAATTAAATCTTTCTCAGGAACCTGAAGTGGGTAACAGATGAAAGACAGTTGCTTAAGCATGGGGGACTGGGAGACAGGACATTCCTAGACCCCTCTCCCAGCTGCTCTTCTCTGGGAACTCCGTCTGAAAACTACTGACCCAGATGAGCCTAAGGGCACATCAGCTCTATCCCAATAACTGCAGGGCTGTGGCCCAAGGACCCTCCTTACCTGCTCTGGCCAAGCTGGGATTCACAAGCGTCGCTGGTGGTGCCCGGGACAGGCAGGTGAAGGCGGATGCCCGGCCGGCAGTCAGAAGCTGTCCTTCTGATGAAAGGCTGAGGGTTGAGGGCACACAGAGCTGTCCCTCGCTGTGAGTCCGCCCTCAGTCGTGGCCCTGAGCTGCTCCTCCAGCATCCTGTCGGCGTCCCACAAGGACCCCCAGCTTCAGGTGGCAGCGATGGTGGGGTGAGTTGGGGTACTGTTGAGAATGGTGACTTAGCTTCAAACAGAGAGGAGGTGGCTGGACAGAAAATGGAACATGTGTTCCCAGATGCTTTGGCCGTGGCTGCCCGACTGTCTTCAGAATCTCTTGTTTCCTTGGGCCCCTGACTGGGAGACGCTGGGGGAGATGGGGAGGGGCCAGAGGCAGGGGAACTGGCTTCTGTGCACTGGGCAGGGGGGCTGGAGACCTTGTGCTGAGCGGGTGGGCTTGCCGAGGGAGGAGTGGACAGTTTGTGCTGGGGGGGAGGGGAAGCTCGTTTCTTCACTGTTGGGGGGCTTAGCACCCTGGGGCTCGCTGGAGGGCTGAGCGGTGGGCTGGGGGATCTGTGCACACAGGGCACACTTGGCTGGGCAGGTCTGTGAGTGGAGGGCAGGCTTGAGTGCCTCTTGTCCACTCTGGGCGTCCAGTGTGCCCTTGTGGGAGAGGCCTTCCTGACCAGTGCAGGGCTTCTATCTTGGTTCTGCCTTGGGGCCTCGGGAGAATGTGGCCCTCGCATTGGCCTGGCCAGGCTGGGTTCCGAGGTCCTGTTCTGCCCGGACGTGTGGCTGGAGTGGTTCCAGCGGATGACCTTCGGGGGATGCTTGGAGAGGCCTGTGGCCCTGTCCGCTCGTGCCTGACTCTGAGCCCTGCTGCCCTGCACCTCTGGCTTTCCGCTGGCTGCTGGCGGGTGGCTGAGGTCCAAGGCGAGCTTTCCGGGATTGCAGCCGCTCTTGCTGCTCCCTGGTTCTGCGCTGCGGGCCCTGGCGAGGGTGGCCGTGGTCTTGCTGGGCAGCAGGTCAGAGGGGCTCATGGCGGCTCTTAGCTTTGGGGAAGCCCACGTTCTCCGGGCGGGGCCAGCCCCTCCCAGCCCTGGCACGTGGGTCCCTTCAAGGGAGCTCTCTGCTAGATTGCTGCTTTCTGTGGGCTCCAGGGAAGTGAATGATTTGTCCATCAGGATTTCCAGAGGCGGTGGAGGGAGATGCTCTGGGTTCTCCTCTGTTTCACAGTTGAGGTCCTCACTCTTGGATGCTTCTGCTGTGAGCAGAGGGGGAAAGGTGGGAGCAAAGGGCCTCCAGCCTGGGCCCATCCTGAGAGATTCTCCACCTGCTGCTGGAGAAATTCGAGGCTTTGGATACAAAGGGGCAAGTCCCCTGTAAATGGGGAATCTGGGAGGCATGGTGGGGACCCCCCACTTCCTGGGGCAGGGGCTCGGCCCAGAGTCCTTGGAATCCCCCAATGTCCTTAGACCCTCGGTGGGACTGAAAGTTTCAATGAGTTTCTTGACCGATGTTCTGGTAGGACAGCTCTTGATGTTCCAGTCCTGGGCCCTGGGAGCCTCACTGGCCCTCTCACCTGATGGCATGACATTTGGAAGCCCCTCAGCTTTTCCCTGCCAGGGCTGTTCTCCCTCAGGGCGGGGACAGCATTTCTGCAAGGTGCTCTGACTTGGCAAAATGCTGAAGTTCTTGGTGAGGGATGCTTTCAGCTTGCTGATGGTGCTGCTTGGGGTGACGTTGCAGCAGTGGTCGGGCCTCAGCGCTGTTGCCCTGGGTTGCAGAACCTGCTTCTGGCTGTGCCCCTGCTGTTGGGTGTCCCGGGTGCAAAGTACCTCCAGCCTCTGGCTGAGGTCTCTCTGGACCCTCTGCAGCTCCTGGAGGGTGGGGTCCTCCACGTGGCTCTTCAGACACCCCTCAGATTGGGACCTCCTCTGCCTTGAGGGGGCCTTCCTGCTGTCACGGGCTGTGTTCGGTCTTGGGGGCACCATGGTTCTCTCCTCTTCCTCGACCCATTCCTGGTGCTCAGAGGGCACGGGGACAAACTTGATCCTTTCACTGATTGCTTCCTTCATCTTCAGAATCATTTCCTGGTCCTGGGGGCTCCTAAGCCTCCGGGAGTGTAGCTGAAATGGGCTTTCGGCACCGGCAGGTGAAGACCGAGGCCTTGCATGGGAAGCGTTTCCCTGCCACACACGTGGACTCAGGCAACTCTCTTGGTCTTCCTCCTCCTCTGGGCTGCTGTCCTCACCTTCACTGAGGGGCGGAGTGTCCATCAACCTGGAGCCTTTAGGAAAGTGTGCTTCCCTGGAGATCCTGATCCCAGGGGAATCACCCGGGGCACTTTGGCCCAGCCCCCAAGGCCTTGAGGCAGTATTTTCTGGGCCTGTGCTGGAGGGCTGGGGGCTCCCTGATCCACCCCGCACTGCTGGCTGAACCTTTGCTGTAAGAGGCCTTGAGAGCGGGCAGTCCTGGGGTCTGGCTGAACCCATCCAGAATGGACTTTGTTGCCAGGTATGTCTTGACAGCTTGGCCTCCACTGTGGGTGAAATCGTTGGCCTCCACTCTGCAGGCTCCAGCACAAAGTCCCAGCTGGCTTGCTTGCCCAGCTTGTCTGCCAGCTGCACAGACTCATTGTCAGCACCAATGCCACTGTCCTCAGAGCACAAGGGTAGGCCCTGCACTTCAGGGTCACTGTGGCCACTCGCTAAGCTCTCCAGGTGCCCCAGAACCCTTAGGAGGCTTTCATCTGCACCCCTCTTCTTGCTCAGCTTGTTTCCCAGGTGGCCCGTGGCGCCGTGGAAGTAGCGGCCGGAGCCCTCCAGGAGGCTGTCAGAGAGCGAGACCACCGTGCCGCTGAGCACCTGCAGCTTGCTAACTGTGTACTGCAGAAGCTGCTGCAAGAGATCTGGCTGCTTCTGGGGCTCTCTTTTCTTCAAAGGCCAAGCCAGATCCTCCTTAACTTCCTGAAGGAGCTCTTCTCCATCCTTGGAGATTTCCCCGAAGAGCTGGTTGACCTCATCAAAACACAGCAACAGGAAGCTGACCATGGGCTGCAGCAGCTCCTGGGTCTGTGTGGCGCAATGGGTGATGCTCAGAACTGCTTCGTATTTGGAGAGGCAGGTGTGCAGATAGGTGTAAGCACGCTGGTGGGCCTTCACCAGGGGCTCAGGGAAGTCTACTTTGTCTTCAGACTCGTGGGCAGGAAGGATGCTTTGGCAGTAATGGCCCTGTTTGCTCGACCCGTGACATTTTGGCCTCTTTCCCCATTTGGAAGTCTCCTGGGTATTACTTTCTTCACTCTCTTCCCCAGAAAAGGCCGCCCCTTGTGATCCATGGGAACTCTGCCTCTTGAACGGAATGTGTGTAGCCACGTAGCTTTGTGATTTGTTCAGCTGGGATGGGGAGGTTTTGGTTTCTGGGATCAGTCCTTCCATGTCTTTCCTTTTGCCTGATGTGGGATCTCTGGTGAGCTGACAAAGACTTTCTGCCACGGATTGGATCCACCTGGGACTTTGCTGCTCTTCTGCTGGCCTCTGTGCCTGGGACAAGCCCCCTCCAGAGTCATGGCAGGTGGAGTTTTGAACCAGCAAAGGGATGGAGCATCTTTCACTGGGCCCCTGACATCCTGGCGGAATTGCTTTGGGCTTTTTAAACAACTGGATGCCACCCTTAGCAATGCTGTTAACAATATCACTGTGGGAAGGTGTACATCCCATGATGTCAGCTTGCAGTCATCTCCCATCTGCAACCCTCACAATTTTCAGACAATTGTATTCAAAACAGGAACAAAAGGCAGTCTTACTAGTCCATCCAGGCAATTTCCAAGCCAGAATCCTTTGAAGTCCAAGGTGCCATGTCCTAAACTTGGAACTGGCTTTCTTTCCTTCCTTGGCCCCGTTGTGTGGAGGTAGTGATGCTACCGCCGGCCTGGTGTTGTTCTAAGTTTTGAACCCTCTGCTGCTGCTGAGCAACAGGGCAGTTCTAGAGGACTTCAGTCCCGTGGATTACAGGATTGCATTTTGCTCGTGTCCTGACAGATGTGCATGGCAAGTGGAACTTTAAGCCTATTAGGTTAATCATGCCCTAGCCAGTCAGCACTCACAGCATGTTCTAATATAGAACTCAGCATTTACTATCTTGGGAAGCAGATTATTTTTGCACGTGCTTATGCTTTTAATTCTGTTCAGATGCCTGCCATATGAAACCTAGAGAAATGAGCCATAATTGCAGAAGGCTCTGGAAGAGACACATTTGTGGAAGGGAAGCGGGGGCTCACCGTTTATGAATCCTGGCAGAGAAGTGACCTTCACAGTTTAGAAAGGGCAAACTAGCCGAGTGTGCTCCAACCTGCCGCCATCCAGAAGACCCCAAAACTGCACAGTAGCTGGGAATTGAGGTGATACATTGTTGTTTGTGTGGCTTATAAAAATACTACGACTTTCTAGTGCTGGAGGACATCTCTAAATAAGACAGGGAGTAAAGAAGGCTTTCCTCTACACTAGAAAAGGAAGGTAGATCGCAGGGAGCCTTGGAGGGGAAAGCAGGAAAAACTCTCCATCATATAAAGCTCAAGGCTGGTCCCTGTGGACTATAGGGACTCAGGGAGACAATGCTCTCACAGGAAAAAGTTTTTTCTTAAACCTTCCTCATAGGAAAATAAGCTAAACCTGGAGAGCCATTAGGAGTAGAACTTAAGGGAAAAATGTATTTTCCTTTTCAAGCCCAGCTTCTATGCTCAGTCTGAGCCTGGTGCTCTTGCCCATGGCTAAGGTAGCAGCTGCCCATTTAAAACCTCCTTTAAGACTTTCTTTGCTGTCAGTAAAGTCTATAGCAGGGGTTTGAAGTTGGGAGACTTGAGTTTAAATACTGAGTTCTTCTCCTTTTAGTTGGGGGAATATCCACAAGTGATTTAACTTCCCTGGGGCAGAACTCATCTTTGAAATGGGGATAGTGATATCTACTTCGTGGAGCTGTTGGGGGGATTAAGTCAATTGTCAGCTAATGCTAGGCAAGTTCTTGGCGCAGTGCTTGGTAAGAGGTAGGTACTCAAGAGAGAAAAAAAAAAGGAATTCCTTATTCCTTTCCCCCTGGCATCTAAGTCACTTGTAATAAAAGTCATGAGAAAATTCATTCGTTTGTCCAGGACCAAGCCCCAGTCCTTTCCTGAATTGTCTGGAAATAACTGCCTACTGATGGCTTAGAGCCCCAGATCCGGTTTTTGCCATTCTACATCTGTGCAGATGGCTCTCTGCTTGGCACACTGATGCCTCAGGACTTTTCTAAGGCCTCATTGTATCATTTCTCTGTTCTTAAACACACAATAATTCCCACCAACTGCAGGAGGACGAGAGGCTTTGATTTAACCATTTCATATTTTTGGTTATTTAGCTCGTTGACAATGTTTAGTTTTCCTAATAGAAAAAAGATTGCATCGAGCATCTCCTGAAGTTACTGAGAATGGAGTTATATTCTGGCTTTACAGTTTTCATTTTCTCTCACTGAGCCCCATACAACCAACGAAAATAACACTGTGGGTTTTAGGACTTAGGGATCCCTCTTCTGCCCGGAGCAAGCTGCAGACTGCCTACCAGCCTGTGTGCAGAGCCTGGGGCCTATCACAGTCCTGTGCCCCAGAGCGCTTAATTAATCAAGTTCTCCGATCTGTTTATTTGAAGCAGGACTCATGGGAAACACAAAGCTGACTCAGTGCCTGGGGGCGAACTGCGTTAGGCATCAAAAAGTTGTGACCGCCTGGAGGGGTGGGATAGGGAGGGTGGGAGGGAGGGAGACGCAAGAGGGAAGAGATATGGGAACATATGTATATGTATAACTGATTCACTTTGTTATAAAGCAGAAACTAACACACCGTTGTAAAGCAAGTATACTCCAATAAAGATGTAAAAAAAAAAAACAATTGTTTCATTTGTCACAGCCTGGGCTGGCCCAGTAAACAAGCACGCCAGGTGGGAAGATTCTTCTCTCTTCCATTTAACACAGTGCAAAGCTCATCTGAAGGGTTCTTTATGTAAGTTCTTCTCCTCTTGGGATTTGGGCCCCTGCTTGAATCATCTTTGTGAAAACTTTTGATCTAAGTGACTAAAATTATTTCCAAACCAATAATCAAAATAAAAGTATTTGCCCGGAGGGTCAGCTGTCTGATAGCTCTGTGCCTTATAGACTGGTCTTGACTATTCCAAATAATTTAGGAAGCTCTTTATTCACTGCCTCTCATTTTTCATTAAGACTTGCTTTTGTTTTTCTTTCTTTTCAAACTGGTGTTTCTTCAAATTAAAAAAAAGAAGCATTACTTTCAGTGGGAATGTAAAAGTGACCAACTACTTTGGAAAACTGTTTAACAGTTAAACATACACCCACCTTCTGACCCATCAATTCTACTCCTAAGGATTTACCCAAGACTATTGAATGCCTAGGTCCACAAAACGGACTGGTACAAGAATATTCATATTAGCTTTATTCATAATAGCCTCAAATTGGAAACAATCCAAACGTTTGTCAATAGGGAAATAAATAAATTTGTCAGTGGAATACTTCCTAGCAATAAAAGGAACAAACTATTGAAATACGTAACAACATAAACTTAAAAATTATTATGCTGAGTGAAAGAAACCAGACATAAAAGAGTTTATATGGAATAATTCCATTTATAGGAAGTTCGATAAGTACGGTTCACACTCAAGGAGGGAAAAACTAGGCTCCACATTGAAAAGGTCACTAAATATTTTTTTTAAGATCTGGACATATTATAGGTCAAACCATGACATCCAAAACATAACTATGTACAGTAAACCTTCGTTTACTAAGGACTCGTCATTGCCCTTCAACATGTCAAATAAGTTCCACCCCATTTTTTTTCATGTGGCCCTGAACTAATTGGTCAGCAAAAGATGGTTCTCCTGTGGCACTGATTCTGAGCCAAGACTGAAGTTCGTTTAAACAACTTAAAAAATGCCTTATTTCTCAAATTCTGTCAGCATCACCAGTGAGCTCTCCTGAGCCTTCAAACAATTTTCCACTAGCCAAGCCTAGGGCATAGTTTGTCCTTCAGATCTGAAAGAATGTTCTTTGCAACACAATTTCCTGCTCCAGATGGGAGATGAGGCAATAAGCAAGCAACTACTGTGGTGAGCTAGCAGGGAAAGGGAGCTAGCGGTTGGTTCCAGACACCGTGTTAGGCACTTTACGTATATCATTTCACTAGCTTGCCTCGCCTGCTTTGCTGAGGAGAACCAGTAACCATCATTAAAAAATTAATCTGGGGCTTCCCTGGTGGCGCAGTGGTTGAGAATCTGCCTGCTAATGAAGGGGACACGGGTTTGAGCCCTGGTCTGGGAAGATCCCACATGCCGCGGAGCAACTAGGCCCGTGAGCCACAACTACTGAGCCTGCGCGTCTGGAACCTGTGCTCCGCAACAAGAGAGGCCACGAAAGTGAGAGGCCCGCGCACTGCAATGAAGAGTGGCCCCCGCTTGCCACAACTAGAGAAAGCCCTTGCACAGAAACGAAGACCCAACACAGCAAAAATAAATTAAAAATAAATAAAAGAAGGCTCAACATTGAAAAAAAAATTTAATCTGGCTACTGTTACGCACCTTAGAGTAATCCATCCAGAGTTGCTCACGTGATAGGCAATTCTGTGGAAACCAGCACGTGACATTCAGGTGTCTGCTCTAAGTGGCTTCTGATTTGGTGATCATATTAGAAACCCCCGTTTCTTTTCATCAGTTCTTATTCTGTATGTCTTATTGTCTGAATCAGGAGTTACACAGGCCTCTCATTGTACTTCTGGGGGTTGACTGTTTAACTCTTTGAGTTGCTGCTGAGAAGCCACCAAAATAAGTGTCATCTATACTATGTAGCCTATATTTGGCATCAAAGTATCTTAAATGTACTCTCCAAATTTGGCAAAATTTTATCCAGTTTTGTTTTGTTTTTTGGTGTTTTTTTTTTTTTTGGTATGATAAGGTAACTTGTTTTATTGAAATCGATTAAATTCTTCCCTAAAAATTAGATATTTACCGTAGGGTATGCTAACTACTGTAACAAGCGACCCCCAAATCTCAGTGACTTAACACATGAAGAGTTATTATTGTTTACCCAATGCCAAGGTAGAAGTTCTTAGTTGGGTTGCTGTCTTAAACAGCTCTCCTCCAAGTGGTGATTTGAGGATCTAGGCCCTTCCATTTTGAAACACTGACAGCTTTAATACATGACTTCCAAGGCAGAAGGGGAAGAGAGTATGGGGAAGTCATACTGGATTCTCAACTTCCTTGACACACCCATAATTTCTGCTCACATTTTCATGTCCAGGTCTTGTAACATAGCCCCACTTAGATGGAAATGTGCTGGGAAATGAAATCAGTCCCTGGCAGGACAGCTACTTTCCAGCAACATCTCTATACCATGGAAGGGAGCCCCAATTTTAGAGGCCCAGTAGTCTCTTCTGCCACACCCGTGTTTCCAGATAAGGAAACTGAGGCTGAAAAATTTAGATAATTTGCTCAAATCACATAACTAGCATGTAGCTGATCTGGGATTTGAACCCTTGTCTCTCTGACTCCAAAGCCTGTGTTGTACTTACTACATTTTGGGGGATAAGACAGCTGTTATTTCAATCTTCTCTTGGGCTTAGCAGTTCAACACATGTTGGACTTTTCAGTCACCTGCTCAGATCCAGCCCCACCACAGAGAAGGCTGCAGGAATCTGTGAGAAGCAACTTTGGATTTGCTCTGCAGCCCAAAGAAGTCCTCTAGGTTGCCCTTCCAAACTGTCTCTGTCTCTGACAAGGACCTTTGGATTGATGACTTGGCCGAATGGTCATTGGTTTAAATTATGTCTCTAGGTGGCGACTTTCAGACAGTCCTTAGCCCTGAATTCTGGATCCCATAGGAAGTCCCAAACTTTGACACCCCTGCGCTCAGCCCAGGCTCCTGGGTCTCTGGCCCTCAGCTGGCTCACAGCCAGAGTGGTGCTTGGGACCAGGGAACTTAATATGTTAAATGGCTTTATGTTAACTACCAATTAATTCAAGTCTCTACTTGGTAAAGTAGACTTCTATTTCCAGCGATATTTTAAAGTAAGAGATGTGGATTTCAGCAAAAATGTTTGCATTTCATAAATATGTTTGCATTTTACATACATTGTAATTTTTATTATTACTTTCCACTCTTTTCTTCTATTTGTACATATATTTTGCATAGCTGCTAATCATCCTGCCATTGTATTAGCCTCATTAACTTAAACATATTAGAGACGTTTTCCATGTTACAGCATTCACCACACATTTTTTTTGAATTTTATTTTATTTATTTTTTTATATAGCAGGTTCTTATTAGTTATCCATTTTATACATATTAGTGTATGTATGTCAATCCCAATCCGTTCACCACACTTAAGGAAAAAAACAGTGCTGTGTACAATCGAGGCAACAACCTCTTACTTTAACAAAAAGATAAATAGCAACGAGTCTATACATATAAAGCAAAGCACAGTTCGTGAATTTGCTAACTCTTCTTTCCTGAGACAGATGTTTCTCAGGATGAAGTCCTTCACAGAAATGCATATAGACATATCCCTACACAGCCATCCCATGGCGTAGATGGATGGAGAAATACAGGATTTATTTGAGAAGCCAGTGTCTGTGTCAGAGACAAACATCTTAATGAAGTGGCGAAGCTGGACTTAAACCTCAGGTCTGGCTGATTCTCAGGCTCCCGATCTTTCCACTGTCTCAGGCTGTCTGCTGTGATGGGTCAAAATGAGGGGGTTGAGGTGTGTTGATGATTTTAAAACTCTTCTCTCAAGAGCCTGTGAGGGGTCTCAGGGACACCTCAGCTTTAACTGAACACTTCCATTTTCCTCTGTTTAATACACTGGGCTTTCCTGTAAAATACCTTGTGAAGGGATTTAGTAGAGATCTGTTGGGACTTCGCCAGTGCCCAACTCCGGGCTGTCACAATCCCTGTGCCACATCATAGATGGTTTCCAGGGTCCCTTCTGACTCTAACACCCTTGTCGTTAGGATTGTGGTTCTGTAACAGTCTGGCCTTAACAGCAAACAGGGCATTTTCCTTCAGAGCAATAATGTAGAAGTCTGATTGCCATCCCTTCCTTACGAATGATCATTAGGGGGACCCAAATCTCAAACCCTGTACCGTGGAATTCTCCCACTGCCACTGTTCCAGATATATTGATCTGATTTCAGCTCAAATAGTACAGACATCAATCAGATTATACAATACCTTCATGCCCTTCCAACTTTCTTAATGCAGTAGTTATAGTATTTTTAAAACCGAAAAAAAGATTTTTACTGTTTCTTCTTAATGTGAAGGCAATTCATGCCCATAAATAAAACTAAACTGAAATGTGAATAATCCTACTAACTTAGGGATGGTGATGATGATGGTGGTGGTGATGTTTATCGGCGTGAGGGTGCTAGTCTCCGTTGCAAACACTTTACATACCTTCATTAATTACGCCACATGCAGCTCATGCTGCCGGAGGAGGAGGTTGTGAAGCTGAACATGCACAAACGGAATTTAATGTTATTATTAGGCAAGACCCCACACCAGGAAGACAGGAGAGATTAAATTAAGCCTAGTTTTTCTGGGAGCTTGTCACTGAGGTGCTTGTAAAGAAGGCTGTGCCCTGAAGAGTCCTTGATTCACTGTCTGAATGGAGTCCCTCCTTTCTTCACTGCTGCCTTTTCTTCCACTCCCCAAGCCCAAGAAAAATCCTTAGCTCGTTGCTGTTGACCTCCAGGTCTCAGTCTCTGCACCCTTAACACAGGGAAGATAAGATGGTGCAGGGGAAGGGCTCCTGGCCTTGGAGTCAGAACACAGCACACAGGGGAGGAATTAATCAAGAATTCTTCCCCAGCTGTTAGATCACTGCTCACATGTTATCAGAAAGACCCATGGAAAAATTGTTTTAACAGCCATATAAACTGAGGGACCACTTGCTAATTCCCAGTACGGAAATAACAGCAGAATCTAATTTCTTGACTTCTGTATATTTACTTTTAAACAGATGTACCCTGGGCCTTGGAAAGATCTTGGTTGTTAGTTGTACCAACTTCTCAAAACAGACTCTTTACTCTTGTTGTTATTTTTGGTTTTGCGTATGTGTCACATTTGGGGAAAGACATCAGGTGATGATGTGAATTCCTGGTGGAAGGCGGGTGAGAATTGAGCCTCAGGATTTCCCAGGGTTTGCAAAGCATGAAGAGAGAGACTAGCTAAAGAGCCTTTGTAACGTCATAGCCAACACTACGCATTTTTCCTTATATTTAAATACTATAACATTTTCTGAGCATTCCGCAAAATTGCCCTTGGATTGAAGGATAGCAGATTCAGTTCTTTTGTTAACATTTACATCCATAAGAATGGCTTGTCTGGGCTGACTAGGGGATGGAACACCAACCACCGCTTATAACCTTACCTGGGAAATTTCATTCCTGCTCACTCCCAACTTTTTTGAATGCATTCTTTGTATAAATTTGGGATTACTAAGACAAAAATAGCCTTCCCCCAAACTGCCAAGTATTTATAATCATGTTTAAGAGAGATTAATTATCCAAGGCTGACCCTGAAGAAAAACTAAGGCAGGTGATGATTAAAATACTTGAACTCAATCAGCTGGAACTTTGATCTTCTAGTCTCCAGAAATGTGAGAAAATAAATTTCTGTTGTTAAAGCCAACCAAGTCTATGGTATATTGTTATGGCAGCCTGACAAGACTAAAAGAGATATTATTTTTTTAAGAATGGTCTATTTTTATTTACTATAGAAGCAATATGTTTAAACAGAAGCTTGTGTATGAATGTTCATAGCAGCACTATTCACTGTTCATTATAGCACTATATCACTATAGATAAATGTGGAAACAACTCAAATGTCCATCAACTGATGAAGGGATAGACAAAATGTGATATATCCATACAGTGGAATATTAGCCATAAAAAGAGTGAAGTATTGATAATGCTATAACATGGTTGAACCTTAAAAACATGCTAAGTGAAAGGAGCTAGATACAAAAGGTCATATATGATTCCATTTATATGAAATATCCAAAATAGGCAAATCCACAGAAACAGAAAGCAGATTAATGGTTGTCAGGGACTGAGGAGTTGGGAGAATGGGAGTGACTGTTTTTCTTATGGTTAGATCGGGGCTGTGGGGTTTTGAGAGGAAGATCACAGAGGTAATATGCCATTTTTATTACATCATATCAAGAATATGTACTGTCAACATGATTTATGACTCTTGATGTAGACCTTGATGTCGATGATTATGATGTTGGTGTTGACCTGGCTGATGCAGTGTGTGTCAGGCTGTTCAACTGTAAAGTTATTCCCCCCAACTTTCTCTACTCTTTGGAAGTACTCTGGGCAGCCACGCAGGGAGAAGAGAGTTATACTCCCCCTGAATATAAATATTTTTAAGGCTTTTGGTACAAATTGTGAAATTATTCTCCAGAAATATTTTACCGGTTTACATTTTCAGCAGCAGTGTGAATACATGTCTACTTTACTGCAAATTTGCCGACATTGGTATTACGCTTTTAAAAAAAATCTGCTGATCTTAAAGAGGAAAAATGGCATCTCATTTTAATTTGCATTTATGAGTTTATTAGAAAGTTGGTATATTTTTAAAATTATATACTTTGTTGGTAATTTGCATATTTTCTTTCAGGGATTACTTGTACATCCTTTGTTCATTTTTTAAAAATGAGGTGTTTACCTTTGTTTTATTAATTTTTAAGATATTAACATTTTGACTGGTCTTATAAGTTGTCATATTGCCATTGGTTTTTTTTTTTAAGTTTTCTTTTTGCCTTTTAATTTTGTTTATGGTATTTTTGGGGGTACAGAAGTTTTCATTTTACATGATCAACTCTATCAGTCTTTTTCTTTGTAATTTCTATCTTTGTCGTCATGTTTAGAAATGCTAAATTTATACTTTGTAAAATACCTAGACAAATTTATATTCAGGAAATTATTATTATTGTTATTTTTTTTATTTAACACATTTAATCAGTTATACATATACATATGTTCCCATATCCCCTCCCTTTTGCGTCTCCCTCCCACCCTCCCTATCCCACCCCTCCAGGCGGTCACAAAGCACCGAGCTGATCTCCCTGTGCTATGCGGCCGCTTCCCACTAGCTATCTACCTTACGTTTGGTAGTGTATATATGTCCATGCCGCTCTTTCGCTTTGTCACAGCTTACCCTTCCCCCTCCCCATATCCTCAAGTCCATTCTCTAGTAGATTTGTGCCTTTATTCCTGTCTTACCCCTATATTCTTCATGACTTTTTTTTTCTTAAATTCCATATATATGTGTCAGCATACAGTATTTGTCTTTCTCTTTCTGACTTACTTCACTCTGTATGACAGTCTCTAGGTCCATCCACCTCATTACAAATAGCTCAATTTCGTTTCTTTTTATGGCTGAGCAATATTCCATTGTATACATGTGCCACATCTTCTTTATCCATTCATCTGATGATGGACACTTAGGTTGTTTCCATCTCCGGGCTATTGTATATAGGGCTGCTATGAACATTTTGGTACATGACTCTTTTTGAATTATGGTTTTCTCAGGGTATATGCCCAGTAGTGGGATTGCTGGGTCATATGGTAGTTCTATTTGTAGTTTTTTAAGGAACCTCCATACCATTCTCCATAGTGGCTGTACCAATTCACATTCCCACCAGCAGTGCAAGAGTGTTCCCTTTTTTCCACACCCTCTCCAGCATTTATTGTTTCTAGATTTTTTGATGATGGCCATTCTGACTGGTGTGAGATGATATCTCATTGTAGTTTTGATTTGCATTTCTCTAATGAGTAAATATGTTGAGCATCCTTTCATGTGTTCGTTGGCACTCTGCACATCTTCTGTGGAGAAATGTCTATTTAGGTCTTCTGCCCATTTTTGGATTGGGTTGTTTGTTTTTTTGTTATTGAGCTGCATGAGCTGCTTATAAATTTTGGAGATTAATCCTTTGTCAGTTGCTTCATTTGCAAATATTTTCTCCCATTCTGAGGGTTGTCTTTTGGTCTTGTTTATGGTTTCCTTTGCTGTGCAAAAGCTTTTAAGTTTCATTAGGTCCCATGTGTTTATTTTTGTCTTTATTTCCATTACTCTAGGAGGTGGGTCAAAAAGGATCTTGCTGTGATTTATGTCAGAGAGTGTTCTGCCTATGTTTTCCTCTAAGAGTTTGATAGTGTCTGGCCTTACATTTAGGTCTTTAATCCATTTTGAGCTTATTTTTGTGTATGGTGTTAGGGAGTGATCTAATCTCATACTTTTACATGTCCCTGTCCAGTTTTCCCACCACCACTTATTGAAGAGACTGTCCTTTCTCCACTGTACATTCCTGCCTCCTTTATCAAAGATAAGGTGACCATATGTGCGTGAGTTTATCTCTGGGCTTTCTATCCTGTTCCATTGATCTATCTTTCTGTTTTTGTGCCAGTACCATACTGTCTTGATTACTGTAGCTTTGTAGTATAGTCTGAAGTCAGGGAGCCTGATTCCTCCAGCTCCATTTTTCGTTCTCAAGATTGCTTTGGCTATTCGGGGTCTTTTGTGTTTCCATACAAATTGTGAAATTTTTTGTTCTAGTTCTGTGAAAAATGCCAGTGGTAGTTTGATAGGGATTGCATTGAATCTGTAGATTGCTTTGGGTAGTAGAGTCATTTTCACAATGTTGATTCTTCCAATCCAAGAACATGGTACATCTCTCCATCTATTTGTATCATCTTTAATTTCTTTCATCAGTGTCTTATAATTTTCTGCATACAGGTCTTTTGTCTCCTTAGGTAGGTTTATTCCTAGATATTTTATTCTTTTTGTTGCAATGGTAAATGGGAGTGTCTCCTTGATTTCACTTTCAGACTTTTCATCATTAGTATATAGGAATGCCAGAGATTTCTGTGCATTAATTTTGTATCCTGCTACTTTACCAAATTCATTGATTAGCTCTAGTAGTTTTCTGGTAGCATCTTTAGGATTCTCTATGTATAGTATCATGTCATCTGCAAACAGTGACAGCTTTACTTCTTCTTTTCCGATGTGGATTCCTTTTATTTCCTTTTCTTCTCTGATTGCTGTGGCTAAAACTTCCAAAACTATGTTGATTAAGAGTGGTGAGAGTGGGCAACCTTGTCTTGTTCCTGATCTTAGTGGAAATGGTTTCAGTTTTTCACCATTGAGGACGATGCTGGCTGTGGGTTTGTCATATATGGCCTTTATTATGTTGAGGAAAGTTCCCTCTATGCTTACTTTCTGCAGGGTTTTTATCATAAATGGGTGTTGAATTTTGTCAAAAGCTTTCTCTCTGCATGTATTGAGATGATCATATGGTTTTTCTCCTTCAATTTGTTAATATGGTGTATCACGTTGATTGATTTGCATATATTGAAGAATCCTTGCATTCCTGGAATAAACCCCACTTGATCATGGTGTATGATCCTTTTAATGTGTTGTTGGATTCTGTTTGCTAGTATTTTGTTGAGGATTTTTGCATCTATGTTCATCAGTGATATTGGCCTGTAGTTTTCTTTCTTTGTGACATCCTTGTCTGGTTTTGGTATCAAGGTGATGGTGGCCTCGTAGAATGAGTTTGGGAGTGTTCCTCCCTCTGCTATATTTTGGAAGAGTTTGAGAAGGATAGGTGTTAGCTCTTCTCTAAATGTTTGATAGAATTCGCCTGTGAAGCCATCTGGTCCTGGGCTTTTGTTTGTTGGAAGATTTTTTATCACAGTTTCAATTTCAGTGCTTGTGATTGGTCTGTTCATATTTTCTATTTCTTCCTGATTCAGTCTTGGCAGGTTGTGCATTTCTAAGAATTTGTCCATTTCTTCCAGGTTGTCCATTTTATTGGCATAGAGTTGCTTGTAGTAATCTCTCATGATCTTTTGTATTTCTTCAGTGTCAGTTGTTACTTCTCCTTTTTCATTTCTAATTCTATTGATTTGAGTCTTCTCCCTTTTTTCTTGATGAGTCTGCCTAATGGTTTATCAATTTTGTTTATCTTCTCAAAGAACCAGCTTTTAGTTTTATTGATCTTTGCTATCGTTTCCTTCATTTCTTTTTCATTTATTTCCGATCTGATTTTTATAATCTCTTTCCTTCTGCTAACTTTGGGATGTTTTTGTTCTTCTTTCTCTAATTGCTTTAGGTGCAAGGTTAGGTTGTTTATTCGAGATGTTTCCTGTTTCTTAAGTTAGGATTGTATTGCTATAAACTTCCCTCTTAGAACTGCTTTTGCTGCATCCCATAGGTTTTTGGTCGTCATGTCTCCATTGTCATTTGTTTCTAGGTACTTTTAAATTTCCTCTTTGATTTCTTCAGTGATCACTTCATTATTAAGTAGTGTATTGTTTAGCCTCCATGTGTTTCTATTTTTTATATCTCTTTTCCTGTAATTGATATCTAGTCTCATAGCATTGTGGTCAGAAAAGATACTTGATACAATTTCAATTTTCTTAAATTTACCAAGGCTTGATTTGTGACCCAAGATATGATCTATCCTGGAGAATGTTCCATGAGCACTTGAGAAAAATGTGTATTCTGTTGTTTTTGGATGGAATGTCCTATAAATATCCATTAAGTCCATCTTGTTTAATGTATCATTTAAAGCTTGTGTTTCCTTATTTATTTTCATTTTGGATGATCTGTCCATTGGTGAAAGTGGGGTGTTAAAGTCCCCTACTATGAGTGTGTTACTGTCGATTTCTCTTTTTATGGCTGTTAGTATTTGCCTTATGTATTGAGGTGCTCCTACGTTGGGTGCATAAATATTTACAATTGTTATATCTTCTTCTTGGATCAATCCCTTGATCATTATGTAGTGTCCTTCTTTGTCTCTTCTAATAGTCTTTATTTTAAAGTCTATTTTGTCTGATATGAGAATTGCTACTCCAGCTTTCTTTTGGTTTCCATTTGCATGGAATATCTTTTTCCATCCCCTTACTTTCAGTCTGTATGTGTCTCTAGGTCTGAAGTGGGTCTCTTGTAGACAGCATATATATGGGTCTTGTTTTTGTATCCATTCAGCCAATCTGTGTCTTTTGGAGGGAGCATTTAGTCCATTTACATTTAAGGTAATTATCGATATGTATGTTCCTATTCCCATTTTCTTAATTGTTTTGGGTTCGTTATTGTAGGTCTTTTCCTTCGTTGTGTTTCCTGCCTAGAGAAGTTCCTTTAGCATTTGTTGTAAAGCTGGTTTGGTGGTGCTGAACTCTCTCAGCTTTTGCTTGTCTGTAAACATTTTAATTTCTCCATCAAATCTGAATGAGATCCTTGCTGGGTAGAGTAATCTTGGTTGCAGGTTTTTCTCCTTCATCAGTTTAATTATGTCCTGCCACTCCCTTCTGGCTTGTAGAGTTTCTGCAGAGAGATCAGCTGTTATCCTGATGGGGATTCCCTTGTGTGTTATTTGTTGTTTTTCCCTTGCTGCTTTTAATATGATTTCTTTGTGTTTAATCTTTGACAGTTTGATTAATACGTGTCTTGGTGTATTTCTCCTTGGATTTATTCTGTATGGGACTCTCTGTGCCTCCTGGACTTGACTATTTCCTTTCCCATATTAGGGAAGTTTTCAACTATAATCTCTTCAAATATTTTCTCAGTCCCTTTCTTTTTCTCTTCTTCTTCTGGAACCCCTATAATTTGAATGTTGGTGTGTTTAATGTTGTCCCAGAGGTCTCTGAGACTGTCCTCTGTTCTTTTCATTCTTTTTTCTTTATTTTGCTCTGCATCAGTTATTTCCACTATTTTATCTTCCACCTCACTTCTCCGTTCTTCTGCCTCAGTTATTCTGCTATTGATCCCATCTAGAGTATTTTTTATTTCATTTATTGTGTTTTTAATCAATGCTTGATTCATCTTTAGTTCTTCTAGGTCCTTGTTAACTGTTTCTTGCATTTTGTCTATTCTATTTCCAAGATTTTGGATCTGGGAAATAGAATCTTGGATCATCTTTACCATCATTATTCTGAATTCTTTTTCAGGTAGACTGCCTATTACCTCTTCATTTGTTAAGTCTGGTGGGTTTTTATCTTGTTCCTTCTCCTGCTGTGTGTTTTTCTGTCTTCTCATTTTGCTTATGTTACTGTGTTTGGGGTCTCCTTTTTGCAGGCTGCAGGTTCGTAGTTCCCGTTGTTTTTGGTGTCTGTCCCTAGTGGCTAAGGTTGGTTTAGTGGGTTGTGTAGGCTTCCTGGTGGAGGGGACTAGTGCCTGTGTTCTGGTGGATGAGGCTGGATCTTGTCTTTCTGGTGGGCAGGTCCACGTCTGGTGGTGTGTTTTGGGGTGTCTGCGGACTTTTTATGATTTTAGGCAGCCTCTCTGCTAATGGGTGGCGTTGTGTTCCTGTCTTGCTAGTTGTTTGGCATAGGGTGTCCAGCACTGTAGCTTGCTGGTCGTTGAGTGAAGCTGGGTGCTGGTGTTGAGATGGAGATCTCTGGAAATTTTCGCCGTTTGATATTATGTGGAGCTGGGAGGTCTCTTGTGGACCAGTGTCATGAAGTTGGCTCTCCCACCTCAGAGGCACAGCACTGACTCCTGGCTCCTCAATTTGGGATGATTTATTGTCTATTCATGTATTCCACAGATGCAGGGTACATCAAGTTGATTGTGGAGCTTTAATCCGCTGCTTCTGAGGCTGCTGGGAGAGATTTCCCTTTCTCTTCTTTGTTCCCACAGCTCCTGGGTCTCAGCTTTGGATTTGGCCCCGCCTCTGCGTGTAGGTCGCCGGAGGGCGTCTGTTCTTCGCTCAGACAGGACAGGGTTAAAGGAGCAGCTGCTTCGGGGGCTCTGGCTCACTCAGGCCGTGGGGGAGGGAGGGGCACGGAGTGCGGGTTGAGCCTGCAGCGGCAGAGGCCGGCGTGACGTTGCACCAGCCCGAGGCGCGCCGTGCGTTCTCCCAGGGAAGCCGTCTCTGGATCCCGGGACCCTGGCAGTGACGGGTTGTACAGGCTCCCGGAAGTGCGGCGTGGACAGTGACCTGCGCTCACACACAGGCCTCTTGGCGGCGGCAGCAGCAGCCCCAGCGTCCCACGCCCGTCTCTGGGCTCCGCGCTTTCAGCCGCGGCTTGCGCCCGTCTGTGAGGCTCCTTTAAGCAGCGCTCTTAATCCCCTCTCCTCGCGCACCAGGAAACCAAGAGGGAAGAAATAGTCTCTTGCCTCTTCGGCAGCTCCAGAGTTTTCCCGGACTCCCTCCCGGCTAGCTGTGGCACATTAGCCCCCTTCAGGCTGAGTTCTCGCCGCCAGCCCCAGTCCTCTCCCTGCGCTCTGACCGAAGCCCGAGCCTCAGCTTCCAGCGCCGCCTGCCCCGGCGGGCGAGCAGACAAGCCTCTCGGGCTGGTGAGTGCCGGTCGGCACCGATCCTCTGTGCGGGAATCTCTCCGCTTTGCCCTTCCCAGGTACGTGGGGAGTTTCTTGCCTTTTGGGAGGTCTGAGGTCTTCTGCCAGCGGTCAGTAGGTGTTCTGTAGGAGTTGTTCCACGTGTAGCTATATTTCTGGTGTATCTGTGGGGAGGAAGGTGATCTCCGCGTCTTACTCTTCCGCCATCTTCCCCGGAAGTCTGGAAATTGTTCTATTGTTGTTATTATTAGGAAGTTATTATTTTTAAAGTTGAGACCCGGTGAAATGGGAGGACATGGCTTGACTAGATTGAGCTTTGTCTCAGAAACAGCTAACAATGGACACATTTCAAGATGGATGACTGTAACTTATAGCCTCTGGGAGGGATTTCTGGGACTGGTTTTAATGTTTTAAAGAACTCTCAAAATGGAAGTGAACTGGCTGACGTATGATACTAAGTTCTTTGAGGTCACAAAATGACAAACCAGTGGGATGACTTGAAAATGTGTAAGTAAGCACTTAGTGAGAGATGAGCTTTGAAGTTTATGAGGATAACAAGTGTGATTATTGGGTAAGGAGACTGATTTGATCACCATCCTTCAGTAATTTACATGTCTAAGTAAGTCATCAGAAGTGGGGGAATGGGGAACTTGGGGTCGTAGAGTGCTGGGGTAGCCATAAACATATATTCTAACAAGTAGCTACTTCCCCAAAATATTTTTGAAACAATCTTGTTTAGAAATTTCTTCTGGTCAATTTCAGTTATGAAATAAAATTAACCTAATGACCGTTAGTATTACCTTACAAGGTAAAATAGTAAATGGAAATAAACCAGACAATACTGCGGCAGACTGGGATGTGACAGGTCAATGGATGTGCTTTTCTCTTTCTTTATATGCATCAGATTTCTTCAGTGCATCTCAAGGCCTTATCTGGAGGGTCCTGACAGAAGAGGTACTTGTGCCCCCTCCCTGGACCACAGCCTGAGGCTGGGGAGAGAGCAAGCCAGCAAGCCTTGGGGAGAAGTGCCTCAGGTCATCTTGACGTGGCGAGTAGGAATGGTGGTGTGGCATGTCTAGGTACAAGAGGATAGAAGACTTGCCAGACCCAGTGTCCCACAGGTCAGAGTGGCATAAGAGGACACCCACAATGTCCTGAAGGTTTCTGTGCAGAGAAAATTTAGCCGAGAAAGAGAGAGAGCCAGGGGGTTGGCCCAGGATGAAGTATGAAAACCAGGTGAGGACGGAGCTGCCCTCTCAATGGAGAGAATTAATGGGAACCCCCTTGTGTCCTGCAGACCCCCCAAGGGAGCATGTGTCATCTGCTACACCCAGAACCAGACAGCACAGATTAAGACCAAGAAGTGGGCTCCTAGGATAAGCCCTTGAGAGCTGAGATCAGTTCCAGGGAAGAGGAGAGGGCAGGGAGGATAAAAGAGAAGACGTTTTCAACCTAATTGTGACTGAATTATAAACTTGAATTGACTAACAAATGACTGAATTGAAATGAATTTATCTGAGAGTGACTAGATTAAATTTTCTCAATTATAACTTGAAATTACACTCAATTATTGGAGAATAGAGAAAATTACATTTTTGTACACTTGAGTCAGTAACTGTGAAATTTGTACTGGCTCCAATACTTACAGGCAGGCAGGTATCAGTAAATTCTCAAGAACAGACCATGGGATCATTATGGGCTGCTCTTCCAAGTTATTGCTTATCTGTGGCTGCAGTGCAAAAAGTCAACACAATGTCTTATCATCAGAAATCAGGACAAAATATATTCAAATTTCTGTTCAAAATGTTCTCTTTATATTAGAAAGCACAGCTAATGCTTGTTGGTGGAACAAGAACATTTTTTGAAGCTCTGAAGCGGTTCAGTCCAGATTATAACCCTATGATTCTAAAAGGGGGAAATATGAAATTGCAGGTTGTTCTGAATATCTTCTGTTTGCCCCTTCTAGGCCCACTGCCAAGCCTTGGTACCCTGGGGGGTGGGCAGGGCCCTAGGGCTCCCACCTTTGAGAAGCATTGGCAGGAACTTGGAGGGAAGGAGAAGAATGAGTTGGGGTATTGGTTCCCCCATCTCTCTTTGGGAGAGTATCTTCGGCTTCCCAGGCTTCTTCCTTGCCATGAAGTGAAGGGCCAGGCCCCACTAATGATTCCTCCTCCTCTGCCATTGCTGCTGGAGCGTAAGAGGTAGGTTAAGGGTCATAGCTAATGGCCTCTGGCCCTTTAAATCTGGTATCCGTAGCACCACAGGCAATGTCATTATTGTGTATTTGCTGCCTGTTGAGATGCAGGCTAGTACACTTAAAGGAGGACTCCACCCCAGGGAGGCAAGTCAAATCCTGCCACCGCCACCCAGGATTTCTCTAGCTGGAATCTGCATATGGGCCCAAGGGAGCCCATTATGAATACACCTATTTCCATACACTCCCAGCCAACACTCTAAACAATTTGTCCTGTTGCTGAGGAAGACCCAGGAGAAATTGTAAAACATTTTTTCTGGATGACATTAAGAAGACCGTGACATGATTTGGGTAGGTTTCATCATAAAATGAATCTTGTGCCCGCCTAGGCCTCTGGTGAAGTCTCATTTCTGCTAAGGCACAGGTGAGCATGCTGGACAAAGCATACTATTATTTTGGACAGATTAACATGGGTTTCAGTAACTGGACATATACTGTGAGGCAATTTAGGTATGTTTTACATAAATGCATCCTTTCCTACCTAATAGCATCAAAAAGTCAGAAAGTCAGTTCAGCGCTTAAAAACCTGAATAGAGCATTAAAAATGCTTCACAATCCACCTTTTATTTTTTTTCTTTTTACAATTGATAAGCCAGTATTGATACATTATTTTTAACTAAAGTCCATAGTTTACATTAGAGTTCATTTTTTGTGTTGTACAGTCTATGAGTTTTGACAAGTTCATAATGTTGTGTATTCACCATTATAATATCATAAAAAATAATTCCACTGCCCTTAAAAATCCCGATGCTGCATATATTTGTCCTTTCCTCCCTCCCTCCCCAGCCCCTGGCAACCAATGATCTTTTTACTCTCTCCAGTTTTGCCTTTTCCAGAATGTCATATGGTTGGAATCATATAGTATTGTAGATTTTTCAGACTGGCTTCTTCCACTTAACAATATATATTTAAGATTCCCCCAAGTCTTTTCATGGCTTGATAGCTCATTACATTTTATTGCTGAACAATATTCCATTGTATAGATACACCACAATTTGTTTATCCATTCGCTTATTGAAGGATGTCTTAGTTGTGTCCAATTTTTTATCATTATGAATAAAGCTGCTATACACATTTATGTGCATGTTTTGTATGGACATAATGTTTTCAAATCACTTGGGTAAGCACCTAGGAATGAGACTGCTGGGTCATGTGGTAAGACTATACTTAGCTTTGTAAGAAACTGCTAAACTGTGTTTCAAAGTGGCTGTACAATTTTTCAATCCTACCAGCAATGAATGAATGAGGGTTCCGGTTGTTCCAAATTCTTGCCAGAATTTGGTACTGTCATTGTTTAGGGTTTTAGCATTCTAATAGGTTTGTAGTGATATCTCATTTTAATTTACACTTCCTTAATAGATTACAATGTTGAGCATCTTTTCATGTGCTTGCTTGCCATCTGTATATATATTTTCTGTGGTCAAGGCTATTCAGATATTTTGCCCATTTTTCTAGTTGGGTTGATTTCTTATTGGTGTGTTTTAGGAGTTCTTGTATACTTTGGGTACAAGTCCTTTATCAGATATGTGTTTTGCAAAAATTTTCTTCCTGTCTATGGGTGCCTTTTCATTCTCTTAATGGGGTCTTTTGCATAGCAGAAGGCTTTAATTCTAATAAGGTCCAAGTTGTTAATTTTTTCTTCCATGAATTGTGTATTTGATGTTGTATATAAAAAATTATGACTAAATGCAAGGTCACCTAGATTTTCTCCTATGTTATTATCTTCTAGAAGTTTTACAGTTTTGCATTTTACATTTATGTCTATGATCTATATGGAGTTAATTTTTGTTTAAGGTGTAAGATCTGTGTCTAGATTAATTTCTTTGCATGTGGATGTCCAGTTGTTCCAGCACAATTTGTTGAAAACACTATCCTTTTTACATTGAATTGCCTTTGTTCCTTTTTCAATGATTGGTTGACTCTGTTTGTGCAGGTATATTTTTGGGCTCTCTATTCTGTTTCATTTATCTATTTGTCTTTTCTTTTGCCAATACCACATTGTCTTGATTACTATAGTGTTATGGTTAAGTCTTTATGTTGAGTCTTGTCAGTCCTGTGACTTTGTTCTTCTTCAATATTGGGTTGATTATTCTGGGCCTTTTGCCTTTCAATATAAGCTTTAGAATCAGTTTATTCTTATCCACAAGATAATTTACTGGGATTTTGATTGGAAATGCATTGAATGTATAGATCAAGTTGGGAAGAACTGACATCTTAATAATATTGAGTCTTCCTATCCATGCACATGGAATACCTCTCTATTTATTTAGATCTTCTTTCATCAGAATTTTCTGGTTTTCCTCATATAGATTTTTTTTTTGGTACTAGTGTTTATGGTGTTGTGTTTTTAATTTTGACGCCATTTGTTCATTGTTAATATATAGGAAAGCAATTGACTTTTATATGTAGGTCTATCTTTTTTTTTTTTTTTTTTGCGGTACACGGGCCTCTCACTGTTGTGGCCTCTCCCGTTGTGGAGCACAGGCTCCGGATGCGCAGGCTCAGCGGCCATGGCTCACGGGCCCAGCCGCTCCGCGGCATATGGGATCCTCCCAGACCGGGGCACGAACCTGTATCCCCTGCATCCGCAGGCGGACTCTCAACCACTGCGCCACCAGGGAGGCCCTGTAGGTCTATCTTTTAAATGTCTTCTTTGCCCCTTTCTGTCTTTGCTTCTTTCTGTCTCTTTAAAGAGAGGACAGAACTCAGGATTTGGAGAAAGATATTAAATTAAACATTTCTAAATTAGTAGACATAAATTTTGAAGAGCAGTTTTAACTTCATAGAAAATTGAGCATACAGTATAGAGAATTCCTATAAGCCTCTCAAGCCCCTCACAGTTTCTGCTCACCTCTTGCATTAGTGTGATACATTTGTTATGACTTTAATTTTTAAAATTTAATAGAGAAAGTAGGTATTAAGTGCTTTTAGGCAAAAAGAAATAATTCCTGCCCTCATGGAATCTACAAACCTCACTGGGAAGGCTGAACAAAATGCCTCCATATGAGCAACTAATACAAAATAGTTTACAGGTTTACAGTTTTTTTTTTTTTTTTTTTTTGCGGTACGCAGGCCTCTCACTGTTGTGGCCTCTCCTGTTGCGGAGCACAGCGGAGCACAGGCTATGGACGCGCAGGCTCAGCGGCCATGGCTCACGGGCCTAGCCGCACCGTGGCATGTGGGATCTTCCCAGACTGGGGCATGAACCCATGTCCCCTGCATCGGCAGGCGGACTCTCAACCACTTCGCCACCAGGGAAGCCCGCAGTTGGGCAGTCTGGAAGGGGTGGGCTTTATCACGCTTGGCAGGGGTGGGAAATGACCTTGAAGAATGTCAGCTGGGTTTTAATATGTGTCCTTCCTTAAGTGAAAGGGAGAAATTAGGAGTAATAGTTTGGAGTAGATAGGGAGCCAGCTCTCCACGGAAGAGGTGAGATGTAGGAAGGCTCTGGAAGGGTAGCAGGATTTGGAAAGATAGAGATTGACTGGATGCAAAGTGTAAGCAGAAGAAATGGCATGCACAAGGATGCAGAGGGCAGTCTGGAAGGGGTGGGCTTTATCACGCTTGGCAGAGGTGGGAAATGACCTTGAAGAATGTCAGTGTGTATGGACACCAAGGGGAGAAAGTGGTGGTGGGGGTGGTGGTGGGATGAATTGGGAGATTGGGATTGACATATATACACTAATATGTATAAAATAGATAACTAATAAGAACCTGCTGTATAAAAAATAAATAAAATTCAAAAATTCAAAAAAAAAAAGAATGTCAGTGTGAGCAATCAGAACCTGATAAAATGCTTAGAGTTGAGTTTCTAAGCAGATCTTTGGGGTCTGGTTCTTTTAGGATCATTGGGTTTTGGTTTCACATATACCTCAAGGCAGATATTCTGAACCCTTTGCTTCTTTGAATCAGAGTTACAGGCTCATGCCAGGGAGTGTTTCTAAGGAGAAGCATTGCCCTTCTGGGGAAAAGCTACCACATGGGTCTGTACCTTTTTCATTTGCTACAAGAGTAGAATTTCATGTACACATATCAGAAAAAAGTAACTTGCTTGGGAGGTCCAAAATAGTGACACAGACCCCAAGGGAAGTTGCCCTGAGTTTCCCAGTCCCCTCACTGCCTGGCTGCATTGAACTCACTCTCTTTGAAGGGCTCTGTCATTTCTGGCGGGCAGGAGAACCCTGTGGAGTCTTTGAGGAGGGAGGAAAGCAAGGAGGGAAATGTATGAATCCCATAGCTTTAATCTCTTCTTACTACTAAGGGAAGAGCAAAGAGGGCATTAAACGTCCTATTTTTTTTTTCTTGGTCTGAATTAACTTATCTCAAGATGCCTCTCTAGAGTTATACGTAATTGTTTATTTAGGTCACCAATAATGACCCTGCAGGGATTCAAAAAAGTTTTTATAGAGAAAGTACACATTCACATTAGAATTTTAATTACTGCCTTCTCCATATAGCCTTCCTTCATAATATCTCTCTGCATCCAACTCATTTTTCCCCCCATTCCTGCTGCCACCAGGAGTGAGGTGGCTGAATTCAGGCCACTTACCTAACTATAATGATAGCCACATGCTTGATCTCCTTGGCTACAAAGTCCCTCTCAAAGTGACTTGGTTTCAAAATATGGAATCCACTCTTTTCCTTCATAATGTCTCATTCATTCTTTCTGTGAAGCATCTCTTCCTTTTGATTCTCACCTTATCCCAGGACCCAACACCTTACTTCTAACTCTCTCATATATTCTGTATTAAATCTAGGCTCTTTAGCCTGGATCTCAGAGTGTTTGCTCTAAAAACTTACAAGGCCATCCCATGCATTGCTCCTGTCTTTGGTCCACTGCTGCTCATGTGTATCCTTCTGCCTGGCATTTCTTTCTTCCCTCTTCCTCTAAAGGACAAATTAAGTTCTACCTCCTCTATGTAGGGTTGTCATTTTAAGCAAATAAAATACCTAGATAGCCAGTTAAATTTGAATTTCAGATAACTAACAAATAACTTTTAAAAGTACAGTACATACTTATACTTAAAAAATTACTTGTTGTTTATCTGAAATTCAAATTGCATTGGGCAATCTATATTTTATCTGTTGATTCTACCACTATGGAACTTTTTCTTAATGATCCAATTATCCCTTATACCATTGTTTTTAGTTCCACAAACATCTAATTCAGTTTTTCATTATAAGCTATCTTGTATTATTGATTGTATATACAGAATTAACACTTATTGATCAACTATTCAATATTAGGCACTGTGCTTAGTTCTCTTTATACAATAGCTTATTGAATTCTTAGAAGAAATATGTGGTACAGTAGTACTACTCTGATACCCATTTTATAAATGAGGAATCCGAGTCTTTGAGAAGTTATTTTATTTGTTAAGGTCCCAAAGGTAATTAAACTTGAACTTTCATCTGTCTGTAGGGTGACCAACTTATTCTGGTATCCCTGGCACTGTTCTTGTTTTAAAATTGAAAGTGCCATAACCCGGGAACACTCTCAGTTCCAGGCAAACCCTCTATGTCTGACTTCAAAGCCCGGGATTCTATCCTGCTTCCCATTTTTTGGAGAATTTTAATCTTTTTCCTCTCATTTAGGCTATAAGCTCCCTGAGGACAGGGCAGTATCTAATGGCATTTATGATACTTAGAATTATTTAGTACATGCTTGACAAATGAGAACCGGGAGCTCCCCTCACAGGTCACACCTCTTTTCTTGAGCCTCTTTGGATGGCAGGAGCTGAGGACTGTGTGGCCCAGTGTGCTAGGAGGTGCCCGATCTCAGATGCATCAGAGATCTGAGCGTGGCCAGTAGTCTTTGCAACAGAGACACACAGTGTCCATGATGTCTCTGGCCACTGCTTGCAAAGATGCTAGGCTATTGTTACTTGCAACGATTCCTCTAAATTGGTGAAATGCAGCTCCTTAGTAGGCGTGTGCTGCCTCACTTGACAAGCTGAACCTTGAGAGGCTCCCTGCTTTGAATTCTGAGTTAGGGCATGGGTGAAGCTGGAGAAACATCAGCACCTTGTTGGATGGACAGCACCCAAGAAAGCTGAGTGGCTGGGTTTTTTTCTTTTGCTGGGACTATGCTTTTGTGCAATGGGCGCATATCCAAAAAATTAATATATTCTTACATTACTACGTAATAGCCAAGTGGTTAAAAAGATGATATGCGCGTTACTGTTATGCCGCAAAGTGGTTGATGAAGTGTGATGTGAAACGCAGAAAGAGTAGGTTTCCATCCCCTAAGGGCATCTGTAAAACTTGTCTCGGCTCCATTTTGAATGCAGGTCATTAGTGAGCACATATTAAATATAAAACCTATGCTGTCTGTGGAGAAATCATTTATAAAAATCATTTGCTATTTTAAAAAATCTATAGAAATTGAATTGATAAAGGCTAAGACTCTCAAGGTAACTATTCTTAGGTGCTTAATTTTACTTTAAAATGCTTGAATTTTAAAATATGCTTTTGTTTCAGGCTTTTCTTAAGAGAGTATATCAGATATGGGACATAAAGGTTAGGCGGGGTTTCCGTTTTGAAGAGTGCTGACAGATTCCTTCGTTTTTCCCTCGTTAGAAACTCAGGTGGCTTTTCCTCATCCCAACAGGATAGTCTCTCAGCCTATTATTATGACATTCGAAACCACTCCTTGTCTAGCCCCAACCTACCTTCCCAGCTCATCTCCAACCAGTAGGCACCATAGAGTCTACTCCATCTAGACTCCTTACTCTCCTCCAAACGTGCATTTAGCCTCCAAGGCTTTCTCTTGCAAAGCATCATGGTTAAATATTTACTCTCTTGCTCTAGACTGCCTGGGTTCAAATCCTGGCTCTGCTAATGATCCAATTATCTCTTATCCCATTGTTTTTAGTTCCACAAACATCTAATTCAGTCTTTCATTATATGATCTTGGGCAAGTCACCTAACTACTCTATGCCTTGATTTCTCCAACTAGCGAATGAAACTAAAATATTTCTCCTTCAGGGGTACAATAATTCATGATAGTGCTTAGAACAACGCTCAGCATATACTAAGCACTCGGTAGATGCAAGCTCCTCCTTTATATCACTGGATCTCATTATCCTCCCCACTTAGCTCAAAATATATCTCCTTCTTTGTGAAGTAAGTCAGACAAAGACAAATATCATATGATATCATTTTTATGTGGAATCTAAAAAAAAGGGTACAAGTGAACTTATCTACAAAACAGAAACAGAATTACTGATGTAGAAGACAAACTTATGGTTACCAGGGGGTAAGCGGTGGGGAGGGATAAATTGGGAGATTGGAATTGACATATACACATTACTATATATAAAATAGATAACTAACTAGGACCTACTGTATAGCACAGGGAACTCTACTCAATACTCTGTAATGGCCTATATGGGAAAAGAATCTAAAAAAGAGTGGATATATGTATATGTATAAGTGATTCACTTTGCTGAAACAAACACAACATTGTAAATCAACTATACTCCAATAAAAATTTAAAAAATATATAGATATATCTCTTCCTTGAAGCTTTTCCAGATCACCTCATCCTGCACTGGGCTCTTTGTCTTGGGAAATCCCTAGTCTACTGACACTGTTTCTTTGGCAGGCAGTTGATGTTCTTTTCTCCTGCTTGTGTCTTATGACCACACACTAGAGTTTTCAACCAGCTATTTTTGAGCACTCACTCTGCATCAGGTCTTGTGCTCATGGCATCACATGGAGGCAAGCATTCTTTATCTCATTTTACAAAGGAGAAACCTAAGGCTCAGAGAGGTTAAGTGATTTGGTAGGGTTCCACAGGTAGGGACTGATGATTCTGGGCTTCCAATCCAGGCTGCTCATTCTCCCTCCTTTACTAGAAAACAAGGAGTGAATCTTACACTATGGTAGCCTCCGTATTGCCCTTTAGGTAGGAGGCACTCAGTGTATTTTTCTGGTGATTTAATGGACCAATATGCTGTTTGGTTGCCTTTCTACCTGTCATTCAGTAGTGCATTAGGGTTGTGATTACCTTGATGATGATAGAGATATTGCCTGATATATTTTGATGGGCCTTGAAAAGATAGACTATAACTTCTTCTTGGGTTGAACCCTGTGTGAATCTAAAAAAGCAATTCACACTTATTTTTACTTTAACTGTTCCCTGCTGTTGCAAATATCATTAGGTATGGAATGTCAGAACCGATCTTATTATCAATGCTGTTTTTGTCACAAAGGAGACTTTCTCATGACTCAGTAGCAGCTAATTGGTCTGTCAATGGCTTTCTTTTTTAGGTGAGTCATTTGATCCATTGTTGACAAGGTGCAAGCCGCTCTCTACCCACTCTCAGGAAGCTCCAGTGGGTCTGACATTCTCTCAACCCCTAATCAAGATGTTATTAAAGCAGCTGACGATTTACAGTGAACAGGGATGAAGCTGTATTGGTTTTGTAAACAGCTGCTGGAAAGACAACTTGACGTAGCTTTAGTGATGTATGAATGCCTCCCACTTTAGAGTGTGTGCATGCATGTGATACAAAGACAACTTCTGTGATTTCTAAATTCCTTGGACATAATAATCTACCTTTACTGAGACTGAAATCTTAAAGAACCAGGCCCATTCAATCAACAAATATTTATTAACTTTTTACCATGGGCCCGATACTAGATATGTTCTAGTTACTGAGGATACAGCAGTGACGGAAATAGATGAAAACTTCTGTCTTCCTGGAGCTTCTTCTTTTAAAACTTTTAATTGGGAAAAAAATTTCAAATTTACACAGAAGGAGAAAATAATTTTCCTATTATTCAGCTGTAGTAATTATCAATATTTTGTCATTCTCTTTTCATTTATCCCTACCACCACACACTTTTTTTTTTTAATAATGGAGCATATTAAAGCAAATTCCATTATTAAAGTTGTTTTTTTTTTTTTTTTCTCAGTACATGGGCCTCTCACTGTTGCGGCCTCTCCCGTTGCGGAGCACAGGCTCCGGACGCGCAGGCTCAGCGGCCATGGCTTACGGGCCTAGCCGCTCCGCAGCATGTGAGATCTTCCCGGGCCGGTGCACGAACCCGTGTCCCCTGCATCGGCAGGCGGACCCCCAACCACTGTGCCACCAGGGAAGCCCCAGATATTAAACATTTTATCATAAATTCTTTAGTATGAATCTCTAACAGATAACAGTTTTTAAAAACAAAAACAAAATCATGTCATTATCATACATAACAAAAAATTCTTGGTGTCATTTGGTATCCAATTAGGACTAAATTTCCCCCAATTGTCTCAAGAGGTTTTTTACATTTCTTTGTTTGAATCCAGATCCAAACAAGGTATGCATATTACAGGTTGTGGAGACAGCTCTTATGTCTCTTTTGATTTAGACCAGTTCCCCTTAGCTATTTTTTGGAATTGGTTATTTGCCCTGTAGAAGTTCCCCCATTTTGGATTTGGCTGATGGCATCCTCCTGGTGTTGTTTGTGATATTCCTTTAGGACTCACAATTTCTATAGAATGATAGTTATATCTAGAGGCTTGATTAGAGTCAGTTTCAATGCGGGGTGGGGGCAGTACTGGAATGAACATTCTAGTGGAAACTGGCCTGATGCTGTCTTTGTGTGCTAGAGATGTTTCTGGAGTTGTCTTGGTGGCCCCCAAACTGGAGTGACCAGCATGAAAAACTGAGCTCTTGTACAACAGCGGCAGTTTTGATCCTGACGCCATGAAAAATTCCCTTTGTTCCTTCTTCTTTTATGTCGGACTGTAAAGAAGACTCTTAAAAGTGGTTATGTCACGAGATGTTTGTGAGTAGCGCCAACTGGAGGGCCCCGCACAGGAACAGGTGGTTCTGAAAAATTCATTTGTTATTGTCTTCTTCGGAAGCAGGCTAATGAAAGAGAGAATAAACTTATAGAATAGCCTGAATCTAAATGAGATCAGTTGAATTAGAATACCTGAGGGAATCTTTAGGGTTTACGTATTTTGTGAAAGATATCCAGGTGATGTGAATGTGCAAGAAGGAATGAGAACCACAGATTCAGATGATAAGGCTTGTGAGGTCTTCAGTTTGCAGTCCGTTTCAGCAGGCAGTCCCTATTTGAAGTCCTGAGAAAGAAAAGGAGATAGGTCAGGGGAAGGCAAGCCCAAGTAGCATCAGTAGGAAGTTCCTGGGATCTCTGGTGACTATTGATTTGTAAGGATTTCAGTGGTATTGATGAAATTTCTTCATTAATAAATTATGTCATGAACTTTTTTTTTTTTAAGAATGAGGAAGGGACATCGGTTTGTGGAATTCAGAAATATGAAAGAAGGAAAGAATGATTCTATGAGCCAACAGAAGAGTAGAGTTGCCATTTATTGATATGGGAAGGTTATGGGTAAGGGTTCTATTTTGAACATGTTATATTTGAGATGCCTATTAATTAACAGATGTCTATTAATCTAGAGCATACTCTAGATTAGATGTTGAGTAGACAAATGAATATATGTCTGGAGTTCAGGGCTGGAGACAGACATTTTGGAATCATGAAAATAGAGATGGTATTTAAAGCCAGGGACTGGAAGAGATCACCTAGTAAATGAGAAACTGGCTTCCTGGAAGCCACATGAAGAAGATTCCTATAGGAACCTTGTAATGGTTCCTTTGAGGCATATCTATGAAGGTGATTGCTGAGTTATAAAGAATGCTGATAATTTTTTGTTTGTTTGTTTTACTAAATGTTACCAAATTGCTCTACAGAATGTATTTAGCAGTTTAAATTCTCATCAGCAGTGCATGAGGATTCCCATTTCCCCATATCTTTGCCAGTACTGGGGATTATCTTTCTGACTTTTGCCAGGCTGATGGGTAAAGTAGTGGTGTGTTGGAGTTGACTCATGAGAGCTGATTGAGCACATTTCTTCCCAATTTCTTGTTCAGTGACTTCACACTGGTAGCTTGAAATCAGCAGGGGTGAGAGTATCTGTACCGTGGAAATTGGCAAACACTACAAATTAGGACTCTCCCTCAACTCCCAGCTGTTTTTAAGATATATACCAGCAAACCAGTGGCTATGGGCAGTATCACACTGTCTGTCTTTCCATTCTCTCATTACTAGTGAGTTTGAGCATCTCTTCTGTGTGCTTGCTATCCTGGCTTTCCCTTCTGTGAATCACCTATTCCTATCCTTTTCTCACTTTTTTTTTTTAAATCCTGACACTTTTAGGTTGTTATATTAATAGGAGACAATCTATCTATCTATTTATTTATTTATGTTGTGTTGGGTCTTCGTTTCTGTGCGAGGGCTTTCTCTAGTTGTGGCAAGCGGAGCCCACTCTTCATCGCAGTGCACGGGCCTCTCACTATCGCGGCCTCTCTTGTTGCGGAGCACAGGCTCCAGATGCGCAGGCTCAGTAATTGTGGCTCACGGGCCCAGTTGCTCCGCAGCATGTGGGATCTTCCCAGACCAGGGCTTGAACCCGTGTCCCCTGCATTGGCAGGCAGATTCTCAACCACTGCGCCACCAGGGAAGCCCCTTTTCTCACTTTTATATTGGATTCTCTGACTTCTTTTTGTTGATTTGCAAAAGTTACTTACGTATTTTAGAAATGAATCCCTAGCAGGTTTTGAATATCCATCTTCTCCCAATTTGTCAGATGCCTGTTAACTTTTTCCATGGTATTTTTCACTGAAGAGAAACCTTCACTGTGATATAGGTAAATCACCTAGTCTTTTAAGGTTTGCACTTTTGCAGTCTTGTTTTATGAAGTAAATCCCTACCCCTTATTCATACAGATTTTCTCCTACATTCTACCTACTTTTCAAATGTAGGTCTTTAATCAATCTGGAGTTCACTTTGAATATGGTAGACATGGGGCATCCGACTCTATTTTTTCTTCTTAAACTAATCTAGTTTCCCCCAAACCATCTTCTAAATAACTTATATTTTTCTCATTGATTTGCAGCCCCATATTTACATATATTGAGGTCCCAGGGGTCTGCTTCTGAGTGTTCTATTCTGTGTGGCTATTCCATTTGTTTCTGTACTAGTAGCATACTATTTTTATCACTATGTAGTAATGACGTAATATCTGGCAGGGTAGGCTTCCTCTCTCTGCTCTTGTTTTTCAAAATTGATTTAACTATTTAAAATTTTATTTTTCCATATCTATTTTGTAACTTGATTGAAGTTCCTTAAAATTTGGGTTCCTGATGGAATTTTGGTTGGTATAACATTGAATTTAGAGATTAAATGGATATTTTTTACACTGTAAAGTCATCCTATCCATAGTATATCTTCTTTTTATTCCATCTTCTTTTATGTCATTAAATAGAACTTTAAACTTTTCTCCATAAATTTCTTGCAAGTTGCTAGGTTAATTCTTGAATATTGTGCTTTAGAGTTTTATTGATATTGTGAATGGTCTCTTACAATCTATTATATTTCCTGGGTGCTTACTGATGAAGTAGAGGAAACGACTGATTTTTATTTATTTATTTATTTTTTTCTTTTTTTTTGTGGTACGCGGGCCTCTCACTGTTGTGGCCTCTCCCGCTGCGGAGCACAGGCTCCGGATGCGCAGGCCCAGCGGCCATGGCTCACGGGCCCAGCCGCTCCGCGGCATGTGGGATCCTCCCAGACCGGGGCACGAACCCGCGTCCCCTGCATCGGCAGGCGGACTCTCAACCACTGCGCCACCAGGGAGGCCCGAAACGACTGATTTTTAGAAATTGATCTTGTGTTTGATTCTGCTGGGTTTTTTATGGTGATGACTATGTCATCTGCAAACATGATAGGAAGAGTTTAGGAGTCCTACCCAGTACTCTGATAGTCTATATGTCACTACCTCTGCTCGTTGGTCCCAATTCTAACAGCTGGATGTCTCCTGTGCACTCACATTCTGGAAACAGGCCCTTGTCTTCCTCCCCCACGAATCATCTCCTGCCCAGTACCTCAGTCCATGTACCAGCAGTGACACTGTCTTCGTTTGATTTTTTTCCCCTAACCATTTTCTCATGGACTGTGGTCCTGTTAGCCGCTGACAGACCTTCCTGATGCTGATATTCTGATTGGCTATCTGAATGTCTCAATGATCCCTGCTGCTCAACTCAGCATTTCTGTGTCCTGAATGGGCCCAAGTACACCCTGTGTAGATAATACAAAATTGTGGATCAACACAGGCCTTCATGATAGACAGACTTGGGTTTGAATCCTATTTCTGTCCCAGGGTACAGTGAGCAAGTTCCACAGCCTCCTAGAGTCTGATTCTTCATTGGTAAAGTGAAGGCAAGTAAGATCCCATAGGTAGGAATCAAACTGTGGTCAGTCAGTAATGTCCCCTTCTCCACATGGATGCTGACCACTGAGGCTGGTCACCTCCTGGGACTGTGGTTTATTGCTACATTGTCCAGGAACCTTGTTGTGCCTTCAGATATAACTGAATCTCAGCAGCTGCAGCTGGACCATTTCCCCATGTGCCTTCCCATCCCAGTGGACGGTTCATGTTCCAAGTTCTGGCCCCATATCATTACCCAGTCCAACTCCTGGTCTGAGGATTGTATAACCCATGAGGTGTTCCAAGAAGCATGACCCCAAGGAGTGCTTGCATTCGTGATGATGGTCTAGGGAGTAACTTCAGTTTTTTCAGCAAAGGTAAGCAGGTGAGTGGGAGATTCTCTCTCTAATGGTTTGGTATCCTGGGAATTTGCCAAGGTACTGTATAGTGTTTGGGTGTAGCAGAAAAAGCTAGTGGCCTGGCTGGTTCTCACAGACACCGTCATTATAGTGAAAAGCAACTCAGCCAGCCACAGCCTGTCAACCACTAACAGTGGTTTCTCAGAGGGATAATTTAAATCAGCAATAAAGTGAACTGTATATGTGGAAAGTTTGCCAACAGCACCTTCTGTTACACATAGATCTTTATGAATTTCTGTGGCTTATTGACAATAGGGCTTATTTACAGTTGCTTCAAGACAACCAAGGGCAGATTACTTTCCTTCTTTTAACTAGTTAAAGAGGTGGGTGGGGTCAGACGAGAACTGGGTGTGATGAGAGCAGAGAGAGGGAGGCGGACCCCGAAGGGAGGAGGAAGCCTCTGTGTCACATCATCATCCCTGAGAGTGCATAAGGTGCTGAACCTGCAGGGACAGAGAAACTGGCAGCTGACCAGGGACTGTGGGATGGTCATGGTGTTTAAACGTTGCATAAGCGCCGTGAATTTTAGTTGACAGTATGTTCCACCCGATTCCACAATGGGATGTGACTGTCGCAAATGAGTATTTCGATATTGTGAGCTATGCTAATAGAAGCACAGAACCAAGAAACAGGTGGCAGTCTCTCTCCTCTCTGCACTCAACAGGACACCCCATTCGTTCCTGAGCATCACATTTAAGAGAGCTCTAGACAAGCTGGGATGCACCATAGAGAGACCCTTAAAATGCTGGTGAGTGGAATCTTAAGCATGTCTTATAAGGAGCAGCCTAAAGGACTGAGAATGCTTTCCCCGGATTCCTTGGAGTTGGACATGATCTGGAGTCTTCAGGGTAGAAATAGAACCCAATAAGGAGGAGATGCAGGGAACTGTATTTTAGCTTCCAAGGTAGGAAGAACTTTTCAACAAGGCTGGTCAAAGATGAAATGGCTGCTTTCAAAGGAAGTGAATTCCTGGTTACTGGAGGTGCTCAACTATGGCTACTTGGTGGGAGGATATCGTAAGGGGGACTCAAGCAAATGGAGGGGGGTCTTTTCCAGGGTCTGGAATCAATTATTCTAACAGGAAAAGATGCTCTAGAGTTCCCGAGCACTTACCTCTGCTCTTGAAGGGTCGTGGTAGACATTAATTCATTCAACATTTGCTCTTGCCAGGCACTGCATTTGGTGAACGTGGAAGTACAGTGTAGTAGTTGGTATATCAGAGCCAGAACAACAAGGCCTCAGAGAAAAGTTGTTACGGCGGAACACTACTGGCTCCGTGTTACAAACTTCAGTCATGGGGAAACAATGGACTCATTAAGTCCCTTCATTAAATGTCAAGTAACACCTTTCCTTCCACAGACCAGGATGTCAGCATTCATCACCACTTTCTGATTCTTGGGGGATGGAGAAGGGGACCAGGAGAGAAGGGGGCGAGAAGGGAGCAAAGCATCAGGGGAAATAAACTTCTGGGACGACTACTCATGCATCCTCTTCTGCCTCTACACTGACACCCTTGGGTGTAATCATTCAACTTGGCTATAGCCTTGACTAGGCCTTTTACAGCAAGACCTGCAAATAGGTAATTGACTGATGGCCCTATTCTGGACCATGCACGGGGCCAGATACTGGGGAGCCTAAAAAGGGTAAGACGTGGTGCCTGCCCCTAAGAAGGTGTTGGAGTGCTTCTAGCCCAGGGATGTGAGACTGGGAGGCCAATCAGACTGGTCTAGCTAAGGGCTTTGACGGAGGAGCGTCTGTTCAGTGTGCCATAGGCTGTTTCCCCAAGCATGGCCTAAGGCCAGGCGGGGTTCCGCCGAGAGCCTGCCTCGGCTACGGTGGAAATACCACAGTGGCGCCCCATCCTCGCAGGGTTGACGCCCGAAGCCCACCAGACCTTCCTAACCACGAGCCTCAACCTTCGCTCTGCGAACGGGCTCCGGGGCCGAAGGCAGGAGGCGCGAGCTCAGGCGCGCGCTCCCCGCCTGTCTCCCCTCCCCGGCGCGTGCGCGGGCCTGGGCCGGAGCCTGCGCGCCGCCGGGGTGCCTGCACTGCGCGCGCGCGCGCCGACCCCGCGTGGGGCCCGGCTCCGGCGCGCGCGGCGCGGAGGCGGCAGGCGGGAGGGGCCGGACGAGGTCGCGGAGCTGCGCTGCGCAGCGTGGCGCGGCTGGAGGCCTCGCGGCCGGCTACCGGAGACCGGTGTGGGGCGGAGAAGCGCGCCTCTTAGCCTTCTCTCCGCGCCCCTGCGTTCCCCGTCGGCCGCCCGGAGAGGACCGGAGGAGGCAGGTGGGGCGGGAGGGCGCGGGGGCTCCGGGCCCGGCGGGGGGGGGGCGCGGGTGCTCGAGGGCCGGTTGGCGGTTCGGGGAGGGCGGCGCGGAGGCGCTGGGAGCCCCGCGGTTGCCTGCAGTGGGCGCCGGAGTCGCCGGCTTCTGGAGGCCTCCCTGGGGCGAGGGCGGGGTTGGAACGGCCCACAGGCGGGGAGCCGGGTTTCTGGTTTCCGTTCCTCACCGCCGGTTTAACTTTAGGATGAGATGCTGCCAGGTGTGTGGGACGGGCTGGACCCCACGGCGGAACTGAGTTCCGGCCCCCGCTCCGCAGCTCCAGCTTTGACCGCCCCGACGCCCTTGGGAGAGCCTCTCGCGCGCAGCGATGGGCAGCGTGTTGTACCCAGCCCTTCGTGGTTTTCCTGAAAGGGGCCTCTTCACATCTCTCATGCCTCCCCTTGCTTATTAAGCTGTTTGAGAAACCTTTTGCCGGTGAGAATTCAAAGCTAAGACAAATGACTCTGCTTCCAGTCGTTTGCCACCCCGAGATTCCTTAATTCTAAATCATGGGAAGGGAAGTTAGGGAAAACACCTGCGCTGAGACTGCTAAACAGAGACGCCTCATCCTTGTGGGTTAAATTGATGGGTTTATGATGTCAGCTTTCTTTTGAATTAGATGTCAGGTTCATTAATCTAGAGACTATGTAGGCAATTTGGATTTAAACTCTGAGACAATGTTTTGATATGTATCAGAGGAGGATATTCTCATGGGATGATAACTTGCTGTAAGTTCCCAGCTAGACTGTGCTTGACATTGTAGCAATGTCATAGTATAAATTGGTGCCCTTTAAATATTTCAATGAAGAAACACCCGCCTTTGAAACATCCGCCAAATACTTTAATTGTACTTCACTTTCACATTGACGTTTGTCATTTATGTTATCTTCTGCGCGCATTAAAGTCATCTAAATGACAGAAGATCACGTGGTGCGGGACATGTAGCAACTGTGCAGAGAAAGCAGATAATTGAAATTGGCAGGAGTCTAGCTTTCTGCATTTTTATGAGGCAAAGCCATCCTGGTTCCATCCTATTTTGCTAACATAAATATGCATTTTGAAATACTGTCGTTTGATATGGACTACCTGGGCTGTAAGATTGAATCTTGAAATAGAATGAATATGTTTATTTGTTTTATAGAAGATTTGGCACATGGTATAGTATTTTGCAGGATTTATTTCAGACGTTTCAGATTTACTAGAAACAGCCCTATCAGCAAGTCTTTTAGAAAAATATTTATATGATGTCTTTTGTGGCTTATAACAACTCCAGTTTTGAAACATACTAGTGATCTTCATGTTACAGAATCAACTTAACACTTTATCCCAGTGTAAATCTGCGAACATCTGGTTACTTTTAGGCTTACTGTTCTCTTGTTAATTTATGTATAATTAAGTATGCTACCATGGGCTTGCTTAGGTTGTTAGCCTTTGTTCCTTGTTGTTTCAGGCATTTGTATATTGTTTTCTTGTCTAGAGTTTGATTCAGTAGAACTTTCTGTGATGAGGGGAGTGTTCTTTCTTCAGTGTTCAGTATGGTAGCCACTAGACACATGTGGCTTTTGAGCACTTACGTTTTTAGCACTTATGTTAATGTTAGGGCATTGACCAGGTATCTCTGAAAAAAAAAATACAAAATATTAGAGCCATGTTACAAGTTGCATTTACTCAGAGCTGATTCGGGGTGATGGGATTCATATGTAAATCAAACTTTGGGGAAGTTGATTCTTGTTATTGCATCTGTTATGTACACAGTTAATTGGGGCCAACTTTTTATCTTGGATTACTTTAAATAATCCATTCTCACCAATTAACCATAGTAGGATTTGAAATGAAAGTATATACTCAGTCCAGCTAAGCACATCTCTAGGTTTGACCAAGATTCCCAGATCCTTAGATCCAGAAATCGCTTTTAGGAAAGGATTCTAAACTAAAACTATACAGAAGTTTGTGGAGGTGTATAGCTTTCTTAAGTGGGACAAAAGGTAGAATGTTGGGCTTTTCATGTGAAAGAAAGGGAATGGGACCAGGGGAAAATGCAATGCAGACACAAAATATGAAGAATATTCACTGCATTGTTCAGGTAATATAGTAGCTTCTATGGGTTTGAAATATCTAATATGTAAAGTGAAGTTGATTACATCTTGTTGAATGAATCATCTTTCCACGTCAAATCTAGGATTTGAATATTTATTAAATGTGTATAAAACACTAATCTAGCTCCTGTGGCAAGTGATAGTTGTATAAGATACAGTTCCTATCTTTAAGGATCTCAAGTCTACAAAAAAATGAAAGGTACACTCTGAAGATCACTTTAAAAAATAGTTTTGAATGGGAAGCCCCACTCTTTGAAAGGGAGGTTTTGAAAGGTGGCTTCCTCTTAACCAGCTCAGAAAGAAAACCACTTAGTCATTTTGCTGGAGAATTAAAAACATGGCTGAGTCCCAAAGTGTGATTGTAGTCAGATTAACCTTCCTAAAACAGCTTGAATCAGGACAGTCTCCTTTTAAAAAATCAACCATTTCCAGTGCTCATGGAATTAAGTGGTTTGGTGTTTGATCAGGTATATAAAGCATTACTGAGGAGAGTCTTAAAAAACCACGACAGCCTTACCTCTTACTAGATGTGCCCAAGTTCCAGCCTGCTGTTCCTTTAATGGGCTCCTCTTTTAAATTTATGCCCCTATTTCTGCCTACTCATCTTTCAAGACTCATCTCAGGGATGCTTTTTTTCACTGCACCATTTCTGATTCTCAGGAACTCCCGTAACAAATGTTCCTTGTACTTAGGTTATGGAACATATTTCACTCAGTTTTATCGTCTATAGTTATTAGTACTATTTTATTCACCCTAGTAGATTGTAAGCTACCTAACAAGCATGGACTATCTGTTACTCATTTTTGTAGTCTCTGAAACATCTAGAATAGTGTAGTGCCTTGTACATATTAATATTTATTAAATTTTATTTCTGGTCCTTGACTTTAAAGGATGCTTCATACCCGGCATAGGCTATTTTGCTCAAATTTACTGCCAGGTACGTAATTTGTAGAAGCCAACAAGTAGAAATCCTGACTGACTTTGAATACTGAGAAGCTATAGTATTGAAGGAGGGCTGTCTTTGTGGTAGGCGCTACTTTTTTGAAATTGTTAGTATTTGAGGAAGTTCACCATGCTGTATGGCAACAATTTTTCCTATTTATGTGGCCAGGTTAATGTCAAAATGATTCAAAGTATTGGGTGGCGAGTAATTTTAGCATCCAAGAAACCTTGAATACCTTTAACATAGTAACACTGGATTAAGTTATTTGATATATAATATCCATGTCCATGTAAACATGTACCTTATGAGAAAAAAGAAATTGCCTTACTCTTTGCCAGTTTCTGCTGGTATTCAGAAAACATATGAATCTAATTGGAAACAAACCTCTTAGCTCAGAAAGGTGACTGTTTCTTTGGAGCAGGGTGGTGATGGTAGGTAAGCATGATAGGTAAAGGTGATAGACATAGAGTTGGTTTACCAAGTATAATAGAGCACACGTTGAGTAATATCTAGCATGGCATTATCTGCTAGAGTTAGCTATCTGTTAACCATCTTTACTTATTCTATTCTTTCTACTGAAATAATCTAAAATCACCTTTATTTAGTTTTGTAATGTAGTTTTCTGCTTATATTTTGAACAGATATAGAGATTCATAATATTTCAGACTTCAAAGATTTGGTGCAAAAGAAACTGGAAGGTTTTTAGCTTCGTAGTTCAGTTTTACTAAAATTTTCTCTGCATTCTGTGTCATCTCTGATATGTGTGCTGGGGTGCAGCAGCTGTCTAATTTAGAGCATATTTATTCTGAGTGCTCATGCTTCCTGGAAAAGAGAGGTAGTATAAGTGATGTGGTTTAAAAGGCATGGCCTTCCATCTTCTGCTGGGATGAACTAAACAGATCCTCTACATTGTTAAGTGAAACCATGTCGGTAAGCTCCTAGATTTAGATTTGTACAAGTAATATGGTCAATTTTCAGTAAAGTTTTCTGGGATGTTGGAAAATAATGAGAACGTTTTAAACTAGATTTTTTTCATGTGATGAGCACATGGCATGAGCTACTGGATGACAGATGATAGAACCTGTGTCAGAGCCTATGAGAAGTTAGAGATGCACCTGCCAGGGATACCATCTCGTTTGTTACTGCGAGTAAAGAGAACATCACCCACTTAGAGTAGCTCAGTGTTTAAAAAATGTTTTCACCTATTATTAGGAAATACATAGTAGTAGTTTTTTATTACTCCCGAGCTTTGCCTAAAAAGATTACGTATGCTGTTGACCCTGAGAGACAGTGTTAAGCAATGTATATTCTTTAACAACAGTTCGCTAAAAGGAAGTTTTTTCCCCTTTTTCTCTAAAATAGACTTTTGAAGGTTGAAGTTAAAAATGTCAATAGATTAGATATTTAAAAAATAGGCTTTTTGTGACTGAAGGCAATTATTCTAAGTTGCATACAAATATAATAGATATGCTTCCCCCCCCCCCTTTCATTAAAGGTGGCTTTCTAGAAGATGACCATAGAGGACCTTCCGGATTTTCCATTAGAAGGAAGTTCGTTGATTGGAAGATACCCACTTTTATTTCAAGGTTCTGATACACCGGTTATCTTTTCCATTTCTGCAGCACCAATGCCTTCAGACTGTGGTACGTTAAGTTGCTGTGTTTATTTTCTGTGAACTGGTGACTTGACTTGTGTCTTACACCATTTTTGTACTCCTAATTTTTCCTGAAACCATTTGTTGTGGTTTTCATAAAATTGCTAAATTTTCCTTTTTCAAAAATAACAATTGCGTATTGCTTTTTCTGCCTCTTAAGCTAAACGCTTTATTTCTGCTGTCAGTATTTTTATTATGTAAAAACGTTCATATTAAGCACCAGGGTGGATTCAGAGGATTTTATTTTTAGAATACAGTGGTGCTTAGACATCTAGCATTCTTCTGCTGTTGATGTATTTATTTTGGTTAAATATATTGACTTGCTTAAAAAGCCATGTACCGCAAAAGAAAAAAAAGACGTAAAAGCACTGTACACTAGCCATCTTTAAGGGTCCTGTTGTCTCTGCAATACTGGGATTCTAATTAACAAACCCAATCATCACTTCTGAAGTGATGCAAACTTGGGTGACAATGTAACAACAAGTGATGTGTTTTAATACACAAGCAAGCCTAATTTGGATCCTGTTTCAGTTGTCTCCCATTGTAATTATCAGTGTATACACAAATAAAGTATAGTAAAACAAAACAATAAAAGCCCTGTACTTAGAGAGGGTGAGACCTTTCCCTGGAATGTGGCCGTGAGATTGATTCATATTTAAATTGGTTCATTTAAATGTTCTTTGTAAAATGTAAATTTAGGAGTATTCTAGTTTTTAATCTATTTAGACTTATTTCCCCAGGACCCTATTTTATCAGGTAGTTGATAAAGGAATAAAAGAAAACCAGGAGGTAAGCTTGATGGATATGTTACATTTCTAATTTAGTTAGAGTTTTTCAAGTAAAATATTGGGCCACCATTTCAAATTGCTTTGGAGGTAGAGATAATGCAATTTTAAATATTAGTGAATATAAAATGATTGGATTGTGAATTTGTCTTTTTAGTCATATCCATTCTAATAACTGCTCATCTCCAGGTATGCTGTTTTATGTGCTCAGATTCTATAGCAGCTTGCCTTTCAGTCATCAAAGGTGTTACATAAAACTTGTGCCTAGTAGATCTTGGGAGTTATTTGCAGTTTTTACAAAAATTGACTGGATATTGATTTTCAGATATAACAAAATCAGTTATGCAGGAAAAACCTTGAAAAGCACTTTGTACCTTGCTTAGGGCACTTACCTCATTCTGTCTTGAGTCATAACTGTCTTATTTCCTTTCCCAGACTATAGCTCTTTGGATGGAGTAGAATCATGTTTTTTTTTTTGTTTATCTCATTGGGCTAATGTAGTCATTTGTTGATATTAGTTGTGCAGTGTTTGTTGAATAAATACATTGAATGAAAGGTGATAATGGATATTGTTCCCTTTGTATAAGTGAAATTAAAAATTGCCTGTATTCTTAGAACGATAGATTCTTAGAATCTGAATGGACCTATAGTTCAGCTTTCCCTACTCATTTCCCAGTATAGAAATTATGTTTTCAGGTTCTCTGATAGATAACCATTCAGCTACTTGCATATTGTCAATAGTGGGAAACTAATGAAATAGTCCATTTCATTGTTAAAATTTTAGTTGTGATAAAATTGTTTTTGTATATGGACTCAAAGTATGTCTCCTTGAAACTTTGGCTAACTGGTTTGATATGTAGAACAAACACTTCTTTATATGATGACCTTCAAATATTTGAAGATAATTTGGACATTTAAATTAGTCTGTACTTCTTTAGACTACACATTTCTGTTTCCTTCACCAGTCTCTCATTGTCAGGATTTCTAGACCCTTTTCACTCTAGTTGTTTTCTTCTTAGTATGCTGTAGTCAGTGTCTCCTTAAAATGTAGCATCCAGGGTTGTATTTATTGAGTAAGTATTTGTTGAAGGCCTGTTATGTGCTAGGTACTGTCCTAGATGCTGGGGACAGCACAGTGACCAAGACTGACATTCTAGGAGGGAAAACAGACAATAAGCAAACAAATGAAGAAACAAATCATAAATATTATAGATTATAATGAATTCTGTGGAGAAAAGAAACAGGGTGCTGTGGTAGAGGATAATGGAGCAGAGAGGCTGTTTTAGATGGGCTGGTCATCTGGAGAATCAGAAGCAGCTGGTTGAGAGAAGAGCCTGGAGAGAAGTGTTCCAGGCAGAAGGATAGAAAATCAAAGGCACAGAGTTGGGGAAAAAACTTTGGTGTATCCTAAGAAATAATGGAAGGCCTTAGTGGCTGAGAAGCAAAGTGGTTGAAGGGCAGGATGGCAGGAGATGAAGTTGGAGAGGAAGGCAGGGGCCAGACCAGGCAGGATCATTTAGGCCTTGGTAGGGAATTTGTATTTTATCCTAAATGTAATGGGAGCCATTGAATGTGAGACTGAGACTGAGATTAAAATCAAGAAACAAAGAAAAAGAAACCAACCCACACAAACCAGAGCTTAGGCATTCAGCTCAGTGTTGACCCTCAGGTGGTTACCCTGCAAGACTACAAAGATTTTTGGACTCTTTAGCTTTGAACAAAGCCTTCAGAGTCAGTTTACACAGAACACACATTACATGTATTAAAAATCCCCAAGTGTATTGTTATTATTTTTACATAAACAGTGACGTTATCTCTTAAAGAGATTTAAGCAATAATAATAATAATAATAAATCTTATTTACCCACATAGTTACCATTTCTAGTGTTATTCATTCCTTTGTGCAGACCAGATTTTCATGTGATACCACATTCCTTCTGCCTGAAGGGCTTCCTTTAACTTTCGTTTCTTGTAGTGCAGATCTGCTGGTGAGGGATCCTTTCAGCTTTTATATGTCTGAAAACATTTTTATGTCATCGTCTCTTTTGAAAAATATATTTGTTAGGTATAGAATTCTAGGTTGATAGTTTTTTCTTTCAGTGCTTAAAGGTGTTGCTTCACTGTGTTCCCCCTTGTCTTGATGGGAAACCTGCTGTCATTTTTGTTTCTCTGTATGTAATGATCTTTTTTCCTGGCTGCTTTTAAGATTTTCTGTTTATCATAGGTTTTGAGTAATTTTACTGTGATGTGTCCTGGTGTAATTTTCTTTATGTTCTTATGCTTGGGGACTGTTAAGCTTCTTGGGTCTGTAGGTTTCAATTTTCATCAAGTTTGGATAATTATTTCTTCAAATACTTTTTCTGCCCCTCCTCCTTTTCAGACACTCCAGTTACACAAATATTAGACCACTTGAAGTTTTCCCACAGCTCACTGATGCCTTTTTTTCATATTTTAAAAACTCTTTTTCTCTTTGTATTTCATTTTGGGTAGTTTCTATTGCTATGTCTTCAGGTTCATTAATCATTTCTTCTGCAATGTCTAATCCGCTGATGATCTCATCCAGTGTAGTTTCATCTCAGATGTAGTTTTCATCACTAAAGTTTGATGGGTCTGTTTAACCGTTTGAACATTTGGAATACAGTTATAATGGCTGTTTTAATGTCCTTTTCTGTTAATTATAATATTTGTGTCAACTCTAGATCTGTTTTGATCGACTATTCCCCTGATGATGGGTCATGTTTTTCCCTTTGCAGGCCTGGTAGTCTTTGATTGGATGCCAGACATTGTGAATTTTACCTGTTGGGTGATGGATATTTTTCTGTTTCTGTAAATATTCTTGAACTTTGTTCGGGGATGCAGTTAAATTACTTGGAAATTGTTTGACCTTTTCAGATCTTGCCTTTATGATTTGTTAGGTGGTTCTGGAGCAATGCTAATCTGGGGCTAATTACTCCTCACTACTGAGTACTCTACCCAAAGCCAATGAATTTTTTTCTCACTCTTTTTAGTGGGAACAAGCACAGTTCTAGTCTCCGTATAATCACTGGGCACTAATCCCTCTAATTCTTTTGGATGGTCCTTTCCCTTACCTCAGGTTTTTCCTCAGAAGCATATATTAATACTCAAGGGAGACTCTCTTCAGATCTTTGGGGTTCTCTTGCTTTGCATCTCTCTCCTGTCTGATACACTGCCCTGTGAACTCTAGCTGCCTTATTTCCTTGGGCTCTCAGCTTTGTCTCCGCAACTCAGGGAGTCTGCTGGGCTTTTTCTTGGTTTCCCTCTCTCCATGCTGAAATCTGGAAAGTCCCAGGGCAGAGACATGGGGGCAGTTGTAAGACTCACTTGTTTGTATCCTGTCTCTTAAGGATTGTGTCTTTCATTAACCGATGTCCAGTGTCTTGGAAACCTCATTTCATCTCTTTCCTTTGTTGTTGTTGTTTTTTGGTTGTTTCAGAAATAAGAACAAATATAGTCCCTGTTATTATATCTCGACTTGGTGGGGTATCCTCCCCATCTACCCTTCACCTCCTTTCTTTTGATTAAAACTTTTTTTTTTTTTTCTGTGTGGAAGCTTAAAATTTGGGTGTAGTTAGACTTGTTAAAATGTAGTATAGCATAGAGTTTAAGATTATAGGTGAGTTTGGATTATAGGTCAATCCTGACTCAACCACTTAACAGTTGTGTGATCTTGGGCAAATGGCTTACTTTCTCTATTCCTTTGTTTCTTCTTTGATAAAATGAGAACAATAATAGTACCTACCTCAAAAAAAAAAAAGTACCTACCTCATATGGCTGTCATGAAGATTAAATTAGGTAATATATATAAAGTGCATAGAACAGTCCCTGGCACCTATTAGACACTTTATAACATCTTATCATTAGTATTTAAGTGAGCTGTCTGCTGTTTGTCATTATCTCAGTATATAATTACAGAAGCATTATTATATGCTTTAGTATTTATTGGGCTAGTGTCCCCTACCCCCTACTCTGATCATTATTCTTCTTAGTTAAAATGTTCTTGCTTATTTCTCTTACATTTACTCTCTAGATATTTGCTTCTCATCACCTGGTACTTAGTCTAGTAGCATTGGCATCACTGGGAGCTTGTTAGAATGCAGTCCCTGCCCCAACCTGAGACTTACTGGATTGGAATCTACATCGTAACAAGATCCCTAGGTGATTCCTATCTATGTTAATGTTTGAGAAGCTCTGGCACAGATGAGCAGTAGAATAATTTTGTCTGTCTCCTCCCACAAATAAATCTTGGTGAAATTTTGATTGATTAGAATTGAAATTATTTTAAATAATTGTTGTTGGGAAAATTGACAGCCTTAAGTATTTTATCTTCCAGTCCAGGAACATGATGTGTCTCTCCATTTAAGTCACCCACCACTTCAATTTTCTTTAAATAAGCCTTACACATTTATTGGCACTTTTATTGTTATTATGTTCTTTTTCCATTGTGTTTCATTTTTTAAAAATGGGAAGTCATTTAAAAATGCAGAAAATATAGTGATAGCAAACATGTGTCACACATATCCACCATCAGAAAGAATAATTATTAGCATAGTATCTTATTTCCTTTAGCTCCTGTTTCTCAATTATAAGAATTAAAACCTTAAAGTTGAAATTCCCTCCATTTTCCTTTCTGGTTCCATTTTCCTTGCTCCCCAGAGGCAACCACCATCTTATATTTAGTGTGAATATTGCAGACCATTTAATTATACATTTCCTACATATATGAGCATCCATAAACAGTATATAGGATTATTTTGTGTATTTGTAATTTTATGGAAATGATAGATGTTGTATATTATTCTTCAACTTATTTTATTGATCAGTATGTTTTTTGAGACCTATCCTTATCAATTCATAATGTAGATATCGAATTCATTTATTTAGTTGTAAGAAAGCATCGAATCCATCCTATGGATATACCACTTTCTATACATCCTCTATGGAGAGATGTTTCAGTTTCCCAGTTATTTTGCTATTATAACCAATGCTAGAATAAGCATTCCTGTACGTGTCTCCTGTAGACACATGCAGAAGAGTCTGTTTAGGTATATATTTAGGAATTTCTCTACTAGAAATGCCCAATGCCTAGAAAAGTCACTGATCCATAAATATTTATTGAATGGCTGAATCAATTAGACCAAAAAAAATTCCAGTAAACTGCTATTTATAGGAAATACACCCAAATCTTTGAGAAATTGGTGTCTGTGTTGCATACTGATTCTCTCTGACTCTTCTGTTTGTAGAGGACCATTTTGTTCTCTGAGATTTTGAATAGCATATGCTCTTAGTTTTAGTCTTTCTGATCCTCTTCTGATGGACTGCTCTACTTTTATACACGTCCTTGGTTTTGTGCTTCTCCTTCCATCGTTCAGTTACCCTGATTCTAAAAGTAAGAGCTGTGTGTACATAGTATAATTTTGGAAAATAAATAAAAACACAAAGAAGAAAATAAAAACCCCACACAAATCCTGCTACTCACGTATGCTGTTAAAATCTGAGTTCAATAGTGAATTCTCTTGGGGAGACAGCATAATAGAGGAAAGAAGATAGACTTTGGAGGCAGACCTGATTTTCTACCCCACATCTGCCACTTACTAGCTGTGTGAGTTTGAGCAAGTATTATTTAGTCTGAGCTTTGGTTTCCTTATCTGCAAAATGAGAATAATAATACCTGTCAGGTCAGGTGCCTGGGAAGATTTGTAAGGTGTTTGGTAAATCGTAAGCACTCAGCAAATATTGCTTCTCTTCTTTAGATGCTTCTGGTTTTTTAGATTCCCTACCTTCTTATAGATTGTTCAAGATAGTAGAATCTGATTTTCTTCTATTCTCTTTTATTCTCTAGCCATAGGATGATCTGTTCTCTCTGAATCTTAAGGAAGTTTTAAAAGATTTTAAAATCATGTTCAATTGTGTCTAGTATTCCATGTCTTTACTAATACATACTCCAAAATAACCCAATCACTCTGTCGCAAGGCTTCAAAGTAATGCCTGCTTATTATAGAAAATAAGGAAAACAGAGAAGTAAAAAGAATACTTAAAATTACACATTGTTCTAGTACACTGTTGAGATTTTGGCGTATTTCTATTATGTATGTTTTAATCATGGACGTGGATCTACTGTTCATGACATGTTTATGTTTTTTTGGTTTTTTTTTCTTTTTTTTTGCGGTATGCGGGCCTCTCACTGTTGTGGCCTCTCCCGTTGCGGAGCACAGGCTCCGGATGCGCAGGCCCAGCGGCCATGGCTCACGGGCCCAGCCGCTCCGCGGCATATGGGATCCTCCCAGACCGGGGCACGAACCTGTATCCCCTGCATCGGCAGGCGGACTCTCAACCACTGCGCCACCAGGGAGGCCCATGTTTATGTTTTGAGACGTGAAAATACCTATAAAATTTGACAGATTTTCTGTGCTTTAGAAGAAGTTCTTGGAAAGTTCAGCATTTAAAATCAGTACGCTCAGATTTTTGTTTCATTTGTGATAAGATGTAGTATGATGCATGGAAATCTCATTCTCATAGTAGTTCAGAAATGCCTCATAATTTTTGTTGATCCTGACTTTGGTTTTGAGAATTGCTTAAGGTAAATCTACTTTTTCTGCACCTAAAAATATTTGTATCATTTGAGTCCTGGTCTTGTTTATTATTTTCAATATATTTATTTTGAAATTTTAATAAATTTAACTTACACCTTTTAAATTTCAGAGTTTTCTTTCTTTGATCCTAATGATACATCATGCCAGGAAATTCTCTTCGATCCCAAAACTTCTGTATCAGAATTATTTGCCATTTTAAGACAGTGGGTTCCTCAGGTCCAGCAAAACATTGATGTTATTGGAAATGAGGTAAGGCATTCTTACGTTGTTAAGTCTTGTATTGTTAGGATTGTTAATTGTATAGATTTTTCCCCCCATCTGAATGGAAAGGTGGTGATAAAGGGGAGACCTTTTAAAGATGCTGATGCTTGTTCTTCATAGGTTTTCATGGAGCAGTGAGTTAGCACTGTACGTTCTTTCCGTTATTCCCTCATGCTCCTCACTCCCTTGCATCTGGAGTTCTGACATCTGACTCCTGGTGGGAGCAGAGGGAGCCTTCTTTCTTTGTACAAGTTGATTTTGTAAATTTAAAAATATATTTTCATGAGGAGATTTGATTACTCTCACATTTATCTATACTTTGGGGTGGCTTGGTAAAGATCGAGCCTTAAATATAATTTTTAAAAATATTTGATTTTTTGGAAGAGGGTTAAAAGAATAATGCTGGGTTCCTTGACCAGCATACTGTCATGTTGTAAGAAGAGGGAGCTTATACTTTTTAAAATACCATTACTCCCATTAGAAAGGAAATTTGCTTGTCCTTTGAGAGGTTAAGGAACATATTTGGGGTGCCAAATTACTTTGGAATACTCTTTAAGAATTTCCTTCCGTCTGGTGACAAGTTCAGTTTTCATTATTGTTGTAGGGTACAGACTTAAAATTTATCCTTAAGAGAAGCCAGTTCTGTCTACTCATTTTATTGAGAACTAATTTAATAAGATAGACTAACTTGGTTTCCCAGCATTGGTTTGAAATCAGTAGACTTTATGTTGTAATAATATCTTCCTTGGTTTCCTTAGATTCTTAAGAGAGGTTGCAACGTGAATGACAGAGATGGATTGACAGATATGACTCTTTTACATTATACTTGCAAATCTGGAGCTCATGGTATTGGTAAGTGTGTGGTGAATCTGTTAATGGCTTAAGACATCTGTATTTGTGCTTGTATAACTATGTTTATGCCAACCAGAGTCCCTGGGAGGGCACCTGGCTGATGATAATAATATTCCCTGAATAGGCGAGGATTCAGTTAGGTCTTCCACACACCTTGTTGCCTTTCCTCCCTTTTCTCAAGGGAGTCTTTATAATCTCCTGGTACCTCCCAACTTTTCTGGAACAGGCTTCATGCCAGCCTGTTTGCTAGGTGAGAGTAACTGGTAACACCTGGAACCTTCTTGAGAGTTTATGTCAAGGTTTGACAATCCATGCTCTGTTTTCCAGGCAATCCCAATCCTACAGACCTGGTTTTTAGGTCTGTCTAAGGTCTGTTCCTACATACATAACATATGTGCATAGTTTCCAAAATTGGTATTCGCCTGTTCTTTACTATTTTTTACACCTGCCTCTTACTTAATTACATATTGTGAACATCTCTCCCTGTTTCAATAGTCTGATACAGTGCTTCTTAAACTTGATAGTGAAGGACTCTTTTTTTTTTCTTTCTGCAATCCATCATGGACTGATACTTTTGTAAAATAAAATAAAAATGAGTTTGTAATAGAAAAATGAGATAAAGAAATAAAATACAAGCCCAAGTATTTTTCAAAAGCATAAAATTACATTTAAGTTAATTTATTCAGAAGAAATGATTACATAGGGAAAAAGAAAAGAGTTATAAAAAGTATGAATTACAGTTTGGGACTGGCAGTGGTCCACAGAGTGCACTCTGAGTAGCCCTGGTTTTAATGGCTCTGTAGTATTGCATTATATGGATGTCTCATAATTTATTTAACCAGTGTCTTATTATTGTACTTTTAGGTTGTTTCAAAATTTTATTCATAATAAAAAGTGCTGTGATGAACATCTTTACAGCCGAGTGTTTATCTATACCCTTGGGTTTGATTATTTTCCTAGAATAAATTCCTTGTTACATTTTTTGAGTTGTAAGTGTATATTCAGTACGCTGTTTGCATTGGCTTTTTAGATGAGGTAGTAGATGGCCATCCACTGGAATTTGTACTGAAGAAAAATAATTTAGAAAACCTTCTCTAGGTGATGTTGATACAGCTGTAAAATTTGCAACTCAACTTATTGATCTGGGAGCAGATGTTAGTTTGCGGAGTCGCTGGACAAATATGAATGCTTTGCATTATGCTGCTTATTTTGATGTCCCTGAACTTATAAGAGTGATTTTGAAGACATCTAAACCAAAAGGCAAGTACTGTAAGATCACCATTAGATGTTATTAATTGAATACTTTATTAGTGGCATAAAAATTATAATTCAAAGATACTTTTACTTCTAATCTATCTTGTTCCATGTGTCCTCCAATCCCATTTTATTTTTCAGAAACAGTTTAACTTTTCTCTATTGAAGATTAGTTACTATCCTTTCACAGAAGACTTAGTACAAAGAGAAACAAAATAAAGTGTTCTCTGGCCTTTTATATCTCTGCAAGTCCCCTAGTATAACATGGATTTTGTAAAGTGTAATTGAATCTATGTATACTTCTTTTGTCTTACTTGTGTAGCCAGAAATAGAGCAATAAAACCTTCAGAGCTAAACATTGAAATCATGAAGAATATTTGTTTTAGGTGGCATTCAGTTCTGAAATTCTGTGATTCCATTAAGGGATAGATTTTCATTTTTTTTCTTGTTCCTGTCTTGATGATGCTATCCTAAAATTGAACATCATAATGTCTAAATCACATTCCTGTATTTAGACATTCTCTCTGGGTCCTCACAGGGGGGCAGTTTTCTTTTGAGAAAAAAATGAGGGCAAGTGCAGTAGTATTACTTTAAGTTAAAAGTTGTATGCGGTGTTTTCTCCATTTGTAGAAGACTTGTTTTAGGGATGGCATAGATAAATTTCCCAGAGTGTCTGTTTCTAATCTCTGCTTTGTATAATTGTCCATCTCCTCTTTACCTTTTTACTTTTTCACTTTTTGAATGATGTTAGGAAGAAAGCCTCTCTTGATGGTACAGTGTCTTTAATAGCTCAGGAGAGTGTCCTGAGCATGTCTTAGTTTGTTTACAATTGTAGGTAGGGTGTGGGATGGTGGAGCTGTAGTTAGATTAAGGTAGGATTGGCAGAACCAGAGGTATATTAAACCCATGTTATAAAAAACAGTCAAAATGGGATCCCCAAATCTGGAGTATTTCCTGTATAGCATCGTGATGATTTGTTGAAAGTTATTAAAATGTTTTTAGAATTGCAAGATTCCCATTCTTATTGTGAAGTCCAAATTCATTTGTTGAATAAAGGATTGTGAATGAATACAGTATGTAAGCATGATGCATATGTTTAATTACTCTTTAATTTATTCCTGTCTTGAGAATTCTCCATTCTTTTACCTACTATTTTTTTCCATGAAGAGGCAGATAGTAAATATTTTAGGTTTTGTGGACCACATGGTCTCTGTTGCAACTACTTGATTCTGCAGTTGTGGTGTGAAAGTAGCCACAGAGACTATGTGGCTGTGTTCTAATAAAACTTTATTTACAAAAACACATGGTGAGTTGGTTTTGGCCATGGCCATAGTTTGCTAGTCCCTGACCTAAACCCTACTACATTATAGTTGTCATGGCAAATATGCAAGAGGTTTAATGAGAGAGTGTGTTAAGATAGTTACTTTTACAAATATGAATTATTGCCATTAATTGCTTTAAAATATAGTTTAGTTTGTGATGGTTGGAAAACCCATGATAATATCAGTCCATTTGATAGTGAAATTTTATTGTACTAAGAAAAGAATTAGTTAAGTAGATTGTAATATGAAGATTTTGTTCCATTGTGAGAATCGTCCTTTTAGTGGGTTGGTTTAAGTCTCATAAATAGCTAATACCCCTCCTCCCCCAAATAAACCCAACCTGTCTCCTTTTACATTATACTAGCTTAATTTGAAAATTTTGTTAATACACTTGCGATGTTTAATTGCAGATGTGGATGCCACTTGCAGTGACTTTAATTTTGGAACAGCTCTGCATATTGCTGCATATAACTTGTGTGCAGGTACTGTGAAGTGCTTATTGGAGCATGGAGCAAATCCTGCATTTAGGGTAAGAGGTTAAATTAAAAGTGAAAAATATTAAAAGAATAAAAACATCTAACATTATCTCCCAGGAAAGAGTTGAATCTGGATGTGGTTGTAGAACTCTTATATAGGTAAATAATTTATATTTTTGTGCTGCATGTAAAGAGTAATGGTGATAAACTTTTATCGCAAATAAATTTAAGGCATAGCAGTGAATTTCAGTCCTTTTATATTGATAAGCTCTATAAACCTTACTTTCATTCAGATAAGTAAAATGCTCTTTAATGTATCATCTTTGAGTTTAAAAGTATCTCTCATTTAAGCTTTTGGTATATTTATAAAACCTTAGCTGTTAAATAAAAATGCATATATTAAAGTTATATTTCTGTATTAAATCATATTTTAAATTCTTTTGGAAAGAAGTTTTATTTCAGACAATGTAAAAAATGCATATTTAACAGTGCAGTAAACCTTTAAAATCGACTTAAAGGAAAAATTTATTTTTTCAGGATAATGTTATACATTTACAAAGTTAACACACAGGATTGAATTTCATAATCTTCAAATCATTTGGTATTTTGTTGTCTTCACAAAAGTGGCTCTCAATGTTCTTTTCTGTTACATTGATAGCAGTGACTTGCTCTGGCAGGGATTCTTAATTGGGTCCGTGCCTTCTCTTGAAGGGGCAGGGGTGGGCAATGTTAGAAAAAGCCTCTTCCCTTCCTCTTTTCCTCGCTCCCTCTCTGCCTTCCTGTTTTCCCTTCCCTCCCTACTTCTTTGCCACTTTTCTTTCTGTTTAATCCCATTAATTATTTAATCAACCCCTTTCTTCCTCCTTCCCTCCCTCCTTCCTTCAGGTCCTCTTGTTTATTGGGCGCGGGGAGAACACAACAATAAATACGTCTCTGTCCTCAGAGAGAATATCGTCTAGAGGGGAGGACAAACGAGAGAGCAGTCACTTTTACTGTGGTGTGTCCTGGCCAAAGTGACGTTGAGTGCTTAAACGTAGTGAAGAATTAACCAGGTACAGGAGGAAGCTGAGAAAGGCATGTTAGGCAGAGCGGGTAGCGTGCACAAAGGCTAGGAGATGGTGATTCAGTTTGGCTGGAGTGTGAAGGTGATACGTGTTTGCTTTTGCTAGTACAACTGTTGACAAGACCCTGTTAGTGGAGAGAATATTTTGAATCCAGTAAGATGCAGTGAAGTGTGTCATTGAGGTAAATTACCAATTCAGGCCCCAAACAATTAATAGATTACCGAATTTTGGAGGTTAATACTTAAAAAAAAAAAGCGGTCAACACGTGGGTCAGCAGTAGCCCTTGGATCAGACCCTAACAGCCACTACTTTAGAAGAAAATGGAATTCTGTAACTAATCATGAACAAGCCTTCTTATGTTAACATGATATCATTGTTACTTTATTATTATTTAGTATTTTTTAAACAGAAGTTTTATTTTATATAGGAATTGATAGAAGTGTGTGACTTACTCTAGAAAGGTGAGGACTTAAAAATCTGAAGTAAATATTCATTGTAAATATAGCTTATTTACAACTTATCATGACAGGTTTGTTGATTAAAAAAAAGTTTTTTTCCCTCTGTCTTTTTCTCAAGAGTACGATTAGCACTATAGGTATTTTCATTACATTTTGTACTTTTTCTTTGAAATCGGGGATCAAAATAGTTCATCACTGTCCCAGAAATTTGATAATATGTCTTCCTACCATGGTTTTACTTAGGACCAAACTGACTTGAATTTTAAAATAAAACATGTGAGGCACTTGCAAACTAAATGTGTTCTAAAAGCCTCATTCTTTTATCCATATGGATCATTTGAAGATAATTATTAGAGGAGAAGGAAAGGGAAAAAGGTTTCTGAGCAAAAGAATCTCGGTTCATCTTATTAAGAAAAGATTACAGTCTGGAATCTTTCTGATGAAGTCTGAGTTTTTGATTAGGGAACGTAGAAGAAAGGGAACTTGTGTGAGGGTAGGACAGCACAGAGCAGCAGAAGGGCTGAGAGTCCAGCGGGTACTGGACATGGACTGCAGTGTCATCTCTGCAGTAATTATGGATATGATGCTGAGCGAGTCGTTCATCTCTCCTTTCCTAATTTTCCTAATTGGCAAACTGGAAATGGTAGTGATATCTTACTTGTTTAGTTGGTTCTTCTGCTACAGTCCAAACTCTTAACAGGTAGGAATTTTTATCTGTTTTATTCACAAGCTTTTTCTTGCTGTGATAGCCAAATGAGATAATTTATATTATAGGATTTTGCTTATATAAACACTGTGCAAATGTTAGTGGGCCTGTGACTGCCCATTTTTGCTTGCTGCAGGATAAATCCCAGCCCTGATTTTAGAAGTATTAAACCTATAGGTTCTGTTCTTAAAATCTGAATCACTCCATGAGTGGGCAGGATGGGTCGAGGTCACAGAGCCAAGGTGGCAGCTCTGGGGGAGTGGAGGGAGTCTCGGGTCTGGGGTTGGGAAGCCAGGCAGTCCCGTGACTTCTGTCTCCAGATGTGCCTTCTCCAGCCTGTGCGGCCAGGCTCGCTTCCCACTGACTGCCTGAGTTCCTGCTCTTCCCTGAGCCTGGACCTCGGTCCCCACCAGCTGAGCTTCCGTGTGTTCCCTCACCTCCCTGGGCCTCTGCACCAGTGCCTCTCAGCAGTGAGGCCCTCCCTGACCCCTGTGTGTGAATAGCCATCTCTGTCCACGTGTTCCCTCTCCCCCTTACCTGCTTTGTTCTCTCTGCCACTTTTTACCCTTTGATACACCATACGTTTTATGTGTGTGATTATAGTCTGCCTCTCACCAGGCTGTGTGTTTTTTGAGGGAGGGGCTTTTGTTTTCTTCACTGTGTGCCTTTAGCACTTAGAATGGTGTCTGGCAGGTGGTAGGAGTTTAGTAAATATTTTTGAATAAATAAATGATAGATGAATTTAACTTACTTTTTCCAAAAATACTTTTATATGACCGTGTAGAGCTCTGAGCAGATATGAACTGAAAAATTTCTCTTCTCTTTATTTGTAGAATGACAAAGGACAGATCCCCGCTGATGTTGTCCCAGACCCAGTCGAAATGCCCTTAGAAATGGCCGATGCCGCGGCAACTGCTAAAGAAATCAAGCAGATGCTGCTCGATGCGGTGCCTCTGTCATGTGATCTCTCAAAGCCCTTGCTTCCAAGTTACGATCGTGTTACTAGCAAGGTGATGCTGACGTCACTTGGCCTGAAGCTGGGGGATCGTGTCGTTATTGCAAGACAGAAGGTAGAGTCAATAGCTGCAGTCTCTAAAGCGATGTCCAAGGTCATTATGTGGCCTATGTGCCAAGGGTGCAGTGTGGTTTGGAGTTTTTCTTTTTTTAAGTTCCATATGTAGGTAGAAGGATACTTAAAGGAAAATGTGAAACTTAGATGCATGGTTACTATAAAGCATAATTTAAGAATATAAACTATTCAAACTGAATAACGAAGACATCTTTATTTGAATGGGAGAAAAGTGGAGCATAGTGGAGCTGCTGAGTGAATTTAGAGGCATCCAGCCTGCAGGTTTTCCCTTGCAGCTCCCCGCTCGCACCCCTCCTCAGTAGTGATTCTCCCACAACTACTGCTGCCCAGAAATGGAGCAAAGGTGACCCTCACTGTTCCTGGGTGTTTGGCTTTTTGATCCCACAAATAGGGAAATCTTAGATATGATTTCAACCTGGTAATGAAAATGTATGTGGGAAAGAGGACTCCCAACTCCACCCGACTGAAGATTCTCTGGACACCTCTTTCTCCAGAGCCTCAGTTTCCAGGTGGCTTTCACTTGTTGACCTTCTCTCTTTTTAAAAACCTTATATGGGGGAGCTGTTTTTCTCTTTTTGGGGCCAACTGGGAATTGTGGAATTTCTAACATAGCTACGGCTAAATACCTGGGTGGGTTTGTGGGGAGTGTTATGCACTTTTCTCAGAAAACACTGAAATTTGAACATTTGATTTACTAAGAAAGTTGCTTCAAAAAGGAAGGTAAACTACAAACCATTACACTGAGAATGACATTTACCAACTTCCACAAGAATACATTCATGGACATTTGTTAGTTTTCCGTTGTCCTATCTGTGGAGCTAAAATACCAAGAAATTATGAACACATAGCATTTTTCCCCCTTTGGATTAATATTCAGCTTCTTTAGTATTCCTGTCTTACATCTGAGAATGGACTTTTAGAAGAGTTATTCTGTGTTTTATTTTACTACTTTTTATTTTGAGTAATTTAAAGCTATACAAAAGTAGAAACATATAACGAACATGCATATATCAGTCGGCAGCGTTTACCTTTGTCACCTCACCGCCAGTCTTTGTTTCATTTATATTTACCCTCAGTCTATTGCTTGTCTTTTCATTCTCTTAGGACTGTCTTTCAAAGAGCAGGTGTTTTAAATTCTCATGAAGTTCATTTTTTCAAAATTTTATTTTATGGATTTTGTGTTTAGAATATCAGAAATTTTCTACTATGTTTTCTTCTAGATGTTTACAGTTTTAGGTTTTATATTTAGTTTTACATTTAATCCTGAGTTAATTTTTGGATAGAGTGCTAGGTATAGATAGAGTTTGTGTGTTTAGTTCTCTTTGTTTCTCTTTTTTTTTAAATAAATTTATTTATTTTATTTATTTATTTTTGGCTGCATTGGGTCTTTGTTGTTGTGCATGGGCTTTCTCTAGTTGCGGCGAGCAGGGGCTACTCTTCGTTGTGGTGTGCAGCCTTCTCATTGCAGTGGCTTCTCTTGTTGTGGAGCATGGGCTCTAGGCGCGTGGGCTTCAGTAGTTGTGGCACACGGGCTCAGTAGTTGTGGCTCGTGGGCTCTAGAGCGCAGGCTCAGTAGTTGTGGTGCACGGGCTTAGTTGCTCTGCAGCATGTGGGATCTTCCTGGACCAGGGCTTGAACCCATGTCCCCTGCATTGGCAGGCAGATTCTCAACCACTGCGCCACCAGGGAAGTCCTGTATTGCTGTTTTGGATGGAATATTTTATAAATGTCAGGTCAAACTGGCTTATAGCTGGTTTCAGTTTTCAGTTTTTCTGTATCCTTACTGGTTTTCTGCCTTCTTGGCCTGTTGATTATGGAGAGAGGTGTGTTGAAGTCTCACTGTGATTGTAGATTTGTCTATTTCTCTTTTTAGTTCTATCAGTTTTCACTTCATATGTCTCAGAGCTCAGTTGTTAGGTACATATACATTTAGGATTCGTATGCCTTATTGGTCCATTGACTCTTTTATCATTATTTAATGTCTCTTTTTATCCCTGGTAATATTTTCCTTCTTCTGAAGTCTACTTTGAGAGAATGTTTTTGGTTTTGTTTTTGTTTATTGCGGTACGCAGGCCTCTTACTGTTGTGGCCTTTCCCGTTGCGGAGCACAGGCTCTGGACGCGTGGGCTCAGCGGCCATGGCTCACGGGCCCAGCCGCTCCACGGCATGTGGGATCTTCCCGGACCGGGGCACGAACCCGTGTCCCCTGCACCGGCAGGCGGACTCTCAACCACTGCGCCACCAGGGAAGCCCTGAGAGTATGTTTTTGAAAGACTTCCATGATAAAGTTGCAAGAGTGGGAAACTTAGAATTACTGGTAGTACTCAAAAGTTACTCTGATTTATATTTTCTTTAGGTTGGAACATTAAGATTTTGTGGAACAACTGAATTTGCAAGTGGGCAGTGGGCTGGCATTGAGTTGGATGAACCAGAAGGAAAAAACAATGGAAGTGTTGGGAAAGTCCAGTACTTTAAATGTGCCCCCAAATATGGTAAGTTAGATACTATCTAATTTAATGAGAATTAATTTAAAATAATAAAATTTTACTCTTTTATTATTTTTAAATAAAACTTTCTCTCTGGTTACTTATGTAATAAATGAAGCAACTGCCCTTCTCTTACTGTGAGCAATATTGTGCTTGGGAGAGGGTGTCTTACTAGGAGGGCACCTAGCTCTGGAGACCTTCCTAAATCCTGCTCATGGTGGTGTCATGACTGAAGGAGGGACTTTATTCTTTATTACCAAGGAAATACAGAGCTCTAGAGGTTGAAAACCTTGAAAAATTGAAAAGCAAGTGAGGCCAACTTTATTACTGTGCTCCTGAGCTGGGATGATTCTTTCTTTTTCAGACAAATGTTTGTTTTATTTTATATTCTCTGTTTCTCTTGTACACACACACACACACACACACACACACAAACACACACACACACCCTGACACATTGATTTCAGTTTGCTTTTGTCACTTACTGTGTTGTGAATATTTTTCCTTGTTGTGAAGTACTTTCCCAGAACATTAATTTCCCTGGTTGCGCAGTATTTCATCTTGTAGCTCGACAGGGAAGGCAGTATGGTACAGTGTTGAAGAGTATGGGCTTTGGAGCCTGACTGCTTGGGTGTGAATCAGCTGCTCTACCTACCAGCTGTGGGATCTTCCTTCTCTTCTTGTGCCTCAGTTTTCTTCTGTAGAATGAGGATAGCAATACCGCAAGAGTTCATGTGGGAATTAAATGTGTTGATAAATATATGAAGCACCTAGAATAGTGCTTGGTTCCCAGTAAGCACCCCCAAAATGTTAACTATTTGCTAGCTGTTATGAATTTATCAAAATCACCAGTTTCCTTTTGTCATACACTTAAGATGGAGCCTCATTTTGGGGTATATTATTAAAATGTTTGTTTATAAAAAATGTCCATTACATTAGATTTAAAAAACATAAAAAAGGAGAAAAAAATAAAATCACCTGTATATATTTCCTGTTTATTTTTTCCACAAAATTTGGTTTATGTATAGTTAAATAGTCTGCATTTTTATCTGACATCCTATTATAATTTCCTCAAATCTTTAAATATTGTTTGAAAATGATTTTTTTATGGCTCAATTTCCTTTAATTTTTCCAATTTGATGGGTAAAAATTTCTGTTTAAATTCATGTTATTCTGACTGTGGTGAAATAAAATACCTAAAATGTTCTATTGTAGCACATGTATTTTTTGTGTTATCTTGGCAATTGCCAAGAAATAATTATTCATATTATTTGCCAATTAAAAATTAGGATATTAGCTTTTTAAAAAACTGATAAGAGTTTTTAAAAAATAAATGCATCTTTAGGATATTAAGCCTTTATATTTATAATTCAGATATTTCGCCCAGTTTGTCATTTGCCTTTGAACTTCATTTGCAGTGTTTTTGGACATGTAGTTTTATGCAGTTAAAAGACTTTTCCTTTATAATTTCTTATAACTGCTTTTATGCTAAGATAGATAGTTCTTCCTAATCCAGAATTCATTATAGGTTATATATTTTATTCTATTGAATGTTTTAATTTTTAAATACCACATTACTTAATTTGGAGTTTATTTGGTTAGTTGTATAAGGATAAGAATTTAAGTTTAGTTTTACTCTATTAGCTAATTTTGGCAACTGTCAAGCAGACTAAGGGCAAGATCAAAACCATTAGCAACACAGAGAGCAGATGTAAATCAGAGCCATGAGAAATGCTTAGATTGTAACAGAATGCACGTAGCTTCCCAAATCCCATCATTCCAAGGAGAGGCATGCTTGATTAGGACAGAGATGGATACGCAAGGACCCTGTCTCCATCCCCTTTTACATACTTTACGGCAAGTTGTGGGGCAAGGGTCATGTGTTGGATTATGTAAAAATGGGAATAGCCCTTCCTGCTGAGCCAGCTCAGTGTCTGAGCCAGGTCTTTGCTAAACTGTCAGTACTTGAGGTGTGGGGAGCAGGAGAGGCAGAGAACCCCCTGACTAAGCAGAAGCCAAAACATTTGTCTCTTTTCAGCAACAGTTTTTTTGGGTTTTTTCCTCTCTCTAAATCTGTCGTTTTCCCTTTGGCTTGTTGTGCTTCCTTTAATATAAATTAAGTTCTTATAAATGCTATAGTCTGTTTTGGGATTGCTTTGTCCCATTGATCTATTAATTCTAGCACATATTAGATTGTTTTGATTGTAAAAATTTTATAATAATTTTTTAAAGATCTTTTTAAAAGCAGCTTTTGGTTCATAGCAAAATTGAGAGGAAAGTACAGAGATTTCCTGTGTACCTCCTGCCCACACGTGCACAGTTTCCCCTTTTATCAACATCCCTTCACCAGAGGGTACATTTCTTACAATGGATGAACCTACACGGACACATCATAATCATAGTTTGCCTTAGGGGTCACTCTTTGTGTTGTATTTTCTGTGGGTTTGGACAAGTGTATAAGGGCATGTATCCATCATTGCTATATTATAGAGTGTTTTCACTGCCCTGAAAATCCTCTGTGCTCCACCTGTTCATCCCTTCCCACCTCAGCCCCTGGCAACCATTGACCATTTTACTGTCTCCATAGTTTTGCCTTTTCCAGAATGTCAGATGGCTGGAATCATACAGTATATAGCCTTTTAATAATGCCTTCTTTCACTTAGTAATTTGCATTTAAGTTTCTTCCATGTCTTTTCATGGCTTGATAGCTCATGTCTTTTTAGCACTGAATAATACTCCATTGTCTGGAGGTATCACAGACCTCCATTATTTCTCCATTCACCTACTAAATGATATCTTGGTTGCTTCTAGTTTTGGCAGTTATGAAAATTTTTTTATAATTTTTAATATTTGGTAATACTATTTGTATGTCTTTTAATAATCACCAAAGTGAACACATGTACCTAGTTTAATAAGTCACGTTGTATTATAAGGTTTATTAAAACAACAACTAAACCCTCCCCTGGCTTGCCCTTCCTTACTCTGAGACCTCTTCTTTAGAGGCAAGAACTTTTTTGACTTCTTTAGCTGTATCTTCTGATGTTCATATTCATATTTTAAATAATATATGAATCTTTCCAATTTTAGACATCTATGACTTCATACTATGAAGAGAAAGATTTGGTGTTCATACTAAGTCATTTTTTTTTCTTGGTTTACTTATTTGTTTCGGTGGAGCACATCCTTCAGTAGCTTTTTGACAGAGGACTCATGGGGAGTACATTTTTTGAGACTTTACATTCCAGAAATATGTTTATTTCTACCCTTACACTTCATATGATAGTTTAGTGGGATAAGGAGTGTTAGGTTGAAATTCATATTTTTTCAGTATTTTGAAGGTGATACTCTGTTGTCTAACGCAATTTGGCAAACTTTTTCTGTAAAGGGCCATGTAGTAAATATTTTGGTTTTATGGGCCATACAGTCCCTTGTTGCAACTATTCAGCTCTCCTGTTGTAGTGAATAAGTAGTCGTAGACAATGTGTAAACAAATGGGTGTGGCTGCGTTCCAACAGAATGGTACAAAAATAGGCTGCGGGAGGATGTGGCTCTCAGGCCATAGTTTGCCAGCTATCATCTTGAGCTTCCACTGCTGCTATTTAGAAGTTTCAGAGTTATCCTTTCTTCTGTTTTTGTCCTTTTCCCTGTTTTTGGAAACTTCTTTGGAAGCTTTAGCTTTTTTTCTCTTTTTTATCATTTTCTTTTTTCTTTAGAGTTTATACCATTTTTATTTCTTACTAAAATTTTAGTGGAGTTTTGGGAGAAATTGTGGTTAAACAAAATGGATCATGTTTATCTAGAAATTCATTACTCTTCTGTTTAAAAATAATTCTTCCTTATGTGTTTATTTTTAGTTAAGCCTTATCATTGTATGTCAAGATCTGAGGAGAGTCCCATCAGTACTTTGAGTAGCATGAGATTCTGAACAGGAAGGTTCACCCATACACAGTGTACACTTTGGGCTTTGATTATATCCAGTCATTGCTTTAAATTTAGTTTTGGTTTTCCCAAATGATTTAGTTAATTAAAAAAAAAAAACAAGGAGAATGAGCTATATAGTTCATTCATTGAACGATATTATTGTGACACTAATGACACAGATTTGAAAAATAATTCATAGTCTGCACTCATAAATATGTTTTGGTTTTCTATTTTTTACAGTCCTTCCTATATCCACACATACAACTTTTCACAGATATAATCATAATGTAATCAAACATACAACTCAATTTTTGTTTTCTTGATTTACTTCTCATATATTTTTATATTTCTACATAATCTTTATTGTTTTACTTATTAACAGTGATGTAATAGTTCATAAACATAGTTGATTCATTTATTCTATTGCCAAATAATTGTTTTCTCCTACTTATAGTATTGCAGTGATGATATACTCAGGTATGCAGTCTTTTCCTCCTATTTGGATTACTTTCTCATAAATTAATTTCCAAAAGTATGATTGGGTTATAGTAGTAAACTAGAAATTGTTTTGGCTCTTGAAGTCTATCTTCTTCTTACAATATACAAACATAAGTTTGTAAACTTGTTCACACTTCTTAAGTATAAGAATTTCCTTATAATTAATGCCGTAAAGTAAATGAGGTCAGAATTTTTGTCTTCAAGTAAAAATAATTTATTTCTTCAAACCCTTGGCAACACTGGATGTAATCATCATCAAGCTTGAGTGCATGGTTTGTGTGTGCATGTGTGTGTATTTGGCAAGGAAAATAATTTAGAGGAAAAAATAGAAAGAAAATCTGATAGGCGGAAGACAGAAGAGAGAAAACATTGTGGAGAAGTCAAAACAGCTAGGAAAATAAGGAGGAAGGATTGTAGAATCTGATGGAGGAAAGAATTTCAAGATTAGAAGAAAAGTAGTATAGTTTGCACTTGTTAGCTACAAACAAAGAACTCACTTTTTGTAATCTTGAACATTTCATCAAGCCTATTTTAAAACAAGTTGTTTTAATGTATTACATTTTAGTCATAATGTATCTTTGCTAGATTAGGCGTAAACACTGAATGGTAGTGTATAATGTACATATTTTGACTTTATTTTTTCTTCTTAAATGTCTTAGCCAAATAATCTTGGTATTTATAGTCCATATTCACTATTTCTAATGTCTGTGCATATTTATATATACTGTAATTTTATGCCTGGATAAATTTCTTTTTTAATGGAATTTTATACTCCTAGCTGCAGCAAACAGGCAGCCCCCTCCCCCTGTCCCCCACATACCTTCCCACACAACACACACTGTATTGTTTCTGTTGTCAGTTGTCAGAAGCTGAGGGCTAAGCCTTTTGGGAAATTATGTTTTATACTCAAAAAGATTTTTTATGTCCCTACTATGTGTAAGGCACTATAGATAGGTACATTGTGGGAATGCAGAGATGAGTATTGGATTTGTCTTCTAAAGTCTGGAAGAGAGATAAAACATGAACATAAAAAGCTATAATATGGGAGAAGATATGTTCTAAGGAGCTATAGATAAAGTGACATGAGGAATAGTTTTTGTATTATATAGTGCACTGTTATTTGCCAGTACTTAGAGATAATTATAATTCTCTTTTCCCTGAGTTTCACTTAGTGCCTCGTTATGTTATGTGCTTCTTGAATTATTGTGTATGTTGTGAGTCTTGACAACTAGATTGTAAACTCTCTGAGGGCAAGTACTGAGTGAGACGTACTTTTTCTCTGTCTCTCACTGCAGGGCACCTAGTAGACACTAAAAAAGAACTTAAAGATTTATATTACTAAATGGCTGTACTTGTCCTTTTATTTGAAGTGCTTTTAATTGTTTAACACTAAAATTCTCCATTCTCTCTTAGGTATTTTTGCACCCCTTTCAAAGATAAGTAAAGCAAAAGATCGAAGGAAGAATACAGCACACACTCCTTCTACAAAAGCTGTACCTCTCACCAGGTCCCAGAAAATTGATGTAGCTCATGTAACGTCAAAAGTAAATACTGGTAGGTCAAACCAGAAAGTTTGATATCTTGTTCGTGTTTTAATTTTATCTGTGGAATGCCTTATATTTAAATTGCTTGGCACTTTTTGGTTAGCTGCCAGTGAAACCTGAATTTAATAAAACCTGCAAAGTTCTTGGTTTATGATTTTAATCCCTGACAAGCGTTTTTCAGATTTGTTCCTTCCTTTTTTTCCCTTCTATTTCCATACTTTTATCACCCCCGATCTAACCTCAAAGCTAGACTTTATACCTCTGATAAGTATTTATGCAACACAACTAGCTTTATGTTTCTCACCTATTCAAGAATTTTAGTGACTTTTTTTTATCAGAAAAAGTCTCAACTCTTGAAACTGGCCGTCAGAGACCTTTCTCTGATGGAGTCTCTTACTGCTTCGCAGTTGAGCTGTGGTTTGTCACGTCTCACTGTCTTTCGTGTACATGGTTCTCACTCTTCCCGTCATACTTTCCCTATCTCTCTGGGCAGTATTTGACTTCTGCCTGAGGTTTGAGTCAGTCTTTACCTCCTTACTCACATCCTGTTTCTCCATGAAAACCTCCCTGATGACCCAGCTCACTTCGATCTCTTCATTCTCTAATTTCATATACACTCTAATCCATACCAGCCTGTTGCTATTTGTTATCTTGGGTTTTGTCCTCTGATTGCTTTATTTGGGCAGATCTTTTATTCTGTTAGAAAAATCTTCAGCTTTAAATGGACTGTGAGAGTGCTTTGTACTTTCGTATTCACTGTAGCACATAGCACAGAATAGGTGCTTAATAAATACTTGCTAACTCATCAATAACTGAAGCAGAAAGGCACTCTACCACGACTAAAGGATTTTATCTACAAATTTGGTTGGCCTTTCTGCTCTGTTCTACTGGCCTATTTGAATATGCCTGTGTTAGTACTGCACTTCATAATTACTATAGTTTTTTAAAAAAATAAATCTTGATATCTAGTATAGGAAAGCCTCCTATCTTTTTCTTGAACAGTGTCCTGCCTGTTTGGCCCTTATACATCAAACTTCCTTATAAATTTTAGAATAAGTTGTTAAGTTTCTTTAAAAAAATTCTGTTGAGAGAGGGATGGGGGGCTGGGTGAAATAGGTGAAGGGGATTAAGAGGCACAAACTTGTAGTTAAGAAATGAGTCACGGGGATGGAACCTACAGCATAGGGAATGTGGTCAGTAATGTTGTAATAACTTTGTAGTGACAGAGGTAACTAGACTTATTGTGGTGATCAATTCATAATGTATATAAATGTCGAATCACTATGTTGTACACCTGAAGCTAATATAATATTTATGTCAACTACACTTCAATTAGAAAAATAAAAAGGAAAAATAAAAAGGTGATAAATATATCTCCAGGGCAAGAAAATATTATTTTGCAAGTACAAACTGGAATTATATCTCAAAAAAAGTACTTGTCACAAAACTAAAGTTTTTTTTGCTCCTTAATAGAAAGTTAACTTCTAGACAGATAAATCAACAAATTATGTTAATGTTATTTTTAGTGTCAAAAAATAAAAATATCCATTGAAGTTTTAGTTGGTGTTACATTTAAACCTTAAATCAATTTGAGAACTGACATCTTTACAATATTCAGTCTTTTAATTGTAAGCTTGGGATATTGCTTTATTTAATTGGGTCCTTTAAAAATATCTCAATACAATTTTATGATTTTCTCTACAGATATTCTGTACTTGTTTTGTTAGGTCTATTCCTACGTACTTTATACTTTTTGATGCTCTTGTAAATGGCATCCTTTTAACTTGAAACCCAGAAGTGCACAGCAGATATGGAAAGAAAGCTCAAAGAGAAGCCCTCTATTTCTGGTCTGAGGAGCAGGAAAGGGGTCTCCTGGTAGACAGGAAGTGGAGGAAGTCCCTGTTTTCTTTTTTGATTGCTCTTTTTTATGTCTTTGGTTCTTTCCCACCTCAGTCCCTAGGCAGTCCTGCATGTTGTAATAGCAGCAGGGGATGGCCACGCACCTAAAACCCCAAGGGAGGGGAACCCTTGTTTCTGGCCAGAGAAACTGTGGTCCCAAGAACAGGGATGGAATCCCCATTAGTTTTTCTTCTTTTTTTCTTACTGCTTGGCCCCATAGGCAGAGTCAATCTCAAAAGATTATATGACAGGGTCTTCCCTGGTGGCGCAGTGGTTAAGAATCTGCCTGCCGATGCAGGAGACACGGGTTTGAGCCCTGGTCGGGGAAGATCCCACATGCCACGGAGCAACTAAGCAACTAAGCCACAACTACTGAAGCCCGTGTGCCTAGAGCCCGTGCTCCACAACGAGAGAAACCACCACAGTGAGAAGCCTGCACACTGCAACGAAGAGTAGCCCCCGCTCGCCGCAACTAGAGAAAGCCCACGTGCAGCAACAAAGACCCAACGCAGCCAAAAATAAAAATAAATAAAACAAACAAACAAACAAAAAGGTTATATGACAGAGCAGGGAAATTAAAGCCTAGGCATTCTACCCAGAGTATCAGGAAGGGGTGCCTCTGGGAGCAGGAAAGTGTCAAGGAGACCGTGGTGAGGAAGGAGCTCAAGAAACTGATCTCAGAATGGTGGGCTTACTGCCAGGTTGTGTGTGCATGCGTCTGACCACGGTATTTGGTCTCCTGCGCAGACCACTGCCCAGGTCTCAGACTGACTACTGGGTGGCACAGCACACGAGACAGATCCCAAATAGGCTTTGGCAACTGAACTGACATTGGAGCCACAGTCACAGAAGATGGGTAGGAACTGCCAGCCTGAAACTAACTGCCTGCTAAAACAGAACAGAACAAAACAATCAGCACTCTCCATAGAATTTAAACAAGACCCAAAGTCCTATAAAATATTGTCATACTGTACAGGATACAGTCCAAAATTGCTCAAAATATGACAAACCAGGAAAATCTCACCAACTCTCAAGGAAAAAGACGATCAAAAGATGCCAACCCTGAGATTATACAGACATTTATCAGATAAAGATTTTAAAGAATATATTATAACCCTCTAAGAATTAAGGGTGAACCCTCTTGAGACAAATGGAAAATTTCAGCAGAGACATGAAGGTATAAAAAAAGAACCAAATAATTCATGTACACATGCACACACACACGAGTACAAGTAAAACTGAGGTAATCTAACATTGGTGGGTTGTAGCAATGTCAGTATCCTGGTTGTGGTTTTATGCTATAGTTTTGTATAATGTCACCTTTGGGGGAAACTGGGCAAAGTGTACAAGACATCTCCCGATACTGTTTTTTTACAACTGCATATGAATTTCCAGTTACCTCAGAATTTTCAAATAAAAGGAAGGACTCAAACGGATACTTTAGGACTGAAAAATATAACTGAAAATAAGAAATTTCTCTGTGGGTTGACTTCACAAAGTCTCTCTCCCCCACCCCCCAACCCAGTTTCTGCTGTTGTGGTTCTGGCCCTCACTCCTGGCCTCTGCTTCTGGTCTCTCCTCCTCTGGTTCCTTCTAAACTTCGCTGTCGGGGTGATGTTATTCACCTGTGACTGTTCATGCCAGTTCTTCTCTCCAAAGGCCATCAGAGGCTCATTCCTTACTGAAGAGCTCCGGTTCCTTTGCTGGCACTGTTACCCTCTAAGATTTTACTGTGGCCCATCTATCCAGGTTACTTCTCCCGTGTCCCCTCAAAATCCATTTTATTCCAGCCAAGCTACTCATCCTTCTCTGACCCTGTCTTTCTTTAAGTTTTTTTTTTCTTTTTGTCCATCCATAATGGCTACCTTCAGTTATTTCTGATCATACCTCCAGTATTCACTGGAAGAAATCTGATGTATCTCTCAAGGCCCATATTGGAATGTGATCTTCTTGATGAGGCATTAATTTATCTTTATAACCATGATTATTGTCTCCTCCTTCTATGCTAGGGCTTATATCACACATGTCCTCATATTATGGTTATTCATGTCTTTCGGCCACACCAAATTGAAAAGGTCTTCCTCTAGGGCTGGGACCATGGCTTGTTTTGTTTGCGACGCACAGAGTGCCAAGCTCATTTCTTCACCCAGAAACGCTTTGTAAGTGAGTAGAATTGGAATGGATGCTTGATGGAATTCGAAACTGGGTGTAGTCCGTTAGGTTTCTTATTTAAATAGTTTGGTTCTTTAGAATTGAAACAGAAGTCTTAATATTAAGTAAAGTATTATTCATGAGCTCTCTTTTAAAATCAGCTTTGTGGGGGAGTTGGGTGTAGTGAGAATCGGGTAGTCATTTTCAGAATACCAGTGGCAGAGAGTACAGGGTTTCTTACTATCTGACTCTGACTTAAATGAATAATTGCTATAATGATTTGCAGAAATTTTTACTGCAAATTTACTATCTAAATAGACAGTCTGCTACAATGAATTTGCCTGCACACACCAGTGAAACCATGAGTTGTTTGCAGGTCTTAGTAAGTGTGCAGCCGTCATAGCTGTATCAGGTTTGCTTTACATGCTAGCATTGTGCAAACACACTAAGGAGCGCATTAAGTATCAGACAGTTAGATAGCTGTGTTTTAAATGCTTTATATTATTTAGAATTCCTTAGTGGATTTTTAAATAGGTGGAAAAAATACTTTAGTGATATTTGGGGAAATTGATTGGGGTTTTCAGATGGGCTTAGGAATACATTCTTTTCTTTCCCCTTTAAATAATGAAATATTGGCCCCTGCCGTCTGTGAATTTATCATCCAGCGTGCTCTCAGAAGAGGATAAGATTTAGATAATGAGGGATGTCTGTACTTTAAAAAGCAAATACAGGGCTTCCGTGGTGGCGCAGTGGTTAAGAATCCGCCTGCCAATGCAGGGGACATGGGTTCGAGCCCTGGTCTGGGAAGATCCCACATGCTGCGGAGCAACTAAGACCGTGCGCCACAACTACTGAGCTCATGTAAACCACAACTACTGAAGCCGGTGTGCCTAGAACCCATGCTCCGCAACATGAGAAGCCCGCACGCTGCATCGAAGGGTAGCCCCCGCTTGCCACAACTAGAGAAAGCCTGTGTGCAGCAACAAAGACCCAGTGCAGCCCCAAATAAATAAATAAATAAATTTAAAAAAAGCAAATACATATTTTTGTTTAACGTTAAACAAAATTCTTTCTTGCTGAAAGTGTTTTGTTTGTGTTCTAGGATTAATGACATCAAAAAAAGATAGTGCTTCAGAATCAACACTTTCATTGCCTCCTGGTGAAGAATTGAAAACTGGAGCAGAGAAAGATGGTAATATAATTTATAACTTCTATTTTCAAAACTTAATTTACTGATTGAACTTTAAAATAATACAGTGATTTAGCTTATATGAGGCTAAAGTTTAAAGTTTGTAAGGGAAGAATCATTACAGTAAAAATTTATCCTTAAAAATCCCCTAAGCAGCTCATAATAAAGTGTATATATGTACACACACACATTTTTTTTTGTATAAAATCCTGTGTTGTGATTCTTATGTACACTTAAATTAGAGAATTACTGGACTAGATTAAGAGAATAAAAGGAAATTCCATAGCGTAGATGTCTCGATAAAAGCAGTTAAAGTTGCCTTCAGCTGTCAAATCATTGGGTGAATAGAGCACAAATAGAAAATTCAAACGTATTCCTGCTTGCCTTCCGGTTAACTCAGAACATTTTAATATTAAGCTTTTGTTACCTTAAAAACACATGAGTATGTTTTTTACATAAATAAGATGTGATTCTACTAACTCACCTTAAGTGCAAGGTGAGAGACAGTGGTGGTTGGAATCGGTAGTTGGTCTAAGTCCGTGACATAACAGTGCTCTCCTATATAAAATTGTCATCATATAGTGCGGATCCTTTGGATCCGTAAAACTGCTTGGGCTATAAAATCTTGTATGTATGAACTACAGTATATTTCGATGAAATCAGGCATTTAATTCAACACTAGTTAATCCACAACTGAGGAAGCTAAGTGGAGAGTTTCAGAAGGATTTACCTGGAAAAGCATCTCATTGGTTCACTTCTGATTTCCCACCCTCTGATGTATTCTTTTCCTGTACCGTTCTAGTTACCCTGCTTGCATCCATCAGCAGCTCCTCCTCCACATCTTCTTTGGAGCACAAACAGAGTCACTCCAGGAAACTGAATGCAAGTGGCAGTAACAAGAAGACAGTGAGCAAAAGCCCTTCCGTCTCATCTAGAGCCAGTGCCGGTATCTATGGCTTTTTCAACCAGGCTTTCTTGGTGTTTTTTATCTTGGTTTGTTTGTAAGTAGCTTTGCTCTTTTTAAATGTGTAGAAGGAACCCTTGACTTCAGTCAGATTGAACTACTTGTCCCTTCCCTGTCTCCCCCCAGCCCCCTACCTCCTTCCCCTTCGTCAGCATACTCTGGATCTCTCTGCCTTTCCCTCATGCTCCTACCATTTTTCCTTGTCTGGATTGACTTCTTCTCTTCCTCATGTATCTATGGACTCTAGCCCCTGTAAGGTTCATATTAGAGCTTTATGATAGATCTTCAGATACTTGGAAACTATACGGTCTGTTCTCTTTCTTTACTTATCTCTTTTCTAATCTAAACCTAATAATAATAACTAACATGTCAATACATGTTGTTTACTATTTCAGGTACTATTAAAGGAATTTTACATACCTTATTTCATTTAATTCTCAAAATAAACCTATGGAGTAGGTACTATTATGATCATCTTCAATTTATGAATGAGGAAACCGAGGCTTAGGGAGGTTAGGCATTGGTGCACTGTGGCAGCTTCTAAGTGCACACCTGGGCTTCACCCGCAGGTCCAGGTCCATCTGACACTTTGCTGCTACCAGCCTCTGTCTCAAGTACCTTCAGCTCTTCTTCATGCTGTAGGGTCCCCAGACCCTTTCCAGCCTGCTGGTAGAGAGCTGAACCACTGCCTCTCAGTACAAGTCCAGTCTGAGGCTACTCATGCAGTTTTGGTGACCACACTATGTCATTGGCTCAAACAGAGCCTTATGCTAAGTCTCTTCGTTTTGTGGCTTGACATAGGACTTTACATTTATTTTCATTTAATTTAATGTTTGAATTTTTATCCCTCTAAATTTTGTTTTTTACATCTTGTGTATAGCTTTTTCACACACTTTTGTGTTATCTTCTTATTTAAAAAGCATGCTTTCTCTATTTTTAGCCAAGTCATTGTTTAAAACTGTGTAGGAGAGGTTGACAGTGATAACCTTTTTAACTTGCTGTGAAGCCTGTATGATCCCATTCAGTCCACATTTCTTCAGTTATGTGTAAGGATATATAAAACACGTTTTCTTGTTGAAATCAACATATATGTTGAATTTACTGCAGTTCAGTTATTTACCTGCATAGAAAGAAAATGAAGCCACTTTGGCATAACTTATTTTTTATTTATTTATTTTTAAAAATTGTTTTATTTATTTATTTTTGGCTGTGTTGGGTCTTCGTTGCCGCGCGTGGGCTTTCTCTAGTTGCGGCGAGCGGGGGCTGCTCTTCATGTGGTGTGCGGGCTTCTCATTGCGGTGGCTTCTTGTTGAGGAGCATGGGCTCTAGGCGCGGGGGCTTCAGTAGTTGTGGCGCGCAGGCTTAGTAGTTGTGGCTCGCAGGCTCAGTAGCTGTGGCACATGGGCTTAGCTGCTCTGCGGCATGTGGGATCCTCCTGGACCGGGGCCCAAACCCATGTCCCCTTCATTGGCAGACGGACTCTTAACCACTGTACCACCAGGGAAGCCCATAACTTATTTTTAATGAGCCTCATAGTAATTACTAGATTCTTTTTCTAATACTTTTAATACTTGTGCTGAACCAGTATTTTATTGTAGAAAATGTTCATGACAGGATTTTTTTTTTTCTTTAAGATACTTTATGGTATGGGGGAAAAAAACCCAAACAAACCCTCGGTAGTAACACTGATGTAATAAAGTTAAAAGTTGAGGCCCTAAAAGTGGAGAATCTGGAAATTTTGCTTGACTATTTATTTTCTGAATAGATTCCTCTTCCCTTGAAACCCGTTTCTCTTTAATGCTGTGAGGAACAGAGGTGAAAAGATGTAGTGATGTAGCAATCCTGTCTGTCCTCATTTTATTTACATTTTAAGGCCCTCTTCATTTGGAATTTGGGCTTTTGACATTGACTTGATTTTAAAATTTATGTGTGGGTATGGAATTATCTTTTTTACCCTTTATTTAAGGTAGTTCTAGTTCTAGTATGTAGGTAAGCCTACATACTTAACCTTTTTTTCTTTTTATAAATTTGAGGGGTTTGTGGACCTAAATAATAGTAGAGGTGAAGAGAGTTATCAATTAGAGTGAGAAAGAGGTCCTTTTAAAGGGGGAGGGAGATGTGTGAGAGAAAGTTCCGAACCCCAGAGATGTTTCCTTAAGAAAGTATTGCTAGAGTGAGTAGATATTCCACTTTCTCTGTCGGTTTGCATTTGGGGTAGATGTGGACTGCAGAGGGTGGACATTTTGGGGAAGCTAAGGACAGAGGATTAAGGAGAAAGAAGAGCAGAAAGAAGGGATTGGGAGATGGGAGAGGTTGGGGAGGACGTCTGTGAGCTCAGCCCCACTGCAGTCCACGTTGAACTCTCTGTCCTTGGTCCGTCGTCTGCAGGCAGCGTGGGGACAGACGTGAGAGTTTCTGGTCACAGGGTCAGGGTTTTAAGTCAGGTGTGCCACCGACTCCTATGAACACCATGTCTTCATTAATTCCTGAGTTTGTTTCTTATCTATGATTATAATTCTCATGAAAAGCGCTTTGTAAACCGTGAAGTGCTTGGGAAATGTTAGTTCTTTTGAGGGCCAAGGACGTTTTAGTGTACACTTGATCCAGACCTTCCTTCTCCCTGAGTTTGTGTTCCTCATTTGTTACCATGTTCTTAGTTGCTCCCTGTTAACAGTCTGACTTACCCTCTATCCCACACCCTCACGCAGGGTTCCCTAGGCTTTCTCAGATGACAGCCACTCAAATCTGTTCATGGACTGATGGGACAAGCCTCAGGGGCCCACCTCTTCTCTGTTGTAATTGAACAGCTTTCAAGACAGTGTTTCTCCAGGACTTCTGACGTTCAGTAGTGGGAGTTGCAGGCTTTAGGTTTGAATCAAGGTCTGGGCAGGGAGTGCTTTTGTTTCTAATAAGGAAATCAATTTGGGGTAATTGGAATCTTATAGCAATTTCACTTCTAAATTACGTTTGTGTATGTATCATTTACACTGAGTCCCACTGAACTACTATGATTCTAGCATTTTACTAGAATAGGGATTGGTGGACTGTAGCCCATGGGGCAAGTCCAACCTACCACCTATTTTTGTGAATAAAGTTGTATTGGAACATGTTGTGCCCATTTTGTCTGTCTGCTGTTGTGCTATGTCAGCAGGGTTGAGTAGTTGTGCAGAGTAGTTTGGCTTGCAAAGCCTGAAGTATTCACTGTGTGGCCCTTTACAGAACAGGTGTGCTGACCTCTGTTCCAGTAGAGAGTGCCACCAGGAAGTCAGGGTAAAGTTGATACTTCACCAGGAATCCTGTGTAAGTTCCTGTGGCAATGATTGTCTCAGGAAACCCTTCAGATTTCTTTTGAGTAGCTTTACTTCACATGTGAGAAACACAACTTAGATGCTGTGTGTAAGGAAAGGCAGCATATGTTGAAATCTCCAACTAACTAGACTGGTTAGAATAAATAGTAGTTTTTCGGCTTATGTGCTTTTTTGAGTTTCCCTTTGTTTTTTCTCTTTTCCTGCCCCATCCCCTTCCCCAACCAACCCCAAAACAGGTTTGAATTCCTCAGCAACATCTGTAGCAAATAATGCACGCTGTGAAGGAGAACTCCGCCTTGGAGATAGGGTGTTGGTGGTAGGCCAGAGAATTGGTACCATTAAGTTCTTTGGGACAACAAACTTTGCTCCAGGTAACTCATCTGTATAGTCTTTGCTCAACTTGAATTCTTTAGATAACAAAAGGTTTAAAATTTTACATGTGAATAAAACTTACAGAGAATTCTTGATTAATAGTTCTTGTGGGTGGTAGCTATGGTGCAGAAAATGGAAAACATTGATTCAAATGCAGACTGTTTTTACTCAGGTTGATTGTTACTTATGAATTTTTCTTGCCATTTGTGTTTTAAATTGTCTAAAGTTAAAATTAGTTGTTACTCTCCAGTTTTACTCTCACTGATTGCCAAGTGTGCTAAATAACAGAGAAAACATTTTAGGATTAGATTTGTGCTAAACATAATCTTGAAAATGAGTGGATAATGAGTTTACTGCAAACAGCTTTTAACAGAGTGGCTTGGAGAGAAAAGTAAACAAAGTGGTTCAAAGGAAAATGAAAAACGTTTGCATACTCTGGGATCTTAAAAATGCATGTTTGTGTATTTATATATTCATTCCAATCTAGGCTTAACAGTGTGTTTCCAAAAGTAAAGATTATCTTTCTTTTATATTTTCAGTGATTGTAATTTCAAACAGAAGCCAGTTGAATAAAACCATGTTTGTATTTTTAAATAGCAATATGCTGTTTTGACACATGGTGGCATTGCAGCATTTTAGGAAACGGTTACCTAGAACACTGATTTTTTTTTAAAAGTTTGTAGCCTTCTGTCAAGAACTCTGAAGGATCTGAGATTTTACTCTATTTGCAAGTTAACAAGTTGGATTGCCATGGTTTCATAGATGCTGGCAGAAGATGCTGGCTCCTGGGTCAGCGATAGAGGACCTCAGTGCTCTCTGCAATAGTGGTAGCCAAAGTGGCAGCATTTTCTTCTGTTTCCTGAGCCCCAGTTCCCAGAGGATGAGATAGGGAGGGCCAGGTGACACCTGTACACCCAGTGGTTTATGCTATAGGAGAGGAGCCCCGAGCTTAAGGAATCTGAACCTTTGTACTAGACAGTAAGCATGCCTGTCTTTTGTGCCGGGGGAGACTCTGTCTCCATCCCCCAAGGCCATCTTCTCTACAAACATCCATGAAAAGACAGTCAGTGCCTCTGTCCATAAGGCCTGTAGAAACATGGAGAATTGTCTCCCAACACATTTTTGTTTCATTAGTACCATTTATAATTGCAGTCCAACTACTAATGGATTGGAGATGGGCTATATGTTTTATAATTCATGTCTCTCTTAGGGCACCAGCTAGTAATTGAGATTAGTTAGAATGTTCTTAATATGGTCCTCAAATAAAAACCTAGGAATCCCAAAGGTAGGTTATTTTTCCACAATCACCATGTCTTCTGAGTTTCCTTTCTCTGGTTTTATTAAACAAGGCTTGAACGGTTTGTTTTGTTTGGATGCAGTTGTTTTAGGTTGACTTTTAATTTTTAAACTCCTAGTGTAGAGCATTTAGAAATTTGAGAAGTAATAAGCAAATATAAAAGTTGGAAACTTTTCATTAAAGTCCTTCTTCTCTTTCAGAAAGAAGTAGCGTATATTTTTTGTGGCATCAAAATTTAGATCAATCGGTTCTGTAGGACAGTGGTAACATCTAGGCTTTTTATAGATGATAAGATCTAGACCTGACAGAGGGCATGTTTAGCCCCTTCAGCATGTTTATCAGTGCCACCTCTGAAAGAAAGTTGCCATTTACATGGGAAGATGTCCATTCCTCACCACTACCAGACAGTGTGCAGTCACTATTGTTAACACTTGCCATAATGCCTTCCGGCTGTGTGCTACACACTTTCAGGAGTTACATGGTAAACATGTAGCAGTGATACGGTGTATTAAAATGGGAAAATGCAAAAATTATATAGGAAAGCATCAAAGGCAGAAGGAAGTAAAACTGGGAAAATTATAACCGTGGCACTCAGAAATAACAATGGCAGCCAGAGTAACCCAGTTAGCGACATTCAGAAATGCGATGACTGAGCATTAGTATGGCTGAGCAGTGGGTTTGTATACCTCACTCTGTACCTGTGCAGGGTAGGACTGTTTAAGTATAAAAGACAATTACATGCATTACGTTAGTCTTTTCAACTCAAACTCCAATATCGGGAATGGACTGAGGTATCATCTAAGTAAGAGGAAAACGTAAGAGGAAAAAAATTAAGAACTTCCAGATTGTCATTTTAGAGGTTATATAATTGACTCTTTGAACTATTAATCTGAAGGGAACACTATTTTTGTATTTTGTCATTTGTAATAAGTTTCTCAATATCTATATCCTTATTTTTTTTATTTGATACTGATTCTAAGAGACCACATACAATTACTATTGTATTCTACTTTTAAATTAAAAAATGAGTGGACTGTCAGGTACTTTTAACTGAACTGGAGGTACCCTCATCCAGAGCCATTACTCTAGGAGTATATGTCCATTTATCTAATATTTGCCACACTAAAAGCAACCTCACTATTTTAATTTTATGCTCTCTAGAAAAGGAAATCCTATTACTCTCCTCAGAGTGGGCCCTTTTAAATACTTAAAAGCCTTTTAGAAAATTATTCCTATTAACTAACCTAAATCTTTTCATTTAGGTTAAAAATGATTTTTTTTTTCTTTCCTGGGTAGGGAAAAAATGAAAGAAAAAGAAGAGTCACCATGAAGTCTAGTCATATTTTCCATATTATTTTTGTCCCCCTTTAATTATTTCAGAACTGTTTGTGGTATTCTAATACTGGAAGAGTAAAATGAAAAGATTGCATATTCATTTTATGATTTATACATCTCAGTATCATGCTACACTGCTCTCAACTTAAACAGACCATACTACCGAGTTAAGGACAGTTTCTTATTGTAGCTTTTAGATATATTTTGGTCATACACTACTTGTATAATAGCTAATCCTTGCCAAATTTGTGTTTGTGCATTTTATCTTTCTCCCCTAATGTACAACTCTGTAATTATGTTTGTAAAATGTTTTTCTAGTTCATTTTTCAAATTTTGTTTTACAATTTTGTCATTTGAAAGCTTAATGATCGTGAGGATTTTGGTCATTTATGAAAATGTTAAACCATCTAGACTTTGGGTTTGTGTAATAGCATAACAATTTTGGATACAGTGCAGATGCTTTTAAAATCCCATGTTCTTGTTCTAGGATATTGGTACGGGATAGAGCTTGATAAACCCCACGGCAAGAATGACGGGTCCGTTGGAGGTGTGCAGTATTTTAGTTGTTCCCCGAGATATGGAATATTTGCTCCCCCGTCCAGGGTACAAAGGTGAGAAACAATGGAATGTACACTCTTCACAAGAACTTTTCGTAATGTGCAGTGGGTTACAGTTAGAGTCCGTAATTTTATAGTAAAGACATGCCCTGACTATAGCCCACGTCTTCTTTCAAGGGGTTAACCAACCACCTTCTCCAGAGGCAAGGCTCGTGGAAGCTAAATTTGCTTTGCTGAGAATTTGCAATTTTAAAAACCTCCTTTATTCCTCATTTGCAAACCCTGTGAGTACATGTAGGCTATTAGGAGTGGTGTTTGCCGCTCTGAACAGTGAGCGCAGCAAGCTTCATCTGTCACGCAGACAAAAGTAAAAATGCTCCTTGATTGCTTCAGTCACATCCTAACCACGTTAAATTTCCTGCCAGCAGGCACCCCATTCATTCTCCTTTAAACCTAATGGAACCAAAATGGCTTTTTCCTCTGATTTCTTTAGTTTTCAAAAATAGATAAGCAGTAGATCTTTGGGGGAAGTGAAGCTTCAAGGATTTATATATAATATACCTCCCCGGTGTTTCTTCTTAAGATAGTACACTTTTGTACCAGCTCACTCTGTTTTTAAAAAAAAAAGTTGAGCAGAAGTGAGTCCTCATGAAATTCCAGGTACTGTTGTGTAAAATGACTTAATGTGCTGAAAGAAGTTGGCTTGGTATGCTTTTCAGTGGATGGGAAATGGGATACTCATCTTTAAATAGGAAATAACATGTATGGTATAGTCACATTCATGAGAATAGATCTATGATCTCAACCTGGGAGTCCCATCTTGTTCCCTTCCAACTAGACTGTGTGACTGCCTCCTGGCAAATTTAACAGTTTTTATATCCATTTTCTTTCTCACTTTGTTTTTCTTATTGAATAATTACATGTAATTTTTGTATTCTTTTCCTTCTTCTATGATGTACTTAGTATAATTCTTTTCTTATTATTTATGATTTTATAACATTTAATGTATAATGCTTTTCAGTTTATAAAGTACCTTCAATTAAATGTTGTTTCATTTGATCCTAATAAGTATTTGGTCAGGTGAGCTGGAAAAGAATGACTACAGATGGTCCCTGACTTACAGTGGTTCAGCTTATGATTTTTTGACTTTATGGTGGTGCAAAAGTGATAAGAATTCAGTAGAAACTGTATTTCACATTTTAAATTTTGATCATTCCCTGAGCTAGCGACGTGCAGTACAGTATTCCCTCGAGACGCTGCACAGGGCAGCAGCAGCTCCCAGTCAGCCGCGTGGTCACGAGGGTGAACAGCCAATACATTTACGACCCTTCTGTACCAATACAAGCATTCTGTTTTTCACTTGAAGTGCAGCATTCAATAAATTACATTTTTCAGCTTAAGATGGGTTTATTGGGACGTAACCCCACTGTAAGTTGAGGAGGATCTGTACAAATAGTTACTGAGCATTTAGTAAGAGGTGGGCTCCGTACCATGTACTTCATAAATCTCCCCCAGGCCCAGTGAGGTATAAGGTAATATGATTATTCCTATTTTGCAGGTGAAGAAAAGTTACAAGAGATACAGTAGCTTTGCTAAAGCCCTATAGCTACTGTAGGGAACGAAAAACTTGTCCTGTCTATGAATTACACTGACAACAGATAGATGAACAGGAGAAAAATCACGCACACTTATTAAATGTTAATTTTACATGCATGGGGGCATCACAGAAAGCAGTGAACGCCCAAAGTAGTGGTGAGATTGGAGAGTTTATAGACCATCTCAATAGGGGAAAGGCAGGGGGAGAAGGGCCACTTGTGGGGGAGCAGATGATGTTAGAAAGATTAGTGAGCCCTTAGGAAAGTGGATGGGGATATGATAGTCTGCGACAGTGTCTGTCTGGGTGTGGTGTTAACTCCTCACGTTCTCTCCTGTGATGAGAGTCAGTCTTCTCCGCTTGATGAAACTCCTGGGAAGCGGATTTATGACAATTCAGTTCTTTTTTGGGAAGATCTGTTTTAGGCAGATAAGGGGAGTTCAGAGAAAGCCTCTTCCTGCATTTGTTGATTCTCAAATATCTTTAGCTCAAAATAATCCTTGCACCAGAGTGGCATGTTTCGGGTGGGGTATTTTGATCTCGCACAGTAGTTAATGGTGGAGCTGGACTCAGCCCAGGTTTGTTATTTTGCTGTTGTTTTTTTCCTAAGCCCTTGCTTTTAGGCAGTTTGCTGGGTTTTTTTGGTAGTCATTTTATAATGAAGAAAAAGAGGTAGTAGCTAGTGGCACTTACACGTGCTGGCACTGTTTTAAGTACTCTGTATGTATTGTTTACTGCTCTGCAGCAACCCTGTGTGTCAGGTACTGCACTTATCCCTATTTTACAGGTGGGGAGAGTAAGGCACAGAGAGGTTAAGTGAGTTGTGCAGTTGTACACAGCTCCCAAGTGGAGATTTGAGCCCAGATAGTCTAGTATCAGAATGTGTACTCTTAACCATCACCCTATAATGGTTAAAAGAGGCCCAGTGACTTTCTTTAGCACCTGTATCTTATAAATGATTGATTGGGGAATAAGATCCATACTGAGTCACCCACCAGTCAGTCTTCTGGGTTCTCATATTACTTTGAACAAATCTTCATTAACACATTGCTACAGTCTCTCATAAGTTTTATTTGTCTCCTAGTCATGAGGACTGGGGTTCTCCGTTTCATGTTTGCTTACCCAAGGAACACAGTTTGGCATGTTGTATGCACAGTAAATATTGATCAAATTTTGTTCAGTGTTTTTTATGCTGTAACAGCTTTCTTCTCTGTTATATTGTGAAGCCTCTTTCTCCTGGTTTTATCTTCTTTTTCTTGCTTTGTTTATGGAACACACATTTTTTACTTTTTTTTTGCCATCTATTTGGTCTTCTTTAAGGTGATTCCTTTAAAAGCAGCCCCTCGTCTTAGAAGAAGCAGGGCTCTCTCTCTAAAGGAACTGCTGTCTCTATCCAGCTGTCTTCCTGTCATCTTCTGATTGTCTCATTCATCATCATCAAATACTATTAAGTGTCTTTTAGCACTTTGTGCTGTGCTAGGCGTTCTATAAGTAAATAAAACAGACATGGTGCCTGATTTTGAGGAGTTTCTAATTTAAACCAGCTTTGGAGCTCTTTAAAGATAACACTGATATTCAAGAAGGAAGAATTTTAAACTAGGGACTCCTGAGAGAACAGTCAGTCACATAGTGACCAATCACAACCTCACCTTGCATTGCACTCCTGCCCAGATTGTAGCTGGCCTTTAAAAAATTTTTTTTTTTTAATAGTTCCATTAAAAAATGTGCCTCCTGGGCTTCCCTGGTGGTGCAGTGGTTGGGAGTCTGCCTGCCGATGCAGGGGACGCGGCTTCGTGCCCTGGTCCGGGAGGATCCCGCGTGCCGCGGAGCGGCTGGGCCCGTGAGCCATGGCCGCTGGGCCTGTGCGTCCGGAGCCTGTGCTCCGCAGCGGGAGAGGCCACGACAATGAGAGGGCCGTGTACCGCAAAAAAAAAAAAAAAATGTGCCTCCTGTCCCAGAATGCACATGGTACTTTGCTCTGCTTGAATGGCTTTCTACTATCACCCAAGTATCATCTAGTTAATGCTTTGTCTTCTATTAACTTATATATCAACCAATATTACTTTAGAGAAATTCTAAGACACTGACTGGATCTAATCTTTCTCTCTCTCTCTCTGTCTATTTTTTGCTCAAGTGGTTTTTATCGGCATAGCATTAATTTTCTTATTCTCAGTTCATACCATTCCATACTTATTACTAATGAACTGATCACTTTTAGAATTAAGTTCTCAGCTCTCCATCACAGCTTAATTCAAGTATCTGTCCTCTTCATCATATTCTTTGCATTCATTAGTCTCTCATTGATTGCTGTGTATTGTATATCTTGTGAAAATGATGCATGTGAATTGCAAGATGAAATTGCAAATATTGTAAGAGGTGCAGGATTTCTTTATGGTAACAAAGTGTGCTGATGCAAGTGATTGATAGAATAAAGACTGCAGATTTAGGTCAGTAAACAATTGGAAGAAAATAAGACTGTTATAGGATTGGCTTTTTAAAAATAAGAATGATTTGTGTATCAAAGAAATAGACCTATCGGGAACGTGACCTTTATGATTGTGCTTAGAGTCAAGTATAAAATAAAACATGTTGAATCATATTAGTCAGTTTTATCAGAAAAATCACATATATACACAAACTCAGCTGATGTTTTTTCAATGTAAAAATGTGGTATTTTTACAGTTATAACCTAACATTTGTTAAATTCAACATAAAATAAATTTTTCACATTTTTTTAGTTTCATCTTTGAAAATAAAGCTCCAAAGAAGCAAAGTCAGGCCCCTATTTGAAATGAATTCACCTGAAGTTGACTTTCTATGTACTTACTATGCTTATGTAACAAGGACCTCTTCTGTCTGATTATTGCCTGTCTGTGGTGCTAGATTGAAGTTCATCCCTGGCTCGTGATAGATGCTTAGTAAATTCTTGTCGAAACGAGTGAAATAAGAAATAACCATTGGTGTGAAACCCTCAGTTAAGCACCAGTCTTAAATCTGAAGACCAGCTACTTCTAATGAGGTTTGCATTACTTGTTTTATTCACAGAGTAACAGAGTCCCTGGATACTCTTTCAGAAATTTCTTCAAATAAACAGAATCATTCTTATCCTGGTAAGATTACACTGTTTTATGTTCTTAATAATTATTTCGTTGCTTTTATTCATTGAAAAAAATTTTTGTAAAGTATATATGTATACAAAACAGTATATGAAATATATTTGTATAGTTCCTGTAATCATAAACAACATCTATTACCCACCCCATAGCCAAAGATGATGATTACCTGTATGTCCTATAGAAACCCCTGAGTATCCCCTGAGTCTCATCTGCCTCCCTTTTCATATACTCTGTCTTCAGGTTATGCATCTTGAGTTTTATGTTAATTATTCCCTTGATTTTCTTTATGTCTATCCCCCATAGATAGATATGTCAATAAATAATATATGTTTAGTTTTTTTTAACATCTTTATTGGAGTATAATTGCTTTACATTGTTGTGATAGTTGCTGCTGTATAACAAAATGAATCAGTTATACATATACATATATCCCCATATCTCTTCCCTCTTGCGTCTCCCTCCCTCCCACCCTCCCTACCCCACCTCTCTAGGTGGTCACAAAGCACAGAGCTGATCTCCCTCTGCTATGCGGCTGGCTGCTTCCCACTAGCTATCTGTTTTACATTTGGTAGTGTATGTATGTCAATGCCACTCTCTCACTTCGTCCCAGCTTACCCTTCCCCCTCCCCGTGTCCTCAAGTTTAGTTTTGATTGTTGTTTGCTATGCTATTTAGTGTTCCATTAAAATACATTATTCATTCTATATTTGATGGATATTTGGGTTATATCCTGTTTTTAACTATTAGAAACTATGCCATTGTGCACAGTTGCAAAAGTTTCTCCAGGATTGCCAGGCATGGGATATCCATATCTTCAGTCTTCCTGGGTATGCCAAACTGTTCACATGGGCAGTGGATGAGAGTCTCTGTCACTCCTCACCTCACCAACAGTAGTCTTGTTTGCCCATCTGATGGGTGTAAATGGTAATCTCCTTGTGGTTTTAATTTGCATTTTTCAGATTACAGATGAGGTTGGGCCTGTTTCCATGTTTATGGACCACATACATTTCCTCTTCTATGATGTGCCTATTCACGTCTACTGCCCATTTTTCTTTTGGTTGGTTTGTTTTTATCTTATTAATTTGTAGGTTTCTTTATACATTTTGGACACTAATATTTCGTCAGTTTTGTTTGTTGCAAATATCTTTCCCAGTTTTTGACTTGTCTTTTGCCACCCCCTCCCCTTCCTTTTTTGGCATCTTTTGATGAGCAGAAGTTTTTAATTTTTAAGCAGTCAAAATAGCAAACCATTATGCTTTTGCATGTTTTGTGACTTGTCTTTTCATTGTCTTAACAGTGTCTGTCACAGAGTGGAAGTTTTTAATTTTAATGAAGTCCAAGTTATCAATTTTTTCTTTCATGACTTGTGCTTTTGGTGTTGTATCAAAAATGTCACCACCAAACCCAAGGGTACCGTGATTTTCTCCTATGTTATCTCCTAGAAGTTCTGTAGTTTTGTGTTTTACATTTATATCTATGATTCATTGAGTTATTTCTTGTGAAAGGTGTAAGTTGATGTCTAGATTCATTATTTTGCATGTGAATGTTTAGTCGTTCCACCATATTTGTTGAAAAGGCTATCCTTTCTCCATTGAATTGCCTTTGCTCTTTTGTCAAAGATCAGTTGACTGTGTTAGTGTGGGTCTATTTCTGGGCTCTCTATTCTGTTCTGTTGATCTATTTGTCTTTTTCTTTTGCTAATACCACACTGTCTTGATTACTGCAGCCGTGTAGAAATTCTTCAAGTTTAGTAGTGGACTTTGATCTTCTCCCTCAATGTAGTGCTGGTTATTCTGGGCTTTTTGCCTTTCTATATAAACTTTACAATGTGTTTATTGATGTCTACAAAATAATTTGCTGTATTTTGATTGGGATTACATTGAATGTATAGATGAAATTAGGAAGAACTGATGTCTTAACAGTATTGAATTTTCCTATCCATGGGCATGGAATGCTTGTCCATTTATTTAGATCTTTGATTTCTTCCATCAGAGCTTTATAATTTTCCTAATATAGATTCTATACATGTTTTATTAGATTTATACCTACCTGTTTCTTTTTTTTTTTTTGGTGTTAATGTAAGTGTTATTGCTTTATAGTAATTCTTTTTACCTTGTATCAGCCTTCCTGTGGTTAAGTACTTGCCTAAAAAATCTTTTTCTAGCCATTGCCTTAATCTTTCTATGTTCTCATGTTTTTGGAATATCTTTTTTTTTTTTTTTTTGTGGTATGCGGGCCTCTCGCTGTTGTGGCCTCTCCTGTTGCTGAGCAGAGGCTTCGGACGCGCAGGCTCAGCGGCCATGGCTCATGGACCTAGCCACTCCGCGGCATGTGGGATCTTCCTAGACCGGGACATGAACCCGTGTCCCCTGCATCGGCAGGCGGACTCTTAACCACTGTGCCACCAGGGAAGCCCCTGGAATATCTTCTAAATAGAATATAACTGGATTTTACTTTTTTTAGAAAAAGACAACCTTTGTCTTTTAATCTGAGTTTCACCTATTTGCGTTCATTGTAATTAGTAATATATTTGTATTTATTTATGTTATTTATTTGTTTTCTAATTTTTCAACTTTTTTGTACTTAAATGTTTTTCTTTTTTGACTTCATTCTGGTTATATTGCTACCCCCTCTTTTTTCCATTTAACTTTTTACTTGTATAAAAATTACATTCTATGAATATGCTTCTTAGTAATTACTCTAGGTACTTTGACATACATACTTAACAAAGCCTAAAGTTAATCATTATGTTTACTCTCTCTCAAATAATAGGAAATCCTTAGAAACTGAGTTTCTATTTTGTTGCCCTCACAAATTTCACATTATTATAATAGTTTTTATATAATTGATATTTATTTAATTTGCTCATGCATATCAATATTTACCGATATCTTTAGTCATTAATCCTCAGAACTTACACTTGAAATCATTTTGTTTCTACCTCATCTATATTCTTAAATTTTTTTTAGAAAGGGTCTATTGGTAGGAAACTCAGTTTTTGTCTGTCTTTTCTAATGATAATTTTACTGAGTAAAAGTAAAAATTGATGCAATTTTTATTATAGTTTGAAAGCTGTTTTCTCCCTGTACATTGACAATATAATTCTTCTGCTTTCTGTCTTCTGTCAAATTTTTGAGAAATCACCTATCAGTCTGTCTAATCCATACCATTGTAGGTGGTTTATCTTTGCTTTTTGACTGCTTTTAAAGGTCTTCTCTAGTTCCTTTATGTTGTACAGTTTTGCTATGATTATGTCTAGGTGGAGGTTTCCCTTTGTTTATTCTGTTTGGCATCTTGGGTCTTCCTGGATCTCGGAATTAGTATCTTTGATTAATTCTGTAAAATTCTTGCCCACATACTGAAAATATTTGTTCCTTCATGCTCTTTATTATTTCCTTCCAAAACTCTGATGAGTAGTATAGTCCACTTTTTCACTTTCCCATGCCTCGTTCATATTTTTCACAACTTTGTCTCTCCGGACTGCATTCTGGATATCTTCAGAGTTATCTTTCTGTTTCTTGATTCTTTCTTCTGCTATGTTTATTCTACTGCCTAATTCAGCTGCAAAGTTTTTTAATTATAAATTTTTCATTTTTTTTCTTTTTGCAAGTCTGTTTGGTTGTTACTTATTGTCACTTATTCTTTCCCTACATTCTCAAGTTTTTCTTTTATGCTATTAAACATTTTAAATATTGTTACTTTTTATGTTTAATAATTCAGTATCTGAAGTCTTTGTGAGTCTGATTCTGCCATCTGTTTCTGTTGAGCCTAACTTGTGGCACCTTCTTTCCTTGTGAATTTTGTAATTTATTGTTGTGAAATGCTTATTTTACTTAGAATTTAATGTATGGGAATTCTTTTAAGCCTGGGTTGATGCCTCTTGAGAAGATTATACAGGCATATCTTGTTTTATTGTGCTTTGCTTTTTTTTGCTTCTCAAATACTACATTTTTTACAAATTGAAGGTTTGTGGCAACCCTTCATTGAGCAAGTCTGTTGGCGCCATTTTTCCAACAGCATTTGCTCACTTTATGTCTCTGGGTCACATTTCGGTAATTCTCACAATATTTCAAACTTTTCCGTTATTATTATATTTGTTATGGTGTATCTGTGATCGGTAATCTTTGATGTTAGTATTGTAATTGTTTTGGGGCGCTATGAACTGCATCCATATAAAATGACAGAGTTAATCGATAAATGTGTATGTTCTGACTGCTCCACCAACTGGCTATTACTCCATCTCTTTCCCTCTCCTCCTCCCTGAAACTCAAAAATATTGAAAGTAGGCCAATTAATAACCCTACAGTGGCCTCTGAGTGGAAGGAAAAGTTGCATGTCTCTCACTTTAAATCAAAAGCTAGAAATGATTAAGCTTAGTGAGGAAGGTATGTCAAAAGCAGAGATAGGTCCAAAGCTAGCCTCTTGTACCAAACAGTTAGCCATGTGTGACTACAAAGGAAAAGTTCTTGAAGGAAATCAAAAGTGCCACTCTGGTGAATGCACAAATGGTAAGAAACAGCCTTATTGCTGATACAGAGAGAGTTTTAATGGTCTGGACAGAAGATCAAACCAGCCACATAATTCCCTGAAGCCAAAGCCTAATCCAGAGCAAGGCCCTAACTTTCTTCAATGCTGTGAAGGCTGAGAGAGGTGAGAAAGCTGCAGAAGAAAAGGGTTGAAGCTAGCAGAGGTTTGTTTATGATATATAAGGAAAGAAGCCATCTCCATAGCCTCAAAGTGCAGGGTGAAGTAGCAAGTGCTGATGTAGAAACTGCAGCATGTTATCCAGAAGATCTAGCTAAGATCATTAATGAAGGTGGCACCACTACACAATGGGTTTTCAGTGTAGATGATACAGCCTTCTACTAGAAGAAGATGCCTTCTAGGACTCTCATTGCTAGAGAAGGGAAGTCAGTGTGAGGCTTCAAAGGAGAAGCTGACCTTCTTGTTAGTGGCTAATGCAGCTGGTAACTTTAAGTTGAAGCCAGTGCTCATTTACCATTCTGAAAATCCTAGGGCCCTTAATAATTATGTTACATTGGGACTTCTCTGGTGGTGCAGTGGTTGAGAATCCACCTGCCAATGCAGGGGACACGGGTTCTAGCCCTGGTCCGGGAAGATCCCACATGCCGCGGAGCTACTAAGCCCATGGGCCACAACTACTGAGCCTGCGCTCTAGAGCCCGAGAACCACAAGTACTGAGCCCACGTGCCACAACTACTGAAGCCCGTGTGCCTAGAGCCCGTGCTGCGCAAAAAGAGAAGCCACCGCAATGAGAAGCTCGCACGCCGCAACTAGAGACAAACCACATGCAGCAACAAAGACCCAACAGCCGAAAATAAATTTAAAAAATAATAAATAAATTTATTTAAAAAAAGAATTATGTTATATCTACTCTGCCAGTGCTCTGTAAATGGAACAATAAAGCCTAGAGGACAGCACATATATTTACAACATGGCTTACCGAATAGTTTAAGCTCACTGTTGAGACCTACTGCTCAGAAAAAAAAAAAGATTCCTATCAAAATATTACCATTGACAATGCACCTGGTCACCCAAGATCTCTGATGGAGATGTACAATGAGATTAATGTTGTTTACATGCCTGCTAACACAACATCCATTCTGCAGCCTATGGGTCAAGCAGTAATTTTGAAACTTCCAACTCTTAGTATTTAAGAAATACTTTTCGTAAGGCTATGGCTGCTATAGACAATGATTGATTCTTCTGATGGATCTGGGCAAGGTTCATTGAAAACTTTCTGAAAAGGATTCACCATTCTAGGTGCCGTTAAGAATATTCGTGATTCATGGGAAGAGGTCAAAATATCAACGTTAATGGGAGTTTGGAAGACGTTGATTCCAACCCTCATGGACGACTCTGAGGGGTTCACGACTTCGGTGGAGGAAGTACCTGCAGATGTGGTAGAAATAGCAGGACAGCTAGAAATGGAGCCTGAAGGGGTGACTGAATTGCTGCAATCTCATCATAAAACTTGAACAGATATTGCTTCTCATGGATGAACGAGGAAAGTGGTTTCTTGAGATGAAATCTACTCCTGGTGAAGATGCTGTGAAGATTGTTGAAATGACGATAAAGGATTTAGAGCATTACATAAACTTAGTTGATAAAGCAGCAGCAGGCTTTGAGAGGATTGACTCCAATTTTGAAAGAAGTTCTACCGTGGGTAAAATGCTATCAAACAGCATCGCATGCTACATCGAGAAATTATTTGTGAAAGAAAGAGTCAGTTGATGTGGCACACTTCACTGTTGTCATGTTTTAAGAAATTGCCACAGACACCCCAGTTTTTAGCAAGCACCACCCTGATCAGTCAGGACCCTCACAAGCAAAAAGATTGTGACACCGAAAGCTCAGATGATGGATAGCAGTTTTTAGCAATAACGTATTTTAAAATTAAGGTATGTGCATTTTTTTTGTACATAATGCTACTGCACAGTTAATAGACTACAGTATAGTGTAAACAACTTCTAGATGCACTGGGAAACCAAAAAATTTGTGACTCGTTTTGTTGAGATATTTGCTTCATTGTGGTGGTCTGGAACCGACCCTGCGGTCTCTCTGAGGTGTGCCTGTGTTTACTTCTGCCAGTTGCCTAGAGGTGCTGCCAACTTTAGTTTATGTTCTCTGCAATGTTGTTGTTGTTGTTGTTATATTACACAGATAAAATGAATTTGGCTAACGATCATAAATTTTGAGGGGAGAAAATTTTGCTTTCTGCACAGTGGAGTTGACACAAGCTGCTTTCCTTTGTGTTCACCTGAGTGGTGCTTCATTTTGTTTCTCATTTAACTTTACACTGAAGATGAGCTGCTTGGCACCCTCACTTTTGTTAGGACCCCATCTTGGCAGGCCCCAGCTTCTCTGGAGGGCAGTGTAGTCCTGGGGTACAAGGTGGTTAGATTGCTTTGGGGGAAACCGGCCATGGTTTCTCTTTTTGGTTTTTGGCCTCTTTGGAATTGTGCCACTTGTATGAGGTCAACAGTATTTTTTTTTTTAATTATAGTTGTTTTAAATTATAGTTGCTTCATTCAAGAAATTCACTCAGCACATCTGGTGTGCCATAACTGCCAGAACTGGAAATCCCATTCTTTTTTAAAAACATCTTTTAAAAAATTTACCTTTAGTGAAGTCTTCTTCTTTTTTTTTAATAACTCTGTCATTTGGGGATGCCAACAATCATAAGCTCTGAAATTCATTGTTCAGAATTTTATAAATGGGGTCTATTTAGTGATAGTGTTTTTTTAAACCATTTTTATCCTTTTATTTTTTTAATACGATTTATCAAGATTATAATATTTGAGAGTAAAAAGACTAAGCTTTATCAATGTATAATTCGATTTCATTTGGTTTTCAGGAAAGTTTATAATAAAAACCTCCAAAAGTAATGTCATGATCTTAACTTATTCATGTAGTGCATAGTTTGATGAGCAAGGTAAGGTAACAATCATCAAGAAATCTAAACTCCTGTTACAATCTATATGCACTTATTTTCTTTGCTTTCTGTTTCCAAAGAAACACTTGGCAAAATAGAACATCTGTAGAAGAAATGATAAAAGATAACTTTTAACAAGGACTGTGAATTTGTGATTTATTTTTCCTCATCTGACCTTAACTTTCATATTTAGGTTTTAGGAGAAGTTTCAGTACAACTTCTGCTTCTTCCCAGAAAGAGATTAACAGAAGAAATGCTTTTGCCAAGTGAGTATTAAGAATATTTAGAAAAACACCTTTCAAGATGAACATGACAGGATTCTGTGAAGAAATAAAAGTGGGATTTTGTATCTTTTACATTGCGTGGTAGAATTTTAACACTTAGGAGAAAAGGTGTGATGAGTGTGTTAGTGAGAAGAGTTCTTCCTCCCTCCTCTGCAAGCTCAATTAAAAATGTCACCAGTGACTAAAAGTAGTATACGGGATATATTTTCAAAGAGGTTTAGTACTGTTAATAAAAGTTGGAGGAATTTACATTCTGTGTTATCATTGAATAGAGTGGACTGATTTTAAACTCTGTTTACTTGATTAGTCAGAGAATTGATTTAATATTTTGGGAAGTCCATAAAAGAAATGTCAGGCCTATTTGCATAAGGTAATCTTATTATTATTTTAACAAATACTCCTACTTCCTCTTGTAGAATATACTGCTCCCTTTTTCGTTGTTGTTGTTCCTTTGTAGAGAGAGTCTCCTTTTCTCTTTTTCATTTATATTGCTATTTATAGACCTCAGACCCAGTTTACTCCCCCTAATAGTTTTCTGAGACGTTTAGGAACTTTTTAACTTTTTGAGGAATATGAGGCTCTTCTAGGCTGATTAGGTTAAGGAGGTGTTTTTTGTTTGTTTTTTAAATTTTAAATCCTTCCAATTAATCTATGAACAATGCCCTGGGGGAAAAACGTCTAGCTCAGTAGGGAAGTGCACTAGTTGTGGGGCCCTAGAAGCCACTAGGAGTCATAGCCCATGCAAGAGAACTTGACGATCACATGAGCAACAGGCAGGTAGTTTATATAATAATCTGGCATGAAGTTATTGGAAGGCCTCGCAAAGATCTGAGGTTTCACTTGAGAACCCTGACGGGTCCTGAGGCACTGTTAGGTACTGTTTAGCAGAGTTGGGTGGGTTTTGTTTTGTTTTTCCCCTTCCTCAAAACCTCTATCAATTCTGAGATTTTAAAATTGGTCTCCTCACTTGAGTAGCTGAAAGAGTTTAAGGGCAATAACTTTATGCTCCAGTTTATTGAAGATATTCAAGAGTTCTTAGGCAGAATGGAGGAAATTGCTAAGAAGAGGCAAGCAGGATATAAAGGATTTTGAAGGGGGAAAGGTATCAAAATCAGTGTCAAGATGTTGGTGAGTGGAAGAACATGATACAAAGAAGCAAGGGAAGGAGAGAAATCTGAACCGTGGGAATCATACAGCAGGTATGGATATGTACAAGATGATCTGTTGACATGAGAAAATATCAGTACTTCTGTTGGTTTGCTTTGAAAATAAAAATAAATGAAGCTTTACTGATACTTCTACAGATTGACTCTAATACCTGTTTAAAAATATATATTCTTATTGAGGATATATAATCAATTTAAAACTTACTTAGCTTTTACTTAAACAACATGTGACCAGATGTTTGGTGATCAGTGTTATAAGAAACAAAAGAAAGACATTAGGTGTTTAGACTTTATGTCCTAGGAAACCTGTCCCTGATCTCAGGGGTAAGAAACATTGTAGTGATTGGATGACCTTCTGCTGAAGCGACAAAGTTGATTGTATATTGTGCTGTTTTTAATCTGGAAGCATGATGTATTCTGAAGAATGTAGGTTAAAAAATGAGTTTATTGACATTTATCAAGCCCTGTGCCACTTTCTTGTCTATTCATATGGAAATAAAAGATACTTCCAGAAGAAACCTGGAAAATATAGTCAGAGATGACGAAAATCCCTGCATAAGAAACTGGAAGGAATTGGGGCAAAGGGCATGTTTGCAAAAGAGGGCTGAGGAAAGGGAAGCAGCAGCCGGCTGCGCCGTTTTTGAGAAAGAGCAGATGTGCTTCTCCAGTTGGCTTATTGAGGTGGTGGTGATGAACACCTTCATTCAGAGGAAAAAATGATGGAGGGGGTGTTGGAAGCAATTCTTCTGTCTTCAGAATTCTTAGTATATCTAATACCAAGCATGGGAGTAATAAACACAGGGAGCTTGAGATGTTAGCATAGGTGTCACTGCCACCTGGTAGGCACAGGCATCCTGTCTCCCACCATCTGCATGCAGCCTGGGATCTGTAGCTCACCTGTCGCTACATCTCATCTCCATCATTACCAACTTAGCTTCTCCCCGCGTTTTCAGAGTGCATCTCCTGAGAGTCTCCATTGGGTCTTCTCTGTGGAACCCAGCCTGTCCACATGATGTATTTGGCCAGCTCAAATCTGTATGTCTTTGGGTAGAACTCATATAACCCAGTTGGCTGAAGGTTCCATCATTTCACGTCACATGTTCTCATTTTCTGCCTGTCCCTTAAAGCTTTTGAATTCTCAGGTGCGGAATGAAGTCCAGATTCATTGGCATAGCATGTACAGGCCTGCCTGTTTCTCTGGACTTATGTCTCATGGTAAAATCCTCACAAGTGACAATTTGCTAAACTCTCTGCGCTGTTCAAAAAAAATTTTTTTAAGTTATACGTAATATATTTTGCTCCCATGACTATGTCTGCTTCCCTTTTCTGTCTGCTCACCTGTCACATTTGTTCGGGTGTCACTTCCTCACTGAAGTGTCTTCCCTGGGACCTTGAGTGAGGATAGAGTTCTCCCTCTTTTGTGCCCCTTCTGCTTTGTACACGTCTTTATTGCAGCATCTGTAACGTTTTACAGATTACTGTGCACAAGTTCCTGGAACCTAACTCTGGACCTGCCATTTCATAGGTGATCCGTTAATGTTTTTGAATGAGTAAGCAACGCTCTCAAGTGTAGTGTAATTTATAAATTTCTCACTTCCCTGGGCTTTTAGAGCTTTGACGTAACTTGAATCAAATCATTCTTATTGGAATGTTAAATCTTTACCCAAACTATTAAGTTTTGGCTTGGATATCGAGTTCATTTATTACTTATTTCTTTAAAAATTTTTTGATTATGAAAGTAGATTGGACAAAATTTGAAAAAATTACAATAAATTAAATGCAAATAAAGATCATCTAATTTTATCACCTAGATGAGATTATCACTGTTAGCATTTTGTCATATACTTCTCCAACTTTTTTCTAATGCATATATCTGAATTTTTTTGTGTGTGTGTCTGTGTGGTACGCAGGCCTCTCCCTGTTGTGGCCTCTCTCGTTGCGGAGCACAGGCTCCGGACGCGCAGGCTCAGCGGCCATGGCTCACGGGCCCAGCCGCTCCGCGGCATGTGGGATCTTCCCGGACCGGGGCACGAACCTGTGTCCCCTGCATCGGCAGGCGGACTCTCAACCACGGCGCCACCAGGGAAGCCCATATATCTGAATTTTTAAGCAAAGTTGGACAAATCATACTCTATATACTCTTTGAAAGATTTTCCCTTTAATATATCCCATAATAATAATAATTTTATTATTTAATAATTTTACTCAGTGTGACTTTTGCAGTGTTTTTAAAGACTGTGCTGTGCTGTGATATGAAACATTGTTATGGCATGATAATATGTGAAAAAAACATATTAACTAATAGTAGGTGCCATACTTTTTAAATGCATGTCCGTCTCCCTCCCTCCCCACCCATGTATGTCTGTGTGTGTTCAGATGAATAGCTTTATTTTTTCCAAGTTCTTTCTTTTTTTTAAATTTTGCATTTAACTCTTTAATCTCTTGGGGATTTTTAAAATATGTAGTGTGTGGTAAGAATCATATTCTTTTCCAAATAAATGACCAGGTTTTACAGCATTACTAATTAGAATGTTCACTCCTTTCCCACTGATTTGAAGTTTTACTTATCACATATGAAATAATTGCATGTATTTTTCTAAAATACCTTCTCTGTGTCATTTAAAAGTACATTCTTATGCCAGGGCCACATTGTTGTTTTTTTTTTTTAATTTATTTCTTGGCTGTGTTGGGTCTTTGTTGCTGCATGCAGGCTTTCTCTAGTTATGGCGAGCGGAGGCTACTCTTCGTTGTGGGGGACGGGCTTCTCTTTGCGGTGGCTTCTCTTGTTGAGGAGCATGAGCTCTAGGCATACGGGCTTCAGTAGTTGTGGCACATAGGTTCAGTAGTTGTGGCTCACGGGTTCTAGAGCGCAGGCTCAGTAGTTGTGGTGCACGGGCTTAGTTGCTCCATGGCATGTGGGATCTTCCCGGACCAAGGATCAAACCTGTGTCCCCTGCATTGACAGGCAGATTCTTAACCACTGCACCACCAGGGAAGTCCCCACATTGTTTTAATTATTGTAATTTTATAATTTAACATAATGGCAATGTAAATTTTGCCATATTATTATTTTTCAACTTTTTCTTAATTATTAATACCCATTGTGGTTGTGAGCAAGAGCCTGGCCTTTGTGCTTGACAACCTTGGATCTGAATCCCAAGTCTCCTCTTTACCATCTCTCTGACCTTAGGCAAATAGCTTGATTTTTCTTAGCCTCAAATTCCTCACTGGTTTGGGTGAGGTTGGATGAGATAATATATGTGAAGTGTTTGGCACATAGTAAGTGCTCAGGAGATGATAGATACTGTCATTATGTGAAATACGAGTAATTTCGTCAGGTTGCAAAAAAAAATATCATTTTGGGGAGGATTCATATATATATCTATGTTTGTGTCCAGGAACAAAGCTTTTTCATTTTTCTTTTGTATATTCTTCAGTAAAGATTTATACTTTTCTTACAGCTATTATGTATTTCTTTGTTAACTTTGTATTTGTGCATTTGACGTGGTAAATAATATTTTTTCCATTACATTTTATAACTAGGATTTATCAGATGTGGCACAGGACAGGCTTTGGGCCTCAGTTTTCCTACCCATAAAATTAGAGCGCTCGTCCTTTCTCCAGGGCTGTTAATAGGAAGAAATGAGACATGGTGTGTGAGAGTGTATTTAAAAATACGGAGAGTGGAATAAAATAGAAACCAAGCAGGACCCAGACTCTGCTCGCAGTCAGGCTCCGTGCAGTTTTGGTAACAGGTTCCGAGTTGTCTCTGCTGTGGGGCTGGGAGAAGGGTTTCTCCTGGAGGAGAGGTGGCGTGGATGGCGGGTTGAAGGCTCCACTGGTGATGGTTTCTGGATGACTGTCTTGGGAGGTCTCAGGTCATAGGACAAGCTCCTGGGCATGCTTCTGTTTTGGGCAGAGTTGGCTACTTCCCAGGGACAGTGGAGGAAGCCCTGGGCAGTATTGGCATGAGGCCTTGGACGGGTTCCACGTGTGGGTGCCCAGTAGTTGTGTCATCAGGTCAGGCTGGTGGCGGGTGCTGGGAGGCAGTGCCTTGTAAGTAATGTTTTGTTGTAGAGAAAAGGCGGGGGTGGGGATCTTGATCCAGGCAACTAAGATCCTTCCTAACGTAAGTGACAGGAAGAGTGGCAAACCCTTAAATGTAACTGGAGTTCATTCATAGAAGGTGTGTGTGTGTGCGTGTGTGTGTAGTTTCTAAAGTTGTGGATTAACAGTTTTTAAAAATGGTTTTCATGTAAAGGAATATTTGAAAGGTGAGCAAAATGTAATTTTATTTACCACAGCCAAAACACTAGGTTCTTTTCTTTTTGCTTTGTTAAACAGGTATAGGTGTATTTTTTCTAATTGCTATTTTACCGAGGGCATGCACATATATAAATTGCTAGTGAAATCTTAAATCCAGATTAGGGTAGTATTAAAATAGCCAGAAGAGAAAAATGTTTTAATGTTAAAGAAAAGTATATCCTAATATTGCTATTTAGAATAAAAAAGATCAAGTTGTGAACATAAAGTATGCCCTTTTGTGAATGACTCGTGAACCTAGCTATGGAAACGAATATGGTGAATTGCATCAGGTGGCTTTCGTGCTTAAGAGTTTCTCTCACGTTCCCTCTGCACAGGCCGAAGCCCGCTCTGCGCCGCAGCTGGAGCAGCAGCACCACGGCCGGCGGCCTGGAGGGGAGCGTGAGGCTGCACGAGGGCTCCCAGGTCCTCCTCACCAGCTCCAACGAGATGGGCACCGTTAGGTACCTGGGCCCTACTGACTTTGCCTCAGGGATCTGGCTTGGACTGGAGCTTCGAAGCGCCAAGGGCAAGAATGACGGGGCAGTGGGAGACAAACGCTACTTCACCTGCAGGCCAAACCACGGGGTCCTAGTGAGGCCCAGCAGAGTGACCTACCGGGGAATAAACGGGTCAAAGCTTGTGGATGAGAACTGTTGAGTTAAACTTCTACAGTATTAAATGAGCTCATACACACACACACACACACACACACACACACAATGTAAAATAAAGAGTCCATGGCAAATGGTTTACTTTATTTAAAATTTGAAAATAGAGCTATCTTCATGAAAATCATTATAACAATTCAGAGAGACTCCTTTAAAAAGCTAGAAATACGAACTGTGGGAATCATGGTTCTCTTAAAACAATCTCAAAATAAGCCTTTTTTCTTTTTCTTTTTTTTTAAAGATTTAAAGCTTTAGACCCAAGAGAATTCTGAGACTTGGGGAAAAATGTGCCATTAAGTGACTGACTGATGTTGCTTACTCCGTCTCATTTTTGCACAGAATAGTGGGTTTTCCATATGCCATAACTGTGAAGGTTTTCACTAGCTTTGGTTAACATAAGACGTTCACATGACCTTTTTCTGTCAAGTATTTCCGGAGTTTTTGTTTCTTTCTGTACTAATAAGGATAGTAAGAGAATAATAGCTGTGTGACTAGGTATTTTTCCTGTCTTTGGGTCAAGTTACTTGCCCTTCCAGGAATGCCTCACCTACAGGTACATTAGGACTGTAGGTAAGGCATTCCTGGAAGGGGCTCTGGAGCTCAGCCTTTTGCCCGCTGCCAGGTTCTAAAGCCGCTCTTCCTCACGCGGGGTCACAAGCTAGCTGGTTACCAGAGCTACAACTAGAACCTGGGTCTCCTGACCTGTGGCTCGGGCTCTTTCCGCTGTACAAAGCCTGTCATCTCAGATCTTCTGTGTTAGTGACTGCCTCATCTGGAGGAACCACAGAAACCCATGATAAGGTTTATAAATTCAAGTCACAATTAGAATTTTTTGCACATGCTTAATTAACTTCCTTATGGGACATATCTATAAAACATACACATATGAAGCACTTTTAAAATAAAACATGATGCACTTTCCTCTTTGTGGAGAATTGGCCATCATTTCCTCCAGGGATATGAAAAACATCAAAAAAATTATATTTATGACAAGAGAGCAAATTAAGATGTGTTAAGAATGTAGTAGCTATTCATTTAAATGTTTATGGTTTCTTGATTTTTTGTGTTATTATTCATAAAACTGGTGTTGCGTTTGCTGTTGTTGCTCTTTTTATATTTTCAATTGTTGCAGAATTCAGCCTGTTATAAAGCTGCAGAACTATATCAAGTTTTTATTTTCCTTTTGAGCACATGTTAACAAACTAAGCTTCATAATAGAGTGATGTAATAATGCAGAACATTTGTGTTGTGGATATGTATTGAAGCTTGTCCTGTATGTATAAAGATATATCTTTTATTGTAGATATTTAGACTCTAAACTACCACAGAAATACTGAAACAGTTTGCTTTATAAGATAAAAAGCATTCTTCAAAATGGAGCTTGCTTTGTGTTTTAGAAATAATACATTGAACTATTTTGCAATATACTATTTAAAATCTAAATTCTCTTGCTTTGCTGCCTTTTTAAAAAGGTGTGAAATTTCAAATATTGCTAGAGCTATTTTCCTGAAATACATTTGCAAAATAAGGCTGCTTTGTAATCAAGGAATATTTTTGATTGAAGAAAGTGACTGTACTGTGATTCAAAAGTAAACTTATTTTATTATATAGTTTATTTCTTAAAAACTCTATTTATACCTTACCTTGAAGTCCATGACTACACTGAACTTGGTTGTCCATAATTCTTCCTGTTAAATATAAAACCCTGTAAGTTAGTAACAGTAATGCCAACACTGAATTTATTTTGAGGTCAGAGAACCAATTGTTCTCATATTTAGATTAGGATTATTAAATCCATGTAATGTGTATGTTTACATATACTATACATAAAACTTAGGTGTTTTCATTTGTGTTTTGCTTATGTCATTCACAGTTCATGTCTTGAGCATTAATAAAAAGGGAAGCTGTTTTGGTTTGGAGTGGCATGTTGTCACTGACCCTGCCTGCAACTCTCCTCTTCTCAGGTACTCAGAGTATATATGCTTTGTAGTTCACTTTTTTTCTTCTTACAGTAATGACTTGGATTTGTCCCATCCTTACCCTATAGCAGTGGTCTCCAACCTTTTTGGCACCAGGGACCGGTTTCATGGAAGACCATTTTTCCACGGACCGGTGTGGGGGGATGGTTTCAGGATGATTCAAGCCCATTACATTTATCGTGCACTTTATTTCTATTATTATTACATTGTAATATATAATGAAATAATTATACAACTCACTGTAACGTAGAATCAGTGGGAGCCCTGAGCTTGTTTTCACTTGCCACTCACTGATAGGGTTTCGATATGAGTCTGCAAGGAATTGACTTACTGTGGTCTCTGTGCAGTCAAACCTCTCTGCTAATGATACTCTGTATTTGCAGCCGCTCCCCAGCACTTGCATCACAGCCTCAGCTCCACCTCAGATCATCAGGCATTAGATTCGCATAAGGAGCGCGCAACCTAGATCCCTTGCATGTGCTGTTCACAGTAGGGTTCGCGCTCCTATGAGACTCTAATGCCACCGCTGATCTGACAGGAGGCTGAGCTCAGGCGGTAATGTGAGCGATGGGGAGCGGCTGTAAATACAGATGAAGCTTTGCTCGCTGGCCTGCCGCTCACCTCCTGCTATGTGGCCCAGGGGTTGGGGACCCTTGTCCTATAGAGAGTCTTAAAAAGTACCATGCTTCTACTGATCAAATGAAGTTATGTTTTTAGCTACTCTCCGATTATATTGTTTTGATGGACAGAGAGCCATTTAAGAAAAGAATGTATTTCTGTGGTTTTCTAAAATTGCTTAATTATCTTTTATACCAGTGGGATTTCATTTGTTTATTTAGGGTTGGATAGAAAACCTCGAGTTTATAGATTTTAAAATATATATAAATAAGTATCTACATTCTACTAAAAGGCTTTGTTTCTATATTTCAAGGTAATTTGATGGGAGTATTTTTTAAGTGCTTAGAAGTGTTGAGATACAGACATTTGTGGAATCTGAGCTGAGGCATTGTAATCTTGGTGAGTCCCTTGCACTGTCCTCTCCCGAACTCCTTATCCCCTCTCATGTGTTATTTTTCTCCTTAGCATTTACCACCCTTGGTCATGCTACAACTTTTTGCTCATTACTTGTCCTGTCCCTCACTGGATTGAGGGATGGGTTTTGACTGTTTTGTTCATCATTTCATCCCTAACACCTGGAATAACACTTGGCACCTACTACATGCTCGGGAAACATTTGTTAAATGAACAGAGGCAGTGGAGGCTGTTGATGGTTTAAAGTAGAGGTGTTGTCTCGCCAGCTTCAGCCAGGTGGGCTTGAGAGACCAGGCCATGGGACGGGTAAATTTTGCTGGGTAGGGGAGGACAAAGGACAAGAAAGGTTTGAGTCATGGTAGCCCCACTTTACCCCAAAATAGTGACATGAAGGAGATAGAAGGATGTTGGGTGTCAGGGGTAGAAAAGGGGGCAGGAAAGACACAGTGGGGTCACCTAACTGCCTATCTGTTGTCCCTGGGGCTGGTTTTGAATTTCTGTTGTGATATGATGATAATTTAGGGAACACAGTAACATGTGTGGTCTAACACAGAGAGGATGAACTGGATCTCAGCCAGGTGTGCACAGCATTGGTTTCCGGTGCCAAGCATTTTTGTTTCAGAGTTTTATTTTGGACCTGCCTATTTAGGCTATGTGATAATATTATTTAAGCCACATTGACTGAGGCTAGAGACCTAATGTGTTAGGAATCATTCTTAGTTAAGAAATAGATGTAGTAATTTTAACTGTTCACTGGATATTTGTTATCTAAATGATTGACTCAGAGACATATAATATGTATCACCACATGGCAAGCAAGTAGGAGAATTTTTTATTTTTCTTCATGCCCTTTGCTTCACTACACTTATTTGTAATACAAACACAGTAGTTAATACAAAACTCACATCACATATACTTTAAGTAATTGTCTAGTAATATCCCTTGGTACATAGGCCCTTATTTACAAACAGTGTCACATAAGCTGCTTGAATATACAACAGACATTCTTAGTGGAGCTTGTGTGTGGGCTGAACAAGTTAAGTAGGTCGTGTTAAGATTTTCTTACCAGCAGAATATGATGCCTTTGCACAGGCAAAACGAATTTTTTCTAGCAGAATTTTTGCCAATGCTCCTTTTTAAAGAAGGGACAAAGAAGTTTATGGGGAGGAATTCGAGTAGATGGGCACATGTTACTGACAAGAATATATTTTCATTATGCGTGGTAGAAATGAAACTTCTTTTCTGCTTGTAGCCTTTTCCCTTGACGAGAAAGGCAGCAAGCGGTGTGGGAACCTTTTTCCTCTCGTCCCTTTAGAATATCTTATAACGAATAGAATTTTCACGATAAAGCAGCCGCAGGTCTCATCATTTTTCAGTTCAAATAGGGAAGTGTGGTCGTGGTGCTGCAGCAGGGCAGTAAGTTCTGAGTTATGTTAGTAAAGGTACTCTAGGTGTTTAAATTGAGACTATTAGCTTAAAACATAACCTGTCCCTAGTGATCACTGCTGTCATTTGACAAATGATCATAAATCTGGTTTTAATTTCAGCTCTAAAACCCTAAATGAACGCAGATGTCAAGTCTGTTGCTCCTGTAGAGACGCAGGTCCTTACACTCAGGCACACCTTGTATGCCTCTTTGTTCTCTGAGGAACTGGTCTTAGGATTGGATGTTTAGTCGGAGTTGTTTGAATTGGATAAATGAAATGAAATAGGGAGTATCAGGAAGCTACTTGTGCTGAACTGAATTTGAATTTTAAGCATTCCTAAAGTTTAGGAAGTTTAAATATCCAGATGCTTTGTTCTCCTTGACCTGTGTTGATCTCATAGAGGTTAAGTTCTTTCAACTCCAGCCTGATAGCGGTGTTACTCAAAGTACCCTTACCTTCTTGAAGACTGGACTGTTTTTCACATAACAAATCAAATCAGACTGACATGGAAATGAATCATGTTAAAATTACGTGCACAGCTTCAAGCCATTCTTTTTATTCTTTCTCTAATACGACTTCCGAGATTCAGCTTAAATCTCAGTCAGCAGTGTTGATGACTTTGGCTGTCCCTGACAGTTCTTGTTATGAAGGATAGGTGTTACTACGCAATATCTTTGGGAAAAGCATCCTAAAATGGATTTTAAAATGAATTTTAATAGTCATAAAAGTCCCAATTGATGACAGAGGAAAGTGGATTTTGTATTATACACAAGAGAGAAGAGGATTAAAGTGAAATTTTTCAATCTCCTTTATTGAACCTGCCAGTAAAAAATGGATTTCTAATAAGAATTCCAGTAGATTATATGTATCAGTTAAAAATGTTGTGATTTTTCTCAAGCGATCTTTTCTCTTTCTTGAAGGGACTAGGGCTTAGGGAAGTAAGAAATAGCATGAGATTTCTTGAGGTCTCACTTCACACTCCTTGGGGTGTGACAGAGGAAAATTCAGTGTCATGTTCTGCTTTAGTTTCTTTTATAAAACATCACCGGCTGCTAACTGGTACATACATGAGGAAAAAGAATTTGTCTTTAATCTTACTTTACTTCTTACTGAGAACTGTGAACTACCACGTAAATATTATTTTGAAACAATGCAAAAATATTTAAACTGGTTTTTCTCCCCTCAACTGTTAGATGCACTAAAATGTAGACAGTTGCCTGCAGTTGTCACAATCTTCTCTTTTGGTCTTTTGGTGGGGCATTTGAGTTGGCTATCTTTTGGGGATTCCCTACTACTAGATCCACTATAACACTATACAATTCGGAACAGGTTTCCAAAAATTGCCCTCCAGTGGCAGTGGGTGTCTCCACAAACCCGAAAAGAGGGATTCTCTCCAATCCAGTGGTGACTGGGAGAGAAGACTCCTGTTATTAGTGAATTCCTCATCATAATGGTTCCATGATGCTTGTTCAGAGATGCCTGACTCCACAGACACTGCCTGGTCTTGAACGTGTGGCTTATCCTGGGCTTTGTTACTCTGGGAATGAGCACTGACAGCAAGTGCATCAGATCTGTCATAGAGTATTAGGTGTGGTAAAAGATAAGCTTCAAGTGATAAGTTGCATGATTTTACTTTGCTAATAAGGTTGCCACTGTAGCAAATGTAATAAAAGAGAAGTAAGTGGTGCCATGGTGACCGTGAAGGTCATTAAACAGACATGATTCTCATAGTCCTGTGTCAGCTTTGCTTCTTTCAGGAAACCACCCTGGATAGCAACTTCATTTTGCTATGTTAATGATTTTGTGATTTGTTAAAGAGATCTTTGAATAGAACAATAAACAGAGAACTGATGCTGAACTTCCTTCTGGGCTGCTTTTGTGTAAAGATTAAATATAATTTGGCTCACTGGGATTGTGCACTGAATTAATTGGCTTTGGCTCTGAATGAATTCAGGGTCTCCCCCCCACACACACACACGCACCAGTCATGTCCTACCAACTGTGGGCCAGATGTTGGGATTTACCTTACACAGAGGTGAAGTCTTACAGAATCATAGACTTCAGAATCAAAGGAAGGGGGCCTCTGAGACCAAACTGCTCATGTTTTTAAATGAGAAAGTGAGAGTTTAACTTGCTCGGGTCATGTAGGTAGGTAATTGCTGTCTAATACCTATGCCCATAACTCCTGCTCAGTCTGCCTGCTGTTTCTCAAATACTTGATGAGTGCTAAACCATGCAAAATATTATAACCATCTGAGGTTTTAACAGTTTGATAGTCATCTATACTGGCAAATAACCTCTCAAGATGTAAACGCTCTAGGGAGCGTTAATATACTAGTTGCTAAGGCTTAGTGAGTTCATTTAGTAAGACTGCCTTTCAGCTAACATCGGCTGAAAAGCACCTACCCAACGAGCCTTTTAGTGATGGCGGGCTAACTAATTGTGAGCAATTGCTTTCAAGGAGTCAGTAGGCCTTAGCAGATGAACGGAGTCGGGCAACCGCTGGAGCATGTGTCAAGCAGAAGGATCTGAGGAATGGACAGCGGACGGCGCTACAGGCAGACCCGGTACCTGCGGTTCTCCTACCCTGGTCGTGCCATCTTTACATGGAAGGGTTACACACTTGTTTACATTTACTGAACAGCCGAAGAGGGGGGAGTCATCGCTCTAGTGCTGTGGTTAGAGTCCGTGTTCCTCCCTGCCCCCCAACTCCATGCCATATTCTTTTGTTGCACTGAGCTTTTCAAATGTTTTAAAGCTGTTAAGCTAGGGCTAAAAATAGCTTTGTACTTGAGTGGTGCATTAAAACTTAAACACACCGACTCAGGATACCAAATCAAAACAGAATCTTAATAGAAGCCTTACCAGTTGTTCTTGATAATTATCTTTTATTCTAGGGCATCTTGTGGAGGATTATGGGAATGCTAGGTTTTGTTTTGTATGTTCACACAACAGCATAGGGAACCATCTGCTGCAATGAAATTAGCAAAGTCAAGTTGTATGTTCTTTGGGGATCCATTTAAAAAGTCATTAGCTAAAGACAGATTGACAACACACTTCATACATTTTATGAATCTTGTCATAGGAAGTCTGTTATTCAGAGTAGTCTAAATTCATAAGCATCATGTTTTAGGTCTACAAAGCTCATGTGAATTTTAATCCTACTATTACTGGAGAAAAATCTAGCAAAATAGCCTGATCCCTTAGAATTTCTTAGTGGTGTGCCATGTGAATTTGGATATAAAAGCCTCATATTTTATGGACTAAAGTTAATCTGTGGTTACATAATATCTTAACAGCTGTAGTGTTTACCAAGCACTATATGGAGAGGCCAGAAATTTTTTAAGAAGAATTCATCAAATGGGTTAAATATCTTCCTTTGATGCTTATTTTTTAACACTAAGTGTGGTAGAGAGTCTTTACATTCTTCTTTTGCCCTGAAAGGACTTGGTTCTGGTAGGGTTCTTGCTACTGTCATTAAACCAGTGACAGGCAAAGCCAACGTGGCACAGAAGGGGAGCCGGGAGGGCCAGACGGGAGTGGTGGGGAGGGCAGGTGTGCAGAGACACACGCTGACTGTTGAGATTCTCCCCACACCCAACCCAAATCACGTGGGAATTCAAGAGGTATGCGAGGGAGTGCTTGTGCTTTCACACAATTTATAATCTTCCTGAGGGCAGTGAGAAAGGGAAGTTATTATCCTCATTTTGTACAATATATGGAGACATTGAGGTATAGACAGGTCTGATAACCCATGAAGAGCCAGGACTCACATCCTAACGGGCTAGAGAATCTGGTCTTTCAACTGCTAAGTATACCTTACTCTTTCTAAAACATACAGTTCATTCCTGCTATGTTGATTTGCTATAATTTTGAGGTGCCACATATTGATAAACTGGTCATTCCTCACAAATTGCTGATTTCCCAATGGAATGATTGTGAACTTCTGATGAGCTTCTTTATAGACACAGAATAAGAATAATTATACTAGCTTATGGTTTAATTAACATAACATCTACAGACTTTTAATTGTGCCTGTTCATGTTCTAGGTGGGACTTTGCATCATAATTAATAAATATGTGAGTCCACAGCATCTGTACAAATTGCTGGAGCCATATGGCTGGAGCAATCTTGAGTGTACAACAGTCCAGATTAACACCGTGCCAATACATGGGCCTACAGTGAGTTAAATGAAACATCTTGAGGGCGTCATATCTCAGTGTGGAGTTGTTTATTTTCCACGTATACAAGCTTTTAAGATTGGACTATTATTTACACGAAAACTGATACCAATAAAGATGATTAGAATCAACAAATCAATCTCAGTGGTAGTAAGGCACAACCTGAAAATGTAATGGATCTGTAGTTTTTAAGAAGAGAAAGGGATAAGATGTTTTCCTTGTTAATGAAAGAGTTGGCTATTTAACCACGTAACATGCTCCCTGTTTCACTGGTTACTGGTGTTACAAATACAAAATGAAATTGTTCTTCTCAGTTTCGACAGCTCCTCTGTCATCCTTTGAGGAGAGTGTTTTTCAAAGTGTGATTCTTGCACCCCTTCAGGTGGTTTACAAATTAGACTAATGTTTACATAATTAGACTTTACTTTGCACCGGGCATGAGCTAAAACTAATGATACAGGTATTTAGAGATGAGTTGGTTGATGTTTCATCTTCATGTGTGTCTGATGAAAATATTTTTGGCAGTTAAAGGAAATGTGGTGTCCAGGGTATCAGTGCTTCTAGAGATGTGCAGAACTACTGACTAGGGCAAGGCTCTGCCATAGGAGGAATCAACACTCACTGGTCTAGTGTTGGCTTAGAACAGAATGGCTTTCCCACAGCCAGAGTGAGACTTTTTTTTTTTTTTGCAGTATGCGGGCCTCTCACTGTTGTGGCCTCTCCCGTTGTGGAGCACAGGCTCCGGACGCGCAGGCTCAGCGGCCATGGCTCACGGGCCCAGCCGCTCCACGGCACGCGGGATTCTCCCGGACAGGGGCACGAACCCACATCCCCTGCATCGGCAGGCAGACTCTGCGCCACCAGGGAAGCCCCAGAGTGAGACTTTTGATGTAGGTGAAATTAAGAAGGTAGGAGAAAAGGTAGATAAACACTGTCCTTTCGCTTGGGAATGCTTAGTGCCTAACAAGTGATAAAAGATGCTTTCTTCCCAAAGTGATGTATTGGCACAGCTGCCACCAGAAAAGAAACTGGGCAAGAGAACGAAGGGGAGCAGAAAGAAAGAATGAGATGAAAACTTACTGATAAAGCATCACTGCATATGTACATGTGTAAGGTTTAACAGATTCCCAACTCCTTTGCTTGGAGATGAATTTCATCCGTGAAAACCAAGTACAGAACTCCCATCCTAAATGTCACTGCCAACCTCAGCACTCCAAGTGTTCCTTAGTTCCTTTACTCATTGCCACCCAGAGAAAAAAATCTGTTTTATCCTGTATTTGACAGGTATACAGATTATGCTATGTGTATTTCAGCAAATTTGTGTTTCCATGTATGCTAGGATCACATGATTAAGGAGCGAAAACTCAGGTGAAGCCCGAGGAAGGAAAGATAGATACCGCATTAGTACCGCTTCTTAGGACCGCCGGAGGGCCTGCTACTCCAATGATCCACCACTAGTAGTAGAAACTTCAACTTGGGAAGCTTCATGATTGAAACTGTTGGAAGGTTTGACACTAATGCCCATGAATGGATATGTTTCTATGCTTCCATGTATCACTGCTGCTTAAATTTTTTCTTTTTAAATCATCGGAGTTTTAGTGGAAAGTCTTAAAATAAGTAATTAATAATTTAAATCTTCAGTTTTCAACCCAGTAGGAAACCTCACACTCAGTTGTTCACTTTTAGTAGGAGGCTTCTCTTAAGGCATGAGGTATATTAATTGGATGTTGGAATCTCTCGATCTGTACCCGTGTTTTGTCATCTCAAAGCACTCTGAGTATTTGCATTTCATTTAGATGAGTGTGTACACATTTTCTCTCTACTACCATAACTATTTACCACATTTTTATGATCGTCGATGAATCACCACAACTGAAAACATCCAAACATCATCCACAGTGACGTTTCAGCGAGTTGTCTGTGATTTTTCTTTTCCAACTAAAGAATGTCTTACCCAGCGCTGACTCACTGCGGAGGACTCCCTTATTTCTGTTCCCTCTGCCCTCAAGTGGTCCAGGCCCACATCAACAAGGTAAGGGAACATCCATGACTCCAACTAGGAAACACATGAGCGCTAGTTCTGCGTGCGTGGAGGCGGAGTTCACAGGATTGGAAAGAAACGGGGAGGTGGACACCAGCCGTGCGTCAAAACCCTGCGCAGCCCCATTCGGGCCTCGTGTTTATCACTCGTCTTTATGAGATTTTCTCCTCTCGAAAGAATAGGATGAACCCGTGCTCAAAACCTCTTGAAGCAATTTGAAAATACAGCTTTTGATGTGGCACTTCAAAACAAGTTGGCACAGAATGAAAAGTGACGTTTGGTCTGGGGCTTGCAGAGGGCCCGTTACCTGGCGCGCCGCCCTCGGGCTGGGGCTCGGGCTCAGGGCGCAGGCTGGCTCTTGGCCGCGGGGTCCTCGTAGCTGCCCGGGCTCGGGGCGGCGGCCTCCAGGGGGAAGCCCTGCTGCTGGTAGCCGTAGTGGACGGTGCCGCACGGGAAGTGGCGCAGCCTGAACAGAGGCACGTCCCTCAGGCTGGCGGTCAGCGAGGACGGCTCGAGGAGCAGAGAGGTGCCCGGACGGTGGCCGGCGGCCGCGGGGGGCAGGATGGCACGGCCGCCCTCGCCGCCCGGGTTCCCCCTCTCGTGCTGTTCCTTCTTCGCCGGAGGATTGCTCTTTTTGGTGGGTTTCTCTGTAAACCAGGAGCCGTAAGTTGGGTTCCATAGGCTGGTGGGCTTGTTTCTGGACCCCTGGACTTGGTGCAGCTCCGAGGGCGGGTTGGACTGAGAGAATGCCATGTTAACGTGTCCTCCCTTCACAGCCGGCGCCCTGGCACCTCGGGCAGAGGCCTCTGCGGCCACGGGCTTCTTGCCGGCTTTGCCCGAGGAGGCGGAAGGCAGAGCCGTGCGGGCGGCTGGCTCGCGGCCCTCCTCCCGCTTGGCCTGGGGAGCGGAGACCAGCAGAGGAGGGATTCCCTCAGGGTCCTTGGGCCTCATGGGCACCTTCTCTTCCTCTTCCATGAGGGGCCCGTATTCTATGGGCAAAGCAGTGTTGATCACATCTGGGTCCTACAGGTGGGAGAAATGGACGGACGGAAACGTTGAACCACAGACCAAACATGTTGGATCTGGAAGCTCCCTTAGCACGGATGTTATCGAACTTACTTTACAGATGAAGAGACTATTCAGTGGTTATTGGGAATCTGTTAATTTATAAGCACGGGGGAATAAGAAACGGGAAATCATCCTCATCTTTGGAGAGCTTGGTGGATAAGTAGTATTACGGAGGTGCCTGCAGGGTGCTGGGAGAGGGTGCCAGGAAGTGGCCCACTGCCAGGGCAGGGGAGAGGGGTCAGGAAGACTTTGCAGAGACCACCTTTGGGCAAATCTTACAGATCAATGGATTTAAAAGATGGTAAATTACTTTAAAAAATGATTCCAGTTGAAATCCTTTCAACTAAAAAGTCTATGTGTTTGACTTCAAGTGTGTGTGTGTTTGTGTGTGTGTTGGGGGCAAGGGGAGGGTAGGAGAGGAGGGACACACGTGGTTAACCTAACAGGTTAACCTCTAGTTCTCTCCTTTCCATTTCCATCATGTTTGGAGGGGCTACACTTGATTATAACATTTCTGGGTGTTGTCATCGTATCGTTACATGTGCCAATATCACAATGCTGTGGTTCTTTAACTAGTGTGTATCTGATGAAACCCAGGAAATACTGAAGTGCTAAGAGGAAAACCGTTTACAAAATCAGCTCTGTGCTAGATCATTTTTACAGCAACAGACTAATATAGAAAAGCAGAAGGCAGTTGCCAGATATTTGAGGAAAATTTGTGGTAGAAAGCTTAAAGTTGCAGAAACTTGATTCTGTAATATTTTATGCAAATTGGAAAAACCATTACTTCAGTTTAACAGAAAAACATATAGGTCCAGTATTAATCAGTAAAGAGTTTAAGAATAAAAAACAACTACCTTCTAATTCTCTCTGTTTTAGTCTTAATTCCTTCCCTATTAATCATTAATCTCTATAGTGAGTCATTCAAAATATGCTTGTACAGAGTTCCTTGCTTTTAAGGGGATCTTAAGTACTTTGGAGAAGAAAATTACTCCAAAGTATATATACTTAAGTGGATGTATTCCATTAATATTACAGCATAATAACCTAAAAGCCACTGAACATAAAGTTCTCTGAGAGAACCCCGAATAACTTGAAGTCTGTGTAGATAAATGCCTTCCAAGCCCAAAGGACCCGAAAAGATGGAATCATGAGGACAGGAAATGACTACAGTGTGAAAATGAGTATGTCTGTTGTCACAACTAAGATGAGAGGGAGTTTAGAGAGGTAGTGGTTTATTGTCTGACTTCTAAAATGTTCTCCAGAATTAGACATCCTGACGGAATGAGAGGCAAGAGAGGGAAAGAAAGCACATACAGCGGAGAGGAGGTAAGTGTTGGCCTGAAAGTGGTGCGAGTGGTGCAGAAGGAGGGGCCGCCCTGAAGGAGAGGAGGACACGGCTCCACTGAAGACAGTGCAGATGCAGAGACGAAGGAAACAGAGGGGGCGGGGGTTCTCACTTGGTGGCCTCCACTCTTGAGGAGGTAGGAGGCATAGTCGTCTGCGGAAAATGTATCCCATTTCTATCAAAAGAGGAAAAACTTAGTCCTTACTGACGGAAATGGGAGCGGGATTTGCATAGGGACCAGCGGGATGGCAGGGAAGCTGTGTGGCTTGGACAAAACCTCTCCAAGCCCCAACTCCTTTTAAGTGGCAGCGACTAGTATTTGTCTACAAAACAGGCAAACAGATACTACTCATTTTACTTTATAGATAACTAACATTCGTCCTCATGATCGTAACTCATATTTCCTGGCTGGTGTAACTGTTATTTCCCATTTTGGTATTTGCCATCTTCAAGACTTTTCCATATAAATGCTGGCCAAAGGGGGGAGGAAATGTTTATACCTGGGTGCAGTATTCAATCCTCTCCAAAATTATGGCAAAGTTGGGCCTGTCTTCAGGCTGATGTTGCCAGCACTGGGTCATTATCCGGTATCTAAAATAAGAACAAGCACATTAATTAAAATCAAGAGAAACAGGATGAAAAATACATTTTTTCCCCAGCACTTTTCTAAATGGGACTGGAATGGCACTGTCTTCGAGGGTGGGGACTCATCTTGTCCCGTGTTGGCACATGTTGCCCTCTGCTGATGGGCAGAGAGTGAAGCTGTATATAACATAGGGCTCGTGAACATGGACATCCTGGTGTTTACGTTACATATGGCTCCTCTCATCCCATTCCTGAATTAAAGTCACCTCTGGGACAGAATATTCTATTTCCCATCTGCCTTGTTTGTGGGAAGGAGGGATGCCAGACAGGACAGCAGAAAACGCAGGGAACAGAAACACTTAAAGGAGACTCAAGACCCATGGTGCAGGGCAGCAGGGGCGGAGTCTGGGACGCAGATTCCTAGGAGGTGCTTGAGGCGTGTGAGCCTGGTGAGTCCACAGCCTCCATCCAGACGATGGATACCTTTTCAGGTGTGACATTATTGCTTTCAAGGGGCTGGAAGATAACCCATTGAAGCCACAGACATATTCTTCTCTTGGGGCATATTAAATGAGGTCAGGCATCTGTTCCTTCATTTTAAAACAAAAAAGCCTATGTGGCTGCAGATATTCTTTGAAAAGGAAAACTGTGCTTAGTAACTTGTAGAAATTCCTAGAAGAGTCGTACACAGGCCCGGGGCAGTTCTTAGGTGGGTCCATCCGTCCTCCACTGGTGACAAACTCCAGAACCTCCTGGTTGCTTTTGCTAGGGTATGGCATGTATCCAAGAGAGAAGATTTCCCACAGAAGCACTCCGAAGGACCTGCGCACAGGACGGGAGATGTGGATACGGGTACACACACAGACACAGGCACTGACACACACATGTGTACACATACACACTCGGACACACACATAAATACACAGACACACATATCAGACACAGGGACATAAACACATACACAGACACACATACATAGACACACACAGACATACACACGTAAAATTTTAATTTTTTAAATTTCACATTTTTTCCACAATAAAGAACTCTTCATATGGAGAAAAAGAAAAGAATGAGAAAGTAGTCACATGTGAAGCTCCATAAAAACATAACCAGCATGTTATTTTTTTTGTTCAAGTTTCTGTGCTTAGATTTTTTTTTATATAATTGCTGTGATTTTTTTTGCAAATTCCATTATAGCATAAACATTTTGCATGCTAATACCAACATTTTTGTAAATAGAATTTGACATGGCTGCAAAGTGTTCCACTGAGTAGTTGTGCCATAATTTGCTATATCATTTCCATATTGTTTTCAATTTTTAAAATATTTAAAAAATACTGTGCTGAACATCTTTATACATTTTTAGAAGGACAATTTCCTTAGGATAAATTTCCTGAATTTAGAATTAGGATAATCTAGTAAAATCTAGGATAACTTTAAAGGAATTACTAGGTCAAAATAATATGAACACTGAAACATTCTTTACCCATATTGTCCATTTGACTTCCCAAGGGGTCACTCTGATCATCAACCAGCATCAGGCACTCCCACCAACACTGAGAACTTTCGCTGATTTTTAAGGTAAAAAATAGTAGAATATTTTAAATTATGTTTATTGACTTGATAATTAACATGGTTGAGTGTGTGTGTTAATTCATTCATTTCTCCTATGAATGGTTCATATTTAACCACATATTGTCCATTTTAAACCACATATTGTTTTGGTATCTATCAGTTTTTTGATTTATAGACATACTTTATATATCAAAGATGTTAACCTTTTATCCAAAATTCAAATAACTTCTATTAGTTGCTTTCTAATTCTCCTTTTTAGCATGCCAAAGATTTTTATTTTTAGGTAGTCAAATCTATTTAAATTTTTTGTGTGTGATTTCCTCCATCTGTTTTATAGATTCTACAGTCCTCTCTTTACCAGCAATTAGATGAATATTTGCTATTTTCTTCCAGTTGTATTTGTTTTTTTCTCTCTTCCCAAATCCAGTCGGAATTGAGTTTGGTGTATAGTGTGAGGTAAGGATGTCACTTTATTAGCTCTTCTAAAACCACTTTTCGAACAATACATATTCCTAAAATAATTTTCTCTTCAACTATTGACTTGTGAGTAAAACAGGTCTGTTCCAGGCTATCTATTCACTTCATCGATTTGTCTGCTTCTTGCATTGATACTACTCTGTTTTACTTTTTGTGTATTTATGTTTTAATATCTGGTAGGGCATTTTCCCCTTATTTCTCTCTTTTTAAAGAAATGTATTTGATTTCTCATTTATTTGCTTTAAATGAACTTTATAATGATTTTTATCATGTTCCAAAATCATCTGCTTTGATACTTTGACTAAAACTTTTATTTTAAAACTTTAATTTCATAATTAGCTTTTTGACCAAAAAAAGCACCTATTTTTATTTTTGTGTCTGGTTGTAGTTTTCTGATGTTAATAAATATTACCTCAAAAATTGTAAAGAACTGTAGTTCCTCCATCTCCTAAGGAACACAAAGTACTTTTTATTGACATAATTAGGTGAAATTTCAAAGGTTTTTGTGAGGAGAATTGGGCAAAGATATTTTCCGTATATTTTAGGTGAGAAGGCTGAAGCAGAGGTTATTATACAGCTAATTCAAGACAGACTGGAATACATTATTAGATCTATTAATTCTACTACCTACAAATTGCCTGGTGCATATATTACTCCTCTCTGGTGGTCTGCCCCCAAGGCAAAACAAAATAAGCAAAATCATGGATGAAACTGGCAGCAGGGCTTAAAGAGTTCCAGCGATATGTTTTCTGCTTGTCTAGATAGACAGCTAGGGAGATAGATTGCAGTGTCCTCTGAGAGAACCACTATATAGACTGAAAATAGGTGTTTATTTTCTTACTTTAGAGTTCAAGGGAGCAAGAAGTCATGCTGATTATAGAACGTGGATAATTTCAAGTAAGTAGTGTTGTCAGATTTAGCAGATAACCAGACAGGACACTCAGTAACATTTGAATTCCAGTTAAACAAGAAATACTTTATAGTATTAGTGTATCCCAAACACTGCATGGGACATACTTATACCAAAACATTATTCACTGTTCATCTGAAATTCCATTTTAACTGGCCATTTTGTATTTTATCTAGCAATCCTACAGGTAAGGTAAATCTATATTTTGTATGCCAAATGGTTCTTTAATCACCTATAAGCTAAACCTGTCCTAAATCGGAAATACAAGGTCCAAAGCTTTGCACCAAAGCATTCAAAATCAAACAGAAACAAATATAAGAAAAAAATCCCACTCTGTTTCTCCTGGTATTGAACTTGCTCTGCCTGAAATTATAGAAATAGCTTAAGTGATTGCTGATGAAATTATTTTAAAAATTTGAATCAATGAATATAATCTGATAAAAAAGTTTTAAAGTCACAACTGTGCTATGTTTATCACCTTTTAAAGCTAAACTTTATTTTCCTTTATTCATAATTTGAAGGTGGAAGATAGTCTCCATTTATGTCTCCGTGTTCATACTTTGCCTGCCCCTTTCATCTGAACCACCACTGGCCCCAATTATGGTAGAGGGTGGGGCACACTTTTAGGAAAAATGGGAACCCAAAAGTTACTGTATCGTATTTAAATCTCCAGCTGATTCCATCCACAGTTCGCTGCAATTCTCTGAGCTTCAAATTCATGTACCGCCATCTCCACCGGCCTATTTTAATAGACAGCTCAGACTTGACATGTTCCAATGAGCTCTTTCTGCACCCAAACCATCTCTTCCTCCAGTCTTTCCAGCTCGGCAGTACCACTGTTCAGCTGTCTGCTCAAGCAGCAAACCTAGGAATCGTCCTGATCTCACTCTTCCCCACACCTCCCACTCCACATCCAACTTACCGCGGTCTTGTTGACTACTCTCAAGACAGAGCTTGAAACTGACCACGGCCAATGGCTTCCACTGCCGCCACTAGGTCTAGCCCCTCTCATCTCTTATCTAGAAATGAGCAGTGTTCTCCTAACTGGCTTCTCATCTTCCCCTGCCCCACTCCAGTCTATTTTCCATGGAAGCCAGAGTGATTTTTTTTTTAAAGATTGTGTCACACTCCTGCTTCCAACCGATCAGCGGCACCCCATTGGCTCTGAATAAAACTCGTATTCCCTAACGTGGGTCCCAAGGGCCTGTGTTCGCCCCCTGCCTGCCCCTTGCATCTGACCCACCACGGGTCCCTGTGTGCACCAGCTCCCCATGAAGACTTGTTCTCATTCCTCAAACAAGCGAGTCTTGTTCCTGCCACTGGCTTTTTCTGCTCGACTTTGCCTGGGCCTGGAAAGCTCCCAGGTGTTTCCATAGTGTGTCCTCTGTCATTCAGGTATTGGATCATTGCCTCCTCATGGAGCCTTCCCCTACCTGCTGTGCTAAACCAGCTTCCTTCCTCTGTTCCCTCCATCCCCACACTCTTTAGTCTCTGCTTTTCTGCTCCATGGCACTTAGTATCTGAAGTTATGAAATTTGTTCCTTTAAGCATTTTACTTATGAAATAACCTACACTTTAAAAAGGAAAATAATATAATGGATACCTGTATGTCTAGATGTTGATAATGTGCCTTGTTTGTGTCAGTTCTTCCTCTCTTTTTTAAAGAAATAACATACATACAAGTAAGCGCCACCCTCCATCCTCTCCTCCCCCTCCCCTCCACTGAAGTTAGAATGTAGCCTTCCCATGTATGTTTTCACATATTTTACAATGTGTGAAATCATAAACAATAAAGAACCTATATTATAGACCTAATTTTTTTTTTTTTTTTTTTTTTTGCGGTACATGGGTCTCTCACTGTTGTGGCCTCTCCCACTGCGAAGCACAGGCTCCGGACGTGCAGGCTCAGCGGCCATGGCTCACGGGCCCAGCTGCTCTGCAGCATGTGGGATCTTCCCAGACCAGGGCACAAACCTGTGTCCCCTGCATCGGCAGGCGGACCCTCAACCATTGTGCCACCAGGGAAGCACTGGATTCCCTATCTTTCATCTCTGATCTTTTTTTTTTTTGCTGCGCCGGGTCTCAGTTGTGGCACATGGACTCTTAGTTGCTGTATGTGGGATCTTTTTAGTTGTGGCATAGGGGCTTCTTAGTTGTGGCATGCATGCGGAATCTAGTTCCCTGACCAGGGATCAAACCCGGGCCCCCTGCATTGGGAGCATGGAGTCTTACCCACTGGACCACCAGGGAAGTCCCTTCTGATCATTTTTTACTATGATTTTATTTGTCTCCTTGGAAGCTTGCAGCATCTTGATCACCATTGGTCTGAAATTTCATGATGATGTGCTCTTGTGTTACTCTTTTTATTCACAGTGCTTGGCACTTGCTAGATGCTTTCATTCTGGAAACATATGTCCTTCTGGGAAATCTTGAATTATTTCTTTGATATTTTTATTCCTTTCATTTCCTCTATTCATTCTTTCTGGGACTCCTAGTTGTCAGCTAATTGGGTCTAGTGGTCTAATCCCTTTAATTTTCTTTTCTTTTCTATCTATCCCATCTATTTATAGTTGTTTTATTTTCTAGAAGATTTATTCAACTCTGTCTTCCAACCTTTCCATTACTTTCACACATCTATCATCATCTTTAAAAAAAAACCTTTATTTTCTTAAGAACAGTTTTAGATTGTAAAGAAATTATGAATATAATACAGAAAGTTCCCACATATCTCACACTCAGTTCCCTCTATTTTTAGCATCTTACATTAATGTGATACATTCCTTACAATTAACGAGCCAATATTAAGGCATTATTATTAACTAAAGCCCATAGTTTATTGAGATTTCCTTAATTTTTGCTGAATTTCCTTTTTTTGTTCCAGGACCCCATTAGAACATCATGTTATATTTAGTTGTCATGTTTCCTTAGGCAACTCTTGACTTTGGCAACTTCTCAGATTTTCCTCGTTTTTGATGACCTTGACAGTTTCGAGGAGTACCAGTCAGGAATTTTGTAGAATGTCAAATTAGGATTTGTCTGTTTTTCTTAGGATTAGACTGGAGTTATTGGGTTTGGGGAGAAAGACCACAGAGGTTAATTGCCATTTCATCATATCAGGTGAAGGTACTTGCTATCAACATGATCTATCACTGTTGATGTTGACCTTGATCACCTGGCTGAGGTAGTGTTTGCCAAGTTTCTTTCTTCTCCCTGCTTTTCCCTTCCTGTGCTCTTTGAAAGTATGCTGCTGTGTGCTGCCCACATGGGCTCCAGGAAACTAATGCTCCATCTCCTTGGAGGGCTCTCTCATCATATTTTTATATCCAGGAATTTTTTTCCCCTAAAAACATTGTTTTAAATAATCTTTTGTCTTTAGATTATGGTTGCAATAATATAACTTTCCGAGGATATTGTTTTTAGAAGTTTTCCTAAGCTTTCTGCATTCTTCCTCCAAGTTCCTTTTTATATGTTTTGTTTTGTTTTTTTTCGGTACGTGGGCTTCTCACTGCTGTGGCCTCTCCCATTGCGGAGCACAGGCTCCGGACGCGCAGGCCCAGCGGCCATGGCTCACGGGCCCAGCCGCTCCGCGGCATGTGGGATCCTCCCGGACCGGGGCACGAACCCGTGTTCCCTGCATCGGCAGGTGGACTCTCAACCACTGCGCCACCTGGGAAGCCCTCCTTTTTATATGTTTGTTTCCTTCAGATTAGAATCTTTTCTCAAGTGTTTGTTGATTCTTGGCTGTCTGTTCATGTATTAAGACTGGGACATGACAAAGCTGATGGGAAGCTCTATGTAGATGAGGCTTGTCAACTGGTGGGCAAACTGGCTCGCTTGTTTCACAAGGTGCATTAGTTTCCTGCTTAAAACTTTCCAAGTTTTAAGCCGAACTTGGTGGCTTAAAACAACACAAGTTTATTCTCTCACAGTTCTAAAGGGTGGATGTCTGAAACCAGTCTCGTGGGCTGAAAGCAAGGTGACTGCGGGGCCACGCTCCCTCCAGAGGCTCTAGGGGAGAACTGTTCCTTGCCTCTTCTGGCTTCTGGTGGATGCTGGAATTCCTTGGCTTGTGGTCACATCTCTTCAACCTCTGCCTCTGTCCTGTGTGTGTGTATGAAACTTCCCTCTGCCTCTTATGCCACTTGTGATGGCATTTAGGGCCCACTGGATAATCCAGGATAACTGTCTCACTTCAAGATCCTCAACTTAATCACATCTGCAGACTCTTCTTTTCTTATAAGGGAACAACAGCATGTTTCTGGGATGAGGGCCTGGTACCTCTGGATGGGCATTATTCAGCCCACCAGCACTTGTGGTGTCTGAAGTTTTTCACTTCATTGGTCAGTTCCTCCTTCAAGAATTTCCTCATCTCCTTCTGCCTAGCTGCCATGTTCTTGGCACTGAGGGGATGGAGGGGGCATACACCTTTAAGTAGGTAGACTTAAAATATAAATATATATGTATATGTATATATATATATAGTGTATATGTGTGTATATATATATATATATATATATATATATATACACACATATATATAGTGTATATATATATATATACACACACACACATGCTTATAGTAGAGAGTTGCTGATGTCTGATGTCCCTAAGGCCGGAAAGGCTTCAGTTCAACCTCTTCAGAGAGGGAACCCCAGCCCTGTGTGATGGTAGAGGAGGGATGGGGTGAGGGAATGATCTAGTTACTTTTTAAACAGATCTGTAACTCATTTTCCTCTCTGCTGCACCTCTACTTTCAGAGGTGCTGGCACCTTCCATTCCTGGGCCTTTCTGGGGCTCCTGATCAGGCAGAGTGAATCAGGCTGCTTCTGGATGGCCCTAGATATCAACTTTCTAGTTTTCTAAGTAAGAGACCACTTGTCTGTAAACTTTCCAGTTTCCAAAATTTTGTCATTGTTGTTGTCTTTGTCCTTGTGGATTTTTATGCAACTAAAAAGACTCCCTTGTATGTGTGTGTGTGTGTGTGTGTGTGTGTGTGTGTGTGTGTCTATTTTGGGAGGGAGCACAGGTTCAATTTGCCATTTAAAAAATTATGTGTTGCTCTTACAGGAATTATGTAAAACAGTATGGAGATTCCTCAAGAAATTAAAAATAGAACTAAAGATCTAGCAATCCCACTTCTGGATATACATCCAAAAGAAATAAAATCAGTATCTTGAAGAGGTATCTGCACTCCCATGTTTGTTGAAGCATTATTCACAATAGCCAAGATATGGAAACAACCTAAATATTGATTGATGGATAAATGGATAAAGAAAATGTGGCATGTATATAAACCATGGAATATTATTCAGCCATAAACAAGAAGGAAATTTGCCATTTGCAACAACATGGATGAACCTGGAGGACAGTATGCTAAATGAAATAAGTCAGACACAGAAAGACAAACACTCATAAGTGGAACCATGGAAGCAGAGAGTAGAATGGTGGTTGCCGGGGGCTGAGGGGAGGGGAAGGGGAAGATGTTGGTCAAGGAGCACAAGGTCTCAGTTATGCGGGATGAATAAGTTCTGGAGATTTAATGTGCAGACAGTGTTTTCCAAACTGATTTTTAGCTGTAGAAGGGGTCTCACCACCACCATCACCTGCAGCACTTTTGTGCTGATAAGTATTTCCTTTTCTCCGTGATTCTGTCAATATGGAGAATTTCATTGATCAATTTTTCTAGTCTTAATGTTGCATTCCTGGAATAAATCTAACTTCATTATTATGTGTGGCTCTCAGTGTGTGGTCCCCCAGCCTGCAGCATCAGCATTGCCTGGGAACTTGTTAGAAATGCAACTTCTCAGCGACCTCAGACCTTCTGAATCCTAAGCTCTCAGGGTGGGGTCCAGTGTTTACCTGTGTTTTACCAAAGCCTTTCTGGTGGTTCCGATGCTCTGTTGATGTACGCCAACCTCTGAGAGCCCCCGTTGGAGAGGTATGTTGATTCCTCTTACCCTTCCCCACGAGAGTGTGGGATCATTTGGCTCACGAGCTCTCCCTTAAGGCCCACGGTGAGACCTGGAGGAGGGCAGCAGAAAGACTCACCACGTGTCCGTTTTAGAAGTAAATATTCCTTCCATGAAGGCCTCCGGGGGCATCCATTTGACCGGCAGCATCGCACAGCCTCCCTTTCGGTAGTAGCTCGCTCTGCAGGGAGAAGAGAAAAGCGGACTTGGCTCTGGAAATGGCTCTGAGCCAGGTACCTTAAGAGAGTGGCAACAACAAGGTCTACTGGTTAACGGACTGAAACTAACAAGGGGCGCTTGTGGTTCAGGAGGGGAGCAGGGGACACAGATCACCTAGTTAACAACCTTAGTGTCATCTCATAGGAGACAAAACAGCCACTGCAGGTGTGAAAGGAAAGATCTATGCAATGACTAAAAATCCCCGCTGGCAGATAGTTAGATTTCCCTGATGGGTTTTGTTTATTACAACTCACAATGCATAACATTACTCAACCTTATAAGTACTGTTCCTGATGATCCACGGTAATGCGAGATCCAAAATGGGAGAATTGAGGGCAGGGCTGGTGTCCTACTCTGGATCCTCCTCGGCACTCACACAGCATCTAATTCAATACAGGTGCTCGACATGGAACCCTCTAGGCAGCGGGCGGGAAGCTGCATGCCATAGCAGAGCCCCCAGGAGAGCACCTGGCTTCCATGGTATGAGGTGACTCACTAGTTTTTGTCACTGATGTCATTAATGCAAATGACTGATAAAAACTAATAACTGGGGCTTCCCTGGTGGCACAGCGGTTGAGAGCCCACCTGCCGATGCAGGGGACACGGGTTCGTGCCCCGGTCCGGGAAGATCCCACATGCCACGGAGCAGCTGGGCCCGTGAGCCATGGCCGCTGAGGCTGCGCGTCCGGAGGCTGTGCTCCGCAACGGGAGAGGCCACAACAGTGAGAGGCCCGCGTACCGCAAAAAACAAAACAAAACAAAACTAATAACTGAATTCATACCACTGTGCTCCCATGCCTGGTGTGTTATGGGAGGTGGCTGCCCACCAGCTGCCTAGATTAATTAATTACTCCAATAAACAGGAACTGAGTACTTAGTATGTGTCAGGTGTTCTGCCACATGCTGAGGACATAAATAAGTCATAGTCTCTCTCTTCCAAGGTATGGTTTAGTGGAAGAAACAGACAGAATCAACTGCAGTAAGAACAACACATGCGATGATGTAGGTATGTACGAAGCTCGACCAATGAAGAATGCATTTGTTCCACCCAAAGTGGGGGTAGAGTATAGGAGAAGTTTCTTGGGGGCGCTGTTGGAGCTGGAACAGCAAAGCAGCTCTTGAGGAAGACCATTCCTGACATGTGGTGTTGCGCGGTGCCTGTGGGAAGCCGGAGCTGTACGGAAGTTGGGAGGTGAAGCCTAGAGCTGGGGAACTGTCGGTGCTGAGGATGGAGAGGAAGGGCCAGATCATGTGACTCACTAAGTCTCACTGCAACATTTGTGTCTTAGAGCACAGGCTCTCCCGGGGTGCTCTGAGACAGGAGCGGAAGGAACGCTGAGACTCTGGGTGATAGAAGAGGGTGAAGTGGAGCATTACCAGGGTATGTGGTGGATACCAGTGGTAGATGACCATAGCTGAAAACATTGCTAACTCCTAATTTCCTATGTACTGCTGTCCTGTGGTAACAGGAGGCCATCAGCATTCTTACCCCACAGAGATTGTTTACCAGTTCCGTGGGAGGCCTTCAAGGTCTCCCTTATTCTCCAAAGACTGAAAGGTCTACATGACCATCCCTCCTCACTCTACCTCCAGATTAGGGAAGGTGTAATTAGTGACCATGCAAGGGAGTGACTTGCTCAGCTAATGGAGTGAGTCACTGTTGTAAATAATTAGACAAAGAAGAAACGGGAATTCCCTGGCAGTTCAGTGGTTAGGACTCTGTGCTTCCACTGCAGGGCAGGGGGCACGGGTTCAATCCCTGGCTGGGGAACTAAGATCCCCCATGCAGTGTGTCATGAACCAAAAAAAAAAAAAAAAAAAGAAGAAACTAGGGGTTGGGAAGAGAAGAGTGGGATAAAGTATAATAGAGTTTTTTTAATTAAAATTTATTTTATTTTTTAATGTAGCTTTAAGAATATGACAGGGAAAACGAAATGAAGCTGAGCTAAGTACCTATGGGCTTTGAAGTACACTCCTGTGTCTCCTGGTGTGAGAAAGGAAGAGCGATGAGCTGGGCCCAGTTTCCTGTCAGTTCTAAGGTGCTCTGGCCTGGGGTGACGGAAGCTAAGCCTGTTTAGAATTCCTGAGTATTGAGGAAAGGTGTTAAGTAAGTTAAAGTTTACTTAGGAACTTTTTCCATATCAAGTATCCAGGTTATTCCGTGTCTCAGAACATCCTAGGACTATAGAGTTGGAACCAGAAAGACAATCTAATTAACAGCTTAGTGTTAATTATTGCAGGCAGTGTGATCCTTGAATTAGCCCTTCAGGCATGAGCAATGATTAAGGCTTCCCATGTCCTGAAAAGGAACTTAATGACATTTTAGGTGGCAAGCTGACAAGGCACCAGGGATGCTTTAGGGCACAAGCAGCCTTGTCACACTCTCTTGAGGGGGTTAAGCTGAGGAGGTGAGCTCTGATGGGTGATGGCAGTCTTTACTCACCTGTAGATGTCTCGAGCCATTCCGAAGTCTCCAATCTTGGCCACTCTTCCAGGGCCTGGACAGGTCAAGAGGCAGTTCCTGGCAGCAATGTCCCTGGGAAGAAAAAAAAAGAGAAAATGCATTTTCCTTGAAAAGATAAATGTATAATATTCAGCACAAGGATTTTCACCTCCAATCTGAAGGTTCAGATAGTTCTCTTTTCTTCCCTGTAGTTCCTTTCTACATTATACTTCAGTATGAAAGAAATAGCTAAGCGATTTTAGGTCTCAGAACTAACAGGGAAATGGAAAAGGATTTGGGGAGATGATTGAAATGTTTAATGGGATAATAATAATGAAAATAACTATAATAGGAACTAGAAAATTGATTGGCCTTTTACTGTGTACTTAAGCATTGTTCTATGTGCTTCATATCTAATTCTCACAACTCTGTAAGACACAAGGTGCTATTATTATCCTTATTTTATCAAAAAAACTTAAGCTAAAAGAAGATAATAGAGGGACATAAGAAATGCGTTTGGCTTTAGGCTATTGTTCTGTACAGATTGCTGATTGGATTTTGCCGGTTGGATGAAGGAGTATTCTGGAACAGCATAATTTCCATGACCAGAATCAAGTAGGTCAAAGTATTCCTAAATATTTCTAGTTTTATTTTTTAATAAGCCATTATGATTTTTACATCCATGATTTTATCTAAAGACTTTGCTAAGCTCTATGCATCATAGCTATGTGGCCGAAGAATTGCTTCTTTCAAGTTAGAAAGTTATCTTGTCTTCTTAGTTGTTATGCTCCAGATGACCTATTCTCTTACAGGTAGCACACCTGTAAGCCTTGATCAGAAGCTTTCCAAGATTCATCAACTTCTACTCACTGACTGATAACCCATTCTTTTTTTTTTTTTTTCAGTACGCGGGCCTCCCACTGTTGTGGCCTCTCCCGTTGCGGAGCACAGGCTCCAGACGCGCAGGATCAGCAGCCATGGCTCACGGGCCCAGCCGCTCCACGGCATGTGGGATCTTCCCAGACCGGGGCATGAACCCGTGTCCCCTGCATCGGCAGGCAGACTCTCAACCACTGTGCCACCCATTCTTGACATGCATGTGGGGATTAAGGATGCAGCCAGAAGAAGTCTGGAATGGGTTTCTAATAACATTAAAGTCCTGGATGGGAAAAAAAAAAGTAATCCTTGGGGGGAACAGGTGGTGTTTTCACATTTTCAGTTGGTTTCATGAAGGTTCTGACCTTTGGCAGAGAAAGAAGGACATGGAGAATAAACAACTGGATAGTATTAAAAATAGGGTCTGGATAGGGCCTCATGGCTTAGGAGATCAGAACAATGGGTCAGGGTGGTAGATGGATGTCATTAATGCCACTGCCCTGATCCAGAAGGTTTAAGTTGAATTTCAAGGAGCAATGGTGCATAAAATGCCCTAAGGAAACCATAAAAGCATAACATATATGACATCAAGAAGAAGAAAAAAATAGTAAGAGATATAGCCACTGCTTCTCAAGAGAAATATAGTGAAATAGACCAGGAACAATATTTATGGATCCGGAAAGGTCTTTCCAATGATGTGCAGGGAATGGTTACTTAAAAAATTGACCTTGAATCTAATGGCAGGAAAGTAAATGTAACATCATAGAACACACCAAGAATTGGTAGAATGACACATATTTCTTGAAATGGCAATAAGGCATGTCCAAAGGAAAGAGATCTAATAGAAAAATGGGAGCATGTGGATCTGGTGAGGGAGTTCCACTCTGAATTCAGCAGGTGTGGGTGCATGGGAGTCTGCGAATCTTAAGGCAGACACTGGGTGGAGGAAAGAGAATTAAGGTAAACCTATTGGGGGAGTGTGCCACAGACCTCAAGCCAGTTAGAAGATGTAAAAGATGCTTTCTTCAAACCAATTACCTCAGAAGACAGCTTTGATCGAGATGGACAATTTCTGCTAATAGTCACCCTTTGCTTGTAAAGCAGATCATCTGATACATTATTGATTCAATCTTTGACAATTTCATTTCTCAAAAAAGATAAAAGGAGCAACAAACTATTACTCTGGGATCTAATTCTGACCTTCAGTAACTATTTACAGATATGGAAGCCTTAAGAGAATATGATCCTGTTATCTTATTATCTGTAATTACAGCACTGGATATAGTCAACATGTTATCATGCCTCTAGGAAAGCAGATTTCAAAACGTCAGAGGAAAGACGGATATGATCCCTCAGTCAGAGAATCTGGATGCTTGGTGACTAATGTGGGAGTGGAGATAAAAAGGCAGAAATGGGGACTTCCCTGGTGGTCCAGTGGTAAAGAATCCACCTTCCAATGCAGGAGATGCGGGTTTGATCCCTGGTCAGGGAACTAAGATCCCACGTGCTGTGGGGCAACTGGACCCATGCGCCACAACTAGTGAGCTCGCGTGCCTCAACTAGAGAGCCTGCATGCCACAAACTACAGAGCCCACGTGCTCTGGAACCCGTGCGACACAACTAGAGAGAGAAAAAACCTGCACGCCACAACGAGAGAGAAGCCCGTGCGCAGCAACGAAGAGCCCGCATGCCTCAACGAAGATCCCACATGTCGCAACTGAGACCCGAAGCGGCCAAAAATAAATAAAATAATAAATAAATCTTTTTTTTTTTTTTTTTTTTTTTTTAAGGCAGAAACGACCTCAGGGAGAAGTGAAGGGAGAGATCTGAAGTCACCAAGGTGACGGCACATGTTGCTCTCGGATGAGCCCAGATTTAGAGGACGTGGACAAAAGATGGAAAGATGGCTCTAGCCAAGGACTAATTCCAGAAAGAGTACAACCTTGTCATGTCTGAACAACAATAAAGCCCAGAGCTGAGATTTATGGAAAGTTGTGTACACACTAACCAGGGCAAGAAAAACAATGGCGGGGTTGGATGAGAACGGAAAGAACTGAGCCCGGCTTCTCCTTCACTTCTGTTATTTCTATCAAGCACAGTGATCTGCAAGCTGGAAAGGCTGAAAATCAAGAGGAAGATCTGAAGATCAAAATGATGACGCGACAGTCAAAGGATGAGCTGGTGTGAGCTTCTCGCCTTGTTTCAGGAATGGTTTGGGGAAGCGAGGCCAGTGTATTTCTCGATCTTCAACCGCCCCCCGTTTTTATTCGGGCAGGAGGCACAGCTTGTTATCTACCTACACGCTTCTCTATTTCTAAACTCATACACATTCTCTCATTTTCTACGTTGTATTACATATTCTAATTATTAGGAACATGTCTTATACTCTTTGATGGGTTAATGAATGTTTATTAGTTCACCAGGTTGTTATTTACTGAATTAGAAGCCAGTGGTTAGGAAGAGCTTTGCAAAGAGCCTAACAACCTACTTGACTTTTCAGGTTTCAGAATCAAAGCTGTCTGCTGAGAAAGCCATCAATGGCCACATGGAAAGAAATACGTGTCATCTCTCATGTCTATAGCATTACACATGGACTTGATGTACCAATGCAAACACCATTTAAACACAAGGATCATATAGAGTAGAAGAAATGAAGTACAGAGGTGGAGAAAATAATCATTATTTTTCATTTCAGAGGATTTTAGAAAAAAAATAATTTATCCAATAAACATTTATTGTGCCCCACTATGTGCCAGCGATACGAAGGTGAATAAAACAGGGTCCTTGCCTTCGAGTTACCCATAGTCAAATATGTGAAAATATAAACTCCTTAGACTTCCCTTAAGGAGCCCAGTTTTCTAGATATGGAAACGTTCACATGATCTAGGACTTGACACAGGCAGGAGTCGCTGCAGGGGGTCAGGTATAGCTCCTGTGGGTCTCCAGTGCTGGTATGGATGTTTTATGATCCCACTTTACATATGGGCCAAATGAAGCCCTGGTAGGGTAATAACCATCTTAAAGACAAACAAAGCTGAACCATCCAAACAGCTTTGGAGAGAGAACTATTGCTCTGCTCTGAAGGCGCGATCTGGGCCCCTGAGACATGTAGGGAGGCGTACAGAAGGAGAGGGGAGAGCAAGGTCACTTAGCCTCACCGGTGGATGAAGTGATTTTCCTCCAGGTACTGGCAGCCACAGGCGATGTCCCGAGCCACGTGCAGGAGGTCCAGCATGGCCAGGGAGGAGGGCTGATTCTGTGGAAGACGGAAGTGACCAGCTGATGAGAAGCTCTTGGGGGAGAGAAGATCTGAAACACTCGCTTCCCATGCTTGCTAGGAGGCCAAACAGGTGCACCACCCCCAGGGTCTCAGCCCTGGCTGCACATTCGAAATCACCTGGTGGCTTAAAAAATGCAGATGCCTGGGCCTCAGCCCAGACCAAAGACTCCATCTCTGCAGGTGGGCGCAACATTTACAGGGTCGCAGCTCCCAGATGAGTGGGGCTGGAGCCCTAAACCACAGGAACGGGGACGGGCAGACGTCCCGCCCCTTTGCATTTTTTCTGCCCATTCTTCCACCTCAATCTTCATAAACATTTGGATCCCCCAAACGTACAAACAGGCCTGTGAGGAAATCAAGGGGGCTAATGTTGTTTTAGAAATGCTCTAGTTAAATGCTTAAAAATATTTTTAAAAAATTGATTTTCTTCCTGAAGACCTAGACCTGAAGTGGATTGAAAAAGGAAAGCTTCCAGAAAATGATGGGCAGCTGAAGAGCCATCTCCGGCTTTTCTGCATGAATTCTCTTTTGTGCAAAAGTTGCTGCCACCCCCTCACCCCCGCTGCCCGCGAGATGCACCCCGTCTTTGCCTCCCCGCAGCCTGGTGGAGCCCCAGGAAGTCTTTTCTGAGGGCTGTGCCCTCCTTGGTGTCTTTTAAATTCCTAAACCCCCAAGTCTGCAGCAACACGTCGTCATGCAGTGTCACATTCACTGTGCTCTTCTGTGCCTATTTTACCAGGTCCCCAAGGAAACTTCGAGGCACCGGAGGCAGGGCCTTCAGCGTCCACTTCCGTGGTCTCCAACACGACCCTTAGCTCGCTGCCATGGTTCAGTGAACAAGGGGGTTCGTTGGTTGATTACAGCGGAACTAGGGTTTACCCAGATGCCGGCCACAGATCAGGGCCTCCCCGGGACTCCTTGGAGAGATAGCAGGGGTCTGAAGGAGGCAGAGAGGAGTTTGTCTAGGGCATGCTTCAATTCTGGGGGTGACGACTCAGGGAGGGGAATAGTCTCTGCCCATGGACCATTGGGCAGTGCCTTACATGCAACAGAGCAAGTCCCAGGACATGATCTCCTTTGATGCAACATCCCGCATGGTCGGTAGGGAAGAGAGGTTACCTCTGTATTAAAGATGAGAGGGCCGAGGGCTCAGAGAGGCTCAGGTCACACAGTCAACAGGGTGGAGCCGAAACTGCCCTGAACTGGGCTTTAAGGATCTGGGTTGGGGGAAGTAGGATTCTAGGAGTTAAAACTGAGTTTCTCGGGAGAGCGTGTCCGAGAAGGGCCGGAGTACCCATGGGCACAGCGCACGGTACCCAAGTGAATACAGATGCAGCACACAGATGCCATGAGGGCACATTTCGGTGCTCGGTTGAGCTGAGCTGGGCTTCATCCTGCTCGTCCCTTATTGGCTGTGTGACCTGGGGCGGACGGCTTTGCCTCTGTCCAAGCCACCGTGTCCTGGTCTGTGAAATCAGCATGACAGGCCTCACTGGATTGTTAGGAGCACCTACAGTCAGAGGCACAGAGTGAGTGCTTCATAGAGGAATCTGCAGTTATGGAGGGGGCTACTCCTGGAGGGTGCTGTGGGGTCTTGGGAAATGGCTCTTGTGTTAGGCTTCTCCCGGGACCTTGTCAGGCTGAGAAGTATTGGGCAGTGTGAGAGACAGTCCCCTTTTCCTGGGGAAAAGGAAAGTAATATACTTCCAAGGGGAATATGCAGCCATCTTGCTATAGCATTAGAACAATCTTTTCTCTCTCTTTCTTTCAAATTGCTTTCTGTTCCTGCTAAAGAGGACCCAGTCCTAGCCCCCCCGGGGTCTCTTTGTGTCTTAGCCCCCTTCACTCAGGATGCAAGGACCACTGTCGTCTCAAATGCTCCATGAGTCTGGTGTGCTGCAGGGACTAAACCTTCCCACGCATTAACCCACGGGCCGGGATTATCTGGGCTCCCTGTCTTTGGCTGCTCAGAGCAAATTAACTACACAGCTAATCAGTCTGCACAGAAGCAGATAGTCAGTAACCCGTGTGTGTGTGTGTGTGTGTGTGTGTGTGTGTGCGGTGGGGGAGGTGTGGATGCTGTGGCAAAATCGATCCTTAAAACTAGCAGTGCAGAGCATAGCCAGTGTGCTCAGTGTCATTTATATCCATCCTGCGCAAAGAAGGACTTGGAACCAGGGTTTTTCCCCCTATTTGCCACTGAATGCGGCACTTCCTTTGGCAACTCGGGCAGTCATGGTTATGGGTGTATCCTGCCCAGTACTCAGAGAGGATTTTGTCCAGTATTTCCCAAAGCAGGCTGTGGGATGGAATTCAATCAAACAGGCATGGGAATTCCTGGGTTAAATAGGTTTCTTTATCACAGGAATTATCAGAGTCTTTACTATACGCTAATGTGTGTTGAGAATCAATAAGAGAGGAGTCTGCGTGGCTCTGAAATTTGCTTGACCAAGGAATTCTTTTGAGCATGTGTGTGTGAGTGTGTAGCACCTCAGGGTAGCGGAGTTCCCTTCAGGGACACTATTTTGACCAATATCCTACTTTTACATGGGAGAAAAGAGGCCCACTGAAGTGGAATAATTTCTTTGCTCACAGTTTCTGAGGGGCTATTTCCAAAGGCTAATGTATACACTAATAAAAGACAGAATGATATTGATATCTATCCCTTCCTTAAGTAGCTTCTTCATTTAGAGATGAAGGGTCACAGGACATGGGGGAGGAACTGTTTCACCAAGTGAAAAACAGACTAGGGATATATTTTAAAATGGACACATGTGAGGGTAAGAGGGAAAGATGAAAGGAAGAAGCAAAGAATGCAGGCAGGGGACACAAAATATTTAAAGTGGCAAAAATCCATTTTGAAAAGTGATGAGATGTGAATGGTGCTGGGCCCTCATATTCCTGGCTCCTGACATGGCTGAGAAAATACCCCTCCACGCATTTTGGAGGCAGCATCGGTATTTGGCAAAGTTGAAGCCAAAGATGAAAACCTAAGCATTAGTTGCAATCAGAGGTTCTCACCTCTGTGCTGTTCACCTCTGACATCCAAGAAGCCGTCTTGTACTGAGCCTCTTCTCTACAGCCATTACCTACAGTATTACCATGTTCTAAACAGCTATAGACACTATGGCGGTCAATGACCGCCACCTTGAATAAAGAGATTACTGACTCCTTAATGGTCTTTGTCATTATTGATAGAATCAACTGATATTAAAAGACAGCTACTAGCCTACAGCTGGCATATATGAAACCCTCAATAAAAATTTGTTCAATAAAGAGAGCATCTGCAAAATTATTTTGACATTAAAAGGGTCCTTCCTTCTTGAGGAGGTGGGGTCCTGGGACCAAACGATGCTTTCCTCTGTACCCATGAACTTCACTTCCATGACAGACATGGTTGGCCCAGGTACCCATTCTGTCCTCTGAGTCTGTATGTCCATCATCACTTCCTGTCCTTCTATCCTGATGGCCCATGGAGCCACTGAGCCCCAGGGATGGCAGGAAGTGAGCACAGAGTGCTCGTCTGATTCTGAGTGCCCAGCCGGGTGCCTGCACGCAGCAGGTCATCATCAGGTAAGCCCGGAGAGACTCAAGGACTTCAAACAAGTGAATCAGGTGGACTTCAGGCCTTTGAATCCAGTGAGTTCCACAGCCTGGAGGCACAACTCTGCCCACCCTCTCCTCAGGGTGTGTATCTCTCCAGCCCTGATGTCCATCAGCCAGTCCCTCCCTTCTTCATCACGTGTAGGATTTGCTGATATTAGCCCCCTCGGTCCACTTCTAAATCGCACTCCTTTCTCACAGTCAACCTGACCCCCACTCCACTAAGCTGGATTTTGTGGTTCTGAGAATCATGCAGGACACCCAGCAACCTCCTCCCCACCTCCCTACCCCTTCCACCCACAGCCGGAAGTTGCTGCGACAAACACATTTGCACGGGGTCACTCTGGAGGCTGTGATCCGACATTTTAAATCACCCACCATGGGCAGTACCTCGGGAACGACCAGCTCACCTGAGACGAGTGGGTGTGTAAAGGGGTAAGGAGGAAGACAGGGGTGCTACCAAGACCTGGGGGCACGGTTGGCAGGGAGAGCCACACAGAAGAGCAGGGTCAAGGGTTAACGGGCAGATTTGGTTGGGGGGATCCTGACCCTTAGAAGTGTCTCTCCCAAGTGGAGCCGACCTTCTGCTGGCTGTGGGCATCCCTCGGGCCGTGCCTGCAGCTAGAGGTCAGAACTTGGCAGCACGCTCCTGCTCTGAGCCTCCTTGGGGTGGCACTGGGGCTAGAGGTGGTGGGAGATATCAGTGATCTGCCTTTCCTTGCTGGTGCTTCGTTCTTTGAGATGACATTCAAATCCTCTTTCATCATCAAGGGAGAGAGATACCTTTGCCTGCAAGTCCTCGGACTTGCCAAGTGAAGGGTTCCCAGATTCCCTTTACAAGGAGGTCACAATACTTTCTTGTCCTCAAGCCCCAGGAATCTCCAGTGGGAAAGCCAGAGCTATGCCTCTGCCCAAAGTGTGATACCATGTGTTCCCTGTTTGACGTCTGCCAGAGGCACTGCTTCCCAGCACTCCTCGGCCTTGCTGGGTGCTGGTGGGAAAGCCAAGGCTGGTGCCCAGACCTGGCAGAGATGCCTGCATAGCTGGCGGCATTTGCTCTGAACAACTCACCCTCCCCTTGGCACTCAGGGCTTCTCAAAGGGGACCATCAGGATAAACAGCACAGCAGGCTGGAGAGAGCATGGAATCAGGAGCCACCAGACCTGAGCTCTAGTCCCAGCTCTCTCACTTCCTGTGTGCCTCGGCAAGTCACAGGACCACCCTGAGCCACTGTTTTCCCATCTCCAGAATGGGGTGAGATCTGTACCATCTACTTCATAGGGTGGTTGTGAGAAACGTGAAAACTCTGGGGAGGAGGGCGATAATGCAGATGAGGATTATCATGAGGTGGGGTTAGTTCTCTCTCCCCCTCCCCCAGCCCCCTTCTTCCTGCCAGGTGTGCTCAGGTGCATACACACTCATCTTCTCAAGGAGTTAGAGCGGATTCCTCTTAGATGCTGAGAGAGGTCACCCAGAGGAACAGTGTGGAGGCTCCTAAGGATGCGGTTTCTAAACTGAGCCTGAGTGAAGGCGTGGACTGGAGTAGGCCTGACCTTCCGAGGTTTCCGCCGCCACTTGGGGTCCTCGTGAGGGGAGTGTTCCGTCCTGGTCTTGCTGTGGCAGAGCGGTTGTCAGTCTTTCTCTGTTTTCCTGGGGGTGGGGAGGGTACAGGTCTTCCCCGTGGTCCTCACAGTCCAGTGGCAACTACAGGAAGGCAGGTCCTAACTCAGGGGTCTGCTCTGCGCCAGTTTCCAGGGTCCAGGCCTCTTGAAGACCCCAGCAGTGACAGGAATGGACAGCTGGACTCCGGGCTCGCCCAGTGTGCTGTGTTTTATAAATTTTCTCTGTCCGAGATGTTCTAGCCTAGCCTGAGGAGTTCATGTTGCAGATGCTGAGGTTAGAGGGGGTTGGCTGCCCTAAGCAGGTTGTCTAATGGCCAATCAGGGCTGGGCGTGGGTGGGTCCACTTAGGTTTCTTCACTCCCCCTAGCTCTAGCCCTTTAACCATAACATGTATGCAGCACCTTCCTAAACACCCCAGCACTCTACTTTGATAGTAAAACTACAAGGTCAGGATGTCCGCATTTGAGAGATGAGGACAGTGGGGTTCAGAACGGGTGGATGCAGAGTGACCTGCCCCAAGTCAGTGGGTTGAGTGAGTGACACAGCCGGCATGAAAGTCCCCCCCCGTGCTTGTCCCTAGTTTTGGTTTTCCACAATCAGCAGGCCATAAAAATAGGTACAGCCTGGAGAAGCTGTTGCACAAGCCTTGCACGGCTCCCTGGGGCTGGGCGCAGCCGTCAGCCGCCTTCTGTCCCCTCTCTCCCGCCTTTCCCCCAGATCCCAGCCATGGGCCGACTCCCTCGGTCCCGCTGAGTATGTTGCTTCCCAGGCTGCCCACCCTAGCTCCTTCCTCCCCCTGCTCCGTCCCCCGGCACAGCTACTGAGAAAGGCTGGTTCTCACTCACCGGGCGAGGGCGCGTCTCTCGGAGGAAGGACTTGAGGTCTCCTCCCGCCATGAGCTCCAGCAGGATAAACCGGGGCAGGGCTTGCAGGCTGACCCCGATACAGCGCACGATGTTCTGGTGGTTGAACTTGCTGCAGAGCAGAGGGGAGTAACCGAATTTAACTGAGCTGAGCCTGGGAAAATCTTAAGTGGGCAAAGCCGGGCACAGACTTCTGCTTTCAGAAGCCACATTTTGTAAATGCTTTCTGTAAATGCGGGAAGCAGGGGTCCCCGGCTGGGCCTAAGCAGAGGATAATCCGGTGGCTGAGCAGCTGGAAGAACCAGAGGGCGGGTCTGGCGGGAGTTCAGTCTGCTTGAAAGAACTTGCTTGGGGGTGAGGGGGTGGCGGAGGAACTTGGGTGAGAAGGTGGGGCGGGGGGAGAGGAGGGCTTCGAGGCTGGGGCGTGGACGGCTGGCCAGGATTCACGTTTGGGGTTTGGGTTTTCAGAGGAAGGCCTCAGGCGGAAGCTGCAGGAACTGCTTCCCCAAGGGACTGCACGAGACCTGCCAGGTGACCGTGTGTGGAAGAGAACAAGGAAGAGGGCCACGGATCCCACTGTGGGCTCCTCGTGGGGGCTGTGAGATTCAGGTTTTCTTGTTAACGTGATCCTAGCGGGACACGTGAGGCAGCGGGGCCAGGGAACTCCACGTGGGCGCACGCGTGCAGAGGTGACACACGGGGGGACTGTACACCCAAATATAATGCTGCTTAGTTACTGCCAAGTAGGGAGATGGAGTGACTTGGGTCTCCTTCCGTCTACTCTTCTACTTTCCAGGTTTTATTCAATAATCACATATTACATGCTCAATCAGAAAATGCGTCATTTTTAAAGCAGGAGCTGAGCCTGCTGCTATCCTCCTATGGACCCAGCGCACCACACACACTGCTCTGGACTCGTTCCCTCTGCCACTTCTGTCAGGGGCAGACCTCGGGCCGCCCCCGCCTCCAGGATGTTTGAGGTTCCCCAGGGCACCAGGAGGCCATGAGCCTGGCCAGACCTCAAGGTCCACCATCTGCTGTCAGAGCCCCGGACACTGAGACTCCCAGCGGGGGGCCCCAGATCCACCAACTGAAGGGTCAGGCCAGCTGGGTGGACCAGGGCGGGCGCCTTCCATCACTTGGGGGGCCATTTCCTTTACATGAGAGCTGAGAGCTGGGGTTGGCAAAGCACCTGGATTGTATCTTCTACTGTCAACAACCAGCATGCTCTGTTTCTTAAGAAAAGGGGGAAAAGAACCAGTTGGTGACACAGGGATGCTGATTGAAGGCGGAGTGATATCGATTGGATTCTTTTTCTAAGACAGCCATCTGGGGGCTGGTTCCACTCTGGTAAGGCGTGCTAAGAATTTACGGAGTCTCCTGTTGGAGAGGGAGGGGTACGCTGCAGGACAACCCTGTTTCCCTCAGAGATGTGCCTGTTAGAAACATCTCGTGTCCCTTACAGGCTTGGGGCAGTGGTGTGGGGTGTCTCCCTGTGTCATTACCTGATGATCAGGGCTTCCATGAGGAAATCCAGTTCGTCCTGTTCGGAACACACCTCAGGCAGCGTCTGGGCACAGAAGGGAGGGTGGGAAGGAGAAGGAGGCTGTGAGCCGCAGAGGTCAGAGGCTGTCAGCAGAGCCACACTTACAGAGACCCCTGGCCAAGGTCAGGCCCACAGGGGAGCCGCCTCTTACCTTTACAGCCACTTGCAGGGGGCTCGGGTCGCTGGGCATTCCAGACACCTGACCTTCATACACCTCCCCAAACGCGCCGTGGCCCAGACCCCTGTTCAGAGAGAAGGCGGATGAGACAGGGGCACATTTAGTGGACGCACACGGGAGCCAGGGGGTCACGCACACCCTCAAGGGTAATGCCCTCAGTCTGGCTTTGCTCGTCGGTCCTGGGCCTCCATTGCTTTACCCGACAAGAAAGTTTCCAAGCCAGGATTCAGGACACTGGCTGGACATTCCTTCTGTGAACACTTACTGAGCCTCTAATATTTGCCAGGGACCTAGAGGGGACTAAGACTAAGTCCCCTAGAGGGGACTAAGGCTAAGCCTGCCAGGGAGGCTTGTGCTCCCTGGGGCCGGGGGTGAGGGGCATAGACAGCTGGCGGACACCCCCTGGAGTGTGCTTGGTGAATGACAGACACGTGCACAGGGTGCTCTGGGAGCAGGGCCTGGGGAGGGGCACTTGGGTGGATTTTGAGGGGCGCCCCATTCCTCCCATCTAATCCTCCTCTCATTGTACCAACCCCATGTGTATATGGGGTGTTGAACAAGCAAACACCCCCCACAATGGCCCGGAACACTGAACCTTCTCCCCCTGCGGGGGGCTGGGGGTGCCCCGAGGGGTGGCTCTACTGGCTTCTTGCTGCCGGAAGAATTCGTGGTGCAGGGATGACATCCGGCCCCCTGGAGCTCTCCCTTCCCTGCCTCCCCCACACCCCCCGCTGCCCCCCAGGACAGTGATGGGCACTCACCGGATGAGGGTGATGTTTTTCCTGGGCACCTCTTTCAGGTCACTGATGGAGGAGGTCTTGCCGGCAAAACAGTAGTTGGGGTTGTAGTCGGTCATGATGGTGGAGGTGCGGAGTTTGCTCAGCTTGTACTCGGGGCTCTGCAGTTCCATCTGCATGGCTTGCAGCTCCTGGTGCTTCCGGCGGTACACTGCAGACACATGGAGGTCAGCGCAAGGTGGCCCGGGCCAGGCAGCCAGGCCACCTCCTCCAGGAAGCCTTCCTGGATCTCCAGCTCCTCCACAGGGATCTAAATCTTTCCACCACACTTAGTCATACCAACAAAATGATTACAGATGTGAAAGCGCACCTTTAATTGAAAGATGAAAGTAAATGTAAAGCTTAAAATCATATGAATGGAAAACATTTAATTGTATCATGCAGGGGCAGAGGCACATTAGCTTGGGTCCTCTGAGAAGCAGACCCAAGACAGGATTAAACATGCAAGGATTTTATTAGCGGAAATGCCTGTGAGAGATAATTGGGAGGGAACCCAGGAAGGCTGGGAAGCCACCATATGGTGCTGAAAGTCTGACCCCATGTGAAGGACAGGGTGAGGGAAGGTTGAGCAAAGACCCTAGACGGCCATTCAGTCTAAAGAAGTTCCAGCAAGGCTCTTGCTAGGTTCTGGATCCCAAGTCGGCTATTAGAGGAGTCCCGTGTCTCCAGGAGGGGGCCTGCCTTAGCAGCTCTGCTCTGCCCAGGCGCTGGGTGGGGCAAGCATGGCAATGGATTTGGGAGTACAGCTGGGGTTCTTGGTCACCTGTGTTTCCTACAGTTGAAGAACCGCCAAGCCACATAGCTGGAGACCGTCACAGAGTGAAAGGTCTCTAAACTGGGTCTAAGCTGGTGCCTGAGGACCTGAGTTCTAATTCTGCCTTTTGTTACTTACAAGCTGTGACACTGACAAGTGACACGTGACCTCTTTGGATCTCAGTCTCCTTCTCTGTAAGCAGGGACCATAACTCCTGCCCTGTCTCCTAAAGCCCCACTCCCCATCCCCTAGGTTTGTGACAATGAAATGAATTCACCAACATAAAATGGTTTTGGAGGGAATTTCCTGGCGGTCCAGTGGTTAGGACATGGTGCACTCACTGCCGGGGTGTGGGTTCAATCCCTGGTCAGGGAACTAAAATCCCACAAGCTGTGCAGTGCCACGAAAAAAAATAAAGAAAGAAAGGAAGGAAGGAGGGAAGAAAGAAAGAAGGAGGAAAGAAAGAAAGGAGGAAAGAAATGGTTTTGGAAAGTTCTAAACAGCTCTCCCAGTACAAGTGACCACTGTCACTGTTACTGCTACGTGTGAGAACATTCTATATATAAGGCAGACAGGGCCATGGGAGGTGATTCACAGGGCAGGGCCAGGCCAAGTGAGTCAACTCCTGTGCGCTCAGTTCCTCCACTGTGAAATACGCCAACCGTGATCCTAGGGTTCTTTGAGGGTTTGGTGAACTAAAATGTGTCAGTCACTCATCGTGTGGTAGGTGTGCAACCAGTTAGCTCTCATCATCCTGCTCTTTGCAGGATGGCATCGTGGGGATCACATTAGCTGCCACCTCCCTGTCCACCCCAGATTCCCTGCCTTCGAGGGGCTGGCCTGCAAGTGCTGCCCGGAGCTGAGCCTTTCCTTCTGCTTCCCCTCAGGTCCCTGCCCACCTGTCCCGGGCATTTCCAGCAGGGAGAGCCTGGCTGGACCACGCAGAGCCCTCTGCGACCTGCAGGTCATCACCCCTTGGCTCATGGGCCTAATGGGAAACACTCAGAAACCAGCTCTGCATTCTCTGTGTGGGGTGGGGAAGGGCGGGCTGGAGGCGTGACACAGGAAGCGTGCCAGACTAGAAGAGCCCGCTGAAGCCCAGGTCTGATGAGAGCTGAAAGGGAGGTCTGGGGTGGGGCTGACATTTAGCGTTCTGAAGGGTGCCCCCTCCTTGAGCAACCAGGAGGCTATGCCCAGGGCTGAGGTTCAGAGTCGGGGGCTCCTAGGAACCAGGGATGTGCAGGGGGGTGGAGTGAGGGGGCCTTCTGTTTTGGCTTGGCTTGGGCTGCACTCATCACTACCCACCCAGAGTGAAACCTCAGCATCCATGGCACAGCCTGAGATGCTATTCTGTTCTGCCAGATCTGCCTTCCCTGCCCCGCTTTGAAAGTGCTGGGGCTCTGGGACACTCACCGATCATGATGCCAGAGAAAGCCAGGACGAGGGCGGCCACGAGGGCAGAGGTCACGACGGAGAGGATCAGCGAGAGTGGCAGGTGGGGCTCCGGGGTGGGCGACACTGGAAGACAGGTCCCCACGGGGCACCGATGACCACACGGATTCTCCTCTGAGCTGGCCCCAAGTCAGAAAGACCCTCCCCAGCCTTGGACACCTGGACCACAATCCTTTTCAGAGGACCAGGGCATGAAGCAGGTTTGTCCTGGTTTTACAACTTTCAACAGTAGCTTTTGTGGGGAGGGAATATGTAAAAGGGATAAATATCAAAATCTGGACATTGACCCAAAACATCAAATGTGCATGACAGGATGAGGATGAAAGGTGAGCCAACAGTGGCTGGAGAAGAGATTCAGGCACCTTAGATGACTACAAACTCAGTACGACCCAGCGACAGAGTGTCCCGGTCAGTTAGACTCTAGAGGCTGAATTGATTCTCTGTCCGCGAGTGCTCCGGACCCGGCGCATGGGAGGGAGGGCCTGGGTGCACACTGGCATCAACCACACTGAGGCACCGTGCCTGGGCCCGGACACTGCATTTCACAAGGGACGTTGACAACTGGAACACCAGGATGGGAAGGAGGCATAAACCTGTGTCCCATATGAATGGATGGAAATAGATGGGCAGTGCTGTGTTCAGACGCTGCGCCTGAAGGGCCACTGTGAGCAGGGAGCCCGGGAGTGGAAGCTGGAAGGAACAGGTCTGGCTCTGTGACGCCCCGATGGGACACTGTGCCTTAGGAGTACTGAGGTCCCTGGTGCTGGGGTGGCCAGTGGAGATGGGCCGGTCCCCTGGTGGGGATGTTGGGGTCGCATCCGGGATTAGGGGTGGGACTAGGTGACTTGCGACTCCTTCCCGAGCCGTGACCCACCTTTCACACACAGGTCCCTCTACCCATCAGCAGAGCACTGGTGCTGGGGGCAGACAGGGGTGTCAGGAAGTTTACAAAACTGCATCTGAGGTGTCCCAGAACCAAAGAAACCAGCTGTGGCTCAAGCTCTGGGCTCCCTCCCCCACCCCCTTACCTATGCAGGAGACACCATCCTCGGCCAGCACTGTCCCGTGGTCGCAGAAGCAGATGACCCTGTGGCTCTCGGGGTCCATGTGGCACTCATCTACCTCACAGTGGCTGCAGTTCAGGTAATGCTTAATATTCACTTCCCCATGGCCCTCCATCACTGGTGAGAAGGAGGGAGGGTCAGCCTCGGGCGGAGGCCGCCCTGCACCCCACCCCCAGGCTCTGCACTCTGTCTGCAGCTGGTCAGGGAGGGTTCTCTGGTCCCTGCTCCTACGTCCCATTGCCACTGGGAGTGCTGCCTGTGCAGGAAAGTCCACAGTGCATCTGGTGAGGGGAACTCAGACAGAGGACAGGCAGGCAAGTGGGAGGGTCCACACGAGGGTCACTTAGGTTGGCTGCTACAGGTACCGGGCCTATTACTGTTGCATTTTCTAGGGCTGGCCAGTCTTCTCCTTCTGTGTCCAAATCAGATCACGCATCCTGATTTCCAGAAAACTTGGTGAGATGACCACTAAGAAGGCTTGCCCGCAAGGGACCCACAATCACACCTTTGTGTCCTGGACTCACATCAGTAGCCCTGGAGTTTTAGCTGGGAGGGTGAACTGGCTTAAGGAAGCTGGTTCTGCCACCTGGCAGAGGGGGTACCTTTTAAAGCCGGGGTGTACAGGATGCCTAGTGGATTGATGAAGGAAACCCCATCCTCCCCGTCCATCTCGGGGTCATTGTTGGAGGCTGCATTGCCACCTGTGGCAAACCAGAGGAGAGTTTAACGCAGAGAGGTGGGTGCCCAAGTCTGGACACACGTGCGCATCAGCAGGGCAAGCAGCGGGGTCAGGGAGGGGCCTCGAGGGTGGGGTGGTGGGGAGGGAAGGGAGGCTCAGGGCACAGGGGCTGCACTTGGGGCTCGGCTCAGTAGAAGCCTGGTGTGTGGGCCACTTTCTCCTCCAGGTCCGGGCCAGCTCCTGCTGGGGGGTCTCCACCACTCTGCTGGCCCCCTACCAGGAAGCAGTCCATGTTAGCAAGAGTTGGAAGAGTTCTAGTCTCCCCAGACTGGGTTGGCCCCTTGGCCCCTCTTCAGGACTGGCCGGGCAGTAGCACCGAGGAGTGGCTGTCCTGTCCCATCCGGTCAGGGTTGGGGCAGGGGGGATGGGCCCCTGTGCCTTTAGGCTCCTGTCCCTCCTTTCAGTGGGGGTTGGGTAATCTTTGGGCTCCTCCCCTTGGGCTCCTCCCACCCACCCCCCGCTTGGAAAAGAAGAGCATCTGGTCAACACAAGCATCTCACACACAGCGTAAAGCAAAACACGGACAGCACATCACAGCGCGTGCATGCATTGTGTCCTAGTCTGTGGGGATGCTTCTCAGCTTCAGAAGGCTCTTCTGCTCTGCTCTGAAGCCCAGAGGAGAGCTGGGGCCAGGGGCCAGCTGCTTGCTGAAGGGCTGGGCTGGGACTGCCCGCAGCTGCCCTCAGGACAAGCACCCATCAGCAGGGGGAATGGCGCCCTTCTGGAAGCTGGCGGGCTGGGGCAGGAAAGAGAGTGTGGGGAGTCCATGAGGCCAGAAGCTGCACACCAGGTCCTCAGGGAGCGGGCTTGGCAAGGACTCGGGCCAGGCCATCCGAAGGGAGGCACAGGGTAGAGGAGTCTGGCCTCCAAGGCTCTCAGGCCAGTGCGTCCTTGGGGGAGGCCCAGAGAAGAGGCTGGGGAGCCAAAGCCCCTTTATCATTGGCTTTGGGGGAGATCAAGAATCATACGGGATCTTGACGCTGTCCTATCGAAACCTCGAGGCAGGATGCTGGCTCGAAAGCCAACACCCTGCCTCTGGCTCGTCTGGTGGGGCTGGGAGGAAGGCGTGCACGGTCACATCACAGTCCACACTGGGGGTGGGCCAGGGGCGTGCAGGCAGGGGCCGGGGAGAGGACAGGGAGGTGAGGTGCCTAGGACTAAGTGGGGAGGGCAGTGACACCTTGAACGCAAATCATCTTTACCTATATATCCTCCGCCTCCTCCACCTGAGGAGCACCCCCCTCCACCCCCTCCGAAACCCCCTCTGGTCTCCCACCCCCACTTCTTCACGGCCTGGGGGCAGGAATGTCCTCCGGTGGCACCTTCCAGCAAAGATTTTCCAGACCAGAGCAAGGAAGTGTTATCATTCCAGCCACCTCCGCCACCTGTGGGAAGAGACGGAGAAATGCCTAGGTGAGGGTGCTGGCTGGGTTTGGGCAGCTGCTGGGCCTTGTGAAGGAAGCAGGGCTCAGTGTCTTTGAGGGGTGCTTGCCCCTGTCCAGTGCTCAGGGGGCCTGTCCTCAGTGGGGCCTGGGGCCTTCAGAGTCCACGGCCGAGTGTGCCCTTTGCCCTAGGGATAGCTGCTCTGGCCACAGTCGTGCATGTCCCGATGGGAGCACCTCGTACCCCAGCTTCTTGTCAGGCCTCTGGCTCAAAAGCCCGGCAGTGTGCTCGGTGAGGGACGGGGGAAGTGGAGGGGACAGGCAGCACGACTACTAAACTTGTGCCTCTGCCTTCCCTCTATGCCTGCCAAGTCCTGAAGCGCCCGGCCTGCGTTTCATTAACTGCTTCCCATCTCAAAGAACCAGGACCAACTGTTAAAACCCTGCCGAGGTCACGGCAGTGAAATTCCTAGCAGGAATCCTGGATTAAGGCACCAAATAACCCAAAGTGCTTTAACTGTCTACTAGGCAAGAACTTCCCCAGTCTGAGACTTGGTTTCCTCACCTGTCACTTGGAGATAATGAGACACCTCGTGGGGTGGATGTTAGGATCAAAGAAGACAGGGAGTGTATGAAATATTTTACAAACCGCCAAGTGGAGGGGTCGTTGGGCGTTTGTGAGGCAGGTCACACACAGGCAGAAGGCCTCACACTCTGATGCTCAGGCAGTGTCTTGCCTGCCTGCTTCTAAGGAACTGCTCCAAGGTCAAGAGCAAAGAGAGCTGTGGGTGGAGGTGGTGATGCTCTGGCTACAGTGGCAGCAGCTGGAGCTGTGCTTCCCAACGCCTGGGCCTGCTCTGAACTCTTGCAAACGAAATGTTCTTTACAGAGCTAGGTTGAACGTAACTGTATCTTAAGGCCACAGGCAGACCACAATACATCTCTCCCGCGGCCCTGGAAATTCCAGGACGCCCACCTTGTCTCCCCATATTGTTTTGTGTCACATTTCAAGAGGCAGTTTACTCCAGAAGACCCCAAAGCCCTTTCTGCTCCAGCAGATGATGGGAGGTGGGAACCGGGAGAAACAGCTGTGCGTGTATCTGCTGGAACCGTAAGGGTTAACCTGCCCGGAAGGGTCAACCTGCCCGGAAGGGTCCTCTGGGAGAACTTGTGGCCACGGTTCTTCTGGACCCAGAGGGGGCAGCAGAGGGACATCTAGGTGGGGAAAGCTGCAGACAGGGATGACTATGGTGCTAGAAAGAGGGAGACAGGTTTCAGGAAATGAGGTCGAGGTCAGGAAGAAGCTTGGGTCTGGGACAGAGACAAGCAGAGCTGAAATGAGGTCCTGGACAAGTCGCGAGGACCTTCTGTCAGGTTCGGAAGCTACAGGACTCCAAGTGTTTGGCCTCCCTTTGCCAGCCAGAGGGTGGGTATGGGGCCAGTCAAGGTGGTTGATGTCACATGGTGCAAGGAAGGCCCTGCCCTTCCGCCGTTAGCCGAAGTGGGCTCTGCTGGCTATTCGGGGCCGCGAGCTTAGTGAATAAGTTAGGATGAGATGGGCCTGATACCAGGTGTGCCTTCCTTCCCCTACCTGGGGCACCCTACCCTTGAGTCCTGCACAGTCCCCAGCTAAGTTGGTTTCCGACCCCCACTCTATCTTGCAGCCTTCAAGCAAATGTGTGGAAAAGAAAACAATGGGCGTAAAAATAAAAACAGCAACAACAGTGTTTTAAAAAACGGATTAAGTACGAAACAGTTTGGCCATCTTGAGAAAAAAAATCCACCAACTTTCAGTGAGCTTGTTGACCCTTCTGTAAAATGAAATGATATGTTTGGAAAACCCTACAGGACTGTTTTGAATAGCACATGTATAATAGATGTGGAAGTGCTTTGTAATTCATTACATGCTGGACGGATGTAAGGGGCACTGTAAGTATCACTGCGGTAATTCCTCGCTGTGACCGCTTCTCCTCTTTCTTCTATCTCTATCTCTCTCTCAACTGAAGAGAAAGTCTGAGTATTTATTTTAATTCATCTCAAATCTTAAACGCCTTCAAAGATCCTCCCTCGATCTGATTGTGGAAAAAAGAAAATACAAAGATGAATGGCTGACTTCGGAGGAATCAGAGAATTCACATCCCTTTGGTGTCTGCCCCCTATTTGTGTTGCTGGCTCTCATTAAGGAGATTCCAGAAAGAGATTTTCCAGCAAGGAGATGTGTGCACTGGCAGCCCGGGGCCCGGAAGTATGAACAAACCACAGGGGCCCGGGGGCCTGACTCTGCCCAGATTCCTTCCACCTGCTCACATCCTGTTGCATTTGGTAAAACCCGGGGACGGTTGGGTTGGCGGTCAGACTGCTGCCGCCGGCCTCATTTTCTCAGTGACCTTCTGCAAGTCCAAACCCCGTGTTGGCAAGGGGGCCTCTGGGTCCCCAGCATGTGGCCTGCCCTTCCTCTCTGGATCCCGGTACCAATATCCAGAGCTCCCAGCATCTCAAGGGGCCAGCGACTAAGATGCCCACAGGTGTGTGATGGCGCCCGGCCGAGCTGAAGCTCACACAGTCCCGGGAGAATGTTCTGGGAGAGGGTGGGCTTGCAGCGGTTTACCTGCGGCTCCGGAATTGCCATTCAGCCCTAGAACTGAGGAGTTATTCTCCAGTCTCTCTGGGTGGAACGTGTCTGTCTTGGCTCCGTAGGCCCTGCCGCCACCGCCGGCCGCAATGATCAGGGGCACCGGCAGTCCATCCTTCATCTGCCCAGGGGAGACATTCAGAGATTGAGAAACCGAGTGGGGCTCCCTCTCTGGAGACCCCTGAGCAATTTAAATGTTTAAATGTGGCCGAGTGTTTGCTGGGCAGTGGGTGACATCTCAGTGGTCTGAGGGCCCTGATCTCATGTTACAACAACCCATCAGCTCTTCCATCCCCACCAACCCCGGGCTTGTGTATTAGTCCAGGTTCAGTACGTGAAGCAAAAGCACTAGGAGATAGAAATGTATCTGAATATCAGGAGGCTGTTTCTACAGCCCCTTTCCTGAAGTTCTTCTCTAGCCTCAGGGGTCTGGCAGCTGGTGTGCAGAAGCAGGTCTCTCTCCTCTCCTTCCTCTCTCCTTCCTTTGCACGCTCAGGGGTCTCTGCTCTGATCCCCACAACTTCAAGATTAAGCCCTCAGCATCACTGTCCCTGCAGGAAGACCCAGCAGGAAACCTTTGCTTATTTTCGATGACATCAGAAAAGTCCACCTTAGGACAGAGGAGGGCACAGTGGGACCCTCTGGGACTCTGAAGCAGGATGGCAAAGGTCTTCGTGGTGAAATCCAGCTGGCATATCAACATGAGAAGGGCCTGTCCTTTCCTGGACAGACAGGGAACCTTATATTCCCTCTGGGCCTCGGTTTCCTCAACTTTAAATGGGGTAAGAGCACCCGAGGTGCTTCATTCCCAGGTCTGTCCTGAGGATCCAACACCAGGACACAGAGAAGGCGCTGCCCTGGGGAAGCTGGCACCCAGACCTCACCTTAAATACGTAGGTGGCTCCACCACCTCCGCCGCCCCCTCCTGCCCACTCGTGCACACTTTTGTTCACGCGGATTTCTTCTTCTATCACGTTGTTCTCTCCAATGCAGACTTTCTGGATTAGTTGGTTTGTCTGGAGAAACAAAAAGCACCTCAGGTTTGTGCCCAGGGTTCTCTACCTCCCAGCACACAGACCTTCTATGTTTAAAGATAGGGTCTGATGATCTCTCAAATAGCTTGCCATTGAATTGAGGAGACAAAAACTACACACAGATAACTGTCACTCTAGGCAGTATTGGAGAAGGACCACAGGGACAGCTTAGAAGAAAATGCATGGGAATTTGAGGAGGGAGAGTGAGGCTTTGTTGCTGGACTGGTGAGCAGGGAGGACTGCCTGGGGGAGGTGGCATTCACTTGGGCCTTGAAGGATGGGGAGATTTTTAAACACTGAGAATGGGAGAAAATTAGGACATTACAGGGGAGGAGGTCAGCATGAGCCCAGAGGGAAGGAGGTGAGTGGGGTATTTGGGGGGAAAAGTATAAGGAGTCTCTCTGGCTCAGAAAAGTCCATCTGAGGACAGAGAGGTGGTCCAGGAGGAGCTGTTAGGATCCTTTGGATTCTGAAGAGGGGGTGATAAAGGCCCCATGCGGTAAGACAGTGCTGGCGGGAGTGTAAATGGGAGTGGGTAGAGAGAACCTAACTGGACAGTCAGATCCTGGACAGAGGCCTTGAATACAAACAGAGAAGGAGCTGGACTTCATTCTCTAAGCAGCGAGGAGCCACTGGGGTTTTTTGAGAAGTTGCAGTCTGAAGTATCTTTTGTAAAGAGAAGAAAACAGTGGGAGGACAAACTCGGATTTTATTCCACCTGGTGTGGGCCCAGGCATCTGGGAGTCTCTGGGGACATGCTGGAAATTCCTGTAACCCAGAAGGCTGGAATCCCTGAATAAAGAGGGCAGCGTTTCAAGAATAGGCACCCTGCTTGTCGGTCACAGCAGCTGAGACGAACTCTCCACGCATTGCCCTGACCTTGGAGGAAAATGACTTTTCTTTTGCTTAATAGAAAAAAGGCCAACAAAACATCACATTTTCATCGAATGTTGCTGTGTAACCAGCCAGTGGACATGGCAATTCTTCTTGAGCCACTCCTTATGCTAAAGCACTCAGGGGTGCCGGGAATGAGTACTAGAGAAATTTCCAGATAAATAGCTGAGATGCAATTTGTTTTATGGTATTTTGGATTTAATGATGGAAATAATTTGATATGTTTTAGAGTGGATTTAGTGTGGGTCTGAATTGCTACTGTGGACAGCTGACATTTCTCCTGTGTATATGCAGTGCCATCCAGGGCTGGGGCGGGGGCCGAGGGGCATGGAGTCTACTGGAAGGAAACCCTGCTAACCGCTACCTGGGGAGGGCCTGAGATGCAAGGGGCATGCTCTGAGGGCAGAGCCAGGGACAGGGCGTGGAAATGTGTGCTGCCAACTAGGCAGAGCAGAGCACAGAAGACGGTGTCTGGTCTCACTTCCTGACTGGAGATTTGCTGGGCCATCTGGCTGGATCTGCCCTCCTATATTAACTGGAGAGCTGCGGGACTGCCCCGGTGGTCCAGTGGTTAAGAATCCGCCTTCCAATGCAGGGGATGTGGGTTCGAGACCTGGTTGGGGAACTAAGATCCCACATGGCACAGGGCAACTAAGCCCGCGCGCCACAACTAGAGAGAAGCCCACGCGTCGCCATGAAAGATCCCACATGCTGCAACTAAGACCCGATGCAGCCAAAAAGTCTAAATAAATAACTAAAAAAAATTGGGGAGCTGCCCAGTGCGAACCAGTGGTGCTAAGAAGGTCCATCCCCTCCGACCATGCTCCCTTTCCTCCTCTCCTCTGCCTGGCAGCAGTGGGGCCCCCACCCCTTGGGGATGTGCTCTTCCCTTGAATGGAACTTGCCGATGGCTGGAGATTGCTGGAGGGGGCAGTTGGGCTGCAGGATGGCCTTTGTCTAACTAGAGCCCAGAGTCAGCGCGTTCCCCACTGCCCCCGCGGCTCAGGTGTCTCCTTTGCATGGGGTGGCGGGAGGGGAACAGTTGATTCGCTTCTCAGTCTGCATCTTGCTGGGTCTACAGCTGCATTTGGAGGAGCTGATCACTTTTCCATGATTCGCTTTTTTTTTTCTTTTGCGGTACGCGGGCCTCTCACTGCTGTGGCCTCTCCCGTTGCGGAGCACAGGCTCCAGACGTGCAGGCTCAGTGGCCATGGCTCACGGGCCCAGCCGCTCCACAGCATGTGGGATCTTCCCAGACCAGGCACGAACCCGTGTCCCCTGCATCGGCAGGCGGACTCTCAACCACTGCGCCACCAGGGAAGCCCTGGAGGCATTTTTGATTGTCATTTCTGAGAGGTGGTTCCAGCAGCTGGAGCCCATTCCAGGCTTGGGTTGGCCAGGCACACGGGAAGAGCCACTCCACACAGAAATGCAATAGAACCAGCAGAGCTGCCAAAGCCTGCAGTTTAATTCTTGGGGTCCACTTCATTCTCTAGAAGATCCTCTCTAGACACCATTTTCGGCCTAGGGAGGACAGGAGATTGAGGTAGTGCCTGTAAAAGGTCTTTCTCCCTTTCTCAAATGACTCCTGAGGGGCGGAGATGTGGAGCAACTGGGAAGACCAATTATTTTCCCCATGCCCATGCTATGCGTGACCTGACCAGCAGAGGGGGCTGCCCTATGTCCCTGGCTTCTTTGGAACTTCCCTGGAACATCCAAGGTTTGAGAGCAAGCAGGTTGATTAATAAAATGATAAAATGCAGCAGTTCAGAGGAACAAGTAGATTACAATTGAATTAAAAAAGGACTCAGTCCTGTGAAAAGACGTAATTGATGACAATCCAATCAAGTAAAAGTTCCTTGCGGAAGTCAATGCAATCTTTCTGCTTAGATGAAAGAATTACATTAGCACTCAATAAATTCCTGTGAAAATTACAGCGGCTTGTGATGTAATGACTTAACACATTATATCAGGTTGGAAAGTCCTGATTATAGTTGCTAAATAAGAGTCCAGACATTTCTCACGCACAAGGTTGCACCTGCGCAGCTTACTCCTGTTGCTTTGTTTTCAGCCTCTAAGGTGGGGTTGGGGGTAGGGCACATACTTTACTCCTGGCTCCCAGCCTGGGGCCTGGCTCTTAGGAGCCTTGAGGTTATTCTGTGGAATTGAACTGCTTTCTCATAGCTCTTGTTCCCACACCTGTCTTCCAACTCTACTCTTGAATAAGTTTCTGGGGAAGGAGCCCTGGGTCCTGAGACCTAGAACCCAGATCCCTGTCCCGGTCCCACTCAGTGCAGAAGTTCACCCTCAGGTGAGGGTGTGGCCCGGCCCAATGCGGAGAACCCCCTGCAGAGTGCTGAGTTCCCATCAAGACAGCCAGCACCACCAGGGTCCTGCGTCCCCCAGCACAGGCAAGAGGCATGGCTGCTGCTTTATTAGTCTCCACTGTCTCCCCTTCCTGGTCATTTTAGACCACTACTGGCTTTCTTAAGTTCTGCTGTTGGAGCTCTCCCTGTTTGACAGCTGGACACCCCAGTGGGGTCAGGAACCAGAATGAAGGGTTGTCTCTGGGGCTGCAGAGGATGACAGTCTGGCTTGTCAAGTGATGCGTTATAAGTGGAAAAGGGAAAAAGGTTGTAGAAACTGAGCCCCAAGCAAGTTTGGGGCAGCAAAAATAGGAGCCAGAGTCTCTGTGCTGCATTATGAGTGACTCTGGACAAGTCCCTTCACTTCTGTGGTCTCCATGTTCTCATCTGTGAAATGGGGGTAGTGGATTACATGGTCTTTCAGCTCTGAGTCTGTGCTTAAAACACTTAAAAAAATTTAATCACACAAATAATAAATAATATGTGAATGCATTATTTTTGTAACAATATCAGACATTACTGACAAAGCATCCTCAACTCCAGTCCCCTCTCCAGAAACAACCACTGTTATCTGTATCTTTTAGAACTTTTTCTATGGTTTAATATGCATATATGTGGCTATGAGTCTGTGATTTTGAGCTGAACAAGATACGTTTAGTCTGGTATTTTCCTGTTTACGATAATATGGCTAAAGACAATGGTGGCCTTGCGAGAAAGCTTAGGCAGTGGGCTTCAACTTGCACTTGTGTTAAGAGGAACAACCATTTGCCCATTTTAGCAGAATTCAGCTCTTCAGTTTTAAAGATTGCTCATGAAACCCATGCCTCAGCCTCGGTGCCTGTAGGGATGTGCGACCCCCAAAGCCACACCACCCACCTTCTCATGCACCCAAATGGCCCTGGAAAGGGAGGAGCATTTGCAGGCAGAACAAAGGGTGAGTCCTGCCATCTTTGAACGTGAGGTCTCTGAAGGCGTGTGTCCAGTGTTTGTGTCCTCTGAGGGATCTGCCTGGGTCCTGGTGAGTGTGGAGGAGAAACCCCCGCTCTGGGCACTTACACTGGGGCAGGCATCTTCCCCCTGCTGCCCGACCAGGATGTACAGCACATCGTCCTTCTCCAGGTTGAAGATGCCCAGCACAGACACGCCGTGGGATCGCATCATGGTGTTCTTCCCGCCTTTCCCGCCAGCGGCTCCGTAGCCTGATATGCTGCAACAGGACAGAGTGCATGGGCTCCTGTCATGATATGAAGACTGACTCCCCTCCTGCCAACCCAGCGGCTCCTAACAGGCCGAGCGCACCACCCTCGTGCTGGAGGTCTCTCCCCTGCATCAGCCCATGAGGTCAGCAAGGAGGGTCCTCTCTCCACTGTCAGGAGAGGGCGGTCAAGTTCAGAAAGGGGCAGGGAAATGCTTCATTCACAGAGCTAGGAAGGTAAAGAACTCGTAAGGGGTAGAAGAGAGGAAGAGAGGGAGAAGGGGGGCAGGGAGAGACAGAAGAGATGAAGACAGGGGGAGTCTGTATTAATGTGGGCTGTTGGGGTGATGGTGTCCTGAATACCTGGGCTTTCCTGTTATGGACTTCTCTCCCTGTCCAAGAGCAAAGGACTCATGTGGTCAACCTTAGACAAGTAACTGAACTTTCCTTTTCCTCATCTGTAAAATGGGGATAAGAAAAACCTACCTTCTAGCCCAGGTGTGTGGTGAAGATTAAAGAAATGAAGTCTCTCCAGTCTCAGAATTGTGGCTGGCACGTAAGAAGCACTCACTAAGTAGTTATTATTATTCTTACTGGTAGAAGGAGCAGTAATTGACTTGGTACAATGTTTTAAAGTCTCCCCACGGGGTCTAGACACAAGGAGTCCCACGTGGAATGACTGAGGAAAGTGGTGTTTACGAGCACAGACTGTTTATTCGCATCCCACCAGTAACTCCTTCTGGAGCAATGTGTGTGCGGACAACAAACAACCAATCATGGTGAAAATAAAACCAGAGAGTGGGGATGCGGGAGTATTTCTGCTGCCTCTTAGGTTGTTGGGTTGAAGTCAGGCAAGGACGGGGGAGGAAGGACCCAACTGATGAACCGTATGAGAAGAGCGGCGCGCCATGAAGACAGCTCGCGTGCCCGATATACAGGCCTCCCCAGAGACCGGCTGCCAGGGAGAGGAACTTGGGGGACTTTCAAGTCCCTGCATATTCAGATCCAAGGTCCTTGAAGAAAAGCTTCTGGGGAGAGCTGCAAGATAGTTTTGCACACGTGCGCACACGGCAGCTTCTCCACCTATACTTCTAGGAAATGTCCTGTGTTCCAAGCATGGGAGGGGCCTCCTGGAGGCTTTCCTAAGGCAGAGCCCGGACCTGTTCTGCAGAGACAAGCCTGGAGGGCCAGCTGATGGCTAATGTGGCAGGTAGAGACCGAGGGAGAATTGAGCCCACTGTCCTGTCTCCGGGGCCCGGCACCGATGGGAGATCGTTGCAAACTGGCGTAAGGCCAGGTGCCTAAGAGGAGGAGGGGGAGACGGGCTCCAGGCCCTCGGGGGGCTTCCAGAGAAATTGGGGAGACAGAGTTATGACATCTCCCTGTGGGGGTGGTTATATTGGGGAGGCAAAGCAGAGGGACCAAAGGGCTCTGGGGCTCCATGTGACGAGTGGGCCACCTCCTCGCTGTGTGTCCTCTCAGTCCCAGATCCTTCCCTCGTCAAAGAGGGACCATTCTTTCCTTTCCGAACTCACAGGGGCACGGGAAGGTTCAACATCTGAAGGAGATAATGGGTGAAAGCTCTGAGAAAGTGGCAGGTCTCGGCACAAATCAGGGCCATCAGGTGCTCGCGGCCCGGGAAAGAGGTGGAGGACTGCGACAGACATTGAGGCAGCGGTGCTGGAGGCCTTAGCGGGTTTGGGGCGTGTGGGGTGTGGGTCTGAAGTCGGCTTCATGGTGGAGATGATGGTTGGGTAGGACCCAGACAAGCAGAAGGAGGTGGAGGGTACGAGTCAGGCTTGTGTGAATGTGAATGAAGAGGCAGGAAACCTAGGTGCTGGGGTGGGGAAGGGGGCGTTGTAGCTCTGCAGAGGGAAGTAGGGTCAATTCCTGAGCATCCTGCAATGTGCCAGGTGTGAGTGCATACGGCATCCCCCCAGTAGCCGTAAACAGTAGTTGTTAGCAATCTCATTTGGTAGATGAGGAAACCGAGGCCCAGAGGGATTCATTTGGACCGGGCAAACCCTGGTCCAGAGCTCTACATTTCCCCTCATGGAGCCCATTTCCCCTCCGACATGCTGCTGTGAGGTTATATGGATGCATGAGGGTGGTCTGAGAAGCTACTGGCCCATCCTAATTCACTCAGACCCTCAGCCAAACCCTCACTCCTGACCCATTGGAAAAGGAGAGGTGATAAGGACAATTAAAAGGCTGAGAAAGAAGGAAGGCTCATTGGTGAAAGGAAAGCAACAGAATTATTTAGCTCAGAGAAGGCAAGCCTGGGGCCGGGGTGGTGCTGGGCATTCCAGAGACTCTGTGGAGTATAGAGACAGCAACGTGGCCCCTCCAAGGTTCTGGGGCTTTCGCAGGTTACCTAAGAAAGTCGTGCCAATCTGAAGGTGTTGTTGGCTTGGAAAACTGCTGCTCGAGAGGGAGTCCTCACCCTGCCCACTCCTGCTGTGTCTGAGAGGTAAGCTGTACCCATCTCATCCTTTCTGCATCATTTGCATAGTCATTTGCATGCATTATGAATCATTCTGAACTCTTTCACATGTTTGAATTTAGCCAAAGCATTATATTTTAGAAGTTGTTTGTTCCTGACATGCTTTTTCCCCCTCTCTAAGCCTTCTTTCCTATTTCTCCTGCCCCCAACCGAGTCTGAACTCCAGCCCCATTTGGGTCTTGACCTAGTTCTTGGCAGTGAGGTGGATGGAAAGAGCCCTGAGTTCTGAGTCATACCCTGGGCGCTCTGCTGGCTGTGTGACTTGGGACAACTTGCTTAACCTCTCAGAGCCTCAGCTTCCCCTACCAAGGAAAAAAATGAGGACAAGGACCCCCACCCTCATGAGGGTAAGTAGTGGGTTTGAAAAGATTACAAACTGCTGCCAAGTGCAAGGGGGACTCTGGGCTGGGGTCAGATCTACAGACCCCAAAGGAGACAGTAGAGATTGGCACCCAGGTGTCAGCAGCTGGAGTTTGCTTTCCTGCTTGATGGCCTCAGCCCCACGTTTCCACCTGGACTATCACTGGCTTAAAGACACGGGACTGGCAGCTGCCCACCTGGGCTACTGGTAGGGGAGGTAGTGCCTCCCTCATTAGCCCTGTGAGGCCTGAAGTCCCACCACAGAACTCCACTCCTTTGGAAACTTCTAGCTGCTAGTAGAAGGCCCATCTCTTCCTGGGTGGGCTGTGCCACAGTGAAAAAAGCACAGGCTGGATGCAGACAGACCTGGATCCAAATCCAACTCTGTCACTCAGGGCCAGGAACTGGGTTAGACAGCTCCTTCCCAGGTGTTGGCTTTGCACTTGGTCAACCTTGAGAGCCAGAGCCTCCTGAACTTTTGTGTCCAAGGCACCCTGCTTACCTCTCCTGGTTCTGGCCCTGTTACTTGTCAGCTGTGTGACCTTGGGTAGTTTATGTGCCCTCTCTGAGCTCCAGTTTCCTCATCTATAAAAGGGGGATAAGAATATTTACCTTAAAAGGTTGTTGTGAGAGTTATATGAGATAATGCCCCTTATAAGGGGCCTAGTTCAGCCCCTGGAGGGTAGCTGGTGAGTAACAAATAGTAACCGCTGTGCTAATGTACCCCTGGGGAAGCCTGTCTGCTCCTCTCCTGGGGTGACTTCTGAGAGGCAGAAGGTCGGGCAGGGCAGTGAATAAGGCCCTGGTTTCTAGAGAGCAGGGCAATAGGTGGAGCAGGGTGTGGCCAAGGAGCCAGGGTCAAGGGTGTTCAGTTTCACCCAGCACCTACTTCCACAGGGAGCCAGTGGGAGCGTAAGGCCAGCCCTGGCACTTCTGAAGACCCCTGAAATGTACGAATCATGTTACACAAACCTGTGCCAGAATAATAACCTCAGCCTGAATCTCTGAAGCCTTTTCCCATCCCTTGTAAACAACTTATTTTGATGATTGACAAATGACAACAAATTAATATACATGCCACTCAGGTGGGGAAAATGACTCGCAGGGATTCCAATTTCCTGGAAGTTACAATATCCTGTTCTCAACGAGCTGTAATTTGTTTGTCTTCATCTAAATCCATGTCCCCTAGTCAGAATGGATGTTTATTGGGTTTGCGTTTTGTATTATTGACTGTGAGCTATTGTTACCTGATGTAATTGAGTTGTGAATCTTTTTATAATAAAGAATTAGCTGCAAATCAAAGTGGCTGCCTGCTGGACCCTGAAAGGAGAGCACAGCTGGTGTGCAGCGTGATGGCGGTGTCGCCGGCACACTTGGGGGGCTGCCGGGGGCGGTGGAGGGGGGAAGGAGTGAGAGGACCCCACCCGGGGAAGCAGGAAGCACCTCATTTCTCTTCCACACCTGCTCTGGGCTCTGCCTCTAACACCCGGTGGGACCTTGAGTGACCTCTGTGTCTTGGTTTCCTCTGTGAAATCAGAACAGTTAGGTCCGCCCTGCGTATCCATCCTGCCTCCAGGGCTGCTGTGAGAGCCCAGGAGATGTTGGGTACGTGCAGGGCTTGGTCAGAGCGAGAGCTCTGTGCAGGTACATAGTCATATGATCCAGGTGGGTCATGCGAGCCATCAGGCGACACCCCCGGGGGTCAGCGGTGGAGGCGTGTGCTCCTTGCTGCCCCAGTTCCATTCCAGTTTTGCACCAATGAGCAAGACTCATCGTCCACTCGTTCCCTACCACCTTCCTGACCCAGAAATATCAGAGCTGGAAGGGATGTCAGTGACCTCTCTCTCCAATCCCTTCTTCGACAGATGAGGCCCTTGCAGAGGAGGGGCAGCACACTTTCAAGGTCATACAGTGTGTCAGAAGCTGAACCCAAACTCCATTCTGCCTGCGGCTCATGGATCTTTGCTCAATGCTGCCCCGCTCCCTCGACTTTCCCTGCTCTGTGCTCTTCATGGCTATGGTTATCTGCACAATTACTCTGGCAATGAATCATGACTTGTGACTCTCTTCTACAATTGTTTAGAACTTTACTGGCATTGTGGACTGTTATTGAACTTTTCTGCCCTGTGGTCTTTGCAAAGACTGCAAGGCTCCAGAGGCTCAGTCCTCTCTACAAGTTCTGCAGCATCTGTTCAGTGCCTGGCAGACAACCGGAGGCCCCTTGCCCCGCACCACCCTGGCTCAGAGCCGGGCAGGCAGTAGGTGCTCCATGGCTGCTTGTGGATTTGAATGATGGTGTCATCCAGCGGCACGTGCTGGTCCGTGGAGCCAGGTGAGGAAACTAGTGTCAGTGATGGAGGCCGTCAGGAACAGCTGTGGCCCAGGCTGACTGGTGGGCTTTGCTGGCTCCAGCTGGGACCTGAGACCTCTTGTACGTGATGTCTGAGGAACAAGGGAACGCTGTGGGAACTGTCATCAGGAGCTGTGGGCTGTGCCTGATGAAAGTTTTATAGACGATCTGTGTGCATGTGTGCACATGCGCATGCGTGTGTGTATTTGTGTGTGTGTACGTGGGAAGCTGGGGGAGGAGGAGGACAGGGAAGGATACGGAAGCCTGGAGAGGCAGGAGAACAGGCAGGTGGGCTGGGAGGAGGGAGAGAAGGATGAAGAGGGGAAGAAGTCAGGAGAGCGAGAGGCTGGCGGGCTGACATCTGCACGCGACCGCCCCTGCGCGGGGTGTCACACACCGAATGGCACTAAATCCCCCCGGGCCTTGGAGCTGGACTCAGTCAGTATGTCTCCATTTTAGGCGGAGGCTGAGGCTCCTGCCCCAGCACACACCCCACGATCCACGCTCCTGTTCTGATCCACCTTAGCCGCCCACCTCCATGGGCGCTCAGAACCAAGACTTGGAAATCCCCCAGATCAGGTGTCCCTCTCGCTGTTACCCTAATCCTTGCCTGTCCCTCTCAATCAGGCTCATTGTCCTGGCTTCCTCAGCCCCCCACGCAGGCTAGCCTCCTGGGTATTGCCTGCTCCCCCTCGCTTCCATCCCACCCACTCAGCCCTCCAGTCATGCCGATTCTACCTCCCAAACATTTCAGCCTCTCCCGCCATGTTTCCCCTGCCCTGGTTTAGCCCCATTGGACTCTTGCCTGCACGACCTCACCAGCCTTCACTCTGTTCTCCCTGCCTCCCCACTTGCTTCTCTCACCACCACCATCACACTGGCACCAGAAGGAGCTAAACATGTTTGGGAGGTGAGGCTCCAGCCTCAGGGCCAGGTCCTGCTTCAGCTCCTGCAGGCCCTGGTTTGCCGCAGGGGCTCCTTCCACCGGGAAGGCCCTCCCCTCGTCTTCGTAGACAACTCTATCACCTTCAAGACTTAACTCAGGCTTCTGTCTCCCTGTGGAAGTCATCCATGAACTCAGGCCCTTCCCCTGACCTCTGACACAAGGCTGTGTGTAAACCTCCACTGCAGTACTTTCTACATCGCACTGAAATGCTTTGTTCCTACATCTACCACTGACTGGGGCTCCTCTTGGGCAGAAACTGGATCTTGTACCTCTTTATATAGGCATAGTGTCCTAATAGGTGCTTAATATGGTCTGCTGAGATGTGCAAAGCAGGAGGGGCGCAGGTATGGACACCTCTCCTGTTCTGACAGAGGAAGTGGCAAATCCAGGGGAAGGGGGAGCCCAGGGCAGGAAAGCAGTGTGTGCGTGTGTGTGTGGGGAGGAGATGGAGATTTAGGTTTTGCCCCTAAAGCCCCACCTTAGCCTGGCACATCCCACCTGTCTCCTTCCTGGCCTGTCCTTCCTCTCCCTCTTCGTGGTAGTAGACAAAGGTGTAGAAGATGGGAGAGAAACACCAGGTAAATGACCAGTTAATTAAGAGTGGAGGTGTTTTCATTGCTATATATAAAATAGATAACTAATAAGAACTTACTGTATAGCACAGGGAACTCTACTCAGTAGTCCGTAATGACCTATATGGGAAAAGAATCTAACAAAGAGCAGATATGTATACGTACAACGGATTCACTTTGCTGTACAGCAGAAACTAACACAACAATGTAAATCAACTATACTCCAATAAAAATTAATTTTAAAAAATATATATTTTTTACCTGTATGCATCCCTGAGCAAGCCCCAGGCAATGACGTCTCACTGTGGCACACAATGGGTGCTTGATAAGTATAGCTCGCTTCCCTTCACCTCTCTGATCAGTAGGTAGAGACCTTGACTGTAGCAATAATCATGCCAGGCCTCAAGCTGCAGCCAGGCAGCACTAGCTGAGCGCCACACTCTTCCAGGAATAGATGGACTCCCTAAGGAATGATTCCAACCTTTCTGTTCTCAAGAACCTTTTACATCCATCCTCCTGTGTGTCCTACGTTTGTCTCACTAGACGAACTGCACTTACTAAATAAGAATTAGTTAATATGAAGAAAATATCTTCCAGAAAAAGGGCACCTGACTTCTCAACCTGGATATTCTGACTTGGGGACATTTCGATGTGGTCTGTATAGCAAATCATTAAATGGTCTGCTTCTTTGATGCGACGTTATGTGACCAGTAGACATTATTGTCAGAGTCCCAAGCCTCATCCAGGGTCAAGGATGAGGTGAGGGTCAGGAATATCTGTAACAGTCTTTGTTGGGTTAAAAAACAAGGAGTCAACAGCAACAACAAAAACCCAAACCCATCCTTTTTTGGTTTTGATTCTTCCATCTTGATATGGTGCTTCTCAAGCCAGTTCGAAAAGGTCCTGATCAGAAGTCCCCTTTACAAATGTGGGCACTTCGAAGCATCCTGCTTCAACAGAAAAACGGCTCCTGCATGTGTTTCTAATGAGTGTTCAGTGGGCAGTGCTGGGGGCTGGGAGCTAGTCTCAGTATTCCAAAGAGAGAAATGGAAACAGTTCTCTGATTTGGGCTGGGCTTGTAGCAACACAGGTGGTTATACCGTGGCAATTTACACAGATCAGAAACCTAGCTAGACTTAGATATGGCTGTGATTAATAAAAAATAGGAAAATGAATTATTACTTAATAAGTGTAGTTTGGCAGGCAAAATCTTTCAAAAGGCAGGGCCCATCTGAAGAAGTCAGAAAAAAGTCCTTGGAAGCAGAGAAGTCAGGAACTACTGCTGTTCCTGGAAATGCTGTCTGGTCACTGCCTGCCACCACTCCAGGGGATTTCGCTGCAGTCAGCTGGGCTGGGGAGCACCTGCCACGTGCAGGGCATGTGCGAGGCACTTGTACGTGATCTTTGCAACCAATGGGGCAGGTGTTAGCAACCCCCAACCTTCGCCTTTTACAGGTGGGGAAACAGAGTCTCAAGAGATTAAATAACCCGCCCGAGTGTGGAACTGGGTCTGATTCACCTTATCTCAGGAGGAACGCAGCTGAAGAGGACCTCCATAAGTCGCAGAGGCCTTCGAGCCAGTCTAGCCTGGGAGTCGCCCCGGGCAGGGACGGGACAGTGGGTTTTGCTGGGCTAAGTGTTGAGGTCTCTGTCTGCCTTACAGCTCCTCTGCTTTCTTCTTCACGTTGCTTTTTGTATGTGGGGATCTGCACCAAGGGCTGGGCTGGCCACTACCCCTTCAGGCGGTGGGGCCTCCCCTCCCAGGCTCTCATTTCTGGAGGCTTCCTGGAGGTGGGTGCTGCATGATTCCTATGCCCCCTTCCATTTCCTGTTTCCTGAGTGGGAGTTTTAATGGAAAGAACCAACAGACTTTGAGACTGAGGGTCCTGGGTTCAAATTCCAGCTTTGTCACTGATTGAGTGGCCTTAGATCTATTGCTAAGCTTCCTGACACGTTTCTTCATATGGAAACAAGGGAATATAGATAAAAAACAATAGTGGTAACATCTACCTCATTGTGAAAAGGAGGAGGACTACCTAGTGGGTCCTCAATAGACATGCATCCCCTTCTCTCTAGGACAGTGGATGACGCCTGGAAATTCAGCCAGGTCGGAAGGGGAGGCCCGGCCTGCTCCGTATGGCGTGGCCAAGGGTAGCTGGAGGTCTTTGGCCATTTACTAGGGATGTGTGGGACCTGGAGCAGTTAATCTTATTGCAGCCAAGCCTTGTTATTGCATTCCCGCCCAGAATGTCATTTAAAAAGCACTTACGGCTTTCCCCGGAACGCATTTACACTGAAGTCCCAGGGGTGGGAATGTGCGGAAAACAGGGCAACCTGAGAAGCCCCTTTCCTTCCCAGGGGGCTGAGGATGTGCCGGGGGTTGGGGGCTGCGGGAGAGGAAGCAGCTCACTTCCCACTGTGTTCAGCCTCTAGGGGGCATCTGCACAAATGACAGCAAAATTACGATGCTTCCTGTTTACACAGCCCAGCCGTGTGCGGTGGGAGGAACCTCTGCAGAGATGCGCCTCCAAAGTCTGGGCTTGGAGGCCATTTCTTGACCATGTGGCCGTGGGAAGCTCCTGACGCTCTGAGCCTCCGTTTTCTCAACTGTAAAATGAGGGTTGCGGCACTGGCCTTGCCCACGGCATCGAGCCGAGCGAGGACGACAGCATGGGCGGTGGTTAACCCAGTGGCTGCATCGGCGTCATCTGGGAACTTGCTAGAAAGTCAGATTCTCGGTGAATGAATGAATATGGATGGATACCATGAGTACAGTGAGTACCACTGGTGCCTCCCTCCTCAACCTGCATCCAATAAATGTCAGTGTTTTTTTCATATTTGCTTCATTAATGTAAAAATGTTTAGCATGAAAAAAAGAAATTCATATTCTTGGACCCCACTCCAGACCTATAAAATCATACACTCTGTGAGTGGAACCAGCAACCTCTGTTTTAACTGGCCTTCCTGTCATTCCGATGCCCGCTCAAGGTTAGGAGCCACTGGTCTAGGCCTTGCCATTAGCTTCGCTTAGCTGAGTGCCCATTGGAGTTGGGCCTCCCTCCAGCCTGGCCTGGCTCTGGTGGAACACTGTGGGGTTGGGCCTGGGATAAGAGTTCCAGAATAGTTTCTTTACTTGCAAACAATGAAGGCCCAGGAAAGGAGGCTCAAGCATAAGAAATCATCTTCCATGTGGATCATACTTCTGTCTCCCAAACATTTTGACATTCATTGCCTCATTTGAACAGCATGAAGTTCGAAGAACAGCCCACTATAATTATAGTTATTAGTAAAGCTAAAGAATGTTCTGAGGCGGGTGCATGCATGCATATCATCTCCACAAATGAGTCTGTGGGCTCCTTGAGGACAGAGGACACAGCTTCTTTTCTTGCCATACTCCATTATCCCAGATCTCCCCATCTCCAGCCCTTACACTCCAATGTGGGCCAGAGTCTGTGGCCTCAGAGCCTTGGCCTGCCCGGGCACACCAGGAGAGCAGGCATGCACCCAACAGCAGGACCCCAGTCCTCTTCGGGAGGGTGGATCTGCCCCTTGCCCTCCCCCTCCCCCATACCCACCTGTAGGTGTCGGTGGCTGGCACCTTCCAGGTCTGGATGCCCTTCAGGGGGCCCTCGCTCCCCACCACCACGCTCAGGTTGGAGTTCCGGTAGGCGTTGTTGCACTGGGCCTGCGTCGGGCCGTGGGGCCCACTGGCCCCGCATGTGGTGAACAGCCAGTGAACTGCACAAAAAAGGAAAGGTGATCACTCACTTGGCCTGGCCCTCCCTCCTCCGTGGGCCTCCCTCTGCTGCCTCTGAGCTGTCTGCTCCATGAGGCCAAACCAAGATGGCACCCATGTCGGGGCAAGGAACACTCATCAGTCATTTGAACTGGAAACTTCTGTTGAGGATCTACTGTGTGCCAGGCCCTGGACCAGATAGATACTAAGGGAGAGACACAAATGGAGCAGACTTGGACCCTGGCCTAAAGAAGTTTACAGCCTACTAAAGGGAGACCCAAAGGGATGCAACAAGACAGGACAGTAACAGAAAAAGAGCCTCAGGAGGGTCTGGCTAACACTGTACTGTGAAGGTTCTAAGGAGGGAGAGAAGACCCCTCTCAGGTGAGACAGGCGGGTGGTGGCCAGGTCCTCTCCTGGTTTCTCATTGAGTCCAGCACAGTGCTGGGCAAAGAACAGGTGCTCAATCTGTGCTATTGTGACTGGATCTAACCCGCTTCCGAAAGTTTGATATCTGCATATAGGATCATCTTAGCTTGGAGAAGATCAAAAGAGTAAAGTGGACACAGAGTCGGCTCCATGCCTTCCTCCTCCACATTGGTTGGGTTTGGAATTGCATTAGAAGCAGCCCTCAGGCTCTCTATGTAACAGAGAGTGTAATAAATGGGAAACAGGTCACATCTGCCTTTGGTGCACGTCCTTTTCCAAGCCCCTCACTGCTCCCTGGTGCTCTGTCCTCACCCGGAGCACCCCATGCTCTTAGCTGGCCTTCTGGGGGTGCCTCAGGAACACTCAGCACATCCCCACGCCTCCACTGCCACTGGGCCATTCCTTCCAAACTTTCTATCTTTGAGTCTGGCTGGACCTTGGGGAACTGTCAGATTTCATCCTGGCAGGAATTTTAACATGTTTACAACCTATAAAAACTTCCAAAAAAATGTGTTCTTGATAAATCACTTTTACTTAAAATACAAAAATCTCATTATAAACTTGAAGAAATTATTTCCCTTTAAATTGATTAAGTCGAATTCTACCTACAGAAAATTATGAAAAAATGAATTTGTGTGTATATAGTTTCGTTTGCTAAAGCACAAAATTCTTTTGATGACTTTCAGCTAACTTGATGCAAAAATGAAAGGTTAATTTGGGTTGCTAATTATTAGCAATCAGATTGAGATTATACTGGGCAGTCTTGATAATCTGGAAACCGGGCTGGCTGTGGTGGGCTTTTGTGACACTGCCCCAGAGCTGAGGTCGGGATACCGAAGCTGTAGTTGGGGTTCTCATGCATACAGCTACTCAATACTGAGCACTCAACACCTTTCTTGGCTTCATTTTTTCGAATGAAGATGTTGGTTTCTATTTGGTTTCTGAAGGTTGTTTCAAGGGCAAGAAGGTGATGAATCCATTCATCTTTGGTGTGAATGGTTGATTGTTAATTTTCTCATCTATTTGTATTCTAAGGGGTAACCTGTTAATTCAAAGGACTAACTCTTTACTGGAGGCATTTCAGCAGAGCTGTCTTGGCCAGATGTCCTTTCAACCCTCTCCAGTGTTCAAATCATATTTGTGGGCTGTGCCAGAGGGGAGAAGTGGAAAGGATTCAGGCTTTGAAATCAGCACGAACATCTGAGTTTGGGAGCAGCCTCATCATTGTTGATTATGGGACCTTGATGTGTGTTCCATTGTCTGTGAAAGGGGCTGGGTTGCCATGAGGATTAAAGAAAGCGAGGGGTATGAAAGGTCACTGCAAAGTCCAAAACTCTAAAAATGTGAGCTGTGTCGCTGACACCTGCCTGCACCCAAGGCTGGTGCTGTTCCTGACAATGGGAAATGCAGACAGGGTTTCTGTGTATATGGATCCCTCCGCCAACAGCACCTAGGAATTTAAACTCAGTGAGTTGGGGATGACGATAGGAGTGGGGAAAAAAGAACGGCTCAGAAAAGAGTTAAAAAATACACTCCTCCCCGTGGTCTCTCGCTCCTTGAAGCCTATTCTGCAGGTTCAGTCTGTGCCTATAGCGAGCAGCCTGGGTTTGGGGGCAGCCTTATCAATCTGGGGCAGAAGCATGATGGTTCACTTAGTTAATTCAGTCCTGGAAATTAAAGAATTTAGACATAAATATAAATATGTATTTTTTTCCCCCTGAAGAGTGTGCTGAGGAAGACAGTTCAAGGAAGGCATGGGCTCAGCACCCTACTGGAGCGTGTCCTTCAGCAGGACCCTCTTCTAACTTCAGTCTCGCTTAACATTTTTCTGAAGGTTCTGAGATGTTCCCAGAGAGGGTGGGCTTCTACTTCTTGGCCAAGTTGGGCATCTGACAGGGTAGGAAGAGGGGAATGGGCTTTGGATCCAGATGGGCCAAATTTTCTCATTGGATTTTACCTCTGATGAGGTATGAGAACTGGGGTAAACTCTACAGCCTCTCTGAGCCTCAATTTCTTAATCTGAACAAGAGGAGACAATAACACCTAGTACTTAGACATGCTGTGAGTATTAAATGATGACCTAAGCAAAGTGCTTAGAACAACATTATGCATTAGAGACGCATACTGAATATAAGTTAAAAAGTGTGTAACTTCCTGCTCAGTTTTTGACTGTAAGGAAGCAGAGACACCCAATCTCAAGATTTATGTTCCCCAGTCCATAAAGAAGGGACTCTAGGGCTGTTTCTCAATAAAGGGACCAGTATTTTCCCAACTCAGTGGACATATATTAGTCTCAGGTGGTTTCTATGCACAAAATTCTGTTTTCATTTTCAGCAGCTGCTGATGGAAAGGTCCAGAGCGGAAATTCTTTCTAAAGTGGATTCCATGGGAATAGAGGATTTGCCATCCCAGGTCAAACCCATGATTCATCCAGCCGGAATTCTGTTGCTCCCACAGCCTTCGAGGCATGGTGGTCCTCCCTGCTCCCTTAGATAGCTCTGACTCTCATAATTCTGCCCAAAGTTGTTTGGAATTAATTTCTGTGACCCACCAGCACTTCTTGGGGGTATGGGTTCTCTGAGTTTATTGCCCATTGTGAAGGGCTGTCCTGCTTCTGATGTGTGTGGGCTTGTCTTACTAAAGCTTCATCCTGTTGGTTCTCTTTGCTCATTCTGTTTGGAATCTCATAGACATCACAGAATGCCACAGCAAGATGGGACCTTGGAGATATCTGAATTCAGTGGTTCCCAAACCACCTAAGGACCTTTAAAAATACAGATTTCAGGGCCCTGAAGATTCAGATTAGTAGATACTAGGCTGGGGCCATGGGGAGAGAGGACAATATTTGCATTATATGACAACTTTTCCAGGAGAGCCAGCCTGCTGTAAACAGAGTGGATAATCAGTCAAGCTAGGAGTTAAACATAGATCTTCTGAGTTTAAGTACAAGACTTGAAAAGGTGCTACAATCACCATGAAATCCTCGTGGAACCTTTCTGCAAGTCTGTTTCCCACCCCCCCCACCTTTTAAAATCTATGAGCCCAGAGCTCAGTTAAACCCGACCAAGTTTGCTCAGGACCAGAGAGTAGGTAGGCCACAATGAGGGGAAAGGAGTCTGGTCAGGGTATGTGGTAGGTAGACCCTCAGCCTCAGAAAGTCCCACAGTAGCTTAGCCTAGCAGAGTGTGCACTTTAGGGGGTCATGGGCACAAACCAGAGAAAACAGGTGCTTAGTGTCAGGACTCTGGTCCCCTGAGAGGCCATGGGGAGCCAGGGGGTGTCAAAAGGGAAATCTGGTAACTGGAATGTTTACAAGATCAGCAAGCAGACATATGAGAGGGACTGGGTAATAAGCAACAAGGGAAAATCTTGGTTTTTAAAGAGAAGATCAAGGTCACAGTGAGACCAGCAGTGAGGTGAGCTTGACACCAAGTTGCCAGTCTGAGAGTTCAAGGGTCCTCACATTTCCCCAGCTGAGAGTCTACATTGATCCCTGAGGCTCTGTGGAGCTGTAGGAGGATTAAGTGGCCCCCAGGGAGGAGCCTGGATTGGGAGCAGGGGAGGGAGGAAACCCGGCTCTTTCCTCTTCTCTTACTTAAAAAACAAACTATTGTATTAAAATTCATTTATGAGAGAGAAAAGACAAGAACTGCTTTATCTTGTTCTTAATTATACCACCCACTGGAAACCTAGTTTAATACTCACAGCTATATTGTATAAAGAACCCACAAACATCAAAATACTGATTGGTTATAGACAGCTGAGTAAAGAAAAATCCATTAAGCCCTGGGTTTCATTTTAAGTATATTGCAACACCCTCCAAGAAGAAACAAATCAATTAGTAATACACAGCACAATGTTAGAAAAATTGGCTAAGTAGTGATCGTGCTGGTTTTATTACTGTTGCTAAGCCACCTCATCTGCTCAATTGAATGCAAAGAAATAAAACGTGATACAAAGGAAAGTAAGTTCTCAACTATCATTATTAATCACAATAGTAAGGATCTGCCTCACATCAAAGGCCTATATGGTTGTGCCACAGAAGAGTGCTCAGTGGCTCTTGTGGATCTTATACACCATTTTTATTCTGATCCATGGAACTCAATTTTATCCATATCTGTTGACTGAGCTGAACTTCATGGGAGCTGTGGCATATTGAACCATTTTGATGGCCACTGTAGATCTTGTTAAGCAAAATAATGACCAAAAATCCAAGTAAATATAATCATTCACCATCCATAAATGTATATGACACTATTCTTTAATATAAATTGGAGAAAGTAACCCTTCTTGTGAGTACATGATGAAAATTAATAAGTTGTTCTCCTTATTAGGGCAAAATGAAAGCAATATACATATTGTTGCCATTGTGAGGTTAAAACAGTTCAGCTCTTTAAACAATGGAGTAGCATCCCCTTCTAGATACAAGATCAATGTCTGATTATTGCTGTCTTCTTTTGATGTTAACAGTTGTTGAAGCTTAATGCTTAGGTTCGTTTATTTATTGGGAGTTGCAAAATAATGATATTCAAATTATATACTTTTTTCCTTATTTATTAGTTGACATATATTTATAAAAAGATGCTTCCTCTCACCTACTATGTTGTTACCCAGTGGTATAGTTCATATAAGAAAGGCAGGATAAATGCTCAATTCTTTCTCCTTATTTGCAGTGTTCAAGGTAATGAATTGGTCCTCTATCATCCTCTGAAGTTGACTAATTAGTTGTTTGTATATCATGAATACATGAATTTAAACATACTTTCAGTTTTAATTAATCATAATTATTATTCCTTAGAAGCTCAAATTGTCACATTTTTGGTCAGTGGTAGCTTCCTGAGTTCTTTTGCTTCCTTGCTATCTGGTATGATGAAATGTTCCTTCCCTAGACCTGGGCTCAGCCATTTTTTCAAAAGCTTTGGTTTCTTCTAGTGAAAAAAGGTATTTTAAGTATAAAATCTGGGTGCTATAGACACTTATTGCTACTGGGTTGGTGATTGTTTCTAGGCTTCTTTAGTGGACAGAGCTAGGAAATATACATGTTGTATACATATGTATATCAGTATAAATACACACACACACACACACACACATTTATATGACAAAATACCCATGAGTTCACACTGACAGTTCCCAATAAAATTCAGGACTACAGGGTTTTTAATTTAACCTCTTCTATATTACATCTGTATTTCTTTTTCCACACTGAGAGTCTTGGTTTTCAAGAACAAAGGTGATAATGGAATTAGAATATTCTATAATTACTCAGTCACTTTATCCTCCATTATACACACAATAGTATCAGAGTAACAATACTACTACTATACCATAATCAATAGAAAAACTGAGATCGGTAAAAACATTTTTTTTTGGTATATGTGCTCTCCATTCTCCTAAAATTTCTTGAAGCTGAACACTATCTACATTGGGCACATTGCCATTACATATACTACTCTTTCCTCTTTAACCTTTAGTTAGTCTGTAAGTAGTGTATGTTTAACGCCCATATCAATCATGTTGATATATCTCTAGTCATTTTGGTTGTTTGAAGTTTGTTTTCAAGTAGATTCCTTAGGAGGGGCTCATGGAAGCAATATTCCTTGAGTTCCTGAATGTTGATAATAATTTTTCCTTTTGAGTATATTAAATATATGACTCCATTTTCTTCTGGTATAAAGTATTGCTGTCAAAAACTCTGATGATTGGGCTTCCCTGGTGGCGCAGTGGTTGAGAGTCCGCCTGCTGATGCAGGGGATTTGGGTTCGTGCCCCGGTCCAGGAAGATCCCACATGCCGTGGAGTGGCTGGGCCCGTGAGCCATGGCCGCTGAGCCTGTGCGTCCGGAGCCTGTGCTCCGCAACGGGAGAGGCCACAACAGTGAGAGGCCTGCATACCACCCCCCAAAAAAAACCAAAACAAAAAACTCTGTTGATAACCCAAATTTCATTCTCTAATAAATCATTAGCTGTTTTTGCTTAGGTGCCCACAGTATTTTTTTTTCCTTAAGGTACAGCAATTCTACTATAATATATTGATACTTTGGTATTGCTCAGTATGAGTCAGTATTCTCAGATATACAGATATGCTCTTTTAATAAGTAGTTTCAATACAAACATTTTTCTTGAATTATAGTTTTAAACATTTGTTTTGTCTGCCTTCTTTGGTTTTCTTTTTCAGGCACTCTCGTTATCTGTGTGTTCGATCTTCCTTGCCTCTCTTTGATGTGTATCATCTTTTTGCTTTTAAAAAAGTTTCTCTTTTCATCTTCTATTTCTCATAAGGCATTAACTGTTATATTTATTTGCTTTTGCATGCCTTCTAATTTAGTCTTCATTTCTGAAATTATTTTCTCCTTTTATTTCAAATTCTTCAGAGAGTTCTACCATCTAGTTTCTGATTTTATAATAATGATTTATGTTACTTTCATTGTTTTCTTGTCTGTTAACTCATTTTGAAATAGTTTACCATTGTCATCTCCTCTGTGGGCCTTTCTGGTATGTTTTCATTTCTCTGTAGGGATGTTAGTCTGTCCTCTCTGCTCTTTTAAAATTCTTATTGTAACTTGGATGGGGTTCGATCTTGATACTTATGCATTTTAACATAAAATTAATTTGCTAGAACTTTTAGGATTCAGGAGAGTTTCTAACTTTACACAGCTCCCTTTACTCTTTTTTAATTTTCATATAATGTTAAAAAATATGGCAGTTTGCTTTCCGATGTTTCTGGCTCTATTTCTTTCCCCCACTTGAATCTGGATATCTTCTCTTTTTGTGGTCTCTATTATCCCTATCCTAGTCAATATTGATTTCAGTCCTAGAAAGTTCTTCTCAGTGTGGGTCGTTTCCTGGAAAGGATGCTCAGTGGCCAGACTCTTCTAGCTCCTTCAGATCTTACCAAAGGCCCCTTGCTCTCACACACCACTGGGTTGGGGAAGAACTCTCCTAGTTTCAGTAGCTATTTGCAGATTGTCTGTCATTTCCAGCAAATACCTGTCAGCTATTTGGGGGTTCTCCTGTTCTCAGGTTTGTAAGATAGCCTGTTGCTTTTCTTCTCTTTCCCTTGTTCAGATGCTGATACTATGCAGGTCTTATGGTTGTTGGTGCTTTGTCTTCACTCACTTGTATTTTGGGGTTGGAGGGGAATATATTTTCAAAAAATTGTTTGTTGTAAATATACATGGGTTTTCAGTTTTGATACACGTTTCTTTGATTTTTGCATAGGGATTCAGAGAGATTAAAAAAAAACTATGCTGTTACTGGCATCACTGCCGTTTTTCCAGAATCCTTCAAATTTTTTTAAATTTAGGAATCACTTGACATCATCTGCTATGATTAGCTCCTTTATACCATCTCTCTGGTCAGGCTCCTCACCTGTATTTCTATGCCTGAGACTGCAGGGTTTTTCAGATTTCACCTCAGGGACATCCCCACTGACCATGGCCTAGAACTTGCTGTTACATCATATTCTGCCTTTTTTTTGGATACAGCCCACTAAGTATAATTTAACTTCCTCTTGATAGTGCCACTTGAACTTAAGTTGTTTAGGGCTATTTGACCCTTTACTAAATGGCTGCAGATATAAATATTTTATATTAACTCACTGTCCTCTATCTCTACTGTTGGGTATGCTTTCTCAGTGGTTCAGAATGTTCTCTGATTAATCTTATTTGGTACCTAATGTTGGGTGAGGGCATGAGAAGGGCCCTATACCTCTCTGTGCATCAGACTGAGGGGCAGCTAGCTACAAAAAACCTTTATTTCAGAGTTTTGGAATGTATTTATATTTTGGTACTTATATTTGGTGGATGGTGGAAGGTACTAGAAGCATCTTCTATCCTCAGATAAAAGGATGCTGCTGTGATTCTAAACCAACAGGACTGGGAATCTGTAGTCCCTCAATTTCAATGTACTTAATTACAGTACATTGATGGTACCTCTCCATCCTCCAGTTAGTTTAGCTTCTTAAAACCATGTTAGGTCAGTAGATAGGGAACGGGGAAGAACTGTTACGTTTATCTCATAAGATAGGCAACCATGTAGAAAAGTTAAAGAAATGGCCTATGGTTACAGAGACTAAGTGAGGAGGGGAACATCACATTTACTCTTTTTACAACACAGTTTTCAGTTGATGAATTTTCCTTGTTGCTCTACTTTGTTTCTCAGACTGAATTTGTTTGCATCTACACACACACACACACACACACACACACACACACCTCGTTTACTCATGCGTAGCTTTCTGGTCATTTCTCTCTTGTTCTATTTTGATGATGAGAAGTTAGGAGGGGGTAACAACAATAATTATAATACCAGCTCTGTCTTTTGTGCTAGACGTGCTCACACATCTAATCTCTTCTTCACTTTTACATCTTTGTCTCCCTAGACCCTCACGCAGTTCCTCTAGACGGGCAGGATGCCTGCAAAAGCTGAGGTCTCCTGGGGAACAAAGACCAGAGGCCCACATCCCTCTCTGCTGGGAAGCAGACATCCCTTCGTGAAGAGGAACCTCTGAACAAGCCGGATCCCCATCAATAGGGCAGCAAATCTGGGCTGTTGAGATAAAAGCTGCTTTCAGGACTGAATTACCCTAAACAGCTCTGATGCCTGGCAATCTGAGCCAGTTTTTAATGGCTCCTGTGATGGCGTCTGTGTTGTGTTCTCAGCCACCCCCTGCTCCCTGAGGGAAAGTGAGTAACACGTGAGAGGGGAAAGGTCACAGGAAAGACACTATCCTGAAAGCAGAGCTGTAAAAATTAAGTTAAGGGAGGCCTCAGGGCTAATTTGGTTATTCCCAAGTTGGCTTCAGGCCAGAGTTGTGTTAATAAAGTATTTGACATTGAGATGGGTGCTGCGTACTCACCCATCTGGGGGTCACATGTAATGGATTTGGTTCTGAGGCTTAAGTGGGAAGTAGCAGTGCTTCAAATACCAGCTTTGCCACACTCAGGCCTGAAGAGTCATTGATTTCTGCCCTCATCTGCTCTTGTCCACAGACCTGGGAGAGAAAACCCTGGTCTGGTACCTCCTGTTGTAAGGTCCACTGGCTCCTGGGAGAGAGGCAACAGTGTGGGAGGCCAGCACCCCTCACTGCTTTATTCTTACTAGTTCTTGCTTATTGTTTGGTTCTAAATCATGAAGGGTGAAATCCTTACAAGGCCTTGGGACTGTAACACCTCTGACAGATGGGCAGATGGAGGTGCAGGCAGCCCGAGTGGCCAAGTGCTTAGGAGCTAGAAGAACAAATGTCCTGACTCCTGGGTCCGGGTCCTGGACCTTCTAAGATGAATTGGAGAACAGGGACACGTGAAAAGGGGGGAATCCAAATGTCCAGGGCAGAAAGGGAAGTCGTGGGGGAGCAAGTAGGACCAAATGGTGGACTGAAGACAGAAGACAAACTATGTAGGACTAGAGAAGAAAAGGGAAGAGGCAAGTCTCACTTATTCCTGCTTGAGGGCAGTCATGGTGCCTGGAGATGCAGTGGCCATGAGGCAAGAAGCATGAGGAAAAGGCCAAAAAGATCACAGAGATGTGAGTCTTGGCATCATCAGGCATTGAACTAATGAGACTAGTCATGTATGGGGCCACCGAACCAACATCATCAGTCATCTATATAGTAATTTTTGTTATTGGACTGGACACTTCCTTGGGCTGCTGGACATTGGCTGGATCAGACTTAATGTGGATGGAGCCTTCCTAGAATACAGATCTCCTCCCAAATGGCAAAGAAAACACCACTGACCAGAGAGTCCTGCTGCTCTCGCTCCAACAGCAATGCCAGACTGGATTGGGACCGGGTTTCCAATGCTTCTTTAGAAACTGTGTGTGGCCTTCAGCCTGCCTTCCTTGGAGGAGAGCAGGTGTCTGGGTCACTCCCCTGGCCCAGCCTGTTCAGCCCAGGTGTGCTCCCCCTTCTCTACCACACTCTGCTCTGTGTCCGCACACTTCATGGTCAAGGCCTCTAGAGTTTATGAGAGCTGTAGTTACGTTGTAGAGGGGCCTCAGAGGTTCCCCAGGCCACGCCAGCCCAGGAGTAAAAAGTGGGGTCTTAACAATAGTAACAAAGTTCTGCTCTGAGGCACACCTGACGAAACCTCGAGTTTTCTCCCTTAACACCCATCGTTACAGCACACATGCTCTGCCACTGTCATCTCTGTCCCCTTAACTTGCTTTATTTTCCTCATGACACATCACCATCTAAGCTATATCATCTGTACACTTGTTTGTTTCCTGTTTTTCCCTCTAGTGTGCAAACTTTACAAGAGTGAAGCTTAGCCAATTTTGTTCACTGTTTGTCTCCAGGACCTAAAACAGTGCCAGTCACACAGAAGATAGTTAATAAACCTTTGCTAAGTGAAAAACAAAAACAAAACCAAGAAAAAAAAATAGAAAAAAGAGAGTAGGCCAAAGGCCAGCGGCCAAACCCACCTGAGGGGTTAGAAGAGGGAGCTCACACATGCTGCGGGTACCGTGCATGCTTCAAAGGAAGCATCTTTGACCCTTTGGAGTTCTTGTATTAGGGTTAGAACATCATAGGATGGAGTGGACCAGAGGCGTTCTGGTGGTACAAATGGGTGTGTTGAAAGGCAAATTTTGTCTTACTCATGACTGCACAGCAGAGAGGGGGTAGGCTCCCAAGGAGCCGGCACACACCTTCACACACTCGCACACACACCAGCACACACTCACACTCACACACCCACACCCACATAACTGAGAGGCAGGGAGCCCTGCAGTGTCTCTAAGGAAACACTCGAGTCCTGCTCCTTAGCAGTGTGGACGCACCACTGGCCCCATGGTTGAGGGAGCCGATCAGCTGATAGGCTGAATGGACTAGTTAGTAGGCCCCAACTCATAAATCTGGGTGAAGGAAAAGAAATACTCCTCTTTTCCAGGGAGCTCTTCTGAGGCCCAGGAGTTTTTCTGACTTTCAGTTGGGTTGCTGAACAAGCCCAAGCTGTACCTTATTTTCCTTACTTGTGAACATTAATCCCAGAACTGGATCATTCAGTCTGTCAGCCACTTAATAAAAAATAACAATTAAAAGAATAAAATACACTCTCACATTATTATGAAGTCACTGTCAATACTCACTATAAAAACCAAATCAGGCCTCTCAGATCCAACCACCTGGGATCTGTTTGAAAAGCTGTCCCTGGAGAAAGTTCTGGAGTCCCCATTATTTCTGAGATCTTGACAAGCTTTAGAAGACTAGAAACCCTCTTTCAATTTATATTGATGAGTGGATCTTTTGGGGGGCAATCTTCTATGTCCTTACTCAAGTCACATATTTCCCCCAAGTGGAGTTTGAGGGTTTCACCTACAAATTGATGATCAGCTGGGTTGGGGGAATTGACTGAACAAAAGGACCCAACATGCAAAATACTGCCCCCTTTTTTCTTAAGATGGTTAGCTTTAAGAGGGCAAAAACTAGAATGTGCTTGAAACTTTCACAAAAAATTAAGGAAAAATATGCCCAGAACACATACTTATATACAAATAAAAGAGTGCACAGCTCATAGGTGGAGGAGGAGGAGGATTATAAATACACTGAAAATGTATAGAAGGCAACATATGAGGGAGAAGTGAATTGGCTCTATCTTTTCTGTTATGTAGTTTAATAATGTTAATAATAATATCACACATTTTATATTAGCATATTCTTTTGTACCTTTCAAAGCAAATGATCTCATTTGCTCACTACAATAGCCAGCTCTGAAAAAGAACTGTGGCAGGTAATTATTATCACTACTTTATGAATAAAGAAAAAACTGGGGCTCAGAATGTTTGACTCTCCTCAAGTCCCACAGCTGGAACCATGGTCTCTAGAATTCTTTGTTGATCCATTTTCCATTCTGCTATGGACTGGCACTCGGTAGGTACTTAGTGAATATTTAAGTGTCTGTGGAATGTTGAACAGAGAGGCTTGAGATTGCTGCCAGGAATTCTGCCCATCAGAATCCACAATGAGCTCTCAAAGCTTCCTGGTGATTGGTTGATCTCTGACACACAAAAGCCACTGCAGGTAGGCTGTCAGGTGGCCCCAGTGATCTCTACCTCCTGGTAGCCACACCCTTGCATAATCCCTTCCCTTTGAGTGTAGGCGAGACCTGTGAGTTGCTTCTAACCAACAGAATATGACAAAGGTGACAGGATGTTATATTCATGACTATGTTACAAAAGATTGTAACTTCCATCTTGCTAGTAGTCTCCCTATTTCTCTGTCTCTGTCTCTCTTTCTCTTTCTCATCATCAGCTTCTCCAGGAATTGCCAACAACCATGTGAGCTTGGGAGTAATTCGTTCCCCAACTGAGCTTTCAGATGAGACCCAGCCCTGGCTAACATCTTATGCAAGCTTATGAGAAACTATGAAGCAGAGGACCCAGCTAAGCTGTGCCTGGTTTCTTGACCCACAGAAACTGATACAACAAATGTGTGTTGTTTTAAGCCACTATATTTTTATGGTAGTTCATTACAAAGTAATAGATACCTATCTGTATACCCCAAAGCCCTCCCCAGAAGCCAATGCTTTCTTTGGCCTCATCTTTTTGGTAAGCACCCAGTGTGGAGGGCGCTGGTGGGCCCATTTATTCCCTGTGCCCTCTCTCTTCTCCCTGACTCAGTGATGGCTAAGGTGATTCCACCTCTTGTTCCTTTTCCTCTTGGCAATGTAGGGGCAGGCAGGGAGGAACTGCCTTTTGGCAGACCTAGAGTTAGCATTTCAGCCTTTCTCCCCCTAGTTCCACTGTCTAGCTCTGGGTCCAGATAAATTCTAAAAAACCTCTCTGTCCAGGATCACTGAAGCTTTGCTCTAACAAGCAAAGAGCTGAATAGGCTCCGAGGGGATGCAGGGTTATCTTGCAGGCAGAACAAGCAAGTCTGAGAGAAGGATGATAATTAAAAATGGACTTCCCAAATAACAAGTGCTTAATGCACCTGCACTGATGGAGGGGACTTTGCATCCTGCTAGTCTTGGAGCTAAATGATCTTAATCAAGGCGTGCTGAGCTCAGAGTTCCCAGGTCATTTATTGTCTCTCACTTATGTAAACTTTCACTAAAACAAATGGGAAAAACAACACGTTTTCTCAGGCCAGCCAGGAGAGAGAGAGGCAATGGGTCCTCTCTGCTACTAAAAGGAACCACGGCATGGTGTGAAGGCATTTTGTCTGCAGCTTCGCCATAATACCAACCAGCATGTTGTATTAGACTGGAGGTTCGTGAAGCGTTTTGGAGCCTGCCAGAGCTGGATGCTGCTGCACTATTTTTCCAGTGGAGCCCAGAATTGGGCAGTTATGAAGTACACTGTTGATTCCTTGCTTTCTCAAAGGACACTGGATTTCTTTTCAAAAATGATGATAAGTTCAGCATAATTTGCAAAGCACCAGTCTTGGTTGGAGACCCTTTCACCATCCAGGGCAGGATAAAGGCAGAGCCGGGGAGTGGGGGCACCTGTACTAATGCCAGCTGTGATCAGAACTGGACACCTGAAAAGGGGTGCAGAGACTCCCTTGTACTGGGGTAACAGTGGCTTCATGTCAGGCTTATGTGGGCCCCGCTCTGGGTGGTACACTTTCCATGAGGGGCACTTTGGCTTGTTCCCAGCTGCAGGCCCCAAGGCACCCAGCACAGGACAGGGCACGGATCAGGCACCAGCACAGGCCTGTTAAATTAAACTCGGCTCATTGTGATTTTTTTTTTTTTTCTAGGAGAGAGATTCAGGGAATTGTGAACACAACGCTGAGCTGAATCTCCTCATGGAAAGAGAAGATGGATGTAGCCAGTCTGGATGTAGCAAGAGCTTCTCCCTAACCGCGGTCAGCAGCTGGGTGGTATCTGGGATTGTTCCTGGTGGGCATGGGGCTAGAGCGGGAAGACTTTGGGGTGAGCCGGCTTGAGTGGGAACCCTGGCTCTGCAGCTGATTGGTGAGGTAAGCCGCATAACCTTTCTGATTCTGTCTCCCCAATTCTAAAATGGGGAAAACAACGACAGCTCATGTTGCTTACTTTGGGTCAAGCGCCTCTCTAAGCCCTTGAAACCGATTCACTTATGTGATCCTTTCCTCACACCTATGAGATGGAAGCCCTAACAATATAAGCGCCATTTTTTGGATGTGAGGAAACAAAGGCACAGAAAGGAGAAGTGAGTGACTTTAAGTAGGTGGCAGGGCTGGGAGCTGGACCGTGATGTCTCTCTTGGGGGACTGGTGGGGAGAGTCTGGAAGGATCACATAAGAGACACCGAGTGTGCTTAATAGCTGGAGACGGGCGTGCGGAGGGAAGGGGGCCGTCTGCAAACCCATGAAGCTCTGCTGCCAGTGTGTGCTCTGCTCAGGGAGCGTGGCTTCTTATCCAGCCTTCAGTTCCTCCCTGTCACCATCACCAGGTCCCTGCAGAAGTGCTGTTTCTCCCTCGGCCACCAAGCGGCCCCTGGGCCTTGGTGTTGGCCACCTCCTGGGGATGCTGACTGGCTCCACAGCTTGCAAAGCCTCTTGCTCTGGGAGGGACTTGTTAACATGAGTAACGGGGACTGTGAGTCACGAATTAGTTCCAAGCTACCTCTCTCCCTGGAGCACAGCCGCGCTAGCTCCTGGGGAAGGGAGCTGCACCCAAATGCAGAGTGACATCCTAATTGGAGGGCGCCGAGCCTGCCACAGTGACTGGGGGCCCACGAGCCTTGTTAGAGCTGGTGCTTCATGCGTTATCACTAGTACTCTGGCTATAAATAGGTGATAATCTAAAATCAGTGGATAAGAGAGAACGCGCAGCACATGGTTAAACAGCAGGCCAGCTGAGCAGGGAAACGGCCAGTGCCCGAACGGGTGCCAAGGATTATATCTACAGCCCCATGCCGGCCCAGATCTCAAAGGGGTGCTCCCCGCAGTTGAACGGGTGCCGACAGAAGTGCCTCTCACGTGCACCCATGGAGGCTGGGGGGCACGGAGAGACGCAAATTAGCTGCAATGATCAGCTTTCTTACATGTGCGGAGGTGCATTGTACGCCTGGTGTGCTGTTTTGAATATGAGTGAAGATGCCTACGTGCTCTGTTTAAGCAAAAACTGACATTTTCAGTTCAGGGTTTTTCAAAGAGAGATTCCTCTAGAAGACCCATTCAACAGTGGGATTCCTTTAAGGTTTCTTGAAGGAAACTTTGCCCTTCCCAATGTTATTTGGCTTAGAAAACTTTACTTTGCATGTGATTTTAACCTTTTACACAACTTGTATAACTTAGAGCAAGTTACTTCTTCTCTGTGGGCCTCAAGTTCCTCATCTGAAAATGGGGGGTAATATTATAGTACGAGCAAATGAGATAATGCATGTGAAAGAGTCTAGAACACGGCGGTGCTCAGTGATAGTGGTTATTATTGCTGTGTAAAGAGGAGACGCATGAGGCGAGGCCTTTACTGTCTGAGAGCTGAACCCTCGGAGGATGCTGTGTGGCCCCGAGCCCACCTTCTCTCCATCCCAAGGTCCACACCCACCTGCATCGAGGAGGTCGGGCTGCAGCCTGGGGTTCCTAAACTCTGTTTCAAACCAGGTTTTCCTTGTGAGTTCGTTAAAAAGGCAGAGCTTGACCTCTCATTCTCAGACATTAAGATTCCACAGGTCCGTGGGGCCCAGGAATCAGCATTTTAACCAGGAGCGCTTGTGGGTCCTCCCTCCCTGAGCCAGGTAACCAGAAGCAGATGACATGAGGACACAGAGAAACCCTGGGCCAGATCTAGGTCCCCAGCAGCCGACCTGCTCACTGCTGCATTCATGCAGTCCCAATTCGTCACTGGTTATTTCTGGAAGAAGCTGTTAATGATACAATGAACTTAGGAGTCTATTCTGAGGTCCCCCTGGAGTGAGTGGGGCTTCTACCTTTACTTGTTGCCTGTCCTCCCAATGCCTTGGGGGCCTCCTGCCTTCAAAACTGGCACACAGTAAAGAGCCACGGCTAAAGCAGGGATGCCAGCCCCCTCTGTACCTCCAACCTGGCATGAGGTTGTCTGCAATGCCAACAGGTGATAAGATGACAGGAGTTTCTGGAACTGGATGAGATACATGTATTTCTTTAGGAACTGGGTAAATCTTCACTACTGGGTTATGCCGCTGAAAGGAGCTTGGCTGGGCCTGCAGGTGCGAAAGGCTCCGATGGAAACAAAGACCCCCAGTGAGTGAGAAGACAGCTCTGAGTGAGTGAGGCCAGGCCCTGTGAAGCCTGCCTTCCAATAATGCTGTCATCCCCAGAAGGGTGTGCTTGGAGCATAATGGCTCTAGCTACAAATTCTATTAACTCTAATAGTTGTTCTGTGGTGAATGGATAATGCATTTAGCAGAAATAGACCCAATCAATTTATATGAAACACATAAAACTTTCTCATTGGAATTGGCATCTGTTCTTGAATCAGAGGAGTGTGTGTGGAAATGGACAGTGTGTCACCCTCACTTCTGGGCACATTAGCAGTGGGCCAAGGGGAGTTCTGGCTCCCTTATGCCAAATCCCCTCAGCTCTTAGAACCATGGAGCTGGGGATGGCAAGGGACCTGGAGACTGTCTACTTCAACCTTGATTTTCAAAAGTAGCAGTTTTCTCTCCTTTGTCTGTGTTTGTGTTAGTCCCTCAAACACGAGCTGTTACCTGAGGGTTTGCTGACATGCCCCAGACATCAGATGAGGGGATGGAAGGCTGGACAGAGGTGAGACCTGTCTTAGGACCACAGCTTGCTAGTGTAGGCCAGCCGGGAGTTCTGACTCCTGGTCCAGTGCTCTTTTCCACACATTTCTAATTGTCTCCCCACCAACCTTTGGCAAAGACGTGTATTCAGAATACAGTAAACCAACTGTCACCAACGAACTCAAAGGCAAGACTGTGGCTTGATGCCAGCGTTCTGCGAGTTATGGACCCCTGTGGGCTGGGCTTGTTTGCATGTAAACTGAGCTGATTCCATCCTGCCCTCCTACACAATATGTAAGCTCGAAAGAGAAGGAGAGATGGGCTAGGAAGCCGAGGCCAAGTCATCTGGCCCGGGGTCAGGGTCGGGTCCTGCCTGTCCTTACCTGGGCTTTTAGAGAGAGAGAAGGTGACAGAGCCTGCATGCACCTCCTCACCCCTCGTGGTCATTACTGCTGGGGGGCAGGGTGGGGGGAGGGAGAGAGAGAGAGAGAGAGAGAGAGAGAGAGAGAGAGAGAGAGAGAGAGAGCTCTGCAGCCTGTGATTGCATTATCCCAACCATATGGTTAGTGTGACTGTATGTGCAAAGCTGACAAATGTAATTTCTCAGCCTTAATACTTGCCCCATTTCTCTCTCAGTTTCTTCATCTGATTAGCTAAAGTGACTCAGAGGCTTCCGAGAATGTTCCGTGAAGCACCTGGACAGGGTATTCCCTGCCTGGATGCTACAGTGGCTCAGCTCTGCCCCGTGAGCTGGGGGCAAGGAAATCCCCAGACCCAGAGGGTCAGGCCCTCATCAGAGGGAAGGGCTGGCTTGGGGGACGTGAGGCGTGTTTAGAAATTTGGAAGCTTTGTGAGTGACGGTTTTCAGAAGACCCAACTGGCGTTTGCATTTCTAGGAGTTGCTCGAAAGCCTGCCGGGAGGAGAGTGGAAATGCCACCAGCCACCCTTGTTCCAGCCCAGCAGAAACGGACAGTGCTGAACTTTGGGGAGAAAATCTTATTATCCAGCCTCTTCTGTCCTTTGTTGGGATGGCTGGGAGCAGATTTGTCTACTGATCATGCAGGGGCTCTCATCTGGGACACACTCCCAGCTCTTTTCCATTTATAGCACTGATCTCTGAGAGGAGAATTAGATACTCGAAGTAGCTCAGTTGGCTGAAGAGTGCAGACTTCAGGGCTACATCCTGGCCCCGTTTCCTACCAGCTGTGGGATGCTTACATTCTTCCCCATCATCTCTCTCATCCCTGCAGTTCTAATAACAGCAGCGGGCCCTGGGCCAGAGTGAGGACTAGAGGAGTAGATGTGTGAGACCCCACCCCCTCCCACCACCCCGAGCCCAGGGTCAGGTGTGCTCACTGACTGTTCTTTCCTTTCCTTTCCCTCTGCCCCCAGCCCTCCCTTCCTCTCCAAGGGGCTCTCCCGGGTAGAAGCTCTGAGTTAGGTTAAGTTTGTCAACTACAAATTGGCACTTGGCATCTACCTCTACAAGGATCAAACCATAAGCTGCTGTGACCGCTGACCTTCAACAGTCACCCTGAAAGGAGTTCAGCGGGTAGATCAGGAATGAGACACTCTGTGCTCTAAAAAACCTGGCAGAACAGGCCTTCAAATAGTTAGATATTTTCAGGAGAATATATATATATATATATACATATATATATATATATATATATTTTTTTTTTTTCTTGGTACGCAGGCCTCTCACTGTTGTGGCCTCTCCCGTTGCGGAGCACAGGCTCCGGACGCGCAGGCTCAGCGGCCATGGCTCACGGGCCCAGCCGCTCCGCAGCATGTGGGATCTTCCCGGACCGGGGCACGAACCCGTGTCCCCTGCATCGGCAGGCGGACTTTCAACCAATGCGCCACCAGGGAAGCCCCAGGAGAATATTTTATGAGTCCAATCCTTGCATCTCCTTACATCTAGAGAAAGCACTAAAATCTTTCGTGGTGACGTCTGCTCCTTGTGGCTGGCTGTAACCTTCACGAGACTAGCAGCAACCTTCTGCGAAAATGTGTGCTGCACTGCACGTGCTCCCCCTTCACCAGAATCACATGTACACTGACTGTCCCCCCTGCCTCTTCGGAGCAGTCTCTCAGGGCTGTGTGAAATGCTGTCTCCTGGGCTATTGTCCTCATTTTTCCCCAAATAAAACTTAATTCACAACTATCCCATTGTGCATTTTTTTCAGTCGACAAGCTTCACGTTGCAGACCATGACCTGCAGGTTCACAGGCTGCCCACTTCCTGTGGGCCAGAAGCTCCAGAACAGGGGGTACTGGCTCCCCTCTTCCCTGTCATAGCTGCACAGCCCCAGGTGTGTGGGAAGTGCCAGGCAAACGTTTGCCAGGTGACTATTTCTGAGTGGCTGTGGCCCTGACCGTGGCCTCTCCATGAGCTACCTGCACTTTTCCCCCTCCAGGTCCCTCCTCCGATGGCACTTCTCTCGCTGCAGGCACCTTGCCCTCCCTTAATCGTCCAAGTATCTGTCTCCTTGTGCCCTCCTCTTCTAGACTCGGAGCTCTGTGAGCTCCTGACCTGGGTCTGGACTGTCGGCAGAGGCAGACGAAGTGTGCAAGAAGTAGGGGGGGAGCTCTAGATTAAAGCCAAGAGGGTGGGCCTGGGCTTGGACCCAGGGTGTGGCCTGTTCTCCCGGACCATGAGGCTGGGTCCTGGCTAAGTGCCACTCCAGGGGGCTCAGTGGACACTGTCCTTTGGCTGGTGGGGAAAGGAGGCCCTGCTCCACACCGCCCCCCACCCAAGGCTGCTTGGGGAGGTATTTGTCTCAGCGACCTCTTCCTCTTGAGCTGGGGTCACTCTGGAAGGGGTCTGGAGACAGAACACTGACCCATAGCCACTTGCTGTCACTCCTGCCGTGAGGCTGCCCAGAGGAAGCTTATGTTCCTGCCACTGTCATCTCCAGCCTCTCAGGCACCCGCTTGCTTCTAATTTTATTTGGAGGCGGTAGGGGAGCACTGCCACTTTTGAGCCTCAGCGAGATTTCATTAGTCTGAGTGGCCACCGGGCAGACCCTTATTGATCAGCCTTTTAGGGGCAGTGGGAGTTATAGGGCAATAAACCGGGGAGTCAGGCAGGGCGCGTGGCTGCTCCCTAAAGGCTGGCTGCAGGGTCCCGCTGCCGACATCTGAGTATTGAGCTCAAGCATCAAACATCCACCAGTCAATTGATAAAGTGTTTCTGGAGCTCCTGCTACGTAATCGGTGCTGGTGGTGAGGAGGGGCGGGGCTTGCCGCGATGTTTGCTCCACAAGTCCCGCATTCATCTCATTTATAGCAGGGAGGCAGTGGTTGACCAAGGGCTAGGAAGTGATGGAGGTGAGTCACTGGGGTGGGGGCGGGGACAGGTGCTGAACGATTAGCAGAAGGCTGCCTCTATCATGTTAGATGTTTTTGCAAACCACGAGGCAGGGGGTGAAATAGAGATCATGGTTGACGAGACCAGGTTCCTCTTCGTGTGAAAAAAATGAAAAAAAAATTTGAGGTTCTAGTTCAAGGTGATAGGAGAAAAGGAGAGAGGTGATGGGAAAAGCAACGAACGCTTTCCTCTGGTTTGGCAGCTGGATTAGATCAGGCAGGAACTGGAAGGAATGAGAGTCCTGGGACAGCTTTTTAGGGGAAGGAAAGGAAAGGATTTCTTCAAAGACAAAGCAAAGCTAGTACTTATTTAATAAGTTGAGGGTCAATTAATTTAAGTGCAAAGGTATAGCCTCAACTATTTTGTTTTTGTACTTTGCACTAAACAAAAATTTTACATTAAAAGTAGAAATGAGAGAGGTATCATTTACTTATTGTTATTTTAATATAGAATTACCTTTTAGAGGAAAAGAGTGTGGGTGGACCGTGGCCATACACTTGCCTTTCTGAGTTACTCATGTTGGATGAAGCCTGACACCCCAGGCACCAGCACCCGCCTGGGGGGAACCCCTTGACCTGCTGGTGTCAGGCCCGGTGGCCTTCATTAGCTTCTCTGGGGCTGGGCTCACAGATTTAATAACCATCGACAAACCTCATACTGCATTTGGAGACTGATTCCAAGAGATTTCCTTCTGGTACAGAGCAGCTGAGAAGTCACACCCACAGTTTAGGGCCAGAGGCTGAAGAGGCCTGTGTTTGTAGCAGCAAGGGCCCCATGAGAAGTCCTTCAGCCCAGGGGATGCTGAATTAAACAGCTTCAGAAGGGAGCCAAGCTTTGGGGAAATGCAGTGAACCTGAAGCTTTGGGGGGTTTTACCATGGATGAGCTAGTCTGCCTTTGAGCAACGGATAACCTTGGCCTTGGGCCCAGCCCTCTTTATGAGGAGAAGAAATGGATGGAAGGTTTGCTTTGTTCAGTAAATGGGGAGTGGTTTCGAAGGACTGAGTTGAGAGAAGGGTACCAGCTTGGTTCCCCTGTTTGTGCCGGGGCCTGGGTACTTCCCAGGCATGGAGGACATTTGCTCCTTTGCACAACTTTCAGACGCTCTGTTTCCCCAGGGAATAGGACAACCAAACAGCTTCCTCTTGGAGCCCATTAGCCAGGGTATAGGTGATGTTCTTTCTAAAGGTTGACTATTTTATTCTATAAACACCTTTCCCCACCCCAATCACAGCACATATCTTTCTTCTACCTTTTGCAACAAAAAATTACTTTGCTCAGATATGTAAGTTGAACCCTTACCTGTAGGGTCAAAGATGGGGTTCTCTTTTGGTGTGTTTTCCCAGGGTTTTGGCTCCTTGTTTGGGTTTCCCTCAAACAGATTTCTTGACTTGGGTGCTGTATTCTGCGGCATCTTGTCCACCCCACCAACTAGAATAGAGAAGACCCCATGGGCTGAGTTAATTGAGGTTCGGTTTAAGGGAGAGAGATGAGTGCGCCCCGGGGAAGGTGGCAGAGACCATGGGCTTGGGTCTAGGAGGGATTGTGAGGCTCAGGGTAGTCTGGGTTGGGGGCCAAGTGCTGGGGACAGGGTGCACTCACTGGTGAGGTAGCAGTCCAGGCTGATGGAGATGTTGTTGAAAGCCACAGTGGCTCTGGATCCTTGTCCCCACCACGCAACAATCTGCAGCCAGAACCTGTAAGCGTGTCAAGAGGAGTGGGTGTGAGAAACTACACGGGTGGGTCATGTCTTGGATTCAACGTCCAGCACGATCCAAATGTGCACTGATGACCCGGCTCGCAACCGTAGCTGTTATCAGCCTCATCTAATCTCAGGGAGGCGGCAAAGGGGGAGCAGTCAACATCTTCCTACTTCTCCAGCACAGGGCACTTCCCTTTCTGAGGGACTGCTCTGTAGGTTAATGGAATTTGGAGCTTGGGGCCTGAGACCAGGACTCCTGGATACTCTGAGGAGACCTCTTGTGCCTTCTGGGTGTGCAGGGTGGGCAGAAGGGCTAGGCTTCATATCAGCTGGTGCTCACAGGTGGGGCTGAAGACATTATTAAACTATTGAGACACTTCTGTGCCAACTGATAAAGCGCCTCTGTCCCCCATGTGTCCTCTGCTTGTTGATTGCCTCAGGCAGCATGGCTCTGTCCCTGGAACCCCCTGGATTCCTCATTATCCAGCAACTGAAAGGTTAACTCCTCACACAGAGGGGGATGTTGAGGAACCCATGTCTTGTTCAGTATCAGTTCTGACTGGGGTTGGTCTCTGCAGTGTCCGACTGATTGTTAAATATTAAATGCTTTGAGTATGATCCCTGGGAGTGTTTGTAAGCAACACAGAGTGGGCCATAAGTGTTAACAGTAAACCCATGACATATTGTTTCCTTCTATCTCTTTCACAGCCTTGGAGGATCAGGTCCTGGGACTGTGGCCAGGGAAGGCTTTAGAGTGGGATAAATAGAAAATACATTTGGTTCCTCTGTTTCCTGGGAAGTCATCCTCCTGGAAGACTTCAGTTAGCCAGCCCTGTCCTGCTGTAAAGTGACTTTCCTGAGAACTTAAAAACCCTCTCCCACCTTTCAGAAAGTCAGTCCAGCATGACCTTGGATTGCACAGAAGCATGCACAGTCTCTGGTGTGGATGTTAAAGTATCAAGAGAGACAACCCATGCCCACCACTTGGTGACTGGATAAACCACATATGCGGTGGCCATACAATGGAATGCTACTCCCCAATATAAAAGAATGGGCATGGTTATAGGCTATAAAATGGATAGACCTCAAAAACATTATGCTAAGTTAAAGAAGCCAGACAGTAATTAAAGACCTCACAACACTATTCATCTACATTTTTCCATTTATATGAAACGTATAGAAGAGGCAAATCTATAGAGATTGAAAGCAGATTAGCGGTTGCCTGGGAATGGGAACAGTATTGACTTTAGACCAACACAAGGGTTCTTTCTGGGGGGACGAAAATATTCTGCAGCTGGATTGTGGTGTTCTTTGCACAACTCTGTACATTTGCTAAAAGTCATTGATGTGCACACTTAAAACAGGTGAATTGATGGTATGTAAATTATAGTTCAAAAACACTGGTAAAACAAAAGGGGAGAGGGAACTCAGACAATAGATTTGGCCGTGTGGGGTAGCAAGAGCAGAACACAGAAGTGCTGGCAGGAGTGGGAGATTGACAGCATGCAGAAGGCGGGGCAAAGAGGGCAGAGCAAACACAGGAAATGGCCTTAGCATAGGGAGGAAGGGCGCAAAGGAAAGAAACCTGAGGAGAAAGAATGTCTGCTTCTGATTTGCAGTGAGGGCAGCAAAGCTTTTTTTTTTTTTGTGGTACGCGGGCCTCTCACTGCTGTGGCCTCTCCCGTTGCGGAGCACAGGCTCCGGATGCGCAGGCTCAGAGGCCATGGCTCATGGGCCTAGCCGCTCCGCGGCATGTGGGATCTTCCCGGACCAGGGCACGAACCCGTGTGCCCTGCATCGGCAGGCGGACTCTCAACCACAGCGCCACCAGGGAGCCCGGCAGCAAAGCTTTATAGTCAGTGAGCGAACTGCCACAGAGGCCGGAAGCCCCCATCGTGCCCATGAGCGGATGACCTCTGATCCACGCGTAGAAGGGTTCAACGCTGGGACCAGAGAAGAATTCCTGCCTCTTGTGGGGGAAAGACTTGAAAACAAAATCAAACTTTTATCTAAATAGTGTGTTTGTGGTCAATCATTCTTAATCAAGCTACTCAGTAAATCCGTCTATGCCTCTACCTGTCTTATGAAATCTGGTCGATCACAAATAATCCTTCTTATTTGAAAGTCACGATTAGGGGGCCCAAACCTGGTTTGATTCTGAAGAGGAAATGCCTGAACCTGCTGTACTCATGCCAACCTCACTAGTGCCTTCAGATTCCCATGATGGGGCCCACGCGCCTCCATTAGGATAGACCGGTAAAGAGGGCCGGTGGTTGGTTGGGCTTGGAAAGAAGAGTGCCCAGTGGAGAATCCCCAGATCCTGTTCTGGGCTGGATGACTGTGCATGAGGGGTCGAACCCACCCAATTTGTCCAGCCAGCTGTTGGCACCTGGCACATGCCTCTGAGAGGCGTCTTTCATGATGACCTTGATAAGCACCCACTGAAAGGATTTTCGTTTCACGTACACCTCTCATATATGTGTATTGGGTCCTACTTCAGACCTATAAGGGATTCTAAAAGAAATAAGACAAGATGCTGCATTCAAGTTGCTTGCTGACCACTAGAGAGACGAAGAGTGTCTATGTCAGTGTAGAATCAGTTAGAAGGAGGTGGATACCACATGAGAGGTGCCGGTAAGATGCTCTGAGAGCTCAGAGGAAGGAAGAATTCCACCAGGCTGCGGAGGTGGGGAGCACACCTGCACTGGGTTTCTCCACGAGCCTTGGCGAGGTCAGAGGTGTGGTTTTCCTGGATCTCCACAGGGGACATGGTCTACAGATGAACTCCTAGCTGGAGCCTGTGTAACCCCCAGACACAGCCAGACCTGGGATTCTCAAGGGGCAAACAAGCACCCTAATATTGCTGTCTCATTCTCTTTACAGCAGTTGCCAGGGTTAGGGAGAGACTGCTCCCAGGCAGCAAGAAAACAGGTACTTAGAGCTACTTGAAGAGGGTGACTAGAAAGAATCACGTTCCCTGGTGGAACATCAGGGTGGCAAATCTGCCCGGTGCTCCTGCACAGCAGTGGGTAAGGGGCCCTCTGTCCACCTTTTCAGTTCTCCACTCAGGCTCATCATCTCCTAGACTGTCCTCCATAGGCCAAGGGGCCAGGCCAGGCACTGATTTCGGTGCTGAGCTGCATCATGGGAGTACTTTCCGGGAGGGCCTGGGGAACATGAGCAAGTAAGTTACACCTGTGTGCCTATCGAGCATGGGGGAGAGGCCGAAACCCCTGTTTCCCCTAATAGATCTCTTCCTCTAAATGGATGTCTCCCCTTCCCTCTCTGCTCTCCCTGCCCCCCTCTTGCCTTCCTTCTTATTACTGAGAGATTAGAGCTGCAAAGTTCTCAACCAGCCACCGGGCCTCTTAGCATGGATGGCATGATGCAAGCTGGTGCCGGAATGGTTTCTAAATAGAAGAGTTTCTAAAGTGCTCTGCAAGGCAATGGCAGTGGCAGCTGCTGTTTCAAAGAGTTTGACTGACACTGGGAATTGCACATAGTTTGAGTCAGGAATGCTCATAACAATCAGGGAAGACTCAGTCAGATGCCAAATCAGATGTAAACATGTGACGCTGCCTCTGTCCACCCAGGAGGCCACGCTGCCAACCCTCCCCCAAATGCTCCAGACTCCAGAGGCTGCAGGGAGGGGACAGGTGGGACAAAGGTGGGTCAGGCTGGGAAGTGGTGGGGGGCAGGGGTGAAGCAGAGGCAGTTGGGGAGTGGACTCTGGGGATGGTGGGGCAGGGACGGAACAGAAGACCCAACCTAGGAGCTTCTTTTCTGTGGGAGCGCTAGCCAAGAGACCAGGCGGCGATCAGGGCCACCCAGATCCAGCCTCCTCTACTTTGGATGGTACCTCGTAGAGTATCTTTGCCTGAACCTCAGGTGAAGAAGAGTTTGCTCCTGGCTCTGCTTGCCCTCTCCTAGCTGGAGACGGGTGAGACTTCCTCAAGGCTCTCAGAGTCTTTCTGATCTAAGTGCAGACACCAAGTCACTCCCCAGAGTCAGCCGCAGCTTCAGGTCTTGGGTCTTAGCACATACCAGGAGGACTGCTCTGGGTCTGAGAGAAAACAAGGTCCATGCCATGCTACCTCCAGGATGGCAGGGGCCAGGTGGTTGTAACAAGTGCACAGGTTACTCTGCTGCCCCAAAGCCTCAGCTCTGTATGGGGAAAGGAAGCAGAGCCTCAGGGCTGGCAGAGCCTCCCTCTCCCTCTCCGTGGGCAGCCTGGTCAGGGACAAGGAAAAGCCAGCTCTCTGGGCCTTGTCCAGCTCCCTTACTGAGCTGTGTCACTTCAGAGCGTGGCAGCTGAGACCCCTCCGTCTGGCCCTCAGCCGTGGGGATTTCACTCCCTGCCCCTCCACAGTTCACACCTGCTCAGGGCTTTCTCTTTCTCCAAAGAAGACACTTTTGATTGCCTGGGTGGTTGTTGCCTTTTCCCTCTTTTCCAGCCAGTGGGGTTTGGAGCTTGCTGCTAACACAGACTTGGCTAGAGATCTTGGCTGGAGCCTGGCTTTGCATAAGGAACAGCCTCCTGACTCTGTCTTGTTTAGCTTTACAGAGAGGCCTGTTGAGAGCTGACCCAGGGGGGTTCTGTGAGCTGGCCGTTGGGGCAGAGGGCCAGGGTAGAGGGGCGGCCTTGGCATCAGGTGCCGCCCAGACCCATGGGGCAGATGTCTGAATGGGAGGTGTGGAGGCAGCTCACGTAGAGCTCAGAAACGCACCTCATTCAGGCCACAGACTGTCAATGGACAGTGGATATAATGCCTTACTTGCCACCTTGCCAGCCTTAGGGATTGACAAACCTAATTAAGTTCACTTAGTGATTTTAAATAGCTGACAAAAAGGTGTGCGTCTGAATGTGGACTGAGGGAACAGGAAGGCTTTGGAGAGAGAGAAGAAAGAATGGCTGGGCTGGGTGACAGGCATTTAATGGATAGGCACCATGTCTTGGATTCCTCTGTCGACCATTCAGTGGGCTTGGAAGGTGGGAGTGTTCCACGTCCCTTTCTGCAGCTGGGGCTCTCTGGGCTCTGGTGCTTAGGATAGGGCTGGCAGATACTGCTGAGGAAACATGCTTTCTTCAAGTTCTCACGGTGCAGTTGATTTGCTCCGCAAAAGCCTTCTAAAATGGACTGTCACAAAGCTCGGGTCGCTGTATGCATTTCTATTAGAATAATGCATGTGATGACAAAGTCCTGCTGCATCCATCCTATTATCTGTGTAATTGACTTCAGTTAGCAGTGGAAGAAGAGGGGCTGATGGCCAGCCTTGGGTGCCTGGGACCAGCCTGGGCTGGGATCAATGTGGCCAGGGCCAGGCACGTGTGCCCTGATGCTAGGAGCCTTTGGCTCCGGCATGGTAGAGTAGGGGTGGGCTGGACATTCTAGGCCACACTCAGCAGTCGGGAGCCCCCCGCTTCCCCGGCAGTCCCCCTCACAGAGTAATTTACCATCTCCTGACGTGGTCTCCCCTCTGGGCATGATGGCATCAAGCACAGAGAGGGGAAGTCAATGCAGAACGATTCCAGGGCTGCCAAGGGCCACAGAGATCTTTCACAGTGAATCTGGCTTCTGTGAGGGGGCGCTTTGGGGTGAAATAGGGGAGAAGATGAATCTTCAGTCCGGTTGAGCAAGCATGGAGGACTCTTCAACTTTCTCTGTCCCAGCCTTCCAGGCACTGGCTGTCTCTGCCCCTTTTGGAGGCTGACCCTTAAGGATCTGGTGCCCACATTTGCTCTGGCATGCCTCCTATCGGAAAGGCCCACCACAAGGATGTTCTGCCAGACTGCAGAACGGGGAGAAGCCCCTCTCTAGCAAGTTCCCATTTTGCTCTTTCATTCTTTCATTCTGTGTCCCATATATTGAGCTATCCCAGGGCCCCAGGCCCTCAGGGGAAAGGTGAAAGGGAAATCTTGCTTCCTGGAGCCCTGGCCCATCGGGAGGTATCTGTGCACAAAAAAACCTGCCCCACAGGCTCGAGTGTGTCAAGTGCCCCAAGGGAGGAGAATTAATGCACTTTCCCCAGGGAGAGGTGGAGAGAGAGAGAGAGAGAGAGAGAGAGAGAGAGATCGGGCACATGAGAGCGAGCTTCTTGGGCTGGATGTCCCCTTCTGAGTTACTGAGGCTAGATTATCTCTGGGGGCACCCGCGTAAGAAGAGAGCTGGAGAAGGAAGGGCAGGGACCTCCTGGGAGCATCACCTGACTTGCCAGGTCACACAGGGAGACAGTAGCAGAGGGAAGATGGGAACTCGGGCCTCTTGCTTCCCAGGCCACTTTTTTCGCCATCCCTTGCAGAACCATCCAAATTCCTTAATCTCGCTTAGCCTCTTATGTCCTCCATACTACTGGAGAAGTACACCCAGCCCCTCAGAGCCAGAAAGCGCCTATATCCACTCATCTCAGAAAGACTGGGACACCTGCTCCGCCTTTCTCAGGACACACGGACATTTCCAACACTAGCCTCATCCTCTACCCACTGCTGCTGTGCTAGCCTGTGGCTTGGAGGGCTCAGGTGGTGCCAGAGATGGCGGTCCTCCCCATGGAGAGGAATCCAGGGAAAGGGTGGCTGCTGGTTCCCTTCTCCATGACACAAATATCTTTATGAGGGTGAATTAGCAGCCTTCTCTGCGTGGTGGAAGCAGAGTCTCAAAAGGTAAAGTGGGGTGAAGAATGGGCTGTATACTTGGTGGGACCCTGGGCAAGTCACTGAAACTTGTCAGTTATGGTTTTTTAAAATCTATGTAATATGAGTATTTTCATATTGGAAGCCTTTCTTCAGTATGGGAGATTCTAGTTTGTTGTTCCTGTTTTATATTATTTTTTATTAGAAATCTGTACTTCCTTGGGCAGTATTACAAATTATATATCTCCTCCTCTGCCTTCAAGCAAAGATTATCTGAGCACCTTCTATGAGTCAGGCACTGTGTCTGTAGCTGGGAGTATAGAGATGTTTAAGACATGGAACTTGACCTTGAGGAATACGGACAGACTTGTAATTCATATTATTCTCTGACCATGAGATTTCTAAAGTCCCTATTGGTTCTGCCCCCATAGAGCTAGAGTCTACACAGCTTGAGAAAACATTGAATCTGGGCAGTGAGAGAAGTCAAAGAAGACTCTGAAGAACTGAATGCCTAGAAAAGGATGGTAGTGTTGTGGACAGGAGAATCACTCCAGAGTGAGGGGTGGGGTTGGGAGCCAGGTCGAAGGTGTGGGTGGGAAGTCAGTCAGGCAGCTGGAAATCCAGTTGCTTTGCTTCAAATATCAGCAGCCCAGGTATCTCCTCAATTCCAGACTTTGTGCCTGGGAAGAGAAGGGGCTGAGAACACAGGGCTACACTTTCAGAGGCACTAAGAGTTAAGAAAAATGTATGCATCTGTTGACTTGTAAACTGAGCTGTGGATATGACCAAGAATATCTCGAGCAGATCTGAACATCCTGTTATTCTTTTTCTTTTTTTCTTTCTTTCTTTTTTTTTTTTTTTTTGCGGTACGTGGGCCTCTCACTGCCGTGGCCCCTCCCGTTGCGGAGCACAGGCTCCGGACACACAGGCTCAGCGGCCATGGCTCACGGGCCCAGCTGCTCCGCGGCACGTGGGATCTTCCCGGACCGGGGCACCCCGTGTCCCCTGCATTGGCAGGCGGACTCTCAACCACTGCGCCACCAGGGAAGCCCCATGAACATCCTGTTATTCTAAAGGGCTTCACTTATTGCTGTTTTGAGCAACTACTTCTTAAACCAGCCTCACAGGCCAGATCTGTCTCACTGTTCTGCACTCTTGATTGTGGAAATGTAGCAATCAAAAGCAACAACTTGTTCCAAACATCACAGTAAATCAGTGTCAGAAATAGGATTTAAAGCTCAGAGCTGCTAATCTACTCCTTGCTCCAATGGTCTGGGATGTTTTCTGAGAAAGAAACAAGGCCAGATCCTTCCAGAGTTATGAAGGTTTGATTTGTATATGTCAATGCCCGGTTGCACACTGCATTGCTAAGACCCCAGCGACTCCCTCCCTCTTCTCGGATGCCTGACCCAGCCTGCCCCAGGCTGATGGTGCCCGTTGGTAGGCAGCTCCTCCTGCAGCTCCTCTTCCCCCTTTCCGAGCTCCGCTCTGAGGCTCAGATAATGTTTGGTCCCTCACAAGAGCCTCCAACAGTCTTCAATCTCAGTCTCCCATCCTCCATCCCATCGTTTTGCTCATGGCTCTCTATTCCCCACGGCCCAGGGTCCAAAATACTTGACCTAATATCCACAGCCACCCTCTCCAAGGAGACTGCTCAGGATTCTCTGACATAGCCTACTTGGCTATACTTGAACGCACATAAAACATTCCTGTCTCGAAGCCTCTGCTTATCCCGATGGTCTTCTCTGGAATGCCTTTGTCCCTTTCCCATTTCCCTAAGACCTAAATTTTCCTCAAGGCCCAGCTTATAATAAGCGCATTTTCTCCACGCAGGCTGCCCTGACACATGGGGGTCACTGCACCGTCTGAACACTGGCCACGCTCTGTCGGACCCAGCACAACGCTCTGTGTGTTGCTGTTTGCCTCTCAGTGTGGATGCTCTATGTCTCCCACAGCATGCAGGTCCTGTGACCCGGCAAGAAGCTGAGTCACACACCCCTTTCCATCCTCTGTGCTCGATGGGGGCTTAATATGGGTTCGCTAACAATGTGACAGCCAGTGACACTTCTCCAGGCACTTGATTCCCTGTCCTGTCCACAAGACATCTGGATCTGACACTTTATGCCAGTGACTTCCAAGTGTGGTCGACCCTCACAGTCACTTAGGAAACTTAAAAAAAAATTTATTCTTCGGCCCAGTATGTGATGTACTAAGTCAGAATCTCTGTGTATCTCTGTGTAATGCAGGGCCTAGGACTCTGCATGAAAGCAAGTTTTCTAGGTAATCATAATGTCCATCCAGGTTTGTAAACCATTGTCCTATGCTGTCCTGCTAGTTTAAAGTCTTTTCAAAATACCTTTTCCTGTTTATTTGTTTAATTTTTGGTTTGTTTTTAGAAAGGAAAAATTTAGTGAGAGAAATTCTCACTAAAAGTGAGAAAGTGAGGTTTCGCTCCATCATAAAATTTGGGGGCTGAAACATTCATACCTTAGAATAGATCCTGGAATTGATTTCAGCCTTGAATTATGAAGGTTCTTGGAGAAAACTGATCAATGCTCAGAGTAGCTACATAAGGAATCAGTATTCTCAAGTGACACTCTAATGGATGCCAGAGATGGGAGCCGTATTCCTTGGCTTATCCCATCACACAACATGTATATATATATATTTTTTCATCAAACCTATTTCCCTTTTTTCTGGGCACAGAGCTAGGCTACATTCCCCAGCATCTGTTGCAGTTAGTTATGGCTAGGTGACTGAGTCGTAGCCAATGGAAAGTGAGCTGAAGTGATGACTCATAAAAATCTTCCTATGCAAGAATCCTCCAGTGCTCTTTCCTCATTGGTTGCCTGAAGGCAAAGGATTTCAAAACTGGAGAAAAGGGTGAAGCCACAGAGAGAAGGAGCCAGAATCTCTGAATGACCACATGGAAGGCTACTTGCCAATTGGCACGTTCATTTTGAATTTCACATGAGTAAGAAATACATTTCTTTTTGTACAGCCTGAGGATTGGAGGTTTAATGTTACTCTGGGTAGCGTTACCAAAACTACCATATCATGTAGCACAAGCCTAGTTACTCAGGTGTGTTCGATGCACCTGGCGTGGTTGCGTTGACAACTAACCCACTCCTGGAGGTGGGGTGATGGGTAAAGTCAGCCCTCGGCTGGCTGCAGGTCTCTGAGCACAGCTTCTCTCACAGCTGCAGGACCAGGGACAGGCCTGGGGGAGGCAGGATGGGTCTTAAGGAGGGAGGTCTAGAGCGCTGGGACACTAGTTCCTATCTCCCTCTGGGAAGGTAAGGACAGCAAGGCCAAGTTGCTTGTGAAAATCCTTGAGCTGGATGGGTTTCGTCAGTGCAATTCACCCTCCTTGGCCTAACGCTGCGCTGGAGCCCGTCATTCATCTTCTCTCAGTTCAGCCCGATGTTGATAAGCATGCTGAGGTCCTCAGCCCCCGTGGCTTCAGGAAGGGACACATGTGCTGCCACAGCTGGCTAGGGGCGGGGAGCACCTTCTGTTTTCTCCACCGCCCGTGAGGAGGGACCTGGAAGGGCTGGGTTTTCCCTGTGGATATGGACTCAGGGCAGCTGCCGTTCTGGGCCAGCAGAGGCTTGAGGTCTTCCCCGCCCTTCTGCCCCCACCTCTGGTGTGGGAGCCTGTGGGGCTGCTCCTGAGTCTCCATGGTTAGGAATGAACGAACAAATGCAGGCCCACACCGGGCGACAGTCATCGCTCTCTGCTTCTGTTGGCAACGGCTTAATTGTTTGGGGTTGTTTTGGTTTTTTTTGTTTTGTTTTTGGTACACAGGCCTCTCACTGTCGCGGCCTCTCCCGTTGCGGAGCACAGGCTCCGGACGCGCAGGCTCAGCGGCCATGGCTCACGGGCCCAGCCGCTCCGCAGCATGTGGGATCTTCCCGGACCGGGGCACGAACCCGTGTCCCCTGCATCGACAGGCGGACTCTCAACCACTGCACCACCAGGGAAGCCCTGGGTTTGTTTTTGTAGGTCCTTTTCTTCTCTTGTGTTTCCCACTTAGAGAAGTTCCTTTAGCATTTGTTGTAGAGCTGGTTTGGTGGTGCTGAACTCTCTTAGCTTTTGGTTGTCTGTAAAGCATTTGATTTCTCCATCGAATGTGAATGAGATCCTTGCTGGGTAGAGTAATCTTGGTTGTAGGTTCTCCCCTTTCATCACTTTAAGTATATCATGCCACTCCCTTCTGGCTTGTAGAGTTTCTGCTGAGAAATCAGCTCTGTTAACCTTATGGGAGTTCCCTTGTATGTTATTTGTCGTTTTTCCCTTGCTGCTTTCAATAATTTTTCTTTGTCTTTAATTTTTGCTAATTTGATTACTATGTGTCTCTATGTTTTTCTCCTTGGATTTATCCTGTATGGGACCCTCTGTGCTTCCTGGACTTGGGTGGCTATTTCCTATCCCATGTTAGGGAAGTTTTTGACTATAATCTCTTCAAATATTTTCTCGGGCCCTTTCTCTCTTCTCCTTCTGGGACCCCTATAATACGAATGTTGTTGCATTTAATGTTGTCCCAGAGGTCTCTTAGGCTGTCTTCATTTCTTTTCATTCTTTTTTCTTTATTCTGTTCTGCAGCAGTGAATTCAGCCATTCTGTCTTCCAGGTCACTTATCCGTTCTTCTGCCTCAGTTATTCTGCTACTGATTCCTTCTAGTGTAGTTTTCATTTCAGTTACTGTATTGTTCATCTCTGTTTGTTTGTTCTTTAATTCTTCTAGGTCTTTGTTAAACATTTCTTGCATCTTCTCGATCTTTGCCTCCATTCTTTTTCCGAGGTCCTGGATCATCTTCACTATCATTATTCTGAATTCTTTTTCTGGAAGGTTGCCTATCTCCACTTCATTTAGTTGTTTTTCTGGGGTTTTATCTTGTTCCTTCATCTGGTACATAGCCCACTGCCTTTTCATGTTGTCTATCTTTCTGTGAATGTGGTTTTTGTTCCACAGGCTGCAGGATTATAGTCTCTCAAGGTAATTTTGAAGGACAGCACCAGTTCAAATACTGGCTTGATGTGTGCTTAAAAGTTATCTCATTACTTTATATCTCCCTTGTATAACTGGTTTTCTTCATTCTCTCCCAACTTCATCAGCTTCCCCCCTCCCCCCGCCATTCAACTGCCACTCCTTCTGCTGGAATTAATTCTACCTTTTCTCAAAATGGAAGAAACACAAGTTCTCTCCCTTTATTCTAACTGTCAGTCTCTTACAGGGACATACCCTAGTTTTCCTCTTTATAATTATATATCCTAGAAAATTAAGCACAATCCTCCCACACCATCCTAAGCTTTGACATGCTTACAGTGCAGAAACAGATGCTAAGTTCAACTCATTATGAAATGGATTTGGAAACACCATGAATCAAGCCATGCCCTACAAATCACTGCAATCATACAGCCAAATAGAACGTACATAACTTATCACTCGTATGTAGTCTTTATCCCTCAGGATTATCACTATAGAGGCTTTTAGCCACACAGTCTAACAAGAAGAAAATGTTCCCTCTGGAGATATTTAGATTTCTGTTCCCTTTGCATCCTTGGTCCTAATGACAAGTGGTGTGTTTCACAAAGGCATCTTTCAAATGGGATTAATTACACTGAGAGCTATGGCTTCATGTATTTAGACCAAAAACTCCTCAGAGTCAAGATTTTTCTCCTAGTCCATTCTTGTTTCTCATTCACAGAATCCCTGTTTTATATACACAATACTTTCTCTTTGTGTAGCATCTTCTGTGTTGAGAAGGGCATTAGAGGGACATTTTCATTACTTATTCTCACCTGAGTAGAGAAGTACTCTACTCAGTGAGTGAAAATCCAAAGTGGAGATGCAGAGATTTCCAATGAACCTTAGTTTGCAGGTCTAGTTATGCCCCTGAAAGAGTTGTGTTTGATTCCTATTTTCGTAAGTTGCATCACAGCTTCCTCATAGAGCCATGGAAGTTAAAAATGATGATGATTACAGCTAGCATTTGTTGAATCCTCACTGCATGGCTGTCACTATAACAAGTACTTAAAATGCATTATCTCATTTCATCCTTAAAACAGTCCCTTGGGGGTAGATACTATAATTAATCCCTTTTTATAAGAGGAAACTGAGGTCTAAAGAGGTGAAATAATTTTCCCTTGGTCCTGAGGCTAGTCCGCTTCCTATGTACATGTGTGAAGAAACGAAAGCACAGTACTTGGCATACAGTTGAAAACTTGGTATATAGTAGCCATTACATTAACAAAATATTTTGGTTTGGGTATTTTTTTAGGCCACACCTCTTACTCATTTTGAGTTAGTTTCCTTTGCTTCATCCACCCCCTGAGATCCATTGTCTTAATTCCCCACCACCGGCTCCTGCTAGAGACCCCCCCCCCGACCCAGCCCCACCCTGCCTACCTTCCTTCTCTCACACCTCCAGCGGGGCAGCATCACAAGCCCAGGGAGAGTCTCCCCTCTTCCTTCCAGACCATTGTGCCCCCTCCCCGTGTGCCTTTTCAAGTCACCACTCTAGTATGCCTTTGACTATCCCTACTCCAAAACTAGAGCATGCATTCCAATAGGCATCTTTTATTTGCAGGTGTATTAATGTTCCATGTCTAACAAAAGCATAAAAAATAAATACATCTGGTTATACATTTAACGAATCACCTGTAATAGAGAATAAAGTTCACTTCCATAAGGACTGACACAGAAAACTCAGGCCACCCAGTCCCCATGAGAAACCAGCAGAGGGTCAGGCCCTGCATGCTTTCTTCACCACTGCCTGCCTCCCCTTCTCCAAAAATTTCCATTTGTAACTGCTTTGCCTCCACCCCTCCTTCTCCAGGGAGGAAGATGCCTATGGGAGGATGTCACACCCTGGAACCACCCCCCCCAAATTCAGCCAGTGCCTGCTGCCCTTCTGCTGGGCATGCTGCTCCGACTGTCACAGCAGCTGCTGAACCTCCCCTGAGATTCTCTCTGCACCCACAGCAGCCATGTACCTCCCTTCCCCAGTGCTTCACTCCTTCACAATGTGAGGTGCCCGCTCTGTCCCACACCTCTCTCAGTAACTAAGGGGTTAAATCAAGGGCCTACAGGCAGTTAAACTAGAGGCTCCTCCTTAGAGGTCCTGCTTCCATCTCCTTCCACTTCACCAGAGAGCACCCTGTGAAGATGCTCCGGTGTGAAATGGTACTAACCGCCAAAGTCATCCAGCTATTATGTATCTATTTATATTTATAGGAACATACATATCGATAATTACCTTAAACAGGAATGGATTAAATGCTCCCACCAAAAGACACAGACTGGCTGAACGGATACGAAAATAAGACCCATATATATGCTGTCTACAAGAGACCCACTTCAGACCTAGGGACACATACAGACTGAAAGTGAGGGGATGGAAAAAGACATTCCATGCAAATGGAAATCAAAAGAAAGCTGGAGTAGCAATACTCATATCAGATAAAATAGACTTTAAAATAAAGAATATTACAAGAAATAAGGAAGGACACTACATAATGATCAAGGGATCAATCCAAGAAGAAGATATAACAATTATAAATGCATATGCACCCAACATAGGAGCACCCCAGTACATAAGGCAACTGCTAACAGCTATAAAAGAGGAAATTGACAGTAACACAATAATAGTGGGGGACTTTAACACCTCACTTAACACCAATGGACAGATCATCCCAACAGAAAATTAATAAGGAAACACAAGCTTTAAATGACACAATAGACCAGATAGATTTAATTGATATTTATAGGACATTCCATCCAAAAACAGCAGATTACACTTTCTTCTCAAGTGTGCATGGGACATTCTCCAGGATAGATCACATCTTGGGTCACAAATCAAGCCTCAGTAAATTTAAGAAAACTGAAATCATATCAAGCATCTTTTCTGACCATAACGCTATGAGATTAGAAATCAATTACAGGGAAAAGACCATAAAAAACACAAACACACGGAGGCTAAACAATATGTTACTAAATAACCAAGAGATCACTGAAGAAATCAAAGAGGAAATCAAAAAATACCTAGAGACAAATGACAATGAAAACACGACAATGCAAAACCTATGGGATGCAGGAAAAGCAGTTCTAAGAGGGAAGGTTATAGCTACACAAGCCTACCTTAAGAAACAAGAGATCTCAAATAAAGAATCTAACCTTACACCTAAAGGAACTAGAGAAAGAAGAACAAAGAAAACCCAAAGTTAGAAGAAGGAAAGAAATCATAAAGGTCAGAGCAGAAATAAATGAAATAGAAACAAAGAAAACTATAGCAAAGATCAATAAACTAAAAGCTGGTTCTTTGAGAAGATAAACAAAATTGATAAACCATTAGCCAGACTCATCAAAAAAAGAGGGAGGTGACTCAAGTCAATAAAATTAGAAATGAAAAAGGAGAAGTTACAACAGACACCACAGAAACACAAAGCATCCTAAGAGACTACTACAAGCAACTCTATGCCAATAAAATGGACAACCTGGAAGAAATGGGCAAATTCTTAGAAAGGTATAACCTTCCAAGACTGAACCAGGAAGAAATAGAAAATATGAACAGACCAATCACAAGGAATGAAATTGAAACTGTGATTAAAATTCTTCCAACAAACAAAAGTCCAGGACCAGATGGCTTCACAGGTGAATTCTATCAAACATTTAGAGAAGAGCTAACACCCATCCTTCTGAAACTCTTCCAAAAAATTGCAGAGGAAGGAACACTCCCAAACTCACTCTATGAGGCCACCATCACCCTGATACCAAAGCCAGACAAAGATACTACAAAAAAAGAAAATTACAGACCAATATCACTGATGAATATAGATGCAAAAATCCTCAACAAAATACTAGCAAACAGAATACAACAACATATTAAAAGGATCATACACCACGATCAAGTGGGATTTATCCCAGGGATGCAAGAATTCTTCAATGTATGCAAATCAATCAATGTGATACACCATATTAACAAACTGAAGAATAAAAACCATGTGATCATCTCAATAGATGCAGAAAAAGCTTTTGACAAAATTCAACATTCATTTATGATAAAAAACTTTCCAGAAAGTGGGCACAGAGGGAATCTACCTCAACATAATAAAGGCCATCTATGACAAACCCACAGCAAACATCATTCTCAATGGTGAAAAACTGAAACCATTTCCACCAAGATCAGGAACAAGACAAGGATGTCCACTCTCACAACTTTTATTCGACATAGTTTTGGAAATCCTAGCCACAGCCATCAGAGAAGAAAAAGAAATAAAAGGACTACAAATTGGAAAAGAAGAAATAAAACTGTCACTGTTTGCAGATGACATGATATTATACATAAAGAATCCTAAAGATGCCAACAGAAAACTATTAGAGCTAATTACTAAATTTGGTAAAGTTGCAGGATACAAAATTAATGCACAGAAATCTCTTGCATTCCTATATACTAATGATGAAAAATCTGAAAGAAAAATTAAGGAAACACTCCCATTTATTGTTGCAACAAAAAGAATAAAATACCTAGGAATAAACCTACCTAGGGAGACAAAAGACCTGTATGCAGAAAACTATAGGACACTGATGAAAGAAATTAAAGATAATACCAATGGATGGAGAGATATACCATGTTCTTGGATTGGAAGAATCAATATTGTGAAAATGACTATACTATCCAAAGAAATCTACAGATTCAATGCAATCCCTATCAAATTACCAATGGCATTTTTTACAGAACTAGAACAAAAAATCTTAAAATTTGTGTGGAGACACAAAAGACCCTGAATAGCCAAAGCAATCTTGAGGGAAAAAAACAGAGCTGGAGGAATCAGACTCCCTGACTTCAGACTATACTACAAAGCTACAGTCATCAAGACAATATGGTACTGGCACAAAAACAGAAATATAGATCAATGGAACAAGATAGAAAGTCCAGAGATAAACCCACACACCTATGGTCAACTAGGCTATGGCAAAGGAGGCAAGGATATACAGTGGAGAAAAGACAGTCTCTTCAATAAGTGGTGCTGGGAAAACTGGACAGCTACATGTAAAACAATGAAATTAGGACACTCCCTAACACCATACACAAAAATAAACTCAAAATGGCTTAGAGACCTAAATGTAAGATGGGACACTATAAAACTCTTAGAGGAAAACATAGGAAGCACACTCTTTGACATAAATCACAGCAAGATCTTTTTTGATCTACCTCCTAGAGTAATGGAAATAAAAACAAAAATAAACAAATGGGACCTAATTTTGCACAGCAAAGGAAACCATAAACAAGATGAAAAGAAAACCCTCAGAATGGGAGAAAATATTTGCAAATCAATCAATGGACAAAGGCTTAATCTCCAAAATATATAAACAGCTCATGCAGCTCAATATTAAAAAAACAAATAACCCAATCCAAAAATGGGCAGAAGACCTAAATAGACATTTCTCCAAAGAAGACATACAGATGACCAAGAAGCACATGAAAAGCTGCTCACCATCACTAATTATTAGGGAAATGCAAATCAAAACTACAATGAGGTATCACCTCACACCAGTTAGAATGGGCATCATCAGAAAATCTACAAACAACAAATGCTGGAGAGGGTGTGGAGAAAAGGGAACCCTCTTGCACTGTTGGTGGGAATGTAAATTGATACAGCTACTATGGAGAACAGTATGGAGGTTCCTTAAAAAACTAAAAATAGAACTACTATACAACCCAGCAATCCCACCAGTGGGCATATACTCAGAGAGAACCATAATTCAAAAAGACACATGCACCCCAATGTTCATTGCAGCACTATTTACGATAGCCAAGTCATGGAAGCAACTTAAATGCCCATCGACAGACGCCTGGATAAAGAAGATGTGGTACATATATACAAGGGAATATTACTCAGCCATACAAAGGAACGAAATTGGGTCATTTGTAGAGACGTGGATGGATCTAGAGACTGTCATACGGAGTGAAGTAAGTCAGAAAGAGAAAAACAAATATCGTATATTAACGCATATATGTGGAACCTAGAAAAATGGTACAGATGAACCGGTTTCCAGGGCAGAAATAGAGACACAGATGTAGAGAACAAACATATGGACACCAAGGGGGTAAAGCAGCAGGGGGTGGGGGTGGTGGGATGATGAATTGGGAGGTTGGGATTGACATGTATACACTGATGTGTATAAAATGGATGAGTAATAAGAACCTGCTGTATAAAAAAGTAAATAAAATTAAATTAAAAAAAAGAAAGGTTAAAATAAAAAAAAATAGAAAAAGAAATTGCCTAGAGAGCACACGTCTCTACTCCAGGGACGTTGCCACTGCTCAAAACATCTTGGGCACGGCTTTTGGAGCTTTTTCTTGCTACTATTTCTAGTAGGTTGCAAAGTTCCTATCATTTCATGATGAAGACAGACTATGGCATTGTTTCTATCACTTTGCCGGTTTGTAAATGGACAGAAGAAATATCCTTCCATGGATCAATGCCTCCCTGTCAGCAGCCTGTATACACCTATGGCACATTCTCTGAGTCTTGACAGAAGGACTGCTGTGAGGTGGGAGCAATCTGAATATAGCTCTTTCCTCTCAAGTGCCCAGTTCTGGGTCTCCCTACTCACAAGGACCAGGGCACACAATTACGATCAAAGTCTTTCTTACAATGTGATTGTGGCAGGACAGTGCCCAGAGACAAAGAGAGCGCAGGTACCAGGCAAGTCTCTAAAGAGAACTCCCTGTCCCAAGAGTAACAAATGCTGTTTGGGTTCATCTGATGGGACACAGGTATTGCTCTGATATACAGAACACTGTGTAGTAGTATTTCTTAAAATGTGATTCTATCTGTTTTGTTAGATGCAGTTTGAACCGAGGAAGAATATTAGATGGATTCCAATAAGTGAAATTCCCAGTTAATTCAGCTGGAATTTGAAAATACGTGCAATTTCCCTCAATACTTCATTCTGTCAACATGCATTTATTGTGGGCACACTATGTGTTAGGTATGGTACTAGACAATCAGGAAACTGCAATATAAGACAGACCTGATTCCTGCCTTGTTGGCGTGTATATTTAGATAATAAGAACAGAGAGCAAAGAGTGATAAATCATTACAAGGTGTTTCAAGAGTCATGAGACTGTATTGTATGTTTACTATACAGTCTAGGGGTCTGGGGATGCTTCTTTAAAAAGTTAAGGAAGAGTAGTAATCAGGGAGATGGAAGGTAGAAGAACATTGCGTGTAGAGAGAATGGCAGGTGCAAAAGCCTGGAAGTAAGAACTTATCACGATGCAACTGAGTTGAAAGAAGTTTAGTGAGGTTACCAGGTAGAGTAATAGAAGAATGTATAAAAAGGGGCTGGTGAAGTTATGGTTGGATAGAGCACATGTGGGCCTAAATGAAGGTCTCTTTAAAGGAAACTGAAAGGCACTCTAAAAACCACAGAAGCCATGGAAGGATGTAAAAAATGAGGAATAATTAGATTTACGTTTCAGAAAGTTTATCCCAGTTTCCTTGTGTAGACTGGATTGGGTGGGGATAAAAAATGGAGGCAAGGAGACAAGACAGGAGGTCACTGCCATATCTAAGTGGAGGCCACTTTCATGTAATGCCCAGGGGCTATGACAAGTTTCTAGAGCCTGGGAGCTCTTTAGGGCTAATCCATAAGCCCTAATAAAGTTGCTTTTAAAACTTTGTAATGTCTGGAGGTTGGGGAACCTGGGAGCAGAGGTGATTTGGGACAGCATAGGGAATGAAGTCCTTGCCCTCTCAAGGTCCATGGCTGGGGAGCTGTCCAAGAGGCAGGTGCTGAATAGCTGAAGCCAGGACCTGCCTAATGACACGCCATGGGATGTGGGCAGATGGTAAGGTGCCAATGTCTATCTCAGGGTTGGGAGGAAGGGAGTTGATCTTTGCCTTTTATCCATTTTCTTTGTCTCTTTCCTTATTTATTTTCTTCCTCTACCTTCTCCAGCCTCCCATTTTCATTTTCTGGCAATCTGGGCAGCTATAGCTCACTCTCCCTGAAAGTAAGAGGGAGAATGTGTTTCCCCTTTATAAGAAGTCTACAGAGCACTGATGACCACAAATTCACATGAACACGTACCCCCATCTTAGGGTTGCATGACTGGTTATTATTGCTAAACTGGCCATCTTAGCCTTTTCTGAGGCATTAGATGGGGGGATATTATTATTATTATTATTATATCATAGTTATTATTAGTAGTTACTACTGACTAAGCATTTACTGTAAGCCAGGCAGTTCACCAAGCACTTTACTTCTCCAAGCCTAAGAGGTAGACTTTATTATCTTTGTTTAATAGAATATGGCTTGGGACTTCCCTGGTGGTGCAGTGGTTAAGAATCTGCCTGCTGATGCAGGGGACATGGGTTCAATCCCTGGTCCTGGAAGATCCCACAAGCCACGGAGCATCTAAGCCCGTGAGCCACAACTACTGAGTCTGCGCGCCACAACTACTGAGGCCCACACGTCTAGAGCCTGTGCTCCACAACAACGGAAGCCACTGCAATAAGCCCACGCAACGCAAAGAAGACCCAATGCAGCCAAAAATAAATAAATAAAATAAAAACATTTGAAAAATAATAGAATATGACTTGACTTGGAAGATCAGCGGTTGTGATTTGTGCCACGTATTCAATAAATTATCTGAGGCCACAAAACTAAGGGATGATGATGCAGGGTGTGGGAAATAAACTTCACTGACATGTACTACACATAGATGCTTTTGACAGTTACTTTACTTAGTTTTGTAATAATCCTGTAAAATTGTACTGATATTATACTCATTTTTCAGATGTAGGTGCCAAGGCCCAAAGAGGTTCAGCAATTGGTCGAGGTCACACAACTAGTAAGCGGCTGAGCCAGTGTTTAAACTTGGGACTCTCTGACTCTAAAGCCTGTGCTCTGTCGTCCACAGTTCTACTTTAGTTTTATGGGGCAGTCACATCTACAGTCTAGTTGGATTTTAGCAAGTGAAAGCTGCTCCGCCTCATTCTCTTGCAGTTCCATTTGCCTCTGGGTCTTGATGCCTCCTGTATCATCTCTAGTTCCAGGGAGTGGGGAGGGCGGCATCCCACATCAGAGCATGTCAGTGGTGGGCAGGCACCTGGTGAATGGGGCCACTTGTGTAACTGCACGTTTATTAGGTCACGAGGCATCATTCAACCAAGCTGGCCTTTGTCTGAATCCCCACAGGACGGTTTGGTCTCAGTATCAATATTGGAAATGTCAGTCTGGTAAACAGCCTTTAACAGGAAGGAGGGAGGCTGAGAACAAAGTCTCCTTCAAACAAAACTCTAGCCGATGGGAGTGAACAAAATCAACGTCTTACTTGCCTCAAATCCCCTGGAGTGGCTATGAAAGAGAGAGGACTTGCTGGATTGAGGAGAAAAAAACCTTTTGATTCATCTGAATTAATTTAGCATTTCCCAGGAGGGAGGACTCTGGCATTACCCGCCTGTTCCCCATCCCCTGCACACAGGCCCCTGCAATCCCGAAGGACAGAAGACTAGTCTGTGGTGAGGGCGCCCACACTACCCCTTCCTCCATTTTAATTAAATCCATTTGTCCTGGGGGCAGCACTGAGCCCTGGGATGTCCAAGTGCTTTGATCTTTAACCCACACACACCTGAAGGAGCGGGAAGCTGCTGCTCAGAGGTTGATGGCATCATCTTATGATAGCACAGCTTGAGTTATGAGCTCTTGGAAATAGCAGACTCTGAAATCTGGGTGAAGAGTTTGAGACCCAGCTATATATTTACAAAGCTGTGTGTCAACGGGCATCACCCTCCACTTTGCCTTAAGCTCTTTGCCCTCATTTTTCAAAGGATCCACTAGAACAGCAATTTGAATGTATTGGGGAGTCAAAAGCAGAGGCTGCTCTGGATCGTAGGGTTTGACATTTAGCCTATTAAAGACGGCTTAAAGATCCCTTCCAGATCCATTTTTCTGTCCCATTTATATAAATGAGTCCCTCCCTCCCCGTCACTTTTTGGTCTGGAACAGACCAGCACCAACGGTCGAGAGTTCAGTGTGACACAGCGGAGCATCACATTAGCAACTGTGCTGGTCAGGCACTGCTTGCTCCAGGCCGACTGCAGGTGGCAGACTGGTGCCATCCTGGGGAGACAAGTGGCAGCTGAGCAGAGAAGTTACTGCTCCATTTCTGAGCCACGCGGAGTTAATGATCCTCTAGTCCAACCCTCTCAGTTTAAAGATGAGGAAACTGAGGTCCAGAGAAGTTTAAGGTTACAGAGGACATTAGTCCTAGAATCTAACTAGGAATCAGGGCCTTTGGTAGAAGCACTCCCCTGTTTACTGAAGAATTTCTCATCCACCTGCTTTGGGGACCAGGCTCCACAGAGCACTGGACTGGGATTGGTCAGAGCACCAGTCCTCACTCCAATGCCAACTTGCTGGTGCTTCACCTCTTTGGTTCTCAGGGAAGGAGAACCCTGTAAAAGGGCAGAAATGAGGATACATAAGGTCTGTCCTACCTATGTCACAGGTTTTCTTATTGTTAATAAGGAATAAATAGCATGTCAGATGGAAAAGTACGGCAAAATCCATTAATTAAGAGAAAATGCCATGTACATATAAAACCTGATTATTCTTTGGGGGGTCATATGAGTTGTTCGGTTTTACTTTTTCCTACAGATACTGGAGGCAGCCAATCAGGCCAGGCCAGAGGTGTGAGAGATACTCATCTCATTAGCATGGAAATCCCTCAGAGAAACTCAGTGCTTCCTGTAAGCCTGCAGGAAGTGTGTGTGTGCACGTTTGTGTGTGCACGTGTCTGTGCATATCTGGATATGTGTCTTGGGTAGAAGGAATAGGGGGAGGGAAGACAAGGCCCCCCTCTGCATTTTGGCTGATAGAGGAAAAGGGATTGATGGGGCTGGGTAAAGGCCTACCTGTCGGCCACATCAAGGAGAGGCAGCGCCGTCCACTGCCACAAGCTCAAGCCTTCCGTGGTGGCAACATGCCAGATCATTCTGCTTTGTTCCTTCCCGGTTTTGTTCTCCACCAGCACCAAGGAGACGTTTCCCTGCAACACTCCACGGATGAGCCAGGACATTCGGAGCTGCGAGGGAGAGAAGAGCCAGAAGGACTAGGTGTTACTGTTGAAAGGAGACGGTAGCTCACCTCCCTGGAATTCTCAGGGATTTTGCTGGAGACTCAGCCAAGGTCTTCCCCGTGAGGAGAGCTGGTCACCCACAGCCTGATCTCGCTCGCTGTCTCCCAAAGTGGCTTTCACCAAGCTTCAAGGAGCTGGGAGGGCGAAACTGATGGGCAATTTTGGAACTTCGTTCAGGTTGATGTCATCATCCTAAACTTCACAAGATTCTGCCTCTAAGGGTATATCGAGATCAATAGGGTATTAAATGAACTTCCTAAAGAGGACCCAAAGATGATTGTCTGTGGCCCCAATTCACTTTGTGACCTTGGGCAAGTGATTCTGTGATTCAATTTCTTTTAGAGATTTAGGTATCATTGATTTTTATTCCTTCCCCAAAGAGTGTAATTATTTTATTTGAATGGTACCATGTCATGTCTTAGCTAACTGGAGACCCTATGACTTGATACCTGTGGCCTCTGGTGGGCAAAAGTGAGATAAGAATCTACCTATAAAGATCTTTTAATGTGGTATCTTTTTTTTTTTTTTTTTTTTTTTTTTTTTGCGGTATGCGGGCCTCTCACCGTTGTGGCCTCTCCCATTGAGGAGCACAGGCTCCGGGTGCACAGGCTCAGTGGCCATGGTTCACTGGCCTAGCTGCTCCGCAGCATGTGGGATCTTCCCGGACCGGGGCACGAACCCATGTCCCCTGCATCGGCTGGCGGACTCTCAACCCCTGCGCCACCAGGGAAGCCCTAATGTGGTATCTTTCAGAATGAGGGTGCACACTTTGCCTAAAGCAAGATATAATTATATGTTTTCATTGTGTCTTTATTAAAGGTTTCTATGGCATTGTACCCTAAGACATGTGAAAGGGAGCTGTAACTAATCTATCTCAGAAAGTTTAAGTACAGTCATGCCCAGAGGCAGTATATACTATAAACAAGGTCTCTGGTCTTTGTATTTAAAATAATAGAGGTTGTATGTTTGACAGACAATCTATAAAAAACATTTAAAACTTAGGACAACTACAGCATATCATTGTCCTAAATATTCCTGTTCAGATCCTGTAATAAAAATGGCTATTATGGAAAGGAAGATAAATTATGTCCTGTGGCAACCTGGAGTTTTCATCAGCTATGGTCCCTCCTTTTCTCTGATTCCCATTGTTTGAAGACATGCTTCTCTGTAAATCACTACTGCTTTTCTCCTAGCCTCTCAACTCATGGTTGACTCACGATTTGATCAAAGAGGTTACGTACCATGAGGCACTGAAGCAGAAGACTCCCGGCCCTGTTGCATACCAGCCCTTCACTAAGAAGACCACCCCTGAGCCTGGTAAGCCTGGTCTATATAACCATATAACCTCTTCGCTTATACCTTTCCCATTTTCCCAAATCCAGTGTAGCAAATACTTGTCTCCATGGCATATCCCAGGATAATCTCACAAATCTGTTAAATTTTTTCACTGGTCCCACTTGGCTTTCTTGAGCACTCTGGATGCCATGGCTGGAAATTTTAATCCTACGCTTGCTAACTAAACCCTCTCAGCCCTCAGCTCATTATCCTGCAGCGACCAGCTTGGGACAATGCTTGCTACATGCTTTTTCTCCTTTTGCTCCCTGGCCACAGAATATTGCTGATTTGGACTGTTGGACCTTAATGTCCTGGATGGTTCACGTTCATGGTACTTATTCGTCCACTGGTGATTCCCACAGTTGATTGCTTACCACACATAGCACAACGGGTGTTTCAAACTCTTCCTCGATTACTGACGCTGTTACCTCCTGGTCCCCAATTCCCGATCCATTATTTTGATTCCTACTTCACTGATAAAGAGTTACTGTATCAGGTGCAATCTCCTTCAACCTCGTTTTCTTCCCACAGCATAATTATCTATTTATCCACCTACTCTCTTCCTTTCCTGTCTTATAGGAAGATGTGTCCTTCACTTTCTTCTAACCCCTTCTCTTTCCACCCTGCTACCCTCGTCCTTGCTCTCAATAACAGCTCTTCCTTTCTTCAGCACCTTCGGAGTCTCTGTACTTTCTGGCTCCTCTATTTACAAACAAGACCAGGTTTCACCTATCCTGGAAAAATATTTTTTATTTGATCCTGCTAGCTCCTGTGGCTTGCAACCTATTTCTGTACCTCCATTCAGATGTTAACGTTTTGGATAACTGGTACGTAACCACTGCTTCTATTTCCTTGTCGCCCATTCTCTCTTTAAGTTCCTTCGATCTGGCTTCTATCCTCATTACGCTAAAGTAACATTCACCATGTCCTCTGTAACTTGCTCTTTGTACTCTCTCCATAGCCTCCAAAAGTGCCTCTCCCTATCCATTCTCTCTCCCTTCTAAGTTCTTCTGTATATCTCTGTCACATTTTCCTGTTTATCACTGCCATCTGTGACTCTGCAATGGTTTCTCACTCCCCATCAATTAATATCAAGCCATTCACATTCCTCTAAAATCTAGACAAATCAACTTTCTAGTCATTCAATGGATATTTATCAAGTACTTTTGCTGAGCCACATGTATCCTCCTAGGATGGTCTAAGCGCTCTAAAGTGTGAGAGATCTGGATTCAAAACTTGTTCTTGCCACTTTGGTAAATTTGAAGCTCAGTTCTCTATTCTCTAGGAAGGGAATTGTTTTATCTACCTTACAAGGTCATAGGGACAATTAGATGAGATAATACATAGTGCAACAAAATATTAAAAAGGAATTTTCGCTCAAGCCCTGAGGCAATAGATACTACATTTCAATGGGAAGTCTGACAGCATAGCGATATACAGGGCTTTCAAGAGATGTGGATGAAAACAGGGTACACATTTCTTAATCCCTCAACCAGACTGTGGATATCAAGAAGTTGGTGGTTGACTACTAGGAGAGAGTTTTGGGAAGGTGCTTCTGGTGTATCCTGAGCTCCAGCTCACTTCACCTGCCTGTGAAGACGGCTCCCTTTTCCGTCCAACTCAGGAGAGGGTGGTTTTAGTGCTACTATATCAAGCGCTCAACATTTACCCCTGTAAATTGGGAGCACAGCGGATTAGTGTCAAGCTCTCACCTGGAAAATCTAAAGTCTGAACAAGAGGGTGCTTAGATGCTTTGATGGCAGAACAAGGGAGAAGTGACAATTTTGGGTGGCCTGCACTCCCAGAGTTTGCTGGGGCAAAAAAAAATGCATGAGGGCTGCACATAAACTACACTAGAGGGGGCCGTGTACAAAGGAGCCCATGTCAGTCATGTTAGATCTTGCCTGCAAGGGCTGCTTGGAGGGGTAAATAGAACTCAGCAGAAGGAAGCTGCAGGTATCCTGAGATGCCCAAAGGCAGAGTAAGCAGTAAGTGACCAACCGGATGGGAGACACATATGCCCTAGTCAAGTCAAAAGATTCCCAGCCATAGTGGAGGGACTGGGGGAAAAGGTAGACCTCCAAACCAACCGCAAAAGTGCCCCCTGTGAGAAATAGTAAGCCTTAAATACTTGTCACATCTGGAGAATACCAACGCAGGACACGACAACAGTCTGGGCCAAGTAAGAGCTTCCCTGTTCTCCTTACCTCTTCTCCTCCCCTGCACTGAAGATCTTGACGGGTCAGAAGTTAGCAAGAAGAGGAGGAGAGTTGGATGAAGAAGGAAGAGGTCAATGATCACCCTCTCCCCGATTCCAGACTTTTAATCTGCAATAGGGCTAAGAGTGGTAGGGGGAGGGGAAAGGAGGACGCCCTGACTTTAAGCAAGACGAAGTTTTGACGGGATGGGAATTTTGATTTCTCAATACGCCTGTGTTTTGGGTTTTGAAGAGACTTTAGGTCTGTATTACCTTAGAGTGACCAGATAAGCTGTGGGAACTGCCAGAGTTTTCACCCAGGAGTCCACAGGCTGCGGCTAAATGAGTGTGGGTTCCTAGATTCCCCCCACAGGTCTACATGCCAGATTTGCACCTGCCGTGCGTTTTTCTGCTTCTGTGCTTTTGATCCCTCCATTTCTCTACCTCCTCTTTCCTTCTTGTCACTTAAAAAATAAATTGTTTTTCTTTGTTCATGGAGCCATTTCTTATAATCTGTCTTAGAAATGACATCCCCCTTGTTTGAACTCTTATAACGGAGGCTGGGGGGACCGTCATGGGGTGTAGCTCTGCTGCCTTGTCTTCCCTCCTACCCTCATCCCCCTTGGGCCACAAGTTGCTTTAAGGCAGAGACTGTCTTATTCACCTTGAATTCACAGTAGTTGTCAAGTGTAGGCACATGGTAGGAGCTGATCAATGTAAGAAGGAATGAAAATGTATACATATACAAGAAGACCCTCCTCTTTACCAGGTTCCCCTCTCAGGGACAGAAACCAGCTCTGTATCCTGTGAAGCTCCTTAGCATTTGCCTGCATTCCAGGGGTCAGGTTTCAAGAAAGTGAGGAGGGTCTACCCACTTCGCAGCCAACTGGCTGTAGGCAAACTGTATAGTTCTCAGTTGCTCTTAGGAAACTACATTTGAAGTAGATTCTGCTAGTGGCATGAGCATGTCGGTGAGATACAGTCCTGTCTTATACAATAGACACGGGGCCATAGACCAGTGACTGCTGAGCTTTCTCCATCTTCCTGCACTATATTTTATGACAATAAGCCTGGGCAAGAGAGAACTGGGATGGCTGCCGAGGGATGGTGCTTAGGATGGCATCCTTAGCTCCTGAAGAGGTCTACCGGGCTCCCTCTTGGTATCAGTCCTTGAGAGACATGACCATCCATTCATTCAACAAATATTTATTGCATACCTTCTCTGTGCTGTACATTATGCATATCTTCCCTGCCCTCAAAGAGCTTATCGTCTAGTCAGGAAGTCTGAATTTAAATGAGTAACTGCAATTGTGCTGAGTACAGCAAAAGGGAAAGTAATCAGAGCCACTTGACAGTGAAGACATAAGACAGTCAAGTCAAGACACTTGACATAAGATAGTCAGGATTTGGGTCAAGATGGCCACTTAATCCAGTTTAGTGCTATGAATAAATCGAAGAATTAAAAATTAACTTTCATCTTACAATATTACCACCTATTTAGAAAACATATATCTATAGCCAAACTCAAGCCAAGGTGTGCACTCTCTGAGTTTCAGCAAAGTCTAGTTCTAGAAATGGATGCAAAAGGTTTGGAATAAGATTGCCTGCTGGCAGCCAGTGAGAAGCTAGCAAAGCATGCTTTTTGGCCATTTATTTTTTTCATCCACTGAGTGTTTGGTAAGATGAGGTAACCAGGCAGATGCTGTTCTTTCTCAAGATACAGGCAGTGCAGAACCTAAAGCCTTTCACTTAACCATTTCTCACCTGTACTTACTCCCAGTGATTCCAGATTCTGCCTCTAAGAGTCAGTCAGTGCTTTGCTACTCAAAAAGTGCTCTTCAGGCTGGTGTCATCCATGTTGCCTGGGAACTCGTTAGAGATTCAGAATCTCTGGCCTGACCCCAGACCTACTGCATCAAAATCTGCAGAGAAGCATGGAACTAGAGAGCAGCCTCTAGGGCCTTGCCCCTCTGCTTCTATCACTCGTCCCACTGCCTTTCCAGAACACACCAGAAGCAACTGCTCTTTGTATCAACATTCATTCTCAGGTGGCTTGTCACTCTATCCTTGTTTCCTTGCCTGTTGACAATGGGATAACTTGGAGTTTGTTCTCCAAGGCCAGAAAGAATTAACTGTATGAGTTTAAGCCAACCACTTACTCCTTCTGAACCTCTATTTTCTCATAGACAAACTTGTGATAATAACCATACCATCCCTGCTGGCCTTAAAAGGTGCTTATAAAGATTGAGTGGAGCTTCCCTGGTGGCGCAGTGGTTGAGAGTCCGCCTGCCGATGCGGGGGACACGGGTTCGTGCCCCGGTCCGGGAAGATCCCACATGCCGTGGAGTGGCTGGGCCCATGAGCGATGGCCGCTGAGCCTGTGCGTCCAGAGCCTGTGCTCCATAATGGGAGAGGCCACAGCAGTGAGAGGCCCACATACCGCAAAAAAAAAAAAAAAAAAAAAAAAGATTGAGTGAACTAAAGAATGTAAAAGTAGAGTTCACATGTAGTGAATGAAATGGTTAAACCTGTGGTTTTCAACATGCTTTGCAGATTAGGATCACCTGGGGAGCTTTCAGGACAACCCACATCTGGGCTCCACCCCCAGAGATTCTGATTTAATTGGCCTTGGGTAGGTCCTGGGCACTGACAGTTTTTCAAATCTCTCCAGGTGATTCTAAAGTGCAGCCTAGGCTGAGACCACTGGGAAGATGGGGCTACTTAGTGCAGGAAGCAGCCTGGCCTTCTCGATGAGGGGTCCATTTTCATCTTGGACTTTGAGTAAAAGGCAATTATTAAATAGCTAAAAAGTGGCTTATGATGTGCTCACCATCACCAAGGTATAGAAGGAGTGTTTTTCCTGCAGTGTGGGAGGACACAGTCCTCAGCAGAGGGTCTTCATGTGGCTGCCACACAATCCTTGGGCAAAGACCAAGAATGACCTTGAGAGTGAGAGAGCCGTGGGCTGAGGGTGAGCAGGGATGATCTGAGGATGCAAACAGTACCAGAACTATCATCTTGGACCTACAGGATAAGGTCCTCAACAGTTTCTTAAATAGAAGAACTGGAGGACGGATATCAATTCTTACAGAATATCCCTTATTAATTACTTGTATCTAAGTGTATAGAGCAACTATATGTGAACAGATTGAAGGCTGAAGTCCTTTTTGAAATCTTCCATTTTCTTTACATAGCCCTAGGTTAAATAACCCTTTTGATATCATTATATATGGATACTCAAATCAGGTAGACCTGGTTTGATCTTGACAGTCAAGTTCAGGTACCTAGAGTAGGCAAAAAACACTCTTGGAATTTGATCTTAATGAGACCAGTTTCTATCTGGTGGCCTACAGGATAAAGCGCTTCATTAATTGGCTTTTTTTTTAACATCTTTATTGGGTATAATTGCTTTACAATGGTGTGTTAGTTTCTGCTATATAACAAAGTCAATCAGCTATACGTATACATATATCCCCATATCTCTTCCCTCTTGCATCTCCCTCCCTCCCACCCTCCCTATCCCACCCCTCTAGGTGGTCACAAAGCACCAAGCTGATCTCCCTGTGCGATGCAGCAGCTTCCCACTAGCTATCTATTTTACACTTGGTAGTGTATATATGTCCATGCTGCTCTCTCACTTCGTCCCAGCTTACGCTTCCTCTCCCCGTGTCCTCAAGTCCATTCCCTACGTCTGCAATTTATTCCTGCATTAACTGACTTTTTATTGAATATTAGAAAGCTATACTAGGCACTCGTACATATGCTGTCTCATTTTACACTCACAACATCCCTTCCTGTACATATTATCATACCCATTTTTCGGATGTGGAATCTAAGGCTTAGAGAGGTTAAGTATGTCATGCATGGTCACTAAGCCCATATGCTGCAGACCTGGATTCCATACTAGGTGCTATGTTCCTTCTACCGTATCTATAGAGCTATACACCTGTAACATATTACAGTAATACATAAATCTTTTGGGTGTGTATGGTGAAGGTTTTCTAGATACTCGTTGCTCAAAGTGTGGTCTGTGGACCAGCAGTGTTGGCATGACTGGGAGTTTGTTAGAAATGCAGGGTCTCAGGCCCTATCCTTGACCTGCTGAATCAGAATTTATATTTTAATAAGATCTTATCATAGAAGCATCTTCATATTGGGGGAATTACCGAGATAGTGCATTTTAAACCATTTACAACCTTTGTTTCTGCCTCTGCCAGACAATTAATAGTCACAAATGTGTGTGTGTGTGTGTGTGTGTGTGTGTGGTGTATCTCAAATGTATTCACACAAATATGGGAAATCTTATACAAATCCTACATAATATTTATGGGAAGTAACACTTGTCAGAACCTGTAACGATAAAATTTTTGATCCTTTCTAGACCCATTCTAATAGATATAGGTTATAAGTGACAGCTTTTGACTAATAAACCCTTTTACATGCAGACAACAAATGAGACAAGTGAAAAGAAACAACGCCAGGAGCACACCACCAGCAATTGTATTTTCTGGCTCCAGCCCGTCCTTTGTGGGCCATTTTTCCCTCCCTCTTGGTGGGGCCCAATAGACTTTCCAATTATGTGCTACCAGTGTTTGTTATTTTATTAATTAAAGTTCGTATGTAAAGCAGGAGCAGCCTTGTGGCTAGGCCTAATGCTATTATTTCTCTCATGGCCCTTTCCTCCTCCAGAGGTAATGACTGCAATTTTATGTCTAGAATATGCCCCCTGTTTGTTATGCATACCTCGTGGCAACTTCACAAGTTTCTCTTGAACCAATTAAAAATATATATCAGTATGGAATTTAGGCTGAAGTTGGACAAAAGAGACTCAATGGTATCAAATGTCTATTAGCATGCAGCACCCCCAAATATAGGAAATGCTATGAGGGGGAGGTGCTACGTTTCTTTGAATTTCTGAAGGACTGCATGTATTCTAGCAGTAGAGACAAAACCAAGAATGGATGTTCTAGTGGGTATTTCACTTAAACAGAAGAAAACACTCTTTAACAGACTGAGATGCTCAGAAATGAGCTTGTTTGTGGTTGTGGGGTTGGTTGGTACTCCTTCGATATTCCCCACACTATGGGTCACCCAGCACTCACTGGATGGCCAGGATTGGGGATGTCATCAAGGACATCCAAGCTTTGAATGGAGGTTAAAGCTTCTTCTCAATCTAAGATGCAACAGGGCTGTTAATTCTGGGTGTGAACTTGTAATTTTATTTTTTAAATTAATTTTTTGGGAGTATAGCTGCTTTACAATGTTGTGTTAGTTTCTACTGTACAGCAAAATGAATCAGCTATACATATATGTATATCCCCTCTTTTTTTGGATTTCCTTCCCATTTAGGTCACCACAGTGCATTAAGTAGAGTTCCCTGTGCTATACAGTATGTTCTCATTAGTTATCTATTTTATACATAGTATCAATAGTGTATATATGTCAATCCCAATCTCCCAATTCCTCCCACCACCCCCCTTTCTCCCTTGGTTGGATTTGTAATTTTAAGAGGTCCTTGGTTTCAGTGTGGTCTTATTAATTTTAACTGAGAGTACTGATTCACTGCAAAACCCAGTGTTTCGTACACCATCTTCTAATTCACCCAGAAAAAATAAACACCAACTCTCTAGCTATAAATAGCCTAATGAAAAATCAACCCAACTCAGCAAGAAGCAGGCCAGATGCGGATTTCTGATAACAAGCAAATAAAATATGCTGGGAAATACTTGCAATTACGGAGGCTTAAGGATTCCTGGCCATGTAAGAGACTTAAAAGATTGAGATCCTTTCTGAAAACAGCACCCCATGTCTTTCCTTCTTTCTCAGGCATCACACTGAAGCCACAGAACACCAGCCAGGGACATCCACATGCCCCCTTTTTAAAAACACAGCAAGAAAAGCAATGAAGATTATATACAAAAATACTAACCATGGGATCCCTGGCTGGTGAAGTTACGAAGTTATGGGTATTTTTTTCCTTCTTTGGTATTTTCTTTCTTTTCTAAATTTTTTACAATGAACATCTATTACTTTTGATAACTAGAACAAAATGAATAAATTTAGGGTAAAATCATATTTATGAAGAATGATATTGATCTAGGAAAATACAATATTAAGTAATGAAGAAGACACAAAATGCTTATATGGTATGATACCAAATTTGTATAAACCCTTTATCTATCTCTCTGCTCAAATCTACATTTATCTGCCTGGAAAGAAATTTACAAACATGGTAACAGGGGTTATCTTTGGAGGGTAAGACTGTGGGCAATTTCAATTTTCTTCTTTAGTTTTTCCTAATGTTCTACAATGAATGCAGAGCATTTTTGTAAATGAAAAAACAATAAACGCTGCATTAAAAAAGGCATCAAGGGAGGATTCTGATATCATTGGAAAGTGGGAGAAGAGAGTGCCATCTTTTCACCACTTTGGGGAGGACCAGGTTCTCTGGCCTGAACTGTGGGCTTTGCAAGGAAGACCAAGGGAAGGTGGGAGCTTCTGGGGGAATGAGGTGGGGTCATATTGTGGCTCTGGAATCAGAAAGAACATTTCTGTCTTTATTTATGACATAATATCTCAGGGCCTCAGTCTTCATCTGTGAAATGGGGCCAACCGTACTCTCCTTATAGAGTCACTAGGAGACTTTAATAGGATTATGTGAACCCAGCGCCCAGCTTATCAAATACATTTATCAATGTTAGTTCCTTCTTCCTGTATTGGAAAAAGCAGGCAGGGAACAACGTCAGAGATAAACAGCTCACAAAAAGCAGAATAGGACAGGATGAAGGATGCTGTATTAAAAATTTCAGTCCAGTGTTTTATATTCCAGGTTCCCTATAGAATTATCTTTCCAGTCTTGTGGGAAGAAAACAATATTTTCTTTTGAGTTACATTGTGATGAGGTGATCTTGGGCAAACAACCTCCTCTGTGGCTCAGTTTCTCTGTAGGTGATAGAGATGATGCTGAGAAATAGCTTTGAAATCCTTTAGCTGGGGAACAGGATTGACTGACTCTGTGAAATGAAATTCCTACAACCTTCATGAACAGCCATCAGAAAGAGAATGGACTCCAGGCACGAGAGTATCTGCAAGTCACAAGCTACCTGGGGAGTGTTTATTCGCTGACAGCTGGGGAGAGTGTGCTTTCAACAGGTTGGCCCGTGCATGTGGACCACATGAATGTGTTATAATGATCAACACTAGGGGGACTAGTGGGAGCCACAACGGTGTATGATGAACAGGTGGACATGGAATCGGACCCAAATCTCTGCCAAGTGCCCAGGAGGACTTTATTCACACCCATGAGCCTTGACAGTAACTCTTCTATGCCTCAGTTTCATCATGTAATGGCTGAGGTATTAAGTTTGAATGACTCAAAGGTATTAAATTAATTATGTCTGACTGTAATTACAATGGCTGTTGATTACTTTAGCCCATTAGCATGTGTCCTGGAAGCATCAACCACATTACAGTAAGTGGTGACAGAATGCTAGGTTCCAGTGGCTTCCCAGCTCCAGGTACTGAGGTAAGAATTATTTTGACTCCAAATCTCAGTAGGGCCATATTTGTTGGACCCTTGAGAATCGATGAGGAGTCTCCTTGTTTGAGCTTATCCTGGATCAAGGTTATACTCATGATTGAGAAGCTGCACAATTAATTAATTAATTATGATGAAGCAGGTTCGTTGGGCACATCCCCCTGGTGCTAATACTAGGAACTGTGCAGAATAATGCTCCCAAGCTGTCTGCATGTTGCTAATTGGCCCAGAGGAGAAATAAGAACATATCACATCTGAATTTATGTCAGCAGTGGCTTCTTCATGTCTATGCAGAGTAAGAAGAGGGATAATAATAATTTCTGCATTCATAAAACATTGTAGAGATTACAGAAAGTTTTCCTATTTTCATCTGATCCTCGAGCAAGTAACACAGGCATTTTTATTCCCAATTAGGGAGACTGACTGACTTGAGTGACCTAAGTCTAGTCCAGTGACCTTAGAGTGTTTGCAGGATTGGCTTTGGAGTTGGACAGACCTGTTTTGAATCCTGGTTCTGCCTTTCACTAGCAAGGGTGACTAGTAAGTTACTTAAGCTTTTGAAGCCCCAGATTCTGCATCAGTAAATGGGGGTAACAATTCCTCACAAGTCTGTTTTGTTAATAAGATAATGCAAGTGAGATGCTTAGCACAGGGCCAGACACACAGGAGGGGATCACTATTTTAAAAATATAGTAGACCCCCTTAATCAGTGGTTTCCCTTTCTGTAGTTTCAGTTACCTAAGGTCAACTGCAGTCCAAAAATATTAAACGGAAAATTCCAGAAGTAAACAATTCATAACTTTTAAATTCTGCACCGTTCTGAGTAGCAGAACAAAATGATGAAATCTCCTGCTGACCTGCTGTGTCTCTCCTGGGACGTGAATCATCCTTTTGGCCAGTGTATCCATGCTGTATACACTACCCACCTGTCAGTATAGGATAAAACATAGTATATATGGGCTTTGGTACTATCGGTGGTTTCAGGCATCCACTGGGGGTCTTGGAACATATCCTCCATTGGTAAGGGGGGGCTACTGTACTCCTTTAGCCCAGTAATAACTTTACAGTTATTAAGGGTCCCTCCCTTAGCCCCAGACTAAGGGAAGGTTTCTTTCTCCTAGGAGTACAAAGATTTAGGGTGTTTGAGGGCTCTAGTTAAGAATTTTGGCTTGCTTTTTTTTTTTTTGCGGTACGCGGGCCTCTCACTGTTGTGGCCTCTCCCATTGCAGAGCACAGGCTCCGGACGTGCAGGCTCAGCGGCCATGGCTCACGGGCCCAGCCGCTCCGCGGCATGTGGAGTCTTCCCGGGCCGGGGCACAAACCCACGTCCCCTGCATCAGCGGGCGGACTCTCAACCACTGCGCCACCAGGGAAGCCCTGGCTTGCTTTTTAATGTAACATAACCAAGTGATTCATAAGTAACTTGGAGACCAGGACCTGTCCTACTGAAAGTAAGTGTTCTTAACTTTTCTGCTGAATAAACACTAAAAAGATCCCAGATTCCTGCGGTCTGTCTCCTGCACGGCCAGTCACCTGGTGTGTTTGAAACGAATACTTGCTGGCTCATCACCTGAGTGAGGACCTTCTGTGCCCCTCCCTTCCTCAGTCCTCCCACCAGGCATCTGTGTGCCCATCCAACCCAGCCAAGTTCAACACTGCCTTTCTGGTCCCATTTTGGCAGCTGCCATGTATCTCGTCCTGAGGGTGCCACCCCTGACCAAATTCTCCAGATTCATGATAGGGCAGGCTCTGGCGTTTGATCTTGGACTCATCACAAAAGTAATAATAGTAGGGCTTCCCTGGTGGCGCAGTGGTTGAGAGTCCGCCTGCCGATGCAGGGGACACGGGTTCGTGCCCCGGTCTGGGAGGATCCCACATGCCGTGGAGTGGCTGGGCCCGTGAGCCGTGGTCACTGAGCCTGCGCGTCTGGAGCCTGTGCCTCGCAAGGGGAGAGGCCACAGCAGTGAGAGGCCTGCGCACCGCAAAAAAAAAAAAAAAAAAAAAAAAGTAATAATAGTAATAGCAGCAGTGGAGGAGCAGAAACCATACTTATTAAGCATCTACTATGTGTCCAGATCCGGGCCGGGCACTCTTTTACCTTGGCTACTTGTTTCTCCCAACAGCCCTGCAGAGGATACTGAAGCTGAGAAGAGTGAGGTGATTTGCACAAGGTCACCCTGCTAGAAAGTGGCAGCATTCCATCAAGGTCGGCATGACCTCAAGGTGCTGCTTCTCCTATCACGTCACACTGCCTTGGTGATGCTCCTTTTGTCCTGACCCCGAATGACCAGCTGGATTCCTCTGGACATGGGAGATGTCACAACTCTCGGGCCATGGGGCGGGGGGAGGCAGCTGTCTGGGGCCACCGCGCTGCTCTGACTTGCTTCAGATGTCAGCATCACCGCATGGGAGCCAGAGGGGCCCTGTGCTTCCTGCTGGGCCCACCATGACGTCCTGGACAGAGATGGACAACCCAGCTGGATGTCGCACAGGAAGCATGGAGTTCTATCCCTGCTTCTTCAAGGCTCCTCGAAGCAGGAAGAGGAGGGGTGCAGAGAGTAGAGGGTGCAAAAACAAGCCCTGGCAAGTCTAGCTGGATTTGCTCTTGATTTAAGCAGAGACTGAAGCCTGGAGCTGTCCGAAGATGAGTGGGACTTGCCCGTGAGTCGGTGAGCATTCTGTCACTGCAGTGGATGTCACAGCATTAGATGAGATGGGAGTTGGATATCCAGACCTCAAACACCGTGCAAAGGTGCTCAGGCTCGTGGGAGGGGAGCTAGGGATGGTGTTGCCCCAGAATCCCCCCTAGCTTGGCATTGAGCCCTAACTGTTTACAAAGAGGGTTTCTGCAGCCACCACAAAGTGTTTGTGCACCATTGCTTGGCCACACAAGGCAGAGGCTGTCCTAGGTGGACTCTGGAAGAAACTGCTTGCTCTTCTACCAGTCAGCACTCAGCTGAGACACAGGGGAGGACGCTAAGTAGGGAGAAGGGAAGGCTGAAGTTTCCTTTTCCCCAGGTGGGCCCATGTTCTAGGCAGAATGTGGAATGAATCCAGGAAATGGCAGGCTTAATCAGGATCAAGCTCATGAGGCCTCCTGGGGTAGCTTCTCCTTCCTGATTTGCTAAAATAAGTGAGAGCACGTGGGGCTGAGAACAAGGCACCTACAAGGCACAAATAACATTTGAGTCCCACAGGTGAGTGGCAGTGTCCCCTCGGTTGCTCAGGAATTAGACCCAGCAACTAGTCCCAGCTTGAGGACAGGCAAAGTGGGTAACTAGTCTGCTACAAAATGGTATGAATTCCCTTCCTGCCTCTGGAGATGAGGAATCTATGGTGAGGTAGGGTGAGGGCTCTGGGTTAGGTGAGAGCCATGCCAGTCCTCAGGGATGCTTCTGAGGCCCACATCAACTCCCCAGAAACTGAGAAGGTACCACCATTGCAGGGGGCAGGGCGATGTGACAGAAGGAGCGCGAGGCTCGAAGTCATAAGGCCCGAGTTTGATCCTGATTTTGTACGCACCGGCTGTGCATCTCGGGGTACATTTCTTTCCTGTCCTGAACAGATGGAATGCCCCATCCCCTGGGCAGCCCTGCATGAACCCTGACCCAGACCACGGGTGGGGCAGCCCCTGACACCTAGGATCTACTCCAGAAAGTGAGCTGCATAGAATATTCTTAGCGTCTTTAGCTCCTGCTTGTTGAGGGTTTGGTGGGGCTGACAAAGGAAGAGCCATTCAGGTGTTGCATTTTTTTCTACCTCAAGCCATCCTAGAGGAATTATTATTACTCTTATTCTCCTTTTTTTGCCTTTCCAAGGGGGATTTTGCTATTGAATTTAATAAACTGTTAAAACACAGGAGTCACGAAGCTCCTGTCTTCTTCCTATCTGGAAGTCCTGTTTGTCTGCCCATGGGGAGGCAGTGAGGCCAGCCTGACCAAGCCCCATCAACACAGCCATGACACTCACTGTGGGTTACACCGAGATGCTGGAGAATGCCCCACCAGCCAAATCCCTGGGAAAGGATGGGCCCTGTCCAGTAATGGTCACCAGCAGCCTGGAAAGCCTTACAAAATCAACCAGAGTGCAATTCGCTGAAAAACTCCCTCGTCTCCAGCCTTAGGGGCCCTGCCTGCGTAGCGGGCTCCTTCTCAGCGGGCCTTTGAGCAGAACTTAACAGGTGGCAGAAGGCAATTCCAGATGCCAGCCCCCTCTCCCAGGTTCCTCTGGCCACAGTTGCTGGTTTTAATGACACGGAGCCGAGGTCTCCTTCCCTGCAGGCCAGATAGCCTATGCTGACATAGAGGAGGCCCTCTGGTCACCTTCTGCTCCCATCTCAGCAGCTCCTAGCCGCTAATGAAAGCTTTTATCACTACAGGGCTGATGCCAGGAGTAGAAAGGACCGGCTGTGCGCCAGCCCTAGCGTGCGTGTGCCTGCGTGTTCACACACGTGTGCAGGGAGAGCTCAGAGGCGGTTGCAGCTTTGGCAAGATCAGAAGACCAGTGGCCAGGAACTGGCCTGCCGTAGTCCGTCACCACAAATTAAGTGGCTCACGTGCCGCTTCCTGTGTCCCTTTCATTCCTGCAGCTCATAGATGAAAAACTACTTCCATGTTTTGGAGCGGGGAGGAGATTGAGGGAAGCCCATCCCCCCACCCCAGCCTCGTTCTGTCCTGAGAACATGGTATAAACTATTCTAGTCACAGGCAGGCTATTCAAATAAAATAGAACTTCAAGCCACACCGGGCTTGTTGAGACATTCAGGCTTCTAGGATGTGTGAAAGGTAGGGGAGGGGCGGAGACGGCCCCTGCCACTCTCCGGTCCTTTTTATTACCAGCAGCTGCAACGCTAGACACATCCCAGTGTGTCTCCCAGCCACAGCGGAGGCGAGCAGTTCTGACAGCAACGAGCGCAGGAAAGCCACCGCGAGGCTCCCCTCCCCAGTGGCAACTTTAATTATTTGAACTGGAGCTCAGCAAAATAAAAATAAAAATAAAATTAAATTGGAATATATCGTAAGTGGCGCCTCACTTTCCCGCAGGGAAGAGCTGGTGGTAGGTGGGCGGGGCAGGGCTGGGCGGAAGTCTTTAAATATTCAAGCCCCTCGTGCAAGCATGCAAGCCGGGGTGGATGCAGCGTGTGCACCTAGAGCAGACGGTGGAGAGAGGCGGCTGGCTGCAGTGCTGCAGGGGTCTGGAGGGAGGAGGCCAGGGCTGGAAGGCTTCTGAGTGCTCTGGAAGCTGGTTGGCACAAAGACACACCCTGGCTCTGTCTCCGTCGTCGGTGGGCACCTGACCCGGCTCCACGCGGGCTCTGAGAGGTGCTCTCCCAGCCCCTTCTGTCTCCACCACGTCTGTCCCCCGCCCCGTCATTTCTGCCCCGTTCTCTGACTCATCTTTCTAAAAGGCAAATTACGGGCTTCCCTGGTGGCGCAGTGGTTGAGAGTCCGCCTGCCGATGCAGGGGATATGGGTTCGTGCCCCGGTCCGGGAAGATCCCACATGCCGCGGAGCGGCTGGGCCCGTGAGCCATGGCCACTGAGCCTGCGTGTCCGGAGACTGTGCTCCGCAACGGGAGAGGCCACAACAGTGAGAGGCCCGCGTACCACAAAAAAATAATAATAATAATAAATAAATAAATAAATAAAAATAAAAGGCAAATTACACCACACTCTTTGGAGTCCCAGGTAATGGAGGATAACTCTCAGCACGGGCTCAGAATGAATTTCGGTCACAACTGGCAAGGGCGCCTATGGCCAGTCACTCTTAAGTTTCAGGGTGCATCCAAATCACCAAGTGTGGGGTTTGAAAATGCAGATCCCCGGGCCCCTGTCACTTATGTCATTCAGGAAGTCTGGGGTGGGCCCCAAGAATCTGCATTTGTCATGTTTTCCAAGTGACTGCAGCTGGAGAAACCTAGGCCTACTAGTTTGCTTACAGCTAGATTTTCAAGGAAAGGCATAGAAGGCGACACCAATTCCCCTATGGAATCCACTGATGATTGTGGGGGTTTCTTGGAGTATTTTGAGCTATTCTGCAATTACTTCAACTCCCTGGAGGCCATGGACCAGGACTGTTAGGGTTTAGAGAAGATGCTCAGTGGTGGGTGTCAGCCTGGAGCTCAGCTCAGCCAGCCGCCTGTTCCCGTGGGCCTGCCCCTCATCAGAGACCTTCACCCCGGCTCTATCCGGTGTCCACCTTCCTGCACTAGGGCCCCACAGCCATCGGAGGCCTCTTTAGGGCTGGGGGGTTAACCTCACACAGTCTCATACAGCAATGCAACATCCGTTTCCCTGTCGCTGACATTCAGCCTGCCTGAGAGATGGAAATCAACTTCCTGCCTTCTGCATTTAGGATTCGAGTGAAATAGATGGCAGGGCTTACGAACCTGGAAATGCATATTTCTATTTTGGTCATTTATTTTTCTGATGAAAACATTTCCCCCAATGTTGGGAATTCAAAGACCCATCAGCCTGAGATGAATAGTCTGAAACCTGAATGCGAAATAACTGAGCTGATTGCGGACTGGACTCATTGCCTTCCCTTCACTCCTTGTGCTGAGCCAAGTTCTGGAAAAGGGCAGGAAATAGCAGAAACCGCCCAGAGCGAATGTGACTGGAGGAATAATAGAAAAGGCCAGTAAAACAAAACACCTGTTTAAGCTATTGATCAACCCAAAGGTCATTAGAGAAATGATGAAGTATTAGAAAAATATCAGTTTTACCTTGACATTTCTTTTTCTGAAATCAGGCTCATATTAAATCCAGTGAAGAATAAATTTAAAGATGAAATGCTTTTAAGGATCCCCCTCACCTCTCAGATGGGCCAACCAACTCTCCTCATTTAGATTTCCTCTTAAGAAGCCTCCCTTTCTAGGTGCTGCTCTGTGGCACCCGAGAAATATCAATGATGACTGAGTAATTCCATCATCTGCACCGGAGAGTGTGGTTTCTCAAATACAATTTAACATAATGACTATTTATTTGTGCCCTGACTTCTTCAAGAAAGGATTTAAGGTGGCTCACAGAGATACACAAAACCTAGTCAGATAACATACACTAGGAGAGGGTAAGGAAGATGGGGCAAACGTAGAGTTATAAAATTGAACCAGGAGTAAGGCTGCTACAAACTACACATCATGAACCCCTATTTGCTTACTGGGTAAAGCCTCAGATTTAATCTGACCATTCTTCTGATTAAAAAAAAGATCACTGATACATCTTTTCCATTCTCCTTTCTTTTTTTTTATGTTTGTGGGTTTTTATTTCACAAAAAGCCTGGAGGGCTTGAATTTGCCTGTACCTCTAAGCAGGGGAAGGCTCTTTCCTGCATCTCTGCTGGTCAAAGCCCCACCTGCCTGGGATTGCTAGCAGCCCCTCAGAGGGGAAGCGAATCTGGTCCGTTTCACAATGCCCACTATTTCAAAGGGAACAAATGGCTCCAAGGGCACAGAGCTATTCCTGAAATGAAGCCAGAAAGGAGTTTCACCTGTGAGTTTCCAGAAAGAGAGGACAGACCAAATCTAGACTCTGTGCTGGCTTTCTACTGTGTGTAAGGTGATGACGCAGTGCTTGGTGGGAGTGCAAAGAAGCACAGGCAGGGCCCGGCTCTCCAAGAGCGTGGAGGCAGGTTTTGGGCTAAGTCCTCTTCCTCCTCCCCCTTTCTCCTTTGCATAATTATACAGGGTACCAGAGACTGTTGGTTAACTATTGTAGTACCTACGTTGTGCCAGACCTTGTGATAAGCCCTTTACATATATTAACCTATTTAAGCCTCACCTCCTTGGGGTAGGCACTCTTATTGTCTCTACTTTCCAGGTGGGGAAACTGAGGCCCTGAGAGGTTATTAGCTGATCAAACAAATTGTACAGCCAGTCAGTGATGGAACCTGACTTGGACTTAGGTAGTTGATTCCAGAGTCCACAAGCTTAATCACTGGGCCCTGTTGGGGTCTAAGCACATCTCCTGGTCCCTAGAGAATGTGACCTTGTGTTAAGAATCATGGTACCTTCAGTCTTCACATTAAAGAGGTAACAGCTACACGAACCATTTGGTTAAGTGGCTCTGGAGGTACCTCACCGAATGCCATTGATGCCTTAGAGAAATTTATGTAAGTCAAAGTTTTGATGTTCTATAATATTTAAAATGTATTATAAGAGACTGACATTTAAAAAAAGGATTCTGTAGAAAGTCGCTGTTACCCTCCCCTGCTGTGCCTTGGAAATATTTTTTGGTTTTGTTTAAATCAAGGTCCTACTGCAAATAGCTCAGTGAAGCTGAGGATGGTGTTTAAGGTAAGATTCTCTGCAGATGGGACTTTACCACGTTGGTGGGTACTGTCTGCCTAGAAGTTGGCTCAAATGGCCCTCTTGTCCTCCTTCAAGAGAACAAGCAGCCCGACCATCAGGCTACTTTGCTCATCTGTGTGGGTTCATGTGGAAGTGCCCAGAGGTGGGAGAAGGCAGAAAACTAGAGGAACACTGAGACTTGCCTCGCATGGAGAGTTCTTCATCGGTGCAGGAAACGTAGCGCTGGTCACCGTAGCACTGTCAGAGGTGGGGGCATCAGTGGTGCTGAGCAACAGGGCGTGGCCTGGGCAGAGAGGAAAAGAGTCAAAGACGCACCATCCTCGCTCACTGAAGGGCCTCGGGGTGCAGGGTTAATGGGCCCTGCGCCGTGCTTCTCTAGCCTCAGGACATCTCTAAGGATACAGGTTTCCTACTGCCTCTAATGGATAAGACAGCCTGCTGATCACCGTCTACAGAACTTGGCTCAGGCAAAGGTCTTCATTCCAAATGGCCTGCAATGTCCCAGCACCATACATCTGGGTTACTGCATCCTTGCTCTCCCAAGGTCACCAGCTTTAGCCCCTAGCCTGGGAGCAGCCTGAAGTATGCTGGACTCCCCCAGGCCCACCCCTGTCCCCGTTTCCAGTCATGCCAGTGCTTTGCCCTCCAATGGTCTCTAAACCTTCACTGTCTTCCCTCTCCGGAGCCCAGGTCATCCTGTGCCCCATGCCCTGGCCAGAAAGACTCATTTATTGTTTTCTAAGCATTGACCTGCCTGAAAACCTGGTAGAACATGAGCCCCAGCCCCACATGGTGGTGGGAAGAAGCATCTGCAAACCTCCAGGAGTATTTTGTAGATGGTAGGTGCTATGGAGATGGGGCCAGAGTGAGCTCACGACTTTTTAGGGGCCTCAGAGAACCCCAAGTAGGACTTCAGTCCTTCATTTCTATTTTTCTCTCTTAGCAAAGTCTTTATAGAGTTACTACCAAGTAACAAATTCAGGTGGGTCCAGAGCAGAGTAACTAGGCCAGGCCAGAAATCTTAGAAAGCACCCTGCCCATCCTTGAGGAAAAATCAAGTGGCTGGGGTTATGTGACCCTGGAGAGAAAAGGCCTTTCGTGGTCGGTAGGTCATGATGGTTGTCTTCAAATATCTGAAGGGCTGCCTCTGTGGGAGAGGGCATAGTTCAGTTCTGTGGGGTTCCAGGAGACAGAAATCAGGGCCAATGAGTGGAATTTACAGAGGGGTGGGGCTCGACGAAGAAAAGCGGTGTATGATTCTGACCTGTTAAACAATGGAAAGGGCTACTTTTGGAGGCAGTGAGAGCCCTGTCACTAGAGGTATTCAACAGGGCCGGACATTTCTTTGTTACGGGTGCTGTCAGCGACTATCAGAGCAGAGATGTGAAGGTCACGTCTAGCTTTGAGCTGTTTGTCTTCTCTGCTCCTACAGACAGGGCGCTGAGGATGAGGCAGAGTGGTGAGAAGGCCGAGAGGAGAAGCAGGCGCTCTTGGCCTCCACCTCTGGGGAGGGCCCTGCAGCACTCCCCCGTGGTGCAATGACTCAGCCTCCGTTTTAATGGGGCCCAAAGCCAACTCACTAGATGCAGCCAGCTCCGGGGACCGAGGACAGAACCGCACGGGCTCTGAGATCCTCAGTGGTTGACCTGGACATTGTCTTCTCTCACATTTATCATTATTATGAATTCTTAAAGGAATCTGTAGGATGTATGATCTTTGCTTGGAAAGAGAAATTTTGGTACAAGGGACTCTAGCTCCACAAAGAGCAGGTAAATACAGGGGAGGGGAAGGGAGAGGAGGGGAAGTGAGAGAGACCCCCCTGCCCGCCATCCTGCAGAGAAGTGGGCCCCAGGGCCTGCTCAGGCCTAGCCACTGTGTACAGACCTAGGATAGGCCCATGGCTGGATGGTCTGGCCTCTCCAGTAGCTCAGCTCTTGGAGATATGCTGGCCTCACAGACCTCCTCTGATCCCAAGGCCAGGCCAGTTCCTCTGATCCCCAGGCCAGTTCCTCCAGGCGTGGAGTCAGCCCAGCCCAGTGTGGGTGGCATCTCTTGGGTGTGTGGAGGCCCTCTGCCCCTCTGGCAGTCAAGCAGGGGCCGTGAGAGGATGGACTCTAATGAGGGGAGGGTGGGAGTTGCCAGCTTCAGCTGGATGCGGGGTTGGGGGGGTATGACTGAGGAAGGTGGGCCGCAGGCAATGGTCTAGATATGGGGCAAGGTTCCCAGGGCACAGTTCTGGGGCAAATGACACAAGGGCCTCCCTGAGCCTCAGCCTCCCCAGTCATAAAGAGGGCTACAGTTTTCCTTATCTCTCAAGGAGTTCTGTGCCTGATGCATAGTAGGTTTCAACAAACACTTGTTAAATGAATGGATTATTATTATTGTTGCTTTTATTCTTATCTTTCAGCTAATCCTTGATCAAAGTTCTCATTTTAAGGATCAAAAGGTGACATTAGCCTTGGCTTGATTTAATCATTCTAATGCTCAGGAGAGTGTGAAGACGGAATTGTGTAGGTGTACCCCAGGGCAGGTCCTCGGGGGAGGTCCAGTGCCTCTGGGGTGGTGCCCCAAGTCTATTGTCTGGCCAGGTGGGCACCAGGGGAAGGGAAGAGAGGGTGGTACCTTGGTGGTCCTGGAACCGGGCATCCTTTAAGGTCCTGACTTGCCACTGGGGCGTGTGGGGTGACGGTGAGCTTTGGGTCCAGCCACAGAATCCATCCTCGAAGTTGCAGTAAAAACCAGCAGGGAGTTTACCTTCAGGGAGAGCACAGGGGTACAGTCATTTCCAGGACTGCTAAAGGCAAAATATGCCAACAGCAAGTAAAGTTAGCCAGGCATGCCCATCCTCGTTAATGAGAGCTCCCCAGCCAGACCCTCAATGTCTAATCACGCTCATAGTGAAGAGAAGCCCAATCCCTAACTTGTACATGTGCTGGTTTATACTTTTCTGATCTTCAGAAAATAATAATATGGGGTATTGCTAACCCAGTTTTATATATGAAAAAGCAGAGGCTCAGAGATGTTAAGCAACCTGACCAAGGTCACACAGCCAACAGGTAACCCAGCTGGGATTTGAACCCAGCTCTTCTAGTTTTAAATTCTGTGCTCTTTACACAGATCCACCATGAACATGATCCTAGAAAACCCAGTGTGTAACTCACTGAAATACATTTCTAATGGCACAATGATAAGAATGTGGTGGTGGCAGTGGTAGTGTTGGCTGAGGGTTGGTTGGTTTGGGTCCCTCCAATCACCCCTGTGTGCAGAGACACATATTGCTCAAAACTATCTATTTGTTCCCCTTTATTTCCCAACCCCCTTGCAGTTAAGTGAAGCCACATGGCTAGTTCTGGCCAATGACATGTGAGTGGAAGTGTTGTGCATCTCCTGTGAATTGAGGCTGTGAAAAGCCCTGGTGTAATTTTCAGACTCTCTCTTCTGCTAAAGCAGCCAAGGAGAGTTCTCATTCCTGGGGGTGCTGCTGCATGATGGTGGCGCTTCTGCTAGCAGGAGAGATCCCAAGGGGTAGAGGCCCCTCCCACCCCAACCCTTAGTGGACAGGTACCGTAAATGTTATGTTAAGCCACGGAAATCTGGGGATGGTTTATTACTGCCGCATAACCTAGCCTATCCTGACTAAGCAATCCCAGTCCCTGGGGCCTCTTTATATCATCTGTTGGCTCAGCATAAAGGGCCCTGTTACGCTTTTCTCTACATCAGCCCGCCCTCGGGTCCCATTAAAGAGGCCACAGTCAGTTCTATAGACCATATATTTCCCCACTGCCCACAGAAGGAGGAGGACAGGAGGAGAGGGGTAGAGAGAGCTCCCTTGCTCCAGTTTGCTTGGAGAATGGCTGCAGGGAAGGCTCTCAGCCCCGAGGAGCTAGTGGGCCATTCCAGGCTACCCTGATAGTATCCAACAGCCCCGGCCAGGCCTGTCTCCACACAGCAGCTCTCGAGCCGGACCCACTGCTCTCAGTGTCCTTCCTCTGTCTCAGCCTTCTTGGCAGCAGCAGGCTGACAAAGACGGCCCTACTACTTCCTGGCTGTGTCAGCACCTTAGTGAATTATTACTCATGTCTCCCTGATTCTCTGTGCATTTCACACAGAGGCAGAATTATAAATTAAAACAGGCTGTCACTGACTTTGAGCATCTCTTCCCATTTATGCCCCCCTGAAGAAATCATCCCCTCCGCAAGCACCGCATGTTCCCCTGATTAAAAATCCAAAAGCTAAGGAGATCTTTCTATTTTATTTTTTATGCCCCCCTCAAGGGATCTCATGTTCACTTCTTTAGCAAAAACTAACTGGTAGCTGGAAGTGACCTTCCACAAAGCGTCCTTCACACATGTGCTTTAAACTGAAGACCGTGATGGAAGATTCCAGCAGGCAATGGGCCCCGGGTAGAAGGAAGAGGCAGGGCTGAGCTGGGACCCGCACTGCGTATCATTCCCTCCTTACCCTTTTAGGAGGTAGAGGCAGAGAACTTAGCCTGACTTATGGGTGTTGGTACCTCATCAGCACCGGACACCTGGGCTCTGGTCCTGGCCTCACCACTTTCCGCTCTGTGACCTCAGGTAAGTCACTTCCTTCCTCAGAGCCTCAGCTCCCTCATCTATACAGTGGGGTAAGATTATTGTGTATTTCACAGGGTTGTTTTGAGGACAAAGTAAGGGAGAGAGTGTGGAAACATTCTGCAAACAGAGTTGAGCAAACATAGAGCAGCGGTGACATTATTAATGATCATTCATACCCGGGACAGGGAAACTTATCAGCAGGGGGGAGGCTGAAACTGCCAACACTGCCCTAGAGGGCAGAGACAGGTCCCTCAGCTGCCTCTCTGGAAATGCCTATGCCTCCCGCTGGGACAGGAATGAGGAAAGTGGCTGGCACTCTCCACCTTCTGGAGGCCCATCCTTGTCCCAGCTTGACATAGGGTCCAGGGTGAGCTGGGACTGGAAGCCCCTTTCTTTTTTGGCTGACTGAATAAAAGGAGATGAGGTAGGCAAAAATAGTTAGGTCAACGGGCAATTTATGTGCCAATTAAAACCTTGAAGGGTGGGCAGGAGTGCTGAGAGGATTTCCAACACGGTAAGCACATCAGGGCATGTGCTCAGCAAGACCAGTCCTGAGGATGATGGTGGGGTGGGTACCAGCACCAAGCCCTTGGCAGATCAGGCCGGGATGGGGAAACTGCTGTGAAGTCCACTGCTGGGCAGTGTTGGCGCCCAGTGTCGCGTCTAAGGTGTCACCACCTTTGATCACCTGCTCAGTGCTTGGCACATTGTAGGACCTAAATACTTATTTGCTGAATGACATGGGAGTGGGCTCAGTCCCCTAACCCTTTGTCACTCAAAATGTGGTCCAGGGACCAGTCACATTTGCAACACCTGTGAGACTGTTAGACATGCAGAATTTCAGGTCTCTCCTCCCTACTTCCCGACCTACTGAATCAGAATCTGCATTTTTAATGCTCTCCAGGTGACTCCTTTGCACCTTAATGTCTGAGAAGCGCTGCTCTAACCCACCCCCTTCTTGGACTGTAGCCAGTTATTTTGTTGGCTGGATGGCCAAATGGGCTGTGTGTGGGTCAATCAATGCCAGAACATTTGGCACTTATGACACCTGATTCCACTCTAAGAAACACAAATTGAGAGTCATAGAGATGTGACCTTAGCAGCAGCTGCCAGGAGTTGCCAAGTATAAACTCCAGGCCAAATGACACTACTTCTTTTCCTTCCTGTGTGACAATGCTGTTAACATTTTTGATAAATATGTGTTATACATTTCCTTGAAAATATAGAGTCATGGGAAAAGTGCTAGAAGAAATACATCAAAATATTATGGTTATCTCTGGATGTCTGAGAGGGAGGATTATGGGCAATAATTATTTTCTCCTGTGTATTTTTTTGATTTTCCAAATGTTTTACAACCAACATGTTTCATTTTACAATAAAGAAATAAACTTTAAAAAAAACCTGTTTTTGCCTGATAGGAAGAGTATCCCCACCAAACCGATGAGATTATTGAGTACGTGGAGGGGGATTGAGCCGCCTGCAATACCGAGTGAGTCAATGACCCATCCAAGGGATGAAGCGGGGCCACCTGACCCTTTTCTGGGGCACTGCATGCCGTCGAGGCCATTGCTCAGGACACATAGGGAACCTTGAAGACACCCTTCAGGGGGTTACAGCATCCTGGGATGTAAACATGGATCGGCAATGTTTAATTAGAAAGAGAAGGTGTACGGTGTAGGGTGTGTGGGCTTGGAGGACAGGGTGTGAACGGATCGGATGGAGAAGGGCAAGGGCGGTACCACCTCCATTTCAGGTCCCCTACTTATCCCAGCCAGACATGTCCCACAAGGTTGCATCTGATAATCTGAATGAAGCTCTAGTGTGTGCATGTAATTCCTTCTAGGGAAAATGTGGGGAGCTGAGGCTGGGAGTTGACAGGATACAACCTACTTTTCCCCTCCAAATTCTAGCCATGGCAGTTTTTGGTTGAAAACTCTCTCTCAAGATTACTGACCCTCATGGGGGTTCCTTAGAAGACCTGGACATCCCCAACAGGCTTAAAGTGACCACCGCTCAGAGAAAATGTTCTAACAGGTTCCAGACCACCTGGGAAGGACCAAGTGAGGTCAAGAGACTTGTCCTTAATGCATCATGGGCATCAGCACGTCAGCGGGCATCATGTTCCAATTCATATTAGAAACGAGGAAAGTGAGGCCTAGAGGGTGGAGACGAATGATCTGAGTATCCCCCAGAAGAGCCCTGGACCTCCCCTGCCTTTTCCTGGTCCCTTCGTCCTGGGTAGATATGTAGCGAAGGCTGTGCTAGAAACTGCTGGAAACTCACGAAACAGTGAATCTGGCTGGCAGTGATTAAGAGCATGGGCTTTGGAATTAGACTGGGTCTGAATCACTGCTCAGCCACTGGCTAACAGGCTGATCATGAACTATTCCTCATCTGTAAGATGGGCATAATAGCATCACATAGGATTGCTGTGAGGGTGAAATAAGTTAACGCAGGAAGAGTGTTTGGAGCAACTCCTGGCGTATAGAAAATACTCAATAATGTTAGCTGTTACTATTATTATTGTTGTTGTTATTTTCGTGGGGATGGTTTCCAGAATCAACATCAGCCAGTGTGGTAGGGAAAACAGCAAAAATGCCAGAGAGAGTGGGGTGCCCCAAAAAAGGAAAAGGATATTTACTAAGAGTACTGCCAAGATCAGAGTGGCAAAAAGATTGGAATAATCCTCCTTCTAACTGAACTTCCCTTCTATCAACCCATTTCTGTAGCAAAGAGCTCCATGGGGATGTTCTTCAGGGCGGAGTGGTCATTCTGACAACTGGTCAGAACAGCTTTTCAAGTGTGGCTGAAAAGCCTTCTGGGCTCCAGGCGCCTGCCTTCCTTACTGGAACCAGGCTGCCCTCAAGCTTGGAGTTGGCTCTGAAAACGCATTAATGGCAAGCCCTGAAATGGTGGGAAAGTGCCCTAAGTTCACAATAATGGGCTGGATCCTGCAGGCTCCAAGCTCTAATCATGGCTCTGTTCCTGACATGCTGTGTGACCCTGAACAAATCAATTACCTTCTCTGTGCTTTCATTTTCCCAGTTGTAAATCAGGACATGGACTCCCTGACCTGTGTCTCAGCAGGGAAGTGGGTATCAAAAACTTTAAAAAGGCCAAAGCAAAGTCATACAGCTCAGAGGCACTGCTGGAAATACTATAGAGACAAATAACTAGAGAGACACACAGACAGGTCCCTGTCCAGGGCCACATGGGCAGGCCTAGCTTCCTCTTGGTCCATGCATGTAGTGAGAGCTCCGAGAGGAAGCCAGGAGCAGAACAGTGTGGAACAAGCAAAGGGCTTACCTGCAACTCTTTACTGAGTTTTATCTGAACAACCACTATTCCACGATTATTAGAAAACTTCATTGGAAAGTTTTGTATGAAAAGGACGATTTTCAAATTGAAAAATGGATTTCTTTATAGCTTCATTTAAAAGGGAATAAATAAAACCTTTCTTTCCCTAAGGGAAGATCTGTCCTCCAAATGACCTGGGGGACACTGTTACCTTCTTAAAAGCTATTTGGCAGGTCACAGCGTCCTGGGGCCGGTGTATCTGAGGGGAGGGGCATTTGTGGGGTGTCCGAGCTCCACGGCACCCCAGGCTGCTGCATCCTTTCCCAACCACAAGACCCTTGTTTCACTCCCTGCCCCTGTGCTGGATTTACAGCACTACAAGGACAGATGCCGTGTTACTCGTCCCTGCTCCAGGATCTAGTTTACTTTTTAGCTCATTATATATGTGTTCTAGAAGTGTCCGTGGTTTCCCTGGAAAAAACTTCTAGAGTGTTTACTCCGTGCCAGGGAGCAGCTGAAAACACTGTCTTCAAGTGGAGGTAGCACTGGGCTGGGAGTCTAACTCTGCCCCTAACTACCAGTGCGACCTCAGCAACCTGTTTCCTCTAGGGAACCCAGGCTTCCCAACCCATTTATTCATTTTAATCAACAAAGAGTCAATGAGCACCTATGCTGTGCCAGAAATCGTCTGAGATCTTGGTATGGGGAAGAGCACCAGGCCCATCTGTCCACAGTGAGGGTGACAGACATGGAAGCCACCTCCATGAAATGTGATGGATGCACACCCACTAGGACAGCTAACATAAAAAGGCAGATAAATAGCAAGATTTGCTGAGGATATGGAGACATGGGAATCCTTACACAATACTGGTGGGACTGTCAGATGGTATAGCCATTCTGGAAAACAGCTTGGAAGTTCCTCAAAAGGTTAAATATAGAGTTACCATCTGACCCAGCAATTCTACTCCTAGGTAGGAAATTTCATTTCCAAGAGAAATGAAGACATCTGTCTACACAAAAACTCGTACATGAATGTTCACAGCAGCATTTTTCATAATAGCCGAAAAGTGGAAACAACCCAGATGCCCATCCATTGATGAATGGATAAACAAGATGTGGTACAGCCACACAATGAAATAGTTTTTGGCGATAAAAAGGAATGAAGTACTGATGTATGCTACAGCACGGATGGGCCTCAAAACCATTACACCAAGTGAAAGAAGTTAATCACAGAAGACCACATGTTATATGATTCCATTTGTATGAAATGCCCATCTGTAGAAGCAGTAAGTAGATTGGTGGTTACTTAGGGCTAGGCAGTGGGTGAGGGGGTCGGGGCCGGGGGGAGGGAATGGAGGTAAATGAGGAGAGATTGCGAGGGGTTTCTTTTTGGAGTGATAAAAATGTTCGAAAATTAGTTTGTGGTGATGGTTGCACAGTTGTGACTACACTAAATCGTACACTTTAAATGAGTGAATTGTATGGTATGTAAATTATATCTTTAAAAAGCTGTTAAAAAGTAATGAATGTTACAGTGCATGGATTCGGGGGCGGCGGGTTCCAGAGGGAGAAGAACCAACTGTACTTGTGGGAAATGGTCAGAAGAGGCTTCCCAGAAGGATTGACTCTTGAGGTGAGTCTTGAAGGAGCAGATGTGACTTAAGATGGGAAAGGGCATTCTGGGGAAGGGATAGGACACAAGCAAAGCCAGGGAGGTGTGAGGGAGCTGAGAGGTGGTTTGATATGGCTGGAGCTGGGGTACATGGAAGGTTGGGGGGAGGATGGAGGCAGATGGGTGATCAAAGAAAGGCTTAAAACGTGACGGCGGTCCTGGCGTAGAGGGCTTCTCATGTCATGTTAGAGTTGGGCTTTAGTCTGCACCTTTTCTCTATGCATGAGGATGTTGAGAGCAAAACTTATAAGATCTTGCTTGGTTCTTAATTATAGGCTGTTTCTAGACCATGGGTCTTAGCCCTGTCTTTTGAAGACTGTGTAGCTTTTGAAAGTTGCCACCAGAAGGACACAAGTGGCCCTGGCTGTAAGGGAGGTCGTTCAAGCCTCGGATGGTGGGGGAAGGAGGGCATGTGGGCATGGGTGGGGCGGGGCGGGTGAAGCAGCCCCATCTACTCACTGCACAGCTGGCCCTCGTCTTCTCCCTGGGCACAGTCCCGGTGGAAGTCACAGGCCTGCCCGAGCTGGAGGACTGTCCCGTTCCAGCAAGTGAAGGAACTCTGCAAGGCCATCTTGGAGCCTGGGGATGTCCCTGGAGAGAACACAGAGACACACGACACTGGTCAGCTTGGGTGGCCCCGTGGGAAGGCTGCGGGGAGAGCATCCCTCCCACACTGTTCACATCTCAAGGTCTGAGACAACCCCATTTTAATCTGGCCGAAACCAGGGTCAACACCAGGAGGCTAAGAGGAAGTCAAAGCCCTAACCCCCCAACCCCCTGGCTGTGATGTGAGTAGTAGAGTGGCCCGAGGTTTCAGCCATGTTCCCCAACACTTTGGGGCCCTCCAACCCACGGCTTTAGTGTGCCAGGTGGACAGCTACAGGTGGAGTCTCACCTGCACACAGACAGCTTTCCCCTCAAGGTCAAATTTGGGGTACCAACAGGCATATCTGGTCCAGTATATCGTCCCCATGCTCTTGACCCCAGATTCCACCACTGGAGTGACTATAACACACAGCACTTCCTGTTTTGAAATGAAAAGAACGCCAGCGTAAGAGCAGGGCTCTGGCCCCTGGATCGGCTCCTCCATGAATGGCTGTGTGATGCTGACCCTGTTCCTTCTCTTTCTGGCCCCCTGTCTCCCCATCTACAAAAGGAGGGGTTTTGATGGTATTTCCAAGGTCTTGTCCAGTTCTGAAATTCTTAGTAAGTCATATTATCCAGTGGAGGAAGGGAGAGGGGGCAGTTTATAGCAGACATATTAGTAGATATTTGCTTTTTTATCAAGAATGATGAGTTATGATAATTTATTAACCTGTGACCTCAGAGAGCCAAGCTTCAGCCGGCCTGGCCCAGCCTGCCTACTGAATGGGTCCCTTGCCTGGGGACCGCCTAGCAAGGGCCTGGCTGGTGTTTCTGACTGTGCCTCCTGATACCAGCCTCGGTTGGTATGGGATGGGGGAGCCTCTAGCCCCTGTGGAGATGAGCAGGCAGGGCCCACCTGGGTTGACCTCCTATCCCCACCCCCCAGGCCTGGCTGCCTTGCTCTCTGTCCTATTTCCTAGCTCTATCCCGATGGTAGCTGGTGCCTCAACAGTCTACCCACCCCCACTACCTACCTCAATGCTCGGCTGGGTGGTGGAGAGGATGAGCCAGGACCCTCCCTTGGCCAAGCCCCCCAGCTTCTCTGGGCCTCACGTGAGGGGTGGGCTTCTTTAACCCTGGCTGTGAAATCAGACTCTTCTTCACTAAATTTTATTTTAATAAAACCTTACAGCTGATCGTGATGTGGGACTCTCCAGGTTAGATGATCTTTAAAATTCCATGATTTTCTGGTTCCCAACAGCACTGAAACTAACATCAAGTCCAGCCTCTTTACTTCTAGAATCCCTCTGTATACCTCAGCCCATCTGGTTCTGTAAAGAAGCCAGGCAAGTCTTAATAGTGTCCATTTCCTAAGTGGGGAAATGGAGTCAGAGTGGTTAAGTGACTTGCCTAAGGTCACACAGCTGATAAGTGGGATTTAGACCCAGCTTGTCAGACTGCAAAGCTGGCCTCTCCATCTCATGGAAGGGGGGTGTTGGAGGTGGCCCTGGGCCCTCTTTCACAGGCTAGTCCAGATAAGGCTCCATTTGTCAGCTGATGGCGGATGGCTACCTGGCATTGTCAGACCAGCCTCCAGCCTGGCTGGGCGTTCTCAGTAGCTCCTGGGCATGGGAAACACAGGCCCTTCTTCCTTCAGGGAATCACATCCAAACCCTTTAACCTGTTCTTAAAGGTCCTCTGTGATGTGGGCCCAAATTTCCTTTCCTGTCTCACCTCTCTTTGTCTCTCCCCATGAACGCTGTGCTCTAGACCCATCTAGCATTGGTTCGTTGCAACCTGGCACTAGAACACATGTGTATGCTCCCATCTTCTCCACTAAGCTGCTTGAGTCTCTGTGTGTTCCCAGCCCTAGCCAGTGCCTGGCCCCTGGGAGTGTTCACAAAAACCCTGCACATTAGGTTATGCTTCTGTGGCTGGCTGAATAATGCTGTGCCCACCCCCCACCCCAATACCCATATCCTAATCTCCCAAACCTGTGAATATGTTACTTTATGTGGTGAAAGAGACTACTGGTGTGATGAAGTCAAGGATCATGAGGTGGTAGATTATCCTGATTATCCAGGCGGGCCCAATGTAATCACAGGGTTCTGATAAGAGGGTGACAAGAAAGTCAAAGTACGAAGTAGATCTGGTGATAGCAGCAAGAGTTTGGAGTAATGTGAGGAAGAGGTCAACGTATTTAGGATAAGAAAAATTCTCCTTCACTTTTTTTTTTTTTTTGTGGTACACGGGCCTCTCACTGTTGTGGCCTCTCCCGTTGCGGAGCACAGGCTCCGGATGCGCAGGCTCAGAGGCCATGGCTCACGGGCCCAGCCGCTCCACGGCATGTGGGATCTTTCTGGACCGGGGCACAAACCCGTGTCCCCTGCATCGGCAGGCGGACTCTCAACCACTGCGCCACCAGGGAAGCCCTCTCCTTCACTTTTGCTTGGTGATTTCTAGTTTCCAAAGTATTTTTTCTTATGCCTTATACATGATCATGAAATACAGTTAGGACCTTATGGCCCTCATTCCCAGCCCGACCGAAGAAAACATGAGCCAAATAAAACACCTGTAAAGACTTCCTCAACTTGGAAACAAATGTAAGCTGTGTCCTGTTTTATTCACACCTTATGATTAGGCCTTGTTTCTTATCGTGTGTTTTCACGAACACATGCACGTTTCATATACCAATTACTTACTTGTCATTCCCCGAAGAGCTTTTACTTTTACAGTTTCTTTTACTTTCCTTCACTTGAAAAATATATGCCTATTGTCTAAAGTTCAAAACCAGGGTAAAAATCAACAAAACAATGCCCAGAGTCCCACTATCTAGAAGCCGTCATTTTTTACATCTCAGTAGATTTCTCTTTCGATTTTTTTGGCCTATGCTTTAAAAGTGTGTATAGTTGTGTCATATATGTATGTTGCTTAAATTAATTAAGATTATATCACAAGCTTTTCCAAGGGCTTAAAAAGTCCTCATAAGAATATATATATATATATATTTTGCAGTACACGGGCCTCTCACTATTGTGGCCTCTCCCGTTGCGGAGCACAGGCTCCGGACGCGCAGGCTCAGCGGCCATGGCTCACGGGCCCAGCCGCTCCGCAGCATGTGGGATCTTCCCGGACCAGGGCACGAACCCATGTCCCCTGCATCGGCAGGCAGACTCTCAACCACTGCGCCACCAGGGAAGCCCAAGAATACTCTTTAATGGCTATAATACTACGTGACATGTACCATAATTTATTTCAACATCAGTCAATGACTGGATTGTTAGATTGTTTATAATAACACTTTGAAGAGTATCTTTGAGCATAAACTTGCGCCCGCTTTTCAGATTATTTTCATAGGATAGATTCCCAGAAGTGGAATTACTGAATCAAAGGGTATAAACACTTTAAAGGCCCTTGATACATATTGCCAAATTGCTTTCTAGAAGTTAATCCAATTTACAGTCTCACCAGCTGTGTTCATACATGCATGTTCCTCTTACTACATCCTGGTCAACCCTGAATATTATCATTATTTTTAACTAAAAGTATCTCCCTGCTGTTTTATTTGTATTTCTTTGATTGCGAGGGTGAATATTTTTTTCCACGTGTTATTAGCTTTATTTTACTCTGATTTTTAGGGAATTGCCCACTTCCTTTTGCCAATTTATCTGATAGGGTATTCAGGTTTTCCTATTGAATTGTACGAGATTATTAATAAGGATGTGAAACTATTTATTACATGCTTCACATTTTCCCCCAGTATTTTATGTGTATTTTCATTCTGTTTATAACGATACCTAGGAGTTTAAAATTTGTACGTAATCCAAACCTATCCATATTTTCCTTGGTGATTTCTTCTTCTTCTTTTGCGCCTTACAGAATTTGTTCCATGTGGGGCTGGTAGGTAATGTGTGGGTCACCTTTCGTAGTCTTTGGTTTGCTCTCTCATTGCTAAGGTTGCCCTCTCATCAGGGAACGTCTTCCACCAACTCCTCCTCTCTCAGCAGTGGGGATACAGATCTCACCCCCTCATCTGTGACATTTTTATGGATTCTCCCATTCTTTCCCCATCCATGGACCGTCCTTTCCCCTGGGCTACCATAGCACATTCCTTCTTCTTGCATTTAACTTGGCAGACATTCTGCTGTTACATTATAACCAGCCGTTTGGATGCCTGTCTTCTTCACCAAACTCTAAGTGACTTGAAGGGAGGGATCAAGTCTTATCTTCATGAATCTATAACAGTACCTTGTATAGAGGTCTCCCCACCCCAATATTTGGGACTTGAACTTCACTATGTATTATCCATTGAAGCTATCATCATGCCCATTTTATAGTTGAGAATACAAAGGCTCAGAGTGGTTACATGGATTGCTGGAGAGATTGGTGGAAACCCACATTTTCACATCTTGTTCTCTATCCTTTGTACCGTGTCTGTCTATGGGGTCCCCCCTCCCCAGGTGATGAGAGTCCTCAGGAGTGGTGATAATGGGTATGAAACGGCAGGGAGTCAGTATCCCTGCCCTTTACTCCCAAACCTGGACAAAGAAGGGGTCCAGTCGTGGGAGGGGCATGCCGCTTCCACTCTCTGGATGCCCCAGTGTTTATCCCCAGGACCTCTCTGTTGCACAGCCACAGCCCAGGGAAGCCAGCCCCTTAGGCCCTGCTTCTACCTGCCCCTCCCCACCTCCTCTCCCTGGCTGGAGACGTACAGCCTCCTCCATACCACAGGGAACTTTATGCTTGTGAGAGACTCAATTAGATGGATGCCTAGTACTCTGATCTCTTCTACCAGCCCAAACTCAAAACTAATGAAGCACAACAAAAAACAACTGCTCTGTCTTCTCCAGTTCTTTTTTTTATGGGGCCCATAAATTCCAAGGAGGAAAGTACCCTTGGTGAATGGTTTTAATCAAGGGCCTGAGTTTCTGAAACAGCATCCTTTCCGTGGTTGTGAAATGATTGTTCTGCCTTGTGGAATAGGGTAACCTGAGGCCCTGGATGGTCACAGCCTGCTCCAATGGAGCAAGGAAGGGGCGGAGCTTAGACAAGAAGATCCAGCACCCACTTTCTGCTGGCACATCCTGACGCCTTCCAGCCACGAGTGCCTGTGATTCCTGGAAACCACTGAAACACCAAATGCCCTAATCACAGCAAGATTAGGGAGAGCTAAGATCAAGCCACTCTGGAGAGAACTCGTGCCTGGGGATCTTTTGTTAGCAAGGGTCTTCTGTATGGAAATTTATTACCTTTAAAAAGGTAGTTCTTCCCAGAATAACAGTATAAGTCACTGGGGTAGTAAACTGTCACCATTCCTTACCTCTGAGTAGCATTGTAAGGGCTTACAATGTGCTTTCCTAATCCTTCTCTCTTTGAACCTCATAAAAACCTGGTAGAATAGTTATTATTACTCCCATTTGATTAATCAGAAGACTGAGGATTCAAGAGATTAAGTAATGGAGAGAGAAATGCTTTCTAAACAGTAAGGCACTACAGAATGCAACCAATTACTTGCTAGTGCTTTGCCTGAGGTCTCACATCTAGTAAACCACAGGGAAGGCCCAGAACCTGGTCATGATCCCAGGTGGGGTTCTTCTCCCATCACTTGGATTAGATCGCCTTCTGGAGCAGCACTCTGACGGCCCAGTGAGTCACTTCGGAAGTTAGAAATACTGTTGATGTTCAGGGCCCACCTGGACCAGTGAAACCAGTATCTTTGGAGGACGGGCCCTTGGCACTGGTGGTTTTAAAAGCTCCGGGATGATTTTCATGAGCATAGGGCTGAGAACCACTTCCTTGGAGGGTTGGTGGATTTGCCCCTGAGCACCTATGTGTCTTAGATGGGTCTTCTACCTCTTGGGTTCTCCACTGCCCCCTGGTACAATGAGGGGGTGGCCTCAAACCCAACCTCCAAGACCCCTTCCATCTTCAACATCCTGATTCTGGGGTTCTGAGCAATGGCTGTTGGTGGCTCTCTGTTTACAGGGTTGACCTGATAGAGTTTGTGTCGTCTTTATTAATGCTGACCATTTAATGGCTTCCTTGGAGGCCGCTGCCAAGTCACTCACCCAGCAAGCTTCCCCTGGTTTCCTCATATTGGCTTTTCCTGTCTCAGTCATCTATCATTTGCATCCTGGAACATCTCTCCTGAAACAGCATGCCACTTGCTTGCCCATTTATCTCCTCTGGGTGCAGTAGAAATCAGTTCAGATTTGCACCTGAGACACGTATGGCCCGGGTCAGGTTACATGAACCGCTATTTGACACCATGGGTGACTCACTGGGTTCACTCGCTGGGAGTGATTGCTTCTCCCCAATTGCGCATTCAAAACAGAAACCCACACATACTCCCCTCCTTCAGTCATGTCTTGGAGATTTGATGCTACAAAATCTACACAACTCTCCTAACTCAAATTTCTTTTTTTAAACAAATGTCAAATTTTAGGGCACTTAATTAATTTTTAATTATGGTGATTTATGTGGCATTAAAAAAGGCACATTTGAATCAGCTTTCAGGCCATCTCCCACCTGCTTGCTCTTGCCTAACTGATGACACTCATTAAAGGGGGAACAATGGAGTGTTGCATTAGTAAGAAGGGGGTCTTGCTCTTAAATGAAAGAGAAGGGGAGATGACGTGTGGGAGGAGGCTGACTTCCATGGCATGGGTAGGTCAGGAGTGGGGCTGGAGCCCAGAGGCTGGGCCAGGCTCCCAGTGGAAACTTACTGCTTCGCGGGACAAGGAGAATCAGGTGCTCAAGGGTAAACAAGCTCAGAGACATGAGAATGGATGGTGACATGATGAGGACGTAGCCACAGTGCTCACAGGCTAATGGCCGCTCCTCTGCGCTGACGTTAATGGGGATGTTGGAAGGTCTGAGAACTGTGTAAATTAAGCCTGGCAAAGACCAGTCCTGCTGAGGGCTTTGGCTTCATAAATTGTAGTGCGGACAAACTCATTAAAGAACTGGCATCTTGGGTTCCTACTCAAAATATAAATTGGTGAGGAGAGGGCCTGGCTACAGAGGGCCTAGCGAGCTGGGTGAGGAAGTGCTGTGCTGGAAGTCTGGAGAGCTGGTTTGAGGCCTCGCCTTTTGCCACGAGGCCTCTGGGGCCATGAGCAGGTCACTCCTCTGGGCCTCAGTTGCCTTGTTTGTAGACTCTCCGCAGCCAGCCACTCACACTGACCACGGGCTTAGGCTACTGCCTTGATGGTGTGTCTGTAGACTCTCTGCATCAGTCACATGGAGCTTGGAAATCAGGCTGCTTCCGGGGCCCCACTGCAGACCTACAGAGTCAGAACATCTCGGGGGGACTCTGGATCCAGCATGTTCCACAAGCTTCCTGGGTGAAAACTGGGTGCACCAAAATCTGAGGACCTCTAGTGTTAGGGAACTTAACGGATCTTCAGTTCCTTCTCCTGGAAGAATCCCAAGCCTTCCAGCACCACCCTCTCTCTCACCGTGACAATTCCTTCCTTGGTCCAGAGTTGTCAGAGTTCCTTTCATGCCTAGATTCCATTTCTGTTATGACTCCAGCAGGCCCAAGGCACCACTTTGTTAGTTTGTGTTGAAGAGACCCCTAAGGTGCAGAGAAACTAACACTAGCTTCCAGTCTTCTCTTCTGCTAGCTAGTGGTGTGAACCCTGACACAGCTCACAGGCTTCTCTCTTCTGTAAGTTGGAAAGGCTATCTAATTTACAGGATTTTTGTGAGCATCAAATGACATTGGGTACATAAAACAGTATGTGGGGTTCTTATGAGCTAATTTTAGAGAGTGTCCCAAGGAGTTTGGAAGAATTGGCCATGGAGGTTGGGTGGGAAGTGGTCAATGGAGGGGCTGGACAGGCCAAATCTTGGGGACAGAGAGCACCTTTGGGGATCCCTCACATCGCACAGTAGAGGTGACGATCTACAGGGCCAGACCTTTTCAGCAAAGCAGTGGCAGAAACAAACCCAATAGTAATTTGCAACATAAATAATAGCTATGAAGAATAATTGCAATGATGAATTTTCAAGATCATTTGTCTCTGGAGTCACCCCTACCACCAGAGTTAGCTTTCGGAGCCCAGCTCCTTTCGGGTCCGAATCCAAACCTTTGCTGGTTTCCATGGGATTCAGTCCAAATTGATGCTTAGCACACCCGGAACAGCCCACTTTCCCAGATCACTGTGTTCCTTTGCATCTTCAGCTCAAGACCATGACTTGCAGTTTTTTGAACATGCAGCCACGGCTTCAGCCTTTGTGTAAGCCGATTGGGTGGGCTAGAATCATTCTCTCTGAGCAACTGAGCAACCCCTCCTAACTCAGATGTAACTTTCCCCAGCTGCTTTTTCTTCTCTCTTGAAGGAAGATGTGTACCTCCCTCTGGGGTGCTCTGGCAATTGCTATACACCTGTAACTGTGAACTCATCTCTCCCATTGGGCAATTATGTCTGCATTGCTAGCTTCTCCCACTAAATTCTAAATTCTTTGAGGCAGGGGGTCCGTCATACTTATTTTATCTCCTGGAGAGTGCCTGGCACATGGCAATCACTAATGAATGTATGTTGAAGAAGTACAAAATAGATCACCAAGTTTAAGTAGAAGAACAGGGTGAGGTAGAATTTCCTTGCATTCTGGAAACTGCTAATTCCTTTAGGTTATACTGTAGCAATTCCACACACACATCCGCCCTCAGCCAAATCCCATTCAAGCTTACAATTATTGAACGACTATGTTCAGAGCTTCTACTAAGAGCCTGGGGTTAGAGGAGTGAACAGAGGGTGACGTGGGTGACCTAGTTTGATAGGTGGGCCATGGGAGCCCTCTCTGGGGAGGAGATATTTGAGCTGATACTGAAGAATAAGAGAAGTCAGCCGTGTGCAAAGGCTGTGGAGGAGTAGGGAGTGCATTGCCGGCGGTGGGAAATGACGCTAATGATCTAGGAACAGAGCAAAGGCCAGTGTGGCTCAAAAAGTCACAAAGGGTTGGGTCATGAAGAGTCACTGGGGAGGAAGGCAGAGGCCAGTTGGGCAGGATCTTGCAGGCTGTGAGGAGGGGTGTGAATTTTGCTTAAGGGGTTCAGGCAAGAGACTGAAAATAATGTCATTGATTTTTTTTTTCTTTTTTTTTTGCAGTACGCGGGCCTCTCACTGTTGTGGCCTCTCCCGTTGCGGAGCACAGGCTCTGGATGCGCAGGCTCAGCGGCCATGGCTTATGGGCCCAGCCGCTCTGCGGCATGTGGGATCTTCCCGGACTGGGGCACGAACCTGTGTCCCCTGCATCGGCAGGCAGACTCTCAACCACTGCGCCACCAGGGAAGCCCTGTCACTGATTTTTAAAGAGGTCATTCTGAGTGATTTAGGGAGAATGGATTAGAGAGGGCAATAGAAGTGGGAAAACCAGTTCATAGACCATTGTAAGCGACCAAGCAGGTGATGAAGGCAACTTGCCTGAGCCTGCTGATGGTGGAGCTGGTAAGAAGTGAGTGATGTGAGCTTCGTGTTGGAGGTGACCCTGACAGGACAGGCTGATGGCCTGGAGGTGAGGCTGAGGGAGAGGGGACATCAAGGATAGTGCTAGGGTGAAAGCATGGCTGCCAGCTGACATGACAGAGCTGGTTTCAAAATCCCAGTTCCTCAGCGTCAGTCCCCATATTAACTTATGAAGAACCACAAGGATTCCTGCAGGCCATCAGTAGGAAAGCAGTATGTGTTTCATTTCTGCGGTTGAGCTCTCCTAAAAAATTAAAAATTTTCTCTCTGTAGCCTCAATACCCCTTGATTTTGTTTCATGGTCCTTTTCCCAAGGTTTCTCTATGCGACATTTATCTTCATTGCTTTGCTGAAAAGACAAAGCAATAATTTTATTTTTAATGTTATAAAGGACCTCAGTGCACATTTACCATTAATCTCCCTAAAAAGCGATGACATTTAACCATTCTGTACCACAGCTCCACATATACTATGTCCTTTTCTCCTCCTGTTTGTTCAGTAAACAATGAACAATTCCAGTTGCACCCTGGAGATTTAATACTAATCACAAACAAATTACATCTACAACTGAGACCACTGGAGGGACTATGCAGATTACACAGTGGAGACGGCTGCTTGGGATGGAGAGCGAGGGGGAGCAGGGATCATTCAGACTGGAGGAGTAGAGACAGGAATGCTGATTAGGGGGAGTGGTCCCGTGAGGCACCTCCACAGAAGGGAGTCAGGTAGATTCGACTTCTTGAAGACAGATGGGAGGTCATCTTGCCTCCGTTCCATCCATGGAAGCCATGGTGGAAGGAACGGCTGCTTGATGAAGAGACAAGATAGCCATTGGGTGCTGATGCAGGTATCGATCACGATGAGAATAACTACCACCCTCACCATTCGCTGAGTGCTTATCATCTTCTAGGGACTGTATTAAAGGCTTTCTACGCATTATTTTATTTAGACCTACAGCAACTCTATGAAGTAGTTATTATCTCCAATTTACTGAGAAGGAAACTGGGACCCAAGGTCCTAGAGACAAATTTTATGTCTACCTGACTCTGAAGCCCATGATCTTAATCAATATGCTAGACCTACCAGGTGGAAAAGACCATGTTAGAAGCCCCAGAAATAAACAAGAGGGAGGCTGGAGGACTGCAAGCAAGTGGAGTGCCCGAGAGAAGATGAGCAGTAGGCTGGAGACAGAGGCCCCATAGTCTTGGGAATGTGGAGGGGTGGAGGGTGAGGCTGGCTCAGATTCTGGACTGGCTTCTGGCCCCTCAAGTGCTGGTCAAATGTTTTTAGGGGAGTGATGTTCCAGGTGGGTGCTAAGGCAGGGTCCAAGCATAGGGGAATAAGATAGGACTTGAATATCAGAATTCATAGTTTATCCCCTGGGCTGGACAAAAATCTCATCTCTATCAGAGGCTTTGGGGTTAAAGGAGATAGCTATGGAAAAGTACTCTGTAAACCAGTGAGTGTAGCAAATGATTAAGATTTTATTTTTATTATTAACCACCTGACATTCCCATAGGATCTCACCGAAGCCACAAGAGGCTCACTCCTCACCTCCTTTGTCTTTACTGAAATGTTACCTTCTCAGTGAGGCTTTCCCTGGTGACCTGATCTAAAATCTCTCCCTTGACCCCACCCTAGACATTTCCTGTCTCCCTTCCCTGCTGTAGTATTTCTCCTTGCTAATTACAATTGGGCAATATACAATATCTTTATTAGTTTTGTTGGTAGTCTTTCTCCTCCACTAGCATTAAGAGGATGGAGAGCTTAGTCTGTGTTTCCACTGCTGAATTCCCAGTTCCTAGAAGAGTGCCTGGCATATAGTGGGCTCTCAATAAAAGTTTGTTAAAAGAATAGGTTATATACGCTCTTCAGTAAATAACTTTGAAGCAGGACTTATGTTTTACTCAATTTAGAATTTGTATTTTTGAGAAAAGGCATTTCACTGAGGAGGACTTCATGTAGTCCCTACTCCCATGGCTCCATGTGTACATAGCTGGGATTCGTCTATATAAAAACCAAATCATGTAAGAGGCTCACTGCAGTGATTGTGACCTGCTCTGTCTAAAGACCTCACTCAGTGCTGCCAACCCAGTTCAGGACGATGGCTGCACACTCACATGTACAGTGAAGCACTAACTGGGGAAGGCGGGCTGTTGAGGAAGCTGCGGCAGGCATGGGCTGCTGGGACCTTGCCGCACGGGGTGGGAGGAAAGAAGTGACGTCTGATTCTCAGTAAGTAGCGAGAGGCTGAGACACTGTCAGAAAGTACTTTCCATCCCAGGCTCAAAACTAAGAGGGAGGCTGGGACCAGGCCCCAAGCTATGAATGTTCAGTGTTCCAGTCAGAGTCAAGATGAAGAAAAGCTTTCCTTGGAGGAAATGTGAAGAGCTTCTGTGTTATTCATTTAGATGGGCAAAGAAATCTGGAAAGGGGGTAGAGTCTCCGATGAAAAGATCAAGGTCACTTGCTTTGTCTAGGACTCAAGAATCTCTCTACATTTTTTGGTTTTTAGTTGTCTTCTAAGATTCTCTTGTTGGGGTCTGACCTTCTCAGAACCACAAAATTGGGAGAAATCTAATGAAGAAGAAAAGCTGGAAGACAGGCAGGGAAGAAGGTTAAAAAAATAACAAGAAGAAATAATATTCAATGGGTACCTACTATGTACCAGCCATTTTTTGTGTGTATTATCTTTCACTTGATTCTTTGAATGGACATAACTGAAATATATAAGAAGATGCGTGATTTAGAATGGTTACCATAAAAATGTGGAAAATAGCAAGTGTTGGCAGGATGTGGAGAAGAAACTGGAGCCCTGTACACTGTTGGTAGGAATGTAAAATGTGCAGTCAATATGAAAAACCATATGGTGGTTCCTCAAAAAGTTAAAAATATAATTACCATGTGATTCAGGTATTCACTTCTGGGTATATATCCAAAATAACTGAAAGCAAGGTTTAGAAGAGATATTTGTATATTCATGTTCATAGCAGCATTATTCACAATAGCCAAAAGATGAAAGCAGCCCAAATGTCCATCAACAGATGAATGGATAAATAAAATGTGGTATATACATGCAATAGAATATTATTCAACCTTAAAAAGGAAGGAAATTCTGACACATTCTACAATATGATGAACCCTAAGGACATTATGCTATGTGAAACAAGCCAGTCACAAAAAGATAAATACTGTGTGATTCCAGTTATATGAGGTACCTAGAGTAGCCAAATTCATAGAAATTCAAATTCCACAGATAGTGGAATGCTGGTTTCCAGGGAATGGGGAGAGGGGAGAATGGGGAATCGTTGTTTCATGGGTACAGAGTTTCAGTTTTGCAAGATGAAAAAGTTCTGGTAATTTGTTACATAACATGAATATTTTTAACACTACTGAACTGTACACTTAAAAAGGGTTTCATGTGGGCTTCCCTGGTGGCACAGTGGTTGCGAGTCCTTCTGCTGATGCAGGGGACACCGGTTCGTGCCCCGGTCCGGGAAGATCCCACATGCCGCGGAGCGGCTGGGCCCATGAGCCGTGGCTGCTGAGCCTGCGCGTCCAGAGCCTGTGCTCCGCAATGGGAGAGACCACAACAGTGAGAGGCCCGCATACCGCAAAAAAAAAGGGCTTCATGTTATATGTATTTTACCACAATTTAAAAAAACCCAAGAAGATGATTATGCTGGCTTTCTTAAGTATGATTATCAGCCTATTGATTTATGCTGGCCTTGAAAATAAGCCCTAATTAAGACGGCAGGGCAAGAAGACATCAGCACAGCCTAATGAGAAAAGCCCGTTGCAGTGGCTTTCCGAGAAGTTCAGGTTCTTCTTCTTCTTCTTTTAAATCCCCCTTCTGTTTGGCTTCCAGTGGAATATGCTGGTGTGTGAGGCACTGGATGCAGCAAGAACACACTGGCCTGGCGGTGAGGTGGCCTCAGATCTGCCCTGACACTGCCATGCACTAGCCGAGTGATGTTGGACCAGGCCTGTGCCCTCTTGGCCTCAGTCTGCTTATCTGTGAAGTGATGGGGTTGGACCAGATAAGCTGTAAGGGGCTCCCTCCCCACTGCCATGGGTCAAAGACTCAGCCAACCACAGGGAATAGTGGAGAAGAGTTCCATTTGTAGGAGGAGGGTGCCAGGTGGGCTGGGGGGAGTAATGGTGATAAATATGAATGACAATTTGGAAAGCTTATGGGGAGACTCCCAGCTCAGCTAGAGTCCTCTCAGCCTCTACTCTTGCTATTAAATGTAGGGCACATCATGCTGAGGGCTGCTTCAGGCCCAGCAGATCCCCAGGCACACAGGGCTCCATTTCCACTTCTATGAGTATTTCCTGAACACCCAGGGGGTTTCCTGCCCGGTACTATATGTTTGAGAGCAAAGTGCTACCGAACAGAGTTTACAATTTCTTTTAGAGAAAACAGGTGAGAAAAGAGACAAGATTTGATGGAACAGATATTTGAGGACACCTACAGGACTGTTCATGCCCACAGGTCTTAGGCAGACCTACAAAGTCACAGGGGCACGGACACATATCCGCTCTCAGTTCAGGGAGGGTCCAGAGAGGAGAGCAGTTCTGCTAGGGAACTTCTGGGAGTACGAGGATGACCCATTTTAGATGGACCTGATGGAAAGTTTTTTAATTGTATTGCTGTCCCAAATCTCCACTGGTCTTTGTAATCTGCCAGACTGTGCAGAGGCTAAGCAAAGAGGATTGGTTTTGGAGGCAGATGGACCAAATTTGAATTCTGACTTCACCACTTGGTCTTGTACAAAGTACTCAATTGCCTTGAGCTTCAACATCCATCTTGCAGGGTTGTTTTAAGGTTTAGATATATTACAGATGAACCTCAGTGCCCGGTACATAATAGGTGTTCAATAAATGGTAGATGATGAAGAAGACATAGTCTACCCTCTTGAGGCCATCCTGTATGTTGGGGCAAATATGTGGACAAATAGTTATCATCATGGTAATCATCATCTGATAAGTGTTAAAATAGGTAAAAGAGGTGTACTGTGACAGTTTTAAAACTAATCTATGAATTCTTTAATAATCCTCTTGAGAGGGTTATTGGGAGGTGGAGATCTATGTCTCCTTCTCTTGAATCCAGGCAGGCTTGTGACTGTTTGGACTAATTGCATATGGTAGAAGCCACCATGTGACTTTTGAGGCTAGAGCACTTGTTTATGGATATATTTGGCCCTGGAGCCTGGAGCTTCTATGTAAGAAGACTGACTCCTCCAAGGCTACCATGCTGTAGAGGTCATGTGTAGGCACCCAGGGGACAGTCCCAGCTGAGCCCAGCCTCCCTGCCATCTTTGCCAATTCATCAGACATGCAGAAAAGCCATCCTGGACCCTGCCCATCAGTCGATCTGCCAGCTGAATACCATTGTGTGACCTCTATCAGTGCCACGTGGTACCAAAAAAATTACCTAGTTGAGGCCTGCCTGAATTCTTGTCCCACAAAATTGTGAGGTATAATAGTTGTTTTAAGCAGCTGCACTCTGGAGTATTTGCTACTCAGAAATAAGAAACTGGACCGTATGAATGACAGGCACACAGAGGACAGGTGTCTGATTATGGGGTAAAGGAAGACTCTAGAAAAGAGGCAACACTTGAGTTGTGCTCAGAGAATGGGCAGGAGTTCACCAAATAAGGAGAAAGGACAAGGGAGCCCCAGGAAGAGGACAGCATGCTCAGGGAACAGCAGTTGTCTGGGTGACCCCAAGTATGAGCTGGGGTCGGGGCAAGCTGGAAAAAGAAGCCAGAAGCAATTCGTGAAAAGCCAATATGCATTATCTTATTCAGACCATATAGCACCTACATGAAGTTGTTGTTATTATCTACATTTTACTGAGGAGGAAGCTGGGATCCAATGATCTGTAGAGTCCTTTGCAAGGTCACAGAAGATTGGCAGAGCCAGAATTTTAACAGGCCCGCCTGACTCTGAAGTCCATGCTCTTAACCAATATGGTAGACTCACCAGGGTGGAAAAGGTCATTTTAGAAATTTCAGGAATAGACAAGAGGGAATGCAAGCCCACAGATGACAAAGAATATCTAACATACTTTCAGAAGGGACAGGACCAGAGCAGGAGACAGGACTAGGACCATGTCCTTCCTCCTCACCACCCGTACCGTGTGCCAGCAGTTTGTGGAGCCCAGCCCTAGCATGGCCGTGTCATGGTGTGTGGGGAGGGGTGGGCAGACGCGTCACAGCTTTGGCCTTGCTCCCTGTGATGGAGATCACACAGGGCTTCTCCCCGTGGGTCTCAGCCTTCCCAGCCACAGCCCCCGCCGCCTCCCTCTGAGTACAGTGAGTGGAGGGACTGAAGCCTCTGCAGGTAGCAGACCACATTCAAGCCCAGCTCAGCCGCTTAATATCTGTGGGACTCTGGATGAGTCCAACCTCTCTGAGCCTCAGCTGCCTCTTCTTGAAAATGAGAAAAATGTCTTTTTCTTTTGCAAGGTAATTGTAAGGGTTAAGCAGCATTTAGGAGAGCAGTCAGAGAGAGGCTGGCCCAGAACACTTCCCTCTCCAGTCCTCACACCTGGGACTCCACCTTACCAATGAGGAGAATGGACAGGGAGCTCTGCTCTGAGCTTGGACTGGCAGTCACTGGCCCACCTTGTCAGCGGAGCAGTTCTGGGTAGACGAGACCCCCCTTCCTGTTTGGCACACACCTGCCTCTTGGTGGACGATGGCAGGCCCTGGCTTCAGTGGGGGCTGCTCTGTGCTGGCTTCCCCTCGTGGCTCTTGGTTGAAGCGCTCAGCACCTCCGAGGGGAGAGGGCAGGCGCCAGGTGGGAGGAGGATGCTGGCTCAGACCCCAGGTTTGGGCAGCTCTGCAGTCTGATCCTGGCATTCGGAGCAGCAGCAGAGCCACTTCCGGACCTCCTTGCAGCATCGCCAGCATGCTGGCAGGGCAGCCTCTTTGCCTATTGCAGACTCCAGGCCAAGGACCAGCACCACCAGTGTTGATGACTGGGACTCATCCAAGTTATCGACAGGGCCAGATCTTCTGGTTTGGGATGTCTTATGTCTAAAGTAGGCTCAAGCAAAGAAAAGACTCTCAGAAAGATGCTTAAGCACAGACATCTTTGAGCTAAGCAGCCTACTTCCTGCAACGGTCATGTCAAACTTCTGAGGCCTCCCGCCAATGGAAGGCAGAAGCGGGGGAGGGGATGGGGAGGGGTCGGTGTGGTGGGGTGGAACTTGATCAGCACATTTAAATTGTACCAAGACTCTGGTGCTGGAGACCTCTGTGTGCATCACTCTGAGTTTAAGTTTCAGAAAGGAAATGAAGGTGAGGACCACTAGTCAGAACTTCTTATAAAGTACACTTTACTGAAAGCAAAGTTACTCTCTTCAGTGAGAATAAGCAAGCTCAAGCCCTTGAAGATAACAGATGAAAAACTCAACTGTTGCTATGTTGTTCAAAAAAGGATTTGAGGTTACCTGCAATTACATGTAATAAAAGATATAAATAAACCAGGGTGATCTAAGGGTAATATTTTAGTACAAATGTGCCATAGAATTTCTACATGATAACTAAAATTTGGCTAAAGTACATTTCTGTGCTTCCTAGTAGCCAAAGCAAAAAAGGAAACAGGATCCATTATAAGGTTCAAAGTGTTCTTAGGAGAATGTTTTTCTGACATTGAGCTGTAAGAGAAAAGGTTTCCCAGGTCCCCATCAGTGCTACAGTTAACACCTTCACCTGCATCTGTAAAGCCAATAAAACAGCAAGTTCATTTAGCCATTTTTTATAGTGCTATCTCTGAAGCACATAAGTCAACTGAGGGTTAGATTTTTGAAAGTTGGGCTGCATTAAATTAGCAACGATTTTCAAATAATATTCATTACTAGCAAGGATGTAGTGGGTTAGGGACTTTTACATACTGCTGGTGAGAATATGAACTGATAGAGCTTTTCTAGAAATGTTTGGAAATTGGTTACAAGAACCTTTACAATTTATCTCAGACTCTAAAACCCCAAAGTTCCCCTTCTAGGAAACATCCTTGAGGAAATAGAGAGCTATACAGATATTTAGACCCAAAGACATTCACAGCAGATTATAATATCATAAAAGTAAAAACAAAGAAGGAAGAAATTCAGTGATAGGGGAATGGTAATAACAGTTGGCACAGCTGTGTCACACAAAGAGATGTTTCTAAACACTTTTACTAACATGAGAACATTTTCATGATAAATTAACTAAAAAAAAAAAAAAAAGACAAACCCTCCTGTTTCTAAGAATGTTGGAACAGCATGGCAAAACCCATGAGAAAAAACAAAGAGAAAAACTAGAAGGAATATATCAAATTGTTAGCCAAAGTTACCTCTGAGCTGGAGGATTTTGAATGCTTTGAATGCTTTGAGTTTTCTTTATTCTACCTTTTCTGAATTTATGTGATCTATAACGGGCGTATATAACTTTTATAATCAGAAAAAAGGAAGTAAAGTTACCCTAAAAGAAGCACGAGAGAGTCGATCCTCCCCCTCTTCCTAGACCAAGGCTTACATTCTAAGGAGACCAATTCGTCCTGCGTTTCTATTCATGAAACCCTTCAAACACTTTCACATCCATTATCTCATTAGTTTTTCACAGTCACTCCAGGAGTCAGGCAGAGCAGGGATTCCATACGTTTTTAGAGAGGAAAACATGATGCTTAGCAAGGTACCATTTGAATGGAGTCTCTGCTTTATTTTCAGGAATCCATATCTCAACCACACCCCTGACCCACACCCGAGAACCTCCTGCTGGTACAGCGAGCCCAGCGGTAGGTAGGGATGGGGAGACGGACCTTACCCACGCTGGACCACCAAGCTGTTGGCACTTCTCAGGGCTACTGCATCCCCGAGATGTCCACAGTGCTCTGGCAAGGCTTCTAAGTCACCGTTTAGACCCACACTTCTGACAGAGGCACAAATTGCTACTTTGCACTGCTGATCTCGACATCTGATTTCCTTTGACAGCTAAATTAACAAATCAACTAAACTCTGATACATCTTCTGTTCTGTCTTATGTCAGATTGAATGTGTTCCAGGCCCAAAACAGTGCAGAGGAGTTTGGATTTACTGGCTCAGGGGTAAACTGTAAACTATTCACCGCATCCATTTCACTCCCTGAACTAGGAAGCAATTCCTGCGTCCATCTGTCAGTCTCTCAACTGGGAGGAGATGAATGAATCAGAGGCAGCTGACCTGGCCAGGCAGTCCCTAAGAGCTGGTCATTCACTCTGCAACACACTTCCATTACAATCAGTGGGATAATTCCACTCCTAATTTCTGCCCTGATGGTCAGACTTGGTCTACACCTGCTCCACTGACCTCACTCGTCTCTCTTGTAGAGCAGTGACTCAGAATAATAAAAGCCTTCATTTGCACAGCACTCTTCATTTTTTGAAGCTCAATAACATAACTTATTTCATTTGATCTTGACTATAATTCTATAACATATTACTGTCCACCTCCATTTTACAGATGAGAAAGCTGGTTCAAGGTCAGATAGGTTGTAAGGGGTAGAGCAAGACTAGAATCATGATCTCTTGGTTGCCAGTCCAGTACATCTTCTAGAACATCCTAGAGCCTTCTAAGAGTGAGATCTCTTACCCTGCCTGAACAAAAGGGCCCTGACCATTGCTCTGAAGCTCTGGTACTCTGCCTCTGCTGGAATCTGATTTTCCAGGTGGGCTTCTGTGCTGGTAGAGGGCACACTGACCAGGCAGCATGACTACTAGCCAGCTAGCTGGTGTCCCCTCCCTTTTTCATATTTAAAATTTTTTAAAATAGTGGTAAAATACACATAAAATTTACCATCTTAACCATTTTTAAGTGTACAGCTCGGTGACATTATGTACATTCACATTGTTGTGTCACCATCACCACCATCCATCTCCAGAACTTTTTTTGTCTTGCGAAACTGAAATTCTGTATCCATTAAACACTGACTCCCCATTGCCCCCTCCCTAAGCCTCTGGAAACTACTCTTCTACTTTCTGTCTTGACGAATTTGAATACTCTGTGTACTCCATATAAGTGGAATCACAATGGTCCTTTTGTGACTGACTTATTTCACATAGCATAATGTCCTCAGGGTTCATCCATGTTGTAGCATGTGTCAGAATTTCATTTCTTTTTAAGGTATTCAGCCTCATTATTCAAATAATTCATTGTATGCATATACAATTTGTTTATCTACTGATGGACACAGATTGTTTCTACATTTTCGGCTGTCACGAATAATGCTGCTATGAACACTGGTGTATGAATACCTGTTCAAGTCCTGACTGTTCTTTTTTACACTGGCAGAATAAGCATGTAGCCTACATTTGCTGAATCATTCTCGCAATAATTTTCAGGAGCTGAGACATCTTCCCTTCTTTTTTTTTTTTCTGTCAACTTTATTGACAAATATTTTATGTATAATAAGCCACATTCATTTGAAGTGTACAAATTGATGAAGTATGACAGTGATATACACCCATGACACCATTACCATAATTAAAATAGAGTATCTCTCCATCACCCCCCAAGAAATTCCTCATGCTCCTTTTCAGTCCATCCTTTCCCTCTAGCCCTGGGTCCTGGTACTGGTCTGCATTTCGTCACTCTAGATTTGGTTGCATTTTAGATACATGGAATCCTGTGGTACAGAGTCTTTCTCCTTCTCCATTCTTGATAATGCCACCCACTGAGCTCAGAGCCTACACCCTGGAGGGTGGCGGGGGGGCACTGCAATGGGGAGGCTTCTGTTTGGGGTCAGTGTCTACATGTGGAGGGACCCATGACAAGCTTCTGAGAAGCCACTCCAATCAGCCAGTGGCCAACACCAACTCCAAGTATTGGTGTGGCCAGACCATTCCATTATTTCACTTTACAAGCCATTATGCAACTAATTTGGAACCTGTTATACTCAAATTTTAGGAAATTTGAGTAAAATCCTATATCCTTACCTCAAAGTATTGAGTTCCCAGAAGGGCTGGGGAGAAGAGAAAGTGACCCTATGTGATAAGGTGCTTTGTATACGATAGCTCACTTGATTCTCACAGCAACCCTGCAACATATGTTTTGCTCTCTCCCTAATCCAGATAGTAAAGAATTTTCAGGGGTCTAGTAACTTGCCAAAGACCACTCAATTGTTTAGTTTTCGGGTCATTTTTCAGGCTCTGAAACCTAAGCCCCTCCCCTTGTCCCTTGCCTCTTCATGGGTGGAGAGGTCCCTGATGATGCAGACAGGGGATGGCAATGGGTTCTCTGCCACTGTCAGTGCTAACATCTTTGGTAGCAATTCTTGCTTGCCTCAGGCCAGTCTCAAGCTTCCCCTGACCTGCATCATGAGTCAGATCCACATCCTTGCAGGCACTGACCTAGGCAAACCCCAAGCCTCCCGGGACTACTGCCCGCCAGCTACAGGGCTGCAGCTCGGCGCTGAACTCTGTGTTCCTTCAATCCAGGCTCTGCTGATAACACTCTGGTGAACCCAGGGCAGATTCCCCCCAATCAAAACAGCTGCAGAGCAGCCTCTACATGCCATGTGGGACTGCAGAGATAAATGACACAGCGTGGCCTTTGGCCCTGAGGTTCCCAAGTCAGATAAGACAGTGTTGCTGGGGGATGCCAGGCTAAACAGCTTCTGATCACATCCTGGTTACTAATTAACCTGGGGCTACCTGTCAGAGCAGACGTCCCTGCTTAGCAATGAGAGGTGGGAGCAGTTCCATTAACACTTGGAAGAAATACCGAACAAGACCACTAAAGCTAATCATTTGGTTTGGATGGGGTGGGGTGGGTGGGGAAGGAGTGACATGCCTGATGCTCTGAGCTGCTGGGGTCTGCCTGCAGCTAAGACCTTGGCGCCTTTCTTAGAAGGCAGAGAGGAGATTTAGGTCCACATCCTGGGCTCCTAAGCAAAAGAATTTGGGAAGCCTGTCTCCTCTTACATCTAATAAGATTATAAAAGAATTAATTATAAAAGAACTGGATTACTGTCCCATCCACTCCTAAGATGCAGGGCTACTTGGGCAACAAGGGGGAAGGAACAGGCAGTAATGGGGTTGTGAGGGGGAGACTTTAACTTCCGTCGCCTCTCAGGCTCCAGCCCTGGGAATAACGACTACTCAGGAACTGGGCTGCCATAGAGCTAACCCTCCACATCTGCGTAATGCCTTCCATGAGTCACAGAGGAGCTTTGCACCTGAAACTGCGAATTACTCCAAGAAAGTGGTTCTCAAACTTTGGCATGTATCACAATCTGTCTTCTTAAAACCCCCCTGGCCATCATCAAAAAATCTAGAAACAATAAATTCTGGAGAGGGTGTGGAGAAAAGGGAACCCTCTTGCACTGCTGGTGGGAATGTGAATTGGTACAGCCACTATGGAGAACAGTATGGAGGTTCCTTAAAAAACTACAAATAGAACTACCATATGACCCAGCAATCCCACTACTGGGCCTATACCCTGAGAAAACCATAATTCAAAAACAGTCATGTACCAAAATGTTCATTGCCGCTCTATTTACAATAGCCAGGACATGGAAACAACCTAAGTGTCCATCAACAGATGAATGAATAGCAAAGAAGTGGCACATATATACAATGGAATATTACTCAGCCATAAAAAGAAACGAAATAGAGTTATTTGTAGTGAGGTGGATGGACCTAGAGTCTGTCATACAGAGTGAAGTAAGTCAGAAAGAGAAAGACAAATACCGTATGCTAACACATATATATGGAATCTAAGAAAAAAATATGTCATGAAGAACCTAGGGCTAAGATAGGAATAAAGACACAGACCTACTAGAGAATGGACTTGAGGATTTGGGGAGGGGGAAGGGTAAGCTGTGACAAAGTGAGAGAGTGGCATGGACATATATACACTACAAAACGTAAAATAGATAGCTAGTGGGAAGTAGCCGCATAGCACAGGGAGATCAGCTTGGTGCTTTGTGACCACCTAGAGGGGTGGGATAGGGAGGGTGGGAGGGAGGGAGACGCAAGAGGGAAGAGATATGGGGACATATGTATACGTATAACTGATTCACTTTGTTATAAAGCAGAAACTAACACACCATTGTAAAGCAATTATACACCAATAAAGATGTAAAAAAAAAACCCAAAACCAAAACCCCCAGAATCTTTCATTCAATAGGTCTAGGATAGAAACTGATAACTTGCATTTCTAATTATGCAAATTATGACAGTGCTGTGGTCCTGTAAACACATCTTGAGAACCTCTGCTGTAAGGGTTTGGCTAAAAGGAACAGCTATGGGGCTTTGCTGTGTCACCTTGATGGCCTATTAACATGACAAACTGGTCCCTAAGGACTGGGGAAATCTGGGAGCCAGGGAGTCTACTCCCTTCTCTCAGAGACAACACAGTCTGTGCCAGGTTGGGCGTGGGTTGACAGCGTGAGTTATGGGATTCTGCCCCCACCCCAGTGAGGCAGTCTCCTCATCTCTCCCAGGCTGACTTGGCATATCTACCCAGCCAGATGGTCCCCAGGATGGTCCCCATGGGTCTGCTTAGGAGAATGAATGAACTGTGTCTGTGAAGAGCTGGCAGCTCTCTGGAGAGGGCACCTCAGCCCAATCACCGTCATAATAATCGCTTTTCATTCATATGGTGCACTGTGGGTCCTCAGGGCACCCATGGGCCTCAGGTCGCTGGGGCTTTACAACAACTTGGACAATCAGGTTGGCAGGAAACAAGGTGAGAAGGTGGCCATGTATCAGTAGTATCATTCTATGGTTGAAAAGCTGAAGTTCAGAGGCCCCAATTCACAAAGCCAGTTAGTAACAGGACTGGAGTGCTTCACACACTGGGTCTTCATACAACAGCAAGTGCAAATCACTCATATGGTCAACGTCATGGTTTCTGAAGCACTTTGACACATATTATGAGATTTCATCTTTGTTATAATTCTATGAAGTCGTTATAAAGCCACGAAGAGGTTTGGTTCTTGTCCAGATCACGTGGAAGGAATGAGGCAGAATGGGTCCTGAACTGGGCTCTGAATTCGGGCTGCTGAGTTTGACTCTTGTCTCCACCATGTACTGGCTCTGTAAGCTTGGGCAAGTGGCTTATCGTCTCCCAGATTCAGTTTCTCATGTGTATAATGGGGATAGTGAGAGAACATTTTGCATCGGGTCTCTGTGAAGAGCAAGTGAACCAGTGTCCATGAGGTTCTCAGCGGTGCCTGACCTGGAGTAAACTTGATGAGCACTGGCTGTATTACTATCACTCCCCGCTGATGAAATGGGTTGCAGGGCTGTCATCTCCATAGGCTTGGAGAAGACAATGCAGTGTGCCGTCTTCTGTGGGCCTTGCTGGCTCTTGATAACTGGGAAGCAGTGGCTTCCCTGGCCCACAACACAGCCTGCCCCTTTATTCTTGACCCTACTCTGACAGGTGTTTTGACAACATATGTCAGCCTGAGTTTTGGCCTGTTTGTGGCCTCATCCAGGGAAAGTCATTTCAAACTGCTTGCTTGTGATTGCTGCCTAGGCTGAGATTCATGGGGCCACACTGGCTTAACAGTCCATTATGAATCACGGTGGGGAAATCAGAGTGCACTGACGTGGTGTCTACCGGGGTTGGGGGCAGTGGCTGAAGAGAGGTTCATTTATACATAAAACAACTCCACATCCACAAAGCAGGGTTCTACCACACTGGGGCTGTTTTTAATCCTCCAATGCAAAAATGGGTGGCAGTCTGTTCCCTGGCTGGTGGGATCTCCTTTCATTATTTCCAGCTCCTGAGGAAGGCCTTGCAGGTGGCATGAAGGATGTGTAGATGTTGGCCAGGTGACAGCACGTGGAGAGGGACCAGGTGATCAGAGGAGGACGGATGGAGACATGGTTTATATATTCAGCACCTGGGGATATGGTGAAGCCTGTGGGTGGATGAGGCTCTAGCTAGACAAAGAGAACCAGTGTCTGCAGGGTCCTTGTCACCATGGCTACTTGAGAGGGTGGGTCAGGAGGGAGCTGGCTAGGCAGTTAGGCCCACTGAGACAGGAGCATCCCACATTCAAGGTGGAGGTAGGCAGGCCCCCGGGCCCTGGAGGATGATTGAGAATCAGTAAGAGCCTGTCATCAGTAAGAGCAGGCAAGGCTGATGGACATCTTAGGGCAAAGACTTGGGCAACTGGCTTACTCCTTCCAAGCTTGCCTTTCATATCTGTAAAATAAATAATTCCTGTACTGAATATCCTACAGGGTTGCTGGGATCAGAATTGTCCTGTTACACAATTCCAGGGCATTGTGAGGACCTGGTGGAAGTGATGAGACAGAAGCCATAAAGGAACTCTTCGTGAACCTGAAGGAACTGTGCAAATGCAAGTGACTTCATTATTTTATTCAGTGCGCTGGATGAGAGTGGCCAAGGGCCAGTGGGCATTTGTTGTGTCCAGAAAGAAGTTAGTAGTCCATCGGTGATCTCTGGTTCTGGTAAGGGGATGGGCAGGGGGCGGATCGTGGGAAGACCCTGCACTGAGATGTGTGTCTGAGTCAGCTCATCCCACAGGGGTGGCTGCCACCAGCTCTGGCCTTGATTAGTTTCTGTTGGGTATGAGGAACTTCCAGACTTCTCCGTGGTGCTGTGCTTGTGAGTGGGCACCTCCTGAGTGCGTGCTCTAGGGTAAACTCAGCACGGAGGGGTATCGAGAAACCAACAGTGACCATGTATCAGGCATCCGCTCGGGGTCAGTCGTGGAGCCAGTCACTTTGCATGCACTCTGTGTCATTTCATCCTCCCAACGCGTATGAGTAGGTATTATTATCTTTGTTGACTAGATGAAGAAACCCAGGCCCAGAGAAGTTAAGTGACTTGTCCAAGGTCATAGAGCCAAATTTGAACTATGACTTGTCCACACCTGAGTCGAAACAACTTCTGCTACGTGGGTGTCTCCCAAACTGTTTTCTGCAGAAAACACTGGTTCTGGGAGCTACTTTTGTTGTTTCATGAAAAGGTAATTTTGTGGCAATAAGTACAGGAAGGCTACATATTCTGTTTTCCTCTTGGAGATTTACATTGCACGTTAGCAAATTAAAGGCTCCGAGAGGCCCAATACTAGAGAAATTTGGGCAACGTTTTAAAACTCAACATTCATTACATGTATTTGAACAGGGGGCACTTTTCCACCCCAACAGTGGTAGGAGATACTGTGTTATATCATGGCTTTTTTTTGGAATTAATATATAGAATTATTAAAGATCGATGAAACATACTTTTATTCTTTTGGGACCTTATATTCTTGTGGGGGTTAAGACATATGGGAAAACTGAGGGGAGACATATTAGAGTTTAGAGGTAGGACTGACTCATGCTCACTGAAGGCTTCTCAAAGGAGACAGCACTTGGGCTGGGCCATGGCAGATCAGTAGGGACCACCTGACAAGGACAGAAGGGAGGGTGTCCCAGGCAAAGGCAGGGGCACAAATAACATGCCCGCATGGGATGTGTCAGTCCTGCTGCCTTCACTGCCCCGAGTTCCTGTATCCTGGGAGGTCACCAGCTCCGCCTCATCTGACAAGCCAGGGACAACCAATCCCTAGGCTGGCCATAACCTGTGACGTAGTGGTCCAGCTCAAAGAAGTAAGCTAGAGCAATCAGATTCTCAACTTGGGAAATCCACGCAAATACATGGAGAGACTCAATGATTTGTGGCAACTACTGCCGCTGAAAATTCTTGAGGTGGAGTCAGGCTGGAGAGGACCGGATGGGCCAGGTGCTGTTCAGTTACCTCAGCGGGGGGCCGGGGGGGTGCCGCGGGGGAGGCGCGTGCTTATTCCTTAAGCAGAGGGCTCTGGCTGGAAGAAGATGAGAGGAACCGACACTCGGTTGGGGCTGATCCACGTGAAGAGCAGATGTTGGCTGTAGAAGCCAAGAACTCTCCCGCTGGGGACCCCGCAGCCCTGGGAATTCAGAACCTCCTGAGGCCTGGCCCCAGCGAAGCCAGCCCTTGTCACCACCCCAACGTTTGCAGCCACCATCTCTTCTTCTAGCCTCTATCGGTGGAAGGAGTTGGATGACGACCTTCTAAGAGCAAGGTGGTGCAGTATTATGGAGACGGCAGGGGGCTAGAAGTCAGCCGTCTGTGTTCCAGTGGGCCGACCGGTAGCCATTCCACTTCACGTCTATCTGCGCCCTCACCTCCGCCGCTGGAAACCCGGACACAATGAGGAGTGCGGGGAAGAGCAAAGGTGGTGCCGTGTGGGAAAGCCCTTGGTCAGCCTCCCGAGGGGCATAGGTTTATTACTGTTATCAGTTGTGGAATGTAGGTAAGGAGGAAAGGCAGAGATGCTTTAAAAGCCACGTGGGGGCCGGCGATGCCTCGGGGAATGCCGTGAACCAGTCTCCAGCTGTAGTGGACCACGAGGTCCCGAAGGGAGTACAGTGTGAGGGCCGCGGCTCACGGCCGCCCCAGCCCTGCTCTCCCATATCGCCCCCCAAAGTCACATGTATGCCCGGTGCCAAGCGAAGGCACAGAAAACAGCATGTCAAGTGTGAAAACTGAGGCCCAGAAGGGTTATGTGAGACCGTGATGCTGACGAATTAATCAGCGATGAGCAAGTCGGGCACTTCAGATCCATCTGTAGAGTAGTGACCCCAAGTCACCGAGACGGTGATGGGCAAGAGGAGGGAGAAGAGAGGTCAGAAGGTGTTGTCTGGGGGACAGTGAGGAATAGGGGGTGTGGGGAGGGCGCAGAGCTCAGAGGTGCCTGAGGGGAGGGGTCTCTGGGAAGGGAGAAGGGTGAGAGGGGTCAGGGAGTGGGGGTGGATGGGCAGGGACCACTCATTCAGCATCACAGTTGGCACAGGGGTCACCTGGCTGCCCCTCTCATTCCAGGGTATCTGACCATGGGCACCCCTGTCTCAGACATCACTGATGCTGAACTGGAGTGAGAGTACACCTGACTGACTGATCATCTTGCAGATGAGGAATCTGAGGGAAGGGGCTAGTCCTGAGTCCCCTGATGTTAGCGGTTGACTTGGCCCCCAGGCCGGCATCTTCCGGGTTCTGCCTCAGTGACCTCCCATTCCTCCGTGGCCCACCTCCTTCACCAGGCCCGGCTGGGCCACAGGGGCTGAGAAGAGCTACTGGGCTGGCAGAGGGCTGCTCCAAGGGAGGGTAACGAGTTGGGTGCATTGTTCTTCCCTATCAATCAACCGTTAAATTTTCACCTTTTTTTCTATTTACATTTGCAATTACTCCAATTTCCAGGAAAGAGAGGAGAAACAAAACAAAACGTGATTGAAGACTCATCTCTGGAATTTTCCAACCTGAGAGCACAGAGCTCTTGTGCTGCCGAGTCTGGGTCCGGCACCACGCACAGCCAGTCCCCATCTCTAGAGGGCAGAGCGCAGGGGATTTACAAGACGCTGTCTGAGCTGAAGCCGCCTGTCTGCACACCAGGGAGAGGTGTTGTGCTCACCCTTGTGTTGAGCTGTAAGGGACCCGAAGGCAGAGTGCTGAGGTTTCCGTATTTTCGGGTGGAGAAGGCCATGGTGAAGTGAGGGGCTCAAGGGAAAATATTTATTGAAAGCTTCCTATTAGGTTGAAATTGCCTACAATGGACCATTTTGGACCCACGAACACCACAATTTCATATGATTCAACCTAATGCATACAGACGCTGCGGAATTCTTCATAACCACTCCACAAGGAAAACATCTTCACTGCTTTTTGCCTGATTAGGATACTGAGACTCAAAGTGAAGGAGAGAAATGGACAAATGCTGAAACTTTGAAGGACAACCATTTGGTCCCTATTTACAGGAGAGCCTTAACCCTGAGACAGAGGTGCTTCTTTCACTTTCAGCTCAAAGGTCCCACATTATCCTCCCACTAACACCTGCACCTTTTGTGTGACCTTCCGGTGGTCTCATGTGCCAGCCACAAGGTCTTTCAGAATTTTATCTGAGTATGTAGGGGCCACAAAAGACTGGAAACGTGTCCAAGGAAGGCAGGAGGTTGCAGAGAGGCTGCTACCGGCACTGGCTCTAAAGGAGTCTGTCGTGCCTTAAGTGGCTGCGTTCTCTCCATGCTGTGTGACCTCTTCCTGGCCAGAATTGAAGCGCAGCCCCACCACAGGCTGGCTGAGCACGCACTGTTTAGGTGCCCTTGCTTGAAAGGCCTATCTGGGCCAGTCGGATGCCTTTCTTCAGAATTTGAGACTGAGGCAGTGCTGGTTGCCTGTGAGGGCTCAGCTGAAGGGTCCTGGGGTGGATTCGGGGCCAAGGCAGCCATCTGGGCCACGTTCCAGCTGAGGTTAAGCGGCCGCTCTTTAGCAGAGCAAGGCGACAGCAGCATCCCACCAGGTGTGCACGGGACCCGGGCCGACTCTTGATCTTCCTCTGTATCCTTTCTCCTCCTTATCGCAATGTTAGACGTAGCAGAACTGAAACTCAGAGGCTTGAATTATCCCTGCCTCGTGGGGCAGAGGGGAGGCGCTCTCACATCTCCTGCGAGGGGTAAGGTGAAGAGTTGCTTTCTTGGTGCCTTGCCTGTAGCGTTCTGGTTCCAGTTCCAGGCAGTGAATGTCCTTGCGATGCTCCCACTTGTCTTGGCGGTGACATGAATGGGTGTCTGATACCCGCCCTTGCAGCTGACTGGTTTTGGAGGCCTTTGCCCAATGCATGAGTATTTTGCCACTTCTGTGATGAATAAGGCCTAATCCTTTCAATCTGTATGGAGCTTTCACAGATATCATTTCACTGGATCCTACAACATTCCCATGAAGGAGGCATGGTGGGCATAATGAGTCACATTCTCAGAAGGGGAACAAAGTCACCCAGTGCTGGGCCCAAAACCCAGGCCCCTGGATTCCCAGTCCAGTGCTTTTCAACATGATCTCTCCGGTTCTCAGGTTACCCTCTACCAGGGTAAGTCCTGCGTTTGTAAGTCCAAGGCTCTCAGCCCATCCTGGCCTGTGCTCCCCCCACCCCCACACACATCCTTCCAGGTCTCTGCAATGCATACCATTATGCCGTGCTCTCATCCCTCAGCTGAGGCTTGTTGCCCAATGGGCCCTGGCAGGAATTGAATGGCTGCACTCGAAGGGAAATCCTTTAAGCCACAGAAGCAGTTCTGCTGATTCAATCTCATCTAATTAAGAATCACTGAACTGTCAGACACATTGCCTTTTGGGTTAGGCATAAAACTAAGACCCTGAACTCTCCAAGCCTTTTTCTTCTTGCTCCATACTCTGCCTATTCCTGATGTTTGTCCAACATTAGGGGAAGCTTAGCTCCAAAGTTTGGGTTACCCTGAGGTGGGATACACAAAGCCAGAGCCAGGAGGGAGTAAGACTCCCTGGGCTCTGCACCAGGCTCCTCAGAGCCCTAGGTTCAGTGGTGTGCCGGAGCCAATCGTGTGCCTGCATCTCTTCCCAAGTCCATGTTCAGTCACCTCAGGGTGGTATTTTAAAATTGGCCATGAGAATGTCTGTACTGAAGAAACTGACAAATGCTAAAATCAGGGCCCCCTCTCTCCTACCCCTCTGGAGAGGCAGTTGTTAAACATGTGCTGGCTCACCACTGCCCAGGGCCCCCGAGGGACCACGAGAGCCTGCATGGAGAGTGTGGGTGGAGGCTGAAGGGGCAGAACTGCAGGCCCCTCAGTCCCCATGCAGCCCCGGCAGCCCCGCTTTTGTCCATTCCACGGTCTAATAGCAGCTGACCTTTACTGAGCACTATACATGTGCCAGCCTCTGTGCTGAGGTTTTACAAGTATTGACCCACTTTATCTCCTTATGACCCTAAGAGTAGGTAGCATTATTAACTGCCTTTTTGCAGATGAAAAAATGAGGCTCAGAGAGGTCAAGTAACTCACTGCAGATCACACAGCTAGTAAAGATGGAACCAGGATTTGAATTCAGGCAGTCTGACTTTTAACTCTCAATCTTTTTTTCTTAATTTATTTTTTATTTTTCTAACATCTTTATTGGAGTATAATTGCTTTACATTGTTGTGTTTTTTCCTGCTGTATAACAAAGTGAATCAGCTATGTGTATACATATATCCCCACATCCCCTCCCTACCCCACCCCTCTAGGTGGTCACAAAGCACCTAGCTAATCTCCCTGTGCTGTGCAGTCTCTTCCCACTAGCTATCTATTTTACATTTGGTAGTGTGCATATGTCATTGCTACTCTCTCACTTCATCCCAGCTTACCCTTCCCCCTCCCCGTGTCCTCAAGTCCATTCTCTACGTCTGTGTTTTATTCTGTTCTGCTCCTAGGTTCTTCAGAACCATTTTTTTCCTTAGATTCCATATATATATGTGTTAGCATACAGTATTTGTTTTTCTCTTTCTGACTTCACTCGGTATGACAGACTCTAGGTCCATCCACCTCACTACAAATAACTCAGTTTTGTTTCTTTTTATGGCTGAGTAATATTCCATTGTATCTATGTGCCACATCTTCTTTATCCATTCATCTTTAACTCTCACTCTTTTGCTTCTTTACATTAGACTTAACTTGGGGGAAAAAAACCCCAGGTAAAAAAATGTTAGAAAATTAACATTTTCACTAAAGTATTAATCGAGGGACCTGAGTATTCCCTTCTACCCTCCTGCATTTTGCTACCCCTGGTTCTAAACTTAGTAGAAACTGTTGGCTCAGTCAATAAATGGTAAGTATACTTCAGAAACCCCAAGCTTGCTCCACTCCTCCTGTCTGATTTTGGGACAGGAGACTGAGCAGGCCCACTGGGGTGGTGGAATCACTCAATCATGCCGAAAATGACACCTAAATAAATAAAGAAAATCAAGCACACCATCTGGGCTCTGCACACAGCATGGGCTCCTGTGCAGCTGCTGGGTGCTGTTTATTCTGGGCTGCCTTGGACAGGGAAGGAGAGACCTGAGTTCAGCTGAGGGTAAAGAATCTTCCAGGTTCCTGGATAGGAACTGAAACCTATTAGTGCCTGAAGCCTTCCCCACCATTTGTAATACTCCCTGGACTTCCCCAAGTCTAACTTTCCTCAAAAACTCCCAACCCCACCCTCAGGACCTTCAGCCACCCCCACTAGTCACAGTTTCCTAAGCAAGCCCCAGGCTTTTTCCCCATCGAATTGAATGAAAAGGTTTAGTCAGGCCCGTGGCTGTCACTTTGTTCTTATATATTAGCTCTAAAGAAAGCCTCAGCCTCTCCAGTTCTCTGTATTAAAATTGGGATAGGACTTCCCTGGTGGCGCAGTGGTTAAGAATCCACCTGCCAGTGCAGGGGACACAGGTTCGTGCCCTAGTCCGGGAAGATCCCACATGTCGTGGAGCAACTAAGCCCATGCGCCACAACTATGGAGCCTGCTCTCTAGAGCCCACGAGCCAAACTACTGAGCCTGCATGCCACAACTACTGAAGCCCATGAGCCTAAAGCCCGTGCTCTGCAACAAGAGAAGCCACCCAATGAGAAGCCTGCAAACCACAATGAAGAGTAGCCCCCGCTTGCCACAACTAGAGAACGCCCGCGCACAGCAACAAAGACCTAAGGCAGCCAAAAATAAAAATAAATAAATTAAAAATATATATATTGGGATAATGAGCTACCATGTGGGTTAGGGTGAGGATAATAAGATAACCCATCTAAAGGCCTAGCACAAGGTTTGGTACCTGGCCAGGACTAAATATGGGTCGGCACTGATTAACGGTGATGAGGTGGATGATAGTGCTTTGCCCTCATTCCCTCCTCAACACTGTTCTCACTGTCCCCTCACCTGCATCACCCTCCACATCTCCCTGTCCAAGTTCTACCCCCCTGGCAACGCCCAGCTCATATGGTTCTACTTTTGAAGACTTGGGTGGCTCTTCCAGGGAGGTCACTGCTTTTAGCTTCTAGAAAGATCAGTTATATTATTTCTGAAGTCTCAGCAATCTTGGCAAACTTTCATGGCAGGTGCCTTTGCTATTTAGGGTCATGCCATGGTCAGATTCAAATCTCATTCTGTCCTCCTGGTCATAGGTAAGTGCTGTGCCAACCCTCCAGTTCTCCCTGTCCTCTGGAATATTCAAGGTACCCCATGTGTTCTAGTAAACATTTAGAGAAGAGCTAAGACCCATCCTTCTCAAACTCTTCCAAAAAAATTGCAGAGGAAGGAACACTCCCAAACGCATTCTACAAGGCCACCATCACCCTGGTACCAAAACCAGACAAAGATACTACAAAAAAAGAAAATTACGGACCAATATCACTGATGAATATAGATGCAAAAATCATCAACAAAATACTAGCAAACCGAATCCAACAGCACATTAAAAGGATCATACACCGTGACCAAGTGGGATTTATCCCAGGCATTCACGGATTTTTCAATATATGCAAATCAATCAATGTGACACACCATAATAACAAATTGAAGAATAAAAACCATATGATCGGGCTTCCCTGGTGGCGCAGTGGTTGACAGTCCGCCTGCCGATGCAGGGGACACGGGTTCGTGCCCTGGTCCGGGAAGATCTCACATGCTGCAGAGCAGCTGGGCCCGTGAGCCATGGCCACTGAGCCTGCGCGTCTGGAGCCTGTGCCCCACAACGGGAGAGGCCACAACAGTGAGAGTCCCACGTAACACAAAGAAAACAAACAAACAAACAAACCATATGATCATCTCAATAGATGCAGAAAAAGCTTTTGACAAAATTCAACACCCATTTATGATAAAAACTCTCCAGAAAGTGGGCATAGAGGGAACCTACCTCAACATAATAAAGGTCATATATGACAAACCCACAGCAAACATCATTCTCAATGGTGAAAAACTGAAACCATTTCCTCTAAGATCAGGAACAAGACAAAGATGTCCACTCTCGCCACTATTGTTCAACATAGTTTTGGAAGTCCTAGCCACGGCAATCACAGAAGAAAAAGAAATAAAAGGAATCCAAACTGGAAAAGAAGAAGTAAAACTGTCACTGTTTGCAGATGACATGACAATCTATATAGAGAATCCTAAAGATGCTACCAGAAAACTACTAGAGCTAATCAATGAATTTGGTAAAGTTGCAGGATGCAAAATCAAGGCACAGAAATCTCCTGCATTCCTATACACTAACAACAAAAGATCAGAAAGAGAAATTAAGGAAACACTCCCATTCACCATTGCAACAAAAAGAATAAAATACCTAGGAATAAACCTGCCTAAGGAGGTAAAAGACCTGTACTCAGAAAGCTATAAGACACTGATGAAAGAAATCAAAGATGGAACAAACAGATGGAGAGATATACCATGTTCTTGGATTGGAAGAATCAATATTGTGAAAATGACTATGCTACCCAAAGCAATCTATAGATTCAATGCAACCCTTATCAAATTACCAATGGCATTTTTTACAGAACTAGAACAAAAGATCTTAAAATTTGTGTGGAGACACAAAAGACCCCGAATAGCCAAAGCAATCCTGAGGGAACAAATGGAGCTGGAGGAATCAGACTCCCTGACTTCAAACTATATTACAAAGCTACAGTAATCAAGAAAATATGGTACTGGCACAAAAACAGAAATATAGATCAATGGAACAGGATAGAAAGTCCAGAGATAAACCCATGCACCCATGGTCAACTAATCTATGATAAAGGGGGCAAGGATATACAATGGAGAAAGATAATCTCTTCAATAAGTGGTGCTGGGAAAACTGGACAGCTACATGTAAAACAATGAAATTAGAACACTCCCTAACACCATACACAGAAATAAACTCAAAATGGTTTAAAGACCCGAATGTAAGACCAGATACTATAAAACTCTTAGAGGAAAACATAGGAAGAACACTCTTTGACATAAATCACAGCAAGGTCTTTCTTGACCCACCTCCTAGAGTAATGAAAATAAAAACAAAAATAAACAAATGGGACATAATGAAACTTAAAAGCTTTTGCACAGCAAAGGAAACCATAAATAAGATGAAAAGACAACCCTCAGAATGGGAGAAAATATTTGCAAATGAATCAATGGACAAAAGCTTAATCTCCAAAATATATAAACAGCTCATGCAGCTCAATATTAAAAAAACAAATAACCCAATCCAAAAATGGGCACAAAACCTAAACAGACATTTCTCCAGAGAAGACATACAGATGGCCAAGAGGCACAAGAAAAGCTGCTCAACATCACTAATGATTAGAGAAATGCAAATCGAAACTACAATGAGGTATCACCTCACACCAGTTAGAATGGGCATCATCAGAAGATCTACAAACAACAAATGCTGGAGAGGGTGTGGAGAAAAGGGAACTCTCTTGCACTGTTGGCGGGAATGTAAATTGATACAGCCACTATGAAGAACAGTATGGAGGTTCCTTAAAAAACTAAAAATAGAATTACCATATGACCCAGCAATCCCACTACTGGGCATATACCCAGAGAAAACCACAATTCAAAAAGACACATGCACCCCAATGTTCATTGCAGCACTATTTACAATAGCCAGGTCATGGAAGCAACCTAAATGCCCATCGACAGACGAATGGATAAAGAAGATGTGGTATGTATATACAGTGGAATATTACTCAGCCACAGAAAGGAATGAAATTGGGCACCCACGAGTAGAGTAAATCTGCATTCAAGTAGAACTGGTGAACAAGCGACTTTCCCGATGCTTAAGAAATGGAGCATTGACGTGGATGGACCTAGAGACTGTCATACAGAGTGAAGTAAGTCAGAAAGAGAAAAACAAGTATCATATATTAATACTTATATGTGGAATCTAGAAAAATGGTACAGATGAACCAGTTTGCAAGGTAGAAATAGAGACACAGATGTAGAGAACAAACGTATGGACACCAAGGGGGGAAAGCGGGGGGGAGGGGGTGGTGGTGGTGGGATGAATGGAGAGATTGGGACTGACATATGTACACCAATACGTATAAAATGGATAACTCATAAGAAGTTGCTATATAAAAATAAATAAATAAAATTAAATGAAAAAAAATTAAAAAGTACCCCATGTGAAGTGCCAAGCTCTGGCTGGGATTCTACCTGGCATGTTGTTTTTTGTTAACAATTCCCCTTTGCAGAACCTGCAGGCTGACTTAGCAGGGTCTCCTGGAAGGGTGGGCAGAAAGAGTGCTCTTCTTACATGTGGTGGTCGACGGTATATCTCAGGAACTATCCCCTTGATTTCTGAGATGCTTAATGATATCTCATTGGCTTGGTCACTTCATGGGTCTTTTCAATCCAATACTTACTAGTTATCGAACCTCCTGATGTACTAATCACTGTGCTAAAGCCAGAATATACAATTTCTTATTTACTCCACTCATTATCTCTATGAGATAAGTACTATTATTATCAGTATTTTACAGATGGATAAGTTGAGACTAAGAGAAGAAAAGGAGCTGACCAAGTTCACACTGCCAGTAAATAGCAGGATGGAGACTCGAGCCCAGAATGTCAGACTGCAGAGCCAGAGTTCTTAATCGATATGATACTGAGTTTGTCAAGGTATCTCTGAAGTTGTGTGTGTGTGTGTGTGTGTGTGTGTGTGTGTCATGAACAACTTACACAAATGTAGGAAAAAATCCAATGATAGGCTTTGTTCTTTGAATTAAGCAATGTTGTATTCAGAAGATATTTTATCTTATTTATTTGGAACTTTAATTCTCTGAATGAAGACTGATAGGACTAACCAAATTCTATAATTTTTAATAAATGTTTTAGTCTAAGGTGAAAAGTAAAGATGAAGATCCCTTACTCAGATAAATATTTGAGCCTAAGGAGGAACGTTAGGGAATCAGCCTACCGTGTAGGGCTCTCCGTCTTGTTTGTCTCCAGATAAGAACAAAAGTCTCCCGGCATTTGGCCCCCAGGAAGCAGGCTGGCTGAAAGCAAATTCTTCTAAGGGCTCCGGAGGAACCATTTCAATCTTAATTTTGCTCAAGCATCGGGAAAGTCGATTGTTCACCAGTTCTACTTGAATGCGGATTTACTCTACTCGTGGGTGCCCACCTCTCTGTACAGCTTCTCATCTGCATCTCCATCAGTGCCTGCCTCTCTCTGTGGTCTCAGAGAGAGGCAGGCACTGATGTCACCTCTCCCGTTTGGAGTCACCTGCTCTTCTCTGTTTCCACAGCTTCCCCCATGGTGGCATTTCATTCTGTTATAACTGGTTGTCATATATCTTTCTTCTTGACGACGGCACAAGCTCTGTGAGGATCAGCAATTCCCTACTATGCACATTCCTAGGTGATTAATATGTATTTGGGGAATTAATAAATAAATGGTTCCAGCATAGGACTTTTTCAACTAAGGGATGAACAATTAGAAATATTCTAAGTATATCTAGAAGGATGGCCCAAAGCAGAATTTAAAAGGAGCCTTTCAACTTGCACTGTAGCATCGGCAGTCATGCAAACTGGGACTGGTGTCTTCCCTGGATCATCAAATCAGGGTTTGCCCTGCAGACAGTCCCCCATGCCTTGACAGGGGGGTAATTGAGGCTGACCCAGTGCTGCTCTGCACCGAGATCCTAACCTCCATCCCCTTCAAGCTCCACTGAAGCTGTGCTATGTGGCTTTCAGACTGTCCCCACCCCCCTACCCCCCGCAGCAGAGTTCCTGGCAGGGTTGGTGTCCCAGCCTTCTCAGCGGGGAGCTTAGTCAATTAGTCTAGAAATCCTGTTCCCTCTTCATTGGGTGCTTTCTTGGGGTTGGGCCAAGTCATGGTATTTCATTAGGATAATCAAAGGGAGAAAGGCAAACTCTCAGGATGTGTGAAAGTCTCTCACATAATAAAAGCTGACTGGTAATTTATGGCTGTTCCACCTGAGGATGACTTTGGGATCAATACACTCTCTAGTTGGACTTCCAGAAACTCAGTTGATACAGGCTCTCAGTATCATTAGTGGGCTGCCCCGGCCAGCTCACCTCCCAGAAGGGGGCCAGCGCCACCCAGCTCATCCCCAGACTGCACATCTCCCGAGCAGGCGGCCTGGTTGGGTGGTCTCACCACGGTCTCTCCTCTCTCTGTCTTGTATTCTACCTGATACAGAGTTGATGCAACTCGGCCCTTTGGTGGTGCCTACGTCTTTGCAGACTTTGTCCAAATGTTTCCACATTGCTGTGGGGAAGAAGATGTGCATTTCAATTCCCTTCTCATGTCCAGGGCAGTGGGTGTCCACAGTCCGAAAGCCTGATCAGATTTACAAGCCATGAGTTGTGGCTTTTCCGCCTTAGCTCAAGTGTCCCTGGCCTTCTGCCGTCCACTGACTCTGCTCGGGAAGGCAGAGACACATGGCCATGAGGGAGCCTTCTGAGTCTCAGTCTCCATTTGAGCCTGAGTGGGTTCCGTTTCCTTTCTTTCTGCATAGTGAGCTGCTGCAGAGTCTGTACGCTGTCCTGAGCTGGCCAGACAACCCTCCCCCATCTCAGGTCTAGCCTCTGGGAGGCCTACTGGCCTCTGCAGAGTAGGAAGTACAAAGGACACACATTGCCCAGAGCTTCTTACACAAGGCTCAGCCCTGCACACAGTGGGTTCTTTGCTCTAACGCCATGTATTAAACCTGTTTTTGTTAGTGACTTCATGTTAAGGTTTCATTCATTGGGCATCTTCCTTGTGTACGGCTCTGTGGTAGGTGTCCAGTGCTGCGGAAATACAGAGATGATTCATGGACTCTTATCCTCTAAGAGTAGCAATGTTAGGGCAGATATGATAGGAGCACAAATAACAAGGAATTGTGGTAAAACTTAAGTACCATAATGGTGGTAAAAATAAAAGCCTGCAGACATTTAGAGGAGGAGAAGTTATTTCTAGGTTGACGAGATGAATTGATTATGCTTAATTTTTGTGCTTTATAGTTGAGATGCTTGTGTATGAGGTTTGTTGAAAGAGGGGTGGTAGGAAGCCCACTTGTTCTCGGTTCTTCCAAGGATAGAGGGTTTCTCTGAATCCCCGCTCTCCACTCACCCTGTCACTGGGGCCTGGAACCAAAGAGGCTGCCGGGGGCTCAGTGAGAGGCCAGGAGAAGTGGAGAAGAACGGCCACATCTGAGGGAGGCTTCCGGAGGCTACGCCGTCAGAAGCTGAGCAGCAAAGTTTCCCGGATCCTCCTTGTTGGAAAGACTCTCTCAGGAGCCCTCAGGAAACTGATGCACCTCAAATCCACACCCCGGATTGGCAAAATAGGTCCCTGTACTGTTAGCGGTGGTGACAGCTTTCAGACGGGGCATAAACCAATTGTTAAAGACCCATCAGCATTATTCACCAGGGCAGGAGAATTGGTTTTGGTATCTGGGAAAAACAGCCGTTTGGGGAATTACATTCTGTTTCCCCGAGTCTCCTCTAATATATTAGTGGGAGATAATATTCCACATTCTAAGTCCAGAACCATCCCACAGAGTTGCTATTAAACAGCTGTCACTTTCCTCCCCATAACTGGATGCATTTCTCTGCAGGAAGAATGACGTGTGTGTGTGTGTGTGTGTGTGTGCGCGCGCTGCATCAATCCTGCCATGCAGGAAATGTATGCCAGAGGCAGAGGCAATGCACTGTAGTGGGAAAAACACTGCACTAGTTGTCTGGAGACCAGATTCTGGTTTTGGCTCAGTCATGACTTGCTGTGAGACCTTGAGTCAGTCACTTGATTTCTCTGGTGCCTGGGTTTCCTAAGCTGTGAAATGAGGAGGCTGGGATGGGTGATTCCCATGAGATCTACAGCTTGGGCTCACTGGGTGGGCTCTCTTTCAGCAGAGCAGGGGCTCTGCATGACTCTTGCTTTGGGCTGGAAACTTTCAAAATGGATTGGCCATGTGATCCTTGGATACTGTGGTCTACCCACTGCCAGCAACCCAGAGAGTGAAGGCTGTGGAGGCACTGGGCCAGGGTTCTCCTTTGCTCCTCACTGACCTAAGGCGTCAGAAGGTTGGAAACAAATTACACTGGGCTCATCCTTTCCCTCACTTCATTGCTTTTCATGATCCGTATCAGACCTCTGACCCCATTAAAGTAATGGGACATTAGGGAGGGAAGGATGGGGAAAGGACACAAAGGCTTGGGGGGTAAGATGGGAAGTGGGAAGGGGCTGGAAAAGGAGAAACAGAGAAAGGGAGAGTGTGGATGGAAGGGGGGTGTGCAGGCATGGATGAGCGAGAATTAGCAGTGTGTGTGGGAAAGAGGGACAATCGTGGAGACAATCATGGAGAAGGCGGTACTGGAAGGAGACCAAATACAGGAGATGGCAGAAGTTCTGGAGGTAAGTGCTGGAAGTTTAAGAAGTTCAGTTCCTCTTTCCCTCCCTCCCTCTTTCCCTCCTTCCTTCCTTCTTTCCTTCCAGCAAACACTTATTAGCAATCCACGACCTGACACAGAATATTCTACACCAATGGCCTAGGTGCTAAAGGTGCAAACATGAGCACAACATGGTCCTTGCATGCAAAGGAGCTCACAGTATATTAGGAGGAGGCAGAGTGTTTACTGTGTGACAAGATGCGGAAAGACTCTCACAGGAGGGGTGTGTACGCAGCAAGGGGAGCGGATCAATCGTACGGGACGGGGGAGGGAAGGGGGGTCAGGGAGGCTTCATGGAGCTGGATGGATCCCTCTAGAGGAAGAGAAGAATTTCTGTGCTTTTCTATATGCAGCTTCCCCTCTAAAGCTTTGTTGAATTATCTTCACACAAGCCCCGAGTTAGTCACTCCATTCTCCATATTTCCACAGAGCTGTGAAACAATTTTATCCGCATTCACCTCACCGTATGGTAATCACTTCCTTCAGTGCCTGCCTTATTCACTAGGCTGAGCTCTTTAAGGCCAGGAAACTTGGTTTAATTGCTTTTATATTTATATTGCCAAGGATCTAGCATGGAGCCAGCAAACAGCAGATGCCAAAAGAAACCACAACCCCCCAAACTCCAGCCCCCCCCAGAACAATAACAAAAACCACATTGAATGAAAGTATTAGGCATATATAATTTCTCTTCTACTGGTTCCCATTTACATGGGTTACCACCACAACTAACTTTCCAGCCAGCATTTCCATCACATTGCTGATATTTTGTGGGGAAAAGGGAAAGATGTTTCTCTGAATGCTTTTATCAACCTCCATGCCTTGCCTTCCCTCTTTTCCCCGCCTCTCCCTTCCCTTCCCTTTCTTTTGCACCTGCCTCTTCCCCTCTCCAGGGATCCTGAGTGCAAGGGGGTGAGCCCCAGTTTCCCTTTCATCCTGGCTGTCTAGAGCCTTTTCCTACGAGTGTGGGGTTTCAGGGATCTCTTCTCAGGCACAGCCTGGGGTGTGGACTAACATAATGAATCAATGGCTTTGGGAATGTCTGTTTCCTGGGAGCACAGACCCCACTTTGGCTTCCTTATTCCTGAGGCCTTCATCCATTGCCGCTGAGCTATTTTCTGGAAAACAGCATATCCAGGGAATTGGAGGCAGGGCCTTTTTCATGGAGTGGTGCCTCTCTGAGCTCACAGCACTCAGCCCCAGAGAGGGTGGTCTCTTGACTGGGAAGTCAAGGGTAGGCGGAACTCAGCTGACCTCCTCCCGCACAACCTCAGGAAAGCTTCACTTCTACTGGGACATGCCCACTAGGTCTATGAGCTCCCTGGACCACTGTCGCCTCTGGATCTAAGGGGCAGGTTTGATGATCGTCTAGACTGGAGTCGGCTTGGCCTACATATAGTTTACTCAGTCTATTTTTCTGAGGGAATTGTGTTTTTTAATCTTTGTACACAAGCCCAGGGACCTCAGTGATGGACACGTTTTAAAAACAGAAATAAACAACTCTTCAAATCATTATTCCCACTGTGAAAGCAGGATACTTGGAAAGCTGTAGAATTTGTCAACAATTCAGACTCAGTCATCTCTTCAGAAAAGTTATTAAGAAATGTGTAGAAGAAACCAGATTGCAATCTGTTTGTGAAAAGCACTGGGAGAATCGAATACCGTAGCTGGAAACTGGGGTACCACTGCTGTGGACTGACACAGCTTTCCCTACGAGACCTCCTTCTTCCTCCCATCTTGGGACTGAGATTAAGAAATTCTAATGGTCTCTCGGAAATACATCTAAGCCCTTAAAAATGTCACCCAACCTCACAGTCCCTCATTATTATGGGCCATAAACACATATTCAAAATGGGAAAAAACTAAATATGATTGAGTTAATGTTCTAATTGAATTGCAGTCTTTCATGATGAGAGATTAATTAGAAAGGAGGCTTTTCATCCAGATTCCTATGTCTAAGACAGCTACCCCAACTCCACGGCAAGACATCTGGTGTTCTCAGACCTGGAACAGAAGTGCCCAGCTTGGGTAATGATCACATTGCCTTATGGCTCCTGGAAAGGGGAACGGAACAGCGTAAGGAGATGTGGCGATTTCTCTGAGACACAGGGCAGGTATTGACCTGGGGAAGGTTCCAGCTAATGAGGTTGGCTTGCCGTGGCCCTCATGTCACTGCTTAGGAAAGCTGGAAGCCCCTAGTACGTTTGTGCTAAAACGGAATCAGTTCTGATAGAAATCCTGCCAGTTCTTTCTGAAGGACACATTGTCCTTGAGGAAAGAGTCAACTATCATTCCTCGCAAGTGCCCTGGTTTTCACTGTCAAGGAAACCGAAGCCTGCTCAGGGATCCTTGTCAAGCTCTTCCTTAGCAAAACGAATGAAGGAGAGCTGGACCTCAGGGCAGTGGTCAGGAGGCCTCCCAGAGGCTGGGTGAAGCTGTCTTCGTGGAGACTGAATGTGGAATAGAGAGCAAATGTGGGAATGGAGTGATCCTAACATGCTGTTTGTTCTCATTAATTCATTCATCTATTTATCTTTCATCCATCAAGCACATCTTTATTGAGGACTTATTATGTTTCAGGCATTGGGCCATTGTGTGAGCTGGTAGGACCCATTTTGGTGAGTGCGGACAGGAAGGAGGAAGAAATATAGAACTCTAAAGAGAAAGAAGGAAGAGAATTTTTTGAAAATTTCCTGTGCTTATTTGTTACACAGGTTGTCTCACTGAGTCTAAGCCCACTGCTCCAAAGTTGGCATTATAATGACTCTCATTTTACAATAAGAAATAGCCAATGCTTAGAGAGGCTGAGTTAGGTGATTTTGGTGTGTGGCTCCAAAATCTGTTTCACTGTGGTGCATGGTCCTCAGAGAGTGTACCATCTAGACGGGCAGGGACACATTCTCATGGGTGTTGGATGAATCAAGAGTTGGTAGACTCTACATAACACATAGACTAGTACTAAAAGTGAAATCACTTTCTATGAGAAGCCATGAGCAGTGGATGCTTTAAGGCTAGTTAGTGCCAAATGAGTGGTTTAAACGACAATACTGTGGGAAGTGCTCATGGATGCCACTGGGGGATGAGTTGAGAGTTGTGATGGTCCCTGATGAACAGAGGGGGCTGGGACCAGTGGAATGACCATCGCTGGCCTGTTCTGGTGGGTTGGAGTGTGGGATTTAGTCAGAGGCCAAGATGGAGAAGTCTGGGCTGGCAGGTTGGGGCAGAGAAGGGAGGATTCAAGGTCTTTGAACTTGACTCCACAGGTTATAGGGATCTTGAGGAGGAAACAGATGAAGAGGCGCTTTCAAAAAATGTATCTGGCCATCGCAGAACCCAGGCTGGGTTTGCCTTAGGTCATGATCTTTTGCGAGGGGAGACCATGGGGTGAACCACAGAGATGCGCACACAGATCTGTGGGGCTCTGAGCTTGACTCAGGACGACAATCCACACCCAGAAGGAGTGGGTGTTGGCTGGAACATCTTAGAACTCTAAAATATTTAGAGTCCTTTGTCTCCCATCAAAATTGTTGTGGGAATGCTTCCCATGAAGGTCATTAAAAAGGGGCACTGAAAACCCTCTCTGGGGATTGTTTAGCTGGAGGCACAGCTGACAACTGGAGTCAGGGGGTGTGATAATATGATGATATTTATGATAATTATGATTCAAAATATGATAATATTTTGGAGCATCATCTGAAGTTTCTTTTTCCTAAGCTTTGTAGACCCACTCCCTCATTTGCCTCCATTTAGAGAGTTGCTGTTGCTTTCTCCAGGCACTGCCTTGGATGGGGGAGGGCAGATACACTTGAAAAACAGATTTTCAATGGCAAAATCTGGACTTTTGGAGAGTGAACCAGATCTTGAAGTTAAAAAAATTGAGTCTGGAGTATCTGGAACCAAGAATTGATAAGGCCCCAAAACATAGGCCTGAAACTGCCTAGATAAAAAACATCGAGTGGGGCAGAACATACAATGGTGTGGGATAGACCCCGCAGACAATTAGAAAAGGGGAGCAAATGAGTGGCCCTGCTAGGGCAACGAGGTCTGTGCATTTCCTACCTGGGACATGGCCTGGCGAGGGTGTGGGAAAGAGACAAAGACCAGAGGTTGAGGGGAGTTGCAAGTAAGAAGACCTGTGTGCCCTGGGTTAGCACTGGGCTGTGTCAGTAGGGTCAGGAGAGTAGAATGGGGTGGCTGGGAGGCTGAGGGTAGAAAGTGCCCCTGAACCCAGAGCAGCATGGGAGGGTGTCAAGGGCCTCAGAGTCTCCCCAAGAGGAGCCCAGAGGTGGCTGAGTGGGTGTGGGCAGAGCTGTAGAGGCTTGTGGACAGAGCTGGAGCGATCCATGTGGACCTGCAAGCAAGACTCCCTCCTTCAGTCACACTCACGGGCCTGGTCCGATGACCAAAGACCAACAGAGATTGAATGAATGTCTTAAGGGAGCCCAGAGTGGATGGCTCTTTCATTACCACATGGCACAGAAACCTTCCCATTTTTACTTGCTCCCCAGAGGAATGGGAAGGGCAAAGGGGAGAATTCTGAACTACTCAAAAGGGACAAAGAAAATTCCCATTCAGAGCTGACTTTGGATTAACTGTTTGCCATCCATGGAAATGGGGGGTTCTCCGAAGAGCCAACTTTAGTTTAATTTCTTTTAAAAATAAATTTATTTTATTTTTGGCTGCGTTGTGTCTTTGCTGCTGCACGCAGGCTTTCTCTAGTTGTGGCAAGCAGGGGCTACTCTTCGTTGTGATGTGAGGGCTTCTTATTGTGGTGGCTTCTCTTGTTGAGGAGCACGGACTCTAGGGAGTGCAGGCTTCACTAGCTGTGGCACGCAGGCTCAGTAGTTGTGGCTCGCGGGCTCTAGAGCACAGGCTCAGTAGTTGTGGCACACGGGCTTAGTTGCTCCGTGGCATGTGGGATCTTCCCAGACCAGGGCTCGAACCCATGTCCCCTGCATTGGCAGGCAGATTCTTAACCACTGTGCCACCAGGGAAGTCCTAATAATAATAATTATTATTATTATTTTGGCAGGGGAGAATCTGGAATTTAAGCTTATGCTATAGGGTGTGTTTGTCTTTGCCTATACTTACAAAGTAGAATGTCCACCTAAATGATTAAGTTAATATCTGAAATCATCTGAAACATTGATACATTTGCCTTGTTTACAATTTCCAGCTGTTGATCTCAATTTTCCACTCTGCTTGGCATTCACAGACACTTTCCACACCGTTCCCTCTTAACTCATTTTTTCGTTCACTCATTCAACACTCTATAAAAACTCATAGAGCCCCTATCATGTGCCAGGCTTTGAGCCAAGAGCTAGGGATACAGAGATGAGGTGGAAGGCTTGCAACTTAGCAGGAGGGGAAAATAACAGGAGCAGAAGTCAAGCAGGCTTTGGTACTTGGATGATCCACCCGAGTCCTGTAAAGCCTTGCTGGAGCTCTGCAGACAGAGCCCTGGGCTACCTCTCATACCACACTTACTGGAGTTGTCTGCGTGGGAACTAAGGGCTGGGGTGGAGGTGGGGTCGAGGAGTTCTGCACCTGACAAAAGAGCCCATTTGTAGTGACTGTGTGACTCCTTTTCTAGTTTTTGTCTCTGAAAAGCAATAACCAACAACTAGAGATGGGGGAACCTCATATGTCGGTGGGGCCTCTGATGAAGTTGTACCAGGTTATATAATAACATGGAAGTGCAAAGAAAGATTTTTAAATCTAGAAAAGTCTCAAGAGATTGGATTCTTTAGTAAGGTCTCCAGCCTTGGTTCTGGAAGCCTGGATTTCTGTTGTGGAGTCCAGTTAGTAGATGGTGGGAAAATGGGAAGCCCAATTTATACATCTGGACATATACCAGGTAGGGAGATTCCACCTTCCTTAATCAATGCAAGATCAGAACCTCCAAGTTTGGCCCAGAAGGAGAACTGCATGGTTGGGGGGGAGGGGCTAGACTTCAAGCTTTTGCTCCCTCTCTTCCGCTTTTCTTCCCTCCCTTCCTCCTTCTTTTTCTAAGATTTGCCATTTCCTTGGAGAATCCTATGGATCACTACTTCCATCTTCAATCTGGTCTCAGGAGTGACATTTAAATCCTTTAAAACCCTGGACAGTATCCAGACAAAACTCTTGGAGTACAACCAAGGTAAGCTGGAATGTTCAATACGACTCTACTAAAGACTGGGAAAGACAAGGGAGAAAACTTCAGGTGTGCACCACGAGCTTAGACTCTGTGCTTTGCTGACTGCAGAAGAGAAGAAAGTTTTCCCAAGCCCAGCTAGTTTTCCTACCTAGCTTCTAGTGTCTTCCCATGCAGTGAGCACAACCTCAGCTCCAGTACCCAAGAGCTCACTCCAATTCCATTTCTTGACCCCCAAGAGGAAAACACCAGACCCTCTTATCTACCCAGACCCTTGCCTTTGCCATGTGATTGACACCAGGAAAGACTTCCATCTTAGGTAAGACCTCACTCTCAACTAAAGACGGTGGTCTTGTCCCTAAGGCCCTCTTCAGGGTCACCGTATCCAAATGTCCCTCAAAATTCCTCACTGTTCATGAGTATGTACGTGCTTCTCTCTCTCTGTGTGTGTGTGTGTGTGAGAGAGAGAGAGAGAGAGAGAGAGGGAGTGTGTGTGTTTTGGGGCAGTGGTGAGGTTGCTGAATGAGAGAGTGACAGGTACATGAAGGGAAAGGAGGAAACATGGGGGAAGGGGAAAAGGAGGAGAGGAGAAAATCTCTGCTTAGAATAAGGAAGAAAAGAGAGGAAGACTCCATGTGCACACACCTCAGATCCACCCTGGTGTAGCCAACCTGCCTGTCTGAGCTGTTGTCTGTGGGTGCAGAGCCTCAGGCCTGTGCCTGGAGTGAAAGCAGAGCAGGGCTCACTGATAATGGAGGTGGCCACAGCCATCCCAAGGCTATTCCACAGCCCACTTTTCTTTTCCTCACAAGGAGAGGAAGAAAGATGAGAAGGGAATGAGTTAACAGGCAAACAAAAAGACAAAGATATCCAGAGTCTGGGAGAAATAGAGGGAAGAGAGGCTGAGGGCAGGGAGATGTAGCAAGAGGCTGTCGACGGGATGCCCAAAGAAACAACTGAGAAGGAAAATGATCTGTCTGCCTTTACTTATTTATTATCACAGAGTAAACAAATGATAGGACTCTGAATGGAGTGGAAGCTTTGGCATTACACATAGCCACAGGTAAGAGATGAGAGAAAGGAATGGGGAAAAGGGCCACACCAGGGGAAGAATGGCAGAGAATGGCCGAGATGAAAGGCCTGTAACATTAGTGTACACACATGCTCTGTAGATAAAATGAGAGAGAGAGAGAGAGAGAGAGCACGTGAGAGCCAGTGAGCAAGAGTCTGTGTCTGCGCACCAACAAGAAAGAAAGATATCATTCCTGAGATGGTAAGATAGGAAGGAAAACAGACACCATCTTTCCTTGTAATTTTCTGCTTTCTGTTCTAACCCACATAATGTAATTCTGGGCATTTCTCACTCCAGCTATATACACTCATGGGCCCAAGTCCATAGGCTCTCCTCAGCCTCTGGGGACTGGGGTGCAGGGAGCTTGCTCCATTCCCCACCCTCCTAGAGACCCAAGTGACCTTCTCCAGGGTCCCTTCTACTGCTGTTCCCAGCTGTGACAGCTCGTTCACCTGCACTGCTCTGTGTTCCTGAGCCATAAACCTACAGATAGGCTGCCTCCTGACCCTAGACTTGGGCTGCCTGTCCCCCCTAGCACTGGGGAGCTCATCAGAGCCAATGTTTTCATTATATTTTCATTTCACAAATGAGTGAAAGGATCAGTTTATAAAAGCAAAAGAAAGTTGATGCATTTAATCTCCTTGGGCCTTTTAAGACAACAGACTTATTATGTTCATGTGAATTTCCAGGAAGAAGCCTCTAATTAAAGCTTATTGCCTCTCAGCTGCCATTGGCTGGCGCTGTGGCTTATCCTTCCTGTTCATTAGAGCGGAAGGGCATCCTAGTGTGGCTGTAGCCTCACAGAGCCTGTGCCCACCTTCTGGCCCACTCCCCCACCGAGCTCTGGAGGATCCCAGTGCTGCCATGATGACCCCATCGCCCCGCTGAGTGTGACTTGGGATCCAGACAGGATATTACACCCGTGTTCTTGAAGGAGGTAAAATGTCTCCCAGATCTTCAAAGGTTTGGTACCCCTCCCTGTGTCCCCCTTCAAACAAAAACCAAACCAAACCAACTAATTCTGTCCTTGGGGAAATTTAAGAAGCGTTAGGCCAATGCGCAGCGGACTTTGCAATCTCATATTTGTTAGTCTGTCCCTGATCTGGTACCTAAATTTTAGGAACGGAGCCCTTCTCTGCTTCATTTGGTAGATTAGGGCCCCACTGCTGGTGTCTGGTGTCACCTGGGTTCTGCCTGCCATTCTGCCCATCCATGGCTTGCATTGAGAGGATACCTTCCCTTTGGCACCAGCTTTCCAGTGGGTCACCCCAGGCCTGGCTGTACCTCCTCTTACCCATGTCCCTCTGTCCCCCTGGAATGGTGCTTCACCGACATACCCTCTGATGTACCCGCAATGGCAGAGAAGGGTGAAGTCACCTCCCAGAATCTGGGGAATCACTACGAGCAGAAAAGGTCTTTTATCTTAAATTTGGGCACAGTTTTCATTGGAGCCCAATATATAGCCCTGAAAATTTTAATAGAAAATGTCCCTCCACTCCAATCTGGAAAGATGTACCATGTTGATTCTGTGGGTTTGGAAACTCCCAGAACGTCACTATATATTCTTGAGGTACACGCATCCCAGTGTGAGAGGTGCTGGCCACACTTCACCTCAAGCCACTTGGTGGATCCTGCCCCCTCCCCATTTGCCCACAGCCAAATGCCTTTAGCCATCCCCTGTGTGGATGAGGCTCTGGAGGCAGTGCAGTGAGCCTGATCTTAGACCTATGGGTCAGAGCACTGACAGCGGAGTTATCCCACCCCTCCTCCAGGGGACGTCCTGTCCTTAGACTTCACCGAGTCCCTGAGCTGTACAACTCACTGTTGGCCCGGTTTTTCTTGATGACTCATACCAACTGTTTGTACCAGGTTAATTAAGAGTTGCCAAGGCCATTGGATCAATACCACCATGACACGCTCTTTGGACTTAGAGAAGAGTAGAACTGATTTCCCACTAGGTTCCAGGCATATAGGCACACAGACTAACATATTTAATCCCCACACGGACCCTGGGGCAGGTACCATTGTCTTCATTTCACACATGAATGATCTAGTACTGCAGGATGTAATGGATGCGTAGCACCCAAACAACTCAGGACCCAAATCCATGTTTTCCTCATCCAAATCCTATCCTCCTTCCACTATTCATTATGTGGTGTCCCTTGTTCTTTCTGTTGCATCTTTTTGCCTGTTTCATCTGTTATGGCCTCTATCAAAGAATGAAAGAAACAGAAGGTGTGAGGTTGGAATATACGAATTTTTCTCTCAGCTGTTCCAGGAAGATGAAACGGGGCTGGGAGCGGTGGTGGATTGAAAGAGAAGTGTCAGTTTAGACACGGGTTATCATCCCCGGAATTAAATTATCTGGTCCGCCCTGTTTGCCTCACGGCCCCAGGTTTTAAGGAATGGCTACAGAAGGGCCTTAGAGACCCAAAGAAGGAACACAGCTTCAGCAAGCCCCTCATTCATCACCAGCTGGAGTGACAGTCTCATTAATAACCAGGGCTTAATCCTCTGCATTCAAAGAGACTCCCATTACCCAAAACAATAATTTTTTTAATTACCCAGGCAGAGTGGCAATCACATATTGAATACTAAGAATGATTTAAAGCTAATAAATACTTTTGGAAATTTCTTGAACATTTTAGTGAATTAAAAGTTATGAAATATTTATAAGCAGTAACAACACCATTTAGTACCATTAATAAAATAAATACTTTGGTCAGAGAATGAAATTCATTACTATTTTACTACTAGACATTGATGTCAATGATGGAATATTGCTCCAAATTACTTGTCAGATAGACCAATTATTTTAGTGTGATTAATTTTTTCAATTATTTCTTTTATGTAGTTGTAATGTGGAAGTAATTTTCTTTTGGGAGTACAATGACCTCAGCACACTGGTTCCTTATTTATTTATATTTTAAGACCCTTTGTGTCTGCCCCCATTTCCAGGTGATTTCCAATGGTCGAATATTTAAAATAGTCACCCAAGCAGTCATTATTGTTCCTAAGCACTTCGTGGGGCATTTCTAATTGGTTTTATTAGTGATTATGAATAAGCCATTCTAGAGTACAGAAGTCTGCCAACAGCAGCTATGCATCAGTAGGGAAAGGAGGGGCGGACAAAGTTCTTTTCTGGTTCCTCAAGCTGGGGGCCTGGTTGTTTTAGACCCCATGTTTAGTCTGCTTGAGGAGACAGTGTGATAAGCAGGTCAAAGGACTTTTAGGCTCTTCCCTTGTCTCCAATCATCTCCACAGGATTAAACGGTCTTTCTCCTTTGGGGACACAGTGGATTCTGTGCACTGAGTCACAAAGGAAAAAATGACTCTATTAGAGATAAAAGCATACAGAAGCAGCTTCCTTCAAAATCAGAATGTAGATCTGGGCTGTCAGGGTCTTTGTTGGACATGGGATAACCTCTCCTTCGGCCCAACGGTTCAGACAAGGCCCAGAGTGAGAGTGAAAGGTAGATTCAATTTACATGCCAATTAGAGAAGTATTAGGGAATATTAAGGAATTATTATTAAAATTGTTACGTGTGATAATGATATTATGGTTCTTTCTTTTTTTTCTTAAAGTATCTTTATCTTTTAGAGGTGTATGCTGAAATGTTTATGAATAAGATGATATAATGTCTGGGGTTTAGAAAAAGCAGTCTGGGAGGGAAAGAGTGCAGTGGTGGGTTACAGCCAGCTCGTACTCATTGGCAAGGGCTGATTATTAAATTTTCAGAAATTTTATGAGCTAGCTGATAAACAATTACTATTGAAAATTAAACTCTATAAACTAACAATTAAATAAAATATATTATTAAAAAGGTAATATATTAAAGAAAAAACAACAAAAAATAAAGTGAAATGTGGGTGTGACCCTGCAAATATATAACATACCCTGGGCTAGTCGTGCAGAATTATTCAGCCCTGGTTCCAGAATGAGGACATTTAGCTCAGTCAGGGGACATGGGAGAGAGAGGAAGATGGTATTTACTGTGCCAAGCACTGTCCTAGGGGCTCTTCACACAATATCAGTTTTAATTTCCCAGCAAACCCATAATTATATATTATTAGCCCCATTTACTTATGAGAAAACCCAAACTCATAGATAAAAACAAACAAACAAACACACAAAAAACCTCTTCTGAGCTCAAAAGGGTGGTAAGTGATGGAGCTGGAATTCTACACTCATTCTGTCTGTTTCCAAAGCCTGTAGTCTCTCTCCTACATTGTAACAGCAAAACCTTTATTCACTGCTTACCATGGGAAAAACACTGTTAGTTGCTAACTGGGATATAGGAGATTAAAAAAAATAGACACAGTCTTTTTGAAAATAGAAACTAGCATCCATCTATTGAGTAAGACATAAATAACTCTGGAAGGAAGTAGACTGTTCTAAAACAGAAATATATGGAAACACAGTTCTGGGCTGAGACTTCTTGGAGAAGACAGTATTTGAGCTGAGATTTTAAAAGACATGTAGGACTGGGACAGGCAGATATTGGGAATGGGGGAGGGGGGCAGAGCTGGAGCGAAAGCTTGAAGTGGGGAGGCATTTGGGGAAATGTGAGTAGATCTTAGTGGCTAGATGAAATCATCATTTTAAACAGTATAGTCCACAGATAAATTATGGGCAAGAAGTTTTAGAAATTGGGAATTAAGAAGGGGAGTGTTTGGTAAACGGGGTTCACCCTCCACCTGGAAGACACAGTGAGAACTAAGTGAGAACTAAGCCACACCAGGCTTTCACTTCCAAGCAATAGCTCCCACCACTGCACAGTTGATTCAGTCCCTTAAAGAGACCAACCCAGGTTGTGGCCACCTGGGTGCCAGCGTCAGGTTGGCAATGCTGCAGCTCCCATCGCCCACTTGGCATTTGGTTATCATTATCATGAAACGTTTGCAGGAGGCGTCAGAAGAGCCAATTTATTTCTGTGAATAGTAGTTTCTCCATGAGAAACCGAGCAGCAGAAAGGGAGCAGCTTCATTTTTAAAGGCCTCAGGCCAGGTGAGGGCAGAGAAGTCAGGTAGCTCAGGGCAATATCTACAAACACACCTCCACAGCCATCTTCTCTTTTGACCCTCATGATTAAGGTCAATTTCAGGACAGCCATTGACATATTGTTATTCTTATTTTAAACTAAATAACGATCAGTGTGCCAATTCTGGGGGACACCTTTAATGTCCCTTCTGATCCACAGAGTTGGCTAGTCTATGGCAAATAAGAGGTGGAAAGGGGACTTAAATCCCCTGATTGCTGGTTCAGTGCTTGTTCTGTGGTCTTTCTGAGAAAGGCGCATTGCAACTAGTTTGGAGGAAGACATCTCTACAAATGGAGCACGTATTCAATACCTCTGGTGCACACTAAATATAAGCCAGGGAGGTCTTTTGGAAAGCAGTGTTTGTGCCGAGTAGAATGGAGATCTTAAAGCCACCACACCAAAGCTCAGTCCTAAGACAGAAACAAGTTTATATGAGTGTCACTATATACATATTGTGTTTAGTTTAGTACTGCTCAGTAAGTATCTGTCGAATGCATGGATGGATAGATGGATGGATGAGTCTGCTACATAGAGAGTTTTCTGCTAGCAGCCCCAAGACAGTGTGCCATAGTAATCTTCATTTTACAAGCACAGACTGAGGATTCTGCAGGGCACTGCTTGCTTTTGGAACCGAAAATGCCCAGTTTGGGCCAAGCTGTCAGGAGCCCATGAGGTAATCCTTCATTTTACCCAGCTGGATTTTGGAGCTTACTCTAGAGGCTAATTGGTTCCACATGGCTGGCCAAAGATTAGAATCTGTTTGTTTAGCTTCTCTCATTTCCTCTTGTCCACTCTTGGTCTAAGGAGGACATCCTCCACTGCCCGTCACTGTCTTTAGTGAAGTAGGAAGAGAGAGAGGAGACAAGGCCAGGAGGTGCCACACATGTTTTACTGGAAACATTCATACCAGCTCCATACCTAGCATCTCAAAGCCAGGACCCACAGTGACAAAAATTTGTCTTGTGGAAATGGCCCATATTCAAAGTACAACAGCTTTGGGCTTAGTCTTAATCATTTAAAGAAGGTATGGTTAATGTAACTACTTTTGTCTATCACATTTTAAATAAGTAAACTATGATAGCATCAAAAAGCTGGAGTTAATACGAGAGCCGAAAATCAGACTGTCCAGGGGTTCTCAAACTGTATTTCATGAAAACCCATTTGGAGGGTGTGTCAAGGGCTGTGGAAGGGGTGGGTTTCCCACACTCACTTCCTCAAGGGCAGCTCTGCTTGTGTAATTTTATATACTGGACTTCTATACAAGACTTTATTTGAATTAAGAGTTCAGCCTCTAAAAAGTGTTTAAGGACTGTGGATCTAGTTCAAATGTGCTCATTTTAGGTCCAGAGAGGTTAAGATATCTGTGCATCTCCAACTCTTCTGGGACACGTGTTTTAAGGTATCCATGGTGGTTGGACTGCATTTGACACCTTGGATTTCTTCCCTTTCCTGAACTACAGAAGTTAGCGAAATACCCACCCTGCCCCCCACCATGGGTAATGTGAAGATTCTGACACCCTCTCTGAATGGATCAGAAGAGGTAATGTGTATGAAGATGTCTTGATAGGGTAAGGGATCAAGAGCACTTCTTGTTGAGAAATCTGTTAGTGAGCTGAATGTGGCTCTGACTTGGGAAATCTCAGCTGTGAGATTCTTGCAGGTTCATTAGAGAGAAGTGGAACTATGGTGATCTGCAATAAAATATGTTTAAGCTTACACTGCAGCCATTTTTAGTTCCTTGATTTGCCCACTGTTGATCAGGGGGGTTGGTCCTCCTAAACTGCCTTTGACCAATCTGGGCAGGGAGAGGGAAATTCTGAATTGGTTTCTTAGAAAAAGTGAGAACTTGACAACCATGAGATAGAGGTAGGAAGCACATTGGGCTAATCAGTAATTTAGTGTGTCAAAGTTCAAGGTAAATCTTTGGGTGTTTGTGCATTCAATTTCCACATGGTGAGGGAGGCAGATTAGATGCTTTCTGAGGTCCTTTCCAGCAGGGACCTTCTACAGGTAGCAGCAATGTGTGGTAGATAAGAGTATAGATGCTGGAGCCAGTTGGAGCCAAAGCTGTGAGACTTTGGGTAAATTACTTAGGTCTCTGTGCCTCGATCTCCCCATCCATATAATGGGAGTGATGATAGTAATAATGTATACCTCACAGCAATAAGGATTTAATGAGTTAATATAAGCAATGTGCTTAGAACAGGACCTGGCACATAGAAGGTGCTAGATGGGTGTTTGTAATATGTATTTTTATGAGCTGGTCAGAGGCACACTGATAGTTTTCAAATCCTTTTCAGTATGCTAGTCCTGCCATTCTGACATATGTCTTTCTGTAGCTTTCTCTGAACATGAGGGGTCCCGATGAGTGTCCTTCACAATCCTATTGCTCTGAGTTGTCTGCTGAAGAAAGGTCGTTGTGAAAGGGTTAAGGGTTCCCCGGGAGCCAGGGCATGGGTGTCTCTAGGAGCTGAGATCCACCCCCTTCAGTGCTGAATATACACACTGCTCTTTCAAGATGGGGAAAACCTCTCCCAAGTAATTTCCACTCACTGCTACTTTCTTTTGGGAGTAGTAGCCCAAAGCTATAAAAGCAGGAGTAGCATTTATCAACTGATTGATTAGCCAATCAGTCAACAAGTATCTACATTGTGTTTCTTATGTATTTAGCAGGGTGTTAACTGCCCCCTGGAGAAATAAAAGAAATAGAAGACAAGGTTCTGAACCTCAAGTTAGGGTCCTAAAATGACTAGTTGAGAAATAATTATAAAACAGCTACTAAATTTAGATGCAAAGAGAAAAGTCTTCCGAGAAGAATTTCTTTAGCTGAGAATGATGTTCTGGAGGGTTTGGGCTCCAAGCTAGATCATAAATGATCAACCAGTGTTCAAAATGAAAGGCCTGGGACCAAGTAGGCCACTCCTGGCATAGTGTACAGAACACCAGTCTGACTAGAGGACAGGAAGTGTAGAGAACAGAGGGCATAATGTTGAACAGATACAGGGGGGCCAGATGGTAAGAACCTTGGAAATCTGGCAGAGACACTGGGGCTTTCCAGGCAAGACTGAGCAGTGGTGAAAATACCAAGGTCAGAGTCAAGATGGTCCAGCTCTACCATCAACTGCCTGGGTGATCCCCAGACCATCATTTTCCTGGCCCCAGGAAATGAGTGAGGTGGTCCATTCTAGCCCTCATATTTCTGATGTGGTAGACAATAAGAAGTTACTGAAATTCTCATGAAAGTGCCACAAGAAAAAGGAATTTGGGGGAGATGTTCCCGGTAATGTGCGAAGGATGGATAATGGTATCAGGGAGATCAGCTGGCTATCGCCAAGGTCCCAGTATGCATATGTGAAGGCCTGGATCAGGCACATGGCTGAGGAAATGAAGTCAGAAGGATAAACTTGAGAAGCAGTAACAGTAGCATCTAGATAGCAACAGATAGAATGTGAGGCAGCCACAAGCCTAGAGCTCAAGACTTGACCATCTGGATGTAGGGATAAGAGGAAGAGTCAAGGACAATTTTAAGGTTTCCAGTAATACATAAAACTCCAGCCTTTACACATTCCATTAAGGCAGCAGAATGTCATGGACAGAAATACTGGCTTGGTGATCCAATTGACTTGGGCTTGAGTTTCGCTCTACTTTTCCCTAACTGAATGACTATGGCAACTTTAGAAACTTCTGTGAACTTCAGTTTCCCCATACGTAAAATGAGGATAATAGTACCTATTTTTTAGTATTATTGTAAAGCTCGCAGGAGATAACTAACACATGTAAAGGGGTCAGCACTTTGCCTGTGCACATGGTAAGTGCTCCATAGATGTGAGCTTTTATTGCTTATTAACTGAGCGGCTATTAACTGTTACATACTGTGATAGGTGTCAGGATTCAGAGAGGAAACAGGCACGACCTCTGCCCTGATGACACCCACAGATAGATATCATCTCCCATGCGAGGAAAATTGTCCGACTTCCCCTTTCTCCTGTTTAATTAAAATGGCACCTCTTTTCATGTGGGACAAGGAAGGGTTGTAGAGTTCTACAGAAAGTAGACCAGACAACCTGCAAACCTATTAACAACCTGGCTAGCATGTCATCAGCATCACCCCCTCAAAGATATTACTTCTCTCCTCTTAGCTCCTCCTCTTCATGACCTAACTAAAGCAATGACCTCAGAAAACACAGACATTTGTCTACATCAAATAGGCCTTGAGTATGCCTCCAAAACAACTCTTTCCCTTTAAATATATGAGGGTAGCTTTAGGGTGCTTCTTATGTTTGCAACTTGTCCACACCAACTGATATGCACCTGAATTTGTTCCATAACAGGAGGAAGAGTTAGAAGTTCTCAGGACACACTGGGATCACTTTGTTCTTCTCTGCCTTACACAGATCCACAGTGATCCCTTCACACCCCTTGGTGGTCACAGGATTCTAAGCCTGAGAAGGAGCATAAAGGACACCTGCTTCCCTATGGAAACCATCTGTCCTTGGACTTGGAGCCTCTGAAGGAAGGCAGCTGGGCCATGAGAATCTCCCTAGGTTTCCTGGCCAGTCCACTTCCCCTAGAGAATCAGACGAAGACTTCTTTTCTCCCTCCTTAAGAGAGTGTCCTGCCAGAAGAAACACTTTCTGGATCATTAGAGAAAGTTAGAGAGGTCATCTCTCTTGGCTTCATAAGGGTAGAGAAGCAGAAAAGAAACATGTCTTTTAAACTGTGCAACAGGTCGCTGCAAATGCAACGTAAGCTACAGAGGGAAACTTTTGTAGCTGAAAGGAAGTACTAAGAGATGAAAATTGTGCACAACTGGCTGAAATCCTTCAAAGGTACAAAGAATTTTTGCAGGACTATTTGTACTGGGTGGTGGGAACTAATGCCTTCTCCTTGACACATTCTTGTTAACCGGCTCCATTTCAACACATGGCCTCTTTTGGACAGCACGTAGGCAGACCCTTGACATCTGTGAGGACTGGTGATGTCCAGAGAGGTTCACAAATCCCTAAGCTTGTGAGTGTGGAAACATTTGTTCAAGCTCCTGGCTTTCTCTCAAACCACATGTTTCTGGTACAGTGCCTCACATCACAGGCTAAGCAACTTTTCAACTTGAACTGAAGTTCAATCTATCATGTTATGGTGACTTCTCTTTTTCCCACACATAAACCAGTTTTGATTAAAGAAAAAAAGAAACAAATACACTTTTTCAAAGTTCTTGTAAGGCCAGCAATGAATGAAGAGCTACAGGAACGTAAGGAACTGGGTGGTCAGTGGGCTCCCTACCTAAGGGAGTCCGTTTTGTATACCAGCTCCAGATTCAAAACGGGGCCTCTACCTGTAACAGATGGCTGTGTGTTATGGGCCTTCATGGTTGCTCATGAACAGTCTAAATGGAGAGGTTAGGTCTGGGAGTGCCACAGGCTTCCTTCCTGTCAACACTTCATTCTTGGGGCTCCAGACCACAGGTTCCACGGCACAGGTGAGAGCTCCCTTCCCAGTGAGCCACTGGGAAGAGGCAGGCACAGCAGGAGAACAGTGACAATGAAAGCAATTTTTTTCCTGAAGATTTGTATAATTCAATCCCATCTTGTATACCCTCTACATGTGGGAAATAATAAAGGATGTTTATAATTATGACCCTAGGTCTTCTGAAGAATCAAGGAAATATCGACCTCATATATGTATTGATGGTCTATCTTATCCTGCATACCAATCAGACTTGAGGCAACGTCTAATGAAAGATACATATAAAATATAATCTTGAAACTAAGAACAGAAGATCAAAAACTCAGTAGAGGAAGGGGGAAATAAGCTCAACAAAAAACTACACAGATATAATTATTGTGATTAAGTACTGCATTTAGTTCAGAGTTTCCTGGCAACAAAGGCAAAAAGAAAAAAAATCAACAAATTATTCTTCAGAAGAGAGATGCCCTCTCTTGGTAATAAATCTTGAAATAAACTCACAATGTAGGGCTTATGCCTACAAAAGAAATTCAATGACACAGTGGACCATGCCCTAATGATTTTTACAAAATAAGCAAAAAAATTCACATATAACCATTTCCCACATTGTCCCTTAATGACAGCTTAAATCAAATCACTAAAAATACAGAGTTGTAAATTTTACCTCAGGAAAAAAAGTAAAATATTAATCATTATCAAGTTAGCGGAGTGGTGATATAGGTGAAACAAAAATGGCAGAATGTTGATAATTGTTGAAACTGGGTTGAGGGTACATGGCGGTTCACTGCACTATTCTATTCATTTGTAAACATTTGAAAATTTCCACAAAACAAAACAAAACCATAGCTGAAAGCATTTGACAGCCAGGGGAGTTAAGCTAATGTGTTATCTAACAAAGACTATATTCTATTTGATAAAGTTTTAAGTTAAGCAGATATAATACTATACTCAAACTTTGAAAATTGATCAGCTGAGCTATGGAGCACTTGGCAATACTCAGAATCAGACCCAAAGCACTGTAGACATTTCTATATAAGTGTGCACATTCCCAGCTAATCATGGCGGCAGGTTATTGACCCACTTAAGACAACAAGCTACCAAGGAGTGGAGGGGAAAGCCAGATTCAGATACCTTCGCTGCAGTTTTTCAGGGCAAAGAAGTCCACTGCAGACAAGCTTCGGTTTCCACTCGAGATGTATTCCAGGGCCACTCGGAACGGGTTCTCTGGGCGCCCAATTCTTCCCTGCAGCACAGTCCAACTGGTTGCATTGGAAAGCAGAAGGGAAAAGCATAAAAAAACAGTGATGAGAAGCAGACCTAACCTGCAGAGAGGTCCTACCCCTGCACTGGCCCACATTCTTCATGCTGCACCAAGAGGTGGAACCCTTTTTCCTCTTTCTGATTGTGGGGAGGCTAACCCTGTGTGCTTACGTAAATACTGCCTTAGGACAAATTCTTAGAACCTGGGTCAAAGCGTATGTACATTTAAAACTCTGAGGATGGTGACTCTGACGGCAACACACACACATTTGTTTCTTTCTTGTCCAGCTAACTCAGAGACCCAATTCTTAAACCCACTCTAGCCACTGGTGTTCCTTTTGTCATACTTTTTAGGCAACTGCAGACCTTTGGACTACTTCAGTAGCTAGTCTTACAGGAAAAGAATATATATGCCTGAGAAAATCTGCCAGCAGAGTGAAGGAATCATCTTCAAAGCATTTATCAGTGTATTCATAATTATCTCTGGAAAGAATGCTTGGGTTTTGTAATTTTATCGGATTCCAAAGTCTCAGAACCCTCAGGTTTGCTATATAGCTACTTAAGGGAAGCTAGCAAGTGCTATTTATTTACTGAAGGAAAATTAAAGTGCACTGAAGCAAGTGTTTTGGGGCAAAAGTTACCTAAGATTGACGTGGACTCTGCAAAAAAGGTTCAAACAGAAGAAGACGGAAGCTGGTCAAACACTGAGCACTGCATCTATCTATAATCAAGGACACTGACACCGCTGGAGAATGGAGAATAAGCTAAATGAACATTTTTACACCTCACTCAGGCTATTAACCTCTTGGAGTAGCCTCCTGTCCCTGATTGGAACATCAAATTTACTTTCCAAAATTGATTCAGGGTTTTTTTTATGTATATAGTTATTTTGTCAATTTTGTGTGGAGAATGGAAATTACCTGGACTATTTTGTATTTTCTTTCCTTTTAAAGAAAAACAATTTTATTGAGGTGTAATTGATGTACAATAAATAAATCACATGTACAAAAGTGTACAATTTGATGAATTTTGACATTTGGATACACCCATGGACCCATCACAATGTTTCATAGTGTCTTACCACTAGGTTGGGCTTAGGTATGGCAGTACAAGTACTAAGGAACTTAGGGAAAGACTAGCTTTCTGTCTGAAAAACTTTTAAGCACCCTCCCAAACCCCAAGTATAAAAAAATATTAAAAATCCAGAAAAGTTGGTCAAGAAAAGTAAAAGTCACCCAGAAGCTCATCCAGAGACTACCATGGTGAACACCTCTGTGAACAGCCTTTTAGCTACAGTTTTACACAGATAAGGTCATACACACATAAGCTTGCTGTGACTGCACTTTGCCACTCAATAGTATGTCACAAGACAATAAATATAAATTACATGATCAGTTCAATGATTGCATTTTTAATGATTTGTGCATTTTTCCTGATTTTTCCTCTCATGCTGAGGCTAACCCTGTGTGCTTATGTAAATACTAACTTAGGACAAATTCTTAGAACCTGGGTCAAAGTGTACGTACATTTAAAACTCTGAGGATATTGTCAGTCCTCCAACAGTAAATCAGAAGGCCCATTTCTCCATTTGCTTATTTGCTTGTTAATACTGGATCCCATCAAATCTTTTTTTTTGGTCGCACTGCACAGCTTGCGGGATCTTAGTTCCCCCACCAGGGAGTGAACTGGGCCCTCGGCAGTGAAAGCAGAGTCCTAACCACTGGACAGCAAGGGAATTCCCAAGATCCTATTAAATCTTTTCCATCTGCTAACTTTTGGTAATGAAGGCGTCGCCTAAGGCAATCTATGGTCTTTCAGGTGGGTGCTCCTGGATGGGAGTCTTTTGTCTCCGGTCCCTGCCATGTTGCTGGGCATGCAGTGCACTCTGCTGAAGGCAGAAGGCATTTCTGTTCCCTTTCTGTGCTCTTCTGTAGTTGATTCAGATCACTGGAGCCAGTGCCTCAGCCATTTAATAAAAGTGTATTAAATGTATAGCTGATTCACTTTGTTATACAGCAGAAACTAACACACCATTGTAAAGCAATTATACTCCAATAAAGATGTTAAAAAAAAGTGTATTAAGTTTCCCCACAATAGATGCTGTAGAAGGGATTATTACTGTTGTAGTTTGTTCTCTGTGACTGTACCCAACAGGATTTCTATCCAAAATAAAACCGGTGCAATTGAATAAGGAAAAGGAGGCCTTCTGTTTAAATGTGTGACTGTCAAAGAAAAGAATTTTGAAAAGAAAATGGAAATGAGGGGTCCTTAAGGCAAAAAAACAAAGAGAGCAGAATTTTTCTTGCTCTTTTGAAAAATAAAGGACTCTTATTTTCGAGGAAATATGGTGATAAAAGGCATGACTATTCATATTCTTCCAAAATCGCAGCTCTCTGCTCTGAGGAATGATGGATTTTAATTCCAGGTACACAGTGGCCCTTGACAACAATTTCCATTTCTGTATTGGCACTAGCCCTCTGGAAAAATGTGTCAATTGTTTTAGGGATTAGTTTCTGAGTTCCCGATGCAATAACTTTTGTCTGAAATTCTCTGGCCTCCCATAGTTTCCTGCTGCAACTTTAATAACTTTCAGAGTAGTTGCCAAACATGATTTTATAACCAGGGAAGTTGGGACTGAAAAAGGGCAAGCTTAGACCTAGGCTCAGATTTATGTAAGAGACAGCAAAGCCCTGTAAAAAAAACCCAAGCTCTCTTTTCTCTCTGCCTCCATTTTCTTTGTTGACATCCCAGTGGTCATGAAACTTGCTCATTAGGGTCCTGTTTTCCTCTTTGGCTGGTGGCAACTCTACTTCTGCTTGCAAAGGGGAAGGTTATGTTCTAACCTAGAGCCTCCTAGAGACAAAAGCGCAGCTGTATCCATGTGCTGGGGATTTGTGGCCATCTCAGCACTGGTGCTTCAGTCAATCAATATGACAGTGAGGGGAGGCCATCTGGGCTTTGGGAAGCCAAAAGCACAGTATGGATGGCCTGTCACCATCCATTATCTTCCAGTTGTCTCTCTGGAGCTCTCCACTTCCAGTTCTGGCTCTGCCCACCATTTGCCTGATGACTTTGAACAAGGTAGTTTACTCTGAATGCCTGAAAGTTGGGATGTTTTCTGATCAAATTGTATTCTCAACCAGAGAAAGTGGCTCCAACTTTGTGTGAGTTTGCTGAGAAAAAAACTGACTACACATTTTTGCTGAGTGGTTACATCATAATGAATAAATCAGCGTCCACTGAAAAAGGCAGGAGGATTGGTCTGTGAATATCAAGGTCCATTTCTGATCTGGAGGCTGGAAGTAATATATTCAAAGGCCACCAAGTTGGGAGCTGAGTCCCAGATTCTGGTCCCGGATTTGCATGGGGTAAGGTAAGTATGGGACCTCCTTGGGTTATAGTTTCTTTATTAGCAAAATGCAGCTGTTGAATTAAAAGTTCTCCAAGGTGTCATACTGATCTTATGCCTATACTTTTCTAGCAAATTGCCTGAATTCTAGAGACAAAACACTTTACCAAAACCCTGAAAGCTTCAGTGGACCAATAATATTCTATAGAAGGTGGAAGAAGAATGATTAGGCAAAGAACCACAGACTTATTTCTCCAAAGAGACTCAGTTCCACCCCCTCAGAGAAATGGTGAGAGCTGCTCAGGGTCACACATTGGTTACCTACAGACCTAAGATTAAAATCAAATATATTATTTCTCCACAACTGCAAGAACAGGAGACAATGCGACCGATGGATCAGTCTGTATATTCAGTCACATTTCATATCACTAGAATCACAGAGATAAAGAAGGATATGTTGACATAGCATTGCTAGAGGAAATCACCAGTCTGGGTTTTGAGGATAGACAGGTCAGACAGTGAAATACATTGTCAGAAAATGCACACACAAAACAAAACAAAAAATCATAAGAAGATCTGACGTGAAAACAAAAAGAATCTAAGGTTCCCACTGCTCCATACCAGGTTAGTCTCTACACGTTTAAAGGAAACTGTCTGGCACTTCTGATGTGAGGCAAGCTGCTGATGAGATTGAAGGGTTGGCAGCGTGTCTCAAAAGGACGAAGGCACCAAGTTATTGTAAGTCCAGAATGCAGGGTCACTTTTTGACAGCACTTGAGGGCCATGGATGTCAGTTGACAAAACAGAGGAATGTGTATTACTTCCCTGCTATGTGATATTCCAATAGGCATGATGTTGACGTAGGGCTGGCTTACAAAAGTGAGCCCTCAAACACACATGCCAGTCAATGAAATGCCTTTCTGAGATAGTTTTAGCTGCTACAGTATCAGGATGCCTACATTCAGTTCTCAGCTCCGCCGTCTACTAAGTGACCTTAGGCAAATGATGTAATTTCTCTGATCTCCTGTTTCCTTATTTTTAAGGTGGAAGTCATAATGATTAGCTTGCTGGATTGCTGTGTGGATTTGTGAGAAGGATATACACAAAGGAATACCCTTATTGGGGCCTCAATAAGCAGGAGCTCTTCTTACAGAAGACCAGAGTTTTTTTCTTGGAAGGGCACTGGTCCATGAAATTATCTGCATCTCAATTAATTTACAAGATTCAAGTGGGAGAGGAATGTAAGTAAAAGAAGGTAAGAAAGGCAAGAGCAATTTATGAATAGCAGCCACCTTTTGTTTAAATCAGGAAAAATTTTTAGTTAAAAGAAATTATGTTGAAACACTCCTACAACAAAATATATTAGCATTGGACTATGACAGCAGATCAACCTTCTGCCCAGAACTCTCTAAAGGCCCCCATCTCACTTTGGAGTAAAATCCTCTTATTTATCTTTGCATCTTTCTGTAGCATGTGAAAAGATGCCTTGTGTCTAGATCTTGGTTTGAATTTGTTGAATTGAATTCCATTTCTCAGGTATTTACTGGTGCATCATTGCACACTAGATAACGTATTAAATGCTCTGGGGATCCTTAGAGTTTAGGATTTAGCTGTGTACTCAAGGAGCTTACAGACTAGTGAGAAAGAGTAAAAGTATGTACCGAATTTTAGAGTGAATGGCAGTATAGAGGAGCTGAATGAGTGGAATAAGCACTACATACTATTGAATCACAGAGGGCAAAATGATGTCTCACGTCCAGTGATCAGGAGAGGTGTAACTTGAGGACGGGTTATGAGGAAGGGGCAGGTGTTTGGGAAAAGGGCAATGCAGGAAGAGGGGCTGGTATGAGCACATGAGCAGAGCCCATACAGACTGTGTATTCAGAAAACAGGGTGGTCCTGTCTGGTGGGAGTCAATGTTTTTCACTTTTATAGGAAGGAGGTCCTCTGTGTCTTGCCATGCTCCCCGACTCCCTGCCCCCCCCAACTCCACCTGCTTAAAGCCAGGGTGATGGATCATTCATCATTGTGTCTCCAGTGCCTGATACGTTGTAGACACTCGACAAATATTTGTTGAACAAGAGAACAAACGCATGAACAGATTTCTGTTAAATCAGACAAGATTCTGACGTTCTGGGCCAAAATTTTATGGCAGTGGAGTTGAGTTAATCTGAAAGTTCAAGTCAATTCATTATGGTTCGCTGTCATCCATTCAAGTGATAATGATGCCTTCCCTGTTAGGAGGAACCTAGGGACTGGGGAGTTTGCGGGGGTTGAAGGAAGTTTTGGGATTGATTCATTGTATAGCTCTTGACTCCTCATTTGCCCACAGGCTCCATCTTTAAAGGGGCAGGGCCATGGGAAACCATCAAACTAGCTCCTGTCCAAGGACTTAGAACCCAAATAAGGAATCAGAGAGTTATAGTAATTGAGACATGGAGGGGACCTGAGTGCTCAACTAGGAGAGGTCCCACCTCATGCGTGATCATTCTCTACAACACAGGTCAGCCTTGAACGCAGCAATATGAATGTTTTTTAAATAGATCTTTATTGGAGTATAATTGCTTCAAAATACCATGTTAGTTTCTGTTGCACAACAAAGCGAATCAGTCATATGCATACACATGTCCCCATATCTCCCTCCCATCCTCCCTAATCCACCCCTCTGGTCATTGCAAAGCACCGAGCCGATCTCCCTGTGCTACGCTGCTGCTTCCCACCAGCTATAACTGTTTTACATTCGGTCGTGTATATATGTCGATGACACTCTCACTTCGCCCCAGCTTCCCCCTCCCACCCCGTGTCCTCAAGTCCATTCTCTATGTCTACGCCTTTATTCCTGCCCTGTAACTAAGTTCATCAGTACCATTTTTTTTTTAAGATTCGATATGCATATGTTAACATACAGTATTTGTTTTCCTCTTTCTGACTTACTTCACTCTGTATGACAGGCTCTGGGTGCATCCACCTCACTACAAATAACTCAATTTCGTTTCTTTATATGGCTGAGTAATATTCCACTGTATATATGTGCCACATCTTCTTTATCCATTCATCTGTCGATGGACATTTAGGTTGGTTCCATGTCCTGGCTATTGTAAATAGTGCTGCAGTGAACATTGTGGTAACATGTCTCTTGATGAATTATGGTTTTCTCAGGGTATATGACCAGTAGTGGGATTGCTGGGTCATATGGTAGTTCTATTTTCAGTTTTTTAAGGAACCTCCATACTATTTTCCATAGTGGTTGTATCAATTTACATTCCCACCAACACTGTAGCGGGGTTCTCTTTTCACCACACCCTTTCCAGCATTTACTGTTTCTAGCTTTTTTGATAATGGCCATTCTGAACAGCGTGAGGTGATATCTCACTGTAGTTTTTTAAATAAATAAATTTATTTATTTATTTATTTATTTTGGGGTGTGTTGGGTCTTCGTTTCTGTGTGAGGGCTTTCTCTAGTTGTGGCGAGCGGCGGCCACTCTTCATCGTGGTGTGCGTGCCTCTCACTGTTGTGGCCTCTCCTGTTGCGGAGCACAGGCTCCGGATGTGCAGGCTCAGCGGCCATGGCTCATGGGCCTAGCCACTCTGCGGCATGTGGGATCTTCCTGGATTGGGGTACGAACCCGTGTCCCCTGCATTGGCAGGCGGACTCTCAACCACTGTGCCGCCAGGGAACCCCTCTCTAGGTGTTTTAAATGAGGGTTAGATTGTTTATTTGAGATTTTTCTTGTTTCCTGAGGTGAGATTGAATCGCTATAAATTTCCCTCTTAGAACTGCTTTTGCTGCATCCCATAGGTTTTGGGTCATTGTGTTTTCATTGTCATTTGTTTCTGGTATTTTTTAATTATTTCTTTGATTTCTTCAGTGATCTCTTGGTTATTTAGTAGCGCACTGTTTAGCCTCCATGTATTTGTGTTTTTTACAGTTTTTTTCCTGTAATTGATTTCCAATCTCATAGCTTTGTGGTCAGAAAATATGCTTGATACGATTTCAATTTACTTAAATTTTCTGAGGCTTGATTCATGATCCAAGACGTGATCTATCCTGGAGAATGTTCCATGTGCACTTGAGAAGAAAGTGTATTCTGCCACTTTTGGGTGGAATGTTCTATAAATATCAGTTAGATCTATCTGGTCTATTGTGTCATTTAAAGCTTGTGCTTCCTCATTTATTTTCTGTTTAGATGATCTGTCCATTGGTGTAAGTGGGATGTTAACGTCCCCTACTATTATTGTGTTACTGTCGATTTCTCCTTTCATGGTTGTCAGCATTTGCTTTATGTATCGAGGTGCTCCATGTTGGGTGCGTAAACATTTATAATTGTTATATCTTCTTCTTGGATGAGCCTTTGATCATTATGTAGTGTCCCTCCTTATCTCTTGTAACAGTCTTTATTTTAGTCTATTTTATCTGATATGACTATTGCTACTTCCGCTTTCTTTTGATTTCCATTTGTATGGAATATCTTTTTCCATCCCTTCACTTTCAGTCTGTATGTGTCCCTAGTCTGAAGTGGGTCTCTTGTAGACAGCATATATATGGGTCTTGTTTTTTTTTTTTTTTACATCTTTATTGGAGTATAATTGCTTTACAACAGTGTGTTAGTTTCTGCTTTATAACAAAGTGAATCAGTTATACATATACATAGGTTCCCATATCTCTTCCCTCTTGCATCTCCCTCCCTCCCACCCTCCCTATCCCACCCCTCTAGGTGGTCACAAAGCACCGAGCTGATCTCCCTGTGCTATGTGGCTGCTTCCCACTAGCTATCTATTTTACTTTTGGTAGTGTATATATGTCCATGCCACTCTCTCGCTTTGTCACAGCTTACCCTTCCCCCTCCCCATATCCTCAAGTCCATTCTCTTGTATCCATTCAGCCAGTCTGTCTTTTGGTTGTGGCATTTCATCCATTTACATTCAAGGTTATTATCGATATGTATGTTCCTATTACCATTTTCTTAATTGTTTTGGGTTTGTTTTTGTGGGTGTTTTTCTTTTCTTGTATTTCCTGCCCTGAGAAGTTTCTTTAGCATTTGTTGTAAAGCTGATTTGGTGGTGCTGAATTCTCTTAGCTTTTGCTTGTTTGAAAAGCTTTTGACTTCTCCACCAAATCTGAATGAGGTCCTTGCTGGGTAGAGTAATCTTGGTTGTAGGTTTTTCTCTTTCATCACTTTAAGTATATCCTGCCACTCCCTTCTGGCCTGCAGCCTGTCTGCTGAAAAATCAGCTGATAACCTTATGGGGATTCCTTTGTATGTTACTTTTTGTTTTTCCCTTGCTGCTTTTAATATTTTTTCTTTGAATTTAATTTTTGTTAGTTTGATTAATGTGTCTTGGTGTGTTTTTCCTACGTTTGATCCTGTATGGGACTCTCTGTGTTTCCTGGACTTCGGTGACTATTTCCTTTCCCATGTTAGGGAATTTTTTGACTATAAACTCTTCAAATATTTTCTCAGACTCTTTCTTTTTTTCTTCTTCTTCTGGGATCCTTATAATTTGAATGTTGGTGCATTTAGTGTCCCAGAGGTCTCTGAGATTGTCTTCAATTCTTTTCATTCTTTTTGCTTTATTCTGCTCCTCGGCAGTTATTTCTACCATTTTGTCTTACAGCTCACTTATTCGTTCTTCTGCCTCAGTTATTCTGCTGTTGATTCCTTCTAGTGTATTTTTCATTTCAGTTATTGTGCTGTTCATCTCTGTTTGTTTGTTCTTTAGTTCTTCTAGATCTTTGTTAAACATTTCTTGTATTTTCTCAATCTGTGCTTCCATTCTATTTCTGAGATTCTGGATCATGTTTACTATCATTACTCTGAATTCTTTTTCAGGTAGATTGCCTAGTTCCTCTTCATTTATTTGGTCTTGTAGGTTTTTACCTTGCTCCTTCATCTGTGACATAGTTTTTTGCCACCTCATTTCTTTCTTTCTTTTTTTTTTTTTAAATGAGTGGGATTTTGTTCCTGTTTTACTGGTTGTTTGGCCTAAGGCTTCCAACACTGGAGTTTGTAGGCTATTGGGTAGAGAGAGCTGGGTCTTGGTGCTGAGATGAGGACCTCTGTGAGACCTCACTCTAATGAATATTCCCTCGGGTCTGAGATTCTCTGTTAGTCCAGTGGTTCAGACTCGGAGCTTCCACCACAGGAGCTTCTGCCTGACCCTGGGCTCGTGAACCAAGATCCCGCAAGCCACATGGGGTGGCAAAAAAAAAAAAAAAAAGAACAATAACGAAGTAAAAAATAAAATTAGACTAGGGAAATTACAGATATGTTAGAAAGAATGTAAAAATAAAAATATAGATGAATCAACAGCCAGAAGGTACATTAGTACCACAATAGTAAAAAAGAGGAGGAGGGGAAAAAAAAGTGAGGGGGAATGCCTTGGCTGTGGAGGGTGGGGCCTAAGCAAGGGTGAGGTTTGGGCAGTGGGTGGGGCCAATGCTCAGGACCCACAGGGCTGGAAAAGGCCCTGGGAGCTGTGGGGGGTGGAGCTTAGGCTCAAGGAACAGAAGGGGCCCATGTGTGCCCCCCAACCCTCGTCTCAGAGGGCAGGGGACCTGACCTGGGATCCCAGCAGGCTTCCTGGGCTTGAGTGGGTGGGGCAAATGCCCTCCTCTTCTCTCCTGCTCCTCAGATCTGGGGTCCGGGAGGGCCCTTCCTGCCTGCCTCTCCTGTTCTCCCCTCGGCCTCCTTCCTATGCCCGCAAAGACCCACGTGGCCTGGAGGGGGGTTTGTAGGGCAGGGTACTGGCCTGGGAGCTCAGCAGGCTCCCAGGGCCCCAGTGGGCCAGGCGATCGCCCTCCGCTCCTCTCCCACTCTTCCTGGAGAGTCCCTCCCGCCTGCCTCTCCTGATCTCTCCAGCCTCAGGGGCGCAGATCCTGTCTGGCCTCCACTTCTCCTCCCCCCTCAGTCCCCCTACATCCTACTGGTTCACTCTGAGGTTCCTCCCATCTCCTTGGGTGTCAGGGTTCCTGACCAGCGGCCGCAAGTGCCCTAGTTGTGGGGAGACGCTAACTCCACATATTCCCACACTGCCATCTTTAGCAATATGAATATTAACAAGAGCAACAATTCCAGTGATAATAATAACAGCACTAATAATGTGATCAACAGCAACAGGTAACATTGATGGCCTACTGTATGCTCTGCTCTTCCTGTTGAATTTTAAACCCAGCATCATGTGACTCCGTAGTCCCTATGAACACCCCCTTAAACTGTCTCTTTTAAGCTTCTTGAGGTTAGAAACCATGTCCTCCTGAGCCTTTGTTTCAACTTCTGGCCCTGGCGAACACGGTTGCGGATCTGAAGCTAAAAGATGTGGTCACTCTCACGTCTGTAGTGGCTATAGTGGACAAGTCATTCAGGTGGCGACTAACCCCACGCTGAGATAGCCAAGCTCATGGGTTAAGTTGAGGATGATGGAAACCACACAAATTAGACAGCCAGCAACGTCTTTTTCACATGGAGCTCAGTCATATGATTATTATTATTACCAAGCATAACACTGTCAAGACTCAGGCCTCATAGCTGACATTACTCCACATGTCCCTTTGCTAAGACTCTCTCTTGACAAGAGGCTGTACGTGGGTGTGAAGAGTCATTAGAAATAAGGAACAGAGCCTGTGGGAGCTTGTCTAGATCAATTAAAAAAAAAAGTTAATTGCACTTCGCTCCCTAATCGTATCCTAAAGGAAAAAAACACACATAACTTTCAAGGTTTTTTAAAAATAGACCTTGTAGTAATTCTGCAGCAAATATAAACCATTCAGCACTACTTTTTATTGTTTCCATTAAATCAGCCTGCTTTTAAAGCATTTTTATGGGGGAGAGCAGGAGTAAAAAATGCCAGATCAATGTAAATTTTACTGTAGAGTCCTTTGTTGCTAGTTAATTTTCTGCAATAATAATAACACTTGGCATGTGGTGTGGGGTCTTTTACCCAAGTAGCCCTGGCTTTGTTATTCCTTGTCCTTCAAAATTTCCCAGAAGTTAGATGCATGTGTCCTGGAGAGGACTGGATCTGGATGGAAACTAGGTTTCAGGTTGATTCAGGATGTGGTTCCCACGAGCCTGTGGTGGAAAAGAGTTGCCCTGAGGCTGAGGGTGGCCTCTGGCTCTGCTGGAGGGGAGCTGTGGGAGCAGAGGGGTGCTGAGACAAGGTTGGGCTCCCTGGGGCCACAGTGGACTCTACTGCGACCTTAGCACTGGCAGCTGGAAAGCAGTTTTGATTTCTATCAGAGATACTGTATGGGTGACAGGCATCCAGAAGGTGGCCCAGCTTTCCTGAAGTGGGGGCCAAGAAAATGTTCCCAAACTGTGTTTCCCCTAATTCTTCTGTTATGCTTTTGAGCAAAGAAAAAAACTGAATGGTTTTGGGCTCTTTTTGCTGGCCTCTCTTTAGCGTCTTCTAATTTTACCTCCTCCCTCCTTCCCTCCTCCCTTCCTTCTTTCCCTCCTTCCTTCCTTCCCTCCTTCCTTCCTTCCCTCCTTTCGTCCTTCCCTCCTTCCTTCCCTCCTTCCTTCCTTCCCTCCTTCCTTCCCTCCTTCCTTCCCTCCTTCCTTCCTTCCCTTCCTTCCTTCCCTCCTTCCTTCCTTCCCCCCCTCCTTCCTTCCCTCCTTCCTTCCTTCCTTCCTTCCTTCCTCCTTCACTCCCTCCCTTCCCTTTTTCTTTCCTTCCTTCAGGAGAAATATATTAATTAAGAGTGGAAACTTTGGAGGCAGACTTCCAGTTTTATAATCTCAATTCTGCCTCTTACTGGCTGTGACCTCTGGCCAGCTACCTACCTAACCTCTCTGTGCCCAGTTCCATCATTAAGAAGTGGGGATAATAATAGAGCCTTATAGGGGTGTGGTGAAGACCATGTGGGTTAAAACATGTACAGTACTTAGCTGACACTCAGTAAGCATTAGCTAATACTGTTATTATTATGTTAGTGTTTCTTTTCTCTGCTACACCCACTACAGCTGATAACCTTACAAGGAATGACTTTACAAGAAGGTGAAACAGGAGACTGACCATGTGTGACAGGATTTCAGGGATTCGGGGAGAGCCTCCCACTCCAGAACACCAAAACTTTTGGGATTCCTTCCAGTCTCCCATGTGGAGCTGAAGAGACAAATGCACAAATGCAGATACCCCAGGGAACATTGTGCCAGGCACTCGATATACATTTCATTTATTTGTGTGTGTGTGTGTTTATTCATTCCAGAAAGGATTTAAGGCAGCTATTTTACTTTATCTCATTTAATTTTCACAATAGATGCATGAAACAGGTATTGTCATCCCTATTTTATAAGAGAGAAAATTGAGGCTCAGAGAACTTATAAACTTGCCCATGTAGTAAATGGTAAGAGACAATATGAACCGAAGACGATTTATCTTCAAAAGTGTTGCACTTTCTACTATATTGCACATGCGTGTAAATTTATGTTAAATGTAAATAGCTAGTTTTATAGAAGAGCTTTTTAGTGGGTTGGGGGTGGCTAGTATTTGAAGAATAGCAGTGCTCAGAAAAGGCATTCTCCAAGAAATATTTTGGCTTCTCCCAGTGCTGCCCCAGGCTGTCTTATTCCTTCTCTCCTCTAGTTCCACATTGTCATAACCAGGCTGGAATACATGGGTTTGTGGGAGGGAGGCAGATATCCACCCTGGTCCCTGGCTGAGAGTTTTTTCCTACATTCTATATAGCAGGCCACGAAGAGGAGACTGAGAGTCGACCTCTGCAGACCTCGCCCCTAAACCACTGGGGGTGGGGTGGAGGGGAGTAGACTGATTATAGCCACAGTTATAAGAAAAAATGTTAGTAGAAGAAATGTTCTTAAATGACCTCCTGGTGACCAATTTGCTTGCTGGATTAGCATAATCTCTACGTTCTATTTTCAGTGGAACACCCTTGCTCTGAATGTTTAAGGTTACTCTGTAGTACTTTCCACCCCTATCACTTGAGCTACTTTAGCTATTCCCAATTCTGTTTATGCCAATTGTACTCATTTAGTTGATACAACATGAGCAAGAAAAATTGGAATTACTTTGTGAAGACTAGTAGAGGTAAGTCACTAAAAATAATTGCTGTTTAACTAGATGTGAATGGGGCAACAGAAAAGATCAAGAGAAAAAAACCTTAAGAATCCTAAAACCTTCAGATTGTTTCACGAGTGTTCTAAAATTATTTCCATCTTAGAGAAATTGAAACTGAAAATCGTGGCTGTGGTGTCATGGTGTCATGAATGTGACTTACATGGAAAGACAGTGCAAAACTCCCAATCAACAGGGCCACACTGGAAGCAAAGGTCTTGGCCCTACAGCAAGAGACTGGTGAATTAGCATATGCTTAGAAATTGCAAATTAAAATAAAATGTTTAAGGGTGTAAGTTGATTCTCAAGCAACTATTGGTTTTCAGCTTATTGTCCAAGAACACTTCTTTGCTCTAGTTTGTATTTAAAAATACCTAGAGGGCTTCCCTGGTGGCTCAGTGGTTAAGAATCCGCCTGACAATGCAGGGGACATGGGTTCGAGCCCTGGTGTGGAAAGATCCCACATGCTGCGGAGCAACTAAGCCCGTGCGCCACAACTACTGAGCCTGTGCTCTAGAGCCTGTGAGCCACAACTACTGAAGCCTGCATGCCTAGAGCCTGTGCTCTGAAACAAGAGAAGCCACCACAGTGAGAAGCCCACACGCCGCAACAAGTAGCCCCCGCTCACCACAACTAGAGAAAGCCCGCGTGCAGCAACAAAGACCCAATGCAGCTAAAATAAATAAATAAATAAAATAAAAAAAAAAATACACAGAGGATTCACTAGTGGTTTTCTTTTTTTTAAAGAAGGGAGCACTGGTTACGTAGGCAAAAAATCAAGTGAGAGAAAACTTCTTCAAGTCAGAAGTAGTGAGCCTGAGAGTCCTGAGGCCCCCTTCCATTTCTCTGAATTTTGGATTAGGTCCCATGCCAGTCACTATCTCCTCCAGCATCCCATAAGCCTCCCCCACTGGGGGCTGTGTGGAGGGACCAGCTGGATTCTGGGCCGGGGAAGTGAGAAGGGAGAGGGTTTGGTTGGTACCAGCATTCCAGGAATCATTTAAAATTATGGAAGAGAGCCCAGGAGGGGATCCCAGCAGGGTTCCCCATTCCACAGACTTATCAGACAGTCTCTCTGGCAGGGTGGGTGGTGGATTTTCTCTGAGTAGAGGCTCAGGTGATCATTTTGCCCATGGAACTTTTTCTGTATGGAGATTTGGGCACATCACCCACCAGCAGCCAGTGCGAGTCTGAAATCTGTTTTCCTAACTTTCTCTTCCTTCCAATAAAATTTTAGCACCATCTGTTCTTTTCAAATACAATCATTTCTTTCAAGCCAACTCAATGCAGTTAGTTCTTTTGTTTTTGTTTTTTTAAAATACATCCTCCCCAGAGCCAGGTAAAGAAAATAAAGAAAACATTGAAACCTGAAATGTGGTCATTTTCTGGAGGATCCCTCCTTTGGCCCAGTCTGCCTCCAGCTTGAACCCTGAGTCCTGAGTGGGGCAGGGGTTGGAGCTTTAAACCTGTGTCCCCGCCTCAAGGCCCAGGAATTGAGCGCAGGCAAGCTGTCCTCCTTGCCTGTGCTCAAATGAGAGCCAGTCTCCCACCTCGCTCCCTAGAGAACCAGCCTAAATGCCATTTAACGCATTAATGTATTGATTCATTCAGTGTGAACTCAAGCCTCTGTGCCAAGAAAAATGCTGATGCCCAATCCCAGAGAAGGCTCCATTTCAGTCATAAATCTCTGGCCAGGTCAGGCCACTGTGCTGAAACCATATACGGTAGAGTAGACCTGGCCATAAACTGTGGCCCTGTAAGCAAATTCTGGGGCTGGGATAGTGGTCAGCTGGAACAGGATGGAGGGCCCTGGCCAGGTGGGGTCAGGACAGCCCACAGGTGTGTCCCCACTAAAGATGATCCCCCATTTCACACTCTGCTCCTGTATTGCCCCTTTGCTGGGTGGCCATCCAGGGGCATGGAGGCAATTGCCAGAGGCATTGATGGACCATATCCCGAGCCCCCTGGCACAGAGAGGCTCAGTGGCCCTGCTAGAGCCTAAACTGTACTGTGGCATGTATAGTAGATGACGTTATTGTGGGGTTGAAAGATGTAAATCTGGCATGAATCTTGGAAACCTTGGAAATCACCATGTTCAATCTTGTCACGTGGCAGAGAAGGACTGAGGCCTGAACTATCCTCCTCTACTCTGTAGACACAGGAGGGTTCTATTCTATACACTGTGTCTGGAATAATTTCTTTAAAACTCAAGCATGACCATGCTCTCCATTGCCCTCAAGACTGGCCTCTGGTTCCCCGGATATGGCAGGGCTCTTTCCTGCCCCTGTGTGTGTGCTCAGGGGGTTCCCTGTACCCAGCATCCCTTTTCTATGTTTTCTCTACTGGGCTGTTCTTCATTGATTAAGGAATCCATCTTCCAGGTTGGACCGAATGACTGGTACAGGGGAGCAAGGGCAAGACGTGCCTGACTCTCCCTGAGGCATTTGTAGAAAAGCTTCTTGAAGGAAGTGACATTTGTTATTTTTGGCTGGTCTACTCTGGTCCTAGAAGGGATGTTTAGAAATGGTGGTGTTTTGTGTTGAATTGTGTCGCTCCAAAAAGCTATGTTGAAGTCCTAACCCCCAGTGCCTCAGAATGTGACCTTATTTGGAAATAGAGTCTTTAGAAAGGTAATCAATTTCAAATGAGGTCATCAGGGTGGGCCCTAATCCAATATGACCATGTTCTTATAATAAGGGGATTATGATAAGGGGAAATTTGGACACAGAGACAGACACACACACACGGAGAATGCCACATGAAGATGAAGGCAGAGGTTTGGGGTGATGCATCTACAAGTCAAGGAATTCCAAAGATTGCCAACAAACCACCAGAAACTAGGAGAGGGGTGTGGAGCAGATTCTCCCTCACAGCCCTCAGAAGGAAGCAACCCTGGTGCCACCCTGAGCTTGGACTTCCGAAACTATGAGACAATTAAGGTTTGTTGTTTAAGCCACCCAGTTTGTTATAGTTTGTTCTTCCTTATGGTAGCCCTAGCAAACCAATATAGGTGGATAGTTCAAAATCATCCCCACCAGAATGTAAGCTGATAACAGCCACTATGGAAAACAGTATGGAGGTTCCTCAAAAAACTAAGAATAGGGGCTTCCCTGGTGGCACAGTGGTTGAGAGTCCGCCTGCCGATGCAGGGGACGCAGGTTCGTGCCCCGGTCTGGGAAGATCCCACATGCCACGGAGCGGCTAGGCTGGTGAGCCATGGCCGCTGAGCCTGCGCGTCCGGAGTCTGTGCTCCGCAACGGGAGAGGCCACAACAGTGAGAGGCCCACGTACCGCAAAACAAAAAAACAAAAAAAACTAAGAATAGAATTACCATATGATCCAGCAATCCCACACCTGGGCATATATCCAGACAAAATTATAATCCAGAAAGATATATGCAACCCTGTGTTCATAGCAGCACTACTGACAATAGTCAAGACATGGAAGCAACTTAAATGTCCATTGACAGATGAATGGATAAAGAAGATGTGGTACATATATACAATGGAATATTACTCAGCCATAAAAAAAGAAATAATGCCATTTGCAGCAATACAGATGGACCTAGAGATTATCCTACTAAGTGAAGTAAGTCAGAAAGAGAAAAACAAATACCATATGATATCACTTATATGTGGAATCTAGAGTATGACACAAATGAACCTATCTACGAAACAGAAACAGACTCACGGACATAGAGGACAGACTTGTGGTTGCCAAGGGGGAGGAGGTTGGGGGAGGGATGGACTGGGAGGTTGGGGTTAGCAGATGTAAGCTATTATATATGGAATGGATAAACAACAAGGTCCTACTGTATAGCACAGGGAACTATACTCAGTATCTTATGATAAACCATAACGGAAAAGAAAAAAAAAATCCCCCCCCCGCAAGTGGAGAAACAAACTTTACAATATTTTTACCAACGGTGGATGATGAGTGGCATCATCCCTCTATCTGACAACCCGTGCCATGGACAGGCAGCCCACAGGCTACTGGGAAAAGAGTTCATTTCTCACAGAGGAGCCCCATTTTCCTCGGGGCCAGAAAGAACGCCAGGCACTTTCCTACACATTGACCTCAGGCTCCCAGATGAACAGTATCGCCTTCGCCTCGGGGAGGCCCCACTTTAGAATGATACTAGAAAGTGCTGGCTAATAACCCAGGAGCCACGGGCCCATTAGATTCGCCTGGGTAATGCTCATACCTTTAAGCCATGCTTGAAGAAACGAATGGAATTTGAACTTCAGGATTCTACTGTGTTAGCCATGTGGGAGCTCTCTAGAACGTGGCAGATGGAACCACTTGAGGGGCCCTGAGATTGTGCCCATGGTACGTTTATCCGGGAGCCAATTTCTGGGCTGAACTTTCCACCACCAGGTCTCACACGCCAGGAAAGGGTCAGCTCAAAAGAGTGACCTGGGACTTGGCAAGGATGCGCTAGAAGCAGGGCACTTGCGAAGCAGAGCCAGCAAGACGTGGGCTGGGGTTGGGGGTTGGCAGGAGTCCCTGGGCGCAGGTTACGCTTTCCTCCCCCGCCCTCAAGTCATCTCGGACTGTGAATATTTATAATAAGAAAGCCTTGAACACTCAGAATCTTTTGACATTGGCCCTGGCCCTATATACTGGAAACTGCAATGTTCTGGAAAGGGCAGGCTCCCTGTTCCCCCTTCAGTGGTCTATTTAATCAACAAGGGCTTGGGGAACACTCACCTATAAGACAGGAATAGCCCATCTTCCTTTACCTGCCTCCCAAGAGATGTATGCCTCTCAGAGTGCCTTAGGAAGGACTGCCTGGGTGTCTACTGCATTACAAAGGTCACCATAGCCACTGGTTAGGCTGAAATGCAGTTTTGTTAAAACCAAGGCAAGGAGAGACCTCCAAAGAGTCAAAACAACTGACTCCTGGGGGTGAGGTTGTAAGACCCACCTTTTTGCTCAGGCCTTTTACTGATAGATCATGGAAGCTGGAGCCTATCCAATGGCTTGGCATGTTTCTCGTGAAGCCCAGAGGGCAAGCAGAGTCCTCTTCCCCTCCCCAGTAAGGCATCCTCAAAGGACAGAGGACTGCAGGAGCACACGGTGACAAAGGCTGGGCAAAGTCCAGCACAGGAGCTCCTGGCTAGTGTGAGCGCTGTGGGTGTTTCCAAAGCTCTGCTGACGGCTTGCAGCAGGTTCAGAGACATCATTCAAAACAGCCCTGAGCCTCTGGTTCAAGGGGCTGGTTGCCTCTGCACCGAGCAGGTGGCAGACACTCATCTCTGGCTCTTCATGCTCACAGAGCAGGGGCTGGGTAGCAGGCGCTACCCTGAAGGATGTGGAAGGGATCTGTGTCCTGCTAGCATCTCTGCCTTTGGAAACCCGCCAGTGGTGTCATCCAGCAATGATGGTAATACTTGCTATATTGTTATTAGATTATTATAACGGTTATAATGCCGACCACTCTTGGACAAAAAGGAACTCTACACAGCCATCTCATTGAATACTCTTAGGGGCTGTGAGAGGTAGGATTTGGTGCCCCATTGTACAGATGAGAAAACTGAGATTCCAGCAGGCAAATTATCTTGCTCTCGATTTAGGAAGCAACATTTCATAAGCTGAGGTTCAAACTCTGGCCTGTCAAACTTGAAGTCCGTGGATGTCTCTCTGTGCCTTGGCTTCCCACAGAAACAGGATGTAGCCTGGGCTGCTGTAGGAGATGGGGAGGCTGGCCTCAGACACTCAGAGATCCCACATCTTCAGAGCTGAGAGGTATCCCAGAGATGGCTGAGATAGTTTCTTGAGGGCCCACTGCATGCAGAGCACAGAACTTACTGCATGTATCAGATCTAGACCAGAGATGGGCTCAGGGTAAAGATGGACCCCCAGTCCAGAATCCTCAGGTTCACAGGGTGAGTGCTTCTTGGGACAGCCGTGGGACCACTGCCTCAGCACACTGGCTCCCATCTGAGTGGCTCCATGTTTCCACACACACCTTCTCACCTGATACTTACAGCCCCCCTGGGGGACAAGAACACAGGTGCTCTTATCCGCTGTCCCACAGCCAGGTAGAGTGGAATAAAGGGTTACAGGGCTTGCTCAAAGGACTACATAGAAGTGCCAGAGCTTGGTCTCGTGATTGCCAGGCTGGTGCTGTCTTCTCCAGCCCCTGAAGATTCCAGAAACAGGAGGGCCTCGGCATGTGGGGATTGGCTACCATGATGTCTGCCTGACATTGGAACGTGTGGAGCCTCGCTAATGATGTTCTGTTTCTAGAGCCATCCCTTGGCGGGGGCATGAAAAGCATGTGGGTAGGGAGTGGCCTGGGAAAAATCTGAGTTGGGAGCCTCTTCTTTCCCTGGCATTTTTACATGGATGAAAATAAATATCAGTTCTTATGGGACAGGGATAATATACAACTCTTCCCACTTTACAGATGAGAAAACTGAGGCATGAAAAGCAGAAGGAAATGGAACCCAGTTTTTTAAATAGAAAAAGATCACAGACGCTAGAAACTTAGGGCCAGTATCTGACACCTAATCCTCGTTGCCTCTTACTGAACTGAGTAAAGGTAACTGGGGCCCTTTAGTCCTCACCTATGACTTGGCTCTGTTTGTGGTTTGTGGGCAGGTGCCTTGGGTGGACCAGGGGCTAAAGTCCCGTATTGAATTAAAGTATATGTCACTGTATCCTTTAGTATCAAGTACATCATCTAATTTAAAAGATCTTATTACTTATTTTCCTTTATTATAAAAGTCTTTAGAGCATGCACACATACTCCTGTCAATCTGATATCAAATATTAGTAGAATTTAATATCTTATTTTTAGATGAGTAATACATATAAGTTGCTACGTTAATAGTACCCCCAATGAATCATTTTGCCCATGGGGTGACTACACTCTGTATGGAGATGCCCCTTAGTCCATTGCCTTGTTAGATCAATACTCTTGAGTGATGAAGGCTCTTCGTGCTTTGGTCCAGTCCACTAATTGTCTTCTCACAGGTTGTGCCAGCCAGTGCAGAAAATCCCTCTGCAGCCTGTAAAGGGCTGCTGACAGAGGGCCTGGGGTACCTCCTCGCCAAGGTCGGGGAATCTCATTCCCTCTTGGCTGCCTTCACCCAAGGTCAGGACTTGGAGCATCAGTGTATGAGGCCCTGAGTCCTGGGTTTTCTCTTTTCCTCCCAAGCCTCTTTGGTGAATTCCCCTTTTCCCAGTCTGAGCTCTGTCCCCCACCCAGCCCACTGTCAAACAGAAGCAAATGTTTTTGGCCCCACAATTAAACCTTCTTTCAGCAACTGGTGACTCTGGATACAGAGCGGTGCATTCCTCCCATACATATTGCTGTCACCAGATATAAAGCACTGGTGACACCTCAGAGGTAGCTCCTTTAGCTACTCCTGCCCCCAGCGTTCTGTCTCGGCCCCTTCACTACACCCTGGTCCAGCTGGAGGTTTGGGAAGAGGGTAAGAGCTTGCTGTCACTCCAGCTCTTCTCTCTTCTCTGTGACATGGCTGTCCTTCACAGGCTGTTGCTGCTCCTGTATCCTCTTTCTGTCCTTGGTGATGGGGGTCCCTTTCCAATACTGCACAACCCCTCAGATAACACCTGCTTTTACTTTCCCCCAAATATCACAGGGCTCCCTAGGGCTCAGTTAAAGGATCTCTCCCCTCCCTGACCCTCCCACCTGAATCCTCAAATCATATTCCTTTAAGCTACTTCCTATGGAAAAATTCCCAATATCATTTGCATGTTTCCAGAATTGTACAGCTTTCACAACAAGCATGGTGGAACATATACATCCTAACACATTAATTTCTTGCTTCCTATTGGGGAGTGGAGGGGGAGGGGTAGATGGAGGTACGATCCCTGAATTTCCAACTCCCTGTGAGGGGAGATTCCTAAGAACCCTCCCAGGTTCCTCGGTGGGACTGCTTGTTAGACCTGGTATCTTCAAACTGGGCCCATGGCTAAAGCCTCAGAAGATATACAGATTGCCAACAAACACATGAAAGAATGCTCAACATCATTAATCATTAGAGAAATGCAAATCAAAACTACAATGAGATATCATCTCACACCAGTCAGAATGGCCATCATCAAAAAATCTAGAAACAATAAATGCTGGAGAGGGTGTGGAGAAAAGGAACACTCTTGCACTGCTGGTGGGAATGTGAATTGGTACAGTCACTATGGAGAACAGTATGGAGGTTCCTTAAAAAATTACAAATAGAACTACCATATGACCCAGCAATCCCACTACTGGGCCTATACCCTGAGAAAACCATAATTCAAAAAGAGTCATGTACCAAAATGTTCACTGCAGCTCTATTTACAATAACCAGGACATGGAAACAACCTAAGTGTCCATCAACAGATGAATGGATAAAGAAGATGTGGCACATACATACAATGGAATATTACTCAGCCATAAAAAGAAACGAAATTGAATTATTTGTAGTGAGGTGGATGGACCTAGAGTCTGTCATACAGAGTGAAGTAAGTCAGAAAGAGAAAAATACCGTATGCTAACACATATATATGGAATATAAGGAAAAAAATGTCATGAAGAACCTAGGGGTAAGACAGGAATAAAGACACAGACCTACTAGAGAATGGACTTGAGGACACGGGGAGGGGGAAGGGTAAGCTGTGACAAAGTGAGAGAGTGGCATGGACATATATACACTACCAAAAGTAAAACAGATAGCTAGTGGGAAGCAGCCTCATAGCACAGGGAGATCAGCTCGGTGCTTTGTGACCACCTGGAGGGGTGGGATAGGGAGGGTGGGAGGGAGACGCAAGAGGGAGGAGATATGGGGATATATGTATATGTATAACTGATTCACTTTGTTATAAAGCAGAAACTAACACACCATTGTAAAGCAATTATACTCCAATAAAGATGTAAAAATAAAACCCAAAAAACCAAAAGGGGGTGACACAAATTGAGTATTCAGATTGGCCCAGTCCCGGGGGCCACTGTGTGGAAATAACTGAAGTCTTTTAACAGAGGTATCTAAGAGAGTGATTAAAAGGGAATTGCAATTATTGAGCCCAGAGGTAACATTTCAGAACTGGCCCATAAATTCTGATTTGACATGAAATTTAAAACTCCCCAGTGGTCTCCAATGCCATATTAAAAGAGCTTTAATACTAAGAAGTAGAAATAATGAATGATAATCAGGGTGTTGTTTCTAGGAGTAGGGGCAGCTCTGAGGGCCAGGCTGGCAGGGAACCACAGGTTTGCATTTGGTTGTGTTTTACATCCCTCACTTCACAAAAGAGCAGTGCAGGCAGGGAGGGCGGGTTTGGCAGAAGGGTGTTGAGTGAAAACCTGGCAGAGCCATTCCCCAGTGTATTCCAGCTCCAGCTCTGCTGAAAGCCACCGGTGCAGTTGGCTGTTGTCTGTTAATGCAGCTGCTCTGCGCCAGGCCCTGCAGAGAGCAGCTGCTGGGTGAGGGCTGGCCTGGAAGCTGACTTGGACAGGCAGCATGGCTCCTAGGAAGAGCACTGGGCTGAGAGTCCAGAGATCCTGGCTTGAGATCCGGCTTTCTCACTGGCTGGGGTGTTGGCCAAGTCACCTCACCTCTCTGCTCACCGTTCCTCTATTTCACTGACTTCCTCACAGGACTGTTGGAAGGACTACATGGTAGAATGAATAGGAGAGTGCTTTGAAAATATACGTTATACTAGATTTCTATTGTTTTGATATCTGGTACTCGCCTAGATGTGGTCGTTCTCCTCTGGACGTCTTTTAAGTTTGTTCCTTTACAATTCGTCGAAAAAAATACACCTAGATGACTCTTGAAGCTGCTTTCAGCTCCTGGATACTAGGACGGTGGCAGTGCCCTGCACTGGACTGGCTGATGCAGGGAATGCTGGTCAACCCTCCCTAGGATTTGGTTCTACACCTGCAGCCCCTTAGGGCGCTGTCTTCTCAAGCAGCTGCAGGACACCAGGGCTTTATGTTAACTTGTAATCAATCGGAATCTCTCCACCTTCCCACCCCTCTCTAATCCTCTTCCCACAAACTGTTTCCAAGCCAGATTTTCCAGCTCTTATAGGTTGTGGCTCAAAGCAGCAGATTGTTTTGAACCTGAGTGCAGGACCATCACATTTCCTGCAGCAAAATTTAACTGGTTTGGTTTCCAGAATTTAAAATCTGTAGTATTAGCCTTCCTACCAAGCTTGGTGTCATCAGTAGATCAGCACCCCCCTATGAAATGAGATAATGAACATGTAGCTTCTAGAATGTCATAGGTCTGAACAGATGTTGATTCCCTCTCTGCCACCATTTCAGTCATGCATTAAAAACATGGAAGAGTCGTCAAAGGTCAAGGCAGAGCCCTTTCTCATTTCTCTTAGAGACACCTTTCAGATGGACAGAGCTCACTCACCATGCCTCTTTGGATACAAGTGTTCAGTTTGCTGCAGATTCATCTACCAGAATATTAAGGGAAACACTGTCAAATGGGTGCTTAAATCAAGATGCTCTGTCTGTCACTTTCCCTTATCCTCCTAGTCTCACACCCCTTCTGAAGAAAGTGTTTTCCAGGACTGGCTTTAGGTGAGTCTGTGTTGACTCTTGGAATCACTGCATTCTTTTCTAAAAGTTCCAAAAGTACTTCTTCTTCAGCAACTTGTTTAGAATTTAACTGGGGTTAATATTTTTAAATTCAAAAAATTTTCTGACTGACTCCTGATGCAAATAGTATCCTAAAAATATAGCATTGAGATCCTTGCATTTAAACCTAAAACTAAAATTGTCTATAAAAGAAATCTAGTCAGATGAGCCTGCTTTCATCTTATATAGAGAGCATATAACTATGCACTCCAACAGGACACTTTATAGTTTATGCTGGGTTGGTATAAAAATCTGACTTTGAACAACAATTAATGTCGCCACACAACATGTGGAGGTCCTGTTCATAAATCTGCAGCAAGGGTTTTAGCAGCAGGGCAAAGGGAGAATAACACAGGAATCCTACCCTCAAGGAATGTTTTAGTTGTGAAGGTTAAAGAGATAGCATGGAATAAGAAATAGATAAGCCCAAGATGCATACAAGCAATTTCACTGAATTCAATAAACACTTACTGAGCATATTGTGTACCAGGCACGTGGTAGGTCCTGGATATAGATGAGACATAGTTCCTGCCCTAAAGGGACTTATATTCACATGTTGAGACTGCTTAAGAAAATTCAAAGTCAGGGAGAGTCTAGCTCAGCATGGGACAAGATTAATTAGGAGGAAATCTGAAGGAAATAGAGGCAGGGAAAAGACAGTCCAAGTAGGCATCATGACACAAGGAAAAGCACGTTAGTCCTTCAGTTTCCATCACCTGATTGCTCCAGAGTTTTAAAGTTCAAATCCCCAAGACGGAGACAATGGTAAAAATGTCGAGAGAGAAGCACAATTCAAGTTTACCAAGAAATAGATAATGTTACAGGTCAGGGAATCCGTTTCAAAATACAACTTTCTTTTTGACAGTGTCCCTTTAAATGATGTGACTCTGGGGACTCTTCCTCTCTCAGCATCTGCCACCCTACACAATAATTAGCCAGCGACACATTTTTCTTTGTTGCTCATTAAAGATTAATAAGGGGCAGAGCTTCAGGCCTAGTTAGATGGAGAAACCCTGAAGGGTTCATTTGAACATCTCATATCTGTTCCTTTTGGAAATCCTGATGAACAGGTTTTCAGTACAACAATGCCGTCTACCTTCTAACCTATAATAGGTGTTTGGTGGAAACTCAGACATTTCTGGCAGGTTGTCTCCCACCATCAGCTTAAAAGCACGTGCATGAAAGGAGGCAGAACAGATGTTTGGAGCTCTGCAGTGGGTTGAGCACATTTCATGCCAGGGTGATGGGCATTTTCAGCAAAGTGTGTCTCCTCACTCTGTGCTAAGTTCCTAAGGTGCCATCAGGTAGAAATGCCAGGTAGCAAGAAACCACTGTGCAAACACAGCACGCTCTGGCTCATTTGGAGGCAAGTCCTCCTTTATCTATTTATTTTGTTCTAACTGTTAGATTTCTGCTTAGTTCTCCTGCAGACAGCCTCACCAGGAGAGACTGAGAGGTGATAAAGGAAAGTTTATTTAACAAAAGGGATAAAAGAAAACTAACAGAAGTTTAAATACTTCTAGTTAAAAGTAAGCAGTTGAAAATAGTGGAGAGAGGAATGATACAGAAGACTCTGGAATAATTAATGCCTTTCTGAAATTTAGAAGGCCCTGGCCCTTTAAGATTAGCACACACGAATGGATTCAGGCTGATTTAAATCTTGCTACACAGAATGATGCCTGATTTGGTCCACTTTCTGCTCTTTTCTGTCTTTCACTTTCTGAATTTGGCACTGTTTAGGATCTTGTACAATGCCCTGTACCCAGAGCAGCTCAAAATCCATTAATAGATGATGTTGATGATGCCAATAATCAGAGTTGAGAGCTGTGATTGTATTATAAGCAAAGCATTTGACTAATTGCAGAGCCAGCAAGGCCCAGAGTGACATTTCTCCATCCCTATCACTGATGAGCATGACCTTGGGACAAGTCACCCCCTACTGTTCCCTGGGGATGCAATTCAGGGAAGGCCATGGCACCTTCTATAGAAAAGGTCAAAGGAACGAGCACATCATTCAACCAAACATGCCTGTGTCTTCCCTAGGCTTCTCTGGGACTCTGGCCTCCTGAAGCCCCTCTCCCACACCTCTTCACTCTCCATTCCTTCTGCCCAGAACCCCTTTGCACTGAGAGTCCTTAGGATTTGAGGTGGAATGAAAATCTATGAGGCTATGAGCTGAACTGTTCCCAGCCCATTCTCAAGATTGCCTTCAGTAAATATGAGGTCCCCCTTAGGCTCAGGGGCCTCAGTCCGACAGATGACTAACACTTCTGAAGTCAGGTCCAACCATCACTAATGGTTTCTCTACTCATCTGCAGAGTCTGTGTGGAGCTGAGATGGCTGCCCAATTCATGGACTTTCTGTATTATGAAATTCAAACAGAATTTTCAGGAAAGAACAGGCCTGAATATTGATGGGGAGGCAGAATTTCCTGCTCCCCCATCCGTGGCAGACTCTGATCTTGTCCGTGTGTCAGCCGTCCCCATTAGCAGCACATCTGATTCTGTGCATGGAGTCCACATGCATCACCTGTGCTCCTTATTCAATCCTGGGCAGGCAGAACTGTCCCTCAGCTCTCTAGGCAACACTTCCAGCTGCCTAGAATTCATAACTTTCTGATCTGAGGCAGTTCTTTATCTTCTTAGCAGACCATATTTTCCACCCAGGCTCAACCATAAGTAAATCTATGAATTTATCCCCTATGGGTGAGATGTGGAACATCCCAGATAAGGGCTTCAGGAAACCTGGCTTCTAATTCCACCTTTGTTGCTGTTCATAGTCAACATTTACTTTGTTCTAATTAGGTTCTGGATGTTGTGTTAAGCACTTCTATCCATTTTATTCATTCAACCTTCACCATATGAGGTAGGTCTATCATGATGAGGAAACAGAAATTGAAGAAAGTTAGGTGATTTGCCCAAGGTCACCCAGCTAGTAATAGATGTAGAGTGTGAACCGAGGACTCAGGTCTGCCCAACTTCAAAACTACTGCTCTTAACCACCACCTGTACTGCCTCCTGATCCAAGCGGGACCAGGCAAGCTCCTTTGGGTCTCTGGGACTTGGTTTCTTCTTTATTTGCAAAATAGGGGTGTAGGTCTAGGCCTTCCCGAGGGACCTCCAGTTCCCACATGCTATAGATGAAGTCCTCACAGCACCCCCTTTGACCAGCAGCCTTTTCTACCCACATTCCATTCAGAGCTTCCTGGGCTTGTGCCCTCTTCCTATGGGGCCGCTGACTTTTCTCTCCCCCACGTGCCATGTCATGGCGGCCCAGCCATCACATCGCCTGGCAACTCCTCCATCTTCCTCTGCCTCACCTTGGATGAGTGTAGATTTTAGAGAGAAGGTGAGTCAAATAAAGGCCAATACCTCATGGTGTGCCTTGGAAACCAAACAGTGACAGAGACCCTTAGGACTGGAGGCACTGAAAGATGTATCACCATAGTCAAAGGAGGAAGAGTGAGCAGGCTCCGGGAAGATTCCTAGAGGCAAAAGTATTCAGGAAAAGACCTTTTTTATAGAACGTGCCAGGAGCTCCGGATGGGCATGAGCCATACAGGGCAATGAGCCAACGGGAGCTCAGGATGCCAGTGAGAGAGGAGCACACAAAATGTCTTAGCCTGGCTCTTTGGGAGACAAGTCCCTACCACCAGTCACCTTGAACTAATCTTTGCACTCTTAACCTGGAGTCTGGGGTTGCCTGGAGGAATAAGCATGTGTTACAGGGACCCATAAAGTATCCTTTTTTTACTTTAAAAAGGGCTCATACAATACTCTGATTTGAGAAATATTATCTAACCATTATATGTACTAATGACCTTGAGCAAGCCATTTCATCTCTCCTGGACTGGTCCTTCATGTTAAAAAAAAATAGGAGGATGACTGGATGAGATAATTTTTAGTTCTAGGAATTTCAGGCTGAGAAGACAAGCATTTAGGAGGCAGGCAGATCTTTCTGAGATTGCTGCCCCAGCCAACTGCCTCAAGATCACCAGTTTTGAGCATGAAGATGCTCAGTTAGAAAACTGAATCAAATAAAATGCAGGACTGGGCTTCCCTGGTGGCGCAGTGGTTGAGAGTCTGCCTGCTGATGCAGGGGACATGGGTTCGTGCCCCGGTCCAGGAAGATCCAACATGCCGCAGAGCGGCTGGGCCCGTGAGCCATGGCTGCTGAGCCCGTGCGTCCAGAGCCTGTGCTCTGCAACGGGAGAGGCCACAACAGTGAGAGGCCCGTGTACCGCAAAAAAAAAACCCAAAAAACAAAACAAACGCAGGACTTCCTGATATTTTCTTTGGAATAGAATTGCCCAGGGAGAAGGAAATACACAACCACATCGAGAGGCTGATTTATTTCTGTGTCTTCCACATCTCAACCCATATTCTCTAAAGGAAAAGAAAACCAGGGACTCATTTAGTTGTTGTTTGCATTCTGGAGACAATGGAGATGCCATCTCATCGGTGAACAGTAATGCAAGTGGAGGAGAGGCACAGACAGGTGGACCTGATAATATGCAACTCAAGGAAGAAAGCCCATATTTATTCTTGTGTCCTCTAAAATGTCACTTGCCTTTTCTCCACTTGTCCACTATTAGCCTCAAGTAAGGTAAGAGGATAGGTCACCTTTCAATTTGTTTATCCAGCCAGAATAAAAGTGTTCTCTGAGATCGTCTTTGACCTTTTTCTTTCTCTCTCTGCTCTCTGCTCTCTGCAGAGAGCTTGCCCATTCTCACAGGCTCAGTGCTGCTTTCTGTGCAGATGACTTTCAGATCTTCAGCTCCAGCTCTGATCTGATGGGTCACCTGGGCCACCAGCACTGCATTTCCTGCTGCTTTGAATCATTTCTTCCCGGCTGTCCCCCACCACATGGTGCTCCCTTCAATCAGCCAGTCCTCCCATCCATTATTCTACATATCTCCAGAGGGTAGGAAACAATTCACAAGCCCAGGGCTTCCTTGAATTGCTTTAATCAGAGAAAAGACCTTTTGGACCTCCAGCCTTGTAATTACCACGACTGGCAGGGCCAATGGCTCTCCATCAGGCCTCATCCTCTTCTTTGGTACTTTGGGGCTGTGGCCTAATATTTTTGTTGAGTTTTGCTTTTCGTTGCTAAGGCTCTTCTCTGGGTTCTTGATTCCTAAGGGGCTTCCCACCTGCCTGCCTGCTCTTTTGGTGACCTATTTTGCTTGTTGAACCCTAGATTCTCCTGCCCACTTCTCTACCCCATTGCCCCTTTCTGGCTTCTCTGGCTGCCCATTCTCCATGCGCCCTGTTGGCTGCTCATCTGTTCTCTGCTTGGAACTTGATTCAAGTCAAGTTCTTCCAGTCCCACTCTCTTGCCTGAGCCTTTATCTCAGTCATGTGTATCATTAAAAATATATTCAATCTTCATAATTTGTAGCTCAGGAACCTTCAGAAAATCATAGTATGAGAAGAACTCCTTACTATCTTCACAAGGAAATCAAGGGGTTGAATCAGATGATCTCTAGATCTCTTCAAGCCCTGAAATGCTATGATTTAACAGCACTGAGAAGCCATTGCAGTAAACTCATTCACTTGAGAGATGAGAAACTGAGACCCAGAGAGATAAAGTAACTTGACCGGTTGGGGACTGAGCTGGGATTGGCATTTAGGTCTTTTGAGTCCTAACGCTTGCCAAAACTCTCCAGCTTTGCTGTTGTTGTCTCCCTCTCTCCCTGTAAATAGCCCTAGTTCAATCCCCTTGGCCATCTGTTAGGTTGTTGTTTACTTGGAAATAAGAAGGAAAATAAAAGACCCTTGCTCCCAGGTCACCCCTTACATTAGCAGCTTCAAGACGGCAGCGGGAATGTGCAACCCACTTACGAGAACAAAGCGTTTTTAAGGACTAAGCACATTGATTGTTTGTGTGTGAGTGGCACCACTAATTACAAATAAGTCCTGTCTATTTATTAAAGCAAGCCCCTTTCAGACATTTCCCGCATGAAAACAATCCTTCCCCACAATTAGGGTAAATTAGTAAGGTTTCACTGAACTAATGAGACAATATTTGTGAGGCTTGTCTTTATTTTTTCTAGGCTGTTTTGAGACAAGAGTCTATAATTGGGATTCTCAAACTGCCACATTCAAGGCAGGCTGCATGAAAAGGGAGGTTATCAAAACCCCCAGTCACTTCAAAGAATGCCACATGGAGGTGTGGCTCCAGGCCCAGGGACACGCACACACCTGCATGTCTGCACAGGATATGGGCACACTCACATGCGCACATATATGCACCTCACACATATATACATACTTGTACAACAAAATCACATGTTTCTGTTCACAGTTAAGCTTCCCCTTCCCTCACTAACAAGTGACTATCCAGAATGCTACGGTGCTGACATGCTGGGTCTGAAATCTTGCCTGATTCATGAAGGATGATACAATACAAATACAGCAAAATAATAGCAGGAAACTTATTGCAAACTCGACTTTTGTTAGCAACTATCTTCACAACCTTCCACAGGAAGTGTTATCTCCATTCAACTGGCACAGACACTGATGCCTAGTAACCCAAAGCACATGGTTAGTACACTGAGCTGGCATTCAAACCCATAATCTTTCCACTCTGCCCCCAAAGCACATCCTTTATCCCTAGTCTAGTTCCTTCTGCTATAGCTCTTTTTGGTCACCTAACCTGGCATGCTTTTCTCAGAAACTCTTTTTATCCTCTTAGCATAAGATGGGAGTCTAAACTCAGGTCATTACCCTTTCCCCAGTCCCACTCTGATCCCTTAGATCCTTCAGATCTCTACAAGAGACTGTGAGCAAGAAGTGGCCTTAGGGTGGTGCATTACTTCTTCAATCCATTGGTTTGTAATGAGCAGGCTCCCCAATCAGATTCACTGTTCTGAGACCCGAAGGCTGCAGGTCAGAAGTGGGAGGGTGGGATGGGTACAGAACCCGCTCTTCACAATCTCTGCCAGGTGCCTGAATGCCTATATGCCAATCCAACAAGAAGCCAGGGGCTTTGGGGAATGGGATTAGGGAATCGAACTCCAATTTGCAGGAGAGCCATCTTTTTAGCTATTTCTTCCAGTACCTGATTTGTGATGTGAAATAGGACTAAGTCCCCTTTTAGCTTCTAGAAATATCAAATATGGCACCCAAGGCCCAGGCTTCAGAAGTTTAGTTTTGAGTTTTCCAGAAGCAGTTTTCCAAGGGATAAGCATGAGTTAACAGAAGATGGTTCAACAATAATTATTACGGGAAACAAGGGATTTTCCGAGGCTATCAGACTTTGGGGATAGTGTCAGGAAGCGTGAAGGACTCACTTTAGTGGAGCCACGAGGAAGAATATCAAGACCTCAGATCCAGTCTCAGGTTCCAAACATTGCTCCTTTTGGTCCTTTTGTCTCGATTCCCAGGATGCAATGTGATATACTACAGCAGTCAGAAGGATGAGGGTTCAAATTCAGATTTCACCCACCAGTAGCTACCTGACCTTGTGCCCATTACTTAAGCCCTCTAAAAGTCAGCTTTTCCACGTGTAAAATGGCATTAGACTATAAGCTCCACGTTGCACCTCCAATACCTGACTCAACACCTGCCTTGTAGTATGCAGTCAATAAATATTTGTTCATGAGACAAGAATTACTCCTGTTTTATAGATTCTCTCAGGTCAATCAATGTTAGCATCCTTCCTTTGCTTTGTGAATCAACTTCTGAAACCCATTCTCCTTCCTTTCCTCAAAATTCCTGAATCTGTTCAAGAGGCAAACTTATACTTCAAAGTGATAGTCCTATAGATGCTACAAAGAACAAATATTCACAGACTCATAGAATTTCATCCACAAGAGAGAGCCCTAGGGTTGAAAGGAGAGACCCTCTGTTCTAATCCCTTAGTTCACCAGATAAAGAGACTGATGGGGAAGGACCTGATTTACCCAAGACCACACAGCTAGTGACAGAGTATATTCATTCCAAGGCAAGGCTCTTTCTTCTGATTAAGCAGCCTCTAGCCTACATCCTGTGATCACCAACTAGACAATTTCCAACCCAAATAAAAAGCCCAGATATGACACCAGGAAGAGACTCTTCCCCAATGCTGTCCCAATCCCTTGTGCTTTACATGCATAAGGAATGGAACTGCTGTGTTCTAGTCTTGCAGCTGCTAAGCATCATGGTCCCATGTACTGGAATTCAGCCGAATACCATGCTTAACATTGAGAGTGCACTTACCCTAGTGGCTGGGCTTTTAATTAGTATGCTTCAGGACATGTTTATTTTATGTATTTCTTTGCCGCAAGTTCAGTTGTAATTCTATTTGCGAAAATCAACAGAAGAGACCTCTAAGCTTCACAGTCCTGGGGCACAGAACCCCTGTAAGTTCTTGCTCCCTGGTTTTCTTCTCTTACCCTATAATCACAACCCACAAGAAGTGGTTTGCTTTTACTGGCTGGATTCGATTAGTCCTTAATTTGAGTAAAACCACAGAGAGCTAGTTTCCCAGTTCATGACCTCTGAGGCCTGAATCAACTCTGCAATTAAAAGATATTCACCTAGACCAGAAAGCAGTCAGCCTCTATGTGCTCTGGTTGGTCTAATTCCTGATGTTTTCCGACCTCTACACCTCAGTGCTCCTTGGGGATTCCTGGGACCAGAAAACCCAGCCTTTAGTTCCAAGCTTTTATACTCTACTCGCTTATAGTATTTTTTCAACCAAGGAGTTCAGAGGAAAAAAAAGCATAATTAGTAACAGGTATTTTATTACCTTGCTTTTCAAATCATATTACTAAGAGGTGAGTTTCTTTGCTTTGGGTGGCATAGGAAAATAGAGATTAGAGGTTAAGGGGGAGTTTGTCTAGTATTAACTAACTTGTTGATCACTCATTCATTTTATATTCATTCATCATTTTAAAAATTATGTATTAAGAGTATGCAACATGCAAAGCAGTGGGCTAGAATAGGTGAGGGAGCAGGGTAGAAATACAAAAATACATGGCCCCTGCTCTCCATAAGCTTATATTCCAGTGGGGAAGACAAGATATTTACTCATGTTTATAATACAAGGAGTTCAGTAACAGGAGTCACTAGGGCATGAGTTGGGATTTGATAGGCAGAGATGGGAGGTGAGGGCCTTCCAGGTGGAGGAACAATCATAAGTAAAGGTTGCAGGGTGAAAGGTTTTAGATGCTGCTTAGAATTGATCAGAAAAATACCTGAGTGCCCAGGCACTCAATTTCCCCCTGATGGAGTTGCTCCCAGGTTCATTACCATATTCATTCGGTGGTTATTCTCATTTGAGGAACACATTCCGAACAAGGACTGCTTTTTTCCCTTCCAGCCATCTACTCTAGTCCTGTGAAACCAGAGCTTCCTAACATACCTGGTTCAAAGGAGGGAAAAATCCTTTCCTGCTTAACATTCTGCAAAAGGCACAGGCAAATCTCTGAAGTCAATCATCATGCAGGAAGCCATTTAAGAGTGAGGTCCACGACTCTGTTCGGATGAATAGCCAGGTGGAGTGAGTCGCCAGCAGAGGAGACTGCGGGTGACCCCCTTTCTGCTTTGTCACCCTTTATGACCTGCCTTATGGTCTCAGCGCCCTTCACGGGAATGTATTGCTTTGCAAAAAGAAACTAGATAATAACTACAGAAGGGAGAAATGCTAGCCCTTCAGCCTGTTGTTTAAAAAGTATGCGGAAATGGAATGCTGGCGAGAACTTACTTTTACACCCACAAACTTGCCCCCTCTGCTATGCAATTACATGCCCAGAACGGCAGCAGAAGCAATCTTGAGGCTGCATGCCCTCCTCCATCATGGAACTTGTCGGGGAAAACAACGGCCATGGGGGCTGCTGATGGCTCAAGACCCCTTTTGTCTCCACACTGTTTGTCCATGTTCAGCCCAGGATGGCTCTGGTGGAACAGTGCTGTTGGTTCCATTCAGCCTGGTATCCAAAGGGGAAACTGGCTCCAATCCATTCCCTGAGTCAATGAATATCCTCTGCTGGTACTGCAAGCTGCAGCCCCTCAATCCAGAAGTCAACTGAGCAATGAGAGGAAAAGCTGTCCAGATTGAGTGCAAGCAGGAGGCCACCTTCTGTGAGTCTGCCTCTGGCTCCAAACGACTGTGCTTGAACGTGCTGAGTAAGTAGTGCTAAGTGTTGACTTAATGAGTGATGGGGTAGGAAAGAGAGTTTTGTGTGCTAATTTCAGCTCTGCCACTGAGTCACCACCACAATGTACATTCGTTCATTCAACATTCGTTGAGCACATGTCATATGTCTGCAAGCGGCTGAGAATATTAAGATAAATGAGATTTTTGAGGGGCATTCTGGGAGAGGAGGCATTTGGAAGGCTATTTGATGTCTCCGGGTCTGTTTCCTTTAAACGCAAAGGTGTTGGACATTATTTCTAAGGCCTCTTCCTACTCCAACAGTATGTGAGTGGGAGACTGGGCTCTCTGAGCCCACCAGGATAAGCAATGGGTTAAAGATGTGGTTCCTGACTCCGAGTTCACTGTTTCACGCTCAGCTTGGCTGCTGCGTATGTCTCAGAAAGCCAGAACATCTGAGTCAGGCAGGAGAACCCTAAGTGCCAGGCTTTGGTCAGGCATCTTGAGCCACCTCTGTCCAGATCACAGCCACAGTAGGGGTAAAGAAGAGCCCTTATCTTTGAACTTCCCTGCAAAGCCCCATTCTGCAAATCGTAACCTCTATGGAACACCTCACTGTCAAGTCTTGAAGAAGAGCCTTTGTTTGCTAGAAATCCTAGAAAAGCAACTCATTTTATAGTCAACTTCTTTTTTTCTTAACTTCTAAGAATGATTAGGATCAACTGTTAGAGGAACCCCATTCTGGAATTTTCCTGGACAACTTCATTCCACACTGAGGCTCCTTGGGCTTTGTCTATAAGGAGAGGCCAAGTGATGTGAGTCTGAGACTGAAACCAGGTGGTCTCTTAAGAGCCTGGAGGTAAGGTAGGTGTGGCTCAGTCCCTCTAGGCCAGGATCGCTGAAGTAAAAGGCTGACTTTAATGATAGTCCAGTCCTTTTCAGAAGAACCTAAAGGTACCCAGCAAAATCGGGTGAGATCCAGGAGGGTTACTTTCTCACTAACAGAAAACACAGTCCCCCTTTGCACAGGGACAGCCTTAGGAATGACTAACTGCAGGCCGTACCTTGGTGGGATCTACTCACTCAGAAAAACCTCATCCCTGCTCCTATGGGAGGCCTCTCTGGTCCCAGGCTTCTTACCACCTAGAGCAGCACCTCGGCCTTAGTAGGTCTGAGTGTTTCCTGAGGTGCCAGTCGAATGTGACACTCACCTTTCTCTCTTCCAGCTGCCCTAACACTTACTTTCTGAGGAAATGTTTGATGAAAGCAACATGCTGCTCAAGAAGCTTTTATTTAGTTTGTTTTCTTTTTGAGACTTGTTGGATATCCTTTACACCAAGCTTATCAAATGGAACTAAGAAATGCCAGTAACATCTCCTGCCAGCTGCTGTTTCTTCATGAGAGTCCCCATAGAAAGGATGGAAGCACTCAGCATGGCCTGGGCTTATTGTTCCTCAAGGATCCCAAGTCTTACTCTTTCTATAGACATTGGAAGTCTTTCATCTTAAAAGTTTTTTCAGGAACTGCTTTAGAAGTGGTGCCTGAGTCTATGACAACTCCAAACCTCAATCAGAATAGCATTTGGTACTTTATTTTTTTTCTGCATCAAATCTCTGTTTAGTCTAAGGGATCTTACCTGTAAGTGTGTCACCAACAATGCCAGGGGAGATGGGCATGGGTGAGGACTACTCTTTATATTTTTAGGAGGAGAAATGGAGGGCACATTAGTGTGAGAAGGAGAAAGAGAAGAGGTTTCTTTGTTTGTTTGTCTTAGCCCAGGGAAAGGAATCTGGCAGTCAATCACAGACTATCTCTATGTGCCCCAGCATTCCTGAAACTACATTCTTTCGCATGTCATTTCACTTAATTCTAAAAGGAGGAGGAGAAGGAGGAGGAGGAAGGGGAGGAAAGAAACTAAAACTGACTTAAAAAAGACTGTTACTTGCCTATGAACCCTTCAGCTAGAGATGAAACTAGGATTTGTATCAGGATCAAAACCCTAAAGTCCTGGCTCTTCCACCACGTTGCATTGACCTAACCAACAATCTGCATCCTTTTGTGACTAACTACATGGGATCAATTAGCATCAATTGGGAAGATGGTCAGAGTCAATGCCTAGGTTATGCTACATCTCAATCTGTCTTCTCCAGGCTGCCTCAGCTTGAAGCTGCAAGTAAGTCAGCGGCTTGCTACTGGTAACAGAATATGCCTTTAGAAGTACCTCTTCAATTCTCCCTGCTTCTTCATGATCCAGCTGGTGTTTACAGTTAAGCAATAAAACTGCCATCAACTGCAGCAGAACAAGCTAATAGAAAATGTACATTGTAGATGAAAAAGGCACAGGCAAGAATAATGATACCCCATTTCTCCGACTCAATGGAGAACAATTAAGAGGGGGTGAATGATTCCTCTGGCCATTGGGGAGGTTCACTCGGAGGTTCTGGCTGAACTTACCTCACGTACGTGTAGGGATTTACACATTCTCACATGTTTGCACTAAGAATGACAGAGAACAAAGGGAACAAAGAGGAAGAGGAAACCTTCTCCTTGTAAAATATTAAAACATTACAGAGAAGCCTAGTGTCCTCTTCCACCAGCAGGCTCCCTTCTTCCCCTTGCCACCCCCTTCCCTAGGGGTAATCACTATATTAAGTTTGGATATGTATCTTCAGTTCTTTTTTCTTGTGTCTTACAAACACACACACAAATATGTATCCATAGAAATTTCCACAAGAAGAATACATTCATGTATTACTTGGGTAATGAAAATTTAATTCAAAAAACGAAAGGAGACGAGAAAGAAAAAGTGAAACTTAGAAAAAATAAAGCTCACTTTAGGAATGAAGCTACTGATTTAACTTTTAGGGTGTCCAACAGACCATTGTATTTGTCAGAAATAGACTCAGGTACAATCATACTGTTAATGACATACCTGATCTGAGTTTCTGAACAATACAGCATTAAAGATCACTAACCTAAAAGGTGCCAAACTGATGAATTATGCAAAAATCAGATAGCACAAAATAATACTACTATGATCTGTTGCTGAAATAAACTCAAAGGAAGACCTTTTGCAAATTCCAGAGAGCTTAGTACTATACTTCCTGAACATTGTGACTATATAGTACCCATTGATTTAATTTAATAAATTTAGGATTAAAGTTGGTCTTACATATTATGATTGCCATTAAGGCAAAGGAACTAATTAGCAAAGTCAGAGAAGTTGCTGTGAAGATGTACTAATCAGCCTGAAAGCAAAATGTGAAAGGAGAGAGAAGAGCTGTGTGCTGATAGATATTCTTGGGCTTGTTATGCCTAAGAGTTCAATTATTAATCCATTCATTTGTAATTGTTTTTCTTTCATTCAGCCAGTACCTGTATTCCAAGCACTATGCCAGACACTAGAGCACAATGGCAGCATGGTGAAGTAGGAAGACCACAGACTTTAGAGAGAGTGACTTGGTTTGGGTTCTTGGCTCCAATACTTACTATAGCGAGATTTCAGGCAAGTCACTTGCTGTCTTTAGCTTCAGTTTCCTCACCTATGGAGGGATGATAATAACCGACTTGCTATTGAGGGGATTAGAAATAATATTCACAGAGCACCAAGCATAGTTCAGAGTAAATGTAGGCAGCAATTATTATTTGGATACAGCCCCTATTCCAAAGGAGCTCCCCATCTGGTCTGAGAGAGAGAGAAAGATAAAGAATTGCAGAGGGGTTCCACTTTTGGAATGGTGACATGAGGAGCTCTGAAGACCTGTTCCCCAGTGAAAGATGCATAACTGGTGAAAATTGTTTTAAAAAACCTAATCATTTAATGCCTCTGGAAATTGTCTGAGGACATACAGCAAATGAAAAAACATTTATTCAAGAAAATCTACTAAAACTCAGTAAGAACAGTGAGAATATGTGACATTTGAACCCTCCTTCCCTCTCCCTGCTCAACATGATGGAAACTCCACTCTAGGCAGTTTCAGCAAAGAACACAGGGCTCCCTCTGTCCCCAGCTTCTGATCTAGGGTTCTGGAACCTCTCCAGGAGAGGCAGGCCAATAACAGTTCTCATCTTCCCCAGCCATGTATAGTAGAGGCTAAACTCCAGGCAAGTCTGGCCAAGAGGTCAAGGTTCTCTTACCACACCCAACCCTACTCATAGAGCAGAGGCTCTACTTGAAACATGGGACACTGAGAATGTTGGGGTCTTGATCACCCTGACCACAGCTCATGTGTAGGATGGAGGTGCCAAGCTGGAATAGGTAAGTTGAGAAGAAGAGAAGCTACTAACCCTGCCCAGCACCCTGCCCATAAAGCAGGGTGTCACTCCAAGAGAAGCAGTCCACTATATCCTGTCCCCAGCCCCAGGGAGAGGCAGGCTATAAGAACAGATATCTCCAAAGTTCTCTTGAAAGGAACTGACTTTATTTGAAACAGTGTGGAAGAGTTCAGGCCTAAAGATGCTCTTGAAAACAATGGTGATTTTGGTGGTAAATAACTGAGAGACTGGTAGGTTCATGACAGCAGAAGGTAAACAGTAGGACAGCTATTTTACCAGAGAGAACCAGGGAAAGAGACAGCTAAGAAGAGCCCAACTGAGTTCAAAAGAAACTTCAAAGAATGCAAAGGGACCCACATTTAATTGGATCAGACTGGAGGAATGTATGTCCACAGAACTTTGCCAAAAACAATAGAGCTATCAGAAAATAATTTGTGGCAGCCAACAGCTGGATGTGATGCTAGAAGCAGACAATTTAACAGAGTCAGGGAAAGAGACAGTTCAAGAGAGCCCTGTTAATACCACTGACATTGCAGGATGTCATCCTAGCATAACCAAGACTGAAGAGTGACTTCAGATGCTTCACCCTGCAAGGGAAATAGACCTCACTGAAGCCAAATAAAGTTACATCACAGGCACTGAGGGTTAGGACTTCAACATATCTTTTTTGGGGACACAATTCAACCCATAATATCCACACACAGACTTATTGCAGTAAAAATGCTCAATGTCAAAGACAAAGAGAAAAAATTTAAAGCAGCAAGAGAAAAGTGACTTATTACTTACAAAGGAACCCCAATAAGATCAACAGCTGTCTTCTCATCAGAAACAATAGAGGCCAGAAGGCAGTGGGATGATATATACAAAGTACTGAAAGGTTAGGGGGTAACCTAAATCCATCTACATGCTGTCTTTAGGAGATACACGTTATTTTAAAAATACAAACAGGCTGAAAGTGAAAAGCTGGAAAAATATGTCATGTAAACAGCAACCATAAGAAAGCTGGAGTGGATATGCTAATATCAGACAAAAGTGATATTAAAACAAAAAATGTTATTATACATAAAAATAATATTTCATAATTATGAGGATCAATATATTAGGAAGATATAAAAATTATAAACATAAACATATGTAACAACAGAGTCCTAAAATACATGAAACAAAAACTGATAGAATTGGAGGGAGAAATAGACAATTCACAATAATAGAAACTTCAGTATCCTCTTTCAATAATGGATAGTAATTAGGCAGAAGATGAACAAGGAAATAGAAAAATAGAACAGCATTATAAACCAGCTAGACCTAATAGAAGGATATAGAACATCTAATCCAACAATAGCATAATATAAATGCTTCTCAAGTGTACATGGAACATTCTCTGGGATAGACCGCATACTAGGCCATAAAACAAGCCTCATTAAATTTAAAAGGATCGAAATCACACAAATTATTTTCTCTGAACATAATAGAATAAAATTAGAAAACAACAGCAGAAACATATTTGGTAAATTCATGGAAATTAAACAATACACTTCTAAATAGCAGGGTCAAAGAAGAATTAGGTGAATTAAAATGAAGAAATAATATACCAAAACTTGTGGGATGCAGCTAATGCAGTGCTTAGATGGACATTTATAGCTGTAAATGTCTGCATTAAAAAAGAAGAAAGGTCTCAAATCAATAACCTAACCACCCACCTTAAGACCCTAGAAACGAAGGGCAGACTAAGCCTAAATCAACCAGAGGAAAGAAATAATAAAGATTAGAGCAGAAATTAATGAAATAGAGAACAGGAAAAAATAGGGAAAATCAAAGTTGGTTGTTTGCAAACATCAATAAAATTGGTAAATCTTTATCTAGGTTGACCAAGAATAAAAGAGAGAAGATGAAAATCACTAAAATCAGGAATGAAAGAAGGCACATTACTATAATACCAACCTTACAAAATAAAAAGGATTGTAATGGAATACTATTTTTTAAATGTGCCAGTAAATTAGATGGCTTAGATGAAGTAGACAAAGTCCTAGGTAGACACCAACTAGGTTATATGTGAGAGTTTATTAAATTAGTAATAAAGAAAAAAACCTGTCCACAAAGAAAATCTCAGGCCCAGATGACTTCACTGCTTAATTCTACCAAACATTTAAAGAAATAATACAAATTCTTCACAAACTCTTCCAAAAAATAGAAGAGGAGGGAACTCCTCAATTTATTCTATGAGGCCAGTATTACCTTGATACCAAAAACAAGGACGTGATGAGAAAAGAAAACTACAGAGCAGTATCTCTCATGGATATAGACAAATATCCTCAACAAAATACTAGCAAAGTGAATCCAGCAACATATGAAAGGGATTTTACACCATGACAAAGTGGGATGCATGTAAGATTGGTTTAATATTTCAAAATCAATTAATGTTATATAGCATACCAGTAGAATACAAAGCAAAACCACAGGATCATCTCAATAGATACAGAAAAAACATTTGACAAAATCCAACACCCTTTCATGATAAAATAATCAACAACTAGGAATATAAGGCAACTAATAAAGAGCATCTATCAAAAAATCCACAGCTAACATCATACTTAATTACGGAAGACTGAATGGTTTCCTCTAAGATCAGGAAGAAGAGAAAGATATCAGGTCATGCCACTTCCATTCAACACTGTACTGGGCGTTCTAGCCAAGGCATTAGGCACGAAAAATAAGGAAAGGAAGGATTGGAAAGGAAGAAGTAAAACTATCTCTATTTGCAAATGACATGATCTTGTATACAGAAAATCCTAAGGGATTCATTAACAAATATTAGAATTAGTAAACAAGTTCAGCAAGTTTGCAGGATACAAAAATCAATTGTATTTCAATACACTTGCAATGTACCATCCAAAAAAGGAAATTAAGGAAACAATCCCATTATAATAGTATCAAAAATATATTTAGAAATAAATTTAATAAAAGAAGTGCAACACTTATACTCTTAAAAACTACAAAATATTGTTGAAAGAAATAAAAAATATCTAAATAAATTTTAAAAATCCATGTTCATCATCACTGTTGATATGATGGCAATAGTCCCCAAATTGATCTACAGATTAAGTGTAATCCCTATCAGAATCTCAGGTGACTTTTTGGTAGAAATTGAGAAGCTGATCCTGAAATTCATATAAAATTGTAAGTGACCCAGATAGCCAAAACAGTTTTTACTAAGAACAAAATAGGATGATTTATACTTCCTGATTTCAAACTTACTATAATGTGACAGTATTCAAGACAATGTGATACTGGCATAAGTATAAATACATAGATCAATGGAATAGAATTGAAATAAACTCTCACATTTATGGCTAATTGATCTTTGAGAGGATACCCAGACAATTTAATGGGGGAAAAATAGTCTTTTCAAAAAATGTTGCTGAGACAACTGGATATTGAATGCAAAAGAATAAAGTTAGAGCCCTACCTCATACCATAGAAAAGTTAACTCAAGAGAGTCAAAGGCTTAAATGTAAGTGCTAAAACTATAAAATTCTTAGAAGGAAACATAGGAGTAAAACTTCATGACCTTATATTTGGCAGTGGAATCTTAGATATAACACAAAAAATATAAGCAACAAAAGAAAAAAATGGAGAAATTGGAATTCACCCAAATTAAAAACTTTTGCATTTTAAAGGGTATCATCAGGAAAGTGAAAAGATAACTCACAGAATGAGAGAAAATATTTGCAAATTATATATCTGATAAGGGACATGTATCCAGAATATACAAAAAGCTCTTAGAACTCATCAACAAAAAACCAAATAAACCAATTTTAAAATGTGCAAAGTATGCTGTAAACCAACTGTAGGGGAACTTTTTCTGTAAAAGGCCATATGGTAAATATATTAGGTTTGAGGGTCACACAGTCTTTTTACAACTACTCAACTTTGCTATTGTAGCACAAAAGCAGCAACAGAACATATATAACAGATAAACATGGCTGTATTCTAATAAAGTTTTATTTATAAAAACAGGTAGCTGCCCTGAGGATCACAGTTTGCCAATCCCTGCACAACAGCAACTCCTAAAAAATAAAAAAAGCAAAGAGGTAAAGCTAATAAGTCAACTGTGGAGATAAAATGGACCCTATGGGCATACCCAGACTGTGACAGGTGCTCATTCCCTGACATAAAGAGAACAACTAATGAATAGTGTTTAATGAATGAACAAAGAAATGAATGTGCAAGGCATAGGCCACATATTGTATATGATCTCCCATGTATTCTGATGCTAGATTCCACACAAATCTCCTGTGTTTGGGGGCATCTTGATTGAGAGCCCAGTCAGGGCAGTGCTGGTACACTCTGTCAGCCTTCCAGATGAAGTGCAGCTGGGCTGCAATGCAAGGTGAGGTCAAGGAGCTACATTGCAAAGGGATAGCTTTTTTCTATAACTAGGGGGTAAAAGTAAGAGTTCTTGGAAACATAATCACTTCCACAAAAAATAAATTTGGAGATGCCAGAGACAAGAGAACTATTATAAGGAACAAACCAGAAAGGACAACACTAAAATAGCTGAAGACACAAAGGGACCTAGGAGTTTGGAAAATCAAACCAAATGATAAATATGAGAAGATAACATGCTCTCAAGTTGTGTCCCCCAAGAGTCATTACTTTGTATTTAAGGCTATGTCTACAAGACAGAAAACAGTGTAAAAAGCGGAACATTCAGGCTAATGGATTAACTAGGAGGTAAGAATCAATCCTCTTGACTCCCGTAAGCAACTAACTCTGAATTTTAGCCAAAACTAAATCACAAATAAAAACCACTGAAGTGGGGCTTCCCTGGTGGCGCAGTGGTTGAGAGTCCACCTGCCGATGTAGGGGACACGGGTTCGTGCCCTGGTCCGGGAAGATCCCACATGTCGTGGCGGCGCTGGGCCCGTGAGCCATGGCCACTGAGCCTGCACGTCCAGAGCATGTGCTCCACAACAGGAGAGGCCACAACAGTGAGAGGCCCGCGTACCGCAAAAAAAAAAAAAAAACACTGAAGTGATTTGTTTTCTCCATTCATAATGGTCTATTCTAGGCACATGAGGACTGACAAATCAATCTGGTTAAACCTTTCTTCTTGCTCAGGATTACGTGCAAATTGTCTCCTTGCCCCTTGACTCAGCTGACTGACAGAGACCCCCTCAATCCCTGAAGCCTAGGTTACAGGTACGTAGGCCTCTCTCTGACACAGTTATTTCCTGGGTTTGTACTGGGACAAATAACTTTAGATTTTATGATAACTAGGTCATTTATTTGATGATTAAACTTGGTCAGTATCAATTTTGTCCTTACTCATGCCATGGCATTAATTACAGTACAAATGACTGTGTTATTATGATTCCATTTTTTCCCCTTGAGAATTCGACTCTAAGCAGTGGATTACCTAATGGTAAATTAGATGTTGTCATTTTTTGCCCATCTGATCCATCGACCAGCAACTGATTTGTAAGTGATTCATCCAGACATGCCCTTGGGCCTCTGTCCTCATTTCTCAGTGAAGTGGAGGTGAATAAGCACTAGACAGTGAGTTAGAAACCTCAGTTCTAGCCCCAGCTCTCCCACTTCCTAGCCATGAGCCATTGATCGTTTCCCTGCTCTGGGCTTCCTTATCTCTATCAGGAGGGAATCTGTAGTCAGTAAGATCCTACCCAGCTGGACCATCTATGATTTCACATAATCAACAAAAATGTCCTCTTTATCAGATTTGTAGAGAAAATCTCTGTCTCCCAAGTGACCAGGCAATGTTTAACAACTACTGATATAAAAGTCTGTTATGACAATATTGGATGCCTGGTAGGGACTTCAGGACGCCCCCTGTAAGTACCCTTTGCTTAGCTAAGTGGTTTCTCAGACTCCTCTGGTCTCAGCAGTGCTTCTTAAACTTTAACGTGCATGTAAGTCACAGGAGGATTTTGTTAAAATGTAGATTCTGATTCAGTAGGTCTAGAGTGGGGCTGAAGATCCTGTATTTCTAACAAGCTCCCAGGTAATGCGGACCTGGGACCACACTTTGAGTAGCAAGGTTCTGGAGGGTTTTGATGAGAAGACAAGAGACCAGTATTAGGAGGCCTGATACTATATCTGAGAGAATACCAAATTTCTGCTAACTTGTACTCTCCCCAAGTGCTTACTCCAAGGCTTTGCTCAAAGCAGGTGCCTAGTAAGTGCTTGCTCACTGATTGATGGATTTTACTCTTTTGTTAAAAGTTACAAAAAATGTATCCCTTTCCTTCTTCACTACCTTGGCCAATTTAGCCCAAATGGCTTTTCCTACCTGGTGTACACACCCCATCCTGCTGGTAATTCCTATTAAGGCTTTCTGGATCTCTTAGGCCAAATTTAATGGAATATCTACAAGATGTTTCAAAACTCAGAGCTCCTTTGACCCCAAACTCCCAATATGTGGATCAGTCAATGGGTGTTTGTAAAGTAAAGGAAAGTGTGTAGAAGTAGTGGGCATAGGGATGCATACTTTTGCCTGCAGTTTTATAAAGGATGTTTTCCATATCACGTCACCACTTGCACCTGTACGAGAATCCCTAATGTGTTATCCTTGGTTACATTTCCAAAGGGAATGCATGCAGTTTTTAACTGAATATTTAAAAAACTCCTGTATCAATCTTATATAGCTATCCATATGATACACTCTAAGTAGGCACATTGTCCTTTAAAAAAGAGGATGGGGGGCATAATGGACTAATGGAAATAGGGTTGGGGCTACAATGGGATACTGGGGATAGTTTATTCCTTTTCTGAAAGTTGACAAGCAGAATCAGTCCCAAGGCTCACTCTCACCCCGGCTTTGCCTCTTAGGAATATCAAATTCATATGGATTGCTCTCTGATGAACAATTTGCATGGCTAAAATGGAAACATGTTCATCAATTTAAGGCCTGGATTGTCATAATGTGGTTTTTCCTGAATATGGTGTGCATTACTTGGAAGCAACTCTAGTTGCATCATAAATATTTCAGCTGTTAATGTTTGGGATTTGTTCTTTTGACCTGGTTCTAAATCAGTCAATGAGTAATAACAATAGTTTGGTCTTTAAGAGTTTGAGGAGTGCTGACAATCCACATGATTAAAATTCATGATAGGCGTTTATCAAAATAACACCTCGCCCACAAAGGAAAGGCATTGATCACTCCCCAACACATATAATATCCACTTACAATGGAGAGTCACCTTCTAATTCTAATGGACATTGCTGGGCTCATGGTTGAGAGATAAGGCAATTGTGTGTTTCCCATTAGGTCAGTAGGAAATCCATTTGCAATGAAACAATTTCAGATCACAGATCATTAGAACTGGAAGGAATAATAGAAATCTTCCAGCCCGAAGCTGTCATTTAGTAGATAAGGAAACTAAGACTAGAGAACTGAACTGATTTGCCCAAGGTCGTACAACTATTTAAAGAACCCAGTACAGTTCAAGAAAGTACTGGCTTTGTATTAAGCAGTGTCCTTGGAAGCTCCCAATTTAGTGGGCCATTACCATTTCTACCAACAGATTTTTGTGGCTTTGACCCAAAACACAGGGGAAATGAACTAATTAATTAAAGGAAACAGTTTCTACCACTTGACATTCATTCATTACACAAAATATATATTGAGCCTACTATATGCCTGGCACTCAAATGATTAAATGCCAAATAGTCATCAAACTCTCTCACCTGGAATGTCAAAGCTCATTTCTCAACATGAAGACTCATAGGAGTGTTCAGCCCACCAAAACCACTCTGCTGAATCTACTTCAAGCAAGAGTAATCCCTTTATACATCTGTCAGAGGTGGCCCTGCTGGGTGCTGTAAACAAGAAGATAACTGAGAACAACATAACATCTCAAAGTTTTTGAACCTCCAAGTGCAATGCTAGGTGCTTTTATATCCATGATCTCACCTGGTTCTGGCAATTACACAGTCAAGTATTGCCCTCTCCCCCCCATATATACATATATATATATAAACATAAGAATAGAGAAGTTTGTACAAGTTTTATGAAGTCTATCCAAGGTCACAGAGGTAATAAAATCTGAAGCTAAGATTTGAATACAGGTAAAGTTGACTCCAAAGGCAATACAAGCTTCACCCTTTTGCCAATTTTATTGAGGAACTGTGTCAAGAGCAGTCAGCTAGACAGATTTTGGCAACTTTAACCCTTAAAGTAGTGCTATAGACTGTTTGTGTCCACTCTTCCCCCCAAATTAATATTTTGAAGACTAAATCCCCAATGTGATGGGAGGCAGGGCCTTTGGGAGGTGATTAGGCCATAAGAGTAGAGCTGTCATGATGGAATTAGTGGTCTTATAAGGGGATGAAGAGACCAGAGCTTCCTCTCTTCATCGTGTCAAGATATAGCAAGAAAGTGGCTGTCTGCAAACCAGGAAGTGGGTTCTCTCTAGATGCCGAATCTCCTGATACCTTGATCTTGGCCTTCCCAATCTCCAGAACTTTGAGAAAACGTTTGTTATTTAGGCTACATAGTCTGTAGTATTCTTATTATAGCAGCCTGAGCATACTACCACAAGTAGCAAAGGTAGGATCCATTTGGTCATTAAGATTCTTTCCTCCCACTTGTTGACCATTTAATTTTCCACATTTGCCTTTGGTATTTTTATTTTTCTGTAAAAGACATGGCCTTAATAATGCTAAGATTTGACTTGGAGTATAACTTTGGTCCACAAAAAAAAAAAAAAAAAAGATAGCTAGAGGCCAAGAAGGCATAGCAAGTACAGCCAGAGAACATTTTTAGTAATGCAAGAAAAGTGTAAAATCCATTTATTACAAATCCATCAGTAAGACTTGAACTCCTTAGAAATCTGATAGTCATTAAAAAAATTACTGATAAATGTCAACCAATTTTGCCACATCTTCCTGAGAAGACATGGTGAACTGACAGAAATGAGGCCGGGACCCTTTGCTCCCTTCTAACTTCTATCACTTGTACCTATTCCCAAGGGGACTGGTTTCATAATGTCATCATCTTTCAGCTGATATTGCCACATCAAATTATAACCTCCAAACTCTTCTCTTACATCATTTTCATTAGTCCCTTTAAATTAATCTGATTCAACTGATGCTATCAACTGAGACATAGCAGGTATCAAGAGTTCATCTTCTACCGGGTATCATGAGGTCTTTGAGAAGAGCCCCTTTCAACAGAGGCCAGTTTTGTTGCTATCATACTGATGTTTGCTCATCAGCTGATAACTCTCTATTAGCCCATCAAGTTCAGCTTTTAATGGACAAAATGTATCTGTGATGGCAGTTCAATTTCCACTCAGCACTCGTGGTTCCTTGATACCTTGAAATTCTTTAAACCTGCTTGATTAGCCACCTGAGGTAAATGGCTTAGTCATTTTAAGTTTTATGAAACATCTGTGCATTGTGATCATAGACCAGAGGAGAAAATGGCTCTGGAATCCTCCTCAAACCATTAGGAAACACAGACCCCAAGAGCTAGGTGACACAGAATTCAAGGGGAGTGGGAGAGGTAACAGGGCCAAATCCATAGGATCTGGTTAAACGGGAGCCACTTATGGGAGTTGAATAGCATTGGTGTTTTCTAGGCTGACCCTTTGATGCGGCCTACAATGGTGACCAATTACGAAGTGGAATCAACTCAAGTTATTTAAGTTTTTCCTCTCTTCCTAGGGCCTCTTGGGGTGGATATGCAGACACACAACAGCCTCATAACTTCTTTTCCCTCTAAGTGTCTCATTCCCTCCTCCTTATTCTTTTCCCTCCCTTCTTCCTTCTCTCACCTACTCTAGGTGCATCTATTTTTGAAACTACATTTAGGCCCATGGTTCTACAGGGAAACTGTTGGTTTGAACATGTGTGATGTGAGAAAGAAGAGTGGCCCCTGATATGCAGAAGCTGGCCTGGCTCTCACAGCTTGGCCATGTTATTCTCCTATCAGAAACGAACACAGAATACTAAGCTCGGACAGGGGTACTCTGAGATCACGATAAAATGAGACAAAGCATGGGCACTACTAAGCACAGATGAAAATAAGATCACTGTGCTGCATACAAAATATCAGACACCTCTCTCCTGCAACAGAGATGAGTTACTACTTCTTCTTTACCAATTACAATTGCAGCATGATCCTCATTCTAGTCTTTCCTCTCTGAGAAGATTTATTGAGATACCCAATCATAGAATTGTCCCTACTTTTGTACAGAATCCAATTTAGAGCAACCCCCTTCTTCCCTAAACCTCCCTCAAATCATCCAACCAAAGTCCAAATCCTATGGTAGGTTCCCTCTAACACCCTCTTACTGAGACACCCCATGTTTCTCATGGTGTCTTTTCTGTACTGCAACTAGTAATAAACCCAGCTTGTTTAGCTACAGGTGTGTTACTGGTGGCCTTTGCCTGAAGGACATTGACAAGTGATAAAAATAGCTCACATTTAAATAGCAATTTACCTTTTAAAAAACTTTCACAAGCATTATTTTATTCAATCTTCATGACTATAAGAAAGGTGAGAGGTATTATTGTACCCATTTTCCAGATTAGGGATTGAGGCCCCATGTAGTTAAATGGGTTGTGTAAATTCAAATATCTATTAAGTATTGGAATCAGCGATTGAGCCAAGTCTGCTTGTTCCATACTCAGTGTTTTCTCCCCTTGGCTGGTCCTAGAAGAAAGAAGTCCCTCAACTATTTGTTAATTAATGCTTCACCAACTGGAGATTGCAGGTGAGAAGGGAATGAGGTTGGTGGTAGGCACAATGTTATGGAATAAACCTGAAATATCTTTTAGAAGCATTGATTTTAATATAAGATTTTTGAGGAAATAAGTTAGTTTAATATTTTTTAAAAGAATGAGGTTTAAATGTTTTGGAAAACTCAAGAAAAAGTTAAAGATAAAAAGAGATCAAAGAAATTTGTTATTTGCTGCAAGTGACTTAAGGCTACTCTCCCAGATATCATCCCCACCCTCCAGGGGTCTGCATTTAGGGATACTTAAGTGGAGCTGAGAACTCCATCTAATGTCCATCAATCCATCTCTGGATCAAAAAGCATAAAGCAAACACCTTGGACTGGCTCTCTTGTTTCACTGCTGAGGGCAAATTTGTCCTCGGGGCTATTAGGGTCAATGGAGTAGGGTTTCGTGTCCCCTGGGGCTCCTATTGATTCTGGGGGAGGGGAGCTGTGGACTTGTCCTGGAAGCCAGTTCTTCTTTAGAATTCTAGGGTTCAGCCAGCTTTCTGGAGCTTGGCAATCTCCAGGCCAGACCTCCCTGTGGGACTCAAGCCAGAATCTGGCCCCTCTTTGGACCAGATATTACTGCTGAGAAGCATGGGTGCGGTGGGAGAGGACCCTAAGGGAACTGGCCTTGCTTCCAGGCCATGTCAAAGCCCAACATTTACCCTGGGGCATACGCTGGTCCTAAGAGGTACACAAGCCTGCAGGGAATTTGAAATCTGAACACGTGCCCAGGCAAGCTGCTTTTAACAGATTTACTCACACATACAAGGTTTAGAAAGCCACCATCTCCTCTCACATCTCACATCTGGCATTCACCTAGACCCCAGGGGCTACAGTACTGAAACAACGTGCAGGTACTTTAAATAGAACAAGTGAATATTGTCAAGGACTACCTGAACAGACAAATTGTTCGTATTATAATGTTATTTTAAAATATATAACGTAAAAGTGGGTATAAACTCCTTATGTTTATAACCTTTGCATGACTATTAAAACCAAACAAAATAATTCAACAATTATTTGTGAAGTAAATACAAACAAATGTACAAAATCATGGAATTCAAATTAACAGACAATTCAATGTGATGCAGGTGCTGTTTACTGAAACATGTCCCTGCTCACAGGACACATAGGGCACAGACTGCTTCTACTCAGGTTCTATTTGGCGTTGAATTGTACCCTCCAAAAAGATACGTTGAAGTCCTAGCCCTGGGTAGCTGTGAATGTGACCTTATATGAAGTTTCTGTAGATGTAATCAAGTTAAGATGAGGTCATTAGGGTGAGTCCTAATCCAATATGATTGATGTCCTAACAAGGAGAAAAAGGGAAAGCCACACAGAGGGAAGGGCCTGTGATGATAGAGGCAGAGATTGGAGTGATGCAGCTGCAAGCCAAGGAATGCCAAGCATCAATGGCCACCACCAAAAGCTAGGAAGAGGCAAAGAAGGATTCTACTCAGACTCTCAGAGGGAGCAAGGCCCAGCTGACACCTTGCTTGCAGGCTTCTGGCCATCAATATGGTGAGAGAATAAGCCATCCAGTCTGTAGTCCTTCATTACAGCCGACCCAGAAAACTAACCCAGGTCTTTTCAGGTTGACATGCCCTTACTCCCAATTCTGTGTGATGAATCAATTCTACCAAGAGTTTTGCTATGCCAGCTGCTGCAAACCTTTCTCTTATCAGGGTCCTCTGTGGTCTTTCGGCCATCAGGAACCTGAACCCACACCATGTTTGCCTCACTTCTTTTTTCATGTGTCATGACAATGAAAGGACCACTCTTTGGTACCAAAGTGATTGAAACACAAGATTAGTAGGTGCCAGGGCAGCCCCTTATTGGTGCTCACCTGGGCTCCTGACTCTGGAGCAGCTGGAGAAGTGATGGGAAACTTGTAGGGCTCAGAGAACTGGCTATTTTCCAGCTGGTCTGGAAATATGTCAATGTTTTTATAACCAGCATAATCACATTGGTGTGTACCACCTGAACATCAGTACTGGCTTAAGAACCACAGAAGAGCCAACTCCATGCTTCCATGAAGTGCTTTGGAAGGGGCTGGATGTTCTCTTAAGACCTTGATTTGGGTATTATGATTATACTGAGATTAAGGTATAACAAGGTCTTTTCAAACATTGGCAGGAACAGGAATATACATTGTTCCTCTGAAGCCCATCAAGTCCCCTCTGCTGCGTCCATCTGGCCATTGTGAGAAAAGTAAAAATTATGGTCATAGGAAAGAAAACAACTTTCGGTTATGCCGTCTTGTAGAGGCACAAATCATTTCCAAACAAGCTAAATTAGCACTAATTTAGAAGCAGATGTCCAACTCCTCTGGTCTTGCTGGTTTCATCATTCAAATCTTTGCAGGAAGCAGGCTCATAGGTACACCAAAGTGTACCTAAGATCACTAATGACAAACCCAAATCATGCCTACCCTCCACTCTCCTCTGGCAGGCATCTTTCCCCTCCTTTATAATCCTCCTGATAATGCCACTTGACCAGTAAAAAGAGCATCTGTGGAGAAAATGCACTGAATCAAAAAACCTTATAGTACAGGGAGCTTTGGGGCGTTAACTACACAAATTACCCATCAACTCCATTGTTACTCTCTTTCCTCTGATAAATTAAAAAAATGTTGAGACTTCTAAGCATGCATGCAGTTGAGCCAAAAGTTTTCCTATAAATATGGATGGGAATCCTGGCTCCTTCATAACAGCCATAGCCAGGAGCTCTGGACAGTTGGCTGGGAGGCAGTGTGGGGCGGTGGGAAGTGTGCTATCTTGGGGTCAGGAGATTGGGTTTTTTTTTTATTTTTTTTTTTTTTATTTTTTTTTATTTTTGGCTGTGTTGGGTCTTCGTTTCTGTGCAAGGACTTTCTCTAGTTGTGGCAAGTGGGGGCCACTCTTCATCATGGTGCGCGGGCCTCTCACTGTCGTGGCCTCTCTTGTTGCGGAGCACAGGCTCCAGACGCGCAGGCTCAGTAGTTGTGGCTCACGGGCCCAGTTGCTCCGTGGCATGTGGGATCTTCCCAGACCAGGGCTCGAACCCGTGCCCCCCGCATTGGCAGGCAGATTCTCAACCACTGCGCCACCAGGGAAGCCCAGGAGATTGGGTTTTATATCAGCTTTTCTACAACTTGGGTGATCTTGAATACTCTCCTTTAACCTGTTTGAGATTCAGATTCATCATTGGTAAAAATGGGGCTATGTTACTCATTTTCCAGGCCTGGTTGCTGTAATTATGAATAAAATAATGAAAGCACGCCTAGACTCCCAAGCATGTGGAAATGTGTGTGTGGGTGTATGTATGTGTGCGTATGTGTGTAGCCACACACATACACCCACATACCTAAAAACCCTATGCACTACAGTGAAATGGACACTGGACTGGACATCAGAACACTGGGTTTTAGTCCTGGCTTCTTTGCTATGTGAACTTGGACAAGTACCTTAGGCTTCTGGGCTTCAATTTCCTCATCTGTAAAAGGACAATTTTGGACAAAAAAATGATTCCCAGTGTCCTTCCCGGGTCAAAGGCCTCTGATCCTAACTCAGAATTTGAAAGGGCAAAGTCACAACTCGACGAGGATGCAGGGGTCAGGGAGCACTTCCTGACTGTTCTGCTCAAGGGATGACTGTGGGATGGAGAACGAGGGCCCAGGCCTGGAGTGACATGCTGGCAGCTGAGGGTGGCCTTTCCCTTCCCTGTGACCTCCTCCTCTTCCTTTTCTCTTCTCGCTCTCCCCTTCCTGCTGTTGTTTCCTCACACTTCGACCTCAGCTCTGCCAGGAGATGGTCCAAGGACTTCAGAAGCGGTTGGGAAGGGGCACGGCTAAGTCTCTAAGCTGAACAAACTGCTGGTTCACTCAGCCCCTTTCACAGGTCATGGGGTGGACTGAAAGTGATAAAAAAAATCAGGGCCCTCTCACTAGTGATGAAATCCATGGATGGCAATTCAGGAAAGGAGCGGAGGAGACTGTTTAGTCCTATAAACACAGGAAGTCCTTATGCCCGGGCAACTCTGAGAGGCTTGAGCTCACTGATAATCGGCTAATAATAACTCCTAGTTCAGGCAGAATGTTCCTTCTGAAGGTTCTGCACCTTTCTAGCTATAATTTCCTTCCCTTTTCCAGGGCTCCTACAAAGCTGCTCTTATTATCCCCAATTTGCATATGGAGAAACTGAGGCACAGAAAGGAGAAAGTCACATCATGATTGGCATTGGTTCTCCTACGTTCACAGAAGTTTATATCAAGCTACCATAAAGAACAATGTAATTGCTAATGAACTATTTATGTATCCTGTTTGAGCAATCCCTGAATAAAGAGCACAGAAGGTGTGCCGTGGGACAGGGGCCAGGAGCTGCCGGTTCTGCACCCTCTCCTTTCTGTCCTCTGTCCCTTTTCTTGCTTGGCTTGAGGCAGCTGGGGGGCTGTGGGCAGGAACATGAGGAAAACTGAGGAGTGTGGGAAAACACTGGCTGGGGCTTCCCTGATGGCGCAGTGGTTGAGAGTCCGCCTGCCAATGCAGGGGACACGGGTTCGTGCCCCGGTCCAGGAGGATCCCATATGGCGCGGAGCGGCTGGGCCCGTGAGCCATGGCCGCTGAGCCTGCGCGTCCGGAGCCTGTGCTCCACAGCGGGAGGGGCCCCAGCAGTGAGAGGCCCCCGTACCGCAAAAAAAAAAACCAAAACACTGGCTGATGCAAGCCACAGGGCAAGCAAGTAGCCAAGTCTGGACAAACCAACGGTGATTTTGATATAAATGACCTTCTCAGAAAGGTCAGTTCTCACTGGGCATCTTGAAATATTGGGGGCTAGGTAACCGAAGGCCCACAGTTTGGATGCTCTTTTGTAAATGAAAAGGTGGAGATTGAATGGATGAAGACTGGGTGCCCAGGGGACAACAGAGGGCTGGGCTGTAGCATCCAGGGCTGCATTATGACTTCCAAGGGCCTGGGCACTTCTGCCATCATGGGACCCTTCCTCCACAAAACACATTAAAAATTCGATTTTACAATTGCATTGGTGTACAAATATTGGATTGGCCAAAAAGTTCGTTCGGGTTTTTCATGTTACGGCAAAACCTGAACGAAATTTTTGGCCAAACCAACATATTAATATTATATGTTAAAACACTTTATTCCACCTAAAAGCTCACTTTCCTCCCTCTGATTTTCAAAGAAATTAAAATGTTTTCATGGGGCGTTAAAAGTATTTGTGAGCCATAGGCACTGTGTCTGCTGTGCCTCAGGGATTAGTCAGCCAGCGTGGGAACATTCCTTGCCTCCTAGGATGGCCCTTCAGGTCTGCTCAAGCCCATCCAGGCCAGGCTCACCCAAATGCATAGGATCAGCCTCAAAGCATCAGTTTGAGCTTCTAGGAGGTGCAGATGCCCCATTGTCTTTACAGATGAAGATACTGAAGCTCAAAGAGGCCAAGATCAAGTTATCAAAGATGGACGGGCCAGGTTTTGAACTTTGTTCTGTCTGGCCCCAAAGCCCGTGACTTGACTCCCACTTCCCATTGTGTGTATCTGTGTGTATCTGGTGCTCCTGAACACTACTCCCTAGACCAGAGGTCTTCCTGTCTGGGACCTACATCAGGAACATCTATCTATCTATCTATCTATCATCTATCTATCTATATGATAGATGTTTCTATATAACTATAGCTATATCTTAGCAAATATGAAAATGAGTAATTAAGCAAGGGTGGATAGGTGATAGTATGTCAGAAGAAGAAAAGTCTAAAAATAAATTCTACCTAATGCAATGGAAAACGTCCCACAGAGATGCTCAGAGGGAAAAAGAAATCAGAGGGAAAAAAGAAAGGATTGATGTTCTGGTAACCTGTAAGCTGCTTATAGTTTCACCCCATTACCATAACTTTCATATAACTGTCTCAAATGATAAAAAGGCAATTACTTAGGGCCAGATGCATCACAGGCTAGGCAACACTGTCTTTGAGCCATCAGGGGTTCCCTTGTACAGTTTCCCAATGGCAGTGTGGAGGCTGAAGAGGAGACACTGGATTAGCAGTAAATGGGGACATTCTGCTTCTTCTCAACGGAACCCTGGATCAATTCTCAGTGCATAAAGTCTCCAAGGACCAAGAGGCCTAGATTTGGAATAAAGTCTAGGCATGACCATTTACTACCATGACACGAGCAAGTCACTTCACCTCTGTAATCTCCTTGCTAATGAAAAATTCATAACAACCCCAGCCTTACCAAGCACACAGGTTTTTGTGAGGCTTAAATGAAATAAGGGATGTACATTGGGTTTGTGAACTACAGAGCGCTGTCCAGATGCTTGAAACTTGACCCTGCCCGAGAGTCCCCTGTTCTCAGACTTCAGTGTGTCTGTTTCCCCTGGATACACTAAGCCAGGGGTGGTCACAGCTTCCTAAAAGCTGGCCCCATCACCACCAGGATCCCCAACCTGGGCCGACATACAATGGCAGTAGATTACACTAATCTGTTTTATTTTATTTGACATACTTGGAATTAAGCCTTTTTGAAAGCGCTATGCAAATATATGTAAATGACTACATTTCATGCAAAATTATGTGCAAATAGTGTCCCTGTGTTGGCTTAGAAAGATCTGGTGGCCAAAGGCTATTTATATCCTCGGAAGAATCAGGAAGAATATTTTAAACGTCAGTCACCCTTCCAGGTGTTTAAGAAAATATGGATGTTAGGGAACCTAGAGTTTACTGCGTGGTTTACCAGCTGGTTATGATTCTTTTTCAGTACTCATCAGGATATCGGACATCAGTTAAGCAGTCCTTCGTTCATTAATCATTGAACAATGATGGTGCCAGGCACTTAGCGATGGAAGAAGAGTAAGGTACGAGTCCTCCCTTAAGGACTCCCTGGCAATGTGGATGCCAGAGTTGGCTGTTACAACACAGCTGGACATCAGTTTCCTGACATACATTCATGATTGGTGCCCGATTCTGTTCTGAATAAAGTCCAAATACTTGATCAAGGCACTCAAGACTGTTCACAACCTCGACCCAACTGACATTTCCACGGGAATCTCTCCCCCTACCCCTCTGCTTTCCCCATGTGTTTAGTATGTAATATTAAGTATTCTTCAAACATGTTTATCCCTCCCTGGATCTGTGCCTCTGATATTGCTTATTTTCCAAATACCAAAGAGCATTATTAAATCATTGCTCCTAGCCTGAGTCTCCTGTTAGTAGACAAACAGGAGTGCTTTGCTAACTTATGCTTCTAAAGCCAAAGACAGAGCAGGTGAGTCTTTAGTGATCAAATAATCCAACACCCTTGTTCTACAAATGGGTAAATTGAGGCTAAGAGAAGGGAAGGGACTTGATCAAGGTGGTAGAGCTTGAACAAGAACCCATGTGTCCTAACCCAACTCCAGGATGCTTCATAACAATTGCATCATGGTCATGGCTCACAGCTACAAGCACAAAAGAAATCAAGTTGAACTGCTTCCTAGGGGTCACCTTAACAAATCAGGCTATGTTTACTGAACATCTCCCCGGGTGGAAACTAGTGAGTGGACACTAATTCTGGGACTAGGTCAGCCCCTCCAGGGGATTACAGTCCAGATGCTCCTAGGATGTGCAACCAGCCTTTGGCTTAACAGTAGTAATGTGAGTGAGAATAGCTCACATGTCCTGTCCATTAACTCTGTGTCGGGCGCTCTGCAACCTTCTTCTGCCTCTCCGAAGTCTGGACAAGAGGTTTTCAGCCCTGGCTGCACACTAACATCACCTGGGGAGATTTGAAACCTATCAGTGCTCAGCCTCCTTCCTGAACAATTAAACGGAAGCTCAGCAGTGAGGCCCAGGTGTCAACACTTTTAATATACCTAGAGGAGCCAGGCTGCAGAGAGAGGAAATGATGCGGCTCCCTCCCTGTGCCTAGAGACCCTCTCTATGTCCTCTGATTCTGTCACCCACTTGGTTCATTCCCCACGGTGATAGTACAGCTGCGCTAACCCTGATATGTCATCTGGCCTCCTCCTGCCTCCATCCATCCCGGGATGACAGAGGAAGCAGGGAACAGACCTCCCTTGACCCTGACTCTCTAGGGGCCAAGCCCTATTACTTGTCCAGAGGTCATTTTCTGTTGTTTTTTTAAGAGCAGCCCGCTATGATTTCTTGCAGAAACCACTCTAGTAGGTACACTCGCCTCTGGGCTGGAGGCATTCAGATTAAGCCACCACAATATCTGGGTAGGATGGGGACCGAGAGTGCACACAGAACAGGTCTGCTGACATGTGGTGCTTTTGTCAGATGGGGAAATTATTTTGGGCAGCACAGCAAGCGGTGGTTTCAGGAGGGGGAAAAAAATCCTATGTGTTCATCATAATGCAGTCCAAGATGATTGCCCTGAATGAATGAAATAGAATAGAATTGGTCCTGGTTTGCTGAGCACACATAAAAGAAGAGAAAATGGAGTCAGGCCCCATCCTTCTCTTCAGTCCGTTTCTATTAGGAGATGACACGATTCAATGGCAACTTTGGTAAGAAAAGAGGGTGGCTGGGGGAGAAATGCATGGATTTCACCTTGAACACAGATGTCGCTTTACATCTCAGGGTCAATGGCACTGGTCTTCCGGGTAAGTTCCTGCCTTTACTTCCTAATCAAAAACCCACCCACACCTCTCGTCTTTGGGGTGGAGGGCCTTACCACTCTCAACTTTTCCCCATCTCTCTGCTGCTTGAATTAGTGTGGATTTTTCCTCACAAGTGTATTGTCTAAGGGAGGGGTGGGGAGAAAGCAATGTTGCTTTTGATGCAGTTCAACAATTGGTGAAGGAAAAGGGTGAACAAAAAGTGATGAAGAGTCGGAAGCTATTTTTTTAAATGACAAAGGAGAGTAACATTTTTAGTTTCTGGTATTATTGTTTTCTTTGTAAATTTAGGGCCAGATGCAGCAATTTATAGTTTATTATTCTCTCCCGTGGCGCTTGCTAAAAATTTCAAAGTTATACCATACTGACTTTCTTTCCCTTTGTATTTCACTGCTAGCAGACACAGATTGAATCAAATCTCTAACAAGGAGAGAAGGCTCAGAGTCTGCTTGTTTGCTGAAACTGCTGGAAACCTTTCTGATTTTTCAAGAAGCCACAGAGGACGCAGGGGTTTCTGCAGTCCACAGACTTAATATACAAAGTAATTCAGGGGAGAGGCTGGCTTGGTTTTTCTGGTAATGTGAGTTCATTTGCAATTCTCTTCCCTTCTTACCCGGCTTGAAAATGAGTACTGAAATTCAGAAGAGGGTGTGTGTGCCTCTTGGGCGTGTTAAGCCAGAGGGTGTGTGCTCTCTGTCTACACTCTAGGGAAGGGATGGCTGGCCATGCATCATTTTTTTACAGCTGTATTTGCACAGGTGGGAAATAACAGTGTCATCTTGGAACAGCAGACACAATGATACACATGTTTGGGGGCATCTATAGAGCACAGTGAATCACGCAACATGCGAGTCAGCCCCACTATAAGTCAATCCATGCTGCCCACCAAAAGCTCCTTAGGTAAGTGGAGAGGCTGCCTCCGGATTACTCTGGAAGATGAAAAATATCCCCATATATATTCAGGCCAATAAAGTAGCCATGCAGGTAAATAAAAACAAATCCTGAAATCAGAGTCTCAAGGTTGGAAGACACTTTAAAGATGACTAGACCAGCCGCCCATCCAGACACCCATGCTTGTGTCCCCTTAACATCTTTGCATCTCCTCCTCCAGTTACTGGTTTGAACCCCTATGATGGGGCTCTCACTGCCTCCTCCACAGCAGTTAACCCATCTCAACTTCCCATTGTCCAGGCGGTTAAAAAACAAAATGAAGCAAACCCGTCTACTTTATGTTGTTAAAATCATAGCGTCTACTGCTTGATCCTAGTTCTATCCACTACTGCACAAAGGGCAGAAATAATCCCTCTTGGCATGACAGTCTTCCAAGAGCGGCAGACAGCTGTCACACCCTGTAATTTATTTATTTGTTCATTCATTAGCTGAACCTGTATTGAGCATCTACTACATGCCAGAAAGCAGGGTCCAGAGCTAGGAGTTGGAGAACACAGAACCTGACCTCACAGTACCGTAGGGAACTATATACCTTATCAACTAAGTTGAATTTTTTGTGGTAAGTGAAGGTCTAAACAATGTCCACGGGGGCCTATAGGAAAGCATATTTATTTGCCTGGTGGGAGGTAGGTGAGTGGAAGCAGAGAAGGTCTCCCAAGGTGGTAGCTGTGGTCTTGCACTCTGAGGGCTACATGTTTCCTACCTTCTCTTCAAGCTGCTGGGCAAATTTCTCAAGAGGATATTTGCACATCAGGGTCCGCCCAGTCACTGTGTTGGGGTCTCCATTAATGTAGGTTCTGACAGTCTTGACTCTTAGGTATTTTTCTGCTCACAGTTCAGACCCAACTTGCTTCACTTGTGTTAGTACCTGGAGGCACTGCATCTGGAGCAGGGAAGCCCTCTGAGGGGACAATGCTCCTGAGGATCTGGCTGCAGGACCCAAGGGCTCCTGGATGCTAGTTCCCTCCCCAGTCACTTCCCTACAGGAACTGTCTGTGCATATGAGGCTCTTGTGTCAAAACCCCCATCTGTTTCACAGAGGCATGGATTGCCAAGGGAAATCTTGAAGCTCCTTTCGCAAGCAGTTTGTCTGCAATGTGACATATTTGGAAGAAAGGGGCCATGTTAAATATGAAAGCTCCTTACTTGTGTGGATTTGGAGGAAAGGTCTGTAATTATCACCCTTTGGACTCCCCAGGTGCCTGGGAATTGGGAACACTCCTCTTGAAGATGGGCTAATGGAACAGCTGCCTGTTAGTGCAGATTGTGCCTGGACATGTGGCACTGGAGAAATAGGAAGAGAAAGTGCTAGAGCTGGAACTGAATGACAGCAAGCAAAACCCCGAGGGCAAAGGGGAAGATGCTGTCACCCTCTTGCTGCCCCCTTGACAACAGAGCTCCTGTGATCCCAGGGAAAAAACATCAGCATCACCAAACACCTATCTTCTCTGGGGCCATGTGGTGAAGAGCAAAACTTACACGGGGGCTTCCCTGGTGGCGCAGTGGTTGAGAGTCCGCCTGCCGATGCAGGGGACATGGGTTCGTGCCCCAGTCCGGGAGGATCCCACATGCCACGGAGCGGCTGGGCCCGTGAGCCATGGCCGCTGGGCCTGCGCGTCCGGAGCCTGTGCTCCGCAACGGGAGAGGCCACAACAGTGAGAGGCCCATGTACAGCAAAAAAACAAAAAACAAACAAACAAAAAACCTATATGGGACGCTGGGTTCAGAGACCTATGTTCAAAATCACTCAGATAATTACTGTGTGCCCCTAAGGATGCCAGTTAAGCCCGCTGAGATTGGGTAATCTCATCTGTGAAATGGCTTTGGTAGCAACTCTAGTTCTGCAGGGTTATTAGAACACTCATGGTACCAGTTGGGCCAGAGCTCTGAGGGTCCTACAAGTGCTAGATGTGGTAATCCCAGGGCACTGGCAGAGCCCTGAAAGGTTCATGGAAGTGACTTCATCAAGGTCATTGTGCTCACAGGAGTTCTAGCTGTGCAGGGCAGACGGGGCAATGCAAAACTAATGTCTCTGTAAGGGAAACATGGGAGAAGGGTGGACAGATCAAGCTCTGGAAATCAGCACTTGGGAGAAAAAGAGGAAAATGAAGGGCTACTTCTTTAAGCCTATTTAAAGTGGATAAAATAAAAAGAAATTATAAGTGGAAGAATATGTTATAGTCCTCTTAAGTCTACTACTTCATGGAGGTGGGAGAAAAAGGCATAATGAAAGGGGAACATTTCTTTTTTTATATCTGCAGGGCTATAGCCTATAAATAATGAAAAGGGGAATCTGTTAACTTGAAGACAGAGAGCTCATAAGGAACTAGGACTGGGCAGTGTTTCTTGGGTGACTTTCTTCAGATAACTGCTTCTTTTGTTAAAATCCATGTCACCAGGCCCCATCCCATACCTAAAAAATCAGAACCCCTGGGGTGGGACCCACACTCTGCGCTGCTGCATGTTGCCCGGGTCATTTTTATGAAGACTAATGTCTAAAAAACCCTGATTTTGGTGAATAAACATTCACAAAGAACACCTGTTTATACCCAAATCATATCCTGTGGGCTTTATATGTTAATATCAATTTCATGGTTTCAGTATTTATACTATAGTTATGTAACATACCTGTTTGTTATATGGAGTAAATAGTATATTTTCAAGTCTCAACGTTTATTTCAAAATGTTACATTTCAAGCAGCCTAACTTTATGTACTTGAGAATGTTTTTAGGTTTTAGAAAAATATATGGTGGAATAGGAATGACCTCACGCTTGCTCTACTGCACATGGATTTCCAACCTTCTCCCTGCAGTCTGTCTCTCTCCCCAACCACAGTCCACCTCATATACCATGGTTCTGGTAAGGTTACTCCTTTCACCAAAAAACCCACCAGTGGCTCCTCACTGCCTATGGGATAAGGATAAAACTCCTTGGCCTGGCTTCCAGGCCTTTCACACGATATGGCCCACCTGCCAGCTAATCTTCCCCTTACATTCTCCTACACACATACCCAAACGCCAGCCAATCTAGACTACTCGTCATCCTCATCTGGAACTTTACATCTCCAGAATTTCAGCTCACACCAAACTTCTTCATCTCAACCCATCAGAATCTTACCATCCTTCTAGTTCTTTTCAGACATCTAAGCACTGCTTCTTCGGAAGCCTCTTCTGATCATCCAGTTACAAGTGCTTCATCCAAACCCTACAGTATTTTTTTCTGTGCTATGCCATGGTCTTAATACATGCTACCTAGTATTGTGCTTATTTGCATATTTGTCTACTAGCCTTAAAGTTACTGGAGAGCCAGGCCCGTAACTCACTCAACTCTGTATCACCCATAGAAACACACCTAATGAATGACCTCCAGAAGGCATACGTAAGTGGGCTATCCAATAGAACTTTCTGCCATGATGGAAATTTACATATCTGCATCATCCAATAGGGTAGTCATTAGCCACAGTGGAACTCTTGAGCACTTAAAATGTGGCTAGTGTGACTGAGGAACTAAATTTTCAATTTTATTTTATTTTAGCAAATCGAAATTTAAATTTAAGTTGTAGATGTGGCTAACGAATATACTATGGGACAGCACAGAGAGAACATATTTAATGAAGGAAGATGCACTGCACTTAGAAAACTTTTAAGCTTGCTGCCCTACCTTCAAGGTTCACCTGATCTGGTTCTCCCTACTTCCGCATCCTTAGCTCCCACCACTTTACCCCTTACTCACCCCACTCCAGCCAGGCCTGGCTGGTTTCCTTTTCCTAAGCAGGCCTTGCTCATGCTGGTCTCCAGGCTCTTGCTCTTGCCCTGTGCCTTGCCTGGAGTGCTTTTCTCTCAGATCTCATTCAGCTGGGTTTTTGTTACTCAGGTCTCAGCTCAAACGTCACCTACATAGAGAGGATGTCCCTGATGTGCCATCTAAAATAGACCTCTCTTTTTGTCACCCCACCTTCTTATATTTTCTTTACAACCCTTTCACTATCTAAAATCATCTAATTTATTTCACTTCTTCTTTATTGTCTAACTCTTCCTAATAAAAGATGGGCTTTTAAAGTAAGAAAGCACTCAAATACCAACGTGTAATAAAATCCGTGGGTGAAAGCATGATGAGAAAGAAGATATTTGCATAGTTTCAAACTATCTCCCAACAAGATACTAATTAATTATAAAGGAGAAAAGGGTAACTTTATTACAGAGGAGAAAACTATCAGACACCACCCTCACCAAGTATTAACTTTCCAAATGTAAACCAGGGTTAACAGCACCAGTGACAAAACATTTTGACATCATGTACGTCACTTCTGTGGTATCCTCCCAATAACGCAGAACCACAATCTAAGCATGAGACATTAGACAATCTCAAATTGAGTGACATTCCACAGAATATCTGACCAGTTCTACTCAGAAGTGTCAAGGTCATGACTGAAGGACTGTCAGACTGGAGAAAAATAAGGAGACAGGATGACTAAACATGATACAGGAACCTATATTGGTTCCTGAACCAGAAAAAGGGAGTAGGAAAACTGGAAAAAAATCCTAATAATATCTGTAGGACTGTTCATTTCCTGGTTTCAGTATTTATACTATGGTTATATAAGATGTTGGTGGAAGGGGAAGTTAGGTGAAGGGTATATAGGAACTCTGTACTATTTTTATAACTTTTACATAAGTCTAAAATTATCTTAAAAGATTTTTCTAAAAAAATATAAGCTTTTGAGAGCAAGGACTTATCTGTCTTGTTCTAGAACAGTACCTTTTACATAGTAGGAATTAGCTAATTATTTGTGAATGGGAGGAAGGTGAGAAGGAAGAAAGAAGGATGGAATGGAGTAAGGGAGAAAGTGGTTGAGGGCAAGAGGCAGGGGAGGGAGGAAGAAGAGCTGGAGGAAGTGTGGGAAGAAGGGAGTGCACGCCTTTGGGAAGACTCGAGGTATCCCTTGAAGAAGAGGCGAAACATAACAGCCCTGTTAAGGTCCTCAAGGAAAAGCCTCACCCACAGCATCTGTCACATGGCCTAGATACACAAGGGCTTGGGGATACGCCCCAAGCAGGGGCTATGGCTATTTATCTTTGTGTTCCTGGAACCCAGCACCCATGCCACATTCTAGACGTTCAATACACATTTATTGAATTCGATTTAAAGTAGTTAATGACTTGGATTAAATGCAGTGGTTGGATTAACACAGGCAATGCCTTCCTAAGAGAATTCTCCAGCTTTTGGTGGGCAGGTTAATAACTTCGGCTGCGGAATTGAACTGGCACAGTCTAAGGCCTGGGTCCTGAGGGCTTGGGTAAGTGAGTCTCTGTAGACTGTTGGAAATTGGAGCAAAATTAATTCAGTGAAACAGCCCATCCTAGGATGGCCTACAGAAATGAATTTATTTTCAAGTGAAGGATGTAAAAACTCATGTGCTGCGCTGTCCTCCAAATTTAAGGACATAAGAAGGGCTCAAAATTTGAGATGTCTTTCCAGTACAAGGAATGAAATTTCACTGATGAACATTATTTCAATTCTATTTATAAATGACTCATTGTGTGCCTAGCATCTAGTTATATACTTCCTTAGCTGTTCACAATAAAAACCCTTTGAAATTACGTTAATATTTCTGCTTCACAGATGAGGAAGATAAAGCTCAGAGAGTGAGATGACCGATCCTAATTTACACAGCACTAAAGTCATGAAGCCAGAACTCAAGCCCAGCTCCCACTCATCCAAAGCTCTTGAAAGGGTCTTAGACATCATCTATTCTGACTCCACACTGCTCTGCCCCACCTTTCATGCTGCTAATAATAGGAATTAGCAGGTGGGATAGACTAGACTTTAATAGAAAGGGGCCCTTGGTCACCCTCTTTCACAAAGTGTTGAAGCAGGAGGCCAGTGGAACAGTGCAGAAGCCCAGGGGAACTGTCAGCAGACTGGGGGCCTTTCTTGCCTCTCATATTATTAGCTGTGGGATCTCAGTCAAGGCATTTGACCTGTCCAAGCGTTGGCTGGTGCCATTTGTCAGATGACAAAGATATGGAAGCCTCTCCTATCCCAGGAAAGCTGCAAGGTGGGGCCTTATGTCTGGTCTCCAGTTGGAGACTCCTGTCGTCCTGCATGCCAGGGACAGACACGGAAGTTGTTTAACTTGCTGAAATGCTGTGCCATGTTAATTACACCAACCTCAGAATCTATTTTCTTTTTCTCTCCCTCACTGCTTCTATTTCATTGTCTTTCTGTCTCTCTCTCACTCTGAGTTTTCAAACAAGAACTGTTTGTTAGCTCCACAATCAGAACAATCTAATTGGCTGCAGAAAGGAACATGCATGATGTCCTCAGCAGGAAACTTAGTTAGAACAAGGTCAAAAACCACTTGACTGTCCAAGAGAAGTGAGAGAAATGGGAATTCAAAAGCCTCTATTTATAACTGTGGAAACTGAAATTATGACTTGTGCTCTGGACCAGGTAATTACATCATGGAAACAGTCTGTCCATCCTTGGGTGGCTTTTCAAGATAAAAACAGACTCAGTGGAGCTCTTCTCAATGGACTCTCTCCTCTATGGTTTTCCCAAGGGCCCTGAGTTCTGAGCATTGTGCTGGTGCAAGGAATACAGCAAAAAGTTTGAGGCCTAGGAGCTCTAGATTAGAACTGAGCCTCTTTTGCTTACTAATAGCCTGCTGTTGAATAAGTTAACCTAGATTTTTGACCCTCAGCTTCCTCACCTATAATATGGGAATGCCACTTCACATCCATTAGGATGGCTATAATCAAAACCAAGAACAACCAGAAAATAACAAGTGTTGGTGAGGATATAGAGAAATTGGAACCCTCCTGCACTGTTGGTAGGAATATAAAATGATGTAGCCACTGTGGAAACATTTTAGCAGTTCCCCAAAAAGTTAATCATGGAATTACCACATGATCCAGCAATTCCACTCCTAGGTATATACCCAAGAAAACTGAAAGCAGGGACTCAGATACTTGTACACTAATGTTCATAGCAACATTTTCACAATAATCCAAAAGTGGAAACAACCCAGGTGCCCTTTGACAGGTGAATGGATAAACAAAATATGGTATGTACATATAGTGGAATATTTTTAACCTTAAAAAGGAAGGAAATTCTGACATACACTACAACATAGATGAACATTGAAAACATTATACTAAGTGAAATAAGCCAGACACAAGAGAACAAATGCTGTATGATTGCATTTACATGAGGTACCTAGAGTAGTCAAATTCACTGAGACAGAAAATAGAATGGTGGTTGCCAGGGGCTGGGAGGAGAGGGAAATGGGGAGTTTGTGTTTAATGGGTACAGAATTTCAATTTGCGAAGATGCAAAAGGTTCTGGAGATGAATTGTGGTGATAGCTGCAGAAAAATGTGAGTGCCATCTGAACTTTACATTTAAAATGGTCAATTTCATTTTATGTATATTTTACCATAGTAAAAAAAATGGGAATATTACCATCTAACTTACTGGGTTATTTTAAAGATTAAAGTAGATATCATATGTGAAATATCTAGAATGATGCCTGTCACACTGTAGTTGTTCAACACATACTGGTTTCCTTCCCCACAGAGCATATTTAATTTTCACAAAGCCTCTCCTTGCCTTACAAGATTATAACTGAAAAGTGGCCACACAGCTGGAGATGGCACAGAATAACATTTCTGCACAAAGATGATCATACTCAAAGAAGGAACACAATTATAAGTGAGTCTGGAGAACTTGCTTCCTTCCATTTTATGCCTTAAGAATAATTTATTCCTTAAAGCAAAGTGAAGGCAGAAAGGCACACCTTAGGAACCAATGCAAATCTCTCTTGAGTTTAAAACAGGAAGAGAGAAATACTTTTCTAGGTCTCAAAAGTGAAGGAAAGCATCCTAACCTACCTAGTTCATTGGGCCAACAAACATTTTAGCACCAGCTTAATTCAGGCGTGGGAACCAGAATCTCATCCACCTTGCTGAATGGTGTTTCTGGGTGGGGATCACCACACCTGCCCACCTATGCTCAGGTGACCAGAAACAGGATGAGGAGGTAAACTGGAGGGCAGTCCCTGCTTGAGGCAGGAGTGGGGAGGGGTTCTGCAACTGGCTGGACCTGGACTTCTAAAGGATGATGCCAAAGAGTGTTTCTCTAAGCCTTCTTCCAAATCCAACTTTTGGTACATCTGTGGCTCCCTGTTGGAGAACAGGTTGCAGCCTGCAGGCTTCAGGGAGAACTCTTCCAACAGGAGCCCAGGCCAGGCCCTGGGCCCCCAGCATACCTGGCCAGGTCAGGCCGGGACTGTCCCTCTTTTTCTCAGGTGGTACCTTTGAACACTATGAATCAGGGAGCTTAGGCTCAAATCACTTCTTCAAACCTATCACATCTAAGTATAGAGGGTATAAAAGTAAAAATAACAGTGGTTTATCAAGGGCTCACTATGTACTGGCGACTGTACTAGGTGCTTTACACATTATTCCATTTGATCCCTAGAACAGCCGTGTTGTATTATTATTACCATCTCATGAACGGAAAAATGGAAGTTGAGCGGGGCTAGGTGTCTTGTCCAAGGTAAAAAAAAAATCCTCCTTATTTCCATATACTTCTCCCCCTGCTCTTCCTAACTTTTCAGCACCTTGAAGGCACCATTAACATGTTAGAAAGTTTAGGAAGTTCTCAGGTGCTATGCTTACAAATAGCCTTTGTGCAAGCTCTAGAGGTGTGCTTAGCTTCTAGGAAAAAGGCTCAAAGAATGACAAATGAACATTTGCAATCTGCTTTTTTTAAACCAATAACCATATTGACCATGTGACTCTCACAGTATTTTTACAACGTGTGTATATATGTATATCTATATAAATGTAAACATATATGTATATATGTGTATATGTGCCTCCATACACACACACACACACATCTATCTATCTATCTATCTATCTATCTATCTATCTATCTATCTATCTATATACACAAATATTTTTCAGCTCCAGTTATACAACTTGGGACACACAGCCTAGAATGATCACCTATAACTTGATTAATTTGTTTCAAAATTAACCAGGAAAGGATCTGCTTAATCATACCCAGATACTTAGCTTCAGACATGCTATGTCATTATATTATGTAGACCATTTCAGTATTTCTGTCAAGGATTTTGTAGTAATTTATCATCTGCCCTTCCCAACACCCTGGGCTAAGGAGATGCCACTAATCATTACAGCTTGAATTTGTTTTACACTCTCTTTCTTTTGAGGGAGTCTATACCCTTTAAAGATACTACATAAGTCTTGCAAATAACTTCGAAACAGTCTTGAGGCTTGAGATTTCTTATTGACCTATGGAATGCATTGGAAAACTTCCTATTGTTCCCTGTGGATTGAATTAGGAGACTTCAATGGTGTCTACCGCTAGCAAGCTTGGGCGATAGTGACTTCATTTCACAGATGGTGACTGAACAACTGAACCATAGCTGAAGTTTCCATTAAGATCTAGGTCTCCTGGTGCTGGAGAAAACTGTCAATCATAATAAAAGTTGCCAACATTATTGAGTGCTTACACTGTGTTTCAGGTTTAAGAGAAGGTATGGTTGCTATTCAGCAGTCTGCTCCTTTGTTTGGTGTTCCCCTCCGTCGTTCCTCAAAAAACCCACTGCATGTGCACATCTATGCAAGAACACCTGGTTCTACCTCACTGGGTTGTCCCCAGTCATGCAGGGCCATGGTTCATAAGGATTACTTGGGAAATGTATTAAAATATAGGTTTCTGGGACCCACCTAACATTTTAGTAGGTCTGAACTTATATTTTTAATTATCAATCTTTCTGATGCCTTCTAATATAGGCATCGGGGGGTATACTTTGATAATCACTGATTCAGGACTTGCAATGCCATTCTTATTCTCTACTGAAATTTTCGCCTTCATTCACTTCTCAAACATTCACCAAGAAGTTAACATAATAAAGACTCCCATGTGGATGGTGCTTTTACAGTTTGAAAATCACTTTCATGTATGCCCTCATTTGAAGCTCACAGCAGCCATCTAAACTCCACCAGGTACGTACGGGGGCAGACGTGGCAGACACCAGAGAGCTCTCTTCTTCTCTGCCAGCAGGATCCTGATGCATTTATCTCTTGGGCTGGAGATCCCATGAAACCTGGAAACATGGGTCCCGTATCCTATCCAGGGAAAATTTTTTGACGTCCAAACAAACTACCTTAGGCAACTGATTGGCAAAGAATGGGCATGTTCTAGCTAATGAGATATGAAAAGAAGTATACTGGGGACAATTTCCCTTCCTGAACTAAAAAATAACTTCCTGAGGTGAATGCCTGCCCCTTCTTTCGTTCAGAAACTCATAAATGAATAGTCATCTCGTGACTGTAAAGCAACAAGCATAAGGATGAAAGCCCAGATGCTAAATATGGTGGAGCAGAAAGATAAAAAGATCTGGGGTCTTCAACAATATCACTTAAATTGTGAAAAAAAAACCTCAGCAACTGAATACATCTGAACTTGTTCTTAATTACAAAAAAGGAACCTCTGGGTTTTTATTTTTTTTTTGAGGGCACACTTTAAATTAGATTTTCTCTGTCACCTTTAGCTAAAAGCATCCCTAACTGATCCAGAGGTGTTATAATTATTAAAATCCTTCTTTTATAGAAAACAGCCACAGAGAAGGTTAAGTTACTTACTTAAAATCTCTTAGCAAGTAAATAGTGGGTCCTGGACTTGAACTCAGATGGACTGACTCTAAATCCTGAACCTCCAACCCTGGAGCCTCACTGTACAACAAAGGTGTTCCAGTGACTACCTTGCAATAGAAGTGAGTGGGGGTCTGGGCTCCTTATCCCACTTCCACTAGAATAATTCTTTTTTTTTTTTTTTCTGTGGTACGCAGGCCTCTCACTGTTGTGGCCTCTCCCGTTGTGGAGCACAGGCTCCGGACACGCAGGCTCAGCGGCCATGGCTCACAGGCCCAGCCGCTCTGCGGCATGTGGGATCTTCCCGGACCGGGGCACAAACCCGCGTCCCGTGCATCGGCAGGCGGACTCTCAACCACTGCGCCACCAGGGAAGCCCTAGAATAATTCTTATTAATTTATTTTATAAATTGGACTGTCAAATATAAAACATAATTTGAAGAAAGGGTGCTGCTGATTTAAAATATAGTTTAAAATAAAATAGCATTATACCATGCTGTTTTCCCCTTATATGTAAGGAATTGTAGATACAAAGACTACAATACTTGATGTTTGTTTTTAGCACATTGTTACCTAGTTCAGGAGATAAGACATATACACATACTGTGTTGAGGAGCAATGCAAGAGTTAAACTAAAGCTGTTTAAAGCAAAGGCTACTTTTGCCACAATATGTCCCTGAAAACAGTGTTATAAAGCAAATAATTATAAAATGATTCTTATTTCCCCCATAGGAATTATGCCATAAAAAGGGTTGTGCTCCTAACCAAAGATGTAGGATCCAATTAATTATAAATATAGCCAATAACAAGGCTCAAGAGCAAAGTGTAACATCATTTGAAATAATAAAATTAAGTTCCAACTCCTATAAAATGGGAATGAATATATTGAACATATTATAGCATATTTGGGATTACTGTATAATCAAAGTAGTCATATAATATAAACATAAAAATCTATACCATAAATCTGACCTAAAACTAACATGTTATCAATAATAAACCAAAAATATGTGAGTGATAATTTTATTTGCTTCTTTGAGACTTCAGATGGAATTTTACAGGATAATTTAGATGATCACTTCTCTTATAAATGTGAAATATCCAAGGAAATTAGTACTTATGCACTCTCTCGTTTTGGATTGACTCCTGCAGCAAGCAGATATATTCCAAATATTCATTTGAAATACCATGGAAAATGATGACTGTTGTTCAGAGTTCCACAATGGCAGGTTAAATACTGAAAAAATCTTTTAAATATAAAAGTCTGCTGCTGCTTTGGTTTATTCAAAGCTCCTTACGGGACTTCCGCTTCTGCCCATGTACATTAACTGCTATAGGGATTGGTCTCCTGTCATAAACAACCAGAAATTCATATAAAGTGGTGGGTTTCAGGTATTGAACAACAGGCAGCACAAGACCGTGGTACATGAGAGAAGGGAAAGAAATGAGATGAGCCTTATAATTTTCCCAGGTTATTGCCTGGAAGAAGCTTCCAGGTTGCAATTAAGGGCAAGCAAACCCAAACAGAGTGTGTTGACTTTGCTGGGTTGAGGCCGAGATGGAAGTTTGGAAAGAAAACCAAAGTAGCTATCTATGGTTTCCAGGCAAGATACCAGAGAGGAAGCTGGAGAGAGAGAGAGAGAGAGAGAGAGAGAGAGAAAGAACATGAACACCCTGGAAATCTGCAGAGGAATCCCCTTTGGTTGAGTATGAATTCATGGATGTATGTGAGAAAACCACCACAGGACAAGAAAAGAAGCACCAGAAAACAATAGGCTAAACAATTCCTGGAGCCAAGGCTATGAATAGTCTGTGTCCCAACCAGCCAGAGTGGACAGATCTAGTAATACCATTCAGTAAAGTACTCAGAAGAACCACACTTTAGTAGTAATAGGGTTAAGTTATGTTCAATGTTCAATGAACCTCAACCTGAAAAAAACAAAAAGTCCTATCAAGACCTATCATAATCAAATTGCTTAAAAACAGTGATTAAAAAAAATGTTTAAAGCATCCAGAGAAGAAGGATACATTATGTACAGGGGAGCAAACATAAGAATGGCAGCCAACTCATTGTTAGAAGTCATGCCAGAAGACAACAGAGCAACATCTTTAAAGCGCTGAAAGAAAACACTGTCAACTTTGACATTTTTTTAAGCAAAAACATTTTTAAAAAATGAAAGCAAAATAAAAGTTTTGCAAAAAAAAGCTGATAGAAACTTTCACTATAAGACATGTTAAAGGAAGTTCTTCAGGCTGTAGGTAAACATAAGAGACACTTTGTCTCATTTTTCAATTCCTTTAAAGGACTTGACAGCTTAAAGCAAAAATAATAAGGTATTGTGGGATTTATAACATATGTAGAATTAAAATGTATAACAACAACAGTACAAAGGCTGGGGGGTGGGGACTGGACATACACCAATATATCTTATACTACACATGAAGTAATATTATTTAAAGGTAGGTTTTGATAACTTTAAGATGAATACTAAAAACTCTAAAAAAACCACTAAGATATAAAAACAAAGAAATATAGCTAATAAATGGAGCTAAAATTGAATTTTAAAAACTCAACTAATTACTCAACTTTTCTCGGTCCCAGGGCACCACATGAGTGGTTTCTTCCATGAAAATATTAGTAAAGACCTTAGAAAAGAATATCCAAATCTCTCTAACGTGTTGATATCTTAGTTCTCAGTATCTGTTGTCATTCTATGTCCAGAGAGACATGAAAACCACACACACACACGCACACACACACACACACACACCAAACTTTATTTGGAGACTGACTGTCAAATATGCCACACAAAATATGCATAACAATATTCAAATACATGTTGATGCTCTAATGGTGCAAATTTTAAAGCGTTATTAAATTGATAAGACTACTATCATTTTTTTAATCAATTAATGTTTATGACTAAACAACTTCTACTACATGGGAGTCATTAAAAGGGCTCCTCGGGCTTCCCTGGTGGTGCAGTAGTTGAGAGTCCGCCTGCCGATGAAGGGGACAAGGGTTTGTGCCCCAGTCCGGGAGGATCCCACATGCCGCGGAGCGGCTGGGCCCGTGAGCCATGGCTGCTGAGCCTGCGCGTCTGGAGCCTGTGCTCCGCAACGAGAGAGGCCACAACAGTGAGAGGCCCGCGTACCGCAAAAAAAAAGAAAAATTAAAATTAAAAAAAAAGGGCTCCTCAATTTTGAAAAGGCCAGGAACCATGGAACCACTGTGTTGGATGAAAGGACTTGGCCTTGAGAGTTTGAGATTCTTTCTTATATGTAACAAGCAATCACTGATGTTTTCTAAATGGTGTGACACAGGACAGCAATGCTCTCACATATTTTAGATTTGATGAAGTGAGGTAGAAAAACGTCAAATAGTTTGTTCTGAAGCTCAGTGACTAAAACTAAATTGAGTAATCACAAATCAATCACCCAGTTGTTAACTTGGGTGGCATACAGTTTTCTGAATCACTGAGTGAGCAGACCACATATTATACATCTGATAATTTGAGTTATGTGATTAGATAAGATATTTGTTGATAGGTTATTATCTATGATATCTTTAGCGGACATCCATAATTTTGTGTGATGTATGCTTAGTGTTCCTTCATTTGGGGAACTGCCACATTTTCACTTGATTTGATTCTGGCAGGGTTGTTAATAATCCCCTCCCCTTCTCCTTCTAAGCTGGTGATACCCATTTCCCTCACATACAATAATTGATTCAGCTTGGGCACATGGCCCAAGAAAGGGCAATGATTTTCCTTTCTTGGGAATTATATGGATGCTGTGTGAAGGAAACAATGATGTCTTCTCTAGGATTCTGAGCACTGAGAACCAAGTTTGACTAGAGCTTCTAGGGAAACTTGATAATAGAAATAAGAGGCAAGCAGAGTTGAGGAATGGAAACAGAATCCTGCTAACAGTACTTAATCTATTGTTTAATTAATTAGCAAGCCTATATAGAGTACTTATTATGTGTTTAGCACTGTTCTTGGCCTTGAGGGTGTGGCAGTGAACAAGTCCTCTAAATGCTTACATTCTAGGGAATTCTTGAGCCCCTTGACAGGGTGGAATCTGAAGCCCAGTCCTAGTATTTTAGACTTTCCAGTTACATGAGCCAATTAATCTTCCTTTTTCACTTAGTTTACCTTTAGTCTCTGTCACTTGAAAGAGTTCAAACACACTCTTAATTCTGATTTTAAAAGCTGAGAGGATCATTTAAAAAGAAGAGCTTGACTGAAGACCAGAACTTGGAATCCTCTCACTCTTTCCAGTATAAAAGCTTATCAGCTAGACTGGTGCTTCTCCAAGTGTGGCTCAGAGATCCCTGGGGGTTCCTGAGTGTTTTTCAGTGGATCCATAAGGGCAAAACTATTTTCATAATCATATTTAGATGTTCTTTGTCTTTTCTGCTCTCATTCTCCATGAGAATATGGTAGAGTTTTCCAGAAACTACATGATTTCTACTAAGGCAGACATTAAAGAGATTTGCAAAAAATGTGTAACAATGCCACTCTTCTCACTAAATTTGTTTTAGTTTTGGTAAAAATGTTTTCTTTTTCTTAAAATATGTTATGTTTCCGTGTAATGAATTTACTATTATTTGCAAATGTATTAATAGAAAAATATTTTTTAAATTTCTGAGGTTAATAATAATATAAAATCAATATATTTAACCCACACAAATGAAAATTTGGGGGGCCCTCAATACTTTTTAAGACTGTCAAGTGATTCTGGGACAAAAAAGTTTGAGTCCTGCTAATCTAGACCAGTGCTGAACAGTTGGTGAGCCAATAGATATATTTTGTGGTGAAACTGAGGAGCCATGGACATACAGACTAGAAGAATGTCAGCATACTGGAGGTGTGAGTGCAATATAAGTTCACGAGCATACATTTCTCCCTTCTATCCTCATAGATGAAAAGTTCAGGTTCAAACTGAATTGGCACAAAACAAACTGCAGTAATTGCCTCACCATTAATGGTACAGACTGACGTGTCTTGGAAGTAGCCAGCCCTAGTGAGGCCTGAGAAGGTAAAGATGGTGCTAAGAAGCTTTCCTAAGGAAGCTATTCTCACTGCCAATCTGAATGAAGGAGCAGGCATCCTGTCAACAAGATAATGAAAAGATAAATGTTCAATCTATTCACATCTGTGGATATGTTGGACCAACATAAGGAATTATCCAAATCAGTGAACATTAGCTATTATCTTGTGGCAAATTGACTTCTCAATACCAGAACCTTTGGTTTGACAGGGACTGAGAAGAGCCGGTGATGTCAACAAGAATATCAAATAAGAAAGCAGCAGGTGGTCTTTGGATATTGCAGCTTTTATTAGCCTAAGTATTTTGATAAGGTCCCTCTGACTCTAAGTTTTAACTTGTATTTCAAGGGCTTCTCTCCAAAAAGCTGAAATCACTGTCTATTCAGCCCCAACATCCTTTCACAGGTATGCTCCAACTCCATGGCAATCAATTCACTCCCTATTCTTTTCCAATTTTGATCCTCCTTGCAGCTCTCCTAATGGCATCGTTCTCCTTGTCACTGAGGTTCTCAGCCTAGAGTGTTTGACTTCTCTCTCTCTCTTGCCAATACTAATCTACCTCCTTTCCTCCAGCCGGCCCCTCCACTGTCTTTCAGTAAGTTGCTGATTTCTGCCAATTCTACCCAGTCTTTCACTGAGACTCCACAGCTCTGAATCATCTACTGCTTGATTGAATCAACGTGACCTGCCTGCCAAAGAAAATGAAACTTTTCTGAAGAAGAAGAACACCATCTAAAGCTTCTGGAATTCAATAAAATATTACCAGGAATGATAGGAAACAGAGCCAAATGACCCAAAGCCAAGATAAAAAACAAAGAGAAAAACAGACATTGAAGTCTGGTACTGGAGTTATCAAATACATACTTTAAAATAATTATCTGCAAAATATGTTCAAGAAAATCAGTGATATATAAAGAATTTCATCAGAGAATATGAATCTATGAAATAAGGATCAAATGGAAATTCTAGAAGTGAAAAATACAATAACTGAAATCAGTAATTCAATAGATGGGTTTAATAGCAGATTGGACACAGCAGAAGAGAGAATTAGTAAACTAAAAGAGAGGTCAGTAGAAAATAGCCAGATTGAATCACAGGGAGAAAAAAAAAAAAAGAATGGAAAACACAGAAAAGAGTCAGAGAGACATATGAGACACAATGAAAAGGTGTAAAATAGATGTAATCTGAAGTCCTAGAAAGAGAGTAGAAAGAGGAAAGGACAGAGGCAATATCTGAAGAAAAAAAAAATTTTTTTTTTTGAAATTAACAAAACATTGTTTTTTTATAAGCTCCAAACAGAATAAACATAAATAGTCATATCATAATAAAGCTGCTTAAAATCAAAGATGAAAATAAAATCTTTAAAATAGCTAGAGGGGAAAAACATATTACCTCTAAGGAAGCATCAATAAAGCTGAACACTGACTTTTCAACAGAAGCAATGAAGGCCAGAAGAGAACAGAGCGATATACGTAAAGTACAGAAAGAAAATGACAGTCAGCCAAGAATTATTTACCCAGTGAAAATTGTCTTCAAAGATGAAGGTAAAATAAAGACATTTTCAGTCAAAATAGCTGAGCAGTTTTTCCCCAGCAGACCTTCATTAAAAGGGATATTAAGAAGAGTTCTTGAGGCAATAGGAAAATGGTTCCAGATAGAAGCACAGTAATATAAGGAATTCAAGAGCACTGGAAAGGAAAAATATGGGAGAATATTTAAATAAATTTTGACTATTTATTTTGACACAGTAATACTGTGTCTCTCAACTTTAAATTGAGAGATTTAAAGTATGTGTATCAATAAAATATATAACAACAAAAGGACAAAAGACAGGGTGGGAGTAAATGGAATTTAAGTAATCTAAGGTCCTTGCCTTGTGCAGGAATGGTAAACATACTAATTTAATATATACTTTAGTGATCTCTAGGGTAACAATTAACAGCATAGTAATATGGTACATAATTAAGTACTTTTCCATAAAGGTTATTCTATGCTTTACCAGTGATTTCTTCCAAATATTTAAAGATGCAGTACAACCAATTTCATACAAACTCAGCAGCAAATAAAAAAAATAAGGGAGACTTCCCATTTTGTTTTACAAGGTTACCATACCTTTGATAACAAAAGCCAAGAAGGCTTACTAGAAGGAAAAATTACAGGCCAATCTCTCTCATGAATGTAGATGCAAAAGTTCTAAACAAAATATGAGCAAATCAATATGAGTCACATATAAAGTAGATAATCCATCACAACAAGTTGAGCTTATTCTGAGATATAAGGTTGGTTTAAGTCTCAAAATTGAATCAGTGTAATTCACTACTTTAACAGAAAAAAGAATAAATATTATATAAATGACTTGCTAGATATGGAAAAAGAATTTGACACAATTCATCACCCATTAATGATTAAAACCCTCAGCCCATTAGGTATAGAAGTTGTGGCAGACTATATTTTCCAAAAATGGCCACAGCAATATTCTGTCCCCCCATGCTCTGCCAGAGCTTGCAGGACTCTGTGAGTATCTTGCTGAATAGAACACAATAAATGTTGCCATGTGACTTTTGAGGCTAGACCATAAAAGGTAATGCAGCTTCCACCCTGACCTCTTGCAGGATACTTGCTATTAGAACCTATTCCCCATGCTATGAGAAAGCTCAAGTTAGCCTGTATGGAGAAGCCCAAGTAGAGAGGCCCCTAGCCAACAGCCAGCATCAACCACCAGATGTGAATGAACAAGCTTTCAAATGATTCCATCCCCTCAACTTCAAGTCTTCCAACTGAGGCCCCAGATATTGTGAGGCAGAGATAAGCCTTCCTTACTAGCCTCTGTATAAATTCTTGACTCTCAGAATCTTCAAGCATAATAAATGGTAATTTTTTGCCGCTAAGTTTTGTGACGCAACCATAGGAACTGGAACAGAAGGAAACTTCCTCAACCTGATAAAGACATCTTTGAAAACCCTACAGCTAACATCATATATAATGATGAGATACTGAAAGCTTTCCTCTGAGTTAAGGAATGAAACAATGATATCCACTATCACCACTTTTAATATATATTTTACTGGCTCTCTTAGCCAATACAACAAGGCAAGAAAAAGAAATAAAAGGAATAATATTTAGGAAAAAAATAAAACTGTCAACTTTGGCAGATAACAGGATAGAAAATCCAAAATAATCTATAAACTTTTAGAATCAATATGTAAATTTAGCATAGTCTTTGGATACAGCATCAATATACAACAAAAATTATATTAAAAAAACCTAGTAACAAAAGAAAAATAAAATTTTTAAAACAACTTTTACAAAAGCACTTAAAGATCACAAACGAATGAATCTAAAGAAATATTGGCAAGAACACAAGGAAACCTATAAAATATTACTGAGAGAAATTAAGGAAGACCTAAGTAAATGGAAGGCTCTATTACACTAATGGATTGGAAGACTCAGTACTGTAAGAATATCATCTCTCCTCAAATTAATCTAGAGATTCAATGCAATTCCAATCAGATTTGTGTGTGTGTGTGTGTGATGATTCTAAAATGTATATGGAAATGTAAAGGGCTAAGCATGGCAAAGACAATCTTGAAGAAGAACAAAGTTGGAGCATTTAGAGTACCAGATATCAAGATAAATCATAAAGCTACATTAATGAAACAGAGTGGTACTGACACAAAGACAGACACATAGAGACCAACTGAATAGAATAGAGTTCAGAAACAAACTTATAATCACCTGATTTATAACAAAGATGCCATTGAAATGCAATGGGAAAAAGATAATCTTTTCAACAAATAGTGCTGGATTAATGGGCTACCTATTTGAAAAAGTGAGTCTGCATCTCCACTTCACGCTATATATAAAAATCCACATTAAATAAATTATAATCCTAAATATGAAAGGCAAAATAATACAGCTTCTAGAAGATAACATAGGAGCATATGTTTATGACATTGGTGTAGGTAAGTATTTCCTGAACAGGACATAAACAAGACTAACCATAACCCCAAATTAGTAGGTGGGGGTTCATAAAAATTTTAAAGTTCTTCTCATTAGAAGATACTGTTAAGGAATTGGAAAGGCAGACCATGAACTGGCAAAAAAGATGTGCAATATTCATAATGCATACATCTGATAAAGGACTTTTGTTCAAAATACATAAGGGACTCCTAAAATAAATAGTAAAAAAGTACAGTACAATAACATCAAAAAAGAGCAAAAGATTTGCACAGGTCCAATAAGCACATGAAAAGATGTTCAACATCATTATTCATCAAAGAAATAAAAAGTTAAACAACAATGAAATACCACTTCGAACCCTGTAGAATGGCTAAACACAAACAGAATAGAACAAAATAAACAAAAACCCGACCCTACCAAGTTGAGAATATGGAGCAGCTAGAAGTCTCATATATTGCTGGAGGGAGTGTAAATTGGTACAACTACTTTGTCAAAACGCTTAGCAATATCTTCTAAGGCTGAAAAAACACACACTTTTTTTTGGTGGTGGGGGGGTGGGTACGTGGGCCTCTCACTGCTGTGGCCTCTCCCGTTGTGGAGCACAGGCTCCGGACGCGCAGGCTCAGCGGCCATGGCTCACGGGCCCAGCCGCTCCACGGCATGTGGGATCCTCCCGGACCGGGTCACGAACCCGCGTCCCCTGCATCGGCAGGTGGACTCTCAACCACTGCGCCACCAGGGAAGCCCAACACACACTTCTGACCCTCCTAAGTAAATATCTGAAAGAAATGCATACATATGTGCACTGAAAGCCATGTACATGAACAACCTAATTCACTGGATAAACTGGGTACATCTATAAAATGGAACATTACACAATGAAAATGGAGTTGCCAGTACATACAACTAAATGGAAATAGCTCACAGACAAAAAACAGTTAATATTATTCATATGCTCATTCATATAAAATTATATACATTTTAAAAGCAGGAAAGCCTAGTCTATAGGGAAAGAAGTCCAAATAATGATTATTTTTAAAGAATCTGTAATGACCGGAAGGGGCATAGGGAGGCTTCTCACGCGCTGGGAAATGTTTCATGTCTCGGTCTGTGTGGTAGTTTTATGAATAATTTCATTTTGTAAGAATTTATGCACTGATGTGTGGTTTTTAGTGTATGTATTATATTTCATTTAAAATATTCAAAGAAGAAAAGACATGAGTGGTGGCTGGGGATGCTGACGGTAGCAGTGATGATTTTCTGTTCCTCAGCAGAACTGTGTTTCTTTTCCCAAACACCCAAGGAGTGGGCTCCGTGCAACTGTCACAAACAGAGTTCCAGTTACCACTGTGTAACTAACTCTGGAGCAATACTACCTATTTTGCCTCTGGGAAAAAGTTTTGAATTCAGGAATTAGCTCTCTTTCACAAGATGGCATTGCAGTATAGAAACTTACTCCTGAATTCATTTCTTATTCTGTTGGACTTGGGGAAGTTAAGTTCAGATTGGTCTTCTAGAGGAATAAAAGTCAGTCGGGGCCAGAAGAGAAAGATGGGTGTGGGGAGGGTTGATTCATCAGATCAAGTTGAAAGGCAAAGACAGAGGAGCACAAAAACCTGAACTAACTATCTACTCAAAGTGCTTTGCCTGTCGGGCCTGTCTGCCACTCCTGCCACTTGCAAGGCCCAGGCTTTGGTGTCACTTTGAAGGGAGACCTTAGAGGACCCTTGAAGTTTCTGCAGAAGAAGCTGCCTCAGGGCTTCTCTGTCTAATCTGAGGTCCCCTCCTATCTCCCCCACTCAGCGTCAACTCTGCCTCTGATTCTGCAGCTCACCTCCTGGAGCAGCAGTGAGGGAGGAGAGTGGAGAGGAGACAGTGAGTAAGGCAGCAGGCAGGTCAGCAGGCAGCCCTGGAGAACCGCCCCCCAGTGCCCGGCCCCCCAGCTGAACCAGAGGCGCAACTCAGTGCCACGGGCGCAGGGAGCCCAAAGGCAACATTCAAACAGGAGGTCTTTCCTTTCCGAATGTCTCTTAGTGTTCCACATTAGCTCAGCTCACACCATTGCCATTTGGCTAATGAGGAAATAGGCTCAGGGAGGGGAAATGCCCTGCCCAAGGCCACATACTTTGTAGGTGGCAGAATCTGCCTCTCCTTCCGTCTTATCCCCTAGGCACCCCCTACCCTGCGGGGCTTCCTCCCTTCTCCAAGCCCTCACACTGGTGAACACTCTGAGCCGCTTGGGTTAGCTGCATGAGATGACATCTCCAGGCCTTCCCAGAGGGCACCAGAGGGAGGCAGGTGTCACCATCCTCACTCCTTCCCCTTTAGTGTGTGGCCGAATCCCTGCTCACTCTGTGGAGATATCGGCAAACCCCTGGGGCCAGTCTCCATTCGGCCCTGGCCTCTCAGTCAAAGGTTTGAAAATTCTGGCTGAAAATTTAAGACAGCTGAGAGCACAGCTGGCTCCCACTGAGTAAAGAGCACTGAGGTCCCGATAAAGGCTCATTCATCTCCAGGAGCCTCATGCTTGAAAGGCTCTGAGTTCCTGAAGAGAAACTGTGCAAACTGACATCACAATAAACAGAGAAAGCATGTCTATAAAATCCCAGACAGGCAGCAACGCGACTGGTGACATCGAGTTCCACAGCTGCAATGAAAGGAGAGTCTCAGTTGTGCCATGTAGGGCTAACTTCAGACAGATAGGGTGGGGACAGTGGGCCAGAGATCCCAGGGAGCTGCAAGCCCCACCAGCACTTGCTATGGGAGGGAATGGTCACGAGACTCCCTGGGAATGATCTATTAATTTATGATGCTGAGACCGATAGGATTTGTTATTCACTTTCCTGATGATAAACTGAGGCTCAGATTCATGTCTTTAGTTGTCAACTCAATTGCTGCCCTCTTCTCCCCATTCATCCATCCATCCATCCATCCATCCATCCATCCGTCCATCTGACATACAATGAGCACACAATAGGTTCTAAGTTTGAAGATGAAACAAAAAAGACCGTGTTTCTGGCCCTGATGTCCCCAGAGTATTGCGGAAGTGACAGACATACAATAACCACAATCTTTTTTAAACACCAGCAGTTTTTCCCTCCATTTATAAAGATAATTGTAGGAAAGATACATTGTAGGAAAAAAATGGAAAATTTCTGAAAGTATCCAGAAGGAAATAAAAACCACACATAATCCCACTATACAGAAACAACTACTGTATGTATTTAGGGATATGGATATAGCTCATGATCAGGGCCATGGTGGAAGAGGCAGAGAGTGGGCAGGAGCACAGAAGAGAGAGGGAGTTGGCAGCCCAGGCAGTCAGGAGGGCTTTCCAGTGGAGGAGGGCTGTGCTTCCAGGTGGGAGGGAGTACAGGAAAGGGCAGGAAAGCATGGCGTGTGGGCTGGGACTCAGGGTGTGTGAGGGCACCCAGGGAAAAGAGATGAGAGGAGGGAAAAGACAGGTCAGGCAGGTTGCAAAGCAACCCCTCGGGCAGAAAGAACTAGGATTCCATCCTGTAGCCTCTCTCGCTGTAATGTCACATGCAGAAATTTGTTGTGAGATGCATTGCTAGTAATTTGTTAACAATGATTCTTCAGGTACTGACTGACTTGCCTTTTTATAGTGGTTTTTCTTTAGAGCGGTCACTGTGCACCTCACTCTCACTCGCATTCTAGTCAGTTTCAAGAGTGGATGGGAAAGGGGTAGAGTAGAGCAAGGATGGTGCCCCCCACCCCATTCCCCTGGAAATCAGCATCAGCATCATTACTCCTGCCCCATTGATAACTGTCTGCTTTGCCTCCCCTTTCTGTCCTGATTAGGTTCTGTGAGGGTGGACTCCATATCATCTTATTGTTAGCTATATCTCCAGTCCCTAGCACATTTTGTTCATTCATTTATTCATTTAATAAGTATTTATTGAATATCTACTATGCGTTGGACAAACAACTCACTTCACTATGTCGAACAAACTTCCCAGCCTCGTGGAGTTTACGGCTTAGTTGGGGTGGGAGGGGCAGACTTTAAGCGAATAAAGACACCAATAAATGTTTCATTACAAATGGTGACAAATACTATGGAAGAATAGCACAGGGGTTCTGCATGGGAGGACTAATTAGACTGGGAGCAATGAAGAAATCACTGAGGAAATTACATTTCACTTGGTTCCTAAAGGGGCTGAAACATATTAGGCACTAAATAATTATGTACTGAATGGAAGGAAAGTCAGAATCTGCATATGCTAATGGATGTGTGTCCTGCATGAGGTTTGTCTCCATCTAAGCCTGGCTGCTGTGGCCAACAGTTGAATAGCTTGTAGTGTGGGATTGGCACAGTCAGATTTGTGTTTTGAAAATGACTGATGGCTACCTCTGTTGAACCTTAGCTTCTTTTTTTGTAATTTCTGGGAAAAGGCCTAGATGATCCCTAAGAATTCTTCTACTTCTCCCATTCCAGAATCCTTGACCAATCAGTCAACAACTATCTGGCCCTTAGGCAAAGTTAGCATGCAGGTGAGGTCAACCTTGTCCTCTGTCACCCCTCTCCCACTCAATCTTCTTCTCAACTGCTATTCTTCTTTTAATTGTCCTTGAGTAACTCCAATAGACTTCATACTAGTCTTCTTCTTATCAAAACTACTTTCATAAAGTGAAATCAAAAAATGATGTAAATGCCCAGTAAGGCTTAGTGCATTATTACCTTCCCTATTAGCAAAGACAAATTCTTGAACCAAATAATGGAATGCTAACAATGGCATTCCAGCCACATGGAGGGCCACAGATGGCTGTCCTGGGCCCTGCAGTATGCCTTCAGGGACGTGACTGGGTGATGCGGAGGTGGGATTCCCATTTACCACTTGGTGGGCGGAGGATCAGTAGAGTGGGGACGCCAGACTAGAAAGGCTGTGGATCTACAGGAAGAGGTGATCCATCAGAGAGAGCTGAGCTGAGCAGTGCAGGTTGGGTTAGGTTTGGGTAAGTGAAGAGGAACAGGGAGATGATGCCTGGCACAGAAGGTCTGAGTGGGTCATAGAGACTGGAATGAGCCAGGGGCCTGCAAATTATAAACCCGTATCAACATGCTTAGTACCACCTTATCCCACAGGCCAGAGGCACAGCATGCAGCACAGAAAGCTGCTCTATCACTTACCAGCTGTGTGGTCTGAGACACAATGCTTACCTTTCTGAGATTCCATATCATAAAATAAACTACAACACTTGTCTCTCTAGTTGTGGTGAGGATTTAGGAAGATGGAAGCTATGAAATTGCCTAGGAGAGTGCCTGGCACACAATGTGTGTTCAATTGATGTTTGATTTTCTTTCCTTCCCAGCTAAGCAAGTCAGTTAAGACCCCACCCTCAGGTTCAGGCTGCTTCATCAGAGACATTGCGTGGTTCTTAACAACCTGGAGTGGTTCCCAGATTTTGAAGGTCATAGACTAAAGGGGTAACATTTCAAAATTTCCAGCTCTTCTGCTCTGGGAGACAGCAGTTCTGAGGGTGATAGATCCTAACCAGCTGCCAGTTTTAGAGGTGCAGGGATGGCAAGCATCGGGCATGTGGAAAGATGCAAAGGAAAGTGGGGTCTCAGTGTGGTGAGGGGCAATGAGAAAGGTGGGGACTTCAGATGGGCCTGGATGGCTTAGGGCCTGCTGGCTTACCCGGCCAGCACGAGGTCAGCGGTCAGGAAATGTGAGCTGTAGCTGAATGTGATTTAGAATCAAGACAGCTCAGGTTCTACATGGAGGTGCTGTGCGGGAGCATACAGGCAAGGCAAGTCGAGATCTTTTGCCAGCAGATAACACATTGATCTCAAACAAAAAAGAAAAAGACTATTTTCCCAAGTCTGAGTTCAATATTGATAAGCTGTGCAAAGCACTGCCCCACTTGGTGTATGCTTCTCCATCCATAAGAATTGAAGAGACTGCCTCACTTTCAGCTTCTCAGAGCTCTCTAGGTTCCCTGCTTTTGGCTCCAGACCGAATAGATAGAAATATGAATATCAATATAATCAAAAATATGAATATGAATACAAACAAACACACAGGTGAACATAAACATGTTCATACATATAAAACATAAACCTATAAATGAATGTGGTATACATCTCCCTCCTGTAATCTCTTTTTAGAGTCAATCAACAAACCGTCTTGTACTGTGCACGTGACTATAATGATCCTTATCTTGTATAAAGGGCATTGCAGCCTCAAGACAGCCCTCACATCCATTGTCTGCCATGAGTCACTCAAGCTCCTTCCAAGAAAGGTAGGGCAGGTGCTGTCATCCGTGTGTGCATGTGGAAACAGCCATGGGCACATGGAGGACTCGTCTCCCTGGTGGCTGCTGCTTTCTCTTCACTACTCCTTACTCTGTGCTTTTTCAGGAGAGCTTTGAAGTAGAGGACTTATTTTGTGCTCTCCAGGCTCCTGCAGACCAACTAGGAATGAGTCATTTGCATATGCAAATCAAGTCACATCACCAGCTTACTTAGGGGAAAGGTTCCACCCTGAGCTTTCTAGGCTCCAGGCCTGCGTGAGAGAGCTGTAGGATTTGAGCTCTTAAGCACAGGTTTCTCAGAGCACAGCTCTGTTAACAAGACCTAGGAGGGAGCTAATAAGCAGGCCAGGGGATGCTTGAACACATTGGTCTGAAACTCACTTTTTATCCACATGGTGATTTTAGAATTAATTAAATATCCCATTTCACCAAAGCTTTGGGGTGTTTTTGCTCTAGATAGCTTCTTTTCTCTTAACTAAATTGAGGCCCATAAATGAGAAATACAGTGCATGAAATCTCTGGATGTCACACCATAAATCTCAGGCATGCGGCTTTGCAAATCTCCTTTAGGATAAATTGTTAGCGTTAAAGTATTTGCATTTTCTCCCTGTATTGTTGGATGCAGGGAGTTGAGCCTTTTCCAATCATGGTCACTTTGATTGCAGACTATGGGGTAAGACAGGGGACCACGAGGCAGCTTTACTGTAGGCCCTAAGGGTTGCTGGTCCTCTGCCCTTCTGCCACCACCGAGAGACGTGAGTGCTTCCATCTGGCAGTGACCTTGGGAGAAGTTAGTAAAATGTGGAGGAGAGCATTCATCTCAGGGGTGGAAGCCACAGGTTTAGACCAGGAAAAGGGGTAATGGGATTCTTGGAATCTGTTACAGAAATCTTTGACCTAAAATATACTAGACAAAGAACTAAAATTTGTTAGTCTTTTTTTCATTCCCTTCAACCTGTGACTCACTGTTGTATTCACTCAATTAAATGATAAAAAGCCGTTTAAAAAGAATGGATAAACTATATATCAACACAGAAAAATCCCCCAATGTGGAGTGAAGAAATACAAGTTCTAAAAGACATATATAGTATGATCAAAACAAGAATATGCATTGACTGTGGACACATTCATATGTAGGAAAAGTACCAAGTCTCACATGGAATAATACCCAGCAACTTCAGGAGAGTGATGGGGGAGATAAAGGGGGAATGGAGCCAAGCTTTAGCTTTATCAACTAAAAAAGGGGTAAAAAAGAAAAAAGCAAATAGGGCAAAATGTTAATATCTACTCTAAGCAGTGGGTACCTGGGTGTTTGTTATATTATTTTCTGTATGTCTGCAAATATTTCACAATTAAAAGTAAAATATTATTTTAAAAAAGAATAAAAGATATATTTTTTGCCATTTGGAGAGATGTTGAAATGGTTATCTCGTTGCTTTAATTTTAATTACCTGAGGTTGAACATCTTTTCATGGATTTATTGACCATTCTACTTATCTTTTGTGAACTGCCTGTTTATATTCTTATTTTTCTTTTATTTATTTGTCTTTTTTGTTTTTTATTCTTGACCTAGAAAAACTTGTCTAATGACTCCTTACATAGACATAACTTATATTGTAAGTATTTTCAGAGCTGATTGAGTTGTATGGGACTGTTTATCTCTGAACTAATTCCAGGTTGTCTGTTTATATGTCTTGTCTCTGCTTTTTTGTTGTCCCCCTGCCCCAGGGACATGTTTACCTTTCTTGCTCTTGTCTGTCAACCTACCCAATTACTTTACACACCAGCCTAGAGGAGAGGTCAGTCAGACACAGGAAGGGAAGCAGAACTGGGGCTGGCTGGGTCAGCTAGAGCCTGACAGGCACTATCAACACACAGATGGATGTGAAAACGGGCAGTGAGGAAGCTCCAAGAAAAGCTACCTATCATCTGGGAAGCTGGACAAGGTGTCCTAAGCCAATGCTTCTCAATGCGCATATGAATCCCCTAGAGACCTTGCTAAAATGCAGATTTGGCAGTTTGGCAGGTCTGAGTGAGACCTGAGATTTCACGTTTCTAATGAGCTCCCAGGTGATAATGCTGCTGATGAGCAAGGATCACACTCTGGCGAGGTCCTGAACAAGGAAAAAGAGATTGAGTGTGGTCCTTTGAGTCACTGCATATAGCACCTGAGTGTATTCCTCTACTGGGGGCCTGTGTTCCTGTGTCTGAGGATCAGTAACAGATTTAGGGAAGGGGAGGCCTTAGAGATTATTCTAAAACAGCTGGTGAGGAAATAGCTGCCTATGGAGGTTCAGTGACTCATCCAAGCCCACATAACTGGTTAGTGGTATTGTAGATCTGAACTAGAACTTGGATTCCTAACCTGTAGTTTATTGCTTTAACTATTTTACCATTTCATCATTTTCATCTTAGTAAGAAAACAAACTCAGCAGTAAGAAAGAACTCATTAACTTGCCAACATATTTGGCTTCAAGCAACTCCCCGTGGACAAACCCAGATTAAGCATTGGGGAAGGGAAATTTGTTTTTCAGTCTTTGTCAGAGGATTCCTGTAAACTGCAAGCTCCTATAATAGACTTCACTTATAATTTGATTTTATCAAAAATCAATTTATGTGTACTATTTTATCAGCACACATTGCATAAATAAAGGCCCACCTTAACTGATTATTCTGTGCCTGCCAGACCCTAGGTCCCTGTCTTTCTTTAGCTTTCTAGAGTCTCTGACTTTGGCAAAGCTACTTCTTTAGGCTTCAATTTCTTCAATGGTGTTAGACTCATTGTCTCTAAGTTCTTTTCATTTCTGATGATTTTTGAGTCTGAAGTTTTCTTCTTTGTATACCTTAAATATGATTTTCTGGGACTCCTCTGCAGCTCTCATTTTTCTCTTTACATGGTTCACAGCTTTCCTGCCCTGAAAAATGATAAGTAAAAACGAAGGACTATTGATACAGTAGTTACTTTGTATTCAGGAAAGAGGGTCAAGGTACTATTTAAAACCCAGCAACAGAATGACTTGTGGATTGATTTTCTTAAACCTCAGTTCTTCTTACAAAAAAAGGAAAGTAATTAATTGCCCCACATCCTACCTGCCTTAGAAGAAAGAATATGGCCCGTTCAGTGGGCTTGTTAGAAATCCTAATTAAGTCAATTGTGCCTTTCCCTTTTTACCTGTGACCACAGATCCCAAATGGACAAAGTATAAACCTTTAGTGTAACCCCTGGGTGAATCCTAACCAGTCATTGCCTATTTCCCCTGAGACAGTCCTGGTATGAGACCAGTATTAGAAATGAAAACCCCAGTAGTGTTTGAACCATAAAGACTCTATCTGGGCTTGGAAAGGTATTGCTAGGGGTAGGATTCAGCTGGTCAGTATGAGATATACCACTGGAAAACATGCCATGAGTAGGGGTAAATTATGCCACCGCTGTGGTTTTACAAAAGGGAAGGTTGATTTGCAAGATTTTCTAGTCTCTAAACTCTTAAAGTCTGTAGTTCCAGAATTCTGTATCTGAAGGTGGACTTGAAGTTCAGGCATAAATCCTACTTGTTCAAGGTCAAGGAGAACTAAGGGTGAAAGATGTCTATGCCTACATCTGAGGGAGGATTATCGAATCAGTATGGATTAGTAAGGAAAAACAGAGATCAAGGCTAGAAGAATGAAAGCTGGGAACACCTGGGAAAAGTTTACCTAATGTTTTAAACCTGTGTGCTTCTTGTAAGGAGTAGGTAGCTAGATTATGTTAATCTTTTTAATTCATTGTGAAAATCTGTCTTTTTAATAGGTGACTTTAGTTAATTTACCTTTTTGTGTGATTACTGATATATTTAACCTATTTCAACCAACAACTATCATTATCTTTTTGATATTTTACAATTTTCTTTCTTTTATTTTTTCCCCTTACCTTCTATTAGATAGATACTATACTATATCATATATAGTATAGATACCATATATACTATAGCATATATAGTATATGCTATGCATATTATATTAACTTTATCCTCACCTCAATTAGAAGCTATAGATTATCTTTCTATTCTTTGAAACAGTCTTAAAATTTTACATACATACTTAACTATAATTTATTTTTAAGAAAAACTAAATTGAATTTTTTTCTGTGTATCTATCCTTCTCCCCAAAACAACATGGAACTTATTATCCTTAAAGTACCCATTGAACACCACTTCCAATTTTGTTTTACTTTTTATAGAGTTTTAGTTTTACCTTTTAAAATATCCTAAATTATTTCTTGTAATCAATGATTAATTATAATATTTTAAAATTTACCAACATATTTTAATCATTTCTGTGCTACTGTTTCTTCTATCCCATACCTTGCCTCTAGATTTATTTTCCTTTTTGATGAAATATATCCTTTAATATTCTTTTCATGAGTCTACGGATTGTAAAGTCTCTTAGTCCTAATAATTCTGAAAATGTCTTAATTTTGACCCTATTCCTTAATGATAATTTAGATGACTTTAAAGTTCTAGGTTGACTGAATATCCAACACAATCCTGAGAAAGAAGAACAGAGTTGGAGGAATCACTCTCCCTGATTTCAGACTACTAAGCTAAAGTCATCTAAACAGTATGGTACTGCCACAAAAACAGACACATAGATCAATGGAACAGGACAGAGAGCCCAGAAATAAACCCATGCACTTATGATCAATTAATCTATGACAAAGAAGGCAAGAATATACAATGGAGAAATGATTGGTGCTGGGAAAACTGCACAGTTACATGTAAAAGAAAGAAATTAGAACATTCTTCTAAACCCATATACAAAAATGAATTAAAGACCTAAATGTAAGGCCAGACACTATAAAACTCTTAGAGGAAAACATAGGCAGAACACTCTATGATGTAAATCACAGCAAGATCCTTTTGGACCCACCTCCTAGAGAAATGGAAGTAAAAACAAAAATAAACAAATGGGACCTAATGAAACTTAAAAGCTTTTGCACAGCAAGGGAAACCATAAACAATACAAAAAGACAACCCTCAGAATGGGAGAAAATATTTGCAAATGAAGCAACTGACAAAGGATTAATCTCCAAAATTTACAAGCAGCTCAATACCAAAAAACCAAATAACCCAATCCAAAAATGGGCAGAAGACTTAAATAGACATTTCTCCAAAGAAGATATACAGATTGCCAACAAACACATGAAAGGATGCTCAGCATCATTAATCATTAGAGAAATGCAAATCAAAACTACAATGAGGTATCACCTCACACTGGACAGAATGGCCATTATCAGAAAATCTACAAACAATAAATGCTGGAGAGGGTGTGGAGAAAAGGGAACCCTCTTGTACTGGTGGTGGGAATATAAATTGATACAGCCACTCTGGAGAACAGTATGGAGGTTCCTTAAAAAACTAAAAATAGGGGCTTCCCTGGTGGCACAGTGGTTGAGAGTCTGCCTGCCGATGCAGGGGACACGGGTTCGTGCCCCAGTCCGGGAAGATCCCACGTGCCGCGGAGCGGCTGGGCCCGTGAGCCATGGCCGCTGAGCCTGTGCGTCCGGAGCCTGTGCTCCACAATGGGAGAGGCCACAACAGTGAGAGGCCCGCATACAGCAAAAAAAAAAAACAAAAAAAAACTAACTAAAAATAGAACTACCATATGACCCTGCAATCCCACTACTGGGCATATACCCTGAGAAAACCATAATTCAAAAAAGTCATGTACAACAATGTTCATTGCAGCACTATTTACAATAGCCAGGACATGGAAGCAACCTAAGTGTCCATCGACAGATGAATGGATAAAGAAGATGTGGCACATATATACAATGGAATATTACTCAGCCATAAAAAGAAACGAAATTGAGTTATTTGTAGTGAGGTGGATGGACCTAGAGTCTGTCATACAGAGTGAAGTAAGTAAGAAAGAGAAAAACAAATACCATATGTTAACACATATATATGGAATCTTAAAAAAAATGGTTCTGAAGAACCTAGGGGCAGGACAGGAATAAAGACTCAGATGTAGAGAATGGACTTGAGGACACGGGGAGGAGGAAGGGTGAGCTGGGACGAAGTGAGAGAGTGGCATGGACTTATATACACTACCAAATGTAAAACAGCTAGTGGGAAGCAGCCGCATAGCACAGGGAGATCAGTTTGGTGCTTTGTGACCAACTAGAGGGGTGGGATAGGGAGGGTGGGAGGGAGATGCAAGAGGGAGGGGATATGGGGATATATGTATATGTATAGCTGATTCACTTTGTTATAAAGCAGAAACTAACACACCACTGTAAAGCAATTACACTCCATTAAAGATGTAAAAAAAAAATAAACCCAAATTGGATTAAAGACCTAAATGTAAGACCAGATACTATAAAACTCCTAGAGGAAAACGTAGGCAGAACACTCCTTGACATAAATTGCAGGAATATTTTTTTGGATCCATCTCCTAAAGTAAAAGAAACAAAAGCAAAAATAAACAAATGGAACCTAATTAAACTTAAAAGCTTTTGTACAGCAAAGGAAACCATCAACAAAACAAAAAGACAACCTACTCAATGGGAGAAAATATTTAGAAATGATATGACTATAAGTAGAAACAACAATTGCTTTCAAGCTTATTGCAATTTGTTAAAAAAAAGAAATGACATGACTGATGAGAGATTAATATCCAACATATCTAAACAGCTTATACAACTCAACATCAAAGAAACAAACAGCCCAATTAAAAAAATGGACAGAAGAACTGAATAGACATTTTTCAAATGATGAAATGCACATGGCCAACAGGCACATGAAAAGATGCTTGCCATTGCTATTCATCAGGGAGATTCAATTCACAACCACAGTGAGATATCACCTCACACCTGTCAGAATGGTTATCATCAAAAAACACAAATAACAAATGTTAGAGAGGATGTGGAGAAAAGGAAACCCCCATACACCATTGGTACGAATGTAAGTTGGTGCAGCCACTATAGAAAATAGTATGGAGGTTTCTCAAAAAAAAAATAAAAAAAAATAGAACTACCATATGATCCAGCAATTCCACTCCCAGGCATATATCTGAAGAAAACAAAAACACTATTTCAAAAACATACATGCACCCCAATGTTCCTAGCAGCATTATTTACAATTGCCAATATATAGAAGCAACCTAAGTGTCCATCAACAGATGAATGGATAAAGAAGATGTAGTATATACACACAATGGAATACAACTCAGCCATAAAAGAGGACAAAATTTTGCCATTTGCAGCAACGTGGATGGACCTGGAGGGCATTATGCTAAATGAAATAAGTCAGACAGACAAAGACAAATATTGTATGATATCACTTATATGTAGAATCTAAAAAATACAACAAACTAGTGCATATAACAAAAAATAAGCATATTCACAGATAGAGAGAACAAACTAGTGGTTACCAGTTGGGGGGAGGGGCAATATAGGGGTGGGGAAGTAGAAGGCACAACCTATTGGGTATAAGATAGGCTCAAGGATGTATTGTACAACACAGGGAATATAGCCAACATTTTGTAATAACTGTAAATGGAAAGCAACCTTTTAAACTTGTATAAAAAATTTAAAAAAATTTTTTAAAGAAAAAAAAATTCTAGGTTGACAGCTTTCCTTCAGCAATTTGAAGATATTATCAGACTACTGTTTTCTGGTATCTTTTGTTGCTAATGAGAAGTTTGACATTCTGATTATAGCTAATCCCTTTAAAAAATATTCTACTTGGGCAATGTATACAAATACCAAATCATTATGTTAGATACCCGAAACTAATATATCAATTATACCTCAAATAAAAATATTCTACTAGCTTTTTAAGGTTTTTATCTTTATTATCCTTGATATATACATATAATTAAGCAACATATGTATATATATTCCTTAATTCTGCTGCATACTTGGAGTGAAGTTTTTATCTAAATAATTCTGCCTTTCATCACATCTGGAAAATTCTCACATTATTTCCCCAAGTATTGATTCTCCTCTATCCCTTCTACTCTCTCCTGACACCTGACTATGTAATACCCTCTCTATCTTCCACGTCTTCAACTGCTTTTTTAAAAACTGAGAAAGTCTCTTTCTCTCTCTCTGCTGCATTCTGGGTGAATCCTTGAGTATAATCATAAACTCCACTAATTTTCCATTTGAACAAGACCATTCCAGAGTTCATCTCATCAAGTAAGCTGTTAAATTTTACTTAAAATTTTATTTTTAAAGACTATCTTTTTATTTCTAATATTTATAATTAGTTCCTTTTCATATCTCCCTGTTCTGATTTCATGTCAGCCTGCTTTTGTTTCATAACTTTTGTTTCCTAACTTTTTAAACAGAAGTTTCCTTTATGTATCTATTTGAGTATACACTAAATGTACTTGTTTTAAAACCAATTCAGACTGGTACATAAGTTTCTTTTAATCTGAAGAGCATTCATATCCTGATCATTGATTTTAGCCTTTCTTCTTGACATGTTTTTACATTTTCAGATTTTGTACTTGAAGGCTAGGCTCATTTTGAGTGATTTGTTTGTTTACATGTCCTCCTCTTCCCAGCCAGGCTCACCCCTCCTTGTGCAGTTGTTTGCATGGCACTTGCAACTCTCTCAAGGCCAGAATCAGATCCAATCATTGGCAATTTGCTTCAGTTCCAGGTCACAAGACATTCCCCATAGGACTACGGCTTGCTAAAAACACTAGCCTAGGCTCCCTGTATGACTGGGGGAGCTTATCCCATTGTCAACCCTGGCTAAAGCACTGACCACTAAGCTCTCATCTTGGTGGTCACCCTTAGAACTACTTACAAGTAGGGGCCAAATTCCTAGCTGACTGGACTGCTTTTCTACCCAGAGCCCTGGAGGCCTGCAGCTTGATCTACCCACTATTTTCCACTTCTGTTCTGGATTTGAGAGATGGTGTCTGTACTTTTGAGCTCAGTTATGTTATTCCATACCTATCATGATATATTTAGAGGAAACGAGTGCAAAATACATGATCTTCCTCAAAGTCTAGACTTGCAGAGAAAGGCCCAGGCATTGCCAGCAGGTTAACGGGGGTCTTGTTTTCTTGGAGGGTTGGACTCAGTATATATTAGGTTATCTCCTACCTTTTAGAATACAAGTACCAGAAGGACAAGGTCCATGGTCCTCTATCATTCCATGCATTTCCAGGACCCAGGAGACTGGCATGAAATGAGTGCTTCACAAATGCTATAGGAAAAAACTAAATAAGCTTCTCTGGACATTTTTCTGAAGCTTTCTGATAATGTTGTTAGACTTAAATTCAAACATCTACCCCCTGGACCATAACTTCAGTGTTTCACATAAAGTCAGCACATTTTTAAGATCAATGATGTCTTGAAGTCATCCATTAACTACAAAAGTCAGAGCTGCTTAAGAGAGATATGAGCATGCCATGTTTTATCACAAATGAACAACATGGAAAAATATTCCCTGATAAATATTCTACCAGTAAATTAAAAACAATAAGCAAATACCTTCAAATTGTTTTCACAGTGTGTTCTGTATGTTTTTCTCTTTGTATATTATTTATGCGAGATAATTTACTGATATTGTTGTTACTCGAAATTATATACCAAACAAAATTAAAAGTACTACACGGGAGGAAATAATGAATAGTAGCATTTAATTAAAACCAAAGTGAGTACAATCAATGCCTGTCGAATACAATAATGAGCTTAATTTAATTTTCATTTAATGGAAAAAAATGAAGCTTAAATCAACTGCCTATGGAATTAAAGGACAGCAATTTCAAAAATGCAAATTTTTCTAAAGTAGAGTCTTAAGAGAAAAATAATGACCCAAAACAATGCCAACTAACAGGTCCATACACATTTTCCAGAAGAGTTAGAGGGGACCACTGTTAGCAGGACTAGGCATTTCCAGCTTCTGGAAAAGGTAGAATTAATTAAAAAGCAACTCTAACTTTCTGAACTCTGTAGTCATCAAAAAAGTAGACAAAAATTGGATTTCTGAGGATTGCCAGTTTGGGATCATGGCCCAAAAGGGACTGAAATAAACAGAGTAGCATGTGGGGGAGCTTGAACAGAGGCTTCCCATCAGCTCTCTGCTGCATGTGGAACAGCAGCCGAGCATGGGGTGGGAGAGCTGTGTGAGAGGGAACTGCTGAGCCCCCAGACACTTGTCTGTGGCTCTGACTGAATCTGAAGCTGAGGGAATAGGATTCAGGTTAGATGATAAGGTGGCACTGTTCTTCCAAGTCCCAGAGTGGATTTTGAGGAAAGGTGGTTGCATCTGATTAGAATTGTGCTACTTATGAACTCCAACATCAGCTGAAGAAAGGACTCTACTTGTGATGGTTAATCCATGAAAATGTGAAATGGGAGGCAACATGGTACAGTGTTCAGAGCACCAGATGCAAGGTTGGAAGTCCTGTCTCTGTAGTTAACAGTCCTGTGACCTTGGGCAGCTCACTTAACCTCTCTGAAGCTGTTTCCTAATCTGTAAAATGGGGTTAATGGTAGATGATTCAGGAGATGGGGAGACATTGACTCCACGCATACAATGTCCCAGTCACCTTACTAGGTATTAAACATTATTTCATTGAATTTCCTGCTCATTTACTGATCTGTCATTTTATGAGACAGAATCAGAGTCATAGATTGTGTGTCTGAGCCCCTCCCCACAGGCCTCATGTTATCCTGTGCTTATTCCTGGATCTCAGTCCACATTCAAAGGCAAGAGGGACCCAGTGTGGCTGGAGTTATTTTGGTCTTCTCTGCTCAGCATATTTTCTTAGATTGTTATTTATGTTTCTGTTGGACTCTTCCATAATAGTTATGCACACATGCGTGCATACATAGACACACCAACAGCCTTTGACATTCTGCCTGCCCTACTTAGACTCTGGCTTCATAGCAGCAGGGATCAACTCATATGCAGGTCTAGGTGATCCTAGGACCAGTTTCTGCACAAAACAGGTGCTATTAATATACGCCTATGTAAATGATTAAACTTTTTGCATTCTTTTAGTTTTGTAGGCTGCTTTTTGGGCAACTGACAAGTTCCTGTTATTTACTCCTTGATAATCTGTCACCGTGCTCTACCAGGTGCCTACTTCTTATTATATAAGTTGTGTTTCATCACGCTGTTATATTCAGCAGAATGCTGGGGTCACTTCCTAAACTGATGCTCAAACACTAGTGACTCACCACCTCTCCTAAACATCTAATTAATCTCAGCAGCTCTGGAGCAGAGCAGCACTAGTTCAGGGGATGTCAAGCAGTTCCCCCAGCATGACTGATCGCATTGGAGCTGTAGGGTTGGTTTAGGTCAGATAATGTTGCTAAGAGTCCTGATAGTCTTCATGGTCATGTTTCATAAATTACACTGAGGTTGGTTGAAAAAGCAAAGAATGGGAAAAAATGACATCTAACATTCTTTTCCTTATAATTTACTCATGATCTCTACTTCTCACTTAGGAATGATGGTCTATGGGGAGAACATCAGATCCAGTGGAGATCCAGTGGAGCCCTGTAACCATGGTGTATCTTTAAAGGGAGATGAGAGCATTAGAGGTGTGAATATCAGATAGACTTAGCAGGAAAGTGAAGTTAGTTGAGCACTTTTGATCAAGCCTGGTCTTCCTCCACCTGGGAAAGCCGTGGTCTTTGTCCAAGCCCATGACTTTGGTTTCATGGAGCAAAGGAGAGGGATATCACTTTATTAGCCCCAGCTCAACACCCATGATCACTGGGATCACTGGAGTAGTGAATGGGGCTACAAGCTCTGAGAAGAAAGCAAAGGACTAAAAGCTTGCCAAAGGAGAATTCACAACCAGTCATCTTCAGGATAAAAAAAAAAAAAAAAACTCCACTTAAAGAAGAATTAGAGATGAACTATAAACTAGAGCAGAACTATGCAAATGAATATGCAAAGGAGAGGAAAAGAGACCACAATTATTTATCTGTATGTTTACATCTCATATTAGTCTGTACATTTCTCAAAACAAGGTCAGAATCTTAGTTTTTTCCCTTTTATATCCCTGAGGTTTGGCATAATACACAGCACTGAATAGATGCTCAATAAATGATTAATTGAGCTAAATACTTCCAAGCATAAGTACTTCCAAAGATGTTATATTAATCTTTGGGGCTTGATCCTGCCCCAAATCACAAAGCATGACAAATGTGCTATCTGGGGCATAATAGGGTGTGTGAACTCCAGAAGGATAGGTTAACTGAAGCAGGCAGAACCTGGGCCCTAGAAGCTTATTCCAAAATGAGGAGTTGTCTCAGGTGCTGAGCCTGGCAAAGGCCCAGGATCTGAAATCTGAAGGACATGGCAATAGGTATTCCTGGTTATGCAGGTGTTCTGAAGAGGATGTAGCCCCATAGAAGGGAGAAACATGTTAAAAAGAAGACCAATAGCAGGCAATGCTCATAAAATGCAGGAAGGTTGGAATTCCAGGAGGCAACAGGGACTCAGTCATTGCACTATCCAGACTAGGACTCCAAACCCTAGCATGAGGGCAGGCACTTGTCTAACAGGGGCTAAGGCATGAGTCAAGGATTCAGGTACCATGGAACAAAGCAGAAGCCATGTATCATTCCTGGGGAAAAGGGACAAGGGGGTAGAGCTGGCCAGGCTGTGAGTATGACTTGATGTTGAATCCCAGAACATTCAGTGCTTCTTAAAGTGCCCCTGCCTAAATCAGAATTGGAGCTAGAAGCAAGGGAAGGGCTGAGCTTACAATCAGTAGGGTCATGAGACCTTGGCCGTGGGCAGAGGAGGGGCTAGAGCTCAGCATGGCCTGGCTAACAGAGTCAGATGGTGTATTCCTGTGTTGCTCTGAACCATTTGCTAGCACTCCAGTGCCCTGAAATTGTTCATGTATCGGGTCAATATGGGGAAGAAACATTTAATACCTATCATGTACTAGGCCGGGGTTCTCACAGTGTGGCCCATGGCAGCATCAGCCTTACCTGAGGCCTTACCCGAGGCCTACTGAGTCAGAAACTTGGGGGTAGGAGACAACAGTTTGTGTTTTAACAAGGCCTTCAGGTGATTTCAACACAGTTCAGGTTGGAGAAACACTGTAGTAGACAACATCTAAGTCAATGTTCTTCCCTTTTCATGTGTGTCACAGACACCTTTGGCAGTGTGGTGAAGCCTGTGGACCCCTTCTTAGAGTAATGTTTCCAATACATAAAATAAAATACATAGAACTGCAAAGGAAACCAATTAAAGTGATATATAGTTATCAATATATAAAAAAGTTATGATATAGTAATCTGTATGCTGCTTTATTAACACATTTAATAACAGTATCTCATGGCAGATCTAATAACGTCTGTCCATTTGAAGTAGTGATGAGCTTAAACAGTATTTCATGATGTCTGCAACAGCTGTAATGAGATTTGTACTTGTGAGAAAATCACATATACTACTACAGTAGTAGATTTATTTCCTACATTCACAAGTGCAGAAATGCTAAATTTCTGTCACAAGTCCTAAACATAAAGACGTAATATTTTTTCCCCTCCAAGTTCATAGGTCTTTCAATTCTATCCACAGTCCTCTAAGGATCCATGTGCCCAGGATTACAACTTCTGTTTATTAAGTACTTAATAGATATCATCTTATTTTATTCTTTGAACAATCTTATTCTTAATATTCCCATTTTATGGGTGAGGAAATTGAGGCTCAGAGAATTGAAGAAATATATCCAATGTCTTACACAGCTAGTAAGATACGGAGTGCAGGTTCAAAGCCCCTGTGGAATGTGGTTTTCTTTGCTTCTCCCCAATGCCCAGAATGGGGTGGGTCCACAGTATGTGCTCAATAAGTATTCACCGAATGAATGAATGAATGAATGAACAAATGAACTGAACTGGACTGACTGAAAGCCAAGCCTGCCTACCTTAAAAGTCCAAAAAAAAAAAAAGTCCATGCTCTTTCTACTCCCCATCCACCCTATGCTATGCATCCACTATTAAAAGGGGACATTTCTGGGCTTCCCTGGTGGCGCAGTGGTTGAGAGTCCACCTGCCGATGCAGGGGACACGGGTTCGTGCCCCGGTCTGGGAAGATCCCACATGCCGCGGAGCGGCTGGGCCCGTGAGCCATGGTTGCTGAGCCTGCGTGTCCGGAGCCTGTGCTCCGCAATGGGAGAGGCCACAGCAGTGAGAGGCCCGCGTACCGCAAAAAAAAAAGGGGGGGGCATTTCTTCATATTTACCCAGGAGTCAGGAAAAGGTAAGTTCAGTTCTCTAATCTGCTAGACCCAACAGCTGAGCTTTGATTCTAAAATGCATGTTAAATACACAGTTCGTGCGTGAGCAACATTACACCATCAAAACTGGAATACAATACAACAAATTGAGGAGAAGAGCATCTCAGCAAGGAACATGAGTCCCTCTGGTTTCTCTTGGAAGCAGCTGAGCTTGTTTATGAAACAGGTTGTTACTTTTACTCAACATGTGTCCTTTTTTAACTGACAAATTAGTTGGAGCCAGTAGGAGAGGAGACTGGGAGGCGATGTGGAGGACCCAGGACCTGGGAGAAACAGGAACGAAGGAAAAGAAACAGAGAAGGCCACCTTCTCATCTGAGCAAACGAAATTTTTCTCAGGCACTTTTCATAGATGCCTAATGTTCTTAACTAATCACACTTAATTTAATTACCTTAAAGGTGAACTGGATGCTGAAAATTCATTTACATAACAGCAACTAAACCCTTAAGAACAAATGTATAGGCTGTAGGATTAATCTAGCAGGATTAATCAAAAGCTAATAATGAAAAATATCACCCTTGGCTGGAAGAATATGTCATGGTTTCCATTCCAAATTACAGTATTGCAGGATCTGTTTTAATACTCAATCATATTAATCGGCAACACTATAGTTGATGTATTTTGTAATCCCTTCCTTCTAAATCAGAAATTAATTTATCTTTAGGCTGTGTCTTCTTTCCCCAACCCATCAGCAACACTGTTACCCTTGCTACAAGTGTGTATTGAGTGTTTTTTCCATGGAAGACTTGGGGCTCTCTACTGGGCAGGCATGGAGAAATAAAACAGTCCCTGCCCTTGAAGAGAGAAGAGACAACGGTGTGAGTCCTTGGTAGTTCAGGTCAGAGTGGCTTAAAAAGAATGGGAGAAGGCATTAGGGATGGGAAGAAAGAATCAGGACCTTAGGGTGAGACTCTGAATTGGCCTGGACTGGGCCCTATTCAGTTCTGGCTTCTCCAGGGCCTGGCTCAGTGTCTGGCACAAAGTGGGGCTTAGCAAAAACCTGTTGACTTCATTTTGGTTCAGTGGTTCTGCTAACAAGAATGAAACCAAGAGAAATGTCTTGTGTTCATAAAGGTTCTTAAAGGTGAGTTCTGAGGCTGGATGTGATATCAAGGGTGTGGTTGTCTAAGTCATGCAGGTAACTCAAGGCTGTCTTGGTTACACAGACGCCTGTTGCAGATTAGATGCAGGTAAGTGTTCTGAATTTAAAAAATCAATTTCATAGTGGGAATACTGGCATAGATCCTTGGCCAAATTTTAATCTAACCAGATGGTTTGGGAGCATTTAGAAAAGAATGCAGGGATCACTGAAAAGCTACTATGGGTAAATTCAGAATCAGGCATGCAAACCAATCTCGTTTTCTCTGCTGTTAGGCTTGGCACGGGTGGGGGGGGGTAATGCAGTAGAGAACATGCATCTCATTTCAGTTTTTGATGAAATCTCTCCTGCTATCCTTTCAAGTAATAAGATAGATGTGGATTAGTTGATAACAGTATTAAGTGGATTTACAGTTACTTGAGCTTCAACAGCAAAGGAGTGTGGATTAATGTCTCTCTGCCCTCTGCCCTGTCCTATTAGAGGCTTTTATCCAACACTGGGATGAAGACTGGAAGGCTGGCTGATCATATTTTCATATGGTTCTACCTGGGTAGCTCACTCCTGTGATTCTGGCATTTCCAGTTGCCTCAGGGAGTCCTCTGGTCCAGGTCCTGGTCTCCCCTCATTCTTAAATTCTGTCCCCCAACCCAGCCAAGGCCGAAGTCATATTATATCAGAGAATGTTTTCTCCAGTCGTCCCATAACAGAATGAGCTGTCCTTCTAGGAGGTCCCTGCATCAGTGACAGGTTGACCAAGATGATCTCTGAAGCTTTCCTGTCTTCCCTTTTTTCTTTCATTATCTGAGGGAGCAGTGTGTAGTGAAAAGAATATTTGCTTTCAAAACAGAACTGACTTCACTTTTTACTCTTTTGGCAAATCTCAGTTTCCTCATCTGTACCATGGGAATTATAATTCCTACTTTACAGGGTTGTGGGAGGATTAAGTCACATGGACTATCTGAAGCACAAAGCACAGAATGGGCCCTCGATAATGTTAGCTACCCCCTGTCTTCCAGCACCCAGGTCTAGGACTTGCATGAGGTGAAGAGGCTGAACAAGGCTCCCTGAGAAGTGCCCTGCAGAGCCCTTGGGGCTTGGTTAGTGATACAGTCCACAGAATCCCTTTGCAAGGCCATCACTACCAGGATAACATGTCTCCGAACACGGTGAAGTAGCAGGTTCTTCCTACCCTTGAAGGTCTTTGCAGAGCACAGGGGAGACACTGGGGTGAGTGCAGAGAAATACGTTGAGTCTCCCGCTAACTTGGCAGGCAGGCAGGCTGCTCAGTGTCTGGGGCAATTGCCCCAGTGCCCTCAAATGAGCAACAAGAAGCAGAATCCCCAACTCGATGGGTCTGGGGAGGGTTAGTTGAGATAAGGAATGTGAGATTGTCTGGATCAGAGCCTTACATCCAGAAAGTGCTGAATAAATGGCAGGTTTTATAATTACTTGTAATATTAGTATCAAGAACAGCCCAAGCCTTTAGGTCTTCAGACCTGGTATTATTCAACTTCAGGGGCTCTGTTAATGGCGAGGGAGAGTGCAGTTAAGACAACTTTGGCAGAAGCTGTGGGAAAATCGTGATGAGAGGTGAATGCAAAGATTGCAGAAAGCTTGGCAAAACAAAGGATATTTAGAAGGCCCACGAAGTTTGGGGCTCTGAGATCTTTTAAGATCTGAAAGGTTGTTTTTTTTTTTTTTTGCGGTATGCGGGCCTCTCACTGTTGTGGCCTCTCCCGTTGTGGAGCACAGGCTCCGGACGCACAGGCTCAGCGGCCATGGCACACGGGCCTAGCTGCTCCGCGGCATGTGGGATCTTCCCGGACTGGGGCACGAACCCGTGTCCCCTGCATCGGCAGGCGGACTCCCAACCACCGCGCCACCAGGGAAGCCCGATCTGAAAGTTTTTAACCAGCAACCTTTCCCACACTCACGAGAACTGCCACACTGGAGTGAGGCATTGAGTCCTAAAGGGGGCTGGTGGGGAAGCAGGGGTTGGGCATGGCTCCCACACAGGCTCTGCCCCGTCCAGGTGGGTATCTGACAGGCCCTTCTGCAGCTCATGGAACCCACCCTGCAATAGAAAGGGGCAGGTTGAACTAGCTGCTTCCTCAAGTCCTTCCCAGACTTAAAATCATGGGATTCCAGGTCTGCCCAGCCTTGTGACACAGCATAACAATGGACCTTTTGGGTGCCTCAATGATTCTGCCTCAAGGCTGGAATCTCAGAATTGACTCACTGCCTAGTAAATTCCATGTTACTGTGAGAAGCTTAAAGTTTACTTTACAGATGGTCTGTGCACGTGCACGTGTGTGTGTATGTGTAGCGAGTCATAGTTCTTTGCTGTTAGACCTCAGTTGGGGCTCTTTCCTTTCTTTCATGTATTTGTTCATTCTGTAAATGTATTCTGCTCACCTACTGTGGCAGACTCCATGCTTTATGCCACGTTCCCCTAAGTTGCCAGCACATTCTCTACTAAAAAAAAAAAAAAGTACTAACATGTTTCCATTTGGTATGCTTTAAGAGGATAGGGTGTTTGATGTGCACTGAGTATGTTCATATTGGGTGGACTCAGGGAATGTGCTGGGCATCTCCTGCCCACCCCCCGATTCCCTCTCTGCCCTTCTCCTCCCTGCTTTTTGCTGCAGGAGGCTGAGCTGCATGGAGTACATCCCCAGCTCCTTTGCTTTCTGTCTTCTAGTTGGGTTTGGCCAATGGGGAGCACCACTGGAGATTAGAGGGAGGAAGGAGAGTAGCACTGGGGAATCCACTTCTCTATTTCCTATGCTGTGGCATGCCAGTCTGTCCCTCAGTAAAGGTCACTGCCCTTCTCAAGGCAGCCTTCTCTCCACAGTTCTCTCCCTCTGGATTCTGGTAATTGTGCTCCACTTTCCCTTCAGGACTGGGGCAGCAACGGCCTGTGGTTACTGGCCCTGGGCTACTGCTCGATCCCTGGTGGTTCCCTTACCCCGCCCACAGTTTTATAAAGAATCTTCTCTCTTAAATGCACCTCAAATTATCTAATTGAATATATCACCTCTTTCCCTCCTGTGACCTTGAATGATAATCTATTCCCACTTTCTCATTTTTATAGGAGAGGAAACTCAGGAGGTGACTTGCTCAAGGTCACTCAATTACAGAAAGCCAGGACTCAAATGGAAGAAGCCCAGGATGAATATATAGACAGCTGACCCAGATTTTCCTGTTTTCTTATGTTTAGTCTTTTTTTTTCCCCCCCTCAGTCCCTGGAAAATGCTGTCAGGAGGATTCACAGTGTAATTAATTATTCTGGCACATCCCGTGACTGGAGCTATGATTTAGCAAGTCTACTCGAGATGCTGATGAATCAAATAATGAAATGCACATTTCAGTTTCAGTTAAGAGAATCTAAACCTAGCTGAGGAAAGGAGTACAACCTCACATGCCTTTTTTAAGAGGGAAGCTTTTATATAACTTCTGCTCTGAGATCCACGCCGCAGTTCCCCCACAACTGATGATGATTCCTTGTTCAGGAATCTACTGTAGTTTCACATGTAGGGATCAAACGAAATAACTTACCTGAAGTATTTTAAAAAGTGTAACATGCTTCGCAAAATGCGAAACTTTATAGGTACTCAACCGATAAACATCTGATTTATGGAGAGCATATGCATATAAACAGCCCTTTTCACCTTACCTATTACATCAGACCCAAGCTCTTTAGGCAAAATTTTAAGGCCCTCTAAAACCTTACTGCCTTTCCTCTACAACTGCCTCACGTTTTCATTAAGGCAGTGTCGGGTAGTGGAACCACTATAGATCATCTCGATTCAAATCCTGGTTCAGGGTCATCAGTGTATAGCTGTGCAGGCTGTGTCCTGCACAAGGATGCCACATCTAAGGCATTCACATCACAGATACTATAGATCTTTATTTCTTTTTAAGGACAGCTTTCCAGGAGGCGGTAGTAGAGTGGCTTGCTCTGTTAAAGTTGTTATATTATGACAATTTTACAACAGATGAAAGGAAAATGTCTTGAAAAAGGGATTCCTTTTCCTAATATTACCCTTCCCTAGCTTCACAAAAAGCAACTATATGAGTTTATGAACGTTCTTTAACTTAACCCTGGTTTCCTAATCCAATCCGTGGGCATCTCTTAGAATAGAGGTGGCAAATACATTTGTGGGGACCACATCACTCTCTGCCCATGGCAGATCCCACAGCCCATCAGGACTCCCTTTCTCACCAAGCCCGGATGCCACCCACATGATGCCTCAAGCAACTACTAACAGCCAGTTGGGGCTGGTGTGTTGGCTGACGCCCATTTGCCATCACTGCATGAGAGGGTAGCTGTAAGGATCTCAGGATGATGAACCTACAGGGCCTGGAATACGATGACGACTGCTGGTAGAGGAGACCACAGAACGTCCACCAGAGCTCTGGGGATGTTGTCTACAGCCTGGCCTACCATTCCCTCTACTGGCAATACCTGGTGCCCGCCTCTCCACCAACATATGCTCTGCCTCAAACACTGACTGGATATGAACACAGCCTTGGTCTGTGTCAGACACTGTGCTTGTAACCCAGAGTGACCTGGTCTCCCAGTGCTATGCATGTCCTCACCAACCTCAGCTCATTCAGGGCCCTTTTCTCCTGTCAGCTCCGCACAGACCCACGCTCTGCTGCTCACTACCAATCAGCACTTGGTGGTGACTTGCAAGTCTTTGTAAAACTAATTATAACTCTTTTATGTGTCTAGGCCCTATATTCCCACCAAGAAGGCAAATCCCTTGAAGACAGAACCTTTTTCTTCCATTTAGGTTCAATACTCTGCTCTCATGGGAACTCCATAAACCATATTGTTTTGGTCTTGTAGGGTGCCCTGACAAATAAAGCATGAACATTTCTTATAACTAGTCCCTGGTCACCTTTTTCATCTGAGGCTAAGAAAATGAATATACATAGTCATAAAATGATTATTACTCTCCTGGTCCAGAAAGTAAGTTTAAATTTTTTCTCTCTTCTTAAGTCCAAAAAACACTGAACTAATTGACAGCGCCTGAGATCTTTATAATAGTATCACTTATAATAAGTAATAATAGTATAAGTCAAAATACAATTTCTTTATGCCATTACTATTAATTTCTTTAGCATTCATTTCTCTTTCCCCCTTCTCATTTGGCCAAATGCATTTCAGTAAGTGCATACAGTAGCTAAGAGGATGACAAAGTGTTATGGGTTTCAGTATTTATTCTCTGCTCTCCTAATATTGCAACTGTATTCCTTCCAGATTGGAAGGCATTTGGACCGTGGGTGATGGGATTAATGTCCAAATATGGTTTGGAAAGTGGAATGGGAGGCATGGTGACTGGGTTGAGGGGGGTGTGGAGGAGGAGATATCCACGAAGTGTTAAGCTATTTAGGCAAGGAAATACTCATTGATATAAAATACGCAAAAATACAGAGGAGCTTTGAAATGTGACACTTTTCAGGAATACAAAGCAGGTAGAATTGGAGTATGTGTATGGAGGGCATACAAGATGTAGGGGAAATTACTGAAGCTTTCTGGTTTCTGATTTCTTCGTCTGTAAAATGGGAGTGTTCACTTGCCCTCAATGACACTTCTGTTGTCACAAGAATCAAGATCAGTTGGAGTTGTGCAGGTTGGGGCCTGTGCTGAAGCATCCTGCTGAGGAGAGGAGGGGTCCCCAATCCAGTCTGGCTCCACGTGCCAAGCCTCAGCCTTTTGCTCATTTGTCTCCCAAGAGCTGGAGGGCTGTATCTAATTTGGAAGAAGGAGATGTTTGTGCTCACAGCTGCCCGGATTAAGTATGTAATGACATTCTTACTCAGCCAAGGGCTTCTACTTTTTTCTAATGAGCGTCTATCCTTCCCACCAATGGAGACAGTGTGGACTTGGATCATCACAACTGAACACAGGCAGAAGTGGTGGCATGAAGAGAGGACCAAGGAACAGATTCACAGCATCACAGCATTTTGAAGCTGAAAGATCACCTATTCTAAACACTCCCATTTTGCAGAAAAGGAGTCCAAGACTCAGAGTAGCTCCCCTCACCCTCAAAAAAAAAAAAGAAAAGCCTTATTACTTAGGTTCATAAAGCTGGCTGGTGGCAGCTGGAATGAGAACCGTGGTGTCCTGACTGGCAGGCTTGCACATAGGAGTCCTCCAGTCCCAAGACACATGCTTGTCAGCCCAGTTTTGTGGCACTTGAGAATCCACCCACTGAGTACTGCTCTGGACCTCCTTCCCAGGGCTCCTCTCCATCAGGCTGAGGGCTCACTAGTTTCACGGGCACTTGAGAATCCACCCACTGAGTACTGCTCTGGACCTCCTTCCCAGGGCTCCTCTCCATCAGGCTGAGGGCTCACTAGTTTCACGGACACTTGGAGTGTGAACGCTTTCTCACCACATCTCCCTGAGGCCTCCCTCTGGAATCCCCTCCCATCCCTCTAGTCCCTCTAGCCTGACTCCTCATCCAGCTTGTTCACAATTATTGCTCAAGCTATAAATTCCAAACTCCAGCACCTTCTCCTTTCAGCCCTCCTTTCTTCATGGGTGGCCTCAGCTTTTCCCACAGTGAACCTTCTTCAGTGGAAGTTGATTCCTGCCCCCAGCCCGTTTCTTCCTGACTGACTGACTGGGTCTTGTGGTGCCCTCAGCTCCCATCCCCCCACAGTGGTGCCTCTGTCTTTCAACAAGCTCTTCCCCTTCTTGTCCTAGCCAGCCAAGTAAACTTTCTTCTTCACACCATCTTCCTTCTCTGGTGGTTGGTTTCCTCATTCATCTAACATTTGTTCCCACCTCATCACCCTGTCACCATCTCTGGGGACATTTCAACATCCCACAAATATGTGGACCTCACAGTTCCTGTACTTGGATGGTGTCCACTCCCTGTCAGCATCACTCACCTGGACGCTGCCATCCCACACAGCTGCTCGACTAGGACTTCAGGCTCCAAAGTTCCTTCTCTTTCTTCCAGAACCATCTCCTCACCCTCATCATGAACTCTAGTCCCTGACTTCACACCTTCATAGCTCCTTTGGATCCTGATTTCTTTGCCATCCAGCCCAGACCTCGTGGAGGTCAGATTTATCCATGCTCTTGCCCATCCTGGGAAGCAAGTCTCTCTGGGAAATGTTCCATGTGCTCTCTTCCTTCAGGCCACCAGCAGCTGAGCATTGTTGGGCTCCCCACACCCACAGGGGCTCTGATCTCAGCTGAATCCATGCCGGTCCACATTCCCTGCAACTCCCTACAACAATCTCCAAACTCTCAACTCTTCTCTGGCACATTAGCGTCTTCTCACTGTCAGCACTCGGTCTTGCTTCCCACTTCCCTGAGGAGACAGGAGCCTTTCAGCTCCCTGTTCTCTGCCTTATTTCTTCCTGATACCTCCTCCATCTCCTTATCCTGCCTTCTTGTATCAAAGGGAGAAGGAATCCCCCAAAGCATCCTTCCCAACCATTCCAGATCCTTCTAGAACATCTCTCCTTTCCTTTCAACCCCTGTGTCCCTTGCTAAATCTTCCTTCTCCCCGTCCACTGATTCCTTCAAGTTTCTGCCATCATTCTCCTTCCTTTACTATCAAACTTCAATGTCTTATTCTCCATTCACTTGGTATTTAACCTTTTGCAGCCTCACTGCCAACACAATTCTCTGAAGAAGCTCTCCTAGGGGTTGCCTGTTACCTCTTACTTGTCAAATGCAAAGGCTTTGGTCAACGTCTGTCATGCTCTAAAAGGATCTCCTTGGAACTCTCTGATCCTTCATTTCCATGTCCCTAACTGGCCCACTGCTCCTGCAAGTTCTGACCACACTTCCCTTGGCCTCCTTTCCTTGACCCGCTGGAGTGTGTCCTCAGCACAATTCTACGCCCTCTTCTTCCTGCCTCCCTGGGAAAGCCCATATCCTCCCAGTGATCCCTTCTCTGTGGAACACTGCATTGCATCTCTGGCCTCAAGCTCTCTCTAGACATCCTGATAGACCTTTAAAATTTGTTGTGGTGGTGGTTAAACTATACACAACATAAAATTTAGCATCTTAACCATTTTTTAGTGTACAGTTCACTGGCATTAAGTACATTCACTTTGGTCTACAACCATCACCACCATCTGTCTCCAGAACATTTTTCATCTTGTAAAACCAAAACTCTGCACCCATTAAACAATAACTCGCCATTCCCTCCTACCTCCAGCCTCTGGCAACCATCATTCTACTTTCTGTCTCCATGAACTTGACCTCCCTAGGGTTCTCATATAAGTGGACTCATATAGTATTTGTACTTTTGTGACTGGCTTATTTCACTGGGCATAATGTCCTCAAGGTTTGTCTAGGTTGTAGCATGTGTCAGAATTTCCTTCCTTTTTAAGGCTGAATAATATTCCGTTGTACATATGTACCACATTTTATCCATTCATCTGTTGATGGGCAATTGTCATTAACAGATTTTTTTTTTTTTGCGGTATGCGGGCCTCTCACTGTCGTGGCCCCTCCCATTGTGGAGCACAGGCTCCGGACGCGCAGGCCCAGCGGCCATGGCTCACGGGCCCAGCCGCTCCGTGGCATGTGGAATCCTCCCGGACCGGGACACGAACCCGTGTCCCCTGCATCGGCAGGCAGACTCCCAACCACTGCGCCACCAGGGAAGCCCCATTAACAGATTTTTAATGAGCTTTTCTGTGCCAGGCTCTGTGACAGGCACTGGTGTACACTGGAGCTTGCAGTCCATGTGGCGCCCTCATTATTGTGTAAGAGTTGCATATCCCCAAATGTGGGTCCCTCTAGGGTACAGACCATATCTGGTTTCTTTGGCAGCTTCAAACCCCTAACAGAGCCTCTTGCAAGAGTCAGTGCCCAGTGAAAATTTGTTCAGTGAGTGAATGAATGAACCCAATAGGCACTTGTGAATAGATCAGTTTTATAAATACCTATCTTGAAATCCTTCTCTTGAAGTTTCATCCCCAGAGAGTGTTTGCAGTAGAAGTTACATCCAAACACAGCATGGATCACTCAAGTTTTTATTACTGAGAGGTTCTTGTTACTCCATAAATCTGTGCTCCCCCAACGTAAATTGCCATTGAGCAAGCAGAACAACGGTATGGGCATTCTTTTTATCAAGGGCCTGGTATTAAGACAGATTAACTTGAAGGGAATCGCACCAGCCTGGGTATCTGTCCCATCCCTCATTCTTATTGTGAGTAATGAGATGAGGCACATATTTTTTTCTATTCTGCCTGAAAACATATTGAGTTTATGCCTCATCCCACAATGTTAAATATTGTCTTAGAATTACATTATCTCTTACACAGATGGATGGGCCTGGTGCTGTGTGTACTGCTGACAGTTTTCCTGAAGTGGAACCAGGATTGGTAAGGGAATTTTTCAGCCATGGTTATAGCTGAAAAGCATGCAGAGACCTTCAGTAAAACTAGACTATACAGGTATGCAGTGAATCTAGAACCAAAGGGTTCATGCAAAGATGCAAAGATGCAGCAGACCAAGAACCAAGTCAGTAGGAGGTAGATATGTCTTTATGGTGGGTGGCTAATGCCATCTTGAAGAAGTAGAACCCTTTAAAAGATCATGTCTCCATATTTGTAACTTGAGTGCCTTAGCACGAAGGAAGGACTCAAATATTTTTGAAATGAATGAGTTAATATTTTTCAAACTGTTTTTATATTTACTATTTTATTTTATTCTTAAACTAACCTTAGATAGGTAATGATTTATTATTCCCAATTTACAGGTGAAGAAACTGAGACACAAAGTGGCATTATGAGTTACCCAATTACCAGGGGACTGAGATTAGTAACGTGGCCTATTGAATTTACATGCAGGGACTGCTCTTCCACTTCATTCAGTCATCTTTTCAACAAATGTTTGTTGAGCAACTAATATGTTCCAGGTTCTGGACTTGATTGTACATGAAGGTTGGGGAGATGGAGACATGCTCTATTTCCTCAGGGATATCAGAGTTTACAGAGGATAGAGATAGGAAAATGAATTATTATAACCAAGTTGCCAAGAGCAAGAATAGAGCCATGGGCACCATACTGTGGCCATGGAGGTCTGGGGGACTAACTTTGCTTTGTGAGGCTGGAAAGGCTTTGGAGAAGAGATGATATTTCAATCAGAGGAGTTTTATAGTTAGACACAGTAGATCAAGAATCCCAGCCCAGGGGCATGTGCAAAGGCACAGAGATGGAAAGCAGTGTGCATCTTCAGGGAATTCCAATCAGCATGGCTGGAATGTGGGTGTCACGGTGAGGAGTGGCAGAGAAGAAAGATTGAAGAAGCAGCAGGGGCTGGATTCATTTAGCATCCAGTGGACAAAATTTATAGAGGACCTACCACATGCTATGAACTGTGTTTGATGTGGTTGATCCAGTGGATATAATGAAAGAGAGAGGTCCTTGCCCCCATGGACCTTTCTTTCTATTGAGGGAGTTAGACAATAAACAAGGAGTCAAGTACACTAATTAGTTACAGATTGTGAGTAGTGTTAAAATGAACTAAACAAGGTGGTGCAATAGAGAAAAACAGGTCACAGCAAGCATTCCACATGTGGTGATATTTCAGCTGAGACCTAAAGGATGAGCAGCAGATTATAGAGCCAAGGAAAGGGTGTTCCATGCTGGGGGAGCAGGAAGCGCAAAGGGCCTGTGGTTGGTAGAGACAGATGCACAATGACTGTAGAGAATAGTATGAGAGGTGGTCAGATATGTGGGCAAAGCAAGGCCATACAGGGCTTTGGTCAAAATTTTATTCTAAGACCAATAAGAAGCCATTCAAATGTTTACAGTGAAATGACATAATTTGAATTATACTTTTAAAGTTGATTTTCACTGCTATGTAGAGAATGAATTAGAAGGGAGCAAAAGTGGAAGTAGGAAAGCCAGTTAGGAGACTTCTGCTATCACCCAGGTGAGAGATGATGGTGGCTTGGACCAGGGAGGTGGGAGAGTGGGGGTAAGTGGCTAAATATATATTTTGTAGGTAGAATGGGTGGGACTTGCTCTCAGAGTGGATATGGGTGAGGGGTGAAGGAGGAGATGAGGAAGAATCACAGCCTTGGATAATGCCGGGATGGTGGGCTCCTTCCCGAGATGGAGTCGGGGAAGCAGCCAGGGGTGGACTAACCTGGAGAACCAGAGAGATCCCGAGGCTCGGCAGTAAGACTGGGCTTGATTTCAAAGAAGATGGATGCCCTGATGCTGAGCATAATATCATTGTCAGATTGGCACTTTAGAAGGTTGTTTTGACAACTGCATGGAGAGAGGAGGCAAGGAGCCTAGAGGCAGAGAGGTGAGTCCAGGGTGACTGTAATGGTCAAGACAAGAGGTGATGAGGGCTTGAAGTAGGGCAGAGACCCTGGGCTGTTTATGGTCTGCTGACACCCCAGGTGTCCAGCTGTTAGGATTACGAGGGAAATGTGGTTCTCACTGGGGAGGGGAGTAGGTAGTAATTGGACCACGGTAAGGGGAGCCAGCTGGGCAGAGAGTAACTCCAAAACCTTTGGGGACTCTTGATGAGGCATAACTTGGGAACAGACGGGATGCTCTGTGGTTCTCAGGGCAGGAAGGCGAATTCTTACCCCAGAGCAAGGGAGGGGGCTTCTCCCTACGTATATGCCAGTTCCTTCTCAGTAGACTCTTTGGGCCATCAACAGCTCCAGAACAAAAGTGCTGTCTAGAGATGAATGAAGTGCCTTGGGGGCAGTGAGTTCCCTGTCACAGAAGTTCAAATAGGCTGACAACCACTTGGCAGGGCTTCAAATACCAGCTAGAAGTTGTTTTAAATGTCCTAAAAGTCTCCTTCCTGCCAGAGCTTCTAGTTCCCCTCCGGTTCTGATGAGCTTGGGAGATCTGTGTTGGGTCAGACACTCCTGACATGATTAAAATTCCATTCTGGGTGGAAGAGCTTAAAGGGACATTGGAACTGAGCCCTCTGCTGCCTATGTCATTAGTGGTGGCTGGGGCCTCAGGGAGTTGCTTCATGCTGATAACTGGGTGCAGGGCAAGCCATGGAGAGCAGAGGCCATGTCACACATCAGAGCATTCATGTGATGGCAGAGAAATCATCATTCCAAGAGGCAAACGCCAGCACTGATAGGCTTTTTCTATAACATAAGACAGCCAAGGGTTTCTATAGCATCCCTAAAGAGAACACCATGAAGGGTTGGGAAGAGTTCAAACTCAAAAGGGGACAGATTAATTGGGAAAAAAATAACGTCTGTTTGGTTTGGTAGCCAGCAGCAGCCCCACTGGGATTATTTGCTGGCATCCACCATGGGGTGAATGGATATGGAAGAAAACCTGGCCCTTGTGTAATGTAAATGGCTTCAGATGTTGTAATAAAACTCACACAGACTTCTACAGCAGTCCCCTGAACTAATGAATTCTGGTTTGCTACAATTTGTGGTTAGCACTCCCAGAGCCAGTTCTCCTCTGAGAAGCATCTCTCCTCAACTGATGATGTTTAGGGTCAGTGCTCTCCAGGGTGACTGTGGCTGGGGGAAGGACGTCCGACTAGACGGTGCAGAGACTCTTAGTAAGCCTCCACCAGAGACAGTGTTCTGGGGCAATAGGACTCGGTCTCTTTTCTCCATGTACAGAGTTCTTAGATGAGGAATCAAGCTTTGGGCATTTGATCCCTTTTTGTCTGCACACTTCTTGCTTTTCTTATTCTATCAAGCACGTTACAATAAATGCCAATTGCTTTCACTGCTGGGTAAAAAGCAATGAGCATAGAACATGACTTGGAGTAACAGGAGGTGATTAGAGAATGAGATACTCATCATCAAGGGAAAACAGGAGTGGTCTCAGATAAAGATGAGATGAGTTCATCATAGGCTAATGACCTTGGACTTTTAGAAAACATGGGACTTAGCTTTAGAGATTGAGCAGAATTTGGAGGGGGCAGGGAAGACTGAGAGAGTATATTTTGGGTGGGACATTGGGGCAACGGCCCAGATTATAACTAAGGAAGTTGCTTGAAGTAAGAGGCAGAAGTATTGGCAAGGATATTGGAATCCTTGTGCACTGTTGATGGGAATGTAAAATGATGTGACCACCATGGCAATAGAATGGTGGTTCCTCAAAAAATTAAAAATAGAACTACCACATGATCCAACAATTCCACTTCTGGGTATATATTTAAAAGAATTGAAAGCAGGCCTCAAAGATATATGTATGTACGTGTTCATAGCAGCATTATTCACAAGCCAAAATGTAGAAGCAACTTAAATGTCCATTGACAGTTGAATGGATTAATAAAATGTGGTATAAAGATGGAATGGAATATCATTCAGCCTTTAAAATGAAGGAAATTCTGAAGCATACTACATCATGGATGAATCTCAAGGACATTACGCTAAGTGAAATAAGTCAGTCACGAAAGTACAAATACTGTATGATTCCACTTATATAGCAGTACCTAGAGTAGTAAAATTCATAGAGACAGAAAATAGAATAGTGGTTGCCAGGGACTGGGGGTAGGGGGAATAGGGAGCTGTTGTTAAATGGATACAGAGTTTCAGTTTGGGGATGAAAAATTCTGGAAATGGATAGTTAGTAATGGTTGTACAACACCTTAAATGTACTTAACACAATTGAACTGTACACTTAAAAATGCTTAAGATGGTAGGTAATTCCTTGGTCGTCCAGTGGGTAAGACTCCGTGCTCCCAATGCAGGGGGCCCAGGTTCAATCCCTGGTTGGGGAACTAGATCCCACACGCATGCCTCAACTAAGAGTCTGCATGCTGCAACTAAAAGATCTGCATGCAACGACTAAGACTCGGCACAGCCAAATAAATAAATAAATAAATAAATAAATAAATAAATATTTAAAAAAATGCTTAAGATGGTAAATTTTACGTGTATTTTACCATTATTAAATTTTTAAATTAAAAATTATTCTTTAACAAGTAAGAGATAGAGTAGCTTCCAGATGCAAATCAGGAAGAGTAGGGTTCAATTTTCACTAATATTTCTGTGACTCAGTGCCCAGCCCAGTGCCTGGGGCTTAGAAGGGTTTTGTGTTTGAGCAACGAAGGAATGAGTGGAACTCAAACACTTCAGGAGAAGCAAGAATAGGAGCAGGAAAGGCAGGCCAGGCTGACTGAGACATGACTTAAAGTGTGTCCCCACAGCAGCGTGAGAGGCCACTGAACTCACTCAGCTGATGCTTTTGAAGGTCTGCTCACCAAGCCACCTGCTGATTGTGATCTGAGTTTTAGCTGCCTACGTGGATCTGCTTGTAGGCAGAGAACACATATGTTGGCCAAAGAGAGGATTCTAACCAATCATTATATGTCTTATCAGGCATTTAAAAATTAGCATATATGACTTACATATGTTCTTTGGGAGTGTGGTTTGCCTGAGTCTTGAGTATCACTGGTCCTGCAAAACTGAAGGTCTGGTCTAGAACTCAGTGAGTCTACTGAGGCATTACCACCCTGGAGTGCTTTGCTGGCTTTCTCAAGAATCGAGAATCGTTTCTACCATCACTCATCAGATGAGCAAGAAGAGCAGAAAGTCTGCTCGGTCCCTCTCTGATTATTCTCGCCTCTAGCCCCAGTCAACACCTGCTTGTGGACATTCACTGCCTTTCCTTTAGAGCCTTGCTAAGCAAAGTGGTTGGAGCAGCATCAGCATCACCTGGGGAGCTTGTTACAAATGCAGATTTCAGCTCCATCCCGGACCCACTTAAACAGAATCTGGATTTAACTAGATCTCTGGGTGGTTCATAAGCACAATAAACCATCTAATTCCTGTTCCCCATGCTTGCCCAGTCATGGGAGTCATCTGGCATGCATTATTAAAGAGTCCCAGGCTCCTCCTCCCTTGGAGATTCTGATTCAGTAGCGGAAATGGCATGTGAGTAGTGTGTGCAGGTACGGCAATGTGCGAAGAGTCAGGAAAGAGGGATATTTAAGCCATGCTATAAAAAGATGCTTGTTTCTGGGACACACACACACACACACACACACACACACACAGAGGCTAAGGTGCTAATGTCATGTGCAGGAGGCTTCCTTATAATGAAAGCTTCTAGAGGAAATGGACACTGACTTCTGTGAATGTTTATAAGCAACTTGTAGCAAATTTGGGGTATTCAATATTTAAATAACAATTCTGGCTCTGACCTTTTCCAGCATTACTGATTTCAGCCTCCTCTCTCACTGAAGCACCTCAATCACATCCCTGGTTTCCCCCGATACATTAAAAGAAGCTTATTTTTTTTAAAAAAAATGTAGCCAAGATACAAAGGCTTTAAAGAGAACAGGGAATCCTTCAACCATGGAGAAGGCTGTTTTAAGAGTAAATTAGGGGGTGGAGTCAAGATGGCGGTGTGGGAAGACTCCGAGTTACTGTCTCCCCACAACTAGGGTGCCTGCCCACTGCTCGTGGGGGACCCTGCCGCCCAAGGAGACAGGAGGAACACCCAAGTGAACCAGTACGATGTGGGGGGACTGAGGCGGGAGGGGAAGTGGAGGCCAGACAGGATCCGCGCCCCTGAGGCCGGGGAGATCAGGAAAGGCAGGTGGGAGGGGCCCTCCGGGAGGAGCGGGAGAGAAGCAGAGGGCGATTACCCAACCCACTCAGGCCCAGGGAGCCTGCTGAGCTCCCAGGCCTGTCCCCTGCCCTCCAAGGGTGCCCCTCCCACCAGCCGCATTGGTCCTGGGGGCATAGGAGGGAGGCCGGGGAGATAAGGAGAGGCAGGCGGGTGGGGCTCTCCCTGTCCCCGGAGGAGCAGGAGAAGAGAGGAGGGCGTTTGTCCCGCCCACACGAGCCCAGGAAGCCTGCTGAGCTCCCAGGTGAGGTCCCCTGCCGGCTGAGACCAGGGGTGGGGGGGCACGCCTGGGCCCCTTCTGTTCCTTGAGCCTAAGCCCCACCCTCCACAGCTCCCAGGGCCTTTTCCATCCCTGTGGGTCCTGAGCATTGGCCCCACCCACTGCCCAAACCTCGCCCTTGCTTAGGCCCCGCCCTCCACAGCTAAGGCCTCCCCCCTCCTTTTTTTCTTTCTTTCTTTTTTTTTCTTTTCCCTCCTCCTCTTTTTAACTATTGTGGTACTGATGTACCTTCCAGTTGTTGATTCATCTATATATTTATTTTTATATTCTTTCTAACATATCCGTTAGTCTCCTAGTCTAAATTTTTTTTTTACTTTGTTCTTTTTTTTTTTTTTTTTTTGCCACCCCACATAGCGGTATCTTGGTTCACGAGCCAGGGGTCGAGCCAAAGCTCCTGTGGTGGGAGCTCCGAGTCTGAACCACTAGACTAACAGAGAACCTCAGACCCCAGGGAATATTCATTGGAGTGAGGTCTCACAGAGGTCCTCATCTCAGCACCAAGACCCAGCTTTACCCAAAAGCCTACAAACTCCAGTGTTGGAAGCCTCAGGCCAAACAACCAGTAAGATAGGAACACAATCCCACTCATAAAAAAAAAAAATGAGATGGCAAAAAAATATATCACAGATGAAGGAGCAAGGTAAAAACCTACAAGACCAAATAAATGAAGAGGAAAGAGGAAATCTACCTGAAAAAGAATTCAGAGTAATGATAGTAAACATGATCCAGAATCTCCGAAATAGAATGGAGGCATGGATTGAGAAAATACAAGAAATGTTTAACAAACATCTGGAAGAACTAAAGAACAAACAAACAGAGATGAACAACACAATAACTGAAATGAAAAATACACTAGAAGGAATCAATAACTGAATAACTGAGGCAGAAGAATGAATAAGTGAGCTGGAAGACAAAATGGTGGAAATAACTGCTGAGGAGCAGAATAAAGAAAATAGAATGAAAAGAATTGAAGACAATCTCAGAGACCTCTGGGACAACATTAAATGCACCAATATTCGAATTATAGGGGTCCCAGAAGAAGAAGAGGAAAAGAAAGCATCTGAGAAATTATTTGAAGAGATTGTAGTGGAAAACTTCCCTAACATAGGAAAGTAAATAGCCACCCGAGTCCAGGAAGCACAGAGAGTCCCATACAGGATCAACCCTGGGAAAAACACACAAAGACACATATTAATCAAACTAACAAAAATTAAATTCAAAGAAAAAATATTAAAAGCAGTGAGGGAAATACAAAAAATAACACACAAAGGAATCCCCATAAGTTTATCAACTGATATTTCAGCAGAAACTGCAGGCCAGAAGGGAGTGGCAGGATATACTTAAAGTGATGAAAGAGAAAAACCTACAACGAAGATTACTCTACCCAGCAAGGATCTCATTCAGATTCAACATAGAAATCAAAAGCTTTTCAGACAAGCAAAAGCTAAGAGAATTCAGCACCACCAAATCAGCTTTACAACAAATGCTAAAGAAACTTCTCTAGGCGGGAAACACAAGAGAAGAAAAAGACTCACAAAATCAAACCCAAAACAATTAAGAAAATGGTAATAGGAACATACATATCAATAATAACCTTGAATGTAAATGGATTAAATGCCGCAACCAAAAGAGAGACTGGATGAATGGATACAAAAACAAGACCCACATATATGCTGTCTACAAGAGACCCACTTCAGACCTAGGGACACATACAGACTGAAAGTGAAGGGATGGAGAGAGATATTCCATGCAAATGGAAATCAAAAGAAAGCTGGAGTAGCAATACTCATATCAGATAAAAAAGACTTTAAAATAAAGACTGTTACAACAGATAAGGAGGGACACTACATAATGATCAAAGGATCAATCCAAAGGGCTTCCCTGGTGGCGCAGTGGTTGAGAGTCCGCCTGCCAATGCAGGGGACACGGGTTGGTGCCCCGGTCTGGGAAGATCCCACATGCCGCGGAGTGGCTGGGCCCGTGAGCCATGGCCGCTGAGCCTGCGCGTCCGGAGCCTGTGCCCCGCAATGGGAGAGGCCACAACAGTGAGAGGCCCGCGTACCTCAAAAAAAAAAAAAAAAAAGGATCAATCCAAGAAGAATATATAACAATTATAAATGTTTATGCACCCAACATAGGAGGACCTCAACACATAAGGCAAATGCTACAACCATGAAAGGAGAAATCAACAGTAACACAATAATAGTAGGGGACTTTAACACCCCACCTACACCAATGGACAGATAATCCAAACAGAAAATGAATAAGGAAACACAAGCTTTAAATGACACAATAGACCAGATAGATTTAATTGATATTTATAGAACATTCTACCCAAAAGTGGCAGAATACACTTTCTTCTCACATGCACACGGAACATCCTCCAGGATAGATCACACCTTGGGTCACAAATCGAGCTTTGGAAAATTGAAGAAAATTGAAATCATATCAAGCATCTTTTTGAACCACAGCACTATGAGATTGGAAATCAATTACAGGGAAAAAACTGTAAAAAGCACAAATACATGGAGGCTAAACAGTGCGCTACTAAAAAACCAAGAAATCAAAGAAGAAATAAAAAACACATAGAAACAAATGACAACGAAAACACGATGACCCAAAACCTATGGGAGTCGGCAAAAGCAGTTCTAAGAGGGAAGTTTATAGCAATTCATTCTCACCTCAAGAAACAAGAAAAATCTCAAATAAACAATCTAACCCTATACCTAAAACAACTAGAGAAAGAAGAACAAAGGAAACCCAAAGTCACTAGAAGGAAAGAAATCATAAAGATAAGAGCAGAAATAAACAGAAATGAAGAAAACAATAGCAAAAGTCAGTAAAACTAAAAGCTGGTTCTTTGAGAAGATAAACAAAATTGATAAACCATTAGCCAGACTCATCAAGAAAAAAAGGGAGAGGACACAAATCAATAAAATTAGAAATGAAAAAGGAGAACTCACAACTGATACTGCAGAAATACAAAGGATTGTAAGAGACAACTACAAACAACTGTATGCCAATAAAATGGGCAACCATGAAGAAATGGACAAATTATTGGAAAGGTACAATTTTCCAAGACTGAACCAGGAAGAATTAGAAAATATAAACAGACCTATCACAAGTAATGAAATTGAAACAGTAATTAAACTTTTTCCAATAAACAAAAGTCTAGGACTAGATGGCGAATTCTATGAATTTAGAGAAGAGCTACCACCAATCCTTCTCAAATGCTTCCAAAAAATTGCAGAGGGAGAAACACTCCCAAATTCATTCTACAAAGCCACCATCACCCTGATACCCAAACCAAAAAAGTTATCATAAAAAAAGAAAATTATGGACCAATATCACTGATGAACATAGATACAAAAATCCTGAACAAAATACTAGCAAACAGAATCCAACAGCACATTAAAAGGATCGTATACCATGATCGAGTGGGATTTATCCCAGGGATGCAAGGATTCTTCAATATATGCAAATCAATCAATGTGATACACCACATTAACAAATTAAGGAATAAAAATCATATGACCATCTCAATAGATGCAGAAAAAGCTTTTGACAAAATTCAACACCAATTTATGATAAAAACTCTCCAGAAAGTGGGCATAGAGGGAACATACCTCAACATAATAAAGGCCATATATGACAGACCCACAGCAAGCATCATTCTCAATGGTGAAAAACTGAAAGCATTTCCTCTAAGATCAGGAAAAAGACAAGGATGTCCACTCTCACCACTATTATTCATCATAGGTTTGGAGGTCCTAGCTACAGCAATTAGAGAAGAAAAAGAAAAGGAATCCTAATTGGAAAAGAAGAAGTAAAACTGTCACTGTTTGCAGATGACATGATACTATACATAGAGAATCCTAAAGATGTCACCAGAAAACTAGAGCTCAACAATGAATTTGGTAAAGTTGCAGGATACAAAATTAATACACAGAAATCTCTTGCATTCCTATACTCTAACAACAAAAGATCAGAATGAGAAATTAAGGAAACACTCCCATTTACCACTGCAACAAAAAGAATAAAATACCTAGGAATAAACCTGCCTAAGGAGAAGGACTTGTACTCAGAAAACTATAAAACACTGATGAAAGAAATCAAAGATGACATAAACAAATGGAGAAATATACCATGTCCTTGGATTAGAAGAATCAAAATTGTGAAAATGACTACACTACCCAAAGCAATCTACAGATTCAGTGCAATCCCTATGAAACTACCAATGGCATTCTTCAGAGAATTAGAACACAAAATCTTACAATTTGTATGAAAACACAAAAGACCCTGAATAGCCAAAGCAATCTTGAGAAAGAAAAACGGAGTTGGAGGAATCAGGCTACCTGACTTCAAACTATACCATAAAGCTACAGTAATGAAGATAGTACAGTACTGGCACAAAAACAGAAATATAGATCAATGGTACAGGATAGAATGCCCAGAGGTAAACCCATGCACATATGGGGACCTAATTTACAACAAAGGAGGCAAGAACATAAAATGGAGGAAAGACAGCCTCTTCAATAAGTGGTGCTGGGAACACTGGACAGCTACATGTAAAAGAATGAAATTAGAACACTACATAACACCATACACAAAAATAAACTCCAAATGGATTAAAGATTAAATGTAAGACCAGACACTATAAAAGTTTTAGGGGAAAATATAGGAAAAACACTCTTTGACATAAACCACATCAAGATCTTTTTTGACCCACCTCCTAGAATAAGGGAAATAAAAGCAAAAATAAACAAATGGGACTTAATTAAACTTAAAAGCCTTTGCACAGCAAAGGAAACCATAAAGAAGACAAAAAGACAACCCTCAGAATGGGAGAAAATATTTGCAAATGAAACAACAGACAAAGGATTAATCTCCAAAATATACAAACAGCTCATGGAGCTCAATATCAAAAAAACAAACAATCCAATTAAAAAATGGGCAGAAGACCTAAATAGACATTTCACCAAGGAAGACATACAGATGGCCAAGTAGCACATAAAAAAATGCTCAACATCACTAATTATTAGAGAAATGCAAATCAAAACTACAGTGAGGTATCACCTCACGCCGGTCAGAATGGCCGTTATCAAAAAAGCTAGAAACAATAAATGCTGGAAAGGGTGTGGTGAAAAGGGAACCCTCCTACACTGTTGGTGGGAATGTAAATTGATACAACCACTATGGAAAACAGTATGGAGTTTCCTTAAAAAACTAAAAATAGAACTACCATATGACCCAGCAATCCCACTACTGGGCATATACCCTGAGAAAACCATAGTTCAACAAGAGATATGCACCACAATGTTCACTGTAGCACTATTTACCATAGCCAGGACATGGAAGCAACCTAAGTGTCCATCAACAGATGAATGGATACAGAAGATGTGGCACACGTATACAATGGAGTATTACTCAGCCTTAAAAAGAAATGAATTTGAGTTATTTGTAGTGAGGTGGATGGACCTAGAGTCTGTCATACAGAGTGAAGTAAGCCAGAAAGAAAAAGACAAATACCGTATGCTAACACATATATATGGAATCTAAAAAGAAAAAGAAAAAAATGGTACTGATGAACCTAGTTGCAGGGCAGGAGTAAAGAGGTAGACATAGAGAATGGACTTGAGGACACGGGGTGGGAGGGGGAAGCTGGGGTGAAGTGAGAGTAGCATCGACATACATACACGACCGAATGTAAAACAGTTATAGCTGGTGGGAAGCAGCTGCGTAGCACAGGGAGATTGGCTCGGTGCTTTGCGATGACCTAGAGGGGTGGGATAGGGAGGATGGGAGGGAGGCTCAAGAGGGAGGGGTTATGGGGACATATGCATGCATATGGCTGATTCACTTTGCTGTACAACAGAAACTAACACAGTATTGTGAAGCAGTTATACTCCAATAAAGACCTATTAAAAACAATAAATAAAATAAAATATAAAAACAGAAATTAAGGAACAGGAAACATTTAGTGGCTCTAAAACTTAAATGCCCCTAAGTGTCTGAATTTTACAATATCTTAAATATATTCATAAATACACTATTTGTATGTAATACATAAAATGTTTTTACAGGCACACACACAAAAAGAGTAAATTAGATCAGCAAAAGCTTTCTGTACTCACTTGTACAATCCCTTTGGTCCCGCCTACTCTTGTGCTTTTCGCTGAATGTAAAGTCTGAAATATGGAAGAAAAGAGCCTTTCTACCTTCTAGGCAAGTATCTCACGCTGGATCCTCATGAATCCTTGGCAACCTTAATTCATGAATGAATTCTTATCTCTGAACTGATTCATCAAAGAACAGTGATTCGCCCTAAATTATGCAAAAATCAAGGCTACAGTAACTGTAATCTATTCCAGTATATTTCCGATAGAATGCCTTTTACAACAACTAAGAAAACCTTTTAGGTAAGCAATTGTAATGGAGATTTGTTTGGCCTTTAGAGTGCCAGGAAGAAAGAAAGAAGGTAGCATTAGAGAGAGAGAGAGACAGAGAGAGACAGAGAGAGAGAGGGAGAGAGAGATTAGGTGATTACGTGTGAGGGAGGTTTATTTGCAAGATACTTGTTATCTGTTTGTGTTCACATTTGGGATTTGTCACTTTGCAATCAGAAGAAGAAAGACCAAGCAGTGGCTTTACTCACCACTCCCTGCTCTAGAATTCCTTATGGGGGTCATAGGTGTAACACAAGTTACTACGCTGGATCTGGGTCAAGGTGACCAGTCAATCTCCTGACATTCATGTGGCTTCTCTGGAAGAAGGAAAGAGAAGTCTCAGAAGAGGTGGAAAGGCAGCTGGGATGAGCAGAGAGTAGGAAGCTGCTCTGCCTTTCTCTTCTCAAACCAAGGCGGTGACAAAATGCCTGGAGCTCCTTTAATTAATTTCTTCATCTGCTCTGGCAAGGATGACGTGTGCCCAATAATTGACATTCTTAAAGCCCCTTAAGAGTCCCTCATGGCAGGTGGTTGCTATTTCAAAGCATAAAAATATTAGTTGAGGGAATCAGTGAACAAATCAATATTTGTTTAGCATCTGCCATGTGCTGAGCACCATACCAATCACAAAGGTGTGCAAAATAAGTATAAAACATGGCCCCAACTGGAAGGAGACCACGTCTCCAGTGCTTACGAGTAGGCTTTAGAACTCAGAACCCACAAAAACCAAAGTTCAAATCCTGTTCTAATGCTTTGGGAAGTTATTTGATTTCCCTTAGCCTTAGTGTCTTCCCTGTAAACTGAAGTTAGTAATATTTACTTCATAGGCTTTTACAAGTATTCAATACCTACAATATTTGTAAAGTGCCTAACTTATACAAAAAAATTCAATAACTAATAGCAAAAGAACAGTAAGAACAGTCCCGTTGGGGAAACCAGAAACATCTATACAAAACAATTTGTGAACAAAGAGAGCACTGGATGTTGATAGACTAAGTAAACAAAGAATTTAGTATAGCAACCTATAGGCATTCTCTGGGGGGATGGGACACTGGAGTGTCATTTAGTTTAGATAGTTATATGGAACTGAGAAATAAAGAGAACAGAGTGGGCTGAAGTCTCCCAGGAAGGCTTCATGAGGGAGGTGATTCATGAATCAGGGGCTCCATTCTGACTAGCTGTATTCTAGCCATGTAAGTCAGACTAAGGGACAAGTGGGGCACAAATAAGTGACCTTGATTCCTCTGCCCCTCCAGCTGCCACCTCTCACCAGCTCCAAGCTAACCACCTGCACCCCCACTTCCACACCTCTTAATGGCATTTCTATATCCTCTTTTGTGTAGTGTCCATTAAAGTCTTTTGACCATTTCTTAATTAGGTGGGTGCAAGCCATTTGTCAGATGTATAGGTATAGATATAGGCATAGATAAAATCTCAAATATTTTCTCCTATTCTGTTTTTTCATTTTTTAAATGGAATCCTTTGAAGAGCAAAAGTATTTAATTTTGATAAATTCCAATTGATCAATATTTTGTTGTACAGTTTATACATTTCGTGTGCTAAGAAACCTTTGCTTACACAACTTTGCTGATATTTTCTCTATCTTTTCTTCCAGAAATTTCATAGTTTTATATTTTACATTTAGGTCAATGATCTATTACCAGTTAATTTCCTAAGCATTTTAATACGTTCCCATTGGCTTCAAAGTCATGCCAACATGCTAACAACTCCCAAATTTATTTTTATTCAGCCCAGATCTTTTCTCTGAGCTCCAGAGCCCCATGTCCACCTGCATATCCACTGGGATGTTTATATAAGATTCTAAAAACTCTATCTCCAAACTAAAATGTCTACTTTCCTCTCCACACATGTGCCTCCTTCACTTTTGCCTGTTTTAATGAATCGCTCCATCTACCCAATTGGTCAAGGCAAAAATACCTTCCTTTCTCTCTCACCTGTATCCAATCCAGCACTAATCTTGTCCATTGTACCTTGTACATAGATATGTACAAGCCTGTTCATGTCTCTCTACACCTCACTTTCTGACTACAGGACTATGCTCCCCGTCCTCTGGACCACTGAAAAGGTCTGGAGTCTCCAGACACTTTTACTCTACCTCCAATTCACTCACGGTTCTATCCTTAAAACTCTACATCAGCTTTCCCTGGCTCTTAAGATAAAGGCTGTGATCCTAAATGTGTCTGATCCCTCCACTGCCTTTCTCCCCATCCTTTTCCCCAGTAAGCCCTCTCTTTACTTTCAGACCCAGATGCATCAGTTTTCTTTTATTTCCTCAAAAATATCTCACCTTCAGGGCCTTCATATGCTGTTCTACTCCCAGAATCTTCCCACTAGTCATAATACTACTCTTTCTTCAGACTTCAGTTCAAAGGCCACTTCCTCTGGAAGGCTCATCTGATCCCCTGGCCGGGGTCAGGTTCCCTCTTTTAAGAGCTCATAGAAGCCTATACTCCTTCATCATGTATCATTATGGTAACTGCGTGATTATACATGTAATTAGTAATGTAATACTCATTTCATCCTCTAGAATGCAAGCTTCCTGAGGACAGCAATTTTTTCTGCTTGTTCTCAGCTTTTTTCCCCACCATCCCATACATTTCCCTGCATGCAGTAGAGGAATACTCATTGAGATAAGTATTTAGTGAATGAATGAATGAGTGAATGAATGAATGAAGGCAAAGAGAAAGGCAACCCTGGACAGAAAGAGAGGGGGAGGTGGGCCATGGTGCAAGATCTAACCAAGATGGGGGTCAGAATGGAATTATGTGGTTGTGGGAAACACGCTTGTGGATTTTCTTTTAGAAGTAAGAATCACTAAATAATTTTCTCTCCCCAGTCATGTAAGCAGGCAACTAATTATAGTAAGACCGGTGAGACCTACATTGCTCTCATCAAAGTCAACCTGTAACCAGCTTTAAAAGCGTATGGTAAAATAGTTTCAGCACAAAAGATGCAGATGTAACTCTGAATTCTCTGATCACAACAGCTTCCTGTTTAAAAGCAATTAAGTGCACGCATCAAAAGGCATTAGCAAGAGGGGAAAGTTCAATTAGAGGAAGATATTTTCAGAGCCAATTGGAAAAGAGACAGATTTTTTGCACTTTTCCTCTAGAGCTTTTGGAAATCCTATTCACACAGATGTGAATGGTCAGTTCAAGCCTGACTGAGCAGGGCTGAGGAGGGCAGGGTCCAGTGATTTGGGGGTTGGGGCTCGGGCAGTGGGAGAGCAGGAGTCTGGGTCCTAGCTCAGCGGGGGTTCCCACACAGCAGCAGAATGCATGCAGACTTCCTTATCTCCATCCTGCCTCAGTTTATCCAGCAAAATGTTATGTTTGTGTCCCTCCCCTTAGTGGTTTGTTATTCAATTTTGCCTATAAATAAAAGGAACTAAGTGCACTACTGGGGACTTGGTTGGAGCGCAGATCTGATCCTCCTTCCCCTCCCCTTCCCTGGGCTCTGGAGTGAGACCCTGTGGGTTCAAATCCCAGCTCTGATCAGTACTAGTGGGACTGTGGGCAAACTCAGTGTCTTCATCCATAAAATGGGGATAATAACAGTGTTACCTCACAGAACTATGGTGAAGATTAAATAGGTAAATATAGGTAAAGGCTCTTAGAATGATGCCCCCCATATAGTGAGTGCTATGCAAGTGGCAGCAGTGGTCTTTATGCATTGTGTTCTATCTCTGGTCAGAGATTCTACAGCTTTCTGCCTGCCTAGCACAGAGGCAGATACCCTTACCTATCATATACTTCAATTCAGAAATAAGCATGACAATATTTTTGAGCTCTATTAGGAAATATTTCTCAGTCAACAAATATTTATTGAATATGTACTGTGTGCCAGGCACTGTTTTGGACTCTGTAGACACCAAAATGAAAGCCTGCATGAAGTTGGGGCTCCACTGAGAGAAATGGGCAGAAATGCACATAGTTGGTGACTTTCCATGAGACTGGAGCCATTACTCACAAAGAGCCTTAGGGGCTAAGAGAGAAGGGACACACAGGGACAGAGATGTCCGGCAGATCTCCCTGAGAAGGTGCCATCCTTACAATCCTCATAGTCGTACATCTCAGGCTTTGAGATCTTAATTATGGCATTATACAATTGATATTTTATTTCTCTTGTGTAATCTAATGCACCATCATATCTCTGAATATAAAATTAAAATAGACTGAATGGATTCAACCCCCTTTTACTGAGGAACTGCGCTAAGGGCTTTCACACACATTATATCATTTAGTCAATTCTCTACGAGGACGTCCAGATTTCTTCAGAAACCAGGATGCCAGATGGGATAATTTTTTGATGGATGGAGTCCATTACCAGTTTAGGCCATGAGCTCAGGTGATTGAGAAAGCATAAATCAGACAATTGTCCTGGTGTTGCCACTCTCTCCAATTTTTAAGCCTTCTGCTACTAATGGAGATATTACCTGACTTTCCTGATGGTAAAAGAATGAGCTCATTGAATCACCACCTGATCATCCGGATGGCAGCTTTTCTTTTTCACTGGTTTCCAGAGCATTGTTTAATTTTTACACTAGAGAGGGTGGCTGGTGTGTTTTGTTTCTTTGTGTGTGCTATGTTTTACTGCCAAGGACTCTGGCTGTCTGGTTTGCGCTTAAACCTAGATGTCATGCGTGTGTCTGATGGATCATGGGAGAGGAAGAGATGCTGCCACCAACACCCACCCCGTCGTCTCCTACTTCCAGCTGTGTTTCACTCAGAGATCACCAAGTCAAACTCAGTTTGTCAATCAAGTTCCCAAATCTGAGCTCTTAAAAGATCTCACCTAGTTCAGCCTTCCCTAGAGGGATGGAGAAATAAACAGGGCTGGTGATCGGTTACAGGGTTCCCCAGTTCCCTTCTGTGAAGTTCAGCCACAGAGAGTGAGTCAGAATAGTCATGAGGCTGTCTCCCTGGCACTAACCCCAGACCTGTTTTAAATAACACATCTAAATGTTAATGCACACTTAAGACAACAGTGCAGCTCATACTCTTTCCAAATTGATTCATTTTGCAGTGAGCCTGATGCAATATACTCAGTATAAAAATGTCTCTGGCAATTAGGGGAACAAAGGGGCAAAACTGGCAGACCACAAGGATGACAGACAAAGCAAGATGACGTGAAAGCTGGGGCCGGAATTAAATTTCTTTTTGAATCAGACATTTTGGGGAATGTCAGTAGTAAACAAAAGCATTCTTTGCAAGAGAAACATGAGGATTCTCCATCGGCGAAAACCGATGGGAACAGTCTGAGACATGACTTTGATGGAATGCTCTGGCAGCCTCCCTGGTTCCTAATGGTGTCAACTTTCGGGTGTCTGGGTTTCAAACAGTAGATACAGCTAGTGGAAGAAAGAGTCAAGTTTACCCTATATTGGTGGGTGGGGTTTTCCAGATCACTGAAGAATAAGTCCCTTACCCCTTCGCTAGTAAGATCACATTGGAAGAATGTGGCTCTGGAAAATATGCTATAGAAGAAATAAAATTGTTTAGCCTGGGGAAAAAAGTTAAGAAGAGACATGAAAACTATTCTCAAATGAAAAACTGCCTTGTTAGGAGAAAGTAGGCTTGTTCTGTGTGATTTCAGAGGAGAAATAGAGGATCAAGATAATGGTGAAATGGGAAAGGGACTAACATATATTGTCTACTCAAATGATCCTAGGTGCCTTGTACACATTATCATAGTACTACTTCATAGGGAAATTGTGGTATTAAATGCAATCATATGCCTTGGTGCTATGACCATGGTAAGCACTCAATATATATTACCTATCATTGTTCAAAGCAATAATCCTCACAAAGATCCTATAAGGTAGGTATTACTGTTCCCATTTTGTGGATGAGACACCAGAGGCTTGAAGAAATTAAATAACTTTTTAGAGACGTTCAATAACTTTCCAAGGGAACAAAGCCAATGAGGGGGCCATTAGCAAGTTTTTCCTAGCAGCTTTAGCTGCCCCGTGATGGGGTGGTCTGCTGTGCAAGATGGTGAGTGTTCTACTGGTTGGAGCCAGGTGAGCTAAAGTCAGAGGAGCTTAGGAAGAGGATCTTGCATTGGTTAGGGGTGGCAAAGGGGCTGAATTCAATAACTTTTTTTTTAACATCTTTATTGGAGTATAATTGCTTTACGATGGTGTGTTAGTTTCTGCTGTATAACAAAGTGAATCAGCTATACATATACATATATCTCCATATCTCCTCCCTCTTGCATCTCCCTCTCACCCTCCCTATCCCACCCCTCTAGGTGGTCACAAAGCACCGAGCTGATCTCCCTGTGCTATGTGGCTGTTTCCCACTAGATATCTATTTTACATTTGGTAGTGTATATATGTCCATGCCACTCTCTCACTTCGTCCCAGCTTACCCTTCCCCCTCCCCGTGTCTTCAAGTCCATTCTCTACATCTGAGTCTTTATTCCTGTCCTGCCCCTAGGTTCTTCAGAACCATTGTCTTTTGTATTTTTTTTTTTTTAGATTCCATATATATGTGGTAGCATATGGTATTTGTTTTTCCTTTCTGACTTACTTCACTCTGTATGACAGTCTCTAGGTCCATCCATCTCACTACAAATAACTCAATTTCATTTCTTTTTATGGCTAAGTAATATTCCACTGTATATATGTGCCACATCTTCTTTATCCATTCATCTGTTGATGGACACTTAGGTTGCTTCCATGTCCTGGCTATTGTAAATAGAGCTGCAATAAACATTGTGGTACATGACTCTTTTTGAATTATGGTTTTCTCAGGGTACATGCCCAGTAATGGGATTGCTGAGTCGTATGGTAGTTCTACTTTTAGTTTTTTAAGGAAACTCCATTGTTCTCCATAGTGGCTGTATCATGAATTCAATAACTTTTAAGGTTCTTTAATGCTTGATAATTCTATGACTGAAATATTTTCCAAGTTCTGCTAGCTAGACTATGCCTTTAACCCATCTTAGCATAAATGGTTAAGTGGGAATGTGAACTTGGAGAGGCAGCCACAGAAGAAGGCCAAGGACCCAAGGACCATGGACATACAGTGAAATGCAAGTGTTTTTGTTTTTATCTGACTTCTGGCTTTGTCAACCACCAAACTCATCTGGCTCACATTCCATACACAATGAATCTGCTGTCACTGGCTCCCCACACCCCAGAGGCCAGTTAGACAACTTAGACAAGGTAACAGAAGGTTAATCAAGAAAGATGACAGACAAATGGGGATTTTTAGAAATGGAAATCATCTAGGTCTATTGAGACGATGACCCAATGGGCACCAAGAGGCTTCCTATGGAGAGTGACCAGGCTGCAAAACTCCAGACAGAGGAGTCTCTCTCAGGCCTGCAGGAAAACATCCGATAGAGATAGAATAATGAATAAAATTCCATGCAGTCAGGGAGGAATGGTAGTCCTGGGAGAGAAAAACAAGATAATGGAGGGGATATTCAAGGAACAGTGGAGAGAATGCAACTAGAATTCATCCTAGCTTGTGTGAAATGATAAAAAACTCAACAGGAGCCAGTGTGCTTAAAGTGGGGATGTAAAGACTAGTAGTAAACTAAGGAAAGGGAGAAATTGGGGGAAAAGTACCAAGTAGAAGTCTCTTGTGGAAGATTAGGACACATAGAAAAAATATATAGGAAATTACTTAGAAAATTGGGAAGGATAAAAGGATCACAGGGGGGTAATCAGAAAACACTGGAACCACTTATTTCTGAGGCTAATGTATGCCGGCATTTGCTTAGCAGTGTGGGATGGTTAGGCTACAAATGAAGATGACACAGGCTGAGGATAGTCAATATATTTGGGGTTGGGTAGAAGGAAGTAAGTTGTTGTGGAAGATAGAGGTAAAATTTTGGTCAAGAGCTTTCTAGGTGCATTTTTTTCCCCTTAAAACTATATCTTAAGTTCTTGAAGAGTTCTTGGCCCAATTAATTTGAGAGTTTGTTCATTTAGTTAGCATTTCTTTTTCTTTCTTTTTTTCTGGCTGTGCCATGCGGCATCTTAGTTCCCCAACCAGGGATCGAACCTGCGTCCCCCTGCAGTGGAAGCGTGGAGTATTCACCCCTGGACTGCCAGGGAAGTCCCTAGATAGCATTTCTTGAACATACACCATGAGTCAGGCACTGTGCTAGGCACTGGAGATACAATGACAAAAAATGCCCATCCTTATTCTTAGGGAGCCTACTTGGTGAGAAAGACATGTAAAGAAACAGATGTGGTACAGTGCTGAGAGCTCTAATAGAGATGTGGAACAGGCAACAAAAGTTGGTGCAAAGGACAGTGTAATTAACATGACTTGGGGTGGGTGTAGAGTCTCAGGAAAGGCTTGATGGAAGAGGAACTAAGAGATTCATTCTTGAAAGAGGAGAAAGACTGTATGTGGTGGTCAGGGAGGTGTGTGTGTGTGTGGAGGGGGACAAGAGGGCTTGAAACAACTTGCTCTACTTGGGAGCAACTGTAAGTAGTTGATGTAAATGAAGTACGGGCCTAAGGGAATGGGGTGAGGCAGGCTCAAGAGAGGCGGGGCCAGGTCAGGGTTGGTGCCATGCCAATGACCTCAGACTTGAGCCTGGGTTGGACAGGGTTTTACTGAAGGGTTTGAAGCAAAGGATGAACAACAGCCTGCAATATTCACCTGCCAGTTCTCTCCTTAAGGTCTTGATTTGCTCCGTTGGGACTTCCTAATACCCAGGAAGAGTCACTGAGGTTATCATCCTCAAAGGCTTCAAGGAACATTCCACAGAATTAACAGTACAACACAGAGTAACAATTTGGCTCTGGCTTCTCCCTCACACTCCTTCAAATGGACTGAAAATCTGAGTCAAGCAGCAGGGCCACAGAGGAAACAGACTCTCTCCTCAGAGGCCCACTGCTCACCAGTCATTTGAGCAAAGTTACCCTGTGGGTGGAGGAAGGCCCCAGACACTCAGGTAACCTGGTGCCTTTGGGTGAATGGCCTCAAGAAATATCCAAGCCACTGGCAATGGTAGTTCTCACGCCTGGGCTCAGCCTGCTCTATTCGAAAGCTGTGGCCTTCCTTTCAAGCCCTCCCCTTTCTTGCCACCACAAGACTTACCCACTGGCAGAGGGAAAGCTATCAGTAATCTGAAAGCAGTGGGAACTCTCCTCTTGGAGTTGAGTGATGTAAGATTCTCTCAGGAAGAGACATTGCACCAAATCTGTGTGTAGATTTTTGTAAAGCCTTTTAAATGTGAAATCCCTTGGTTGATCAGCTCTTAACTAAGGCTTTGAACCTTAGTTAAGTTAACCTTAGTGCTGAAGAATGAATAAGGATCTCTGGAAGAGAATGAGATGGAGGGCAATCCATGAGGAATAACCTGCCTTAGCTACTCTTCCTGCAAAGGAGAAGGAGGGGAGGAAGGAAAGATGACAGGAGAGTCCTGGGGTCTGAGCCAACAGTAGCCAAAAAGCATAAAGAGCTTGTATGCTGAAATCCACTTGTGCTGGAGCAGAAAATAGTTGCATACATGGACTGTCTCCAGGGAGGTAGGTCCTATCAGAGGGAAAGAGAAAGTATGAAAAGTGCCTGGACCCAGGGTGAAATCTTTTGAGCACTTGTAGCAGGATGTTTGTTACAAGAAGAGGTGGGCTAGGGGTGGGGGTCAAGAGACGCTTCTGTCTGGAGACTGCCTCGGTGGGGAATGGATGGGTTCTGTTGCCACACAAGCCAGTGGGACATACACCTGAGAGTCTGGGCACGCTGAGAGACTGGATGGGGCAGGGTGGCGGAGCGATCACGCGGCCCCAGCACACCACCTCCTTTCTCAGGCTGCCAGGCCTTGGCGTATGTGTCCCCTTTGTATGGGGTGCCTTCCTCTCACTGTCCGCCTGACCACTTCCCTTCTCCCATCAGAGCCAGCTCAGTTGTCTTCTCCATGCCAGCTTGTCACCAGCACCTCCGTGGCACCTGGGCACACACCCACCACAGCATTGCAACTGTCTCTGATGTCGTCCAACACCAAACCTCATTCTGAGCCCCTTGAAGGCAGGATGAACCATCAGAGTCCAACCAGTGCCTGGGACAGAGTAAGACTCATAAACGTTTGTTGACAGAACACATGATAGAATGAATGGGTGAATTCCTTGACACCAGTGGTGTATCACCTAATTCCTCCACCTATTCTTAATATCTCCCTCCCCACTGGGCAACAGTGAAGCTCAGTAAGCACTCCTGAGATGAGAAGTGATTGTTTTTATGCATTTTGACTTCTCTTTGGATATAACATATATTTATCATTATGGAATTTGCCAGAATGCCATTTTGACAAGCTGAGGGGTTTACAGGTATTCACAATTCTCTCATCTTCCTAGTGTTCAATCCATCAAATATCCAGGGCACAGTGGGAAAATGAAAGCAATCAGCTCAAAAGAGCCCCACTACAAGCCTTGGGCTGTCAAATCTCGAAGGTCAAAACTGGCAGAAGCCGATGGTCTTTTCATTTATTTTTCTTGACGCCCATCAATGAAAGCAATCGTGAGTAAAAGTTGTACCTGCCAGGAAAGGAATTGTCCTTTGTACTTAGTGGCAACCTTCACAGTTGAAGTATACTCTGACAGCTGCTTCCTGAGCCCCAGGGAGAATCACACATCTATCCCTGGGCATGGGCAGAGGGTGGGGAGAAGTACTTTTTTTCTTTTGACTGACTGGAGACTCTTCTCTGATCTCAGACTGAACTTTTAATTTTCAGAGCTTAGGTTTAAGAAGACTTGCATCACAGAACTATTGTAAACTGATCTGGTGTCCGTTCACCTAACACAGAACACCCTCTATGTGCTAGATGCCGTGCCAGGCACTGCGAAGAATAAGAAGATGTACAAACCAAGGACTCTAGCTTCAAGGCGCGTGGCCCAGAACTAGATGACCAAATCAGATGAGCTTTTCCTGACTGGTTGAGAACAGGTCTTAATTTCCTCAGAGCCAGGTGCGCTACAAGGGTTCAACTACAAGGCTTCCTCGGGGAAATAACATGAGATTTAAAAAAGACACAGAAGATCTGTGTTCCCCTGTGTGTTACCCATGACTATGGACAAATCACTGAACCTCTTTTCAGTGATTCAGTTTACTCATCACTCAGATTCAGTTTACTCATCTGTAAAATGAGGATAATAATATATACGACACAGATTGCAGTGAAGATGAAATGAGTCGATGGATGTTGATGTACCTGGTACCCTGAACATGCACTGTGCAGATATTTACCGTGAATATTGACAACATAGTGTCTACCTCCTAAGAACAAAAAGAGTGCCATGGCTCTGCTGTTAACCTGGGAACTAGATGAGAGACAATATATGGCATTCTGAAGAACAAGATGCATGGTAGATGGTGGGTGAATAGTGGATGGATGGATGGATGGATGGATGGGTGGATAAATGCATGGATGGATAGATGGGATGGAGACTCCCTCTGACTCTAAAAGGTCAGGCTCTCTCTAGTCCACTATGTATTCTTCTCAGTCTCCATGGTGTTGAAAGCCACAGTCCTTTTGAAGAAAGAATAACAGATGTGTTCTGAGAAGACCAACCAGTGGAGATCAGTCCCATCCATGACCTGGGATACACCCAGCTACCCCAGCTTGGGGGCTGCACAGCAGGCAGGATCAGGCCAGGCTTGGATAACCTTGTCACTAGGATGTCTACCCATAAGGGAGAGAGAAATGACTCTCCACCCTGCACACAAGTCCATCTCTCCTCTCCAAGCTTTCTTTTTAACTTTTCTCCTTCGTGTTTAGTAAATAGTTATAGAAAGCCACCCGCTTATGTGACCAAGCAAGTCAAACTGAGATATTAGCCGTCATTCTTAATTTTTGATGCACATCAGAATCCCGGTGGCGCTTTCTAAAAATTCTTATGCTCATGCCCCTTCCCAAGACTAATAAAATCAGAATCAACTGGGAGGGAATTCAGCTGTATGGATTTTGTAAACTGTGTGGCTCTGATTTGTACCCCAAAGACTTGAGACCTACTATCTCGATGGCTTAAAATCCACGTGCTAGAGAAGACTAGCATTTAATCACTGTTTCAATATTACTACTCAAAGGGGTGAGAAATACGATACATCCAGGCACAGTCAGTGGGACTGGTACTTTGGGGTGCAACCTAGATCTTTCCGAGGGGCATGAAATTGCTAACCTTGGCCCTTCTTACACCCACTCCCCTACAACCCTGAGCAGCCTGGAGGAAGGCTGGCTCGGGAGCCCTGAGAGGGGCAGCTGGGAGGGGGTGAGGGGAACACCCACCCTGCATTATCTAATTTAACTTCACAACCGCCCTATGAGGTGGTTCGGTTATTACCATTATACAGATAGGAAAGCTGAGGCTCCCAGAGACTCAGAGACTTGCCCAAGCCCACACTGTGTGTGGGGCCTACCTCTCCGCACACTTAGGACTGGAATCTCACGACCACCTCTGCTCAGAGAGCTTCCGGCTGCACGACTGTTCCCGTGACAGGGTGTCCGGGAAATATGTCCCTGACAAGCCTAGGTGTGAGTTTTAAGGCTTTTAAAAATCATCTTTAAAGCCTGTGAATGGCTCTCTCTTTTTAGTGTAAATCACCCAGACATTAAAGCCCTTATTGTATATTTATTAGTGTGTTATTCAGACCAAGGGGAAAAGGGAGAAGCTGACACTATGAGTGACTTTGAAAGTGAGAAGAAGCTGGGTCTGAAATTAAAGCATTGTGACACTGCCACTCAAGGGCATCAATTTCAATAAATGATCACCTTTTTAAATTCCTGATCGCGTTTATCCTGTTATCAGTATCTGAGGAGAACTTTGGCCGGGGATGCTGAATGCCACAGGCCTCTGGTTTCCCCACGCTGGCCGGACCTGCCACAGTGCCCTGGGCTGACAGAAGTTAAACCTAGCACAGCCTGGCAAAGGCAGTCAGGCATCTTTTCAGAAGCAAATGCCCTGCGTCATCTTTCCACGTTGCCCTACCCTGAGCCTGTGCCTCACTCAGCCTGCTGAGACCAACCGGTCTGTTTACAGGAAAATCCAGGGTTCTGTACATTAGCGGTGGAAGGTCTCTGTGGGTCAGTAGTGGGTAACTGTCCTGTGTGCCAGACTGGGGGGCCCGTACGTAGAGTCTAGCATTTCCTGCTCTTCCATCCTGAGTGGCAACCTGAGGCGGCGTGTTGGCGTTGCAGGATGGAGGAAGGGGCGGGGGCACTGGAATCTCCACTTCAGGAGGTAAGAAGCTGAGGCAGGGAAGAGCTGTGGTTGTTCTATTACCACACTGCAAATTAGCGGCGGAGCCCCGACTGACAGCACACTTCCTGACGCCCACGAATCAATATCGCTTTGGGTTAAATTACTTCGGCAGGTCTCCCATTAGGATTGTTTCTGGTTTTAAAGCTCGGATCTTTGGTCAGAACTGACTGGTTTAAATAAACAAGGCAGCTGTGTGGGTACACAGCACGGACATGGGTTTTTCTTCACCTGGGCAGGGGGCTGCAGTTTTTAATCTAAGGGCAATGAATTTGAGAATTTCTTGATGCATCTATTCAGCTAGGAGACAGACAAACGAGAGCACAGGAGGACTGGGCTCTGGGGTCCAACATGGGTGTGAGTCCTGGCTTTGTCAGGAGCCTGCACTTTGACCTTCATCGTAACTCATCAGGCCTCTAGGCCTGGCTTCCCACATCAGGAAATCAATGGGACAGATGGAATTCAAGTCTCCTTTGAGTGTAGGGGTTAAGCTCCCACAGAAAGGTGAAGCTTCATGCCATGAAGAATCTTGTTTCTCTGCTACCCACTGGAATGAGCCTTGTTTGTGCTGTGAAAAGGCCCTGACCGCTTATCTTGGCTCGAGCCCGGCTATCACCAAATCCTTTAGGTTTAAAACATCTTTTCAAGAATTAGTAATTCAAAAGATTGGCAACTTCTATCCCCTCAGTGTCCAATTCTTTCCTCTACACACTGTGTAGTTCTGGTCACACATAATAAAGTCCCCAGACACCCGAGGCTGCAGGAGAAACTGTGTGCGTGAAGAGGAAGGAAGACTCGTGACGACGTCCTGGAAGGAGGCCTGGAGAGTCGCTCTTACAGCCTGAGACACCGCCAACCCTTGTGCTTGTGTTCTTGGGTCCAGGAAGGCGCCGATTTCACACTGCCCATTGCTGCTGACTGCTTTCTAGAACAGCTTTCAGCTGAAAGGCAGGGACGTGCTGGAGGCAGAAGCAGGAGCTGGGCTGCCTGTGCTGGCTTTGCTGGCCAGTGATCTTAGCTCAGCCTGTTAAAATTTCTGGGCCCTAATTTAAAAACATCTGCCTAAGCAGATGTTTTAACTTGTTTATCCCTTACTGGACTGGATGCTCCTTGAAAGCCGTGCCTGTGTCATCTCCGGCTGTGTACTCCTAGCACCTATTACACGGTGGCGCTCCATCCACGGGAGTTAAATGAATTATGAGTGAGAAGGATCTAGCACGTATTAAGTATCTACCACAGTTGGGCACAAGGTGAGCCATCTTCCTCATGCCGTTTCACGACTCATCATATTAAATAGGTATTATTATATTCATTCAATTCATGGAACTTCGTGGCCTCTAATTCAGAGTTAAGATGTCCTCTGCCTGCTGGATTCTGTGGCCAGCGGGGCTGGCTGTCTGACAGCCCATTTCTCTGCTTCCTTGCTTCTGTGGCCATTCTGGCCGGGCAGATGAGCAGGCCAGGCACGCGTCATCGGCTGTCCCCTGGGAGGCCCTGGGCCGAGCCAGGCCACCTTGGCAGACTCAGGCGCTCGCGCTCTGAATCATTTAGATGTCACGCACGCTGCTGTGGCCTTCCAGGCGATGAGGAGGGGGGCAGCTGCTGGGGTTCCCCAGCAGCCTCCCCCAGCCTCCCGTGCCTCCACGCAGGCTGCTGCACCGAGTGCTCACGACTTAGTGGTTTCCTGGGGACTTGGTGGCCTCTGACTTGGCTTTCCTCTGAGTCAGGCTCTCCCCAGCCGACTTTGCTGTGACATCTCCCTTCCTCGTCACTACAAATGCCGAATGTTGTTCTTCCAGTAGCGGTCCCCGAACCACCATGTTCTGCTCTGAGAGGAAGCCCTCTGTAGTCATCACTCTCATCACCGCCAAGATTTCACCACACTGATCACTGGGCTGCTGGGGTCATCTCTGATATTAAAGGGAATGAGCTTCCAGCGGGGCAAACTGCCAAGAACCTCAAAACCAACAGATTCTTGAGTCTGACACTGGCTCCATAATCAGAGAGCAGACGAGTCTCAGTCCTCTGCGATCCCCAATTGTAAGCAGAGCAGGGCACAGCAGGTGAGGGTATTAAGTAATGGCCTCCTACATTTGCATCCTGCTCAGAGTGTGCAAAGCCCTTCACATCCTTAATTGCACTGACCCCACATGACCCCACATGACTCCACATGACCCCACGTGACCATGTGAGCTGGGCCAGCATCATCAACCCCACTTTACAGTTGGGGAAACCAAGGCTTAGGTGGGGATGGAACTTGCCTCAGGTCATAGAGCTCATTCATGGAATATCCTTTCATAAACCATCAAAGGCTGGCCTCTGTATCCCTATCACCTCTATGGTCCTAACAAATACAAAATACCCAATAAATGATTGTTCATTGAACTGACGATTGAATAGTGAAATAGGACTTAAATTTAGGGTTTTGATTCAAGGGCATAATAATTTTTCTGCTGCACTACTGTGGTCCAACTGAGCTCTTCCAGCAACGGGTAAAAATAGTCTGAAGTTAGGCTGGTTAGGTTCAGACCCCCTCCTCCCTGTCTAGCCAGTGACCCTGGGCAAGTTATTTGGCTTCACTGAATTTCTTCATCTGTGAAATGGAAGATAATAACAGTATCTGCTTCATTGTGTTGTTGAGTATCAAATAAGAAAAGGCATGTATAGTGCACAGCAGTGATTGGCTAGCACATCTAGGAAGTGTGTAATTAGTGTTAACAATAGTTATTACTATTGTAATAGTAATAACAATTACTATAGTTATAGGGTATTATTGTTATAGGGTAGGGATGGGCCTTATGTGTCTGTGAAACCCAGTACCTGGTACAGTGGCTGGCACATACACATGAGTCTAGGGCTCAAGACACTTGCCTCCCAACACTGACACTCATCATGTGACAGGGAGCAAGTCCCTTACCTCTCCTGGCCTTAGTTCCCACACCTGTGAACTGACATGGTTGAACTGGGTAAATCCCAGGGCTCCTCCCTGTTCTAAAATGCTTTATTTATTTCAGTGGTCTCAGTGGGGAAATTTTGCTCCCCAGGAAACATTTGGCAATGTCTGGAAACATTTTTCTTGTCACAACCAGGGGAGGTGCTACTGGCATCTAGTGGGTAGAGGCCTGGGAAGCCGAGGACCATGCTCAGTACAGTGCCCACAAAAAGAATTATCTGGCCCTAGACGTCCATAGTACCAAGGCTGAGCAACTCAGATCCAAGCCAACATGAATAGCCAGAGCTCTCTGAGTTGCTGGACAAGTGCCTGTGACCTGCAGCTTGCCAGGCCCGGGCAGCAGAGCTCCTCCACGCAGCAAAGCAGTCTACGGGTCGCCCCTTCAGCTGCCCCCTTGTGCCCTCACCACGCTGATCTTGTTAGTGGGGAGGCTAGCTCAGGCATCTTTAATTTAAACTGGAATCACTCTTGCTCATCACCAGACTCCACGATGGCCCTGCCAGGGAGAGGGGAGAACATCTCGGCACAAGACGCACGGAGCTTGGCCTGAGGCAAAGCCCCTGAAGATGTAGGGGCAGCCCTAGCAAAGCCATCAGGTCAATGGGCTTGCCCAGCACCCCTGCTCCCTTTCTCCTGCCTCAGCTCCCACCCTCCAGGGGGCAGACCAATCTTGGTGATGGAAGAGTCACGCTGGGAAGAAAATGCATTGGCCAGCAGGGTGGGCACGGAGCCTGGCAGCCAGGGCAGCCTCAGGGGAAGCTCACAGCCTCCAGCACCGTGCAGTCTTGGTCTCCTTGTTCTCACCACATGTGGAGGAAAGGCTGCCATCACATGCTCCCTGGCTCTCCAAAGAATCTAGATCAGCTCTTTTTGCAAGGTTCCTTCATCTTCCATTTCCTCTTTCCCAACCCCATCCTTTACCCCCTGAATTCCTGCTGAGGGGCTATGGGTTTCCCAAAAGCAGCCCGAATGAGGAAAGGGGAGACCTAGGGTCCAGTTAAGGCAATTATAAATAGGCTGCCTACCTCCTCTCTCTGCCTCAGTTTTCCTGTTTGTTAATGGGAACTCGGTAGTTATGAGCACAGGAAGATAAAGAGGGGAAAGCTCTTAGCAAGCCCCCGTGGCTCGTCACACCGAGGCGCTATCGTTTTCCTGAGGATGCTAGACAGGGACCAGGCCCTGCTACTTAGGAAGTGCTGAAATCCTGCAGCACTTGTCCTCTCACACACATGCTCATTCAGCCTGCATTTCAGGGAGACCCCAAACTCCATGTCCACCTGTGACATCAGTGTCTCCCTACCCGCTACCTAGCACCTCAACAGATTGATTGCCTGAAGTCCCAGCAGCCCCAGGCAGCACTCTCTGGTCTCTGTCAGGCTTGGTGGGGCAGGAATGTTGAGCAGAAGTCAAAACAAACAGCTCATGGGGCTGGGCAAACACATACAGGATGGCACTGCAGCCGAGGCCACCGCCATCCCCACCCATGGATGGGAGACCATGCCATCTAGGGCTTCTCACAAGAAAAGGAGGCTATGCTGGAGGGAGGCTTGGCCATCAGAAGACGGCTCATCCCTAACAGTGGGCAGCTCACACACCTGACATTCCTGGTTTCTGGTGAACAGACACAATTGGTGGTTGGGCCCCTCCCAGCCAGTCCAATGAGACATTTCAGAGGCAAGAAGATAGACACGAGCTTAGGTATGAGGAGAACACCTTTCTTGAAGCCAAGATTTCATTCCTGCTGGGATTGTAGCAGCTTGTAGTTCTTTGAAACACAAATAAATACAGATGGGCCAGTAGCAGGGGAGTGGGGTGGAGACTTTCAAGAAATGAACAAGGAGGCCATATAGCTTTATGGGAATTGCAGTGGGAAGGATGTCCCCACTGACCCAGCACACCATGGAGATGGGTAGTATCATTGTTCACATGGAGCCTTTCTGAAACGTATTTTCTTAGAGGGAAAAATGTGAGGTCTTTCTCTAGCAAACGCGCCACAAAGAAGGATCTCTCACTCTTGTTGATTATCGGAGCAGGGACCCCTCAAAACTGAAGTCTTATGGAATGAGAAAAAAGGCAGGCACAGAGATTCCCTTGTTCAGGTTTGCTTTCCAGTGTCACTACTTCTAGAGGCCTGATGGGTCACTGAGGAAGCATGTTGAGTGTGTCCAGGAGGCTTAAGTTCATGGACATGGGTATTGGGTATGACTTCAATGTTGTGTAAGCCTTAGAGGTTCTAGAGCAAGTCATGTTCCTCTCCTGAACTGATGCCGTGTGGCATCCCTGACCTATTCTGCTGTGGCGTCCCACACTGCTGTAGGACCTGCCTGGGCAGCCACAACTGTGTGCTCTCTCCCTTCCTGCCAAATTTCTTCTGGTACAACCCAGTTTCCAGCATAATAAATTACTTTCGTATTGGCCTTTTAACACTCCCCTTGGCTGTTTTCTTCTTGGCTCCATCTAGACTTTGGGAAACGAATATCTTTAATACCCACTCATTAAATGTCCACTCTGCCAGCTGGTCCTCTGGCCTCTGGAAGGACCGTCAGCCTGGGCAGCCAGAGGATCCCACAGATCAGTGCCCAAGACACCATGCAGGGAATATTAGCAGTAATGGCTCAATCTGGACCCTACCCATTAAAGGAAGATTGTGAGTTTTAAATAGATGTCAATTAAGTATGTGTCAAATTTCCACGGTGTTCTGGGAATTTGTAGCCAAAAGCCAAATCTCCATTTACATAATGGATCTTGAACATGGGGAAGGACTTACCCATGCTTTCCTGGAGTGGGTACCAAGGGGATCTCTCTTCCAGCCTCATTGTGGGGCAGCAGCTGGGCGACGTACCTCCCGGAGGGCTGCAGGTGCCTGTGCACCGAGACGGCCAGCCTGCAGTGCTCGCTGCTGCTCCTCATCCATGGACTCAAGATGGTGTGCTTGGAGTTCATCGAGGTGTTGAGGAGGAGGAAGGCGCCTGCCAAGAGACAGGGAAAGTGACTCTGCAGTGTGTCCAGAAGGGAGGACCAGCACAAGCTCGGTGGCGGGATTTAGAGACCAAGGGCGTCAGAGTCAGCGATGCTGGAGGCCTTTCTCACCTTCCTTACACACACCTGGCCCTCTTCCCCCTCTCTTAGGTCGTCTTTGTAAAAAGCAAAGCCTGAGGCAAGAGGATGGTGACCTGGGACTTGGGCTTTATCATCAGGCAGATCAAGGTTCTCACCTTAGCTCCCCTACTTACTAGCTCTATGTTCTTGAGACTCAGGTCCCTCATCTGTAAAATGGGAATGAAAACATCTACTTCAGTGGTTGTGAGGATTATGTGAGGTAAGCATGGAGAGCACATTACCCAGTTTTAGGTAGAGAGGAGGCACCCTTATAAAATAATCAATTATTTGATTTCGACTGTCTTCTAAGTTAGAGATGACAACTCACAGATTCTTTCCCAGCCAGTAGGCACAATTAACAAAGTCCCATAAGAAGCAGAAGGCTAGGACAGATTATTTAATCCCCAAAGAGTGATGAGAATCAGAAACTCAACCCAAGTGCTAAGATGTTCTTGGTGGAGGAGGACAGCCTAAAGAGAGTCCCTCCCTACGTACACGTTCCCAGAGTAGAGCCAGGACAACAGTTCCTTCTTATAAACATCCATGTAGCCTATCTCCACACCTCACAAACCAGGACACTCTGGGGTATCTCAGGCCACGCTATGGGTCACAGTTTAAATCAGAGCTGACCTGAGTTCACCATATCACACTCAAGCCAACTTCGGACTCAACTGACATCTGTTGGACAATTCAGAGTTTCCCAGGAATGTATGGGTTGGCTCTAGGCTTCCCAAATAGTTATGACCAGTTCAAGGTTTTCTCTGAGAGGTGGGTGGCTTATTTGGTTCACTTATTATGTAGCTAAGATCATGGCTCCCACTCCTTTGCTTTCTAGCTAAGTGATCTTGGGTAAAGCATTAACTTTCTCTGGTTTCAGTTTCCTCATTAATAAAATGGGGTGGGAAGGGTTGGCTGAAGTCAATAATCTCTTAAGATTCATTTCAGCTCCTGAGTCTATGCATCATATGTATTTGCAACTGGTCTCCACAAAGACAGCCCTACAAATCCCTCCTGGTGCCATGCCTGTAGAGTTTCCCTCTGGGGCAAGCCAACCCTAACTCCAGTAGCACAGTCCAAGAGACCTAAAAGAACCTTGTATTCATGGGGATTACTGTCAGCATAAAAGCATGGCACCATTTTATTGTTCCCAGTGTTCCTTCTGATGCATTAATTTTACTTGCTACACTCTGCATTGAAGTTTTGGACCTTTAGATGCTGCTCCTTTTGCAGTGAAAGCCTAGTCCCACAAGATCCCCAACTCCTGTCAAAACCAGCTAACAAGTGCTCAGCCTTCTTTAATCACCCCCCAGCGCTTTGAATTAGTCTCCTTCTGCAGATAACCCAATTTACCGAGTAGGCAAAGGAACTAGCAGCCTACAATAAAGAACGATGCAGATGAAAGAAGGGGATTCTTAACCAGAAGCAAAGCATTTCCAAGGACACATATTGTGTCAGGAATTTGGAGAGCTGCAATATTCTAGAAGTAGATAAATGTGACTTCTAGTTACAATCAGGATGAGGTCAGCACAAGACTGTTTCTGAGTTGAATCAGGGACTTGGGTCAGTACTGGAAGCTGAACCCTCTGTAATTACTGGGAAGTTTCGGCATGGCCTATGGGCCTTTGAAAAGTGCTTTACAACCCTCAGTAAATAATCTATATTATTATCCTGTTTTACCATGGGGGAGACATTCTTGTCACAGGCACAGAGGTAAAAGAAAGGAATTAGAATTAAAGACTCAGAATTAGAAAGGACTTTAAATATTGAAAGCTATGTGGGATTATTAATAGATGAAAATAGGAAATGGGACCAGAAGGAATTGGAGGTACTTTTAAATGTTTTCCTCCTCCTCTATCCCAGTTTTGCCTTGAAAACATAGAAGTTATATAAACATATTCAAACAAAGTAAATTAAACAAATGCATATTAACAAATTCAGTGTTTTAGGTAGGAATATGACTCATTTAAACTTAGGGGCCTTTCCAAAATTTGTCTCTAATAAGGTAAACTATTGCTTCTGATACTGTTTAGATTGGGGTTGCCTTTAGTTACTTTTTGAAAAGTGCTTCTAAATAATTCTATCCCCACAGGGATCATCCTTTGATGTGAAACTGTTTTTATAAATAAGAGGCTACACCAATGCTGCTGATGTTCTTGGTTATCCACTCCTCATCCAATTCATTATTCTTTCTTGCCAGGTGGGGTACTATAAGTCTGATTAAATGTTCATGTCTCAAGCCTTCATTTCAGTTAAGAGTGAACTTGGCTTTGAACACGGAGTTTTGTAAGCAGAGATCCACTGGCCGTGTCTTGGGAAGAGTTTCCTTTCTTTACAGAAGGAATGGTGTCACTCCCACCACTATTTCCTTCTTGCTGCCTTGAACGAGGTTGTGACAGCTAATATGTAGCAACCACCTTGTGACTATATGGAAAAAGTTAATACATTTACAAAGCCTGACAATGTACAACTGCTGAGCCCATGCTAGAAACTGTCTTTTTCTATGATTTATTACAAACTAAAATAGCAACTTTCTACTTGTTTTAACTATCACGTCAAGTCTTGCTGCTATCAGCCAATTCTAACTACTTTATATGAGTTTATATAAAGTTCTCATTTGTGGATATTAAAGTTATAATTTAAAAAAAAAGGACTTTACGATGATCTAATGTAATGTCCTCGCTTTTCTAGAGAAGCAGACTGGAGATCAGAATGAGGAAATGACTTGCCCAGTTTTAATTTGAAAGTCCAGAGACCGACCAGACTCCAGGTCTCTGGACTCCTAACCAGTGCTCTTTCCCTTGTATCTTTCTCATTGTCCCACTGTATTCTTTATCCTAAAATATGGCCAGGGTGCCTTGCGGGCAAGTTGTATATCTCAGGAGCCCAGACAGATGGGAAGGGAGAAAGGCGGGCAGATGGGTACTGCACCAAATCCATTTGTTCACTGGCTTCCTTACTCCTTTCTGCCCTCAAATTTCATTTATTGGATGCCTGCTTTGAGCAAACATCCAACCACTGGCTCTGCCCTGGGGACACAGACATGAGCCAGACACAGTTCTGGCTTTCAAGGAACTCGAGGTCCCATAAGGGTGATGAGATGTCTGCACTAACTTTACTCAAAAGTAGAGGTTATAGAGTCATAAGACACATAAGAGATAAAGCACTTTGGGAGGCTCCACGAAAGAGACATTAGGTTCAGTTGGGAAAACTCATAAAGAAGATGACCTTTGAACTAGGTCTTAAAGGGAGAGAAAAACAAGGATATTGGCAGAAACAGCTGTGTAAGAGTTGAGAGGAAGAGGAGTCAAGGCAGAAATGTAGAAAATGTGTAGTGGCGTTTGGCTGCAGAGTGACACGTGTGACGAGAAGGCTAGGAAATAAGGAAGGGCAGTGAGTGGGGACCAGACCACAGAGAACATTTCATTCCCAGCTAAAGATGTCCAGCTTTACTTTGTGGATAACAGGGAGCCAGAAACGGTTTTTGAGCAGGACAGGGACATCATCAGGGTGGTGCTTCCGGAAGACTAATTTGGTATGGTGGGGGGCAGGAGGGATCAAAACTGACCCAACCTCATCCTCTACCACCAGTTCACACTAGGCAAGGATGAGACTAAATGCAAATGTGATGTGTTTACTATGTTACCTTTGTAAGCAAAGGTGCTATGTTAGGGACAGACTTTGGGACTCTACCGGGGCTTCTAACATTAAGCTAGTGTATATCTTTTCAGAGCAAGTGAGAGCCCTGGAAGCATCTCTGGGGGCACAGTCTTGCTGCAGACACATTGGGGGTGCATTCTGGGGTTAGGATGAAGCCACACATGCCACGTATTAGGGAGCAACAATTGTGTCTCGGTCTGAGACCCTACTCTGTTATTTTATTTTATTTTATTTTTTTACTCTGTTATTTTTAATTGGTGGAAAGTTGGATTGAAACCAGTTTTCTGAGCTACTAAAAGAAAGAATGTGGGCAAAATAAAGGAGGTGCTTCCCTTTTTCTCAGAAAGATTACATGCAAGTGTGCTTGTGCGTGTGCGTGTGCACGAACGCGCACACACACACGCACCCCTGCGAAACTCAAGTTCCCAGCAGGAGCAAATCAAGCTGAAGTTGCTGGGGCTTTGGGGCTCATCCTGTACCTCCCTCCTGGGTGTGGAAACACATTTAAATTCTTTCCTGTGATTCAGTACCTCAATAATGAGACTCTCAAAGTTGACTGGAAGATGGATTACTTTTCCAGTTCTAATATGTGAGATAATGTTTATATGAATTTTATTTTTTGCAACTGGACTATCAATAAGGGACTGAGCTTAAAGTATTTTCACTCTCAATGAAACTCCATAGTTAAGAGCTCTCTCTTCATCAGCAGCTTTCCTCTACCTCCAAAAAATAAAATAAAAGGAAAAAATACATTTCATAAGCTCCTTGGGATATTGTCAGTATAAATCTTTTAAAGTCAGTGAGAATTTCTCTCTCCTCTCCCTCTTTCCCTGCTTCCTGTTTAGTTTGTTCAGAATAGCTTGGGGCTATGGGAAGGCTCCTGGGGTGCCTTCTAACTAAGAAGGATGGCCTGGCATCTCACAGACCTTCCCCCAGTGTGGGCCGAGGAGGGGTGGAGAGGCAGATCAAAGAGCCCTGCTTACACGGTGCCATGATCATGGTTTCCTTATTATTGGATTGTGTTGATGTGTTCAATGATTAAATATGAAGTGGTTATTATTTTTATCTCTGGTCCCTGGCATAGGGATGTGTTGCTCTTATCCCAGCCAGCAGGGCTCAAAGTATGAGCCAGAAACCAAGGTGCATGAATATTGAGACCAGACAGACTCTTTCATATTCAGGCTCTATCTCTATCCAGTTCTAGGCTTTAGACAAATTATTTAAACTCTTTAAGCCTTAGTTTGCTCAGATTTAATATGGGTATAGCCTCCCTCATATGGCTGTCGTGGAGATTAAATTAAACTACATGCATGGAGTGGCCAGTACAGTGCCTGGCCCTTAGTAGGTATGTGAGGAATGTTGATTTCCAGCTTTGAGGGGTGTCTCAGTCTGGAGCTCCTTTTATCTATCACTAAACTTGGAATCAGAAGGACTGAATTTGAGCCCTGGCTCTGCCACTACCAAGGTTCCTTTGTTTGTAAAATGAAAAGGTTGGATAGTCTCTCTGAAGACGCTTAGAGCTCCAAATTGTCAGTAATTCTATCTGCCTGCCTAGAATATTATTAATCTAAAGGAAACGTGTCAAATCTCCAAGCCCCTGAAGACTTCTTCTCCTAATTCACCTCTCTGAGGCTTCTATGCCCAGTTTCAATCAATTGGCCAAATATTCTGTAAACTGGGGTTCCCTGCCCTGCTTCCTCTCTTCCAATTCACATGAATGCATCCCTGGGAAGGGCTCCTGTCCTAGCATCATTTGTTTCTGTAGATGCCGATGCTATAAGGCTGGTACCACCTCTAAATGTCTCGTATTTAACACAATGCTTGCCATATGGCAGGCACTCAATGACTTTAAAAATGAAAGTAATTTATACATATGGTGAGGGGTCAAATAGTTCAGAGTAGCTCATAATAATAATTAAAAAAAAACACACTATCCCCAAATCCTGCTCCTCTCACCAAATCCCAAAAATATTTTTAAGGATTTCTAATTTCTTTTGGCAGCTGCCTTCATGATTCTAGATATTATGATCACAGAGTTATTTGTTGGTGCAACAATTTTGGCTCCTTAACATTGATGGTACAGTAAAAAAAAAATGATACTATCCCCCTTCTAATTCTTTATTTTTTTAATCCTGTTTTACTTTTTTATTACTTTCCTTTTCATGGCAACTCTTCATGGCAAATTTATCACTTGTGCCATCAGCTTTAGACAGTATCACCTGACTCTCCTCCCTGGAAGATGATGCTATTAGTCTTCCTGCTCTTCTGCATTTTTCCACGTCCACCTCCCAAGGCAGCTATGTTTTCCTCTATATTGTCAAGGTTGTGTAAGAATGATTAATTCTTGGGTTTTGTTTATAGGTTGATGCTACATGTTGAAAATCAATAAACAGAGCTTTTATACTGAAAACTATATATATATATTTTTTTCACTTCAGTGAACAGTGGTTATATTTATAAACGTCTTTATAGGTCCAGTAATGCATCCCACTCCACAGAGAATGTTTCTAACATCAAGAGTAAATGAATAGTCATTCTCTCTCTCTCTCTCTCTCTGTCTTATATCATCACTTGTCAAAATTGTGGCACATTATAATTTGCCTTATATTTATTTGAATCAGGAGTCTCTTGTGCACTTTGTTTTTTCAGAAATTTCTAATTGCTTTTCTCTTTTATTTATTTTCTATTTGCCTGTTGCACCATATCGCTAGCACTTCTACACATTCCTTGAAAAATCTCTCCCTTCTTCTTGAAGACGCTGACACCCTGTTTTTAATTTGTACCAGTTGCTTTCTGGGCCTCCAGTACAGCTATTATTCTGGAATTCATTTTCACTGGAGCTCTTCCATTAGTCCCACCATCCTCAGGAAATTTCCTCAGGGGAAAGCTTCTTGGCGAATCTTTGAATATCTGCAGTATTTTTATTTTGTTTTCATACTTGGTTAATAGATTTTCTGGCTATAGTTTATAGATCAGAAATTTTGCTTCAGAAACTTGAAGGCCTAGCTTTAGTGTTGTCTAGCATCTGTGTGACTGAGGTAAAGTCTGAGGCTGGTTTTACTGTTAATTTCTTTGTAGTCAACCTGCTTTTTTTTTCCCCCTTTGGAAGCCTTCAGGATCTTTCTTTAACACGGAGGTGCTGAAATTTCAATACAATGGATCTAGGAATGGATCTCTATAAAAATTCTGCGGTAGCATTTGGTGGGCTCTTTCAATCAGAGAACACATTTCTTTCATCTCTGGTAAATTTGTTTTATTATTTCTCTGATATTTTCATTCCCCTCTTCTCAGTCTTAAATCTTTCTGAAGAGATTTATCTCTCAAGTTAACTTCTATTACCTAATTTATCTTTGTTTTCTCTGGAGTCAATTTTTTTTGCTGCTATTTCTTTTTCATGTTTCTGGGCTATCATATGTAGGGTGGTCCTGGATCAGCCCCTCATATAGAAACAGGAGAAACTAGGAGCACAGATAGAAACTTCTCTGCACATAGTCAGTGCTTGCTCTCCATGTCAGAATTGGCCTGATGGCTGGTGGGGGGCCGGCCACGCTGCAGTGCCTGGTCCCCAACTCCAGCCTCATGGACTACTCACGCTCTGCATGAACCATGAACACGCCCACTAGCAGCCCTAGTTCTCCCAGTCCACTTGAATTTTTAGAGAAGAGCCCCCCGTTTCTCTCCCTCATGGTTAGGCACCCTGCTATGTTTTCATCTGGGAAAATGGGGTTAAAAGGCGGCAGAGACAATATGGGTTAACCACACCACAGAGGAATCTCATTCTTCCTCCTGACTCTCATCTTTACTTCAGAGGATCCCTTATCAGTACTTGTGGTGCCTCCCAGCAGATGGGCTCCCTCGCCTGCTCTAAAGGGAGCATTTTCTCAGCTTTGGTCACTTTATTTCCTCCATCAACAGCTTCCAACTCCTCTTTGTGCTCTAGAATTCACTCATGGTTCCCTTCCTGTTCTGTTTGCTATTCAGGATTTATTCCTCTGTTGAATCCCTTATTATTGCTTTAGTGGGACTGCAGGAGAGAAGAAGACAAATGTGTGCTCAGCCCACCATCCTGAACCATAAGGCTCTTAATCATATTCTTTGCATGAGAACACAAATAAACAAATGCATGAATGGACAGATTTCCATCTCAATAAATCACACACAGTTCTGGCACCTCTGGCTAATTGTCTATATTGCAATTAAACTACTAAATCATTATTACAAGCTATTGCTTGATAATGATGCCATTCATATTATGTGGGGCTTAAAGAACAACAGAAGTTTATTTGGCTGGAATATGGACAGAAGAAGTGCAATGTGCAGACACATGTCACTAGGTGCAGCATCAGGGAATAATGCCGTGCCATCCCTCAGAGTATGTTCCACAGAACACCAGCCCCACAAGGTGTTAATAGGTAGTACGAGAAAGCTCTGGGATCAAGTAAGTTTGAGGATTACTGAGTTAAACAAAAGTAAACAGGTTCTTTCCTTGCAGGATGCCTTAGAACCTTAATATGCCATTAAGATTTGTGACTCTTCAAAACATAAAATGAAATTTCCCAAACTCCTTTGGGCACAGAACTCTTTTGCTATTGTGTATCATGTACCATGGAATATGCTTTGAAAACTCTACTCTATTCTATTTCTGCTCTAGAGACCATTTGCAGAAAGTGAGAAAGGAAAAAACCATCATGATAAGAATGAAGGTAGTGTAGAAGTGAATAATATATCTATATCTACATCTATGTCATCTCTTAAATCTTAAATCTTCTCTCTTTGTATGACTTTCAAACTGTCCTCTCATCAAAAACCAAGAGTCTTATAGCAGAATCATGCTTTTGGAAAGCCTCCTCTGGGTTACTATGTTCGTCTCTCTACCTGAGGATACTTAAAGATGCTACATTCCATATCTGACTTTCAGAATGTCAGAGCTAGAAACAAACATGGTGGTCACATAGCTTAATCCCTTGCTGTACTGGGGAGAAAACCAAGAAGCAAAGAAGTTAAACACTTGCCTAAGGTCACGCTGCAGATTAGTGGTAGATCTGGAACCAGGAGCAAGGTTTTCAGACACCCTGTCCACTGGAACACCCAGTATCTGCCTGCCCATAATAGAGTTTTATGATGATATTTTTGGTCAAATGTTCTATGGCTTGGTCTCCAGTTGCCCCAGACATCACTTTCTTTCTTTGCACTTTCACAGCTCTAAGGATCGGGCTCCAGTAGACTGCATCAAGCCCATTTATCTGACTGCCCCATATCTAAAGTCACAGACTAAACCCTGAGCAGGTTGGGAACAAGATGGATGAGTTATCCTCTGGAAATCACTCATAGGGGCTTAGGGTAGTTCCCCCAATCTGGGAAGTATTTGAGGGTCTCCTCTGTTCACGTGGTCTTATGAAGTGCCAAACCAAATTGGGACCACTGAAAGAGTTCCTTTATTGTTTATTTTTCAAATTCGAATTCTGCTACCCCATGTAATCTCAACCCCGGCTTTAGGTTTTAGTTCAAAGTTTTGAAATTTAGAGGAAGGAATAGGTGGGATTGTCCTCATTGCCATGCCTTGCCTAAAAGTGGGATAACTTAGGAATCCAGACTTAGAGCCCTAGGGAGTTATTTAGTCCAAACTTTTCACCTGGCAGGTGAGGACGTTCAGTCTAGGGGGTTGAAGGGATATGCCTGGGTTCCATAGCAGGCAGCTGAGCTGTGTTAGGACACAGCTCCTACAGTCCCAGCCCTGTGCACTTTTACTGTCTCACTCTGCTATGATGTCACACACTTGGAATTAGCTCTGCTACCCTCCACCGCCAGAACTTAAATGTATTGCTTTACTGCACCTTCATCAGGAAGTACTTTGAAGAGAAATGGTATGGGTTTTTGAGATCTTATGATTGGAAAAACCAAGTGTGTTCATTAAGGGAGGAAAGGGAGGTAGAAGGAGTTGATTTTTCTTAACAGTATTATTAATCTTAACACTATGAGTTCAGTTGTAGTGTAAAGTGGTAGTACATTTGCCTATTTGGTGGATTTCTGTAAACTATCTCTCAGGTCTAAGTTAACTGAGGCAAAATGTTCCCTAGAAATGGTAACATATATTTATACTTGTGTGTGTATACAGTGAATATATGTATATTTGTGTGTGTGCATGTGTATACATACTCTATATGTGTGTATATATATATAGATAGATACATACATACATACATACATATATTTACATGTATATATCCATGTGTATGTTTATGTAGATCTCATTTTAGATCTCTGACCCTGTTAAAAAGGACAAACCTTTTTTTGGGAGGCATATATTTTTTTGTGTTTGTTTTTTTTAAACCAACAGGTTTCATTTAGGAAAAAAGGAAAAGGCCAAAAATCTCTACATACTCTGTGTGGTTCTGTGTCCTGGAGACTCAGCAAAAAAAAAAAAAAGATAATAGAAGACAAAGCAAATAACTAGAAGGAAACAAGTTGAAGTGCTGAGAAACCTCTTTTCCCTAAGAGCTTATTGCGATAATCCTCAAGCAAAATGGAACAGCACTTGATTTGATGAGACAGAGAAAGGAGAAGCCAAAGGAAAACTAAACATTTGATTTAATTCAAAGAGAAGGAGGAAGAAGAGATAAAAGTATTTGCCTGAGGCGGGGTAGGGAAGAGAGGAGTTAGGGGACTAAAGTGCCTTCGGTGTAACAAAATCCACTTTGGAAGGAGAGAAGCACGAAATGTAGTTTTCTTTTTTTTTTTTTTTAACATCTTTATTGGAGTATAATTGCTTTACAATGTTGTGTTAGTTTCTGCTGTATAACAAAGTGAATCAGCTATATGTATACATATATCCCCATATCTCCTCCCTCTTGCATCTCCTTCCCTATCCCACCCCTCTAGGTGGTCACAAAGCACCGAGCTGATCTCCCTGTGCTATGGGGCTGCTTCCCACTAGCTATCTGTCTTACATTTGGTAGTGTATATATGTCCACGACACTCTCTCACATCGTACCAGCTTACCCATCCCCCTCCCCACGTCCTCAAGTCCATTTTCTACATCTGCGTCTTTATTCCTGTCCTGCCCCTAGGTTCTTTTTTGTTTTTTTTTTAGATTCCTTATATATGCGTTAGCATATGGTATTTCTTTTTCTCTTTCTGACTTACTTCACTCTGTATGACAGACTCTACGTCCATCCACCTCACTACAAATAACTCAATTTCGTTTCTTTTTATGGCCGAGTAATATTCCATTGTATATATGTGCCACATCTTCCTCATCCATTCATCTGTCAATGGACACTTAGGTTGCTTCCATGTCCTGGCTATTTTAAATAGAGCTGCAATGAACACTTTTGAATTATGGTTTTCTCAGGGTATATGCCCAGTAGTGGGATTCCTGGGTTGTATGGTAGTTCTATTTTTAGTTTCTTAAGGAACCTCCATACTATTCTCCATAATGGCTGTATCAATTTACATTCCCACCAACAGTGCAGGAGGGTTCCCTTTTCTCCACACCCTCTCCAGCATTTATTGTTTGTAGATTTTGTGATGATGGCCATTCTGACTGGTGTGAGGTGATACCTCATGGTAGTTTTGATTTGCATTTCTCTAATGAGTAAAGATGTTGAGCATCCTTTCATGTGTTCGTTGGCACTCTGCAGATCTTCTGTGGAGAAATGTCTATTTAGGTCTTCTGCCCATTTTTGGATTGGGTTGTTTGTTTTTTTGTTATTGAGCTGCATGAGCTGCTTATAAATTTTGGAGATTAATCCTTTGTCAGTTGCTTCATTTGCAAATATTTTCTCCCATTCTGAGGGTTGTCTTTTGGTCTTGTTTATGGTTTCCTTTGCTGTGCAAAAGCTTTTAAGTTTCATTAGGTCCCATGTGTTTATTTTTGTCTTTATTTCCATTACTCTAGGAGGTGGGTCAAAAAGGATCTTGCTGTGATTTATGTCAGAGAGTGTTCTGCCTATGTTTTCCTCTAAGAGTTTGATAGTGTCTGGCCTTACATTTAGGTCTTTAATCCATTTTGAGCTTATTTTTGTGTATGGTGTTAGGGAGTGATCTAATCTCATACTTTTACATGTCCCTGTCCAGTTTTCCCACCACCACTTATTGAAGAGACTGTCCTTTCTCCACTGTACATTCCTGCCTCCTTTATCAAAGATAAGGTGACCATATGTGCGTGAGTTTATCTCTGGGCTTTCTATCCTGTTCCATTGATCTATCTTTCTGTTTTTGTGCCAGTACCATACTGTCTTGATTACTGTAGCTTTGTAGTATAGTCTGAAGTCAGGGAGCCTGATTCCTCCAGCTCCATTTTTCGTTCTCAAGATTGCTTTGGCTATTCGGGGTCTTTTGTGTTTCCATACAAATTGTGAAATTTTTTGTTCTAGTTCTGTGAAAAATGCCAGTGGTAGTTTGATAAGGATTGCATTGAATCTGTAGATTGCTTTGGGTAGTAGAGTCATTTTCACAATGTTGATTCTTCCAATCCAAGAACATGGTACATCTCTCCATCTATTTGTATCATCTTTAATTTCTTTCATCAGTGTCTTATAATTTTCTGCATACAGGTCTTTTGTCTCCTTAGGTAGGTTTATTCCTAGATATTTTATTTTTTTTGTTGCAATGGTAAATGGGAGTGTCTCCTTGATTTCACTTTCAGATTTTTCATCATTAGTATATAGGAATGCCAGAGATTTCTGTGCATTAATTTTGTATCCTGCTACTTTACCAAATTCATTGATTAGCTCTAGTAGTTTTCTGGTAGCATCTTTAGGATTCTCTATGTATAGTATCATGTCATCTGCAAACAGTGACAGCTTTACTTCTTCTTTTCCGATTTGGATTCCTTTTATTTCCTTTTCTTCTCTGATTGCTGTGGCTAAAACTTCCAAAACTATGTTGAATAATAGTAGTGAGAGTGGGCATCCTTGTCTTTTTCCTGATCCTAGAGGAAATGGTTTCAGTTTTTCACCATTGAGGATGATGTTGGCTGCGGGTTTGTCATATATGGCCTTTATTATGTTGAGGTAAGTTCCCTCTATGCCTACTTTCTGAAGGGTTTTTCTCATAAATGGGTGCTGAATTTTGTCAAAAGCTTTTTCTTCATGTATTGAGATGGTCATATGGTTTTTAACTTTCAGTTTGTTAATATGGTGTATCACATTGATTGATTTGCATATATTGAAGAAACCTTGCATTCCTAGGATAAACCCCACTTAATCATGGTGTATCATCCTTTTAATGTGCTGCTGGATTCTATTTGCTAGTATTTTGTTGAGGATTTTTGAATCTATGTTCATCAGTGATATCGGCCTGTAGTTTTCTTTCTGTGTGACATATTTGTCTGGTTTTGCTATCAGGGTGATGGTGGCCTCGTAGAATGAGTTTTGGAGTGTTCATTCCTCTGCTATAGTTTGGAAGAGTTTGAGGAGGATAGGTGTTAGCTCTTCTGTAAATGTTTGATAGAATTTGCCTGTGAAGCCATCTGTTCCTGGGCTTTTGTTTGTTGGAAGATTTTTAATCACAGTCTCAATTCAGTGCTTGTGATTGGTCTGTTTATATTTTCTATTTCTTCCTGGTTCAGTCTTGGAAGGTTGTGCTTTTCTAAGAATTTGTCCATTTCTTCCTGGTTGTCCATTTTATTGGCATAGAGTTGCTTGTAGTAATCTCTCATGATCCTTTGTATTTCTGCAGTGTCAGTTGTTACTTCTATTTCATTTCTAATTCTATTGATTTGAGTCTTCTCCCTTTTTTTCTTGATGAGTCTGGCTAATGGTTTATCAATTTTGTTTGCCTTCTCAAAGAACTAGCTTTTAGTGTTATTGATCTTTGCTATTGTTTCCTCTATTTCTTTTTCATGTATTTCTGATGTGATCTTTATGATTTCTTTCCTTTTACTAACTTTGGTGTTTTTTGTCCTTCTTTGCCTAATTGCTTTAGGTGTAAGTTTAGGTTGTTTATTTGAGATGTTTCTTATTTCTGGAGGTAGGATTCTATTGCTGTAAATTTTCCTCTTAGAACTGCTTTTGGTGCATCCCATAGGTTTTGGGTTGTCGTGTTTTCATTGTCATTTGTTTCTAGGTATTTTTCTGATTTCTTCTTTGAATTCTTCAGTGATCTCTTGGTTATTTAGTAGTGTACTGTTTAGCCTCCATGTGTTTGTATTTTTTAAAGATTTTTTTCCTGTAATTGATATCTAGTCTCATAGCGTTGTGGTCAGAGAAGATACTTGACATGATTTCAATTTTCTGAAATTTACCAAGGCTTGATTGGTGACCCAATATATGATCTATCCTAGAGAATGTTCCATGAGCACTTGAGAAGAAAGTGTGTCCTATTATTTTCGGATGGAATGTCCTATAAATAACAATTAAGAACATCTTGTTTAATGTATCATTTAAGGATTGTGTTTCCTTATTTATTTTCATTTTGGACGATGTGTCCATTGGTGAAAGTGGAGTGTTAAAAGTCCCCTACTATGATTGTGTTACTGTTGATTTCCCCTTTTATGGCTGTTAGCATTTGCCTTATGTACTGAGGTGTAACTATGTTGGGTGCATAAATATTTACAATTGTTATATCGTCTTCTTAGATTGATCCCTTGATCATTATGTAGTGTCCTTCTTTGTCTCTTATAATAGTGTTTATCTTAAAGTCTATTTTGTCTGATATGAGAATTGCTACTCCAGCTTTCTTTTGATTTCCATTTGCATGGAATATCTTTTTCCATTCCCTCACTTTCAGTCTGTATGTGTCCCTAGGTCTGAAGTGGGTCTCTTGGAGAGAGCATATATATGGATCTTGTTTTTGTATCCATTCAGCCATTTAATCCATTTACATTTAAGGTAATTATCGATATGTATGTTCCTATTACCATTTTCTTAATTGTTTTGGGTTTGTTTTTGTAGGTCTTTTCCTTCTCTTGTGTTTCCTGCCTAGAGAAGTTCCTTTAGCATATGTTGTAAAGCTGGTTTGGTGGTGCTGAATTCTCTTAGCTTTTGCTTGTCTGTCAAATTTAGATTAATATCTCCATCGAATCTGAATGAGATCCTTGCTGGGTAGAGTAATCTTGGTTGTAGGTTTTTCCCTTTCATTACTTTAAATATGTCCTGACACTCCCCTTTGCCTTGCAGAGTTTCTACTGAAAGATCAGCTGTTAACCTTATGGGGATTCCCTTGTACGTATTTGTTGTTTTTCCCTTGCTGCTTTTAATATTTTTTCTTTGTATTTAATTTTTGATAGTTTGATTAATATGTGTCTTGTGGTGTTTCTCATTGGATTTATCCTGTATGGGACTCTCCGTGCTTCCTGGACTTCATTGACTATTTCCTTTCCCATATTAGGGAAGTTTTCCACTATAATCTCTTAAAATATTTTCTCAGTCCGTTTCTTTTTCTCTTCTACTTCTGGGACCCCTATAATTCGAATACTGGTGTGTTTAATATTGTCCCAGAGGTCTCTGAAACTGTCCTCAATTCTTTTCATCCTTTTTTCTTTATTCTGCTCTGCGGTAGTTATTTCTGCTATTTTATCTTCCAGGTCACTTATCCATTCTTCTGCCGCAGTTATTCTGCTACTGTTTCCTTCTAGCGAATTTTTAATTTCAGTTATTGTGTTGTTCATCATTGTTTGTTTGCTCTTTAGTTCTTTTAGGTCCTTGTTAAACATTTCTTGTATTTTCTGTATTCTATTTCCAAGATTTTGGATCATCTTTACTATCATTAGTCTGAATTCTTTTTCTGGTAGACTGCCTATTTCCTCTTCATTTGTTTGGTCTGGTGGGTTTTTACCTTGCTCCTTCATCTGTTGTGTGTTTCTCTGTCTTCTCATTTTGCTTAACTTACTATGTTTGGGGTCTCCTTTTCACAGGCTGCAAGTTCGTAGTTCCCGTTTTTTTGGTGTCTGCCCCCAGTGGCTAAGGTTTGTTCAGTGTGTTGTGTAGGCTTCCTGGTGGAGGGGACTAGTGCCTGTGTTCTGGTGGATGAGGCTGGATCTTGTCTTTCTGGTGGGCAGGACTGTGTCCCGTGGTGTGTTTTGGGGTGTCTGTGACCTTATTATGATTTTAGGCAGCCTCTCTGCTAATGGGTGGGGTTGTGTTCCTGTCTTTCTATTTGTTTTGCATAGGGTGTCCTGCACTATAGCTTGCTGGTCGTTGAGTGGAGCTGGGTCTTAGCATTGAGATGGTTATCTCTGGGAGAGCTTTCGCTGTTTGATATTACGTGGAGCTGGGAGGTCTCTGGTGGACCAATGTCCTGAACTCGGCTCTGCCACCTTAGAGGCACAGGCCTGACACTCGTCTGGAGCACCAAGACCCTGGCAGCCACATGGCTCAGAAGAAAAGGGAGAAAAAAAGAAAGAAAGAAAGAAAAAAAGAAAAGAAAAGAAAGTATTTAAAATAAAAAATTTTAAAACATTAAAAAAAATTAAAAGTAATAAAAAAAAGAAAGAAAGAAAGAAAGAAAGAAGAGTGCAACCAAACCAAAAAACAAATCCACCAATGATGACAAGCACTAAAATCTATACTTAATAAAAAAAGAAAGAAAAAGGACAGACAGAACCCTAGGACAAATGGTAAAAGCAAAGCTATAGAGACAAAATTACACAAGGAAGCATACACATACACACTCATAAAAAAAGGAAAAAAAATATCTTTTGGGAAGTCTGAGGTCTTCTGCCAGCATTCAGTAGGTGTTCTGTAGGAGTTGTTCCACATGTAGTGTATTTCTGATGTATTTGTGGGGAGAAAGGTGATTTCTATGTCTTACTCCTCCACCATTTTGAAGGTCTCCCACAAGTTTTCCCTTTGTTATATAGGTTCTTAACTCTGGAATCAGATTGTTCAATTTTTGCTTTAAGTCCCAGATGTCAGAGTATAAGAATCTTCCATGTTACTTTTGAAATTGTGCTAAGAGGTATCAGATTGTATTACTTTATTTGTGCTGTTCTTTGCATTATTTTAAATTAAAAATTTGAAAAAGCAATTTTTGACCCATATCCTTGTGGAAATCTCACAGGATCTCAGCCTCATAGTAATAAGCTCTGACATTCCATGTGCTGTGGCTTTCAGTCACCCCACTGTTGAAGAAGGAGCACGAAGCCTGGACAAACATTGACAACCATACCACAAAGCCACAAAGCAGGGGAAGGCTACCACGTCACCACATGGTACTCTGGAAATGATCCATGGAGCACCAAGAGACCTTCCCCCCCAACTCTTTGTTCTTCAGAAGAGGAAACTCACATGCAGGAAGGTAATGGACCTGCCTGAGGAGGATTGGGTAGAGGAAAAGGTCTAGGCTGAGCTCTCAAATGTTCTAGAATGATCCAGCTTCTTCTAACTGGTCTTCCCACGTCCCACTCACCCTCCCCCCGTACCTTCTGCAGACAGTAGCCAGAGCCATCTTCTTAAATATAATTTAGTCAGTCACACTCCCTTGTTTTAAAGTCTTCAACGGTTTCCTACTGACAATAGATTAAAATCCAAATTCCTTACTATGATCTACAAGGAAGGCGAGAGGGGAACAGACTGGTAGCAGATACCTTACGTTGGCTCACTCAACACCCAGACCAACTTCCTTCTCTCTTGCCTTTCTCTTTTATTGAGACTGGAAGTTTAAAAATGACTTGATTTAACAGGCCTTCCTTACAGATAGTGACACAGTTCTGGCCAACGAAATATAAGCAGAATTGTGTTCATAGAGTGGCCAGAGTTAGCAAATATGAACACAGGACACTCAGTTAAATGTGAATTTCAGATAAATAATGAATAATTATTTCAGGATAAATATGTCCCAAATATTGCATGGGGCATACTTATATTAAAAACATTATTTATTGTTTATCTGAAAATCACATTTAACTGGACAGCCTATGTTTTATCTGGCAAGCTCATGTTCTGGAGAATTTTGGGAACCCCTCTCTGTTTCTTTCTTTTTCTTCTTGCTTGGAACATGGACATAATGCCTGGAGGTGTGGTGGCTGTCTTGCAACCATGAAGTGACAAGCATGAGCACACAGAATGGAAAGGTAATAAGAGTTGTCACTAATGGTGTTTTTGGACATCTGCACATTGCCTGTCCAAGATCCTTATTTGGCTAAGCCACTGTAGTGAGGACTTCTGTTGTTTATAGCTGATGCTCTGTGATCAGGGATCTTGTCTGTCTTGGGCCAGCTGTCTAGTGCCTAACACAATGACAGGGACAGTGCTCCCTCAACAAACATTTTCTAAATGGATAAAGACATTACACTTAACACAAAAGCGGGTAATTCACTTATTTTCTCGTATCTTATCTAAAATAGTGTCATTCTTCTTGTTTATATTGGGGAGAACAGTTTTCTCTTTTCAACTGCCTAGTGGCTATAGAAGGAGTATTATTTGCAACACAAAACAAATAATTTTTTAAATGCCTGGAAGTTTGGACTCTTTAAGATCAGTGTTTTTCAAATAGTGGTTTGTAACCCATTAGTGGGCCATGAAATCAACTTAGTGGGTCATGACCAGCATTAAATAAAAAGGATGAGAAGGAAGAAGAGAAGGAGATCAGGAAGATGAAAAAAATGAAATTTAAAAATATCCATATTGCAATTTTCCCTTGGGAAGTAATGGCTGCTGATCTATATGTATACACACACACACGCACACACTCACACGTTTCTGTGTACCATGTTGTTATGTAAAATATATTTCTTACTGTGGGTCATGGTTAAAAAAAATTGAAAAGCTCAAGATGAGTATTGTTCACATTTCAAATATTCATAAATGGAAATTATACTGGCTGGGTTCTGTTCCCTGGGCCACCTCTCATTAGGTGGGTGATTTGGGGAGGAGAAGAAATCTATTTGGACAGAATTTTATGATTTATAAAACTCTCCCACACAAACAATCCTATAACACCTCAGTGAAATAGATGCTTTCCCCAGTCGTAGCTGTGTCTACCACGGCAGCCACTAGCCACACATGGATACTGAGTACTTGAAATGAAGCTGATGAAACTAAGAAACTGAATTCTTCATTTTATTTAATTTTAAAAACTTTAACTTTAATTTAAAAATTAAATTTAAAAACTGATACTTGATTTAGTTAATAAAAAATATGTTTGGAACAACTTGGGTATGCAAATCTAATTTTTCAACCATAAATTTTATGAAATACAGATCAACCATTTCAGATGAATATTTAGCCTCAAATTGATATGTACTGTGGGTATAAAATGTATAATGGATTTCAAAGATTTAGTACAGAAAAAAATATACAATATTTCATGAATAATTTTTATATTGATAACATGTTGAAATGATAATATTGGATATATTGAGTTAAATATATTATTAAAATAAAGTTCACCTGTTTCTTTTTACTTTTTGTAATGTGGTTTCTAGAAAATCTAAAATTACATTTTTGCTCATATTATATTTCTATTGGGCATCCTTGCTCTGAGGATCAAGTGTCTTGCCCTAGGCCACTGGATGAGTAAGTGCTTCAAGCACTGTTACAGTCCAGATCATGTGACTCCAAATTCATGGCTCTTTCTGCTAAACTACAAGTCACATCTCCCTAGGCCTCACTGTTATCTGTAAAAACAGCAAGTGAACTATAGGATGATAATAATATAATGATAATGATAGCTAACATTTAATGAGTGCCTAACATGTCCTGGGCACTAGGTGAACATTTTACAAGGTTTACTGCATTTGATTTTAAACAGCTTAGTAAGGTAAGTATGTGATTATTATACCCACTTTTTAGATGAGGAAACTAAGGTTCAGAGATATCAGTTAACCTGCCTATCAGCTCAAGGTGGTGCAGATGGAGGGGCCCAGAGCCTAGGAGGTCCATACAAATGACTGAACACTTACAGCCTTTCCCTGGACGATGGCCCTTGCAAAAGCAGCTGGGCTGTGTCTGGGCAACGTAGCTGTATCTCCCAGAATCCTGTTAGCTTAATTTCCTTTGGGAATGATGTCTGCTGATCTTGCTGCTGATTCCAATACCATACAGTAGAAATCTCCAAGTGCCACAATCTTTGAAAATATAGATAAGGCTCAAGAAGGTGACTTTGTATCTGAAAAATTTTCATCCAGAAAATTGAAATATGGGCTTCATTACCATGGGTGCTTATTTAAAGATCTACTTGCAATTTGAAACTAAATTTAATAACAGCCTTCAAATATAGGGACAAATCATACCTTCCCAGTGAAATTATTTTCCTTTTCTGTATGCTCATTAAAAACAATTTAGGAAAAAAAAGTAAGAGAAAAAATTTATCTCTAGTTCTACTACTCGAACTTTCTATTTTGTTTGTTTTTTTGTTCTTCCATATGCATAGAATTTTTAAAATTTATAATCCCACTAAGTATACTTTTTCCCTTGTTCTTTCACTTAACATTATGTCATAAGCACTTTCTATGCTCTTATGTAGGCTTTACAAACATATTTATAAATACTTGTATAATATTCCAATTAAGTGGACATAACATTCAAGCTATTTCCTTAGTTTAGACAATTCGGTTGTTTCCAATTTTTTGCGATTATAGAAAAAGTTGTTCTCTTGCTCCCTGGAATAGTACAGTCTTTCTGGAGGGGTAGTCCACCAACATGTATCAAAAACCTTAAACTGTGCACATTCTTTGACACAACAGTTTCCTTTCTAGGAATTTGCTTTGGAAAAAAAACAGAGTTATCCAAAAATACTTCTTTGTAAAGTTGCTCTGCACTATTTATGTGAGCAAAATATTTAGAAACGGTCAATGTTGGACATAGGAGATTAGTTAAGTAATGTATGGTGTATCCATGTGATGAAGTACTTCATGAAGCCACTAAAAATACTGTCCTAAAAATAAGTGAGAAAAAAATTAAAAAAAAAAATAAGTGAGGATGGACAGGGACATGTAAAAGTATGAGATTAGATCATTCCCTAACACCATACACAAAAATAAGCTCAAAATGGATTAAAGACCTAAATGTAAGGCCAGACACTATCAAACTCTTAGAGGAAAACATACGCAGAACACTCTATGACATAAATCACAGCAAGATCCTTTTGGACCCACCTCCTAGAGAAATGGAAATAAAAACAAAGATAAACAAATGGGACCTAATGAAACTTCAAAGCTTTTGCACAGCAAAGGAAACCATAAAGAAGACCAAAAGACAACCCTCAGAATGGGAGAAAATATTTGCAAATGAAGCAACTGACAAAGGATTAATCTCCAAAATTTATAAGCAGCTCAATAGCAAAAAAACAAACAACCCAATCCAAAAATGGGCAGAAGACTTAAATAGGCATTTCTCCAAAGAAGATATACAGACTGCCAACAAACACATGAAAGAATGCTCAACATTAATCATTAGAGAAATGCAAATCAAAACTACAATGAGATATCATCTCACACCAGTCAGAATGGCCATCATCAAGAAATCTAGAAGGGCTTCCCTGGTGGCGCAGTGGCTGAGAGTCCACCTGCCGATGCAGGGGACATGGGTTCGTGCCCCAGTCCCGGAGGATCCCACATGCCATGGAGCGGCTGGGCCCGTGAGCCATGGCCACTGAGCCTGCCTGTCCAGAGCCTGTGCTCTGCAACGGGAGAGGCCACAACAGTGAGAGGCCCGCGTACCGCAAAAAAAAAAGAAAAAAGAAAAAAAAAAGAAATCTAGAAACAATAAATGCTGGAGAGGGTGTGGAGAAAAGGGAACACTCTTGCACTGCTGGTGGGAATGTGAATTGGTACAGCCACTATGGAGAACAGTATGGAGGTTCCTTAAAAAACTAAAAATAGAACTACCATATGATCCAGCAATCCCACTACTAGGCATATACCCTGAGAAAACCATAATTCTAAAAGAGACATGTACCAAAATGTTCATTGCAGCTCTATTCACAATAGCCCGGAGCTGGAAACAACCTAAGTGTCCATCATCGGATGAATGGATAAAGAAGATGTGGCACATATATACAATGGAATATTATTCAGCCATAAAAAGAAACGAAACTGAGCTATTTGTAATGAGGTGGATAGACCTAGAGTCTGTCATACAGAGTGAAGTAAGTCAGAAAGAGAAAGACAAATACCGTATGCTAACACATATATATGGAATTTAAAAAGGAATGTCATGAAGAACCTAGGGGTAAAACGGGAATGGAGACACAGACCTACTTGAGAATGGACTTGAGGATGTGGGGAGGGGGAAGGGTAAGCCATGACAAAACGAGAGAGAGGCATGGACGTATATATACTACCAAACGTAGGGTAGATGGATAGTGGGTAGCAGCCGCAGAGCACAGGGAGATCAGCTCGGTGCTTTGTGACCGCCTGGAGGGGTGGGATGGGGAGGGTGGGAGGGAGGGAGATGCATGAGGGAAGGGATGTGGGAACAGATGTATAGGTATGACTGATTCACTTTGTTATAAAGCAGAAACTAATAAAAAAAATCATGACAAAAAAAATAAGTGAGGATTATTAAATACTGCTACTACTACTAATAATAGCTTTCCTTTACTGACTACCAAGCACTGTGCTTATACATATTTAGGATCTAATTTAATCTCAACAACCATGTGTTTAGTACTATTATTATCATCTTCTTTGTAAAGATGCAGAAACAAGCTTAGAGTGTTCGGTGACCTCTCAGAGCCACACAGCTGGTAGCCAAGTAACCAACAGAACCAAGACACAGAACTGTTGGTCTGTCTCCAGGGCTTACTACCCCCTTAACCGCCATGCTGTATAAACACCTAGGATGTTCACCCTTGATCATTAGATGGAAAAGGCAGTTACAAAATAGCATGGATAGCAATGACCTGATATGCTAAGATACTTATAATAAATACATGAATATATATATAGAAAAAGAAAATACCTGAGACTATTCACCAAAAAGTTAAATGGGTAACTCTGGATGGTAGAATATTTTTCTTTATACTTTTTTTGAATTTTCCAAAACACCTGTTACTTTTCCGGTATTTTTTATTATAGTAAAATGTACACAACATGAAATTTACCATTTTAACCATTTTAAGTGTACAAATCAGCGGCATTAAGTACACTTACAACGCTGTTCAATTATCACAACTACCCAATTCCAGAACTCTTTTATCATCCCAAACAGAAGCTCCCAGTTACCCACTTCCTGCAGCCCCTGGTAGCCTCTATTCTACTTTCTGTCTCTGTGAATTTGACTACTCTGGGTACCTCATATAAGTGCAATCATACAGTAGTTGCCTTTTTTATGACTGCCCTTTTTAATTTAGCATAATTTCTTCAAGGTTTATCCATGTTGTACCATTTGTCAGAATTTCGTTTCTTTTTACAGCTGAATAATATACATAGTGTATATATACCCCATTTTGTTTATCCATTCTTCTGTTGCTGGACATTTGGGTTGCTGTAAATAATGTTGCCTATTGTAAATAATGTTGCTATAAACACTGGTGTACAAGTATCTTTCTGAGTCCTTGCTTTCAATTCTTTTGGGTATATACCTAGGAATGGAATTGCTGGGTCATATGGTAATTCTATGTTTAAGGAATACCACTTTTTGAGGAACTGCCAAACTGTTTATATTCCCATCAGCATTTTGCAACAATTTCAATTTCTCTACATTCTCACCATTTTTTTTTTTTTTACTTAAAAAAAAATAGCCATCCTAATGGGTATGAAATGGTATCCACTGTGGTTTTGATTTGCATTTCCTTAATGGCTAGGGATGTTGAACATCTTTTCACGTGCTTATTAGTCATTTGTATATCTTCTTTGGAGAAATGTCTATTTAAGTCCTTTGCCAATTTCTAATTGGGTTGTTTGTTTTCATCTCTTACTTTTTAAATTAGAAAAGTAAACCACAGTCACTTTTATGAGGGACTTTAAAAATGCATATCTAATTGTGTCCTTTCCCTGCTTCTATACCTTGCGCTGCTTTGGGTTGAAGTTCATGCTACCAAAGCATGGGCCACCTGGGCTCCCTCTGCAGCCTCCTGCTCCACACTGGATGCTGCAGCAGTTCCAAACTTCCTGCAGACACCAGGTCTCTTTGCCCATGCTCTACCTTTTGCTGAGGTTGCCTCCCATCCTTTTTTTTCCTTCTCATTGCCCTTCGTCATCCAGCTACATTCTAATCACCCTTTAAGACTCAGCTCAGGGTCATTTCTTCAAATAATCCTTCCGAACTCTCCAGGTTGAGTGATGGTCTTACTCCTGCATTTCCCACATACTGTGGATGCCTCTGCCATTTACCTCTTAATGATGGAGTTACCTTACCTGTGTCTTTCTCTCATACAGAACACACTCACTCATTGAGAATAAGGGTAGGCCTTTGTCATCTGCATACACCAATGCCTAGCACACAGAAGGAGCTCATTACTTAACAGAACTGAACTCTTGCTTTATAGTAACTAATTGCTTGTCGACAAGGCTTTCTATTTTGTCCATCAGCAATGCATAGAGGTACCTGTTTCATTGCACTCTTGCCTGCAATTATGACGTTTGTTGCTTCAATTTGCATTTTTTTAATTACTAGTGAGGTTGAATCATTTCCCCATATGTTCTTTAATTAGTTATTTCTCCTATTTTGTGAATTGTCTGTTCATTTCTTTTGTTCAGTTATCTATAGGAAATGTAGTGTTTTCCTCATTGATTTTGTAAGAATTCTTTAAAGCAAGGCTATTAACCCTTTGTCTATTATATTTGCTGAAAGAAATTATTCCCATTTGTCCTTTGTCATTTAATTTTGTTTTTAATGTAAACAATGTGAACAATTTTACACTATCAAATCTATGTATAAAGTTTACCAATTTGCCATTTTATATTGATGAACTTGAGTGTTCTTAATGCTTTCCTTAGTATTAACTTCAATAATATTTGATAAGAATAATTACTATATTTAAAGGTACACCAATTGCTTTATGGGTATTGGATGGAACTTCTAAGCATAATTATATTCATAGAAATCATTAAGTGAAAAAACAAAGAAAATCTAAGTGAAGTCACTGAATTTATATTGTAAACTAAGCTTTCTTTAGGACCTCCTTAGCTATTACAGCTAGGGAGAGAGAAAAGCCCTAAATTTCAAGTGACATCTAAACTGTGAAACAATAGTCAGGCCTGGAGAAGAAGGTTTAGGAAAGAGTTGGCAAATCATCAGTCCTCAGAAGCCATTGTCCATGGGTGGGCTTTCCTTTGGCCCAAGTCTTGGTCAGCACTGGCTTTTAAATTTGGATTGGTAGTCAATGTTTAAAAGTCAGGAAACATCAATCACGTTAATATCTGCATATCCGGCTGCTCTGGGGGAAAAAAAAAAGAAGGTCTGGCAAGAATGGGCCTGGTTTTTTGGTGGCAGTAATTGGCCAGAGTTGAATATCTGCTACCCGCTCAGTGCTCTCAGTGTGCTCTTACTTCCCCATAGTCCCCACCACTCCCTAGTGTCCCATCACTGAGGACGAGGGTCAGTGGCCATTTATCATCTTACTCTTGGCCCACTTCATTGATTACTTGGTCTGCCAGGCTGCTGTAGGCATTTGAGTTTTAGTTTATGACATCAAATCAGACTCCTGGAATCTGTGTGGTAATCTCAACCATGGAGCTACGAGGATTAATTTTAAATCCAGTGCTTCTGAACTGGGAAGAGTCAATCCGAGTATTTGATCTGCCCATTTCTATAAGTGGAATTTGCTGCCTACTTCCTACCCCTACCCAACACTTCGCTCTCCTCTTTGTTCCCTTGGTTTGGACCTAATGAATATAATTTATGTTGCCTTCAATTCAGAAATTCTATAACTAAAGTCCAGCTAAAGAAGCAGATGGTTAAATGACACTCATTGTAAGAGTCTGAAGATGCAGTTGGTATCTTGTATCTTACATCCTAATACAGGTAATCATGGTAAATAAATAAGGGCAGACTCTCAATTTCTTTGGAAAATAAGAATGCTTTGAGTTTCAAAAATCAGAAAAAAAAAGATCAGTCAGTTGTTTAGGACTAAATAAAAAGAAAAGGATAATTGTCAAATATTTACAAAAACATTTTAGAAAAAACACTTGGTTATGGAAGAAATAACAGCTTTTCAGGCTATTTTAGGTGTAAGTTTGTGCAGAAGGAAACTGCCTTAAGAGCCAAGCTAAAGGATCATAACTAGGAGAAAAGGATTGAAATCCTGAGCAGCTGCATCCCTACCGAGTGAGGAGATGGGCAAAATTGGCCCCAAGGGGAACTTCGCATCAGAGCTCTGTACCTGTAACGGTCCAACTGGTATCTGGGAGCCTACCTGAGAGATGCTGCAGACTGGAGTAGTCACGGCCCCAGCATTTGGAGCTTTGGCCCCAGCACTTGAGGCTTTGACCACCTGGGCCAAATCCTGGCTCTATTATATGAGGTGTGATCTTACTGTACAATGAGGTAAATAGCCTCTCTAAGGCATCTGTAAGATAGGGACAGTGATAGGACACTCTTATAGTGTTGTGGTGAGGATTCATAGAGGGAACCCATGTAAAAGCACTTAGTAGCCTCTCTGGTGTTCATCAAAGGCCCATTAACTATTCATTCTCATTATTACTGTCATCACAATCATTACTATCATTAATAAGACTGTCCAGGGCACTTAAGTTGCTGTTGACAGTTTTCAGTGATGAAGGATACAAGAAATGCAGCAGGGACACATTCTCAGGGTCATAGTCACTGTACAGTGACCTGAATGGCAGTGGGCCAGGGAGGGACATAAGAAAGGCGGCCACTGTGATTTCATGGGTTCACTCTCCTTTAAATAAAAGTTATTATCAAGAAGTCTTAGGTTTTCCTAGTAATTTTAGTGGGGCCTATGAGAACTATCCATGTTTCATTTAAACCTGGAAGTGACATCCAGCTTAGGGTTTTCTGATCAATATTCTACCTGAACAGGTTTATACTGATGATATTTCCTAGGTTTCTGGAAGCTTGTTACTAGGCCTCAACAGACCAGAGCTAGCCTGCATTCGTAGTGTATATACTTACATGGTTTAGCCTGTTACACATTATATATATCTCTCTTCCAGAGAACTTGTATTAAACTACGTTTCCATATTTTGATTTCTTCCTTCTTTTAATACTATCTGGTTAAATCAGAAATATCTTTACAAATGTTTCAGTTTTATTATCTGACTCCAGTCTACAATATTTCATACAACATGTGGTCTATTCCATGGATAAGAACATTTATCCTACAAATGTATAATAAAATCAAATATACTTTGTTCTCTAAGTACTGTGCAAGTCTTAGACAGCTAGATATTCACTGACTGATTGATGACTGAAAAAAAGCAAACACAACTTTTTTAATGGAAAAAAAGAAAAGAATAAGGGCACTAAGCATAACCTTGAAATTGAGACATATCCTCTAAATTCTGCTTATAAGTAGCCTAGAGCAGGTCATCAAATAGCCTATTTGGAAACACTAAGACATATTGAAAGTGCTTGGTTTTCAGGAACCAAATGGTCTTGAGAAATGTAGGTATTTCCTATCCAGCCAAGGATGCTGACACTCTCTTAGGGAACTACTTTTGAAATAATTCCAATCAGACCGTCAGGGCTCAGGCCTCAGAGCTCCCTGGTCTCAGAACCTGGGGCATTTGGCAAGAGGGATGTTTCAGCAGGTTGGCAGACTGGGAACAGGTAGTAGAGACAGGTCAGCATCTTTTACTTTAACCCTTTAACTAACAGATGCGTGCTAGACAAAACTGACCAAGGGCCCCCGAATGAAAGCATTCTCCTTCATCTGAAACACCCACTGATAGGTTACAAAGCAGATTTTAGATCTACTACATATAGCATTATATTGAGTGGGGGTGGGGGAAGACTCTAAAGGGGTATATGTACCCTCTTTGTCCTCAAGGAACATATAATGGAAAGAAAAGTAAGAGCAAAACAAAAGGCACAGGTAGGCCATGGGTGCCAAAGAGCTGTAAAATAATGGATGCTGGGATTTTAGGTTGTGAGTTAAGATGGACATTTGCATATGTGCTGTCTCCTGTGCCCTCTCCTCCAAGCTGACTCAGGGAGTCTAGGCTTGCATGTGTGTGCTCTTCTGAAGCCCTGGCAAAGGGGTCCTCTGGGCTAAGAGTCCATAGTGCCTTTAAAGACGTGAAAGGCTGTCTCTTTCCTCCTCCCACGTCTGGCTAATGATGTCTGCACTGCATTCCTCCTTTGAGTCCTTGTGTTTCAAAAATTCTCTGGTTGGTGGAAAACACTGATGCCAACAAAATCTGATCTGAAAAGTTCTTCCTTCTTTCTGGCTTCTAGAAATACTATATGATCATTCTTAATCAAGGGCCTATCTCTTCTTCATTTTCAACCATGTTTATCTGTTTACGGCATGTGTTATAATGCTTTAGGTCATTCACAGAATCAGAGAATTCGAGACTCGGAAGGACTCCTAGATTTGAAAATTTTTGATTCCACACTGACACACTTTTGCCATCTCAGAGTTAATCCTTGGCTAAATGGATTCTGCCTCTCCCAGGAGTCCTTTTTACTGTTAGTTTTGCCTGTAGAATGAAGCCCAAACTCCTTAGCCTGACTCAACATCACCCTTACATCTCCCTGCCCCCAGGTCCTTCAGTTCACTCTGTGACCCAGCCCCCAATCCACAGAGCTGGTCACTGCTATCCTGGATTGTTCTCCTCCATGCCACCAAGCCTTTGCACAGACCATCCCTTCTGTCCTTCCTCCCCTTCTCCACCTAGAAATCTCCTACTCACCCTTTAAGGCATAGTCAAAGGCTGCCCTTCTGATATGCCTTTTCTAACTTCCTCAAGCAAAGTTAGTCTTATTTTCCTTTCCTACATCCATAACATTGTGTATAACATTTTCCAAAACTTAGTGCCTTATTATGACTTGTGCCCATGTTTCCAGCTAGTCTATGTTCTCCCCAAGGGTGCACATCGTGATTCATTCATTCAGAATTCAACCATTCATTTATTTATTCATTCTCCCCAGCATTTCTCCCAGTCCCTGCACATAGTAGATACCCATAAGTGACTCCTGAATTAAACTGACAGGGATTTTAGGTTTAGAAATGTGAAATAACCCATTAATTGCTATAACAGATCAAACTTGAAAAGTTTGAGAGGGTAGCCTATAATTTTCTGTTCATAAACACTACCATAAACATGCACAGGTGGGAAAGCTACGTTTCTAGTCAATATACATCCAGTATCTGATACACTTTGAAAGATTCTGACAGGTCTACCCAGATCTGAAAGCAAAGAGAGTTCCTGAAAAGTTGGATGGATGTTAGCTTAGCTGCCTTAAGTGGTATAGATAACCCTAAATAGAACTTCAACAGCCTTTCCAGGAATTTGTGTATTGAAGGGGGACCCATCTGATGGTCTTGACAGCCTTACTCTGTAGGTGGTTTTGAAGACTCAGAATTACATCCGAGGCTATTTGGTAGAGATTCAGAGAGCCAAGAGACCAAACATCTCGGGATCTTTGATAACTGGGTCAGAGTGATGGAGTAAGAGGTGTAGCCCCAGACTCCTGCCAGAAGAAGCACTGGCTAATCACTCATCGCCACTGACAAGAAATAGAGATTTCCAGAACTATGACACAATTTTTAACATGTTCAGCTTTCTAATCTTCATTGTCTGGCCATATTCTGAATATTTGCCATCAACCCTTAATGAGGTTCTATATCTTCATTTAGGGGGATATACTTCTGTTAATTTATCACCTTTGGTCCCATGAGAAATGTATTTCAGCAAGCCATGGATAAATTATTGTAAAGCATATTTATTTAGTACAATCTAATTATTGCAACATTCAGTAAAGGCAAATGAATAAATCATAAAGGAAGAGTAATAAGAGTGGAACTGCTGTGCATGAGTTTATGGTGAGCATATATGTGTGTGTTTAGAGATGCATGGACGTGTGTGTGTTTTTGTGTGTGTTCTTCTGACCTGGCTTGGGATTCGAATAGGATGTCTATCTGGGCAGAGACACTTTTGATCTGTACTATCCAATACAGTAGCCCCAAGCCCCATGTGGCTACTGAGCTTTTGAAATGTGTCTAGTCCAAACTGAATGTTTTATAAAGTATAAAACACACAGCAGATTTTGAATACATTTTTAAAAATGTAAAGTATCTCATTATTTGGAAAGCAGTTTTGAAGTTTCTTAAAATGTTAAACATAAAGTTAACGTATACTTAGCAATTCCATTCTTAGGTACCTACCTGAGAGAAATGAAAACATTTCTGTATTTGTCTACACAAAATTTGTATGTGAATGTTCAAAGCAGTTTATTCATATGTAATAGCCAAAGACTTGAAACAACTCAAGTGTCCATTAACTGGTGAGTGGATAAACAAATTGTGGCATATCCTTAAAATGGAATATTATTCAGTAATGAAAAGGAACAAAGTACTGATACACGCTACAACACGAATGGATGTCAAAAACATTATGTTAAATGAAAGAAGCTAAACACAGAAGACACATATTTTACAATTACCTTTAAAGCTATAGAGACAGGAACTAGATTAGTAGTTGCCTGGGGCTGGGGATGGGAACTGAGAATGATTACAAATAGGCTGAATGCTTTTTGGGGGCATGATGGACCTGTTTTAAAATTAGATTGTAGTGGTAGCTGCACACCACAGTCTAACTCTATAAAATTACTAAAAATCATTGAATCTTACACCTAAAATGAGAAAATTTTGTACTAGGTAAAGTATACTCAATATCTTATTAATATATAATAACTTCCAATGTGATTTTTAATGTAATAATTTTTACATCATTTACATGTTGAAATTATAATGATTTGGCTATACTGGGTTAAATAAAATGTATTCAGATTAGTTTCACCTGTTTATTTTTACTTTTTAATGTGGCTACTAGAAAATTTCAAGTTGCCTATGTTGTTTGTATTACATTTCTATTGAACAGCACAACTTTAGAAGGTCCCATGATACCAGCTAAGCATAGCTCCACAGCTACTTACAATTTCAGAGAATGGCTTCCCTTCTTTCTGGTTCACAACAAGCCCCATAAGAGAACAGAATGCTTGCACCCTTCAAAAGACTTTAAAATAAGGGGGCACTGCCCGGATAACAGTTATTTAGGTGACTGACTATACAACAGCAGCCTGGCGACTGGAAGAGGAGTGTTGGGCTGAGCATGGAGGAAGGTATGGCCCTTTGTCAGGTGAGGCACAGAAGCTTAAGGGGAAACAAAGTTCAGTGTCAGTAGAGCATCCACCGTGTCTGAAAATGGATCATGTTCATTTATATCCACATGTCCACACACCCTTTATCTCTCTTGATGCCAGTGTTACCTGATAAAATAATATAAGAATATAAGCTACTAAAACCACTTATGAGGATCTAAACTTAAATGCTACTAATATATTGAGACAAAACTAAACTTTATTAAAAAAAATAATATCACACAGCATGTTAAATGGGTAAAGGTCAGTGGCCTGGGGTGGGCAGGGGGTGGAGCAGGGTTATTGTCACATTCTCTCCTTGTCTGGGCCAGTGGTTCCCAGCTCAGGCTTCCCATTAAAATTACCTGTGGGACTATAAACATATGTGGATGCCTGGGTTTCATCCCCAGATATTTTTATTTAACTAGTCTGGGGCGGGGTCTTGGTAATGCTATTTGAAAGGTTTTCAAAGTGACTCTAGTATAGGCCAGCATGAGCATCACCCATCCCCGGCCTTGCTCAGCAAGGACTTAATAATGGACTTAGGATTAAGAGAAAGAGGAAGAGGAAGAGATGGACAAGGAGGAAGAACAGACTCCCACAGGCCACACAAATTTTGCAATCCTCTGACCAGCCAGGGCAGGAATCCCCCTCTGCTCTCCCTGGCAGCCATCCAACTTCTGCTGGAGCACCTTGAGGAGGATGCTGCCTGCAGCCTATGAGACAGCACCTTCTGTAATGGATGAGCTTTCATTGTGAGCTGTGTCTGACCTAGTCCAAGCTCAAACCTGCTGCTCTCTAATGTCCATTTACGGGTCCTATCCTGCCATCTAGACGGGACTGAGGAAGTCTATCCTCTCCCCACACAATGTTCTTTCCACTATTTGAAAACAGTTATCAGGACCTCTAGGTTCTCTCTTTTCTACACTGTATATCCCCAGTTCTTTGATCAGGCGTGCCCCCTCTCTAGGCCTATAACCTTCTCTCAGCATGTATTTGTCAATTTCCTCTTTAAAAAGTGGAGACTCCAAATGTTCATTCTCCTGATGGTGTCTGCTCAGGGCCAAGTACAGCAGGACAATTTCATTCCTTGATAAGGCCATTACTCTCCTCATAATTGGCTCAATAGCAGAACAACTGGAAAGGGGAGAGGGAAGAAGAAAAAAAAAGGGAAAGCTAGATTCCCGAAATTTTTCATCTGCAAAATTTTAACATTTGCATATGGCATTTCACAAAATACTCACTGGAGTGAATGTGGACCCAATTTACAAGAATGGAGGGCTTGGGGGCAGAGAAAAGATTTCTCTTTGTTCTAACATTTCTTAACTGTTAGCCTTCTATCAAGTGCTCCAGTGACCAGAGGTTGGGATCCTTGGCAAAATGACATTACTCAGCAAAGGGCTTAGCAGATCTGAAAGGGCTAGTCCATCCTGGGTAGGGTACCTTCTATTTAGAGACGTGACTTGGTTCCCAAAGGTAAGATCAAATGAAGATTACATCCCCTGCCTGGACAGGCCATTTAAACTGCATGCTGTGAATTGAAGCTGGTCCTTATATTGCTTTGCTCACAAAAACGTGGCCTAGAACATGGTAGAAAGTATTAGCTGTTTAACAATTAATTACCCATATCTCTCTCCAAAGACAATTCATTTCAAGTTCAGTTTACTTACATGGAACACTCACTCTGTGCTAGATACCTTGGTAGGATGCCTTTACATATTTTTATTATATAAATATTTTCAATTTTTGCAAGGGGGTAACTTGGATTGAAGAATGAAAGGGAGACACTGATTACCATTCAGAAAAGATCACTCGACTCCAGGGGGAGGGAGGGTTGATGTTAGAGTTGGGAGAAGATCCAGGGAAGCACCAGAAAAACTCAGGAATATCTAATCTTCCTGCTTGATCTTGAGACTATCCATAGACTAGGATGACTTTCAAAGCCTAATGCATCCTCATCCACAGTGGTGTTGCTCACATGGATCATGGATCCTTCCCCCCTGAAACTAGCAAAATTCTACAGACAGACATGGCAGAGGCTGAATGACATACCAGGGGGAGGTAGGGCAATTGATGATTTTGTAACATACAAACCAATAGTCTATTTCTGACGTGGGGAGTTGCCTCCCCCATCCCCGGGGATAATATACCCTCCTCTCAGGGGATACTCCTTCTGAACCTTGGGAACAGACCATTCTAACTTGGACTCTCAAAGGCCAGCCTCAAGTGGGTGACAGACATTTTCTCTTACCTGTATTATCTTTTTAACTATCAAAATTGAAACAAAATCAAATCAACAGAGGAGTAGACACTGTCAAATGGGTGTTCACAAACACCCAGTCCTGTGCCTGGCATGGAGGATGCCAGGCACAGCCTCCTCCACCACTTCCCCTCCTTATAAAAGGAAAGACCACTGTTTCCTACCTCTATTGAGACCATGTGGCAAAATGCCCATCTCCTCCAAGATTTCTTGTCACTACCAAGGTCATCTGTGGGGATGCCTCACCCTGGGTTGCTCAGTCTATCCTTCCATTTATTTCTATTTTTTCCTCCATTTCCCTCCTAAGAAATAAATGATAATAATAAAAAGCACTCATATTTACAGAGTCCTGGAATGGAAGAGCTCAGTTTATCCACTGAGATCATCATGAGTGAGGAATCAGAGGCCTTAAGAAGGGTGGTGATATCTAAAGCTCTGCTCTGAGTCAGTGACAAGTTGTTATCTTTGGGTTGTTGCTTTACGTTTTGGTGTGCTTGTGTTGCAATAACTTGGTTTTCCCATAGTTCTTCCAGGGTTTGATCTGAGAGGACCCCTGGGCCTCTTGCTTTATTACAGAGAGACTAGGGAATGGGGCCCTGCTTGCTGAGGGCAAAGTGATTGAAAACTTCTACTCTGGTTTACTTTCCCTTAAGGCTCTCACTATGGTATCTGCAAAGCCTCCTCTGAGTTCTTCTCAGGAAAATAGAGACTAGATGCTATGCCTCTGACGCATGTGGCAAGGAGGCCTTAGAAAGAGACATAACAGCATCACAATCAATGGAACAGAACGCGGCCCATAGCAAATTTCCCAGCAACCTTCCTGGGGGCAGGCAGCACTATGGTGGACCGGATAATGGCAGGCACGGACCATGCTGCGCTCTGAGGAACTGCACCGTCTTCACCTTCTTTCCACCTCTGGCTAAATCAAGTGCTTCTCAAACTGGTCTGCCATGGGAATCACCTGGTGCCTTGAAAAAAACACTGGTATCTGTATCTCACCCCCAAGATTGTGACTAACTGGTCTGAGTGGGCCCTGGGCTTTGACAATTTTTTTAAATTTCCAGGAAATTCTAATGTGCAGATAAATTTGAGGACCACCAGGATGAAGTGATGGAAAGCATTGTTTCTAGAAGAGATCCAGGAATTGCATAGTTTGATAGTTAGATCAGTTCCAAACTCTCACCAGGGGAATGTCAGCAGTCTGCTGGGGATTTTAGGGCAGCTCAGGTAAGGCAACCAGTTTCATTCTCACAGGTATAGAGGACATTTCTATGAGACTGCTCTGCCTAGACAATGGATATGTGATGTGCCCTCCTAGGCACTCTGCTTCCTTCCCTGGGAAGGAGGAGACTTTGTCTGCTCTCAGATCCACCATTCACAGACCTTTCCAGAGAGGAGGACAGCTGACCTCTCACTGGGACCCCAGACTTGCAGGCCATGTACAACTGGGGATAACAGTACAGCCTACTGACCTGAGGCTGTTTTCAGAAGGAAGTAGAAAGTCATCAGCAGCAGCAGCAGCTTCCATTTACTGATCACCTCACTGTGCCAGGCATGGAGCTGGAGAAAATGACTGCACAGCACAACTCCAGCTGACAATGTGAACTGTGGGGCTGTTGTGGCTCTGCATGGCAGGATGACTTAATGTAGTCTCATTTCATCCTTACACAAATCCCTGGGAGAGAGGATTATTATACCTATTTTTGCAGATGACAAAACTGAGGCAAAGAAGATTCAAATTTAAGAATGAGAAAGACCCCAAACAGTGAAACGGAGATTTAAACTTAGGTTTTACTAGCATGTAGCTTCCTAATGGTGAGCATGAAGGGCACTGAAGTGCAGGAAGATAGCTAGATAGCTAGATAGATGGATATAGATAGATATCCCAGGACCCTGTTCGGCAAGCCTAAGAGAAGCTTACAATTAGTGAGGGAAGGGCAGCAAGAGCAAAGAGAGGAGAAAACCAATCAAGTGTTAGAAACCAGGCATCAAGCAAGTGGATTATGGAAAAATAATATTTGTTAGCGCCTGAATAAACAACAACAGAGCCCAGACAAATGAGAGGAACCCTAGGGATCTCCTTCTCAGTCAGATTATTCAGTGGAGAATCCCCAAGGCAGTGGCCCAGCTCTCTTAATTGCCAGCAGCCACCTCTCCCCGGGCTTGGTTTATCACATGGAAAAGCAGAGTGGCAAGACAAAAGCAGCCAGCCTCCCCTCACCCAGTCCCTATTGCACAGCAGCAACTTCACAGCATCTTGCAAAATACAGAGATTGTTTTTCTGAACATAAACTCTGTTTTTCTCATAGAAGGATTTTATTACCTTTTGCATATGAGTTCAATACTTGGTGGGATTAAATTAGAGCAGTTAAAAGAGAAGAAGAAGAAGAGGAGGAACAGGAAGAGGAAGGAGGAGAAAGGGAAAGGGAACAGGAAAAGGAAGAAGAAAAAAGGAAGGAAAGAGAAGAGAAAAGAAAGAGAAAAATCTATGGGCATGTGTGGGGACCACTACTAACACTCAGAATTTTGTGTATCAGCACCGAATTAGCTTTTACTGCCTTGAGAGACTTTTCCAGTGTGGCTAGTTATACAGGGTCTACTGGAGCTGCCCTTTATGGCACGTTGAGCCTAGTGTCCCATGCTTGAGCTACAAGCTTGCAGGGAGGAAAGCGAGGTCAGGAAAACAGGCAAGGCCCAGCCAGAGCCACCCTGCCTGGATCACTTTATGAGCTGTTCAATTTATCCTGGCCTATTGATGATGGCACTCACCACGGCTGAATCTTAATCAGTTATTAGGCTCCTGGGGATTCAAGTGGCCACATCATGCTTGGTCGGGACATCTTGGGTTTACACAGAACTCACTAGAGCATCGAGGAAGCACCACTAGCTTGTCTCATTATATTTAAGAAGCCAGTAATAGTAGCAGAATTGACTTGCTGTCTCCCAATACAAGAAATAAGATGTTCTGGGTGTATCCCCAAAGCACTCACATGTTGTTAAGAAGTTAACCCTTGTAAGAAACCAAGGCAAGAATGCTGAGAAACAAGTTGTCACACATGTTGCTGGCAGGAACGTAAATTGGTTGAAGATTTCTGGTGGGAAATTTGGCAATAACCTTAAAATGTGGCAAAAACCTTAGCCTCAGCAATTCAAAACTGAAAATTTGTTTAATAGAAATGATATGGAGGTGAGTAAAATTTAGTTTCCAGAACATTATGATGTACTGATAATAGTAAGAAAAGAAAGAAACAGCCTAAAAAGGAGAATGGTTAAGTGAAGTAATTCATGCATACAATGTGAAAAGGAGATAAAGCTGGAGGAGAACAACTGACCTGGAAGATGATTACGATATATTTCTATGTAATAAAAAAGTCACAAAACAGAATTGTAGTATGATCTATGAACTATGTAACATAAATATATGCATAGAAAGAAACTGGGGGGATATGCACCAAAATGTTAAATGTGGTCATCTTGAAGTCATACAGTTATGAGTAATTTTTCTGCCTTTTTGGCTTTGGTTTCTCAAATTTTCACAATGAATATGTTATTTTAATCAAAATAAATTATAAAAGTTTTTTTTTTAAAGATGTAAGGAACTCTGGGTGGTGATTTCTGTAAATGAAGAAATCCTAGTGAGGAGGGGCCTTTAAGGAAAGCCAGCTTCTCTGTGACCAAAGGCTACAGAAGCTAGATCACACTATTTGGTTGTCTCACTGCCTTTGGTATTCTCACACATTAAAAACTCACTAGATACTCAAGGCATCCCAGCTGACAAACTGATTACCTATGGCTTAGGTAATTGATTCCCTACGGATACAGTGGGATCATGTGACCAGGGCCCAGAAATACTGGCCTTGCTAAGAGCCAACAGGCAGGCCCTGCTGACATTTTTCATCTCAGTTCATTCTCTCATAAGCTCATGGGGACCAAGCTCACATTCTTCTCCACACGCCCAGAACCTGTCCTGAGCCTGGTACATAGTAGCCACTCAGGTGTCTTCTTGTAATCGACAAAGATTTTATCTGCTCTCTGTTTTGGCAGAATGACATTTCAAAGACTCTGATCCCAAAAGATGTCTTCAGACAGAAATGTCACAATCACACAATATCATCCATTCATTGCTACGCTTGAAAACGTTCTGAAAACTTCGTACGCCTCTACCTCATGGAGAGCTGCCGCACAGACTCCCTGAAACAAGTCACTCGCTGTTCCCTAGGCAAGTGTCGCCAGGTTTCTACTTTCTGAGCGAAGTGGAAAAGATGAAGCAATTATCTGGAGAGTTCAGGTAAAATATCAGCTTTCTTCCGAATCCCCTTCCTAGTCTAAATCTCATTCCATTTCCAAGATAGCATTTTCCTGATTCATTCTGCTACATTTTCTCAATTCCTAGTTTAGTTTCAGAGAGAAAGCTCAGCCTATTAGTGTTAAATACTAGACTCGGGGACGTGTGCACCTTGTGTCATATCTTGGAGGGACATTTTACCATGATAAATGGGCTTTAATAACGGAACGCTGAGAAAGATGACACAGAGATGATTTACCCACGTATATATTATGACATACTAAATTGCAGACAGTTTGGGTGAGACTCTGAGTCTTAAATGAAACATCCAATATCTGCACCAGCACACAGCCAAAGAAACTGCAGAAAACAAAAACATGAAAACATCCATATGTCGCTGGGAGCAGCAGGGCCAAAGCCAAGCTCCCCCCCAGCCCTCTTCCAAAACAGCTCTGCCGTGGGTTTTTGCCTAGCTGCAGAGCACTGAACTGAAAAAGTGGTTAATTAATGAAAAACTTGAAATTCAGCAATGAAATTACCTTTCCCAGTGACTGATAAAGGCAGTATAAATAATTCTGTCTCTCCCACAGTTGATTGAACAGAGTGCCTTTTCTCTTTTGTCAACCGCATAGAGACATTTTTCTTTCCCCCCACGGCTACATTTTATAGCAACGACAAGTGTCAATGCTTAAGTTTAAGCAGGAAAATGAGAAGGGGCAGAGAAAATCGAATTGGGAACCGGTTTCAGTCAGTAGCTCTGAATGAGTGTGTGCTTTCCAGGCGGGTGACTCAAACCCTTCAAATCCAGGTTCCTAGTGGTCTCTGGGCGCAGCAAAGCCTCGGGAACCTGGGCGCCAAGGGGTCCCCCTTCCCTGCCCCGTTCCACCTTCTCACTGATCCCTCAGCCTCTGAAGTGAAGAAAGAAAGAGGAAATGTGAGCTGGGCCCCTGGTCGGCGGAGATGGTAAAAACAGGGGAAAGAACGAACTTGAATTGGGGAGAAAACGCTTCTTTCCTTCTGGATCCTGCTTTCTTGTTTGTAAAATTGGTGTGTGTTGCCAGTGTATTCTCAGTGGGGCTGGGTGGGAAAAGCAGTTGCTTGGCACTGGAGTGGTCATGGGCGATGGCATTTCATCAGCCTGACTCCTGGGTGTAGTCTGCAGGAGTGACTGACAGAACACGCTCCAAAATTATGCTGCGTCTCTCCACTTCTTGCCTTGGGAAAAATTAGTCTTTTTTTTTAAAGACTGTAGCCTGGGCCCTCTGTAGTAGCCTTCTTTTCACCCAGGGAAGGAGATTGGACTGGAAGAAGGAGGCCAGAGACCCAAGGAGGGAGGCTTCCACCTGTACAGCCCCACTGGCAAACCCTTTCCACATTGGCTGTTAACTTGTTTACATGTGGTGTAAACTACGTGAATTTCACCCAATGTACAAGGCTCCTCATCCTACCTCAGTGAATTCTGCATGTTTCCTCTCATTCACCCTTACAGCATGAGCTTGGAAATCCAATAGCTTGGGTTTGTGACTACGGCAGTGATAGTAACAGTGATCAACATCTACTGACCCCTTACCACCGCTATTCTAGGTCCTTACCCAGAAGTCACTTAGTCCCATTTCTAACACTTAACTGCATTACTTGGTAAATCACTTAGCCTTACTGAGCCTGAGTTCCTACTAAAATATGCCTCATAGAAATCAGGGGTAATAGCAGATGGGAAAGCACAGGATGTCACTCATGCTCAATAAATGTGACTTTCTTTCCCTTTTCTTCCCCTAAATGAGGTCCAGAGAGAGTGTCTCCTTTTACAGATGAGGACATGAAGGCAAGAAGAAAACTGATAGAGTTCCTTAACCATTGCTTAAACAATCGGAGGGCACAGAAGCACTCCTGGGGACAGACTGGAATCCTTCCTCTGCCTGGGCCCTGTGTTAATAAGGACTTAAGGGAACACCCTCAGAGGATAAGAAAGGATTCCAGCCCTGAAGGAATCTCCTACCTAATTGGGGAGTAGCCTATCACTGTTGAAACAATTAGCAAATCTCCTTAACAAGAGCCTCTGGGTAAAGAGTATATTCCTCATCCCTAAGGGAGGCTGCTTAGGATTATTTATTCCTCATTAGACTCTCTAGGGCATGCTAAGAGCTGCACAATTAAACTCCTTATATCAAGGATGCAACTATTAAAACCTAGGATTCTAATAAATTTCTAAAAAGAAAGAGAAGATAAACACAACTAAGATTGATTCTCAAGATATTACAGGGACACTAGACCTGGAAGATGATTTAAGGAAAAGAGTTGCTATATGCATACGTAGTTGTCTCAGTATCATACTGGCTTATTTTCAAGACCTCTTCCCTAAGGGAGCTTGGCAAGTTTGCCTAGGTAGGAATGATGGTGCTCAAGAATGTGAAAATTCTGGGAGTGCTGTGTGTGAAGAGGGAAGCGTTTGAACAGAAGAAAGTGTGTCTGTGAGAGTGCTCTGGGTTGGAAGGGCCCATAGAGTCCTACCATCCAGTCCAGACCACAGGGTCTCACACAGAGATGCAAACAGTCTCAGGGGGAGCGGGATTTAAGGCTGAGCCCGTGGAGAAATTTCTTCCTCAGAACTTGGGTGACTTCAGCTCCAGAGGAGGGATCCCTGGAGCTTATCTCTCTTAGAGTTTTCACTCTCCCCACAGTAAAGCTGGCTGCTCTAGCAAGAGTGATTTTGATGAGAACGGAGTTCCCCGGCATAGGGCACCCTTGTGTAGAAAGCAGATGGAGAACGCTGTAGCCAATGAGGGCTCATCCACAAAGAAAACCTTTTATTTACCGGTTTCTGAGAGGAATGTAATACTGTTCTCTCATCAGCCTTTTAAATGAAAAGCAGGAAGCATAAAATCTTTTCAAATAATTATAACAAAATAATACAACCTTCTGTCTATATTATGGATAATTATGGAGCAGAGAGGCAGGGAGAGGGGAAGGGGGACAAAAGAGGGGAAAGAGAAAGTTGGAGGAGAGAAAAATGGAAACAGAGGACCATAGAAGGAGCCTACAGGCCCAGAGGGAGTGGGGGAGGCATGGCATCACAGGTTTCCTTTCCCCCGTCAGGGTGAAGGATGAAAACGAATACTCTACAGAGGGACCAAGGAGATCTATGCTGAGCCACACAGAGCCACATACTCAGAGGCATCCAGAGACCCACAGGAGCTCAGCCATGCAAAGGGGTGGTTTACAAACAAGAACCCCTGCAAACACAAAGAAAACCCAGCTGAAGAATGTGTCAGAATGAGTGACAAAAGGTTAAGAACCGATGTGAGGGAAATCATCTTATCCTCACTTTCACTGCAGACAACTCTGAACTTTTCATCCTGCAAAATGGGTAGAATCACATCCCATTTTAAAGAAAAACAGGTCTGTGTTCAGAGTATCATTTCCAAATTGTGATACTTTGTTTAGAATATCTCGGCTGACATCACAGAGCTGTCTGGGGTTTGTTCAACCCTAAGTATAGATGGCAATTTCTTTTCTTGGAAATTCTCCTGTGAGGCAGATCTGATGAGAGGTCTTAAGCCCCTGATGGAGAACTCAAGATTTTAGACCGTCCAGAGAGATGGTTGGCCACCATTCAAATGAAAAATTTCAGACTTTACGATTGAACCCAAACTCCTCAGCACCATACACAAGACCCTGGGGTAGCTGGGCACCCCCTCAGGGGGAGTCCTTACCCCCTCTCTCCAGCACACATCTCACACTGCCGCCATAATGATGGTTCCTTCGTGCCACTGAGCCTTTGCACAGGCCTGGCACGCCCCTTCCCACTTTGTCTGCCAGACAAACCCATACCCTCCTTGGCACCTAGCCTGGGTGCCTATTATATTCTCATGACACCTTCTATTTCTTCTCCATAGCACCTACCACCAATTTAATGAAATAATAGTTAACTATGAACCTCTTGCAATTGTTGAGTTCTTCAAAGCAAAGCCCACGCCTGTCTTTATCTTCAGTTCCTACCCCAGTGCCTCTCAACACTTGGTAGTTGAATGTATGAATGAAGGTTTCTCTCAGCTGTTTCCTCTGAGAAATGCCTCTGATCCACCTTGCTTCTCCAGACTGTGGGAGGGGCCTCTCCCCCTGCCGTCCCACAGTGTCCAGTGCATTCCTTCCCCAGTCCCAGACGCACAGCAATGTAGTTGTCTGTGTGTCTCTAGGGACAAGCGTTCTGCAGTGTTTCTTTAGAGAATCAGGCCTCCAAGACAACACTGCCCCCCTCAGGCTGTGGCTACTGAGCTCTTTTTTTTTTTTTTTAAAGTATTTTATTATTTATTTATTTATTGAAGTATAGTTGATTTACAATATTACGTTAGTTTCAGGTGTACTGCATAGTGATTTAGTATTTTTACAGATTATATTCCACTAAAAGTTATTACAAGATAATGGCTGTATCTTTGTTGCGTATCTATTTTATACATAGTAGTTTGTACCTCTGGATCTCATACCCCTAATTTGCCTCTCCCCCTTCCCTCTCCCCTTTGGTAACCACTAGTTTGTTCTCTAAATCTGTGAGTCTCTTCCATCATCCTGTCCAAAGAGGTTTTTATTAAGGGGACCAGTCTCTGGGTAAGCTTCAGGGAAGATGGGGTCATTCCCTGGCTTCCTCTTGTTTTGATGAAAAGCTCCTACAGCTCCCGCCTTGCCTTCCTCCCCTTACATGCACAACAAGACTGAGGGCTCCCTGCACACAGGGCCAAGTCTGACTTCCAGAGCCCCCTTCACGGCACCTGCCTCTTAAACAACACCGGATGGCTGATTGCCTGTTGCTTGATGCAACTGCATGATATGGTTAAGGCAAGTATTTGTTTAGTCACTCATTCAACAATTATTTACAGTATGCCTATTCTGTGCCAGCCACTGATCTAGACGAGGAGGTCAGCAATCTATGGCCTGAAGGCAAATTGAGCCCAACATGTCTTGTACGGCCCATACAAAAGGTAAGAATGTTTTTTATCTTTTGAAATGGCTGGGTGGGGGGGGGAGTGGGGAGAATATTTTATGACATATAAAAATTATATAAAATTCAAATTTCAGTGTCCATAAATAAAGTTTTACTGGGACACAGTCATGCCCATTCATATACGCAGTGTCTATGGCTGCTTTCACGCTACAGTGACAGAGCTGAATGGTGGCAACAGAGAATGTACAGCTCCCAAAGCCTAAACTATTTACTATGTGGCCCTTTACAGAAACAGCCAACTCCTAATCTAGACACAGTGATAGAGCAACAAGACTGACAAAGCCTCAGCTCTCATGGCTGGACTCAGAGGAAGGAGACGGGTCACTGACAAATAAACAGTGAGAATGCTGTGGAGAAAACTAAGAAGGTAAGGAGGGTAACTTTGATGGGCATGGGTAGGTAGCAAGAAGAGACCCCCTGGTGAGCTGGCATGTGAGCAGAGACCTGAGGGACGTACAGGAGGGGACCTGGATGAGTGGGAGAGAGGATTTCAGGCAGTGAGAACCCCAGGTATTAAGGCTTCAAGTGAGGAGAGTCCTTGACCAGAACCTTCCATCTGAAAACTTTCCTTGCAGTCATCACTGATACTGGAGCAGAGGCAGCAAGCTTCTCTGTTTCTAACCCTGTATGGAGAGGGAGTGTGGTGCAGTGGTCAGAATGTGGCTGCACATCAGGAGAGCTGTGTCTGGATTCCAGCTGTGCTCAGAGATTTGTTCTTGTCATTCCATCTCCCTGAGCCTTGCCCTGCCTCCTTACCTGTAAAGCAGGGCCATGACACCTCCGACCCCAGGATGTTGAATAAGAAGAATTTGAAGGTTCTTTCTAAACTGAAACACACATGAGGGGGTTAAGTAGCATTACGATGGGTTTCTACCTGCCTGCCTTTTTGGTGTCCCCTGCTTTTGACTGTAAGCCCCCATCGGTTGGCTACCATTTATCTTGAATTTTCTGGGACAGCTTTGACTTCATGTGTTTGGTCCCACTGGCTCTATAAACCATTAAAATGTCCCAGAAAGTCACATATTTTAGCCTCTGAACTACCTCTCCTGACTACTTCTCACATGAAGTGCCTGCCCCTTTGCAGACCCTCGTTAATGAAGATTTGGTGCGAAAAGCCTGACCTCTGGGCGGGAACAGGGAAAAAAGTTCCCTAGAATTGCTCTGCGGTCAGTGCTTCCACCATTTTGCTGGCGAGGAGTGGGGCGGCACTGCATTCCTCTCTCGGGTACTGCTCAGGTACTCAGGAGGTTTTTATGGGCCTGTGTTTTCTGCTCTGGAAAATGGGATGACTCACCCCCTTTCCTAAAAGGATGCCTTAGGGACAAAAGTGAGCTGCTGCAGTGCCCTTTGATGCCTGGGAGATACCAGTGAGAAAAGGATCATGCGTAAACAATGTATTAAATTATTAATACCTGTTCTTTGGCAACTTCAGAGAATTCAGGCGGGCACAACCAGTGGCATTCCAGCTGGAAACGCAATTCCATTTCCTACTGCTATTCTCCTCTCAGAGCCTCTTAAAATCAAACTCCAATTCTCATCCTGTGAACTTTGTCTGCTCATGAACTTTGATTCACTAAGTAGCCACTCTAGGTGAAAATTTTTATAGGACTGAATTAAGCCAAACTGATTGTGGTTGGTTATAAGAGTGAATGGGGGGGGGAATCCACGACAGGATACCAGTAACGTAAAAATAACTTAAGAAAACTGCCAAAACGAGAGCTTTTTGCTTCTCGCAAGATTCCATCAACACCGTCTTCTACAGACTCTCATTTTATGGCAAGTGGTGAGTGTTTAACCAGGTTTTGATCAGTGTTCATTCTTTGTTATCTAAGTGATGGCTGAGGTGTGAAAGCAGATGATAGTCCCCGGCCTCCACTGCACCACTCCCATCTGACCGGGTCTCCTAAATAATCCTGGAACTTTGTGACATTTTAATTTGCTGGAATGAAACAGAATATAAGCAGGAAGGCTCAGGTCTGTGCATTTATCTTGCTTGGGGGAAATTAGTGCTGGCGCTAGAGTACACCCACTGCATACACGAATGAAAATATACAATTCAATTTGTGTTGGAAGCTTTAGGAGAGCAGGGCAACCATTTGTTAAGTGTGGGGGTAATTCAGCTCCTGTTTTGTAGAGAAGCAGCGCTGAATCCCCCAGTTGGCAATTTTGCCAGCAGATAAGTGAGTTCCCAGCCTTCTGGAAAGTTTCTGGGCAGAAGATTGCTCTTCTGCAGTGCTGTGGCCCTGGAGCGGTGTTTCTGTCGGCCAAGTCTGCCTAGCGCCAGGCTCACCAAACACACGGCCAGAATGGAGTGCAGGGGCTTCATGTCAGGGACACGTTGATATGCTCCTGAAAGGCATATCCTGAGAGGTATAGAGTGCCGCAGGGGAAATGTTTTTATTTGAGAACACACTGTTCCCTTATCAACCTCCCCACTCAAGACTGCCTGCAGGTTCCTGCTGGTCTCACTGCTGAAGAAACAATGAGGAGGAGCTCCAGGGAAGAGCCTGCAGTGACCCCTTTGCTGTGAAATGGCAGATGCACAGGGGTGTGGCTGACTGATTCGCCAAAGTACATTTTGGAGAAATTAATGAATTTCATTTCATTTGAAATGAATGAAACAGAGAAATATGTTGTATTGATAAAAAGCAGGGGTTGCCTATATATTCCAAATGGCCCAGTTTACAAGTGTGCTTTGCCCCAAACTCACCTGATCTTTAAGCTCTCAGAGACCAGGAGCAAAACTCCAAGTCCCCCTTTCCTGCCTGTCTAGGGCCATGGCTGCAGGTCCCAGCCTGGGTAGTGCTCTTTATCTTCCTGCATCGGTTTCCTTCTTAGCACCCTGCACGCTCCCCTGGGACCGCAGGCTAGCTTGGCAGTCCCACGCCCCCAGCGGCCAATGCCAACATGGTGAGGGAGCGGCTCGCACCCTCAGCAGGTGCTCTGTCAGGTTTGCTCAGGAAATGGACACGGCCCTTACTCCCTCCTGGTTCCGATCTCTTTTCTGTCCACTCAGTGCCCTCAGGAAATCTACCTGCTGATTGCAGATGCCCCTGGCAGTCCCTTCTCGGGTCCTTAGCAGAATTTCCTAGCTACCTGTCAGCCCTCTCATGCTCCTCGGGAGCCCCAGACTTCATGCCCTTGCGTGAAGTGGCACTGAAGTTCATAAGATACCCTCTGGTGTGTCTGGGTTCAAATATTGGGCCTGCTCTTTATTCTTTTTGAGTCATTTTACCCCTCTGAGCCTCAGTTTCCTCACTTGAAAATAAAGATATACACTTCAGATGAGCTTAAGACAGATAACTTTTTGTAACAGTCTGCATACGACCTGTGCTGGCACCCAGCAGTCACTGAATAAATTGCACTTCCTTTCCTGAGGTGCGAAAAAATGCAAGAAGGGATTTGGTGAGCAGTCCAGTGCTCACAGTGTGTCTAATTGCCTTATATAACACAGATAATAATATATGGGTGCAGGGGGCGGGTTGGTAAGTCCACACGGAGGGGATTTGGGGCTGAGACAGTGAAGGATTAGTAAAGGCAGAGAGAGGAGATGAGGGTCCTATCTGAGGGGATGCTGCTGCAGCTCCATGCCCATCACGGGACCATCATTTTAGCATGTGTAATCCATCCCCAGCTTTGAAAATACAGGAACATGTCTCACAACTTCCTTGTTTCCCAGAAGGCTTAAAACACTGACCCAGGACTTCCCTGGTGGTTCAGTAGCTAGACTCCACGCTCCCAGCACAGTGGACCTGGGTTCCATCCCTGGTCAGGGAACTAGATCCCACATACCTCAACTAAGAGTTCACATGCCGCAACTAAACATCCCTCATGCCACAACTAAGGATCCCACGTGCTGCAACAAAGATCCCACGTGTCACAACTAAGACCGGGCACAGCCAAATAAATAAATAAACATAAAACAACAACAACAAAAAAGCCCCACTGATCTGAGAGCGATGCATGTGCTTGGTGCATCTCTGCCCCAGTTCTCATGTGAGTTGGCAGGTGATGAGTCTTTTCCAGCAACCTAAACGGACAGCCTAATCCAATTCTCAAGACACCTAAGGTCTTTCTTCTTGCAGGATAGGGTATTCAATCCTTGAAGCTATGCTGCTTCCTGGATCAGGGGAAAGCAGAGAGAGGCACTGGGCACCAGGGAGGTGGGCAGGCCCAGGGCAGCAGCCCCTGGCTGCACTGGGCTCTCTCCCTTGGTCAAAGAAGAGCCAGAGAGGATCTTGATCTGCAATAGCTCCGGGAGGGGTCACAGGGTATAGTGCCCTGTATTAATATGGTCTCTGTTCAGACACCTGAGTCCAGGCTATTAACAGAATCATAAAATGCTGAAGCTGAAAGGGCCTTTGAGACAGCTTATTCCAGTGCTTTTCTAACCATGCTCTGCAGAGTCCTGAGCTTGAGAGGCGATCTCAGGGTCTGCTAGGAGTGTGCAGCGGGGAGAAAGAACGCACATGTTCCTCTCCACCTTTGACCAGAACCACTCCACTCCATCTCTTTCTTAATGCTGGAGGGTGTAGCCAATGAAGGGTTCACCTGGTATAAAAGGGTTCCACTGCAGCAAAACAAAAACTGCCACGAAAGCCCCAGAGTTGTTTATCCCATGTCCACATTTTAGAGTCAAAGGAGCCTGACTTCTCCAAGGTCTCCCAGCTGGTTAGTACAAATCCCGGCTGGTTAGTCAAGCTCTTCCCCCCGAGGCTGCCCTTCAAGCAATCTGATTGCTATCTCCATGCTGTCCCAGCTGGTGGTGCCAGGAGCTGTAGTCATGGACAGTGGAATGTGGGAAGTGGAAGGGGGTCTAAGCAACGTCGACAGGGGAGTGCACAGTCTGGAAGAAGCAGCAGCTATCTACTGTGAGATATTTAAAGGAGTTCCTGGTTTGCCAGGCCCTTTCTACAGCATCTGTAGGGTAGCCCTGCTGAATGGGTCTGGGACTCCATAGGACATGGAGCAGCACCAAAGACCTCAGAGCCTGGGGTTCTAGCCCTGCCTCTGCAGCCAATTTGTTGTGTGACCTTGGGCAAGTAATTATGTCTTTAAGCCTCCTTATCTACAGATGGATCATTTCTAAGAGCATTCCAGCTTTAGCATCCTAGGCTCTCCCTGATCTTTAATGATGATGTCATCCTCGTACAAATGTCTATATTTAAAATCAACTTACCATGAAAAATAAGTCTCTGCTCCCCATCTGTATTCTTACAAGCTTCAGGTGCCTTAAAGATGCGCAGACTTATTTAATCTGACCTTCAAAAAGGTGACATTCTGGTCCACTTGGGGGGTGACATGACAGAAAATGTTCAGCCCAGCTTTGATGATAACCTGTATTGTTATATGCAAAGAAACTCCAATGGCCTCCTGTACATCCTCATCGATGTCCTCAGTGCTCTTTGCTGAAATTTTGCCCTTTTCTTCTATGCCCTGCAAACTGACTCGGCATACATGAGCCATCCCAAGGCTTGTCCAAGAGCACCTACTATGCGCCAGACTTGAAAAACTGTGCATACAGCCAACTAGTTGGACTATGAAACAACTGCTCCGAGGCATGGGGGTGCCCCTGTGGAGCTCTTAGGACAGCGGAGATGGTGCGCGTGGCAGACTGAAGGCTCTGGGTGAGTAGCCACAGCATCCACGTGCTCTGGACACTGGGCATATAGAGGAAAGGTGAACAGACCCCTTAGCGAAGACTCCAGTCTTGACCAAGCAAGGCACGTGGGTATACGGCCCCCAAAGAGGGCATAATTCTAGGAGTCAACAGCCTCAAGTTCTTCACCCACCAGAGCCCAGCCTCATTGTAGGAAAAGCACTGATTCACTCTGAGGCTTCAGGATGCTATTAAATTACTTTTCCATTATTATGTGATTTATGCTGGGATCAGGCTGAGAGGTCCCTGCATTGCTTTCCCCTCCTCACCTCACCCACCCCCGTCTCAACCACTGCCCAAACATGCACAGAATTTATAACACTGAAATTGGCTCTGAGACCCGGCGCTGTGGCATTTTTCTTTCTGTGAGGGGTTTTTGCTACTGTGTGGGTTTTATGCATATGTCCAGATGATTCTTACATTAAGTTGCAGGAAAAGAAATTCAATTTGTTTTTTATTAAAGTCCAACCGCTGCCCTGCCAGTCAAATCCATTTATTTCACTGAGCGTGGATTGCTCATGTCAACCCATGATTACCGTGCGCTACCTCGATAACAGCCTGCTGATTATCCCAACATCTGAAAAGCTGCCTTTTGTAAATTACATTGCAACTAACGAAGCCCAGATGCACTCACTTCCGTGTACTCTCTCGCTCTCCCTCTCTCTGTCACGCACAGGAGCCAACCGCAAGGCCACCACTGGCATCTGAACGTCATTATAACCTAAACCTGGGATTTCAGGCCCAGCCACAGTGGAGGTCTCCTTTGCTGTGGCCACTCGGAAATCAGGTTTACATAACTCCCCTCCGCTTCAATGTGCCGTCTCCCAAAGTTTGATTGGGAGTCAGATTAGAGCTCCATTATTACGGTCAATGCAGAAAATCCAGACACCAGGCAGCGCTTTAATTTAGGATAATAAGGAAGATGAACCACACGTGGTGCTGATAGTGTAGGTGCAAGGGCTGTGATTTTTAAATTATGCTAAACAGATGTGGAGGGGAAAGTTGCCATCCATATGACAGTTTAATTCAGCTTGAACAAAGACAGGCCCTGATGTGGTTTGGGGCTATTTATGCCATCCTGTTGCCCAGAGGCAGCAATTCAAAGAGGCTGAACGGCAGGCTCGCCCACGGGTTCCGCAGTGGTCAGCCCTGTCGGGTTCTGCTGAGTGATAGCTTAAAGGCCTTTTCTATCTTAGTTTCCTCGTGTCTCAGGCGGAGAGAAAGAAAAGGCCAGGACTCAGGGGTGAATTAGTAATGGTGAATATATGGTGCCTCTTTTCCCAAGGTTGAGGTTTTCTACGCAGCTCTAAGTCCTTACCAAGAACTGCTTGGGACAGAGCCTGTGCACAGCAACAGCTCAGAAGAAGGGTCTTCCCTCGTGGAGTTCACCCAGAGCCCCAGAGCCCAGGGAACACCCACAAGGACCACTTTGCTGTGCCCACTTCCCACCAGGCTCTGCTCACCACTCCCTGCAGTCAGAGCACTAGAGGAGGAGACGCTGGGAAGGTGGGGCATCTTGAGGTCTAGAGATTGCAGGTCAAGGCTAGAGGTGGGAGTCACTTGGACCAATAGCCAGAGTTCCAGGAAATGCTGACCATCAGAGATGACCAGGGCAGTGAAGGTAAAGCAGGGACCCCAGCTTCTGGACTCATGAATTAGGAAGGAGTCTCTTTATTCTCTCTTCCTACTTCTTTTCAAGTGAGAATAATTTTTGAGAAGATTGGCATCTGGCTCTAAGTTTTTGCCCAGTGATCGCTTATATGTCCCTCCTGCCTCACTTCCTCATCTCTTAAGCAGAGAGAAAGGTGAGAAAAGCCAGGATAAGGGTAGCGTGGGCCTGGGTGAATATGTGGCACCTCTGCAGAGTGGGCTGCAAGGTGATGGTCATGGTGCAATTCTCTCTTCCCTGTCCTTGAGTGTAGACTCAAGCCAAACATTGACTCAACAAGCATTTATTAGGCCCTGTCTGTTTGAAAGGCCTGACCTCGTGTTGTTTGCACTGTTTATATAGGAGAAGATCTGCATGGACAAAAATGTATCTGGAGAAGAGAATGAGACTAGAGCCTAAAAGTGTAAGAAACAAAACACCATGCAGGTGCAGCAGAAGGGAATGGCCTTCTAGCTGAGGCAATCTTGAAGGGCTCAAGGAGGAGGGAGCTTTGAGTAGAGCTTAGAAACTCCATCCCAAATCCTGGAAGAATGGGAATCTCACTCACTTCTATGTGTTTTTATTTTGTTTTTTTCTAAATGCAGAATGGACTTTTTCCTGTATTCTAGCAATAAGGCTCAGAGAGGGAATTTGAGGCAGGAGCTCATAGGACCAGTCTGATAGTTAGGACCTAAAATTGAGGCCTTGGGTTTGGGGAGGAACCATGAACATGTCAGATTGTTCAGAAACCCCATCCTATACATTCTCACCTGTCCTGTAACTGCCAGCTTTTCCAGGGCTAGAGAGGCTCACGAATTAAAGGGACACTGCAATGCCATCTCATTTTGTTAGTTCCTATGTCGATGCTCGAAAGAATGTTCACCTGCACAGTAATTCTAGGGAACAGGATTCTCCGAAGTCTGGCATCAAGATTCCCTTTCAAGAAGTGGTCATGTTTGTTTCATAGACAGAACTAGAGAAATAAAGAGTACAAGAATGGATACACAGAAAGACAGGCTGAATCAGAAAGAGGCAGAATTTTTTCCAGTGTCATCTTCACACAGGGAAAAGAATGAAAAGTCAGAATTCAAGGCCAGCACTCTTCTTAATCCAGAGAAATTGTTTTTTATACTACACTTTGCTTCCTGCTGTTATTTACATAATGTTACAATAAAACAAAACATTTGCATCATGCCTTACAATTTGTAAAGAGTTCCAAATCTCACAAACATTCGGTGATCCTTCCACCATTATCAGTCTCTGTTTAGAGATGAAGAAATTAAGTCACACAGACATGGAGTGATATGCTTAAGGCCACACCACTGGCCAGCAGGAAATCCCACAGCCTGCTTCTCTAATTCAAGGAAGCTTCTCCCATGCAACCAAACATCCTGGCTCTCTGCTAGACCTCTAGTCACAGCAGAGCCCTGAGCAGAAAACACGTCTTGATTCTAATTCTCTTGACCTCAGTTTCCTGATTTTTACACTGAGATATAAATGCTCCACCTGTTCTGTTCCTTTACCATGACAAACCTGCTTCCTTCTTCCCTAAAAAGAAAACCCTTTCTTGGGTGCTATTCTCTGATTTCTTCTGTGGCCATAAATGGAAGGACAGACTCCTGTATGTACCAGCATGTATCTTGCTTGCTGTCACTTGTCCCTTCTCCTACAGACACAACCACTTGATGAGCCAGATAAGCCCTTTACAGAAAACGTGGAATGTTAACAGGGTGATAGCTGGCATATGCCTCTGGGGCATTGTACGGCCTCTAGTAGAAATCTCATTATATGCCTAAATTTGTTTACCAAATAAATGAGACAACCTATTTATTTATCATGTAAATTTAATTAGAGGCCTGATTTATTTACTCTGTGTCTATCAAGGTCTCACCACCTTTTCCAGCTCTGCATTCTGGCCACTCTAGCCATGGCACGTAACAAGGAAAATGAGCTCTGTCTTTCCTGGATCTTGGCTCTGGAGCAGCAGGAAGCAGAGTGCTAACGGCAAGGCTGAGTTGTGGTGAGGGGGGTGGAAACTCAAAAGACACAGCCCACTCCCCCCAAAACCTCCAAAGTCACCAAATCTGAATGGGATTTCTGTGAGAATGAGTCCCTAGGAAGCATCCTGGAGTCAAATCTAGTAGGATTTAATGTAAGGTCACGGAGGTAGTAAATCCATAAAATACCACACTTACAGTCACTCCATCATACAGGGAGCTTCTGCTTTTATTATTTGTTAAATGTTGTTCCTCTACTTTTAAAAGCAATAAATGTTCCTTGGGAATTTTTCCAAAGCAAAATCTGAGGACTAATGGCTGGTTCATCAGGACCTCAACAGGAATTTTGCAAAGATATTAGTCAAATAAATTTGGGCAAACCTGAATTTAACAAAGTTTGATATTGTAATCATGCACTGGGACTCTCGGAAAGGCACACAGAGTACACATGTGACTTTATACTCCTGTGATCGTGGAAATGATTCCTTTTCTCACAGAGAAACTTGGTAATCAAGGATCTGCAGAAATCCATAAACACGGTATATCTTTTCATCTGTTTGTGTCTTCTTCAATTTCTTTCATAGTGTCTTATCCTTTTCTTAGTACCAATCTTTTACCTCCTTAGGTAGGTTTATTCCTAGGTATTTTATTCATTTTGATGTGTTTATAAATGGGGTTGTTTCCTTAATTTCTCTTTCTGAAAGTCTGCTGTTAGTGTATAGAAATGTAACAGATTTCTATACATTAATTTTGTATCCTGCAACTTTATCGAATTCATTGATGACCTTTAGTGGTTTTTTTGGTGACATCTATAGGATTTTCTATGTTTAGTGTCATGTTATCTGCAAACAGTGATAATTTTACTTCTTCCTTCCCAAATCAGATTCCTTTTATTTCTTTTTCTTGTCCAATTGCTATGTCTAAGACTTCCAATACTATGTTGAATAGAAGTGGTGGGAGTAGGCATCCTTGTCTTATTCTTGATCTCAGAGGAAATGTTTTCAGCTTTTCACCATTGAGTATGTTAGCTGTGGATTTATCATATATGGGCTTCATTATGTTGAGGTATGTCCCCTCCTAGGGCACTTTGTTGAGAGTTTTTATCATAAATGGATGTTGAATTTTGCCAAAAGGTTTTTCTGCAACTATTGAGATGATCATTAAAACCATACGGTTTTTATTCTTCAATTTGTTACTGTGGTGTATCACATTGATAGATTTGTGGATTTTGAACCATCCTTACATCCCTAGGGTAAATCCCATTTGATCATGCCATATGATCATCATAATGTATTGTTGGATTCGGTTTGCTAATATTTTGTTGAGGATTTTTGCAACTATGTTCATCAGTGATACTGGCCTGTAATTTTCTTTTCTTGGATATCTTTGTCTGGTTTTGGTATCAAGGTGATGCTGGTCACAGAGAATGAGTTTGGAAGAGTTCCTTCCTCTGTAATTTTTTGGAATAGTTTGAGAAAGATAGGTGTTAAGTCTTCTCTAAGTGTTTGGAAGAATTCACTTGTGAAACTATCTGGTCCTGGATTTTTGTTTGTTGGGAGGTTTTTTTTTTTTTTTTTTTTAATTACTGATTCAATTTCATTACTGGTAATTGGTCTGTTCACATTTTCTATTTCTTCCTGGTTTAGTCTTGGAAGATTGAAGGTTTCTATGAATTTATCCATTTCTTCTAGATTTTCCATTATATTGGCATATAGTTATTCTTAGTAATCTCTTATGATCCTTTGGATTTCTGTGGTGTTGGTTTTAACTTCTTCATTTTCATTTCTGATTTTATTAATTTGGGCCCTCTCTCTTTTTTTCTTGATGAGTCTGGCTAAAGGTTTATCAATTCTGTTTAGCTTTTTAAAGAAGCAGCTTTCAGTTTCATTGATCTTTTCAATTTTTTTTTGAGTCCCTATTTCACTTATTTCTGCTCTGATCTTTATGATTTCTTTCCTTCTACTAACTGTGGGTTTTGTTTGTTCTTCTTTTTCTAGTTCCTTTAGGTATAAGGTTAGGAAGAATTAATATTGTTAAAACGACCTTACTACCCAAAGCAATATACAGATTCAATGCAATCCCTATCAAAATACCAATGGCATTTTTCACAGAACTACAACAGATAATTTTAAAATTTGTATGGAAACACTACAGACCCCAAATACCCAAAACAACCTTGAGAAAGAAGAACAGAGCTGGAGGTATCATGCTCCCTGACTTCAGACTGTACTACAAAGCTACAGTCATCAAAACAGTATGGTACTGGCACAAAAACTGACACACAGATCAGTGGAACAGAATAGAGAGCCCAGAAACAAACCCACACTTAATGGGCAATTAATCTACAACAAAGGAGGCAAGAATATACAATGGAGAAAAGACAGGCTCTTCAATAATTGGTGCCGGGAAAGTTGGACAGCTACATGTAAAAGAATGAAATTACAACATTTTCTCATACCATATACAAAAATAGACTCAAAATGGATTAAAGACCTAAATGTAAAACTGGAAATCATAAAACTCTCAGAAGAGAACATAGGCAGAACACTCTTTGACATAAATTGTAACAATATTTTATTTTTGGATCTGTCTTCTAAGGCAAAGGAAACAAAAGCAAAAATAAACAAATGGGACCTAATTAAACAAACACTTTTGTACAGCAAAGGAAACCATCAACAAAACAAAAAGACAACCTACTGAGTGGGAGAAAATATTTACAAATAATATGAATGATAAGGAGTTAATAGCCAGAACATAGCTCATCAACTCAAAGTCAAAACGGGTCATACAACTCAATATCAAAAGAAACCAAACAACCCAATTAAAAAATGAGCAGAAAACCTGAATAGACATTTTCCCAAAGACATACAGATGGCCAATAGGCATATGAAAATATACTCAACATTGCTAATCATCAGAGAAATGCAAATCACAACCACAGTGAGATATCACCTCACACTTATCATAATGGCTATCATCAAAAAGATGACAAATAACAAATGTTGGAGAGGAGGTGGAAAAAAGGGAACCATTGTACACTGTTGGTGGGAATGTAAATTTGTGAAGTCACTGTGGGTACATTATGGAAGCTCCTCATAAAACTAAAAATAGAACTACCATATGATCCATCCAGCAATTCCACTCCTGAGTATAATCTGAAGAAAATAAAAACACCAATTTGAAAAGATACATGCACCCACATGTTCAGAGTAGTATTATTTATAATAGCTGAGATATGAAAGCAACCTAAGTGTCCATAAATAGATGAATGGATAAAGAAGATGTGGTAGATATAGGTAGGTAGGTAAGTAGATAGATAGATAGCTAGAAAGATAGTGGAATACTACTCAGCCATGAAAAAGAATGAAATTTTGCCATTTGCAACAACATGGATGGACCTGGAGGGTATTATGCTTAGTGAAATAAGTCAGGCAGAGAAAGACAAATACTGTATGTTATCACTTATATGTGGAATCTAAAACATAAAACAAACTAGTGAATATAACAAAAAAGAAACATTCAAAGGTATAGAGAACAAACTAGTGGATACCAGTGGGGGTAGGGAGTGGGCGAGGGGTAAGATAAGGCTAAGAGATTAAGAGGTACAAACTACTATGTATAAAATAAATAAGCTACAAAGATATATTGTATAGCACAGGGAATATTATCAATATTTTAGAATAAGTTAAATGGAGTGTAATCTATAAAAACTTTGACTTGCTATGGTGTACATCTGAAACCAAAATAATATTGTAAATCAACTGTCTCTCAATTAAAAAACCAAAGAACCTGCAAAACTCATTCTAGAATGGCTGGTTTAGATGCCCTGGAGTCTACCTATGGATTTAGCTAAGTGATCAGAATTGCTTTTCTGATTTACACCTTGGTATGGTGACATTAGCCCATATTTAATAAAGGTCAGTGTAAGCAACACTGCATAAAATGCATTGCTCTGATAATTATTCAGATGATGTTGAGTGTTAGTCTCTCTATAAGAACCCATGTAAAACATTTCTCCCTAGTCATAGTTTAGCAATTGGTTTGATTTTACTTTAGACACACTGTGAATCTTGTAATTAAAAGCATTTCATGCTTCATATGGGCTGCTAGGAAGCCTACAGCCAAATCTGTGGTTTTCTCTAACAGTATATTATAATATAGGGAACAGTTTTTTGTACTGAGAATATTCTGAGATCCATGGTAACTTTCTTATCCACATTTTCTCCTTCATCCTAATTTCTTAATTATTTTTAATGTACTCTATCTGGCTCAATTATTCATATTTTAAGACCTAAGTTCTTTTTGGAATAAGGCAAGGTATAAATGCATCATTAAAAATTTTAAATGCTCATTTTAAGTGATGATGAAAAGAAGAAAGTGTAAATCAACTGTAATCCTAACACCTAGAGAAAGTTATGCACTGTTAATATTTTGATGTACTTCCTGTCAATCACTTTTACAAAATTAGAATCATATACCATATACAAATTTGTAGCTTGCTTTTTCCACTTATAGTATCATGAGCATTTTTCTGTTACTTTAATTAATTAATTTTATTTATTTTATTTTTGGCTGCGTTGGGTCTTGCTGCGTGCGGGCTTTCTCTAGTTGTGGCGAGTGGGGGCTACTTTTTGTGGTGCTGCGCAGGCTTCTCACTGCAGTGGCTTCTCTTGTTGTGGAGCATGGGCTCTAGGTGTGCAGGCTTCAGTAGTTGTGGCTCGAGGGCTCTAGAGCACAGGCTCAGTAGTTGTGGCGCATGGGCTTAGTTGCTCCATGGCATGTGGGATCTTCTGGAACCAGGGCTCGAACCCGTATCCCCTGCATTGGCAGGCAGATTTTTAACCACTGCGCCACCAGGGAAGCCCTCTGTTACTTTAAATATTCTCTATGTATTTAATGCTTTCCTATTTGTGGGCATTTAGCATGTTTTTAGGGTTTTATTTTGTTTTTTGATGTTATAAATATAACTGTGTAAAGATCTTCCGAGAATATATTTTTGTTCAAGTTTTAAATTATTATTTTAGGATAAATTCCTAAGAGAATTAGGAGTTTAAAGGATGGATATAAACTTTTTATATTGATGTATAGTTGATTTATAATATTATGTTAGTTTGAGGTGTACAACATAGTGGTTCAAAATTTTTATAGATTATACTCCATTTAAAGTTATTATAAAATATTGGCTATATTCCCTGTGCTGTACAATAAATCCTTGTAGCTTATTTATTTTATACATAGTGGTTTGAGTCGTTTAATCTCCTGCCCGTATCTTGCCCCTTCCCCCCTTCCCTCTCCCAGCTGGTAACCACTAGTTTGTCCTCTATAAGGATATAAACATTTTTAATGTTTTTGGTAAATACTGTACAACTACTTTCCAAAAATATTGCATCAGTCTACATTCCTGCTAGCAGCATAGGAAGCATGCCTATTTCATACTGGCTTCACTGGCAGTATTATGTTTTTATCATTTAAAAAAGTTGCTAAGTTTGTAGTTGAAAACAATTTATTTTTTAATTTATATTTTTTCATTGTTTAACATCCATCACCATACATTGCTACAAAATTTAAGTTGCATCTTTGATTACTAGAATCTCAATCATTTTTCATCTCTTTATTAATCTTTTCCACATATTTTTCTTTGAATTTTTGCTTCATATGTTGCCCATGTTTCTTTTTAGGGTATTAATGCTTTTCATTTTTACTTGTATGAGGCTTTTTACACATATTTAATACATCAACTATCTTCGTATGCATTTTTGAAAAATATGTTTGTATTTCCATTTTGTTTATAATTTTTTTAAATTAATTTATTTTATTTATTTATTTTTGGCTGTGTTGGGTCTTCGTTGCTGTGCGCGGGCTTTTTCCAGTTGTGGCAAGCGGGGGCTACTCTGTTGCGTGTGCAGCCTTCTCATCGCGGTGGCTTCTCTTGTTGTGGAGTATGGGCTCTAGGTGCACAGGCTTCAGTAGTTATGGCTCGTGGGCTCAGTATTTGTGGCTCACAAGCTCTAGAGCACAGGCTCAGTAGTTGTGGCACACAGGCTTAGTTGCTCCATGGCATGTGGGATCTTCCCGGACTAGGGCTCGAACCCATGTCACCAGCATTGGGTGGCAGATTCTTAACCACTGTGCCACCAGGGAAGCCCTGTTTATAATTTTTTTGATTGCTGTTTTTTATTTCTTATATAATTATCTCAACAGATTTGTTCAATTTATTTTAATTCTTACCTACATTTGAGGACAAAGTAACTATCCACACATCTTTTAAGTTTCAAAAAATGCTTTGCTCTTTTAAATTTAACTAAATTTAGCTAAAATACAGAATTTATTTTAGTATATTTTGGGCTTCTGTTGAAGACTCAAGCCCTGAGCCCATGGCAATGCATCAGTCATCGCTAAGATCCTTTCAGCTAGTGGTTTTGCTATCTAACTGGGACATAGGAACACCTTTAGTGTTCATTTAACCTGGCCTCTTTGAAGAAAGTAACGTAGGTAACAACTTATGCACTGTGATTAGAATTGAATCAGGAGGATTCCCCCACCCCAACCCACTGCCACATACCAAAAAATATATAGTACATTTAGCACCCAGGGGCAAGACCCCAAATTTTCCATTATACACATTTTCCTTTTCTTTCTACTAGGTTACAACAAACAAACAAAAACCCAAGCCAGGGAAGTAAAATCCTTGAGATGGATCCCAGAGTTAGGGGTGATTATTTTCCAGGACCTTATAGCTAAGAGTCCCAGATTCAACAGGACAAAATCCAGGATGAAGGAACATTGGGATGGGGGATCCATGAGGCTGAGGTGGGCATGGCCTTACCTGCCTGTGAGGGCGAGGCCTAAAGCACAGCTTTGCACTTGCATCCTCCTGCTCCCCCCTCCCCCCTCCCCTTAGCCTGAGAGTTAGCTCTGCTCCCACAGTGGGCCTTTCTCCACTGATGAGTTAGGAGACACCCCAGGGCAATTGGAGGGAGAGTAATCTAATTCCCCTGCATGTGGAAGAGGGACAGTATATTCCCAAGTTTCAGACCCAGGCACAGACACAAAGCCCCTGGTCTCCTGTACAGCAGACACATGACCCCTGGCTGTTAGTTGATGTGTTATATCTGTCTTTCGTAACTGGCTTAGGCTGTGAGCTTATTTTTAAGCACAACTCAAAGCATCGATTTCACAATGACATATAAAGCCCAAGGTGATACGGCCCTGACTTTTTTGAGAGATCACTTCTCCTTGTGCCTCTACCAGAGTCAGTCAGGTTTCTTTTTTCCCTGAGATGAACTAGTTGGAGGAACCAAAGGCCTCGGCACCCGAAACCACGTCCCTTTTCAGTTCAACCACGTGCTACTGTCAGTTCTCTGGCCTGGGGCAGACACTTAGCATTTTGCTGTCGGTTTTCCTGAAAATGCCAGTCAGCAGCTTCACATTTCCTTCTTTAGCTTCTTTCATTCCAGATCTCCCAAACAAATGACTAGAGGTTGGGTGACATCTTTTAGTAAATTTCAAAAAAAAAAAAAAAAAAAAAAAACGAATAAAGGTGAGAGACTGTGTTTATGTTGTGTTCAATATTCTCTTATGTACTAAAAAAAAAATTTAAGTAGCTTATCCCTCCAAAAGCAAGAATGTATAGGAATATTGAAATATTACCTAAACAGTGAGGGTGTGGGGCAGGAAAGAGGTGGGCGGGCAGAGTGAGGGGAGGTCATCCCTCCCAGATCCAGCCCTCCTCTCCAATCTGGTGCAGAGATGCTTCTTCTAGTTCAAGAAGCCAGAGAACGAATCCCTTAGAGTTTGGGTCAACAGGGCCTTCTGTCCCCCTACCTCTCCGCCCCACACCCCCACCAGGACAAACTTACTCTAGTTTGTTCACACCAAGGATTTTAAGTAGGGTGACCATGTGTCCCAGCTTTCCCAGTTCTGTCTCAGTTTACACCATTGTCCCTTTCACTCTCTGCTGCGGTCTGAATGTGTGTTGAAATTCTAATGCCCCGTGTAATGGTATTAGGAGGTGGCCCTTTGGGATGTGCTTAAATCATGAGGGTGGAGCCCTCACCTGACCATACTGGTATCCTGATTGCAGACTTCCAGCCTCTAGAACTGTGAGAAATAAATTTCTGTTGTTTATAAGCTACCCAGTCTGTGGTATTTTGTTACAGCAGCCTGAATAGACTAAGGCACTCTCACAAAGGTCTCAGTTTGGACAATAAATTATACAGTTACCCTAATTATTTGTAGAGAAAGAGATGAAGTAGAAATTAAACTCTCATTTTCTCTCTAGATTTGGGGATTGAGGTAAGATGAGTCACACGCTATTCCAGGAGTTGGCGAACATTTTCTGTAAAGGATCAGATAGTAAATATTTTTGGCCTTGTGGGCCAGACAGTTTCTATTACAACTAACTCAACTTGGCTGGTGCAGAGAAAGTGGTAATAGATAATATGTAAACAAATGTGCTTGGTTTTATTCCAAAAATACTTTATTTATGGACACAGAGGTTTTAATTTCACATAATTTTCATGTGTTACAAAATAGTTTTCTTCTTTTGATATATTTTTTAACCATTTGAAATGTAAAAGCCATTCTTAACTCAAGGGCCAGATTTGGCCTGCAGGTCATAGCTGACCCCTGTGCTATTCTCTCACCTCTGTGAACAAACTTGGGTACTTGTGGACGAGCCCCTTGTCCTCTTCTGGGAGGTGCTCTGTTGGTTCTGTTCTCTGTATACATTTGGTATCATCGTAGTCAACAATTACATTTATACAGCCTGAACACACGACTGAGGTTTGAGATTTCGAGAGGTGGAAGAAATTTTATTATCTCTGCAGTTTGCAACCATGGAGCGGTGACAGGTGAGGTGTATTGTAAGTGATTTGCTACCAATAATAAACTACCAAAGCTTGCGAGGGATTAATGCCTATTCAAAAATTAGAGCAGATTTGACATTTTCATTATAAGAGTGCTGTTCTCTCTCACTTCATTCTGATCTGCTCTCTTAGGGTAGTAAGAGGGGGTCTCCCAAGACATGAATGACAGGTGAAGTTCACAGGCAAGACTGACTGTCAGGGATGCCCCAGAGCTGTGTGACAGGTGAAGGTGGAGAAGCTCTGACCTGGTCCAAGCTCATTCTTTTTCAGATGGGTAAAGGTCTTCACAACAGCCCTGCATAAGGAAGGGCCCAGGAAAAATGTGGTGAGCCCGAGTCTGCACACAGAGCAAACTGAGGGGCAGAGACCAAGCAACATGCTCAAGGTCACACAGCTTACAAGCAGTAGAGTTGGAACTCTAATGCAGGTCTCTAGGGTCCTGAACTTTGTGGGCTTTGCTATACCACACAGCGTTCAGTATCACAAGGGCCAGAGAAACCTCAAAAACTCAGTCTGCTGTTTTCAGGCTGTGACTACGACAACAATAACCTAAAGCATTGGGTCACTCCACCATTATTGTACAGTCGGGGCCTTCTCATCCATGGTACTAGCATGGGAAGTTGCACTATCCCCATTTTACGGATGAGTAAACATTTTCAGCTAATGACCTAGAGGATCCAATCAATATTCACAGAACTGGCATAAAGTACTTCTATAAAGACAGAATCGGTGACCAAAGAGTGGCTATCTGTGTATGAGGTGGAAGCTCTTTGGCAGAATGGAAAGTAAACAGTAAAGTACCCTGTAGCAGGCTTGTCTAACTGCCAGTGTGGAAGGACTTTGGGGTCATCAAGTCAAACTTTCTACGTGCCAGGGAATAGGACATTGTTGAGCACATTAGGGAAGAGCCTCCCCCAAATGCCATCCAGCCAAAGCTGGCTTGTCTGGCTTGTCATCAGAAGGACTTCTTGTTAGCCAACCTGTGCACAGGTCTACAGGGCAGTGATGACCGTGTGCGTAATTATGACTAGGGCACTCTAAGGACACATGCAACCTCAACCATGAAACAATTTAATTCTTCTAAACATAATGCTATTGGTAATTTTATTATGCTTTAATTCCTTGAAAATTGGTCACTAATTTGTATTGCATGAATTAGTCTACAGTGAAATACCCAAATCATGTGCATGCATGGTTCCAGAGTTTGTTTTCAGTTGGTTACTTTTAAAGGTTGAATTTTTTACATCCAAACTCATGTTCATGTTCAGTAGCCTCCATATTAAAACAAAACACTCATGATGCCACCTAAACCAGTTTCACTTCTCAGGTCCTTTGGAGTGCCTCATTCTGACACGAAATGCTCCTCTCATTCCTTCTAGTTACTAGAAAGAAGTTCAAAGAGTTAAAGCTCCTCTTAAATTTGGGACCTCCAGCAATATCAGGCTTACCAAAGCATCCAGCCAGCCACAGCTAGGACAGTAAACAAAGGGAAGCATAGAAAACAAGACAGAGAAGCACGAAGGAGGGCTGGACTTAGGTGAGTGGGAATGGCTGCCTCTTTCATTACACCACAAAGCCCTGAAACATTAATGTTGATGGCTAGAAAGACAGGAGAGTATAAAATACTGGAGGAGCACAGGCAGAGGCTAGACTCTGCCAGAATTTAAAGAGACAGAAATAAACGCAGAGCGCTAAAGCAACCCCTTGGAGACTGTGCTTTGGATTTTTCTTACTAAAGGTCAGATAGAAAAGGGAGGCAAGGAAGGAAAGCAGCAAAGACAGAGAGAGAAATGGGAGGAGAGGAAGGAGGGGGGCTGGCAGGAGAAGGGAGAAAAAAAGAAGGCTTTTCAATGCCCAGAACCTTAGTTATGTATATTACTTTGTCTTCCCCCAGCTGTGGCCTGTGCCCTCTCTTTTTCACTGTTATCAGAGCTAAAACAAACCTTTGGGGCCGTCACTAGCATTTTCAGGGCCTGAATTCATTCTGGGTTTTAGTCTTTCTGCTGCCTTTCTCACGGGTCCATCTTTAGCCTTTTTGGCTTAAGATCTCTTTTTGCCAGTGTTTCATCTTTCCCACACCTGGAGAGAGGGATCACTGGCATTCGCGACTTCCTTCTCCTCACTTCCTGGCTAGGGTCAGTGTTGGGTGAAGCAGAAGAAATGACCCTCATTCCCAGTTCCCCTGCAGTGGGTTGAATAGTGTCCCTCAAAAAGATGTGTCCTAGTCCTCGAGTCCAGCACCTGTCAAGGTGACCTTATTTGGAAACAGGGTCTTTGCAGATGATTTTAGTTCAGAAGGAGCCTGAATCCAGTGTCTGGCATCTTTATAAGAGACAGGAGAGGGAAATTTGAGACACAGAGGCACAGGGAAGAAAGACGTGTGAAGATGCAGGCAGAGATTAGAGTACTAATGTAGGTCAAGGAATACCAGGAGCCACCAGAAGCTGGAAGAGACAAGGAAGGATCCTCCCCTAGAGACTTCAGAAGGAACTTGGCCCTATCGACACCTTGACATCAGACTTTGGAACCAACAGACTTATAAGAGAATAAATTCCTGTTGTCTTAAGCCACCTGGTGTGTGGTAATTTGCTGCGGCAGCCCTTGGACACTAATATATCCCGCTAAGCAAACTCTACCAATATTGGAACATTTCTTTGACACAGAAAGGACAGTGGGTCACAAATTGGTCCTCACAAGTTGGGACAAATTAACCCACAGGTTATGCTACCCCTGTGCCTGGTTGGCATGTGCAGTAGAAGCTTTGGGTGAAGCCAAAGGTAACTTTGGTCTGTGAAGGGCCATTGCGCATTTGGTTAGAGCAAAAGGTGAGGGCATCAGGAGGTCAGGAAAGGCCCAGAAAGGGAGATGGTTGGAAATGACCTCAAATAGCTACAAAGGCTAACCTTATTGCCTATAGATGAGACAGGAAGGGCCCCCCAACCCCATGGCTTGACAGAACTCTCAGTTCACACTTTCACATTCCAGCTCCCCTTCCCCTAGAGTGGAGAGATGGGGACAGACTACAGTTTCTTATTCCAGGACATAGTCTCTCCCAAGACTGGGATAGTTGGCCCTTCTTCACCTAGATCACTGCCTATCACTGCCTTAGCAGCCCCTTCTCCCTTCATTTTCTGCCTGCTTCTTACCTCCCACTCCAAAGCTGGCTTCCTTGTAAAGCACATAAGGATCTAGGAGAGGTTCTTAAGTCTGGCTGAGCAGAAAATCACATTCACTTAGAAGGAACTCTAGGGCTGTGCACAAAGCTAAGTCCACTTTGGAAGAAAATTAGGCAGTCGGCCAAGACATTCTTTCCTGTTTTTTTTTTTTTTTCTTTTTTTTTTGCGGTACGCAGGCCTCTCACTGTTGTGGCCTCTCCCGTTGCAGAGCACAGGCTCCAGACGCGCAGGCTCAGCGACCATGGCTCACGGGCCCAGCCGCTCCGCAGCATGTGGGATCTTCCTGGACTGGGGCACGAAACCGTGTCCCCTGCATCGGCAGGCGGACTCTCAACCACTGCGCCACCAGGGAAGCCCCCAAGACACTCTTTAATTCATAGAAATGAAAGAAAGATGTTGCAATGCTTATTTGGTGGGGACAAGCCCAGTGGTTAAATGCAGAAACCAGAAAGGTCAGAAAGTGAACGCTCCTCTTTTTATTTTCTCTGATACACTATGTGACCATGGCAAAGCAGTATATTCTCTGGACAAGCTTCTCTATGGGAGATACAGTGGTGAGCGAGTGAGAGCTGATTGTTAAATTTTCAGGAATTTTGAGAGAAGGCTGTTAAGCACAGCTATTATTAAAGTTAAAGTATACAAACTTACAATTAAAATCAGTGCTTGGGGCTTCCCTGGTGGTGCAGTGGTTGAGAGTCTGCCTGCCGATGCAGGGGACACGGGTTCGTTCCCCTGTCCGGGTGGATACCACATGCCGCAGAGCGGCTGGGCCCGTGAGCCATGGCCGCTGAGCCTGTGCATCTGGAGCCTGTGCTCCGCAACAGGAGAGGCCACAACAGTGAGAGGCCCGCATACCGCAAAAAAAAAAAAAAAAAAAATCAGTGCTTGTCACCAGGGGGTGATTTTGCACCCCAGGAGACATTTGGCAATGTCTCGAGAGGTTTTTGGTTGTAACAACTTAGGAGTGCTACTGGTCTCTTGTGGGTGGAGGCTAAGGGATGCTGCTGAACATCCTATAATCACAGGCCAGACCCCTAACAAAAAATTACCCAGCCCCAAATGTCAACAGTACCAAGGGTGAGAAATCCTGAATTAAATAAATTAAATTAAAAACAAAGGTAATCAATACATCAAATTCATCACTTCCTAATTATTTACTAGTGTCTATGTTTTTGAGGCTATAGATTTCTGCACATATTGTATCTGCATGGTGGAAATACTATATAATGGTGTGACCTGTGCATCTCTTCCCAACATCACATTCAGTAAAATCATGTCAGTAACTTAAAACTAGCCATGATGGGCAGATTTACACCATGGAAATAGGCAAACACTATATATAAGGTCTCCCCTCTTTTGTGGAGATCTAATTGTTAAATATTCAATAGCACACCACTTCAGGTACACATAGGCATAGGGTATCGGAAGGGCAGTGGGATTTTCTCTTTCACTGTTTACTTCTCTCAGAAGAACACAGTGAAATGGAGATCTCCCTTTTTTCTAAACAAAAACTGGGAGGGGGGACAAAGGAGGCTAGAAAAATGAAGTCCCATATAAAAATGCAAAAGGAAGAAATAGAACAATTGGGTGTTTACAAGAAATAATTTTAAATGGAAAGGAAGTCATGCATCCAAATCTATCTTTTTACACTATTAAAACGTCTGGAAGAAAACTGAACAATCAATCTTTCACTCAGATGTCTCTCTGAGTGATGCCAAGTAGATGAATACTCAAACATTTAGATTACATGAAGCATAATACCTCAATATTAGGAAATATTAAGATGATTTTCCACTTTTTTCTTGCTGTTCAGATATGTGAAAGCAATTTCAATTTTGCTAAAGTAGAACTTGGTTTCAGAATGATCCACATTGGAAACCAGGGTGGGCACTAGACAGTGGCTGCCTCACCCAGATTTGCCTACTTGCTGTGTGTAGAATTGAGATTACTCTGTGTGGTAACGGATTTAAAACAGCCTCCCTCAATAAGAAAATGTGGTGGGGGTGGCGAGAGGAAAACAAAGAGAAAAAACAGAACATTTTCAAGTAAAGGAAAATTTTATGAATTTTAAAACCAAGTACGCGAATGAAAGAAGTCTGATGAGATAAAGTGGTGGCTTTGAGAGCGAAGCCCAGGGGAAACGTTCTCTGAAGCTGAGAGAATTCTGAACTGAGGGGAGAGCACAGGAGAGCCCCGGACAACGACAGGAGTGAACCGTGGTCAGAGATGAGGCATCTTGCACTTCAGGAGATGCGAGCTGGCTGGACAATGAGGAAATGGGGCTAGGACTGTGTTTGAGGAGTTGTGGGTAAAGGAGAGTGTCCACTCAGACCCTGGAAACCCAGACAACTGAGCCCCGTCCTCGCTCTCCAGAAGGTGGAGGTGGGTGTGGAGAGCGCACCAGTTAACTGCTGGGCCTCCCAAATGTCAGTCTACCAATAGCCAAGTTAGCCTCAGCTTGAGGGGCTACATGAAAAATTAGTATCCTAGAAAAAAGACAGGAGGGAGCATTCCAAATATAAAACAGGGCATCACTACTAGCTAGGGTTATGGGTTGTTTCTATTTTCTTCTTTCTACAGTTCTGCATTTCCAAAATGTTCTGTCATAAACGGGCTAATATATAACCAGAAAAAAAAAAGTTGGTTCTAAAAAGAGAAGGTGAACACAGTAAGTATATTTAAAAGGTCCGTGTCTTCCCAAGTTATAGTATAATCCAAATGGTCAGCCCACAACACAGCACTGAATTGTCCTTGTTGCAGTTTGGGTTTGTTTTCCGCAATTTCATGAACACTGTCTGAATAATGATATTTCAGCTATATAGTAAAGACTCAGATTGACTTACATCTTTCTGATTTTAATAGCTCAAAGGCAGAGCAATTTAGACCAGTGATTCTCAAACTTCTTGGCCCATCTCTCAATTTCAACTCTAATTCCCACTATTTTCTAACTAGAAAGAAAATATATTTTAATATTCACTTTATTTCAGAATGATCAGTAATTTTTACCTGTTATTCTTGAATTTTTATATACTGTCCTAACTATCCAAGTTCTGCATGTGATAATGCCTATATTTTTTCTTTAGATTAATAAAAGATATATGTAACTGATAAATATTTACTGTCTATTATGTTCCAGGTACTGTTTTAGGTTCTGTGGACACAATAGTGAAAAAAGTCGGCAATGTTTCTGCCTCACATAGCAGTATGTCGGATATGTACATTTCCTGAAAAATTCACCTGGTTAGGATTATGGATTCCAGAAAGAGCTGGAGGACCAAATCCTTTAATAATATATCCCATTTCACAGTTGTGGAAAACAAAGTCAAATGCATTGGTGACTTAGTTAATTGAAGAGTTAAGAATAGATCCTCTGTATTTCTAGTCCAGTGCTTCTTTTATTATACCCCATAGATGATAAATACTAATAAAAACTACACCTCATTTCAACAGTGTCTCATCTGTTGTTAATTATCAGTGATTTCCTTAGCTTGATTTAATGATTGTTCTCAACCTTCATCCTACTGACCTCTGTAATATTTGTCACTGGAATCATCTCTGGGGTGAACCTGAACTTTAGGTTTGAGTTTCAGCTACATGTGTATAAATTACCCAATACAGAGTTGGCACTGACTAGACACTAAACAAGTGTTAGCTCTCCTCTCTTGCTTCCAATAACACACTATTATTTTCTTCTTACCTCTGATCTCCCCACTCGATCCTGTTTCTACCTCACCCTTTTGCTAGATTTTTCTTTCCCCAAACCCCACTAGAAGCTCTGTTCTGGGACCTATGCACTTCTCCTTTTATTCCCACTGATGGGAATCACCCTCTCTCTGAAAATGACTCTTAGATCCACAGCTTGAGTCTCAGTCTCTTGCATTCTCCATGTCCTATATTTTTAGTAGCCTATAGGTATTCAGAATATTTTGCTGTCAGCTTCACTCGACATGTCCTAAACAACTCACCTTCTCTTTCCCCAAGCCATCTTTCCCTACCTGAAAGTGTTCTATGCAAAGGGAGAAATATGTCTGAAGACTGAAGGCAAGAGAAGAGTATGGACCTCTAAAGAAATGACAGAAATTCAGGATGACTGGGAGATGGAGAGGGGAAAGCAGAGCCTGGAGGGGTGATCAGGGCCAGATTCTGAGAGCCTTGAGCCTTGATTTATGAGTTGCTCATGAAACCCAGTGGGGAACACTAACAGTAAGGGGCTGGCTGTAGACAAAACAGTCCTTGAGAAAATAGACTCCAGAAGAGTGTTGACGCGGCGGCAAGGACTCCAGCCACCTGAGAATTTCCCGGGCTCGCTGGGGCAGGTCTGACACCTAATAAGGAGCATTGAGAGCAGGTGTGCAGTTTCCCAGGAATACTTTTGGAGTGCATACTGACTTCTACACCTTGAATGAGGTCAGACCTCATAAAGTGGTCCATGAGGTCTTTCATCATTACTCTTTGTGGTGAGGGTCAAAGGGGCCTTTCTGGTACTGAATTCCTCCCCAGAGGGAGCATTCCAGTCTGGGCCGTTGGGTTTTTAGTTTGTGTAACTATGGGCCAGTCAGTACCTATATCTCCTAGCACCTCCAGACTTCAAAATGGACATGAAGATACCACCCACTCCAACACTGGGAGTAAGATAAAATCAATGAAATTCTTGAAGGTCACAGAAAAGTACCTGGGAAATATGAGACTATTAATAAAAGTTAGGTGAAGGAACTTGGAAGAAAAGAGACAGTCTTTTGGAAATCCAATCCCCTGACTGGCGGTGACAGAGGTAGTGGACAGTGAGCCTGGCCAGCCTCACAAATCAGACTCTACTTAAGTAGCTACTGTCAACACGGTGTTGAGGGAGAGGAGATTTAGTGCTCATTCCCAGAGCCATCATATCTGTTGTGCTTCAGAGCATGTGAAAGATGATAAATCATATAGGAATATGAATTGATGCTGCTAATTTGGTACCAAGTCCTTCCATTTGCCATGGAGTTGTCAGAAATTCCTCAACAAAGCCAGGTGCCCTTTTCTTAAAGTTACATAACCAATCAAATAATAAATTTATTAATACCTAACATGAGAGTGACTCATACAGATTTTTGCATTAGGGAAAAAAAATCTGACAGCCAAGAGGTCTCACTGGTTTTAATGATCTAATCAGTAATTCTGTCCATTAAGGGAAGATGTGGCTTCCTGATTAACGTGGAACCTTAGCAGTGTTTTTAATAAAAGTTTTAATACGTACTGATACTCAGCTGATGTCATGTTTAATAAAACCTTGAAAGCTCCTAGAGAGCTCTCTTTTCTTTTCACCAGATGAGGAGATGCAGAATGCCTCTGGGGTAGGAAGAGGACAGCAAGGCAGGTAGGGGATGCAGGGCCGAGGAGGGTGGAGAGGAGAGGGGCTAAGCACTGCTCACACGAGGATTGTGCTGATGCCAAGGCCAGTTTCCGCCAAAGGACGCTGGGCCAAAATTTGACCACCTGCTCTATCTCCTCATTTTAAGGGAGGAAAAAACTGAGGATCAGAGAGTACTTTTAAAAAACATGCACTGTGTGTTTTTTTTTGTTTTCTTTGCACATGGACTAGTGTAATAGGACTCAGTATAGAAAAATAGGGGTGACACTAAGGCAGTGCATGACCCTAAAGCAAACTGCTCTCACCCTAATACCTTTTATTAGGGACACTGTGAAAGTGCATGGCCTCATCACTTTATAAAGAAGGAAGGGAGATGCAACAGATATAGAAAGCAAAGGGCAGCTGGCTCTCGATTTAAAATTACATGATACTAAGTGAAAATAATGGGCTATAAAAATTATATATATATATGCATAGTATATATATATATATATATATATACACATGTACTGATTTCAATTATGGAATATATAATATATATGTACACTCACATACATTGAAAAAAGACTGGAAGGAAATGCTCCCAAATATTAATAGTGATTAAAAGGCTCTAGTTGATAGGAGTATGAATAATTTTTATTTTCTTATTTTATACATTTGAATACTTAATGAATATTCTACAATGGGCATGAATTGTTTTTATAATAGAAAAACTATTATAAACATATCATTTATATTATTCAAATAACTATTATGTTTTAAATTATAAGGCACCTTAAGCCATACTTCTGTTCCCTATTATAAAATATATGAACACCTAAAACTACAAGTAAAAGGACACATAGAAAATCACAAGCCAAAAAAAAAAAAAAATCTCTACTTTAAAATAACCATGTCCAGGCACTTAAGTTGTACGGTGTAGAACACTGTAAAAAGATATAGCTGTGTCATCAACAGAGAAGTTACCTGCAAAGGTAACTTAAGAAACAGTGTCTGGCTTTAAAATGACTACAAAGAAAATCTGACAATAAAATTCACTTAAATATCTGACTCTGCAAAAAAATATTACACTCTGTCCTAGAGGAGTGCTATGTAATTGAAAAGCCTATGGTGTAACAAGAACATCCTTAGAATAAGGGACAATCCCAAATGTGATAAAATACAAATGTGAGCTCTTAAGTACTTTTTAATGTTTGAAAGTCAATGAGGGGCTGACCGCCAGGAATAGGATGGTGGCTCTTTTACTTGATAATATGTTTTTAAGCTGAAAAATCCCTTAGCAGGGGATGAGAAGTTGCCATTAAGAAAGCTGGGGGCTCGAATCATGAGGTACCAAGGGGGCTTTTAGATTAAGTTGTTGAATCAGCCTGGTCTTGGGGTATAAGAATGTGACCAGGGCTTTGTTGGCAGGGCCTGCAGGAAAATGCAGGCTCTCAGGGATCTGCCTGGACCAGAAGGGTATTATTTGAACTTGTACTTTCTGTTCAAGATGGGAAAATGAGCATAAGCTATACCTCACTTTTGCACACCAAACACAGGAAAGGATAGAACAATATTTGAATAATAAGAGTTAACTAATATATATCTCATACTGAAAACAAGAAAGAGACTTCTCACTAGACAAATAGTGATTCCTTAAACCTCAAAAGAGATAAAGAAAAAATGGAACCTTTAATGGGCAACAGGGCCAATGCTTTTTGCCTACAGTGAAGCCAAGACCACCCTCAGGAGGGTGGGAGCTGGGTCACGATGCTCATTGGTGTTGCAGAACTAAGCTATGTCATCTCCCACTCCTGCCATCATACCAAGGTTGGGGTGCGGGTGGTGTTGAGCTGCTCACCTGTGTCTAGGTTAGGAAAGCTCCAGTCATATGAGACCAGGACCCAGAGCTGCCTTGCACCAGTGAGGATGTGCTGGGAACCACACCACCCATCCAGGAAGGGGTCAAACCAGTGACCAGCACAGGCCTGACCAGGAGCCACTTCCCTTCAAGCCTGGAGCTGAGTCCCTGAAAGATTGTTTTCCTGGGGTAGCACCTAGAATATTCAGAGGTAAAACCTCTGGTGGAAGATGAGCTCACAAACCAGAAATCCTCCAGCCTGTGTGGGAGAATAACACCCTGAAAGGCAGACAACAAACAGAAGAACTTGTCTGAGGTGAATAAAGATACTAGAATAACCTTAAGTGAGCTTCTGAGTGAGTATCTTTAAGAAACTCAAAGAGATAAGGGAGGCAATAACACTCATGGAAAGGAATATAAGATATGGAATAACAAGAGGGGGTTCCAAGAAAGAAAATCCATAGGAATTTTGGAAATGAAGGCTGTAAAAGAAGAAATTAAATCATTGTTTATGTGGAAAACGAAATGTTGAGGCTGAAGACATAGCTCCTGGCATCAGAGGAGAAGCAATCCAGAAGACAGGGATGAGGGAAGCAGACTCTGAAAGGTGCTGGGAGACAAGGCAAGATGTCCCACTGAGACCATGTTGCTGCCTAGGTGCAAGGCGCTGCTTGTACACCATGTTGGTTGCACAGTGTGGTGGCCCTGGGAGCTCAGAGGATTCAGGTAGGGCTGAACTTTTTGGGAGCTGGATGGTAGGATGAGATGACTCAAAGGGAGGGGCTGGGCACTTCAACAGCTGGGCTAGTGAATAAGCTATAAAATAGAAATTAGAGCACAGAGGCATGGTGGTGGGTTGGTGGGGGGTTAGGAAGGAACTCAGGTCATATACTTGGAAATAGGCAGCTTAGCTTGGAGAATTAAGAGAGGGCTAAGTGTCTCTACTGAAGCTTAATGGCAAATTCCTTAACAGGCAAGCCCAGGGGATATCCATCTACGTGGAAATGGAGAGGGCTGTTTGGGTCACCGACTATACTTGGATAATGGTTTCAGAATAGGGTTTGTAACCTACTTATAATTCCTCAGAAATCATTCAGTTCTGGAGTTCAAATTCACTGTGAAATAGTTAAAAATAACCAAAATTACATTTGTACACAGCTCTGCCTATACGCAGAGAAATTTATTCTGTCTGATGCCCCTTCTAAAAGTAGTTTCAGGGCTTCCCTGGTGGCGCAGTGGTTGAGAGTCTGCCTGCCGATGCAGGGGACACAGGTTCGTGCCCCGGCCCGGGAAGATCCCACATGCCACGGAGCGGCTGGGCCCATGAGCCATGGCCGCTGAGCCTGCGCGTCCAGAGCCTGTGCTCCGCAACGGGAGAGGCCACAACAGTGAGAGGCCCGCATACTGCAAAAAAAAAAAAAAAAGTAGTTTCAAACTAGCCAATTCAGAGCTTGGCAAATGGTCTCTGTGAACAGTACAGAAATATCAGAGGGGACTAGGGAGTGGGAGTTTGGTGTTGAAACAAGCCCGCAGACTGGTTCTGAGTACTTTACAAATATTAATTTCATACTTAATCAAGATCTTGGGTACCAGTTATAGCTCCATCCTGATTTAATGACTTGATCCTGGAGCCTCAGCTTCCCCATGTGTCCCAGTGGATAATCATAACTCCTCCACCTACCTGTGAGGATATCTGGAGTATCCATTGCAAAGATATGAATGAAAAGACTTTATCAACTGTGATGTGAAATCAGGGTAGTGACTTAGGGGGATATTCCCAGGGGAAGTAGGTACAACCCAAGGCCTGGATTCTAAAGACTCCATTCTTCCCAGTGGGAGTGTCAAGAGTACCTGTGGTTTGTGTGATGACTGCACAAAGAGAACAGGACAGAACGATGGTGCTCACTCAGCTCCTCTGAGTGTTCTGTAGAGTCAGGAGAGCCATGGGAAGACATTCCCAGAAGAGGAAGAAAAAAGGCAGGCAGGAACATCACACAAATAGGCCTGAAGAACATGTCCAGGGGAGCAGTGCTGGCTTCAGGTGACTCAGAACACAGTTTGGGCAGATTTCAATAAAACGGGTCCAGAACCTTGTCGTGGCATTTGTGGTCTGGATGCCCCTTAGCAGACTCAGACGCAAAGCTTACTGGATCATCAGACCTGAGGTGGAGACAGAAGCTCTGAGGCAAGCAGCTTCAAGGTGGCACAGAAGGAAGCTAGATAGAGCTGGCCAGAAGCCCTGAGGCTGCCTCCTATGACACCTGAAGGTGTGAGGGGACAGGAACTTGGCCTGGCTCAGCATTCTCTGGGGTGTGAGCCTCTCATGGTAGGATGCTGATTTACTGGGAAGTTAAATGCCTGCCACCTAGTTTATGTCACTAATTACCTGTGTTGCCACTGAAGTAATAGAAATCTGAACAACCTTGATATGAATCATATATTTTTGTTTTTTCCTGATAGTTTGCCAACAGGATAGAGGTTATCATTTTCCTGAAGAAAGTGGCTTGATTTTTCCCTGATTCTTGTTGCAGAGGGCTTGGGCAGGTACTACCACATTCCATTTACCCAGGGAGTAGCCAGATCTGGGTTCCCTCCTAGCTTGGGATCCAACATGGACAGGCTTGGAGAAAAGACTCTTTTCACAGAATCACAGAGAGCCAGGCCTGGGGAGGACCCAGCAGTCACCAAGTCCAATGGCCTTTCATGGAACTCTATTTTTGAATGAACTCCTGCTCTGAAGGGCCCTGGAGTCCCTCCACTCGGTCATTCTTAGGTCACCTGCCTGGAGACTCTTGATGTATAAAAGTCCTTTATTTTTCAGTTTAGGGAAGGGTAAGCAATGTGCCCAGGACCACATGACAAGGTATGGCAGCACTGAATCCAGAATGCAGCGCACCTGACTCTCAGTTGTAGAGTTCCTGTTCTGCTTCACAATGTTACTACTTCTCACCTGCCTCCCAGGTGAGCAAAAAAGAGCAGGATGAAGAGGCCACAACCTCCGTGAAAATAAAGGAAGACAGTAAGGAAGGCACAGGGAACTCCCTCTCCTGTGTCACATCTGGAGACGAGGTCATTCCCTCACACTGCCCCCAGCACACTGGGGTACCACGTTCTCTCTGAAAACTTCCTGGAGCATTTACTTACCTGATAAGACTGTGAAGGATTAAAACTCACCAGTCAGTTTATCAGTTTGACCTTATAATTCCTCTCTGCCTAGAAGACTTCCTTTTTTAGCCACTCTTTCCTGGCTAGATGTCACTCATCTTTAGGTCTCTGTTATCATTTCATTTTCTGATTCCCCAATTTAAATGATATTTCACTGTTATAATTCCTAATTAACTCTTTATTTTCCTTCCTATGACATTAGTAATTACATAAAAACTATTTAAATTATTTGTTCAATATCCATCTCTCCCATCAACAGTAAGTGCCATGAGGCTAGGATGACATCTGTCATTGTATACCCAAGGTCAAACACAGAGGTTGGCAAACTACTGCTTGTGGGCCAAATCTGGCCTGCTGCCTGCTTTTGTATGAAGCAAGAACTGAAAATAATTTTTCCACTTTTAAATTGTTGGGGAAAAATCAGAAGTATAATATTCTGTGACATGTGAAAATTATTTGAAATTCAAATTTCAATGTTCATAAATAAAGTTTTATTGGAACACAGCCATGCTCCTTCATTTAAGTATCGACTCTGGCTGCTTTTGTATTACAATGGCAGAGCTGAGTAGTTACAAAAGAGAAGAAAAGCAGAGAAGGGCCATGCTGAAGTTCAGACTTGTGTCGGGGATTAAACTCAGACCTTTCAAACTCCTGCAGCGTTTCCACTTATTGAATTTCTCCAAACTGACAAGGACTGCAAAAACCACGGCCCAGAATCTAACCTGGCCCTCACAGCAGGTTTTCTAGATATCCATGATAGGTAAATATCCCCAAGGACCTGGGATAAAAGGTGCTTTGTTAAAAGCCACTTTGAACACCTCCCTGAGAAAAGACACTTACAGGGATAAAAGCATTTCTGGTGAAAAGAGGCCTGATGTGTTCTCTTTGTGCTGAAGTTGAGGTTTCTTTCCATTCTACTACAAAATGCAACAACCGCAGGAGTTTCATGCTCTGACGCCACATCCCTCTGCTTTATCTTGCTTTTGTTCCTGCTCACATTTCTGACATGGGAACAAAGCCACAGGCCTGTGCAAACAAATGCCCCTGGATTAGAGTGCCCTGTTCAAACCAGATGCATTAAGGTGGCAATACTGGGGTTAATTCAAGTCTCAAAAGTCAGTGAATCCTCCCTTCAGTCACTGCCATTGGAATATTCAGGCATATTTTATGCCAACTAATAAAAATAGGTGATGTTTAATGACACTGGGGGCTAGGGTAGTTGCTGGAGGAAGCTATGGGGAAGGCAATAATCTAAAGCTCAGAAGAAACCATGTTTGAGTTGATAGCTTCAATCTCATAAACTCTCAGGATTGGAAGAGGTCTTAAAAGGTCATCTAGCTGTGAAAGACTGAATATTTATGTCCTCGTAAAATTCATGTGTTGCAGCCCTAAACCCCAATGTGATGATAAAGGTGGGGCCTTTGGGAGGTAATTAGGCTTAGATGAGGTCTGAGGGTGGGACCCCCATGATGGGATTAGTGTCCTTATAAGAAGAGGAAGAGAGACCCGAGTGCTCTCTCTCTCCAACATGTGATGACATAGCTAGACAGCAGCTATGCAGGATTAGGCATCTACAGGTCAGAAGGAGAGCTCTCACCTGGAGATGAATCTGCCAGGACCTTGATCTTGGACTTCTCAGCCTCCAGACTGAGAGAAATAAATATTTATTGTTAAAGCCTCCAAGGCTCGATATTTTGTTATAGCAGCCCAAGGTGACTAAACAGCCCGCCCATCCACACACCTGAATTTTGAGTGTCCTCTCCATAGCTTCTGCTTGAATTCTTTTTTTTTTTTTTTTGCAGTATGCGGGCCTTTCACTGTTGTGGCCTCTCCCCTTGCGGAGCACAGGCTCCGGACGCGCAGGCTCAGCGGCCATGGCTCACGGGCCCAGCCGCTCCGCGGCATGTGCGATCTTCCCGGACTGGGGCACGAACCCCTGTCCCCTGCATCGGCAGGCGGACTCCCAACCACTGCGCCACCAGGGAAGCCCCTGCTTGAATTCTTATGTGATGCTGCCTCCCCACCCGTCTAACAGAATCAAAATGACTACTGATCATCAATGGAAATTTGTTCCCTATAAGTCTGACTTCATATTCTTGGTTCCATTCTTTGGATGCCATTTCCCTTCCATGAAAGAGGCCCATGACTATGCCATGTATCCCCACCTCTCACCCCCGTTGCCACATCCCCATAACCTTACCAACCATCTTTTTCTACGCCCAACAAGCTAACATTTCCTAACCATTCTTTATATGATATGCTTCCAAGTCTCATATTTCCAATAAAGTTTTCAATAGAGAAAATAAGCAGCCAATGTGGTAGATGCTCACTTCATTTCCCTTCCCTGACTCCCTCCCAGGAATGAGGAAATGAGTTGCAAGTAAGTGAAAGCCTTACTGGATAAGCCACAATGTGGATCATTAAGAGTTGCTTTCAGTTTGGACCCAAACAGGTGTCTTGTGAAAATGGCATAAAGAGTAGATATTCCTGGTATCAACCATAGAGAAAAGGGGCAGGACCCCAGGAAGGAAATGGGAATCTAAATGGGCCATTACAGGTCTTGGGCCTCTGTGGTGAACTTCAAAGAATTTAAGTGTATTTGAGAGTTCTCCTAAGTGTAAGGGAAAGAAACAATAGCCCCTGCCACATAGAAGTAGCTAGAAACTGGGCATCCCTGTGGGCAGTTGCACTGAAGAAGAATGAGTTCACCTCTTGATGCAGATTATCTGGTTCAATGGTTGGCCAAATCCGGCTTGTTGCCTGTTTTTGTAAATAAAGTTTTATCAAAACAGAGCCACACCTACGATTTACCTATTAACTATGGTTGCCTTTGTGCTATAATAGCAGAGTTGAGTAGTTTGTGACAGAGACTGAGCCTCAGTAGGCCTAAAACATTTACTAGCCCTTTACAGAAAAAGTCTGCCACCCCCAACCTACTTCACCATTTCTGGTATTATATCCTTACATTAGTCTTGAGTGATATGCTCCCAAATTTACTGGGGGGACATTCTTCACATCCGATGCCCCTCTTGGAAATTCATGGTGCTGCTAGCCTAGGAAAGGCTCCAAGAAGTCCTGCAGCACACATGTCTGTTTAACTTTGTTTAACTCAGCACTCCTCAGACTCGCTTGACCCTATCAACATTCCATGCAACATAAGGAGCACACTCGGCAAAACACCAATCTTGCTGCTTATTACTGTTCTTTGAATTGATTTTCTTTCTATTTTTTTTCCTAAGCCTGTGGACATGCCTTGCTTAGATTTTCCAGTCTAGTGACAGTTATGCTAATGAGATCTGAGGGGAGTGCTGTGGTATTCCCCCTTAGGCCAGAGTGGTACAGGGAGCAGTGCCTCTCTCCTCGAGGAGGTGGCAGCATTAGAAATTGGGGAGAACCCTCAGTGGGCCGGAGGACTCCCTCTCCAATATCATCATATTTTTCCTCTTTATTGGATTATTCCTATGAGCAAAGAACATAGTATCTTTCATCTCAAAAAGCAAACCAACACTCTCTTGAACCCCATCCCCATTCCTCTGCTGACATTTATAACAGACCTCCCCTAAAACATTGTCTGTACTCATCTTCCCCAGTTCCCTCTTCCTACTCTCTCTCGAACCCACTCTACTGAGGCTTTTTCCCCTACCACTCCCCTGAAACGGCTCTTGTCAAGGTCACCACAACCTCCGTGTGGCTAAACCCAAGGTCAAGGTTCAGTCATTGTACTCAGAATATCTGCAGTATTCTACACAGATAATGAGGCTTCTCCCCAAACACTTCCCTCTCTTGGCTTCTGGGATCCTACTCTCCTTTGGCTCTCCTCCTACCTCACCGGCCCCTCCTTCTCAGTATTCCATGGGTCGCCATAATCCCCCTGACCTCCAAATGCTGGAATTCCCTAAGGCACCTCACTAGAATGCCTCTCTCCATCTACATGTTCTCTAGGTGATCTCATCCTGTCTCATGGCTTTAAATGCCAGTGACTCCCACATTTCTATCTCTATTCTCAGTCTGGAATGTTCTTTCCCCAGAAATTTGCTTGGCTCCCTTCTTTCCATGTTTTTGCTAAAATACCACATTATCAGTAAGGTCCTCCCTGATCACTCTCTGTAAATATATGTATAAATATCACCCTCACCCCTCACTCCTGCCTGTCAGTGCTCCCTTAGCATGCTTTATTTTTTTTCTTCTTAGCACTTATTACCATCTGAAATCCTCTCTAAATATAGTTAGTTATTTCTTGGTTGGTTGTTTTCCCTCATTAGAACATAAGCTTTATGAATGCAGGTACTTTTTTGTTCTCTGATATAATCCAAGGGCCTAAAATCCTGGAAGACGCACAGTAGGCACTCAGTAAATGTTTTAGGATGGATGAATAAAGGTGTGAGTTGCCTGCCTTGGGATTCTAGGAGTCAACATGATTTCATAGCTGAGGAAGCTAAGTTTAGGTCTTTTTGCCTCAAATCACATGGCTTGTAAGTGGCAAAACTGATATATGAATTCTGGTTATGTGATCGATAAGGGGGGCGGGGGTGTGGACACAGGTTCCATTTCTGCTTTCGTGTAGTTTTTTGCTTTTGTTTTTGCTCTCACTGTTGTGGCCTCTCCCGTTGCGGAGCACAGGCTCCGGACGCGCAGGCTCAGCGGCCATGGCTCACAGGCCCAGCCACTCCGCGGCACGTGGGATCTTCCCGGACTGGGGCACGAACCCATGTCCCCTGCATCGGCAGGCAGACTCCCAACCACTGCGCCACCAGGGAAGCCCTCTCATGTAGTTTTTCAGTGAAGGCCGACTTTGAACAGATAATGGCAACTTAACCCTTGACCTCTAGGCCAGGTTTTTCCTGAGGCTCCTTGTTACCACCAAAATGACCCTTTGAGACCAAGGTTTTTATTCTTAAACAGCCATTACTCCTTCTTGTGGCATAAGTCTTAGAGGATTCTGGAGCGTGAAATGAATTTTTACCTCACATTTAAGATAACCTTCTCAGCTTTCTAAACTATGACTGTTATTAAATGGTGAGCATCTTGTGTTGTTTGTCACGTGTCCCTGTATCTCCTGGTTGGTCTCCCATATTTGCACTTCTAATTTTTAATGTCCATACCTTAGCAAGGTGAATGGTTTTAATTTTGTTACCCTCACCAGAGTCTAGTCCAAAGCACTGTGATTCTGCCCTTCCATTTTGAGAAGATTCTGCCAGGAGTTCTGTGAGATCTTTAGCCCATCCTTGTGGCCCACATAAGAAAAATGTTAAGAACCATTGTTACAGAGGTCTTCCCTCACTCATCTCTCCATTCAAAGTGAATAACATCTTAGAACCCAGAATCTTAGATTTGCATGGAATCTCCAATGTCATATTGTCCCACCATTTTGCATCAGTCCAGTGACCCCTGAAACATCTGTGACATGAGGGTCATCTCCACTTGAGCCTCTTTATCAACAAAATATTTTTACTCTCATATAACTTTCCTTAGGTTGAGTCAAAAACAGCCTCACCTAAAGCCTCTGCACATTGGTCTTGGCTTTGTCCTTGAGACCTAGTCCCATGTAAATCTCACCTTTCACTTTTTTGCCAGGTCTTCAAATAGGCCTGTGAGCATAGAAAAAAGCACTAGATCCATTTGTGCTGGACCTAGATACCAATATAACTCTTTTGGCTATTAAAATGAATATTGGCTAATAAATCTTTCTATTTACCCCCAGGCAGCAATGGAGTTAAAAGTACTGCCATTATTACCATGGTGTGGATGGAGAAACCAAGGCATATGGATGGCAGATGACTCACTGTTGGCTCAGTGGACAAAAGATTTGGGACTACTTGTCCTTTGCTCTGACTTGGATTCCCTAATGTAGTACATACTCCAGAGAAAGCTATTATAATAACAACTCTAAGAACATTAGAATTGCTATTATTGAGAAAGATGCAGTTTCATTTAAAGGGTTTCATTCTTCTTAGATGAGTTCTACTTTCTGCTTTCCCTTCATTCAACTTCCATGTTTATTATTTCCACTCTACTCTTGGCCTGTTAAAGCTAAAATTCCACTCACACCATCCAGCAAACTAGACTCCAGGCAGCAGCCGACAGGGGCATTTGGTCTGCTGGAGATAATGGTTTCTCTCCAGTTTGGTCAGCAAGCCGGATTTAAACTGACAAGATCATAGCTCTACAAAAATAAGATCTATTAATTGTCCTGAGGAAGGAAAAGGTCATTGGGCAAATGTTACCCTGTATCTCATTTTTCAACTAGAGTCTGGGCATCAGCATCAAATCATTTCTCTATAACTAGATCCTGCCTCTCAACAGTAATTAAAAAAATGACTCAATAAAATCATGCTCTATGTCTGCTTGTGAATTTTGTTACTTGAATACATTTCACTTATACCGAAATCAGTCTGGAGTTGCTGGCACTGTACTTTCTTCAGGACCCCACTGAAAAATGTATTGAAGGTATCTGGGACCGTTAATTGATTCTCCCGGATTCCTGTTGTAGCCCGTTTCTCAGGGTTCAGCTCTTAAGGAAGAACAGATGTTTCCTTCACATGACCTGGGTCACTAATAAAGGCAGGGTATGGGAGGGGGCAGGCGGGGAAATGTTACCCATCAGACCAAATGCGATTTATCTGATAGACTCCAGGGATGGTGGGCTGCAGGGGAATGGCAGCAAGAGCACCATCAAAAGTATAGGCCTTATGGACATATGTACACTACCAAATGTAAAATAGATAGCTAGTGGGAAGCAGCCACATAGCACAGGGAGATCAGCTCGGTGCTTTGTGACCACCTAGAGGGGTGGGATAGGGAGGGTGCGAGGGAGATGCAAGAGGGAGGAGATATGGGGATGTATGTATATGTATAGCTGATTCACTTTGTTATAAAGCAAAAACTAACACACCATTGTAAAGCAATTATACTCCAATAAAGATGTTTTAAAAAAAGTATAGCTTTGAGGGGATGGAAGATGTGAGACGCTGTATAGGGAAAGGAGGCTGCAGAGGATATTTTCTCTAGCTCTCCTTGGCGCTTTGTGGGCAAAACCCATAATGCTTTGCCTCCTTGGGCTATGGAAGCATATTTTCAGATTCAACAAATGTTTACTAAGTATCTACTATGTGCCCATTAAAAGAGTAAACATTCTCATAAATAGTACTTCATTTAAACCTCATTATAACCCTGTGAATTAGGTGGAGTTGTAATGTGGGTTTGGGGGATTTTTTGCTTGCTTGTTTGCTGTTAGCAGTTTGATTAAATGGTTATGTCAACCATCTTAAATCTTACTGAGAGACTGGATAAATAAATGAACAAACAGCAGACAGACACATAAGTTCTTCCTCTACAATATTAATGCCAGTACCTCTTTACCAGAGCAGATCCAGGCAGGATGACTTGCCCAATATCATGTGGCCCGGAAGTGGCTGAATTGAGACTTGATGCCAGGGTGGGCACCAGAACCCATGTTTCCTTCTCCCCCAGCCCCACCCCACTGCCTGCCATGCTAATGGTCTGTTTAATGCATTTGTACTCAGGAGATACCTTGTCCTCCCATCTCGGTAGTGTTCTAGCGGTGTCTCTGATTTTAAATGTGAGGAAATAAAAAAATTAAGCCTTTTCAAATATAATTTGCATCTGTTCCCTTCACTTTTAGCTTCAAGTTTGCTGGCGTTTTTTGGTTTTTGGTTTTTGTTTTGGCTGTGCCACGAAGATTGTGGTATCTCAGTTCTCTGACCAGGGACTGAACCCTGGTTACGGCAGTGAAAGCCCAGAATCCTAACCACTAAGCCACCAGGGACCTCCCTCAAGTTTGCTTTTTTAATTTTTATCCGGGTGATCATTAAAGTCCCTGATAAGTTTCATTTCATTCTGCTTTCTTGGTCTCACTCATTCCTGGCAGTCATGTCCACATGTCAGGGTTTCAAGCTGAAGACAAATGTAGGAATTCTACTTCCAACATGGATAACTTCTCTTCTGTTCCCGAAGTTATCATGAGATCAACAAGTGCTGAGCCAGCTGAGGAGGAATCACCCTTGTCCAGAGGAAAGTTCTCTCTTGTGGTCATTCTCTTTCCAGCCACTGCTCTTCTGACCTCTTCCTTCTTTTCCCTTGGCCTCAAGCCCTGAAGCCTGGCCTGCTGTGGAGGAATCCACAGTGGCAACTTCTCCAGATACTTCGGCTCACAAAGTGGATGGCGGTGGGAGTGGGAGGGCTACACAGTGCTTACTGAGGGCTTGGGCTGTTAACGTTGAGGAGGAGGGGAATCTGGGAACAGGCAGTTTTGCTGTCTCCCTTCCTGTCTTCTGACAGACTCTCTCCTTGACCTAACTCTCACCAGGCTCCTCAAAGCCCTCTGCACCTTGACCTTCAGTGTCCCTCCTTGTCCGGCCTGTATAGCCCAAATGCAGTAAGAATCCTGTCAAGTCAGTCTATCCAGATCCCCACCCCTGATAGCTGATCAAATCACTCATGCGGCACAGCCCCCAGGTGATTCTGATCACCCAGTCCTGCCTTCAGCAAGAATCCTGTTAGGTCAGCATAACAAGAATTAACCTACTTTCCGAGCAGTTTTCCATCACCAACTGCTCTTTGGCTATAAATGCCCACTTTTCCTTGTTGTATTCAGAACTGAGCCCCATTCTGTACTGAGGTCTCTTTTCTCCTATTCCAATTCTTCCTGAGTCAAATCTGTTTTTACTGCTGTAACCACTGTCCAGCTCTGGTTCTCTTTGACGTGTCAACAATCAAAGAACAACGCCAGACCAGTTTGGGAAGAAAGGAATCAAAGCAAACATAAAACTTAGGGAGCGTGACGTCCTCTCACTCTGGATGTGCTCACACAAGGGGTGGTCGGAGTGAGCATACATGTTAAAGTACAACAGCAAACATGAACGGAGAGCAAGTTCATGAATTCTAGTCCTGTTTACGTTTCAATCCCCAAATTAATTGTTTAGTCATAAGTGCTGTGCCACAATTGTGGTCATATCAGTAGCTTTCTGTCAATGAACCTAAAAAACTTTATTAACCCAAATTATTTTTTGAATGCTTATGCCAAAAGGAAGCCTGGAGCTAAATTTAATGCTCAACTGCAATCATAAATTTATCCCAGATGCCTGGAATTTCTCATTCTCCTCTCCTTTTGATTAGTTTTGGCTTCCTTTCCATTTTTAATTGTCAAGTTTTTTTTGAGATTTAACATAATAAATCATCTCAATCCTTTTTGCATTTCTACTCAGGAAGTCAAATTAGCTAATATTTTCAGATGTTGACATTCCTGTCAGGAATAAGCCCTTACTGTAAAAAATCAGCTTTGGAAACACAAGTGTAAATGGAAACACAATCCACTGGCTTGCACACTGCTCTTCCCTGTTGTGGACGCCAACAGACATTTGGTCCCCAGCTGGGCATGTATCACTTAGGTACACAAGCACCTTACACATCTATGTCTCCTACACCAAGGAAGTAAAACCCTCTTCTCTATGGAACAGAGATTTTGAACACCAGGTAGTGGGCCTGACTTCAGTGTTTTTCCCTAACAAATAAACAGCATTTTGTACCATTAAGTGAATTTGCACTGTCCAAGCAAAATGGCTTCGAATACTGCCAAATGTGATTATCAAGACTGATTTACTCCTGCCCTGTGGTAGCCTGGCTACTTAGCTTTGTGCAAATTCAGCTGGACTTGCTTTTCCTCTGGCTAAGCAGAGACAGGGCCACTTCTAGTGAGTCAGGGAAAAGGTGAGCTGCACAGCACAGGGAGTAATGGACAATAAAGCAGAGCCATGGTTTGCTGCCGTGGTTTGTTTCCATCATCTTGCTTCCAACCAGTGTTGATCTGGCCCAGGCAGCTCAGGCTGTAGGAGACTCACCAGGGATGTCAGGGAACCAAAAAAGTGAGGAGGAGCCAGAGGCAGGGTTACTTTTGCTCCACTATTCCTGTCATTCCTTCCCTAAACCAGTGCCCTGCTTTTCTTGGACCCCTGGGTCCTTGGACACCCACTGACCAGCACCACCTGCCTCTTCACCCCCTCCCTTGACAGCAACCCCTGCAGCAGGTTCCAGGGGGCTCTGGCACCAGTGGGACCTGGTTGGTTACTCCAGCTCTGCCAATTGTAGCTCTGTATCACCTGACTTCTTGGAAATTCTATTTGCTCAACAGGAAGAATAATCCCCACCTCATGATTAAATTTTAACGTATTTCAAAATGTAAACAGAATATCAAAAAAAAAAAAGATATCTGCACTCCCATGTTTTTTGCAGCATTATTCACAATAGCCAAGATGTGGAAACTCAAGTGTTTGTCAATGGATAAATGGACAAAGAAGATGTGGTATGTATGTATGCATGTATGTACATATGTACATACATACAATGGAATATTATTCAGCCATGAGAAAGAAGAAAATCCTGCCATTTTGTGACAATATGGATGGGCCTTGAGGGCCTTACGCTAAGTGAAATAAATCCATCTGAGAAAGACAAATACAGTATGATAACTTACATGTGGAATCTAAAATAGGCAAACTCAAGACAAACAGGGAGTAGAATGGTGGTTGCCAGGGGTTAGGGGGTGGAGGAAATGGGGAGATGTTGCTCAAAGGGTACAAACTTCCACTTACTAGATTAAGAAATTTGGGAATCTAATGTACAATGGTGATTGATTTTAGCTAATAATACTGTATTATGTACTTGAGTGTTTCTAAGAGAGTAGATCTCGAATGTTTTCACCACAAAAAAGAAACGGTAACTCTGTGACAGGATGGAGGTTGTAACTAATGCTATAGCGGTAATCATTCTGCAGTATATAAGTGTATCAAATCACCACTGTTGTACACCTTAAACTTATACAATATTATGTGTCAATTATATCTCAATAAAGCTGGAAAGTATATATATTTTTAATTTTAACCTATTTCAAGTGACTGGCATGATGTTAGGGTACCAGTAAAGGCTCAGTTATGGTTAGTTCCCTTCCCTCTCTATCCTCCAGCCCTCGCCCCCTGCAGACTCACCTAGCTTGTCTCTTTTCTTCAAGGTTCTCCCCTCTAGACTGATAGCACATTCCATCCACTCCAAATGATTCAGAGATTGACACGTATTCTCTCCTTGACCAAATGTTATTCAGGCTCGCTGAGCCCAATGAGGCTCCATCCTCCAAGAGTCCAATTTAGCAAGAATCCTGTCAAGATGGTTTAGCCAGAATCTTTCATCCTCAGTATCTGATCACCCTGGCCTGCTTTCAGCAAGACTCTTGTTATGCCCATTTATCCAGAATTCCCCATTATTCCTGATATTTCCTCTTTCTAATTTTCTGCCTTCACCCCTTCAATCCTTGGCTATAAATTCCCACTTTTCCTTGTATTCAGGCTGAGTGCAATCTGTCTCCCATACTATAAAATCTCTATTGCAATAGTCTTGAATAAAGTCTGCACTACCATTCTTTAACAAGTGTCACGAATAATTTTTTTCTTTAACAAGACCTCAAGCATCTGTGCTCTTGCTTGTGACTTTCAGAAATTTCTGTTCCCTGTTCTTGTCTTTCCAACTTGGTTAAATGATATTCACTTCTATAATGTCAATTCCTTTGCACAATTTTCATGGGCAACCCTCACCGCCACTTCCAAGGCCTGTCTAGTACAGGGCTCGGCACCAGACAGCCAGGAGTCAAACCCCAATTCCACTTTTCTTTAACTTTTGACCTTGGGAAAGTTATTTAACCTGTCTGTACCTCAGTTCCCTCATCAATAAATGAGAAGAATAATTCTACCCACCACATTGGACTGTTGTTGCATTAATTCTATTGAGCACTTGGATATAATGTCTGGCTCACAGTAAGTGCTTAGTACCATTGTTATTATCTTTTCTCACATTTTATAATTATCTTTGTTATTAATAATATCTGCCCTGTCCCTACCCCCAATCCTAGACCAGGAAGCTCCTCAATAGCAGGAGTGGGTCTCACTCATCTTTGCATTTTCCCTCCAGCTTCACATCACCATGGCTCACAGTATGCACTCAGTCCCTGTGCTGATAACAATTGATCTGATAAAGAATTCATGGCAGGTGTTGATGGGTGCCACATGATCTCTCTGGCAGTTTACTTATACTTTTTTCAATTGCTTCATTGAGATATCTTCAATATACAAAATCTATATATATTTAAGGTGTACAACTTGATGTTTTGATATATGTACACATTGTGAAAAGATCACCACAATCAAGCAAATTAACATACCTATCACCTCTACAAAATTACCATTGTGTGTGTGTGTGTGTGTGAGTGTGTGGTGAGGAGTTTAAGATTTATCCTCTTCACAAATCTCAATTATACAATACAGTATTGTTAACTATTATCATCATGCTGTACGTTAGATCTCTAGAACTTAGTCATCTTACATAACTGAAATATCCTTTGGCCATTTCCCTCTCCTCCTAGCCCCTGGCAACCACCATTCTACTCTCTGTTTCTACGAGTTTGACTGTTTTAGATTCCACTTATAAGTGAGATGATACAGTATTTGTCTTTCTGTGTCTAGCTTATTTCACTTAGCATAATGTCTTCCAGTTCCATCCATGTTGCTGCAAATGGCAGGATTTCCCTCTTTTTTAAAGTTGAAAATATTCCACTGAGTGTGTATGAATGTGTGTGTGTATATATACATTTTTTCTCTATTTCTGTATCACATTTTCTTTATCAATTCATCTGCCAAAGTATATTTAGGTTGCTTTCATATCTTGGCTACTGTAAATAATGCTGCAATGAACCTGGGAGTGCAAATATGTCTTCATGATCCTGATTTCAGCTCTTTTGGATATATACCCAGAAGAGGGATTGTTGGCTCATATCGGTCTTGGCAATAATCTTTTGGATGTGACACCAAAATCACAGGAAACAAAGGCAAACACAGACAAATGGGATTACATTACTGCCGGGGAGGGGATGGACCAGTTCTTTAGAAATGTTCCTAGTCTTTGACCCACATTCAGCCTAGTTCATAGCAATCAAACCAGCTTTTTTTCAGGGAAAGGCCTCATCTTAGGAAACCAATGTTTCTGATCAAAGGTCAACTTCAAAATCCAATCCAGAAGCAATTACAGCAATGTTTTAAGAACCACAGTTGAGGGTCAAAGTTCAACTTTTTTTTTTTTTCCCTGAAACAAGTTGCCTCTGCCCGTTGACAAACAAGGTTGAGTCTCAGGGGACTATAATACAATTCTAATTTAAAATCTAAAGCTCCATGCTCCTTTCAAGTTGTCATCAGTTTGCCATACTGCTTTGTTGAAAAAAAACCAAGGTCAGTGGGCATGAGCTCTGTCATTTTCTTTCACCTCCATTTCAATGATGCTCTGCCCCTGAATCCACTTGCCCTCATTTTGGGAAAAGAAGTTCCCTCCTCTCCAGAGATAAACCCACCCTCTGTGCTACCAACTTGTCCACTCTCTCTCCCTCAAGGAATTGAAGACACTGACCCTGCCCCTAGTTCTCCTCTCTCCATCACCTGCCACCACCTGGTGCACAGTTGCCCAAACTTTGGAACAGGTGGTTACTAATGGTGATGTGCAAGATGATTAAAAATAAATACTTTAAAATAGTTATGCATTTCATTTGAATATGTATTAAGAAACAAATTATATAACTAGAACATCAAACCCATAATTTTGCAGATATTACTACTTTAGGAGAAGCTAAATATATTTAAGTTTTTTAAAAAGCTAATTGACTTATAATAATACCAAGTAAATGATAGCAGGAAGGATATGCGGCTTTGGAAGCAATGGACTGAAGTTTGGATGGTCTGCACAGTAGAGAGCCCTGGGCTGGCAGCCAGGAGTCCCTGCTCTGCCACTCACTCTCCATGTGGCCTCAAACATACGCCTTAACCTCTCTAGGCCTCCACTGGGATTGTTTGTCATTTCACAGGGCTGGCTCCTTTCCTGATTTTCAAATTCACTCAGCTTTTCCCAGTGTGTTTAAAAACAACCTCTCCGAAGTATTCCTTGGGTGTGCTGAACCCTCAAGTTTTAGCTCTCTGGGTTCTCTCCATCCCTTTTTACTGTGTGAATTCTGAGGTGTTGCATTCTTAATCCCCTCCCTCTCTTAAAAGCCCCACAATCTGCCTGCAAGCCTGATGGCTCCCCTGAAAGAGCCCTTCAATGTTACCGTGACTTCGCAAACAGCAAGAAGGGCTGCTAGTATGCAGCTTCTGGAATAATACAACTTAAGTGGGCTTTGTGGACAGGCCTAGGAACCCACCTGATGCACAGTGTGCTCTATCCTAGGAGAATGGATCCTGAGCTGCCAGCGTCTCATTCACAAGAAGACTTTTGGAACCTATCTCCATTCATTTATAGTTGAAGACCCCTCCTGGATTGTCGAACAACATGCAGCGAGGGTCCCTGGGCTGCTGCCCTCATTTGCCTTGCTGCTGCCTTCTGATGATGTGAAGGATGTTGGAGGAATGCCAGGAAGCAGTTCCTGGGGCACTGGCTTAGTATTATGGGCTGAATCAGGTGCCTATACCCACAGTGAGGGCTTCCAAGGGACATCAAGCAAGGGCAGCCGCCCAACTGCAGCCCCAAGAGAAGCCTGGGGTGAATAAGGACAAGCAGCTGGGCTTCTGGGTTCAATGGGGCCAAATGATTCCCTTTCTTCCTGTCTTAATCTCTTAATGTGCTAAATGGCAATAATTAGTATTCAGAATAGGAAAGACTTTGTGTTAGTTTGCTAGCACTGCTGTAAAGAAGTACCACAACAGAAAAGTATCATCTCACAATTCTGGAGGCCAGAAGTCCAAGATCAAGGTGTTGACAAGTTTAGTTTCTTCTGAAGCCTGTGAGGTAAAGGATCCCTTCCAGGCCTCTCTCCTTGGTTTAGAGATGGCTGTCTTCACACTCACATGGTGTTCTCCCTCTACATGGCTTGTGTCCAAATTTCTCCCTTTTATAAGGACATCAGTCAATTGGATTAGGGGCCCACCCTCGTCCAGAATGACCTCATCTTAACTGATAACAACTGCAACAACCTTACTTCTAAATCAAATCATATTCTAAGGTACTGGGGAGTGAGGGCTTCAATATATGAATTTTTGGAGGGGCACAATTCATTCCACAACAGACTTGAAGAACCGAACAAGGAGCCAGGGCAGCTGGATTCTAGAACCAACTCTACTCTAAGCAGCTGTGTGGTACAGGGTACACTGAGTAGGTTCTCTAGGCCTCAGGCTTTTCCTGGGCCCCTCAGTCTGAAGATTTAAGACTAGACCGTCTCAAAAGCCCCTCTAGCTCTAACAGCCAAGAGCTTCATCATCTAATTGAAACGCATCCAAATGTTAACAAAGCATTTAAAACTTCTTACATGGAAGATACAGTATAAACACTAAGAAATAATAACCCCCGAGCCTCCATAGAAAAAAATGCATACAAATTCAAAGTGGTTTTCAAATATTATCTCATTAATCCTTACAAATCCCCTGTGAAGTAGTATTTTTAAAGAGCAAACGGACAATTGTGCTATACTCTGGTCAAGTAAAAGAACAATATCTCAGACAAGATGATAGCAGACTCATCTTCCACAGGGAGGGCTTAATATTCAAAGGCCATGCAAGTCGGAAACAAATAGGAAATTGCATCTCAGGTGGCTTCGAAATAGGCGTTGGAAATGAGGTCTTGGCTGCCATCCTGGGGGACTTTCCAAAGGAGACAGGGGAGATTTACGAGCAGAGTTTCTAGAACACATGCATCATTTATGGCCTCTAATTTTTCATGCATAAATATTTGAGCTGATATTTAAGATCTAGGAAATCTTCTGGGAGGGAATTACAATGTTTTCCTGAAGAGTGAAAAAAAAACACTGCCCTAGATGATTTTCTTTTTCTTTTCTTTTCTTTTCTTTTTTTTAATACCAGGGCTAAAAAGGTAGGTGAGGTTGAGACTATGGAGATGTGGCCATTTCACAGAAGCCCTCCCCTTTCCAGCCACTGGCCATCATCCTGATTCTGACCAGCTTTCAGAGACAGCTGACCACACACTCTATCCCAGGACACTGATCCCACATTCCATCTAGAAGGCAAGATGAAGTGGGTAATTGAATGAAGGAAGCCGACCCCTGGGCATGGGACAAAAGGTTATATCCAGGTTTGGACTTGCACAAAGACCCTCTGCTATGCTGGATGATGGAGAGGCCAGGAAGACACTGGTTGATCAGCCCAAGCTTAAATAGTTCCTTCACTGGCCAGCCTTCTGGCCTGAAATTCCAACATTGGATATTTTTTGGGGGTTGCAAGAATTTCTGTCTCCAAGTGACTCCCTTTAAAATCCAAATTCTTCTAGACATGTGAGGGGCTGGACCTCTTAACTAATCACCAGCATCCTAGTGTAAAAGTTTGTCCTAACAATCCTACTCTGTGGTGTTGAGAGATTACTTAGAGAGGAACTGGCTATGGCAGGTTCCCAAGCCTGTGGTGGGAACTAGGAAGGAGGAGAGGAACAAAAAAGAGGTGTCATAGGGGTGGCTGGACGACTCTGAAGATCATTTCTGCCTGTTTCATTACTCTGTCAGATGGGCTACAGTACAGGTTAACCTCATTTTAGTGAAGCAGCAATACTAGTAGTTTACATGTTAACTTTATTTAGTGAAGCATCAATACAGCTAAACTACTGTAACATTTAATACTGTGACCCAATTGGCAAATCTAATCTTATGCAGTCAGAAACTCTATTGCAGGGTCCTACTGAGATTGTTTTTATTATAAAAAACAAAGAACAACAACCTTTAAAGACTGTAACTTTAAAAGAATCCAGCTTCTCTGCATGACCTAGACCCAGCCTCACATCTCAACACTCCTTCAAACATACCTATATCCAATCTCTTATAGCTCCTCAAATGAGCCAGCTCCCTCACACCTCCTCTGTACATGCTGTTCCCTTGGTATGGAATGCCTTTCATGGCCCCCTCCACCTGGCTAACCACTATTCTTCATTCAAGACTAAACTCAAGCCCACACCTTCCAGAAAGCCTTCCCCGACTTCCTAGGCTAGGTGAGGGTCCCTCCCCTGCATCTGGCAGCAATTGCGACTCTGGTCATAATTGTTAGTTTAGTTTCCAGTTTCTTCCTCTAGAGCATAGGCAGAACCAGTGGTCTCCATCTCAGCATCCCCACTGTGAGACCCAGTTCCCAGCACCTAGGAAATGCTGAAAAATATTTTTTGTGAATGAGCCATTTTCTTACCTGTTAAATTTGATGATTTAAAAAAAGACAGAACTCGACTCTGCTGAGGGTGCATTGAAGCGCTCAACTTCTACTTTGTGGTGGAAATATAAATTGTCTCAAGGCCCTTGGAAAGCCATTTGGCGAGACACATCACACACAATAGTAACATCATAGCCTTTGACCTTGACACTCCTGAGACTCTCTCTTCAGAAAATAATATAAGCTATGACAAAGTGATCACCATGATGATATTCAGGGCAGCATTACTTAAAATAGAAAATACCTGGAATGAACTTAAATGTCCAATAACAGAGAAGTAGTTAAATTGCAATCCAATGCAATGTTTCAGGACCATTAAAAATCATGGTTATGACCCAAACAAAAAATGGGTAGAAGACCTAAACAGACATTTCTCCAAGAAGACATACAGATGGCCAATAGGCACATGAAAAGATGCTCAACATCACTAATTATTAGAGAAATGAAAATCAAAACTACAATAAGGTAACACCTCACACTGGTCAGAATGGCCATCAGTAAAAAGTCTAAAAGATCTACAAACAATAAATGCTAGAGAGGGTGTGGAGAAAAGGGAACCCTCTTGCACTGCTGGTGGGAATGTAAATTGATACAGTCACTATGGAGAACAGTATGGAGGTTCCTTAAAAAACTAAAGCTAGAACTACCATACAACCCAGCAATCCCACTACTGGGCATATACCCTGAGAAAACCATAATTCAAAAAGAGTCATGTACCACAATGTTCACTGCAGCTCTATTTACAATAGCCAGGACATCGAAGCAACCTAAGTGTCCACCGACAGATGAATGGATAAAGATGTGGCACATATATCCAATGGAATATTACTCAGCCATAAAAAGAAACGAAATTGAGGTATTTGTAGTGAGGTGGATGGACCTAGAGTCTGTCATACAGAGTGAAGTAAGTCAGAAAGAGAAAAACAAATACCGTATGCTAACACATATACATGGAATCTAAGAAAACAAAAAAAAAAGGTTCTGAAGAACCTAGGGGCAGGACAGGAATAAAGACGCAGACATAGAGAATGGACTAGAGGACATGGGGAGGGGGAAGGGTAAGCTGGGACGAAGTGAGAGAGTGGCATGGACATATATACACTACCAAATGTAAAATAGATAGCTAGTGGGAAGCAGCTGCATAGCACAGAGAGATCAGCTCAGTGCCTTGTGTCCACCTAGAGGGGTGGGATAGGGAGGGTGGGAGGGAGACACAAGAGGGAGGAGATATGGGGATATATGTATATGTACAGCTGATTCACTGTTATAAAACAGAAACTAACGCACCATTGTAAAGCAATTATACTCCAATAAAGATGTTAAAAAGATAAAAATAAATAAAAATTAAAAAAATTTAAAAGTGTACAAATAACAACTACTGGAGAGGGTGTGGAGAAAAGAGAACCCTCTTACACTGTTGGTGGGAATGTAAGTTGGTGCAGCCACTATGGAAAACAGTGTGGAGGTTCCTCAGAAAACTAAAAACAGAATTACCATATGATCCAGCAATCCCACTCCTGGGTATATATCCAGACAAAACTCTAGTCCAAAAAGATATATGTACCCCTATGTTCATAGCAGCACTATTTACAATAGTCAAGACACGGAAGCAACTTAAACGTCCATTGATAGATGAATGGATAAAAAAGATGCAGTACATATATACAATGGAATACTACTCAGCATTAAAAAAGAAAGAAAGAATGCCATTTGCAGCAACATGGAGAGCCATTTGATGCGACTGGAGATTATCATACTAACTGAAGTCAGTCAGAAAGAGAAAGACAAATACTGTATGATATCACTTATATGTGGAATCTAAAATATGGCACAAATGAACCTATCTACAAAACAGAAACAGACTCACAGACATAGAGAACAGACTTGTGGTTACCAAAGGGAAGGGAGGGTGGGAGAGGGATGGACTGGGAGTTTGGGGTTAGTGGATGCAAACCATTACACATAGAATGGAAAAACAACAAGGTCCTACTGTATAGCACAGAGAACTATATTCAACATCCCGGGATAAACCATAATGGAAAAGAATATAAAAAAGAATGTATATATGTGTATAACTGAGTCACTTTGCTATACAACAGCAATTAACTCAACATTGTAAATCAACTATACTTCAATAAAAAAATAAATTTAAAAGACTCGTGGTTATAAAAAACTATCAAATGTGGAAAAGAATGGTGATAAAACATTAAATGAAAAAGATATAAAATGCTTGTATAAGATAATTATGACTATGTAAAATAAAAATAATAGCTAACACACATATGGTGCCTCACTTTAATATTTTACATGTATTAACTCTTTTAATTCCTACAATAACACTATGTGGTAGGTACTGACAAAGATCCTCTCCTTGACCAAATTCTAGGCAGGATCTTCTGAGCTCTCTTTCTAACTAGGCCCATGTCCTTTTTTGTAGAATCCAGTTTCTAGAAAGAATCTCACTAAGTCAGTTTAGCCTGAACCCCTCATCATCTGATCCCTGCCAATATTTGGTTGGGTTCCTCATCCTCCACCATCTCCCAGGTGATGTCTGATCACCCTAAACTGCCTTCAGCAAGAATCCTGTTAGGTCAGTTTAGCCAGAACCCTCCCTTACTCCTGTTATTTCATCTCAGTAATTTTCCATCCACTGCCCCTCACCCTGCTACTTGGCTGCAGATTCTCATTTTTCATTGTATTCAGAGTTGAGCCCAATCTCTCTGCTCTACTACAAACTCACTGTAGTAGGACCCCCTTGAATAAAGTCTGTCTTACTGTTCTTTAACAAGTGCCATGAATAATTTAACAGTGTTATTAATATCCCCATTTTATAGATGATGGGGGCAGAAGCACAGAGATGTTAAGCAACCTGCCCTAAATCGTTTAGCTGGTAAGTGACAGAGCCTGAATTTAAACCCAGTCTGTGTCCAAAGACTGTGCTTTTCACCACTATGATATAAACTTCACCGAGTTTGGAAGAAAATAAGCAAAATGCTACCGCTTTTTTTTTTGAAATTTATTTATTATTTATACAGCAGGTTCTTATTAGTTATCTATTTTATACATCTTAGTGTACATATGTCAATCCCAATCTCCCAATTCATGCCACCGCCACCATCACCCCTGCCCCCCGCTTTCTCCCCTAGGTGTCCATATATTTGTTCTCTACATCTGTGTCTCTATTTCTGCCTTGCAAACCGGTTCATCTGTACCATTTTTCTAGATTCCACATCTATGCTTTAATATATGATATTTGTCTTTCTCTTTTAGACTTACTTCACTCTGTATAACAGTCTCTAGGTCCATCCACGTTTCTACAAATGACCCAATTTTGTTCCTTTTTATGGCTCAGTATATTCCATTGTATACATGTACCACGTCTTCTTTATCCATTTGTCTGTCGATGGGCATTTAGGTTGCTTCCATGACCTGGCTATTGTAAATAGTGCTTCAATGAACATTGGGGTGCATGTGTCTTTCTGAATTACGGTTTTCTCTGGGTATATGCCCAGTAGTGGGATTGCTGGGTCATATGGTAATTCTATTTTTAATTTTTTCAGGAACCTCCACCCTGTTCTCCGTAGTGGCTGTAACAATTTACATTCCCACCAGCAGTGCAAGAAGGTTCCCTTTTCTCCACACCCTCTCCAGCATTTGTTGTTTGTAGATATTCTGAGGGATGCCCATTCTAACTGGTATGAGGTGATACCTCACTGTAGTTTTGATTTGCATTTCTCTAATAATTGGTGATGTTGAGCAGCTTTTCATGTGCTTCTTGGCCATCTGTATGTCTTTGGAGAAATATTTATTTAGGTATTCTGCCAATTTTTGGATTGGGCTTTTTGTTTTTTTAATATTGAGCTGCATTAGCTGTTTATATATTTTGGAGATTAATCCTTTGTCCACTGATTTGTTTGCAAATATTTTCTCCCATTCTGAGGGTTGTCTTTTCGTCTTGTTTATGGTTTCCTTTGCTGTGAAAAAGCTTTTAAGTTTCATTAGGTACCATTTATTTATTTTTGTTTTTATTTCCATTACTCTAGGAGGTGGCTAAAAAAGATCTCGCTATGATTTATGTCAAAGAGTATTCTTCCTATGTTTTCCTCTAAGAGTTTTATAGTGTCTGCTCTTACAATTGGATCTTTAATCCATTTTGAGTTTATTTTTGTGTATGGTGTTAGGGAGTGTTCTAATTTCATTCTTTTACATGGAGCTGTCCAGTTTTCACAGCACCACTTATTGAAGAGACTGTCTTTTCGTCATTGTAATATCCTTGCCTCCTTTGTCATAGATTAGTTGACCACAGGTGCGTGGGTTTATCTCTGGGCTTTCTATCCTGTTCCATTGATCTATATTTCTGTTTTTGTGCCAGTACCATACTGTCTTGATTACTGTAGCTTTGTAGTATAGTCTGAAGTCAGGGAGTCTGACCCCTCTAGCTCCGTTTTTTTCCCTCAGGATTGCTTTGGCTATTCAGAGTCTTTTGTGTCTCCATATAAATTTTAAGATTTTTTTGTTTTAATTCTGTAAAAAATGCCATTGGTAATTTGATAGGGATTGCATTGAATCTGTAGACTGCTTTGGGTAGTATAGTCATTTTCACAATATTGATTCTTCCAATCCAAGAATATGGTATATTTCTCCATCTGTTTGTGTCATCCTGGATTTGTTTCATCAGTGTCTTATAGTTTTCTGAGTACAGGTCTTTTACCTCCTTAGGCAGGTTTATTCCTAGGTATTTTATTCTTTTTGTTGCAATGGTAAATGGGAGTGTTTCCTTAATTTCTCTTTCTGATCTTTCCTTGTTAGTGTATAGGAATGCAAGAGATTTCTGTGCATTAATTTTGTATCCTGCAATTTTACCAAATAGATGAACTTTAGTAGTTTTCTGGTGGCATCTTTAGGATTATCTAGGTATAGTATCATGTCATCGGCTAACAGTGACAGCTTTACTTCTTCTTTTCTGATTTGAATTCCTTTATTTCTTTTTCTTCTCTGATTACTGTGGCTAGGACCTCCAAAACTATGCTGAATAACAGTGGCAAGAGTGGACATCCTTGTATTGTTCCTGATCTTAGAGGAATTGATTTCAGTTTTTCACCATTGAGAACGATGTTTGCTGTGGGTTTGTCGTATATGGCCTTTATTATGTTGAGGTAGGTTCCCTCTATGCCCACTTTCTGGAGAGTTTTTATCATAAATGGGTGTTGAATTTTGTCAAATGCTTTTTCTACATCTATTCAGATGATCATATGGTTTTTCTTCTTCAATTTGTTAATATGGTCAATCACATTGACTGATTTGCATATATTGAAGAATCCTTCCATCTCTGGGTTAAATCCCACTTGATCATGAGGTGTGATCCTTTTAGTGTGTTGCTGGACTCTGTTTGTTAGTATTTTGTTGAGGATTTTTGCATCTATATTCATCAGAGATATTGGTCTGTAATTTTATTTTTTTGTAGTATCTTTGCCTGGTTTTGGTATCAGGGTGATGGTGACCTTGTAGAATGAGTTTGGGAGTGTTCCTTCCTCTGCAATTGTTTGGAAGAGCTTGAGAAGGATGGGTGTTAGCTCTTCTCTAAATGTTTGATAGAATTCACCTGTGAAGCCATTCAGTCCTGGACTTTTGTTTGTTGGAAGGTTTTTAATCACAGTTTCAATTTTATTACTTGTGATTGGTCTGTTCATATTTTCTGTTTCTTCCTGGTTCAGTCTTGGAAGGTTATACCTTTCTAAGAATTTGTCCTTTTCTTCCCGGTTGTCCATTTTATTGGCATAGACTTGCTTGTTTTAGTCTCTTACAAAGCCTTGTATTCCTGCAGTGTCTCTTGTAACTTCTCCTTTTTCATTTCTAATCCTATTGATTTGAGTCCTCTCCCTCTTTTTCTTGATGAGTCTGGCTAAACATTTATCAATTTTGCTTATCTTCTCAAAGAACCAGCTCTTAGTTTTATTGATCTTTGCTATTTTTTTCTTTGTTTCTATTTCATTTGTTTCTGCTCTGATCTTTATGATTTCCTTCCTTCTACTAACTTTGGGTTTTGTTTGTTCTTCTTTCTCTAGTTCCTTTAGGTGTGAGGTTAGATTGTTTATTGGAGATGTTTCTTATTTCTTGAGGTAGGATTGTATTGCTATAAACTTCCCTCTTAGAACTGCTTTTGCTGCATCCCATAGGTTTTGGATCGTCATGTTTTCATTGTCATTTGTCCTTAGGTATTTTTTGATTTCCTCTTTGATTTCTTCAGTGATCTCTTGGTTATTTAGTAACGTGTTGTTTAGCCTCCATGTGTTTGTGTTTTTTATTTTTATTTTCCCTGTAACTGACTTCATAGCATTGTGGTCGGAAAACATGCTTGATATGATTTCAATTTTCTTAAATTTACATTGGCTTGATTTGTGATCCAAGATGTGATCCTGGAGAATGTTCCATGTGCACTTGAGAAAAAGTGTAATCTGCTGTTTTCAGATGGAATGTCTTATAAATATCAGTTAAATCTATCTGGTCTATTCTGTCATCTAAAGCTTGTGTTTCCTTATTAATTTTCTGTCTGGATGATCTGTCCAGTTGTGTAAGTAAGATGTTAAAGTCCCCCACTATTACTGTGTTACTGTCTATTTCCTCTTTCATGGCTGTTAGCATTTGCCTTACGTATTGAGGTGCTCCTCTGTTGGGTGCATATATATTTATAATTGTTATATCTTCTTCTCAGATTGATCCCTTGATCATTATGTAGTGTCCTTCCTTGTCTCTTGCAATAATCTTTATTTTAAAGTCTATTTTATCTGATATGAGTACTGCTACTCCAGCTTTCTCTTGATTTCCATTTGCATGGAATATCTTTTGCCTTCCCCACATTTTCAGCCTGTATGTGTCCCTAGGTCTGAAGTGGGTCTCTTGTAGACAGCATATATATGGGTCTTGCTTTTGCATCCATTCAGCGAGCCTGTGTCTTTTGGTTGGAGCATTTAATCCATTCACATTTAAGGTAATTATCAATATGTATGTTCCTATTACCATTTTCTTAATTGTTTGGGGTTTGTTTTTGTAGGTCCTTTTCTTCTCCTGTGTTTTCCACTTAGAGCAGTTCCTTTAGCATTTGTTGGAGAGCTGGTTTGGTAGTGCTGAGTTCTCTTAGCTTTTGTTTGTCTGTAAAGCTTTTACTTCCTCTGTCGAGGCTGAATGAGATCCTTGCTGGGTAGAGTAATCTTGGTTGTAGGTTCTTCCCTTTCATCACTTTAAATATATCGTGCCACTCCCTTCTGGCTTGTAGAGTTTCTGCTTAGAAATCAGCTGTTAACCTTATGGGAGTTCCCTTGTATGTTATTTGTCATTTTTCCCTTGCTGCTTTCAATAATTTTTATTTGTCTTTAATTTTTGTCAATTTGATTACTGTGTGTCTCGGCATGTTTCTCCTTGGATTTATCTTGTATGGGACTCTCTGTGCTTCCTGGCCTTGGGTGGCTATTTCCTTTCCCATGTTGGGGAAGTTTTTGACTATAATCTCTTCAAATATTTTCTCGGGTTCTTTATTTTTCTCTTCTCCTTTTGGGACCCCTATACTGTGAATGTTGGTGCAGTTAATGTCCCAGAGCTCTCTTAGGCTGTCGTCATTTCTTTTCTTTCTTTTTTCGTTATTCTGTTCTGCAGCAGTGAATTCCACCCATTCTGTCTTCCAGGTCACTTATCCGTTCTTCTGCCTCAGTTATTCTGCTATCGATTCCTTCTAGTTTATTTTTCATTTCAATTATTGTATTGTTCATCTCTGTGTGTTCTTTAATTCTTCTAGGTGTTTGTTCTTTAACTTTTCTAGGTCTTTATTAACAAGTTCTTGCATCTTTTTTTTTGCAGTTCGTGGGTCTCTCACTGTTGTGGCCTCTCCCGTTGCAGAGCACAGGCTCTGGATGCACAGGCTCAGCGGCCATGGCTCACAGGCCCCCCTGCTCTGCGGCATGTGGGATCTTCCCAGACCGGGGCACGAACCCGTGTCCCCTGCATCGGCAGGCGGACTCTCAACCACTGCGCCATGAGGGAAGCCCAAGTTCTTGCATCTTCTCAATCTCTTCTTCCATTCTTTTTTGGAGGTCCTGGATCATCTTCACTATCACTATTCTGAATTCTTTTTCTGGAAGGTTGTCTATCTCCACTTCATTTAGTTGTTTTTCTGTGCTTTTATCTTGTTCCTCCATGTGGTACGTAGTCCTCTGCCTTTTCATTTTGTCTATCTTTCTGTGAATGTGGTTTTTGTTCCATATGCTGCAGGACTGTAGTTCTTCTTGCTTCTGCTGTCTGCCCTCTGGTGGGTTAGGCTATCTAAGAGGCTCGTGCAAGCTTCCTGATGGGAGAGACTGGTGGTGGGTAGAGCTGGGTGTTACTTCGGTGGGCAGAGCTCAGTAAAACTTTAATCCACTTGTCTGCTGATGGGTGGGGCTGAGTTACCTCCCTGTTGGTTGTTTGGCCTGAGGTGACCCAGGTCTGGAGCCTATGGGCTCTTTGTGGGGCTAATGGCGGACTCCTGGAGGGTTCACACCAAGGAGTACTTCCCAGAACTTCTGCTGCCAGTGTCCTTGTCCCTGTGGTGAGCCACAGCTTCCTCCTGCCTCTGCAGGAGACCCTCCAACACTAGCAGGTAGGTCTGGTTCAGTCTCCTATGGGGTCATTGTTCCTTCCTCCAGGTTCTCATGAGCACACTACTTTGTGTGTGCCCTCCAAGAGTGGAGTCTCTGTTTCCCCCAGTCCTGTCGAAGTTCTGCAATAAAATCCTGCTAGACTTCAAAGTCTGATTCTCTGGGAATTCTTCCTCCTGTTGCCGGACCCCAGGTTAGGAAGCCTGATGTGGGGCTCAGAACCTTCAGTCCAGTGGGTGGACTTATGTGGTATAATTGTTCTCCAGTTTGTGCGTCAGCCACCCAGCAGTTATGGGATTGGATTTTATTTTGATTGCTCCCCTCCTACCATCTCATTGTGGCTTCTCCTTTGTCTTTGAATGTGGGGTATGTTGTTTGGTGTGTTCCAGTGTCTTCCTGTTGATGATTCACTACTGCTTTTTAAGGTTGTGAAAATATAAATGAATTTCCTTTTTTCCCTCTAATTAAAATTTTCTATAACATGCTTTTACTGGGTTGGCCAAAAATTTCCCTTGGGTTTTTCTGTAAGATGATACGGAAAAACCCAAATTAACTTTCTGACCAACCCACTATTATCTTTACAATGTAACAATATTTTTAATAACAAACTTAAAAAATCAATCATAATGAAGAATCTTCAAATGTCTACTTGCAAAGCATGTTTACAATAGTTGTTTAGCTTTTGGGTTAGACATTCTGGAGCTATATTTAATTAAAATCCTTAAATACTAAGTTACCTGATGTGCACACAGATACACATAAAGATAAAATTTTATTTCTGCTCACGTATTTTTCCCCTTTTCAATAAAGTGTATTTGCTGTAATGTGTAACATATGGGATTAATATATGTTTATACCCCAGTAAGACTCTTCATAGAAAGAACTCAATTCACTAGTCAGGAAAAAAAGTCCTTTGTCAAACCATGGGTTCTGCTTTCAGTTTGCAAAATGTGTTCACTGTGGGGGCGGGGACAGCGTGTGAAGGGGAAAGGGTTCCCTCTCTGCTCCAGCACCAGCCCTGCTGCAGCTGGCAGCAGGAAACCCAGACCAAGTTCTGGGGGGACTGCTCAGGTGGAGCTTTGTGAGGTGAGACCAGTGTTATGCCTGTTTCTGGGGCACAAGGAAGGGTACCCTTAACTTCCTTCCAGGTTCATCTGATTTGAGGTCTTTTATAAAAGCAGAACCAACCCTGCAGACTTCCTTGAGGCCTTGCACAAAAATATTTCTGTGTTACAAAGAGAGGTTTAATGACTGTAGATGAGTGTGAGCAATTCTAAGGAGAGCGAGGGCTGTGAAGAGAGGGGAAACGCTGCGGATGAGGTGTAGGGAAGGAAGGCATGCCTTCCACTCTGGTGTTCACACCTGCAAGAAGGGGGTGGACCCTGGTTTGGTGGAACTTTTCCTATGGAGTAGCCTGAGGAGGAATATCAAAGGCACCATCACCATCACTCAACACCTAAGATTCACTGCTCCCATGTTCTACCCCAGCCCCCACTCCCAGGCACTATAAATAAGGACATTCATTTAGCTGATATTTAGGGGGAGGTGCTCACTGTGGGCAGAGCCTCGTGCTAGGTGAGTTGGGTGCCTCATCTCCAGAAGCCTACACCCTCATTGGGGAGGTAAGATTAAGACCCAGGGAAAAGGTAACTGGTAGTCCCATACTGTGCGGGATTCACAGTTGTCAGCACAAGTAGTGCAGCATAAGGAGTGCTAGGTCACTCCTTATGGAGCGTGAGTGGGATACAGGATGGGCATCGAGAGACAGTTTGCAGGTACAATACTATGTTGGGCAATTTCACTTTTTTATAGTGTGTCATCCTCACTAACATCCTATTTTTATTTTCTTGATTTTACAAATGAGAAAATTATTAAAGATTACATAGCTAGAAAGGGACTAGAGGTTGACTTCAGAATTAACTGTTTGACTTCAAAATCCATAGGTGGAAGGAAGGAAGAATACCCACACATATATGTGTGTATGTATATATGTATGTATGTATTCCCAAAAAGCCTTCCAAAGGTTTTGAATCAAAAAATATTTTACCATTTACAGAGATCTTCTCCTCTAGGTGTTTAATTTGATCCTCTCAATACCCCAGAAAAGTAGCAATTCTAATTACCTCAATGTAACAGATAAGAAAACTGATAACCAGAGAGTATGAGAGATAATTTAGTAAGTGGCAAAGTAAATGTGTGAACCCACTTTTTCTGACTGTCAATCCCATGCTTTCTACACTCACTCATTCATCCAGCAAGCCTTCTCTGACTGCTGCAGCTAGGCCAGGGCAGGGCCCGGACCTGGAGACACAGAGAGGAATCTGACTCTGTCCCCCCACTGACCCCACCCCTGGTGAGAAGGAGGCCCTTGCACTTTATGTTCTGTGGGGGAAGCTGGGCCGTGTGTTGGGTTGGGGCATGTACTGGGGCTTTTATGGTCCACCTGGGGAGCTAAGATAAGGCTGGGGAGGGCTTCGAGGACCCCTCAATCTGCATCTTAAACATGGGTTTGCCAAGAAAGGCAAGATAGATGAAGGTATTCCCATCAGAGGAAACAACCTGTAGAAATGCAAAGAAGTGAGAAGCAGCACAGGGCTCTGGAAAACTGTTCACGATATGTATGAGAGACTGAATGTTTGTGTCCCCTCAATGTGTTGAAGCCCTAACCCACAATGTGATGGTATTAGGAAGTGAGGCCTTTAGGAAGGAATTAGGTTTAGATGAGGTCATGAGGGTGGGGCCCCCAGTATGAGATTAGTGTCCTTACAAGAAATGGGAGCTTTCTTTCCAACATGTGAAGACACAGCAAGAAGGAAACCATCTGTAAGCCAGGAAGACAGTCCTCACCAAAAACCTGACCATGCTGGCACCCTGATCATGAACTTCCCAGGCTCCAAAACTGTGAGAAATAAATGTCTGTTGTTTAGCCACCCTGTCTATGGTATTTTGTTATAGCAGCCCGAGAAGACCATGACAGTGTGATTTTTTCACTCTACTTTTCTGCTTCAAACATGATTGCCTTCTAGCAAGACAGGTCTCCATCTTTGCAGAGATGATCGTGGAGGTTCAAGGAGTAGGAGAGACTTGCAGTGAAAAGAATGCTCATCTTATTACTTCCCCAGCTGTCAAACATCACTGCACCCAGGGGCTCCTCCAAAACCACCTGCAATCTACCCACTGCAGTTATTAGACCTGCTTCTAGGAGTCTGGGTGCAGTTTCCAAAAGAGAAAGATACCAGTGTCAGGTAATCATGCTCATCATTCCCTAATGATGCTTAATGCCAGGCACCGCAGTGGCTCTGAGGCCTGGCTGACGCAAAGAGGCTTGGCTGGGCAAGACGCACTCCAGAAGGCAAACAGCACCCTTTTCCAGACCACCATGGCTCTGTTTCATAAAATATTTCTCTCTAGCCCAATTATAACAGAAAATTCTCCTCTGTTCTCTGGCCCCAGCCACCCTCTACACAGAACCCAGAGAGGATAACATTTTTTCATGCATTCTAAAGCAGGACTGTTTGCAAGGAAGAACACTTGCCTGCTCTCCACTCCCTCTCTCCCAAAACACTGCTCACTGTTGATGCTGCAAATTTCTGCATCAGATGGCTGGTAGTCCATTTCCGTTCCCTAATTTAGCAAATGAAGATGATTATTATATTTACATTGTGTGAACTACAGTGGGCCAGGGAATTGTGAAGCACTTGATCCATCCAACTTAAGTCTTGTTTCTTGCAAACGTGTCTCTGGCTGGTTTACTGCTAAGACCCCAGCAGGAGAGAGGAATGAGAAGGCATGAGTCACGTCTTGTTTGTTACAACATGAAGATGTCCCAGGACTTTTCAAAGCGGGAAAGAGGGTGGAATGATGAATACTTCAAGTTCTATGAATCAAATATGAATTGAACTGTAATCAGGGCTTAAAGTAGATGGCTGCATAATAAGTGCTAAACAATTCATCTTTCTGTCAGGTGGCAGAAAGTAATTTATTCATTACCATTTAAGCAAGAAGACAGTGTGTTTAAAGACAGAAAAGTTTAGCGTGTTCCATTTTTGATGGCACTGCAAAGGGCCCAAGTTTAAAGAAACTGCTGAAAAAGGGAAAAGGAGTGAAGTAATCTTTAGAGCATCAAACCTTGATTTGGTTTGGGAAATTTCATTAATTCTCTTTCAGAATTCAGTGGAGAAATCAACAGGGCTTAGTTGAAGAATTCTTCAGATGAAGAATTAGTAAATTCAGTGAAGCTTCATCTTACTTTATGCATCTCAGGCAGTCCCCAAACAGCTATGTGTAAAGCTAAAAAGTATGTATTAAGCTATATTCTTTTCCCTTTGACTTCCATTATGATTTCAGATATATGTTTCCTTGAGACCCCCAAATACAATAAAAGCACCATTTAGTCCTCTTATGATTCACTGAAAGCATTCTACCTTTGTCAACATGCAATCTATGAGCATTAAATCGTCCCACAAAACCATAAGAAAAATTTATGCTTTTCTGTATAATCTTGGCACATTCAGGATGAATCACATGTATTCTCCATTAAAACAGGTTATATACCAAATTTTCACTTTACTGCAATTTTTCGTGACTCCATGGGGCTTAAATGTATAAGCAGCCATAGTTACCAGGAGAATGCTTTAGGATTTCAGCCAAACTTATGAGCAGGAGGAACCACATGGCAGAATTTTCTTGGACAGAATTCAGTTTTACCACTTCACAAGTATTATACTCTATTCATTTGTTATTGCATAGCAAATGCTTACTATGTTGTTACAAAGAGCATCGTGTACCGTTCTGTTTTAAAACTTAATAGAATTCTGTTTAAAATGCTTGAGTCAGAAAAATATGTCTAGTTAACTTAATAACTAAAACCATATCCTTGGTAGAAATCAGACTGCAGAACCTGTTTGCTAAAATAGTTCCTATGTAATCCCAAGCAATTCAATGCAAATGACTTTTAAATTAATGAAGCTTTAAAGAAGAGGCTATCCAAATACCAAAAAATCTTTAAAAAAAATAAAAAATGACCATAATAAAAGAGCTACATAATACAGATTAAGTATGTTCAAAACTCTGTGATTTGTCTCTCCACAGAAGCTGGAGCACACCGCCAAACATACACAGGGCTGTCATTCTTTCTTATGTAGAGAAGATGCAAGGAACTAAAATAAAAATGGAGCCTAAGCCTGATATGAGAGGGTTTAGAAGGCAAAATTACATGCTTTCTATGATAAGTTGCAAGTTGTTATTTAAAGAAGGCACACAGAGCTCTGTCTAGTTATATGTGTGCTATAGCAATGAAGTCAGATCTAGACCTGGGCACCCTGGGAGAATTTCCCCCTCACACATATTTCTGGGTGCTTAAGAAGCCCCACACTCAAAGTCAATCCACAGGACTACTGCCTATTAACTATGGTTAAAATAATTTGTCATATCAAATATTTTAAACCTAATTATATTTAACAAAGTAACTATATACAAGTGCTAGAAAGTTCGAGATTCTAAGGAAGGAATGGAGCAAGTGGAAAACTGCTTTCTAAGCACAGGTGTTTTATCCAGCAGACATCTATGGTAGTGAACAGGTACATAATGGCCTAAAATAGGAGTTTGTTTGAACCTTTCTTGAAATGGAATATTGAACTTCCCTACGTAGTAGTCAGAGTCTTCATTTAGGATTTTTTTGTGTGTGTGTGGTACGTGGGCCTCTCACTGTTGTGGCCTCTCCCGTTGCAGAGCACAGGCTCTGGATGTGCAGGCTCAGCGGCCATGGCTCATGGGCCCAGCCGCTCCGCGGCATGTGGGATCTTCCCGGACCAGGTCACGAACCCGTCTCCCCTGCTTCGGCAGGCAGACTCTCAACCACTGTGCCACCAGGGAAGCCCTTCTTTTAGGATTTTTAAAGCTAAGGTATATAGGAGAATCTTAAATTGTTCTTGTAGTTATTTCTGTTACATCAAGCACAGATTCCAAAAAACCACAATCCAAGGCATTGCTGTCCACTTAGTAATCACTATCTATCTTTCAACAACAACATTCAATATTATTGAGTTGCCAGGCTCTGTGCAGTCCTTTACATACATGATCTCCGTTAATCCTGATAGCAACACTCTGAGGTGAGTACTGTTATTATTCCCATTTTATACATGGAGTCTTAGAGCAGTAAGTCACACTGCAGCAGGTGAGGGACAGGAACTGAATGCAGGTCAGCCTGACTCCACACTCACGGTCTTAACCATTAAGCTAACTGAAAACAAGCTGACCCTGAGAGGTTGCCTCACATTTCTAGACCTATAAAATGATGGGCATACCCTAGAGGCAGTAGTGTACCCAACAAATGCAGCTCCCATTCTATGTTCCACCATTGCCTATAAAAGTTCTTTAATAATAAATAGTAAAACATTATTTTTTAGGTAGTTTATGTTAGTTGTCTTCCTGAGGCACCATAGCTACAATTCAGAGTCTAGACAGAAATCTGACTGAGCGTTAATAGCCACATGTACCTTAAAGTGCTGGCAATGGCATGAAAGAGGGTGAGGTGGAAGGCACCTGGTAGGAGTACAGTAGTTGTGGATGCACAGGAAGGTACCCTAAGTGGATTGTAGATATTCCTCCTCTTCTGGCTTTTTCCAAGGTCAGTGGGGAGAAAATGAAAGTCTCTCCTTGCAAAGAAGGAGGAAAGTAAAACAGTAGCTAAAAGGCAACCTTAGGGACTTTCTGGAATTAATGGAAGCCATCAGAGATAAGGAATTTTATTTCACTTTTTTGAAAGTGATATTAAGCCTAAGTACAAGGTCTCTAATTCCAAGCACTGGGGAGTTATATGGTAGCTCAGGGACTTTTGACACTCAAACTAACATAAATGAGAAGAAAACGTTTTTATTGAAAGCAGAGAAGAAAAAGAGAGATGGAATCAAGATTGGCAATCATTGAGTACCTGAGTGCACTAGGTATTTACAATTTTAATATAATTTTTAAAATGCTATTCTTAAGCGTATCACAATAAATGTTATAGCAATCCTCCTAGATTAATGCTTTGCTAACTTAGTAAACACATATAGGAGGAAATATATACTACAGTCATCATAGGTGATCTTTTGAAATTTGGTTATCTATGTCTTTGAGAAACTTTGGTATTCACCCTGCATGACTCATAGCCTAGTTACCTACTGATGTCTATTTTTTCTTGTGGGCTAACTTTTCAAGCCCCAGCATCACATTGGCCAAGGATCCGTTATTACTAATCCCTCTTTAGACAGATGTATTTAGGTGTGATTTGGGTAGTACATGGTACTTTAGGTTCTTTGTGAAAGTTCGGGATATAAAAATGTACATTTTCAAGATATTCAAATAAGAAAGTCAATTCAGTGGGTCTATAGATAAAATGACCAAAGTGAAACTGTACTAAATATATACAAACTACATAAAAATATGTGAATATTAAGCTCTTACAGTTATATAGACAGCTTTAAGATTTATAAAGCATTGCTGCATTCTCTATATCATACATGTTGTTCATTAAGATTCATTTAAGAAAATTTTTCATTAATAGATATCATTGAATAAGTGATGCTTTTGGCCCCTGGGACATATCTCATGATGAGGATGATGAAGCCTAAGTCTAAAACTAACTCTAAAACAAATCCAAGGAAACTTAGCCTTTATAATCATTCCAGGTAGGAGTCTAAGCTGTTCATAAATTCAAGAGAATTGAGATCAATCAGGGAAATCTGGGTAACATGGATGAGCCTCTACTTCTGGCTCTGCTAATATGTGGGAATCTGTGAGAATGGAAATGTGCTTTAATTCTAGATCCCATCGAGGGATTGGTTGTGCCTTTCTACAACAGCTGGCAGGACAGTAGACAAAGGACTAGAACAGGAGTTAGAAATTCCAGCTCTACAAGTTATTAGCTCTGTGACCTTGGCAAATTAGTTAACCTCTCTGAGTTTCTTCTTTTTTTTTAATGGCTAAAACTGAGAAAGTAATATCTGCCCTGAGCAATTCAAAGAACTATTTGTTCGTCAAATGAAAATGGATGTCAAGGTCTTCTGAAAGCTGAAAAATAAGCATTGAACTCCACAGTTAACCTGCTTAAGAATGAAATTTAGATCTTGCAACACAGCCTTCCATGCTCTACACCAGGGGTCCCCAAGCCACCCCTGGCTTGGACCGGTACTGGTCCGTGGCCTGTTAGGAACCAGGCTGCACAGCAGGAGGTGAACAGTGGGCAAGCGAGAAAAGCTTCATCTGCTACTCTCCATCTTTCCCATCGCTTGCATTACCACCTGAACCATTCCCCCCAGACCCACCATCCGTGGAAAAATTGTCTTCCACGAAACCAGTCCCTGGTGCCAAAAATGTTGGGGACCGCTGCTCTACACCCTTTTGTCCCGTCCCATGTACCCTGCTTCAGTATCCTCTCCATTGACCTATGTATCCTCTGCTCCCACAATGTGACTCAAATCCCCATTTTCTCCCATGTGGCAACTTTGCAAAGCACTTCATTGTGTTTCCGGTGCATACCTCATTTGATCATCCTAACCCTTTGAGGCAGACAGAATAGGGATTGTCTCTAATTAGCATATAAGGGTGAAAATAAGTGAACTGCACAGGTCTCACATGACTAGTAAGTGGTGGAGTCATGAGGTGAGTCCAGATCTGTCTCTTAGAGCTGCCTCCTGCAGAGAGTTTCTGCAAGTCTCTACCTAGAGTAGGTGGTAAACTCCTAAAGGCTGAGACTTCTCCCTCTCCACTTCCATGCTGTCTGGTGCATAACTTTGCATGAAGTATGAAGTCAATAAAAGTGAGTGATGCTGAACTGAGCCTGTGAGAGCCGAGAGAGCCAGGTTCTCCTCTCAGGGTGTGGGGCTGGTGGGAATGTAGCTGCTATGGACTGAATTGTGTCACTCCCCGACAAATTCATCTGTTGAAGTCCTAACCCCCATGGTGACTGTATTTGGAGATACAGCTTTAAGGAGGTAATTAAGGTTAAATTTAGGTAATTTAGGAGGTAAATAAGGTTAAATTTAGAAAGCGATTAAGGTCAAATTTACATGATTGAGGAGGTAATCAATGTTAAATAATTAAGGTTCAATTAAGGTTGAACAGGGTTAAGATAAAGTTAAATAAAGTTTAAATAAATAAGGTTAAAAAAGGTAATGAAGGGTACAGCCCTAATCCAATAGGATTGGTGGCCTTTTTAAGAGGAAGAGATCTCTCTCACTCTCATATATATGAGGACACAGTGAAAAGGTGACCATTGGCAAACCTGGAAGAGGGCTCTCACTAGAAACCAACCATGCTGGCACTCTGATATTGTACTTCTAGCCTGAAGAACTACGGGAAAATGAATTTCCACTGTTCAGGCCCCCCAGTCTATGGTATTTTGTTATGACATCCCCAGCAGACTAGACAGCAGGGGTACATACTGCACCTTGGGTTGGGGGTGAACTGAGTCCATGATGACCTACTTCATGAGGTGAATGGGCTTCATTTCTCACTTCTTTCTCTGGTAGAAACTGTTTCATCATAGTCATAACAATGATCATGTCAAAAATTTTCTTTAGAACATGAAGAGGCTCCACTTTGGGTATGTGCTCAGGTGTGGGATAGTTTTATCATGTTAAAAACTACCTGTGGGTCAAAAAGTATTCTCAAAGGAAATCTTAAAATACATTGAACTGAATGAAAATGAAAAACAACATATCATAATTTGTGGGACACAGATAAAGCCAATATCCCTGAAAGGGAATTATATATCGCCAAATGCTTACATTAGAAAAGAATAAAATTCTCAAATCAATAACATATACTCCCAACTCAAGAAACCAAAAAAAGAAGAAAAACCCCCCAAATGAACCCAAAACAAGCAGAAGGAAGGGCATAATAAATCTAAGAGCAGAAATAAATAAAACTGGAAACAGAATAAGCAATAGAATAATCAATAATGCAAAGAGTTGGTTCTTTGAAAAGATCAATAAAATTGACAGACTTCCAGCAAGAATAACAAAGGAAAAAAAAAGGCAAGATGCAAATTATCAATATGAAGACCAAATCAAGGGATCCTATAGATCCCACAGACATCAAAAGTATAATATGATTATATTACAAACAATTCCACATATATCAGTTTAATAATGTAAATAAAATAGACTGATACTCAAAACCACAAACTATCACAATTTACCCAATATGAAATAGATAATTAACTTGAACAGCCCTACAACTATTAAGGAAATTGAATTCATCATTTAAAAACTCTCCCCAAAGAAATCTCCAGGCCCAGATGGTTTCATTGGAGAATCCCACCAAACATTTAAAGAAGAGTTAACGCCAATTCTACATAATCTCTTCCAGAAAATAGAAGAGGTACACTTCCCAATTCATCTTATAAAGCCAAAACTACCCTGATACCAAAACTAGACAGAGTACAAAAAAAGAAACTATGGGCCAATATCCTCTCTGCATATATATGCAAAAATACTTAACAAAATATTGACCAAAAAAATCAGCAATATATAAAAGTAACTATGCACCATGACCAAGTGGGAATTATTCTAGGGATGCAAAGCTGATTCCACACTCAAAAATCAATCAATATAACCCACCATATTGCCAAGCTAAAGAAGAAAAATCACATAATCATATCAACTGATGTAGAAAAAGCAACAGACTAATTCAACATCCATTCATGATAAAAACTCTAAAGAAACTAAGAACAGAGGGGGGTACTTTTTAACTTGATAAAAGAAGTCTACAAAAAACCTATAGTTAACATCATACTTAATGGTAAAAGACAGAATGCTTTACAAGGTGAGAACAGACAAGATGTCCACCCTAACGACTGCTATCCAATATAGTACTGAAAGTTATAGCAAGGACAATAAGGCAAAAACAAAGGGGGGGTGTTGAATAAGAAGCATATGTATCAAAAAGGAAGAAATAAAATAGTCCTCATTTTTATTTTTTATGCAAATGGAATTTTTTATTGAAGTATAGTTGAATTACAATATTATATTAGTTTCAGGTATATATCATAGTGATTCAGTATTTTTGCAGATTATACTCCATTATAAGTTATTATAAGATAATGACTTTAATTCCCTATGCTATGCAGTATATCCTTGTTGCTTATCTATTTTATACATAGTAGTTTGTAACTGTTAATCCCATACCCCTAATTTCTCCCTCTCCCCTTACCTCTCCTCTTTGGTAGCCACTAGTTTGTTTTCTGTACCTGTGAGTCTGTTTCTATTTTGCATATACATTCACTTGTATTATTTTTTTTTATTCCACATATAAGTGATATCATGCAGTATTTATCTTTCTCTGTCTGACTTATTTCACTAAGTATAATATTCTCTAGGTCCATCCACATTGCTGCAAATGGCAGAATTTCATTATTTTTTATGGCTGAGTAATATATATATATATGCAACATATCTTCTTAATCCAATTGCCTGTTGATAGGCACTTGAGTTGCTTCCATGTCTTGGCTATTGTAAATAGTGCTGCTATGAACATTGGGGTGCATGTATCTTTTTGAATTAATGTTTTCATTTTTTCCAGCTATATACCCAGGAGTGGAATTGCTGGATCATATGGTAGTTCTATTTTTAGTTTTTTTGAGGAACCACAAAAGACCCTGAATTGCCAAAGCAATCTTGAGGAAAAAAAACAAAGTCTGAACAAAGTCCTGATTTTTAGATGATTTGAGTGTCTACACAGAAAATCTCATACTATTTTCCAAACTGGCTGCACCAATTTACATTCCCACCAACAGTGTAGGACAGTTCCCTTTTCTCCACATCCTTTTGTCATTTGTTATTTGTAGACTTTTTGATGACAGCCATTCTGACAGGTATGAGGTGATATCTCATTGTGGTTTTGATTTGCATCTCTCTAATAATTAGTGATGTTGAGCATCTTTTCATGTGCCTATTAGCCATTGGTATCTCTTCTTTGGAGAAATGTCTATTCAAGTCTTCTGCCCATTTTTTGATTGGGTTGTTTGGTTTTTTTTTTTATCTTGAGTTGTACGGGCTGTTTATATATTTTGGATATTAACCCCTTGTTGGTCACATCATTTGCAAATATTTTCTCCCATTCAGTAAGTTGTCTTTTCATTTTGTCAATGATTTCCTTTGCTGTGTAAAAGCTTTTAAGTTTAGGTAAGTTCCATTTGTTTATTTTTGCTTTTATTTCTTTTGCCTTAGGAGAATGATTCAAAAAATATTGCTACAATTCATGTTAGAGTATTCTGCCTATGTTCTCTTCTAGGAGTTTTATGGTTTGGGCCTTTAAACCATTTTGAGTTTATTTTTGTAAATGGTGTGAGGGAATGTTCTAATCTCATTGTTTTACATGTAGCTGTCCAGTTGTCCCATCACCATTTGGATGGGAAGAAGAGACTGTCTTTTCTTTATTGTATAATCATCTCCTTTTGTCATAGATTATTTGACCATAGGTGTGTGGGTTTATTTCTGGGCTCTCTATTCTGTTCCATTGATCTGTGTGTCTGTTTTTGTGCCAGCACCACATTTTGATTACTGTAGTTTTGTAGTATAGTCTGAAGTCTGAGAGGGTTATATTTCCAGCTTTGTTCTTTTTCCTCAAGATGCTTTGGCAATTCAGGGTCTTTTGTGGTTCCACATGAATTTTAGGATTATTTGTTCTACTTCTGTGAAAAATGTCATGGGTATTTTGATAGGGGTTGCATTAATCCTGTAAATTGCTTTGAGTAGTCTGGACTTTTAAACAATATTAGTTCTTCTAATCCAAGAGCATGGGATATCTTTCCATTTCTTTGTATCATCTTTAATTTCCTTCATCAATGTTTTATAGTTTTCAGAATATAGGTCTTTCACCTCCTTGGTTACGTTTATTCGTAGGTATTTTATTGTTTTTGATGTGATTTTAAACCTGTTGCAATTTTAAATGGCATTTTTTACTTTCTTTTTATGATATTTCATTATTATTACTGTATAGCAACAAATTTCTGTATACTAATCTTGTATCCTGTAACTCTGCAGAATTCATTTATTAGTTCTGATAGGTTTGTGGTGAAGACTTTAGGGTTTTCTATATAAAGTATCATGTCATCTGCAAATAGTGACAGTTTTACCTCTTCCCTTCCAATTTGAAAACCTTTTATTTATTTTTTTTCCTTGCTTGATTGCTGTGGCTAGGACTTCTAATACTATGTTAAATACAACGCATCCTTGTCTTGTTCCTGAATTTAGTGGTAAGGCTTTCAGCTTTTCACCACTGAGTATGATGCTGGCTGTGGGTTTGTCATAAATGGCCTTTATTATGTTGAGCTATGTTCTTTCTGTACCTATTTTGATGATAGTTTTTATCATGAATGGTTGCTGAATTTGCCCTGATTTTTAGATGACATGAGTGTCTACATAGAAAATCCCAAGGAATCAATTTAAAAACTCACATAACTAATAAGTGAATTTAGCAAGGTTGCAGGATACAAGATCAACATACAAAAATCAATTGTATTTCTGTTTATCTGCAATGGACATATGGGCATCAAAATTTTAAATGCAATATCATTTATAATTGCTCAAAAAATTGAATACTTATGTATAAATCTGACAAAACCTGTATATAACTTGTGTGCTGAAAACTACAAAAAGCTGATGAAAGAAATGAAAAAAGGTCCAAATGAATGGAGACACATACCAAATTCATGGATTAGAAGACTCAACATAGTAAAGATCTCAATTTTCCCCAATTGACATGTATATAGGTTTACAGTAGGAACAAAAAATACCAGGTCCTAATCCTTGGAATCTGTAAATTAACTATTACCTTATAAGGAAAAAGGGTCTTTGCAGATGTGATTAAGTTAAGGATCTTGGCATGGGGAGATCATTATGGATTATCCAAGTGTTGGATAAATCCAACCAGAAGTGTCCTTATGGTAGAGGGCAATTATACAAATACAGGAGAAGGTGATGTGATGACAGAAGCAGAGAGCAGAGTGGTGTGGCCAAGGAATTCTGGAAGTCACCAGAGCTAGAGGCAAGAAAAGGATTCTCCTCTTAGAGCCTCCTGGGGGCGACTGGCTCTACTGACAGATCAGTTTTAGATTTTTGGCTCTAGAACTCTGAGAGAACATATTTCTGTCATTTTAAGCCACCAAGTTTGTGGTAATTTGTTATAGCATCCACAGGAAACTAATAATAAGGTCTAATACAATTCCTATAAAAATCCTAGGAAGATTTTGGTAGACATAGACAAGATTATTCTTAAATTTATATAGAAAGAAAAGGGGTCTAGAATAGCTAAAACACTTCTGAAAAATAAGAATAAAGTGGGAAGAATCACTCTATTGATTCCAAGATACTACATAGCTACAGTAATCAAGACTGTGTGCTTTTGGTGGAGGGACAGACACATAGATCCATGGAATAGAGTGAGAACACAGAAATAGACTCAACACAAAGCATGCTCATATTCTTGACAAAGGTGCTAAAGCAATTCAATGGAAGAAGGATAGGCTTTGCAAATGGTCTTGGAGCAATTGCACATTAACTAAAAATGGATCATGGACTTATGGAAGATGTAATAATATAACACTTTCAGAAAAAATATAGGAGAAAATTTTGAATATATAAGGCAAGGCAAAGAACCTTAGACCTGACATCAAAAACACTATCCATTAAAGGAAAAATTGATAATTTGGATTTCACCAAATTTAAAAACTTTTGCTCTGCAAAAGACCCTGTTAAGAGGATGGAAGGACAGGGCTTCCCTGGTGGTGCAGTGGTTAAGAATCTGCCTGCCAATGCAGAGAACACAGGTTCGAGCCCTGGTCCGGGAAGATCCCACATGCCACAGAGCAACTAAGCCTGTGCGCCACAACTACTGAGCCTGCGCTCTAGAGCCTTTGAGCCACAGCTACTATAGCCCGTGTGCCTAGAGCCTGTGCTCCACAATAAGAGAAGCCACTGCAATGAGAAGCCCACGCACCGCAACAAAGAGTAGCCACCGTTCGCCGCAACTAGAGAAAGCCTGCGCACAGCAACGAAGACCTAAGGCAGCCATAAATTAATTAATTAATTAATTAATTTTTAAAAAAAGAACATGAAAAGACAAGCTATAGATTGGGAGAAAATATTTGCAGACCATGTATCTAAGAAAAGACTGGTAACTAGAGTATATAAAGAAACTCAAAACTCAATAGTAAAAGACAAACAGTCCAATCAGAAAATAGGCAGAAGACATGAACAGACGTTTCACCAAAGATGACATATAGATAGCAAATAAGCACAGGAAAGAGGTTAAACATCACTATTAGGGAAATGCAAATTAAAACTACAATAACACGTTACATGCCTATCAGAATGGCTAAAATCTTAAAAAGTGACAACACTAAATACTAAAAAGGATGCAGAGAAACTACAGCACTCCTACCTTGCTGGTGGGAATATAAAATGGTACAGCCACTCTGGAAGACAATTTGGCAATTTCATATAAAACTAAACGTGATTATCATAGCACCTAGCAACTGAACTCCTAGGAATTTATCCCAGAGAAATGAAGACATTTTCACACAAAAACCTGTACTTGAATGTTTAGAGCAGCTTTATTTCTAGCCCCAAACTAGAAACCCCAATGCTGTTCAATGGGTAACTGGTTAAACAAATTATGGTACTTGTATACTATGGAATACTACTAAGCAAGAAAAAGGAATGAACTACTGATATATGCAACAATTTGGGTGAGTCTCCAAAGAATTCATGGTGAGTGAAAAAAGCCAATCCCAAAAGGTTATGTACTGTATGATTCCATTTATCCAGTATTCTTGAAATTATAAAATTATAGAAATAGAGAACAGAACAGTGGTTGCCAGGGTAAAGGAAGAGATGGGGATGGAAGGGAAGTGCTGTGGCTATAGAGGGCAATATGAGGCATCCTTGTGGTATTGAAACTGTTCTATATCTTAACTCTATCAATCTCAACATCCTGGATGTGATATTACACTTCAGTTTTACAAGATATTACCATTGGTAGAAACTGGGTAAAGGGCAAATGGAATCTTCTACATTATTTCTTACAATTGCATGTGAATCTATAATTACCTCAAAATTAAAAATTTAATTAAAATATATAGTTGCTATTAAAACTCAATATGCATGTCAATGAAGTGAGTGGAGAGAACTAATGTTCAAATCAGAGTTTTATGAATGTCTGTGAAATTCATTCCTCTTTATTGACTCCATTCTCCCTAAAGGGGCACCTCAAACTTAATACTTAGAGAATTCTCCTGACCATGGCTAGCATCTCAGCAATGATAGAAAATGGAGGCAGGAAACTGGGGCATCAGTACTTGCTTACAGCATGACCATGGACGACCTCTGCAACCCTCAGCTTTCTCACCTGCAATGCAGAGATAATAATGTCTACCATGTTAGGCTTTTGTGAAGCTTAAATGAGATAAGACCTCTAAAGGATCCAGAACATGACAATACCGCAATATATAGCAACTTTTGCCAATATCAATAGTCAGTGATTGGTATTCACCTTCAAGAAGCATCTCCCACCCAGAAGAATGTTGTGGATATATCTATGTCTATGTCTGTGTCTATATTTATAGCTATATCTATATCTATCTGTATCTAATTTCCAAGCGGCAAGAATGCTGACAGCCAGGATAGCCTAGAGTGTCAGGAAACTTGTTTGTGGCAACAATAGTATACCAAAGATGACAGGATGGAGGAAGGAGATGGAAGTGGGCTGGGGCATCTTCATGAGGCCAGGGACTCAGTAAGGTTTCTTCTTTTCTCTTCTGCCTGCCTCTGAGTCCTTTCCCAGCTCCACCTGTGACTGCTCTTTATGTTACCCATTGAGCAGACTGGTTTTTGCCCTAAGCTTATCCTGTTTTCATGTGATCTTCCTAGTAGACTGTAGAAGATCAGCCTTCTTGGGCTCAGAAGGTCTAAATATAATCTTGGCACCACCTCCCATTATCCAGGTGATGTTGGGCAAATCTCTCTCTGAGCCTTATTTTATCTATATATAAAATGAAGATAATGAGCCTAGTGCACAGGGTGGATACAGGAGTTAAATCAGCTCTGAGGTACATACATAATATCCAGCATACAGTACATGTGGAACATATGCTCATTCCTGTTTCCTTTAGAGACAGAAATGAATTTTTAAAGTAAATAGGGTTTCCACTGCAATGTTGGACACTTAAGTAGAATTGGAAAGTAGGTAAAATTACAGTCTTGCCTACAAAAGCACTCTAATTCTGACCTTATAATAGAAGACTTATGCCAATGGAAATGTAGCTTTCACATGGAATTCCAGGACAGATTACAAAGCTTACTCTATTTAGCCACTCCCCAGAAAAGGATTCAAGGGGAGGACAGAGACACTAACACTTCTGGGTCACTTGAGGATAGCTTTTGGCAAGAATCAGAAACAAAATCACCTCAATAAGCTGTTCCAAAAGGGTTCCCTCTCCCAGAAGCTCTGCCATGACTTTGCATGGCAAGGAACACCCTTGCCAGCCAGACTCTCTCTATTCATGGCTCCTGCCAGTACCACCTGTGAAAGGAACCCTCTAGACTTTAAAGGGAATGTATCTCAGAGCCTCATGAATTTCTTTCTTTTGTATATCTCCCTGCTTCATGCCACTAAGGATTTGAGGAAGCTTTTAAGACTTTGTACTCTAAAATAGAAAGCTATAAATAATTTAATAAATCAAGAGTAGAGAAAATACATTTAGAATAGAAAATCAAGACCAGGGCAAATTTATATTGCAAGTACACAAGCCATAAGCTTCCACAGTTACAAAAGTTGAGCTGAGAATATGGCTTTGAGCTTCCTGGCAACAAAAGCTAAGAGAGAAAAATGTGGTACAGAAATTCAGTGGGCATAAGGAAAACACTCACCAGTTCCCCAAGGAAGCAAAGCTCTTCCTGACATTAAATCTAAAAGAGCCATTTCTTGGGTGGGCCTTTCCACAGGGGACATGGAGTGCTGTAGCAAATGGCATCCACAACAGTATCTCCACAGAAGTATAGTTCTGGGCTCTGTGTAGCTTCACCCACATATCCTCCAAGAGTAATACTGAAACAGCAGTTCTAGGAAACGTAGATCTAATACGCTGGGACTAGATGTTCAGTTTAGGGGTGAAATATTTTAATCACTTAGAGTTTTTAAAAATGTATCTGGGGGGAGATGTGGATACTGGGAAAAGGAGGGAAGCCCTTAACTCAGAGAATTAGACAGGAGGAGGCTCAGTGCCTTTGTTTCCCCTTAGATCTCTGGGATTCTGTATGGTCAGTTCAAGTGCCTGGTGACTCTTACACTCATTCCTCCAACAACTATTAAGCCAGGTATGTGTTGGACAATGAGAAATTAGCTTTGAAAGGACAGTTGTGTCCATTTGAGGCTTACCATGAGTGAAGGAAGAAAGATATTGAGCAAGTAATTACTGGTGTAGTCACTGTTACCAATGGAGAAGCACCAGGTCTTACGGAAGAGATCGACTGGGGGTGTTAATTTAGTCTGGCGGTCAGGGAAGGCTCCCTGAGCAACAGAAATTTAAGCTAAGAGCTGAAGGATGAGGATGATGTAGCTGGGTAAAATCTTATAAATGGAGAGAAGAGCATATATAAAGTCCCTAGGTGAGAGATGTTAAAACATTCCAGAAACTGGAGATGTTAGAATATTCCAGAAGCCCAAATCAGTATGGCAAGAGGGAGAGGAAGAATGTCTGGTAATGAGGCTGCTGAAAGGAAGTGGAACAGTTTATTAAGGGTCTGGGAAGACTTGCCAAGGATTTTTATTTTATCCTAAAAGAAACAGGCAGCCACTGGCAAGTTTTAAGTAGGGGGATTATAATGTCAGTTCATAATTCTGATGATCACTAGTTGCTGTGTGAAAGAAAGGATGGGAAAACAACAAGGGTGGATACAGGGAGAATATAGGCTTCCTAAGGTTAGGTTATTTGGGTGAGGGGGAAGCAAGAATCTTAAATGAACAATAGGTCAGCACCAGCAAAGAAAAGATGACCACACTGGATTCTGAAAACTAATCCAACAGCTTACAAGTTGAGCACTACAAGTACGGTACATGGTGAATCATCTCTGCTGAATGCAGTAGCCCCTGGGAAAGGCAGGGGCCCTGAGACAGACACTAATAACAATGCAAAGTCATTCACACTTTTATTGTTCGATTATAATGAGTCCACTCATCACGGTCATAATAATAATGATGTGTTTGAATAACATAATTGCTTAATAGCCATTCCTTACCACCACCTACCACCACCCCCTACATTAGGATGAAACTAAAGTAACCTAGAGTATTTAGCACTCTAAAAGAGACTGAAAACATTGTTTTTCTCTGTTAGTAGCTTTTAAGAAATAAATTTTATACAGGACCCAGTTATTTCCGTGGCTTTAGAGGGGAACTTTCACTTACAGTAACGAAATGTATAGGGGTAATTTTTTCAGGAAAACCCCTTTCAAATGAACAAGATCTTTCTTCGTGGAATTCAGGTAGTCTCTGGGCCTCGGTTTTGCCATCCCTAGTTGGGGGTGGCGGCCAGACAATATTTGTGGTTCTCAAACCTGGCTGTGCATCAGAATGAGCTGGGGAGCTTATTAAAACCTCACTTATCTAGGCCCCAACCAAGCCTCTGGGTGTGGAGCCTGGGTATCTGTAATCTTAGATGCTCCCCAGGTGACCCTAAGGATTAGTTGGGGCTGTGAACCACTAGCTTGGCTGATCTCTAAGGTTCCTCCTGTATTCAAAAGGACCCTGCTATTCAATGTGGGTCCATCTGGGAGCTTGTTAGACGTGCCGAATCTCAGGCTCCAGCCTAGACTTACTGAAACATAATCAACTTTTTTTTTTTTTACTTATTTATTTATTTTTGGCTGCATTGGGTCTTCGTTGCTGCATGTGGGCTTTCTCTAGTTGCAGCGAGCGGGGACTACTCTTCGTTGTGGTGCGCGGCTTCTCATAATGGTGGCTTCTCTTGCTGCGGAGCACCGGCTCTAGGTGCAAGGGCTCCTGTAGTTATGGCACACGGGCTCAGTAGTTGTGGCTTGCAGGCTCTAGAGCACAGGCTCAGTAGTTGTGGCGCACGGGCTTAGTAGTTGCTCCGCGGCACGTGGGATCTTCCCGGACCAGGGCTCAAACTCGTATCCCCTGCCTTGGCAGGTGGATTCTTAACCAGTGCACCACCAGGGAAGCCCCATAATCAACTTTTTTTAACAAGTGTCCCAGGAGACTGAATGCACTTTAAATTTTGAGATGCTCCAGTCTAGGACTCTACCTTTCACACGTGGTCCTCATTTCCTATAGTTCAGGAAAACTTGGCAGCTGAGTAAGAAAGCAACTTTCTACGAGTCGTACAGCAACTCGGCGACTGAGCCTAGAATACAGTTCAGTTGTCCTTTATCAGCAAGGACACAATGTCTCTCTCACAGCCATAAATAAGCTCAGAGAAAAGAAGCCGGATCAGCAAAGGTAAATCAAGTCCTGGATTGTTCTGGCACATGCATATATTGGGTGGGAGACAAACAAAAAAAGGAAGCACTAAAATCTGGTGCATGTTTCTTTAAAATATATAAATAGTAGATAATCAGAGGTTGGCTTCAAATCTGGGTCTGTATAAATTTCTTTTTAGGGGTATTGTATTCCTTTTCCCTTTCAGCTTCCTTTTTCACTGGGCCCTTCTCATCCTGGGTTATGTTCTGCAGTTTCCCTGACTCAGACCTGGATCTCGCCTTTTCACCTAATCTTAAAAAAAAAAAAAAAAAAAGCAACAACAACCATAAAAACCTGTGTAATTTCCACCATCAGTAGAATATGAATAAATTCCAAATCTCTTTCCGTTCCTACCTCTCTACTTCATTCAAAACCGACTTGCCTACTGTCTTCAGGAATTTATTCATTAACATTCACTCAGTCATTCACTTAATTAACATTTATTGAGCACCTACTTAGCATGATACCCAAGTATCATACTAGGTGGGATTAAATCAAACCCATCTCTACCCTCTGGGGGCTCATAGTTTATTGGGGATTTAAACTTCAGAAATAATACCTAACAGAAAGTGAAAAGTGAAGATTTCTAAAGAGAAAGAGATAAAACAGTTTGGGAGAAAGTTAAAGGAGAGAATCCTTTTGTCTGGGGAAGAATAATAAAAGTTTTTTAAGGGTTACAGTGGGTTTGACATGCACCGAAGAGTGAGAATAAAAATAATAATATGGGTAGATGTTTAATCTTCCAGGGCTGGCAATGGAAATAAAGACATCACCAGCAAAGAGAACAGCATATGGCAAAGGCCTGGTGCTTACCACATATATAGGGTTAGTAGACAGCTGAATCTAGCAAAGTTGACTTCAGTGGCCCCTGTATGAAGGTAAAGTAATGGAAAAATATGTTGGAACAATTATGGAGGTTTTAAATTTTAGGCTAAGAAAATTGAACTTAATTCTATTAGCAATAGAAGACACTGAAGGCTTTCTCAATAGAGGAGTGACACAGCCAAGTCTGAGATTTTGGAGGAAAATCCTAATAAAAGAGTATTGGACATTGAAAGCCCAAAGGAAGGGTATGATAAAAGGCTTCATACAGGGCAATGAAGGCATGAGCTAAGAGCAGGCAGAGAAGAGGGGGCAGGGACAAGAGATGCAGTGATGATGGCATCTAACTGGATTGCAATTCATCAGGGATTTGCAAGAAAGAGAAAGAAGTAAAAATAATGCTAAAAGTTTGGATCTGGATGTCTGGGAGGATGATGGTACTAATCAGGGAACTAAGACAGTTATTTTGAAGGAAAGGCAATAAATTCAGATTGGGCATCTTCAGCCTAAGACTCCAGTGGGAATCCAGGAGGAAATGTCCAGCAGGCAATTGGAAATATAGAACTGGAGACTGGAAGAGATTGAAGGAAGTGATTTGGGGATCATTTATCTTAGAGATGAGAGTTGAGGCCATGGGATTGAATGAGACAGGAGAAAGAGGAAGAAGAGGAAGGCACCAAGGGTGTTTAGTTGGATGTTCTAAAATCAATATAATAGCAGAGCTGAAGATCCCTTCTTATCTACCTACCCTACCCCCACCCATCTGTCCTTCACAGCAGCTTTCCCTGCCCATCTCCACCAAAGTTCCTCATTTAGACATGTCCCTTAAGGTTTAAGCTTCACAGAGGACTTAAAGATGTCATTGAAGCATTGGGAAAGCACTAGCCTGGGAAACACAGATTCTAGTCTTGATTCTGCACTAATTCCCTTGATACTTGGGTAGGTAATCCTACTTCTCTGGCCTTGAGTTTGCATCTAAAGTGTAGAGGAGTAGACCAGAAGATCCACAGTCTAACTCTCTGAGTCTTTCCACTGTGACATGAAGGAGCTATGAAGACCACCTGTTTCACTCTCTATGACATCACTCAAATATGCCACATTCTCTCCTTTCCAATGCCAAATCACTGATCATTTGACACTTCTACTAAATTTACTTGGCCTGCCTGCTGCTCCAACTAAGATCATTTCAGGCTTTCAATGACTTCTTATTTCTTCCTATATCAAATTAAAAATTTGGATCATAGTATGTAGTAGGTCTCTATCATTAGTTGGGTCCTCCCTGTTTCCCCTCATTTTCTGCCATTATTGGCAAAACTGCCACTCAATATCAAGTAGTACAATTTAAAAATGTTATACATTTATGCAGAACTATTTCACTAAACAAACATCCAGGTAAAGTTATCCTTTAAAGTGATCTTAAATTCATGTGATATTTAATCGCTTCCTTTATTAAGAGAAACTCCAATATTTTTATCTCACTCATTCGATCTGGTGTTGAATCCTAGGGTTGTTCGGGAACAGTATAGACTTCTTTGGGGAAAATCTCCCTTCTCCTCAGTGTCACAACTCTGGCTCGCTCTGTCTTGTGACTCAGACCCTCTTCTCTGAGCTGGCTCAGAAAAATCAGGGGAGGAGAGGGAATGGGGTTCTATAGTGATAGAAATCTAGCAGTTTCCTGTCATCTTTTATTATTCCTTGCTTAGAGTTGCTTCCAGCTTTCCCTGAAGTCTCATAAACACAGAGATTATAGTCATGTTGGTGTGTCTTTGCATTAGCAAATTAAATGCCAGTGACTATTTTTTTCAAATTAAAGGGGTTTTTTTTTTGTTTTGCTTTGTTTTTTACTCTCCAGAGATAGCAGAATCTTCTCCATTCATGTAGGAATCCAGTTGTTAGCTATCATGTTTGCTGACAATTTAAAGAAGTTTATATCCCTTATAAGCAACTTATAAGCAACCAGGTATGCTCAGTTTGTCTATGATATGAATGGAAGACCTTAAAAATACAAAACTCAACCTCTACTAAAAACAGTTTTCTAAGAATACTTCTTCAAAAAGGTAATTTTTAAAACAATGCTTGCATAGATAATTCCTTAAGTAGAGAGTTAAAGTGGTTTCAGAAAACCAAGATTAATTTTAATGACCCTCACTTACTTGGTTCATTCCCCCAGGAATACTCAGTGAATATTCTGCATGTCTGGATTTCATTGGCTTTGAATGTAAGGAAGCCATGCCAAGCTCCAGGTGTCAGACCTCCATGGGGTCATGCAGATTCCCACAGACTTGAAGGCCTTGGAGACATCACAAAGTCAGTATTACCTGGAAAGACCTAGGACCAATCCTTGGGAGCAGTGAACTAAGAAAGTGTCTTTGCTTTTCTCTTTTCCTCTATTTTGTAATATTTTTGCTTCCACCAGGTGGTAGTAAGTAGGTGTATCCATGGCAAAGGTGGAGCTATCAAAGTGTATAGGCTCACTTTCAGGAAATTACCAAAACAAACTCTGTTTAATGAGAGACTGGAAATCTTAATTAAATGGGATCAATATTACACACAAAATAAAAACAAAAATACAAATGTAAATGAGGTGTCATTCCTTGTGGAAAAAGTCAGAAAATGTGTCTGTGCATGTGTGTTCCATTATCTTGAAACAAACTATGAACTAACTTGGCTTCTTTCACATTAGACTCAGTGGTCAGTTTGCTGAATGTCTTGCATCTCCACCCACATTTTCTTCACTCAGAGAAAAGAGAAGCCCCACATGCAAGTTTCAGATTCCAAATACTTTTGGGGTATCAGTTTCATGAAAAGAAAAACCCACTTTATTAGAATCATCACAAAATCTTATAATTTTAGTGCTAGAAGAGGCTTTAAAGATCTTCTGCTTTGAACCCCCTCATTTGACAAATGAGGAAACGGACCCCAGAGAAGTTGCATGATTTATCCAAAGTCACCCAGCTTGTTAGTGGTATGGATCAGAGCCGAGCAACTATGATTCCAATCAGGCTTTTGTCCCACCTTCCACCAATATGCTCCTGACAAGGTCACCAGTCACCTCCATGTTATTAAATCCAGTGGTCAATCCTCAGCCTCAGATGTTCTTCCTGGACCATCAGCAGCATTTATCCATAACTGATCACTCCCACTCTCCCACTCCCATAGTTTCTTCATGTGACTTCCAGCACACAGGACCTTCTTGGGTTTCCTCCTACCCACCGTCCTCTCTTCAATCCCTTTTGCTGGTTGTTCCTCATCTCCCCAACTTGTTGGAGGTCGCCAGTGCTCAGCCTTTGGACCTCTGCTCTCCTCTAGCTACACTCATTCCTTGGCTTATCTCATCTCCTTAGTAAAGACCCTGAGTTGTATCTTCAGCCCAAACCATTTCCCTGACTTCCAGGACCATTTATCTCTGTGCCTTCTTAAGATCTCCACTTGGACATCTAATAGATGTTTTTTTGTGTGTTACGTGGGCCTCTCACTGTTGTGGCCTCTCCCGTTGTGGAGCACAGGCTCCGGATGTGCAGGCTCAGCGGCCATGGCTCACGGGCCCAGCCGCTCCGCGGCATGTGGGATCTTCCCGGACCGGGGCACGAACCCGTGTCCCCTTCATCGGCAGGCGGACTCTCAACCACTGCGCCACCAGGGAAGCCCCTCTAATAGATGTTTCAAATTTTTCATGTCAAAACTGAATTCATGATCGACCCATACAAACTTGATCTATCCAAGGTCATTCCTAACCCCAATTATTGTGACTCCATCCTTCCAGGCCCAAACTTTCCAAATCATTGGCAGGCAATACCTCCAAAATACACCTCAAATCTGACCACTCCTTACTACTTGTCCTGCTAGCATCTGGCTCATACCTTTTTTTCTTGCCTAGATTCTTGCAAATGCCTTCTACACATCTAACTGCCTCAGCTCTTGTAGTCTAGTCTCAACATACCAGCTAAAGTGATCCTTTTAAAACTTAAGGTAGAGCATGTCACCCCTTGCCTCCAAACCTTCCAAAGACCTTCCTTTTCTCAAAGAGTAAAAGCTAAAGTCCTTACAATGGTCTACAAGACCATACATCTTGCCCCCCAACTCCCTCAAACCTCCCTGACCTCATCTCCTGCTACTCATCCCCTGACTTACTCTGCTCCAGTCACCTTGGCCTCCTGGCTATTCCTGAACCTTCTAGTCGTTCTCCTGCCTCAGAGCCTTTGTGCTTGCTACTCCCTCATCCTGAATGCTCTTCCCCAAGATGTCTGCATGGCTCATTATCTTACCTCCTTCAAGTCTTTGCTCAAATGTCAACCCTCACACAAGGCTTTAACTGACCACCCTTTAAAAAATGTTACCCTATCATTCCCACCTTCTCGGCTTTATTATTCTTTATAGAATTTATTCTCTTCTAACACATTGTATATTTTACTAACTTATTTTTTGTTTCTTTCTATAAGAATATAAGCATCAGGAAAGCAGGAATTGATGTCAGTTCTGTTCACTGATGGGTCTCCAGTACATAGAACAGTTCCTTACACATATGTGTTGAATAAATAGTTGTGGTATGAATGGATGGATAGAGTGAACGAATGAGTGAAGGAGGGAATGAATGATGGCTCCAAGTCCAGTCTCCTACTATAACATACGGTTCCTCTGTTACTTTCATACTTTCCTGGGCTTGGAAAAATCAGTTTCTAATACAACTGTTCCTAATAGTGTAACTAATGTTGGAAAATTCGATATGGCAATAAACTTCTGACATCACTTCTTTATTTGGGCAGATAAGGCTTGCTCTCTAAGAGCTGTGTATTTCTTTATAAGTGTATACTTGCAGTTCAGATGGGCTGCCACCAGGTAGAACACTATGCCTGCAGTCAGGAGCTCTACCTCTCTAATCTTTCTCCCCCTCTCCCTACATACTGTCCCAGGCCAGGCCATAGTCTCCTCCTAGGTCACTTTCAGAAGCTGCTCTGTTGGTCTTCCTGTTCCTCAGCCTTTCTCCCTTAATTCTCCACCCCGTCCCCCCCAACCAGAATGATCTATTTTAGTGGTCTTCAATCTTTTATTTTTTAATGGCCACTTCTTTTTACTTGTAGGCAGACTTACAGAACAGAGAGTCGCTATTTGAAGCTCTAGCCCCACCTCAAGACTGCCTCTGAAGATGTCTCCAGGTCTCAGAGTTGTAGAAGGCAGTTCATATTCCCTGGATTGATATGGGACTCAAACTCGGCCTGGACACTCTGTCTCATATAAACCAGCAAGGGCTCCCTATCACCTAGAAAAGTGTTTCCTCTACCTTAATCATCCATGCACCACCTTCACGATTTTTTGCCACAGTTGTGTGCATCTCGTATTATTATTAACTTAATGTTTTTCTTAAAACCAACTCACATTTATAAACTTAGTTTAAGGAATTTGTATCACTATTATGACCACCATAAACTAAAAATCAGTGTCATTTGTTATGAATAGAAGGTACTTTAAAATTAAATATATAACTATTCAAATGACAAAGATCATCAGGTACATCTGTAAGTGCACACCACAATGTGGGAAACACTGGCCTAGAGAATAAAGCCCCAGCTCCTTCCCATGGCTTGTTCAACACCCTCCAGGAGTCTGGACTTTCCTATGGTTCTCCTCATGCTGTTTCATGCCTTCCTGAGTTTGTTCATGCAGTTGTTCCCTTTGCCTAGAATGCCTATCGCATTAACATTTAGTTTTAGTTGAAAAAAAATTTTATTAAAGTATTACACATACATAATTTAAGAAGTCAACTAGTACTCTAGGCTTATAACAGAAAGCAGTTTTCTCTTCTCCCTAATTCCCACTCTCCAGAACAAACACTTTAGATTATTTTTTTTAATTGTGGTAAAGTACACACAACATAAAATTTACCACCTTAACCACTTTTAAGTGTAGAGTTCAGTGGCACATTATTGTGCAACCATCACTACTGTCCATCTCCTGAACTATTTTCTTCTTTACAAACTGGAACTCCATACCCACTAAACAATAATTCCCCATTTCCCATCTTCCTAGCTCCTGGAGGGTGCCACTCTACTTTCTGTCTCTATGAATTTGACTAATTTAGGTACCTCATATGAGTGCAATCATACAGTATTTGTCTTTTTGTGACTAGGTTATTTCACTTAGCATAATGATTTTGAGGTTCATTCATGGTGTAGCATGCAACAGTTTTAATTCACTTCAGGAATTCCTTTCACCATTATATTGGGAATTCTCTTTGCTTCTCTTCTGGGATGGATCTTTTGTTTCAGTTTCATGGTTCCCATGTTTTCCTATTCCATGTTTTATTCTCTTATTTCCATGTGGCACATCCTCCCGTATCTTTTTAAGAAAGGGTGCATAAAGGGTAAATTTTTTAGACCTTAAATTTATGAAAGTATCTTTATTTTAACTTCATATTTAATGGAAGTTTCACTGGATATGAAATTTTGGGTTGGAAATTATTTCCCTTTGGGATTTTGATTACATTTATCAATTGACTTCTAGATTCCCAAGTTGCAGATGTTAAGGCAGATATTATTCTGATTACTTATTATTTGTATGTGATCTATATTTTTTCTTCTGAAAGATGTACGATCTTTCCTTATTCTCTATTTTTTTTAAATTTCACAATTATGTGCTATTATGTTTACCTTTTATATTTTGATTGTGCTGAGCACTTTCTGTGGTTGTCATTTGTGTGCGTGTGTGTGTGTGTGTGGTTAAGTTTTATTCCTGCTCCCAACACTGACTCTGAGAATCCTCTCCCTTTCTTTGTTCTGCTTCTTGGTTTTGGTTTTGATCTCTGTTTTTCTTTTTCTTTTTTTTATACAGCAGGTTCTTATTAGTCATACATTTTATCCACATCAGTGTATACAAGTCAATCCCAATCTCTCAACTCATCACACCACCACCACCCCGCCCCGCACGGCTTTCCCCCCTTGGTATCCATTCATTTGTTCTCTACATCTGTGTCTCTATTTCTGCCCTGCACACTGGTTCATCTGTACCATTTTACAGGTTCCACAAATATGCAACAAAAAGAATAAAATATCTAGGAATAAACCTACCTAAGGAGGTAAAAGACCTGTATTCAGAAAACTGTAAGACACTGATGAAAGAAATTAAAGATGATACAAACAGATGGAGAGATATACCATGTTCTGGGATTGGAAGAATCAACATTGTGAAAATAACTATACTACCCAAAGCAATATACAGATTCAATGCAACCCCTATCAAACGACCAACGGCATTTTTCACAGAACTAGAACAAAAAATTGCACAATTTGTATGGAAATACAAAAGACCCCGAATAGCCAAAGCAATCTTGAGAAAGAAAAATAGAGTTGGAGGAATCAGGCTCCCTGACTTCAGACTATACTGCAAAGCTACAGTAATCAAGACAGTATGGTACTGGCACAAAAACAGAAAGATAGATCATTGGAACAGGATAGAAAGCCCAGAGATAAACCCACACGCCTATGGTCACCTTATCTTTGATAAAGGATGCAAGAGTATACAATGGAGAAAAGACAGCCTCTTCAATAAGTGGTGCTGGGAAAACTGGACAGCTACATGTAAAAGAATGAAATTAGAACACTCCCTAACACCATACACAAATATAAACTCAAAATGGATTAAAGACCTAAGAGTAAGGCCAGACACTATAAAACTCTTAGAGGAAAACATAGGCAGAACACTCTATGACATAAATCACAGCAAGGTCCTTTTTGACCCACCTCCTAGAGAAATGGAAATAAAAACAAAAATAAACAAATGAACCTAATGAAACTTAAAAGCTTTTGCACAGCAAAGGACAACATAAACAAGACGAAAAGACAACCCTCAGAATGGGAGAAAATATTTGCTAATGAAGCAGCTGACAAAGGATTAATATCCAAAATTTACAAGCAGCTCATGCAGCTCAATATCAAAAAAACAAAAAACCCAAACCAAAAATGGGCAGAAGACCTAAATAGACATTCTCCAAAGAAGATTTACTGATTGCCAACAAACACATGAACGGATTCTCAACATCACTAATCGTTAGAGAAATGAAAATCAAAACTACAATGAGGTATCACCTCACACCAGTCAGAATGGCCATCATCAAAAAATCTACAGATAATAAATGCTGGAGAGGGTATGGAGAAAAGGAACCCTCTTGCACTGGTGGTGGGAATGTAAATTGATACAGCCACTATGGAGAACAGTATGGAGGTTCCTTAAAAAACTAAAAGTAGAACTACCATATGATCCAGCAATCCCACTACTGGGCATATACCCTAAGAAAACCATAATTCAAAAAGAGTCATGTACCACAATGTTCACTGCAGCTCTATTTACAATAGCCAGGACATGGAAGCAACCTAAGTGTCCATTGACAGACGAATGGATAAAGAAGATATGGCACATATATACAATGGAATATTACTCAGCCATAAAAAGAAATGAAATTGAGTTATTTGTAGTAAGGTGGATGGACCTAGAGTTTGTCTACACAGTGAAGTAAGTCAGAAAGAGAAAAACAAATACCATATGCTAACATATATATATGGAAACAAACAAAAACAAAATGGTTCTGAAGAACCTAGGGGCAGGACATGTATAAAGATGCAGATGTAGAGAATGAACTTGAGGACACGGGGAGGGGGAAGGGTAAGCTGGGTGAAGTGAGAAAGTGGCATGGACATACATACACTACGAAATGTAAAATAGATAGCTACAAGGAAGCTGCCACATAGCACAGGGAGATCAGCTCAGTGCTTTGTGACCACATAGAGGGGTGGGATAGGGAGGGTGGCAGGGAGACACAAGTGGGAGGGGATATGGGGATATATGTATATGTATAGCTGATTCACTTTGTTATAAAGCAGAAACTAACACATCATTGTAAAGCAATTATACTCCAATAAAGATGTTAAGAAAAAAAAAAAGCCAGTTGGAATCTCTGTGTGCATGGATGGGGGCAATTGCTTTGTAAACTTCACAGGTGGATGATTGGGCCAGGACTTAACCATTGTGTAAAGGGTCCCCCCTCCCTGTCAATATGAATAGATTTTTCTCTTGGGCTTGTCAATCTCTTAATGGAGGCTCCTTCTGCTTTCCTGCCTGGATAGGAAGGCAGAAGCCTGACTGCCACTCTTCTAAAGTCTTGGGTTGGGGAGGAATAGGCCTGGGAATCTCATCATTTAGGATACAGACTCTCCCTTAATCCCCTAATAGTTAGTATGGTGTAAACCCATGACCTCACTTCTGCCTGTTTCCTGGACTCTCCTTAGATTCCATTTTGGATCCCTCTATTCTTCCCCCAGTTGACACATTTCCACCTTCAGCCTTTACATATGGCTCCCCCAAGGCCTGCTTTTCTCCCATGCCAGCCTTCAGTTCAGACAGAACATCCCTGATATCTTTTAATGAGCCCATAATTTTTATCTTTCAAGTAAAAATAGAACCTATGAGTAGAGCCCTAAATCTAGGCAGAGGATGAAGATTCTTTGGAAGTCAAACTCTAAGTACTTGGAACCACAGGGAAGGGAAGGAGGAAAGGGAAATACCCAATTCATGCTTTTCAGAGTTTCAGATCCCTGACTTTAAGATACCAAATAACAAGAGATTGAAGATGAATATCAGAAAATATTTAGATTGAAGCAAGCCTTCAAATGACTATACACATAGTTGATGCTCTATGGAAACATAATAAGGTGAATTTAACATATGGGTAGTGTGGTAGACATATGGTAACTTCTTACTAGAACTAAGATTTGGGGGTCTTCAGATGTCTTGGTGCCTCATCAACAATTGGCTTCCTTTTTCGATGATGCACTGTCTCCCCTTTAACAGAGCCTTTAATTTCTAACCTAATCTTATTTGTCATGATTCTCTGAGACATGCCAAATAAAGCTTTCAGGTCTCTATGTATTTTGGTATCTGGATATGTCTGACTCACTTAAGGGCTTTCATCCAGTGACAGTAACCATACCCGATGAGGTCTCCATGTTAACAGGGCTTAAATGTTTTCTACCCCTCAGGCTCTTTGGGTGATGATTCAACCAAAGAGAAAATGGGAAATGAAAGTTTGCACCCCCTCCCTTTCTGACTGCAGTGCACTGCAATAGGGCTACTTTTAATGTGCTTAGCAACAATTAGCTCTTGAAGCTGCAACAGCTGCACAGTGCTGATGCTCTCCAGATGCAGCCAACGAATTAAATCATGCGATAATTCAATTGGAAAACTGGGTGTAATTATGAAGAATGCAGAGTCTGCTAGTGACTTCGAGCTCTTGGAACAACAGTGGTGTGGGCTATTCTGAGAGCATGTGGTCCGCACAGAAACTGATATGGGTGTTTGTAGGAATCTAGGTCCCCTCTCTGACAATGACAGCATTACCTAGCCCTGTGCTCAGTTAAGAGCTAGCTGAGTGCCACCCAAACAAATCTTTTTAACTTCCAAACTTTTCACAGACCACCCTTCATGACATGATCATGGCTATCCTTTGAGTGTCTGCTTGTTGAAAACACGTAAACAAATAAAGGCTAGAGTTCCCAGGACTAGCAGTTCATGTATTAATCCAAAAAGCCAGTTAAGACAGAGAATTATAAAATAGGATACTTAAACATTCTATTTTAACTAGAAGACAGGTACATATATTCACATACCCATCTTGATGTAGGGCCAAGGCCAAGGTCTTGGGTCCTCTGTGAGTCATCTTTCTTACAGTCTCCATATTCAAAACGCATTGCCTATAATTTCCCATTTGGGTTTATATAAAGAAGAACAGGAACCTAAAAGGATTTGCAGAGAATTTTGAATAGACTTCTTAAAGATATTCATGCTTTTCTTTCCAAACTTTTATAGTCATCTTACTCCCAACGCAAATGCTCTGTGCACTGCCTTGCAGTTGTGCACTATACAATTCGAGGGGGTGTCATCCAGAGTGTTCCTCAGAACTGTTCTGTGACAACCCACAGAGCCTTTCTCAGTGGCCCTGCATCATTCAACAGCAACTTCTTTTTTAGTGGCTTGCCTTTATTGAATCTTTCCAAAGCATTCAACTGAATTTTCATAGAAACAATGGCTCTGTTCTTGCATTGTAATTGAATTTTGTAATTACCATAAATATCTTTGCGAACAAATAAAACAAGGGACTCTTGGGAAGCTAACATCTTAACTGATGGCAGCAGAAGAATGCAGGTATGCTAGAGAATAGCCTGTTGACCTCGAGTGTTCAGGCTGCTGTTAGCATCAATCAGGATGCTTTACAGAGGGAGCAGTTAATACAGTGGGTTGGTGAAAGTGGAGGTTAATGAAGACAGCTTCTACTGTCCTGTGAATTTAGTGATGCTCTTAAATGAATTTGTATTTTGTTCTTCACTATTGCTTCTATATGTTTTTTTAAACCTCTTTATTGGAGTATAATTGCTTTACAATAGTGTCTTAGTTTCTGCTTTATAACAAAGTGAATCAGCTATACATATACATATATCCCCATATCTCCTCCCTCTTGCGTCTTCCTCCCACCCTCCCTATCCCACCCCTCTAGGTGGTCACAAAGCACTGAGCTGATCTCCCTGTGCTATGTGGCTGCTTCCCACTAGCTATCTATTTTACATTTGGTAGTGTATATAAGTCCATGCCACTCTCTCACTTCGTCCCAGCTTACCCTTCCCCCACCCCATGTCCTCAAGTCCATTCTCTACGTCTGTGTCTTTATTCCTGTCCTGCCCCCAGGTTCTTCAGGAGCTTTTTTTTTTTTTTTTGATTCCATATATATGTGTTAGCATATGGTATTTGTTTTTCTCTTTCTGACTTACTTCACTGTGTAGACAAACTCTAGGTCCATCCACCTTACTACAAATAACTCAATTTCATTTCTTTTTATAGCCAAGTAATATTCCATTGTATATATGTGCCACATCTTCCTCATCCATTCATCTGTTGATGGACACTTAGGTTGCTTCCATGTCCTGGCTATTGTAAATAGAGCTGCAATGAACATTGTGGTACATGACTCTTTTTGAATTATGGTTTTCTCTGGGTATATGCCCAGTAGTGGGATTGCTGGGTCATATGGTAGTTCCATTTTTAGTTTTTTAAGGAACCTCCACACTGTTCTCCACAGTGGCTGTATCAATTCAATTCCCACCGACAGTGCAAAAGGGTCCCCCCTTCTCCACACCCTCTCCAGCATTATTGTTTGTAGATTTTTTGATGATGGCTATTCTGACTGGTGTTAGGTGATACCTCATTGCAGCTTTGATCTGCATCTCTCCAATGATTAGTGATGTTGAGCATTGAAAAATAGCACCTAGATAGCATTTTACCTTTTCATCTATGAACAGATTTTGGGATTCCTTATCATAGATCCCCAAGCATAAGAGTTCTCACGTTGGGGCCTCCTTCCCTGGCTTAGAGTTTCCTGCCCATAGTAGAGTAAAAAATGAATGAGGCTGGTTAATGAAGTGGTAAGAAATTCTCTTTGTATAACAGTGATTTGAAATCATGAGGAGATTGACAAAGGTATTCTACTGAGAGCCACTCTCTCCCATAATGACAGTTTCCTGCACAGATTGAAGGCCACAAGAAATATCGATTTCTAAAGAGGAAGAAAGTCATCAATTTATCCATTTGGGACTTTCTCCAATTCCTGTTCTTTTGGCTGTGCCTTTGAGGACAACATGTCTTTTAATTAGGTCAGGCCAGGAAATAGCAACCTCTTCAGATCTGAGAAACACTCTGTTGAGGAACAGTTCCCTAGAATCAGATAGTCGTCAGTTCAAATCATGACTCTACCACTTTCTTACCTAAGTTAACTTAAGTTGAACATCAGTCTCTTGTCTGTAAAAGGTCATGGAAATAAGTATTCCACAGAGGTAATGTGAGTATTAAATGCTTCAACGTATCCCAAAGGACCAGAAATGTGTAGATGCTCAATAACTATTAGGCAGGAGCAAAGGGTAATCAAAGTTACTGGAAAGTAAAGGAACTGGGAAAGTTGTAAGGCATAGAAACAGAAGATGCAAAATAGAGAGGGAAAGAATACGAGAAGTAATAAAAATAATATACAGAATTTTATAGTTACAAAGCAAAAATTTATACACGTTGTATCACTGGCATATCCCAACAATGCTGTGAGACAGGACAGGCATTAAATTCATTTTACAGACGAGGAAGCTGAAGCCCCAAAGAGTAAGAACTGGCAAAGATGATGGAACAGAGTTGGAACTAGACCCAATGTCTCCTTATTCCCAGCCTAGTACTTTGCTCATGAGGCCTTATGGTCTCCAAATTTCTGTCTTTACCATACCACCTTGGGGACTCCGTGATGAATCCCATACTCCAGATGGTCAACTTTTGGTCTAGAGAGAACACATACAAGCAGAGTCAGGACTCTAGGAAGCTGCTTTGGGTCTTCCAAATCTAGCACGGCTTCAAATAATTATTTCAACAGACACAGGATGGAGAGAATCTATTAAAAAGAAAGCTTTGGCCATGAGCTTGTATGCAGGGGAACACTGAGTATGAAAATTGCAACTGGAGATCACTTGAAATTAAGGTCTGGAGAAAAGTGATGTTATAAGTCCTGAGTTGTTTTATTAGTGGATAGAAAATTACAGGAAGTGATATGTTTTGAGGAAGAAAAATTTAAAGGTCTAATGTAACTCTCCAGGCATATTAAAAGATGTTATTTCCATATCCTTCTTGGATAATCAATCATGCCACAGCAAATTAAGAGTTCTTATTTTTAGCCCTATTAGCCACACAATGATAATGAAAATTGATTACAGTCACATTCTATTCCTTAAGACGTTGTCAGTAAATGAACTGAAATGCCCCAGAATCAGTCCATTTAAAAAATACACCAGAGGTTGAAAAAAAAAGGTCCTCATCAATTACTCTAATGTCCGTTAATAAAGAAAAGATGATAAACTGGCTGTTTCTGTCATTGGTAGCTTACTGTAGGCCAATAAAACAAGTCCTTTTGTTCTACCAACTAGAGACATCATCGAGAAGCTTAATGGATCAGAACAGCTGAAGACCAGATATTGGTTCCCAGAAATAGAATTCAGAGAAACATTCAAAAATACTATTAGGAATATGCAAAAACCAAAGAGGACACGTCATGTTTATCTCTGATTTATCAACCCTCAAAGTCTAAGAAGGTTGTGTATGTCTGGATTAGAGAAAAGTGATCTCGAGATGCTCCTGTAGGTGGAAAAATGGCAACTTCGGAATATTGTAGAAATGTTGGTAGGTACTAAATATAATAGGACTAATAAACTAGAGATTTGGAGAATTGGGAACTGTAACATTTTGTGGACCTAATTAAATGGTTTGAGGTTCATGATTTTAGAAAGATATAAAGATGTCCAATGGAATAGTAAATTATAATATACCAGTTCCCTATGGTGTTTCTCCAAGACAGTCTTCTGGTTGCTTGGAAAGACACTGAAAATAGTATCTTAAGAGATGTACAATAACATTGAAATCTTACTAACAACAGATTCCATGAGGAACTCATCAAGTCCTCCCTTTGATTATTCTGAGCATGTTCAGTGGGGCCTAGAACGGCTCAGTAATGACCACATTGGGCAAGAAGATAGTCCCTTAGTTTCTAGGCTCATGATCTCTGGACTCTACCATCCTCACCTCATTTGTAAAGTCTCAATTAGTTCCATTTAGAGATCAAGTTTCTTAAAACAAACTCACAAACATGTATCATATAATTGCTTTGAAAAATTATAAACTAATCTAGACACTCTGTAGAAAAAAACTGAAAAAATTGAGATGCATTTCTCTTTTCTGAGTGACTGAGTTTAAACAGCTTGGGAAAATGCTGGATTAAATCTCAAGTTTCTCAATACTTATGCGTTTCTCTATTGATTGGCATGTGATCATACAATAGGCGAAGACTGGGTCAAGGGAGTTGAGTCTCCATTCTGCTAAATGCCTATATATCTCTATCTCTATCTCTATCTCTATCTCTACATCCATAGACTTCTTCCTCTAAGAATATATAATTCTGTCTGAGGGTCAAAAGCTTACGTGTACATACAAATTCAAATGCACAGAGGAGACATGACAGAAATTTTTGAGGTGACAGAATTTTTTTCTTGATTGTGGTAGTGGTTTCACAGCTGTGTATGTTTTTTTCAAAACTCATGGGACTGTATGCTACAAAGGGTAAATTTTACAAATGTCCCTTCCAACTCAAATATTATATGAATATATTTAAACCACCCCAAATCAAACACTTTAAATTTCTATCCTGCAGAACACTAATAGGAGAACTAATGACCGTAAGCATGTTTTGGAACCTGGCTAACATATATACACACATTTCTTCCCATACCCAGAGGAACATATTGAAAGAAAAAAGTGTTAAATTTCAATTCTTAGCTAATGTAATAGAACTACCAAATATTTATTAAGTATTAACTGTGTCAAGCATTTCTATGTGACATGGACATATTAATTTATTTAATAAACAGCCCTATGAAGTTGAGATTATTACTGTCTCAACCTTACACATGGGGAATCTGAAACACAGAGAGGTTAAGTGACCTATTCAAAGTCAAACAGCAAGTCAGTAGTAAAGCCAGGATTTAAGCCGGGCAGTCTGACCCTGAGTCTGGAGTCTCTGTGGGGAGACTCAGTATCCAATGAGGGAGGAGGTAGATCTGGAGTTTTGGAGCCTGTGAGTCCCCATCACAGACTTCATTGTCCTAGGTCCTCATTCTCCATTTCTCTTTGCATGGAATAAAACTGGTCAAGGAAGAAGTCTTAGAAACTTTTTCCTATTTAGTGCACAGTGTCTCCCTGGTCTGCCTTCTCATTTTCTCCTCCTCACTAAGCACTCACTCAAAGTATCCATCAAGCACTAGGGCATTGGTTTGGGTAAGCTGCCAGCTAGAAGCAAGATTTCTGAAGTTACAAGGAGGATGAGCCACCCAGGGCGATCTTTTGCAATCCAGTGCCCCTGCCCTGCTACCTACTTATGGTGGTTTTAAGACAATTAGTTAGGCCCAAAAGTCTTAAAGAAAGGAGCAACAGGGCTAAGGTGAAAGAGGGTGTGCGCTGGGGGGGAATGCAAAGTCTGGACTGCAAAGATAACATGAGAAAACAAGGAACCAAGAGACAGCTTTGATGTGTTAGAAAGAACACTTAACTTGGGGTCAAAAGTCTTGGTCCCTATACCAGTTGCATCGTTCAATAGAAGCATAATTCTGGATATTTTACCTCTGTGAACCTCAATGACTTCATCCATAAAATGGGGATAGCACATAGGGTTGTTGTGAAGACAAAAGATGTCTTTGAAACTGATGTGCACCTTGTAAAGCACACAGCAAATCTGAATTAAAATGGCAGAGTACCAACCCAAGGTGGCTAGACAAAGGGGCCAGGGGAGTTGGGAGTATGAACATAGATCAACCAGAATCACTGTCTTTCCAACAAATGCCTGAGTCAACAAACACAAAATAGCTCTGCTGTCAAGAAAAAACACGAACACCAAAAAAACTAACTGTAAGTAGGTATATTTGAAAGTCACTTTGGAAGGAGACCTTGAAGAAAGGATGGAGGATGTTGGGGGTGGAGAGAAACTCCTCCCAGCAAGACAATAAAAGATGACAAGTTAGGTCACGGTGGCTGAGGAGGAGACGGTGATTTGTTGTCTAACTCTCCAGCCATGATGGAACTGTAACTAATGAGGTTATTCTGGTTACAAAGGAAGCATTCAGTCCCTAATGAAAAACTCTTTGGTGACTGGTGTTAGGGAAAGAGAAAACAAACCAGCAGCTTATTATTAGTTCCACAGCAAGTTAATTAATTTTTGCCAGTCACTTCAGGTCACTTGCCGGCCAGAGCATCTGTCTCACTCATCTGAACAGCTGGAGGGATGGCAGGCGTGTCTCCAGGACATGCATTTGTCCCCGGTTCTGGGAGTAGGAGGTGTGGCCAACCACAAAGCTGACAAAAACAGGAGCTTCTGGGGTTCTTCCTGTTCCCCCCAACCCCCGCCCACTGCTCCATGATCCACTCAAGGCGAGTCAAAAGATTGTAGTAATTCCACGAGATACAAAGGAAACAAAAATACTTAGAATAAGGTTATTCCTGCCTCTACACATCATTTAAGTAACCTCATTTACTTAGAATGAGGTTATTCCTGCCTCTATACATCATTTAAAAGTCCACTATAGAGCAGACTATAGGCCCACCTCTCCCACTGAAGAGCTTTAGAGCCATGATAAGGTTGCTTAACTTCTCCAGGCTTCCCTTAGCTCACCTGAACTGCCCACCTGCATGGAAAGATGTACATTTGGCATCTCGTTTAGCATTAGGAAATTTGAGTTAATACATATATCCTTTCTCAAAGAAATGTCAAGCATTTGGCAGATACTACTGAATATCCTTTCAGAAAGACGTCACTGGTCTGGTAGAGCCCCTCTTCGGAGATGGGAGAGCCAGGGCTAAGAAAGTGTTCAATCAAAACACCCACGTATTTGTACAGAGGTTGACCTGGCCTCAAAAAATACTAGCAATTTTTCTGAAGACATGTAACATGCAAGGGCATTGAATGACATTTTGTTGAGCATGCATATTCGTGTTAGTATATTTACTTTCTAGGGCAGATTAAGTGATACAAATTTTCTTAATTATATGTTTTGCATAATATATAATATTTATTACATACTCACCCCTAGAATAGACCAAGATGAAGAGACATATAAACTACACTGAAGCAGGGACCATAAGTTTAGTCCCCTCTTTGAGCTAGTTTAAGCTACTGTTCAGCTGCTGTGGGTTTTAAATCTCTTGTATTTTATTTAAGATTATAAAGTTTTCAGCAAAAAGAAAAAATCAGCTGCGGAGGGGCTCATTTTCTCAAGTCACCACATACATCTTACCAGGCTTTCACAGTAGCCTTCCCTCCACCTCCTTTTAAATAAAAGACTGTGAAGTTAAAGCCCAAGTTTGTTTTTTTTTGTTTTTGTTTTTTTTTGTGGTACACGGGCCTCTCACTGTTGTGGCCTCTCCCATTGCGGAGCCCAGGCTCCGGACACGTAGGCTCAGCGGCCATGGCTCACGGGCCCAGCCGCTCCGCGGCATGTGGGATCTTCCCGGACCGGGGCATGAACCTGTGTCCCCTGCATCGGCAGGCGGACTCTCAACCACTGCACCACCAGGGAAGCCTGAAGCCCAAGTTTTAATGTCTATCCAGGTGCTCAAGAACTGTGGTCCCTCTCCTGCCACCTCCTAGCATGCACATTCACTGCCAAGCCCACTGCAGGTAGTTAACAGAAATGATTGGGATCCTCTAAACCCATTCAAACAAAACAATTAGTGGCTGATAGGGAGGTTTGCAGTCTTACCAGGAACAATGCTACTTAATGAACTAAGCATTGCATTTACCGACAGCAGTTCATGTCCCATGGCAAATCAGTTGGTGAGGGTCCCAGGTAGGCAAGTGTGTATGATTAACGTCACTGCAACTAGGAGTGGGCTCCTCTGCCTTGGGAAAGTGAGCTGAGGAGATGGGATGGAGTCTCTACTATGGGTTGCCGCTGTCGTCTACTGTGACTCAGCACTGCGTAAGGACCTGTACTGCTCACAAAAGCTTCCCAGACACTTTAAATGAGCAGGAAAGTGAGACATTCAAATTGCTGTGTTCTACATCAGGAGACTGAAAGTTCAGGGAAATGAAGCAAATTACGTAGTCTCTCAGGGTCGAGACTAGACCTCATATATTAAAAGAGCAAGCAAACAAACTGCATCAACCTATCAGGTAAACAGACTCCAAAATAAAAGCCAACTCATTTTCACACTTATAATATATGTCATCAGGGACCAGGCATTTCTGACAATTCACTCTAACTCAATATTCACTTGGAAAGTGAGTATGGATGTTAGTTTTTTTAAATTTAATTTATGTATTATGTATGTATGTGTGTATCTATTTTTATTTTCGGGTCTTGATCTTCATAAAAAATTTAATATAAGCAATTTAACCAGTCTCTTAGAGATACCCTTTCTCCTTCCATTCTCTTCCTATCTGCACTCTTTATATTCTTTTCCATCTTCTCACTTTGTCTCATCTCTCCTCACTTCTTCCCTTTTCTGTGCCCTAATATTGCCCTTTCTTACATATCCTTATTTTCTGTATTATTAGCTGGAATATATCTTTTGAAAAGATCAACACTCCCATCCCAAGACATCATAAAATAAACAGCTGTTTAATATGTACAATTTTGGAAGGAAGCCTTGACCTTAGCAAGCAAGTCCCTGATGTAAAGTGGAAAATGGATGTGAGATGGGTCTCTCTGGGGCCCAGGCCCAACCAGGGCTCTGCACTCCCAGACTCCCAGACACTCTGGCTGACTGGTTGTGTGATTAAACTCTGGTCCAGGGGATGCTGTACCAGCTGAAAAAGGAAAGCACGTGGACTAACTGTGAATACAGACTGAAGAACACTTTAGAGCCTGAGTCATCTGCGTCCAATTTGTTCAGAGGAGTAAGGAACAGAAGAGTGGCAGGTCTCAGCTGCTCTCCTGAAGGCCATTCTCATCCAGAGGTCACCTGTGGGGCTGGGGCCACTCCCTGGATGCCAGCTCTGTCAGCCCTCAGACCAATGCTTAATTCTGTCCCCTCTTTCTTTCCAACAGATGAGGTGTGATGAGGAAGGAAAGATATATAGGAGGAACTAAGGGCAAAAGGGGGATAAAGAAAATCAGGTGAAAACTGGGAAGAAGAAAAAGAGGAGAAATAGAGATATGGCCAAGGGAGAAGGGAGAAGGAGGGCTAAGAGAGGTGGTAAAAAGCATGGACAGAGGCATCAGGCAGGAAGCCAGTAAGGCTGGAACTTTCCTTCTAGTCAGAAGTGTGCACAGCTGCACCAAGTGCACTGATCTTCTCTTTGGGATCTTCTTCGTTTCCACTATTTTCTGTATTTCTTGTCTCCTCCTGAATGTGATTACACAGCCCTCCCCCACCCCCACCTGGAAGTACTGCTTTGGCCATAAGGGCAGAAGAATTAGGTTGCCCGGACTGAAACCGTGGTGCTCACCCTACTTCTTCTCATTTGGTTGACTTCTCCCATGAAGCCCTCATGGTGGGCCTCTTCCTATGTGGTCAAAAGCACTCACTGCCCCTCTGTTCATCTCTAGCTCCTGGTAACATAGTTATGGAAAGAAAGGGAAGATATCAATATTTATTGAGTATTAATCACTGGTCTAGGGATTTTATATATGTTGCCTCATAGAAATCTCATCATAGTCCTACAAGTAGGTAGTATTATTAGTCCTATTTTACAGATGATAAATTAATTTTGCACTGCTTCTGTGATTTGGGATGTATCCCCAAGACCGACCACACTGTCTGGCTCATTATAGTTTCATTTAATGAACAAACAAATGTTTCCATTTCTATGATTGAGATGAGAATAGTTCATGGCAATGTTGTGAGGACACATGAATGTGAAATGCCTTTGAACTCTAACAACAGAAAGAACAATGATTGTTTAGGACTTATAGGTGTTGTTTTAAGGCCTTGCCATGTACTAATCATTTAATCCTCACTATAACCCTGCAAGGTAGGACTCTTTATTTGGATTGTACATATGAGAAATAAAGTAACTTTCCCAAGGTCATACAGCTAATAAATATGGAGCCAAGACTCGAACTCAAGCAGGTTGACTCCATGGTCCTTGTAACCACTCTATACTCTACTTACACACTTACTGAAATGGCTGTTCTACATCATTTAGAATCTGCATAGCAGGAAACTTTGGTCTAACAGAGGCCAGTGTAAGAAAAGCCCTTATCTGCTAAAGTCTCACTTATGTAGCAGGTTTCATACTATGTCTTTTATAGCTGTCTTTTCAATGCATATGCCATCTAAAAGTCAACTAGGGCCTGCTTCCCTGCCCTCTGAGGTTTAGAGAAGATGAGCTTAAACCTCTAATTCCATACTTTGTGGAAGTTTAAAATTTTCAAATTCAAATTAAGATTTCCAAAATTCCCAGGTGCTCATGGCCATTTCCGGCTTCAAACTTGTAAACTGTCTCATTTGTGCCAATGTCATGTTTGTCTTATAATAAAGCTGGCCCCAAGGTGAAACTTGACCCCTTCCCTGAGTTCCATCAAAAAGGCCACTTATACAAGGCAATTTGTGTGTTACTAGAAAACAATAGTTTTGTAGTCAGGCACAACAATAAATTCAGAGAAGGAATTTACATCAGAGGAATACAAACGACCTCAAAATGAACATTAGTCATGCCAGCTCCTACAGTCCTTCAACAACTCCTCCAGTAGGAAACTATCAACGATGGCTTCACCGGTCCTCTCTCCCATTTCTCTTCTTTCAGGAAATGTCCTCTCATTATTTTCACCACAATACGTGTACATCCATGACTATAGATCTGCTATCTACCCCTCAAGCAATTTATATGAAGATATTTTTCCAAATAAGACAGTTTCTCCCCCAGAGGAAACAGTGCCAACTTTTACAATACAGTTAAACCCTTGCCACAAGCTTGTGACATCACTTTCATGAAAGTATAAGCTTGTTGGAAAAAGTAACATATCTTCACACTGCTATGTATTTCCCACTAGGCCTAGAAAAGTGTCTAGTAGATACTAAGTGCTTAAGAGCTGTTAGAAGATGGACAAGAAACCAGATATTTGCATATTTGTATGTCAACTCATAGAAAGTTTGGCTGTTGGACTAATATTCCCTTCACTGTACACATTCTCTGAACAACACTGACTTTCCATAACTCCATGTTCGACTACCACTATATTTCCTTAAAGGGCAATTCATAAATCAGAGCAGACTAAACTGTGGGCCTAATTTCCCCCCATTGAAACTCATAATATTCATCTTTCCAAGCAACCATAAAACATGATTCCAAAATGACCTAGTGATTATGTCTTGGGGACACTGAAATAAGTTTAAGTAAAAATGTCTTGATTGCTCTGACACAAAATTCTTTCACAAAGCCATGCTCTTATTAATCACTTCAGGTGAGTCAAAGTAAACATACTCAATCAAACTTTAAGAGAAGAAATTGAAAGAAAATTCTTGGTCCAAAAATGATTGCTTTCCTTCTCTTTTTCCTTCTCATCATCTTCCTTCACTCCCTCCCCCATTCTCTCAGCAACTTTTACCCAAGGAGAACCACAGGCAGTGATGACAGATGTGCTGGAGCAATTTCCCTCTATTGAGTTTAACCTCACGAGGACCATTTCAAGAGGACTGGATTGTATTTTGGGTGACTCACAGATGTGTTGTGTATATAAGACATACTGAATATGTTCTCACAACAGGGTTCAATGAGTCAGTCAATCTCTTCAGTTATTTTTCATTCTCTTTTGTTTAATGTTTAAAGGAAAGCATAGGACAAAATCTAACATTGGACATCGGGGGTTGTGAGAGTTTAGACTTGGTTCCACATGTAGCAATGCAGGGAAATCACAACAAATAGGTCTAGTCTATAACCTGATATGTTTCAGGTCAGGATATTTATAATACTTCTCTCTTGTGCTTGCCTATGTGTCAAATAGAAAAATAATGAAATGTTTGGCTCTGTACTGAAAACACCCTGAGAGAGACTTTTTTTTTTTTTTTTTTTTTTGCGGTACGCGGGCCTCTCACTGTTGTGGCCTCTCCCGTTGCGGAGCACAGGCTCTGGATGCGCAGGCTCAGCAGCCATGGCTCACGGACCCAGCCGCTCCGCGGCATATGGGATCCTCCCGGACCGGGGCACGAACCCGTATCCCCTGCATCGGCAGGCGGACTCTCAACCACTGCGCCACCAGCGAGGCCCCTGAGAGAGACTTTTGAATGTTTCTTTGTTTGTTGAAACGAAAAAAAATAAGAGGGAAAAAAGAGACAAGTGTAATATCTCTGGGATCTCCCTTGTTTCCTTGGTTCCTCATTTACTTCCTCCTGATTAGTATAATTTTTCAATTCTTCCCCAGGTAAAACCTCCAAAGATGATTTTCCTACAACACTGCTCCTATTGTCAATGTCTCTGAGAGCTGGGAGAGACAGCTCAGTGTCAGCCTATTAAAATCTCACTTCTACAAGCAAAGGTAGTAATGATGGAAGGGCATTCTCACCACAGTTCAGAGCCACGATTTGCATAAGTCCACAGAAACTTTCCATGGGATGATAGAAAATCAAACTCGTGATCTGCTTTCTGTTTCTGAGCTCCATTTTTCAGATAATGGCATTACAAAATATCTAGTTGCTGAAACCATGCAATCAAGTTAATATTGATTCTCTTTCCTTCAGTTATCAAGACAGACCACAGATTCACAGCCTTTTTCCTACTCCCAGTGGGACTGCCCCAGTTTGGGTCTTCATTTGTACTTGAGTAGCCTCTTACCTGGCCTTGTTTTGGCCACTCTTTCTTTATATTCTTCCTCCATCACTATCAGACTGATCTTGGTAAAACAAGATCTGGCCAAGTTACCTCCTCTGTTTATAAGCCCATTAACATCCTCCTATTGTCTGCGTTATAAAGTCTGGATTCCTTAATGTGATTTTTAAGGTCCTTCTTTACAAGTTGGTTCTAAACATGTCTTTCCATCCTTGGGTCCCACCACAACCCCATCCCACGTTGCCCCTTGTCCCAACCATCAGCAGCAGCATAATGGCTTCCAACTGTTGAACCTCTCTCTGTGCTCTGCACAGGGCTATGTTCTATACAGATAACACTTCACTTTATCCTCCCAACAATACTCACAGCTGATATGATTACTGTTAAAACTTTACAGATCAATTACAGAGGCTGAGTAACTTGTCTCCATCCCCTGGGTGAATTGCCCTTTCCTTCCCCATCTTACATAATATTTTTTTTAGCCCCTGGTCAAATAGCACCTCCTCTTTGAAGCTGGCCTCAGCAACCTTTGGCTCTCCCAAATTCCCCTTCTCTCCCCTCTACTGTTACTCTCAGCCGCCTCTATTTTTCCATAGAATGTTCCTTAAACTTGATTACAGCAGTGATCACTATCAGTTTAATGTGTCTGTCACTTAACTATCCTTTGTGTCTTACGCATTAATGACATTCTTCATCCTTTATGTCCACCATGGGCCTGGCACATAGTAGGTACTAAGAGTTGATTTTAGGGTTGAGTGCTGGGCTCCAAGATGTTGGAGGGCTCCCAGGTATTAGGGGTTGAGAGGGAGCCTAGGCAGGATAAGGGCATGGTGACAAGGATAGGTAGGCTCTTGGCTAAGGCCACTATATTTAACTTATTCAGAATTAGAGCTGAAGTTCATTATAGGATCACATGATATTGTTTGAATCCATACGGCTTCTTCTGGGACCCAGACCAAGGCTACAACTGGGACTGGAAACCAAGTAGACTTGCTAGCTTTTAAAGGATTTTTTCATTAAAGCACACATATAAGATATAATATAAATTTCACTCACGTAAGAGCTGCCTCCTCTTCTTCCTGAGAAGTAATGAAATAATTAAACAGAACTGACCCCTAACCTGAACCTTCCCACCCCACATCTCCCCACTATGATACATTGCTGTTTCTCATTCCCTTCTGCTGTCCTGCCACCACACTGAAGTTCACACCACAGTGCTCATCTCTAGGCCATTTTCAATTAATTTCCTGAGTAAAATTTCACGAGACACTATCAAACCTTTTGCTAAAATCAAGATATATTACGACTACTCTATCCCCTTAGTCTACTAATCAAAAAAGCAATCAACTTTGTCTGGCATGATTTGTTCTTTTAAAACCCATAATGCTTATTGCTCATAATTCCATTATCTTAGATAGTATTTTTTTCCTCTTAATATTTGTTCCACTGTTTTAACAGGGATTGAATTACTAGATGGTCGTTTCTAGGATCCCTTTTTCCCTTGCTGCTTTGAAAGTTTGCTACCTAATTTGATACTATCAACATAATGGTATTTCCTTATTCTGTTGCATCACAAAAGAATAAGAAAGGGGCTTCTAGGAGTCACTTGGTCAATGCCCTTGTTTCTTCACAAGACTCTCATCACCTTCCTGAAACATTCTAGACCACTATCCGTTTTTCAGGATTTCCCAAACAGGAGAATCTGAGACCTCTTTTGATAAATGAATCAGTGATTCACAACCTATTTTTAGGAAGCACTTCCTAATTTCTCATCCAGGTTCCTTCTAAAGGAGGATGGTATGGTGAAGAAGGCATATATCTGATCCCAAGTTCAAATCCTGAGTGTGCCATTTACTAGCTGTGTGACTTTAAGTAACTTTATTTCTTTTTTTAATGAGACAAAAATAAGAATTTTTAAATAAAAACATTTTAAAATGTTATACTTCTTTCATTTTTAATTACAAAAGAAATATATGAAAAAATCTAGCGACACAAAAGTGTATTATCCCCTTGGCTCTCCAACCAAGACCCTACTCTCCAAAAGTAACTGGTGATAACGATTTGATATACATGCTTCCAGGATATTTTCCATACATAAATAAACACATATAAACCAAAATGAGGTAATAATATTCACAGTACTTTACAACCTACGTTTTTCATTTAACTATGTATCAATATATTTCCATGTCAGTACATATACCTATCCAAATTTTTTTCACAATAAGTGTGTAATAATTTTGTAATTAATTATGTAATTAAATTAAATTTTGTAATTAGATTTGTTATTAAATCCTAGTTAATTTGGCCAGTTTTTATTAATAGACATTTAAAGTAGCTTCCAAGTTTTCTCTATTCCAAATACTAATGACAATGAACTGTAATAATGTTTAAACAATTAATGAAAATCAAGTGAGGGAAACAGTGAGAGCTGTGAGACCACGAGAGTTGCCCACTAAAGGCAGGCTGCTCCTTCCTCTCCCTCTCCCCACAACCTCCCCTAATAGCAGAACTTGATGGGACAGGGATACTGGAGGTGGCCCCATCCTTGGTCACCTTGAATGATGGGATGGCACAAAGGAGCACCTTTCACTCACCCAGTCTGAAGTTCACTGTGCAATTCTCTAAATCCTCCTTGGGCACTACAAGCTGGAGTCTGATTCATGCTGCTGCTTATACCCTGAGTGCCTAGGGCAAGTTCTTTACCTTTTCTGGAGCTCAAATTGTTTATTTATAAAATAGTGATAACTTTTCTGATCATAACTCTCACTACCATTTATTATTTACCATATGCCAAACACTGCCAAAAGAGAGCTTTAGTGTGTTATCTTGTTTAATTTTCACTAAATCCCTTTGAAGTGGATGATATGACTCTCATTTTTAATTGGATTTTTAAGCTTATTAGTAAATTGCAAGAGTTATACACATCTTTTACATAATATATAATTTCCAAATATTTTCCACCAGGCTGTGGCTTATTTCATTTTCTTATGGTGTCTTTTAAGCACAAAAGTTTTAAATTTTGATGAGGTACAATTTATCAATTTTTCTTTTATTGATTGTGATTGTAGTGTCATATTGAAGAACTATTTTCCCAACTCAAGGTAAAAGATTTTATCCTTTTTTTTTTTTTTCCTAGAAACTGTACAGTTTCAGCTCTCACATTTAGGTCTATATTCGTTTTGAGTTAATTTTTGTATATGGTGTGAAATAGGGGTCTAAGTTTGTTTTTTTGTATATGGATATCCAATTATCCCAGCACTGTCTGTTGAAAAGACTACCTTTCCCGCATTGAATTGCCTAGGCACCTTTGTCAAAAATCAATTGATCATAAATGTTAGGATTTATTTCTGCACTCTCAAATCTGTCCCATTGATATATATGCCTCTCTTTGCCCCAATATTACACTGTCTTTACTACTTTGGCTTTATAGTAAGTTTTGAAAGAAGATAATGTAGATCTTCCAAATTTTTCTTCTTCTTTTAAAAAATGGTCTTATAGGACTTCTCTGGTGGCACAGTGGTTAAGAATCCACCTACCAATGCAGGGGACACGGGTTCGAGCCCCGGTCCGGGAAGATCCCACATGCCGCAGAGCAACTAAGCCCGTGCACCACAACTACTGAGCCTATGTGCCGCAACTACTGAAGCCCACACACCTAGAGCCCATGATCCACAACAAGAGAAACCACAGCAATGAGGCCTGGACACCGCAACAAAGAGCAGCCCCTGCTTGCCGCAACTAGAGAAAGCCCACGTGCAGCAACAAAAACCCAATGCAGCCAAAAATAAATAAATAAATAAATTTACCAAAAAAAATGTGTCTTATATATTCTAGGTCCTTTGCATCTTCATATAGATCTTAGGGTAAAGGAAGGAAGGAAGTAGAGGGGAGGGGAGGGGAGGGGAGGGGAGGGGAGGGGAGGGGAGAAAAAAAACCTGCTGGGATTTTGGTAGGGATTGCATTGAATTTACAGGCCAATTTGGTGAGTAATGCCATCTTACACTATTGAGTTTTCCAATCAATGAAAATATAATGGCTCTCTTTTTATTTATATTATCCCTTAATTTCTCTCAGCAATGCTCTGTAATTTTCAGTGTGCAAGGCTTACACTTTTGTTAAATCTATTCCTAAGTACTTTGTTCTTTTTGATGCTTTTATCATTTGAATTGATTTCTTAATTCCCTTTGGGAATTGTCTGTTGTTAGAACACAGAAATATAATTAATTTTTGTATATCAATTTGTATCTTGTAATGTTCCTAAATTCATTTTTTTGTTCTATTAGTTTTCGCTTTCTTATGTAAATTCTTTTGGATTTTCTAAATAAAGGATCATGTTACCTGGTAACACAGAAAATTTTCTTTTTCCCTTTTCAATCTGTTTACCTTTAATTTCTCCCTTCTTCCCTCCCTCTCATCCTTCCTTCCCCCCTTCTCTCATCTTTCTTTCTTTCCTGTCCTTATTGCACTGGTAAGTTTCAATGTTGAACAGAAGTGATGAAAGCAGACATTCTTGCCTTGCCCACAATCTTGGGAGAAAGCTTTCAGTCTTTCATCAAGTATGTTGTTAGTTATGGGTTTTTCATAGATGCTGTTCAGCAGGTTTAGGAAATTCCCTTCTATTACCAGTCTGTAGAGAGATTTTATCACAAATGGATGTTGGATTTTCTCAAATGCCTTTTCTGTTTCTATTGAGATGGTCATATTGTTTATGTCCTTTATCCTATTAATATAGTGTATTATATTAATTTTTTTGTGAATGTTAAACCAATCTTGTATTCTTGGATAATTTCCAGTTGATCACAGTATCATCCTTTTCATATGTTGCTAAATTTTATTTGCTTATTTTCATAAGGCTTTTTGTATCTATGTTCAAGACGGATATTGGTGGTTTTTTTCCTTGTGATGTCTTTTTCTACCTTTAGTATCTGGGAAAAGTGAGTGGTCTTATAGTGTGAGTTGGGGTGTTAATTCCTCTATTTTCTGAAAGAGTATATGAAAAGTTACCAATATTTGTTCTTTAAATATTTGCTAGAATTCACCAGTGAAGACATTTAGGTTTGGGCTTTTCTCTGTGGGAAGGTTTTTAATTACTAATTCATGTTATTTACCTGTTATAGGTCTCTTCAAATTTTTCTATTTTTTTTCTTGAATTAGTTCTGATAATTTGTGCCCTTCTAGGAATTTGTCCATTTCATCCAAGTTGTTTAATTTATTTACAACTTATTGTAATATTGTAAACAATATTTACCACATGTCCTTATATTCATTTAATTTCTTTAGGGTCTGTAGTGATGTTCCCTTTTGCATTGCTGATTTTGGTTATTTGCTTTATCTTCTCTTTTTCCCCATGGTTAATCCAGTTAAAGTTCTGTCAATTTTATTGCTCATTCCAAGAACCAACTTTTGGTTTCATTGATTCTCACTATTGTTTTCTGTTTTCTATTTTATTGATTTCTGTTCTAATCTATATTTCTTGTCTTCTGCATGCCTGGGTTTACTTTCCTTTCTTTTTGAGACTTTTCTTCTTTTCTAACATAGGCATGTAAACCTATTCACTTCTCTCCAAGCAATTTTTTTAGTTTTATCTCCTAATTTTTATGTTTTATTTTAATTTCCATTTAGTTAAACTTTTCTAATTTCCCTTGTTATTTCTTATTTTATGCATGAATTATGTGTTTAATTTCCTAATATTTGTGTATTTCCCAGATTTATTTCTGTTGTCAACTTCTAATTCATTCCATTGTGGTTGGAGTATATACTTTGTATGGATTCCATTACTGAGACTGTTTTATGGCCTCACATATGGTCTATCCTGGAGAAAGTCTTCTGTGCACTTGAAAGGAATGTGCATTCTATAGTTCTCGAGTAGAGTGTTCTATATTTGTCAGTTAGGTTGAGTTGGTTGTTAGTATTGTTAAAGTCTTCTATATCCTTTTCTGTTTATTGTTCTATTCATTATTGGGAGGGGGTTATTGAGCTCTCCAACTAGAATTGTTAAATTATCTGTTTCTCCTCTCAATTGTGAGAGTTTTGTTTCATGTATTTTGAGTTCTGCTGTTAGATGCATATACATTTATAACTGTTATATCTTCCTGGTAAATTGACTCTTTTATCATTGTAAAATTTCTATCTTTTCCTTAGTAATGTTTCTTGTCTTAAAATCTTAAATTTTTCTGATATTAATATAGCTACTTCAGTTCTCTTATGGCTACTGTTTGCAAATATTTCTTTTTCTACCCTTTTACTTTCAACCTATTTTTGTCTTTGAATCTATGATTTACCTCTTGTAGAAAGCACATAGTTGGATCTTGCTTTTTTATCTAGTCTATCAATCTCTGTCTTTTGATTGAATGTTTGGGCTATTTACATTTAATATAACTAGTGATTTGGTTGTATTTACACTTGTCTTTTTGCTATTTGTTTTTTATATGTCTCCTGTCTTTTTAGTTCCTCTATTCCTTCTTGACTGCCAAGTATTTTGCAATGTACCATTTAAAAACTTCTGCTGATTTTTAAAAAATGTTTTTGGAGCTATTTTCTTAGTGGTTGCTCTATGCTATATGCATCTGAACTTATCACAGTCTACTTCAGATTAATACTAACCTAATTCCAGTAAAATATAGAAACTTTGTTCAAATATAGCTCCTTTCCATTTCCTACCCTTTGTTCTATTATTGTCTTATATACTATATCTATATATGCATAAAGTCAACAATATAGTTTTGTAATTGTGCATTTATATAATCTTATATCTTTCAAAAATGTTAAGAAAAAAATATTTATTGAGTCTTTTGTATTAACTCACATATTTACTATTTCTGGTGTTCTTCATTTCTTCCCATGGATCCAAGTTATCTCCTACTATAATTTCATTTCACTCTGAAGGTCTTACTTTAATATTTATGGTAAGGCAGGTCTGCTAGCAACTGTGTATTCTAATTTCCTTCCCTGAATATTGTTGATGGTCCTTTTGTTGTTGCTGTTTTGTTTTGTTTTCTTTCTTAAGTTAGTTAGTTTCTTTGTTTAATCACTTGGCTGAGGTACATCTGTGAAATCCATCTTCCCTATAATGTGTGGCTGCTGATGTCTCTGTTCAGTTTTTCTTTTTTTTAACGTTTTCATTTTACTTTTTATCCTGACTTCCTATGGGTCACTCATGTGTAGCTTAGTGGTCTGCAGATTTTTGGGCAGAGGATGTGCTCAAACACCTTGAAGCAGTAAAACTTCTGTCTTTTGCCAGTAGGTCTGTTTGTGGGTAAAAAAGTGCATTCAGTGCTTGGGCTGCTGATCTCTTTCATGTCTCCTCTGCATATATTCCCAGTCTTAGGGTTGACTAGAAAGTTGTGGCTGGCTTGGACTCTTTCCCATCTCCACTGGGAATATACACAGTCTCAATCATGAATGTGCCTGACCCAACCATGACAGAGTCGCAGGCCAGTTGAGTCATAGGTTTTCACTTTCACCTACAACACTGCCAGGCAAGTACTTTACCTCCTTCTCCAAATCAAGTGAGCCCCCTTCAAGTGTGGCACAGAAGCTGTTGGTCCTCATGGTGTACCCTACTTTGGCAGGACCTCTGTGTAGACTAAGTGAGGTAGACAGGAGAAGCACCAGGTTAGAATGCCACAGACTCCCACGGTTCTTACCTGGGTCTTATCTGCAACCACACACTGAAGGAAAGATGGAAGTTCAACAGTTTCTTAAGCACAAATGCTTCTCAGATTGTTAGATTCATTTGGCCAATATTCAGAGCACTTATATGGTTGTTTTTGTCAATTTAGTCCAGCTTTGGAGTTTCCTTTCAGGGAGAGAATTTGCCAGTCCCTTCACTTGGCCATAGCTGGAAATCCTGCCTCACCTTACTTCTCTGAATCTTATTTTATTAGTCTGAAACATGGATATTCATTTTTCTGAAACTATTTTATAGGCTTATTGTGAGAATCATATAAGGCATAGTATGATAAGTGCTTGGCATAACGTAAGCCCTTGGTAATCATTGACAGGGTCATTGTATACAGTTGGGTGGATTGTGCCCTGCACAAATGTGTTAAGTGAGTGGGCGAGTGGGGCTGAGATTCAGCTCATGTTCTGCTTGTCAAGTTATGAGTTTTAGCACTGGCTGCACCCAACCAGAAGAGGCATCTTCTCCTAATTCCTTCACCCAGTGGAGGCAACTTCTTCAAATTCACAGAGGTGCCATATAGCCTAGCTTGCCCCAGGGTTGCCTTACCTCCCCTTGACCTTAGCCCTTCTTGAGCAGGCTAAATCCTTTTTCTTGATCTGGTCCAACATGTTTACAGGAAAGCTCCTTATCAATATTATGCCTTTTGGTTGTTTCTCCTCTATTTTCACTTTATTTTTTCTTTTCCTTTTCCAGGGTAAGTGGACTCAATGACTTTATTCATGCATTTGTGAAAACAAGGATTTTTTAAAAGTTGTGGGCTGCCACTGCCGCTGATAGAGGTGTTGGGAAAAGTATGGCTAATTACATTTCCTGCAGAAACTCAATATCTAAATCCCTTTGAAAGATATGACTCACTAGGGATCCTTCTTCCACACCATCCTAGCACCTGGTTCCCTTCTGAAGAACATTGACTCTCCACCTTGACTGTGACCTCAGGGACAAAGAAGCCAATTGACTCAGCTTATTTTTCTCTTAAATGAGGTTTTAATTTTAAGTATTTCCTCTTGAAACACAAGACTTCCAGAATTTTCCCAATTTTCTTGTTTCTCTAGCAAGCAATGTTTCTCAAATTTATCCTTGTACACGTATCACACAAAAGGCATCAGGTCTGAATTTGTCTTTATCGGTAGGAGAAGGCTACTTCCAGTCTGTGTGTCAGCTAATCCTGCTGATCCTGCCTATTCTGCCTCCAGAGTTGTATATGTGAAGGATGCATTCGCTTTTGAGGAGAAATAGAAGTTGAGGAGGGAAGAGGGCCACAGGACACAAGGATAGAAGACAGACGGAAAAGGAAAGACAGAAAAAATAAGAGAAAGGAATGAAGCACTCATGTGAAGGCTAGACAATTGTCGTTGATCTCTGGAGGGTAGCCAAGCCCAAAGAACTGAGACTATTACCTTCTCCAAATTCTTCATTTTGAAACACTGATTATTTTGATTGCTCTATATTTTAATATGCTCAATGTTTTTGATGTAATTTATATTTAAAGACTAAATAGGGAAGAATCTGTATTAAGAGTTTGGACATGGGAGGGATAGCAGCAATGCACTGAATCCCCCCACACTCGGCAGCTCCCTGAGTACATACCGTTGTTGGAATGGATACCTTTGAGGTATAAATGCAGTCTCTTAATAAATGAAGAAAAATAATTCTTAGGAGAGGCAGAGTATATAGTCTCAGGAATGATCCTGAATAATATTTTGTACTTGTGTTAGTGCAAGCAATATTGAAGGGGAAGATATTGAATAGGAGCATCTTATGCCTTTGCTGCAGAAGTGAATTTAATTCTACTTCAGAATGAGAAGACCATTCTCATTTGAAGCATTCGCATTTTAGACCATTCTAATTTTATTTACAAGGAGTAAATAATTCTTTATTGCCAGCATAATACTTCAAATACCTCTTCCATTGCTTCTCAGTGCAGAGAATGCCAATCACATCAGACAGAAGACAGGTGCCAAAGAGAAAACAAGTGCAGGTCGGGGTACTCCATAACAGAGACATAGGGAGCTGCCACACCATGCATGCAGCCAGTTTCATTAACAAGTAAGTCTAGTAAATCCAGCATACTTCCAAATAATATCAGCTTCCACAAAAATGAGCTAAGAAAGAACTGATACGAAATAAATATGTTTCAATTAAGTGTGACTAGCAATTAGTACTAAAAATTCTAAAGCAAGAAGTGGAGACAATCAAGATAGATCATAATGCTTTAGATAAGAAAAACCTAGACCCTTACGATAGCAACCAGGTAAAAGGTCCTTACCAATCCTTCAATGGGAAAACTGGACACTAGATTTGAAAATGTGCACAGTCCTTCTCAGCAAATTCTTTTGTCACGTCAAAAAGTCTTAAATATGTTATACATGGACACCTGGGCCAAATAAGGCTTTTAGGGTCAAGATTCTTCTATCAAGACAGAGCAGTACCCCTTGCTTCAGACTGCTGTGGCTGGGATGACTGTTATTAGGCTGGGCTATGGGTTACTCTGCTATGCCATTTTCCTGTTTACAGAGTGGTCTCTTGTGCATTACTTCCATTCATTTTTATAACAAGTCAGGAAAGAGAGCCACAGAGATAAAATGACCCCCAGGTCTCTCTTCAACTTACATTAGACCAGTCTTTCTCTATCTTGAATGAGTAAAGATTATCTTTCCACTCTAAGTAGAATTACACTGTAGTTATCCCCATTCAAGAGAATCTTATTTTATTCCTCTTTGCTAGGTCTTGGCTTTTCCTCAATTCTCTTTAAGCATAAATTCCAAGCGGTTCATAGCTTTTCTTAAACAGAGCCCATATTTCTTTAAGATGTGTCTTATCTGAACCATTTGGTATATAGAAATCAGTGAGGCTAAAAATCCAGAAAACACTAATAAAAAGCCTTAATAAGAGGAAGTAGAAAACCAGAAAGACAACTCCACATGCTCTTAGAGCCTATCTAGTCCCTACACACTCAATTTACCAACTGAAAAACTGAGGCCTGAGTTCGCATGTTAGCCGAGGGCAGCCCACCACTCCCAACTCTCAGCACAATGCTCCCTATGTTTCTGAAAGGGCAGTTCTGGTTGCAGTAACCGGATTCCATCTTCTCATACTGATTGAATCGCTATGTAGCCCAGATGGCAAGCTTCATGCTGTGGCTGCCTGAGGCAGCACTCCTTGCCCTGGCCGTCTGCAGAGAAGACATGGGTGAGAGTAGCCTTCCCCAGATCCTTCTGAAGACACTGCCCTTACCAGATACCACAGTGGATAGGTTGTGTCATGGAACAGAGGGAGTCTCCCCAGCATCACTGGTGTGTGCACGATGCCCTGAAATTCTGAATACTGTTAGACATCTAATGAGAGTAAGTCTTATGTAGGAGTAGCCTGGGAAGCATGGTGTTTTATGAAGAGTTTCATATAATGGAAAAAATATGAAATTCGGTATTCAAAAACTGGAATTCAAGACGTGGCTCTGCCACATTCCAGCTTTGTAGACTTTGTAGATGAGCAACTTACTTCATCTCTCTAAGCTTCCATCTGTGGGTCAAGAAATATGCAGTGGTTAAGAATCTGCCTGCCAATGCAGAGGACACAGGTTTGAGCCCTGGTCCAGGAAGATCCCATATGCTGCGGAGCAACTAAGCCCGTGTGCCACAACTACTGAGCCTGCACTCTAGAGCCCATGAACCACAACTACTGAGCCCGCGTGCTGCAACTACCGAAGCCCATGTGCCTAGAGCCCGTGCTCCGCAACAAGAGAAGCCACTGCAATGAGAAGCCCACACACCGCAACAAAGAGTAGTCCCCACTCGCCGCAACTAGAGAAAGCCTGCATACAGCAACGAAGACCCAACACAGCCAAAAATAAAATAAAAATAAATTTTAAAAAGAAAGAAATATTTAGTGAATGTCTATTTTATTCTGGGCACTGGGCCAGGCTCCTGGGACATCACAATAAATGAGAAAGACCCAGTTTCTTCTGAGTAAACGTGGGACATCATAATGAATGAAAAAGACCGAGTTTCCTCTCTTTGAAGGCTACTATTTAGCCTTAGTTTACCAACCTATACATTAGGGACACTAACACTACCTGTCTCGTTGTTTTATGAGAATCAAAGGTGATCATGGATGGAAAATCACTTTGCAGACTATAGCTCTTTCCAGTTTCTCTTGAGACAGAGCCCAGGGCCTGACTGGCAGCCACTCACCACAGGCCCTGCATGTGTACTTGCACTGCATCTTCCACGTACCTCTCACTGGAGCTTCATAGCAACTGTCTTGGGCAGCATCACAGCTTCCTTCCACGGGTGAGGTAGCCTCACCCCAGCTCCTCCATTTTGAGCAACGAGCCTCTCCAGGTACTAGCCTGGGGTGTCTTCAGTCCTTCTTACCCACAGGAGCCAGACTCCCAGAAGCAGCTGCATACTTCTAGCCTCAGCTCCTGCTGCTGCTCTTTCTGTTCCATTTCTGGTCCACAGAGATGTTTGCCTTGTTCCCTGTACAGGGGAAAGTCTACAGACTGCCTCCCCAGCAATAACTCAAAGGACATCTTCTACAGTAACTACAAGGAAATGTGTCTCTAAGGCCCAGTCAGTCCTCTGAGCCCTGCTCTTTCCAGAATGGTGCCTCAAAAGCATATGACTTTTCCTCCAAACTTCCTCAAGACCAGCAGTATTAGTTTCCTATGGCTGCTATTACAAATTATCAGAAACTTAGTGGCTTAAAAAAACACAAATTTATTATCTTACAGTTCAGGAGGTCAGAAGTCTAAAATGAGTTGGTGGGCTATGTTCCTTCCGGATGAGATTCAAGGGCAAATCTATTTTCTTACTTTTTCTGGCTTCTAGAAGTCGCCTGCATTCCTTCTCTCATGGCCTCTTCCTCCATCTTCAACAACAGCAGCTGCTGTGCTGCCACTTTACATGGAATGGTTTCCCCCCCTTGATTTTAGGTGTCTCTTGACTTAGATTTTAACCTACAGTGTCCTGCATTCAGTAGGGGATTACCAATTGTTGATTTAGGGAAGAAATATACAATTCAAAGAATAAATGGAATTTAAAAATTGATACAAATAGCACATAATTAAATGATTTCAAATCTCTGTCTCTCTCTGACCTCTGATTCCATCATCACATCTTCTCTGACGCTGGCTCTCCTGCCTCCCTCTTTCACTTATCAGGACACTTGTGATTCCATTGGGCTCATTTGGAAAATCCAGGATAATCTCACCTGCAAAGTCCCTTTTGCCATGTAAGGCAACATATTCATAGGTTCTGAGGATTAGGGCTTCTTTGGGTGGCCCTAATTTTATCTGCCACACCAGCCCACGGCACTATGCTGTGAACACTCCTCAGGCTTGCTAGCCTCTCGAGGAGCTCCTCTTTTTTCCCTCCAGAGTGCCATATAGGTTTCCAGAGGCAATGCCCCATCTTGATGCTGTCGTCTGAAGAGTGACTTGAGCCATGAGGGTGTCCAGTTTCCAGAACCCATGGCTAAATGTTGGGGAATAGGTATATCTCTTGAGGCTGGTGGGGATTTCTGTGGCTCACAAATTTTGCCAGGTATATGGCTATCCTTTGTATTGGATATGCCTACACCCAGTCTTATATCAGAGCAGGAAATAGCCTTAGTGACAATCTAGTCTAAGACCTTTACCTTACAGGTGAGGAACCTACAGCCCAGAGAGGTAAAGTGACATCCCTTATGGCAAAGTTGGGACAAGAGTCCAGGTCCCTTTTCCCTCCAACTCTTGTCTTCCTCTCTTACTCCACATGCCTTGTGGGCAGGGTTGTTAGATTCAGCTAAGGAAGGGCACAATCTTTACCAGACAACCATAATCCATCCCTTCCCACTGAAGGCTTCCTGTAGAAGGCAGAGGCAACACCCTGGAAGAGGCCCATTCTGATGGGGAGGCAGGAAATACTTCACTAGACACCCTGAAAACATGCCAACGCATTAAGGCAAATCCCTCTCTGGAGCTCAAGGTCCAGCTGCCAGGTTGGCACCAGAATCTCATTAGTATGAAAGAATCACAAGTCACAGCTTGTTGAGGGGTCAAGATCTAAGTCCCAGTGACCTGATTGCTCAGGAGATGACGGACACATTTCTGTAAGCAGAACCAGGGAACTAATATGGCCTCTCATGGTGAGTTCCAGAAGAGGGACAGGGATAAGAGGCTACAAATAGCCCCAGTGACCTTAGTATGATGAGAAGTTGTGTTCATATGAAATGCATGACTACCCAGAACCCTTCTGATACATCTGAAGGGACAAAGATTGAATAGAAATAGGACACGCTGATGTCACTCCTGCTTACATGCTGCACTTGGCCCCTGGGTACATTCCTGAGCCTTATGCACAAGTGGTCACCCTTTGTAACCCTTCAAGGATAAGCGGAGCAGAAAGAGGGTGGGGTGGGGGTACTCTGGATTTGTGAGCCGATGTGAACTGCTGGTGCCCTGTAACCTACTCAGGCAGGCAGGAATGCAACCTGCTTATCCATCTGCTTGTCTATCTCACCCAAGCCAGTACAGCTGGATTTTTTGGTCGTTGTTGTGGCAGAAAATAGTTAACATGTTTTAACGTTTTTTTCCCCAAAGGAGTCTAAAATAATTCAATAAGACATAGCCTCAAATGAGAATTTTTTATCTCCTTATATTAAAAAATAATGACATATTTTATCTTATTATAAAAGTAGTACATGCTTATGGGCTCAAATTTGGAAAATACCAAGAGCACATAGGAGAGAATAAAAATCACTGATAATTGAGTCATCTAGAAATAACTTCTGCTACTATGTTAGTATATTTCCTTATAAGAATTTTTTTCTGATATACATATAGTTTTCTCTTTTACAAAACAAGTTATATAACACACATTGTTTAACCTTTTAAAAAAAATCTAATAATAGGCCTTGACTACTTTCCCATATTATTAAATATTTTTATATAGAATAAATATAATGGCTGCATAATATTTAGTATACTATATTTTATTTAACTAAATCCTTATTGTTTGAGCATTTAAATGATTTCTAGTTTTTCACCATCATAAACAACACCCCCAAGATACCTTTTTAGATAAGCCAATAGAAAATATTTGGTTGCAGCCCTGTTCCTCAGGTCTGTCAGGTAGTCTATAGAGGAAAATATCTTTTGATTCTTGATGGTGAGTTAGTACATTAATAGCACTTAGACAAGAAGTGATTATTTTCCTTTTCAAACCATATAGATTCTGAAAAAAGAGACTAAATGGTCTCTGAGACTCAGAGAGACCACAAGAGCTAAACTTGTCTGCAAGGCCTTCTTGATGGAGAGTGCCCAGCCAGTGCAGCTCAGGACATGATAGGTGAATAGACAGGGGGAAGTCTGCCCAGAAGGCTTTTTAAAGGACTGGAAAGGTACAGAGATATCAATGACTCTAGGGCTGGGTGACATGCCTTAGCAAACCCTGAAGTCCAATCCCATTTATAGAGGACAGATGTCCTGAGGTGGTCTCCAAAATGTGTGCATGATTATATTTATTTTAATTTAAAGAAGAAACAAAATAAGCTTTACCAATAGTATTATACAGATAGAAACAAATATATGCATATAATTGATGAATACATACATAGCAGGGGTGCTCAGAAATATTTTACTAATGGGGCATACAATAAAATAAAGTTTAGAGACCACTGACTTAAACCAGAAACTTCATAGTAGACAAGGTGAGCAGAATAGGAAGGGAGCTTCAGGGGAACACTCAACATAGATAGACAGTCCCAGTTTGGATCACCCCATTTGATGTAAGTGAAAAGAAAGGAACATTGTACTGTCCTGGAGTGTGTGTGTGTGTGTGTGTGTGTGTGTGTGTGTGTGTGTGTGTGTGTGTGTGTGTGTGTGTGTGTGTGTGTGTGTGTGTGTGTGTGTGTGTGTGTGTGTGTGTGTGTGTGTGTGTGTGTGTGTGTGTGTGTGTGTGTGTGTGTGTGTGTATTTCCAATTACATGTTTCTTCTATTCTAGTTTGCCTATCTCTCCTGACTGCTCTCCCAGCTTCAATATCCTGCTAAAACCAGAGGTCTTTGCTAAAGACTGATTATACAGACAAAGTGAGGGGAGCAATTATTGACCACCAGAAGCTAGGGAAGAGGTATGGAATGGATCCTCCTGTAGAACCTCCAGAAGGTACCAAACATACCAACACTTTGATTTCAGACTGCTGGCTTCCAGAACTGGAAAACATTAATTTCTGCTGATTTTTAAAAAAATAAATTTATTTATTTTATTTTATTTATTTTATTTTTGGCTGTGTTGGGTCTTTGTTGCTGCACGTGGGCTTTTCTCTGGTTGTGGCAAGTGGGGGCTACTCTTTGTTGTGGTATGCAGGCTACTCATTGCCGTGGTTAATCTTGTGGAGTACGGGCTCTAGGCATGTGGGCTTCAGTAGTTGTGGCACACAGGCTCAGTAGTTGTGCCTCACGGGCTCTAAAGTGCAGGCTCAGTAGTTGTGGCGCACGGGCTTAGTTGCTCCGCGGCATGTGGGATCTTCCTGGACCAGGTATCAAACCCGTGTCCCCTGCATTGGCAGATGGATTCTTAACCACTGTGCCACCAGGAAAGCCCAATTTCTGTTGTTTTAAGCCACCCAGTTTGTGTTCATTTGTTGCAGCAACTACTAGAATCTAACACAGAAGGGTACAACAGGAGTGGACCAAAAGGCTAAATGACCCCACTCTGGCATTGCAGTACCTTGTCATCTGTGGCAGCTTTGTTAGTCATTTCAGAGGTCCAGAACAGTATTTCTCAACTTTTTGAAAACTAAGCTACTTAGATAAACAGGAAAATCTCAGTAGCAGAGTTCCATCCAGGCCCTCCACCAAAAACAAAACACAGGGAGATCAGTTTGGTGCTTTGTGACCAACTAGAGGGGTGGGATAGGGAGGGTGGGAGAGAGGTGCAAGAAGGAGGAGATATGGGGATATATGTATATGTATAGCTGATTCACTTTGTTATAAAGCAGAAACTAACACACCATTGTAAAGCAATTATACTCTAATAAAGATGTTAAAAAAAATAGCTAGAGCTTAGCTAGAGATCAAAATCTTATCTCGTTAATACCAGTAGTAGACATTAAACATTCCCCTGACACTTCTTAAAAAGTCACAGAATGCCTCAACCTGATGATTCCTCAAGATTTTATTAATCTATAATATTGTGTTCTATCAAGATCATCACTTTTTATTATCTTGCTGCTCTGAATTGTTTCTCCCTTATTATTCTCAGCTACAGGGGCCATAAATTAAATTCATTCAGAATTTATACTCCTACAGTTTATTATCTGTGATTGGTATTGTCTCACTGCCTTTCTCTGGCCCTTCTATATCCCCTGACAAGAAATATTGTAATAGAGTCTAAATACCATCCAACCAATAAATGTTGAGTTTAAAAAACAAACAAGCAAAAAAAAAAAAAAACCTCTATTGACTACAGAGCCCTAAAGGGCACTCCATCACTCCTTTTTATCTCCACCAATGGTATTATTTCTACCGAAATGACAGAGAAAGTGAGATTCTAAAGAGTTAAGAGTTAGGTCCTTGCTTTGCTGCTGTCTGGATTGGGCATGTCATTTTCTCTCCCCTCACCTTCACCTCTTTCCCTGAAGGTCAAGGGACATTACAATACATCAGCCTGCTTCATGAGGAGCAACCCTACTTCAGGGAACACAGATAGCGATGTAATCAGTTGACTCAAAAATCAATGAGTGGTCCATTACTGGAAATTCTGAACACCTCTCAGTGGCCTTCCAGAAGCGGCACTACAAAAGCTGGGAGGATAGTCTCTTGTTTCTAAGACTGACCAAGGCTGTGGAATATAGATCCCTCCATTAGACCCCAAGAAAAATAAACACAAGTATCTGACAGTGGTGAGATTCCCCCAAGTTATGTTTGGATGTGTTTGTTCACTAAAGAACTTGATAAAATGAACTGGTATATCCACAGCGGCTTTGTCATAGTTGTTCCCATCATCTTCTTCAGTGATGTGAGATTCTACCACGCTAGGAAGAGCAGTGATTTTTCAGAGAGATGGAAGTTGGCAATACTTACTAAAAAGTGGAGATTCGAATACTGGCTGATTCATCTAATGGGAAATGGTTCACATTCAATGCATGCTCTGGCCCTTGGGACTCAGCTTTGTGGAAACATAAAGGCCTCAATATATTTCCACAGTCAGGACCACCGAGAAGGGAGTATTTCTTTCTTCCCTCCTCTCCTTCCTTTTTTTTTTTTTTTCTCACAATACAGGGAGTAACATGCAGATGCCAAAGATCATAAGATCGAGGATCTGATCTTCAAAGTTATAAAGTCTGACACCACAACATCTGTGGACAATTGCCACTTGTCCCTCTCTCCTGATCTCACTGAACTGCAATAGTTATCAGATAAAAAAACCGTACAATGACCAAAAATGCATGTACTGCCAGGACTGTTTCTAGAGGTTAGGAATTGGGATCCAGAGACACCCCTAGGGGTGGCTGAATGGGAGTACACCTGAAAAAGCGTCCACACCAATAGTACAGTAAAGCTCAGAATCACCTGAGAAACTTACACAACCATAAAATAAAACAGAGTCCCATAGAAATCAAAGCTGCAATGACATACTGTATTCCATCCACCAGATGAACAAAAATGACAAAGTCTGGCAATACTGGGTACTGGTGAGGATGTAGAATCCCGGATGTACTAATACATCACTAGAGGGAGTATAACTTGGTGCCACCACTTTGGAAAATACATTGGATTATCTATTGAAATGGAATCTGTACCTTGGGACCCAGAAATTCCACTCCAAATTCTACGCTCTAGAGAAACTCTTGGACGTGCATACGCACCAAGAGGCATGCACAAAAATGCTGACAGTAGTGTTGTTGGTAATAGCAAAAACCTGGAAACAACCCAAATATCTAATGACAGTGGAAGAAATAAATTGTGGTATTTTTCTGCAATGGATTCAAAACCAAATGAACCACAGCTACATGTATCAAAATGAGCAAATCACAAAACAACAACATTATTCCATTTATATAACAGGTTGCAAACCTAATCTATATGTTGTTTGAGGCTATATACATAAGTGGTAAGGCCACAAAGAAAGCAAATGAATGATTAAGACAAAGTGCAGGATAGTATTTACCTCTGGGGAAAGGGAGAGATTTTTGATCTAGGTGGGGGACAGAAGAGACTGTAAAGGAAATGACAACATTCAAATTCTTACACTTGGTGATGAGAATACAAGTACTGATTTTATTGTAATCTTTAATCCTTGCATATATGTTATATCTACTTTTTGCACATGCTAGCTTTTATAATAAAAATTTTAAATCTACAGATTTCTAGGCTCTATCTCAGATCTACTGAATCAGAATTAGGCTATAGCGCTTAGGAAGTATTTTTTTATAAGTTCTCCAGAATATTCGAATGCATTATTGGGTTAAGAGCACACACCTACACACATACACACCACACGTTACACAACAGTATCCAGATGAAAGCAGCTTAAAATATGTATCAAAGTCAAGAAATTTCAAGAGAGTCATAAAAATAGAAAAGGTCAGCCTGGGAGAGTGTGTAGAAAAGAAAGGTGCCTCATAGTTCAGGGCTCAAGGCTGATGTAGAAGCCTGGGAGCGTTAGTTACTAGTTATTAGTCTCCCATGAGCATACTTGAGCCCTGTCCCTGTTAGTTTCCCAAGAGCATCTGCCTGAGATAATCACCCCTAAGAACTGGGCCCACAGCAGGCTGTCACCACAGCTTTCACTACAAAGACAGAAACATGATATGGTGAAAAGTATTCTGGTCTATGACTCATCACGACAGACATCTAGACCTGGACCCACACGTATAAGCTGATCTTCAGCAAGTCGCTTCCCCTCTCTGAGCCCTAGCTTTCCCATCTGTCCTGATTCCCTCACAAAATTGGAATCCAATGAGACAGTGCAGTTGGAAGGGCTTTGCAAACTGAAAATACTACTCTGAATGTACAGTAAGTCCAGTACTATGTCAGTTATCATTTCTTCCTGAAAGTTAGAAATATAGGCGGTCTATTCTGGGTCAGTAAAGTTTCCTGGGTCCAAGGAATTGGGAGCTCTAAGATTTGCCTTAAAGAGACCTGAGGCAGTGCTAGGGCTTAGTGCCTCCACATCTCTCTCTAAAAACTCAGCAAATATTTAACAAGCACCCACTACTTATCCTCAGCCTACCTTTTCCAGTCCTGATAATTTAGAAGAATAATTTAGAAGAGGATGTTCATAAACAGCAAAGGACTACTGGAAGCACCTTGCAGAACTAATATGCAGTCTAAATATTCATTAATGGCTTTGAAACTAACATTTAACTCAGTTATACAACATCTTCCAAATTAGGATTGCCAGATTTAGCAAATAAAAATGCACAACACTCAATTACATTTGAATTTTTTAGTATAATTTGAATAATTTTTAAGTACAAGTATGTCCCAAGTATTGCATGAGACATACTTATACTAAAAAATCATTTGTTATTCACTGGAAGCTCAAAGTTAACTGGGTGTCCTGTGTTTTAAATGGCAACCCCATTCCAAATGAACAAACAGATTAACATTTTCATCTATATCTTACATTGGGAAATCTGCATGAAAGAGAGCTATGAAATCCTATTTTCTTTCATTGATAAGAGAGTAAAGGGTTGGATTGATCCTGAAATTGGACTTGCAACCTCCTCTTCTTGGTATAGCCCAAGAAGACATGGAGAGGCACAGATATTACAAACAGGTTTCAAAGGAAACAGGACAGAACAGCGGTGGAGAAGCCTCAAAATTTCAAACAGAAATAGACATCCCAGCCCCATCCTGGCCCATCTGGGACACTTTGCAGTGGCCTCTATACTTACCTCTGGGCATCTCCTTGGTGTGCTCCTCTTCGGGCCCATCCAACAGGTCCATCTGGGAGGCCTCCTCAGAAGGGACATGGCGCCAGGACCAGCTCTGGTTCCCAAGGTTGTTCAGTGGAGGGGAATACTCCAGCTCACAGGGGAAGTCAAAGCTGCACTCCAGACCTGCAAGGACAGCCAATGGTCAGTGGAGCAAACTGTCTCCCAAATGTGACCTTCCAGCCCCACTCCTCCTCTCCAGGAAGTTGGTCTCCATCTCACCCACAAATTTCACCCTAATGAGGTATGGCAGGCTGTCAATTCCACAGGTGGCTGAGCTCCATATGGATGAAAAGGAGACTAAAAGTGAAAAAAAGTGTTCTTTATATAACTCAGATTATGGGAGGTATCTTCACAGAAGGCAGGTAAAAAAAGAGCTAAACAAGTCGGACCATGAAAAGTTTTGCATCTTGTAAGGTTACCTGGTGATGTGGAGAGGGCCTGAGGTCAAGTGGGCAGAGCCTGGCTTTGCAGCCAGATGGGTCTGAATCTAAGTCAGGCAAGAAAATTAACCTCTCTGGCCTGAAATTTCCTCACTTGTACACTGGGGATGATAATTTCTACCTCTGGAGATTGCTGTAAGAACTAGTAGTATAATTCATTATCTGTACACATGAGTCTGGTCCACAGCTGATGCTCAGGAAAAATCCTCATCAGGATCCTAACTGAGAAGAGAAGGCCAAAGGGAACTTAAGCTACTCACAACCCTGTTTGACAGCCTTATCATCTATTCTTCAACCACCCTCCAGAGAGGAGTGCCAAGGCTGTGATAGCTAATCTGAGTTTATTCTCTCTTGGGGAGGGAATGGGGAAGGTCACTGGGTAAGGAGAGAGAGAGGAGGCAGAAAGAGGCTGTGTCCTGGGACTCTGTGTGATCACTTTCTGGGCTTCTTTGCATGAATCATCCTTGTGTCCAATCATTCCACGTCTGCCCTACTTTTAGGATACACTCACCTTCTCTTTCCCTTGCCTTGCTCATTGTTTATTACCCAAAGTGGCTGAAGTACTTTGTACCTAGAAGGTTCTCAATGCTCACTGATGGATCAATAGAATATGTGCCCAAAACCAAATTAGTCATCCACCCTTTACTTCATCATCTCCCTTTAGCCCTGGGGATGTGAAGAAAGGGAAAATTTGATATAAAGACCATTGGATGGGAATATGGGGAATTTGATTGGTATCCAGGCTTGGCCAGTCTCTTCTCACATATGGAACTTGGTGCCCTCCTCCGTAAATAAGAGGTTTAGACTTGATGATTCTAGAAACAAGTACCCAGTGAAACCTGGGTTCCAGCTCCAACTCTGCCACTGATTTGCTGGTTACCTTGAATAAGCCACTTAACCTCTCTGGGCCTTAAATTCATCAAATACAGAATGAGACCCACACTAGATGTCTTCTAAAGCTCCTTCCTGATTCGACTTTTTTTTTTTTAACATCTTTATTGGAGTATAATTACTTTACAATGTTGTGTTAGTTTCTGCTGTATAACAAAGTGAATCAGCTATATGTATATCCCCACATCCCCTCCCTATCCCACCCCTCTAGGTAGTCACAAAGCACCGAGCTGATCTCCCTGTGCTATGTGGCTGCTTCCCACTAGCTATCTATTTTACATTTGGTAGTGTGTATATGTCCATGCCACTCTCTCACTTCGTCCCAGCTTACCCTTCCCCCTCCCCGTGTCCTCAAGTCCATTCTCTACCTCTGCGTCTTTATTCCTGCTGATTTGACTGTTTTAAGATTCCAAAGTCCTTGCTCTCAGAAGGGTTATAACTAATTTGATAAATCAATCTGTGCAGTGGTGCTAATGACTACTAACTCCCAATTATCATTGTGCATTTTAACAGCTGCTTCTGGAGCTACTGTTACCTTGATCTCCAAGATGAGTCTCCTGTTGAGAATTTCAGAAGGCAGAGGAGAAGTAGGGCCAAGACTAGTGGAGGTAGCCAGTCACTGGAATGTCCTTTAGTTACACCATAGAAGATGGCCCTGCCCTGGAGTGGGAGCAAAACAATTCCCACTGACATTGGCCAAATGATCTAAGTTTAGCTGGGGGGGAGAAAAAAATCCTTCAAATACCCTTCCATTAAGTATCTTTCTACTTCTCAACCAGCAGAGATTTATGTACCAGCCGCTCTCCAGAAGCTGCCATCCTTCTGGTCCTAAGGTTAATACCACTCGCCCTTTCACGATTCAGACAATTCACCTTTATAATGTCAAGCTGAAACAGGCAGAGCTAGCCTTGTTTGAGTTGACAGGCCACTTGCTGCCTACATATTTTATCAGCCTTGAAGAATTTCTACCTGCCTCTGGGGGCTGAGCTGCTGCTATGAGTTTGTGTCCATGAATTGTAGGCTGTCTTAATCTTCAAGACTTGCTTGCCAGGAACCTGGTTTGATAGCAGAATGCAAGGAGAAGAAAACCGATCCAACATTTTGTACTTTGTAGCACAAAAATTATTCTTATAACAAAAGGTGTAGCCATTAAACCTGGCTCCTCTGGGGATGATTAACAAGACCCATCCACATTAGTGAATGATCAAGTCAGAAGGTGGGAGAGAGAAAGCTACTGGCCATCTCCATCCCACATCAACAATTACTGGTACCTTTCCCAAAGCTTCAACTTCGGAGGCCCATCCTCCATCTTGACTTTTCTTCTCCAATTAAAGTCATCCTATTTCTATTTGGGACAGAAGTGTGGCATGCCAGCTCAGACACTGCCTGGCAAATGTGTTTTGTGTGCATATTAGACAAACAGACAACAGAATATACAATCCCAGTCTCAAGTGCCAGCAATCTTTGGATCTTTGAACTCTGGAGAGTCTGATAATCAGCTGTGTTTGGGTCAGACCGTGCCTAGTAAAACAAGCTAGGCAGATACTCCTGTTATCAAATGGGTTCATTTTGAAATTCTTGCCCTGAGGCAGCTTCTCTTTAGCTGTCAAAGATGTACTCTTTGGCTTTAAATAGGAATGGAGTTAACATTATTGCTCATTTTGGGTGAAATGAGATTGGGCTTTTCTATATTCTGATTTAATTTCTTATAAAATTTCTACACAGGTTTCTCTCTCCTGAGCTAGCCTCTGTGCCTTTCGAGCAATAATACCTGGGATTTGTCTTCTCTAAAAACACCAGGTTAAGCCTCATTTTCCTTAGGCCTTTTCTAAGTTTCTAGACCTAGGGTGCTTCTTGGATCTCTCTCTTTAGCCCTCCTCTGACTCCGCCCCTTTGTGGTGGGTGCTGTAGAGTCTCTCCTACAGGCAGGACTCAGAGGGGCTAAGGGTTTCCGTGAGGTGTTCAGCCTTAAGCAACCCAATGGTTGAATAGGTCCATGCCCAAGGAGAGGGGCGGGAAATCACATTCACTGACCCCAACTGTCTGCCAGGGACTGTGCTAAGGAGTTTTTTATATCACTGTATTTAATCTGCTGAACAAAATTGAGAAGGGAATTGTGTCTTCTCTTTAAAGCTGAGGAAACTGAGGCTCAGAAAGTTTACTCTACTTGTACAAAGACCAAAGGACTACCCTAAGGCAGAGCCAGAATGTGACCCAGGGCTGGTTAATGCTGAAGATCTAGATGTTATTCTCACACCTCCACAGCTTCAGAATTTTAATTCCAGGGCCAACAGATTAAATTAAATAATATATGAGAAACCTATGAAGTGCTATATTTTGGTTATTATTAGATACTAAGTCTGCAACATTTTCATATCTGTAAAGGCTTCTGTACTACCCTAAAGAGATAGATCTATATTTCCTCTGTGTCAGGTCCATTTTACAAAGTGACTGACCTTCAGAAGAATCCAGAGATTTCGACCTTTCTTTTTACATACCTGTTTGGAACCAGGAGAATCTAACTTTCCAGAACCTGCTAAACACATAGTTGAAATCACTGCTCCCCACTTTCTAGTCACTTCCATCATGGAAGAAAGATAAAGTAATGGAATCTTCTGGAAATAGTTGGCCTGCTGAGAGGAGTGTCAAGTGTTGTGAAGGGAAAGGTCTTGGTAGAGCAGTGAGGATAGTTCCAGGCTCGGTCTTGCACACAGCAGCTGAGGGGCCTCAGCACATCCATCCCTCTTTCTGTGCCTGGCTTTCTGCATTTGAAAATGAGAGAGATGGAGCATACCTCCTCTATGGTGCCCTCCATCTCTGAAGGTCAGTGATTCTATAGAGCTCATCTTTGGCCAACACAACCAAACCTACAGACCGTTGGTCCCCTCACCCTGCCTGCCTCTAAACGAGGGCCTGCTGTCATCCCTAAAGCACGGTCCCCAGGGAAGGAAGTGGAATGTGCATCACACTCCATGGGGTCTCAGTTTGCCTCAAGGTTGTCAAAGAATTAAGAAGGAGGGTTCAGGCAAGTTTTACAGCTGACTGTGCAAGGGTGAATGTGTGTGTGTGTGTGTGTGTGTGTGTATTCATGCATTTTTATCAGTCTGTACCCATATTCTGAAATCTTCCAGGATATGAATCATATTTAAAACACTGAATTAACAGTTAGCTTCAAGGAACTGTTCTAGTATAAAACACAGCCATTCAGAAGAATGGCACAGTAACCCATCAGAAGAACCCTGTGGTGGCCCTGCCCGGAGTGATGCAGTTCCCTTGGCTGTAGTGAGTTGGCAGTGACCAAGCACTTTGACACTGAATCTGAAGGTGGAAATCTAGCCTCTGGGAATGTGTGAAACTACCAAAGCAATCATGCCCAACACCTGTGCCTAGGAAGCCAGCCTTGGCCACTTGGGCAGAGATGGGGATCTTCCCAGCCTGCGCTACAAGAAGGAGATTGCATGGACGTTTCAGGCACCGTCCATAACACCACAGAAGGGTAACAGGGAGACGTGGTGTACTTTGGACCCTCGGGTCTTCCCTTGGGTGGACTTAGAAAATCGAACAGTCCTCCTATGTATCCAGATTGACCTCAGGCTCCCCCAAAATCCCTTAGATCAAGGTCCTTTGTACCTCCTTCCTCCTAACCCTGTAAACCTAGAGACCTCTCGCTAGTTTCCTACGTCTCCTTAAGACAATTCAAGTTAGGGGACCAGCAGCCTCCTTTAGACTTCAAGACATGCCTTCCAAGGCTGGCTGGTTTCCAGATGACCACAGGTGGCAGATGCCAGCCTGGGCGGGTCCATAGGAGCCCATTGGTTGATGTCGCCCAGCCTCAGCCCAGCTCAAGGATTGGAAGCAAGTAACACAGAGTGACGAGCAGGGTCATAAACAAAGAGAAGAACGCCACGTTTATCAATCCCATGATACTTCACCCTTCATTTTGTCCCTTATTACACGTGCCCCAGGAGTCAAGCTGGGGTTGGACTTGCGCTGTCGACTCTGGTAGCACGGGGCATATATTTACACAGGAGCCCGACAGGGGGCGCTCCAGGAAGGCCTGTGGGAAGTACTTTCTTAACTGGTAACATTTACTGAGGGCTTACCATGGTCAGACAGTATGCCAGGCACCCTACATCATTACCTTATTGAATCCCTATGAAGTAGGCAGGACTCTTATCCCCATTTGACAGAGGACGACACTGGGGCTTAGAGAAATGAAGTCACATCTGAAGTTACTCAGACAGGAAGTGACTGTTTGGGTTTCCACTGATCTGCTTCCTCCATGGGACCACAAGGCCTTGATGTCAGTATCTCACAAACAGTGAATTATGAATTGGAAAGGTGGCAGAAAGACCTCCCCTCACTTAGAGCCACAGACACCAACAGGAGTCAAGACCTGCAGTGAGGGAGGACAGGAACTGGGCCCATGCAGGGACAGGCAGGGCCACGCTGGAGGCAGGACAGAAGCCAAAGCATCTGAGCTGTCCTTAAAGGCCCTGATCCCACCTTCACAAAGTCGGACTTGGGATACCCCAGATGAGGACTGAGTCACTGTATACATCCTTAAGATCCAAGTCTTAATCCCCGTAGGCATGACTCAGGAAGCCAAGCCTACAGGTGCATTAAAGTCTGGGGCTCAATGTTCGTGTCTATGTTTCCTGACATCTTCTGCGGTATCCTCTGTGTTTCTTGGGTAGGGCTGAGGGTTACAGTTAAGGGAACTGAGAGTGGGATGGGCAAGTTTTCTTTGGCCATCAGGGGCCCATGAGAGAGGTTATTCAACTGTATACTCGACCCTGGGATCTGCATCTGAAAACAGAGAATTATCAGGTTTGCTACTAGTTTAAATATGGCAACATGATTGTGATTTTGTCTTGGGGTTACTTTTCTGTCTCTAGTTATCTTGACCAGTGTTTAACTACTGGGATGCTGATAGCCTGACACGGGGCCTGATGCCCCTCATTTGCTGAATGGTGGTCTCTCTGGTCCTACCCAGCTCTGCAGTCTTTTCCTATGTGTCTCTGCCCATATGTCTTATTCATTAAGCAACCTTAACACCATCATGGTTGTTTCTCAGGGATAGGGAACAAGACCTGAGATTTGACTCCAGTCCTGCCAATTGTCAGCTGTGCAGTGCAGGGCACTCTCTCCCTCTCTCTGAGTCTCAGTCATCTTAGTGATAAGACTAACTTCCCAGAACTGCTAGGAGGACTCAGTGAGATGATGCATGTGCTTGGAATGGAGAATTTCCAATGCACATTAGCTGATTCAGAATTTACATAGCCATGCCCTTTTGAACACAGCTTTCTGTTTACCAGGAGAAACAGTATTTATGTGGGGCAGTCAACTGATGGCACATGGCCATTTCCTTAGCATTCTGCTATACCGTGGGAAAGTCGGTGTTTCTGTCTGAAGGTGATATTCGCAGAGTCAGCTGTTAGAACTTGAAGTGACATTTGAGGTTGTTTCTTCCATTGGACAGGTGAAAACACCAAGACCCAGGCAAGGGAAAAGACTTATCCAGGGTCATGTGGCTGGTCAGGGAGTCCTTCACACACAGTACGGAGGGCATTTCTCCTGGCTGTGGAGGCCTTTCCGAATGCCATCCTCTCCAGTAAGCACCAGGCCTGGGCCGGGCTGAAAATCAGAGTTACTGAATCACCAGCTCTCCCCTCCTCAGGCTTGGCTTATTGGCACGTTTAAGCTGAGGCTGGATTGATTCATGGGTGGCATATACAAATGCCAATGTACTCCTGACAAAGCTGATTTGTGTATTCAGTAAAGAACCATGTGAAGCTTCATACACATGTAGCAATCTTCTTATAGGTGGCCTTTAGAGGTCGTAAAATAGAGCTCTATATTTGAAACTACAGTTCATTACATAGAGCTGCAGGAACCAGCACTCTCGAAACACTGTCAGTCCTTAAGAATTGTATCCAGATCAGGGGAACTCCCTCGGCTGCCACCAATCCTGAGGCACAAAGTGGGGGCTCCTTTTCTCAAGGGATTCCCCAAAATGTTCCAATTGTTGACCTCAAGGTCATGAAGGACCTTGAGGACCATCTTAGAGGAAGAAACTGAGGCCCAGACACATGATGGGGCTTGCCAAAGGATGCATGGTGGGTGAGTTGCAGGATTGATACTAAAATCCAGTTCCTGACCTTGCAATTTTTACTATTTTCATTCAAAGCTATGGGTAAAAAACAAACAAAACAATACCTTAAATAATTCTTAAAATTCTAAAAAACCTATACTGTGTTTTTCTGGAATAAGCTGGCAAAAACATACATGGCTAGGTTTCAACCATTTCTCAATGATTTGATGGCTCAGATAATCTCCAATAAGGCTTTCTGTCTTCTTTCATCCTAAATGTCCTCTTCTGCCAACAAGCTGCTTTTTTTTTTTTTTTTTTTTTTTTTTTTTTCCTTTTTGCGGTACGCGGGCCTCTCACTGTTGTGGCCTCTCCCGTTGCGGAGCACAGGCTCCGGACGCGCAGGCCCAGCGGCCATGGCTCACGGGCCCAGCCGCTCCGCGGCATATGGGATCCTCCCAGACCGGGGCACGAACCCGTATCCCCTGCATCGGCAGGCGGACTCTCAACCACTGCGCCACCAGGGAGGCCCAACAAGCTGCTTTTTGATGGTTGCTAGAATCTCCTGCTGGAGAGCAAGTCTGTGCACAGGCCAGAAGCTATGGTGAGAACAAAGGGAGGAAAAAGGGTGGCCTAGGAGTGAAATGGGAAGATCACTAGAGTATTCTTGGAAACTCTTCAGGCTCTGGGCCAATCAGCCTTGTGCTTTTGGGCAATTCATTTAACCACTTGAGTCTGGATTTCCTCGTGGATAAACCAGAGAGAATTATCACAATAATGATGCTGATAAAAATAATAATATCTGCTGTGACAATCAAATAAGGTAACGAATGTGGAAGTGCTCTCTTACCAATGAGATACTATACGTGGATATTCTTACCACCTAGGGCCTGACACTAGCCCTGGGCAGATCACTGACTTCTCTGTGCCTAGTTTCCTCAGCTGTAAGATGAGGCTGTTTGGCCAGATTGTTGTGGGCCCTGACAGCTCACAATCTCTATGAATTTCTCACAGACCAAATTATTCGAGGCATCTACTCAAATAGGTGGGTTAAAGTCTTGTTAATCTGAGGGCTCTTCTGACATGAAGTTTTGCACCTGAGATTGTTCTTGACAAAACATTTCATTTTAAGAGGATTTCCTCTCATTTTTCTCCCTCTTGATCAGTCATTTTCCTGCATATGTTTTGGACACATGTCTTTCTAGACTGGTTAGAAATGCTCTGTATACAATATCTCAGATGTCCCAAAGCTGTCAAAACAAAAATTTCCCAGCTCACTCATGTCTGCTAAATATGCTTTTTTAGATTGAGGGGAAAAAAACAAACAACAACAACAAGAAAACCCCAACCTACCCAAAGTAGTTAAAGACACAGCTTTGACTTCTAAATGAAAATATGCCCAGGCCAGGAACTGTTCTCCCCTTACACACACCTTTCCTGAAACCAATTAATATGACTTTAGGAATAAGAGGATTTATGGGAACATCCATACCTTTTACTAAAATAGAGATCCTCAGGGGCAGAAAAGCTCCAGATTGGGAATTGAGAGACTCGAGTATACTCCTAGTTTGCCCCTGGACTGTTCAGCAAATGTTGCAATTTCATCTAGTGTATGTTTATTAAGAACCCAACCAAGTACAAAATACTGGCATAAGTTCTGGGGATGCAAAGGAAACAAGATGCAGATTACTTGACCTCTAAGAGCTTATAGTCTAGGAATCATGATGATTCAGGGCCACACATAACTAAGATATGAAGAAAAGTGTGACATCAGACATGCAAAGTGCTGTGGAAAGACATTATATAACCTTCCTTGGGGAGAAAAATGGGAACAGTGAGGTCTACAACCTTGCAGGTTGTTCTAATTTGGGGTTAATTTTGTCACCAGCTGTGGGGTGTGAATGCTCACTATATGGTTTCCAAAAAGAAGCTCTACTAAATATAACAGGCAGACTATCTCTCTTTTTTTTAAGAATGAATAAGGATTTTATTTTATTTTTTTAACATTTGATTGTTTATTTATTTTGAAATTTACATACGGTAAAATGTCCTCATTTTGGCATACATTTCTAGAAGTCTTGACAAATGCCACAAGCTTAAAAGCCTTATTTCCCAAGTAAACCTTCCTATTAGGTTTGATGGTTCATCAGACCCAGGGGTATTGCACATATATGCAAAACAATCATACAAGAAATTAAGCAGCACCATTCAGATGGACATTTAGGACCATCTTAGGCCTATGATAAAAGTGAACTAGCTAGAATCTCTATGAGGGGCAGGAGCAAAGAGCTTGGCAAACTGTAGACACCCATTGGATGACTGGATGTACAACAGATAGATGGTAGATTAGATAGATAAGATAGATAGATAGATAGATAAAAGTGACATTTATCATCTTCTCTACCTTGGGTTGGATAAATTAGACTCATCCATGATTGCTTTATTATGTGACCTAGTTTACACTTGGGCCATAAAAAGAATGAAATACAAACTCGGAAAGTAATTTGAGTCATAAGAAATATCTGGGGAGTCCAGGGTTTTGTGGAGTTGGTGTCACACAGTGGGATTCTTGGAGAATTTGGGGTGTTCAGGAAACAGTCAGAATGTTCTCAGATTTCAAGGGGGGGATGATACCACCCTAGTGGTATTCCATCAACTTTTTCCATAAGAAAAATTCCAAGGCGAAAGAGACTCAGGGTAGCCTGGATACTCAGGAAAAGCTCTGAGATAGAAGCAGGGACTGAGCTGGGCCTTGCAAGCTAGAGCAGGTAGAATCTAGGGAGACAGGTTCAAGGGAAGGAAAAACAAATTAACTGTGGACAAAATGGAATGAGAAAGAAGGAAACATGGGGGAAGGAGGACGTATGTAAAACAGAAAGGGTATTTACCAGAGTGAGGAAAGGCCTTCTCACAGTCCTTGTTCTTTGGGTGGCTTCGACACTGTTGGTGACTCCCAAACGTAAAATTCTTTACCCGTTTGGTTTCTGTGGCTATTCCACCTTCTGGTTCTCCTCCTATCTTTCCTATTTCTTCATCTCTGACTGTTTGTCATGCTCCTATTCTTCTGTTTACTTCTTAAATGCAACTTTCTGGATCCCTCCTGGGTCTTCATCCTCCAGTCACAGCCTCAACCATAGCCTATGCTAATAATTCTCTATCACACCTCTCTCCTCAAAGCCAAGACATGGATTTACAACTCTCTACTGGCCTTCTTCACTTGCATGTCCTGGAAGCACTTCAAATTTAACTTGTTCAACAAAGATCTCACCATCTTCTCCTCTCCCTCTAGACGTCGCGGTCACCATCTCTCCTTGCCAAATGTTTATCCTCCTCCCTACTCTGATAATGGGATCTCCATCTACTCAATTACTCAGGCTGGACTCTCCCACATGGGCAACCAAGTCATTCTCACCTTATAGCCAGAATCTCTCCCCGGTTCCCCTCCTGCCCTTCCTTTTCCGACCTATGCTTCACATGTAAGATCATATCTAAACCCTTAGTACACCCAGAAGTAACTGTTTCTCCAGGCTCATCTCTCCCAGACCATCTTTACCCTGTGTCACTGGGCTTGACCTGTTCCTGGACACCCCTTTGCACATGCATTCCCTCTGCCTGGAAAGCCCTTCTCACTGATCTCAGTGGTGCCTGGGGTCCAAGGCCCAGCTCAGCAGTCTCTGTCTCCAGAACATCTGCCTTCCTAAGTCCTCCGCAGAACTGTCTTTCCCTCCCTGTGTTTCAGGGAGCTTTGGCCACGCCTCTGTTACTGCACCTGTCATACAGCAGGCATGTCTGCCTCTTCCTCAAGAGCTCCTTGACTATTTGTATTTATCATGGCCATGTCTAGAGCAGAGCCAGGCATACAGTTGGTGCTCAAAGAATGTTTATATACATTATCCCATTCTCTGGGACACTAAGGGGGAAATGATGCAGGCAGATAGGTAGGGATACAGAAACAACCCTCAGGAGGAGGTTGCTCAAGATTGGAGCAAGCTTTAGGGAGCCACCTGCCCAGGTGTGAGAGCTGAGACCATGTTAACAGGAGAAAGAATACAAGGCCAGGACACCACACAACCCTGAGTGATTCTTTCCACATTGTCTATCTGTTGGTCTGTCTCTGTCTCTGTTCCCCCCTTCATCTCTCTCTTTCCCTTTTGTCAATTCCTTTCCCTGTCTGTGACAGTCATTTTAAATGGATCTCTTTTGACTTGTTTTTCCTGCTTTTGTGTCAGTTAGTTAATCATTCTTTTATTATCTTTTAATCTGACTTGTTTCCTTTCCGTTTCTCCTCACTCAGTCTGCCATTAACACAGAGATAAATTGTTATTTGAGTGGGTCTATATGTCTTTATTTTAAAGGCAAGGAAAGTGATCAAGTGGAGCATTTTAAACAAGTATCTCCTTGAAACACCTGAGCCAACTGCTTTTCACTTGATTTCCACAGACTGAGTTCATTGGTTCCCAGCAGGTCACTGGTCCTCAGGGTAACAGATGTTCCCTGCTCTCGGTCTGTATGATTGCTGGCACTGCTGTCCCCTTTGGGACTTAGCCTTTTTGGTGAATACGTGCAGAGCCTTGTGCTTACCATGTTGTAGATAAAAATACAGAGGCAAGGGCTAGGAATGAACTTGACTTCCCAGCTCAGTGGAGCAGGGCTGGGAAGAGAACACAAAAAGGCCTGGCCTATCAGGGCAGAGGAATTGGTAAGAAAGCTTTCAGCCCTGACAATGGTCCACAAGGGATGCTCCCTTGTGGAGCTGCTTTTCACTGACACCAGGCTTTTGAGGGCAGAACGGCAGATCACGGCCAGCCACATTAAATATGTAATTTCAGAAATGTGATCAAACTGACTTCCTGCCAGAGCTATGAAGCAAATCCCACGGCGGGGCTGGAGGACCTATTTGTTTTCCATTTTTGATTCTGTGGTAGGTTGATTTGTTTTTTTGTTTTCTTGTTTTTTTTTTGAGAGAGATTTATTTTACCCAGTCTTTTCAATCAAAGAAATTGATACATTAACAAGACTGGTGTTGGTGGTAGCAGCAGCAAGGGAAGTAATTAAAAAGTCTAATATTTCTTTGTTTCCAAAAGCACCAGTCCCCAAATTGGATAGGTCCCAATGGGCTTGAAAGCAGACAAAATTTTAATAGAACTTTTATTGAAAGTCCAACAATGGCTTTGTTGTGCCCTGATGCTGAGATTTTGGGAGGAATCTTTCTTTTCCAGGATTCAATGTTCTGGACACTGGAGGACTGGAGGGATGAAGGATTACATTAGTTTACTAGGGTTGTCATAACAAAACATTACAAAATGGGTGGCTTCAAATAGCAGAAATTTATTCTCTCACAGTTTTGGAGGCCAGAAGTCTGAGATCAAGATGTTAACAGGACCATGCTCTGATGGCTCTAGGAGAATCTGTCCCATGCCTTTCCCTAGCTTTTGGTGGTTGCTGGCAATCCTTGGCATTCCTTGGTTTGAAGATGCATCATTCTAATCTCTGCCTCCATTTTTACATGGTGTTCATCCTGTGTGTCATGTCTGTATCTCTGTTTTCTCTTCTTATAAGGACATCAGTTATATTGGATTAGGGCCCACTCTAATCCAGTATGGACTCAACTTAATTGCATCTACAAAGACCCTATTTTAAAATAAGGCCACATTCATGGACACTAGGGGTACATTGAACCCATAGCAGGGACCAGAGTCTATGGTAGGGAAGGCAAGACTGCCCATGGTGCCTGGGGGGCCCTACATCCATGTCTAGGAAGAGGTGAATTACCTGGCCTACCTGGGATAGTCTCAATTTGGGGACATCAAGCCTTGGTCCTACAGCTGCCCACATCTTGGATATCAGATTGGTCATTCAGTCCAAAGACCAGGTTGTCCAGGGAATGAGAGCCCTCTCCACAGAGTGGGGACTTAATCTCTGAATTAACTTTTTTTTTTTTTTTTTTCCTGCGGCACGCAGGCCTCTCACTGTTGTGGCCTCTCCCATTGCAGAGCACAGGCTCCAGACGCGCAGGCTCAGCGGCCATGGCTCACAGGCCCAGCCACTCCGCGGCATGCCGGATCCTCCTGGACCGGGGCACAAACCCGTGTCCCCTGCATCGGCAGGCGGACTCTCAACCACTGCGCCACCAGGGAAACCCTGAATTAACTTTTTGATGTGGTAGAAAGAGCATTAGACTTGAAGTCAGAAAATCTGGGTTCAGTCTTCTCTAATGCTCACCAGCTCCATAACTTGGGAGCACGGTTAATAAATGTCTTCAGCCCTCAATTTACATTTCTATAAAAGTGGGATATAAAATAATTTTCACCCACCACAATTTTATGACAAGCTTAAGTGGGAAAGGGGGGTGTGGAAGAGTTTTGCAAAGTATCAAACTTTTTTTTTTTCAATAAATGAAAATCCTCTTTCTCTGCCTCATCTGGGTAGAAACTTTGGTTATTCTGCTTTAAAAGGTGATCTGATTCTTCATACACCCAGAATAGGCAAACATGAATTAAAGGTGGGCAGGATATCATCTGCTTCTGTGGCTCTAGAACTCAATGTGATTAAAACCCCCAGTGGCCTCAATCTCTTAGCTACCTGCAGTAACCAAATAAAACAGGTTTTTATCTGGGTAGGGAGTTGAGAGGAGTCCAATCCTTTAGCCAAGCCTATAAATAAGTCTTAAGGCATCAGAGCTGGATGATAAAAGGAAACAAATTCTTTCTTTAGATGTCCTCCCCCCCACCTTCTTCAAAGCCTTGGGGGAAGAATGTGCAGCTCTGCTTGTTGATGATGAAATTAGCAGGCTCCCATCATTCAAGACAAGAGACAAGAAAGAGCTGGAATCTGATACCAAATGCCATTGAAGAAAGTATATTTTACACAACATAAAAGGCCCCAACGTAAATTAGAAGAAATATGGGGAGACTTCAAAAAGGTAGGTCAAACTTTTTCCTCAAGCAGATAATTACAGACTGGGGTGAGTAAATCTTATTACCCTCTCTCCACCTCGTCTCTTCTCATAAAACACCCATGAAAAGAAAGCCATACTCAATTCAGGACTGGACAAGCTTGCCTGAGAGGGATGGCCCGCCACTGTCTATCATGATGCCTGTGGTCGGGTTGTTGATGCCTACCCTTTCCTCCATCTCCTATCTCCCCCTCCAGACGTCCCCTCCCACCTCCAGCCCAGAATGCAGGTGAAGACAGCCAGCCAGGCACCAAGCTCCACCACTCAGGGCCCGCATCGACTTGCTGAGTCTTGGTTGCTTCTCACTGTCTGAAGAACTATCCCTTCAGGCGGCAATTTTCCAGTCAAATTTCTCTGCCCAAGTTTGAGGTCTTAAAATTAATGAAGTTGTTAACATTTCTTAAAATGTCTTTTGTGGCAGTTGAAAGGTGTGGATTTATCACCAGTGAGCCTGCTGGTCTCTTTGGTTCATAGAGAGATATGGGTTGAGCCCCGCAAACATCTTTAAGAGAACAGGAGTCTCAGTCTTCAGTTTGCTCTGCTGTGCATCTCAGGACTAGTCTTCAACCTCAGTGCCCCAGAGGTGCTCTTTGTGGCAATGGGCTGAGCTCCCTACAGGATTGTTTCTCTGGACAAAAAGCTCTGAGAGAGCAGGAGCAAGTCTCACTTATGTTTGTTTTTGTATCACCTCTAACATTTGGCAATGAACCAGGCACACACCAGTGGTGGTGGGGACAGGTGGGTCCTTATGAGTCTCAGCTGAATTAAATATAGGAAGAGATGAAAAGGCTCTGAGATTACCACTGCACTCAGTCAAGGAGCCACCAACCAAGCATCATCTATTCTAACCCTGTGAATCGGTAGCAATGATGGTGCTGACTCTGGCACCTTCACTGAGCATTTCAGCAAGGCCTGACCAATGGTTTGGGTTCCCTCCTCTGCCAAGAAGGGGAATCATGAGGCTTCTAGGCTAAAAGGAGCATTTGAAAGGAATCCTAGGAGTCTTGCATATCTATTCCTTTGCCCAAGGAGTATGCCACCCCACCCTCATTTTATACATGAGATAGGTGAGGCCCAGGGAGAGGAAACAGGTGTATCAGAGCCAAGCAGTGGGCATGTGGCAGTTTAAATAAGCTCTGGTGGTTTTCTCCTTTCAACCTGAAATCTCTTTCTAGATGTTTCAGAGAGAACAAATGCAATGTCCTCTGTGTCACGCAGGAGGCAGACCGGCCTGTTTTGGACATTCTGCATTTTATAGAAGTTGTGTAGATACTGAATGACTTTGAGAGCAAATTCAAAAAATGTTATCCAAAGACTGGTTCTATCACAAATCTGGTTTTATAAAGCAATAACAGTATAAAGGACCAGATATTTATAAACACCTGCCCTTATCCTGAGATGATACTCAGTGTCTGGCTTAAATAAAATCAAGAAGTAATTCTTATCTGGAATCTCCTGACAACTACTGATCTTCCCCTGCAACCGGGGAGGCTTAGTAGTATAGCAGGAAACATCCCAGCAGATTACAATTCTAAACTGCCCTAGAGTTTTTCATGCATTTATTTTTTTAAGTTTGAAATGAAGGTACAATTAATATGAACCAAGACTCACTGCTCTACGAATGAGGGACACTAGCAGGTGGAAGGTCTGTTAGGTGCACTTTAAACATCTCAGGCCCAGGGACAGAGACTGAGTGGTGGGAATAGGTAAATATGCCCAGATAGGAATCTAGAACTCAGTGTATAACAGGTTCATAAATACTTAGTTGAATCAGGCCTGATGAGTGAGTTCCGTCCCTGAAGGCCTCTGCATTCATTTATCATGCACAAGCCTCTGAGTTTCTTCTGTGTGATGGGATAAAGTGGGGAGCAAACACAGATTTGTGCCTGCCCTCATGGGGTTCACCCTAGAGGAGTTCAAGAGAAGAAAAAAATGTCCAAGTTGAAATACATCAGCTCTCCTCCAAACCTGCCCTTTCCTCTGCAGAGGCCCAGCTCCTGTGAGCTATTTGGATGAACATGGAAGATGAGGAATGTTACACCACGTAAATATGGCCTCACCCTAGCAGTCTGCGTAGGTAGCTCCCTGGGAGAAAAAGTGAAGGGAAGAATTCTGCTTTTGTAGTTAGAAAATCCACTTTGTATGATCTTATTATGCTCAATTTCTACATCTTTAAAAATGGAATGGGACTTGGCCTCCTTACCTCTGAGGTTGTTGCAGAATCAAATGAACTGAAAATAATACCGAGGAACACGTCTGGGTACTTTTAAGGAGGTACCTAAACATAAGGAAATCACTTGAGGGGCCCCAGAAGACCCTCATAATAATAATCCTCTCTTCAAGAGATCACTATTAGAAACACTCATGGGTTAGAACCCTGTATCTAGAAAGCTACAGTCAAAAGGCAAATTAGCATTACATCTAATGATTGGTAAGGGGATGTCAGGAATACCACACACATAAAGGCTGGGGGGATGAGATATGGCAGCAACAAAGCCCTTGGCTTCCTCCAGGATACATAAGGCAGCTGTCAGTCTGGAGAAGCCAGTCCTGGGGGGAATGGTCTTAAATTGGGTGTCAATGGAGACTAAGGGTACAGAAAGACTTCCTCCCCGACAAGCCATATATCACAAGCTGAAACTCACAGCTTCTTTAATTATGAGATGGTGACTGTACATCACAAATAACTATCAAAATATACTTACCATATCGGCTGCGATGAGACAGGAAAGGGAAGGAATCTTTCATTATCCAGGTCAGATTCCAGGCAAAATTATCAGGAGGAAGAGAAGGCAGGTTTGCTGGTGACTCCAAGGAGCTCTGATGGGAACCTGAAAAGACAAAGAGAACACTGATTTTTGCCCTTGGGATGTGTCTTTTAGCTGTCACTCACATTGCTTATAAAAGAAAATTCATAAAAGGCTTTCATGACATCAGTTGGAAAATGAGGGGAAAAAAGACTGAGTCACAAGTAGGTTGAATTGACCTCTGGACCTCACTGCACATTTTCTACCAAGGGCAGCCAGATCGAGGAAGTCCAAATCTTGTGACCTAGGCCATGCCAAAGATCTATGGGAGATGAACTAGAAGCCAGGCTACTTAATGGCTTGGTCTAATAGCTCTATCTAAAGTCTATTCTGTTTATAAGAATTTGTGCAACTTTACAGAGAACTTTAACTCATCTCATTTAAACAATGCCTCCACTCTACTTTATGTTCCGACTTGTAATTTCATCTAATGTTGTTTGCTTGGGTTATTGCCTTATCAATGAGAGTGTTGAAACTGCACTCAGAAGTTATGAGTTTTGACAATTGTGTTATTTTCAGGAAAAAAAAAAAGGCTAGGTGATGAGTTTTCCCATAACTAAGAGTCCAGGGAGCCACAAAGGATTAATGTTTCTGATATGCATGAGAGAAAGAAGGGTTGAGAGAAAGGGAGCAAAAGCAGCATTATTCCTTTGCTTAACAGTACCTCAAGTGGGTTTTGTGGGGTGAAAAGTAATTATAATATATCTACAAATCAAATGAACACAGGCTGCATGCTCTCATGCAGCTCTTCCCAGAAATCCCCAACTCAATCACTATTTGCTAACATTTTAAGGCAGGCAAAGCTTTTTCTGCTAAAAAAATAGAATCAGTTTGATAATCAGTTCTGTTTAGGAGACAGACACGTAGCAAGACTGAGTGTGGGGAGGAGGCAAGGAAGGGAACTAGAATTTCTTCTGCAGCTTCCACGGGCGAGGCACCATGCTGGGCTCTTAACCCTCATAATTTCGCAGTGACTCTCTGAGATAAGCATTACCATCCCTGTTTCACGTATGCAACAACTGAGGCTCAGAGGGGCAAATGATGGAATCTGAAACTGAAGCCAGTTTTGCCTGGCCTCAGGAGGCCATGCTATACCATGGGTGGGCTGGTTTGCTACTCAGACAGCAATTGTTAAACCACCTGGACTGATTTCACAAAGAGGAAGATGAGGAAGAAGAGAAAGAATAAAAGGAAGCAACAGTAGTAGAAGCATTTTTTTAGCCTATTTGCTTTGTAGATTCTTCCACATCACCTCCAGCACACAACCCTCCTTCAACCCTCTTTTAGTATCAATCCCTCTTCACACACTTTAAGGAAATAACTGCCCTGAGTGGCCACAGCAGACTTTTGTTTCCAGACTGATCCACTGTTTTATCTACAGGTGCTGCCTTTGGGTAAAGCCCACTTGTTCCTGCCACTAGAACAGAATGGGCATTCTATGTTCTCCTTCCTAAAAGAAACACTCTTCTTTCTGCCTTCCAAAGATTTGAGTTGGAAGTGCTGGCTTCTGAGTACCTAGAAAAGAGTTTTTGACTTTTCTCCCACATCTGATCTAAAGAGATAAGAATTGAATTGGTTAGTACCCAGATACATCTTTTGCAGCATTTCTCCAAAATGGCTTAGAGGAATGCACTGAAAGGGGTCAGAAATTATGTTAGTAAGTTTCAGAGAGCAGCCATCTCATTTCACCCTCACATCAACTCTGTTTTATAGATGGGCAATGGGGCTGAGAGAAGTGAGGTCCAAGACCACACACATCTACTTAGGAGCAGGCTTGAATTTATTAGACTTTTAAAGAATTAATAATATCAATTGAGCACACATGGACCATGCATTGTGCTAGGTGCTTTAAGTGTGTGATTACATTCACTTCTTAAAACAACATCGTGAATAAGTATCAATACTATTATTGGGCCTTATTTTGAGCCCAGGGAAACTGAGGCTGAGAGAGCTTGGATGCCCTAACTGTGGCCACACGTCCAGGCAGGAGACCAGAGTCAACAGACCAGATTGGCCTGATGCTATCGCCCATGCTCCTTCCACCACCCTTCATGGACCCCCAAAAACTACTGCATGGTGCTTCTCAGTTCTCTACAGGGCCCTTCAGCATCCCCACAAGTCAATGGCTAAGGTCAGAGATCAGAGTACGCTCCAGAATGGGGCAACAGTGTGAGGGGTGTGAGAAGGCTCTGACAACCAACTCCTTGCAATAACCCCCATGTGATTAAAAATTGGCATCTCTATGTCTGCGTCATCAACATAGTTCAAATTTTAAGTAATTTTGAAGCAACAGGAAGACCAAGTCTAGGCAATATTTCCCTGTTTCAGAATGATGTCATTTTTTCTTAGCCATACAGTTTGGGAATGGTATTAGCTTCTTCCTGGATGTGAAGCACCAAGTGGATGGGGCTAGACTTCAGGAAGCACTTATGAATCTGTGAGTGGGCACAGAGTGGCAGATGACTTTTAATATGGATAAGGGCCAGGTTATATATTCAGGGGAAAAAAAATATCTGAAATCATTCAAAAGGAAGGGCTCTGAGGGCTGAGTCATGGCCCAGCAAGGAGCCATGGGCATCACTGTGGGTCATTCCTAAAGACATAAGTTTAAACCATTTTATATCCAAAAATGCCAATAAATAGTTGGGCACCTTCAAAGTTAAATACTGAAGAGAAAGCAAGCATTTTCATCCCGCCCGTATGGGAACTCCCAGAATTTCTGCTAGTAGGTTGGGTTCACATGGTCCTCAGAGGTAAGTGGATAGTGATTTGCCGGATCAGGCTGGGCGAGCTAATGGAGGCGTCAACCAAGAGGATGAGCCTCCTCACCTGAGAAGGTGAGGACCGAGAAAGACACAGTCTACATGAATGAGGTTGTTTGCCCACATCAGAAGCACTGACACAGAAATGTGCTCTAATTAAAGTTAATAGAATATGCATACATTTAGAAGAGAAAAAAGAAAGTACTGCATTTAAGTACAGGGAAGAGGCTCTCTGCTCCCTTCACACCCCATCTCCACTACCTACCCCCCATCCTCAGCCCTGGTGGGAATGGGGGTTTCCAGCATGGAGGAAAACTATGCCATAAGAAGCAATACATTTAAGCAAGAAAAAATGTTGGCTCTTAGGGACTTCCCTGATGGTCCAGTGGTTAAGAATCTGTCTTGCAATGCAGGGGACACTGGTTCGATCCCTGGTGAGGGAACTAAGATCCCACATGCCACGGGGCAACTAAGTCTGCGTGCCGCAACTACTGAGCCTGCGTGCCACAAGTAGAGAGAAGCCCACACACTGCAATGAAGAGCCCACTCACCACAAGGAAAGATCCTGTCTGCTGCAACTAAGACCCGATGCAGCCAAAAAAAATAAATATTAAAAAAAAAAGGGCTTCCCTGGTGGCGCAGTAATTGAGAGCCCACCTGCCAATGCAGGGGACACGGGTTCGTGCCCCGGTCCGGGAAGATCCCACATGCTGCGGAGCAGCTGGGCCCGTGAGCCATGGCCGCTGAGCCTGCGCATCCGGAGCCTGTGCTCCGCAATGGGAGAGGCCAGAACAGTGAGAGGCCCGGGTACTGCAAAAAAAAACAATAACAGAAAAAAACAAAAAAAACACTTGGCTCTTTGGTGCTTCCCTCTGTGAACGTGAGGATTAGAGTAAAATGGGTCTCACCAGACTTGTGGGGTGAAGGTGTGAATTAAGACCTGCTGGCTCAAGTAGAGTGTATCTTGGAATCTGGGGGAGAGAGGCAGAAAGTAAAGGAGAGGGGAAAGTAGGAGCAAGAGCTTCCAGGTGCCCAAGTTATGGCCAAGACCACCTGAGGAGAAAAGTAAGGAATGGACTGAGGGCATTACTGATTGGTTACAGATAAGATTGTTTTATGTTTTTCCTTTGGGGTGGGGGAGATGAAGATGATATCCTGAGCCCTTTTCCAGGCACCACAGGGTGTCTAGGCAGAATGAAACCCCCAACCTCTTAACACAGCTCTTTCCACAGTGCACCACCCCCCTTGCATCCTCAGCTTAGATTCATTCCAGTGTTCATCACTATCATAATTCCACTGTAATAATTCCCTTGCAAACAACTGCAACTCACTTCCTTCTTTTGTCCTTCACAATTGTCCTGAGCAGCTGAATGTGGTGGTAGGAGAGGAGGGGAGCAAAAGGGGAGGAGGGGTACACCAGATGCTGACAAGTCTCACTTTAAACTCATGACAACAAACCTCAAGAGGACCCTCAGGCAGGACTGCCCAGGAATCCTTCTGAATTTGCTAATGGGCTCAGTTCACCCTCCCTCTCTCTAGACCCACTCCTTCCAAGTTTCTCTTACCCTTCAAGTTTCCAATCCTCCACCCCCACTCCTCTACTTTCTCAGCTAGTGAACTTGTTTCTTGTTTCATTGAAAAAAGAGAAACAAGTCTACCAACTTACAGGTATCAGTACCTATACATGCTACCTTCTGTCCTGTTGTAACAGATATGCTGTCTACATTCCTAAGCAGTGGCAGCCTCTCCACTTTGGTGCTAATCTCATCACTTCCCAAGAAATCAGCTGTTGCAATAGTCTGCCCTTTCTCCTGCATCAACAATTTCCCCCCTCTTCCAAGTCAATCTCATCTGCAGCAAACATACACCATCTTAAAAAAAGAAAAGAAAAAACTTCCTTGACCTTCACACTCTTCTTCAGCCATCATCCAATTACTTGCTCTCCTTCACAGCTAAATACCTTAAAAAGATTTGCCTATGCTTCTGTCTCTAGTTTTTCCCCCTCTCATTTCCTCTTTTCTTTTAATGTTTTTTTAAAATTTTTTATTTTATTTATTTATTTTTGGCTGCATTGGGTCTTCGTTGCTGCACGCGGGCTTTCTCTAGTTGCAGTGAGCGGGGGCTACTCTTCGTTGCGGTGCACGTGCTTCTCATTGTGGTGGCTTCTCTTGTTGCAGAGCACGGGCTCTAGTCATGTGGGCTTCAGTAGTGTGGCACGCAGGCTCAGTAGTTGTGGCTCACAGGCTCTAGAGCGCGGGCTCAGTAGTTGTGGCGCACGGGGTTATTTGCTCTGCGGCATGTGGGATCTTCCCGGACCAGGTATCGAACCTGTGTCCCCAGCATCGGCAGGCAGATTCTTATCCACTGTGCCACCAGGGAAGCCCATCCCCTCTCATTTTCTTTTAAACTCAATTAAATCAGGATTGTCTCCACTTCTCCAGGTCAAGGTCACCAAAGACCCCAAGTTGCATACACAATGAATGAGCCTTGGTCCTTCTCTTACTAGACCTCTCAGCAGCACTGGACCTCACTGATCCTCCCTGCTTCTTGGATTCTTAACATCTCAGTGACCACCTTGGTTGCCATAGTTCTTGCCTCCTAGTTCGGTGGCAGGTCCTCTCTACTCTTCTTTGCCAGATCCTCCTCATTTTCCGGGCTGTACAAAAGGAACATTCTCCACTTCCCAGCAGTAACTGCCCAGGAGATTTCATGGCTGAATATTGTATTTCATCACAGTGGTTTTAACCAGCTGACAATGATCAATGACCATGAATTTCAAGTGACCCCAGGACACCAGACCCTTCCTGAACTTCACTAAAGTCTCTTAACCAATGAACAAGGGACTTGTTTAACCAAGCATGTTCAGACTTATGAATTCATTCTCTCCTATGCTAAGTGCTGATTTTCAATTTTGAATTAGTATGACCACCATGTAACCCTCTTCCTAAGGCTTTAAAAACTCTTTTATTCCTTAGAGAACTACTCAGTGAATTTCTTGCCTGACATGTAAATAAGCTCAGCTTTTTTTTTTTCTTTTTAAAAAACTTGATGGGGGAGGGAATCTCTGTTTTATTATTTGACAGTTGTTAAAAGTTGGGTAACTTGGGACATTTCTCTTCTCCATCTAAACTCACTCCCAAAAATGATCTCATACAGTTTCAAAGCTTTAAATACCATCTATATATTAATACTACTAAATTTATATCTCCAGGCCCAACCTCTCCCCTGAACAGCAGAATGTATGTCCAACTGCCAGTTTGAAATCTCCATTTTATTCCTGGGTAAGTATCACAAACTTAACACATGGAAAAATAAAAACTTGATGTCCCTCCACCAAAACCCCAGGTGTTCCCTATTTCAGATAGCGATGACAAAACTCTCCTGGTTACTTGGGCCAAAACCAAGGAGGAATCCTTGACTTCTTTTTCCCACACCCCACATCAGTTCATCAAACAATTTTGATGACTCTACCTGCATTTTGTCCCTCTCTTCTCTCCCCACATCACCTCTTACCCTGACAACTGCTATAAGCTCCCAGCTGGTTCCCTGCTTCTACTATTGCTCACCTTCAGTGTGCTCTCCACACAGCAGTCAGATTGACACTCCAGCCCTAAAATAGCATTCACGTTTCTTGCCATAGCCTAGCCCTTTAAGGCCCCACATGATCTGGCCCCTGGTTCTCTCTCTGACTTCATTTCCAAACATTCTTCCCTTGATCATGGAGCTCCAGCCCCACAGGCCTCCTTGTTATTCCTAAACTCGCCAAGCACACTCCCATCTCAGGGCCTTTGCATTGGTGGGTCTCTCAGCCTAAAAAGCTCCTCTCCCCTAGAGGCACAAGGTCATTTCCTCTCTCGATCCAGGTCTCTGCCCAAATGTCACCTCCTCAGAGAGAGCTTCCTGATCATCCTATAGGAAAATAGCACACCCCATTAACCACTCTATCACCTTAACCTGCATTTATTATTGCTTATATTTATATTCATCTGTTTATTGTGTCTCTCCTGCATTAGTCACTGCTATGTCCCCATGCCTGGCACATAGTAGGCACTCAATAAATATTTGTCAAATAATGAAACCGGAGCCTTTGAGAAAATTATTAGCTCTGGTACTTATTAGCTGTTTAACTCAGGCTAATCACATACTCTGTGAAAACTCAATGTCCTAAAAATGATGATTAAAAACAAGAATAATGGATGCTTTAACAATTCTCAGGGTTTTGTACGGGCCAGATGAAATAATGCACACTTGATGTACTCTTTAAATATCAGTCATGCAATTCTTGAAATTTTATGCTTCTATTTCTGTTTCAGGATCCTAAATGAATGGGAGTCTTGGTTCCTTCCCTATCTGAGGATCTAGGATAAAATGTCCAAAAATCAGAAGTGCTCCAGAAGAGCTGCTTCTCTATTATTCACTAGTTAATTAACTCTGCCAACTGTCCACAATCTCTGCTACCCCAATTTCAGCCAACTGGCAATGTCTCTATTTCCAGTGTTTATTTTTATATGTCTCACTGTGTGTCTGTTTATTTCAAAGTCAATGTACATATATAGTGAATATATCATACTTGCATCGGCATAAATAATAAAGAGCTATGCGTGTGTGATGGTTATTTACATGAATGCCCTGGGTTCACTAGCAAGCATGTTTTACAAACCTCCATCAATAAAATGTAAAAATGCTTCTCTTCTAAACTCTCCTTGGAACTGCTCCTGCCTTGCCTTGTACACATTTTACTTATTTATTTTCCTCTCAACAATAAAACAATCAGTGACAGCCTGCTAGTTTTTCCCCCTTATTTGAAAACACACGTAATAATGCATTCTTTTACAATGATTTTGTGTCATACGAAGCAAAGCTTAATGTGATCAAATAAATAGCTGTCCAGATGTCAAACAGCAGTGAGCGGGCACAGCAAGGCCTGGTGCACAGGAGAGGCCTCCTGCCTGGGATTGGCAGCCCAGGGAAACAGTTTCAGTATTCACGGGGCTGATCCCACACCTGTGCAGCCAAAGAAACCTTCTCAGTGAATTTACATGACTACTAGAGTCAGCGGTGATGTTGGAGTTGTGACAGGCAGTTCATTTAGTCTGAACAACAGAGATGTGATTTTCAGACATAAGAGGGAGAATTAGCAGATGTGTCCTTTGTCCTAAACACAAAGACCTCCCCACACCTTCTCCAGGCCTGGAAATTGAGGGGGCTGAACTAGAGGTTCACTAAGCTCTTCTCCAGTTCACACAGTCAATTCTCGCGGAGTTTGCTTTCACAGTTCCTTCCAGCTGGCTCATTCAGAGAGGAGCTATTAGTGTCAGGGAGGAATTTGAATGGGAACTAAAAGGCCCCCACTCCACCTCACTTCTCACTAAACCCCACTCCCCCCTGCCAGGAAGGTTCGTGCTCTTTCTTGGTAGCTCAAGTCCTGAAGCAAAAATTATTATTTCTCATAATGTTCTCTTGTACCATTGAAAGGCATAGTTTCAACACATGTTCCCTGCCTCTCCCCAATCCCAAAAGGACCTGTGTATAACTACTGAGTTCATTCAGCGGTGAACCCCATCTGTCAGTCAATAAAAGCAGGCATTCCTTCCCAAGGCATGGCATTAAGGAATATTGACGCAACACAAAGTAAATTGTCAGCATGGTTCTAGCTCTTGGGGATTGGTTACCTGCAGGGTATATTAGACCCAAACGGAGAAAGGGAATCACAAAGAGGCTGCTACAGAAATGGCTAAAATGTGTACATTTGAAGCCATCACACTTTGGCCACTACTTGCTTTTTCGTCCTTATTTCCCACTCAGAATCCTTTCACATTCTATGGTCTCCGTTACACGAAGTCTCCAATCTTTTGCCCAAGCTGATCTCTGCCTAGAACGTCCTTCTTGACCTGCTGCTTTCCTAAATTCTACCCTTTCTTAGAGGCTGAAACCAGATCCCTCCTTCTCCAAAGTTTCCCATCTTTCCTGAGCTGGAGCCCCATCAAAGCAGTTGAGCTGGGATCTGGAGTGGCCCAGAACAAAACCTGACTGGCCTTCCTCCTCCTTAACCATTACAGCTTATTGCCACCTAGGAAGGTGCCAGTAGACCATTTATCAAACAGGCTGTTCAAACTACCTTGGTTGTTTATGACAATGAAGTATAATAGTTTATTAATTTCATTCACAAGTCTCAAGCTCATAGATTTAAAAGAAATTAGCAAAAACATTTCATGGAGGCTGTTGTTCTGTCTCATGTAGTATATGCTTCCCAAGGTCAAGGTCAGGGCCAGATCAGGGGCATAGATCCCAGGTAACCCCTGATACCATGCCTGTGTAGGCCATCAGTGATTCATAATTCGTGGTCAAAGCCAGACAGTGAAGGTAACATGACATTCAATGCTGCCCCTTTAGAGTTTGTGTCCCAAGTCACTACATTCTGACCTGTCTAGAGATGACCTCAGTGTCCCAAGAAAGAGCTCCTGACTGGCCTGTGAGCCTGCAATGTCTCCTCTTGCCGTGGAATTCCTGCTCCAGGTGTGCTTGGTCACTAGTCCTACCTACCTAGGCCAGGTAGACTCACTGGCTTTTGGTAGTAGAGGAAGACTAATTGGCATTTGTACTAAGCCAAGAGTGCAACAAAGAAGGTATCACTCTCCAGGTAGCCTGATGCTTCACACACACACACACATATACACACACACATACTCCTCCCAGGCCGGAGTGCTTCCATTAGCAGGGCAATGTGACCCTGTGTTCTGGGTCCATTTCTGTGGCTTGTTCATACTCTCTTTATGAAATTTCCTCCACTGTGATCTCGAGCCTATCTTCTCCCCCCAAAATACACTGACTAGAATAATAATCAAAAGGAAGCGGGCCTCCCTGGTGGCGCAGTGGTTGAGAGTCCGCCTGCCGATGCAGGGGATACAGGTTCGTGCCCCGGTCCGGGAGGATCCCATATGCTGCGGAGCGGCTGGGCCCGTGAGCCATGGCCGCTGGGCCTGCGCATCCGGAGCCTGTGCTCCGCAGCGGGAGAGGCCACAGTGGTGAGAGGCCCGCGTACCGCAAAAAAAAAAAAAAAGGAAGACTTTGAACTGCCACCAGGCCTTTCATTTTGTGATCTCAGAGAGCTTTACCAGGCACTAAATAACTAATGTACCACAAGCGACATAAAGCCCAGGCAGCCTAGGGAACTAGTCCCTCAATGAAGGACCCTTCTCTTTCCAGGTGAGGGAGTGCCTGTGGGGACAACTGCCCACCAGCAGGCCCAGTAGTCTCTGGCTGAGTTGGACAAGAAACTACAAACTATCCATAAACAACTAATCTTCTCTTGACCTGATATTTCTAGTTAGGAAGTGACAATAACAAGGGTGACCCCTGGGGAGGGCATGGCCCATTTACACTAGAAGACGTGACCTCCAGCGTAGAGGAGTGGATCCTAACTACTTACACAATCACTGTGGTTTATGACTTACTGATGCCTTTCAGAGCCTTTCACTCTCATAATCCTTACAATAGTCTGATTAGTTAACCCCTTTTACAGATGAGAAGATTGAAACTCAGAAAGCACAACTGCCCTACCCAAGGTCACATAGTGAGAATCATGATAGGACATTGGACTGAAGACCCTGATATATGGACCAACCAGAAATGCCACTCTTCAACACAGACCTCTTGGAGATGATATTGATTGCCCTAGCGAACAGTGACAGTGTGTTAAACACAGAAGAAACACCGATCAGATTGCAGGTGCCTGAAGCATTCTCCTAACTGAGAACGACAGAATCCCTTCAGGTCAACCAAGAAGGTGACCTAGAAACACACACCTTCAGTCAGGGCAGCTGGCTCTCCAGGGCCTCAAGCTCAGCCAGCACTGTTTCCATGACAACCACCAGGTCTGATGCTTGGCCTTGAAATGGGGCCTTGGCTGGTCCAGGGAAATGACGTTCGGGATGGGGAGATGAAGAGGGGCAGAATACTTTCTAGTAACTTCCAGCCCTTTCAATCCTTCTTTACCTACTTATCACTCCTCTCATTCCAGAAAAAAAAGAGTCTATCCTCCAGGAAACCACACTTTAAATACTACTTTGCTCAGAACAAAGACCTCTCACCCATGGCTGGACACATTTCTAGAAACCGGAAGCAGAATGGTCAACAGGCTGCTGTGTTAGATAGAGACCTGGGTTCCTGGGAGCAGTGATGTTACCGTGAGACCTTGGGTTAGCTACTTAAACATTTTTGAAGCGTTGTTTCTCTACCTTTAAAACTGAGCTCATCGTGCTTTCCCATCCCACTTTAGGGATGCTCTGAGAATTAATGAGACAGTACATACAAAGCCCTCAGGCTCTTTTGAAGAAAGATACACCAGAAATCCTTGTGCTGTTACCAAAGGGCACTGTCATGATGATACATTTTAAAACATTCTTCACCTGTATTACTAAAATAAACTCAGCTTAAATTAAAACAGATAAGCCAATAACCTAATTTGCTTCTCCCTGTTCTGGTGCTGCATTTCCCTCTTGCTTCCATTCATCTTGCACTGTGAACAGCAGTGGTCAATGTTACCCTTGACTCCTATGCGGAGACCCAGGGCGAGAGAGTTGGGAAGGATTGTAAATACTGTTTATGTATGTCTTCCCATCATATATACGAGGAAGCTGAAACACAGGAAGGGCCAGTGCTTTACCCAAAGTCATCTCATTAGTGAAAACTCGGGAAACTGATCTTCTGACCCTTCATTCTGTGCCTTGCCTAACCATGGAAGAAGGGAATAAAGAAAGAAGGAGGGGAAAGAAATAGGGTGACATATATTTTGTTCCTTAAACCTTTAAACTACTGCTCTGTGCAATACTCTGGGATGAAAAAGAAAGTAAGGGAAAAGCCAATACTTCATGTGTGCCAATTATGCATACAGGCCCCATATTGGGTATTTTATAACCACTGTCCCATGTCAATCTCACAGTTTTCTCAAAGGGGGATTATTATCCCCATTTCTAATGAGACCTAAGGCTCAGAGAGATTAAGTAACTTGCCCAAGGCCCTGGAGCCAAAAGGGATGGAGCTAAGATTAATTCACTTGATGAGTATTTATTGAGCATCTCCTATGTGCCAAGCTCTGCCCTTAACAGTTAGGATGTATTAGTGAATAGAATTAAACATCTCTCTCTTAAAGCTTACAGGCTGAGGAGCTTAGAGTGTGGTGGGGCAGCAGTAGACAGCAGTCCAACAACCTCACAAATCCTTGCAACATCTCAGGGTTGGTGCGTGTTATAAAGGAGAGATAGATGGGGCTTCCCTGGTGGTGCAGTGGTTAAGAATCCTCCTGCCAATGCAGGTGACATGGGTTCAAGCCCTGGTCTGGGAAGATCCCACATGCCGCGGAGCAACAAAGCCCGTGCGCCATAACTACTGAGCCTGCGCTCTAGAGCTCGCGAGCCACAACTACTGAGCCCATGTGCCACAACTACTGGAGCCTGCACCTAGAGCCCGTGCTCCACAACAAGAGAAGCCACCGCAATGAGAAGCCCGCGCACTGCAACGAAGAGTAGGCCCCCACTTGCTGCAACTAGAAAAAGCTCACGTGCAGCAATGAAGACCCAATGCAGCCAAAAATAAGTAAACTTATAAAATTAAAAAAAGGGAGAGATAAATGGCCCTATGAGAATGTACAGAAGAGAGACTTGACTCATCCTTAAAGCCAGGGGAGGACTTCCTGAGAAACTGATGCTTGAGCTAAGGCTCTAAAGTAGATGAGTAGAGTTAACTAGTTAAAGAGGGTGGGATGGGGAGGGAAGCCAAAGAGGGTCTCCTAACCTCTTCACTGTCTCTCCTTTCAGGTCAACTAGGAAGGTCACCTAGAAACATACACCTGTAGTCAGGTATATGTTATGTCAGGCCTCTCCAAGGCCTCAAGCTCAGCTAGCACTGTTTCCATGGAAACCAATACCAGGCCTGATGCCTGCCCCTTGAGACAGGGTCTTGGCTGATCCAGGGGAAGCATGCTTAGGGTGAAATGTGTCAGAGGCCTGGCAGTCTGATGGAGGATGTGCTGAGAAGGAAGCACAGGGGATTAGACCCCTCACAACTCAAACACACAGCCATACACCAAAGGGAAGGGCTAGGACCTCGTGTCTGGATTCCAGGCTCCCTCCCTACAGGAAGGTTGGCTAACAGGTTGAGCACCAGATAAAAGACAGGGGAATGACTAACAGCACAGGGTAGTCCTGCCAATGGGATGAAGCCATTCTAGGCGCCAGTTCTAGGTGACCTCCCTGGTTGGCTTGGAGGAAGTCTTGTCCTCAGTTAGGAGAATGATGCAGGTGTCTGTGATCTGATCAGTCTTTCTGCTGTATGTAATTCAATGTCCGTGTTTTCCAGGATAATCAGCACCATGTCCAGGGGGTTCTGAGTGGGACTGTAGAATCGCTGGTTGGTCCGTACAGCAGGGGTCCTCAGTGACACCTCACCTTTCTTGGTGGCAAATAAGGAGCAGGTGCTCTGGACTGAGGCAGGCTTGTGCCTGAATAGACCCCTGCCCTCTCTGGCCTCCCATCCCATCCCACTCTCTTTAACTAGTTAACTCTACTCAATCACTTTAGGGCCTCAACTGAAGCATCAATTTCTCAGGCAATCTTCCCCTGACCTTAAGGATAAAATCAAATTAAGGTGTTATCATTTGTTACAGGTCTGAAAACTGAAAAGTAAAGGGATGAAACTGCTCCCTTTAATTTACAAGAACCACTCTTGCATCCATCTACCCCCTAACGATAAACCCATATTTGCTTTCCCCTCACCATAGCCTGGGCAACAGCATCCTCTCTTTCCCACCACCATGCTTTATTTTGCTTTAAATATTAGGTGAAGAGAGATGAAGCACGGGGAGGGGGCTGGTGCAGCAGGAAGAGAGAGAAAAGAAGAGGGAGGAGGTGAAGGCAGAGACAGTGAAGAGACTCGCAATAAGGAATGTGCAGAAACAAGAAGAGAAGAAAGTGGAGAGGGAGACAGAGAAATCACCTGATATCTTTCACTATTTGGAAGTTACCGAGAGAAAGTTATTCAAAGTACCTCTGTAAAAAAGCCATAAAACACCTTGGGGAAAACATGAAAGTCATGCTGCCACCATACAGATGAGCATCCTGGAATTAGCTGCCAGAGCAATGTCTGAAAAGAGAAAATTCAGTGGCCCACATCGCTGCCTCCTGGCTTGCACCGCCTCCAAATCGCCTGACTCTGAAAGCAGAGGCAGTAGTTTGGAGCCAGCAAGTGTGAAGGAATGTCGGAGCTGTTATTTGCCTTCATGCAGCAGATCCTGAGTGCATCTTTTAGAAAGATAATTTAAAATACTCTTTCAGTTTCACTATAGAAAATCCGAAAAAAAATCAGGAAGGTCTAAAGAAGAAAATAAATATGACCTATACCTCTACATCCAGAAAGCCAGTGTTAACCTTTTATAGTATATTGTTTTGTGACTTGGTTTTCACTTATTTATCAAGATAGCATTTGGCTTAAGGTCTGTTGAGGAGATGGAGTTCCTCTCCACCCATGAGATCTGTGTCTGCAGGACTGAGAGACGTCATCTCCAGACCTGTGGGCCAGCACCAGCCAGCTCACACCTTGGAGCACAGATGCTAAAACCATGGAAACTTGAGATGCTCTCCACCCACAGCATGGGCCTGCAGTCAAAGGCAACACAGGACAGTCTTTAGTGGGAAGGCGGGACCCTGGCCTGGGTAGAGTTGAGAGCAGCTGGGATGTGAATACAGATAAGTCAGGGGATGCTGTGTACCCTCAGCATCACTGCACTTCACTGGGCAGAGGGGCAAAGAACTTCTGCTCCAGTAGATGCCTTAAAGAAGGCACAAGATTGTAGGAAATGTATTTCAGTGCTTGAACCTCAAGGATTGAAGTACTCTGATTTCATAACTTAGGAAAGATTGTTTTAAAAAGTGAAATTCCATCTTATTCTCAAAGGGACAGTCAAGGAGGGTAAACTAAAGACAGAGTTCTATCTCTCTGTGGCCAGTGATATACCCAACAAACATATGGCAGCTCTTAAAGCCCCTTCATATGCATTCAAGCCTTTGATCCTTACAATGATCGTGTAAGATATTTTTTAAAATCCCAACTTAGAGGGGAAAAAAATGAAAATCAAAAAGATTAAGTCAGTGCTTCCTAACCTTTTTCTATATCATGACACACAGAGAAAATGATAATATTTGTATGGCCCACTGGGGTAAGCAGAAGGCAACTGGCTTGGGGTGAAGGTGGGACTTCAGCCACACCTGGTCCACCTCAGACTCCCAGAGTTGCTGAGGGCCTCAATAGTTTGGTATCTCTGCCTGCCAGCTGGCCATCTACAACACACCCATGACATGGCACACTGTTGGGGAAGAAAGCTCTGGGCCAAGAGGTATGGCCACAGTCACAATTATGAGAAGTGACAGAGAGCGCCATCACCCTGCATCTTGCCCTGGGGACACTTTGAAACAAAAACAGAGGTGTTAGCCACAGAGGAATCCGGGACTTACTCCATGCGCAGAGTCAGGAAAAGAGCAGGTGTGTCCAACACTGTGTCATCACCCACACAAAGCAGGTGATTTTGGTAAATAAGGGTCTTAAAGTTGGATCTGATAATGCCTTAGAAAATTCCCTGCAAGCATTTATATCTGCCGAGATGCTTCACCAAGAAAAGGGGTGAAACTCAGTTCTTTTCTCTACTCTGGGAATTTCAGAAAATAATTTCACAGGATGGTTACTGAATGGCTCAAAAGTAATGATTACAAATGACTGAGTTAACTGCTATACGTGGCCTCATCTGTCATCATAGCAGAGTCTTATCAGAAGTCTCATCAGAATTAGTGACTCATCATGACTGATGACATCTGCTGACCAAGCCGGCTTGGCTCCCTCCCTTGCCCCTTCAATCATAGTGGCAGGAGGAGCCTTCTAAGGTTTGAGCATAAACTCTGAGGAATTGCCTCTGGCAATAATTCCAGGAGTAGCTTCCAAGATAATGGACACTCTTTCTCCCCAAGACTTCCTAGGTCTTACTGTCATTGGAGATTCTGGGCAGCACTGGGACATGATGGCTACCAGCACATGTGTATAAGAATCTAAACCCTCTGAATAAAACCCTGCTGAGGGCTTCCCTGGTGGCGCAGTGGTTGAGAGTCCACCTGCCGATGCAGGGGACACAGGTTTGTGCCCCAGTCCAGGAAGATCCCACATGCCACGGGGCGGCTGGGCCCGTGAGCCATGGCCGCTGAGCCTGCACGTCCGGAGCCTGTGCTCTGCAACGGGAGAGGCCACAACAGTGAGAGGCCCACATACTTAAAAAAAAAAAAAAAACCCTGCTGAATAAAAGGTTATATTCAATACGAGTAGTTTACACTCAAGCAGCATCTATACAACATTAAACTTCTGGATGGGAAATGAAAATATTTCCTCAGTTCCCTATCTCCAAATGCAAACCAAAGGTTTCCATTCTCATCAGGATAGCATGCCCTGTATTGATCCAGCCCAAGAGAAGCAGCTAGGATTGAGAATTAAAAATATTTGGAGCAGATGAATGAAACACAAGCTAATTGGATACTCTATTTATATTACTTATAATTGTGTATAAGAAGGCACCTGATCTCTAGGGAGGTTCTGTCCATGACCTGGAAAGGCATTGTAGGAAGGTGAAGTCAATTCCCTACTAAATGCTCACACTCAGCAACAGATTAGCAGTGGGAGGGGAGGAGGGATCACTTTGCCCCGGACCTTGCACACAGGGTAAATAAACTCTAGGTTTTTTTGTGCGGGACACATCCAGAGACTTCTGGAATCCCGACACAGGTGAATAAGTAGCATATCATTTCCTCCATAAAATGCATTGCCACAATAGATAGAAAAATCAAATTACCCACTAAGTGACTTGTGACCCAGCCTAAGGGTATGAGGCTTTCAAATTCTTACCTAAACAAAATGAAGATTTGTTACATATAGTGGAATTTGGAGACACTTGCAAATAGTAGAAACTATGACTGTTAAATCTGCCACCACTAAGAAGTTGCTGTAGTCAGAATGTGAAAGTTACGGGAATAAAGCCAGATCCAAAAGCTACTTTTCCAGGTACACTGGGGTTCACTGGGGGTATGTTGGGGTTCCAGACTTTGAAACAAGCAGAGAGGAGGCAAGAATTGTTAGCACACACCCTAGAAGTTCTATCTGTGGCTTCCTCACTCTCCAGATTTGTAGATCTGTGCAGTTTTCTTGTCCAAGATAAGTAGCAATTATATTCACAATAGGGTTAACTCACCCATGAGGTGAAAAAACTGAAGGAAGGTATGTTTGTGGGTTGCTAATTGTTTGGGAGACCCCAAAAGTAAAGACATTGAGCTCCTGACCTTCCAGAGTGGATATAAGTGGAATGGATATTAGACCAACAGAGAGAAGCTCCAGAATGAGAAGCAGCCTGCTGGTGAGAGCAAGAAAAAAGCTAGGAAGTGAGTAGAAGAAAATCCACTCACAGAGCCAATAGGAGAGCATGACAGCAAAGAGAGGGACATACAGCTGGCTAGTGGGGCCCTCACCCTGCTAGTGCAAGGGGGAACTGAAGAAGAGTTACCCAGCCGGGCTCCCCAGAAGTCATGTAGAAATTAGCAAGCATGGTCAGGGAGGACAAAACCTGATGTCACCCCAGCAGAATGAAATGGCAGCCAGGGCCCCTTTCAGTTTTGAATTGTCATTTTTTATAGAGATATGTGATAGGAGGTGCAGGTTTATAAAAGGAGCCGTAAACTAGATTAGGAAGAGGATGCCAGATGGGGAGTCCCAGATGGTACCATATCATCTTGGAGTTTAGATCATGGGCTTAGACATGAGACTGACCTGAAATCAACTCACAGCTCCAACACTTACTACCACCAGGGTGACCTCAGGCAAGCTATTCAACTTCCCTAAGCTTCGCTTTCCTCATCTGTGACGCGGGAACAATAATAGGCTCAACCTTATATGCCTGCCTTGAAGATTCCATGAGAAAGTGCCTATGAACCACTTAGCACAATGCCTTGCGTAGAGTAAGCATGCAGTAAATGCTATTTATATCACCATAAACAATAATGTATTATTATTACAGTAAATAAAGGAAATGCTCGACAAAATTTGAGCACATCCATTAAGAAGTCTGAGTTCTAAAATTTCAGGGAGAGTCTACATGGTGCCTAAGAGGGAGAACATGAGTTTTGTGGGCAGCAGGCAAAGACCTGGAATCCATACACAGCCACATAGATGGGGCAGGTTTTCAGAACTGTGTAGACAGCGACAGGGGGGGTTGAAGGGATGGTCTCCAGAAAAGGTGGCAATGAGAGCTTGGGCCTGCAGATCCTGGCAGACTACTGGCCTGTGTCAGAGAGGCCAATAGTCAATGGCCTGAATGTAGAGTTCTGATGCTTACAAAGGGTGGAGAGGGCCAGATACATTGTCAGTCTGAGAGGTTACCAAGGTGAAAACTCAGGCATGGAAAAACAAGTTAGGTATCCAATTAGGAGGGAGACTTGGAGAACAAGCAGAGGGACAGGGCATAGAACCAACACCCGACCCAGGTGTCAGCCTCTTTCTGACCCTGTTTCCTGGATTCGTTGACTGCAACCGAGTCATCTGTGCTCTTTATATTCATTCCCCTCACCCACAGTCAAGCCCAGACATACAGTGCTGCTGCAGACAATCTCCATCACCGTCTGGAAGCTCTGAGCAATCATGGAGATTTCAAGTTGTGCCAGAGAATAGGAGACTGGCTAATGTTTTCAGATTTTTTTTTTTTTTTTTTTTAATGAGAAAAAAGAATGGAGTTAAAGAGACCATAGACTTAAAGGCTTAACAATGCTCTCTGGCAAAATTCTAAAATGGATAATTAACCAGAGGGCTTGGAAAACTTTAGAAACATATACTGATCATAGGGAAACAAAACTAGTTCAGTAGGAATAAAACACGGTCAGACTAAGGATAACATTCTTACTAACCAAAGAGCAACAGATCTCCTCCCCGCAAAAAGAAAAAGTACAAAATCAAGACCCCTATAAAATAAATAGATCCTGATCTCCTTCCCTCCCTTACTCCCTCCCTGTGTCTGTCCATCTGTCTATCTCTCTCTCCCTCCCTCCCCTTCCTACACTCATATACAGTAATACAAATGGCTAATAAATATTTGACAAAAGTTCCACTCCAACAGTAATGAAAGGAAAGCAAATTAAAACACTGAAATGTTACCTTTTACTTACTGAATCAGAAACTATTTTAAAATAATTAATACTTTAAATAGCTTGAATTGATTTAAACTAAATTTAAAATAAATTTTAAAATAATTATGCTGAACACTGATGAGGGGCAATGAGACAGACAATTTTATACTTCCCTGGTAGGAGTATAAATTATAAATTTAATGTCATTTGTAATAATAAAGTAATGATGGCTAACACTGAGTGCTTACTATGTATAAAGCCCTATACACATGCATCATTTTATTTATTTATTACAACAACCCTATGAAATAGATATCGGATAACCTCATTTTGCATCTGAAGAAATTAAAAGGATAAGAATGTCCAAATGCCCCAGAGATTCTGATTATCCCATGTCATCTGGGAGAGGGAGGATGAGGGTGAGTGGGGAGAGGATGAGAGGAGAGGTTAAAAAGTCCCACAGGTGATCCCGATTTGGACGTAACTATCAATATCTCTCTGATGAGAATAACAGTACTGCATTATACTGTACATAAGCAATTTTGGCAATATTTAGAATCTTAAGTGTTCATATCACTGAATTTGATTCTATCTTATGAAAAACATTCTAAGGTTATAAAAATGCTTGTGAAGAATTATACTCTACAGTAATTTTATAATAGTAAATGTTATCTCAGTAACATTGAGATAACTTAAATATCTAGCAGTAGGTAGAATGATTAAGTAGTAATAGGAAAAATAATAATAACTTTTATTGTATGCTCATTATGTGCCAGGTACCAGTTTAAGCTTTATTTGAATTGTCTTATGTATTCCTTACAGAAACTTTAAAAGATAGAGGTTATAATTATCCCTATTTTGCATATAAGGAAACTGAGCCGCAGAAAAGTAACTTCTCAAGATCAGAAGATAACCATGGCAGCATCAGGACTAGAACCCATGCAATTTTACTCCAGCATTTTTACTATTAACCGTCAAATTCTATATGTTTAATTTATTTCCATGATGAAATATTATGAAGCCATTAGAGATAATGTTTTCAGAGAGTTTTTCATAATGAGGAAATATTTACATTATACTCTTGAAAAATTGCCTATATAGTATGATCTCAGCTATGTAAAAAATATACAAAGAAAATGCCTGGAAGGAAATACACCAATTAACAGTAATTGTCTTTGAATGGTTTTGTTAGGAGTCATTTATTTTCTCTTTATACTTTTCTGAATGTTTCTAATTTACTAAAGTAAGCATGTACTCTTTATATTTTTAATTTTTTTTAAATCCAGGGTGAAAAACAAGGAAGTCATACTCATGCCAAATTACCCTTATTTCCATTTTGACAATGTATTTTAAAATTTGAGGAACTTCCCTTGTGGCGCAGTAGTTAAGAATCGGCCTGCCAATGCAGGGGACATGGGTTCGAGTCCTGGTCCAGCAAGATCCCACATGCTGCGGAGCAACTAAGCCCATGTGCCACAACTACTGAAGCCCGTGGGCCTAGAGCCCATGCTCTGCAACAAAGGGAAGCCACCACAATGAGAAGCCCGCACTGCAACGAAGAGTAGCCACTACTCGCCACAACTAGAGAAAAGCCAGCTGGCAGCAACGAAGAACCAATGCAGCCAAAAATAAATCAATTAATTAATAAAATAAATAAAATAAAATAAAATTTGACAAAGTAACATATTTAGTGCATTAAGAAAGGGGGGGCTTCCCTGGTGGCGCAGTGGTTGAGAATCTGCCTGCTAATGCAGGGGACACGGGTTCGAGCCCTGGTCTGGGAAGATCCCACATGCCGCGGAGCAACTAGGCCCGTGAACCACAACTACTGAGCCTGCGCGTCTGGAGCCTGTGCTCCACAACAAGAGAGGCTGTGATAATGAGAGGCCCACGCACCGCGATGAAGAGTGGCCCCTGCTTGCCACAACTAGAGAAAGCCCTCGCACAAAAACGAAGACCCAACACAGCAAAAATAAATAAATAAATTTAAAAAAAGGGAACAAATTTAACAGAAAATATCTTGAATTATTTATTAATGGAACAATGCTTCCTGTATTAAGTAAATTAAAGAGGATCAAGATTAAGGCTTATATACTCTTGAATTTCTACTCTCTTTATCACAGTATCTAATAGAGTGCCTTATACAGTGTTAACTTTTGGCAAATATCTGCCAAATGAGTGACCTTGTCTTGTTTAATATTTTTTTAAAAATCAGTGACAAGGCATGGAAGAAATGTTTATGGAATTTGTAGTGACAACTGATACAACAGAAAACAGAGTCAAGATTTGAAATTATCTAAGCCAAATACAGGATGAAATATAATACTCATTAAAGTTTTCAAAGTATCAATTGTTTACATATCAAAAGCCTTAAAATGATTTATCCATTGCTTTGCTTCTAATTCTAGAAACATCCCAAGGAAATAATGAAGAATATGCACAAAGACTTAGCCTGAATGATGTCCCTTGTAATACTTGGTAACACTTAAAGATTAGAAACAGGTAGATATATAACAGTGATGATAGGTTACATATACTATGGGTATCCTTAAAATACAACATTACTCAGTAAAAGGATATTGTTGAAATTTATTTATTGATTTAGAAATATTATAATATGTTAAGTAAAAAAGGCAAGTTATAAAACAATACAAACAGTGTGATCCTAATTTAGTTAAAATACATACGTGATAGATAGCTAGAGATAAATGTATGGAATACACATTGGAAGGCTAGATATTAAAATGTTAGCAGAAGATATTGTTGAATGGTATAATTATGGGTAGTTTTGTATATTTGTATTTTTTTCATTATACCCTGTTGAATGTGAATTACTTTAAAAAAATGTAAAAATGTCCTCTATACAACTATAGAATGTGTTTTAGGGTGTTGTAGTTGGTGCTGATTTTACAATATTTCATGTAAAAAAAAAGTCTGGATGTATGATTGCCCTAAGCTCTTATATAGCTAGCAATGCAGCATGGCAGCTAAAAAGACATTAATTCCAATCTTAAGTGACACCACTAGCAGCAAAACCTCCAAACTATAGGCAGCATTGACTCCCCTGGGCTCTGCAGTGGGCAAACAACATTGATAATAACTGCATTCAGTTCTTACAATGTTTTAGGAAAAGAACCAACAAACCAGGGAGTCCAGAGCAAAACAAGCGGGTAGCAGGGACATCTGCTATGAGCAAGGTTTGCCCAGGAAAGAAGAGTCTACTGAGAGGCATTACCTCTACCATCCTTCCCAGCTTGGTATCTGCTGTATTTTACATAATCCTCCCTGTTTCTACCACTAGGAAACATCCTGGGCTGGCTCCCCAGAATAACACAGTACATTTGTCTGCATAGAGGATGGGAAATGGTTGGAGTTGAACTTTAGACCCTGGACTTTAAAGCCAGGAGGAACAGAATGATCCTGTTGAGAGTATCTGAGCTAAGCTGAGAAGGAGAAAGACAGGCACAAGAGGGGACGAGCAAAACTGAAAGGCTGGTGGGCCTAATGAGAGCCTAGAAACCCAAAGCCTGGCATGGGAGGAGTTGAGAAGCAGAGAGATCATCAGCAACAGCAAGACAGAAAGACAGCTTGGGCAGTCTCAGATCTGGGAGGAGCTCATGTTATATTACACTCATTCATTTATTCACCAAATACTACCTGAGGACTTGGGTGCTGTAGACATAAAACTGAGTTTCATACCCAAGTGGCCCTGGCCCTCAAGGAGTTTGAAGCCTGTGTCAATAGAAAAAGAACAACCAAATGGACTTTGTTGAAAAGTAAATGACACATTCCAAATTTACATGTTCTTTTTGGAGAAGAATCATGCTCAAATTCTACGTATCATTACTTTTTATCAGAAAATAGGCTTCCATGTTTATGTCCTGACAGCATAATTTAGCATAGGAGCCCACTGGGCAAATTCTTTAACTTGCACAGTCATCTACTATTTTATTGTCACCCCAGATTTACAGGGTGGTGATAACGCAGCTCATGAAGCAGTCCCTGCTCATATTTAGAGGAGGTTGCCCAGGTTTTTAAGACCAAGAAAATTTTGAGGCATGTTTTAGGTATGTATATATATATATATCTTAGGACTTTCAACATGGGTAAAGGGTGTCAAGTGAAAAACTGAAATGATCATACAAGGACTGTTGGAGATAGACTCATTTATTCCCTATTGAAACTGAATTCATTAAAGACTGGCCTGGGGCTTCCCTGGTGGCGCAGTGGTTGAGAGTCCACCTGCCGATGCAGGGGACACGGGTTCATGCCCCGGTCCAGGGAGATCCCACATGCCGCGGAGCGGCTGGGCCCGTGAGCCATGGCCTCTGAGCCTGCGCATCCGGAGCCTGTGCTCCGCAACGGGAGAGGCCACAACAGTGAGAGGCCCATGTACCGCAAAAAAAAAAAAAAGAATAAAGACTGGCCTGAACTTAAGTACATAATTTGCCCTATCTGACATTTTGAAGCTTTATGCTTAAAGTTTCATGAGACTCAAAATGAAATGTTTGTAAGTTAGAACATGGAAGAATAGTTGTTATTGATAACTCAAATCTCAAAATAGCAAAAAATAATTTCTGTGACATGTGATTTGAAGGATGCACAGAAAAGAGTAGAAAAAACATGGTTAAATATTTTCCAAAGTTTGATAAACCTGGATTTACATTTCCATCCTGCCACTTATTAGGTATGTGACAGAGGCAGATTAATGAATGTATCTGAGTCTCAATTTTGTCATCTGTTAAAAAATGGAATGGGGATATAAATTCCACTTTATGTAATTACTAAAAGATTTCAAGAGATGTGTATTGTGAATACCCAGCATATATCAATGACTGCTTTAATGTGAGTCTCCTCCCCGCCCCACATTAGAATCAAATTGTTGGAGGCCAGCATGGGTTTTGACTCTGCAGCCACTGATTCACAACATGGCACTGCAAGGAACTCTATCATCATACGTGCCAGGCACTCTGGATGTAACTAGGAATGTAGATAAAATGTCAAAAACATCTTTCAGGGCATGTAATGAAGTTTTAAAAAATGTGTTTAGAATGTCTCTTTTATCATTTTTATTGCATTCAATTCAGCAAACATTTATTGAATGCCTACACCATCCATATTCATTCTCTAGTTTAGTGGAACTTCAAAGAGCTATTGCATTTCTCTGTGAGATCAGAGACTGGTGTTTCACATCTCTCACTCTGACACTGAGAAGTTTTCTGGCCCCAACTCTGCAGGGCCAATTTACTTGACCTTTAAGCTTCACTCTGGTACTAAGGAGTTCTATCAGCTTCATGAATTAACAAAAAATAATGCTTCCCACATAGTAGGAAATCAAACCCTTATTCAATAAAAAAGGGAAGAAAGGAAGGGATGAAAAAAGGGAGGACATTGTGAAAGAAGGAAGGAGAGGCACCCCTAGTCAGTCACACACAGATAGATAGACAGAGGGCTGTCAGAAGTACAAAGGACAGTCAGACAGAGGGACAGTTGGTTAGACACACAGAGGGATAATCAACAGACTCTTACTTATCCTCTTGTTCTCTTATCTTTTGACCATGACAGTTCTTACCTATTTCATGGGCTACTGAAACAAACATTTTAAAAACGAAAGCATTAGGTTCTAAATGGTAATGAAGAGTGTCAATATTAAGTGTCAAATAAAACAGACAAATCACACTAACATAAGAATACTTGATTTTTTTAAATTCCTATAATCTGCCTACTGAAGCCAATCAATTTCAAAAAAAAAAGTCTGAAAAAGAGGTCAGATTCATTCTGAACTTTTCGGTTGAGCTACTCGGTTAAAAAATCTAGCCAGCTCACGTTTCCCCCAGTGACATTCGTCTAGTCATTGGGAAGCTCACAGGGACCAAGCTCTACCCACCCCCCTGTTTTTTGTTGTTTTCTTTTTTTGCGGTACGTGGGCTTCTCACTGTTGTGGCCTCTCCTGTTGCGGAGCACAGGCTCCGGACGCGCAGGTTCAGCGGCCATGGCTCACGGGCCCAGCCGCTCCGCGGCATGTGGGATCTTCCCGGACTGGGGCACGAACCCGTGTCCCCTGCATCGGCAGGCGGACTCTCAACCACTGCGCCACCAGGGAAGCCCCCCCTTTCTTAAAATTAGAGTCGTCCTGATGATTCTTCCAAAACAAAAGTCTCTTTGGCCCTCATCCCCTTATAAAGTTCCCGGGGCAAGCTGAAGGCGCCATATATAGAGACTGAATGGGACTTAAGCTGCATAGCTCCTACATAGCTATGAGGGACCCTAGTTGGTAAGGCCTGGCAGTTACATGACTGAGGTCCAAAGGGGATTTGGAGGATGAGCTGAGGTGGGGAGGAGAATCACTCAGCCGAAGTGCTGGGACTCAAGGTTTCAGTCACTCATGAAAAACAAGCTCAATATTTTTGTAGTAAAACCTGAAATCTGCTTCCCCTATCAGTGAGAACACTGGCCTCCTGCATGCCAACAACTTCACAGCCACAGGGCTCCCCTGGGACTTGGAGACAATCTCTATCACTTGACAGGGCCTGGGTTTCCATTCAGCCTCACCTCAGGTAGGACCTGTATGACTATGGATGAACTGGGGAGGGAGGTTATTTTGCCCAGGGCCCTATTACTAGAGGAGACTGCAAGGCCAGGTTCATTATGTAAGGTACCACCTTTAACCCTAAGGTGGCACTGCTGACCAATCCCTGTAGGGAAAGCACTCTAAATTGCTTTTCCCATAGTAGGCATGGGCTACTAGTGCTAACACCCTTCTCCGGTCACCCTTGTGATCAACAGCCTCCGTTTACAGGCTGCCGGACTTGGACAGAGACCTGGGCTGGAGCTGAGAGAAGAGATGGGCAGCCCTGCCTCTGTTACAGGTTGTGGGTAAATTACTCTCTGGCTGTGGGTCTCAGCTTCTGCATTCATAAGATAAAGGGGCTCGGGCTTCCCTGGTGGTGCAGTGGTTGAGAGTCTGCCTGCCGATGCAGGGGACACGGGTTCATGCCCCGGTCCAGGAAGATCCCACATGCTGTGGAGCAGCTGGACCCATGAGCCATGGCTGCTGAGCCTGCGTGTCCGGAGCCTGTGCTCTGCAACGGGAGAGGTCACAATGGTGAGAGGGCCCCATACCGCCAAAAAAAAAAAAAAAAAAAAGAAAAAGATAAAGGGGCTCAACTAACTGATTGCCAAGGTCCCTCCTGGCTCTCATTTTACCTACAGCCTTTATATCCACATCTTAGATCCTCCACCCAGCTAGGGATCCAACACTGGATGTTGACCCCTTAGTTTAGTGCTCTAACCAACTGAAGCCAACGACCACAGCTCAGGGCCAGAGAACCTCAGGCAGGAGACCACTGGCATGTCAAACCTGACCTACTCTCCCATTCTAGCCAGGTGATCAAAGATGCCTTGGGTTGCAATCTCAATTGAGGTTCCAGTACCAAACCTCTTATTCCCTCCTTTTCCTTTGCTCTAAGACTGACAGAGCATCCCAGAGTGAGAGGCAACCTTACACACAGCTGCAGTCAGGACAACAGCTGCAAAACCCAGCTGAGGAACAGGGTCCTTCATGTGCCAGCCATCCTTCAGTTAAGGACTCATAACACCAAGCACCTTTTGTACTTTGGCAACATCTCTGACAATATCACAATAATGGCCAAGTTCTAGGCAGTAGAAGGACAGAAAACGCAATATCCCAGGGATATAATCCAATCTCAGCAGCCTTAAACAGACTAGAAAAACAAGTTGTGTTCCGGCTGGGCTCTCAGTATGAATGTTTTCTGACATTGAGTTTCATGATCTGCCTATCCATGGTTGGAGGTGAGGGGGTAGATAAACAAATCCATTTTTCCACATTGACGTTCTATAAGCTCACTGAGATCTCTAAAGCCTCTACAATCTTTTTTTTTTTTTTCTCTCCAAAGCTTGCCCAGAAGTACTCTTTAATTAGAAGAGTTTCTCCTGTTTCTATTAGAGGTATGATGTTTGATTTGGAGACCTGGCTTTCAAAGCAACCCTTTCAGGCAGGCTAGCTTTTGTCCATCAGAGAAGCCTAGCCCATGACAGTTTTGTACACAAGACAGAGCAGGACTCACCTCAGTGGTATGAAATTAAAGAATAATTGAAGGAGGCAATAGACTTGGAAAGAAAAGCCAACCACTTGGCACAGGAAGGGGATGAGAACAAGGATACAGGGAACAGCCCAGATCACTTTCACTTTATCATCAGAGAGCCCCTGAGAACCGATTCCTGTTTGAGCTGGAGCCTGTAGTTCTGACAAAGTCCCCGAACATGATCCCTAAATTGATTTTAAATCCTTCTTCAGAAGAAACTGAAATGATAAAACAAACAGCACCCTTTAGAGACCATCTGTCAGAAACCACTCAACAGATGGGGGCTTAAAACTCTATTAGCCTGCTGCCTGCCAGTCTTTGTTTAAACTTTAAGAGAATTTACAGGTGTTAAGTGGGCCCCCAGGAATTGTAGGCCTCTTCAGGGCACAGGTTCTAATGAGGACTCTGTGAGAATTACTAGAAAATTGGATCAAGGCGGGCCTGCGAGGCTCCAACCAAGCCCATTCGTAGTTCACCTGGAGGTCTTGAGACGTAAAATCTCCCTCTCAAATCAAAAGTGCTTAGGCTATGTTTTCTTTAATTGAAAATTCACAAAGAAGGCTCTCAGAGAACATTGGATTTCTACACTACAGTATGCAAAACTTAGACGTACAATCCAAAATGCCTAAAGCTCGCAACTTTTTCTATTTCCATATTGGTTTCCTACATGACCTTGGGACTAGCAAATGCATGACAGAGTATCTAGTCCAAAGCCAGCACACAGAGGAGGAAACTAAAGCCCACAGAGAAGAAGCTACTTACCCAAAACTTTGCAGGGTGTTGGAAGAAACAAGATCCCACTACAATACAATGTCCTTCCTAATATCTCTGCTACTCTGGACCCAGAGTGGATGGAAGGAAAGACACTATGGTAGGGGGTGGAATGGACCAAGGCAGGGAAGGGTGCTATTCCCGTTACCTATTGCTGTGTATCAAACCACTGCAATACTTAGGGCTTAAAACAATGACAACATTTATTTTGCTCACAAATATGCAGTTTGAGCAGGGCTTGGCAGGTGCAGCTCATCCCTGCTCCACTGAGGGTCAGCGGGGGTACCTGAGGTCTGGGGGCTGGAATTATCCAAAGGCTTGCTCACTCACATGTCTGGGGGTTGATGCTGGCTCTTGGCGGGGACCTCACCCAGGGCAGTGGCTGGAATATCTATAAGTGGCCTTTCCATGTGGCTGCCTATCTTCATCACAGCCTGGTGGCTGAGCACCAAGGGTGGTGGTGGGGAAACACCCCAAGAGGGAGAGAGCAAGACGGAAGCTGTTACCTTTTCCAATGCAGTCTCAGAAGTCACTCAGTGTCCCTTCTGCTACTCTCAGTTAGGTATAAGTCACTAGGCAAGTCCACTTTTAAGAAGGGAATTGCACCCCACCTTTTGACAGAAGGAGTGTCAATGAGTTGGCAGACATGTTTCAAGGCCACCACATATGCCAAAGACTTTTTTTAACCACATGGGGTAGAAAATAGGGGTGGTTTACACTATTTTAAACAATCCCACAGGAAAATTTGTTTTACTCTGTGAATACTATATATAAGGTACTATATTGAACACTTTATTTATTTATTTGTTTGTTTGTTTTTGGCTGTGTTGGGTCTTCGTTGCTGTGTGTGGGCTTTATCTAGTTGCATGACATTCTTTGGGGGTGTGGGGCTGGTGGTATGTCTTTTTAAACAGCTCCTCAAGTTCTAAGCACACTAATCTTGAACAGACAACAGAATTAAATAAATATCCTCAGGGCACCAGAAGGACCTGTGGGACTGCTTGCTAACTAGGGTCAGGGGTCCCAGATGCGCTGCGCCTTCTATCCCCAAAGGAAGTCCTTAGGACCAAGCCCAAGGAAAGACCTAATCCTTGCTGAGTAGGAGGGAAGCTCCTACACAGGGTGGTGGGACCCCATTCTCCCTTTCAGTCCCCAAAGAAAAAGAGGTCATAACTTCCTCCAACTCAGACACCTCCAACCAGATGAGCTCAATCATTTATTGGCCCACATGAGGGTAGCTTTGCTTTAGTCCAACAGCTTGTCTATATGGAAAGTAGGGTGACACTTTCTAGTTCATCGAGTTCTTCCCCAGATTCCCACAAGACAGGGAGAGGAGAAATGAGTTCTCTTATTTCACGGAATGGTAACACATTCTCCCTGGGACCTGTGATAATTAGAGGTGTGGCCCCTTCCCTAAAACAGCCCCAGACCCTTGAAATCAGGTTCATGTCAACATCTCAAGGGCAGCCTTGAGAAGTATCTCAGGGAAGAGGCAGCAGCCAAAGAAGTCGTCCCAGACAGACAGCACCTCAGCTGCGCATGTGAGTACTTGGAGCTGGGACTGGAGACGTAGTGTTATTGGGTTTGGCCTGTCCTGTGGTCTCGGTGCTGGTGAGGGCATTGGGTCGCATGCTTATTGGGTATGAGCATCTCAGTTTCTTTTTCTCTTCCTAGGCAACGACTGCATTTTCTGCTCCTCTTGCCTTCTGCTGCTCTGAGTTAATGAATGACACCAGACAACTGGTTTCTAAGGCAGCACAGGATCCCAATGGTCAGAACCCTACCTGTATAAAGCTCCAACCTGCCAAAGCTTAGGGACAATTCTGAGGCAGAAGCTGCCTTCCATGGGGTGACATGTAGCTGGGTAAGGTAGAGGCAGAGGGAGTGCTGATCGTGTTCTCATGTTCTGGATTTCGGGGACACTTTCCAGTTCAGATATTCTGTCTTCTTGTTTGACCACAAGCCCCAGTCTTTGGTGATGAAAGTATATATAAACCCTAGAAACACTATTAATAATAACCTCAAAAGAACAATGATGGTAATTTTAATTAACATGTTTGAGTCTCATGGTATAGGTAATGTCGGTCCCATTTTAGAGATAAGGAAACAGAGACTCAAAAAGCTAAGGTAATTACACAAAGCTACCACTGTCTAACCCAGGTCTGTCTGTCACCAAAGACCTTCCCTGTCCTCCATACCCTGCTGCTTCTCCCCTCAGAAAGGACACCAACTTGGCAGAATGGCCCTGGAAGGTAGGAAGAAGGAAAAATAGTCTTGTCATCTGACCATCAGAGTGACCTCAAATAGTTATTTAGCCTGATCTTGAGCCCCAGGTTATTTAATTTCTCTTGTGGGGACCATGCTGAGGATTACACACAATGGAATTTATAAAGGCATCTGTACCCTACACTTAAGGAAGGGGGAGCAGTTATTTTATTTTCAAAGGTGGGGAAATGGTTCAAATCTTTGTCCATGGACAATGTAGAGTTTCTGTTTATCATAATTCATATCACAGATTACATACATGGGCACAGAGTTCCTAAATTGAGGTTACTGTGTTTCTCAAGAAAACCCAATTACATGCAGTTAATAAACACGTTTCATAAACAAAAACAAACAAAAACATACCAACACTGTAGAATGGCCCTTAAAGGTAGGAAGAAGGAAAAACCTTGCTCCCCAAGAATTTGAAGGACACACCCAAGAGTGAGCGAGAGGATTCAGAGGTGGAACAGGGACTGGCGCTCAGCTGGCTGGATGCCCACCCCCAGCAGCAGCTAGCTGGGTGTCTGCCATGGTCTGCAAGTGAAGCCAAAGTAGATGTCCTGTGCATTGTCCATGTCCAGCTGCCACCAGCTGTTTGAGGCCAGTGGGGCTGTGTGCGTTCCAACCCTTGTGCTCATACCAAGCCCAGGATAAGTGCCTGTCTCCTCTGCTAGGCCTATCAGTCTCATTTCTACTTTTGTCGACATCCTGCCAACAGTCTGCCAACTCAGAAAAGGCCTTTGAAGCTAACATGGCTCTGCCCATGGCAGAAACACACAAAGCGTAGAGAAACAGGTTGAGAACTTCAGAATGTGCAATAAAATGGAAACCCTTCCAATGTTCCCAGCACTGAGGCATTAAAATAAAATCATTTGACAATTATTTGCCTGGATCGAGAAAGTGAAGTCATTTTCGGATCAGCCACTAATCTTAAAAAAAAATGAGTGTGATTTGATCTGAGCAAGGAACCAGAGCACTTGAAGATTTTGCTGCACATTCATGAGGTATGGACAAAGACTGCAAGGTGAGTTATGGGGCGGGGGAGCATTTGCAGAAGTGGTAGTAGCTGACTAAGTTAAGATCAATGATTTCCTTGATTACCTTGCTTCCTCCTCTTGCAATCCTGGTCTCTGTCTCAATTTCTATTCCTATCGGCCAGAAAAATAAAGATTGTTTACAGAGCTGAAATAACACCTGCTTGGTTTATCTTATTTTAGAAACAATAAAAGCTATGGAGTTGGAGAGATTAAGGAGGAAAAAAATCAATTGTATTCTTTCATGTTGGAAACATTAAAAAATAAGTCACCCTGCTCTCTGCTGTAAGGCCCACTTTGGCTCTCCATTACCCAGGGCGATTTCCAATTTCAGCCTGCAACTTCCCACGGTTTAAACTCGCCTGCACTATAACAGGGTGCCCTTGAAAGACTCTAAGAAACGTTTCCTGGTCAGTTTTTGATAATTCCAGGCCATGAATTTGAGGCTAAACATGCCAAAAGAAAACATTTACTTTTGGCACTAACATCTAAACACAATCAGCAGCCTGAATCTGGCTAAACTACTTTAAATGTTTTCAAAATGTTTTAAATCTTGTTACTTTGTAGCATCTTTGTAAGGAAGGCAAAGGAGAATTTTCCCCCCTTATACAGATGTGAGTGTTGAAACCAAAAAGAAAAAGAAAGGATGAACTGACTGACCCCAAACCACAAGGATAATAAATGGTTAAGCTGGATTAGAATCCAGGTTTTCTGACTTCCAATGCAGTTCTCTTTCTGCTCTGCCATACGCCTTTGCAGGATGCCGCCAGCCCAAGCATGGGAGTGGGCTTATCAGATAAAACAGCCAGGCCATCTAGGGTAATCATGAGCAAGAATGGCAGAAGGAAGGATACAGCATTCTTTCTCCCCCAGATCTGGAGCAGGACAGGGCAGTTTGAAGGGTGACCCATCACACACACACACACACACACACACACACACACACACGTGCACGCGCGCACACACACACACACACACACACACACACACCCTCCCCTGCCCACCCTTACTGACTGTAGGCAGGATACCAGCCGCTCCCTGACTCAGTGTCTTCATCTCTGATGAGGGAATACCACATATTCTAAAGCAGTGTTCCAAAACTATATGGCACCGAAGATCTATTTTCAGGCTAAACATTTTTGCCAACCTATGCATGTTGTTAGTTGTACCTGAGTAGCCACTGATATTGTTATTTATCAACAAGAAAAACAATTCTGAGTGAGTTTATATTTTTCTAACCACAATAGCTTCTAAATTCATTTGAAGAAAAGTAGTATAGAATGTGCAGGACAAAATAGCTCCTCAGTCTAAGGAGCTGCTGGGAGCCAGTATGGATATGAGATGGGCTCTTCTATCAGACCCAGCCCCAGAGCTGGTATGAAGCATGTATGAGTGGGTGACTTTGAGCTTGGTTGCCTACAAAGGAATGTTTACGAAGTTCCTCCTCCAGCAGCTTCTCTAACAGCACTAACTTTGGGATACGGAGGCGAGGGGATCGGTGGGGAGTGGCAGTGAGGGACCCTCTAGCAGTTTCCCACAATGAAGTGATTTCATTAGGAAGCTGGCAGCCAACACCACTGTCTGTGGACTGTTGGCTTCTTAGCTCCAGCTCCCCTCAAGGGACCAGACTGCTTCAACCTCAACCCCGCACTCAGGGTCCCTGACCCTCCACAGGGGCACTATATGAGGGTCCAGGCTGCATCACAAAATGCTTTGGCCAGGAAGCCCCAACGTCTCAAACACCCAAACATCCTCAGCTCTGTTCTGAGACAAAGTCATTGGTTGGTGCTTTGAGGAAAAAACCCTGAGGTCTGGGGGAGGTGTTCTCCAGGGACCTATTTTACCACGACACCTGTCTGCAGACCATCTCAAGGGACCGAGATTCAAAGGGCACATGGTGGAAAATGCTAACCTGACATCTTCCTTCTCCTCAGACTGGATCCTGCCTGTAGAAGAGGGCTGGGTTTCAGAAGGCGGAAGTGGGAGACAGGAGCTGTCCATTCCTGGGTGCCTTGACTCTGCCGGGCAACAAACTGAGCACGCGACATCCCTTCTCATGTAATTCTCTTATTAACTTTGTGAGGCACATATTAATACCCACCTCCCCATTTTGTACATGGGGAAATTGAGGCTCTGAAAGGGTAGCTAACTTGCACAAGGTCGCAGCTGGTCGGCAGAAGAACACTGAGGCATGGCTGGAAGCCTGTGCTCTTCCTAATGGATGTCCCCACAGAGAAGAAAATGGCAATGAAGAAGGTTTGGGACCCTCATGGTATCTATGACATATCGTCGACCTATGGATTACTCTTCAGACCTGCCAGTTCCTCCCTTTCCACCAGTACTAAAATGACTCAAAAAGAATAATACGTATACGTTTTGAAAAGTACATGCAAGGAGGCTGCTGTTAGCCCAGATCCATCTCAGTAGCACTGACATAGCATGGAGCCAGAACGCTAATGACCAAACCTAAATGACACACACAGGACGGATAGGCTGCTGAATCTGAGACACCTGGCCCACATCCTCAGCCTCCAGCGCTCTCCCCGCTTTACCTGGCTAACTGCTGGTCTCGCTTCAGGACTCAGCTCAGAGGCCCCCTCCTGGAAGAGGCCTCCCCTGACCTCCCAAATGCTCTCAAGGGCCCCAAGACTTTTCCTTGACGGCCCTTTTCAGATTTCCTACTTCATCATTCCTAAGTGCTTGTGTAATATCTGCCTTCCCAGCCAGGCTGTGAACTCAAGAGAGTGAGGACCCATCTGTTTATTCCCCACCACATAGTAGACCCTTGTAAACATATGTTGACTGCTTTAGAACTGCCTTGGGACTTTAAGAGAACAGAACTAAGCCCTGTATGGAAGTACAGTCCATCACTTATTCATTCATTCATTTATTCTTCAAATAAGTGCCAGATACCGTACTGGGATAACAGTGAATAAGAACAGCAAGATGAACCGGTTTGCAGGGCAGAAATAGAGACACAGATGTAGAGAACAAACGTATGGACACCAAGGGAGGAAAGCCACGGGGGAGTGGGGTGGTGGTGGGATGAATTGGGGGATTGGGATTGACATGTATACACTGATGTGTATAAAATTGATGACTAATAAGAATCTGCTGTATAAAAAAATAAATTAAATAAAATTCAAAAATTAAAGAAAAAAAAAAGAACAGCAAGATCCTGCCCCCCAGGAAACAGCAAGATCCTGGTCCCCAGGAAACTGACATTCTAAGTGGGAGAGCAGACCAGGAACAAGTAGGATAGATATATAACGTCAGGGAGAGGTAAAAGCTATGATGACAAAGTAAAGCAGAATGGGGGGCTAGAGAGTGTCAGAGTGGCCAGGGAAGGCCCCTAAGAAGATGGCAGTTGATCAGAATCTTGTATGTATGGAGGTCAAGGACAGCAGGTGACACTGAAAGAAAGAAGAGAGTTCTGGATCGAGGATAGTATGGGTGCAAAGACTTTAAGGCAGGAGTCTGTGTGGGAGGGTCCAGAAAGGGTCAGGAGGCCATTGTGGCTGGAGTGAAGACTGGGAGGGGAGAGAAGCAGGAGGTGAAGTCAGAGGGGTGGCCTGGAGCACGATGGTATAGTAACAGTGGCTGGTGCCAGGCACTGTTTCAGGTGCCCTAGGAGAGCCCATCATCCCCATTTTACAGATAACAAGGCAGAGGCATAGAAAGGCCAAGTGCCTGCCCAGTGATATAAGCGGGAGAGTTGGGATTTGAACCCAGGTGGTCTGATTCCAGAAGCCAGGGTCTTGTTATACCACCCCTTTATGCCCTGTACACAAGTTGCCAGATAAAATAAGGAAATAAGGATGCCTAGTTACATCTGAATTTCAGATAAACAACAAGTAGTTTTTTAGTTTAAGTGTATCTCAAATATTGTGTGGGCATCCTGTGTTTGTTGCTGTTGCCATTGTTTTTTTTTATTTTTTTGGTCAGGTCTGTCAACATCACCTGGATTTTTTCCTAAATGTCCTGAAATCCTTTAGAGCAGAGGTCAGCAAATTTTTTCTACAAATGATCATATAATAAATATTTTGGGCTTTGAAAGCCACATACTGCCTCTGTCTCACATTTTTCACTAGCTTTTTTTTTTCTTTTTTCTTTTTGTTTGCTGTTGTTTGTTTTTAACAATGCTTTGAAAACCATTCTTAGCACACAGGGCATGCCATCTGCAGTTTCTGATCCTTGATCTAGAAGGTTCTGAGTACCAGACAGACATGGTCTTACTTAGGTCTTGGTTGTTTGCACTCGAGAAAACTCTTGCACAGTCCTAAGAGACAGTGTTCACACCTTACCCACAGTACTCTTATTTGGGGAGCATGAAAGGGTTGGCTGATTTTTGGTTCAACATTGGCTGGAGGAATGGTTGCCTGCTGGACTCAGGGTTGGCACTCACTTTGGCATACCGTGCAGCCATGGTTCCTGATTAAAGAAGCACTGGACAAGCCTTTTCTGAGGATCAGGTTTGTCCTAGTTGTGTCTGGGATGGTGATTTGACTGCAGGGCTTCCCTGTCCATGGGATGTTTCAGAGATGAGCGAGAGCTGCACCTTGTGGACCAAGCCTCCTTGGGCTCCTTTCTGCTCTCCAACCCTGTGTGTGCGTGCACGTGGAACCCTGCGCTCTCCTCAGCTTCTTCTTCTCTCCCCAGGCTTTGCTCCTGCCTTATTCATCACCTGTCCCCATGGGTGACCCCCTCCAGGCCTCTATTGCTTCTTTCTTTCTCCTCCTCCTAATTAAAAAGGCTTCAGTCAAAATACATTTCCTACTCCATCAGACCTTCAAGTCTCCCATTTCCTGGACATTTCAGATTTGCCTGGAAGAGTCTCAAAGGTAACGTCTTGTTTTCCTTTTGTTCTCACCATGTCTTACCAAGTCCCTTTGTATGCGTGGAGATCACTTCCTCTTTATATGCTTGGTGTACACTGTCATAGAATTTAACTTTTCTGAGAATTAAAAGCCGTCTCTCTCTCTCTCTCTGCAATCCACACTTCACTTTGCACATAATGAAGGCACTAGATTATTTTCCAAGTGCAGTTCTTTCATGTCCCATCCCCTTTCTCTGTGTTTCTAAGCTGTCTCCTCACTGCTTGCCAGCCTCATCTCTTTTCTAAAGTTAACCAATTTAAATGCAAGTCTGCAGGATCCTCACACAAGACCTTTTTCTTCATTATTGTACCTTCTTGTTCCTTGAAAACATTCATCATCCTTCACCTAACTTAGGTTTTCTGTCTGCCTTTCCATTTTTCCAATTTAGTGGCTGATTTAGCTGGTATATAAGAAATAGTAAGTAATAATAAAACAACCAAGCAATAATATTGACTGAGCCCTCCACCAGGGACTTAGGAAGTTCTAGAGAAATAAAAGATCCATGTATATGCACGTGTGTGCATGTATGTGTGTGTGCATGCACATGTGTGGGGTGGAAGGAGAGGGATGTCATTTTGATTTAGTCTTTTAGGGACAGGATATAGCACAGGAGGTCTTCCTCTTGATATCCTCTCTGGGGAGTTTCCAATGTCTGGCTATGACCAATCTGACTGTTTTAAATCAGAAACACTCTATGGCTTTTGGACAGGATTTAAAAATCATAATAAGAAAGATGTCCCTAGATTCTATCTCTCTTTTCTATAATTTGGTCCTCTGGGTTACATGATCCTGTGGAATTTGTAGCTGGAGAAACCCATTAGTGATAGGTACCATGTTTAGAGATCTGAATATTTATTTAACAACAGTGCAGATGAAAGTATTAATAAGTCACTGCTTCCAAAGTCAAAAGCCATCGTCACATTAATTCATTTGTGCACACAAGATGTCCACTGCTCCTAAGAGTGCAAATAAGAGCTTTGCCAATATGAATGTAAGACATAATTACTCAACAATAAACACACTGTACACTAGTAACAGCTGTTATCAACAGCATGTTTGAAACCAAAACAAAGGCGGTACTACAGGATTTTTTAAAACCTCTGCCTATCATTCTCATGGAGGTAAAGTCAGAGGAAGTGTGACTAAGCTAGAAGTAATTTACTCAGCCACCATTCTACTCCTGCTTTCAGACCGGGCAAGATGTTTGGCCTCATGCTGTCTAGCCAGAAAGTAGGAAGATGAATTCTAAAGGAGAGTTACTTAGAAGATCTTCAGGACAGGACTATTCATTGGTTATATATCAATTTTATGTTTTTTTCTTGTTAATATTAGAGAACTAGCTTTGATAATTGCTTTACTCTGGCTGTGAATTTTATATTGGCCTTCCAGGTAAATAGAGGTCCATATAGCAATGGCTGATCACCATTTATACTGAGAATCTTGTATGAGAGCCGAGAAAGTGATAGTAAATGTAGTTCATTTTGTGAATTTCTGTAGAGTATATATATATATATATATATATATATATATATATGGTATTTTCCATATATTCACAAGGGTGCCAGCACAGTTCAAGACAAATGTGAAGTAGGCAAAATCTTCCCCCCCTAGTTAATCACTGTCCCCCCACCCGTCCTGTACACACACACACACACGCACACGTACACGCGCACACACACACACACACACACATATATGTTCAGCCTGTCTCAGAAGTCTAAGTGACTAACTTGCGTGAGACTCTTGGTTCCCGTACTTAGTATCTGAGTGACCTCAGGCAAGCTATTTTCCCCTCTAAGTCTCAGTTTCTGCATTTGACTATGGGGTGGTAATAATAGTATTTGCATCCTTATTAGGTAAGGATGAAGTGAAAAAATGCATGTCATTCTCTTGGCTGCCACACCTGGCACATAGTAAGGGCTTACTAAATGTCAGCAAGTATTATTATTGCTGGCCAAGCTACCCCAGTGCAGAATGCACCGAGGCCCACCCTTCCTGGAGATGCTCCAAACACTAGACTTCAAAAATGAACCCATCAGATTCCATAAAGCCCTCCCCTGTGATCTTTGCTAACTAGTCTGACCTCTGACCTGGTCCAGATGAGTGCCATGGATTCATGAGTTGCCCTGTTTGACTGGCATTTCTCTCTCCTGCAACAGGCATTATAGACACAAATGCTGGGATCCCTGCTCAGTTTTGTTTAGAGTGGAAAGAGTGCTTGGTACCCTGGAATGCAGACAACTCACTAACCTTCAGTAAGATCAGGTGAGCTGTCTTCAACATGCCTCATCATGCCTTCGTCTCCATCCTGGAACTCTGAACGCATCTCTGACTGTTTTCATGCCTACACCTCTCCAAAGCCTCACAGTGCCCCCTCCTTCCCTTCTGCTCTAAGGAAAGAAACAACTGCTTGTGGCTGCAGGTTTCCCAGAAAGTTCTGGTGAATTATCTCTGCAGCTCTAATCTGCCTTCCAGGGACACAGGGCCCACCTTCCCAGAAAGAGTATATCCCTTCTCGTAGGAACTGTTGTTACATTGTAGAATCCAGCAGCTGCAGGGTGACTGGGCCTTAGGGGCCCCTTCCCACTAAAAAAGAATGAGCTCAGGGGACAGACACTGGGCTTCATTGCTGGAGAACCAAGAGAACAGGCCCCATTTATAAATGTGGGAGGTAGCTTGGCAGAGAGGAAGAGCAGGCAGACATTTAAGGCAGACAGATGGGAGTAGAACTCCTAGTTTCCCCGGCCACGTCAGCCTTCCTGTGCCAAACGGTGGCAATAATAAGGATGAAGACTCTCCACCGGAAAAGCAGGCACTCCTGAGGAGTATCTCCCTCCTTCTCTGCTGAACCTGGAGGGCAGCCTTACTCGGGGGGATGCAGAGTTACACTCTTCCTGGAGAAGTAAATCCTTTAAAGGAACAAGGAAGAGCCAGCACTGTCAAGCAAAACAGAAATAGATCGGAAAGGATTTCCAGTGGAATTGAAGCAAAAACTACAGAGCTGCCTTCTCCTGCAGCTGTCTGCTGGGAACTCACTGGGGAGTCCCTTGGTGCCCCCATTAAAGAGACCGCTGGGCTTGTCCTCAGGTTCCACACACCCCAGGGAGAGCGGCACGTTTGCGAAACAGCTCGCCCTCTGTGGATGAGAGGAACCCCCCCAGAGAAAAATAGACTTCTGGATGGGTGAGCAGTCTCTTCCCTTGGGTTCCAGTAATGAGTCCAGAAGTTTAGAAGGCCTTTAAACAGGAGGCAAGGAGAATACAATGCATATTTAGTACCTAATTTAGACAGTTCACTTAAAAATCAAAAAGCATTCACCTCTACTTAAAAATAGCCCGTTCTAGGTTAAATTCTTAATTATTCTGGAAAATACCAATGAGAAGCTGTAAATATAGAGTCGGGGAATAATCACGGTCTACACAGTGTAAATTCAAGTCAATCGGTAAAGGGGGAAAGAAAATCAGTTGCCTTTGACATTAAATTCATCTGTCCTTTAAAGTCGTTTTTCCCTAGCCGAGGATTTTACATTTGCTATGACCAAACCAGCTCCAAAACCTTCTGAGTTTAGACAATACTAAACTGAACGTCTAATAGTTCATTCTTCTCTAACATCAGTGAACACTTTCATTAAACCAAAGTTATTATTATCAACATTATGAGGCCCGACAGAAGCAAGCCCATTGTTCAAATGAATTGACCTCTACTACAATTGACCTTAACATTGCTCAACTGCTCGACAGTCAATTCTCTCATGATCTCCCTTCAAATGGGCCTCATTGCTGAAATAACTAATCCATTACAGAGGGAAGGTTATTTTAATAGCTGAGTGGAGGGCTGCATTTTGCAGTTGCCCCATGAGTATATACTGTGGAGCAACTTATAGACCTCGATCTACCTGACAAGAGAAAGCATTGTGCCAAATCCATGTTGCAGGAGAGAGAGAGAGTAAAGGATTGGTTAGGACTCCTTTGTGACTGAGATGATGTCAGTGCCTAAAATATAGCAGTTCTTGGAGATGCACCCCACTGTGTCTCTGAACTGTGAAGCAGAAGAGGAAATGGGAATACAAGGAGGCTTAAGCAACTAGCAGAAGGCACCCAGCCACACAAGGAGGCTGGGGTAGGGGGAGCTCTAAGGCCCTTCTTAGATCCAGAAATCTATGGCAGTGCCTCAACAATGGTTCTGGAGTCAGGTAACCTAGGTATAGGTCGTGTACCACCACTATCTGGCTGTATGACATTGAGCAAGTTGTATACTTTTGCTAAACCTCGATTTCTTCATCTGTATAATGGGGGTAATGATATCCACTATATAGGGGTGTGTTGAGGATTAGATGACATATAAGGTACCTGTCTCGGATCAGATGCATAGTAGGCACCCAACTAGTATTATTACAACGATATAAATAACATTATCTCTTTCTAGTCACTTTGAGAGTCAGCTTTTCCCCCAGAGATGTGACCCTTGAGCTTCTCTCTGCTTGGATGGAGATCTTGGCATTGGGAGCTTCAAGGATAGGTATTTTCCCAGGCCATGAATGAGGTCTAATAAAATAGGACAGTTAATAAAAATGAGTGCTTCATAAACCAGGAAATTAGGTGTTTCCCCATCAAACCAAGCTCAGCCCCCATGTTTATCGGATACTGGAGACCCAGCTGCCTCTGGAGGAGCTCATAGCACCTCTGCTGCAGGAAACCAGTTGGCCCTGCCTGACAGGTCACAGCGGGTAGCAGAAGGGTGGAGGGTGCTGCCCTGTTGTCACTTCGTATCATTGTGAAGGCTGCACTCCATATTGATGATTTATCTCAGTCCTCTGAGACCCCTGAAATCTTAACGCATGTCCCCTAGCCCCAGGACACCAAGAGGGAGTCTTGGCTCCTATTCCCATGTAATAAGGCCAGGGCCAGTTTTCTGGGCTGGGGCCAGAGGGGAAGAGGGGTGGGAGCTGTAAATGGGCGAAAAAGAAAGAAAGGGGAGACCACTTACAAGAATCCTTAGAGCTCCCTCCAGTACCAACTTATTTATTTTGCCCTCACAGCCACTCTGGGAGATGGAGATCACTAATCTCTAAGGGACAAGTGAGAGAACAGGGACCCGAGACATCCTGTTACCTCTGTGTGGTCAGTAATGAACAGAACACAGCTTTCCCTCAACCCTAATCCAATGTGTCCAATTGATTCCCTATTCGAGGTTAATCCCTTGATTTCTCCATGCCAGTGAATATACATCACCAATATAATTTTTTAATATTTATTTATTTAGTTGGCTGTGCCAGGTCCTAGTTGCAGGATGCAGGCTCTTGGTTGCGGCACGCGGGCTCTTAGTTGCAGCATGCGGGCTCTTAGTTGTGGCACGTGGGCTCTTAGTTGCGGCACGAGAGCTCTTAGTTGTGGCACGTGGGCTCTAGTTCCCTGACCAGGGATCGAACCCACACCCCCCACATTGGGAGCGTGGAGTCTTAACCAAAGTCCCCACCAATATAATTTTAAATAGCCATATGATATTCTATTGTATCAATTCATTATTGACTCAGTGGAATCCATAACAACTCTAAGGTTTGCTACTATAAACAGTGCCATGGGGAACAGAACCGAAGATAAATCTGTGTAGACAAAGCAAGCTCAAATCCAGAAATCTGACCTTCTCTCTCTCTTCATTGAACACCTAGGATGGACCCCCTTGGATCTCCCACAGAGCCCACCTCCTTCAGAGTGTGTTCAGTGCCCTTCAGGCTACTCTGGACCTCTCAGACCTGCAAGCTGGGCATTTAAACTTACACAGTGTAGGTTCCATTCTCTTCCTCAGCCACCAAGAATCACTCCACATACTCCATACAGGCTGTGCCTGTATATTTGTGCATAGTCTCTCCACTTTCTGAAACTTTCTTCTCATCCTCTGCTCATTCTTCAAGACATATCCCAGGAAGTCGGTGCTTTCCCTGGGCTTCCCAGCACTGCATACACATCTCTGTTATGGCACCTAAACAAATGTCTATGATCTAAAGTTACATATATCTGTCTCCAAAACAGGACTGTGAGTGCTTGAGGATCTGATTGGAACTGAGTCTTCCTCATATTTATATGCAGAACAACAAGCTTCAGGCTTAGAGAAGAGCTGGAGCTTAATAAATGATTGTTAAATAAAATCCTTTATATAACTCACCTGCAACACCTCACCTCAACCTTACTTTTGAATAAGAAGCATATGACTGTCCTTGACAGAATTGGAATACATGTCCAGGGGAAGAGGAAGAGATCTTTACTGCCAGGTTCTGGGTGTGGCTCCTAACTAGCCCAGAGCCCAGCCTCCAAAAGGCTCTTCTGGAAGCCACTGTACACCCTGGACTTCTGAGACTCCTGGCTCTTGGATGAAGGCGATCCAACACAAAGAGGGCAGAGGTGACTTCCCTAAATTCAAGGGTTCTTCCAGTAATGATGACATCAGTATAGTTTACTTTTGACAGTGGTCTACATACATTAATAATGAGAACCATGGCTAACATATAATAGGGTCTACTATGTGCCAGGCACTGTGATCAGGAATTTTCATATAATTCTCATTTTTCATTTGATTCTCATAGTAACCTGATGAGGTATCCACTAGTATTACCCTCATTGTAGACAACGAAGTAAGATCTAGTTTAAACATGTTAGGTAACCTGATCAAGGTCACCCAAGTTATAAATTGCTCTGCTTCCTAATACCTTGGTGATTCTTACTTCAACTTTTTAAAGGCAGAGCAGGGATAGATGTCAGGAGACAGTCACTCAGCAGGGTAAACAACACGGTCAAGGCCACATAGCTAGATTAGGAGACCAACCATTCCAGTTTGCCCAGGACTACTGTAGTTTTAAAATGAAGCATCCTATGTCCTGGGCAAACCATCAGTCCCAGGCAAACCAGCACGGTTTGTCCCCCTACGAGGAAGTAGAACCCAGGACCTCTGACTCCTGGCACAGCACTTTCCACCACAAACTGTACTTTCTCTCTTCATAATGGAAGATGAAGTCATTACGATGCACGTATTCATTTTTCCTGGGCCCTTAGTGAAACAGGCATTTCAGAATCTGTTTATAACATCAATCAGTTGGGCTCTCAAGAAGAGACAGACCCCAGCTGGAACTGTTCTTTCTAGTACACGCCAGTGATGAAATACCCAGTCTCTCTCCTGCCTCCTTCCCCTGCTCAGCACACCTGGACTCCTGCCACTCATCTGTATAATGTTCCTAGCACCATCTGGCCCAGAATCTCGTGTCCTGTCAACAGGGATGTCAAGCAGGCAAGATGAAAGGACATAACTCCAAGCAACATTGCTCATCTTCTAGCCCCAGTCTGGGGGAAGTTCTGACGATTACTCATTAGGTAGCTACAAGGAGAGAAAAATGACTTGTTACCATCCGGCTGTCAGCTGGTGCCTGAAGCAGCCTTTGCTATTCTTGTTTAAGCAAGTCTTCTGGAGAGGGTCCTAGGACTTTCAAATTAAGGTGGATTATAGGCTGGAGTATCTCAAGGGGATACCAGGGAATTTTCGTGATTTAGAGATCTGATGACAGCTGTGGCAATGTCTGTGGTTCTGCCAGCAGCCAGCACATCCTCTCTGTGTAAGTGGCAGAGGGGACAATGGACACATTTAGCAAAGGGAGCCAGAGCTCTAAAGAGCCTAATCTTCACATCCAGTATCGGAGCCAGCCTTCAGATTCTGAGTACATGTGGGCCTAATAAATGGTAATTGAGCCACTCCAGGAAAGTCTGATGGCTTTTTGAGAAATAAACTTCTTCATGTCCTTGTTAGGACATCTACTCGGTATACTTTCCTAGTATAAAGCAAGAACAAACTGCATAGAGAGAAAAACAGCTTTGATAACATAAAAATCTACTAATTTGTATGTCAGAAGATGTCAAAAGTAAAAAAAGAAAGAAGAAATCAAAGGAAAAAACACAACAAAAGTTTGATTACATTGATATATAAAGTTCTTGATAATCAATTAAAAATTATAAACCTGAGAATATTAAAATGGGCAAAACTGAACAAGACAGTGATTTTAAAAATAGTTACCCAATAGCTAAAAAAAATAATAAGGGGATAGTTTAATCAAATATGGAGATGCAAACAATGAAATTTGCTTGTGAAATACACACAAACACATGCAAACACACACACATGAGTGCAAGGGACTAGAGAAATAGTCTCTTTTATCATCAGCTGGTGGTACTAAGTATGAGTCCAACTTTTGTGTTTGGCAGCTTGATAATAGGCATTATGATCTTTTAAAAAGTCCTTTTTCCATAACCCAGTAAACCATTTGCATAAATTCTAAAGAAATAATTAGAAATGGGTTAAAATGATATTGTAGATGATTATTAATTAAGCATTATTTATAATAATGAAAAAATTTTAAGAGTCAAATAGTTTAAAATACAAAATGCATCTACACAGTAGAATTTTACAATTATTAAGAATCATGCTTTCAAAGGAAATTCAGTGGTGTAAGAAAAGCTCACAATGTAATATTGAGCATAAAAGCAGTATATATATAAATTGTATTCAGTATGATTCTAAATTATGTTTGTGTGTGTATTTGTATATATACACACAACAGAATATGTTAAGGTGGTGGGATTATCAGCAACTTGAAGTCTTTTATTTAACTTCTCTCTAGTTCTCAAATACAGAATGACCTTGTATTACTGCATAATCAGAAAACAATCTTTCATATAAAAGAAGGCAAAGAAGAGTATGGAAAGGGGCTTGGGCCTCTTCACTTTCATCCTCACCCCAGCCTTTCCTTTTTTTACCATCTACAGACATTGTGTCTCTTTGTTTCTAGGCTGTCTTCACCTCCCTCCATGTCTCTTTTCTCATAAAGAGAGAGCAAGGAAAGCTTGTGATTAGAACCATCACTTCTTTCTTTAGCCACTGAAAGGCCAATAGTCAGAACCAGACCCCCTATGGTTGGAAGGAGGAAAACAGCACCCAACCATAAGCTCCTTGAGGGCAGAGACTGGGCCCCCAGTCTCTGAGCCTCAGCACCTAGCCCTGTGCCAGCCAGGCCACAGAACTGACTTCAGCGTAGGTGCATTTCAGCACACGTTGTCTCTCACTGCTAAGTACCAAGGGCTATTGAATATGTGGGATGCATCTCTTCCTTCAGAGGAGCTCCCTCTTCAGAGGAGACATTAGACAGATTTACAGTGAACTATAACACACAAAAAGAGGTACCATGAAACAAATGTGTGCTGAAATGCTATGGGAGGAAAGGGGAGTATAAACTCACAAGGACAAAGAGAATGAGAAAGCAGACAAGAGCAACAACAGTTTGGAAATTGGACAGCAAATGGATGAGTAGACTAATATTCAATTGATTTAACAGATCTGAGAAAGCCGTATCCTCAGCTGACATTGTGGAGGCCTAGAAGCAGCCCCATTTTCCCAGCAGAGCTTGCCCCATTTTCCCAGCAGAACCCCTCAAAAGGAGGAGGAATTGACTCTACTACCTCTGCAAATGTGGGACAGGAGGGGAGCTAAGTAAAGAAGCTTGATCAAATTCCACTTGAGAAGCAGTGGAATCCACAGCAGGAATGAAATATGCATTTGCTATCTGGACTGGGAGAGATGGAGACCCACTGGTCCAGGGGACACCAGGCACAACTAGAGGAAGAGAGAAGAGTGCTGGACACAGGGGAAAGAGTGGGCATTTACATCTTAAATGCCGAGACCTCCAACCTTCCTCCCCACTGGGTTTCCACAAATGTAGCCACCAGACCTGTACCTGTAAGCAGGAGACTGGGAGGGCTTTCCTAGGGGGATATGAACATGGTAAGCAGAAAGACCTAAAGACACTATCGAAGTTCTCCAGCAAAATAGCCCAGCCACAGCATACAGTGGAGCCCACAGGTAACAAGCCTCAATGGCAAGCTCAGAGCTTCCAGACGGCATGGAGGGCTCTGCTCTTACTAAGAGCAGAAACCAGAGCTCACAGGCACATGAGAAAAGGCTCTAATGTGAAATATGGAAATCAAATCGCACAGGACAAAAGCAGCCTAACAGGAATCATTCAAACAAAACAGTTTATGTTCAAAATATATTTAATATCCTGAAGACACAAAACAAGATATACTGCATTTATGCAAACAAGGACTGGATAATATAGAAAAAGAACACTAAGAGAATAAAAAAGTGGGGCTGATGAAATTTATAATATTATGGTAAAAATGGAAAAGTCAACAGAGGGTTATAAGATAATGAGATAGAAAATAGGACAGAAAAGAGGAGAAAAGTAAATGACAAGTCCAGGATATCCAACATGCAAATGATAAGAGTTCCAGAAAGAGAGAACAACACACACACACACACACACACACACATGCAAGGGAAAGAAATTAACCACAAAATAACTCAAGTCAAGGAAATGTCTCTCAACTGAAAGACTCGAATTTCCAGATTAAAGGGGGTCCATACAGCAATATAAAAATAAACTCAAAAGGCATAGTGTCATGAAATTTTAAAACACAAAGGGCAAAGATATAATCAAATAAACTTCCAGAAAGAGAAAAGCAAAACAGATCCCATTCCAAAGATTGTGAATTTGAAAGGCTTTGAACTTCTTGAAAGTTCAAAGCTAGAAAACAATACCGGAAGCTAGAAAACAATGGAGTGATGCCTTCAAAAATCTGAAGATAAGTGACTTTCAACCTAGAATTCTAAACTAAGAGAAACTACCAATCAAATGTGAAGGTAAATTAATGGCTTTGTCAAATATACAAGGTCTCAAATATTTTATCTCCCTGTATTCTTTCTCAGGACACTACATGGGGATATGTTACACCTGAATCAGCAGGACACTGGCAGAGAGGGGTTTAACACAGGACAGGCAAAGGAAGTTCTTAGGATGAGGCAGAAGGGAGGGCCCCAGATGCCAGGGTGTAACCCATCCAGTTCAGAGCAGGGCAGAGGGTTCCAGGAGAGATTTCTTAAAGAAGATGAGATTGGCAGGTGAATGAACACATGTGATATGTAGAGAAGACATTTAGAAAACTGGCAGAGAGTTTGGGGTTGAAACAGTGATAAATTCAGAGGAAACTAAGCAAATATAAAAGGATATAATGTAATCTAAATGTAAATGTAAAACAAAACAAAACCCCTAGGGAAAATAAAAGATTGTGCATGAAAGGAAAAGTAAAGGCTTAGCCATGAATCTAATTTGCATTGCCAAATAATATAAACACTGAATATTGACTTGAACAAAATTAAAAGGCAACACTATAGGGAGAGTGGGGGGAAAAGAAAGGCATGGCTTGGTATGTCTAGTAAACAAACGATCAGGAGCAGAGAACTGCTGTGTTCATTGACAAGTCTTGCTCACCATTTGCCTTCTTAAACTACAGGTAGGCACAAAGTTTGATAAAATAATAGAATGTAAAAAAAGAGTGACTCTCATTTCTTCGAGTGTCCTTTCTTCTCCCAGATCATAATAGTGTTTTCCTATCTGTTTTTGTGTTCAAAGCAGAGGACTGGCTTAACATGCAACATAAGGGATTTGAATTAGACATGGAGGAAAAACTTCTTTCTCTTCAGAGCTCCAGGAAAATGGGACTCACGTAACAGCGTGCTGGAGTTCCACCCTATATCTTTGTTGTCTCTTGTGTGTCTTACCTGGTAACATAAATAAAGATATCAACCACCATTGATGTTGGAACTCTCCTCCTTTGTTAATTACAACCATATGTTGCCTACAAATTTTTTAAATTGGCAAAAATCAACAGAAGCATTCTGTGAGAATCAAGTTAAATTTATAAAGAACAAATATTTATTATTATCTGTAAATTGTGCACTACATATCTTTTATATCAGTAAAATATACATTAAATGTGTTTGTGTATCTATGTGTGTGTGTCTATACACACACACATTTTTCTTTTCAGAGTACCAACTGTTAAACACTTACAGGCACACCACTGGACCTACAGCTATTGCTCAGGAATGAGTAAGGAATAAGGAAGTCTGACTAGAGAAATTTAGCCAAAATGATCCCTCAGGAGCCTGCATTCTTAGAGTGACGTCTACCCTCCTCTCTGTTCTTTATGACTTCGGAGAGGAAGCCTCTGCCCTTTGGGAGGGTTTAACTCTGACTTCATCGGTTAGTACCTTGGTAGATTTCCCCAAAATGCATTGTCATTGATGCCCATAGAAGGCAAAACTCACTACATAAGGATGGGTTTCTCTGGTATAAAATTAAGAATTATTGATAACTGAAAGACTCATTATTTTTCAAAGAAATACAAGTAACACATTTATCCATTGGGATGGATGATGGAAATGACAGCTGAACTATTTATTGCATTAAGCACTATGTGGGTTTTGGGCTGAATTTTGTTTCATGGATTTCCTCATAAAATTATATTATTTTCAAAAAGCATCATAAAAAATAAGAATTTAAAGAAGAAAGAAATTAATTTAGAATCTCAAAAGGAACAGGAGAAGGAAGAGGATCTGTGAAGACCTCTTTAATGTGAAGACTTCTTTAAAGAGAAGGTCTTAGAACTAGGATGGCACTGGAGTTACAAAAATCTTGGGAAAAATACAATTTGGTAGGAGAATATCCAACTGAGAGCTAATCCTGTTGATGAAAATGTCAGAAAAATATAAATCAGGTGCCTGACAATGCTCAGAGCCATTGAAAGCAATGCACAGTGGTGGCCAGAACAACACACCTCTGGTTAATGCCACCTCCTGAAATGGCCAGGTAAGGTTTATGTTATACTATCTTCAGTACTATTTACAAACAGGATACTTAATTAGTGTTCATTAAATTGGTACAAGTGACTGTGAACTCATTCTCTCTATGCTGCTTTGAAATGCCCTGACGGACACATTTCTCACGGAAAGGAATCCTCAGCTCTGAGGCAACTTAATCTCAACCCCTCCCTGACATCTGCAGACACATGCTCCAGATAGATAAGAATCAACTGTCAAGTTGAGAGTTTGGGGTTCTCATGCTCTCTGGCTCCCCAGCTCCATATTTATCCACTTCATAACCATTCTGTGAACCCAGGGCTTTGGCCTTGTATCTTCCATCCTGTATTACAGTTTACTGAGTGCTCTTACATACATTCCCTACTTCAAGCCTCTCAACAATCCTATGACAAGGGCAGAGCTGGCAGAATGCCCATTTTCCTGAGGATGAAACCAGGATTTCCAGAGGTTAATGCCTTGACCAAGGTCCCAGGGCAGAATCCAACCTAGGATTCACTCGGTTGTTTTGGCTTCTAGCCCAGTGCTTTTTCCAAAAATGCTGACATTTGGACTCTGAGGTGAGCCTAAGAGATAAAAATAGAATGCCACGTGTCTGATAAATTTCTTCCAATAAAATACAAAAGGTCCAGCTCTTCAGGCCAAAAGAGAAATAGAAAAACTGGAGACAACAATTAAATGACTTCGGTTGTGTATATATGGTCTCTCTTTGAAAATGGACGGTATTAATTGTACTCCCAAGAAAAATCAGTAGATGAAACAAGCTTCACCAAAGAGTTGCCAAAAAGATGATTTCAAAATTCTGACTTGGTGATGGATTAATTTAAATTTACACAGTTAATCATTCTATAATTGAAAGAAGGGATTTATTTCTGGATGTAATTAACTTGGATGTTCATGTCAAACAGACAAATAGGTTCTAAGAAGAGAAAAGATGGAGACAAGAAAAGAAAGCCAGATTGAAGATCTGAACAAGGCAAGGGAAAAGATTTTTTATTTTAATCATTGGAAGTGTCAATAAGCACAAGGCCACCTTTGACTGATTAGAAGATAAACCAAAATACAACATGATGCTTGGTGGAAAGTTATAAAGGGGAGTCATAAATTAGATAGGAATTTGGACAAAAGGGCTTTTAAAATCCTTTCTAACCTTCAGGTCTTGACGAAATCTGTGAGCAAAACCATTGTCTAACTTGGAAGTCAGGGTAATGTTTCACTGAAGCTGACTATTTCTGTTACCAAAACACTTGACCTAAATGAAAGTGACATAGTCTGTTATTTTGCTAACCAAAGAAACTGGAGATAGTCATGCCACTAGGAGAGAAGGAAACCTCTCCCAAGTAGCTGAATACCACATGGAAGAATGAGATGGAGGACTGAGATGTTATATCCCAAACCTCTTACTCATAGTTGGAAACCAGTTCCACCATGCAGGATATGAGTAGTCTCCCTCCCCTGCAAAAAAAGCCAAAGCAGAGGTGAAAAAAGAGAGAGAGAGAGAGAGAGAGAGAGAGAGAAGGGCTCCATATACCTTTAATGGATGATAACACAGTGGTTAATAGCTTAGGCTCATCTGGATAGATTTCTTTGTGTTCAAATCGTTGCTTCCCCACTTACTAACTGAGTGACCTTGAGACAGTTACTTAATCTGTAAAATGGGGATAATAATAGTGCTGACCCATAGGCTATTGTAGGATTAAATTAATTAAGTAGAGCTGCTTAGCCTCCTGGCTGGAATATAGTAACAATCCAATGAATATGAGAATGAGCAATTGCTGTAATTCAAAGTTTTAGTGAGAAAGTGTTGCCTTGAAGGAGAACCATAAAGATTATGACAAGAAAAGTGTTGGCCTCATAGGGTGTTTCACAAATTCTTGATCATTTTGAAAAAGTCACATGATTTTCAAAGACTAGAGAGCTCCCAGACACCAAGATGTGGATAAACTCAAAACAGGTCCTAGTTTGTGTCAAGCCCTGGAAGCCAACATTATTTTCAGGATTCCTTCAGGGCGCCGGCTGTGCCGAGGTGGACCTAGGATTACTGGTGACCTGAATAGAAACGTCTCAACAAGTGGAACCCAGAAACCAGGTTCTGGTCCCCAATCTACTGGTAAGTGGCTCTGTCACTGGGAGGGAGCCACAGAGCTGGGACCTTAGTCTGCTCATCTAGTGTCAGGAATGAGTCTCCTCAAACCACTGCAAGGGCAGGATGAGGGTGCATTGGGCAGGGTCTGACTCCCCAGTGATGTGCCCAGGGTACCAGCAAAGCTGGGGCTCACACATGAAACTCACATTTGCTATTTTAAAGCAAAGATCAAAGTATTCATTGATGGGAGAACCAGAATTTCATTAGACTTTTCATACCTGTTTTACAGCTTACTGTTATTTTACTTTTCTTTTTTTGGCAGGAGTGGACAAATGAGCACACCATAAACCTCTTAGAGACCAAGGTCTCTTGACATCATCACCCAGCCTAGAAGTGGGCACCCACGAGGTTAGTGGCAGCGGCTTTATGGGGAAGGAGAAGAGGAGAAAGGGATGTCAAGGAAGTCTGTGTCCACTCAGACCTTCCCTCTGTGCCCTCTCATGACACTGTCTATCTCTTTGCCTATCTCTGGGCTCCTTGGTCCTTCTGCCACCCAGAGACCCCAGAGTCAGAGTTCCACACTGCAAATTTCTGCTGTCTTGCTTCCTTTCCGTTCCCCAATGTAGACATTTTCTCAGTACAATATATCTCAGAGGGACAGTTATTAGAATAGCCTATGAGATGAGGGAGCTGACTGGCCGTTTTCTTTTACATGCCTGCAGATCACTGGGGGCTCTTGTTAAAATGCAGATTCTGATTCGGCACGCCTAGGCTGGGGGCTGCGATACTGCAGGCTACCAAGCTCCTGGATGATGTTCATTTCTCTGGTCCTCAGGCCACACTTTGAGTAGGGAGGGACTAGAGACCTTTCCAGCTCTGACTGCCCTAAGCTTGTGAGCTCACCCAGAACCATCTCAGCCAGAAGTTCCTAGAACATTCCTACGGGCCCCTTGCTTTCCGTGCCATCCCTGCACACCAGCCCAGTCTTCCACCTTGTGAAAACAGTGAACTCAGATGCAGAAGGGCTCCAGTAGCAGGAGGACACCTCAACTCCAGGCACAGAGGTGTCACAGAGGAAGCTTACAAACGTGCCAGAATGACTACACTGGGTCTTCAATAGTTCCAGTTATCCTCCCCGGGGGAGTCCTCAGCAAAGGATAAAAAGTCTAGAAAAAACCTTAAATCATTTGCATTCACAGTACAGGGAATACAAATATGTGAAGATGTGCCCCCACAGTCCTTGGTGTCAGGTGGCAGAGCTAATCACCTCATGGTGAATCAGATCGGCTTGGTGGCAGTAATTTAGCCTCCCTTAAGCATCACCGTGGACTCATGTGAGGATAAAAGACTGAAAACACTCTCAAACAAATAAAGAACGCCTTTTGTGGTTGGACGAGGTCCCCAGGAAGGGCTACTGTCACTGAATAAACTTTGGCACAAATGCTAGGCTTGGAGAAGACGTCCTCCCACCAGAGTGAGAGCAGGCCAGAATGACAGTGCGTGTGCATTTCCAGACAGCTCAGATTCACTGGCTTTGAAGATGCAAGGTTGTATGTATGTGCATGTGTGCCTGCATGTATGTGTGTGCATGTGCTTACATTTGTGTGTGAGTGCACCTGTGTGTGTGTCTGTTGGGAGGGCAGCAGGAGCAAGGCAGGGAGGAAGCGGTAAACGTACTGATCCTTTCTCTATAAAATGGCTGCCATCTCCTTAACAGCCTCCTCTCTGTGAAGATGACACTAACACTCTGTCCTTCAACAACCTAACAAATAAGACTAGGAAGAAGAGTCCACTCTTGTGAGGTGAGGGGAGAGGTTTTGATTACGACATTGGCTCCCCTCCACTCCCTGCATGTCCTGTCACAGGTCTTCCTGTCTGAGAGGACTTGCCATAAAGGCAAGCGCCTTGTGCTGGTCTGACTGGCTCTCAGGAAGGACCAAGTGGAGATGATCTGCCAGCACCCTCCCATCGGGCACTCTGCACACCAAGGAGGCTTAGCTCAGGGCTGGGCTGGCGGGCTAAGCTCCCTCTACGATGGTGGGGTCAGGCCAGCTGCCCTAGCAACACCTGCCCTGCTTCTCTGGCTATGACTCGTAGACATGGATAAAGCACACCTTCGAAGACCGTGAGGGAGCTCTAGAAAAGTGGCCTCCTTGGGGATTAAATCAGGTCTCCCCATTCTAATTCAAGTCAAGGATCTCCCCACCCCTGCTCCATGGACTCCTGAGCTGAATCCACACAATTCTGTCTACAGATTCCTCAGTGGGTGTTCCTAGTGGCCACCCAAGCGTTAAATTCTGCAAGAGAAGCTCTCCAAGGAAGCCAGTTCTTGGTTTAGCAGATAATACATCATGTGCTCAATCACTCAGGAAAGTGCCACCCAGTTGTTAGAATAAAGAAGGTTTAATTGCTAAATATTGGGCTTTAAAAACCAATCAAGTGTAGAAGGTAACTTTAATTAGACAGAAGAATCAGATAAACAGAGTGTAAAAAGCGTAGTGTTTGAATAGCATGTATCTCACCTGTGCCTTTATTCTCCAAGGGCGTGGAGTCAAACAGAGATCAGGCCTCTGCTACCCACTCTGACACAACTATAAGTAAAGGGGACAAGTATATCACTTCACTCACACCCAGAAACAGTCTTTCATTTATGGGGCTTTTGGATAAGACTCCTTGATCTTGGGAACGCTGAGAAACAAATAACCAGCATCAATTGTGGATCAAGAATCCCAGCCCTGAAGACAATGGGTATCGACTCCTGATTTCCACATGCACACTCAAAAACACAGACTGAAGATTATCAGTTGACTTGCAGTCAATACTGTCTAAACACTGCATCTATCTTGGAAAAAAAAGTTCAAGACATGTCACAGCCCTTTTCGACTCAGGCATTTCAACAACTTTCAGGATCTTGTTCTGTGCCCTCCTGTCTTCCATTGAGTTGAGAATGCCAGGTGAAGGAATGCTCACCTTCTTACTTTGTCTTTCACAAAGCTCATTTCCTGAAGCTGTGAAGGTGATGGATTCACCTCAGTGAGTTCATTGTGAAGCCCTTGTGACCCTCACCTACTGGAACAGCTTTGAACTGCATGGCTTGGGCCTCCCACTCACTTGGGTATTTTTAGAACTAAGCATAGAACAAAAATGAACTTTTCAAACAGGAAAGGAATGCAAAGTGCTTAGGGCTGGTTTTCAAAGGGCAAAGCTCATTTTAAAAGACTATTGATTGGGACTAACTGCAACATGACAGGTTCATGTAGGGTCAGGAGCACGCAGGAGGGAGCCAGCTGTGGAAAGCTAATCCTTGGACACCCAGGGGAGACCTGAGCACCAACCTCGGCTGAAGTGAATGGTTCACGTTAGCACAACCGGAGGATTGTAGCAGGAACAGATGCCACAAGGAAGAGCCCATGTTGCTTGAGGAAGGTGAGGATGGCGAGAGATTCTTCAAATACATCCAACATCCTTTCCATTGACTAAGCGTTAACCTTATCATCACATGGAAGCCTAAGTTCTAATTTTTAAGATCTGTTTCTTGCGTACTCAGCAAAATGTTTTTTTGATGACTTTCTAGAGGCTTAAGTGTAGTTTGAAGAGCAGGCCAGGTAGGAACTGACTAAAAATATGCCAAGGCAGCCAAGCATCATCTTCAGAAAAGATAGAACTACCCCACGCTCTGTTCTCCCCCTTTACTCACTCTGAACAAAAGTAATTCCTGTGTATCTACTATGTGTCTGGCAGCCACCAGGGATGAAGGAAACAGAGATGATTCTGATACTACCCCCAGGGAGTTCAAGGTGTAATGAAGGACAAACATACATACAAATACTTAAAACACATCCACCTCCTTCTGGGACTGAGCACAAATGTAGCACCTTGTTCTGGAGAACACTACCCTTGTTTTCCGTCCCACCTTCTGCCTTGGCAGGGCCAGTCCCTCAAAGAAATGTACCCCATCATGTAAGCTTTTGCACAAATCCTGTGTTCCAGAGACAGGTGGAAACCACTCTCTAGGCTTCTTCCAAGCTTACCAATAGCTGTAGCACACCAGCCTCCCCACTCTCCCATGGGCCTTCCAGGTCAGAAACCGGGCTCCCACCTCCAGGGAGGAGAGAGAATGTGCCCAAGATCACGCAGTTGACACGCTAGGCACACTTTTTAGAAACAGACTGTCTGCAAAGTGACATGAAATCATCACAATATGCAAAGCAAACAAATAAACTTTCTCATGTATACAGAAATGACACTGCCTACTTATTACGATGGGTGATGAGCTGTATTGAGTTTTCTCCCTCATCTCCTATCCTGTGACCAAAAGGTTGTAAGCCATAGAATATTAGACCCAGCCAGGTTTCACATGGGCTCTTTCCTCTGTTCCTTATTTCACTCTACAAAATAGACCTTTGCAAGGCTTTTTGGATTTGTGAATTGCCCACAGGGAGAATTTCTCCTTGACAAGCAGCCGATGGACCCATAGGCGGGTCCACCGATTGACCTGGGTGCAGGCTTCAAAGGCTCAGGAATAGGGTGATTCTTGAAAGAAACACATATAATGAGGTAGAGCAGGACGACAGTTCGAGATGATAACTGGCGTGCTTTGTATTCCATATGTCTCCTCTTACCCATTGACACCCGCCCTTCCCCATTCACTGCATCAGGAGAGGGGTGACAGCAGTAGAGAAACCAAGAAAAGCAGTGGGAATCTAAGAGCCAAAACTTCTGCTTTGCAAGAGCCTAATACGTGAACGACTGGAGGTTTAAACAAGGGATTCGGAAGCTAGCTCACAAGTTACACTCTCGTGCCCTGCAATTAGATTCGGACTATCTGGAATTGTGCTAGAGGTGAACTAGAGAGAGACAAAGAGTCCTGTGGGTCAGACATGAGTTTCTTCATGGGACTCAGTCCAACTCTCTGTCCAATGTCCCCAAGCTGGTCTGCCTACAGCCTGGACTCAGGATCCCAGCAACGCTTGCATTTTCAGGGACCAGAGGAGAAAAGCATTTTCCTCCCTCCACTGCACTGCCTTTCCTCTCTGTGCCCGCCCAGCATGTATTCCCCTCCCCATCCCAGCAGAACCCCCTCCTGGCCTCAGAACAGTTCTGTGCCTGTCACCCTTCCCAGGCTTCGGCAGTCTTCTAGGAAAGGAGACCAATTACAGGGACTACGTTTAGGAAGCCGAATGAAAGCCACGACCTGATTTCCCATCAGCCATCAAGTCGTAACAATTCCAGCAGTTTGGGTTTGAACTGAACCGGTGACCTGCACCAGAGTGAAAGGCTCCAAACACAATTATCGCTCCCCAGAGCAGCCTTCCATGTGCCTTTGCCTCTCACCTCGCGTGTTTGAAAACACAGACAAATGAGCTTTCTTGACGTGTTTATGCCAGTTCTGATCCCCCAGTCCTTACTCACAGACCCTTTTGCAGAGTGCCCTCCAACCACATGCTAGATGGATGTCCTGTGTAAGCCATCCTCCTCAACATTAACGTTACTCAAAACAGCTCTAACATCATCACTCCTGCTTCTTTGATGGTAGAGGTGTTGGGCTCCATTTCCAGGCTGATTCAAAGAAATCTGAGCCAATGCAAGACATCTGTCATTACTCAAGGGCACTGACTTAAAGATAGCTGCTACATTCTAGGCTCCCCATTTTTTCCTGCTTTTTTCTCGGGGATGTGCTTTTCTCTTTACAGCATCATAATCAATAGTTCGTATCAGGCACCACTATGCTAAACTGTCACCTGACATTTAGTTTTGATGTTATTCTCCTGGATGGAACACAATTTTCTCTCTCTTCAATGCCTGGAATATTGAAAGAGCCTAAGCAACAATGTCCAATTAGGTGTCAAGTCACAGTCTTGCTATAGGACTAAGAAAAGAGAACACAGCCTCAGCTGCTCCCAACTCACCACAGACCAATGAAAAGCAAACTCAATAAGTGTCAACTTGTCTCATAACAAAAGCCCATTTATTATTGAGAAAGCAGACACACACAAAATTAGATCAAAGGCCCACTACTTTTCATTCATGATGTACTATCCCTGCTGAGTAACTGTAGATTTTTTTAATGACTAAAAATTTTTTTAAATACCCCCAGTTCAACAACAAGAAAGTTTCAGGAGAAATCTCATCTGAGTTTTCCTGCCCCAGGAGATGAGCTGGTTTATAGCTGTTTTATCAAAGAACTTTGAAATATAAAATGCTCCTGAGAGGTTAGAAAGGAAAGAAGAAAAACACTGTCCTTTAGGGAGACTGAGCACTGTAACATCCCTGTCCTCACTAGGCTGCCTGGGGATAGTCATCCCTCACGTGTTCACCCCCAGAGACAGAGTCATAAAGGAGCAGGTAGGCTGAGCATCCACCTGAGTTCTCCAGGGTTCCACTACCTGGTGACCTTGTATAAATGTCAATTTCCTTGGGCTTCAGTTGTCTCATCTGACACACAGGAGCTGGATCCAAGAATATCCAAGAGCTGTTTTAGATTTGAAATTTTATGACCCTTTGATGGAAGAGAGAATGGGAATACCATAACGTTAGATGTGAGAGGGAGCAAGAGAGAGAGGAAGAAATTAGGGAGTGAGGAGAGAGAAAACAGAAAACAGAAAACCAGAAGAGCAGTATAACAGGAAACAGAAGGGTCGACAAAGTGGGGAGGTAAGGACAAAACAAAGATGAGGTCAAAACAACTTTAGTTCTAGTAAACACTAAGGATAATGATGATTTCTATTTATTTAGCACCTACCATGCTGTATACACATTTTCTCTAATATTCACAACTTTCTGAGGTTGTATTAATATATCCATCTTACAGATGAGGAAACTGAGGTTCAGAGAGGTTTAGAAACTGGTCTAAGTTCACACTGATAATAATTAATTAGACCATGATTGAACCCAAGAACCCAAGCCAGCCATCCCACTATGTTATACTGTCTCCTAAACCACTCTCCCAATTGTTTAGCAAGAGATCCAGTGCTCCCTTCTGCTTTAGTTTATAAAGTGTAGTTCAAGTAGAGGATCTATGAAGAATCCAAGAAGGCAGCATCTTCAACCAACAGCAGTTGTGAATGTGCCTCTGATGGAGAAAGGAGAGATCAAGGTGAACATGCTCTAAATCACTGACAACACGTATCACATTGTAGGGTGAATCCTACTATAGGGAGACGGTGTAGCAAAGAGAGGGACAAGCACTTGCTTAGAAATCAGGAAAACAGGGTCTAGATTCTTGCCACAAATTTCTTGAATGGCTGTGCATGAGCCCAACCTGCCCTACCTCCCTCCAAGAACTGCAGAATACCTGGGTGCACATGTGCTGTTAGGTAAAAAGTGTTGGATACAAGCAAGGGTAGTACGTGAGGGGAGTGGGGAGATCAGAGCTCTTTCAGCAGAGTATACCAAGGTCCTACAAACTGCAGACACCTGTTCAGTGCTTCAGGAAAGTCAGACAGAGCTTTAAGAAAATTCATGATTAAAAAAAAAAAAAACCTTTCAGTGAAGACAAACTGGTATGTGAGTGAGATTGCTAAAGTCTTTTTCATTTTGTGCAAGACTCAAGCCTGACTCCTGTTAAATAGAAAGCTCCTGAGTACATTTGAAAGATGATTAGATTTACAAAAATTTCATTTCTCCACAACCTTTCACACAGCCTTGCATTAACAAAGAAGAGTTACACGGGTATGAGTCCATGTGATATGGGAAAACGTGTAAAAGAAGAAGCAAAGCAAACGAATTTTGTGCAGGCCACAAGGCTAAGACCCAGAAAGAAAGCAGATGAGACTAAAAATGAATCCTGCAGCAGAAAAAGGAATTTAGTATGAACGGCAGCCATGAACCACCACTGGCCCCTACTCTGGTCTCCCCATCGCCACGTCCCTATGGGTTCTGACTACTCCTTATCTTCCATTCCCTTGATATTAGGATGCACAGGAAAAGTTCAGAGGAATTTTATCCACCCAGGGAACATTTTAGAGTTGATAGATTTCTTTTTTACCATATGCTGAAAAGGTGTCTGGGACTACATAACCAACTCTGCCCTACACCAAAGAATGGAATCAAAGTCACCAAGTATCCTCTTTGGTACTCTTCTGTAAACATTAATCTCACTAAAGTGAGACTAAAGTCCATGCCTTTATTGAAAGTGTTGGTATATGAAAATATTGGTTAGGCATGGCTTGTAAGCATAGTTGTAGACATGGAAACACATCATCATTTGCTGCAGATATTAAGGATTTCTATGAAGGTAAGAGAGTTTCTTGAAAGCAAGCAGTGATTACAGTCAATAAGAGACATGCTCCAGAGCCTCTGCCTGGTCTTTAGGCTGTGACCTGTCTTTAAGGACTGCAAATTCAGTTGTCTCAGTTCATCCAACCATCTGACGGTGAAACAGCTGTTTAGATTAAGAAGCCTAGTGATAACCTGTCAAGTGCCTCGGGGACATGGCTCACGACCTGGCACGTGCCACAGCACCTGTCATGATGGGTTTCGAGACAAGAAGGGCTAGAGTGTGTGAGAGGCAGGCAGTGAGGGGATGTTCCTGTGGACGAGTGAATGTAACAGACTTCATCAGGGAAGGAAGGAAGAGGTCTAGCTGCTGAAACCAGAGAGGTCTAGACAGATCCCCAGCAGCCTGCCTTGGGAACTGGGAGCATTTTTGTTGCTTGTGTGATGCAGAGGCTGGGGAGAACCGAGGTTGTACAGCGACTTGGGGACTCAGGTGAGACTGAGTGAGCCTCAGGTCACAGGCAGGACTGGACAAGACTTCAATCAGACTGGCTTAGTGTTAGAAATAATAAAACTGAAAAGGACATGCAGAACTACAGAGCTGATGGACAACAGTGATCCCAGGTTCCAGGGTCAAGGGGCTTTGGCTTCAGGAGCCAGCGGGCTAAGGAGCTGGAGCCAAGGGACCCACAAGAGCTGTACCTCACAGGCTAAAAAGTAAGAGGAACTGCACTGTCTGATTCAGACACAGCTTTATGTTGTTTGTGTTTCCAGTTCCCCCATCAGTGTCACTTTCTGTAGAGCTGCTTTTTTCCTGGAGGTGAAATTATGAACAGATTGTTGTTTCTTCCTCCCACCTTCAACTTTAGCCAAGTTTGCAAATAGCTAAATCTAAAAATATGCTCCATACTGGTATACTGTGTGTGTGTGTGTGTGTGTGTGTGCGCGTGCGTGCGTGACGCTCACATGCACGTGTGCCTGTCTGGAACTGGGTCTAGGTCGCTACAATATCCCAGGGCAATGTGAGCATAAAAATTGCTACCATTTATCGAGCACTTACTATGGTCACAGTGAGGCACTCTTGAATCTCTAATCCCTATAATGCCAGAGGATAGGATTTCATTTATTCCTTTACAAGGCTAATGCTGAGCCTCTCCAGTGCTCCCCAGAACACAGCTTACAATAGAAAATAATATAACACATGAATATAATATCAACACACCTTCCTGTAAAAGGCAAGGTCTAGAAAAGTAAGGTCTACACTTAGACAACTAGCCAGACCATTCTACCTGAAATGGCTAAGTCAGACAACCAACTGATCTGACTGATTTTGTCCAGTGAACTGACTTTTTGATTGACTGGCTTGGTGGAATAACACAGTTACTTCAGCATCATGTTGCCACAGCTTTGCAATGTGTCTCTGCTGATGAAATGAAGTGAAAAGTGATGAAATTATTACAGATACTTCCCGTTTCAAAGATGCCAGCCTGGATTGTTAAAACCTCAAGAACTTTTGCCATAAGCCAAACTGTATGACATAGAATGAAAAAGGGATGCCATGGACAGATCCCTAACTGGGTTTGCTTTTGTCCCTGGTTTTGCTTTTTTTTGGGTTTTGGTTTTGCTTTTTTTGTCCCTGGGTTTGCTTTTGTCCACCTAAATCTCAACTCTGGCTACTCGTTAGAATCATCTACGAAGCTTTTAAAACCATTCATGAAGGGAGGTCCCAAAGACACTGATTAAACTGGTCTGGATGGGAACCTGGACAAGGGTACATATTTTTAAAGCTTCCCAGGTGATGATAACAAATAGCCATGATTGAGAATCAATCCTGTTTCCTGTTTATTTAACAAGAATTTTGGACCAGGTGATATAGTCTAGGACCCTGTACATTCTAAGATTCCTTGTTAATTTTGATCCCATCCTCAGCTGACAGGCAGCTCTGAAAAGACCACTTTCTCTTTGCATAATTCAATTCCCGAATGCCGCCAAGACGGTTGACCTACCACAGAGGGCTGGCGTGTAGGTTAATGAGAGTGTATTTGCAAAGTGTTTGGGGCTCTGGGGAAGGAATCTCTAATACACGCAGCTAAAGAATGATTACAGCAACATTAATGTCATTTTTTTTTTAGGAAGAGTAAACCACAGTTCATAATTCTGCATATGTCATAATTAGACCATCTTGCCTGGATGGAGAGCAGCAGAGTGGAAAGTAGATAAAAGAAGGTCTGCTCTTGTTAAGACTAGATGCCAGGTCAAGCCTTCATGTCTATGCAATCACAATTGATATGGACTGGACTTTAATCTATGCAAAGTCCTCTGGTCCCCAAGCACACCCCTGGTAGACTTGTGACCCACGTCTTTGTGGATCTACTTCCATGTAATAGGGACAAAAGATTAATCTTTGGGTCTTTTCCAAGAATAAATAATCATTAGTGGGACTCTATTTCTAAGAGGTTACTTCCTTTGCTGTTTTTGACACATTAAAATTAGAAGAGATGAAATAACCTTCTTTAAGAACTGATTCATTTGACCTGCCCATGCATAGGCTATAGGAACAGAAACAGACTGCAAAGACTCTACAGACCAAGAAATGTGAATTTGTGTCTGGCTCTACCTCTTACAAACTCCATGACTTCTGGCAAGTCTCTTACTTTCTTCTACCATTTTTTCTTCTGTTAGATAACACACGAAAAGCTCCTAACAAAATGCCTAGTATAGATCAATAAATATTTAGTTTCTGATCTCTGTATCATACATGGGGAACCACTGGTAGATACTATCAGACTTGAAGCCAGGGATTTCCAAGTAACAGTCACTCTGCCCAGATGGCACTGAAGGCCTCTGGTAAGCCAGATCTTTAGTTTTTCATGGCCCATCTGCAATCTCATTCATTCATCCATTGACTTACATTCAACCAGTTTCTACGTTTTGTCTAATATAGACCCAGAGACAGACTTTGTCATTAATGATCAATTAATAATTGAAATTCTAGGGAACTTGAAACACTCCATTTTAGAGTTCTTTCCAAACAATTGGGATGCACCAAGTGATCTGAAAATTTGTATTACTGTTTAATTTATGAATCAGTAGTTCTGATCATAACATGAACTGATGAAATAAAAATTTACTTGGAATCTTGAAGAAGGCTGCATTCATGTATAGGTTTAACCATTTCAACAAAAACACCAATAGGTTTTCTTTGGAACTCGAAAAAATTATTCTAAAATTCCTCTGTTACAACAAATAGTTTTAAAAGGTTTTCAGCTTTTTCGAAAAAGAAAATTAAAAAGTGTGATGCTGACAACAAAAAGAGACCAGCAGAACTGAACAGAGACTCAGGAACAGACCCAGGTCTATGTAAGAATTTAATACATGATAAAAACAGTATCTCAGTTTAGTTGGGAGGGCAGGATTAGTCAATAAATATTGCTGGAGCCATTGGTTAACTATGTGGCAAAAAGTTCATTTGGCATCTCAATCCAAATCTTTCACCACATTAAAAGGTAGATAGAATGAAATATGTTTAAAAAAATCCATAACAAAACTCAGTGGAAATACAAAGTAGTATCTCATGCATCTCTAGAAAAGAAAGGACTTTCTAAGATTAAAAGCAATTTAAAAATTAAAAGAAAAAGGAAGAAAATTTGACAACATGAAATTTTAAAACTGCATAAAAATTGTGTAAAAGGCTTTTGAACTGGAAAAATTTACAACAAACAGTGGTTATTCCTGATATCATCCAAATAATTTAGAAAAAGACTGAGACTAGTAGGTTAAAAGTTTGTGGACATTAACAAAAAATACACACAAACCTAGGGGCAGGACAGGAATAAAGACGCAGATGTGGAGAATGGACTTGAGGACACAGGGAGGGGGAAGGATAAGCTGGGACGAAGTGAGAGAGTGGCATGGACATATATACACTACCAAATGTAAGACAGATAGCTAGTGGGAAGCAGCCACATAGCACAGGGAGATCAGCTCGGTGCTTTGTGACCACCTAGAGGGGTGGGGTAGGGAGGGTGGGAGGGAGAGGCAAGAAGGAGGGGATATGGGGATATATGTATACCTATAGCTGATTGTGATACAGTAGAAACCAACACACCATTTTAAAGCAATTATACTCCAATAAAGATGTTAAAAAAAATACACACACACACACAAATTGTTAACAAACATGGAAAATTGTTCAAACTCACTAGTAAGCAAAGAATTGCAATTTAAAATAAGATTGCATTTTTTCTTTACCTATTAAATTAAAAAATATTTTTAAAGTAATATTCAGTTCTGGCAAGTGTTCAGTGAGATAAGCAGTCTTATATACTGCTACTGGGAGTATAAACTGTTCTGGTAGAGCATTTCTTAAAACTCTCTGAAGGCAAACATAGATAGCCTTTACAATGTTCCTACCTTTTTTTTTTTTTTTTTTTTTTTTTTTGCGGTACGCGGGCCTCTCACTGTTGTGGCTTCTCCCGTTGCGGAGCACAGGCTCTGGACGCGCAGGCTCAGCGGCCGTGGCTCACGGGCCCAGGCGCTCTGCAGCATGTGGGATCTTCCCGGACTGGGGCACGAACCCGTGTCCCCTGCATCGGCAGGCGGACTCTCAACCACTGCGCCACCAGGGAAGCCCTTGTTCCTACCTTTTGACCCAGTAATTTAACTTATTGAAATCCATCCCAAGAAAATGATCTGATAAAAGCTTTTTGCATAAGAATACTCATTGCTGCAATCTTTATAGGAAACACAAAACAAACCAGAACAACGAGGAAGCAAACTAGCTGCCTGAAATAAGAAATGACAAAGTAAGTTACAGACATCCATAAGATATTATGTAACCTCTAAAAAAGATGTTTATTAAGAGTTTATGTAATATTAAGTGAAAATATGATCTTAAAAATGTTAAATGTAATATATTTTCACTTCTATGTTTAAAATTCACAAAGTAGAGACTGACAGGAAATATTAAGTTGTTAAAAATAATTATTTTTCAGAAAGAGAAAAACAAATACCATATGCTAACACATATATATGGAATCTAAGAAGAAAAAAAAAGGTCCTGAAGAACCTAGGGGTAAGACAGGAATAAAGACACAGACCTACTAGAGAATGGACTTGAGGATATGGGGAGGGGGAAGGGTAAGCTGTGACAAAGTGAGAGAGTGGCATGGACATATATATACTACCAAACATAAAACAGATAGCGAGTGGGAAGCAGCCGCATAGCACAAGGAGATCAGCTTGGTGGTTTGTGACCACCTAGAGAGGTGGGATAGGGAGGGTGGGAGGGAGGGAGACGCAAGAGGGAAGAGATATGGGAACATATCTATATGTATAACTGATTCACTTTGTTATAAAGCAGAAACTAACACACCATTGTAAAGCAATTATACTCCAATAAAGATGTTAAAAAAATAATAATTTGTAGTTGGTAGAATTATGGACTATTATTTTATTCTGTATTTTCCATCATTTAAAAAATAATGTATATTATTTTACAATGAAGTTTTATAAACAGAATATAGATGCACATTCCAATTATTACTTTGCAACACTTGAAAAATGGGATTTGGTCTTCAAACTCAGTCATTTTTTCTTTCTACCATTCTCTTGCTTCTTAATCTTTATGAAACCCATACACATGGCCTTGAAGGAGGAATAAAAGGATCGCTTATTGCAGGCCTGATTTTTCTCTTTTATCCCAGAAGCCAAATGGGAAGACTGCCTCTAAACAGGAGATCTAAGGCGTTGTGCAGGAAGAAAAATAGATAAATGCTTGACAAAGGCTCTCTCTGCTGGGGAAGAGCTCCTGGAATGACCAGAAGTTTTGTGATAAAGTGTCCAGTCTCCACAGCTGTCTTCCTAATAAACCAGAAGCACATTTACTGTAGCCTGGTGGGTGACGATCAGCAAAACTTACCAAAAAATACAGCATGGATTTCCTTCAAGTCTTAGCAGCCAATTTCACTCTGGGAGGTAAAATTACTGAAACTGATAAGCCAATATTAAGGGACCAAAAAAGCTCCTTAAATATTCCAAAGACCAATCTGAGCCATCAGACTCACATCTGAACAAACGGGAAGATGGCAATCTGGAAATTATAATAAGAATGCATTGATTTTGTACCTTTCTTCAGTTTCATTATGCTCTCTGAGAGTGGACTGGATTAATTTTATGTCATTTTCTCCTAAGCCTCAGAATACTTTCTTTCGGGTCCTGAGATATGAGCAGGAAGCACAGATGGCCCTGTCTGCTCCAAGCCAGCGGAGACTGCAAACGACTTTGGAGTTGTTTAAATTTGTTCCTTTTCTCCAAGCAACCTGGCTACTCGGCAGCTGTTCATTTCAAGGCTCAGAAAAATGCAGGTGGAGATGAAACTACCCTAAAGGAAACTTGAGGCTGGAGGGAGTGGGGTGTGAAAATGTGCATGATGAATGTCATGTGGTAGGGGGCAGTTGAGCTATCTTTTAATAAGTTATTTTTGATAATGTAAAAGAGTAAGTACAAATAAAATCCTATTTGTTTGGTTTTAGGAGATAGACACAGGGTCATGGTATCTACAACTTACTGTCAAATGGTTCAGTGACAACAACAATAACAAAAAATTATATATAGATGTACATAAATATGTATTGGTCTCTGCCCCCAGTTCCTGGCACAGAGTTCCTAAAACCCTTGTAATTTCCTAAATGATAAGAACACTAGGAGCATCTTTTGTTCGAAGGAGGTGACCCTGGCTGGGCTCCTGGATGGGGGCTGGTCAACAGAAAGACCAAGCCATAATTAGAAGTTTGGAATTTATAGCTTCACCCCACGCCCCTGGCAATCCTCCAGAGAGAAGAGAGGGGCTGGAGATGAGAGTTAACAATTGATTGTGCCTATGTGAGGAAGCCTCTACAAAATTCTAATGGTAGTGGGTTTGGGGAACCTGTGGGTTGGTGAACACATGGAGGTGCTAGGAGAGCAGCACACTCAGAGAGAGTATGGAAGTTCCACGTCCCTTCATACATACCTCGCCCTATGCATCTCTTCCATGTGGATGTTCATCTATATCCTTTACCATATCCTTTTATAATAAACTGGCAAATGTAAGCAAGTGTTTTCCTGAGTTCTGTGAGTCGCTCTAGCAAATTAATTGAACCCAAGGAAGGGGTCACTGGAACCTCCGACCTACAGCCGGTGGATCAGAAGCTCAGGTGATAACCCGGGCCTGTGACTGGTGTCTCAAGTGTGTGTGGGGGCTAAGGGGACTCAGTCTTGTGGGACTGAGCCCTTAACCTGTGGGATCTGATGCTGCCTTCGGGTAGATGGTATCAGAATCGAGTTAAATTATGTTGCAGAGAATTGCTTGGTACGAGGAAAATCCTCCACATATTTGGTGAGAAGTGAAGTGTTCTCTATGAAGGTAAAAGAGACACACAGGATAAAGAAAGACACAGTAGGTAAGAACTGTGTTTTTCCTTACATAGAAAGGGAAAAAGCTGAGTTTTTCCTTTACAAATATATAAGCATATACATACATGTATGTGTGTATACACAGAAAGAGAGAGAGAATGTAGCAAAATATTGAGAATTGATAAATCTAACAGAAGTGTATATGGAGATTTATAATAGTATTCTAGCCACCTTTCTTTAGATTTGACTCATTTTTAAAGATTTTTGACATAAATTTAAAAACCATTTGTTCTGTAACTCTGTTAACAGTGCTGGCTCCACAACTGAGTGTACCCACTGTATTCTAACCAGTCCAGATAACTCTGTATTTGTTGAACACATTCTCTGCTTTCCCATCTCCATGTGTTGCTCATGCTATCCCCTCCACTAAAAATGCTCTCCTCCTGCTATGATTCATCAATCTTTCATAGATTTTTTTCAAATACTCCTTGAAGCATCCTCTGATCTCTGCCCCTCCATCCCCAATCATATCTGGTTTCTTTCCTTTGAATCTCACTTAACACCCAGTTGATTAAAGTAGCCTCCTTGGCTTGGAGGTCCCAGAGCACCCCATCCTCCCCACCTCCATCAAATCACTTATTACTCCTTACTGTCACTGTTTGTTTAATTATCTCTCTCCCTTTCTGGATTACAGGCTCCCTGAATGCAGGGACCTTGTCTGTCTCATCCATCAATATATCCCAAATGCTGAGACAAGGCCTGGCATAGAAATACTCACCAAATATTTGTTGAATGAATGAACTACTTATGCACTGGTTCATTATTTGTCCACTCTTATATTTTAAATCTCCTTAAGATCAGGGACTCTTTCTTACTCATGTCCATAACTATACACAAAGTAGGTGTTCAATAAATACTTGTTGAATTGAAGTTTTTTGTTTGTTTGTTTGTTTGTTTGTTTTTGCGGTACGCGGGCCTCTCACTGTTGTGGCCTCTCCCATTGCGGAGCACAGGCTCCGGACGCGCAGGCTCAGCGGCCATGGCTCACGGGCCCAGCCGCTCCGCGGCATGTGGGATCCTCCCAGACCGGGGCACGAACCCGTGTCCCCTGCATCAGCAGGCGGACTCTCAACCACTGCACCACCAGGGAAGCCCCTGAATTGAAGATTTTAAAAGAGAGGGAAATGTGAGGAGTTTTTCACTTTTACCAAAGGACTAGACTTGTATATTCATGTAGTCATTGACCCAAGAGCTTGAGTCAAATAAGGCTTTAGCCCTGGCCATCCAAGGGACACAAAGGGAAGACATACATGAGTGGGTGGGACCATGTGCAGAAGAGAGTGGGTGGTGAGCTTTGGATCTCCCTGGTCAGTAAGCAAGTCTTACAGCTGGGGTAGGGAGGACTGCCTGAGGGTTAAAGACCAAGGAGAGCACTGCACTGGAACTGTCATCAAGCACTGATTCAGGAAGGAGAGGGTGAGCACACCTGCCAGTATCATTTACTACATTAGATAATCAGGAAACAAGCTCAGAAATCTAAGTTCAAAAGAGGAATAACTGCCATCATTTTGGTAATTATAACGCAGCCAAATCCTCTTTTTCTGTGTGCATGTATAAAAGTATTTTGAGTGCTTTATTACAAAATCAGTACCTTCACCAGCTACCCTCCATTTTGAAATAGCCAAGTACTCTCAGCCATAGGTTCATTCACAGGTACAAATTATCCACATGCATCCCATTGAAAGGAAATCTAAGAAATTAAGAATTAATTTTTATTGCAGCTGGAAAATTATGATTTCATATATTTCTGGAATGAGAATCATTGGTTGGAAATTAGAAATAATACATAACATAGATTTTGTGTGGGATAGAAAATATGTAGAATTTGGTTTTCCCATCACAAACTACAAATTCCCTGCTCCTAGTGTCCAGATTCTTCTAGCAAAGGTACTTTCATGTGCATTTAAGGAATGGCGAAGCTCTCGAGAAGTAGGGGATGATCCTTGACCATGTTCTATAAATTGCCACCACATCTAGAACCTGCCGTGCCTCCACAGACATCCAAAGGTAGGATGACAGTAACCCAAACAACTCCACTCATCCTTCAAATCCCATTTAGGTAAAGAAGCTTTTATCCAGCCCCTAAGGACAATATGCACAGAAAGTTTATTCCTAGAGGGGGAGGGATACTGACTTTTCTGCAGAATTTTCCTGAAAAACAAAAGAGAAGGAATGAGAGCATGGCGAGTGTAGTGGCTGGAACACTGTGTTCCATCAGGGGTCCTGACTCTAGTCCTGCCTCTGAGCTTATCTGTGAGAACTTGAGTAAGACATTAAGCATTTCTGAGTTTCTGTTTTACCGCCTTGAAAATGGGAATATCAAGATTTGCTCTCCTCTGTCACAGAGCTACGGTAAGGAATCAGTGAGATGTGGGGATGTAAAAATATCTGAAATCTAAACCTAGCTAGCTGCACCAGCTAGCTCTTTTTGGTGTGGCATTTCTCACCAGCAAGATTACAACAGAACCAATAAAGCTTCCAGAGATCTTCATTCTATGTTTTTTCACTTCATTTCTCTTTGACTAAAAAAGAAACATTTTCAGAAACTTCTAATTTTAAAAACAAACAAACAGAAAAACCTCCTGAGTGATCCACTGAGATCCAGCCAGGGCAGCAAAGAGGATGCTGAAGTGGTTCTGAAAAGGGCTATAGGGAAGAAATGGGTTGGAAAGAATGACCAAGCATCACTTTAAGAACCTTAGAATTTCAGGGTTTTTTTAAAAGTTAGAGAATAGTTGGCCAAAAAGAGAAATGGATAAAAAATCATGATTAAAAAAAGATCTCAGAATGAGAGACATACTACTGTACTATAATCGCATTTGACTGAACAAGGAGTGCAAAAGTGGATTCCCAAAAGGCATGATGCCAGTGGTCATATATTCATCTATTCATTTATTCACTCAGTGTACCTGCATTCAGAATTTTCTCTGTGCCAGGCACTGTGCAGCCTTTGGGTGCAGAAGAGGGCAAAGGCCCTACCTCCAAATAGGGGAGGCAAATATGCAAAGTAACAACTGTAATTCACTGTGGTACATTCAATCCTCTAAGAATGATGGTGGCCCAGAAAAGGGACACCCACACTGCTTAGAAGTGAGTGATGGGGAGGAACATGGGAGAGGGAGGAAATCCCTCAGAGGAGGTGATGCCCTGACTGAGGCTAAAAAGGGTGAAAGGTGGGGCAGGGAGTTCATGGCCAAGAGACAGCAGGATCAGTCTCTCAGAGAATAAAGACCTAAGGTAGGTCCAGCCACCACCATGCTGGCCAAAGGAAAGGCCCCAGGTTGAGTCAGTCCTTAACATTCCTCTGGGCAGACCAATAAATCCTTACATGTATCTTCATCATTCTAGCAATCCCTGAACCATTAATTCATTTAATTTATTTGTTATTTATACCCTGCCTTGTTTTAAAAGCAATCTTAAGATGGTTATATAAAAGCGAGTTGGAAGGAGGAGTTTAGGTCTACACAGAGAATAAGTTGCTGTGGAACAGGATCCCTGTTAGAAGCAGCTGTTCACTGGGGACAGACTGCTCACAGGCCCTTGTAACAACCCCCCCCCAAAAAAAAACAACACTGGGGTTAAGGGCCCTAGAGCTTCCAGCTGACAACCGGAGAGCTTTCAGAGGGGCCAGGCTCTGAGGCATTCAGATTTCCCTCACATTGGACCAAATAGCCGATTTTTCTCTTTGAGATCCAAGAAGAGTCCTTTGGCTCAAATCTATCCCATCCACACCCACCACCAAGAAATGCAGGCAGAAGGGAAGAACTACAGCTTCCCCAAGGCTTGGGGCCTCCAGGTCCTGAGCAAGACAATTTGGGGGGCTAACTCACAGCTTAGTCATTTTACAACTCTGATACATGGTAACGGAACAGAGCCTTGCAGCTGAGAGTAGGCATGTTGTTAGTTCCCACAGGCTCCCTCTCCCTCTCTCTGTCTCTGTCTCTCTCATCTAGATTCAGATGGGTCCTACAGAACAACCCTAACGGCATGAACAGCCTTCTCCTTCCCCAGGGAGGGTCAGGTGTTGAAGCAGCCACCCCAGGCTCCCAGGAATCCACAGATAGCAAGAGAGGTACATCCTTTAACCCAGAAAAGATCACGGAGCGGAAGGAGACCCCTCTCCCACCTACTTAACGGAGGAAAAGAAAAACTATATGTAATAACCAGTGGGTGGTGTGAGAAATGTCTCCTACCAAGAGTAAGAGAAGAAAACAAGAAACATAGGAAACAATAACCCATTTGCTTTCCCAATTTGCAGTTCCCCTTCATTGCACCTAATTTGAAAAATGCACAGAATTGTTTAAGCTCAATGACTAGTCATCTATCGCTCCATCCCAGAGACTCTTTTGTTAAAAAAAAAAAGAGAGAGTGAGAGCATTCTAGTTGCCACCTGTACTGAGCAATGCTTCAGTTTTCTCATGTTTTTAATGATTGTGAATTCAGCACCAAGACATATAGGTTTTGCCTGCATTGTGCATTGTGTATGCTGTTGCTGTGCTACCTTCAGCCTCCTTCAAGGATCAGAAGACAACACAGCCACTTCAATAGAAACTGGTCTCTATTCCTTGTTTTTGTTTCATTTTCTTCCTTTAACATTTTCATTTTTGCTTTCTTTCTTTCTGCTGAATCCCTGTCTGACTTCTTTCTTTTTCCAGGAGGAAAGAAATGTACCTCTCTATTTGCCAGGAGAACACAGACCATTAAAGTTAAAAGAGGCTCCAGAAATCTTCCAGGAACCCATCATTTCATATTGAGGAAACTGAGGCTGAGAAATCACAGCCTGAAGTCACAGTTGTTGATTGAAGAGTCAGCTCTAGGATCCCAGGTCACTTAACTCCTATGTTAGGATTCTTTCTACCACTGCACTGCAATGTAGTTTCAGGGTAAAACTGTTTGGGACATCACAGAATTAACAACTTCTTAACCCCTGGGTCTAGAAGGGCATAAATAATAATGATGACAATAATAATATATTCCAAATCAAAACCTACCTCTAGTTCTATAAGGTAAACTGTACTATCAAAGAAAATAGTTCTGTTTCAAATGTTGATTTGGTTTAAACATCAAAACAAAACAAAATAAAATCTCCCAGACCAAATTAAGTACAAATATGTTTTGCTCAGTCACATAAGAAACCCATTCATGCCTCCCAAAATAGTCACGCACTTAAGCTCAGTCAAGTATGGAGAGTGAATGAGAGGAGAAGAAAGCTGAATAGTTGATCGTAGTGGGCAACTCCATGGTCTTGCCTGTCACTAAAGGGAAATGGGGAGGATCTTCCATAGCCAATTCTGTATTCAGGGGCTGATTAAGTTGGCAGATTATGCGGATCTTTGCTTTTCCCATCTCCCTCTGCCAACATGAGTTTTAAACCATTGTTCTATTCCCTTGTACCTACACTGGAAAGGGGAAAAGAAACAAAACCCTGAAACTAATTTGGTTATCAGTTGGGTTTATAACAACAATGACAAAAGAGGAGGAGGTTGAAAATCAAAAAGAAAGTCTAGGACATATTTTAGACAATTATAGCCATTCTCTCTATACCAAACCCCAAACCATGCATTCTGGTTTAGTCCAGTTTCTCTGTTTCCTTTTGAATGTGCAAATAACCTAAATGGGGTTTTTAAAAAATAAGAGAACTTTAAAAAATAGTTAAGATGTATTCAAAGGAATTCTTTAATTATCTAAGTGGCTTGAACTATAATGCAAGTAAGGAACTGCTTTTATTAAATGCCAAGTCTTTTTTTTAAAGCATCCTCAGGGAGATACTCGCTCTCAACAAGCTGTGTCGTTGCGAGCAAAACAAAGTGGCAATTTGGGCAATTGTCCATGTAATTCAGACCAAATTCAGACCATTGCCACAACTCCATTAATGTGAGGTTCTGAACAACTTAGCTCATTAGGCAGCAGACTTGGGCAGGGAGTGGGCCAGAAGAGATCCAGCTCCCGCAAGCTAGTATTGAAAAGCTGAATATGGACAAGCAAATCCTTGTTTGTTGACTTCAACTGGTTGTTGAAGCACAGGCTCCGGATGTGCAGGCTCAGTGGCCATGGCTCACGGGCCCAGCCGCTCCGCGGCATGTGGGATCTTCCTGGACCGGGGCACGAACCCATGTCCCCTGCATCAGCCAGCGGACTCTCAACCAATGTGCCACCAGGGAAGCCCAACTGGTTGTTTAATCATAATTAAATGACCAGCAACTTGTCATTAACTTCTTAAAATAGTAATTGGTCATTTGCACGAGTCTGCCACCCCACTATCATGTTTGGGGTATTTGTCATAGTCAAGGTGTGGAAAATTGAATAGAGAGTTTCAACGGTCTCTGGCTCTGCTTAGAGATAAAAATAACATTGGGCTGTCAGGGTGCTGGTCTTCACCTTCTTAACCATTAATTCAGGTTGCTGCATGTTTGTTCAGATCCATGATGTGGAAATTGTCTTTTTATCCTACTACGAGAAATAAATTGGCTGCACCAGGGTTGATTCATTCATATAGAATAAACATTGTTTTGGGTTGTGTACAGTGAAATGTAGATTTAAGACAGTTATGCAGCTAGATAACAGGATCCCAAGCTTGGAGATGGAGGGTTGGGGGAGGGGACCCAAACCATTCTGCGGATCTGTGTCTCAGTAAACCACACCGCTCTCCATTTCCCTGCTCATCTCCATGGGCTCGGCCTCAGTGTCCCTTAAAGGCAGCATTTTCAGGGAACAAACAACTTAGACTGAGGAAATTAACCTTCCCCAAGCAACAATGGTAAATAGATAAGTAAGCTGGGAGACATAATATATGTATGCTGAGTATTAGAAGCTGGGTAAGAAACACCAAGTCAATTGTTTTTGAAGACAATTAGACAATACTCAGAGGCAAACCAGGAAAATGAAATCTCTTTTTTTTTCTCATTACTGTATTGCAAATGTAAAAGACTGCCTATCTGTGACGCCAGCAGTTACAATATTTTCAGAACAATTATCTCCTCCTCCAAAAGCTAACTACTGTATTTACAGATGAATTTCTAGGTGCACATTAAGGCTGCCTGCCTGCTGCCTCTGGCCCCAAGGACGGGTGAGCGGGGCTCACAGGCAGCCAGTGCTCTGCCCTGCTTGACGCCATGTCAGTCCACCTTGAACTAAGGAGATCCTAGGAACTGAAGAGGGGCTGGGTGTAGGGTATGAATTGGTCCCTAAGCCTTATATTTCGCCCAGCATTCTTTAGGTCACAAAGGACTTTCATACCATCACCTCACATGCAGCTTGTGACCACGACCATGACTATGAGGTGAAGGAAGTAAAGCCTGGAGGACTGTCCATATTTGTCAGATAAGGCAACAGAAGGTCAGAGAGGTTCTCAAGCTAATACAAACTTCCTTACTGGAGGTAGGGCCCATGGCTCCCACCATACCTCTGGTGCTTTCCATTTGCTGGAGGAAGGCCAGCATTTGGTTTAGGGTGCTCACCAGGTGTGAGGGTGCCACCCATTAGTCCCACTTCTGACCTTTCAGAATATGCCTACCCTCTCTGTTCCTGAGATCCATCACCTATAAACTGAGGCAGGAATAGGGCCAAAATGACTGATTCATGACAACTTTCCCACCACACAAGGAACATCCAGGCCTGGATAGCGAGCTATTTCTGGATGTCTAAGAGAAAGGAAGCAAAAAGAGGGAGCCGCAGAGGAAGGTCTCAAGTTAGATGGTGGTAAAAAGGACAAGCAGGGGTCTTGAAGGAAAAGATCTTAGGTCTATGTTAGATAACTGTCAGGGAAAACATAGACGTACAAGCACACACACACACCTCTTCATTAAAGAGATCTCAGACAATTCAGTCACCTAAAGCACTTTCAAACCTCATTTGGGAGTGATCCTCAGCAAGGATTACAATCTGTGCAGACCGAAGATGACAATTAAAACATTATTTTAAAAAAAAAAACCACAAATAGCACTTTGGGTCTTTATGGTGAGTTGTCAGGTGCTACAAAGAGCTCATCTTTCTCATCTCTCCCTTGACAACCTAGAAATATCTGTCACTCTCGTCCCTGTGGCTATAACAGTGATACAATAAGAAACAAGGGAGGAGATGAATCTCTCCCCATACTCTCATCTAGGGGAAGCCAAGGGAGGCTGAACGAAAAAGAATGGAAGATAACTGGAGCAGTGTGAGTCTAGTGCTATCGATTTTGCATCTGTCTCAAAGCATTACTCATCGGAATGGCAGCAGCCCTTAGGGAGGGCGCAGAGGCTTCCTTCCGCTAGGGAGGGCTCTGCACTCAAGGGCCCAAGGCATGCCAGGGGCAGGAGCACCGGGCAGAGGGATTCTCAGGGGCCCCTTCCTTGGTCTGCTTCCAGGTTCCAGTAATTTGCTATTTAAGTGTCAGTAGTTTTTAATTAGCATGTGGGAGCTTTTTGAAGGTGCAAAGTGCTGGGTGGGTGGTTCAAGCAAATATCAGCTTAATACAGCCAGTAAGCAAGTAGAAGTGAAAGTGGAAATAGAAACAGTTAATTACGGGATCATTAGGGATAATAGATGGAAGTAATAAAAATCTAGAGTTGAAAGGGAACTAAAGGTTCCTAGTACAGTTTCCCCCAAAGTATAGGATTCATACCACTGTTAGTATGTTAGGATTGTAGATGGGCCAGGGAACGCTGCAGGTGACACAAGGACAAGATACTAAATATCATTAAATTACATTGTGAGAAAGCTACTCCTGTTTCAATTCTCTTTTATCCCTTCTGAGTACCTCAAAAACAAAGTCTCAATTGGGTGCTACTATGTCTTTAACACTTCTCTAACACTTGTCAAGCTCCCTTTTTAACAGAAAGAGAGCAAGCTTCAGGTGTAGAAACTTTGATTTAGCCAAAGCATCTAGTAAGAATTTAATCTCATTGCTCGGTATTCATTTTAAATATTCTTTCAAGTATCTTCTATATCCATTTACTATAATGACATGAGGTTTCTTCTTTAAACATAAATTTATTGAAGTAAAAAATTAGTCCATTTAAAAATATATTAAGTACATGTTACACAAATAGGACATGGATGATGCGGCACTAATGTGACTGGAGCTCAGAGAACAAGGATGTTGGGCCCAGAGCAGGAAGTGGCTTGCCCAAAGTGGCACATTTGGTTGGTGTCTTCCACTCCTGTTGCTGGGCCGCTATGAAGGAGGAGAGAAGGTGAAAGTCAGCCTTGTCCAAAAAGCATGTGGAGCTCAGAGAAGCCACATGACTTCTCTAAAACTCTGGGATCCAGGAGCCTCGGCAGGAGTCAGTCCCTCCTTACCAGGCCAAGAAACGTACAAAGAACAGTCAACTGACCCCCACTGGGTACATCACATGGTGGTGACAAAATTAGTCTCTTTGCCTCATTTTCTTTTCCTTTTCCATCAATTTCCTAGGTCCCTGGAGATAACAAGTGAGCTCAAGCCAGGATGCCTCTCAGATGGAAAAACAGACACGCCCTTATCCTACACTCCCTGGTCCATTCTCCAACACCCCTGTTGGCCTGAATGCACCACCACAGGAGGTAGTGGCTGCAAATAATGGTGTTAAGTACAGGATTCTGGGCCTCCAGAGGGCTGATCGCTGCCTTTCCACATGGCAGCCCAGTGTGGCCAGAATACAAAGTGGAAAGCAAAATCCAGCCTCATGCTGCCTGCCATGCATCACATCCATACACATCTGCATCTTGATGGATGCAGAAGACACAACTTTATATGTCTGCCACAGCCCCAGTGACCTTTCAGATCCCTGAGTTAAAGGATCCATTATTCATCTTTATATACAGCTTCCTATGACAGGTCTGCATGATAAAGCCCAGAGACACTTTGATGAAGTAAATAATTTAGCCCCACCCATAATCACCTGCTGTTCTCAAATCCTAAGGCCTTTCCAGGGGTTGCTTCATCAAACCAATGAGCCCCTTACTGATGATGCCAGGGCATCATAAACTTTATGCAGAAGCTAAACTGCATCCACTAGCATATGAGTTTTAAAGAAGAATATGGATGAGGGACATTTTCTTATACAAGGCTTTGCAAACACAAGCACACACATCCATTTTTTAAATAACAGATACTGTTTTCTGGGCACCCACTATGTGCCACGTGTTATACTTGGAACTTTCACACATTATTTTGTTTAATTCTCCAAATAGCCTTGCAAAGTGGCTCTTAGAATCTCCATTATACCGAAAGTCAGAAATCAGTTAAGTGTCTTACAAATGTCACCCCAATGGCAAGTAACAAGGCAGCAAGGCTTTTTAAAATCTTGCTGGAACAAGGGAGGATATTAAAGAATGACTGGCTACATGGCAGAGTTGGAATGTGAAATATACTTGGTCTGACTCCATCCATACTCATTCTACTAGACTTCATTACTTCCCGTTCAGTGAGGAAGCTTGGTTTAAGGGCAGGAGAGGGCTGCTTCTTGATGTATTTGCCTAGCACCTTGCTTCCTCAAGGCCTTTATCCTGATGGTAGGGGTGGGTGTGCAGGACATTTGGAAGAGTATATGAAATCCCAATGACACCCACTTACCATGTTGAGATACAGTCAAAGCATAGGCCTCATGGGGCTCTCGATGTATCTTCTGCTGCCTTGTCCTGAATTCAAATGATTACTTCCCAGAGATATACATAAAGCCAGAAAATTCCTGAGAGCAACTAGTATTGGCCAGTTGGTTTATGAAGAGAGCAACAAAGTAACTGCTGGATAGTCCAGCCTCATGGAAAAGGACCAGTCTATCTGCAACCAGTTTGTACTGCTTGGGCTTGTATCTGCCCATAGCTTTGGAATCCTCCCAAGTCATTGACTGGAAGAGCTTGACAAGCCCATGGATTTCCTGCTCCAATTTACTCATTACAACTGAGTCTAATGAATACAAATGGACAAAACTTGAAATGTAACACAGACAAAGCAGAAGAGCTATGGTGTCAAGATGATGGTGTTCTGGGTACAGTTTCTCCTTTATGATTTAAATTAATTAAGATGTCATCATTAAAAAAATAATGGGTATGTAGTCATATTGTTAAATGTCAAGAAGATGAAGACTGAGAAAAAAACTGTTGTATTTTGTAGTTGGGGGTGACTTGTGTTGAGGGACCTCAGAGAACAATGGGAAGAGGTCAGGAGCAGAGTCAGAAAACAGGTTCTCTCCTCAGTTTCAACACTGACCAGCCTGGCAAACTATACAAGTCACTTGACAACACTGTCAACTTTCTGAGCCTCAGACCCTAGGCTGATAAAAAGGCAATCACAACACCTGTCCTACTATCTCCTGGGCTTTATATTAAGGGTCTGTTATGGACTGAATTGTGTTCCCCCAGAATGTATAGATTGAAGCCCTAATAGGAGATAATGGAGATAGGGCCTTTAGGAAGGTAATCAGGCTAAATGAGGGGCCCTACTTTGGTAGGATGGGTTTCCTTATAAGAAAATGAAGAGACACCAGAGAGAGCTTTCTCCACACACCCACAGAGGAAAGGCCATGTGAGGACACAGTGAGAAGGTGGTCATCCATAAGCCAGAAAGAGAAGCCTTACCAGAAACCAATCCTGAAGGCACCTTGACTGATTTTGGACTTCCAATTTCCAGAACTGTGAGAAAATACATTCCTATTGTTTAAATCACCCAGTCTGTGATATTTGTTACAGCAGCTGAACAGACTCATACAGGGTCCAAAGAGATGAAGTCTTAAAAGAGTTGTAAAATGACACAAAAATGAGGAGCAAGGGCTTCCCTGGTGGCGCAGTGGTTGAGAATCCGCCTGCCGATGCAGGGGAACACGGGTTCATGCTCCGGTCCGGGAAGATTCCACATGCCGTGGAGCGGCTGGGCCCGTGAGCCATGGCCGCTGAGCCTGCATGTCCGGAGCCTGTGCTCTGCAACAGGAGAGGGCGCAGCAGTGAGAGGCCCGCGTATCGAAAAAAAAAAAAAAAAATGAGGAGCATACACATAGTCTAAGGCCAGGCTGTGAGGGAGCAAGGGAAAGGTGAAACGGTAGAAAGGGCACATCTTAACTCCTCCTTTGGAATTTAAGAGCATGATACAGGGGAGTAGCTTGAGGAGGTAGCACAATGGAGAGAGGTTTGGTAGGATGGGGTCAAAGTCTTTTCCATAAGTACCTAAAAGAGATGTGGAGATTGCCAACCCATGAGATATTAAAAAATAGTAGTAGTTACATGCATCATCATGAGGTCGAACCATTTCTTAAGAGAAGAGGATTAGACCAAATTTAATAGTCCTTCCAAACTGGATGTTCTCTGGTTCCAAAGGCTATGCATAGGTAGAGCTTTCAAATTATCAAGCATATAACTCACTGACAGGGGGTGATATGGGACTAATTGTTTGCCTCAAACAAGAAATATCCTGTTCTTCTCTTAACACAAGCTAATTTCACACAAGGAGGTAACTCTGAAACACAAAAGCAACAAAACCAAGGAGAGGACGGTAGATTGTGTTGTAAGATTTGTAATATCTCTGCTTCTCCATTCCTAGTTCTGATCTGGATTTAAAACTCATGTTATTGGTGATTTCCTTCTCCTCCATCAAGGCTGAAATCTCATTGCAGAAATGAAATCCAAGGTGAGGCATTGAAAAAGAAATTGGGTTTGAATCCCAGGTTACCCACTTACAAGCTATGTGACCCTGGCAACCCATTTAACTCTTCTGATCCTCAGTTTTCTTACCTATTTCATGAGATGGATTGAACTTAGGATCTTCAACTACATGACATGTGCAAAGCCAGACCTGCTTCCAACAGGAAGAAATAGAAAATATGAACAGATGAATCACAAGTGATGAAATTGAAACTGTGATTAAAAATCTTAAAACAAACAAAAGTCCAGGACCAGATGGCTTCACAGGTGAATTCTATCAAACATTTAGAGAAGAGCTAACACCCATCCTTCTCAAACTCTTCCAAAAAATTGCAGAGGAAGGAACATTCCCGAACTCATTCTACAAGGCCACCATCACCCTGATACCAAAACCAGACAAAGACACTATAAAAAAACAAATTTACAGACCAATATCACTGATGAATATAGATGTAAAAATCCTCAACAAAATACTATCAAACAGAATCCAACAACACATTAAAAGGATCATACACCATGATCAAGTGGGACTTATCCCAGGAATGCAAGGATTCTTCAATATACGGAATTCAATCAATGTGATACACCATATTAACAAATTGAAGAATAAAAACCATATGATCATCTCAATAGATGCAGAAAAAGCTTCTGACAAAATTTAACACCCATTTATGATAAAAAAAAACTCTCCAGAAAGTGTGCATAGGGGAAAACTACCTCAATATAATAAAGGCCATAGACGAAAAACCCACAGCAAACATCATTCTCAATGGTTAAAAAATGAAAGCATTTCCTCTAGATCAGGAACAAGACAAGGATGTCCACTCTTGCCACTATTATTCAATATAGTTTTGGAAGTCCTAGCCACAGCAATCAGAGAAGAAAAAGAAATAAAAGGAATTCAAATTGGAAAAGAAGAAGTAAAACTGTCACTGTTTGCAGATGACATGATACTCTACATAGGTAATCCTAAAGATGCCACCAGAAAAATACTAGAGCTCATCAATGAATTTGGTAAAGTTTCAGGATGCAAAATCAATGCACAGAAATCTCCTGCATTCCTATACACTAACAACAAAAGATCAGAAAGAGAAATTAAGGAAACAATCCCATTCACCACTGCAACAAAAAGAATAAAATATCTAGGAATAAACCTACCTAAGGAGGTAAAATACCTGTACTCAGAAAACTATAAGACACTGAGGAAAGAAATCAAAGATGATACCAAGACAAGGAGAGATATACCATGTTCTTGGATTGGAAGAATCAATATTGTGAAAATGAGTACACTACCCAAAGCAGTCTACAGATTCAATGCAATCCCTATCAAATTACCAATGGCATTTTTTACAGAACTAGAGCAAAAAATCTTAAAATTTGTACGGAGACACAAAAGAACCCGAATAGCCAAAGCAATCTTGAGGGAAAAAACAGAGCTGGAGAAATCAGACTCCCTCACTTCAGACTATACTACAAAGCTACAGTAATCAAGACAATGTGGTACTGGCACAAGAACAGAAATATAGATCAATGGAATAGGATAGAAAGCCCAGAGATAAACCCATGCACCTATGGTCAACCAATCTATGACAAAGGAGGCAAGGATAGACAATGGAGAAAAGACAGTCTCTTCAATAAGTGGTGTTGGGAAAACTGGACAGCTACCTATAAAAGAATGAAATCAGAACACTCCCTAACACCATACACAAAAATAAACTCAAAATGGATTAAACAACTAAATGTAAGATGGGACACTATAAAACTCTTAGAGGAAAACAGAGGAAGAACACTCTTTGACACAGATCACAGCAAGATCTTCTTTGACCCACCTCCTAGAGTAAAGGAAATAAAAACAAAAATAAACAAATGGGACCTAATGAAACTTAAAAGCTTTTGCACAGGAACTTCCCTGGTGGCACTGTGGTTAAGAATCTGCCTGCCAATGCAGGGGACACGGGTTCGAGCCCTGGTCTGGGAACATCCCACATGCCACGGAGCAACTAAGCCTGTGTGCCACAATTACTGAGTCTGCGCTCTAGAGCCCATGAGCCACAACTACTGAGCCCTTGTGCCACAACTACTGAAGCCCATGTGCCTAGACCCCACACTCTGCAATAAGAGAAGCCACTGCAATGAGAAGCCTGCGCACTGCAATGAAGAGTAGCCCCTGCTCAAGGCAACTAGAGAAAGCTTGCATGCAACAATGAAGACCCAATGCAGCCAAAAAAAAAAAAAAAACGCTTTTGAACAGCAAAGGAAACTATAAATAAGACGAAAAACAACCCTCAGAATGGGAGAAAATATTTGCAAACGAATCAACAGACAAAGGAGTAATCTCCAAAATATATAAACTGCTCATGCAGCTCAATATTAATAAAACAAACAACCCAATCCAAAAATAGGCAGAAGACCTAAATAGACATTTCTTCAAAGAAGACATACAGATGGCCAAGAGGCACCTGAAATGCTGCTCAACATCACTAATTATCAGAGAAATGCAAATCAAAACTACAATGAGGTATCACCACACACCAGTTAGAATAAGCATCCCTCAGAAAATCTACAAACAGCAAATGCTGGAGAGGGTGTGGAGAAAAGGGAACCCTCTTGCACTGTTGGTAGGGATGTAAATTGATACAGCCACTGTGGAGAACAGGATGGAGGTTCCTTAAGAAACTAAAATAGAATTACCATATGACCCAGCAATCCCACTACTGGGCATATACCCAGAGAAAGCCATAATTCAGAAAGACACATGCACCCCAATGTTCATGGCAGCACTATTTACAATAGCCAGGCCATGGAAGCAACCTAAATGCCCATCGACAGACAAATGGATAAAGAAGATGTGGCACGTATGTACAATGGAATAGTAGCCATAAAAAGGAATGAAATTGGGTCATTTGTAGAGACGTGGATGGATCTAGAGACTGTCATAGAGAGTGAAGTAAGTCAGAAAGAGAAAAACAAATATTGTATATTAACTCATACATGTGGAACCTAGAAAAATGGTACAGATGAACTGGTTTGCAAGGCAGAAATAGAGACACAGATGTAGAGGACAAATGTATGGGCACCAAGGGGGGAAAGTGATGGGGGGGGTGGGGGGGGTGTGATGAATTGGGAGATTGGGATTGACATACATACACTGATATGTATAAAATGGATAACTAATAAGAACCTGCTGTATAAAAAATTAAATTAAATTTAAAAAAGAAATAAAAGGCATACATATCAAAATAAACAAATTAATTAATTAATTAATTAATTTAATTTAATTAAAAAAAAAAGAAATAGGTGCACAGGGGAGTCTGGTCTCCTTTCCCAGAGTCCATCTTCTATTCAGAAAGTATAAAGTATTAATTGTATGTTATTTATTCAACAATCTCTTTGCCCGGCTACTATAAGCCAGGCTCTCTATTAGGTATAGTGATGGCACAAATAAAGGAGAAATCATCTCTTCTCAGTGCATCTTCTTCTGGTGGGCGTGAAGTAATTGAGCAGGGTCTTGAAAGTAAGTAGAAATGTGCATCTCTGGCAAAGAGATGACAAATACAGTCACATAGGGGAATATACACATGGCTGTGTGAGGAGCATGAGGTTCTGCCATGGGCTAGTGAGGCAAAAATGTGTAGGACACAATCTCTGGCCTGGAGAAGCTCACAATTTGGTGAGAGAGACAGACTTAGAGTTGCAGTGCGGACTACCCTCACAGAAAAAGTGCTGTTCAAGTTCACACACACACATACATATACACATGTGCACACTTCTCACTAATGGGCTCATGCTAGTACCATACAAATAATAAACATGGGGTCAAACTGGTCCTGACTTGAAGATGTGTGCAGTCCTGACAGGGAACCAAGACTTACATACGACAAAAGTGAAGTGTGGTGCTCTCTTAAGAGGTAATAAACTTCATGGGATTTTAGATTGGAAGACATTGTTTCTGGATGAAGATGCAACCAGGAAAGACTTCACAGAGGATGTGATGGAGGACTGAGAAGCATGCCAGTAAATCTGGCTGATTCTGAGCACAGCATGCTCATGCCTTCCTCCAGCCAGCATTTGCTGAGCACCTACTAAGTGCCGGATGTCAAAGGAGACACGAGGATGTCTTTTCTGGGGTTCCCCTCCCTCTAGTCAGCATTCTCTTTCTTGTATTTAGGTGAAGGTGCCAATCATCCCTTTCAATCTGGCCAGCAAGCTTCAAAGAAGGGCAGAGCAGAGGTGTCACAAGCTAGAATCTCTGGCGCTAAGGATGGAGGTGTAAGAAGAATTAGGGAGTGGATTGAGGAGGAGGGAAGCAAGCTAAGGAAATAAACCTATCGAAGGCTGCAAGGTTGAATACACATTCTTGTTACATCACAAACAGGGGTGCAATGTCTCCCTCAAGACAGTCTATTGAATTCATTACTTAGATGAAAATAGAAGCATAAAAATCAACCTCCTAGAACTTGGTTGTATGTTTCCTCAAAAAACGGAAGGCCCCCTCCCCCTGCACAAATAATGCTCCATTGTAGTTTGACAACTTGTTACCTGGACCAGTGCTGAACTCAGCAACACACCCTTGCAGCATCCACACCTGCCCTGCCTGCCCTGAGTCCCTCATCTAAACTATCTAAGTGTGTTCTCTTTGTGGAATCCTTTAATCCATAATTATGTGGCAAATAGCTATTATACTGCCAGTCCCATAAGCAGCTGCCTGGGAAACCTCCTTCTATAACTCATATCCAGAACTAACAGAACTTTAGTGAACTGAATTTTATTAAGTCCACGGCTGTCATGGCTGAAAGACACTTAAGGAGAGGAAGAAAGGATAAGTTAATGTTTCCATAACATCTTTTAAGCCTCTCTCCAGAAGTCTGGGCCAAATCTCCCCCACAGTGGTACAAGGGAGGAACAGATGTGCAGCTGACCTCCTAGGGAGTGAGAGCACAGGTTCTGGGCAATGGAAAAAGAAAATGAAACAACATGGAACACTTCAGTATGTGTCAGGCATGGCTCCAAGCACTCAACACAGGTGAACTCAACAACAACCCCAGGAGGGAGGTCTGCTACTATTACCTCATTTTAAAGAAGAGGCACTAGTGAGGCTAAGTGACTTGCTCATGTCACACTGTACTTAATGTACGTGGTGGAGCTGTGATTCAGTAGTGCTCTTTTAGGGCCCTTGGGAAGACAGACCACGCCTGTTCTCCAAACCTGCACCTCACCTTTGCTCAGGGGTTAAGAGTCAGACCTACCTGAGCCCCAATCCTGGGACTGCCTTATTAACTGCATGAACTTGAGCAAGTTATTTAACTTCCCTCAGCCTCAGTTTCCTCCTCTGTGAAATGGGACTAATACCTATGTCATAGGGTTGGTGTGAGAATTACATGTAATTAAATGAGCTTGGCAACTAGTAAGCTGTTGACACAGGGAAATGTTAGTAGCAGTAGTAGTTGTGTTTGTGCCCCAGAACCACAGAATGTCAAGTCTTAGAGACCCTCTAATCCAATCTGGAATGAATAAAAGGATAATACATGAGCAGATCCAGCCTTAGTGTTATATGCCTTCTGGTATGTTGCAGGCTACAAGCAGAGAGCCATAAAAATATAGAGTGCTTTGTGACTGTGTCTGGAACCTCAGATATTCCTAGCACAGCAGTCCAAATTAGGGTTAAACCCTACTTCTGTCACTTAACAACTGTGTGACTTTGGGTAAGTTACTTAGGCTTCCTTAGCCTTTGTTTTCTTCTCTGTCAAATGGGGATGATAATAGCCAAACTGCAAGGCTGTGAGGATGAGTCAAAGTTTGTACAGTATTTAACACAGTACCTGCATTTCTTTATAGAATCACCACTAAACACCACTTAGGGGCATACTTTAAAAAAGGAAGTGCGTAGCAAAAACTTTCTGACCTCCAGAACATGTTCAAAAGCTTCTCTCCCACCCAAGGCTAGGGCCTTTGGTGTCAGCCACATGAAGGCGGTCACCCCATCCCATATCTGAGATTGGTATCCAAGGTTGCATCCTGCCCCACAGTCTTGTTTGTCCCACAGTTTTTTTGTGTGTGTCATTTTAATTTGTTTTTATTTAAATCAGTTGCCAATACTTAAAAATAGCAAGCCTTCATTTATGGTCCCACATTCCCATAAGGCAAGAGTCCACTTAAGCCTTACCTATTTCATTGAAGCCAGCTTGTACCATTTTATCAGACTGGGTTTTTTTCATTCTTTCGTTTCATTACATAAATTGCCTATACCTATAGGCATTTAAATTTGTAACCCCTTTGGATTCAATTTAAATTTTCTATGTTTCTACAGCTTTTCCTAATTTATTTAAAAATAAAACGGAGGGGGTAGGGACTGTTCATTCAAGTCTTTGAGTGACTCCAGTGTTCCTGGTCCACCATCTGTTTAAACAGATCTCTTTGGTGGGACCTAGAAGGCAAGGGAGGCACCTGGATGCTGCACCAGCCCCCTTCTTGCACTGGTCCCTCTCTGAGAGAGGAGGTTTGCTCTTGGAAGCCTCTGCTGTTAGATTGTGGAGAGGTCTCTCTGTGGGATTCAGAGAGGAGGCCATGCAGAGTTGCATGGAATCAACTGCTTTAATGAATACTATTAAGGCAGCGGTGTCATCATTAATTCATGAAATAAGGATGAAATTAAAGATTGAGGGAACAGTGTGTTGGAGTGGGTTAGCCATGTGCCTCCCTCCCACCTCCTGACCATGCCCCACCCCCCCGCCAACTTTTGCTTCCTGATACAATCCTGAAAGACTCTGTCCCAAGACTGACCCTCTGAAGCTCCCATACACACTCTTTCTCCCGGGGTTATGCTGAAACAGCTTGAGGAGACCACAAAAGTTTAGTTACCAGCCTGATCTCAAAGCATCATCAACAATTTGAAAGGAGGCAAATAGCTTTAACCACATTGTACAGAAGAAGAGAGAGAAACACAGCCTGGGAAGTAAGTGGATTAAGGCTACACAGCCAACGATATGTGTGTATCTGGACAGACCCTACCTCTTTAGGGTTGAAGGCAGCAGTGAAAACTGTTACTTATTTCTTCAACAAACACATATTGTGAGCCTGCTGTGATTACTGTAGACCCTTTGAGAATATAAATAATTCTTAACACACGGCCCAGGCCTCCTAGTGAAGGAAACAAGACAAATCCACATGAAATGTTAAGTAATAGATTCATTCATTCGGGCAAGCAAGGAAGAGCACACATTTGCAGACAGACAAGTTCCCCTCTGTGTTGGCTGGGTGGCTCTGAGCAATTCTCTTCCTTTCTCTAACCCTGTTTCCTCTTCTCTAGAGAAGATAAAAATAATCCCTGCCTCTTGACATTTTTGCATCAATGAGATAGCAACATATCAGGAAGTACTTTGTAAATAACGATGTCCTGATCCAATATAGCTCATTATTATTAGTAGTGAATACCTACTATGGACAAAAACAACCTGCTTAACAAATGGGGATGTAAGATTAATCAAGAAAGTCTATTCTAAAAGTGATTACTAACCACATCCTACTGAAAAGACTTCATAAGAGAGCAAGCACCAGAAGGAAAGACGCCAACAAGAAGAGCTCTGAGTTCCAAAGAGGGAGGCTACCCAGTGTCAGAAGGAAAACCCTGGCTGTAGGGTTGGTCCCCTAGGTTTGGAGCTAGTGCTACACTAGCTGACTCTGCTACCTTGAGCAGTTGGCTGAGACTCCCTGTGCCTCCGACTTCTCATCTGTAAAATGAGGTTATTTGGATTTAATTATCTGCACGGCTCCTCCCAGCTTGACAGGCTGTGATCTATGGTCTATGAGGGGCTGGGCCTTGAAAGCTGAATCAGATTTCAGTAGAGGAGTGGGAGCTCATGAATAAAGACAAAGGGGCAGAGACAGGAATATACAAGAGAATGGGAATAATAAAAAAACCCTGGGCTTCCCTGGTGGCGCAGTGGTTGAGAATCTGCCTGCTAATGCAGGGGACACAGGTTCGAGCCCTGGTGCGGAGCAACCAGTCCCGTGAGCCACAACTACTGAGCCTACGCGTCTGGAGCCTGTGCTCCGCAACAAGAGAGGCTGCAATAGTGAGAGGCCCGTGCACTGCGATGAAGAGTGGCCCCCGCTTGCCACAACTAGAGAAAGCCCTCACACAGAAACGAAGACCCAACACAGCCAAAAATAAATAAATAAATTAATAAACTCCTACCAAAAAAAAAAAAAACCTGACGTTTATTGAGTGCCTACTTTGGGCCCTGTTTTAAGTGCTTTATGTGTATTAACTCATTAAATCCTCATAACAACCTTAAAAAGTAGAAAAATTATCCTTCCTGTTTTACAAGGGGCAAGATGGAGGCACTGGGAGGGAAAGTAGTAATTTGCCCAAGGTCACACAGTTTAGTAAAGCCTGGGATTTGAGCCAGGGTAAGACCCCAGAGCCTACACACACAACACCAAACCACTAGAATAAATTATAGGTCACACAGCACGAATGTGTTGAGGGGATGAGGTGTGAGATGAATACACAATGTGACTGCAAGATGGTATCTTTTCTAGTGATCTTTTCTGCTCCTAAGTCTTAGTAACAAGGCTGGGGACATGCATTCCACCACTGGTGTGCCCAGCCAACCACTCTGTCCCTCAAGAGTGGACTGCTAGGCCAGAAAAAGTAAAGCCTTCTTAATGGAGACTCAGAAGAGAAAGGGTGCTTTGAGGTCACCTGCCCAAACTCCTCTCTATCAATATTTTACTGACTTGAACAAGGAGGCCCAGGGAACTTAAATGTCTTTCCCAAGACTTCATACATTCATTCATTCATTCATACTAAGCATCTAATAAGTGTCTTGTATTGTAAAAGGCCATGGAGGTGTATGGCTGAGCTAAACACAGATTAAACAAAAGTAATAAAGAGAAGCAAGCCCCCTAATGGGGAAACAGAAGTGGTGTTGGGAGCTTGGAGCTGGAGAACTTAACTTAGGCCAGGGGACTAGAGGGTGCTTTCTACAGGCAGTTAAATTTAAGCTGAGCTCTTAAGGGTGGGTTATCTAATTACAGAGAAAGCAAGGAATGAAACTAGAAACCAAGTGTCCATAGCCAGTCCTCCTCAGGTTTTGTGTTAGAAAGTTAAGGACATGTTTCTTCCCACCATCCAGTATTTCTCTGCAGAGAACAAAAGTCCATTACAGACACCCTCTTGGCACACCAAGCTCCACTGTGCGAGAAGCAGGGAGTAAGACTTGTTATTCCTCTTATTATTTCCTATTACTGTCTGCTTCCATTTTTCCAGGGCTTTGAACTTGTAAAGCAGATAGGAGTTTGATGTGACCTGGATTATACAAACACCTGTGTGGATGTCACTGCTGTCTTCTCTCTCTAAGAGAAATTACTGCAAGTGTGTGTGTTTGAACCAACTTGGTCATTTGAGTTCTTCCCTTTTCCGTGGCCTATTTTTAGATTCCTTCCCTCATTTTCTGAGCCCAGTTAGAATAAGGTTTTCATTTTAATCACGCTCTCTGGGCAGGCCAAATTTAGGCATAATGAAAACAAAAAGTGTCATGCAAAATGCGATGCCAGAGGAAGCCCAGCCAGGCGCGTGTACTGCATCCCCAGCGCATGCTGGCCAGAACAGCAAGCAGGCTTTCCAGTCTGGGACCTGCTGTTCTCCCCCAAAGCCAGGCAGCCCATTAGCGCTCTGCTCCGAGAATACTCTGTTGCATACGGAATGTAGCTCTGAGCTACTCTGTCCCCAGTCCCTTCAGCAGCTCCACAGCAGATAAAGAGTTTGATAATGCCTGGCCCAGCATGGGGTGGCCCTCACCTTGGGGACCCAATGCCACAGCTTCTGCCAAAAGAAATAAAACTAGTCTTGTCCTGGACTGCAGACTTATCCCTAGGGTATTGGTTCTACACCCTAGCTGCACATGAGAATCACCTGGAGTGCTTCTAAAAATACTGCTTCCCCAGGAAGACCCCCCAGACCAAGTGAATCAGAAGTTTTCAGGGTGGAGCTTGGGCAGAAGGGTTGTTCTCATTTTTGTTTTCTTTAACATCTCCCCCCTCCACTCTACCCCCATGATTCTAAAGTCCAGACTGGGTGGAGAACCTCTGTCCCAAAAGAATTGGGAAAGGGGAGGCACATCTTGTCACTCAGAATGTTCCCACCCTCTCCCTGCCCCCATTAGCATCACCTGGGAACCTGTTAAAAATGTAGACTCAGCCCGCAACTGACCTACTGAATCAGAACCTGCATCTTAACAGATTTCCCTGGACTCTGGGAGATGTATACTCACATTACAAATAGAGAAACATTGCCTTATTCCCCTGTTTTGGGGGGAGTTTTTTTTGTTTGTTTTTGTTTTTCATTCAAGGCTATGTGTAAAGACACCAGGACTTATGTCTAAGAGCCCAGATTCAGCAGCCAGACGCTGCTGGGCTCAAGACCATTCTGCTGCTTATTTGACTTTGGATATGTTATATACCCTCTTTGTGTTTCAGTTTCCTCATCTGTAAATGAATTACAGCATTTATTTCCCAGAATTGTTGAGTGAAGAAAATTAGTTAACACTGCTTACAACAGTGCTTGGCTCCTTTTAAGTGTTCTCTGAGTGTTATCAATTATTACCGTGAGAGGGATAACTGGGTGAAGCCCTAGACTCCCACCCAGCCTGATGTCTTCACATCCCCCTATTGTGTACAGAAAAATTCACTGCCATACCAAACTGACGTTACCAATTGTATGGTAGCACTTATGTCAGGGTATTAGGTAAGGGTTAAAACAAATACATGGAGCATGAGGATGTATGTACCTTTGTTCTCTTTTTAAAATTATTTTTATTATCATTTTTTATTAAAGTATAGTTGATTTACAGTGTTGTACACCTTTGTTCTCTTTTGCTAAAAGGACTTCACTTGGAGAGCACGCCTCCCCACAGTCAGCAGGGCACTGAAAGATGTTACCAGAAGTGACTGCTTGCCATCCACACTCCCTGACGCAGGATGCTACCTCAGTGGGCCAGGATGCAATGTGTCTTTCTTGGGGTTGGGTCCCACTGCAGGTGAGGAACGGAAAATTCCAGTGCCCACATTCACTTGGCATGAAGATGGAAAACATATGTCCCTAAGATTGGGATGCCTTGGGTAACAGGCTGTCCACAAGTTCTCTAATACTCCTTTTTTTTTTTCTTTAGCAACTCACTTGTAATAAATAGAATGTAGTGGGGGTGATAGCATATACCTCACAAATTTAGGTAACAGATCAATTCCTCTGGGGAAGGCAGCTACCATGTCATGAGCTCAGTCAAGAAGCCCTACAGAGAGGTACATATAGTGAGTGACTGAGGCCAAGAATGAGCCATCACAGAAGCAGATCCTCCAGCCCCAGTCAAGCTTTCAGATGACTGCAGCCTTGACCAACAACTTGACTGCAACCTGAGGAGAGACCCTGAGGCTGAACCATACAGCTAAGCCATTTCTGGACACCCGACCCACCAAAACTGTGAGATACAATAAAATTTGTGGCACTAAGTAGAACCCACCTTGTGCTCTTCCACCCACTGGTGCCAGATCAAGAAGAAGAAGGTTGTGCGAGTCATGGAGAGAGCTCTCCCTAGCCCCACCTTCTGCCATCTCCCACCCTGCTTGGTTTTCATTTTCTCTGTTATTGCATCCCATCCCCAAGAATCTACCTCTTGGGAAGACTGCGGGAGGACTAGCAGTAATCTGCGTAAATTTATCTTGCATAGGAGATGAAAGTGAAGAAGCCCTGAACTTCAGGACCCTGGGGGCTTCTCAGTAAGAAATTCTGATCCCTGAATTTCCTCAATCCTCCTTCCCTGAAAGGGCCAAGACCAGCCTCCATAAATGAGAATGAAAAGGAAGCCATCACCACCCACAGCCTTGGCCACCCACCCATGATAAAGTACATCTGGAGTGATCCTGGGGAGCTCAGTTACTCCAGACCACTCAGGTCCCGACATCTTCCTGGCACTAATGGGAAGACCTCTGGAATGCATTTCACAAACTGAATTGTCCTGACCTCTCTCTGTTGTACTCATTCCTCAGACCTCGGGGAATAGAGAGAAACTCAATCTCCTGCTGCCGGTCAGGATTAAGTTTTAGCAAAGGAAAATCAATCTTGTCTAAACCACTCCTCCCCACAGTCACCCTCCTAAAGATTAGCACAGAACAGGGGATTTGAGGGCTGATGGGCCACTCCAAGGTGACTATCCTCCATGTTCTCCTGACATTCCTCATGGCCTGTTAGTAAGCAAAATGATCTCAGAAAGCTTCTCAGTTTCTATTTGCTTAGCTTCTAAGCCTCAAACCAGGTCTTCTTCTACAGAAAGAAATAACAAAGATGTCTGGAATTTACACTGTCCTTTTCCCTAAGGAGCCCAAAGGATTTTATGTACATTTTCACAGTAATACAGTAAAGTCATCTCCCAGGCCCTAGATGCCTCCTGATTCAGCCAAGGCAGGAACCAAAGCACAGAAAGGTGAGTGGTTCCATGGCTCCCCACTGCCCAAGCGGTAGATCTGGAATTCCACCTGGTTGGTCTAGAATCTGTTGGCAGTTTACAGGACCTGCCTCGGGTTCTAAAGTGCCAGAGCAATTAGGCAAAGGGAAGACAAAGGCTGAACCAGCTCTCAGCTGGGTGAAGGCAGAGGAAATGTGAAACTGGCATAGCTGAATCGGAATTCTGACCATTTGCTAGGGGCACCATCCTGGCCTCACGCATAGTCAAAAGTCATGTGCTGTTGGCTCAAGAGTTGCCTCACTTCAGCTTGGCAGTGGCTCCAACTGAAGGGCTGGTGCCCATCCTGTTCTCTAGGACTTGGGCAATTTGCAAAAACTGACCTGGAGGAAGTCCCTCTACCTCTCTGACCCTCAGCAATGTTCCTCACTCATAAAATGACAAAGAAATTCCTCCCAGCTCTAAAGTTCTAAGAGCTGACAAATATGAAATCTTTGGAGATATGGCAAGGGATACAGGATTAATAGAATAGGCAGTAGAAGACCTTGATTCTAGTCTTGGCCCACTAGCAGCTGTATGATGTTGGGTGAATCACTTGACTTGGTTTCCTCACCTATAAAATGAGGTGGCTGGTCATATTCTCCCTAAGGTCCCTCCCTGTTGGGCCTCTATCTCTAAATTCAATGATTGTACAATATGTGGAAGGAGCTATAGTACAAAAAGTCTGTTCCAGACATTGACTCTTCTTTGCTTCATCTCTTCATCTGTCCATCCATTCATTCATCACATATGTACTGAATGCCTATCACAAGGCCAGGTTCTCTGTTAGTCACTGGGGCACAGCAATGAGAAAGATGAACATGGTTCAGTCCATGTCCTAATTACAGTCAAGGAGGAGAAGGAGAGAACTAAATAAATATCACAAAGTGTGTGTGAAAAGCCAGAGGAACAAGGGAACTTGGTACTTCAAGGAATGTAAAGCAACAGGATTGAACAATGAGGTACAAGGCAGGGAATGGTGGCAGTTGAAGCTGGAGACTAGGCAGGAGGCAGATCTAAAGGACCAGATACTCCAGCTTAAAGATCATTTCTATCTAAAGGCATTCTAGAAGAAATCACTGAGTGATTTTAAGCATGGTTGTAATGGAAATAGGTTTTTATCTTGAAAAGCTTATTTTATGTTTTATTTTTTAAAAATCACTATTGTGTACCAGGGATTGACTAGATGAAAATAAAGGAATCTATCTAGGATGCCAGTGCAGTGATTCAGACAGGAGATGATTTGAACTTGGACTAGGAAAGAGATGAAGAAACATGGAAGCATCTAAGGAATAGTTACAAGCTAGAAACCAAAACAACAAAAAAAGGTAGTTAGATGTGGAGGTGGTGGAGCTTGAAGGAGATGGATTACAAGAAAGACGTTCAGGAGGCTGGGGAATCATTACTAAGGATGCCTGGTGATCCATGGCTTGCTCTTCTGACTCAACGGATGTTAAACCAAACAAAATAAGTTTTCCTTACACAGCTGCCCTCCCTGAGGCCCTTTCAGGTGACAGATACCCACCTGGGACTGGCCTGCCCTGTGCTGCCCTACCACACCCTCTCCAGAAGCTCTGTCATGGTTGTCTGTTCTGTAGGAAAGACAAAATCACAATAGTTCTACAATCTATATGAACCCTGCTCCATCTGGGATAGTAGAAATCCAAGTGCAAAACCCAAACTCTTGGGGGGAAAGGAAGAGAGACTGGCTGTGATTTTATAAGACTTTTCTGCGTGTGAAAAATCAAGCAAAAACAGAAAATATCCCTGTAGTTTGTGGCATTTGGGGCTTGATTTATCATCGGCTTCTGTATATCACCATAACAAAATTCTACAATGAGAATCATCAAAACATTCTGAATTACTAGACAGTCTCCCCAGTTGATAAAAATCTCTCTCTTTCTTTTATTTCCTCTCTCTCTCTGTCTCTTTATGTGTAAGCGTTTAGCATTCACATATTCAGTCAATCTTATACAAGCCTCATGCAATATTAAAATGTTTATGCAACCCTTTCTGTGCTTGAAGCAGCAGCAAATGTTCCTGGTGTGCAAGGAATGAGGAGAATAATGTTCTCACACTCTCAGGAGAAAAGCCCAACACCAGACCAATGCCGGTCTTGCCCTTCATGATTAATCGGCACAATAAAACAGATCTCGTTCTCCCTGGCTACCTGCCACCTCTTTGGGACCCCAAGCACTGACTGAGCACTGAGGAGAGGGCATCTCCTGGTTTCTTTGCCGTAAGGAACAGAGAACTGGACTGACACTCAGAATGCTTATAGCTAAGCTCATGGCTGCAAGTCTACAGTCACATGCTATGCTGATATTAGTCCGGGGTCAAACTTTAAAGCATTTAAGGGGGCATGTTAATGGCGCGACATTCCAGAAAGGTTTGCCTTCAGCTGCTGTACTCTTACAGGAGATTGATTTCCAAATATATGAACTCAAATCCAAGTGTTAGAGATTAACAGAGAAACTGGTCTTAATCCAGTATCTTTCAACCATGATCATGAGATTTGTGATGGAGCAAATATTGCTAGAAGGAAAAGAGAGGCTTAGAGATATCAAGTAATGGTCTCAGAACAGCACACAGTTCAGAAGCATCTCTCGTTGTATAGCTTTTGTCCAGCACAGGAAAATTAAAGTATCAGAGCTGAAAGCGTAGGCTTCTAAGATTATTTTATACGGAAGGAGTCAAGGTCCATAGAGGCTAAGGAATGTGTTCAAAATCCCTAATTAGTGGTTCACTGTCTAACGCAAAACCCCACTGACCACCTAAGAAGGGGCAAGTCAGACATTTCCAACAGGAAACACACTTGCTCCGTGTGGCTCGCTGTAATGATGTGATGTTCTCTAATGTACAGGTCTTCTCTGCTTATGAATTGCTATCAAGTAATGAGTGCTTTGCAGAGTTTACCTATTAGAGATGATTTCTGGTTATTATTTCCAGTCCTATTTGTTTCGTGAGCTCTCTTGTCTGAGGGCAGGGTCAGGGACTTAATCGGCAGTCTCAAACTCCATCTGAGGTGATTCATGTCCCTTCTGAGAAGCTGGTTCCACAGCCTGAGAAAGCTCCCACCACTGGCTTTGCAAAGGGCCCTGGGATGAAGGGTGGATGGGGCTAAACTAACCCAGCTCTACCCTTAGGGCCTACTGGAGTTGAGCTTGTAAATTCTGGTGTCCCTCCCAAGACCAGAGAGCTGGGTGAGAAGCAGTCCAAATGTCCATTTGTAAGATCAGAGAGCAAGAACATCCCTTACCCTCAGTCCTACTGCATGGAGCCTAAGGTCATTACCAAGCAAGGCTGTACATGCTTTAGGCTCTTCACAGTTGTTCTGACTACAGTTTATCTAGAGTCAGATTATAGGTCTGCATTTACATGAAGGAGGTGGGTCCACTACTAAGATCATTTCCATTTACAGAAGGAAATACATTATTCATTAGATTAATTCTCAGTGAATTGTGAACTCATCCTAATACTACTGAGTTCTCATGTTAGAAAAATCCCAGGGTACCAGTGCAAAGCTGACCCAGATTCTCTGAAGCCTGTTGCTGCAAGCTATGAGCGTATACACTCACTCCTCAGCCTGGTATGGCCCTGGTCTGTGAGGCTCTTTCTCCCTCTTGGACTTTGATCTCTCTTCCAGTAGCTACAAGTCTCAGCAAATACTCTGGGTTGATAGGGGCACAGGAGCTGTCAGCCTCTGGGTGAAGATTTGATATTTCCATTAAGTTGATGCCATAATTTGCTGTCTCTCCCAAGGTTTTGCTTTCCAATCTGGGCATCCTTCATCACTCCCTTGGCAAACTGAAGTGGCACGGAGCCACTGGCTGCTGAGACGTTTAACACTGACTTGGCTTGGATTTGCTGAGACAGAGTGTTTGTGTAACCTATCACCCCCTCTATTCAATGTGTAGTGGATGTTTTAGTGAGGCTCTTGGCTGTAAATACCTTCAGGAAAACGTTTTTCAGTCATTTCTTTTAACTCTGTGAACAAATACATACTTTGTCCTTCACAAAGACACTGACTGCAAAGACTTCTCTCTCCTTTCAACTGAATTAATCATGCAGGGGGAAAAATCCCCAACCTTTAAAGAGTAGGGTTGCTGCTAATGCAACCTAAGAGAAAAATCACTGGTCAATTTCCAGGATGTGGGCATAACCCAATATGCCCCATTGACAATCATTACCTCCCCAATCCTAGAAACAGATCTGGGGCTTTCAAAAGAGACTTCAGCTAAGAGAAGTCCTACTGGTGCAAGGTCTTCTCCAGTCCCCAGCCCAGGACTCCTGAGACCTGGCTATTCAAGGTGATCCAGTAACAGACAGTATCAATATCACCTGGGAGCTTGTTATAAATGCAGAGTCCCAGGACTCACCACTGACTTCCTGAATCAGAATCTGCATTTTAACAAGATCCTCAGGAGATCAGTATGTATATTAAACTTTGAGAAGCACAGTTTAGCTCTTCTTTCCCCTGTGCCCTTAGGTATGACAACTCCACTATAGGCCGAACTCCTAGCTCCTAATCAGCTCCTCTTCTGTTTCTACTGTTTGCACTGTGACCCATGCTGACCCGTCCCAACACTGTTGACCCAAGTCAGTTTATATTTTTGGCTTCTCATCCCACCCTCATTCTAATTTACAGCTTTTATGGCACGAGTCTACCAAATACAATGTCTTCCCAAGGTTCAACACCTAATAGTTAGCCTTGGTTATTGATAAAAATCATTTAACCTGTCTAGGCTACATTTCCCAAGATGCTAAATGGCCATATACATATGTGTCACTCTCTATGGGACACACATGCCAGGAGGACAAATGAGGCCATTCATATTTAATAGCACTCATTATTATACAGCAAGTGCAAGGTATTATTTGTGAGCAAATACACAGCAAGTGCAAGGTATTATCTGTCTAAGTTAATGGCTGCTATCTCCTGAACTGGCTAACCATTTTCATTGCATGCTTAATTCTGAGACTGCTAGCAAAGTTGCAGTTCCACAGTGCTCTTCAGCTGGGTAAGGTCTTATCATACAAATATCTCAGTGTACTTAACAGGCTATTTGAAGTAACTCTAGCAACAGGAAAGGAATCTTGAGTTAAGGGTGAATTTTCACTATTATACTGGGAGGTGAGGTCCCCTGCCTGCTTTGTCATCTCTATGGAGATAGACAAGCAAGGGACTGTAATGTGAGACATCTCACTCAACATCATGAAAAGACTGGATTGGAATTCTGGATTCTCAGAAGTTAGTTCCACAAGACTCTGGACAAATGACAGGACTGGAGAGGGTAAAGCAAGATTATGGGACAAGCAGGCGGTAATTTCAGAAAGCTAAGTGTAGAGAGTCCCATCACATCAGTTTCTGGCAGGGGGTCTCACAAGCAGGAGTATGTCCAAGAAGCAGAGACAGAGCTCAATGTGTCAGAATCAGGAAACTGAGGTGAAGAGAAAGGGGTGGATCTCTCAAGGGGGAATACAACAGAGCAACAACCAATAAACCCAAAATTGGTTGTCTATGGCGGGGTGGAATACATAGAATGAACATGAGAGAGAGGCATGTGCACACAGGGCCTACACAAATGCCCTAGCCCAATTAAAAGGACTTTGTAAACCGCAAAGGGCCATGCAAATGTTTGATATATTACTAGAATTGTCCTAAGATACACATCAGGAATGTGAAACTCCAAAATGCTAGTGAAATTAGATAACGTGTCCAGTAAGGTCACAAATCTGGTAAGGTCAAAACCACTGACTTCTCAGCTAATGCTGTTTGGGGACAAGGTGAGAAGAATGCTTCTTACTGACTGAGAGTTCTAATTACATGGTATGTCTACTGTCTACATGGTACCCACCCAGTTAGTAATAAAAAGTGAAAAATTCAGCTGAGTTAGCCAGGTTTTGTGGGCTTGACACAATGCCAAATAGCCAGTCTCATCAATTCTCTCAACTGATTTGACAGGTTATCTTGGGAAATGGGTTGACAGAGCTGGAGGCGGAAAATTCTAGGGGAAGGATCAACTCTAAACAATTAGGGCAAAGCTAATATGTAGAAACTAGATAGAGTGGGAGGGGACAGTAAAGATTTGCCAAAGTTAATAGTGAAGTTGGTTTACACATCAGCTATAATGCCAATATAATGGACATTCTGTCAGGTTAAAAATCAAGATGAAGAACTGAGATTGCAAAAGGAAATACTCTGTCCAGAAATGTCAACAAATACAAGGGGCGTGAGTGTGGGAAGGGGAGATCACAAAAAAAGGAGGGAAAGAAAAAGAGGGGTATGATTCTATACTCCCGAATTGGCAATTGGTCCCAAACCACTTTACCGCACCAAATTTAGAAGTCTTTCCACATCACTCACACCAAAGCCACAAAGACCAGAGTTCCCCGATCCGCCTTCAGCACTAACTATACCATCAACTACAGCAAGAAAAGCACACACTTTCACTTCAAATCATGGCAGGCAAAATTCCATTTGCTTTACCTTTCAAAAGAGCAGAAAGACAATGCAACTTATTCGGCTCTCTTAGTTAAGAAAAATTTCCCCTTAAGACAAGCTCCCCCAAACCTTGTGCTCTAAGCCAAATAAAGAGGCAGCCATCACTCAGGCTGGGAAGTGAGGGGGTAAATCAAGTGGTGACAAGGAAACATGCAATTGTGACCATGTCTTTTTGTATAGCATGGTAGCCAGCAAATAATAAATAACAACATGAGCTGAAGGCAGATCTTGAAGCTCTGTTTTGCTCTAAGTTGATTCAGAAGCTGAGAAAGTAGGAGAAATTAGAAATATTTGGGAGGAACATTCAGTGGCTCTACTATGGAGTATATATCAACAGTCAAAACATACTGACATAAGGAAGAAATGGCCTTTCCATCTGAGACTTCAGCAACCACTAGCATTTCTATCCTCAAATAATATTACAGTGCATTTATTCCATGCCATTTTCATAAAAAATAAATTTATGAGTCCTCTTGTTATAGATAACTGAAAATGAAGGCACAGAACCTTTTCTTCCTCCCTTGTGATCACAGTAGTGGACCACACCACTGCTTCACCCAGATGCCCTTGTACAGCCTTCTACTGACTCTGCATGGACCAACCTCCTCTCCCCAACCCTGGCTATGTGTAGGCATAAGAAAGCCTAACGCCTTTGCTTTGAGTTGGGAAAACACCAAGGCATAATTTAAGCTGCAGAATTCCCCTGTAAAATCAGGTTGCAGCACACCAGCTGAGGGAATTTTGCCTGAGATCACACTTTAATTTAGCTTCTTCCCTTCCCTATCATGCTTCCCCCACTCCCTTAGAATTCTCCCCTGGGAGCACTTCTTTAGTAAGTCACTTGCATGCTAATTTTTATCTCAGGTTCTGTTTCTGGAGAACCAACCCAAGACAATCAAGTTTTATCAAAGTTCTCTCTGACATTCAGGATAGGCTAAGTTATACCATGAAAACATGTAACACCCCAAATTTCAATAGCTTAAAACAAGGGTTACTTCTTGTCCATGCTACCTGTCCACTGAGAGTTAAGAAGCTGTCTCTGCTCAACTTAATCACTCAAAGACACAGGTTTACAGAGCCATCATCTTGAACATTGCCAGTTACCATGACATAATGAAAAGAGAAACTGAAAGACTCAGCCAGCAATATGTGTTCCCTCGGAATTAACACACATCACTGCTGCTAACAACTCATTGTCCAAAACTAGTTCCATGGCCCCACCCGACCAAAAGCATCCACGGGTGAACTTTACTAATGACTTCTATAGTAAATCAGAGCTTAGAACCCTGATATCTGTTGCCTCTCTATGAAATAGGGTTTGCTTTCCATGAGTAGCAATTTATCCTCATAATCTGCTTACAGATACTTTCTCCAAAAGACTCTGTGGTGGGTTTAGAGAAACCAAGAGCTGAAAAATACTGCTACTATTCCAGCTTTCCCATGGGTTGGTAATATAGATATATTAGACAATCCATGGTGAGTGCATTAGTTTCTCCATATTCAAAATGAACTAACAAGAATTACTTTGTGTGGTCTTTTACTTGGTCAGGATACATATGGCCTAATGAAAACATATGAAATTACTATTTCAGAAATTGGATAGCAAGCAGCAAAAGACTGTGACCTCTGAGAAAAGGGCAGCAGATAAGATGAGCCATATAACTGACTCAGTTTTCTATCTGGAGGCACTTGTTGTACTGTGGTACAACACAGGGGAGCCCAAACATGAGCCCAGGAGACAGGCATTGAGGTTCAGCGGTACTGAGGTGGTTGGAAATTATGTGATATGGTACCAGAAACAAGGGAGCTATACAAAGAAGGTGATCCACAAATCTGCAGAGAAGTCTCCTTTAGTCTTTGGCTGAACACTACACTGTACATATGCAGGGCAGACTTCACAGGGCCAGGAAAATAACATCTACCAAAGAAACAAAAATTACCAGAGGATAACTCTTCCCTTGTATCCTAGAAATTGTATTTCAATCTAATGAAAATTGCACAGGACTGGGAGACATTAGAGTCCTCACCAACACAGTGGAAAATCCTCAATTAATTCAGTATAGACCTCAGAAAGTCCAGTCCTTAATGGTGGGCCTAAGCTAGCCTTAGGTTAAATGTCTTACCTAGGAAAATTTAAAAATAAGCCTCGAAAGGATTGAACCGATTCAAAAGTAAATTGATTGCCTACCAGAACAAAATTAAACTATCTATCAAGGAAGACAACAAAATCCAGGCAGTCAATGATGTAGCATCAATAATGTCCAGAATACACTAAAAGAATTAGCAGATGGGCAAAAAAAAAGCAAGAAAATGTGATCTATCACCAGGAGAAAAGTCTAGTAGAAACACCTTGGAAATGACAGAGAAGAATAAATTAGCAGTCAATGACTTTAAAATAGGTATTATAAATTTGTTCAAAGATTAAAAGGAAAATATAAATTTAATGAGAAAACAAAGAAGAAATAACAATAGAGAAATGGTAAGTGAAAAAAAAAAACCAAATGGCAATTCTAGAAGAGAAAAATACAATGTCCAAAATGAAAATTTCACTGGATGGGCTTAACAACAGATGACACTGCAAAAGAAAAGATCAGTGAATTTGAAACCAGGCAATAGGAACTATCCAAACTAAAAGTAGAGAGAAATAGAGAAAAAAGGATGACAAGAACAAAATGAACATAGTCTCAGTGATCTATGGGAAAATATTAAGTAGTGTAACATACAGGTAATAGGCCTAACAGAAAGAAAGCCTGGATCAGAAAAAAATGTTTGAAGAAATAATATTTCTTCAATATTGTAAAGAAATAATAATAAAGAAGAAATAAAATTTTTTGCAAAAACAAATTTTCCAAGTTTGATGGAAAATACAGACTTATAGATCTAAGAAGTTCAATGAATTCTAAGCAAGATAAATACAAAGAAGGCTACACCAGGGTACATCATCATCAAATTGCTAAAAATTAATGATAGAGAGATGAAAGATTTGTATATAGATGTGCATAGGAACTTTATCTATAATAGCTCCAAACTGTAAATAACCCAAATGTCTGTCAACAGAAGAATTTATAAAGAGTTTTTAATATAATTATACAATGGAATACTATTAATCAATAAAAAGGAATAAACTGATACACAACATTTATGGATTTCACAGATATTATGCTAAATGAAAGAAGCCAGACACAAACTTCATTTATATGAAGTTCTGGAACAGGCAAAATGAATCTATGTGAAAGAAATATGACTGGTTGCCTATGCAGGAGGGGTTACAGGTAAGGGGAATGAGGGGTCTTTCTGTGGTGATGGTAATGTACATCTTGATAAGGATAAGGGTTATACAGGTACATGCAACTGTCAAAACTAATCTGTAGGGCTTCCCTGGTGGTGCAGTGGTTGAGAGTCCGCCTGCCGATGCAGGGGATGCGGGTTCGTGCCCCGGTCGGGAAAGACCCCACATGCCATGGAGCGGCTAGGCCCGTGAGCTATGGCCACTGAGCCTGCGCGTCCGGAGCCTGTGTTCCGCAACGGGAGAGGCCACAACAGTGAGGGGCCCGCGTACCACAAAAAAAAAAAAAAAAACAACTAATCGGTACACTAAAGAAATGTGCATTTCTTGGAATATATATTATTTTTCAATAAAATAATTTAAAAAGTAAAAATAAAATCAACATCTATATATAAGTGGTCAATAATGTACTTTTATTTTTAAAGTACAAAATACTTCAAAAAAATCATTGTACCACCCAAAATGACGTCCATATGTGCCTATGGATGCTGAAATTCCAAGTAATTTACCTTGAAGCTCTATGCCTCTTCAAAAATCAAATGGCCTTTAAATGGGGCCACATTGAAAACCATTTGCACCTTATTATATATTAGTTTCTCAGCTTTTCTAAGAATGTGTTTTGTGGGGATGGCTGAGTCAAATACCACGGGGGTCACAAGAGATAGTTTTTCTTATGTGTTCTAATTTCCCCTCAATAAACATATATTACATATGTATTAAGAAAAATGAATGAAGTTTTTTTAAGTAAATGAAGATCCTGGTTGACTGGGCAGGGTGGGTGGCACCAGCAAGATGGAAAATTGGCAGAGAAAAAGTAGCCCAGAATTCCAGAAGACAAATTTCATCATCTTCAAGATTTCAAGTAACTGCCTTCTAATTCAGACCAGCAAAACATTAGGATAATCGAGGCAATTTCCTACATAGAGAGACATGACAAGATATCTTTAAGGAAATTTCAAACTCAGAATGAATACATTAAAAGTAGATCACAACATGAGCTTTTTGTTCATGGCAAAATGAATGTCTCGCCATTCAAAGCACTCGTCACATTCTCTCCTGCTTCCCTACTTTGCCCATATCCCTCCCAGAGGGGTGGGTCTTTCACTCCTCTGGAATGACTTTTTCCTTATATCTGCCAATGGAAAATCCTCTTATCCTTTAAGTGTCCCAAGGGTCATTCCCCAAAAGGCCTTCGCTGAGTGCTCCCTTCTCTGGACTTCCATGGCTCCCAGTGTCTGTCTTATGAAAACTAGCATAGCTTGGTATTGTGGCTCTCTACAACAATAATGATTCCAATAATAACTACCAGGTATTGTCGGTTTACTATATGCTACTAAAATAGTAGCATACTAATTAATAATCAGGTCATGTAATTCCTTCAGCCACTCTTCAAGGTAGATAGCATTAACCTGATTTACACAAGAGGAAACCAAGGCTTAGAAAAGCCAAATAACTTGCTCAAGGACAAAGGCAGTCTACTTAGCAGATCTAGGATTAGAACCAGGGCTGTCTGACTCCATAGCCTTTGTTCTTAACCACTATACTACCTCCTTGACATCCATGTCTCATTTATCCTAAAACAACAAAAACAAAATTTATCTCTATTTCTATATCACTTACAAATGACAGGCAGAGTGCTACGCTTTTCTTGAAAGGAGGGATCAAGGTTTGCACATCTTTGTATTGCTTCCTGCATCTAACATGGTGTCTGGCAAATAGGTACATCCCAACATATGCTTGAAGGGATGGATAGGTAGACAAGCCCATTGCAAGACTCTAGTTCTCTCCCTAATTCCAAAAATTGTTTTCCTAGAGCATCAAGCAACTGAAATGAATGATTAAATGAATAAATAAATGGAAACAAAAGAATCTTAGTTCCTACTTCAAATATAGTCTCAGTATTGGGTACAAATCATGTGGTTTTGCTTAGTCTTTTTTTTTTAAACATCTTTCTTGGAATATAATTGCTTTACAATGGTGTGTTAGTTTCTGCTTTATAACAAAGTGAATCAGATATACATATACATATATCCCCATATCTCCTCCCTCTGCGTCTCCCTCCCACCCTCCCTATCCCACCCCTCTAGATGGTCACAAAGCACAGAGCTGATCTCCCTGTGCTACGCGGCTACTCCCCACTAGCTATCTATTTTACATTTGGTAGTATATATAAGTCCATGCCACTCTCTCACTTCCTCCCAGCTTAACCTTCCCCCTCCCCGAGTCTCAAGTCCATTCTCTATGTCTGCATCTTTATTCCTGTCCTGCCCCTAGGTTCTTCAGAACCATTTCTTTGGGTTTTTTTTTAGATTCCATATATATGTGTTAGCATACAGTATTTGTTTTTCTCTTTCTGACTTACTTCGCTCTGTATGACAGTCTCTAGGTCCATCCACCTCACTACAAATAACTCAATTTTGTTTTTTTTTATGGCTGAGTAATATCCCATTGTATATATGTGCCACATCGTCTTTATCCATTCATCTGTTGATGGACACTTAGGTTGCTTCCATGTCCTGGCTATTGTAAATAGACCTGCAGTGAACATTGTGGTACACGACCCTTTTTGAATTACGGTTTTCTCAGGGTATAGGCCCAGTAGTGGGATTGCTGAGTCGTGTGGTAGTTTTATTTTTAGTTTTTTAAGGAACCTCCATACTGTTCTCCATAGCGGCTGTATCAATTTACCTTCCCACCAACAGTGCAAGAGGGTTCCCTTTTCTCCACACCCTCTCCAGCATTTATTGTCTCTAGATTTTTTGATGATGGCCATTCTGACTGGTGTGAGGTGATACCTCATTGTAGTTTTGATTTGCATTTCTCTAATGATTAGTGATGTTGAGCATCCTGTCATGTGTTTGTTGACAATCTGTATATCTTCTTTGCAGAAATGTCTATTTAGGTCTTCTGCCCATTTTTGGATTGGGTTGTTTGTTTTTTGATATTGAGCTGCATGAGTTGCTTGTAAATTTTGGAGAGTAATCCTTTGTCAGTTGCTTCATTTTTGCTTAGTCTCTTGAATTCTCTTCCAGTTTTAAGAGCTGCAAATCTAGCTCCTGTTCCTCTGCATTTCAGAACTATTACTTTTCTAATTTATTTTCTGTTGAAAGAAGATTACAATGAAAAACTATGGCTATCATGTTGTTTGCATGAGATCTTAAGTTCAGGAAAGAAAGGACTCAAGGCATTCACACATACTATGTCACTAAGTTAGGACCATGTAAGTTAGTGCATCTATTAATAGATGAACATTTCTGTGACACACTGCAATAGGCAAAGTACTTCTGTTACACTATCTTAGCTGACCTTCACACTTTGGAGTAGGCAAGGAAATTTGTATTACCCCAACTTTACAGATGAAGGAACTGAGACTCAAAGAGGTAAAGTGATTAGCTAGTAAATAAAGTCAAGATCTCAATCTAAGTCTTTTGGCTATAGTTAATGTTATCTTTCACTCTCACCACACTGTGTCTAGCTCATTAATCATCAAAGACAGCATCCCTATTCAAACTATTATTCTACGTGGATAATAGGACCATTTTGTTAGGCCTGCGTTGGGGGACAGAATTAACCCTCTTCCTTTTGAGTAAGCCATGTTTTGTCGGATTGGTCCTCAACATAGTTTTAAGTTATAGTAATATAAGGTTATGCCTTAAAAAGTCTCATAAATACAGACTATCTCATTATCACCCCATTATTTTCTTTAAGTAGGCAAACTGAGGTCTAGAGAAATTAAGTGATTTTTTTTCCAAGACAACAGTTCACAGAATCAAGTCTTAATATACCCAGCATACTATATACATACTGTATACAAGCTAATCTAATCTGAGCTCCCTCCTATGTAGCAACTTATTCTATTGCATTCATGGCAGGTACTCCTCCACTTGTACCTTTACCATCTGAATCCAGTTCTATCCATTTGTGTGTTAGGTAAGCATAATAATCACTGCCATTAAGAGTTGAACCTCTCTGGGTGGTGACTTCCGCCCAATTTTGCTCAGTATTCTTGAGAGCCCTCTATTGGCCTTCTGGGGAATAGCAGGCAGCCTCTGTTGGCTGTGCTCAGTGATCAGAGTCTCAGGGAGCTTTAGTGAACAACCAGCCCAGTCAGTACAGCCCAGGCAGCACTGCTCATTTCAGCGCCACCTGAAACACAAAACAGGGTGAAGAAATCTGTGTTTGCCAAATTGAAACAGGCAGACTTGGCAGTGAAACAGACTTCCATCTTCTCAACTTCCAAAAATATCCATCAAAACTAATTTCTCCAAAAACTAAACTCTGCTCTGAATCAAGGGCTTGTCTGGCCTTTCTTCTGCCACTAACATTCATTCACCGTCATCCCACCTCCTCCCCACTCTTAACCAGCCATGGTGTACAGTGTGATGACATGCAGGTTGTACAGGTCACATACCTCCTAAAATTACTTTCCCTGCCCCTCCTCCCTCCATCCTTCTATTTTTTCCTCCTTTCTTCTTACTCTTCTTCCTTCCTTCTTCCCTTTTTCCCTCCATCCCTTTCTCTCTTTATTCTAACAAATTTGTATCGGAAGCTAGAAAGATGACTATGAATTGAAACCTGCCTCAAGGAGTCTATAATTTGAAAGGGAAAACGTGACAGGTATATTTATGACAACTTTAAAAATATATGAAGAACCCTAGGAGAGGTTCTATCTAGGCAGACTCTTGTGGTTGCAACGAGCTACCTCAAGTAACAAGGAATTTATTGGAAGTATACCTGAGCATGGGAACTCAAAAAGAGCCCTGCCATCGCATCTCAGAAAAAGCAGAAACTGGAGGGTGAATTTGAACTGGTTGGGGGTTGTTTTAGGAGCTCACTGATCATCACTCTAGTGCTCCACCGGGGTGCACAGCTACATCCTGTGTGTCAGTTTTTGTTTTTTGTTTTTTTTCTCACTTAACAATGGACTTTCTCACCCACTACACAGTCACCACTCAACTCTCCAAGGATAAACAATCACACTTCTGGGTTAGGGGCAGCTGTAGTTAAGGGGCAGTAAGGGCTCTGGACATTTCCAATGGCAATAGGGCAGGAGCTGATTACCACCATCCTCCAGGCCTCCAGAGCATGGATCAAACACTGGGGAGAGAAGGTGAGGCAGTATTGAGCAGGCAGGGCTCATTTCCATGACAGCAGCTCTGCCAAGTGCTATATTTGTCTGTGTAGTCTCAACAACAAGAGCAGTGTGCCCTGAGCACCTGGGGCTGTGGAAACATCCATTTCCACACCTAGTTCCATCCAAACTCCTCTCTTACAAGTGGGGAAGTAAGTTGTATCTGGGGAACTACGGGCTCAAAGTCCATAGATATCTGGACTTTGGTGGTAGGATGCTGAGGGGAAGGGAAATTTTTAGCAAATGTTCTAGCATAAAGGGCAGAGGAAATGATAAAGGGGAAGTCCTCTGGCTTCTCACCTCTTGTGAGGCTAGGTTCACAATCTCTCCTCCCCACTGTGAGAAGTCCCCAGGACATGGCTTGACCAAATGTCCAGGGAAGGGTGAACAGGTAAGGATGACTGGGTGGGACTTGAGTAATACTGATATTATGAGGTCCTGTTGGTAGAGAGAAGGGGAATGGGACTGAGGGTGGAAGGCAAGGGCCTTGTCCACTAGAAGGGATCTTAGTGCCCCACCACTACAGAGAGTTAGTTTCAACTATGAAATGGAATTACTGGTAGTGAAATTGTGCCGTACTTTGCACCCACTCCCACTCAACAGGTACACGCCTACACAGACAATTTCCTCCAAGAGTTGTGTGGGTGTGTATACAACTTCTCAACTCCTGAAGGTGGCTATGCAAGTGCTAGAAGAAAGGAGAGGAGATAGAAAAGAAAGAAGGAAAGAAAAAAGGAAGGAAGGAAGGAACAAACTGCAAATGTGATTGTGTGGATGGCTACTGATGGATATGGTTATCATACACTCCTACAGCGTAAGGATAGGCAGAGTGAAGTCCAAGTTCTAGGAGCAGATTTAATCACTGAGGGAAATTTACATTGTAGACACCTGGCCAACAGCTTTGTAAAGACTAAAGTGTTCATTCATTTACTTGGAGAAGGACAAAACTTCTCACCATTTGTCAGTATAATGGACACGCAATAAATAGTTACTTATCAAAACCAGAAGCCAACAGAAGCCCTGGGACCATGGAATGTGTTGCCTTGAGATATAGTACACACTGGTGACCAAAGAGCATCCTCTCATCCCACACACAGTTACCACCAAGCACCTACTGTGTGTCAAGCACATCATTAGGCACCAAAGACCCAGTCCCTGCCCTCATGAAGCTTACTGTCTAGTGGGCAGTCAGACATCAACCAGTTAATCTCACAAAGAGAGGTAAAACTCAGCTATGACAGGTACTTTTGAAAGAAACATCCACAAGTGTTATGAGAACACAGAATGGATAATCTGATATATAGGACCTGGTAAAGGTCAAGGAAACCTTCTTGAGGAAGTAACCCCTGAACTGCTATCTGAAGGATAAGAAGGATTAATCTGAGCAACAAGGGACGAAAGAACATGTTAGGTAGTGGGAACAGCATATGCAAAGGCCCTGTGGAAAGGAGAAGCATGGTGAGCACAAGAACCCTCGGCAGGGCAACAGTGTGACTAGATGGGCAGCAAACGGAAGCATAGAGAATGAGTAGTGCCAGATGAGGGCAGTGGGGAGCAAGGACAGATCATGCAGGGCCACGTGTGCCATTTTAAAAAATGTTTTTACTTTATCCCAAGACCAAAGGGACTCAATTATGGATATTTAAATGGGTACTCAAGAAAAGGTTACTGAATATATTATAGATAAGCAATGTAAAAATGCTTGTAAACCTCTGATGTTGTAGGTGAAATGTTATTTGAATACATCCCTGTGCTTTTTCCCCAGGATTAAGGTCCATAGCTGTCATTAGATTCCCAAAGGGGTCCACAACCCTCCAAAGGTTAGAACCATTGTCCTGATTCTTACTGGGAGAGTGGACTGGATGATTTCTTATTAGGGTCCCTTACGTCTCTAAGATTCATGAGCGTAAAACCAACCCTGAGTCATCTAAGAGACTAACTAAGGTTCACTGTCACCAGCAGAGAAATTAGAGCTCGAAGTTAGAAAATATGGTTTTGCTGTCACTAGCATCAGTGTATAGCAAAGAATACACTCATCTTCACCCCGATTCCTGCCTCCATGTCTGTATCTCTCTCTCCCCCACAAACACACACACACACACACACACACACACACACACACACGCTGCCCATCCCAAGGAAAGGCCCCTCATAGGCTGTGGATATCGACCCCTTCAGAACATTGACACTGGAGGTTCCCAGGGCTGTCGTCTAAGGCCCAAGAACATTTACATAACCAGCTCAGTCACAGCTAGGCTGCGGGGGAGGGGGGGATTATGAATACATGTCTACTCACTTCCTCTCTCCAGGCCTTCCCTTGTTCTGCTAGCAAAGTGAAAATATGGCAAGTGGATCAGAGCCAACAAAGGCACAGTTGAAACTCAATGATTTGAGTCACTGGAGAGGATCATCAGCGTGAGCAATCGTGGGCACAAGTGGTGAATCATCCACCCTGGGATCCCAGGGCTGAAGCTACTGATCCCTCAGGCCCATGCAAACCCCAGTTTTTATTTCAGCAGTGATTCCCAAAGGGTGCTCTTTTATACCTTAATTCTAGGGGATGTTAATAGGAGTTCTGAAAATAAATAAAATTCTATGGTCAGGTAAATTTGGGATACTTTGGATTATAAAAGATGAAAGAGGTGTCTTTGCTGCAAGACTTCCCCAATCCCTTATGGTTTCTTTTCAACCCTAGAGAAGGAAATCTAGTTTATAATTTCCCAAAACTGTTAAAAGACTTTCCCAGAAGACTTTGGTTAAGGAGCGTCTCACAACATCTGTGCTCCAAGGCAGATTTGGGGAAATCTGGCTCTCCAAATTCTCTTAAAAAAGGCCTTGTGCCCTGGTTCATGACAGGGTGCTCTTTAACACAATGTATAGCCCCTACTTCCCATTCAAGGCTCATATTAAATCCTACCTCATGAAGGAAGACTTTGCCAGTGGTCTATTCTATATTTAGTGCTTGCATACTGGGTCATACATTTTGAGGCCATGATTGTAAGAAATTTAATTTAGGACTTGGGAATGTGATGTGTTATATTCCATAGTCTGGCCCTGCTAGTCTCATGTTTTATTTTCTCCACAATATTTATCATTATGTAAAATTGCCTTGTTTTTATATATATATTATATATATATATATATATATATGCTTATTTATTGTCTGTCTTCCTCTCTAGAATATAAGCTCCATGAAAACAAGAACTTGTCTCTTGTGTTCATCCATCACCTAGAACCTGCCACATAGTAGGGATATAAATATTTGTTGAATGAATGATTGCTCTCAATGATGTGTTGCTTATAACTTTTGTTCCATAAGAAGTACTGCAATCTGCTTGAAAGCAGAGACTATATGTCAGTGCACTACAGTAGAAAGGGATCCAAGATAAGCGAGAGGAAGCCTGCCACTGTGTCCCCTTAGGGAAGGCTCCTGACTTCCCTGTGCCTCAGTTCCTCCTTCTGTACAGCAACTCCCATTGTACACCTATACCCAACTCAGAGTAAGCATACAAAAGGTCACTGAGTGATTGAATAAATATTTATCATGTCTACTAGACACACAGTGAGTGCCCAATAAATACTTTTTGAAATAAAATAGTAATACATTTTTTTGTTTATATGGTAAGGGGGATATAATCCTTTGCAAAAGAAAAAGGCATTTACTTTAAGTATTAGTGAATTTTACTGGCACATATGTTGAGGTCCCAATATTGATGTTGCTCCATATTTAGACCTTCTCAGTCTCCACAGCCTATTCAGTCTATCCTGGTGAATGGCTTCCTTTCTCCACCCATAGTCTTCTGAGTGGTCCAATGCCCACCTCCTCTCCCTGGCATTAAAGGACATTCAACATTGCAATAAAGGGATGTCATGTTCCTCTGGAGACTGCCAAAAGTTGGGCAATCTCCTTACTGGGTAGAAGTACTATGTCTACTGGTGGTGGTGGTGGTGGTAGTAGTAGTAGTCATTATCATGATGGTCGTAGACACCACTTACTGAGAGTATATTACATGCCAGCAACTATGTGAAGCTCTTTATATATATCATTTAATCATCACAAGAATTCCAAGAGATAGGTTCTATTATTATGTCCATTTTACAGATGAGGAAATGAAGTTCAGAAAATAATCATTTGCTCCAGGATTTATAAGCAGGTCACCCTGCCTCTAGAACCAGACTCTTGCTGAGCTATAGAATCTGTAAATACACGTGAAGGGAACAGGAGTAGAAACAGCTCTGACACCCTTGCCATCTCCTCTGCATGGAAACATGGGGAGAGAAGCCAGGTGGGCCCACCAGCTAAGGCACAGGGAAGAATCTCAGGTTGAATGTGGTTTACGAATCTCCAAGAGAAGCTCTGGTTGCAGGGGTTCCCGTCCCTCTCTCTGGGGCCTCAGCACTCCCTTATGAATAGCTATCCCCCTTCTGGAGCTGCTTACCACACAGCTGGCAAAATAGTACTGGGAAAGCTGGGGAGGATGTTGACCAGGACCTCTGGAAGTCTGCTCCTATCCCCCCTGGAGCTGAAACTTTGCCAGCGGCCCAAGGAGCTGAATGAATGCTCCAGGAGCCCTGAGGTGCTAGGAAACCAACAGGGAATTTTAATTGAAAGCAGCTTGCTAATCAGGTACATACTTAATGTTATAATTACCCAGTGATGACAGCACCATGAAGTACAAGCAAACAGGAAGTACTGACCAAGCAATTTTAAAAGGTTGGTCTAATGCTCTTCATTTTTCACTATAACCTAAATTGCGTTTGTGCTTTCAGGGAATAATGAAAAAGACGGAAAGGTGAACAACAATCCAGTTCCAAGCATCCCAGACTGAAAAATAAAAAGAGTGAATTTTCCTCTGAAGCCAAATAATGACATTCATTCATTCATCAGACTTTACAGAAGAGCTGTTTTGTGCCAGGCACTGTGTTCAATGGTGGAAATATGGATTGGGGGGTGGGGGGAGAAAGGGGGGATGAGGAGGAGAAAAGGAGGGAGGAAGAGGGAAGACAGCAAGACAGGAGGAGGGGCTAGGAGGAAGAAAGAAAGAAGAGGAAGAGGGGGAGGGAGAAAAGGAGCGGAAAAGAAGAAGCAGTCTTGCCTTTAGATGAGCTCTTGTCTAGTGGGGGAGACAGGCTCCTGCCTCCAAAACTATAGGCTCAGCTTAGGAGCCAACTGGATTTAAATACCTCCATATGGTGGCAGAGATTTCCAAGTCTCCAAGAAGTGTCCTCTTGGCTGCTGGCAAGACTGGGTATGCAGCTGCCAGGGTCCCTGGGGTATCAGAGGCAGAGGGGGTGAGTGTGCCTTAGTCCCCCAGGGATGGGGCAGGAGGAAGATTTTCTTCCCAGCCAGCTCAGCAACACAGTGGGACTTCAATTCCGAAGTCAGCGCAAAAGGTGAAAATTGCATAGAGTCAAAACTATACTTGAAAATCCCTTGAATTGTCTATAAAGTGCAGCATACATGCTCTGCTTCATGTTTACCACCTGGTTCAGAAAGGCTTTTTCACAAGCTGGTTTAAAAACCACTGAGCTAGACTTACAGGGAGGAAGGAAAGGAACATCTCTATGCAGATGATGGGCTTTCAAACCATATGGTCTTCAAGATAATTATCAAATTTCTAGTGGTGAAAGGGGGATGAGTAGAGAATTCTAAACTGTCTCTGCTAGCCTGCAGGGCTTTCTGCATAGCGGTTTAATACCCAGCCTTTAAAACCTTAATAAGTGTTAATGGATTTGTCTGTTGTCCAGAGGGTTCCCTGGGATGGGGAGTGAAGGTTAAGCTCTCAGCTCTGTGGGGAGGGGAGGGAAAGGTTCAGGCAGGTCTGGGCTCTGAACTCCCTGTAGCTGTGATCCCACAACAGGTGCAGGAGGACAAGATGGGGGAGCCTTTCCAAAGGGAGGCCGGTCGTGGGGGCGGTGGGCAGCAGTGGACGCAGGAAGGGAAGCTGAGCTCACAGGAAGTGCAGAAGTAAGGGCCACAGAGATTCGACCGCCAGAGAGCCAAGCAGCGGCCAAGTGGTAGAGACCCTGGAGTGGGCAATATCAACTCAGGCAGCACTTGGTGGATTGACCTGCCACAATATCCTCCTAAAGTTTGTATTCTAAGTACAACCAGGATATGCCTACTCTCCCCGTGGTCTCACCTCCTCTGGCAGCCTCCCTGGGCCCCCAGCATTCCCCTCGCCCACCCTAGCAGGGTGCTCAGATTGGTCCCCCATCTCCCAGGACCTGCCTGTTCTTTTCCGCCTGCATAAGTATCACTCCTTCTTTGAGGTCCCACCCAAACTCCACCTCCCCTGAGAAGCAGGGGCTCCCACGGCCCTGCCTGGGCGTGGTGCCGTCTGCCCTTCCTCCCATGGCCCTTCTTGCTGGCTGCACCCATTTGACACCAGCCCTGTGGCAGTGAAGAGCACAGATTAGAGCCCGACCTCCTGGCTTTCAACGTTACCCATGACATACTCGTGAGTATGGGCCTGGCATGGGACTTGGGCCAGGCACACCTCAGCTTCCCATCCACACATGGGGGCAAGAAGAGAAACTACCTCACAGGGCTGTGTAAGAATTACAGGAGGCAAGGGATATAAAACACCTAGTAGGTGCGTGGCACAAGACGAAGTGCTCGACAGACGTTTTCCTTTTTCCTTTTTTCTAAATTGAAGTATTGCTGATACCTCTGGTGTGAGGTATTATTTTGTTGCATTTTAACCTCACACTGGAAACTACCTACACGCCCATCAACAGTAGAATGAATGAATAAATGGCCATGCATTCACACGACAGACTAGCATACAGCAATGAGAAGGAATAATCTATGACTACAGGCAATGGTATGGATGGACCTCACACGTGTAACGTTGGGAAGCCAGAAACAAAGAGCACGTAAGGTACAAAAAAAGGACAGTGATTCTCTAGGGGAGGGATGCAGCTGGAAGGGGAATGGAGGGGACAGGGAATTTCAGGGTGCTGCCATGTCCTGCTTCTTGATCATGGTGAGGGTAACAAAGATGTGTTCATTTGGTAAAATTCTTTATACTGTTAGTTTAAGATCTGTGACTTTTTCCTATGATTAATATAGTTCAATAAAAGGATTTAAAAACAAGTGTGAAGCAGTCAACTATCAGGGATGCCCAAGAGCCTGGGAAAGAGACAGAAAAAACATTCCCAGAGGTGACTGCAGAAAATTCCCTGCTTGAGGCCTCCCAGCAGGGCCCTTGCCCACACCCCCAAGGATGGCTTCATCTGGGGTCAGGATAGTCCAGGGGCTTCCCCTCCCTGGGCCTGGTAGCACAATCTGGTCTCAGCCCGCTCCTCCCAGCATATTTTCCAGTACTTCCCAATGTGAACTGTAAAATCCTGTCAAGGCTGCTCTCTCAGGACACAGGAAGAGTCCTAGCTAATGCTGTCCCTACAACTTCTCCCAGGCCTCCTTCTCTGCCATGCCAGGCTTGTGCCCACCTCCTCCAGGAAGCCTTGTCTTACTGCCCCCGCACTTCGTTCACTACTTAGTCTCTGGAATCCTACCACGGTCAACCCAGGCCATTAGAGATTTAACGTGAAGATGTCTGGGGTGCTTCACTGGGAGCTGTGTGTGTACTTTCACCTGTTTTCTCACCCAGGTTCTCAATCCTTTGAAAGGAGACATCTTCTTCTGCATCCTTTTTATCATGCCTAGCACAGTGCCAAACACACAATTAGAGGCAAATATATTTCCATGGGTTGGCCCAATAGTTATATTGTCTTTTCCTGAATTAGTGCAAGTTCTAATTAAGACAATTAACTGCCTTATTGGATTGTAAGGAAATGTTCTAAAAGTACAATAGCACGTTATTGACCAGAAAAAGCCCTTCCCTGCTCAAAACCCTTTAATGGCTCCCCACTGACCTGAGCATGAACTGCAAAAATCTCTCCCAAGGTTTACAAGGCCCCTTCCACTGGCTGCTCCGTTCACACCCTTCTCCACTTGCTCTTCCTTTGCTTCTACCACACTGGACTGACTTCAGTTTCTCAAAAGGACCAAGTTCTCTCTTGTGCCTGGACCTTCCTCTGGAACAGTGTTCTTAACCTCACACTTCCCTCCCCTATGTCTTGACCAAATTCTAATTCTTTCTCAGGTTCCACTGAGCTCATTTTCTCAAGAATGCCTTCCCTGAATGCCTAGACCAGTGGTTCTCAATCTTGGGCAGGGGTCAGAATCTCCTGGAGGGCTTGTTAAAACACAAGCCCTTAGTCTTTCTGATTCCTTGGGTTTGGGGTGGGACCTGGAAATTTGCATTTTTAACCAGTTCCCAGGTGATTCTGGTCCGCGGACCATACTTTGAGAACCACTGGTCAAGACTAAGTGCCCCACCCCCCTTGTTACAGTCTCCAAGGACACCCCTTCTTGTCCCCTTTACGTCCGTGCTTGCCACTGTCTGTTCAGTGTTTAGCCTCCTCACCAACTATGACTTCCACGAGGGCAAGGGAGTGCCTGAATAAATGAAAATAGAAATCTCATATTTCTATGGCACTTTAATGTTACCAAAGCACCTTCACCTATTGCCTTGTTTGATCTTTAAGATGGTTCTGGGAGAAGGGCAGAGCAGGTAGGGATTGCTCCTGTTCCTCAGATAGACTGGCTGAGATTCGGGATGCTCAGGGGACATGCAGAAAAAGGGCAGAGAGGCAGTAAGCAGGAGAATAAGAGCTGAAACCAGCATTGTCTTACGTTTCAGCCCAAGAGAACTTTTTCATTTTATTGCTCTGTTCTGGCCATATCTGCCTGTGGGGGAAGATAGAGAACAGAGCAAAAATTGTTATTGATTTTTCTCTTCTGTTCCCCTAGGTGCTTCTACAGGTATAAGAACTCCAGTCCATTATGTAGTGTTTATCCCATGACCTGTGGCACAAAGTTTGATTCCTTGGAGGGGCATATGCTAAGGTAGCTAAAGTAGCAATGCATTAATAATTCATATACCTTCTTACCTTTCTATGGGCATCACAGCCTTCCACCCAGGTGACAATAAGACAGGCAGATGGGGTGTGTCAGTGCCAAGGCTGTGCAGTGAAATCTATGTGACTGCAGTGAAATCTATGTGGCTCTTCTGCAGTGAAATCTGTGTGGCTCCCTAACCTCCCCAGACTCAAAAATCAGGTTGGCCGCCTCACCCACCATCACCCAGGCTCACCAAGACGGGCCACCCCAGGTGGTCCAAGGAGTCTGACAGTGGCTGTTGATGCATTCTGAAATGTGGAGAAGGTCTCTCACACCATGGGACAGATCTCTCAAATCCTAGTTGTAGGAGTCAGAACTGGAGAAGCGGATTTCCCAGCAGAGACTTCCAACAGTTCTGGAATCTTCCTCCACAAATACTCGCCCTGTCCTAAGTCACTCAGTTACAACTCCTGATAGTACACAACCTAATGGGTGTGTTTGACAGCTAAACTGAGAACAACATAGAGAAAACTCATAAACTAGTGGTTGCTATTATTAAATGGGAATATAAAACCACCTCTACTGATGTAGGCTTTCAAAACCACCAGTATGGTTGAGGACTTCAAAACTTATACCTCCAATCCTAACTCCTCCACAGCCTGTCTGATCTCCCCACTTGGATATTTCACACACATCTCAAATCCAGCATGTTCAGAGCTGAACTTTTTGTTTCTCCTCGCAAACCAGTCTTCCCCATCTTAGTAAATGACAGCTTGATCTTCCTGTTATTTAAACCAAAAACCCAGGCTTCATCCTTAATTCTTTACCTTCTCTCACTGGAGGCCCAGTCTGTCACAGGTCCTACTTGTCTGACTCCAAACAGTCTCTCAGAGCCATCTTGCTCTCCCCACTTGGACCATGCCAGGCCCGCTGCCATCACCTCTTACCTAGGCTGGTCCGGCAGCTTCTTGACTGGCTTCCCAGCTTCTACCTCTGCCCTTCTCCCCGTGCATCCTCCATGCAGCCATCTGAGCAGTTTTCTTAACATGTAAATCAGATTGTGCCATCCTCCCACTTTAAAGCTTTTCAAAGGCTTCCGGTCCATTGTACTTGGAATAAAATTTAAACTCATTCCTACAGCCTGGAGATCAGGCAGGATCAGACCCTGCCTGGCTCCCCAGCTTCTCGGAGTCTCCTTCTTCCTTCCTTTTTCTCCTTGTTTGGGGCTCATCTTTCAGACTTGCCAGGCTTCTCCCCACCTCCCAGCCTTTCTATTTACTGTTCCCTCCACCAGGAATGTTCTCTTCTTACCTCCACCCTCCACCCACCCTGAACAGGATGGGTCTTTCTCATCCTTCACATATCAGTTTTCACATCCTCAGACCCTTCACTATCTGCACGATCTATATTAACACTCCCTGGGTTCTCTTTTATTTTTATGGATTAATATGATTTACTTAGTCAGTCATCCATTGTTTGACATTTAGGTTGTTTCTAACTTTAGATTAACAACCCTGGGTTAAACATCCTTGCAATTAAATCTTTGCACGTCTCATGATTATTTTCTTAGAATAAAGCCCTAATATCTGTACGTATTTATTTTATTCAACACACACTGATATACCACATCCTCTGTACCAGGCAATATCCTAAATGTTTTACTAATATGAGTGCCTTGATGTGTGTTCACACTTTTTTATTGTTAAATACACTAGTTTTATTTTTATATATTTTTATTTTACGGTGCTAAGAACATTTAACATAAGCTGTACTCTCTTAATGAAAATTTAAGTGCACAATACAGGATTGTTAGCTACAGGCACACTGTCGTCCAGCAGAACTCTAGAACTTATTTAGCTTGCATAATTGAAAAATTTATACCTATTAAACAGCAATTTCCCATTTCCTTCCCCCCCCACCAGCCCTTGGCATATTCTCTTTTATAGCCCTGTTTCTTTCCCATGTCCTTTATCATATTTTGTAATTACATATTTTATCTGTGACTTTTTTTTTGGTCTGTCTTTTTTTAAATTTATTTATTTGTTTGTTTGTTTGTTTATTTTTGGCTGCATTGGGTCTTCGTTGCTGCACACAGGCTTCCTCAAGTTGTGGCAAGTGGAGGCTACTCTTTGTTGCGGTCCACGGGCTTCTCATTGCAGGGGCTTCTCTTGTTGCAGAGCATGGGCTCTAGGTGCGCAGGCTTCACTAGCTGTGGCACGTGGGCTCAGTAGTTGTGGCTCACGGGCTCTAGAGTGCAGGCTCAGTAGTTGTGGCACATGGGCTAAGTTGCTCCATGGAATGTGGAATCTTCCCAGACCAGGGCTCGAACCCATGTTTCCTGCATTGGCAGGCAGGTTCTTAACCACTGTGGCCACCAGGGAAGTCCTGGTCTGTCTTCTTGATTGGACTGTGAGGTCTTTGAGGACAGGAACAACCTACCTTATTTTCCACTGTAAACAATGTAATCCACTGTAATCCTGGTGCATGGCACAGGCCTGGCACACAGGGGGACTCAATAAATATTTATTAAATGAACCAATGAAGGAGGAGGCACTGTGGTTTCCAGTGTATTGGAAACCCTTAACATACATTATGCCACTTAATCTTCACAGTCACCCTGTAGTAAGGTTATCATTATTTCCTTTCTACACTTGGACATACCAAGGCTCACAGGTTAAGAGACTTACACCTACACCTGAATCAGTCTGAGTCTTGAGCTCATGCTGCACGGTGCTGAGCCTAAATGGCCAAGTGACCCATCTCTTTATGCAGTGCCACCCTCATTTCTTGAGAATGACACTGGAAGAGCTACTCCTTTCTTCCTGCTATCAAGAGATTGCTGCCTCATACAGCTGGGAAAATGGAAATGTAAAGGTAAGAATCTTGATTAATAGGCTCATATATAACCTTTAATTAATTGGTCAATATTTAAGGATTACATCCTTGAACTTTAGGAAAAATTAACAGAACAGCTCCTAAAAATTAATTAGTAGGAATCAACACACTGACAGAAGTCTCCCTGCTTCCCTTAAATAAGTGGTTACAGGTATTTACAAGTCCTGATTCTCACTTTAGAGCCACCAGGTCAGAGAGGATTGGAGAGATAGAGGCCCCGTCAATTTTGCAGCTGGTTTTACAGCTCCTAGGCCAATCCTGATGAAAACTACCCTCTGCTTAGTCTTCCCAACTCTTCAATTATTTCATTGTTTATTTCCCTGTAATTTTCTATGTGTATAGAATCATCACATTTTAACACCAGAAAGTACCCTAAAGATCATGTTTTGTTTCTTTAATGTGTGACCCCATTAATTCAGATGACATTAATTTGAAATTCATGATAATTACATTAACATCGAGTGAGAGGTACTGTGGCTCCTTCCAGTTAAAATATGCATATGCTCTTTACTGATACGCCGTCTCGTCCCAAGAAAAGATGTGACGAGACTGCCTGATTAATGTATTGAGCTTCTCTGATGGAGGAAGGGGAAAAACAAGACGACATGGAGCTGTTAGGTTAGGACTCTTTCCTCTGGTGTCAGGAAAACCTGAGGTTGAATTTTGTTTCCACCATCTGCCAGCTATGTGCCCTTGGGCAAGTGACTTAACCCAGCCCCAGCTCTCTCATCTGTAAAGCAGGAAATATCAGTATTAATAATGTCATTATCATAGGGTTGTTATGAGGAATAAAATAAATGTTGCATGTGGAGTGCTTGGTACATACAGTATAGATCTAGCTCATAGTAAGTGTTTAGTAAATTACTACAGCTACTACTAGTAACATAAGTTGTCATGGTGAAAGCACCTACTATGTGCCCGGCATTTTACATACGGGACTTCACTTCCTTCTCCCCTCACCTCTTGAGATAGGTTTTACATGTGAAGAAGCAGTCTGAGGATGAGTTAGTAATTCGCTCAAGGTCACCAGTTAGTAGGTACAGGAACAGATATCTGAAACCAGATGGTTGTAAATCCACCATCAGGCTGCTTTCACCAAATCACACCTCCCATCTAAGTGGGTAAAGGAGGACTGGTGGTGTCGTCTGTCTATCCTTGATGTGCACAAAAGGCTGAAGGTGTGTGCGGGTGTTACACGGAGGGGACAGGGGTTTCAATTTGTGGAGAAGCATCGTAGGTGGAAGGACCTGTGTCCCTCCTGAGGGTACATAGCTAAGAACTCAACATAAGAAAGAATGTCTAACAAATGAAGTTCTTGAGTTAGGAGGAGTGCTGAATTAGAAATAAGGTGACCTCCCAGTCTTTTCTGCCTCTAGGATTCTGTAGTAAGTTAGACCATGGTTCTTAGTTTTACTTTTTAGCTAGGTCATCTTAGCTGTCCTTGTGTAACTGCATGTGCGTGCTGGGCAAAGAACTGTGGGGATGGGATCTGGCAAATACAGGACTCTGACCTAGAGGTAGGAAACATCTAGAAGGGGTGAATGTGCATCTTTGTGGAATTTAGAACTGGACTCAAAATTATTTACCTTATTTATAAATTACCCAGAGTATGGATGTGCAATGCACTTTCAGAATTTGCAGATGACAGTAAATTTTGGGGGGGTATTAAATCGGCAAATTGATGAGAAGAAGCCACAAGATCCTCTGAGATTATGTGATTAGGTGGGGAAAGGCAGCAGGGGAGTTTTCTCCAACTTAAAGAATTCAGAGTTCTCAGTTCCCAAATAAGACCTAGGGAATTCACCTGAGAGTATTTCCACGATTGGACCCCAAAGGTCTATTTAATGTGTTTCTATAGCCAAAAACATAGGAAAGAAAAAGGAAGAGGAAAAATAAAAAACAAACAGAAGATCCCATTCTGACTATACTGAATCATGGTGCAGTCACCATTGGGCTGTAGCTGAGTGTGGTCTGATCCCTGTTGCTTTAGAAAACAAAAAATTCACAGGTGGGGAACCAGAGAAGAGCAGTTTCAACTATCAAAGGAACACTGAGGTTACTCTAAAATTTTTGGGATTCTTCAGTCCATATGCAAGAGCACCAAGGGAGGTATGAGTGATGTCTACAAAATCATGAATTATAAGAATAAGAACACTGGAGAAGCTGAAGGCAGAGGTACACTTTGGAAAGGAAGTAGAAACATTCTCTAATTAAGTGAAGGAAAGCCCCATGAAATCTATTGCTCCCAAGAGGCAGAACTGACTGAAAGAATAAATGGTTCAGTTCAACAAAAACCACTAAGTATAGAACTAGGAGTGCTAACATTTTTTTTAATTAAACTTTTTATCTTGAGGTAAATGTAGATTCACATGTAGTTGTAAGAAATAATAAGGAAAGATCCTGTTGTGTACCTTTTACCCTGTTTCCCTCAAGGTAATATCCTGCATAACTAACAGTAGCACAACCAAGATACTGACAATGATATAATCCAGCAGTCTTAGTCAGATTTCCCCAGTTTTAATTGTACTCGTGTGTGTGTGTGTGTGTGTGTGTGTGTGTGTGTTTAGTTCTGTGCAATTTTATCACACGTTAGGTCTTGGATCCACCACCACCAGTCAAGGTACAGAACATTTCCATCACCACAAGGATCTCTCATGTTGCCCTTTTATAACCACACCCACCTCTCTTTCGCCCCCATCCTCAACACCCAGTAACCACTAATTTGTTCTCCAGCTCTGTAATTCTGTCATTTCAATAATGTTACATAAGTGGAATCATAGGAGCTCTAACATTTTATGGATAACAGCATATAATTAAGGATGAGGAACATCCCTTGAGGTAATAATTCAGACCCAAAGTTGAACTACCCCTTTTCACAAAGTATCTCCTATGCGCTAACAGTGGGCTACACAGACAATGGGTCTTATGGAGTTGAACTTTCTGACATTCACAGGAGATAGCCACTTTGTTTTATTTAACAACTTGAGTGGATGGGGCAGAATACAGAGGGGCCATGTCCCACTAGAGAGGCCATGCACTGGGACAGGACCCTCCATAGATGATAAGAGGAGTGACAAGAAGATGCAGGGTCTGGAGGGTCCAATGTAGACAGCGGTTGTTCAGCAAGTGGTCAGTTCGGGATAGCAGCCAGGCTGGGCCAAAAAGACCTTGGAGATGAAGTTGGCCTCTGCTCACTCAAGAGACAGACCTATGCATTAGTGACGTGTGTAAAGAAGGCAGCAAGCAGCTTAAGTTGTTGAAAACAAGCCATTTTCAAGAACTGTAAAAACACCGGCTTCACCCATATGTATTAAATAATCAACAGATGGTTCCAAATAAATGGAGGAATCAGGGGCAGGCAGCAAAAAGACAGGGGAGGAGGCCACAGCAGGAAGGACAGAGACTTTGAAATCTTGCCCTTGGGAGCTGTGGTCTGAGGCTTATCCAAAGGAAGAAATTCTTAATGATGGAACTTCTGGTAATGTGACAGTTTTTTGGTTTTTTTTAAGAAAAGGTAATTTTATTGGTATCTCTCAAATCCCACCATATGGCAACTGCTTGCTCACTCTTGTTAGGAACTCCCTTGCTCAACCATGAGGATGGGTAATGTCCGGAGGTTCTACCAGCTGGCTAGGGGACAGCCAAGGCAAAGAAGAAAAAGAGAAAAAGAATCAAGAAAACAAGGGTAAGATAACAACAGTGATTATTAAGATTTCTTAGAAATAATAATTTATTAACAAAAACTACACTTAAATTGAACACCTTTTATGTACCAGAAGAGTCTGCTAAGGTGTATACTGTCAGCAGCCACGAAAATGCACAGCTCAGATGTCCTGCTACAGGAACGCGGTTGACCAGCAGCCTCAGCAGCCACCCCTCTGACTCCGAGAGTCCACAGCAAGGCCTCGCTTCTGCCTTGGCAGTTCCCAGCCAATGACTGAGCACAGCAGTGATACCACTATCAGATTCTGCCAACAAGCAGCTTTGGCTCAAGGGCTCCCCTCTGGCCTGGTCAAATCTTTCTCGGAATGCTTTCCTTCCCCTCTCCTTTGTAGGTGTCAGACCTGCGTCAACATCTGAAGACCCACCACCTTTTCTGGCTTCCTTAACTTTTTCTTTCAAGGTATTTCTCTCAATAAATCTGTTGCACACCTAATCTTGTCTTGGCATCTGGTTCTCAGAAGACTTGGACAGAAACAATGCTTTACCCCATTTCATAATTATGATAACCCAAGATATAAATACTATTGTCCCCATTTTCCAGATAAGAAAACTGAGACACAGAGTGGTTAAGTGCTTGCCCAAGATCATTCAGCTAGTTCATGGGCAGAGCTGAGATCCAAACCCATGTGTGTCTCACTCCAGAGTCTGTGTTCTTCCCCCTAGCTACCCACACATGACAGTCCTCCCTTCATCTGCCACACTGCAGTTATACTGGCCGTATTCCATGTATTGAACACAACTGGTTCTTCTGCCTTGGGCCTTGACCCACATTGTTTCTTCTATTTGAAATACTCTTCTCTGGAAGGGCAGGTTCCTTCTCCTCTTTTGGGTCTTGGCAAAGGAGTACTACCTGGCTTCCCGAACTAAGTAGATCCTTTCTGTCTTTCTCTACCTCTGCCCCTGGTTTATTTCCTCTACAACATTCACTTCAATATAAGATTACTTCCATTGCTTTTCTGCATAGTGTTTTCCTCTGTTCCTGCCCCTAGAATTCAAGTCCCATGATATCATGTCTTTCTCTTTCCAGTGCATTGATAAATCCTACTATAGTGCTTGGCACACAGTCAATCAATACATACATATGTGCTGAATAAATGAATGTATCTGCATGGCACTTCCCCATATATATATATTCTCTCATTTAATGACCAGGGGAAGAGAACACAAAGAAAAGAGGTTAAATCCACTGGATGGGAGAAAAAGATCATGCCACATCTCTATAACAGTCTCAGATACCAGGGTGTCTCTAACGATGGAAGAGTCTGCAGCTTGAGAGGACACATCCGTCTTGGGAGAAATGACAGTGTTTTTCCTAGAAGACATGTGTATAGAGCCAGCAGTTCATGTGAGTCACACTGTGATGACAAACACCTACCATCCTCAACCCTGAAGGACACTGGAGATCAAGCAGGGCTGATATCCATCAAAGGTGTCAGAGATGTCAGCCAGGTTCTCTCAGCCACACTCTGGCCTGATGCTACTAAGTTGAATGGGTTTGCCCCTGTCAATCCAGGGCAGAACTTACCTGCAGGCAATTAAATTAGCAGAGCTGGTGGCTGACTCAATGACATCTTCCCAACATGGCCATGACCTCTCTGACACCCTAAAATGACCTTCTCAGGGCACGTTCACTCAATGGGACTGCTACTTAGCCCCCACTTTTACTGAGAAGCTGGCCAGAACTATTTCAAAATAGTGGGATTAGAGTTAGGATTTCCAGGAGCAGAAGGAGGAAACAAACCCTTTCTTGGGTGAGGGGGAGACCCTTTCTGGCAAATCTAGGACAATACTTCCTGAGACTCTTTCAAGAGGGAATGCAGCTGCTCCCCTGATGCAAGCTTCATCCTCACTGCACTCAAACTTCTAGATCACCTCCTAAATCATCCTGGAAGCCACTGGGTTCAGCACCAAATCCTGGTCTATTCCACCCAACATCTAGTTATATCATCATCATTTGATCTCTCTTGGAAAATTCTCCTCATCTTACATGTTATAGAGAACAATCATTGTTTGATGCTAATCATCATCATCCTCATCTTGTCATCATCATGGTCATCCTCATCATCCAATAATCCCATGTATTATAAATATATCCTTACAGATTATAAAGTATCTTCAGACACATGATCTCATTTAATTTTTTTTTTTTTTTTTTTTTTTTGTGGTGTGCGGGCCTCTCATTGTTGTGGCATCTCCCATTGCGGACTCTCCCGTTGCGGAGCACAGGCTCCGGACGCACAGGCTCAGCGGCCATGGCTCACGGGCCCAGCCACTCCGCGGCATGTGGGATCCTCCCGGACCAGGGCACGAACCCATGTCCCCTGCATCGGCAGGCAGACTCTCAACCACTGCGCCACCAGGGAAGCCCAATCTCATTTAATTTTGACAACAATTCTCCTTGCATAAAAGAAATGCATTATTTAGGACCTTTTGTTACAATGGCTAGAGAGACAATTCATACTAGCTCCAGCCAAGAAGGGAAGATTTTGCTAGGACTCAGGCTGTCTCAGAGAGCCCAAGAACAAGCAAATAGTTGGGCATCCAGAGCACACTGGTACCTGGGCCTGGGAAACTCCCACGACCCTTCTCAGCTTCTTTTGTCTCCACCTTTCTGCCCATTTGTTTTATTTGTTTTTCATGTGTGAATTGACTTCCCCTGCTCCTCAGTTTGATGTGTAACAATCCACATACCCAGACACTCACAGATTCACATTCTACTCTCTCTCTTGACACAACTCACTCCTATCCCCAAATTCCAGGATAAGAAACTGTTGGCCCATCTTTGCTCAGATATCCATCCCTAGATCACATGACCATGGTCATGGGGGCATGAGGGTAGGGACTGTGGTGAAGGAAAACCTAGGCTGGCAAAAAGTCTGTCTGGTACAAAGAAACTGAAAGTTGAAAAGGCAAATTTATTTAAATAGATAATGTGTGTGAAATCACCTAACATTCTGTCTGGCACACAGTTAGCATTCCAAAATAGAAGTTATTATTGTTATTGATATTGTTTTTATTGCCCAAAGTCATATTACCAGTAAGAGAGGACTCAGAACTTGAAACCAGGTCTCTGGATGCCCAAGGTCTCTCTCCCCAGGGCCCAAAGTTCTCTGGGGGCAGGGACCAATCTATTCAGCATCATATCCTTTGGCATCTAGCCCAGTGCTTGGCAGGAACTTAGTTCTTTACGTTTTGAAAAATAAACAGTTGTTTCCACTGTTTCTAAAGCCACAGCAACATCAATGTCTTTCTCAGGGCAGAGAAAGACAAGGCTATGGGGAAAATGTAGGCTGACCCTGACCAGCCTAGAGGCTGAAGAAGGGTCTCCTCCCACTCCTCAGGAAGTAGAATGAGGCCACCTCGATCCTCAGATCATCTCCTCCACATCACTTCCTATCTCCAGCTCAGTTCCAGGAACTGAACTCACTCCCCCGACTCTCTAGTAACTGGAGTGAAAAGAAGGGCAATGAAACCCCTTCATGTCTACAGAGCCACAGCTGACAGTGTGATGAGCAATACACAGGGGGCCTCGAGCAGGGGGAGCTGGCAGCATCTGCCGCCTTTCAGGAGAGGTGCCAGCTCAGCGTGCGGCATGCTCAAGGCTCTCACAGCCCACTAGGAGTTGGCGGGTTTAGCGGACCTTGTCTGAGGACCAAACCTACATGGTAGTGGAAGAATTTTTAATTTCTATGGTAATAAGGAGCTTAAACTGCAGTTCTATTTACAGATTAAATTTATGAGCTACATCCCTACGCTGAAGGCTGATCACTATGATATGCAGATTTGCCAGGGACTAGCGAGGACTAAAGAGAACCTACATGAGGAGGAATTAGAGTTTGCAGATGAAAAGAACTTCATGATTAAAGGGGTCGAGAGAGACTGAAACAGAGAAGGGACTTTAGGAAAAAGTCCTTAAAGACCTATTGAAAATGTGCCACATGGAGAACAAGTCACCTGTTTGAAAATCCAAAACTCTTGCAACAGTCGTGTGGGCAAGACAAGTGCACCAAGCACCCTGGTGAGGCTCCTGGGGGCTCTCTGTTCCTGCTCTCTCTGATCTGTGGTTCATAGGCGGCAGTGTGCAACGGAAACCCAGGGTGCCTGTCACAACTGTGCATTCCTAGGCATTTTTGCCACTTGCAAACAAGTCAGTTTCTACCTTTTGGCAAAAATATATACACTGGCTCAATATCTGAAGGGTGAAATTCATTATCTGGCTGGCACTGGATGACAGTTTCCAGGGCGAAAGAAGGATTAATATATTTAACATAAAGAAAGCCTGCAGCCCACTCCACATTCCACAGGATAGATACTTCATTGAACAACAGCAGAATGATAGGTTGAAGGGGAAACTTCTAGAAAATAGTCTTCATTTTATCAAGGCCCAGAACTCAAATGAGCATGTCAAAGAAGGCAAAATAAAGTTATTTTCTTGTGTCCTTACATCCCTTCAAAGAAGTCTGGTCCTTAAAAAAAATCAGGAGATTGTCATAATGTCCTCCAGAGTGAAGGGAGCTGGAGTAGAAGTACCATAAACCAAAACCATCATTTGCTCAGTATGTAACTTCTGTATTAAGAACAGTCAAAATGGTATTTCTGGAAGGTAATTTGATCAAATTACAAGGTTCACTTGTCCTAAAGAGATATTCAACCATTTTGTTGCTCTGCTCATGCTACTCAACTGATTCATGAATTGCTGTTTTGTCCCTGACAACTTGAGGGCTTACAATTGCCTTATGACTTAGGATGTTTTGTAATTCCCTTTCGGGAAAACTGAAACACAAAGAGACTGAGAAGCGGCCCAGAGCCACAAAATAAGACTGTCACCACATCAAAAGGAAATTGAGGCCTATAAGTGGAGATGCAAGGACTCCAAGTCATGGCACCTTAGCTTGACCTATTGTTCTTCGTAACCTCGGCAAACTCTTTTACTACACTGGCTCTTCAATTTCCTCATTTCCTCCATATTTGGCCTTCCTGCCTCCCAGGGTTGTCCTGAAGACAAAGTGTCCTTGCACTGCTTGAGTGAGGAGTGTGGTGGAAGGAGATGACACAGCCACAGTTGGTGAGGATGGAGGAATGGGCAGCTGCCCAGGCAGCAGTGCCATCAGTTCCCATTGTGGGTGAGGACAGAGAAGACATGGGCCCTGCAGGAGCAGGTGGACAGCAAGGGTGGCAGGAGCAGGTATGATGGACCTGGGAGGCCCAGAGCCTGAAGAGTACGTCTCATGCTTCAGCTGAAACAGACTGAGGACTACCCGTTAAGGAGGGAGTGGTGAGTAGAAAGGCTATAGAGTTAAAGCAGGAAGGTGGGAGTATGTATTCCAGAAGCCAAGAAAAGGAAAAAGAAGGAAAGCAGATGGGCTGATTGTCTCTTCTGGCTTTAAAAGAAGCCCCAAGAAGGAAGGTGGCCAGGAGAAAGAAAAGGATGAGGGGCCCCTGCCCTTGATTCATCTATTTACTCATCCAATAACTTTGAGCACCTACTATGTACCAGTCACTGTTCTGGGCACTTATAAGACATCCATGAACATCAATAGACAAAGATTCTGCCTTTGTGAAGTTTATATTCTACAGAGGAGAAATAAACAATAAATAATAACATAAAATTAGTTAATTAGATTGCGTGTTAAATGCTAAGTGTTATTGAAGAAAAAATAAAGCAAGGAAGGGTAATGAGAGTTCCAGGGTGTGGGTGAAGTCACATTTAAATAGGGTGGTAAGGAGAGAATTCACTAAGAAGGTGGATTTGAGCAAATATATGAAGTTATTGAGGCAGCGAACCATGTGTGTATCTGAGGGAAGAGAAAACATCAAGCAGGAGAAATATTCTAAGCCTCATGCTCTAGGCCAGCTTGTCAAAGTTTCCTGCCCTGATAATGTACCTCACCCAAATATGGCAACAACAATATCTCGCATCCCACATGTTCAACTTTTTTTTTTACATTCAACAAATATTTATTAGTTACTTTTACACATGCCCCCTCATGCCTTGAAACTTGCTTTCTAATCCAACTCCCTATTCCCAGCTCAATGGATTTGTGGTATAAACAAATAACAAAACTCACAGTGTTTGTCCTGGGAGGCACTGTGGTATATTTACTTATTTTTTTATACAGCAGGTTCTTATTGTTATCTGTTTTATACATATTAGTGTATACACGTCAATCCCAATCTCCCAATTCATCACACCACCACCACTCCTCACTTTCCCCCCCTTGGTGTCCATACGTTTGTCCTCTACATTTTTCTCTCTATTTCTGCCTTGCAAACCGGTTCATCTATACCACTTTTCTAGATTCCACACATAAGCGTTAATACACAATATTTTCTCCTTCTGACTTAACTTCACTCTGTATGAGTCTCTAGGTCCATCCACATCTCTACAAATGACCCAACTGCATTCCTTTTTATGGCTAATATTCCATTGTATATATGTACCACATCTTCTTTATCCATTCATCTGATGATGGGCATTTAGGTTGCTTCCATGATCTGGCTATTGTAAATAGTGCTGCAATGAACACTGGGGTTCATGTGCCTTTCTGAATTATGGTTATCTCTGGATGTATGCCCAGTAGTGGGATTGCTGGGGTCACATGTTAATTCTATTTTTAGTTTTTTAAGGAATCTCCAGACTGTTCTCCATCGTGGCTGTATCAATTTACATTCCCACCAACAGTTCAAGAGGGTTGCCTTTTTGCCACACCCTATCCAGCATTTGTTGTTGGTAGATTTTCTGAGGGATGCCCATTCTAACTGGTGTGAGGTGATACTTCATTGCAGTTTGATTTCCATTTCTCTAATAATTAATGATGTTGAGCAGCTTTTCAGGTGCCTCTTGGCCATCTGTATGTCTTCTTTGAAGAAACGTCTATTTGGGTCTTCTGCCCATTTTTTGATTGGGTTGTTTCTCTAATATTGAGCTCCATGAGCTGTTTATATATTTTGGAGATTAATCCTTTGTCCGTTGATTCTCTTGCAAATATTTTCTCCCATTCTGAGGGCTGCCTTTTCGTCTTGTTTACAGTTTCCTTTGCTGTGAAAAAGATTTTAAATTTCATTAGGTCCCATTTGTTTTTTATTTTCATTACTCTAGGAGGTGGGTCAAAAAAATCTTGCTGTGATTTATGTCAGAGAGTGTTCTTCCTATGTTTTCCTCTAAGAGACTTATAGTGTCCAGTCTTACATTTAGGACTTTAATCCATTTTGAGTTTATTTTTGTGTATGGTGTTAGGGAGTGTTCTCACTTCATTCTTTTACATGTAGCTGTACAGTTTTACAGGCACCCCTTATTAAAGAGACTATCTTTTCTCCGTTGTATATCCTTGCCTCCTTTGTCATAGATTAGTTGACCATAGGTGCGTGGGTTTATCTCTGGACTTTCCATCCTGTTCCATTGATCTATATTTCTGTTTTTGTGCCAGTACCATATTGTCTTGATTACTGTAGCTTTGTAGTATAGTCTGAAGTCAGGGAGTCTGATTCCTCCAGCTCTGTTTTTTTCCCTCAAGGTTGCTTTGGCTATTTGCGGTCTTTTATGCGGTCCATACAAATTTTAAGATTTTTTGTTCTAGTTCTGTAAAAAATGCCATTGGTAATTTGATAGGGATTGCATTGAATCTGTAGATTGCTTTGGGTAGTACAGTCATTTTCACAATGTTGATTCTTCCAATCCAGGAACATGGTATATCTCACCATCTGTTTGTGTTATCTTTGATTTCTTTCCTCAGTGTCTTACAGTTTTCTGAATACAGGTCTTTTACCTCCTTAGGTAGGTTTATTCCTAGGTATTTTATTCTTTTTGTTGAAGTGGTGAATGGGATTGTTTCCTTAATTTCTCTTTCTGATCTTTTGCTGTTAGTGTATAGGAATGCAGGAGATTTCTGTGCATTGATTTTGCATCCTGAAACTTTACCAAATTCATTGATGAGCTCTAGTAGTTTTCTGGTGGCATCTTTAGGATTATCTATGTAGAGTATCATGTCATCTGCAAACAGTGACAGTTTTACTTCTTCTTTTCCAATTTGGATTCCTTTTATTTCTTTTTCTTCTCTGATTGCTGTGGCTAGGACTTCCAAAACTATGTTGAAAAATATTGGCGAGAGTGGACATCCTTGTCTTGTTCCTGATCTAGAGGAAAGGGTTTCAGTTTTTCACCACTGAGAATGATGTTTACTGTCGGTTTGTCATCTATGGCCTTTATTATGTTGAGGTAGGTTCCCTCTATGCCCACTTTCTGGAGAGTTTTTAACATAAATGGGTGTTGAATTTTGTCAAAAGCTTTTTCTGCATCTATTGAGATGATCATATGGTTCTTATTCTTCAATTTGTTAATATGGTGTATCACACTGACTGATATGCATATATTGAAGAATTCTTGCATCCCTGGGATAAATTCCACTGGATCACGGTGTATGATCCTTTTAATGTGCTGTTGGATTCTGTTTGTTAGTGTTTTGTTGAGGATTTTTACATCTATATTCATCAGTGATATCGGTCTGTAAATTTGTTTTTTTGTAGTATCTTTGTCTGGTTTTGGTATCAGGGTGATGGTGGCCTTGTAGAATGAGTTTGGGAATGTTCCTTCCTCAGCAATTTTTTGGAAGAGTTTGAGAAGGATGGGTATTAGCTCTTCTCTAAATGTTTGATAGAATTCACCTGTGAAGACATCTGGTCCTGGATTTTTGTTTGTTGAAAGATTTTTAATCACAGTTTCAATTTCATCACTTGTGATTGGTCTGTTCATATTTTCTATTTCTTCCTGGCTCAGGCTTGGAAGTTTATACCTTTCTAAAAATTTGTCCATTTCTTCCAGGTTGCCCATTTTATTGGCATAGAGTTGCTTGTAGTAGTCTCTTAGGATGCTTTGTATTTCTGTGGTGTCTGTTGTCACTTCTCCTTTTTCATTTCTAATTTTATTCATTTGAGTCCTCTCCCTCTTTTTCTTGATGAGTCTCTGGCTAAACGTTGGTCAATTTTTTTATCTTCTCAAAGAACCAGCTTTTAGTTTTATTGAACTTTGGTATTGTTTTCCTTGTTTCTATTTCATTTATTTCTGCTCTGATCTTTATGATTTCTTTCCTTCTAGTAACTTTGGGTTTTGTTTGTTCTCTTTTCTCTAGCTCCTTTAGGTGTAAGGTTAGATTGTTTAATTGAGATTTTTCTTGTTTCTTGAAGTAGGGTTGTATTGCTATAAACTTCCCTCTTAGAACTGCTTTTGCTGCATCCCATAGATTTTGGATTATCGTGTTTTCATTGCCATTTGTCTCTAGGTATTTTTTGATTTCCTCTTTGATTTCTTCAGTAATCTCTTGGTTATTTAGTAATGTATTGTTTAGCCTCCATGTGTTTGTGTTTTTTATTTTTATTTTCCCTGTAACTGATTTCTAATCACATAGCTTGTGGTCAGAAAAGATGCTTGATATGATTTCATATTTCTTAAATTTACCGAGGCTTAATTTGTGACCCAATATGTGATCTATCCTGGAGAATGGTCCATGTGCACTTGAGAAGAAAGTGTATTCTGCAACCTTTGGGTGGAATGCCCTATAAATATCAATTAAATCTATCTGGTCTCTTCTGTCATTTAAAGCTTGTGTTTCCTTATTAATTTTCTGTCTGGATGATCTGTCCATTGGTGTAAGTGACGTGTTAAAGTCCCCCACTATTACTGTGTTACTGTCGATTTCCTCTTTCATAGCTGTTAGCATTTGCCTTATGTATTGAGGTGTTCCTCTGTTGGATGCATATATATTTATAATTGTTGTATCTTTTTCTTGGATTGATCCCTTGATCATTATGTAGTGTCCTTTCTTGTCTCTTGTAACATTCTTTATTTTAAAGTCTATTTTATCTGATATGAGTATTGTTACTCGAGCTTTCTTTTGATTTCCATTTGCATGGAATATCTTTTTCCATCCCCTCACTTTCAGTCTGTATGTGTCCCTAGGTCTGAAGTGGGTCTCTTGTAGACAGCATATATATGAGTCTTGTTTTTGTATCCATTCAGCGAGCCTGTGTCTTTTGGTTGGAGCATTTAATCCGTTCACATTTAAGGTAATTATCGATATGTATGTTCCTATTACCATCTTTTTAATTGTTTGGGGTTTGTTTTTGTAGGTCCTTTACTTCTCTTGTGTTTCCCACTTAGAGAAATTCCTTTAGCATTTGTCATAGAGCTGGTTTGGTAGTGCAGAATTCTCTTAGCTTTTGCTTGTCTGTAAAGCTTTTGATTTCTCCATCAAATCTGAATGAGATCCTTGCCGGGTAGAGTAATCTTGGTTGTAGTTTCTTCCTTTTCATCACTTTAAATATGTCATGCCACTCCCCTCTGGCCTGTAGAGTTTCTGCTGAGAAATCAGCTGTTAACCTTATGGGAGCTCCCTTGTATGCTATTTGTTGTTTTTCCTTTGCTGCTTTCAATTATTTTTCTTTGTCTTTTTTTTTTTTTTTTTGTCAGTTTGATTACTCTGTGTCTCAGCATGTTTCTCCTTGGGTTTATCCAGCCTAGACTCTCTGCACTTCCTGGACTTGGATGGCTATTTCCTTTCTCATGTTGGGGAAGTTTTTGACTATAATCTCTTCAAATATTTTCTCGGGTCTTTTCTTTTTCTCTTCTCCTTCTGGGACACCTATAATGCGAATGTTGGTGCGTTTAATGTTTTCTCAGAGGTCTCTTAGGCTGTCGTCATTTCTTTTCATTCTTTTTTTCTTTATTCTGTTCCATGGAAGTGAATTCCACCATTCCATGTTCCAGGTCACTTATCTGTTCTTCTGCCTCAGTTATTCTGCTATTGATTCCTTCCAGTGTATTTTTCATTTCAGTATTGTATTGTTCATCTCTGTTTGTTTGTTCTTTAATTCTTCTAGGTCTTTGTAAAAAATTTCTTGCATCTTCTCAATCTTTGCCTCCATTCTTTTTCTGAGGTCCTGGATCATCTTCACTATCATTATTCTGAATTCTTTTTCTGGAAGGTTGTCTATCTCCACTTCATTTAGTTGTTTTTCTGGGCTTTTATCTTGTTCCTTCATCCAGTACATAGTCCTCTGCCTTTTCATTTTGTCTATCTTTCTGTGAATGTGGGTTTTGCTCCACAGGCTGCAGGATTGTAGTTCTTGCTTCTGCTGTCTGCCCTCTGGTGGATGAGGCTCTCTAAGAGGCTTGTGCAAGCTTCTGATGGGAGGGAATGGTGGTGGGTAGAGCTGGGTGTTGCTCTGGTGGCCAGAGCTCAGTTAAACTTTAATTGCTTTTCTGCTGATGGGTGGGGCTGAGTTCCCTCCCTGTTGGTTGTTTGGCCTGAAGCGACCCAGCACTGGAGCCTGTGGGCTCTTTGCTGAGGCTAATGGCAGACTCTGGGAGGGCTCACGCCAAGGAGTACTTCCCAGAACTTCTTCGGACTATGTCCTTGTCCCTGTGGTGAGCCACAGCTGCCCCCTGCCTCTGCAGGAGACCGTCCAACACTAGCAGATAGGTCTGGTTCAGTCTCCTATGGGGTCACTGCTCCTTTCCTCTGGGTCCTGATGCACACACTACTTTGTGCCCTTCAAGAGTGGAGTCTCTGTTTCCCCCAGTCCTGTCGAAGTCTTGCAATCAAATCCTGCTAGCCTTCAAAGTCTGATTCTATGGAATTCCTCCTCCCATTGCTGGACCCCCAGGTTGGGAAGCCTGACGTGGGGCTCAGAACCTTTACTCCAGTGGGTGGACTTCCGTGGTATAGCTGTTCTCCAGTTTGTGAGTCACCCACCCAGCAGTTATGGGATTTGATTTTATTGTGATTGAACCCCACCTACCATCTCACTGTGGCTTCTCCTTTGTCTTTGGATGTGGGGTATCTTTTTTGGTGAGTTCTATGTCTCCCTGTCAATGATTGTTCAGCAGTTAGTTGTGATTCTAGTGCTTTAGCAAGAGGGAGTGAGGACACATCCTTCTACTCCGCCATCTTGCGAAGTTGTCTCCCACATGCTGTCCTTATAATGTGACTTTGACACTCCTTCTATCACCTTAAGTCTTGAGACTGGCAGAAAAATGATCGTACATAACTTCTGAGCCATAAAAGGTAGTAAAGCATCTGTCTGGCTCTGTTGGGACACTCACTCTTGGAACCCAGCCACCACACAGTGAGGAAGCCCATATAGCCACCTGGGGTGACCACAAGTAGGTACTCTGGCTGGCAGTCCCAGCTGAGATCTCAGCTGACAGCCACCCTAAGTCAGTAGGCAGGTGACTGAACAAATCTTCAGATGATTCCAGCCCCTAGCCATCAGTCTCTCCCAGACTTTGAGTGTTCTGAGCTGAAGCCTCAGATATCGTGGAGCAGAAGCAAGACATCCTTGTGATGCTCTTTCCAATTCCTCACTCATATAATCCATGGGCATAATAAAGTAGCTGTTTTATACCTCTAAGTTTGAGTGGTTTGTTATGCAGTGAGAGCAGACTGGAGCATCCATATTAGAGTGCAGAGCCTTACCCCAGCTAACAATAAAATACTAATTTGCTTGTCCTTTGTGCCTATACCTTCCTTAGGTACCTCTCAGGGAGGAAAGTTGTTTGGCTAAGGTAAGACTAATGTGTTTCTTTGTCCCTTTAACTAGTAACTGCCTAATATTCCCAACATTACCGCTAACAGAGATCAACAAAAAGGAACAAATAGGCCATAAACAAACCTTATTAAAAAGTTAAAAGGAGTATAACAAATCAGTAAAAAAGAGAAGATTATTTAAAACTTGATACTGGAAGAATTGGTTAACTACTCAGTAGAAAATCAATTTGGATCCTACACTTAAATAAATTCAGTATGATCAAAGAGCTTAATATAAAAAATCAAATAATAAAAAAGAAGAAAATATGGATAAAGGAATACTTTATTTCTTGGGGGAAAGACTTTCTAAATTTAAAAGCAAAGGATTACAAAGGAAAATACTGTCAGACTGAGCTGCATGCCAAAAAATTATAAGCAATTTTAAAAGACAATGAATAAGGAATAATATCTGCAAGAAAGATTATAAGCAAAGAGCAAATACCAAAAAACAAACAAACGAAACAAAAACACTAAGATTCCCATTGATTAATGGGCAAAGATGCAAACAGAAAAATTCGAAATGGGAAAATCCAAATGGTAAATACCCAACCTGCTCAGTTATCAAAGAATTTTGAATTAAAATAATAATAAGGTAATAATGATCTTCATCTATAACAATAGAAAAATGATAATAATGCTGTATTGTGAGCTGAGTATTCTCATACATTGCTGGTGGAAGTATACATTTAAACAATCTTTGCTGAAGTAAGTTGGCAAAATACATAATAGCAAGTAAAACAAAAGAAAAAATCACTTGAAAACAATTTAGGGTAAATTTCCACCATTAGAGAAATAGTTAAGCAAATTATGATATATCTATTACAGAAAATAGTATGAATTTATTAAAATCATGTTTACAAAGATATTTTAAATCAGCAAGCTACAATGCTGGACACCCTATGCCAAACAACTAGCAAGACAGGAATACAACCCCATCCATTAGCATAGAGGCCACCTAAAATCATAATAAGGCCACAGACACCCCAAAACACAACACCAGACGTGGACCTGCCCACCAGAAAGACAAAATCCAGCCTCATCCACCAGAACACAGGCACTAGTCCCCTCCACCAGGAAGCCTACAAAACCCACTGAACCAACCTTAGCCACTGCGGACAGACATCAAAAACAACGGAAGCTACGAACATGCAGCCTGTGAAAAGGAGACCCTAAAACAGTAAGTTAAGCAAAATGAGAAGATAGAGAAACACACAGCAGATGAAGGAGCAAGGAAAAAACCCACCAGACCTAACAAATGAAGAGGAAACAGGCAGTCTACCTGAAAAAGAATTCAGAATAATCATATTAAAGATGATCCAAAATCTTGGAAATAGAATGGAGAAAACACAAGAAACGTTTAACAAGGACCTAGAAGAACTAAACAGCAAACAAACAGAGATAAACAACATAATAAATGAAATTTAAAATTCTCTAGAAGGGATCAATAGCAGAATAACTGAGGCAGAAGAACGGACAAGTGATCTGGAAGATAAAATAGTGGAAATAACTACTGCAGAGCAGAATGAAGAAAAAAGAATGAAAAGAATAGGGGACAGTCTCAGAGACCTCTGGGACAACATTAAATGCACCAACATTCGAATTATAGGGGTCCCAGAAGAAGAAGAGAAAAAGCAAGGCACTGAGAAAATACTGGAAGAGATTATAGTTGGAAACTTCCCTAATATGGGAAAGGAAGTAGTTGGTCAAGTCCAGGAAGCACAGAGAGTCCGACACAGGACAAATTCAAGAAGAAACACTCCAAGACACATATTAATCAAACCATCAAAAATTAAATACAAAGAATAGGGCTTCCCTGGTGGCGCAGTGGTTGAGAGTCCGCCTCCTAATGCAGGGGACACGGGTTCGTGCCCCGGTCTGGGAAGATCCCACATGCCACGGAGCGGCTAGGCCCGTGAGCCATGGCCACTGAGCCTGCGCATCCAGAGCCTGTGCTCCGCAACGGGAGAGGCCACAACAGTGAGAGGCCCGCATACCGAAAAAAAAAATAATAATACAAAGAATAAATATTAAAAGCAGCAAAGGACAAACAACAAGGATCATATAAGGGAATCCCCATAAGGTTAACAGCTGATTTCTCAGCAGAAACTCTGCAAGCCAGAAGGGAGTGCCAGGATATATTTAAAGTGATGAAAGAGAAAAACTTACAACCAAGATTACTCTTCCCAGCAAGGATCTCATTCAGATTTGACAGAAAAATTAAAAGCTTTACAGACAAGCAAAAGCTAAGACAATTCAGTACCATCAAACCAGCTTTACAACAAATGCTAAAGGAACTTCTCTAGGCAGGAAACACAAGAGAAGGAAAAGACCTACAATAACAAACCTAAAACAATTAAGAAAATGGTAAAAGGAGCATACATATTGATAATTACTTTAAAAGGAAATGGATTAAATGCTCCAACCAAAAGACATACACTGGCTGAATAGATATAAAAATGAGACTCGTATATATGCTGTCTATGAGAGACCCATTTCAGACCTAGGGACACTTACAAACTGAAAGTCAGGGGTTGGAAAAAGATATGCCATGCAAATGGAAACCAAAAGAAAGCTGGAGTAGCAATTCTCATATCAGACAAAATAGACATTAAAATAAAGACTATTACAAGAGACAAAGAAGGACACTACATAATGATCAAGGGATCGATCCAAGAAGAAGATATAACAATTGTAAATATTTATGCACCCAACGTAGGAGCACCTCAGTACATAAGGCAAATACTAACAGCCATAAAAGGGGAAATCGACAGTAACACAATCATAGTAGGGGACTTTAACACCCCACTTTCACCAATGGACAGATCATCCAAAATGAAAATAAATAAGGAAACACAAGCTTTAAATGATACATTAAACAAGATGGACTTAATTGATATTTATAGGACATTCCATACAAAAACAACAGAATACACATTTTTCTCAAGTGCTCATGGAACGTTCTCCAGGATAGATCATATCTTGGGTCACAAGTCAAGCCGTGGTAAATTTAAGAAAATTGAAATCATATCAAGTATCTTTTCCAACCACAACGCTATGAGACTAGATATCAATTACAGGAAAAGATCTGTAAAAAATATAAACACAGGGAGGCTAAACAATACAGTACTTAATAACCAAGTGATCACTGAAGAAATCAAAGAGGAAATCAAAAAATACCTAGAAACAAATGACAATGGAGACACGAGGACCCAAAACCTATGGAATGCAGCAAAAGCAGTTCTAAGAGGGAAGTTTATAGCAATACAATCCTACCTTAAGAAACAGGAAACATCTCAAATAAACAACCTAACCTTGCACCTAAAGCAATTAGAGAAAGAAGAACAAAAAATACCCCAAAAGTGAGCAGAAGGAAAGAAATCATAAAGATCAGATCAGAAATAAATGAAAAAGAAATGAAAGAAATGATAGCAAAGATCAATAAAACTAAAAGCTGGTTCTTTGAGAAGATAAACAAAATTGATAAACCATTAGCCAGACTCATCAAGAAAAAAAGGGAGAAGACTAAAATCAATAGAATTAGAAATGAAAAAAAGAGAAGTAACAACTGACACGGCAGAAATACAAAAGATCATGAGAGATTACTACAAGCAACTCTGTGCCAATAAAATGGACAACCTGGAAGAAATGGACACATTCTTAAAAATGCACAACCTTCCGAGACTGAACCAGGAAGAAATAGAAAATATGAACAGACCAATCACAAGCACTGAAATTGAAACTGTGATTAAAAATCTTCCAACAAACAAAAGCCCAGGACCAGATGGCTTCACAGGCGAATTCTATCAAACATTTAGAGAAGAGCTAACACCTACCCTTCTCAAACTCTTCCTAAATATAGCAGAGGGAGGAACACTCCGAGACTCATTCTACGAAGCCACCATCACCCTGATACCAAAACCAGACAAAGATGTCACAAAGAAAGAAAACTACAGGCCAATATCACTGATGAACATAGATGCAAAAATCCTCAACAAAATACTAGCAAACAGAATCCAACAGCACATTAAAAGAATCATAAACCATGATCAAGTGGGGTTTTTCCCAGGAATGCAAGGATTCTTCAATATACCAAATCAATCAATGTGATACACCATATTAACAAATTGAAGGAGAAAAACCATATGATCATCTCAATAGATGCAGAGAAAGCTTTCAACAAAATTGAACACCCATTTATGATAAAAACCCTCCAGAAAGTAGGCATAGAGGGAACTTTCCTCTACATAATAAAGGCCATATATGACAAACACACAGCCAACATCGTCCTCAATGGTGAAAAACTGAAAGCATTTCCACTAAGATCAGGAACAAGACAAGGTTACTCACTTTCACCACTCTTATTCAACATAGTTCTGGAAGTTTTAGCCACAGCAATCAGAGAAGAAAAAGAAATAAAAGGAATCCAAATTTGAAAAGAAGAAATAAAGCTGTCACTGTTTGCAGATGACATGATACTACACATAGAGAATCCTAAAGATGCTACCAGAAAACTACTAGAGCTAATCAATGAATTTGGTAAAGTAGCAGGATACAAAATTAATGCACAGAAATCTCTGGTATTCTTATACACTAATGATGAAAAATATGAAAGTGATATTAAGAAAACACTCCCTTTTACCACTGCAACAAAAACAATAAAATATCTAGGAATAAACCTACCTAAGGAGACAAAAGACCTGTATGCAGAAAATTATAAGACACTGATGAAAGAAAGTAAAGATGATACAAGTAGATGGAGAGGTTTACCATGTTCTTGGATTGGAAGGATCAACACTGTGAAGATGACTATACTACCCAAAGCCATCTACAGATTCAATGCAATCCCTATCAAACTACCACTGGCATTTTTCACAGAACTAGAACAAAAAATTTCACAATTTGTATGGAAACACAAAAGGCCCCGAATAGCCAAAGCAATCTTGAGAACGAAAAATGGTGGTGGAGGAATTCAGACTATACTACAAAGCTACAGTAATCAAGACAGTACATTACTGGCACAAAAACAGAAATATAGATCAATGGAACAGGATAGAAAGCCCAGAGATATACCCACACACAGATCGTCACCTTATCTTTGATAAAGGAGGCAAGAACATACAGTGGAGAAAAGACAGCCTCTTCAATAAGTGGTGCTGGGAAAACTGGACAGGTACATGTAAAAGTATGAAATTAGAACACTCCCTAACACCATACACAAAAATAAACTCAAAATGGAATAAAGACCTAAATGTAAGGCCAGACACTATCAAACTCTTAGAGGAAAACATACGCAGAACACTCTATGACATAAATCACAGCAAGATCCTTTTTGACCCACCTCCTAGAGAAATGGAAATAAAAACAAAAATAAACAAATGGGATGTAATGAAACTTAAAAGCTTTTGCACAGCAAAGTAAACCATAAACAAGACCAAAGGACAACCCTCAGAATGGGAGAAAATATTTGCAAATGAAGCAACTGACAAAGGATTTATCTCCATAATTTACAAGCAGCTCATGCAGCTCAATAACAAAAAAAAACAACCCAATCCAAAAATGGGCAGAAGATCTAAATAGACATTTCTCCAAAGAAGATAATACAGATTGCCAGCAAACACATGAAAGGACGCTCAACATCACTAATCATCAAAGAAATGCAAATCAAAACTACAATGAGATATCATCTCACACCAGTCAGAATGGCCATCATCAAAAAATCTACAAACAATAAATGCTGGAGAGGGTGTGGAGGAAAGGGAACACTCTTGCACTGTTGGTGGGAATGTAAATTGATACAGCCACTATGGAGAAGAGTATGGAGTTTCCTTTAAAAACTACAAAGTGAACTACTATAGGACCCAGCAATCCCACTACTGGGCATAGACCCTGAGAAAACTATAATTCAAAAAGAGTCATGTACCACAATATTCACTGTAGCTCTATTTACAATAGCCAGGACATGGAAGCAACCTAAGTGTCCATCAACAGATGAATGGATAAAGAAGATGTGTCACATATATACAATGGAATATTACTCAGCCATAAAAAGAAATGAAATTGAGTTATTTGTCGTGAGGTGGATGGACCTAGAGTCTGTCATACAGAGTGAAGTAAGTCAGAAAGAGAAAAACAAATACCATATGCTAACACATATATATGGAATGTAAGAATAAAAAAAAGGTCATGAAGTACCTAGGGGTAAGATGGGAGTAAAGACACAGACCTACTAGAGCATGGACTTGAGGATATGGCGAGGGGGAAGGGTAAGCTGTGACAAAGTGAGAGAGTGGCATGGACATATATACACTACCAAACATAAAATATCTAGCTAGTAGGAAGCAGCCACATAGCACAGGGAGATCAGCTAGGTGGTCTGTGACCACCTAGAGGGGTGGGAAAGGAGGGTGGGAGGGAGGGAGACACAAGAGGGAAGAGATATGGGAACATATGTATATGTATAACTGATTCATTTTGTTATAAAGCAGAAACTAACACACCATTGTAAAGCAATTATACTCCAATAAAGGTGTTAAAAATATATAAATGAAAAAATAAAAAATAAAAAAGATGTGGCAAATGTAATCAAATTTTAAATAAATAAAAATATGCAAATATATGTATTTTTCTTCAAAGAAAAAATTCTAAGATGCGCCTCAAACTAATAGTGCTGGTTATGTCTAGAGATTACTAGTGAATTTCCTTATTTACTTTATAAATTTGTTTTTTGGTAGACTTTTTTAGGGAAATAAAATCAGGGCAAGACAGATTAAGATTTGTTTCCCAATTCCCCTGTAAGAGAAGTTAAGTGCTATAGGTCTCTGATGAAGAGTAATCCTCATTGCCCAGAAGAACCACAGGCCATGCCATATCATAGGGCAGTTCAGATAACCACTGTTGGAGGAAAGGGGGCCAAATGTAATGACTCCAGGACTGTCTTGCACCTCAGCCTTCAGTTTGTGGATAGGTATATTTCATGTTCCTTTTCCAGTCCATTGTGGGAACAGAAAGGTACAGCTGTTCAACACACATGAACCTTGGCATAGACCTCACTGGCTTCAGTAAAGTTGGTAGAAGCCAAGAGTGGAGGAGGAGGATGCCTGACTGCAGAAGAGAGATCCCAGTGAAACCAAGCCGACGGCCAACCGCCACTGCAGGCCTCCTCTGGCCTAGGAGAAGTTTGTATCTAGACTAATCCAGGCTCCCCTAGGGTTATCTCCAATTAGAATGAAGGCCATAATATATCCACACAACTCTCCTGCACTGAGCCCTTAAATCCTCCTGGATGGAATGTCTTGGACAGGATTCATGGGATCAGCCACTACATTCCCTCATGGGGGTCCTCCCACCCCTGCTCAGCTAGTGCTCCATAGATAGAAGCCCAAGGCTGGTTTTTGTCTAACCACACAGCAGTGAGAAGCTTAGGTCCATTAGACACAAGCAACAAGAAAAGGGAAAAATCAAATCAGAGTAGGACACAGCATCTAACAGCAACAAAACCTTTGATTCTGGAATCAACTCTCAACCAATGGTCCCAATTATATTCCTGACCATAAAAAGCCTGTGAGAAATGTAGAAATTGAAGATGTGCTTAAAAAGAGGCTTGGGATCACTCTACAGTAAATGCTGTTGATAGCACATGGATCATAGAATCATGGACCCCTAAAAATCGGGCATTAGCAATTCCCCTTGTTTTACAGAGGAGAAAAACTGAAGCTTAAAGAGGGAAAGTGACTTGTCCAAGGCCACACAGCTGGTTCACAGCATATGCTAGACCATCTCTGACAGAAGCTTGGCATTAGTTTTAAAGAAGCAATCACAATTTGAGAACAACGATAGTATCTGCCTCAACGGAATGGAGAAAAACCACGCATATCTGGTAGAGAGGCCTGCCTTCTGACACCCCCTCCTTGCCAAAGAAACCATGCAACCTGTTGCCCTCCAAGCCACAGATTGTGTATCATTACATACAGGGCTGATAACAATCTCATGGGCCTGCTGGACACACTGACCCTTAGACCCAAACTTCAGGAAACCTCACACTCTCTACCTACCTCACTTTTTTATAAAGTTCTAGATACTTTCAAAGAAGAGACCCTAGAATATTTAAATAATGATAGGAGGTTGACTGAACTGGTCTCCAGAACATTCTTTTTTTTCTTTTTTTTTTTTTTTTTTTTTGCGGTATGTGGGCCTCTCACTGTTGTGGCCTCTCCCGTTGCAGAGCACAGGCTCCAGACGCGCAGGCTCAGCGGCGATGGCTCACGGGCCTAGCCACTCCGCGGCATGTGGGATCTTCCCGGACCGGGGCACGAACCCGTATCCCCTGCATCGGCAAGCGGACTCTCAACCACAGCGCCACCAGGGAAGCCCCAGAACATTCTTAATGCAGAAGAACTGAGGGACTTATAAATCTAAAAAATTTAAGAACAGAGCTAGTCAGGGGATACAGCTGACTGGTGAAAAGCTGTACGACATTAAGGACATCCTATGATCTTTCTAGGCCTCAGTTTTCTCATCTGGTCAGGAGACAAAACACGTGGACAAACTAGATAATCAGTAAGGTCTCTCATAACTATATATTTCTTTAAATTTCTTCTTACTCATTTCTGCTATAGATTTGTTCAAAACCAGCACTCCTCCCCACTTTCAAGTTGGCTAGGGCATTTACCAATCAAAAAGTAAGCAGTTTAAAAGAGGTATAGGGGGCTTCCCTGGTGGCACCGTGGTTGAGAGTCTGCCTACCGATGCAGGGGACACGGGTTCGTGCCCTGGTCCGGGAAGATCCCACATGCCGCGGAGCGGCTGGGCCCGTGAGCCATGGCTGCTGAGCCTGCGAGTCTGGAGCCTGTGCTCCGCAACGGGAGAGGCCACAACAGTGAGAGGCCCGCGTACCACAAAAGAAAAAAAAAAAAAAAAAGATGTATAACGTCTCTCCTTGGAAGAGCCCCAGGGGATTTCCAAAGTCTACTTTGGAAGTAACTTAGACTGGGTGGGTTCCTCAGCTTGCTGTGTCCGCATCCACACTCCCTTCAGGAATCTGGGGCACTGCTGGTGTCCACTCCAGGCTGCAGCTCTTGCCACTGACTCTGATGTTTTATCAAAGTAACAGGCCAGCATATGCCAAGGGAGTGACAGAAGCTGAGGTGCGACCAGAACTCTGGCATTTGACACATACAGGCCCTCAGAAAGGGAAACCTAGTGGTGATGATGGGGAGACAGTAATAACAACTGTGCTCAAGTGTTGGTTTCAGCTCAGACAGAGAGGTAGAGGGGCAACTAAAATCAGTGGAACAAACCAAGATGCTAGAAATCTGCCCAGAGACAGAATCCAGAAGATGCCTAGAGCCAAACTCTAGGAAGAGAATTCAGCAATTGAAGTCAAGCTGTATCTCAATGGAAGCCAGACAGGAAGAATCAGATGCCTCCCAGTGGCTGTATCTTGAGCAGAGCAGCAGCCAACTGAGCTGGAGTCACCCTTCTCGGGTGCCTGTGATATGGAAACACCACCAGAACAATCAGAAGCCCCACCATTTCCTCACCACCCAGATCAGAGTTGCATGAGAAGCACTTCCACTCTGCACTGGGCCTCAAAAACCTGACCCTTTTAATGCCGTCAATAAAGTAGCTATTTCCTCATGTGTCATGGGAACTTGGTTTGTTCTGGAAGCTCTTTTTTTCTGCATGGCCCAAATTTAGCAGTAGATAAATAGAGGTTCCAAAAAGGGCCATTCTTACAATGACCTCCCCAAGTGCAGATAGAAATTGCTCTGCTCTCAAAGCATGAACTAACTACTAACCAAATCTACCGATGCAAAGAAATGGATGTACAAATCCTCCTGGCCCACTGGCCCAGGATTTGTGCATCCCAAAATACCTGGTGTGATTGCTTTCATGGCTTTAAAAAATTGTAAGATTATTTCCTCATCTATGGCTTCCTTCACTGGTCCCCATCCCTACCACCCAGAACCAAGCAACACTTGACATCTGTCAACTGAAGCCCAGTACAAAAAAAAGTGCTCTGTTGGTATGACAAAGGCTGGCATACTTGAAAGAAACCTTGGCAATGACAAGCTGTATCGGATACATCATTACAGACATTTCCCTCCCTCTTGAAAGGAACTCAAAAATTGATGAGAAAATTCAGACATGCACAGTAAGGGACACTGCTGGAGCCCTTACCTAAAGCAGTTACCATATCATGGACAGGACCTCTCGGCCCACACACATCCAGAGAAAGCACTGTTTATACTGCTCAAGCACGCTTCAGAGATTTTATCTCCACATTACCAATGTCATTTCTCAAAATGCCAGGAAGAGAGAAGGAAAGCAGGCATGATATGGGTTTTCACATGGGGAAACTGAGATACATGTAGGGAAATCATTTCTGAAAGTCTTACAGGAAGCCATTGGGGGAGGTCAAGAGTGGATTCTGCACTTGCATACAGTTATTCTCATATCAGAGGGGACTTCATGAATGATATTGGAGGTGAGTTTACACAGAAACAAACACCGTGGACTTAACTACCAAGATCTGCCTTGACTCCTAGTTCTGTCCTTCCCCTCCCATCAGATGAACCTCCTTAGAAGTCCTCACATATTATCAGTCTTTATCACTCTGGCTGCACATCAGAATTTCCTGAGGAGCTTTTAAAAACATACAGCCGTTTCTCAAAAAGTTAAACATGGAATTATATGATCCAGCAATTCTACTTCTGGGTTTATATCCCCCAAAAATTGAAAGCAGGGGCTCAAACAGATACTTGCACACCAATGTGCACAGCACCATCATTCACAATGGCCAAAAGGTGGAAACAAGCCAAATGTCTATCAACAGATTAATGGATAAACAAAATGTGGTATATACATACAATGTAATATTATTCAGCCTTAAAAGGATTGAAATTCTAACACATGCTATAATGAACTTTGAAAACATTTGCTAAGTGAAATAAGCTAGACACAAAATGATAATTATTACATGATTCCACTGATATGAAGCACCCAGATAAAGTGAATTCATAGAGAAATAAAGTAGACTAGATGTTACCAGGGGCTGAGGCAGGGAAAAATGAGGAGTTATTGTTAAATGGGTACAGAGTTTCCGTTTGGGGTAATGAACAAGTTCTAGAAACGGATACTGGTGTTGGTTACACAACACTGTAAATACATTTAATGTCAATGTACACTTAAAACTGGTTAAAATGTTAAATTTTGTTATTTATAATTTACCACAATAAGAAATAATACATAAAAAGTTTAGTAAGCACAAAACATTTTTTTTTAAATCGTGTCTGGGACTTCCCCAGTGGCATAGTGGTTAAGAATTCTCCTGCCAATGCAGGGGACACGGGTTCAAGCCCTGGTCCGGGAAGATCCCACGTCACGGAGCAACTAAGCCCGTATGCCACAACTACTGAGCCTGTGCTCTAGAGCCCATGAGCCACAACTACTGAAGCCCATGCGCCTAGAGTCCGTGCTCCGCAACAAGAGAAGCCACTGCAATGAGAAGCCCGCGCACCGCAATGAAGAGTAGCCCCCACTTGCCGCAACTAGAGAAAGCCCGCGCGCAGCAACGAAGACCCAACTCAGACAAAATAAATAAATAAAATAAATAAATTTATTCTTTAAAAGTCATATCTGTGCTCAAATCTCACCTAAAACCAACTGAATTATAATCTCTTGGGTGTGACCCATGTGTTTTTAAATATCTGACCACCCACTTAGCCTTTTGTCCACCCATTCTTGCCTTTTCCCCTGGACAAACAAATGAACATTAATCAAATGCCTTGCATAATTTAAGCACTATGCTAAGAGCTAGAAATGAGCATCTGAGGATGGAAAGTAATTGATAAGGCTCCCATGGCTAAAAAGTGAATGTAGTGATTTTTGAAAGTCCACAAATTCCTACATACTCCTTCCTTAGAGTATGAGCTGGACCTAAATACTGGCCTCCAACTAATAGAATAAAGTTCTGCTGCCTCCAGCTTGCTCCCTCCCTCTTGAGTCACTCACAGTGGGGGAAGCTAGCTGCCACTATGAAGCGCAGAGCCAGAACTTGCCTCATCCTAGTCCCTGGTCCTGGTTCTGGTCCTGGTGTGAGTGAGGACACTCCAGCAGCTCTGTGCAGGGGTTCTGGTCCTGGTGTGGAGGACCCTCAGGATGAGCAGCTGAAGCCTCCACCAATAGCCCCATGAGTGATCCGTCTGGGAAGCAGGTCTTCCAGCCCTGCTCCAAGTATGAGGTGACTTCAGCCCTGACCAACAGTGGACTGCAACCTCAGGAGAGAATCTGAGCCCCAGCTAAGTCATTCCTGAATTCCTGACCCTTAGAAACTCTGTGAGATAATACATGTTTGCTGTTTTAAGCTGCTACTAAATGTTGAGATAATTTGATATGTAGCAAAACCTGTATTCAAAAAAAAAACACCTGTATTCAAACAAACCCTGGAGTTTAACTAGATTCTCAGGACTGAAAGTGACCTGAAAGGTCATCAAATCTAACCACCCAGCCCCTTCATTCCCAAGTGTCTGCTGCATCTCTGAATAACTTCTCCTGGCCCTCATCTGTCTGCCTGACTTCTAGGTCATTCATTCAGCAAATATTTATTGAGTGTCCCTTTACCACATATGAACATTAAAGGGTTGAAGCAAACACAGATACCACACCTATGTATGATGCCTTGATCCCGGATTGTCTCTGCTTTCATAGCCTCCCAGTACCCATAACAAAAATCAGTCTCCAAACCCTATCCTACAGAAGGGAACTGAGAGCAAACCTAATCCAGCACATCATAAGTGAGTAAACTGAGGTCCAATGAAGTAATTTGCTCAAAGATCAGGGTCTCCTTTGACTCCATGGGGTCATACTTAGATATTAGAAATAAATATGTAACTTTTTCTCCCCTTGTTTTTAAGCTAAAGTTGGAGGCTGCTGTGGACCAAAATAGACATCCACCTCAGAGCTCCGCTCGCTCTTCCCTCTGCCTGGAGATCTTTCCTCCAGGCACGCTCATGGCTCCGTCTCTCACATCATTCCCACTCCTACTCTAACATCACTTGGCACAGAGCCTGCCCTGCCCATCCTATGTAAAAAAGCATCACCATCACTGTCCACCCCCTTAGCGGGCTTCACTTTCTCCCTAATCTTTATCGCCCCTTGATATGCTATGTATTTCTTGGTTTATTGCCTGCTCTCCCCTCCAGAATATAAACACCATGAGAGCAGGAACTTTTCCCCATTTTGTTCACTACTGTATTCCTAGTGCCTAGAATGGTGTCTCGCACGCAGGAGATTTTAAATAAATAATAGCTCATTTGTTCATTCGTTCATTCATTCATTCAGTGAGTAAGTTAGTCAGTTGTTTCCGGAGGCCCTAGTCCACCATCGATTTAATTGGTTCAGAATACACACAGAATGCAGAGGCAAATTATGGGCAAGACCCCCACTTCACCAGTCCTTCCACACAGAGGCTCTGCCCAGACCTTCAGGGCAGGTGGGCTTCAGGGGCTGCTCCTTGTGGCTGCCCCTGGCTCAGTGGTAGAAGAATGTGGCAGACTGCCCAGGAGGCTGCTGTTCCCCCAGGCATGACCAGCTGCCACGTGGCTCCCAGTGAAGCAGAGGCAAGAAAGCCCCTCTTCCCTCTACCCAGCACCAGGACACTGGACTCCTTCCAAGGCCCAGAGGAGAGACGGGTCCACCAGATCAGAGGGCAGGGGTTGGGGGGCACCTGCTTACTGCAGTCTGTAGGGGTGATTATTCCATCCACCCCAACTTGGGAGACAAATTGAAGAGAGTATTGTTTGGTAAGAATGGCTCTTCTGCTATTGTACAGAATAAAAGGCTGTCTCTTTCATTTTGTTGGATTGCAGGATAAATCAAGTACACAGCTTTTTGTTTACCAAGAAACCACCTGTTTACCATTTGCAAAGGGACTTGATTGCCTCTGAGAAATATTAGTGTGGCGCTGCAGTATTCTACCCACTGAGAAGTAGAAACTGGAGAGAAAAAAACAGAGAAGAAAGTCATGGGTCTTTAGGGAAATTAGGTCTCCGGGTAGTTGAGTGACAGTACTGAAAACTGTCATAAGCCAAGCCTTGTGTTAAGTGTGTGTCTACTGCATCTACTGTCCTCACACATCCCTGTGATTGTCCATAGTTTACAGACTGAGAAACTGAAGCTTGGTAGTCACGTGACTTGCCTCAGCTCCAAAAGCTGGTAAACCATCAACCTCAGATTTAATACCAAGCCTCAGTTTTGTTCTCTGACAAATATGCTGCACTGTCCTGCTGGGGCATTTTCTAACACAACTTTACCCAGCTCAGGTCTGGATGTTACCAGCAGGCCCAGGTCACTACTGAGATCTTGGAATTTCCAATCTACTCTGGAGAATGAAGCAGTTGCTAATAATCATGATGAAGGCACTCCCTTGCCATAAGATTTGGGAGCAAAGAGAATTTCAAAGGAGGGTAGCTAGGCCAGCACAGGGTACCAAGCCCAGCAGACAGCTGGGCTGAGGGACTGGGAAGCATTACAGTTGGCAAATGTGTGGGGTACAGGGTCACTGGGTCTATGAGGAAAGTGGCATCAGGAGACAACATCAGCCAGGAATTCAGAGTCAAAAAGGCAAGGCTAGTAGATGGAGCTGGAAGAGAGGCGGAGCTGCACGAGAACACAGCAGGCTGCCTGGGCAGAGTCTAGGCAGAGGCGCTAAGCAGAGAACAGGCAAGAAATAGGACTGATGCTAGGTAGTGCCACCCTGGTGGGCCCCAGTGCCCCCAGAGAAGGTAATTCTACTCAGCATCCTTTGCCAACAATGACTCTCGGACCATGACTTTGCACTCAATGACTAGGGCACTCAGCTTTCCCGTGTATGGTCCTGAGGGGCTACTATTCACAGGTAGCCCACGCCTGCATGGCAGCACCAGGACACACAGACCTGACCCAGTTGACAAGAAGCCCTCCTCCAATCAATTCTCCTGGATTCTGAGAGCATCTGGCCTGGAAAACTTCCAACCTTTAGACAAAGCTGTTGGAGGAAATATTTTCATTTTCAACCAGTGCTTCTCAAAGTGCCAGTCCACAATGAAATAAGGAGTATACACCAAGCAAGCAGCAACACACTGCATCCTCCTTCAAGAAGGTCTTGCAATGAAAAAAATGTCGGCTGAACTAACCTGCAAACTCAGTGATGAAGATGATTTACACTCTGGTGCAAGATCCTTACCTCATCAATGACTGGTAATGGTGTGTGACCAGACAGCCTGTTTTAAACTCTCCTGCTCCAGCTCCTTGGTCTAATGCCTTCCCCTCCCAAACCATGTCCCAGGAGACTGACATAGAAAGTTGGGGTGTTGAGGACAACAGTCTACTCATCTTGACTCAAAAGATGGGGTGGGGCTTCCCTGGTGGCGCAGTGGTTGGGAGTCCGCCTGCCGATGCAGGGGAGACGGGTTCGTGCCCCGGTCCAGGAGGATCCCACGTGCCGCGGAGCGGCTAGGCCCGTGAGCCATGGCCGTTGAGTCTGCGCGTCCAGAGCCTGTGCTCCGCAATGAGAGAGGCCACAACAGTGAGAGGCCCGCGTACGGCAAAAAAAAAAAAAAAAAAAAAAAAAAGATGGGGTGCTGTAATACACCAGCTTATTCTGTCCTTTTGCTCTCAAAAGCAACAGAGTTATTGTTCCTTGGAAACAAACACATGCCCACTTATGAATCAGAAGAGGAAGGAAGATTGCCAGGACAAGTCTTTTAGGGAGAAATTTCTCTTCCCTTCAGTAAGAAGCAGCCAGTAAGTTTCCTGTGAATCTGGTAACTAACAAGGCCAAAACTTCATGGGTTGAATTTCTCAGAGAAGAAAGGCCACCTGAATTATTTCAAAAGAACAAATTATTCCTTCATAGTCATCTGATACTAATACAACTCTTTTATCATCTGTGATAATTTCCTCTGACTGCCAATGTGCTGTGGCAGATTTAAAGCAGATCCAAGAAACCCCATCCTACAGATTTCTTCTGCATCTGTTAAAGTCTGGGTCTTGTCAGAAGAGATTGGGGAAGTGCTGTCTTTTCTGCAGACGAATCCTTGGAGAGATATCTGCCTCATTAATGACAAGGCCACTTTGTCATCTCTCAGAGCCAGTCTCCCCCTGGCTGCCTTGGGGAAGAACCTGCTCCTCCCCATTCTGCTCCATGCCTTTGCTGCCTGTCAGGTTCTATCTCCATTGGGTTGTGGTCACTTGGAATTAGTTGTGAAGTAGAAAGAACCAGCCGGGAAGGCTGATGTGCCCCAGAGCAGGAGGGTGTGCTGATATGATCTGGAAAGGAAGCAGCAGCTTGGGTTTTGTTCTTAAATATTTGGGATCATGAATCTCACTGAAATCTAATGAAAACTATAGACCCTCTTCTCTACAGAGAAAAAAGGGTGCCCATAAGTGTCGCACATAAACACAGAAAACAGTTCTCCGATCCACTTGTGGCACACAGCTTAAAAGCCACTGACTTAGGGGCTCTCTCCACCTCAAGACCTACCTAGGCTCCTCCTTTCCTCTATTATAGGTCCTTGGGGATCTATGGATACATGGACTTGGGTTTTCAGCACTGAAAGAGAAGCTTAGGTGGGTTTATCATAAGGGCACATGCCTGAGAGAGAGGAGATCCAGGTTTTAATTCTTCCCGTATCTAATTGCTTAGATGTAAGAAAGTTGTATTTCCTCTAGTCCCCCAATTTTAAAAATGAGAGTGATGAACAACTTCTTCAAGAAGTCTTAAGGGTTCCATGGAGCAACCAAGGAGCTATAACAAGAGGCAAGATAGAGGCGGGTTGAGCAGGGTTTTGTGGCATTCTCACCCCTCCCCTTCAAGTAGAGCAGCTCTTCTGGCCTTAAGAAGTTTGAAATTCTCTGGATTAGAGGTTCTCTAAGATCCCTTCCAGGGCTACCTTTCTAGGATTAGCAGTCTGGCCAGGACAGAGAACTGAGCCAAGAATGGATGGTTCAAAAGGGGGCTCACTGGTGTCTACACACACAGCTCTTGCCTCTACCCCAACAGAATGTGGGTCTGTCTTCAACCTTGCAGCCCCAGAGACCACTGACTCAAGCTAGATGCACCTGGCATGAGATGCAAATTGTCTGGAAGACAGTAAGGAAGAAAGACTTCTCTGGGTTAAAGGGAGCTGCAGACTGCTTAGTCCTCACTTGCATCCCTCCAGTTACAGGGAGCTGAGCCTTGCAAAGTTCCAGGGGCACCACATGAATGCTGAGAGAAAGAGCAGGCTGCTCCCGACCCATTCAGGGTCGAGCTGTGTTACTGGTATTGTTCTGCTAACTTGCTAAGTAGTTATGATTAAAACAGGGCTATTATCATTCATTATGATCCTCCCTCTTCTGATTGAAAGGTTGGTGCCTTTACCAAGTTTCAAAGAACAGCATTTCTGTATGTTACAGGAAGCAAGGGAGATACATGGGGCTGAACTGTTCTGACTCTGGACATGGTGGCACTGTTGGGCACAGCAAACTTTCGTGCCCATGGGCTGGGCTCCCCTGCCAGCTCATCCAGACACAGCAGGCTGCTGGCTGTCTCCCTGACTCCTCCGCCTGCTGTTACAAGGTGGGCCACTGTAGTCTTTACAAAGTAAAGTAATGGGACTGGGAGAGTGGATGAGATTCCACAGGCACAAATGGGGTAAAAATTCTGCCTGACTTTTTAATGCTCAGCTGAAATGCCACCTCCTCCATGAAACTTTTCCTAATTCCTCACCTTCCCACTTCTTCTTCAACTTCTCTAGGTCAAAATGAATCACTCTCATCATTATCTTCATTGCATGTCCTCCTCCCTTCCCTGGTCTCAGAACTCAAATTCTCTATAATTTCTACTGCCATCAAATTGGAGGGAGAAACTAGAGGCTCCTCAGTCCAGTGAGTCCCAGGGGTGGGGCATGTCCTTTTGTGCTTCCTGATCCTGAGCCTGGTGAAGACCCCCCAACCACACCACAGCCTCCACCCAATTTGTCCATCTGCAAGCAGAGACACTTTCTTGAGGCTGTCTAAATACACAAACATTTCCAAATTTGCTGTGAAACACAAAAGGTAACGAAGGATTATCAATATGAGAGCCTTGGTGTCACCTCATAGCAAACCTTAGCTTGAGGCAGAACACCTTCCAGAACTGGCTGTCAGATTTGGAAGTGTTAAAATCAAGAGAATAAAGGCAGACAGGAAGAAACCAGTGACAGACTGCAAATAGGTCATCTTAAAAAAAGAAACAAAAAATAATGTATAAACAAAACACGATGTGTTGACATAAACTATTACACTAGGTTAATTAGAAACTTCTTTATTTATAAAAATTAGACAATACCAAGTAGGTTTTACTTCATCTGTGGAATAGACATGAGACGTCCAAGGGGCTGTTTATGTTTTCCTAATACTAAAGTTGCCTCATACAGGATACTCAGTTACATTTGAATTTCAGATAAATTTTTAGCACATGTGTATCCCAAATATTGTATGGAACATGTTTATCCGAAATTCAAATGTAACTGGGCATCCTATGTTTTTATTTGCTGAATCTGGCAGTTCCAGCTAATATCCAAACATTTTTCCTTGGTAATAAACAGAAAAACAAGTAAACTTACTGTTGATACTGACAGGGAATTTTGCTAAAAATAAGAATCCCTTATTTTCCTGTCAGGAAGGTCAACAAGATGGGGGTTCCCCATCCTAGCCTCTCCCTATCCACACACACAATGCAAAGCCTGAAACTAACTCTAGCCACTGAGGTCTCTTTGCCATTCCCCAAACCCTCTGGGCTTTTCCTTATTTGAGGCCTTTGCTCTAAGTATGCCCCTCCTTGGATGCTCTTAACCCCATCTCTCTATGGTAAATCTGCAAAGGCCTATCTTGGGCCAACTAGCCGCTGGCCTCTGCCCAGTGATACTCATTAGTACATGATAAGGAAGTCCTGAGGGGAGTGCTGAGTCTCTTTCTCCACCGTAACGGCACCTCCAACAGTGCCAGCATTGCACCAAGCACACACTGGCACTCAGTAGAAGATGTCGAATTGAAATACATTTCTCTCCCAAGAGATATATACAGAGAAGCTCCAACTCAATGGGGTTAAAAACTAGGCTCTGATCTACTTATTCATTGAAGATTGAGACAGGATTTTCTCTTAGGCCAATTAATTACATTTGAACCTGTTGCCTAAGAACAATTCAACACATATGTGCAGCACCCTGGTCCTGTATCTCTCTAGTTACCTGCATCTTGGTCTTTGTAAGCCCTTCCATCAGAGACTGGATATAAAAAAAGATGAAACTCAAAACTCAGGCTATGGTACCAGCCATGTTCATTTCCTCCCAGGAGGAAAGAGGAGGAAGTAAGAGTGCTCTTAGCTGACAGTGCCTTGTCTGGCCTGAGGGCAAATGCATCTCAACCATGTTCCATGAACAGAAAACCGTGTGCCATCAAGGGAAATTCAAATCATAGAGACCTACATTTAACTTCCTGGTGGTTTACCTTGAGCAAGTTATATAACCTCTTTTGCTTCAGTTCCATCATTGATAACATAGGAATAATTAGACCTCACTCATAGGGTCACATGAAGAGTAGCTTATATAACATAGTAAAGCACTTAGCTCAATGCTTGGCAGTGTAGACACTTAATAGATGTCAGTTTTCAAAGTCTTATTTTAAGACTCGCTGTGGTTTACACAGTAAAGACAAGAAGAGAAAGGCTGAAAGAACAGCATTCCCACTTGAAATCAGAAACATCTTAAACCACCCTAGCATTTGATATTTCTCTCAATGCCTCCCTGAGTGAGTTATTGTTGTCATTTTGTCTAGTGCTTCTCAAATTTTTATTGGGCATACAGTTCATCTGGTACTGATACATTTTAGGTAACAAATTACCACAAAAATGTAGTGGCTTAAAACAACAACTATTTTATTATATCTCATGAATTCTGTGGTTCAGAAATTCAGGCAGGGCTTGGCTTAGCTGACTCTTCCACTCCCTATGGCACCAACTAGAGTCACTTGGTGGTATTCAGCTGGTGGATGGGCTGGTCTGGAGTTCCACGGTGGCCTCACTCATATGTCCAGCATTTTGGCAAGGGTGGCTGGAAGACTAGGCTTAGGGGAGACAGATTAGCACCGTGCCTTCATGACTATCTCAGGGTGCTCAGATTTCTTACATGACAGCTAGTTTCTCCCACAGTGAGCATCTCAGGAGAAAACGACAGGGCCATTTCTGACCTACTCTCAGAAGGTCATACAGGATCACTTCTGCAATAACTAACTATTAGTGAAAACAGTCACAAGCCTCCCCAGATTCAAGGACAGGAAACATAGACTCCCCACCTCTCAATGAAAGAATCAAAGATTTGGGGCCCAGTTTTTAAACTGGCACCCTAGAAATCTTATAAAAATGCAGATTCTAGTTCAGCAGGGGTGGAGTGGGGCCTAGGATTCTGCATTTTTAACAAATTCCCAAGTTATGCAGATACTACCCTTTCATATAACACTATACACAAAAATAAACTCAAAATGGATTAAAGACCTAATTGTAAGGCCAGACACTATCAAACTCTTAGAGGAAAACATAGGCAGAACACTCTATGACATAAGTCACAGCAAGATCCTTTGACCCACCTCCTAGAGAAATGGAAATAAAAACAAAATAAACAAATGGGACCTAATGAAACTTCAAAGCTTTTGCACAGCAAAGGAAACCATAAACAAGACAAAAAGACAACCCTCAGAATGGGAGAAATTATTGCAAATGAAGCAACTGACAAAGGATTAATCTCCAAAACTTACAAGCAGCACATGCAGCTCAATATCAAAAAAACAAACAACCCAATCCAGAAATGGGCAGAAGAGAGGAGCTTCAAGATGGCAGAAGAGTAAAAGGTGGAGATCCACCTTCCTCCCTACAAATACATCAGAAATACAACTACATGTGGAACAACTCCTACAGAACACCTACTGAATGCTGGCAGAAGACCTCAGACCTCCCAAAAGGCAAGAAACTCCCCACGTACCTGGGGAGGGCAAAAGAAAACAGAAAAATCAGAGACAAAGAATAGGGACAGGACCAGCACCAGTGGGAGGGAGCTGTGAAGGAGGAAAAGTTTCCGCACAGTAGGAAGGCCCTTCACTGGTGGGGACAAATGATACAATTCAAAGCAGGATTCAAAGAAATACAAACCTCTAGATACAATATGGCAACTTCTGGGCTAATTATCAACTGTTACAAATTACCATCTCTGTAGCACCTATTTTTTAATGGACTTTGCCCTTTGTTCAATCAAAATAAGCACAGGTTTTATCCTATGTAGAACTTTCAGGGGTTGTGCTGCTCCAGTCACTGAACCTAGTTCAGAACTCAGAGGCACATGGGCACCAGTGGTCTTGAAACATGCTGTAATTTACCCAAAAGAAATCAGTATGCTTCTTTCAGTATGTTGTAGTAGCTCTGGAGCACTCTAATTTCACAGAAGTCAAGCTCAAGACATGTACAGTGACTTCCTATTAATTTCCCAAAAAGGATTTCTTCTTACTATACCCACAATCTTTGCATCTTTTATACTTTCATTGGAAAATCACTTGGAAAAAATACCAAGTTACATGTCAATTTCTAAGATGGTTTCATTACCATTAGAAAAAATTTACCCTAACATCCTACCCTAGCATTTCCTACTGACTCCTCCTATGGAACTCTGTGAGTTCACTGTTGGTATAAAAAAGGGATTTGCATGCTGTTTGTCTGTTGATACACATTTTGTCAAGTGAAGTCTTAAGAGAACAACAGGGTGCTTTACAAACATACTATAGAGCAGTGTTTCCAAAAACATATACATCCTGAGGTTTTCAGTCCTCTAAACAAGTACTTCTAGGCCATTACACTTTTAGGTGGAACACAGGGCACCTGCCTACAGTAGGAGAGAAGCAAGCTTCACCCTCTGTCTTAACGAGGCATTCACCTTGGTGATAGACCCAATACCCCATACCATACTGCACTGTGATTTAGCTGTTCTGTGTAAGTGTGCCTTTTCCCTGCCCCAGTCAGACTGTATGTCACTAGAGTGAAGGGACCATGTCATTTTTGGTAACCTCTGTTAGTTCCTAGCCTAATTAGTGTTTTAGTATGAAAAAGTGGGAGTTTCCAAGTCAAACAAGCCTAAGCCTGAATCCCCGAATGCCTTTGGTAGAAATCTGGATTTCTGTGTACTGAGTTTTCTACAAGTGAGTTTGAAATTCTGTCTTTTGTTCTCTCTGTAGCTACAAAGTAGCTACAGACTTGATACTCCTTCTCTTGCATCCTGGAACCCTCAAAACAAACATTTTGTGGGGTAGGATTTCCTTTCCAGGCAGAGCCTCTCTTTAAGAAGGGAAGTGGCAGTCAGCTTTGTTCCCATTTCCTTCTAAGGAGAACCACCACCAGTGTCTATATTTGAATAATATTAAACAGTTTACAACAGTTTTCACATTTATTATGTCCTCAGACTGCCCCAGAATCTCAGTGGGGTGGGCAGGGCTGGTATCATAAGTTCTGTCATATAAATGTAACTAATCTAAAGTCATCAAATTAATAAACTGTGAACTGGATTTGAAAACAAAGGTCTCCTAGTAGCTAAATGGTCCCTTGCCTCAATTCCACATTGTCAGAGCCTTGCCTCAGGCCACTCAGGCCAGAAGCAGGCTCAAGTCTTGGACAGAGGCCCCCAGCTCTTAGCTCAGTGCACATCTCATCAAAATGTAATAAAAGGGGAACAGAAACTGCAGGCAAATAGACCTAAGTTTGTAGCCTAGATCTGCCCTTCCTGGCTGTATGACTACAGGTAAGTTCATTTCTTTGGAACTAGGTTTTCTCATCTGTAAATTGGGGATATTGACTTCCTTCAGGGGGGTTTTGTGAGGATTAAGTAAGTCAATATAAATGAAAGCATGGGGATTGGTTCTCTATAAATATTTATCAAATTGGGAAAAAGCAAGAAGAGGGGCCTTCCTGCCCAAAGTGTCTTCCTCTTCACACTTGCCACATCATGGTATTTGAAAGTCATTCCCTTGGAAGTAAAGACTCATCTCCTCCAAAAATGGCAATAATGATCAGTCATGCACACCTTAGTGACACCCTTCAGCCTTTAAGCAGATTTTAAAGAGGATGTAGGAGAAACAAGAACCCCAGGGTAACAGGAGACCTGGAGAGGATGCCGCTTGACAATTACCCTTTTATAGTAATGTGGGTAATGCAATGCAGCTTTAATGAGTATAACGTTGCCATTAACACATCTACCTTAGGAAGTTTCATATCAAGTATTTCATACATGCCTCCTAAACACTTGTCAAATCATCATGGTCAAAGACCATAGAAACCGGAAATGGCCTTAGAGATCACTCCACCACATCTCATCTAAAAATGACAAGTCTGAGGCCCATAAAGAGGGACACTTTATGATTCTGGGGAGAACTATAAGAAACCACTGAATTCTGATGCTGCCTGGGAACAAGTGTTAACACTGACATCCAACTGCTTAGGGAGACCCTGACTCACCATCAGCTCACACAGACCTGGAACTGCCACCCGAAAGCTGAGAGCTGAAGGGGTTGGTTAGGGAAGTCATTGCCATGTCACAGGTGGAGCCACAGATGCAGCAAGACCTGAGGGCAACAGTGGTGGGGAGAACCCAGCCACTGCCCTCCTGACATCCAGCCTTTCTCCACACAATGCCAGAGCCAAGAGCAAGATTCGACAAAAGCCCATTCTCTGACCTCATGTCCACTGTTTACCTAACAGTGGCTCGACTGAGTTCAATCTCCTCCTGACCCAGTCAGATGACTTTGCACACACAGCCATGATCCCAAGCACACCCACTGAGGTGGACTCTATTATTGTCCTGCAAATATTTAGTCTCCCCTCTCCATCTACCATGGGAGAATACACTTCCCTGCCCCACTGATGTTGGCCTAGCCTAGTATTTCCTTTGGCAACTGGAATGTATGTAGAAGTGGCAAGGTGCCAGCTCCAAGCAGAGGCTCTCAGAGCTCTCTTGCACTTGTTTCCTCTGCCATGGGAATATGGAGGCTCAGATAAGAGGTGTCCCTTCATCCTGCATCCCAGAATGAGAAGATGCGTGGTGCAGATCTGAACCTACTGACAGCCTGGAACAGACAGTAGCAGCCACCCATGGCACCAACAGGCAGCATGAATGAGAAACACATAAATATTGTAAAGCAACAAGAGTTTGAGGTTATTTATGCAGCATAATTCAGAGAAAGATTTCTATTACACTCATTTGCTGATTGTGATTCCTGAATGAAGAGATATGCCTATTTCCCTCTCCAATAATAGCTTCTGATAATGTACTCTGCACTAGACCCTATGTCAAGTGCTTTACAATCATTAGTTCATTTGATCCTCACAATGATCTATAATTGGGATATTGTCCCCATTCTATAGATGATAATTTGAGGCTGAGGAAACCTGAGGGCTGAGAGCTGAAGGGATTGCTCACATAACTGATAGGTAAGTGGCCTGTCTGGGACTTGGAACCAAGACCACCCCTTCCACCACCAACACTCCAGACTGCTTCTATGGGCACTGATGGAATTCAAACATATAGAAGCCTATATATCCAGAACCTCTCCCCTCCTCCCACAAACACATTACTTCCCAACAGAATATAATCTTTTATTTTAAATACACTCTTGAGAGAGAGAAAAAATGACTTGCAGATCTTCAAGATAATCTAAGCAAACCCTCAGGCCCATTTTTAAAAGCAATTTGAATTTTGAGCCTTCCCAAGGTTGACACGGTCAACTCCATCATGCCCAGAGCCAGGTAGACCCAGCTGTCATAAAGTCTTCCAGTCCATTCCCCAGTAAGGCACAGCAGTGCCTTGTGATGGCCATAATGCTCCTCCCCTTGATTTACAGCCCCATCTATTCTGGGCCACTCCTGATGGGCTCTTCTCATCCCCTGCTGCCTGACAGCTTTAGAGATTCTTCTCAGGTCATAATTTCTGAATATTTCCACCCCTCCCCTTCCCTGGCTCTGGAATTTCAGCTATTTTCCATTCTGAAAAAGGTTGCTCCATTTATTCGCAGCTTCATGGTTTTATAACATTTATTTACTGCTCAGCCACCATCCTGATCAGGTATTTAAAGATAAGCCTGTCTGCTTCTGACAAGTGACCCAGCTCCTTTTTCTCACTGCTCTGAGTTTCTCTTTGACAGACTCAATAATATCATTTTATATATTTGCAGGCTTCCAACTCATTCCATTATTCTTTTCCTCTATCAAATGAGACAATGGATGCAGAAAGGCCTGGGAACTTATAAAGGGGTGTATAAATATTAGTCCTTTGCTATTGTTTTTTTTTTTTTTTTTTTTTGCGGTACGCAGGCCTCTCACTGCTGTGGCCTCTCCCGTTGCAGAGCACAGGCTCCGGACGCGCAGGCTCAGCGGCCATGGCTCACGGGCCTAGCCGCTCCGCGGCATGTGGGATCTTCCCAGACCGGGGCACGAACCCATGTCCCCTGCATCGGCAGGCGGATTCTCAACCACTGCGCCACCAGGGAAGCCCTGTTGTTGTTTTTATAACTAACAACTTCCCAAGTTCAATTCACTGTGGTGAAATGTTAACTTTCACTGCTGTGAAGGTTTCCAGAGTCATCCTCAGCTTCAAACAAACCAAACACCAGGTTTGAGGCTGTCCAGGTCTGAATTCTCTGGTGTACTATGCTGCCTATAATAAGCAGGCTGCTGCCCAGGCTTCAAGCTTGCTCAGTTACCTAGAATTCTGTTTTCATGATATCTGTAGTAATAGGAATTAGCTCATTTAAATGAATGGAGCTTATTAAATTTCAACAGAAGTAGCTCAAGAAGTTGTTTACATGGGGGAGATCATGGAGCTAAAAGAGCTAGGTTCAAATTCTGCTCTGCCATTTATAAACGAAATGACCTTGGCCAAGGTAACTTCTCTGAGCTTCCATTTCCTCATCTGCAGTCTTTCCCTAGACTGGTATGAGGACTAAATTCAATAATCCTATAAAAACCCTTAGTGGAGCACCTGGCACATGACAGCCATCCAATGAAAGCGTATGACTAATAATATTAATAAAGAAATGGAAGAGTAGAAGTCATTGCAAATAGTTTAAATGCTCATAAGCTTTCAGGCTGGAAGGAATATCAATGACCTGAACTCTTTTCTTATAGTAGAAGATCAAGCAGCCCAGAGAGAATTTAATTGTCCTGATCTGCAAGCTCTGAGAACAGGGGCCACTTCTGTCTCTGTCCCCTTCCCCGTGCGTGGCTCACAGTAGGCTCTCACTGAGTATTTGCATTGTGAAAGGTATTGTCGGACTCAAGACAGCAGCACAGCATGGTAGTTGATGGTGGGTGTTGGGGTCCAAGAGCCCTGTGGGCAACAGCCCTGCTCTACCACTTGGGTAAGTGGCTTAACCTCTCTAAGCCTCTGTGAAATGGGAAAAGTGTCTGTACTTCCCTCATAGGGCTGCTTAGGAGGATTATATGAGAAATGGAGGCAAAACCTAACTCAAAACAAAACAAAACACAACAAAAAAATAACCAACAAAGCGTTAGGTCTTAAACTCTCAATAACTTATCTAAGATCATCTAGTTAATTAGTAAGAGACTTGAGAGCCCAAGTAGCATGCCTTCTAGCCAGGATATTTTCTTCTAAAATTAAAAAAAAAAATCAGGGTGCACTAATGTTATCTAATGCTTCATTCTTATTCCTAAGCACTTTTTTTTAACGTTTTTATTGGAGTAATATTGCTTTACAATGGTGTGTTAGTTTCTGCTTTATAACAAAGTGAATCAGCTATACATATACATATATCCACATATCTGTTCCCTCTTGTGTCTCCCTCCCTCCCACCATCCCTATCCCACCCTTCTAGCTAGTCACAAAGCACAGAGCTGTTCACCCTGTGCTATGCAACTGCTTCCCACTATCTATTTTACATTTGGTAGTGTATATACGTCCATATATATGCTACCACTCTCTCAATTTGTCCCAGCTTACCCTTCCCCCACCCCGTGTCCTCAAGTCCATTTTCTAGTAGGTCTGTGTCTTTATTCTCGCCTTGCCCCTAGGTTCCTCATGATTTTTTTTTTTTAGATTCCATATATATGTGTTAGCATACAGTATTTGTTTTTCTCTTTCTGACTTACTTCACTCTGTAAGACAGACTCTAGGTCCATCCACCTCACTACAAATAACTCAATTTCGTTCCTTTTTATGGCTGAGTAATATTCCATTGTATATATGTGCCACATCTTCCTTATCCATTCATCTATCGATGGACACTTAGGCTGCTTCCATGTCCAGGCTATTGTAAATAGAGCTGCAATGAACATTGTGGTACATGACTCTTTTTGAATTATGGTTTTCTCAGGGTATATGCCCAGTAGTGGGATTGCTGGGGTGTATGGTAGTTCTATTTTTAGTTTTTTAAGGAACCTCCATACTGTTCTTCATAGTGGCTGTATCAATTTACATTCCCACCAACAGTGTACGAGGGTTCCCTTTTCTCCACACCATCTCCAGCATTTTTTGTTTGTCCATTTTGTGATGATGGCCATTCTGACCAGTGTGAGATGATATCTCATTGTAGTTTTGATTTGCATTTCTCTAATGATTAAGGATGTTGAGTATTCTTTCATGTGTTTGTTGGCAATCTGTATATCTTCTTTGGAGAAATGTCTATTTAGGTCTTCTGCCCATTTTTGGATTGCATAGTTGTTTTTTTGATACTGAGCTGCATGAACTGCTTCTAAATTTTGGAGATTAATCCTTTGTCAGTTGCTACATTTGCAAATATTTTCTCCCATTCTGAGGGTTGTCTTTTTATCTTGTTTATGGTTTCCTTTGCTATGCAAAAGCTTTGAAGTTTCATTAGGTCCCATTTGTTTATATTTGTTGTTATTTCCATTTCTCTAGGTGGGTCAAAAAGGATCTTGTGATTTATGTCATAGAGTGTTCTGCCTATGTTTTCCTCTAAGAGTTTGATAGTGTGTGGCCTGACAATTAGGTCTTTAATCCATTTTGAGTTTATTTTTGTGTATGGTGTTAGGGAGTGTTCTAAATTTCATTCTTTTACATGTAGCTGTCCAGTTTTCCCAGCACCACTTATTGAAGAGGCTGTCTTTTCTCCACTGTGTGTTCTTGCCTCCTTTATCAAAGATAAGGTGACCATATGGGCGTGGGTTTATCTCTGGGCTTTGTATGCTGTTCCATTGATCTATATTTCTGTTTTCATGCCAGTACCATACTGTCTTGATTACTGTAGCTTTGTAGTATAGTCTGAAGTCCAGGAGACTGATTCCTCCAGCTCCATTTTTCTTTCTCAAGATTGTTTTGGCTATTCGGAGTCTTTTGTGTTTCCTTATAAATTGTGAAATTTTTTGTTCCAGTTCTGTGAAAAATGCCATTGGTAGTTTGATAGGGATTGCATGGACTCTGTAGATGGCTTTGGGTAGTAGAGTCATGTTCACAGTGTTGATCCTTCCAATCCAAGAACATGGTAAACCTCTCCATCTACTTGTATCATCTTTACTTTCTTTCATCAGTGTCTTATAATTTTCTGGATACAGGTCTTTTGTCTCCTTAGGTAGGTTTATTCTTAGGTATTTTATTCTTTTTGTTGCAATGGTAAATGAGAGTGTTTTCTTAATTTCACTTTCAGAGTTTTCATCATTAGTGTATAAGAATGCAAGAGATTTCTGTGCATTAATTTTGTATCCTGCTACTTTACCAAATTCATTGATTAGCTCTACTAGTTTTCTAGTAGCATCTTTAGGATTCTCTATGTATAGTATCATGTCATCTGCAAACAGTGACAGCTTTACTTCTGCTTTTTCTATTTGGATTCCTTTATTTCTTTTTCTTCTCTGATTGCTGTGGCTAAAACTTCCACAACTGTGTTGAATAAAAGTGGTGAGAGTGGGCAACCTTGTCTTGTTCCTGATCTTAGTGGAAATGCTTTCAGTTTTTCACCATTGAGGACGATGTTGGCTGTGTGTTTGTCATATATGGCCTTTATTGTGTTGAGGAAAGTTCCCTCTATGCCTACTTTCTAGAGGGTTTTTATCATAAATGGGTGTTCAATTTTGTCAAAAGCTTTCTCTGCATCTATTCAGATAATCATATAGTTTTTCTCCTTCAATTTGTTAATATGGTGTATCACATTGATTGATTTGGTATATTGAAGAATCCTTACATTCTTGGAATAAACCCCACTTGATCATGGTTTATGATTCTTTTAATGTGCTGTTGGATTCTGTTTGCTAGTATTTTGTTGAGGATTTTTGCATCTATGTTCATCAGTGATATTGGCCTGTAGTTTTCTTTCTTTGTGACATCTTTGTCTGGTTTTGGTATCAGGGTGATGGTGGCTTCGTAGAATGAGTCTCGGAGTGTTCCTCCCTCTGCTATAGTTTGGAAGAGTTTGAGAAGGATAGGTGTTAGCTCTTCTCTAAATGTTTGATAGAATTCGCCTGTGAAGCCATCTGGTCCTGGGCTTTTGTTTGTTGGAAGATTTTTAATCACAGTTTCAATTTCAGTGCTTGTGATTGGTCTCTTCATATTTTCTATTTCTTCCTGGTTCAGTCTCGGAAGGTTGTGCATTTCTAAGAATGTGTCCATTTCTTCCAGGTTGTCCATTTTATTGGCATAGAGTTGCCTGTAGTAATCTCTCATGATCCTTTGTATTTCTGCAATGTCAGGTGTAACTTCCCCTTTTTCATTTCTAATTTTATTGATTTTAGTCTTCTCCCTTTTTTTCTTGATGAGTCTGGCTAATGGTTTATCAATTTTGTTGATCTTCTCAAAGAACCAGCTCTTAGTTTTATTGTTCTTTGCTATCATTTCCTTCATTTCTTTTTCATTTATTTCTGATCTGATCTTCATCACTTCTTTCCTTCTGCTAACTCTGGGGTTTTTTTGTTCTTCTTTCTCTAATTGCTTTAGGTGTAAGGTTAGGTTGTTTATTTGAGATGATTCTTGTTTCTTAAGGTAGCATTGTGTTGCTATAAACTTCCCTCTTAGAACTGCTCTTGCTGCACCCCATACGATTTGGGTCATCATGTTTTCATTGTCATTTGTTTCTAGGTATTTTTTGATTTCCTCTTTGATTCCTTCAGTGATCTCTTGGTTATTAAGTAGTGTATTGTTTAGCCTCCATGTGTTTGTATTTCTTACAGACATTTTTTCCTATAATTGATATCAGGTCTCATAGTGTTGTGGTCAAAAAAGATACTTGATATGATTTCAATTTTCTTAAATTTACCACGGCTTGACTTGTGACCCAAGATATGATCTATCCTGGAGAATGTTCCATCAGCACTTGAGAAGAAAGTGTATTCTGTTGTTTTTGGATGGAATGTCCTATAAGTATCAATTAAGCCCATCATGTTTAATGTATCATTTAAAGCTTGTGTTTCCTTATTTATTTTCATCTTGGATGATCTGTCCATTGGTGAAAGTGGGGTGTTAAAGTCCCCTAGTATGACTGTGTTACTGTTGATTTCCCCTTTTATGGCTGTTAGTATTTGCCTTATGTACTGAGGTGCTCCTACATTGGGTGCATAAATATTTATAATTGTTATATCTTCCTCTTGGAATGATCCCTTGATCATTATGTAGTGTCCTTCTTTGTCCCTTGTAATAGCCTTTATTTTAAAGTCTATTTTGTCTGATATGAGAATTGCTACTCCAGCTTTCTTTTGGTTTACATTTGCATGGAATATCTTTTTCCGTCCCCTGACTTTCAGTCTGTATGTGTCCCTAGGTCTGAAGTGGGTCTCTTGTAGACAGCATATATATGGGTCTTGTTTTTGTATCTAGTCAGCCAGCGTATATCTTTTGGTTGGAGCATTTAATCCATTTACATTTAAAGTAATTATCAATATGTATGTTCCTATTACCATTTTCTTAACTGTTTTGGGTTTGTTATTGGAGGTCTTTTTCTCATCTTGTGTTTCCTGCCTAGGGAAGTTCCTTTAGCATTTGTTGTAAAGCTGATTTGGTGGTGGTGCTGAATTCTCTTAGCTTTTGCTTGTCTGTGAAGCTTTTAATTTCTCTGTCAAATCTGAATGAGGTCCTTGCTGGATAATTTTGGTTGTAGGTTTTTCTCTTTCATCACTTTAAATATGTCCTGCCACTCACTTCTGGCTTACAGAGTTTCTGCTGAAAGATCAGCTGTTAACCTTATGGGGATTCCCTTGTATGTTATTTGTTGTTTTTCCCTTGCTGCTTTTAATATTTTTTCTTTGCATTTAATTTTTGATAGTTTGATTAATATGTGTCTTGGGGTGTTTCTCCTTGGATTTATGCTGTATGGGACTCTCTGTGCTTCCTGAACTTGACCAACTATTTCCTTACACTTATTAGGGAAGTTTTCAACTATAATCTCCTCAAATATTTTCTCAGTCCCTTTCTTTTTCTGGGACCCCTATAATTCGAATGTTGGTGCGTTTAATATTGTCCCAGAGGTCTCTGAGACTGTCCTCAATTCTTTTCATTCTTTTTTCTTTATTCTGCTCTGCAGTAGCTATTTCCACTATTTTATCTTCCAGGTCATTTATCCATTCTTCTGCCTCATTTATTCTGCTATTGATTCCTTGAAGAGAATATGTAATCTCATTTATTGTGTTGTTCATGATTGTTTGCTCTTTAGTTCTTCTAGGTCCTTGTTAAACATTTCTTGTATTTTCTCCATTCTATTTCCAAGATTTTGGATCATCTTTACTATCATCATTCTGAATTCTTTTTCAGGTAGACTGCCTATTTCCTCTTCATTTGTTAGGTCTGGTGGGTTTTTACCTTGGTCCTTCATCTGCTGTGTTTCTTTGTCTTGTCATTTTGCTTAACTTACTGTGTTTGGGGTCTCCTTTCCACAGGCTTCAGGGTCATAGTTCCCGTTGTTTTTGGTGTCTGCCCCTAGTGGCTAAGGTTGGTTCACTGGGTTGTGTAGGCTTCCTGGTGGATGGGACTAGTGCCTGTGTTCTGGTGGATGGGGCTGGATCTTGTCTTTCTGGTGGGCAGGTCCACAACTAGTTGTGTGTTTTGGAGTGTCTGTGGCCTTATTATGATTTTAGGCGGCCTCTCTGCTAATGGGTGGTGTTGTGTTCCTATCTTGCTAGTTGTTTGGCACAGGGTGTCCAGCACTGTAGCTTACTGGTCATTGAGTGGAGCTGGGTCTTGGCGTTGAGATGGAGTCTCTGGGAGATTTTCACCGTTTGATATTACATGGAGCTGGGATGTCTCTGGTGGACCAATTGTCCTGAACTTGGCTCTCCCACCTGAGAGGCACAGCCCTGACGCCTGGCTGGAGCACCAAGAGCCTGTCCTCCACACGGCCTAGTCCTCGTCGCTTCAGGGCTCCCTGCATCGGCCACGGTCCTGGCAGCTGCGGCGCTGCCAGACTGCACTAAGCACTTTTTTTAATGAAGGATATTCTTTGACTTTCAACTCCCTTTATATTCTCAAGTGTTTTGCTTTTCCATTTAGAGAAAGACAGGGAAATATCTAAGTATGGCAATGTGTTAAACACACACATATAAACACACACTCTGCTTACACATACTCCTCTTAAATTGCACTTTTGGGTTAGTATTTTCCATAGAAAGATATAGTATTTGCTTAACAATCAGTGGAAGTCATAAAACTCTAACATTTCTATCAGTGGTAAAACCTAAATATATCAAGTCATATGCCCAGGCTCCTTCTGAAGACTTAATATCAAGATGTCATCATTATCCATAATACGTTATTGAGTCAGGTCTTAAAACTTAATGTGGCTTTTATGCCTGGAGATAGGCAGGATTTGGGGTTGGCAAGTTACAGTGGCACACACAAGGACTGCTGGCTGAGCCTAATTCTCTAGGATGATTTAAAACCTTAATTAGTCCTGAAATTTATTATTCAGGATAGCCTCCTCCTCGTCATTTTGTACTGTGAATGAGTGACAACCTAGGAAGGCAGACAACACTGGAGTGAATCAGGGTTCCATTAAGAGATCTTTTTTTTCATTCTGAAAGACACAGTGTGAATAAGGGTTAAAAGACAAAGCTTTGCTCTAAAAGAGAATGGGCTGTGAGTTGAAAGTTATATGACTGGAAGTCTTGGCAGAGAGACAAAAACTGAGAATGGAAGCTGCAGCTCCAAGAATCCCTATGCTGTGGCTGTCAGTCTGGCTAAACTGTGGTCCAGCTCCTGTACCATTCCTTCAGAAAACTACTGGGTGACTGGTTAAATAATGTGGAAAAGAAATCATGGTCTTTGTAAATGAGTATTGCATGATTGGTCATGGTTTCTTATTTTTACTCCTTCTAAATAATATTTGCATTTTAATAGTACTTCCAGAGGCTTAATTCAGGAGGTCCCTCACCATGTTAATTGTGAGCCTCAATCCGGTTAATTACTGGTTTATCAGCAGGTTATTGGCTATTGGCTCTCCTAGGATTTTCTTTATGGCCCATGGGCATTTGAAAGGAGGACCACAGGAGTAAGCCAGTGGCTTTCCAGTATTGCCAATGGCAGGAGTGAAAAGCGGGGGCTGGCTACAGGTTATGGGTCTATGGCTTTCCCCGGCCTTCTATGCATTTCACAGGCATTGTGTTTGGTGCCAGAAGATTCTGCCATATATCTCTCCATTGTAAGGGGCATAAACTAAATGTCCCATGGGGGTCCACAAACTGTTCCCTGCAATGGTATTATGGGAGTGGCAGAGGGGATGCAAGAAGACACAGACACTGCCGTAGAAACAGCCATGCAAGGCATGCAGTCACAGCTCTGAGGTAGTAAATCTCTCTTGAAGGAGGTAGGGTGGGGGCTGTGTCTTGGAAGAGTTGACATTTAAGCAGAGACTTGAGATATGAAGAGCACTGCCACAGTTGGAGAGGAATGGAAAGGGCACCCAAAAGAAGAAATAGCTTGACAAAAGCACAGAGCTGTGATGGTGAATTGGGTGTCAACATGAATCAAAATGTGTTGCCCCCAAACTCTTATGTTGAATGCTTAAACCCCATGTAAAAAGATGTGAAAAAAGAGGGAAGAAAAGTAAAGGGAAAGAATACAGAAGACCTAGTTTCTATGTTGTTGATTCCCAGCAGTAGATGCACAGAAAATCTCTCTCCCACACCTTCCCCTGGCTCCAGGTACACCCAGAGTTGTCCAACTCCTGCTGCCACCAGTAGCAGAACCGGTCCATTTTACTCAGTGAGCCCATTTTGATTCCTTCTTCCAGGTTTTAGGTTTAAAAGCACAGGGAAAGACCACATTTCTAACCAAAGATGGAAGAGAAAAGTGTTTCTTTGAAACTGATCAAATGCAATTAAGGCAGAATATCCAATTCACATACCTTTGATTAACCTTTACCTAGAGAGAAATGATTGGTGATTAAGAATTAGATGAGGTGAATAATTATATCAGGAATCTGCCTTCGAAGAAATCTCTTTCAGCACTAGAGAAAAAGTTGATAAAAAACAACCATGGCTGTAATAGTGCCTTTTAAGGAGAATAATTAACTTGTAATAAGAATTTTGGCCTCGACTTAAGCCCTGTAAAATAACCCTTTTTCATTAACTTCAAGTTCAATTAGCATCAATAATGACTGTTCATTTAGAATTAACCACAGCATCAAGCTCCCTGATGACTGAGCCTGTGACTCCTCAGATTCCAGGTATAAGGCCCTCAGCCTTTGCTGCCAAAGGAGCTGCACAGCCCCAAAGTGGGAAGCTTGGAGTGGACACATTGCAGGACAAGGGAGAATTTGGTTATCTGAAATATGGAAGTTTCATATGATGTTGAAGTTTGTAGGGACAAAAAAAGAAGGAAGAAGAGAGAGGGGGAGGGAGCAGCCACTGCCATCTCCAGTGGTCTACTAAACTTAATATTTGATGTCCAAGAGCCTATGTAACAGCATGACAGTGAAATTTCTCCTGTCTTCAGCTGAGTTGAATTGGTAATCCAGAGGTTCTCTGGGATTATCCTAAGTGAAAGGAAAGCACCCCTACAAGATATGACCCAGAGGGAATCAAGAGCCTAATATGAAACCTTCTGCCCTGTCTATAACTCCAAAAATTAAAAATGATGATGTGACTAACCAGCAGGCATTTTCCCCCTTCCTTCTTGCTAACAGAGCCTCAACTCTGATCAGGTATGGGATACCTGTGTACTTCAAGAGCATTGCTCTAGACCTGGGAGATGACTACTGAGCAGTTTAAGCCAATGGTTATTAAAGTGTGGCTCCTAAACTAACAGAGTACTCGTTAGTAATGCAAATTCTCAGGCCCTACCCTAGACCTACTGACTCAGAATCTCTGGGGATGCAGCCCAGCAATGTCTGTTTTAATAAGCCCTCCCAGTGATTCTGATGCAAGGTCAAGTTTGAGACTATGTGAATTGTGTTATTTCCTCTTGATTTAGGCATAGTCATGTGAGGTAGCCCTAACAAATGGGACACAAGGGGAGAACCACTAGCAGCCTTTGTAAAAGTTTTCCTTTCTCTTATGAAGGAACAAAGGACAAACTCTTGCCCTTTTTCAGCTTCATGTGAAGGTGCCTGGAGCTTCTGCAGCCACCCACCCTAAGGAACGCGGAGTGGAAAGACAGAAAGGACCTGGGTGCTCCTGTGCTCCTGCCTTTCCATGTGCTCCTGAATTAACCAACCCTAGAGACACACCAACTCTTGACTTCTCATTATATAAGATCGTTCAGCTACTTTTAGTTGGGTCTTTGTTACTTGCAGACAAAAGCATTTTCATTGATTTCAATGCAAATAAGCATAATCATGGTACAAATAACATCTAGAGATGAATTTACCATGTGCCAAGTGCTGTGATGACTGCCTCATGTGCAGCATCTCAGTTCATCTTCACAGCTGGCCTTGCCTCCTCATTGACCTAAAATCCTCACTATTAGCAACACTTTGCTGGAAGGCTGTAGTCAACATGCACTGACTGACCTGGGAGTGCTTTGAGGGGCCTGGCCCACTCCAATTTCCCTGTCTTGCCCAGATAATGGGTCTTTCCCAGATATATCTACCCTAAGGGTAGGCCAACTCATCCATTCATTCATGTATTACATTTCAGAGGAGGAGAAAAAGGTAAGGGCAGGAGAGCATCTGCATGGAGTGCCACCCAAGGGATGTCACTGAAAATGGGCTGCCTAATAGAGAGCCCTGGACGCCTGATGGCTGTGGGCCAGAGAGTGACTGTGTAGTGGACCAGGGCAGGTGGCCAGGGCCACACATCAAGCCGTCCTTGCCTTTTATCCCCAGGAACTTGTTAGGTTCTAAGGACTGCAGCCTGCTCCTCTCTCTTCCACACTCCTTTATCCTTGGCCCATAGTTCTTAAATATCCAATATTTAAACACATTTTTTTTTAATTTTAAGGAAATTTCAATTTATTTACTTCAAAGTAATTTTTCTAGCACCCACTATGGTACCTTGTATGTAGTTGGTACTTCTATCAATGTCTGTCCACAGTCAACATGAAAATCAGAAGCTGTAATGCAGCCAAACTGTAGTATCCACATACCCTTGACCAAGCTCCACAGAAGGTCAACGAAAAGTATACACAGGATGCCCTGAAAAATGAAGGACCTGGTGCTGTATTTCCTTACCACTCTGCCTCATCCTTCAACCTGTCCACCTCGAGAGAGAATTGTAAGGAGAGAAGAGGGCATCCCACTATGATAGGTAAAGGGAAAACAAAAGAGAAAGCAGGAAGGAGAGAGGGATGGGAAATGAGTGACCTAGCTGAGGAATATATGGATCTGAGTACTACTGGATTCTCATCCTACCCCACAGGCCTCTGTAAAATTACAATCAAGTGTCTTTTTTAAAAAATAATTTTGCTTATAATAGGGATGGAAAGGAAGCACAAGCTTGAAACAAGAAAGAAACATTCAGGCTTAGAAACCTAACCCCAATTAGGGGATCCCAATCCCAGTTCAGTCACTTACTAATTGCATGATCTGGGCAAGTTACATAACCCCTCAGAGCCTCATTTGTGAAACAGATTAAAATATCCATCTTTTGCAGCTGTGAAGATTAAATGAGAGAATGATTATAAAGTGCCTGGCATATAATAGATGTTCAATAAATGTTAGCACCATGTGTCTTATTTCTCCAACTTCCTCTTCCTCGTTATTACCTTATGTAAAGTCAAGTCGATACTCTCTGTACCAGGTAATGCTTGAGAACATCTAAGCAAATTGCTGGGAAATGTTTCTCTTTGAAGGGGAGGAAGAAGAAGATAAACTAAAGAAAATTCAACTTTGAGTGCTGTATCTGCTATTTGTGCAAACTCAGTTCAAGCCACAAATGAAAACTGAGTGCCAGGAGAGGCGTCCCAACTTCAGGTCCGCCCACCAGGCCTGAAAACCCTACTTCATCTGATTACATTATCTGCCAAGCAGCTCTGTCTCTTGCTGAGAATCACTGCTTTACTTAATAAAAGCTGCAAAACAAACAGTGAGGCTGTCCAGGGAACTGAGAATTTAGCTCTTTAATATTTCCTTCCATAAATATAAATGGCTGCTTTCTCTAGAGAAAGTTTGTATCCCTCTGATCTCTGAAGGATTGGAGAAGGTGCCAAGAGGATCGTCATATTTTCTGGTAAACATTCCCAATCACCTTAATCTCTTCACTGACAATCTTCTGATCTGACAGAAATAGAGGTTATTGTGTCCCTCAGTTTATAAAGTATTAGGGGAAGGGTGAGTGGATCAGAGAGAAGAACAGAACACAAAAATCATCAAGGAGACAGAGGGGAGGGGGAAAGGGAGAATTACTTTTAATACAGTTGCATAATCCATAATTCAGCAAGCTTTTCATTTCTCTTATCTTCTAAAAAACATGAAATTAAGCCTAAGCAAAGTGCATAATTTATGAGTCTCTGTGCTGATGATTCCCAAATCCCCATGCCTAACCGTGACTTCTTATATGAGTTCTAGTCCCACATTTCCAATTGCCTACAGAATGTTGCTGCCCGGAATTGGTTACCATCTCAACTCCCCATGCGCCAACGGAACTCAACTCTTCCTCCCAAATTTCTTTCTTCCCTAATTCTTCTTTCCTATCAAATGAACCACTGTTATTCTAATCTTACTGGTAAAAAGTTTTAGAAAAACTTGGATTCCTCCCTCTTTTGCCTCTGACACCAGAGTCTGTTAAGTTTTTCTGGAGTCATCCTTTTCTCCACCATCCCACTTTCCAAATCTTCCCCCACCCTCCACCCCAGATTACAGACTCCAGTCTCTACATACTTACTAATCCAGACTGCACACCATTACCAATTTCATTTTCCTAAAATGCTATTCACGTCAGACCTATTGATGGCTGCCTATTTCTTGCCATGAGGAGGTTAAACATTCTTACTTGCTCTCCAAGGCCCTCCTGTCATGTCCTGATCCCGTCTTGTCCATCCAACTGTACTTTCCAACACAACATTTCTTCTCCAAACAGAGAAGTCCCAGTAGAGCATGAGGTTCATATTAGGTAATCCAGGAGGACTGGTTGAGTTAATCAAACTGAATTGGGCAACCTTCACTCCACACTCCATGTCCCATGCTCCCCACTTGGAGTGGTCTCCTTCTTTCATCCTGACTATCCAAACCCTACTCATCTCCAGGACCCATCAAGCCTCAGCTCCATCAGGAAGTCTCTACTCACTAAGCCCTACTCACTGTTCTTTGCTCTAAGACACTTAACCTTTACATCTACACCCTCTTGTACCATTTCTAATTAAATAGCTGGTGTAATGCTTAATAGGGCTTTCAATTTTACAGAACACTATTCTACATATATAATCTTATTTGAGGCTGTCAACAACCCTGTGAGATTGGAATCATCCCCTGCACTTCCCTAGGACTCAAAAGAGCTTAAATGAAGATGAAGTTAATTGATGCTGGTGTCAAGTCTTGAATCTCCAACTTTTGACTCCAAATCCCATATTTTTGGTCTTCCTTATTGAACTATAAGTTCTTTAAAGTCAGGGACCACATTTTACGATTATTTTCTTTTACCCTATAGGACTTTACAAAGTTCTAAACACACAAGGGGTCTCTATGATTATCTGCTGAATGGAGAACGATGTTAAAGAAATAGTCAATAAGCTATTAAGAAGTATATATGCATGCATATATTCTTCATGCATTGGAAGAATTAGTATTGATAAAATGACCATGCTACCCAAGGCAAAATATAGATTCAAGGAAATCCTTATCAAAATACCAATGGCATTTTTCACAGAACTAGAACAAATAATTTTAAAATATGTATGGCAACACAAAAGAACTCCAATCACCAAAATGATCTTGAGAAAGATCAGAGCTGGAGGCATCACGCTCTCTGACTTCAGATTATGCTACAAAGCTACAGTAATCAAAACACTATGGTACTGGCACAAAAACAGACACATAGATCAAAAGAACAGAATAGAGAGCCCAGAAATAAACCCATGCACTTACGGTCAACTAATCTATGTCAAAGGAGGCAAAAATATACAATAAAGAAAAGACAGTCTCTTTAATGAGTAGAGCTGTGAAAATTGGATAGCCACATGTAAAACAATGAGATTAGAACATTTTCTCACACCATATACAAAAATAAACTCAAAATGAATTAAAGATGTAAATGTAAACCAGAAACCACAAAGCTCCTAGAAGAAAACATAGGCAGAACACTCTGACATAAATCATAGCAATAGTTTTTGGATCTGTCTCGTAAGGCAAAGAAAACAAAAGCAAAAATAAACAAATAGAGCTAATTAAACTTAAAAGCTTTTGTACAGCAAAGGAAACCACTGACAAAATGAAAAGACAACCTACTGAATGGGAGAAAATATTTCAAATGATATGAATAATAAGGGGTTAATACCCAAAATATATAAGCAGCTCATACAACTCAATATCAAAAAAACAAATGACTCAATTAATAAATGGGCAGAAGACCTGAACAGACATTTTTCCAAAGAAGACATACACATGGCCAACAGGGACATGAAAAGATGCTCAACATCACTAGTCTTCAGGGAAATGCAAATCAAAACCACAATGAGGTATCACTTCACACTTGTCAAAATGGTTATCATCAAAAAGACCAAAAATAACAAATGCTGGTGTGGATGTGGAGAAAAGGTATATTAGTTAGAGGTAAACAATTCTTATCATAATCTGCTAGTTATCAAACATATAAGAATCAGAGAAGGTTATCATTTCCTATCACTGCTCTGTGAAATTCTAATTAACCCTGCAACTGTTTATAGAAATAGGATCTTCCCAGTAATGCTTCAAAACCAGCCCTGGAAATAGGTTTGAATCACAGAATTTAATAGGAAAGGGATAGTAGAGATTAGAACTCACTTATTTCACATGACAGAAACTACAACTGAGAAAGTTTAGGTGATTTGCCTAGGTTCAAATAGGACAAATCAGCATATCCTAAAATGAAAACCTAATCCCATGACCCTGGTCCAAAACTCTCTTGCCTCCTTCCACTGCCTCAACTTACATAGGTTTTCAAACTTCATAGTTAATTATAGAAATAAGGACTTTTTCTGCTATGAAAGTAAAAGATCCTATAGTGAATATCTTAAGAGTTTAGAAATAATCTTCATGACTTAATTAAAATTATTTGACATTAAAAAAGAAACAAAGAAAAGATTTGCTGGATCCATATGGAACTCTTAGGAATGCACAATGTGATGGCACTGATTTTCTGATGACTTTAGCTCTTTGAGCAAATAGGCTGCTTTAGTCTACAACATTTAAAGCTTTCTTTTGGGTTCTTTGCTTAATTGTATTTTATAAAGGATAAACTCTAATTTTGAATATAGCTAAATTTCAGCAAAGATGATATAAAAAAGAAGGAACAAAAAAATAGTTAGGGGAACCCTTTTATTAATAAGACAACAATAATACTAAAATAGAAGATAATAAATAATATTTTCAGTCCTTTAACCATGTGGCAGGTGCTGTACTAAACTCTTCTTTTAATTATCTCATTTACTCCTCATAAGGACCCTATAAAGCAAGTGCTATAATGATCTCTATTATTACATAATCTCTATCTTACAGATGAGACTTCCAGGAGCAGAAAAACGTTATTGTCTCAGTACTTTATGAACTTCTAAGTTCTGGAGTTGAGTACCAGAACCAGAACTAACTTCAGATTCTATTTTCTTAACACAATGCAATGATGTGTCATTTCAGAAGTAAATGGGTTAACTAATGTTCATAGTTATTTAAAACAAAAACAAAAAACACCTTTCAGAGCCTCTACTCTAAAAGGGACGCTGCTGCTTCTAATGATAATTGAGTATGAGGTAGAGTAAAGAATGACACCCTCCACAGGCTGAAGGATTATATACTTCTATCAGGATTTACACAGCTGGAGCAAGATAATTCTCCCTCCTTCTGTTTTAACAGTAAAACGTCTTTAGTAAAATGGGGATAAGTGATTCAAGTAAAAATGCATATATATAATATTTTGTATTTAATCAAAGGACAGGACATGTGGATTGTGGGTCTTTCTCTGGAATGCTACCAAACCACACCACGCAGATATAAAAAACCCAAACACAATTTTGTGCCACAAAATACTTTTTTGATATTATCAAGTGTTCTCATTACTTATCAGCAATCACTTACCACTTCATTCTATTCTGATTTTTCAGAATGCTTTTCAAAACATTTTCTGTTTACTGAAATGTAAACATCACTGCTTATGCTGGTCCCTTAAAAGTGTTTATGATTCTCATTGGTCAGAATCTTCTTGTAAATTAGACTTAAGTCTAAACTATGTTTCTAAATATTTAAGGACATAAATAATCTCTAGCCATCCTGGCTGTCATTTTAAGCTATTTGACATTTATTGTTCTGAAGAGAAGAAAGATCAGATGTATCAAATCTGCATTTGTACTTCTTGACATTTTTCTCCAACCAGGGTCTTCCAAACTATGGTATTAAGACTAATACTATGAAAGGAAGGAAGGAAGGAAGGAAGGAAGGAAGGAAGGAAGGGAGGGAGGAAGGAAGGAAGGAAGGGAGGGAGGGAGGGGAGGGGTGAGCGGATCCCACTAGAAGGGAAGGAAGGAAAGAGGGGAGGGAGAAAGGGGAGAAACCTTTCCCTGTAGCACATTTCTGACCTTAGCTGCCCATTGTGACACATGCGTATTCAGTGCTTTCCTCCTCAGCTGCATTTGTAAAGCAGATGTGTGGGTACAGAGGGGCTGGAGCATGAAGGGAAAGGCAGGATCTGTGGAATGGAAGGGGATGCATGGCTTCGTGATCTATTTAGCACGACCTTTGCTCATACTTCATGGAATGGATTGAAACCATCTGTCCCCACTCCTGGGCTCTCCATCCTTCATCTCTGCATGGCCCTCTGCACATCTGTCCTCTCTCCAGTCACCCTGCCTGTGGTTCTGCCCATTCCTACCTCTAAGCCGCAGTTTCACAAGGATTCCCAGTTAAGAGCCTCAACATGCTCCACAATGATCAGATCACAGCAGCAGATACTGTCCTCATTTGAAGGACACCCCTTAAGAGGAGAAGGCGTCAGGAGGAAAGAAGCATAGTGAGCCCTCTGAAACCCAGAGTTTATGAGGAAAACTGATAAGGGAGGCTAGAATGTCTGTTTTCTTCACAGCACTCATTATCTTTTCTTATTATATATGTATTTGTTAATTTGCACACTCAATATGCTTCCCTCCACAGTCTATAAACCCCATGAGGGCAAAGCCTTGGTCTGTTTTATTCATTGCTATCTGTGCATCACCTACCACAGTGTCTGATATTCTTAAGGTGCTCAATAATTATTTGTTGAATTAACAATTTAAAAAAAAGAAAAGAAAAAGGTGAGAAAAAGGAAGAGAAAGAAAAGAAGGAGGAGACAAAGGAAATTATCCAGCATATGTAGGATAACTGACTTCAAACATTTAAAGGGCCCTCATATTGGAGAAAGGACACTACTTGGGGAACGAATAACAGTCACAAGTAGAAGCAATAAGACATAGCGATTATAGGAGTAGAGTTAAACTGGCTGGGATTCAAATACCAGGTCCTTCTCTCCTTAGCTATGTGACCTTGGCCAGTGACTTAACCTCTCTGAGACTTAGTTATCTGGGAATAACTAATAAAATGGGAATAATAATAAAATCAACCTTACTGTGCTATAGTGAGGACTAAATACAGTAATCTGTAAAACTGTTCAGTGGTAGCTGTTACCATTAGTATTAAGTTACGGAGGAGTAGGATTCAGCTAGTATTAAATATTTTTCCAACAAATCTGTCCAGCAAGCACAGGGCAGCCTCATAAAACAGTGATTCCCCATCTCCCAGACATATTTTAAAAGATGAAATGGCAGGAACACTATTAAAGAAGAGACTGCAGAAGCAGACAGAGCCTGGATGGAATGGCATCTGAGCCCTGTATAAGAGTCAGCAATGCCTAGATTGAGTGGTCTTGCTACACAATTATCCCCTTTCCTTCTGGTACCTGAAGCTTCCTTTCTCTTTAGCTTTTCCCCTCCTGATTTTCAACAGTAAGAAGTTTCATCTATCCTTAATACACCCTTTCTTCATTCTGCTGAACCCTCTAACATCACTGACATCTCAGTCTCTTTCTCTTCTCTTCTTCCTTTCACAGATAGATTCCTTGAACTACTACGTAAGCACATTTTGCTCCAATTTCTCAGCACTGCTTCTAAACTTCCTTGTGCCTATGACTGCTCTCCAGAAGGCTCTTAGTCAAACACAATGACCTTTCTACTCCATCTATGGAACATCTGTCTCCCTCAGTTTCCATGACACCACACAATCCAGCGGCCTCTCTTCCTTCTTGTAAGAAAGTTCTTTCTGATAACATCATTGACTCCATTCCACTGCCTAATTCTGAACTTTCTTAAATCTTAGGTGTGACCTTCCTTCCATGTAAATAGCTCCCACATCCATATCTTCTGTCTGGACCTCTCACTTGTTCCTGTTTCCACTCCATATGTCCATGTGCACACCAGATAACCTGATCCTCAGATGGATGCCCACTACAACTGTTATCATGCTAGCCACTCTCCCCCAGACCAGATCCTCATTCTGACTGTCTGCTTTATCAGTAACACTACCAGTCTACAGCGTCCCCGGCCCAAAACCTTCGACCTTTGACTTCTTCCATTTTGTTCCCCTCACATCTCGGTGTCTCTGAGTCCCTCATTCCTGAGCCAGTGGGACAGCCTCTCAGGGCTCAGATCCAACTACCAGCCCTCCCTGTGGTCCAGGCCTGAAACCCATGACCAAACTACATTTCCTAAAGAATCTTCAGTCAATGTGCAATCAACATGCATCACCCCTTCTCAAGAACTAAACACTTTCTGATTTCTTCAGCATCAAATGTAAATTCTTGACTCAATAAGGCAGTCCCACATCTAATTCAGAGTATCTGACTCAGTACCCATCCCCTCAACCCCCAATACTCCTTAGACCTTTCTGTTCTGGCTAGCCCTACTTTCTTACACACACACACACACCACAGAGTCAGTCTGTCTCTCTTTCTCTCTAACCAGTTGTTCTTCCTCTGGGCATTATTTTCTGTTATTGCCCCAACTTGAAAGGTCCTTTGCCCTTCTCTTTTTCAAGCCTAATTATGTACTCACTCCAAGACCTCTCAAATCACCTCCTTCTGGACGTTTTTTCTAACTCACTTCTATCATAATCCCAAAAGAAAACCATCATTCTCAGTAGATATCCTTTGACTTGGCTCCCTGCCAAAAGGTAATAAGTTTATTCTTTCTAAAATTTCAGAGGTATAATTTCCTGTCTCAGAGGAACTTCACCCTTCCTATCATGCACTGAACAAGTGGAGCTCATCAGACTGTAAAGCAATGGTTTTGGGGATCTGGAGGTACAGATTGAACCTGTCCCTCATCACCCCAGCAGGAACTGACCTCTCCAAGCCTCCACTGAACCACTATAACCACTAGTATCATTTGTCCACCATTCAAGTGCTGCCTTTCACTGGAGTTATTTATTAGCATGCCTTGTCTGCCTTTTCTCCCCAGCTAGTTGTGAACTCCTCCTGAGAGAAAGAGATTTTATTTCATTCAACTTGGTAAGTGCTCAGTAAAAAAACAAACCAATAAATAGCATTTCCTCAGGCAAAAGTCCAAACTTATAGGTATCCATAAAAAGAATTCCTTTGTCTGATTTCTCTTTGGTGAGCCCTCTCATCTATATATATATAGATATATATATATCTATATGTTTTTTATCAACTTTTTCTCTAGTGCTGAAAGAGATTTCTTCGAAGGCAGATTCCTGATATAATTATTCACCTCATCTAATTCTTAATCACCAATCATTTCTCTCTAGGTAAAGGTTAATCAAAGGTATGTGAATTGGATATTCTGCCTTAATTGCATTTGATCAGTTTCAAAGAAAACCTTTTCTCTTCCATCCTTGGTTAGAAATGTGGTCTTTCCCTGTGCTTTTAAACCTAAAACCTGGAAGAAGGAATCAAAATGGGCTCACTGAGTAAAATGGACCGGTTCTGCTACTGGTGGCAGCAGGAGATGGACAACCCTGGGTGTGCCTGGAGCCAGGGGAAGGTGTAGGAGAGAGATTCTCTGTGGATCTACTGCTGGGAATCAACAACATAGAAACTAGGTCTTCTGTATTCTTTCCCTTCACTTTTCTTCCCTCTTTTTTCACATCTTTTTACATGGGGTTTGTTTCTCTGGAAACAAACCAATATGACTCTGATCTCCAAATTCATCATACAGATGCCCAGCCATGATGGAGTACTCAACAAGCACTGGATTAGCCCTTCTGTCATAAAAAGCTGTAAAATTATAAAAAGCTGACAAAATATATGAAAAAACTGTTTTTATTGGATAATCAGTAGCACAGGATTATAATCCTTGAGAGAGGGAAAATAAAATGTGGTAGGCCTTAGCACTGCCCTGATTTTCTGCCTGGAGGCATTTACCATACCCTGATACAGGAAGGAGAGATCCAAATAGAGCGTCGTGGTCTCACAGGCCTGAGGTAATAGACAGCAGAGTTTGGGAAGGCTGAGGCAGCTTGAATTATCAGGGAGCAAACCAGAGAAGGAACATACAGATGGAGAGAGATAAAACATTCCATAAAACTGCACAGGGGTCCCCCTGAGTCTTTGGCTGAGTATTAAGTTGCATTCATAGGATGAGATTACACAAGGCTGGGTAAAGAATAGTCACCAGGAAAAGAACACCTTTGAGGGAAGTGCAAGCTGAAAAACTTCTGCAGCTCACATAGAACTGGGAAATGTTTAAGTGCTTAATAACCAGAGTAGAAAACCTCATTGAACACTTAAGGCTTTCAATGGAGACCGTAGAAAGGCCAAATCTTAAGACGACACCTAAATTAACCATAGAATAAAGGCTCCTCTAAACTCCTTTAGTAAAACTTGACAATAATCCTTGAAAGTATCAAATTGATGGGCAAGTAAATTAACTGCCTGGCAAACAAAAGTTAACAGTCTTTAAATGAAGACAACAAAATCCACATACTCAACAATGTAATATTTGTAATATGCAACATCCAACAAAAAATTACTAGGTATACAAAGAAGCAGAAAAATGTGACATTTAACCAAGAGAAAAACTGGTCAATAGAAACAGACACAGAAATGACAGAAATAATTTAATTAGCAGAAAGGAACTTAAAAAATTATAACAGTCAATGTTTATTGAGTTCTTATTATATGCAAGGCACTATTGTTTTAATAGCTTTAGGTATTATCTCATTTATTCTCACAATAGCCCTCCAAGAGAGATAATCTCTTTGTACCATTTTGAGGAAACTGAAGCCCAGAAAGGTTAATAAGTAACTTGCCTACGATCAGCCCAGCTTCTAGGCATTAAGGCTAAGATCTGAACCCAGGAAGTCTGATTCTAATGGCTGTGCTCTTTCCCATGGTACCAGACTGCCTCAGAAAGAACTTTAAAGCAGCTATTATAAATATGTTCAGGACTTTTAAAAAAACATAAACATAATGAGGAGAGAAACATAAATGGAAGTAGATATTCTAGAGCTAAAAAAATATATAATATCAAAACTGAAAATATATTAGATGGGCTGGTTTACCAGCAGATTAGACACTGTAGAAGAAAAGGGAATGAACTTTGGGCTTCCCTGGTAGTGCAGTGGTTAAGAATCCACCTGCCAATGCAGGGGACACAGGTTTGAGCCCTGGTCCGGGAATATCCCACATGCCATGGAGCAATTAAGCCCGTGCACCACAACTACTGAGCCTGTGCTCTGGAGCCCATGAGCCACAGCTACTGAGTCCACGTGCCACAACTACTGAAGCCTGTGTACCTAGAGCCTGTGCTCCGCAACGAGAAGCCACCGCAATGAGAAGTCCTCGCACTGCAATGAAGAGTAGCATCCACTCGCTGCAACTAGAGAAAGCCTGTGCGCAGTAATGAAGACTCAACGCAGCAAAAATAAATAAATAAATAAATAAATAAATAAATTTTTTTAAAAGGGAATGAACTTTAAAACAAGCAAAAAAATCTATCCAGACAAAAGTGGAGAGAGAAAGAGGGCTGAAAAAAATTAATAGACCCTTAATGAAATGTGGGAATACATTAATTGTATAACATAATTGTAATTAGATTCTTAGAAATAGGGAGCAGAAAAAATGTTTGAAAATTTTCCAAATATGATGAAAAATATAAACCTACAGAACCAAGAGTTGCTCAGCAAATCCCAAGCAAGAAAAACATAAAGAAAACCACAATACACATAATAATCAAATTGCTGAAATCCCATGATAAACACAAAATCCTAAAGCAACCATGGGATGGTAGGGAGGGAAACAGAAGGGGAAATATAGATTAAAATTTCTCTGATTTCTGATCAGAAACAATGCAAACCATGTAACAACAGGACAACACTAAAGTGCTATCAACCTAAAAGTATATCCAGTGAAAATCTTCAGAAATAAAAGCAAAATAAAGACACTTTCAGCAAACAGAATCTGAGCAAATTTAAATACAGAAGAATGGTACAACACTAAATATTAATGGAAGAAAGAAAAATATTGTAGATGGAAAGTGATTCAAAAAGGAACAAGGAACTTCTACTACAGCCAAGATGGAGTAAGCCCACTAAATCCTATTATCCTGCAGCTGACAAACAAAAACTCTGGACAAAATACAGAAACAACTATCAAGGGACTCTGAAAAGTAAATAAAACCAGGAATATTGAGGATGAAAGTCAAAACTTGGAAAAGCAACTCATAAGGAGAAATCCCTTCTTTCTGGCCAAAAGGCCAGGAAAAGGGCCCTGTGATCCAGAGAGTATGGAGGGAGATCTCCATTTCTTTGCTTGTTCTTCTCTTTTTTTCTCATTTCACGATAAGCCCTCAAGAGAGTTAGCTTAGCTGGTGGTGTCAGCAGCCAAAATTCTAATAGAAACCCTGTAAAAAACACATCTTTCAGGCCAGAAGACTGGGTAAAAGGGACCCCTGCAGGCCAAAGAGTATGGAGAGAATCCCTGTTTTGTTTCTCTTTATCTCTGTTTTGCCTGAAGGCAACCCTAGTTGCAGGAGTTGTGCCACAGTAGTACAAGTGGGTAAAACTGTGAGTTTAAGGAAAATCTAGAAGAGGAGAGAGATGGAGAAGGAAATATGTTAATTCTGTAAAGAAAATGACCCAAGGTTCCAGCTCACCTGTGAGCGGCACTTGTGTGGACAGACTCAAAGCAACAAAACAAAGGCTTTAAGAACAAAACTAAGGTTTAAACCATACTCAAGTGTCAGACCAAACAAGATAATGTTCAAATTTTCCAGGATGCAACCTAAAACTACTCAAAATGTAAAGAAGAACAAAAAAAGTGACCAATTCTTAAGGAGGAAGATAATCAACAGATGCTAAAAACAAGATGATCAGTTGCTGAAATTATCAAAGACTTTAAAGAAGCTGTTTTAACTATGTTCCATGAGGTAAACATAAACATTCTGGAAAAGAGATGGAAAGGTGGTTCTCAGTAGGTAAATAGAATTTTTTTTTTTTTTTTTAATTGCAGTACGCAGGCCTCTCACTGTTGTGGCCTCTCCCGTTGCGGAGCACAGGCTCTGGATGCACAGGCTCAGCGGCCATGGCTCATGGGCCCAGCCGCTCCACGGCATGTGGGATCTTCCCGGACCGGGGCACAAACCCGTGTCCCCTGCATTGGCAGGCGGACTCTCAACCACTGCGCCACCAGGGAAGCCCAGAACTTTTTTTAATGAAAAATTTAAACTGAAAAATATATCTAAAATAAAAAAAAATTATCACAAAATGGAGATGACAGAGTAAAGATTCAGTAAACTTGAAGACAGATCATAGATACTGACCAATCTGCAGAACTGAAAGAAAAAATTTTTGAAAAAATAAATTAGCAGAGCCTCAAGAGCACGTGAGACAATATCAAAAGGTCTAATAGTCGTACAATTAGAGTACTATAGGGGAATAGAAAGATATTGGTGCAGGGGAAAAAAAAAGGAAATAATGGCTGAAAAACTCCCCAAATATCATGGAAGACCTAAATTTACAGATCAAGAATCTCAACAAATTGCAAAGAGGAGAGAATCAAATAAAATTTCATGCACAGATTCATCATAATAAAACTTCTGAAAAGCAATGACAAAGGAAAAATGTTGAAAATAGCTACATATAGGGAAGAACAATTTAATGACAGAATGCTCACCAGAAACTATGAAAGAGAGGAACAACATTCCTAAAGAGCAAAAAGAAAAGAACTGTCAACCCAGAACCCTGTGCCCAGTAAAAATATTCTTCATAAATGAAGGGGGAATAAGGACATTCAGATAAGGGAAAAACTAAGAGAATGTGTTACCAGAAGGCCTGTTCTAAAAGAAATTCAAAAGGGAATTCTTTAGATTGATGGAAAATGATAAAATAGGGAAATTTGGAGCTTTAAGAAAGAAGGAAAAACAAAAGAAATGGTATGTATCTGAGTAAATATAAAGGACAAGTTTTCTCCTCTTGAGTTATTTAAAATACGAATAACCGCTAAAAGAAAAAAGTGTAAATATTGTCTAGCAGGATTTTAAGTTATGTAGATATAACACATATGACAACTATAATATTAAGGGGGTGGATAAAGGGACATATATAGTTGTAAGCCTTCCATATTTTACTTGAAGTACTAAACTGTCAACTCAAAATAAACTGTGAAAGTCTATACATATATAAAATCCCAAGAGCAAATACTAAAATAACAATACACAGAGATGTAGCAAAAAAATAGATAAATTAAAACTGAAAAATATTCAACTAACTCAAAAGGTGCCAGGAAAGGGACAAGAGAAAAACAAAAAACAGAGAGACAGAATAATAATGATAATAATAATAATAATAATCGTAGATCTAAATCCAACCATATCAAATATAACATTAAATACAAGTGGTCTAACACACCAAGTAAAAGATAGACATTATGAGACTGAATTTTAAAAAAACACATAAAATCCAACCATATGTTTTCAATAAGAAATATACTTTAAATAAATGCATAGATTAAAAGTAAAGGATAGAACAGATAAACCACGTTAGCACTAATCAAAAGAAAGCTGAATGGCTATATTAATATCAAAGAAATTTCAAAATATGAAAATCATTAGAGATAAAAAGACATATTGCATAAAATCAAAGAGGCAAATTATGAAGAATACATACCAATCCTAAATGTATAGGCACATAATAACAGAGCTTCAAAATAACAGAGCTTCAAAATAGAGAAGCAAAACATGATAGAATTGAAAGGAGAAAGAGGCAAACAAAAACCTAGAGACTTTAGCACTCCTCTATTGGTGACACATATAACAAACAGACAGAAAACCAAGGATATAAAAGACCTGAACAACACTATTAATCAAATTGACCTAATTGATATTGATTGAACAATAACAGAAAACATGTTCTTTTCAAGTATACATGGAAATTCAGCAAGATAAGGGCCATAAAATAAACCTTAACAAATTTTAAATTATTGAAAGCAAAGCAAATATATTCTCAGACCATATCAGAATTGAACTAGCAATCAGTGAAAGAAAGATATCTGGAAGATCCTCCAAATATTAAGAAATAAAGCATACTTATACATAAAACCATGGGTCAAAGAGAAAGCCAAATGGAAAATTAGAAAATACTTCAATTGAATATAAATGAAATTTCATTACAACATAATGAAATTTGTACGATGCAGCTAAAGCAGTTATTAGGGGGAAATTTTAGCATTACATGATTATATTTGAAATAGAGGGAAAAAATCTCACATCAATGATCTTAAGAAACTAGAAACAATTAGAGCAAATTAAACCCCAGGCAAACAAAATGAAGGAAAGATAATAAAACCAGAGCAGAAATTGATGAAATTTGAATAAGAAAAATAATATAGAAGAAATCAATATCACAATAGTTTTTCTTTTTAATTCAATAAAATTGGTAAATTGGTCATTCTCTAGCCAGAATGATGACAAAGAAAAGAGAGAGATGATGCAAGTTACCAGCATCAAGAGTAAAAGAAGGGACGTCGCTACTGACCCTATAGACATAAAAAAATAAGGGAATATTATGAACAACCTAACTTGCATTAATTCAACAAATAAGATGAAATGAACCAGTTTCTTTAAGGATACAAACAAACTGCTAAAATTCACTCAAAAATAAACAGATAATCTGAATAATCCTATAATTATTAAATAAATCTACTTAGTAATTAAAAACACTCCAGCAGGGGCTTCCCTGGTGGCGCAGTGGTTGAGAGTCTGCCTGCCGATGCAGGGACACGGGTTCGTGCCCTGGTCCGGGAATATTCCACATGCCGCGGAGCGGCTGGGCCTGTGAGCCATGGCCGCTAAGCCTGCGCATCCGGAGCCTGTGCTCCACAACGGGAGAGGCCACAACAGTGAGAGGCCCGCGTACCGCCAAAAAAAAAAAAAAAAAAAAAAAAACACTCCAGCAAAGACTACACCAAGCCAAGATGGCTTCAGTAACAAATTCTACTAAAAATATTTGAAGAAAAAAAAAACTACAATTCTCTTCCAGGAAAAAGAAGAGGGAGCACTTCCCAACTCATTTTATGATCCCAGCATTACCTAGACCCTAAAGCTTGTCAAAGACACGAAAAGAAATCTATAGACCAGTAATCTTCATGAACATGCAGAAATCCTCAACAAGGTATTAGTGAGCTGATCCAACAATATGTAAAAAGGAGAATAAGTCATGCCCATGTGGGGTTTATCCAGGGAATTTAAAGCTAATTTAACATTTGAACATTAAATACTGTAGTTCATCATATTTATCAAAAAAATAAAGTAGAAGTAGAAATACCATATGATCACCTCAATAGAAGCTCAGTCTGAGGCAAGCCAGACACCAGGTCACAAGGATGTTCCAACAGTCCTGTGGAGAGGACCACCTGGTGAAGAACTGAGACCTCATCAGTAGCCAGCATCAGATGGCCAGCCATGTGAGCAAAGCACCTTGTAAGTAAATCCTGCAGCCACAGTCAAGCTTTAAGATGACTGCAGTTTTGGCTGATATCTGCCCACAATGAGAGACTCAACGCAAAAAGCACCAAGTCAGGCTTTTCCCAAATTCCTAACTCACAGGAACTATAAAAGATAATAAATTATTTATTATTATTTTGAGCCACTAACTTTGGGGGTGATTTCCAATGCAATGTTGGATAACCAATACATAGAAATACAAATTAAAACCACAATGAAATGCCACCACACACTGACAATACCAAGTATTTTCAAGGATGTGGATGGAACAAGTAGAACTCTCATACATCACTGATGAGAGTATAATATGGTACAGCTACCTTGGAAAAATAGTTTTTCAATTTCTAATAATGTTAAACATGCATTTACCATACAATCCAACAATTCCATAATTGATTTAAGAGAATTGACAACATATGTCCACAAAATGAATTATACACAAAATGTTCATAACAGCTTTAGTCATGAGAGCCCCAAACTTGAAACAATTTAATGGTCCATCAACAGATGGATGGATGAATAAATTGTAATACAGTTGACCCTTAAACAATGCAGAAATTAGGGGCACCTACCCTCCTTACAGTTGAAAATCTGCATATAATTTATATTTGGCCCTCCCAATACAGGGTTCAGTTCCTCCATATCTGCCGTTCCACATCAGTGGATTCAAACCACTGCGGACTGTGTAGTATTTACTGTTGAAAAAAATCCACATATAAGTGGACCCTCGCACTTCAAACCCGTGTTGTTCAAGGATCAACTTGTATGTTCATACAATGAGATACTATTGAGCAATAAAAAGAAACAAACTACTAATACACACAACTACACAACAAAATCTTAAAAGCACTGGAATCTTAAGTGAAAGAAGCCAGACACAAAAGAGAATATACTGTATGACTCCATTTATATGAACCTCCAGAACAGACAAAAGTAATCTACTGCGATAGAAATAAAATCAGACATTGCCTAGGGCAGGACGTACAGGGGGTTCACTGCAAAAGGTCAAGAAAGACCTTTTAGGGGTTGACAGAAATGTTCTATATACTGTAATAATTAAGACGGTGGTTACACAGATGTATACATTTATCAAACAAATCAAACAGGTGCACTTTATTATATGTGAATTATACTTCAATAAAATTGAAAATAACCATTATATAATGTTGGTCATAAGTTCAGACACCAGGGCAAAAATAATCCTTCCAGACCAAAAATAATCAAGTGTTCCTCCCCTTCTCCTTCCCTCTCCCTCTCTCCTTTCTCTTTCTGTCACTCTTTTGGTCTCATTTTCTATATCTATGCATCTCAGTGTCCAGAAGATAATTCCTGCCCTCTGTTTTCCTGGGTTGCCTCTTCTTATACATTCCTCTCTCAGTTTCTCCACTTATATCTCTGTCATTCTCATTTTTCTCTCTCTCTTTATATAAATATTGTTGTGTTTCTGCCCACCTTTTTCTGTCCCCTCTACATTTTTTTCTATTCTTTGACCTGAATATAAGACCAAAGAGTTTTGAAATTTTTGATTTATTTATTGAATATTTTATTTGTTAATTTTGACTGAGTGCAAGAAATATTTGTTTTATTTAAAATATTTTACTTATTTAAAATAGAGTTATTACATGTAACTTACATGGTCCTTGGTTGTTACTTTTCCCTCTGTGAGTTAATGACCTCATTTGTAACAAGGCCCCCCCTTCCCTGCTTTAGGAAGCTTTTGAAGAATCCATTCTGGCCACCAATGGAAGAAATATAATCAAGAACTGGGGAAAAAACTAACACTTGTTGAATACCAACTGTGTGTCAGGGCTTACTACATGCCTTATCCTATTTAATTATCACAGTAACCCTGGGAGGTGGGTATTATTTTTCTCACTTTACAAATAAGAAAAACTGAAGTTCAAAGAAGAAAATAAGTAGCCTTGGGCTTCAACCCCAAATCTCTAAATTATTATTTTACCCATTATTTAGAATAGAACCTTTTACTTTTGATTTTGCACAAGTCCAATTCCTTGATAGGAAAATGTATAAATAAATGGTGTTACATTCATATAAAGGAATACAATGCAGCAATTTAAGAAAAAGAAAGAAAGAATGCTGGTACACACAACGACATTGATGAACCCCACAGAAATCATGTTGAGTAAAAAAAGCCAGACACGGGCTTCCCTGGTGGCGCAGTGGTTGAGAGTCCGCCTGCCGATGCAGGGGACACGGGTTCGTGCCCCTATCCCGGAAGATCCCACATGCCGCGCAGCGGCTGGGCCCGCGAGCCATGGCCGCGGAGCCTGTGTGTCCGGAGCCTGTGCTCCGCAACGGGAGAGGCCACAGCAGTGAGAGGCCCGCGTACAGCAAAAAAAAAAAAAAAAAAAAAAAGCCAGACACAAAATAGTACATATGATATGATTCCATCTACATAAAATTCAAAAATAGACAAAACTAATGGAGGATAAGGATGGTTACCTTAGTTAGGGGGTGGATACAGACTGCAAAAGGACAGGAGCAAGCTTTCTGGGGATGCTAGAAATGTTCTGCAACTTCATCTGGACGGTGATTATATGGGTGTTGTATATGTGAATTATCATCAAGCTGTACACAAGACCAATGCACTCAATCCACTTTATTGTATTTATTGTCCCTTAATTAAAAAACAAATCATTTTCTGATGCTAAAATACAGGTTCCTATGTCCCACTACCAGAGATCCATTTCCAGAAAATTCTGGAAATTCAATGGAATTCAATGAAAGAACCTCACTTTAGGAACCTTGGGGAAGGGCTACACAACCCCTTCTCAGTTCTTCTGAGCTGTTAACTGAAACTTAAGGCCTGCCTCAAAGTCTGGGACCTTGTACAGCTGCTCCTAACACCAACGGTGGCTGAAACCATGGATGGATAAAGCAGAAACTCAGTACCTTTCATGATCTTGTATATTCATTTTTTCTACTGCCCTATATATTTATTTCTGAATAATCCAGACTGAAGCCTTCCACATAGGTTATCTCATACAATGCTCATAGCGAATCCATGAGGTAGTCAAGACAAGATCTGTATTATCTCCTTTAGCAACAAACACCCAGAGGCCCAAGGAGTTTAAGGGAGTTGCACACTATTTCAAATCCAATAAAGGAAAATATCATAAAAGGATCTAGGCCTCCTCGCTCCTAATCTAGTGTTCTGTTCACCAAAGAATATTTATTTGAATTATCTGGGCTGAGAATGTAAAAAGGGTCTATAGAGGAGTTCTGCTCATGCCCACCCTCATGAATCTATATTCCAGTGAAAACTGAATAAAACATAAGAGAAAATGAAAAATATAGCCAATGGTTTAGATTTTCCCTTTGATTTCTTTTGGCTAGTTGCCTGATTTCCTTTAAGCTTGCTTAGATTTCCCTTTTTTACTTTCATACTTTTTTTTCTTACCTACCCTTTATCATTTTCCTTACTCCAGGGAATTCTGACTGCCTACCTCTTCATGCACCTGTTGTTACTTAGCCAGAAAGGGACGATTCAAGGAAAAAAGACTCTTAATTAACAATTTGGTTAGGTGAATCTGCCCCAAGGGAGCTCTCCTCCTGCCCTGTTCTGGGGCCTCCCACTTTCTGGAATGCCTAGGTTATATCACCAAATGAATCTGACAGAATTTCCCTGGGAAAGGACCCAAGCTCAGAACAGTCCAGCTGGAAAATTCATCACAAGATTTACTGAAGGAAAAAAAAAGTTGTTCTGAGAAATGTGGCTCACCCAAAAAGGCAGTGGGGTACCCCCCCCGTCCACTACCTCACCACCAGGCCAACACTCACTTTTAACTGCTCCTATCTCACACCTTTACTGTGTGAAAGAGCCCAGGTCATCACTAGGTTAAGAAACACTGGCCACACCCTAGATGGGAGGACAAGGCAATGGTCCTAAGGAAGAAGGCATCCACAGGGCTCCTTGCTAGTTCTATTTGCAGCTCTCCCCACATGACCCCTGGACCTATAACCATCCTCACCAACACCTATCTTCTTCTACTCCCAAGAACAGATGATGTCCATGTGCATCTTTTGGAGGCAATGGCTCATCTCTGGCTCACAAAAAAAACCTCACCACCTATAAAATCCAGTGTAGATGCTTAACAGCTTATTTTAGGTTGAGGTACTTTCCTAAGTCAGCTTCCCATTCAAGTCCTTGGGCTATGTGTCTCCATGGAATTTCAAAGATTTAATTGCTTTTCATGGGCTCATGTCCATTACCATTTAGGACTTTCCATCTCTCCATTTGACAATGAAGAGTGAGGCTAGAAATGTAGAGGAAGGGCACAGCTCCAGCTAATTACAATAAAGGAGTTATCAGAGGCCAGTGGTCCAGCAGGTCTGTGGACATGGTGGGGCCTGGACTGCACAGATCACTCTCAGGGAAGATCCACCATCTAAAAACCACTGTTCTGTAATGCCTCTATCTTTTTCTTCCTTGGCATTAGTTTTCATACTTTCACAAAGTTAAGGCTTGGTTTATTTCTACAGAAGAACAAAGAATTGGATTGTAAATATGCTACTTGAATCTCTGGACTGAATCCAAGGTCAAAAGACCTATAAGAGGATAATAGTTGATAGGAATAAAGTAAATACCACACCTCAACGCCCCTTCTCTTCTATATTTCTGGTAAAATCAGGACTACCATGATTGGACAATAGAAACTACCACCCTGGCCACTCCCCATTTCCACTGGATCTCAACTCTCATCTCTTAGGAGTTAGAAGTTAGTTGCATGGGGAACACACAGTATCACAATTTCTGCCAGGGTTGCCAAATATTGCTACACATGAGGACTGCACAACTCCAGATGGCCCCATTCAAATAGGCTAAAATGTACATAGAACCCTTGGAATTGTAAAGCGCACAACCTACACAACCAGATGCTGGGGTGTTGCTGCTTCTAGGAAAAATTAGAATTGTTCATATTGATGGAGCAGTTTATGATGTGGCAGGCATTGGGTTAAGGATATACATGCATCATCTAATTTAATATTCATGATGACATCTTGAGATAGGAACTATTACTATACCCATTTTTCAAATGATGAAACTGGGCCTTAAAGATTTTAAGAAATGTGGTACTTTCCTGGTGGTCCAGTGGTTAAGATTCTGCATTCCCAATGCAGGGGGCCCAGGTTTGATCCCTGGTCGGAGAACTAGATCCCGTGTGCCACAGTGAAGACCTGGCACAGCCAAATAAATAAATAAATAAATATTTTTTAAAAAATTCACCTCCTCAATTAAAAACCAAACAAAACAACTTTCAAAAAAAAAGATTTTAAGAAAAATTTCCAAGTCATGGCTATTGCCCAACAAATATTTATTGTATGGCCTTCTGACAAAGATAATGTAAAGCTTTTCCTCTATTTATATGTCTTGGTTGTTTATAACATGAACCTTGAGGTGATTCCTGTCATGGAAAGAGCTCTGATTTGAAGGCAGGATCTGTGGGCCTAGTCAGTACCTACCACAGCCTCTAGCAACTCATAACCTCTCAACACATAAATGAAAATTTCCAGTTCTAAAACTTTCTATCTGAATGTCCTTGAAAAAGTGTTATCAAACTTCTGGATTCCAGTTACTCCATTTATAAAATAAAGCAAATACTTGCTCTTCCTACTGTAGGATTGGTAACAATAATAAATATTAAAGTGATTTATAAATTATAAAGTTCCATACAACTGTAACAGGACATCAAGAATGGCTATTTAAAAAAGCAAAATGTCCTTTATAAATCAGGCTGGGCAAATTTCTATGAAGTGAAGTTGTCAGGCAGTAATGTTAAGAGTGGCAGTAGGCTGCAGCTTTTGCTCACACAACTCTCCTTCTCTTCTCCTACCCGCAGGCCCATCCCTCTTCACTTTCAGCAGACAAACTGCCTTATAAAAGCACTCATTTATATTAACGATAACACTCTCCTCCAACATCCCACACACAAACCCCTTATGAATCTTATTTCTCTTCTGTAAATTTGTGAAAGGGTCAACTGGATTTAGAAGAATCCTATCTTTCAAACAGCTGTATATATTCTCAGCATTTCAAAGGGTTTTCAGTAGCCAGTAGGAGTTCACCAAACCTAGAACTGATCTCATCTTCTCAAGACCCGGGTACCTTTTGTCTTGCCCAAGGACTTGATGCCTCACACACCTATAAATGCATCTTAGATGCATAGTCCTAGGTGAGTGTGCCTCCCCCTACTGAATATACCAAAACCCCAGAGAAAAACTCTGTTTAATCTAGGGACAGAGAAGAATAAACTCAGTAATTTCAAAATATTTTTTCCAAGATACTAACAATCTTCTTGTGAGCACTTCCCACAAACTTCAGAGTTACATATGCAGTTATTTTCTTTTCCCCCTGGAAACATCAGTACCCAAAGAATCTCGAGAGTTGTAACCCAAAATATCCTGATTCCTGCCGCTGGTCCCCATCCTGGCTGTCCTGCCTGTTGCGGCTTCTCAACATTTGAAAATATAGAACTGATTAATTATGAATGCTGTGGCTTGTCTGACCCACATCTCATCTTACACTTTTGCTCCCTTGGAATTCCATTCCATAGCCAGAGGAATATCAATTTCAGAAAATAAGGTTTCCCTGATATCCAACCTGAAGTTTCCTTCTGAGAGTCTCATCCTATTACTTCTGTGGGCCACACTAAATAACTCTCCTTCTTCACTGCCACTTTCCCTCCTCAGAGATTTGTAGATTGTTACCATGGCTTTCCCTTCATCGCCACTTAGCCCAGCCATATATATTTAATTCTTTTCATCTTTCATCATAAATCAGTCCCTTCCACTCTTAAATCAGCTCTCTGCTCTTCTCTGGACTAATTCCAACCCTCCCAATTCACCTCCAATAACTGATATCCCTTCTGGGAGCTCCAGTTTCCTCGCTATCTTCCTTCTCTCTCTTTGCCCTTTCCAGAAATGAAATGGGAAGGGACTGACAGTTATGTGAGGTCAAGGGTCAAGGGGTGTTGCATTGCATACACCTACTCTAAATTGCTTAGGCCTCTCCGTGGCACATATAAACTCCCAAATCATATATCCCCTTTCTTGGAGTGGGAAGGAGGGTATTAACAGGGAGACAGGCCCTCTTACCCCACAGGTCATTATCCTCTAGGCCTCTGCATGGAGGACGGCAGAAGCAAGATGTCAAAACATCTACAAAACAGGTTACAAAGTGGAGCTATGGGCAATGTGGTAGCCTCCAGGCAGACAACGTTTTTGTGGTTTGGGCTGTCCCAAGATAGTGCACACCATTTTGTACAGTCCCAGCAGCTGTCTCTCTACCTCTTTTCCATGAATGGGTGCTCTGGGGAACTACTTCAGACTTCAAAACGTCGATCCCATTTATGAATTCAAAACAACCCACAAAGAAAAGACATTAGTATGTCATGCATTATAAGGCCTCTTAGACATTCTTTTGTTCTGTCAGAGAGCCCAAACTGCAAATGATATGAAGGTATTGCTTTGTCCTGACTAGGTGCTTTCCAGTTTTTACCACATTCCTAGCCATGGTCCTGCTCAGGTTTGGTACCCTGTCTTTAGTCTGAGACAAATGGCCCCTCAACACAAGGGGTGGAAGAAGACCCATCCTCTCCGCTTCCCTCCCCACAGATAGTCCCATCAGCAAGATCACGCCCCTCTAGACCAGACCACTAGTTACTTGGGCAGAAGCAGGGAGAAATTTACTGAGTTGTGCCTATTTTCCTTTGCTTAATTGAAGATCCTATGTCACTGAACAGGTAAATGCCTTTTCTATAAATCAGAGCCTATATAAAAAGAAGAAACCCATTTCCTCAAACATGATAAATAGCAAAATCAATCCAAGTGTGAGAACCTAAGCTTCAATTTTCACACAAGAAAATGAATGAAACCACAATAGTATATGCTGCCCCAAACATGAAACATGATATGGAAGGGTGTGTCCACTCCCTCCACAGGGAGTCTGAAGTGGAGATTGTATCTAAATGAGGTTGGGGAGGCAGTGGTAAAGCGAGAAGCTAGGCCTCTAGTCCTGCATGGCCGGCTGCCTAACTGCAGACAGCATATGTCTCAGAGCAGGCGAGTCCAGCCTGTTCCAAGTGTGGTCACCACAAGGCCTGAAGTGCTTTTCAGTTAAGCTGTCTGTCTCTCTGGAGGTCATGGGGAGCTCATCCAGTTACACTTAGTGTCTTATTTGATCCCACCAATAATCATTTGATCCCAATCCTGATGAAAAATGCTTGGCCAAAATTTCTAGCCTTTTAATAGCAGAATCCTGGCTCTTTCTAAAACCAGCATTGCTAGATGTATCGAATGATGCATAAGGGCTAGATCCAGCTGCCAAACGGACTGTGTTGCTGACGGAGGACTTGGGATGCTCATTGTGCTTCCCTACTGCCAGTAGCAGAGCAGCTCCTGGAGCACACTAATCTCTACATGAAACTCCCTCACTTGGCAGCTTCAACTCCCTATCTAACGCTTGACTGGAGTATATTCTTCAAAAGCATTAAGCGTGTGACTCTTCACAGGCAACACTGATAACTTCAAGCAACCTGCCTGTTTATAGTAGGTAAGTTCAGGGCTGTAGAAAGGGCCCCTTTTGCCTATCAGCAACATCTAGACTGCTAGAGCCTATGGTCATTTAACAAGAAGTGATGGGAAGGTTCCAGAGATGCTCGGAGGCATGAGAGTGGAAGAAAATCTGCATTCCCAGAGAAATAATTTTTATATCCATTACAAAAACATTAAGCACTAAAAGAGAACGTAGCATGTATAAACCACAGAAGCCAAGACAACATTAAAGCACAGCTGTTCTTTACAAAAGTATCTGTAGTGTATGGAGGTTCCTTAAAAAACTAAAAATAGAACTACCATATGACCCAGCAATCCCACTACTGGGCATATACCCTGAGAAAACCATAATTCAAAAAGAGTCATGTACCAAAATGTTCATTGCAGCTCTATTTACAATAGCCAGGACATGCAAGCAACCTAAGTGTCCATTGATAGATGAATGGTAAAGAAGATATGACACATATATACAATGAAATATTACTCAGCCATAAAAAGAAATGAAATTGAGTTACTTGTAGTGAGGTGGACAGACCTAGAGACTGTCATACAGAGTGTAGTAAGCCAAAAAGAGAAAAACAAATATCGTATGCTAACACATATATATGGAATCTAAAAAATATATATATATATGTATATATATGGTTCTGAAGAACCTAGGGGCAGGACAGGAATAAAGATGCAGTTGTAGAGAATGGACTTGAGGACATGGGGAGGGGGAAGGGTAAGCTGGGATGAAGTGAGAGAGTGGCATGGACATATATACACCACCAAATGTAAAATAGATAGCTAGTGGGAAGCAGCCGCATAGCACAGGGAGATCAGCTTGGTGGTTTGTGACCACCCACCTAGAGGGGTGGGATAGGGAGAGTGGGAGGGAGACGCAAGAGGGAGGAGATATGGGGATATATGTATATGTATAGCTGATTCACTTTGTTATAAAACAGAAACTAACATGCCATTGTAAAGTAGTTATACTCCAATAAAGACGTTTAAAATATATATAAATAAATAAATTAGTTCCAAATAAATAAAAGTATCTATAGTGAGACAACAGTATTGGCCTCCTATCTCAGTTCACAGAAGGCACTGTCAAATTCATCAGACCCCGTCTCTTACCATGAGCTAGTGTAAATTCCAACACTGAGCACAAAGGGGTCATTTTAGGTGCCAATGCCACTAATGCTAATGCTGAAATATGCATCCAGACTCTGTTTTCCATGGGGACCACATACCAGTATGCTTTCTCTGCAATGACTGAGAAACCTCAGCTTCTGAATATCCCTGCTGCATTAGACTATTCGGTATATGTGGGAGCACGTGTGTGTGTTGGGACAAGCATGGGAGATACTTGTAGCTCTACAATGGGCTTTTTTTCAATGCTTTCCATCCAATGAATACAAGACATTAGTAACCAGTGGAGCATAAGAATTTCATTTATTTCTGACAACAAGAATGATAGAAAAGATGCTGGGTTTTGCCCAATGAAATTAGTGTAGGCTTTTAAAAGTCATGCTTTCTTTTCTGTGCTTTCTCATTCACTTACATTGTGTATTTTATTGACAAGCCTTTCCCCAGTGGTCTTACAAGAGAAACATCCATTCAAAGCCACCTGGTTTTCCCAGTCAAAGGATATTATGGGAAGAGTTAGAAGTAAGTGCCTGAATACACACCCCCAACTCAGTGAATATGGGAAGAAAATGAGAGTAAATGAAACAGAAACCCCATTTCAGGAGTCCCCAGCAGAGAGATCTGCAGCGAAACAGGCCTGCCAGAGACTGTCATCCAGATCTGTTGCTGCAGATATTCAAGCTAAGAATTGGAGAGAAGGAACTGGGGACAGGGAAAGAAAGGGAAATCAACTATTGTCTCTTCCTGGCTTCAGAGTGACTCCCCAAAGGAAACAATCTTGGCAACTTTGCTCCCTCTCTCCACAGCTCCCTCCTGTCCCCTGTCCCTTAGTTCCTCTGGGGCTCTCCCAACACATCTGAGAGGAAGAACAAGAGTCTGTGAGTGGATAGCAGCCTGGGGTTAGGTGGAGAGCAGAATGAATTAATGAAGAAGAGGCAATTTCTAGGTAAGCCCACATTTGGATGGGATAGCTGGGTGGGATTCAGTAATATGAAAAGGAGTTCTATACTCCCTGAGAAAGTGTATCACATTTCCAAAATCTGTGGAGGCCAGGAAGAGGAACAAAGCGAAAAGAAGAAGGGCAACAGTTTTGAGATCTAGAACCAAGCTCTCAGAACACAGACTAGAGGGATTTCAACTGTCCCAGGAGCCCCAGAAGAAGGGCATCCAATCTTGGCTGAGACCCTGTGTAAAGTCAGTAGAAAGAGTCATTCTTCCAAGAACAGGAAACTTTTTTCCCAACTTGGTTGCTGGGGAGGAAAGGAGAGTCCCGTGGGGAGTGAGTGCGTTCAGGGAGAAAATAAGAAAATACAGTCTAACTGGGGAAGGAGGTTTGTGGAAGGAGGAAAGAAAGCTAAGAACCGCGGGCTGAGGTTTTGGAAACGAGGGTTAGTTGATAGTGGTTGCAAATTGATGCCTGTAAGAAACCAAATCCCGAAACGCTCGGGCGGGAGCTGCTCACCGGTCCCAGTCGCGAAGATCTGGAAGAGAAGGCGGGGCTGGGAGGCGCGGATCGCAGCGGACAGCCTTCCCTCTCTGCCCACTTCCGACGCCTTCTTCTCGGGCATCAGGCGGATCCTCAGCCGTCCTTCGCCGTGGCGAATCCACCAGCTGAACAGCTCAGTGAGGTTGAACTGGAGCAGCCCCGCAGTCGCCTCCTCTGGGGGCCCTACACAGCCTTCAAGGATCGCCTCCTCTCCCAGCTCCAGCACCAGCTGCTTGGCGCGCCGGAGCTTGCGAACCGAGCCTCCCTTCAGCACCCTGGACAGCGTCTGTGCCCCGGCCGGGGTGGGAGAGCTGGCGCCGGGTGGTGGCCCCACCAGCCTAAGCAGTGGGGCGCAGTCAAGAGCCAGCGAGCCGCGCGCCTCCAGCCGGCCGGCCCTCGGCTCCGACGGGGACGGCGGCGGCAGCAGCAGGTCCCGAGCATAGACGCGAAAGAGAGAGGGTACCACAAAGTCCACCGCCAGGCTCTTCCTCTGCAGGCGCGAGTAGCTGAGCGGCTCCCGGGGCTGCAGCGCCGACCCCATGGCTGGTGAGCCCACGCGCTGGCCGGTCTCGGTCCCGGTCCCGGAGCCTGAGGCTGCCAGTGAAAGCAGCAGCAGCAGCCACAGAAGCCGTATGGCTCCCATCCCGCCAAAGGGGGGTTGTTTATACTAGTCTCCTGAGTCTCCGGGATCCAGCCTCGCCCTCCGCTCCCGCCACCCCCCCAAATGGGAAGGGGCTCAGAACAGTCGTTGGTCCTGAAGGGCTCCTTCCACCTGATCTCAGGGGGATTGTGCGTGCACTCGATTCCCTTTCCTCCAACTGCAAGGAGGCGAGCAAGAATCTCAACAAAACGCTGCTGGAGGCTCAGGGGCGTGTCAAGAGACCCTGAAGCGCGAAGGTCTCGGCAGCTGGGACCCTGTGCCTCTCGCGCGGCCGCGCCCCCGTCCGTAGCTCCCCGCGCTCTGGAACGAGAGAGACTGCTATGGTTGAAGGGAGATGGCAATTGGGTACCGTCCTCTCCTGCCCCCCGCGGCCTGAGCTGTGGTGTGTCCGCTCTCGAGCGGCCTCCAATCCTCTGCAACTTTCCTGCTGGGAACGGTGGCTTCGAGCTGGTGTCTGCTGTCCTGGCCGCCTCCTGAGCTGCTTTCGGCTCCTCTGAGCTCCTTTTCCTCGTCTGGGGGGGGGGGGAAGGGGTGGGGGGACCGAGGGCACCGGCTTCCTTCTCTCGCACCCTCCTTCGACCCTCCGCAGCGGGAGGTCTTCGGACTGCACTTCTCGCTGAACTTCTGGACCTGAATCGAGCCACCGCCGCGCAAGTTTTCAGCGTCCTTGCTCTCCTCCGGCGTCTCAAGAGTTCCCAGGCACCAAAGCGGCCCTGGCGGCTGCAGCTGAGTGAAAGCATTCAGGGCCCGAGAGCCCGAAATCTTGCTGCCCCCTCCTCACTCATCGGCAGCTCCCGCGTCTTTTGTGGCTGGCCAGAGGGCGGCCGGAAGTCGCCTCTGTGCTCCGCGACCCTCCGGACCGCGGCAGCGGGGGTGCCAGCTGCTACCACCGCTGCCACCCCCGGAGCCGCTCTATCGCAGCTGCCTGGGCGTCCGCCACTTACAGCTGGAGGAGCAAAGAGCGCGAGCCGGGAGCCGGCCGGGCCGAGGCGGGGGCGGGGCTCGAATGCCAACTCCTCTCCGCAGCTGGGCCCACGCAGCCCCGCCCCGCCCCGCTCGCATCCGCCAGCCAATGGCGCGGCGAGGTCGGCTTCCTATGCAAATCTACAGAGGCCTCGGCTTTCATTGAGAAAAGCACAGAGCCCGCCCCGCCCTCCATCCATCCCTCTTCCCTCTCTCCCTCCTTCCCCTCCTCCAGATTCCCTGCCCTATTTCGCTGCTGTGTGAACAGGGACGTGTTTTGGACGAATGGTAGGACTGGAAGAGGCCTTTGTAATCAAGCATTCTCTCTAATTTTGCATTTAAGAGAGTAAACGGGTCCGACTTCGGAAAAGCAGTTCTGGAATAAAACTGGAGGCATGGGGAAGGGAGGGGGGAGGGGCAGCGCGATACTGCCAACTAGGAGCTTGGATTAGAGCTCTGAGACAGAATCTTCTCTGACCCTTCCATTATTTGAACGCATTCCTGGGAACCTAACGATCCCACCATCCACACAGGAAAAAAATGGCGGGGGGGAGGGTGGGAAGCGGCTGGCAATCTCGCAGAGTTGCGATTCAGCTACAACAAATATTTCAGACCTCAGTCACCCCGCGTTTTCTCAGAACCGTGCTTAAATATGTGTCACCTCCTTTACTCTGCAAGGTAAATGTTTTAAACTCTAGTTTTAGAGATAAGGAAACTGAGTCGCAGAGATCTTAACTGATTTTCCTAGGGTCACATAGTCCTACTTGCCTCCCAAGCTCTTACTCGGGTGCTCTTAACCACTACTCTCCCATACCCTTCCATGAGTAACAGGCTAAGAACATCTAGGAATGACTTAGCTAGAAGGAATAATGATCTGACATTCCTGTTCACAGCCTTGGGAGTGAGAGTTCAGAACTGCATGCCATTTTAATTCACCTGTGAAGTCAGGCTCTGTCTCCAGTCTCTCCCTTCATCTCTCCTGAGCTGCTATCACAGAACCTGGATAATGGCTGTGTTTATAACAAGTGGTTCACTAGAATCGTAAACAAAACTACAATCTTTGGAGCACAGAGTGGAGTTGAATCTCCCTCACTGAGCAACAAAGCAAGACCTGATCCAGAGAAGAAATGATGCTCCTACCTTGGTGGCAGAAGGGAAGGAGGGAGAAAAAGGAAGAGGAAGGAAAAGGTATGGAGGTTAATAATTTCCTAGTATGTGAGCACATGTTTGGATTTTCATCATATTTCACGGGCATGCATACTAGTGAAAGAATAATTTTCTATTTGAAATATTAAAAAGATTAAAACACAGGTCCTTTCACTCCCCACTCCAGCCCTTTTTTCTCTATATAATTCTTGTCCAAAGTCAAACTGACTCCAGATATTTGTCAATAACTATGAATCAGCTACAATCAATGGCCAGTAGGGGGCTGCAGAGACTTTCAACTTAAGACACCCGCCAGGGTTTAACATTTTCCCAGATATCACCAGGACCACTGCCTTCACACCTAGTGAACACAAGGGTCTCAACTCTCATGCTTTTATAAATTTTCTCAAATTTCCCTATAGAGAGAAGTGCCTCTCTCTATAGATTAAATCACACTGAATCTCAAAAATGTTCTTTTTGTTAGATAATTTAGAAAAAGAGTAAGAAATGAATACTGATAGAGGCTATTGGTCACTATACATATGCATCTGTAAGAGTGTGTGTATGTGTGTGTGTGTGTGTGTGTGTTTGTGTATCACATCACATAGTTGCCTTTTGGGGAAAAGTATATATTATTGTTTCCGTTATAGAGACAAAACACCTAAGGCTCAGAGACACAAAATAATTTGCCCAAGGTCAAACAGCAAGTAAATAAGAGTTGGAATTCAAACCAGTGATTCTTTTCCTCCAAAATTTATACATCTCACTGAGACAAATTTGGCCTCTTCCTCATGCCTACAGCTATAATTTTGACACTTCTATCCTATATCATTGCCATCTAAGCATGGGAGATGGAAAAGAGCAGTTAAGAGCAAGTGGAGAAGATAGAGACAGAAAGATTAAAAGTGTGAGCAGAAGTGATAACTAACATGTCTTGTGCACATATTATGGACCAGCATATTTCAAAATAATTTTCATGTATTATCTGATTTAAGAGTCGCACTAACACTATGAGGGGAAGTAACCGTATCTCTATTTTACAGATCACAAATGGAAGCTCAGAGAGGATAACTTCTCAACAATAGACTACACAGGTAACAGGATTTATTACAGAATTGGAACCTGGATACCTGACTAAGAAGTCCATGGTCTCAAATCCTGGGTGACCTCACAAGACAGAAAGTGGAGTGTGGGAGAACAGACTGAAATGGGTAGAGGTGAACAAGGAAGAAACTGAAAGCCCAACTCAAAAAAGAGAGATATAGGGAGTGGGAGTAGCAGGGAGAGCAGACAGGAGATACTGGAAGCCATGAAGACACAGTTAATGAGGTGGGCTGCTCTGGGTCACCTTGTTGATAACTTGGGAAAGGAAAGGGCCAAGAAGGACACTGAAAGCACCAAGACCCTCCTCAGGAAATTCCCAGTTTCTGGTTATAGCCAAGTGGACAACTCAGATAAGGAGGCATTTGAATTCTCTATAAGAAGAGCAGTAGTAAAAACAGCATTTCAAACCCAGACAGTGTGATTTAAGGCAAAACACACATCAGAACTGTAAAATCTGACTGAGACCTACAGGGTTAAGTCAGGCATTCAGTTGGTCAAAAAGAAGGAGGAGGAGGACAAAGGAGAAAGGGAGAGAGAGGAAAAGAGGAGGAGGAGCAAGAGAAGGAAAAGAAGGTAGGAAAAAAATCAGTAAGATGAGCTGAAGCGAGACATTAGAAGATACTTACTGCTAAGACATTTGGAAACTCACAACCAGAGTAGCTTACCCTGGAACAAGAGCAGGAAATGTGACCTAGAAGAAACATTCAAATGAACTGTGGATTTGTGTTCAGGAAACCAGATTTTAACCACAACCTTCCTTCTCAGAGGCTCTATGGATCTTGGGAAAATCCTTGATTTCTCTTGGCTCATACATCAAATTAGAAGAAGAACCAGGTATAGTTTTAAGACACTGTCCACTCTGAATTCTGTGTGAGATTCTCCAAGTGGCCAAAAGGTCTTATCCAAGACAAAGGACCACAGCTGACAGGTACTAGAAGGAGACTATGAACTTCCAAGGGAACCAGAAAAAGAGTTTGAACCTAATGCTGAAAAGAGGAAAAATAAAACAAAGATTTCTTTTTAAAAATGTGTCTGTACTAGTAGACAGACTTGAGCTCTGAATCTATAACCTGCAATTGCTGGCCAGTCATACATAAGATACCTTCTAATAATCATCATGCTAAGAGGAAAGTAGCTAGAGTTATTAATTCAACCATTATTTATTAAGCACCTACTATTTGCTTGGCTTTACATGAGGTGCCAAGGAGAGATACTGTGATGAATCTGAAAACAGACAAAGTTCCTACTAGCATGAGGTCTTGATAAAATTAAATGAGGAAATCTGGAATACAAAACTGAATTCATGTCTATGCTATAACTAAGCAAAAATTACAAATACAAAAACAAAAAACTGGAGGAAAACATTGATAAACAGACTTACTAGGGGTGGCAAATTATGGGTGATTTTTTTCCTTTTACAAATAACTTTTAATAGTTTTGTATAATAAATAATAATAGAATTTGATTCCCATGATGAAAGTATATCAGTCAGGATAGCTAGGTTATGCTGTAATAACAACAAAAAAACAAATCTCACTAACAATGAAATATATTCTCATAACCCATATCCATTTCAGGTCAGCAGAGAGCTCTGATCATCATAATCATTTAGGGATCCAGGCTATGGAGCAGCTAACCTCTATTATGAACTTAGAGGGTCTGGCATCAAAAAACTAAAAGTTCCAACCTGGAAATGACACATCCTTTCTACTCACAACTCTGGCTGGAAATATGCATATGATGACCTATCCTATCATGACAGAACCAACAAGGTGGAGAAATATCCAACAAACAGCCCCAGTGATTCCCAAGGAAAAGTGTTGACTTAGATGACTTAGACCAGGTAGGGTCTAGAAGACTGGTGTTACCCAGAGAAAAAAATGATCTTAACTCTCCTGGGATCCACAGCCAACAGGCGAGCCCAGCCACATCAGACAGCACAGCCTCTCAGTGTTTGCACATGTCATTGTGGAAAAACAGAAAAGCTTGGTCTGCTCTCATCCCTCACAAGGCATGATATAAGAGGCCGCACAGACACAGAAAAAACCCTTCTCAAACACCAAAGAGTGACAGCTCTTTCCCGGAAACTATAAAAAATCTCACATTTACTGAAGAGAGAAGAAACAACAAGAGAGATCAAAGCAAACAGTTCACCACTATGTACTTCACAGCAATCCGCGTGTTTGCTGAAGCACAGTACATTAGGGAAGAAGGCCATGAGCTGCAACTAGCACGTGTTGGTCTTATCACCTGCTGCTATCCTAATATTTTCTTGTATTTTTAAATATCCTTTTTGGTCAGGGGAGATGAAAGTAAAACTTTTTGGGTAATTTGATTATCAATGTAGTCCTTTTGAAAAATCTTTTAAGGGCTCCAAACCAACACAGTGTCCATTCCATTTAGTTCTTTCTGACTTTCAGCCAACACAGGTTAGTGCCCTGGTCTGTGACTTTTAGTGGCATCAAGGAGAAGGCTTTGGTATCTTAGAGCCTAATCATGTCTGTGTGATAGATCAGATACATCGTAGACAGGTCAATCTCTGAGCAATAGATTACACCTAATTTACATGCTCCAGTTGTCCTAATGATCAAAATAACAGGTAATTCCCACTGGCCAGTCCTATCTGATCCATCATTTCACATCTGCATTGTCCTGCCTGGTCTTCTGTCCCTGACTTTCTTTCTTATTCAGACCCAGGGGTTACTGAACCCCTTTGACTGAGCCCTACCCAGATGCAGAGACGAATCTCAGTTCTACTTAGGAGGAATTAAGATCAGATGGCTTAGCATCAATTGCCTTTCAAGCTAATCACTGAATCCTATTTCGAATAACTGCTATTTTTGTCTTGTTCCTGTGATCAAGCCACACCTTATCCCTAATTTCTTAACGGGTTGAGCTTAGCCTTGTTCTTACAGGACCCTCCCCCCTGTCAATACCCTTCCTCTGAAATCTGCTCTCCACTGAGTGGTTTCTATGAGCCAATCTCTTGTTGGCCCAGGTGTGTGTATACTAGTTCCCAGTCTTCTCTCCCATGGATGCCCATCTTCCTCCCCTTCCCCCTTCTTCTGATTGGGCCCACAACCAAGAGTAAGCATTGCTTATTATCATGGGACACAGGCCATGGCCATGGTTGATTAGACCAGAAGTGAACACCTGACTCTAGAGAGGCCCATCCCCAGGCTAGGTTGAGCCAATCAGCTTCCCTCTCCAACTAGGAAGCAGAGACTGTGTGGAATTGACATGTGAGTCATGAGTAGTGGGGCACCAGAATGCCCCCTTTCCTAAAAACTGATGGTCTCCATCAGGCCTTGCAATAAACACCTCACTTTTTGAGAAAATTTGGGATGGACTTTGCTCCTGGCAAATCAAACTAAGACAAGGTGGGACACTTGCCCTTTCCCTCTCACTAGTCCTTCCTGGCACTAACTCCTTACAAAGATCCTACCTAGACACTGCTCTCCAAGCATAGGGGTATCTGACCCCAACACTACTCACCCTGCTATCCAGAACTGACCTGGGTTATCCCATTAAGAATGAGCCCCAAAGTCCTCTGATTTCTCTTCTTTGCTGTGAACTGGGTACGCAGGTGAATTTGGCCAGTACTGGGAAACCTAAATGCAAAAAGACCGTATTTTCAAATCCACAAATCTGGACATGTGGTCTGATGCGACCTCTGTGCAGAGCAGGTTTCCACATATGAGGCAATTTGGATGCTGCACTGTTCATATGTAGCAGATATTTCAAGGCTTCATATAAAATAAAGCTACATCATGCTCATCCGAAGTATCCAGGATGCAAGGCTGTAATACCAGTGACTAATACTTGGGCCCCGAGCACATGACAGCAGCCTGTAAACAGGGAGAGCTATCTAGTTTCAGGAGGAAAGGGCCTCGTTTGTACCTCCTTCCCCTTTCCAAGTTCCAAACTCTGCCAGATGGTTCCTGGTGGCTTAGCAGCCTCAGTATGGCCATGCTAGTCAGTCCCCACTCTGCAGTAACAACCCTCAAACCTCCCACCAGTCTAGGATGCTTGGCCACGGAACACTAGCCACGTTAGCCAAGCTAGCCAAGCTCTGAGGCCTTGCCTATTACTGTGAACAGCAAGTGTCCACTAGTGGTAACCAGCCTCAAAGATGGCCCCATCTCCTTATATTTGCACCCTTGTGCATTGCCCTCAGACACTGAATAGGGCTCACCAGTGTCACCAACAGAATATGTGGAAATGATAGTGTGCAGCTTCTGGGTCTGGTCATAAAAGACACTGTGGCTTTCTTGGACCACTCGCTCCAGGGGAAGCCAGCTGCTGTGTCATATGGATACTCAAGAAGCCCTATGGAGAAGTCTGTGTGGCAAGGAACAAAGGGCTCCTGCCAATAGTCAACCTTAATTTGCCAGACATGTGAATAATAGTATTGATCTGCCTTAGAAGCAGATCTTCCAGCCTGGGTCAAGCCTTCAGATGCCTACAGCCTCAGCTGACATCTTGGCTGTAACCTCATAAGAGGCCTTGAGCCAGAGCACTTATTTAAGTCAAATTCTTGACTCACATAACCTGTGAGTTGATAATGTTTACTGTTATTTTAGGTTGGATTAATTTGTTATGAAGTAATGGATAACAAGTATACTACTCCTTCCATTTCACTAGGTTCCTCTCTCTCCCCTTCTACCTGCTTCCCCAGCCAAGCCATGCCATTGTTGACCAATCCATCACAGCTGGTGCGCCTGTCCCCAAACATCCACCAAGGTGGATCATCAACCAAGGTAAGGCTCCTCTAGCAACCAGAGGCAGGATACCCCTCAAAAACACTTCACTGATCCATCAGCACCTATAACAGAAGCTACACATCCCCTCACAGCCCTGGGAATTAATACTTTCCATTTCTTCCCTTTCTTTTATAGCATTTTATTTCTGATTATAAAAGTGATACATATTAATTATAGGAAATTTGGAAAATTCAAAAATATATTAAAAGGAAGTTTAAATAACCCATAGTCTCACCACCCAAAAATAATGACTCAAAATTTGTTATATTTCCTTCCAGTATTGTTTTAAATTACTACAATTTGGTTCATGCAAAGTCATATCCTACACAATTTTTTTAACTTAACATTATATTGTGAGCATTTTGCCACATCACAGAACATTCTAGGGATTTATGATTTTTAATGACTGCAGAGAATTACAATGTATAGATGTACCATAATTTGTTTAACCAGTCTTTATTTTTGGACATGGTGCTATAAATAATCCTGTGACAAATATTCCTGCACACTGATCTTAGTCCATGACTCTGATTAATTCTATAGTTCATAAATCTCTGTTTTCATTTCAGTTCATTTCTTTAGACCCTTAAGTTTTTTTATAAAAAATGTAACCACTAACACATGCATAGAATTGAAAAGTTGCAAAAGGTTATGCAGTGAAAGTACATCTTTCTCCCACCAGGGTTCCCTGGTCTTCCCAGTGTCCTTTTCCAGAGACAACAGTTTTTACCTTTTCTGGGGTATTCATGCAGAACTCCTCTGTGCATATACAATCACATATGTGTAGATCAGTGGTTCTCAAAGTGTGGTCCAACACCCTGGGGTTCAAGACTCTTTCAGGGAGTCCATAAGGTCAAAAATATTCTCATAATTCCAAGGCATTATTTACCTGCTTCACTTTTTTTAAAATTTATTTTATTGAAGTACAGCTGATTTACAATGTTGTATTAATTTCTATTGTACAGCCAAGTGATTTGGTTATACATATATACATTCTTTTTCATATTCTTTTCCATTATGGTTTATCACAGGATATTGAATATAGCTCCCTGGGCTATACAGTAAGACCTTGTTGTTTATCCATTCCATATATAATAGTTTGCATCTGCTAATCCTAAACTCCCAAGTAATTCCTCCCCCACCCAGCCTCCCCCTCGGCAACCACAAGTCTGCAGATGTAGAAAACAAACTTATGGTTACCAGGGGGTAAGCGGTGGGGAGGGATAAATTGGGAGATTGGAATTGACATATACACATTACTATATATAAAATAGATAACTAACTAGGACCTACTGTATAGCACAGGGAACTCTACTCAATACTCTGTAATGGCCTATATGGGAAAAGAATCTAAAAAAGAGTGGATATATGTACATGTATATGTAACTGATTCACTTTGCTGTACACCTGAAACAAACACATTGTAAATCAACTATACTCCAATAAAATTTTTTTAAATAAATAAAATAAAGAAGATGTATATATACACAATGGCATACTAGTTAGCCATAAAAAAGCATGCAGTAATGCCTTTTGCAGCAACATGGATGGACCTAGAGATTATCATATTAAGTGAAGTCAGTCAAAAAGAAAAAGATAAATAGCATATAATACCACTTATATGTGGGATCTAAAATATGACACAAATGAACTTATCTACAAAACAGAGACAACTGCTTCACTTTTATTTTCTCACAAGTGTACAGTGGAGTTTTCCAGCAGCTTCATGATATGTGATCATGTCATCACTTTGGCAGCTAATGGAGTGTGTGCTTGTGTATTCTTGGGATTTCTAGAATTTTCTAAGACAATTGAGGACCCTTGAGTGGGGTCCTCAGTAATTTTTAAGATTGTAAAGGCGTCTGGAGACCAAAATGTTTGAGATCTGTTGATATAGATCCTAACAGAGACACACAGACACACAGACACAGACACACACACACACACACAAACTGGTAGGATGCTATACATATACTCCATAGCTCTTTTCTTATTATGAAAATATGTATTTGGGATTATTTCATCACAGCACCTATAAAACAGCCTTGGTGTTTTTGAGTGGCTATATTTCCTTCTATTTTATGGTTGTTCCACATGTATTCAGCCAGCTCCTACTGATGGAATTTAGTTTATTTTAAATCTTTGTTTCCATTATTACTATTATATAACAATACATATTGCACAGAATAACTCTGTATGCTCTTAATTTTCTACAAATGCAAGTATATCTCTATAATAAATTCATAGGGGTAAAATAGCTCAAAGGGTATGCACATTTAAAATAAGTACTGCCAATTGTCTTCCACAGAGAATATATCACTTTTTATACCCAAAATAGTTGAGAGTGATTGTTTCCTCGCAGCTTCATCATCACACTGCTATCACACTTTTGATCACTAAAATCTGATGGTTAAAAATATGGTATCCCAGTGTACTTTTAAATTCCATTTCTTCCATTATGAGTAGATCAAAGTATATTTTTCTTTTTGAAAAGTCTTTCATATCCTCTTCTTTGTAAAGTCCCTCCATATATACTTTGCCCATTTGTCTTTTGATTTGTTGGTTCCTTCTTATTGATTAACAGGGTTTCTTTAAGTATTAAGGAAACTAACACATCTCTGTCTATTGCCTTTTGATTGTTTTATCTTACCACACAAAACAAATTTTGCAACTATCAAATTAATAATCTCTTTTATGGCTTCTGGATTACAACCTCCCCCTGACCCAACACACATATGATATTTTTAATTTTACACTATATTTTCTTCTAGTATTTTTATGTTTTAATTTTGCATTGAAGTACAATTGATTTAAAATGTGTTAGTTTCAGGTGTACAGCAAAATGATTCAGTTATACATATTTTTTTCAGATTATTTCCCATTATAGATTATCACAAGATATTGAATATAGTTCCCTATGCTATACAGTAAATCCCTGTTGCTCATCTATTTTATGTATAGTAGTTTGTATCTATCAATCCCATACTCCTCATTTATCCCTCCTCCCTCCCTTTGCATTTTAGTAACCATAAGTTTTCTATGTCTGTAAGTCTGTTTCTGTTTTGTATATAGATTTGTTTGTATTATTTTTTAGATTCCACATATAAGTGATATCATATAATACTTGTCTTTCTCTGACTTAGTATGATATAATTTAGGTTCATCCATATTGTTGCAAATGGCAATATTTCATTTTTTTATGGCTGAGTAATATTCATATGTGTGCGTACGTGCATGTGTGTGTGTATATATATCACATCTTTTTAAACCAATTGTCTGCTGATGGGCACTTGGGTTGTTTCCATGTCTTGGCTATTATAAACAGTGATGCTATGAAATTGGGGCGCATGTATCTTTTTGAATTATAGTTTTCATCTTTTCCAGATATAGGCCCAGGAGTGGGATTGCCGGATCATATAGTAGCTCAATTTTCAGTTTTTAAAGGAAACTCCACAATGTTTTCCATAGTAAATTGACTGCACCAATTTACATTCCCACCAACAGTGCAGGAGAGTTTCCTTTTCTCCACACCCTCTCTAGCATTTCTTCCTTGTAAACTTTTTGGTGATGGTCATTCTGAACCGTGTGAAGTGATGCCTCATTGTGGTTTTGATTTGCATTTTTCTAATAATTAGCGATGTTGAGCATCTTCTAATGGGCCTGTTGGCCATCTATATGTCTTCTTTGGAGAAAAGTCTATTTAGGTTTTCTGCCCATTTTTTGATTGGGTGATTTATTTTTTTTGATATTGAGTTATATGAGCTGTTTATTTATTTTGGATATTAACTCCTTATCAGTCACATCATTTGCAAGTATTTTCTCCCATTCTGCAGGTTGTCTTTCCATTTTGTTGATGGTTTCCTTTGCTGTGCAAAAGCTCTTAAGTTTGATTAGGTCACATTTATTTTTGCTTTTATTTCTTTTGCCTTAGGAGACTGATTTAAGAAAATGTTGCTACAATTTATGTCCAACAATGTTTTACTTATGTTCTTGTCTAGGAGTTTTATGGTGTCATGTCTTATATTTAGGCCTTTAAACCATTTTGAGTTTATTTTTGTATATGGTGTGAGGGAGTGTTTTAATTTCACTGATTTACATGTAGCTGTCTAGCTTTCCCAACACCACTTGTTGAAGAGCCTGTCTTTTCTCCATTGCTTATTCTTGCTTCCTTTGTTATAGATTAGTTGACCATAGGTGTGTGGGGTTATTTCTGGGCTCTCTATTCTGCTCCATTAATCTGTATGTCTGTTTTTGTGCCAATACCATGCTGTTTGGTTACTGTAGCTTTGTAGTATTGTCTGAAGTCTGGAAGGGTCATGTCTGCAGCTTTGTTCTTTTTCCTCAGGATTGCTTTGGCAATTCGGGGTATTTGTAGTTCCATATAAATTTTAGGGTTATTTGTTCTAGTTCTGTGAAAAATGTCATGGGTATTTTGATAGGGGTCACATTAAATCTGTAGACTGCTTTGGACAGTACGGCCATTTTAACAATACTAATTCTTCCAATCCAAGAGCATGGGATATCTTTCCATTTCTTTGAATCATCTTCAACTTCCTTTATCAATGTTTTACAGTTTTCAGTGTGTAGATCTTTCAACACCTTGGTTAAGTTTATTTGTTTGTATTTTTTTTTGACATGATTTTAAATGGGATTGGTTTTTTTTTTTTTTTTTTTTTTTTTGTGGTACGCGGGCCTCTCACTGCTGCGGCCTCTCCCGCTGTGGAGCACAGGCTCCGGACGCGCAGGCCCAGCAGCCATGGCTCACGGGCCCAGCTGCTCCGCGGCATGTGGGATCCTCCTGGACCATGGCACGAACCCGTGTCCCCTGCATTGGCAGGCGGACTCTCAACCACTGCGCCACCAGGGAAGCCCAATGGGATTGTTTTTTATGCTTCAATTTTTTAATCCATTTGGACTTTTTTGGTAAAGAATTAGAGTCAAACTTTATTTTTTAATTTGCTTCCTACATGGGACTCACTGAATTAACTCAATATTTATTTCATAAAAAACGTTTTCCCCACTGGTAAGAAATGCCACTTTATTATAAAATAATTTTTTGCCTACATTTGGATCTCCTCCTGGTTCCCCCATTCTGTTCATGGATCCATCTGTCTACCCCTCCCCAGGAATATAATATGTAGAAAGCTGTCCCCTCCTCCCAATTATTCTTCCTTTACAGAATTTACCTATCCTTGCTCCTTTATTTTGCCATATGAATTGTAGAACTCAACTAGTTTTTTAAAAACCCTGTTATTTTATCTACAGAGATCACTTAAAATTTACAGGTTAACATAGGGAGATCTGCTTCCTCATAATGTTGAGTCTTTCTATCAAGAACACAGGAGGTCTTTTTTTTTAAAACTAGGTTCTTAGTAACATTTAACAATTTCTTAATATAGTTTTTGCATATTCCTTGTAATGTTCATTCCTACTGTTCCTTTTGCTATTGTAAACAGATTTTTTTTCTTTCAGATATAGTTTCTAACTGGTTATTGGTATTATATATTGGGTTGCTACTGATTTTTCTATACTCATTTTGTATATCTAACTTTCTTACCAAATACGCTTGTTGCTTGTAATGGTTTTTCAGTTGATCCTCTTGGACTTTCCAAGTACACAACTATATCACCTGCCAACAATGATAATTTTGCTTCTTTCTGATTGTTATACCATCTTTCCTTCTCTTACCAAGTTTTATTGGCTATCTCCTCCAAAAATAAAATTAAATCATAATGACAGTAGTGTAGAGCTTTGCGTTGCTCCTAACTTTATGAGAATGATTCTAATATCTCACCATTAAGTCTGATCTGAGATGTGCCTTGAGAAATACAACTTTTTTATTGAATTACAACTCTTACATTTCCAAACTCCATGCTCCCATCAAAATTTCAGATCCCCCCAATTAATCATTGTGGTCCCCATCCTGCACCTGCCAGATAATGTGTGTGTGCATCGCAAACTGGAGGAATGAGTTTGTTGTCCAGAATCAGGTGGTGAACCTTGACCTGAGGACCAGGATATTTTTAAATGTTCTCCTCTAAAGGGGATTACCATAAAGGAGGTAATACACAAGTTTCAGCTTAGAGTGCTGAGTGAGAAGTTAATATTGAGGCCTAACTAATGTTCAAGGAATATTTAAGAAAAGGAGATCATGCCTACAAAATCTTCAAAACCAAAACTATTCATACACCACTGATCTCTTTCTTGAACCCCCTAAGTCCCTGCCTGTCTCTGACTCACAAAGCATATTTCAGCCCTAGCCTCCGAGTCATTTCAGACACACTTTTTTATCCTGACCCCAAACCAACTAATTATCGTCCCTGTGCAGGCTGTAAAACCTAACTTCACAGCAGTAATTCCTAAAGAACATAAGAATAGCCTGGGACGCCTGCTTAAAACTTTAGAATCTTGGGCTCCACTCAAGACCTGCTGATTCTTATGCACGCCAACATTTGAAGAGAAGCACTGCCTTACAGTTCCATCACTGTTATAAGAGCTGATGAAATTCCCTCCAGGGCCTAGGAAGTCCAGCCCTTCTTCCTCAACTCTTCCAGGTCCAAGTTAAATCATCAGGCTGTTCTTAGAATTCTCTCTGTTTGCTCTGACCACCCTAGGGGAAACAAACATTATTTCTAAACCATCTTGACCCAGAGTCTCCAAGGGTTCCCATGCATTTATTGGAAGATGGAGACATGCAAATCACTCCTGGGTAGATTCTAATGGACATTCTGAAGGAAGTGGGTAAGACATGTCCATTAAACCCAGGACTAGATGAGGTAACTTGGAACCTTCTTTAGAGAAGTCAGCCTTTGCTGTGATGGCCATGAGAAACTATGACAATGAGATCTTTCCAGCCATAAAGGGCATGTGCCCAAGGCTCTGTATGCCATATTCATGAAGCAAGCTTGCCTCTAACTCTGCAGTGTCTCAGAACCCAGGCCTGCTCCTGAACTGCCTCAGATATTAAGGCTAACAGGAGCAAACTGGCATCTGCTGCATCCCCTTGTTGCCCCATCACTGATCTGCTGGCTCCCATTTTTGTAGGAGAGAATTGGTTGCCCTGTAACTACCTCTGCCCCCTTCCTGCTTCCTCTTTTCCCCCAAAGCCTGCTGAAGCTGAGCAGGTCTCATCTGCAGCCTGCCCGAGTTTATGGTCACAGGTAAGGACAAGAAGCCCTTCAGATGAACAGCCATATCTACAAACTGTCTATGCTCACTTTGAAAAATGGTTTTTGAACACTGAGGAGTCCCCCAGGCAGCTCCTGTGGTTGGAGTCAAATGTGGTGAGAAGTGGCAGAACTACTGAACTGCTTTTAAATTGGTCTTTAAGCAAAAGAGTAAAGGCCAGCCCATTAAGGAACACTCACTCAGAAGCTGTCCCACTGACATGCCTCCTAGGGCCTTCAAGGACTCCGCTAATGAACCTCCAGCAGTGACACCAGTTGCTTCCCTGCAAATCACACCACATCAAGGCGAGTTTGCAGGGACATGAATGCATGCCTGGCCCACTGAGGGAGCCCATCTGGTGAGTTTAGCTTCTATCTCCAGCAGCATGACATAATGAAGGAAGCCCCTTTGAGGGAAGCAAAGCATTTTTCCAACCTCTCTCTCCACTTCTTTACAGCAGTGATTTTCAAGGTCTGGTGAATACAAGAGGTCTCCCTTCCTTCAGGGAATGATGAGCGTTCTGTAGACTTTCATCATGACATGGGACTCTGGGCTACTTAGTAACGACTTAAATTGAGTTATCAAGGTTATTAAATGTTGGCGTTCATAAATAAAAATGTACTCACTATTTGAGTTTGCAGAGGAGTTTAATTCAGTACCCACTAAAAAGTGAGGACAACTTGAAAAGCCTGGCCGCCTTTCCCAGCTCCTGCTAACTGTGAGTGCAATGCCTTAGAGGTAGTTGTACTCCAACCATCTTCAGGAAGTCGGCTTTCTTATCACCAGGTATTCAGTGCCACTATGAGTTGCACTCAATGCAAATAATACTCCAAGTGATTCTACTACCAACAAGATTACCACACTATTATGAGCTGGTGAGGTTTTCAAGAGCTGCTACTTTTAATTTTTCAAAATATAAATTGCTGTTCATTTTGCTTCATTAATATTAATTTAGAGTATTATCAGTTATTTGGTTAACCCTATGGTGTGTAGTGATATATGGTTGCATTAACAGTACTTTGGGCCTACAATTTTTCCAATTATTAAAGTTTAATATTAGTCATCTATATCCCTGTGCTAATTTGCTTTTATAAGAACACTTAATGTGTTACGTGCTGCCTGTGAATTTGTGCCACTGGAATAACTTGAACCGCTGTCAAAGAAAGTGTGATAAAACCAGAGACACATGCAGGTGTCTACTGAAATGTAATGAAAATGTTCCGTTTTTAAAACAACTTGTGGTGGGCGATGAAAAGTGCTGTACAACAATGTGGAATGGAAGAGATTGTGGGGCAAGCGAAATGAACTACCACCAACCACACCAAAGGCCAGTCTTCTTCCGAAGAAGGTGATGTTGTGTATATGGTGGGATTGGAAGGAGTCCTCTATTATGAGCTCCTTCCGGAAGACCAAATGATTAATTCCAACAAGTACTGCTCCCAGTTAGACCAATTGAAAGTGGCATTTGACAAAAAGCATCCAGAATTAGTCAACAGAAAATGCATAATCTTCCATCAGGATAATGCAAGACCGCATGTTTCTTTGATGACAAAAACTGTTACAGCTTCACTGGAAAGTTCTGATTCATCCGCCGTATTCACCAGACACTGCACCTTCGGATTTCCATTTATTTCAGTCTTTACAAAATTCTCTTAAAGGAAAAAAGTTCCATTCCCTGGAAGACTGTAAAAGGCACCTGGAACAGTTCTTTGCTCAAAAAGATAAAAAGTTTTGGGAAGATGGAGTTATAAGTTGTCTGAAAAATGGCAGAAGGTAGTGGAACAAAAGGGTGAATATGTTGTTCAATAAAGTTCTTGGTGAAAATGAAAAATGTGTCTCTTATTTTTACTTGAAAACTGAAGGAACTTTTTGGCCAAACAATATTTCTCACTAGCAACAAATTTATCATGATTTGTTTTTCTCCAATTCTTTTTTATCCTCTCCAATTCCTATCCATCACCAAAAGAGGGGATGGGTGGGCCATGGAGTCTTTTGTCTCACCCAAGTGTACTATGGTCAAAAACACTTAAGGACGATGGGGGTTCAAAGGGGAACTGCAGGGGAGGCCCATGGCTGGGGGTCCTGGCCTCCACCACTTCACTAAAGCACAGCAGCTTGCCTCAAATCTGAGCATACACTAAGTTTCTATGTTTGCAGAAAGAATCCTGCTGCCAAAAACGGTTTGAAATCTCTGCACTCCATTTTTCTATTTATGCAATACCATAGTCATTTAAAACAATGCTAGAAAAATCCAGAAAGAAAAAGTTGTGGGAGTTGCTGTGTTTTAAGAAAAGGTACACAGAAATGAATAGTCAAAGCAATGAAAAAAAAAGGTGGAACTAGGAATAGAAGGTTTCATTCAGCTCAATTTAACCTAGCAAAGCACTCAGCTGGCTGTTGAGAGAGAATGGGGTGGGAATGATGCCAAGATGAATGAGAAAAAGATCCTAGATTTTTTGGTCCAAGAGAACAATGAGAGAAGTTCCAAACTGACTGTGATACAGAAAAGAGAGATGCAAAGGGCATGGGGGAGGGGAGCGGTCTAAAGGAGAGAGGATCACTTTAATTGTGAGGGATGAGGGAGGAAGCTTCTCCTCCAACCCTGGGTTGGCATGACTTAGTCATTCCACAGAAAGTTACCACTGAGAAGGCACTTAGCATTTACCACTGAGAAGGCACTTCGCAAGGCCAAGGAAAGGATACCGAGAGCCAGGGATGCCCTTGTTCATCTCAACACCAAGGAAAGTGATTTAAGACAAGGTTTCTCAAACTTAATTGTGCATACAAACTACCTGGTTGGTGGGAGGAGTCTTGGTAAAAAAGCAGATTCTGGGGAATTCCCTGGCAGTCCAGTGGTTAAGACTCCACGCTTCCACTGCAGGGGGCATGAGTTCCATCCCTGGTCGGGGAACTAAGATCCTGCATGCCGCATGACACAGCCACGGGGTGGGGGTGGGGGGTGGCGAGCAGATCCTGATTCAGCAGGTGAAGGGTTGGCCTGATATCCTGCATTTCTAACAATCTCCCACGCGACTCCAATGCTGCTTATCAGATACTTCGAGCAGCGGGGTCTAAAAAACCGTGCCACAGTCAGTTGTTAATAATATATCATAAGGCATTAACTTCTGTGACAAATACTGCTACTTGCCTGCCCAACATCCATTCTCCTTTTATTATACAATGAGAGTCCCAGTTTTGTTCGTCAGGGTATGCTCAGTTAAAACAGTTTGCTTCCCCAGTATCCACTGCAGTGGTGTTGCAGGAAGGGGGTTACCCCTTCCAGGGGCCAAGACCGGGCTCTTGTCTAACACTCAGAAATGAATTGTCTAAGGAGACACACATGCTGACAAAGCAAGAGACTATATTGGGAAGGGGGAGAGCAGCAGGGTAAGGGCACCCAGGAGAACTGCTCTGCCACATGGCTGGCAGTCTCAGGTTTATGGTAATGGAATTAGTTCCTGGGCTGTCTCTGGCCAATCATTCTGACTCAGGGTCCTTCCTGGTGGCACTCGCATCACTCAGCCAAGATGGATTCCAGCGAGAAGGATTCTGGGAGGTTGGTAGGACATATGGACTGGCATCTCCTCTCTCCTTCTGACCTTTCCCGAGTTGTTCCAGTGGGTGGTAGCTTGTTAGTTCCGCGTTCCTTACCAGGACCTCGTGTTCTAAGATAACTCATGCAAGTGGCTACTATCTTGCCTGGCCAGGGCTGGAAGTTTCAGTCAGTGTTTCCCTTAACAGTGGGAGTGGGGGTGACACAATTCAGACAAAAAAGGTGCAGGCAGAACTTTCTGGAGAAGGTATGACCTTTCCTGTTTAAAATGGCAAAACCTCTGACGGAGGAGGTCTTGGTCTCTATCTTGGCTTTCGGTGTCTTCTTTTTCCTGACTGAAATATGGACCTAATGCCTGGAGAGGCAGCAGCTCTCTTGCCATCATGACATTGAAAACCACAGACTCAAGATGGGAGAGCTGGAAGAAGCAGCCTGGATCCTTCATGCTTTGTGGACTCTGCCTTCCTACTGTTTCTTGGTGACTAGGTTTGGGTTTCCACAGAAGCAGCCCTCAGACAGGAATTCAACTGTCGTTCATTTGGGAAGTAATCCCAGGAAATGGTGACACAGGGAAGGGAAGGAGGCCAAAAATGGTGTGTCATCTATTCAGTTACCCCGGTGGGAAACTGGAGCTTAGTCCCACTAGGAAGTCCAAGAGCCATGTAGCACACATACCAGAATTATCCCACCAAGGGGAGAGGGGGTTGGAGCATGCACCCATGAAATCCTATCCATCCTTGGGGGAGGGCTGCTTTTGCAGGGCATTAATTCTCCAGCACACTGGCTTGCCATACACACAGACCAGACATACTTCCGCAGCCTGAAAAAACCCTCGGACCAAGATTGAGGATATTTTCAGTAGCAGTGAGAAGCATATAGACAGGCATCTGCTGTACCTGGTAAAACTCAATCCAGACTCTGTTACCGAGTCAAACACAATTCTAGCTGAAAATCACCTTAGGAGTATTCTGATTTTGAAAGAAGTTCTCACCCCTATCACAAGAACATAGAAGGCAAAATTATTTAACACTAAATTATATATCTGTAATGGCAGAGTGCAAGGCAACATATTTAGAGGCAGGAAGCCTTTTCTAGCAAACTTTACAACACACTATATAGGCAACCACATATTCTGCCAGTGGGAGCAGGCAGCAGGCTTCTCCACAATGTGGGGATTTTGATATAACACCCAGAGCTTATAAATATGTTATTCACACAGAATATTTTCCCACTTAGTCTAGATTTTATTTTCTTGCTTCTTGGGCAAATCAAAGAGACTTTCCATGAGTTCAGGAAAAAGCATTCTCCAGGTAGGGAAAGCTTCCATCTTTCTAAATGATTAGCATCCTTATGAATGACTCAGAAGATGAAGTAAGAAGAAAGTTACTCAGAAAAGCACATGGTAGCAAGCTGAGACAAGGCAGAAATGTGAAGAAAGATGAAAAGAACGAGTTCATAAAGTTCTTGAATGTAGAAACTGGAAGTGAGGACACTGAGATCATCTTTTATTCTTGTCTGAGCCCTCTGGCTGACCTTGAGGAGAATGAAAGCAGCGTGGGGAGGAGAAGGGCCCCAGCCTCAACTCCACTCCACTGCCCATCACCCCACTCTGCACAGCACCTAGGTTAAGGGTTGGCCACAGCCAAGGCAACACAGACTGGAAATTAAGCAGGCCTAAAAATTCAAAGTTCAATGATTTCAAAGAAAAAGCAGCCATCACTGAGGGGCAGAGAGCAGCAGTAGCTGCAATGATACTGTAACCCCCGCTCCACTGACCCAAGGAATGAGCTTTGGGCAGGCAGGGCCAGAGTCCCACCAGGACAAAAAACAATAATAAAAGCAAAAACAAAAAACAAAGAAAAAGCAATAAGCCCAAGCTCATGGAGGAGAAGGGGAACCGCTTTCTTTTTAAAGAATTGTAAGAACTTTTCATGGTCTCAGATATTTCCAAATCAGGTTTCAACACAGCCAAAGGGCATGCAGTTAAGCAAATGCTTTTGCTACATAAGAGTAAACGCTTTACTTTCTTTCTTATTGTATAAATCACAACGATGGAACTGTCCTTCTTGAATGCAGGCCCCAAAGTGATCTTCATCATTTCTTTCTTAGGAGTTTGTTGGCCTGGTCTCTTAGGAGTTAAGACCTTTGCAAATCTCAGCTTACAAGCTTATCCATAACATGAGATACATCCACCTTTTCCATGTCTTAGAGTTGTTGTCAAAGTCAAAACAGAAAATGTATCATCTATGAGAAATGGCTTATAAACTGAGAATAAATGTAAAAGACTGTTATTACTAACATTACGGTTGTCCCCTAAGCAGATCTGGGTTTGCTGTTTATACAATATTAGTGTGACCTTGGATAATACAACGTGACTCTGAGGATTAAATGAGATAGTATGTATTCAGACCTAGCACGGGCCCTAGCACATTATATGCTCTGTATATTCTGGCTATTGTTATCATTATCATCATCATCATCACCACCACCACCACCAACAACACCACCCTCATCATTGTCAACATGTCACATTTATTTTAAATTATAAATGCCCCCAATTAGTGAACATTCTCTTGCTTTGATTCATGAGCATTTGCTGCTTGTGTTTCCTTTTTGAGCCAATCTCTAAGCCACCAACAGCATCAGAAAAGTGAGAAATAAGACTTTTACTGATACCCTGACAGGTTTTTCTCTTCCAGAAGATAAGTAATGAATGAATGTGAGGTTACTTTGAAAACCAAATAATGTACCCTCCATATTGTTATTACTTTTGCCCAGTTTTTATTTTTGTCAACAGCATTCACACAGGTGTTGTCACCATAAAGCCTGGGAAACGCAGAAAAGGAGGCTGGACCTTTTCAACCAAACAGTCATAGAGCAGATTTTTCATTAGCCCTGGAGCTAGTCAAAGGTAGTTTAGCCACCTGTGGACAACTCAGGTCCATCCTATCCATCACCCTTCCAAAAACTCATAGCATCACAGAATGTGAATGCTGGAAAAGCCCTCAGCAATCTAGTCAATCCTTTCATTTTATAGATGGGGAAACTGGGATAAAGAAAAATAAAGGACTTGAACAATACCCAGATAACGAGAGGTGGGAACAGGGCCAGAACCCACATCTACTTAACTCTCAACCCAGTGTTCTTTCACTACCTGGTGCCACCTCTTCTTGCAGTCAGGTGGCACAGTCAGAGCCTTGGCAGGAAGGGTGGCAGGAAGGCAGCTCATGCAGGTGGGAGAAGCCAGAAGCAGCTGGAAATTATCTGGCTGCAGTGAAGATGAAACATACATGGAAACAAGCCCCAGGAACAGATAGAGGCAGGCATGAAACAAGGCAAGAATGGAGCAGAACTGTCCAAAGGGTAGGAAGAACAGATGGGAGACTAAACCCAGCTGGCAGGGACATCTAGCCAAGCTGTCAGAGACAATTACCTGGGATCCAGACTCATGGGACTCACTGTGTTACTGGTTCTACATCTCTAGGAAGTCCAGCTCTGACCTGGAGTGACCAGGACTGAGGGATGGACTATCATTCTGAGATATAAAGGGTTGACTCTGGTTTCTGATGTTATTTTGATTATGGGTGTTCCAACCTTACCATTCCAAAGGGTCTCATGTAATGAAAGCTTAGGTCAAGGGTGGAAACCACAGGCTGACAGTAAGAGTTTCACAAATCTTGAGTACAAAAGCCTGGAAAAATGAAGCAGGAATTTCCTCCCAACGCCGGATACTGAGAGCATTCACCAGGACTGAGTTTCTGCAAGTGCTGACGATTAGGAGAATCAGAAGAAACTGGTCCTTAATGAAAGGAAATTTTCATGTTTGTCCCATGACTTACATGCGACTTAAAAAATAAATCTTAAAAATCAAATCCTTTTATTCTGAGGCAAATATATAGAATGTGTGAAAGACCACATTTTCTACCTATTAGCATTCCCTGAGTAGAATAATAGCTTAGCTTTGTGGAGATAAAGAGGGCACCTGAGGCAGAAAATAGTGTGTACAATGGCACAGAAGTAAGAAACAGCACTCCTTGACCAAAGAACAGCAAGGATGACTGGAGAAGGGGGTGTGTGTCAGACAGCAACCACAGAAAGGGTTGGAAAAGCAGGCAGAAGTTAGAACTTGGAGGGCTTTGCATACTAGATGGGGTCCTTTGGTCTTTATCACAATAGATCCTCATGATGAGTCTCAAGTACAGTCGGTCCTCATTATTCATACATTTGATATTTGTAAATTCTCCTACTCACTAAAATTTATTTGTAGCAATACTTGCAGTGCTTTCTCGGTCACTCACAGACATGTGCAGAGCAGCAAACATTTTTGTACACATTCCCAATGAGGAGAAACAAGGTGGTATTCTTTTGGTCTCAGTTCTCATACTATAAACCAGGGCCCTTTCTGCCGTCTATTTAGTGCCACATTTTTCACATTTTGTGCTCTGTATTAGTGATTCCACTGTTTACGGTAGTCCCCGACTGCACTGCTGGAGTGCTGCACAGCAAGAAGGCAGAGAAGATGCGTGTGTTAGACAGGCTGCACTCTGACGTGAGCCACAGTGCTGTTGGCCGGGCGTTTAATGTTAATGAATCAGTGACAGATATTAAATGTTTTTAAATAGAAACACACATAAAACAGTGTTATGTATTGATAGATTAATTAAACTTTTGTGACAGAGGCTCACAGGAACCTAACTCTGCATTTCCCCCTAGGAGCACTGATTCAGTATTTACTAATTCAGAGTTCTCATCGCCTTTACAGAAAATAACTACCACGAATAAAGAGAATCCACTGGACTTAGCACAGCTTTGTTTTATTTTACTTTTAAATTTTCATTTCACAAATGGTGAATCTAAATCTCACAAGGCTGAGACTTGCCCAAGGCCCCATATCTACTAAATGATGGAGCCAGAACTTGAACCCAAATAGTGTGACCCCCAACTCCCATCATATTTCTACTCTGAAACACTGAAGATGCTAAAATAACAGAAATGCCAGTGTCCGGCAGGCCAGGTCTTAGAAATCTGCAGTCAGCTACACCACGAAACAGAAAGATAATTCACTGCAAGTCTGCAAGGATGCCTAGCCATCTCCTGGTTGAAGGGAATGGCCAGGTAAAGCACTAGAATCCTGCATGGCTCCACCTGAGCTGGGCTTTACAAAGATTAGACTTATCAGTGGCTTGTTACAGGATCCACAGTTAGCTGTTGGCAGTCCCTGGAGGAGCCCAGTGTCTTAACATTCCACATGCAGCAGAGCCTGGTGGCCTGGAGTCAGATAATAGCAGCCTAGTGTATGTACACTTAATGATCCCTCCAGCAACTCCAAAGCCCTCCTTCTGCTTCCAAGTCCTGATATATTTTTAAGGAAGACTGAACAGATTATGAAGGAAATCAATAAAGGGTATGGTATTGTGAGGGAGTAAAGTATGAAAAAGAGGCCATGGGGTGAAGTAGAATGACAGCTTTCTGCTCAGGCTGTGCTCCTTTGGGGTTCTTAGATGCCTGTTCTATATCCAGCTGGTCTGCATGAAAATGTAAACACAACTCGTGAGTGGTGAAGCGTGTGTGTGTGTGTGTGTGTGTGCATGTTGGGCAAATGGGGTGAGGGGAGCCAAAATATCAGAAGAAAAAAGAAAGAAAAATTTTCCCATCTGCTATATTAGTAATTGACCATCTCTACAAGATCCCCTTCAAATATGCCCAAATTTGTTCCTTCAAAGAGAAAAAAATCAAAATTGAAAAGCATCAAACTAGACAGCAGCAGCTCCAGGTTAATCGTGGAGTTTGTCTTATCAGCCCCAGCTTCTCCTTCCAAGATTTTCTGCCCCCTCTCAGACACTCAGGACCCCATGGTCTCACCCTATGTCCACCCTCTAAGAAGCATGGGATTTATTGTTTAAAGGCACCCTGCAGGCCAGCAAATCAGAACACGTACCCAAGGCAGGGATATACACTTTGGCACTATTAAGAGGGTCTTTCGACCTCCACTGGAACACTGTCCTCCCTGTGAAGTTGTGGGGGAGGGTTTCTCTAATGACAGGGTCAGCAAACTACGGCCCACAGGCCAAATCTGGCCTGCCATCTGCTTTTGTAAATAATATTTTATTGTCACACAGCCATGCTTATTATGTATGCCTATGGCTACTTTCATACTACAGTGGCAGAGTTGAGTAAATATGACAAAGACTGTATGGCCTATAAAGTCTAGGATGTCTACTATCTGTCCCTTTAGTGAAAAAGTTTTCCAGATCCTGCTTTAAATGAAATGGAAAGGTTTTCTTATATTACGCTGAAATCTGCAATCTGCCCTGTTGGCCATCATTCTCCCCTGGAGTGCCATGGGAGGCTATGTCCTCTCCCATCAGACAGCTCACCCCTGTTCACCATCAGACAACCCTTTGGTTATGTATAATCAATCACTGTGGTTTGCTCTTGGTTCTCTCTTCCCTGAGATGGAAACCCCTGCCATATTCAGTCACTGCTTGTATTTTAGAAGGGGACCAATGCACACCCATGCCTGATCATGCTCTGCATTCTAAGGAAGCTCTGTATTTCTCATGCCCACTCCCTCCCCTCCCCTCTGCCCCAGAAATCTTTGGGTTCTTAAACTTAAGTACTTAAACATATAGTGCTAGATATAACTTGTACTTATTCAGCATCAATTCCCTTTACAAAGAGCTTGTCTGGTGAGATGTGCTTTGCCTATTAATCAATTTGCAGACCCTAGCCAAATGGGTAGGGTAATAAGCAATTGTAGACAAGAAGGAAAAAATGTTTGAATTCCGTTTGGCTGGATATTAGAATCAATGATTGCTGTAGAAAAAAAATGACCTTACAGAACAATTCTTTTATTTGCAGAGGAGTGAGCAGAGACCCAGAGAGCTTATAGAACTTGCCCAAGGTCACGAAACTGAGCAGTGGTGAGGTTTAGACCAGAACTCAGGTGTTCTGACTCCAGGATCATTCTTTCCACTGTTGTTTTTATTTTCATCTCTCCATATGACTAATTCCCTTAGAACCATAGTAAAAAAATGTTTTGGGCATCTCAATGAACATAACTGGGATAAGAGAAGATCTGTTCTAGGCCATATTACCCTATATACAAAGATTCCTCTTCATCCCACTTTCCCCCAACTCTCTGAGGCTTTGGAGTTAGGTCTGCGACAGTCAGAAAAAATCAACATTTATATAATTGATATAATTTACTGAGCACTTACTATGTACCAAGCAGTCTGACAACTGCTTTTACACTGATCATCTCATTTAATCCTCACAACAACAAGAAGATATTATTATTATCCACATTGTATGACTCAGAAAACCAGGTTTTAAAAGAGCTAGCTGAGTGGCCATTTGGTGGAACTGGGATCCCACAACCAGACAATCTGACTCCAGAGCTGGAGCCCCATGGCCCCCATACTCTCCTCCTCCTGTTGTTGAAATCTCACTGGAGCTTATTTACTGCATGACACAGAGCCAAGTCTTTTCACAGAGGCATTGTTTGGTTGTCCTTTCCCTAATACTCTTCATCTCTTTCTCTTCTTCCATTTTCATGTGCAATAAAGCAATGATTTTTTTGTTCAATCAGCAAAGATCTATAATGGACCCATTACAAATCTATATTTCCTTTTCCTGTTTCTCCTCTTATTTTTCTCTCCTTTCATTTTTTTCTTCTCCCTTTAATAGCTTACATCTGCCTAAAATGCCCACAGGTATTCCCAGCTCAGACAAGGCATGCAGGAATAAGAGTCTGCTCTGCTTTGGATCCTGTTCTGTTAAAGGCACAGTCCATGCTATTGATCCTACCTCCTCCACAGCAGGCACCTGAGTCTGGCCTTAGAAAGGGACAAATTTGGACCCTGAATCCAGTTCTGCTCATATTGGATCTTCCTACACCACACACTATAAGTGATGCTGGAATACAAAAAGAAAATACAGTCCCTACCTTCCTGGAGTTTACTGCCTGGTGGGGGTCAGGGAAACTTCCAGGCAAAGAAAAATGCTTAATCTGAGTACTTTAGGATCAGTAAGACCCAGCCAAACCCAGAAAGAGAAAGAAGGTGTGGGTTCATGTAGAGGATCTAACATGCATGGATCGTCAGTCTAGGGTCCACTGAAGATGGAGGAATCCCTTGAGCCTATTCACGGGGTAAAACTAAGAGTCCTTTACTCATATAACAGCCATGATTCAGCAAGCATTTGCACTGACTGTATCTTATGCCTTTTAAATGTTATCTCATTAATTCTTTACAACGAACTACTGGGTAGGTAGCATTAGCCCCACTGTATAGATCTTATGGGCTTAGAGAAACTAAGTTTCTTGCCCAGTTTAGGAAGATAAGAAGCGACTCAGGTGAAACTGGAAAAGTGCTTATTCTGATTTTCAAGTCCATGCTCCTTACCTCTACATACATTTCTGTCCTCCCTTGAGCAGTGTGAGCTTCTCTTTTCCAACCTGAGATATACTGACCCATTATTCACTGGGAGCTTTTATAAGAGGTGAAGTTGGGGGTTGAATATGCTCAAAAGGGTTACATGAACCCTGAGGGCAAACTGTCAGTAAGAGCATGGGCAGTGTGCCCTCCCAGCAGCATCCCTCCTCCAGAGGTGCTCGATGGCACAGCAAGAAAAGCACATGGTGTTCAAGGGCAATGTACCGTGTTTGTGTCCTCTCTCTCTGCCACACTTTGCAAAGCTGGCATTTTTGCAGGGCCCCTTAGACTGGCTCTTGGGGCCTGTGTCTCCCTCCCCACCATTACTAGGCCCCTGCCTTATGCCTGGATATCTGGATGCTTGCTGATGTACAACAGGTGGCTCTGCAGTCCCTCAGGGCCCCCAGCACCCCTGGACTCCAAGCTGAGCTCCTGACTGCTGGCTCCAGCACAATCTTGGCCTGGAAATTACCAACTGCTTTTGGTAATGACATGGCCAATGATGGATAAATGTTTTACTCCTTCTTCCAGATCCCTTACTAAACTTAAGTATCCAGTACTTAAAAAACAAACAAACAAAAACCCTGCAAAACACAAAGTCAGCAGGTTTACAATCATTAAACAAAGCCCTGCAGGCAGAGCTGATGCAAAGCCCATGTCCAGAGCAGTGAGGGAAGCTGCAGGTTGGAGCTTGTGTTTGCACCTCCCTTTGGGCCCAGCAGCTGGGGCCTGGCCATGTGGGTTTGAGGACCAGCTGCAAGATGGGGAAACCAGGACTCCTTAGAACAGAAGCTAGGTGCTGAGACTAAAAGAGTTGTGTGAGGCCAATAAACACTGGGCTTGTTTTCCCCTAAACACCCCCAGGGTATTAGTTATAGTCAGAACAATCTTCTTAAATCCAACTCTATGTTTTCTGTCTTTCAGTCTTATGTCTGAGCAGGGTTAAGTTCTGGGAGACAGTTACCTGTGGCCGGCACCCGACACTTGAGAGAGCAGAAGGGTTTAAAGTCGGAAGAACTGGATGAAGCGATGTCTCAGTCACTTGCTGGTTGTGGAACCCAGGCACAGCCCAAATCTCCCTGAGCCTGTTTCTCACCTATAAGATGAACAAAAGATGTATTATACAGACACGAAAACTCTACTGTGAGAATCAATTGAGTTAATCTATGCAGAAGGCAGACACGTAGGAGCTTAATCCCCTTTGGTGAAGACTTACTTGTTTATATGTCAGTTTTACATTCAGAAAACTATCAGAACATAACATTTATTGTATTGTAATTATTACTTTATAACTCCCTTTTCCTATTTGATTTAGAACCCCTTAAGAAGAGTTATTCACCAAATGTTTGCTGAATCAGTGAATGAAAAGATGGAATGACAAGAAAAGGAGAGAGCAGTGGAAAGAAAGATTTTAATAAATACATATGGGAATTTCCTTCTAGCAATTATGTATTCCCCTCAGCACATGGATGCATGAATCCATTTAATGAACATATGAGGGGGGGCACATTTGCTGTGTATTAAGTGTTAGATATACAAAGAAAGATAAAAAAGACACTCCAAGAAAAATGAAAAGCTCTCAGAAAATTATGGTCCAAATATGAGCAGCTGGCTTGACAAAGAACAGGAGATCACTGTCCTTAAAGAAGAAATGAACTGGATTTTGAACAAGAGACAGACTGAGTGGTAAAAGGAACAGGGAGAAAAGTCTTCCCTTAACAAGAAAAATGTACAATTCATAACTTTAGGATAGGGGTTGAGGAGAGGCAAGCACAAGAAAGGCAAAATCCAAATATGAAATCAGCTTAAATACGACATGATTTTGAGCAAGTGGTGGAATGTAATAAAGAAATCCATTTGAGGATTTTCCCCTTAAGATGTACAAGAGGAAAGATATTGCAACTACAGAGAAAGACTGGTAATTGGAGCATAGTATTGTACTTGGCTCTGCAATGAACAGTCAGCACCTCCTCATAAATAACCTCAAAGTTTTGTGTTGGCTTCCACTTTTGGAATCAACTTAGAGTTAAGGCAAAGAAAACTTAATTATAATTCCAAAACATCATGTAGATACTCTCAACTTTAGCAATGTATGATTCAGCTCACAGAAATTGAGAGGTGAAGGAACAGGATGTAAAGGGAGGTGTAATGAATACCCCAGAAGATATGTATTCTTTATTGTCAGAGGTATATTTCAAGGGATATCTGGATCAAAGGTAAATACATATGTAATTTTGTTAGATATTACCAAATTCCGTCTATAGGAGTTGTACCATTTCACATTCCTACCAGCAATGAATGCGAGTTCCTGTTTTCCAGCCCTAATTCTGAAGGATAAAAAATGGTATCTCAGTATAATCTTAATTTTAATTTCTCTTATTATGAGTCAAGTTGCGTGAATTTTTTATCATTGAAAAGTTTATTTTGATGTAGTCAAATTTATCAATCTTTTCTGTTATTTAATCTGGATTTCACAGTCAAAGTTCAAAGCAGAATTAATAAGAATATACACAAGTCATAGCAGATTTTGCCCATGTTTTATTCTAGCACTTGTGTGGTTTTGTTTTTCATATTCAAGTCTCTGATCCATTTGGATTCCTGAAATAAATCCCATGTGGTCACTGAGCATAATCCTTCCTATGTTGCTGGATTTAGTTTAAGAATTTTTGCATTTATTTTCATGAAGACTAATGCTCTGTAGTTTTCTTTCCTTGTGATATCATTGTCTGGCTTTGGTGTCAAGATAATACTGGCCCCAAAGAATGAGTTGAGAAGAGCTCTTTTGTCTATTTTCTGAAAGTGTTTGTGTAAGATTGGCATATATTTGATTCATATATATGAATTCATTCAACTAGGCCTGGGCTTTTCTTTGTGGGATGATTTTTAATTACTAATCAGAATTTTTTACTCATTGTATGCCTATTCAAATTTTCTATTTATTCTTGAGTCAGTTTTGATATTTTTGTGTCTGTCTAGGAATTTGCTCATTTTATAGAAATTGTTGAATTTGTTAGCATAAAGTGATTTATAATATTCTCTTATAATTCCATTAATTCTTGTAGCATTTCTAGCGATGTCCCTTTTTCATTCCTGATATTGGGCAATTTGTGTTTTCCCTCTTTTACTATGTCAGTATAGCTAAAGGTCTTTTAAAAAATCTTTTCAAGGAACTGGCTTTTCTGGTTTTATTGATTTTCTCAATTGCTGTTCTCTTTTCTATTTCATTGAAAATATATTATTTATTTCTTCTACTTACTTTGATTTGTTCTTGTTTCTAACATCTTGAATTAGAAACTTAGATTATTGAATTTAGATCTTTCTTCCTTTCTAATATAAGCATTTTAAAGCTATAAATTTTCCTCTGAGCACTGCTTTATCTTCAGCCTAAAAGTTCTTAAATGTTGTGTAGTTATTTTCATTTTCTTTAAGATATCTTCTTATTTCTCCTATGATTTCTTTTTTGACAAATGGGTTTTATAGAAGTAGGTTTAATTTTCAATATTGGGAATTTTTAAGATTTCTTTCTGTTGTCAATTTCTAATTTATTACTTTTGTGGTTGGAGAACATATTTTATATGATTTGAATGCATGTAAATTGATTAGTATTTGTTTAATGTCCTAATATAAATTCTATCCTAAAGAATATTCTATTTGCACTTTAAAAAATGGGTATTCTGCTATTGTTGGGTGGCATGCTTTATAAATAGCTGGTTAAGTCTTCTATATCCTAATTTATTCTCTAATTATATTTATTATTAATGGTGAAATATTGAAATATCTAACTATTATAATTAAATTGTCTATTTTGTTAACATCTTTATTGGAGTATAACTGCTCTATAATAGTGTGTTAGTTTCTGCTTTATAACAAAGTGAATCAGCCATACATATAGATATATCTCCATATGTCCTCCCTCTTGCATCTCCCTCCCACTCTCCTTTTCCCACCCCTCTAGGTGGTCACAAAGCACCCAGTTGATCTCCCTGTGCTATCTGGCTGATTCCCACTACCTATTGATTTTACATTTGATAGTGTATATAGGTCCATGCCACTCTCTCACTTTGTCCCAGCTTACACTTCTACCTCCCCGTGTCCTCAAGTCTATTATCTACGTCTGCGTCTTTATTCCCATTACGCCCCTAGGTTCTTCAGAACCATTTTCTTTTTTTTAGATTCCATACAAATGTGTTAGCACATGGTATTTGTTTTTCTCTTACTGACTTACTTCACTCTGCATGACAGACTGTAGGTGCATGAACCTCACTACAAATAACTCAATTTCGTTTCTTTTTATGGCTGAGTAATATTCCATTGTATATATGTACCACATCTTCTTTCTCCATTCATCTGTTGAAGGATGCTTAGGTTGCTTCCATGTCCTGGCTATTGTAAATAGAGCTAAAATGAACATTTTGGTACATGACTCTTTTTGAATTTTGGTTTTCTCATGGTATATGCCCAGGTGTCGGATTGCTAAGTCTTATGGTAGTTCTATTTTTAGTTTTCTAAGGAACCTCCATACTGTTCTCCATAGTGGCTGTATCAATTTACATTCGCACCAACAGTGTAAGAGGGCTCCCATTTCAACACACCCTCTCCAGCTTTTATTGTTTGTAGACTTTTTGATGAAGGCCATTCTGACCTGTGTGAGGTGATACCTCACTGTAGTTTTGATTTGCAATTCTCTAATGATTAGTGATGTTGAGCATCCTTTCATGTGTTTGTTGGCATTCTATTTATCTTCTTTGGAGAAATGTCTATTTAGGTCTTCTGCCTATTTTTGAATTGCGTTGTTTGTTTTTTTGATATTGAGCTGCATGAGCTGCTTGTAAATTTTGGAGGTTAATCCTCTGTCAGCTGCTTCGTTTGCAAATATTTTCCCCCACTCTGAGGGTTGTCTTTTCATCCTGTTTACGGCTTATTTTGCTATGCAAAAGCTATTAAGTTTTATTAGGTCCCATTTGTTAATTTTCGTTTTTATTTCCAGTTCTCTAGGAAGTGGGTCAAAAAGGATCTTGCTGTGATTTATGTCATAGAGCGTTCTGCCTATGTTCTGCTCTAAGAGATTTATAGTGTCTGGCCTTACATTTAGGTCTTTAATCCATTTTCAGTTTATTTTTCAGTGTGGTGTCAAGGAGTGTTCTAATTTCATTATTTTACATGTAGCTGTCCAGTTTTCCCAGCACCACTTATTGACGAGGCTGTCTTTTCTGCATTGTATATTCTTGCCTCCTTTATCAAAAATAAGGTGACCAACACTAGAAGCCCCTTCGCGGGCGGTGACTGCGGGTGGCAGAGGGGGGTGCTTCGGAGCCATGGAGGAGAACGCAGCAACAGGGGTGCAGAGGGCAAAGCGGAGAGATTCCCGCACAGAGGATTGGTGCCGACCAGCACTCACCAACCCGAGAGGCTTGTCTGCTCACCCGCCGGGGTGGGCGGGGCTGGGAGCTGAGGCTCGGGCTTCGGTTGGAGCGCAGGGAGAGGACTGGTGGCGTGAACACAGCCTGAAGGGGCTAGTGCGCCACGGCTAGCCGGGAGGGAGTCCGGGAAAAAGTCTGGAGCTGGCGAAGAGGCAAGAGACTTTTTCTTCCCTCTTTGTTTCCTGGTGTGCGAGGAGAGGGGATTAAGAGCGCTGCTTAAAGGAGCTCCAGAGACGGGGCGCGAGCTGTGGCTATCAGCGCGGACCCCAGAGACAGGCATGAGACGCTAAGGCTGCTGCTGCCGCCACCAAGAAGCCTGTGTGTGAGCATAGGTCACTCTCCACACCTCCCTTCCAGGGAGCCTGTGCAGCCCGCCACTGCCAGGGTCCCATGGTCCAAGGACAACTTCCCCAGGAGGACGCACTGCGCGCCTCAGGCTGGTGCAACGTCATGCCGGCCTCTGCCGCCGCAGGCTCGCCCCGCACTCCGTACCCCTCCCTCCCCCCTGCCTGAGTGAGCCAGAGCCCCCAAATCAGCGGCTCCTTTAAGCCCATCCTGTCTGAGCGAAGAACAGACGCCCTCAGGCGACCTACACACAGAGGCAGGGCCAAATCCAAAGCTGAACCCCGGGAGCTGTGCGAACAGGGAACAGAAAGGGAAATCTCTCCCAGAAGCCAGGAGCAGCAGATTAAATCTCCTCAATCAACTTGATGTACACTGCACCTGTGGAATACCTGAATAGACACCAAATCATCCCAAATTGAGGAGGTGGACTTTGAGAGCAAGATTTATTATTTTTTCCCCTTTTCCTCTTTTTGTGAGTATGTATGTGTATGTTTCTGAGTGAGACTTTGTCTGTATAGCTTTGCTTTCACCACTTGTCCTAGGGTTCTATCCATCCATTTTGGGGGGATTTTTTTGGGTTTTTTTTCCTAAATACTTATTTTTTTATTTTAGTAACTTTATTTTATTTTACCTTACTTTATTTTATTTTCTTTTATCCTCTTTCTTTCTTTCTTTTCTCGCTTCCTTCCTCTCTCTCTCTCTTTCTTTCTTTCTACTTTTTCTCCCTTTTATTCTGAGCCATGTGGATGAAAGGCTCTTGGTGCTCCAGCCAGGAGTCAGTGCTGTGCCTCTGAGATGGGAGAGCCAAGTTCAGGACACTGGTTCACAAGAGACCTCCCAGCTCCATGTACTATCAAACGGCGAAAATCTCCCAGAGATCTCCATCTCAACGCCAAGACCCAGCTTCACTCAACGACCAGCAAGCTACAGTGCTGGACACCCTATGCCAAACAACTAGCAAGACAGGAACACAGCCCCATCCATGAGCACAGAGGCTGCCTAAAATCATAATAAGGCCACAGACACCCCAAAACACAACACCAGACGTGGACCTGCCCAACAGAAAGACAAGATCCAGCCCCATCCACCAGAACACAGGCACTAGTCCCCTCCACCAGGAAGCCTACACAACCTATTGAACCAACTTTAGCCACTGGGGACAGACACCAAAAACAGCAGGAACTACGAACCTGGAGCCTGCAAAAAGGAGACCCCAAACACAGTAAGATAAGCAAAATAAGAAGACAAAAAAATATACAGCAGATGAAGGAGCAAGGTAAAAACCCACCAGACCTAACAAATGAAGAGTAAATAGGCAGTCTACCTGAAAAAGAATTCAGAATAATGATAGTAAAGATGATCTAAAAACTTGGAAACAGAATACAGAAAATGCAAGAAACATTTAACAAGGACTAGAAGAACTAAAGGTGAAACAAGCATCGATTAAAAACACAATAAATGAAATGAAAAATACTCTAGATGGGATCAATAGCAGAATAACTGAGGCAGAAGAACGGATAAGTGACCTGGAAGATACAATAGTGGAAATAACTACTGCAGAGCAGAATAAAGAAAAAAGGATGAAAAGAACTGAGGACAGTCTCAGAGACCTCTGGGACAACATTAAACACACCAACATTCGAATTATAGGGGTTCCAGAAGAAGAAGAGAAAAAGAAACGGACTGAGAAAAATATTTGAAGAGATTATAGTTGAAAACTTCCCTGATACGGGAAAGGAAATAGTTAATCAAGTCCAGGAAGCACAGAGAGTCCCATACAGGATAAATCCAAGGAGAAACACACCAAGACACATATTAATCAAACTATCAAAAATTAAATACAAAGAAAGCATATTAAAAGCAGCAAGAGAAAAACAACAAGTAACACACAAGGGAATCCCCATAAGGATAACAGCTGATCTCTCAGCAGAAACTCTGCAAGCCAGAAGGGACTGACAGGACATATTTAAAGTGATGAAAGAGAAAAACCTACAACCAAGATTACTCTACCCAGCAAGGATCTCATTCAGATTTGATGGAGAAATTAAAACCTTTACAGACAAGCAAAAGCTGAGACAGTTCAGCACCACCAAACCAGCTTTCCAAAAAATGCTAAAGGAACTTCTCTAGGCAAGAAACACAACAGAAGGAAAAGACCTACAATAACAAACCCAAAACAATTAAGAAAATGGGAATAGGAACATACATATCGACAATTACCTTAAATGTAAATGGATTAAATGCTCCCAGCAAAAGACACAGATTGGCTGAATGGATACAAAAACAAGACCCATATATATGCTGTCTACAAGAGACCCACTTCAGACCTAGAGACACATACAGACTGAAAGTAAGGGGATGTAAAAAGATATTCCATGCAAATGGAAACCAAAAGGAAGATGGAGTAGCAATTCTCATATCAGAAAAAATAGACTTTAAAATAAAGACTAGGGCTTCCCTGGTGGCGCAGTGGTTGAGAGTCCGCCTGCCGATGCAGGGGACACGGGTTCGTGCCCCGGTCTGGGAAGATCCCACATGCCGCGGAGCGGTTGGGCCCGTGAGCCATGGCCGTTGGGCCTGCGCGTCCGGAGCCTGTGCTCCGCAACGGGAGAGGCCACAACAGTGAGAGGCCCGCATACAGCAAAAAAATAAAAAATAAAAAAATAAAATAAAATAAAATAAAATAAAGACTACTAGAAGCGAAAAAGAAGGACACTACATAATGATCAAGGGATCGATCCAAGAAGATATAACAATTATAAATATTTATGCACCCAACATAGGAGCACCTCAATACAAGCAAATACTAACAGCCATAAAAGAGGAAATCGACAGTAACACCATCATAGTAGGGGACTTTAACACCCCACTTTCACCAAGGGAAAAATGAAAATAAATAAGGAAACACAAGCTTTAACTGACACATTAAACAAGGTGGACTTAATTGATATTTATAGGACATTCCATCCAAAAACAACAGAATACACATTTTTCTCAAGTGCCCATGGAACATTCTCCAGGATAGATCATATCTTGGGTCACAAATCAAGTCTTGGTAAATTTAAGAAAATTGAAATCGTATCAAGTATCTTTTCCGACAACAACACTATGAGACTAGATATCAATTTCAGGAAAAGATCTGTAAAAAATACAAACACATGGAGGCTAAACAATACACGACTTAATAACGAAGTGATCACTGAAGAAATCAAATAGGAAATCAAAAAATATCTAGAAACAAATGACAATGGAGACACGACGACCCAAAACCTATGGGACGCAGCAAAAGCAGTTCTAAGGGGGAAGTTTATAGAAACACAATCCTACATTAAGAAACAGGAAACATCTCAAATAAACAACCTACACTTGCACCTAAAGCAATTAGAGAAAGAAGAACAAAAAACCCTAATGTTAGCAGAAGGAAAGAAATCATAAAGATCAGATCACAAATAAACGAAAAAGAAATGAAGGAAACAATAGCAAAGATCAATAAAACTAAAAGCTGGATCTTTGAGAAGATAAACAAAATTGATAAACCATTAGGCAGACTCATCAAGAAAAAGAGGTAGACAACTCAAATCAATAGAATTAGAAATGAAAAAGGAGAAGTAACAACTGACACTGCAGAAATACAAAAGATCATGAGAGATTACTCAAGCAACTCTATGCCAATAAAATGGACAACCTGGAAGAAATGGACACATTCTTAGAAATGCACAACCTGCCAAGACTGAATCAGGAAGAAGTAGAAAATATGAACAGACCAATCACAAGCACTGAAATTGAAACTGTGATAAAAAATCTTCCAACAAACAAAAGCCCAGGATCAGATGGCTTCACAGGCAAATCTATCAAACATTTAGAGAAGAGCTAACACCTATCCTTCTCAAACTCTTCCAAAATATAGCGGAGGGAGGAACACTCCCAAATTCATTCTACAAGGCCATCATCACCCTGATACCAAAACCAGACAAAGATGTCACAAAGAAAGAAAACTACAGGCCAATATCACTGATGAACATAGATGCAAAAATCCTCAACAAAATACTAGCAAACAATCCAACAGCACATTGAAAGGATCATACACCATGATCGAGTGGGGTTTATTCCAGGAATGCAAGGATTCTTCAATATATGCAAATCAATCAATGTGATACACCATATTAACAAATTGAAGGAGAAAAACCATATGGTCATCTCAATAGATGCAGAGAAAGCTTTCGACAAAATTCAACACCCATTTATGATAAAAACCCTCCAGAAAGTAGGCATAGAGGGAACATTCCTCAACATAATAAAGGCCATATATGACAAACCCACAGCCAGCATCGTCCTCAATGGTGAAAAACTGAAAGCATTTCTACTAAGATCAGGAACAAGACAAGGTTGCCCACTCTCACCACTCTTATCCAACATAGTTTTGGAAGTTTTAGGCACAGCAATCAGAGAAGAAAAGGAAATAAAAGGAATCCAAATCGGAAAAGAAGAAGTAAATCTGTCACTGTTAGCAGATGACATGATACTATACATAGAGAATCCCAAAGATGCTACCAGAAAACTACTAGAGCTAATCAATGAATTTGGTAAAGTAGCAGGATACAAAATTAATGCACAGAAATATCTGGCATTCCTATACACTAATGATGAAAAATCTGAAAGTGAAATCAAGAAAACACTCCCATTTACCAGTGCAACAAAAAGAATAAAATATCTAGGAATAAACCTACCTAAGGAGACAAAAGACCTGTATGCAGAAAATTATGATACTGATGAAAGAAATTAAAGATGATACAGATAGATTGAGAGATATACCATGTTCTTGGATTGGAAGAATCAACATTGTGAAAATGACTCTACTACCCAAAGCAATCTACAGATTCAATGCAATCCCTATCAAACTACCACTGGCATTTTTCACAGAACTAGAACAAAAAATTTCATAATTTGTAAGGAAAGACAAAATACCCATAATAGCCAAAGCAATCTTGAGAACAAAAAATGGAGCTGGAGGAATCAGGCTCCCTGACTTCAGACTATACTACAAAGCTACAGTAATCAAGACAGTATGGTACTGGTACAAAAACAGAAATATAGATCAATGGAACAGGATAGAAAGCCCAGAGATAAACCCATGCACATATGGTCACCTTATCTTTGACAAAGGAGGCAGGAATGTACAGTGGAGAAAGGACAGCCTCTTCAATAAGTGGTGCTGGGAAAACTGGGCAGCTACATGTAAAAGTATGAGATTAGATCACTCCCTAACACCATACACAAAAATAAGCTCAAAATGGATTAAAGACCTAAATGTAAGGCCAGACACTATCAAACTCTTAGAGGAAAACATAGGCAGAACACTCTATGACATAAATCACAGCAAGATCCTTTTTGACCCACCTCCTAGAGAAATGGAAATAAAAACAAAAATAAACAAATGGGACCTAATGAAACTTCAAAGCTTTTGCACAACAAAGGAAACCATAAACAAGACCAAAAGACAACCTTCAGAATGGGAGAAAATATTTGCAAATGAAGCAAAGGACAAAGGATTAATCTCCAAAATTTACAAGCAGCTCATGCAGCTCAATAACAGAAAAACAAACAACCCAATCCAAACATGGGCAGAAGATCTAAACAGACATTTGTCCAAAGAAGATATACAGACTGTCAACAAACACATGAAAGAATGCTCAACATCATTAATCATTAGAGAAATACAAATCAAAACTACAATGAGATATCATCTCACACCCGTCAGAATGGCCGTCATCAAAAAATCTAGAAACAATAAATGCTGGAGAGGGTGTGGAGAAAAGGGAACACTCTTGCACTGCTGGTGGGAATGTGAATTGGTACAGCCACTATGGAGAACAGTATGCAGGTTGCTTAAAAAACTAAAAATAGAACTACCATATGACCCAGCAATCCCACTACTGGGCATATACCCTGAGAAAACCATAATTCAAAAAGAGTCATGTACCAAAATGTTCATTGCAGCTCTATTTACAACAGCCCGGAGATGGAAACAACCTAAGTGTCCATCATTGGATGAATGGATAAAGAAGATGTGGCACATATATACAATGGAATATTACTCAGCCATAAAAAGGAATGAAATGAGCTATTTGTAATGAGGTGGATGGACCTAGAGTCTGTCATACAGAGTGAAGTAAGTCAGAAAGAGAAAGACAAATACCATATGCTAACACATATATATGGAATTTAAGAAAAAAATGTCATGAAGAACCTAGTGGTAAGACAGGAATAAAGACACAGACCTACTAGAGAATGGACTTGAGGATATGGGGAGGGGGAAGGGTAAGCTGTGAGATAGTGAGAGAGTGGCATGGACATACATACACTACCAAACGTAAAATAGATAGCTAGTGGGAAGCAACCACATAGCACAGGTAGATCAGCTTGGTGGTTTGTGACCACCTAGAGGGGTGGGATAGGGAGGGTGGGAGGGAGGGAGAAGAAAGAGGGAAGAGATATGGGAACATATCTATATGTATAACTGATTCACTTTATTATAAAGCAGAAACTAACACACCATTGTAAAGCAATTATACTCCAATAAAGATGTAAAAAAAAAAAAAAAAAGAAATAGCCCTAAGAAACCCACTACTGCATCTATTGTAAGAACGTTGTCAAGGACATTGTTTACTCTTTATGGAAATCCTTGGGAGATGTTTCTCTCCGGATTCAATAATAGCAATTGTGCTTCTCAATTGACTCTATTGTTTTAACCTCAGGACACTGTGACCCTATGATAGTTCCAACTGTAGGGTCTTGCAAGAAAGCAAGGCGCAAATAAATGACCTGCCCTTACAAGTGTATAGAATCACAGTGTACATTTCTGCACTAACATTTTTTCAGCTTACATTTTTTCTTTGCCTCTTTTATTTATTAACTTATTTTTCTTTGTAATCTACCTTGAATTCTTCTTAGAAAGAAGTTGGGCAGAAATAATAAGGAACAGTTATTAAACTTCCACTCTGTGCAGTGTTGCATGGATGGGGGTCCCCTGGTCTTTCACACACCTGGACGAGGCACATGGAAGAGCCCCCCTGTTGTATGTGGTGTTCCATTAGACACACAGCCCCTCCAGGCAAAAGGAAGAACTCACTCAGCAGGGTCATTGCTCTTCTGCAGGAGAACAACCTTGTAAATGCTTAAGAACTGGTTGTACTTGCTTTAGGGACTTTAAGAGAATCAGGTTTGAAAAAAAGATCTGCAAAAGATAAGTGATTGACAGCTTTAGGTTTCCTAGAAGCAGAGCTCACAAATGAGTAAACATTGCCAGCTCATTGATTACCTTAAGGCAGAGGGAGGGAGGGGCTGAGTGGATATAGGAGGAAAAAAACCCCAAGTGGCATCAACTTGCATGCAATGGGCACAATGTACACTTCAATGTAACCTTTACCATCATCAAAAAGGACCAGAATTCATGAAGGTCCCACTAAGTAGAGAGTCTGAGGATACAGAGAGTAAAAGAGATGATCTTTACCCTCAAAGACCTCACATTCTCTTGGGCTTCCCTGGTGGCGCAGTTGTTGAGAGTCTGCCTGCTGATGCAGGGGACACAGGTTCGTTCCCCAGTCTGGGAAGATCCCACATGCCGCGAAGCAGCTGGGCCCGTGAGCCATGGCCGCTGAGCCTGTGCTCCGCAAGGGGAGAGGCCACAACAGTGAGAGGCCCACATACCAAAAAAAAAAAAAAAAAAAAAAAAGACCTCACATTCTCAATGAATAAAGAAGTCAGAGAGATAAAAAATTACATGGTACAAAGTTGTCTGTACTGAGCGTTCAGCTGGCAGGGTATCATATAGGCTTTAATCAAGGAAGTTTTAGGAGCTTCATCTGACTCTAATGCAGAGAATGGATGGAAGCGTGCAGGAGGCCAGCTATCCAGGACCATAACAGCAAACCAGCAGCTCAGAGCAGAGTGGTGACAGAGGTGGCAGAAAAGAAATGATAAGTGCCAACATAACCAGAGACAAAATAGAAGGCAGTCTCATTGTACATGCATTTATCTATATAAATTCAACTATGGGAGTGTGTATGTGCATGCATGAGAAAGAGGGAGGAACAATGAAAAATGTCATGTTCATCTGCCTGCTACTCCTCTCAGTGGTCATGTTTCAGGGAATGAGCATGAACCAGAATCTATTAATCTGATTCCTTCACTAGGTCTCAGCTCCCATGTGCCTCTCATAGTATAAGCGTCTCACAGAAGGGCTCTGTAAGTCTAATACGTAAAGGTCCTTTTTTACATGAACCCCTCTTGGTGTCTTCATAAAATTATATATATTGTTCTTGATGGGTGATCTAAGGAATTTTCAGAGGTTAACTATGGACTCCAAGTAATTTCCTACTTTCTCCACTTCAGACTTTTGAGCTCCAACCTGGATAAGATGCGACTCTGTAAAAATATCTAACAGGTGCTTATATGCTTTTGATGAATGAGTAAATGAACAAACGAATGAATGAACCAATGAACGAACAGATAAAGAGGAGAAGGCAGAGATGAGAATAAGCCTCAAGTTATAATCTGGGGTGATTAATAAAGGGGTCGTTGAGAGTCACCCTGGATGGTGTGTCATGGCCCAGATCTATCTTTGTGTCTCAGAGTGAACCATGTGTCTTGATTTTACCATAAGCTGAGTCATAGCAGCCCAGAGTTGGAGCTGGTTTTGAAGAAATGTCAGCAGGTTTCACTCTTTGTCACCTTCATGTCATTACACATGTCATTTCCTCAGTCGAAAGCTCCTATCCTTCTTTCCCTACCTGAACTACTTCTACCATCCTTTAAGACTTGGCCTAAACATCACATCCTTAGTTAAATCTTTTCTGAACCCAATGTGAATATTTAGTTACTGTGCTACCTTAGCACAAAGTATGTACTTCTATCAAAGGACCTATTTATAAGTGCTTTATGATCATTTATTGCAGTGTGTCCAAGCTCTACTCATCTGGGAACATCTTATTCATTGTTTATATTGATTCCTCTAAACAGCTTGGAACAAAATGCAAATTAAGAGAGTGAGTTCAGTTAAACACAAGCTGAGATTGATAAGACACCCATCCTGGTAGGTTGAATTACTGGTCCCATTCTTCATCCCCCTTGTAGTAGCAGCCTTGTACTATGACCTCAGGGAGGGAAAAGTATACTTCCTTTCCACTTGATTTTGATCTTGTCCAGCAGTTTTCAAGCTGTGAGATGCAAACATCTGTAAGGGGGCAGGGTGGTACCTGGGATACTTTGGGGAGCTTTGAGTTCAAAACTACTTTCATAATAATACTAAGACATTACTTGCTCTTTTCACTGAGTTGGTATTTTCACTGATGGTGCAGAGGCAACATTAGGTAAGACTGCTGGCACCGTAGCATGAACCAAGGCCACGCCACCAACTGTACCAGTAGTCATGATGTTCTTGACAGCCATGCACTCATGTGAAGAGAAAATTGCAGTTTCTCTACAAATTTCCTTAATGAAGCAGTAAAGCAGTAAACAGGATTAATTTCATTAAATCTTGATACCTAAGTAAATGTCTCTTTAATAGTCTGTGTAAGAAAATGGGAAGTAAACATAAAGCACTTCTGTTGTATGCCCAAGTTCTGTGGTTGTCTTGAGTAAAAGCACTTGTGTGATTGAGTTGCAGGCTGCATTAACTACACTTTCCATGGAACACTTTTATTTGAAAGAATGACTAACAAACTATGATTATTCAGACTTGTGTATTTAGCACATACTTTGTCAAAAGCAAAGTGAGACTGTCACTTCTTAGAAAACACCTGACAAAACTTGTTGCTAATGATACAATTTGAGTTTTTAAGCCAAAATCAGAATTTTGTAAAACATTTTGTATCAGTGTATTAAAGAGTCTGATTCCATTTTTTCTATCTGACAGGCTCCACCCCATCTCTTTCCCTCTTGCCCCACATTTGGCAAGCTGGTAAGAAAGCCCTGGTGCTCTCTCCTTGGGCATCAGCAGAGAACTCCAAACCACACAAACCCTGGATACACATGGGAATACTCACTCTGCCCCTGCCCTCCTGACCACAGTAAAAACCAAAGCCGCTATCCCCTTGTTTCACTCAAGCCATTTCAGAATGGCTTGGATGCATGACCTGCTCTCTCCAGAAAGCCCCAATATATGAGAAATGAATTTTTTTTCATGCTTTCTTGGTGCATGTGTGCCATCATCAGTCTTGACATCCAAGCAAATTTGGGGTGAGGGATTGATCCCAACCTCCAACGGCAACCACAAGACAACAGGCATCGTAAGCATGATGGTCTAGGCAATGACCACGACCACCTGGGGGTGTTTATTCTCTTATTTTTGGATTACTAACCAGCTCTGCTGCCTGTTGGGAAGTATGCATTTGGAGCTGCTGCCTGCTGGCCTGTATGCCCTTTGAGCTGTGCTGCGGCCTGCTGATGAGCTTACACTCTGAGCTGAGCTAGTTTGTGCTGCATGGGCTGAGTCCTACTGAGACTCTGTTATAGATCTAACTGACCTAAATCAAAAACTTTGATAATTGGCAGTTAGGTACAGGAGTCCCTAAATGGGATTGGTGCCTTCCTTAAACTCACCCTGGGTGGTGTGTCATGGCTCAGATCTATCTTTGTGTCTCAGAGTGAACCATGTCTTGATTTTACCATAAGCTGAGCCTGACCAACTCCAGGCTCAGAGGATGACTCTCTAGAGAACACTCAGGGACAAACATACAACTGTGCCATTGGTGGTTGCTCAGATGAGAAAGAACAACTAAGTATGGGGCACGCTAAGGTACAAGCTCCACAGGGCACTCGGCTCACCAGGTCTCTGTGCAGCTGAAACTGCTTCTCTGTTGTTGCTGCTTTGCTTCTGTCACAAAAAAGATCGTGATCCTCAGCACTGGAGAGGGGAAATCTGTGATGTTCCAAGGCACAGATACTAATGAAAATGTACCAGTAAGTGTCATCCCAATTCCCCAAAGGGGCCAGAGGAAACTATAAATTCACTGGAAAATTGAAAAAGTGATCACCGAAGACTCTGTGGGCTACCACCTATCAGCATGCTCAGCGGCCATTCCAACTCCACTGTGGAGCACAGGAACCACAGTCAACAAAACAGATGGTATTTGTGGGTGAGGTTATGTGGGGGGTGAAATCCCTGACCCTTATAACACTGACTGGAATTCCCCAAATGGAGAAACTTAAAGGTAGGACAGGGCAAGACCTCCCCCGAAGTGTTCCTTATAACTACTCAAAACTCTTTTATTCAGGTGGAGGAAAGAGAAACTAAAACAGAGGTCTGTGATTTGCCCTACTGGAAATTCAAAACTGACTATAAGAATTTATTCAATGGGAAGATGAAAAGGGAACCAGGTGGCTACTTCACCTCTATAACACAGTTCAGAATTAATGTTAACATCTGTTGAGATTTGTTAGTTGGCAGGCATACCACATGATCCCAAAATTAATAATTTATTGAGCAACCCATTTGATCTATTGAAATGGGACCATAATATGCACCCTCCCACAGCATTCTAGAGCTCATCTCCCTGTCTTTCCTCTCATCTACTGGGTGTTCACAACATGGAAATGAACCCATCCCACTGCCACCACTGTAAATGTTCATGCCTTCAATAGTTGGAAAAACTTGAAGGAAGAATAATAGTTATTGGGGAAAACTGGCATGACGCAATGTATTTATTATTATTTTGTGAAACATCCCAATCAATCAGAAGCGCTTACTACCCCAAAACAGGGCCTTTTGATGCTGTACCAGACAATTTTTTTTAAAGAAGGTCATCCCCAAAGGATCAAAAAGACTTGCTTCCACCTTTTAGCCAGGCTGCCTTATTAAGAAAGCATTAGATGGCCTAGAGTTATTTGTTGCCTCACAAAGGACCTCCAGGCAATCAGCCTCCCCAAAACCAACAACCTCATCAAAAGGCCTAATATTGGAGACTCTGAAATCTGGGTCTCCCAATCATTTAATCTTGGGCACAACCCCTGAAGAGTTACAAGCTTTATTACAGCAAACTATGCAGAAGCTACAAGGCACCCAATGCCAGGCCACACCAGATATATAGCAAGTTGCCTCCAGACTTTCATGACTCTCATGCGCCTGACACCCCAAGGGCCCACTACCCAATATCCTGATTTTAGGCAGTGGCAACTGCCACAAACCTGCTACTAGGTACTTAGCATCTCCCAGAGGTACAAGCCACCACCCAGGGACAATTTGCCCTTATATCTCTCTAGTGGTTCATTGGTCTCCCCACAACTGGCAAAGCTTCATGGCCTTAGTCAATATTGGGGTCAAGTTACAATTATACCTGGGGTCCCACAAAATTTAAACAAGGTCCTACCTATGCTCTTAGGGGAGTTATGGGACATTAAAATATAGGGCAAACAGCAATGCCTCATCTTAACCATTAGCATTATATGTCTTACCTAAATTCCCCAAGGTCATAGCACTAATTTCCCTAAAACATCCCATAGTGGGCATGGATACCCCGACTCAATAAGCAATAAGTCTGAATAAAACAACGTCTTTGGCACTTATAGTTGGTTTCACAAAATGGGATCCCATAGGCCTTCTCCACACCTCCCTTTAACCTGCTTAAGGCAGTTATAGCTCAATATATTTTAAAACACGACCCATAGGAATTAAAAGCCATGATGCAAGACTTACTGAAGGAAGGGGTCATTGTTTCTACTGTCTTCCTCTTTAATAACCCAGTTTGTTCAGTGCCCAAACTTGATGGAAATAAATGATACCTAACAGTGGTTTACCCTAACCTTAATACCATAATTCCCTCAATTAAGGTTCCCATATCTAATATCATTGATGTTACTGACTCCACTCAATCAGCAACTGCAAAGTATTATGCTGTTATAGATTTGGCTAACATGTTCTCTTCACTGCTCATCTTGACAGCCTTTCAACTGAAATATGCCTTCCCCTTTGAAGGAACACAATATACTTTCACTTGCCTCCCCAGGAGGTGTTTCAACAGCCCTGCCATCACACTCATTCTTTGCAGGCAAGATCTTAACTGCATTGCATTTTCTCCAGGAACACAAGTATGACATCACACTGACTACATCCTCCTTTGAGGAGATTCAAAGGATACATTCACACAGGAGATATAAACATTTGTCATAGACTTTTTCAGTTAGGGCTGAGTCATTGTTCCCCATAAGATTCAAGGCTCTACAATTTCAATAACATTTCTGAGCATTATTTGGTAAAGGAATCAACTCCTCACCTTATTTGCACCCACTGATTTAAGGCAGGCCCAACACTTGCTGGATCTGTTCAAATTTAGAGGCAATATATTCCTCACTTACAAATTTTACTAAATTCCATTTATGTTGTTACTCACAAATTGCCCACTTTGAATGGGGCTCCCTACAACAAAAGTCTCTACAATCTGCCCAAATTGCAATGCAACAGGCAACCCCATTAGTGCCCTCTGAAGACTCCTTCACTGTACAGGCATTAGCAACCCCCTCCTGAAGTTTTTGGACCACCCATGATGGCCATAAGTTGTTCATGGGCTTTCAGTGCAAGAAACTCTTCAGCTTCATACTATACAATATTAAAGCAGCAAGTGCTGGCCACATATTGGGTTCCTCTAGAGATGCATAGAAGCTCTCACAGGCCCTGAGCCCAGACTTTACTCAGCTTTACCAGACCAATCTTTACCCAGCTGCCCATTATGTCTTGAGTCACAAAAGCAGCATCCTACAGGCTCAACACGGTCACAGAGGCCTCCTTATTGAAATGGAAATAGTACTTAAAGGTTAGGGCCAAATCTGGGCCCGCTGGAATACCTGGACCTACAAGAGGAGACAGCTTCCCCTGTCCTCAATACCTAGCTAGATGCAATGGCACCAGAGGTGATCATCCCTCTCCCAGACCTGCTGGCTACCTGGAGAGCCCCTCGGAACCAACTGAGTGACCAGAAAAGGAAGTCTATATACTTATGGGTGGTAGTGGCAGCACCATACATGATAGAGCCCACTGGAGAGCTGCTGTACCCCTAACCAGTACATCCCTAATCAAGGGTAGGACCCAAGGTCAGCACAACTGGCCAAACCTCATGTGGTCACCTTAGCACTAGAGGATGCCCTGGCCAACAATCTGTCCCCTCTGCACATTTTTACAGCATCTTGGGCCAATGCCAATGGTATGATCATCTGGTACAAAAGATGGTAACAATTCCTCATCCAAGGTTATCTCCTTTGCAGTAAAAAACTCAGGAAATTTCATGCCTCACAGACATCCAAAATATAAATCAATGTCATACATGTCTCTGTACAAAGTAAAGCCACAATACAAGGCCTCACCAAAACACTCCTCATCACCTTCAAAGTTCCAGACATCACTGATAGTTACCAAGGCACTCACTTCACTTTTAAAAATACACAATGCTGAGTTTATAATCATGTTGTACATATATTACTAATTCATTTCTTCTTCAGTTATTCACTGAACACCTTCTAGGAGCCAGATACTAGGTTCTGGAAATACAATAAATAAGGTAGGCATGACTTTTGCCTACCATGAGCTCATAATTCCAAAGGGTAATGGTCAGTTCAACAGTAAATGAACACACTGATAAAAGTGAGCATAGAGTACTAAGGGAACCTCTGGGGAGGTACCTATACTGAGAACTGAAAAATAAATAGAAGTTAGTCATGTTTGGGAGGGAAAAGAGAAAACTGTTTCAGACATGCAAGAAAGAACATGGCTTATCCCAAGAACTGAAAGATATTCACTGTGGCTGAGAACAGAATGCTGGAAAACAGAATCCTCTCTAGGTATTTCAAATACAGTAAATTTAATAGAGGGAATTTTTTTTACAACTGTGATAGAAGAGTTGAGAAAATAAAGAGAGGATGAGGAAGCAGCTCAGTGATCAGTGACAACAGGAAGCCAGAGGAGGGTTACCAGAGCCCAGAGCTGGAGCTAGCTGGCAGAGGCCACAGCACAATGGTGACTGCCTGTCAGGAGTAGGGCTACAGAGGTCACAACAGCCTGGTGGGAACTGGAGTCAGAAGGAGAAAGAGAAAATGCAGCCATTTCTGGAGACACCACCTGACATGGAGCAGCGGTTGGGGAGTAGAAATACCCTCCCCACCCTCATCCCCCACCAGTGCCTTTGGTAGGCCAAACCTAGGTGGAATCCAGCCGAAATGAGAGCCCCGGAATGCATTCTTTCAGCCCCATTGTAACGTAGAGGAGGGAAAGGAACAGATCTGAGGGCAAACAGGCAAAAGACTAACACAGTAAAGGTAAAACTGAAAAAGAGGCTGAGGTCAGATCACCTACAGTCTTGCAAGTGCTTTACCCTAAACACAATAGGGGCCTTTGAAGGGTTTTAAGCAGAAAGTATATGATTGATTTTGCCTTAAAAGATTACTAAATCTTTTAATAATTTTTTTAGCTTCAATACCTGAGCATAAAAAATAGGTTTCATTGTAGTAGATGTGATCATAAAACATCTGAAAGTATGATCTCCCCATTTAAAAGCTACAATGGTAAGTTACAGTGTATCTAGAGACTGGAAACAAGAATAATGAGGCATCTGGGACCCACGTCATTAAAGAACCAGTTTGAGGGTATCAGTTACATTTCTCCTGGAGAACAAAGCTCTGAGGGAAGACATGACACCTGTCATACTATATGAAGAGCAGCCATGTAGAAGGAGGTGTAGGTTTCTCCACTGATATTCCAGAGGAAAGAGTGAGGAGCCAGGGGGGATGATGGGAAAGCAGATTCCATTTCAATTTTGATGGAAGCACTTCCCAACACTTAGAACTTCTAGCAGTGGAATGGACTCTCTCTGAGATGCTAAGTTGCTCCACAAGAGAGTAAGCTCCCAGTGAGGAAAGGTGATCAGACGAAACCTTTTATTAGTTGTGGCCAGGTTAGGGGGCAGTTATAACACCACAAAATTCAGCAGCTTAATATGACAAAAGTTTAATTTCTTGTTCACACCACAGATCCAGTGTGGGGCAGGAGGGATCTTTGTTCACTATGGTTTCTCAGTGATGGGCACACAAGCATCCTGATCACCACAAAAGTGGGAAGGGAAAGGTCCCCTAAGAACCTCTGTCCATTGGTGACATGATATCCTCATATTTCACTGGCCACAGCATGTCACACCGACACAACTACTTAAAAGGGTTGTGCTCAGAAAACAGAAAGCCAGAAATATTTAGAGAATAGCACTAAGGACAATCAAAAACTTCCATATCTTGATTATACTTGTTCTGCCTACTTTGCAGGATGGCTGAGAGGTTAAAATCATGCATGAAAGTTCTTCATAAGGATAAAGTGGTATGAAAACGAACGGCGCGCTGATGTCCTGCTCCTTGTTCACTGCTTCCTCCTTAGTGCCTAGTGCATAACAGAGGCTCTATAACTGTCTGCTGAAAGACTATATGGGTTAACAAATATTTTCAGCTGATTTTTCTTCCTGTGAAAATGTGAGTTGAGTCTAGATATATTTAGGAAAAGGTGACTAGTCCACTATCATTTATTAGGCTGTTGAAAAAGGGACTCCTTTATTTAGATAGAAGATGAATTAAAAGACCTCAAAAGTCCTTTTTAACAACATCAACAATAATAACAAATGCTAACTGCAGTTTCCCTCTGGAGACAAAATACAGTGGTTATCCTGAAATAAGGGCCTGGTTTTCATGACTTGTGAAAGAGATTTTATTCTCTCTAGTAAACCCCTTCTCCACCTGCTCTTTACTTTGTGGCTTGGCTTTATACCTTGATAGCATGAAACACTTTCTGAACTTTATTTACTGTGTCCCCATCATGCGTAGTAGCAGGTGAAATAGGAACATAGTTTTGCTCTCACTGGGAACCCCCAAGGTCAAAAGAGTGCTGGCCACATAGTAGATATCCAGTATTTGTTGAATGGGTGCTGTGAAATAGAGGCCCCAACCTCCAAATGCCAAGGCAAGTTGTCCTAGGCAACGGAGCTTCCCTCTCAAGCTTAGCCATTTCAGTTACCAAGGGGAAGAGGAACCCCAATGGTAAACACAACCCTTTTGGGGAAAGAACCTTGGCCCACACAATAGCAGTTTTCTGCTGAGGTGGCATTTTCCCCAACACATTATGCTAAAGCCAGTTGGAGAAGATGCTGAGGACTGTTATTTCCTAATTTGATTCTGCCATTTCCAGTAATGGAAAGCTGCCCTCCAGCCATCCATCTTAATAAGTGACAGATGCATTTCATTAAAACTTCCTTAAATAATTTCTTGTGGTTTTATGAGGGAAAAACAAGAAAGAGTGCTGTTTTGTACCCCCATGTATGTCAACATTTTAAGAGCCATTAAACGAAGCAAGAGCTTGTCTTCAGTTGAGAATTAAGTGGTCAACTGATGCCAACCCAAGTGTGTTTCTCAAATGCATCTGTCCACTGAACAAAGGCAAGAAAGCCTGCTAGGGTGTGTCGGCAAAAGAGTAATAATAGTAATTACACATGATTTGACACTTCGTATAGCACTGTCTGTCCCTAAACAGACTGTATAATGGAGATAGGTAATTCTGTAAATGGACTCTTCTCAACTTTGCAGCTCTCTGTGGGTAAACAGGTATATAAAAATCCAGTATAGTGAAAACAGCATTACACTGGTTTCAGGAGATTTCAATTCTAGTCTTGTTTCTACTGCTTAGGAGCTCTGTGACCTTGGCCGAGTCAACAAAATAATCTGTGTCTCTATCTCCTCCTTTGTACAGTGAAGTTACAATACTTGTCAAAACAACCTCACAGGATTATTATGAGGATTAAATGAGACAATAAAGAGAAAGAACTTACTAAAGTATGAAGAAACTTTCATAAAAAACACCTTCATGAGAATAGGGATTTCCTTCCTTTCTTTCTCCATTTCTCCTTTTCTCCCTCCCTTCTCTCCTTCCTTCCTTCCCTCCTTCCTCTCTCTCTTCTCTTTGCTTCTCTTCTCTCTCCTTCTTCCCTTCCTCCCTCCCTCCCTTCCTTCCTTCCTTCTTTCCTCTCTCCCTCCCTCTCTCTCTCTCTCTCTTTCTCACCCTTATACTCCCATATCCCCAGTGCCTAGAACAACACCTAGCATACAGGAGGTATTCAATAAACAATTTTGGATTACTGACTATCATCGTTACTTTTACGTATAACTTGACTATACCACAAGGTACCCACATATTTGGTCATACACTATTCTGGGTGTGTCTGTGAGGGAGTTTCTGGATGAGACTAATATTTGAAATAATATGCTGAGTAAAACAGGTTGCCCTCCCTAATGTGGGTGGACCTCATCCAGTCAGTTGAAGGTCTGAATAGAACAAAGAGGCTGAGTAAGAGGGAACTTCAGCCTCCTGCTGGCTTGAGTTGGACATCAGTTTTCTCCCGCCCTTGGACTGGAACTTATATCACCAGCTTTCCTGGGACTCCAGCTTGCTGACTACAGATCTTAGGGCTTTTAAGCCTCCATAATTGTGCTATCCAAGTCCTTATAATAGATAAATAGATAAATAAACAAATAAATAGATAGATAGATAAATAGAGCAACACTGAGCGAGAGAGAGAGAGAGAGAGAGAGAGAGAGAGAGAGAGAGAGAGATCCATATATCTCTATCTCTCATCCCATTCACTAGTTCTGTTTCTCTGGAGAACCCTAACTAAAATACAATGAATAAAGCACAATAAAATGGACAGGTTGTTAATAATTAACCATTTGAGTTGACTTGAACTTCTAGGAAGTAGACACAAAGAACTTTAGGTGTGTGAGCTTAAGTAAGTGAAATGTGACAAGGAAGTTCAATTATAACTCAGGACATGTCATTTTATACTCAAAATCCCAGGTAGGACTGTTCAAAGTTGTGTAGTTTATGTCAGTACTGTTGTGCTACTTTCCTCTGAATTCTCATACGCTCAGCAGTGTATATGCGTTACCTCATTTAATCCTCACAAGCCTATTATCCTTACTGTATTCTACATATGAGAAATACTGAGTCTCAGAAAGTGCAAATAACTTGTCCAGTGTCAGAGGTGGTGATGGAGTGGTGGAGCCAGACCTGAATTCCTAACCACCTCTGCCACTGCCTCTCAGATTCCAACTTTGATGGAAGAATTACAGGTGCAGCACTTAGTATGCATTATGTTATGAATATTACTAAAAATCCAAGTCAAATTGACTTAAACATGAAGGAAATGTATTGATTCATACAGAGAAGCACAATGTCGAGCTGTCTTCAGGTCCATTTGATTCAGAATTGTGTTCCATTTCTCAGGTTTCACCCTTATTCATGTACTTGCTTCATCTCTGACTGAAGCAAAGTGATTACAGTTATTCCAACACAATATTCATGTTCTACATCATCCAGAAGGAAGAGAGAGACATGAAACTTTTCTCCAAAACTTGGAGCAGACTAATAATCTTCACTTTGATTTGGACCAACCTGAAAGAATCAGAGTGGCCAAGGTATGCCCATGCACTGATTATTAGCTTAGGCCTGGGTTATCATCTGGCCTTAGACCAACACCCAGTCAAGGAAGATGAGATTACACTAATCGGCTGAAGGTGAGGTAATCCCCACCTCAGCACAGAAGGAAACTCTGTGCTATTAGAAAGATGGGGGAGGCAGCAGCATATGCTAGGTGAGCAACTAACAGATGCCCACTGCAGCATTTAAACAAATATCCTTACCACTAATGTGTCAGGACACTTTTTTGAGTAGTGACAAAAAACCGTTCTTTCTCATTCCTCTGAGCAAGCTGTGGCCTCGCCACTCTACATCCATCCTCCCTTCTAATAACTCAATAGTCCAATAAATATGAGGTAGGCATCTTACTCTGTACAAGCACCAGTGGATTGACATTCAAAGACAAACATGATTCTTGTCCTCAGAGGACTTGCAGTGTGGTAAAACTTGAAATTGATCACAACAAGGGCAGAGGGGAAGAGAGGGAAATCATTGAGAGTTGGATGGATGTGCATGTGTACAATGGATAGCTGGAGTCTAATAAACCTGAAACTTTTCTTCTGTAGGGGAATCAACCCAGAGCATTTAATCATCCTTCAAAGCTTGTTTTATCATTTTCACTGTTTTCTTTTGGACCAGTTCCCCCATCTTTTTTCTCAGACTTTGAGTTCCATGGCATATGCAGTGTTCAAGCGGTATCCTGATTCACCCTAGTCTAATCCCACACCCCCTCTCCCCTTAGTACATTTCTCATTTATGCATGCTTGGCTTGTTTTTTGATATCCTTTAATTGTAGATCTGGGCTGTGTTTAAATATTCTTATTTGTAGCCTGACTAGAGCATAGTTGTTTTTTAATACGTGTCTATTAATGATAGTAACTACATTGATAAAGGATTTCAATCCCTGGGGCTATTAATCAAATGCTTTTTGACCAATTATAAATTTGTTTTGGACCAAAATATTTACAGTTCTCAATCACTGGCAAGTTGCTCTGGTTGCTTATTTTCTACACACTGGCATAGTGATATTAGAAGCCGAGCTTTTTTTTTTTATTAAATCATTCTACAGATTTTTCAGTCCTAGGAGCTCAGCACATTTACCACACCTCATGAGGTTACTAGGAGGAGTAGGCTTGACTACCCACATTTTTATGGATGTTAAAAATGTACAGACCCCGGAGGAAGATGGCGGAAGAGTAAGACGCGGAGATCACCTTCCTCCCCACAGATACATCAGAAATTCATCTACACGTGGAACAACTCCTACAGAACACCTACTGAACGCTGACAGAAGACCTCAGACCCCCCAAAAGGCAAGAAGCTCCCCACATACCTGGGTAGGGCAAAAGAAAAAAAGAATAAACAGAGACAATAGGATAGGGACGGGACCTGCACCAGTGGGAGGGAGCCGTGAAGGGGGGAAGGTTTCTACACACTACAAGCCCCTTCGCGGGCGGAGACTGCAGGTGGCGGAGGGGGAAAGCTTCGGAGTAGCGGAGGAGAGCACAGCAACAGGGGTGCGGAGGGCAAAGCGGAGAGATTCTGGCACAGAGGACCGGTGCCCTCAGGCACACACCAGCCCGAGAGGCTTGTCTGCTCGGCCGCCGTGGCGGGCGGGGCTGGGAGCTGAGGCTCGGGTATCGGCTTTCAGTCGGAGCGCAGGGGGAGGACTGGGGCTGGCGGCAGGAAGAGAGCCTGAAGGAGTTAGTGCACCACGGCTAGCCCGGAGGGAGTCCGGGGAAAGGGTCTGGAGCTGCTGAAGAGGCAAGAGACTTTTTTCCCTTTTGTTTCCTGGTGCGCGAGGAGAGGGCATTAAGAGGGCTGCTTGGGGAAGCGCCGGTGACAGGCACGAGCCGCGGGTAAGGCACGGACCTCGGAGACGGGCGTGGGCCGCCGCCGCCGCCGCCGCCCGCCCGCCGCGGCCCGCCGCCGCCGCCGCCGCCGCGGCCCGCCGCCGCCGCCGCCGCCGCCGCCGCCGCGGGGCCTGTGTGCGAGCGCGGGTCACTGTCCGCCCCGCCTTCCGGGGGGCCTGTGCACCCCGCCACTGCTGGGGTCCCCGAGACCCGGGGACGGCTTTCCCGGGAAAGCGCACGGAGCGCCACGGGCTGCTGCAACGTCACGCCGGCCTCTGCCGCCGCAGGCCCGCCCCACACTGCGCGCCCCTCCCTCCCCTCTGCCTGAGTGAGCCAGAGCCCCCGAATCAGCGGCTCCTTTAAACCCGTCCTGTCTGAGCGAAGAACGGACGCCCTCCGGCGACCTACGCGCAGAGGCGGGGCCAGGTCCAAGGCTGAGACCCGGGAGCTGTGAGAGCAGAGGCAGGGAAATCTCTCTGTGCAGCCTCGGAGGCAGCGGATTAAAGCTCCACGGTCCATTTGATGTGCCCTGCGTCTGTGGAGTGCATGAATGGACAGCGAATCATCCCAAATTGAGGAAGTGGACTTTGAGGACAAGATTTAAGACTTTCCCCCCTTTTCCTCTTTTTACAACGAATTATTCCAAATTAAGGAGGTGGACTTAGAGAGCAAGATTTCAGACTTCTCGCCCTTTTCCTCTTTTTACAACGAATTATCCCAAATTGAGGAGGTGGACTTGGAGAGCAAGATTTTTGATTTTTCCCCCTGCTCTCTTTTTGTGAATGTGTATGTGTAATCTTCTGTGTAAGATTCTCTCTGTATAGCTTTGCTTCCACCATATGTCTCAGGGTTCTATCGGTCCGTTTTTTTTTTTTTTTTTTCAATAATTACTTTCTAATTTTAATAACGCTACTATATTTCATACTTTATTCTATTTTACTTTACCTGCTCTTTCTTTTTTTCCTACTCTCCCTTCCTCCCTCCCTCCCTCCGCTCCTCCTTTCCTTCTTTCTTTTTCTTTCCTCCCTCCCACCCTTCTTCTTTCCACTTTCTTTTTCTTTCCTTCCTCCCTCCCTCCTGTCTTTCTTCCTTTCCTTTCTCCCTCCCTCCCTCCTTTCTTTCCTTCTTTCTTTCCATCCTTCCTCCCTCCCTCCCTCCCTCCTTTCTTTCTTCCTTCCTTTCTTCCCTTCTTCCTTTCTTTCCCTCTCTCTTTCTTTCTTCTACTAATTCTTTCTTTCTACTTTTTCTCCCTGTTACTCTGAGCCGGGTGGATGAAAGGCTCTTGGTGCTGCAGCCAGGAGCCAGTGCTGTGCCTCTGAAGTGGGAGAGCCAACTTCAGGACACGGGTCCACAACAGACCTCCCAGCTCCACATAATATCAAGCAGCAAAAATCTCCCAGAGATCTCCATCCCAACACCAGCACCCAGCTTCAGTCAACGACCAGCAAGCTACAGTGCAGGTCACCCTATGCCAAGCAACTAGCAAGGCAGGAACACAACCCCACCCATTAGCAGAGAGGCTACCTAAAAACATAATAAGGCCATAGGCACCCCAAAACACACCACCAGACGTGGACCTGTCCACCAGAAAGACAAGATCGAGCCTCAACCACCAGAGCACAGGAATTAGTCCCCCCCACCAGGAAGCCTACACAACCTACTGAAACAACCTTAGCCACTGGGGTCAGACACCAAAAACAACGGGAACTACGAATCTGCAGCCGGCAAAAAGGAGACCCCAAACACAGTAACATAAGCAAAATGAGAAGGCAGAAAAACACACAGCAGGTGAAGGAGCAAGATAAACACCTACCAGACCTAACAAATGAAGAGGTAATAGGCAGTCTACCTGAAAAAGAATTCAGAATAATGATAGTAAAGCTGATCCAAGATTCTATTTCCATGATCCATAATCTTGGAAATAGAATAGACAACATGCAAGAAACAGTTAACAAGGACCTAGAAGAACTAAAGATGAATCAAGCATCGATTAAAAACACAATAAATGAAATGAAAAATACTCTAGATGGGATCAATAGCAGAATAACTGAGGCAGAAGAACGGATAAGTGAGGTGGAAGATAAAATAGTGGAAATAACTGATGCAGAGCAAAATAAAGAAAAAAGAATGAAAAGAACAGAGGAGAGTCTCAGAGATCTCTGGGACAACATTAAACGCACCAACATTCGAATTATAGGGGTTCCAGAAGAAGAAGAGAAAAAGAAAGGGACTGAGAAAATATTTGAAGAGATTATAGTTGAAAACTTCCCTAATTTGGGAAAGGAAATAGTTAATCAAGTCCAGGAGGCACAGAGAGTCCCATACAGAATAAATCCAAGGAGAAATACACCAAGACACATATTAATCAAACTGTCAAAAATTAAACACAAAGAAATCATATTAAAAGCAGCAAGGCAAAAACAACAAATAACACACAAGGGAATCCCCATAAGGTTAACAGCTGATCTCTCAGCAGAAACCCTACAAGCCAGAAGGGAGTGGCAGGACATAATTAAAGTGATGAAGGAGAGAAACCTGCAACCTAGATTACTCTACCCAGCAAGGATCTCATTCAGATTTGATGGAGAAATTAAAACCTTTACAGACAAGCAAAAGCTGAGAGAGTTCAGCACCACCAAACCAGCTTTACAACAAATGCTAAAGGAACTTCTCTAGGCAAGAAACACAACAGAAGGAATATACCTACAATAACGAACCCAAAGCAATTAAGGAAATGGGAATAGGAACATACATATCAATAATTACCTTAAATGTAAATGGACTAAATGCTCCCACCAAAAGACACAGAGTGGCTGAATGGATACAAAAACAAGACCCATATATATGCTGTCTACAAGAGACCCACTTCAGACCTAGAGACACATACAGATTGAAAGTAAAGGGATGGAAAAAGATATTCCATGCAAATGGAAATCAAAAGAAAGCTGGAGTAGCAATTCTTATATCAGACAAAATAGACTTTAAAATAAAGACTATTAGAAGAGACAAGGAAGGACACTACATAACGATAAAGGGATCGATCCAAGAAGAAGATATAACAATTGTAAATATTTATGCACCCAACATAGGAGCACCTCAATACATAAGGCAAATACTAACAGCCATAAAAGGGGAAATCGACAGTAACACACTCATAGTAGGGGACTTTAACACCCCACTTTCACCAATGGACAGATCATCCAAAATGAAAATAAATAAGGAAACACAAGCTTTAAATGATACATTAAACGAGATGGACTTAGTTGATATTTATAGGACATTCCATCCAAAAACAACAGAATACACATTTTTCTCAAGTGCTCATGGAACATTCTCCAGGATAGATCATATCTTGGGTCACAAATCAAGCCTCGGTAATTTTAAGAAAATTGAAGTTGTATCAAGTATCTTCTCCGACCACAATGCTATGAGACTAGACATCAATTACAGGAAAAGATGTGTAAAAAATACAAACACATGGAGGCTAAACAATACACTACTCAATAACGAAGTGATCACTGAAGAAATCAAAGAGGAAATTAAAAAATACCTAGAAACAAATGACAATGGAGACACGACGACCCAAAACCTATGGGACGCAGCAAAAGCAGTTCTAAGGGGGAAGTTTATAGCAATACAATCCCACCTTAAGAAACAGGAAGCATTTCGAGTAAACAACCTGACCCTGCACCTAAAGCAATTAGAGAAAGAAGAACAAAAATACCCCAAAGCTAGCAGAAGGAAAGAAATCATAAAGATCAGATCAGAAATAAATGAAAAAGAAATGAAGGAAACGATAGCAAAGATCAACCAAACTAAAAGCTGGTTCTTTGAGAAGATAAACAAAATTGACAAACCATTAGCCAGACTCATCAAGAAAAAAAGGGAGAAGACTCAAATCAATAGAATTAGAAATGAAAAAGGAGAAGTAACAACTGACACTGCAGAAATACAAAAGATTATGAGAGATTACTATAAGCAACTCTATTCCAATAAAATGGACAACCTGGAAGAAATGGACACATTCTTAGAAATGCACAACCTGCCAAGACTGACTCAGGAAGAAATAGAAAATATGAATAGACCAATCACAAGCACTGAAATTGAAACTGTGATTAAAAATCTTCCATCAAACAAAAGCCCAGGACCAGATGGCTTCACAGGTGAATTCTATCAAACATTTAGAGAAGAGCTAACACCTATCCTTCTCAAACTCTTCCAAAATATAGCAGAGGGAGGAACACTCCCAAACTCATTCTACGAGGCCGACATCACCTTGATACCAAAACCAGGCAAGGATGTCACAAAGAAAGAAAACTACAGGCCAATATCACTGATGAACATAGATGCAAAAATCCTCAACAAAATACTAGCAAACAGAATCCAACAGCACATTAAAAGGATCATACACCATGATCAAGTGGGGTTTATCCCAGGAATGCAAGGATTCTTCAATATACGCAAATCAATCAATGTAATACACCATATTAACAAGTTGAAGGAGAAAAACCATATGATCATCTCAATAGATGCAGAGAAAGCTTTCGACAAAATTCAACACCCATTTATGATAAAAACCCTGCAGAAAGTAGGTATAGAGGGATCTTTCCTCAACATAATAAAGGCCATATATGACAAACCCACAGCCAACATTGTCCTCAATGGTGAAAAACTGAAACCATTTCCACTAAGATCAGGAACAAGACAAGGCTGCCCACTCTCACCACTCTTATTCAACATAGTTTTGGAAGTTTTAGCCACAGCAATCAGAGAAGAAAAGGAAATAAAAGGAATCCAAATTGGAAAAGAAGAAGTAAAGCTGTCACTGTTTGCAGATGACATGATACTATACATAGAGAATCCTAAAGATGCTACCGAAAAACTACTAGAGCTAATCAATGAATTTGGTAAAGTAGCAGGATATAAAATTAATGTACAGAAATCTCTGGCATTCCTATACACTAATGATGAAAAATCTGAAAATGAAATCAAGAAAACACTCCCATTTACCATCGCAACAAAAAGAATAAAATATCTAGGAATAAACCTACCTAAGGAGACAAAAGACCTGTATGCAGAAAACTATAAGACACTGATGAAAGAAATTAAAGATGATACAAATAGATGGAGAGATATACCATGCTCCTGGATTGGAAGAATCAATATTGTGAAAATGACTCTACTACCGAAAGCAATCTACAGATTCAATGCAATCCCTATCAAACTACCAATGGCATTTTTCACAGAACTAGAACAAAAAATTTCAAAATTTGTTTGGAAAAACAAAAGGCCCCGAATAGCTAAAGCAATCTTGAGAACGAAAAACGGAGCTGGAGGAATCAGGCTCCCTGACTTCAGACTATACTACAAAGCTACAGTAATTAAGACAGTCTGGTACTGGCATAAAAACAGAAAGATAGATCAGTGGATCAGGATAGAAAGCCCAGAGATAAACCCACGCACATATGGCCAACTTATCTTTGATAAAGGAGGCAGGAATGTACAGTGGAGAAAGGACAGCCTCTTCAATAAGTGGTGCTGGGAAAACTGGACAGGGACATGTAAAAGTTTGAGATTAGATCATTCCCTAGCACCATACACAAAAATAAGCTCAAAATGGATTAAAGACTTAAATGTAAGGCCAGAAACTATCAAACTCTTAGAGGAAAACATAGGTAGAACACTCTATGACATAAATCACAGCAAGATCCTTTTGGACCCACCTCCTAGAGAAATGGAAATAAAAACAAAGATAAACAAATGGGACCTAATGAAACTTCAAAGCTTTTGCACAGCAAAGGAAACCATAAAGAAGACCAAAAGACAACCCTCAGAATGGGAGAAAATATTTGCAAATGAAGCAACTGACAAAGGATTAATCTCCAAAATTTATAAACAGCTCATGCAGCTCAATAGCAAAAAAACAGACAACCCAATCCAAAAATGGGCAGAAGACTTAAATAGGCATTTCTCCAAAGAAGATATACAGACTGCCAACAAACACATGAAAGAATGCTCAACATCATTAATCATTAGAGAAATGCAAATCAAAACTACAATGAGATATCATCTCACACCAGTCAGAATGGCCATCATCAAGGAATCTAGAAACAATAAATGCTGGAGAGGGTGTGGAGAAAAGGGAACACTCTTGCACTGCTGGTGGGAATGTGAATTGGTACAGCCACTATGGAGAACGGTATGGAGGTTCCTTAAAAAACTACAAATAGAACTACCATATGACCCAGCAATCCCACTACTGGGCATATACCCTGAGAAAACCATAATTCAAAAAGAGACATGTACCAAAATGTTCATTGCAGCTCTATTCACAATAGCCCGGAGCTGGAAACAACCTAAGTGTCCATCATCGGATGAATGGATAAAGAAGATGTGGCACATATATACAATGGAATATTACTCAGCCATAAAAAGAAACGAAACTGAGCTATTTGTAATGAGGTGGATAGACCTAGAGTCTGTCATACAGAGTGAAGTTAGTCAGAAAGAGAAAGACAAATACCGTATGCTAACACATATATACGGAATTTAAAAAAAAATGTCATGAAGAACCTAGGGGCAAAACGAGAATAAAGACACAGACCTACTTGAGAATGGACTTGAGGATATAGGGAGGGGGAAGGGTAAGCTGTGACAAAGCGAAAGAGAGGCATGGACATATATACACTACCAAACGTAAGGTAGATAGATAGTGGGAAGCAGCCGCAGAGCACAGGGAGATCAGCTCGGTGCTTTGTGACCGCCTGGAGGGGTGGGATGGGGAGGGTGGGAGGGAGGGAGATGCATGAGGGAAGGGATGTGGGAACAGATGTATATGTATGACTGATTCACTTTGTTATAAAGCAGAAACTAATTAAAAAAAAAAAAAAAAAAAAAATGTACAGAATTAGGCTGCATCTTAATCCAGGGCAACAGCAGAACCAAGACTACAATTTCAGTTACCAGGTATGCCTGACCTACCCTCAGTGTCTTCTTCCTCAGGGACAGAGCTGAGGAGCTGCTGAATGCACTGCAGACAGTTAGAAGGGAGGAACCAGGTATTTACTGAGCATTTGCTATGTGTCACATACTTTCATAGGTTTTCATGTGAACCATATCATTTATTCCTCACAAATGTCTTAGAAAGATAGTTATCTTATTCTCATTAGACAAAGAAGAGAGTAATATTCAGAATTATTTAACTTACTTGCACACAACTAATATCTGGTAGAGCTGGGATACAAACCCCAATCTTACCCCAAGCTTTGTCTTTTGCTCTGTACATTGATATCTTCCAATGTCAACAAATCCCTGAATTTGAAAATGTTTAGAAAATGGCATCTGAGGACTGAATTTGAAAATGTTTAGAAAATGGCATCTGAGGACTGATGGAGATGAGCAGTCCTCACAACCTGACCACACCATCTTGCCATGACATTCTATTAATGGTTTGGTGATGGTGATGAGTGTAGCTGGGGAAGTTGACTGCGTTCTAATTCCACCTCTTTTTTTTTTTTCTCCTAATTCCACCTCTGCTGCTAAGTGGCTGAGTAATCTTGAACAATTCCACTTCTCCAAATATGTCCAATAAATATTTTTTGTTTTTTTTGTTTGTTTGTTTGTTTTTTTTGCAGTACGCGGGCCTCTCACTGCTGTGGCCTTTCCCGCTGTGGAGCACAGGCTCCGGACGCGCAGGCTCAGCGGCCATGGCTCACGGGCCCAGCCGCTCCGCAGCATGTGGGATCCTCCCGGACCGGGGCACGACCCCGTGTCCCCTGCATCGGCAGGCGGACTCTCAACCACTGCACCACCAGGGAAGCCCCCCAATAAATATTTTTAAATAGCTAGATGGATGGTTATGTTAGTGAATGCTCAAATGAGGGGGCTGTTGGTGACTTTGGCTCTCTCTGCCCCTTGACAATCCTAAAAGACACTTGGAAGTTTGATCATCACTTAAGAATAAGTTCAGACTTCATCAGCTGTTGCCAGTCCAAACACAATGGTATAAAAGCATAAAATTTAGATCGTCTACAAGTAATAGAGGAGAGAAAGATAAAAAGCTCACACAGCTGCTCTGTGCTGGCTTTTCTTGGCTGGTCCCTGACAATGCCCCAAAATATCAAGTTCCATATGAAGAACAGGCTGGAAATGAAATCATAGAACAGAGTAGGGAAAATAGAAATCCCTTAGGCCAGGAAAGGATGGAAAGGGGAAAACAAAAGCAAATGTAAGATTTTGACACATGCAGGAAATCCACCTTTACAGGAAGAGACCAAGGGGATTCTTGGGCATCAGAGTGTACAAGAGAAAAGCATTAGATTTGGAAATATGAGACAGAGTTCAAGGATGTCTCTATAATGATCCCTGGGTGACTGTAGAGAGGTCATGCACCTTCCCTACAACTTCCTTTCCCATCTGTAAAATATGGAAAACAGATCCATCCCACCTACTTTACAAAGTTACTCTAAGAGTTCACCGAGATAAACAAGAACAAGAAGGGCAGGTTTCTGCATCCCATATGGGTTTCAGATTGCTCTGCATGTCATTTTAATTATTCTTTCTCCACAGGGCAATATAATTTGTATGTGAATATGCTTACTTTCCCTACTTGTACTTTTTGGGGGTGGGGAGGGGGGTCAATCAATCAACATTTATTGAGAACCTACCACATGCAAAGTTTGTAGATGAATAAAAACGTGTGTGAAAACATACTCTCAACCACCTTAAGGAATGGAAATATTGGTTTGGCAAAAAACTTCCTTCAGTTTTTAAGTAAAAATAAAAGTCACAATTTTCACTTTCACCAAGAACTTCATTGAACAACATATTCACCCTTTTGTTCCACTACCTTCTGTCACTTTTCAGGTAACTTCATAATTCCATCTTCCCAAAACTTTTTACGTTTTTGAGCAAAGAACCGTTCCAGGTGACTTTTACAGTCTTCCAGGGAATAGAAATTTTTTCCTTTAAAGAATTTTGTAAAAACCAAAATAAACAGAAATCCGAAGGTAAATGTCTGACGAATACAGCAGATGAATCAGAACTTCCCAGCCAAGCTGTAACAGTTTTTGCCTAGTCATCAAAGAAACATGCGGTCTTGCATTATCCTGATGGAAGATTATGCATTTTCTGTTGACTAACTCTGGACACTTTTCATCGAGTGCTGCTTTCAGTTAGTCTAATTGGGAGCAGTACTTGTTGCAATTAATCGTTTGGTTTTCTGTAAGGAGCTCATAATAGAGGACTCCCTTCCAATCCCACCATATACACAACATCAACACCGGCCTTTGGTGTGGTTGGTGGTGGTACCTCACGATCTCTTCCGTTCCACATTATTGTACGGTATCCACTTTTCATCGCCCATCATAATTTGTTTTAAAAATGGAATGTTTTTGTTACATTTAAATAGAGAATCAATACCTACCCATCCACTGATTGTAAAGCTAGTTTGAAACTTTGGTAGGCAGAATTGGCCCCCAAAGATATCTAAGTCTTAATCCCCAGAATCTGTGATATGTAAAGACATAGAGCAAAGGAGAATTAAGTTTGCAGATGGAATTAAGTTTGCTAATTAGCTGACCTTGAAATGGGAAGATTATCCTGGATTTTGTGGTTGGCTCCAATTAAATCACAAGAGCCCTTATAAGTGGAGGAGGGAAGTATACAAGGGAGACTCAGAGACAGCAGCATGAGGACTTGGCCCAATGTTGCTGGCTATGAAGAAGGAAGAATGTATCCATGCCAAGGAATGTGGACTGCCTTGGGAAGCTAGAAAAACACAATAAAATAGTTTCTCCTCTAGAGCCTTCAGAAGGAATGTAGACTTGCTGAGACTTTGATGTTGGCCTACTGAGACCCATTTTGGACTTCTGACCCCAGAACTCAAGATAATACATTGACATTGTTTTAAGCCACTAAGTTTTTGATAATTTAGGAAACTAACAAAGAAATTCAGTTTGTTAGTTTTTTTATAATTTGGAGAGACAGTCCTTCTCACTATCTTGAACTTCTTTGCAGGTAAACCTCTTTTCTAAATATTTTTATTTCTGAGTCTTCCTTGACAAGCACCATGTAAGAATTAATTTTCTACCATTGAAATGGTGGCCAAAATATGAGATATAATGTTCCAGTCATTCATTACAGATTATCCCACCATTTAGTGGCACAAAACAGGCATTTATTATGCTCATGGATTCTGTGGGTCAGGATTTCAGACAAAGGCAATGTGGGGATGGTTTGCCTCTGCTCATACCTGTGTCCTCAGCTATAAGATTAGAAGGCTGAGGGTGTCTTGACATCAGGGGGTTAAAATCACCTTAAGAACTACTCATATGTCTAGTAGTTGATGCTGTCATCTGGGACATTAGCTGGGAGTACTGTCTGGAACACCATCATATAACGTCTCCATGTAGCTGGGACTGCCTTACAACATGGTGACTTTTCCAGGATGTCAGATTGTAGGAATCATACAGCATGTAGCTATTTCATGCATATTGATTCTGTCACTAAGCAAAATGCATTTAAGTTTCCTCCATGTCTTTTCGTGGTCTGCCTGATAGCTCATTTCTTTTTATCACCAAATAATATTTCGTTGTACAAATGTAAAACAATTTGTTTATCCATTCACCTTTTGAAGGACATCTTGGTTGCTTCCAGTTTGGAGTAATTATGAATAAAGCTGCTATAAATATTCACTTGTAGGTTTTCATGTGAACATAAGATTTCAACTCATTTGGGTCAATATCTAGGAGTGCAACTGCTGAACCACATGGTAAGACTATGTTTAGCTTTGTAAGAAACTGCCAAACTGTCTTCCAAAGTGGCTGTACCATTTTGTCTTTTCATCAGCAATAAATGAGAGTTCCTACTGTTCCACATCCTCATTAGCATTCAGTGCTGTCAGTTTTTTGGATTTCATCCATTCTGACAGGTGTGTAGTGATACCACATTATTGTTTTAATTTTTAATCCCCTGATGACATCTGACATTGAGCATCTTTTCACATATTTGCTATATGTATATCTTCTTTAGTGAGGTGTCTGTTCAGACCTTTTACCCAGTTATCTGTTTTCTTACTGTTGAGTTTAAAGACTTCTTTGTTTACTTTGGGTTCAAGTTGCTATTAGATATGTGTGCTATTAGATATGTGTGCAGATATTTTTTCAATCTTTATTTTTTATTCTCCTAACAGTGTCTTCCACAGAGAAGGAGTTTTAAATTTTAGTAAACTTCAGTTTATCAATTTTTTTATTTCATGGATTATACTTTTGGTATTGTATTAAAAACTTATCACCAAACCCAAGGCCACCTAGATGTGTCCTATGTTATCTTCTAGAAGTTTTAGATTTTTGCATTTTACACTTAGGCCTATGATTGGTTAAAAAAAATTTTATTGAAATATAGTTGATTTACAATGTTGTGTTAATTTCTGCTATACAGCAAAGTTACTCAGTTATAAATACATATACATTCTTTTTTAATTATTATATTCTTTTCCATTATGGGTTATCTCAGGATATTGAATATAGTCCCCTGTGCTACACAGTAGGACCTTGTTGTTTATCCATTCTATATGTAATAATTTGCATACACTAACCCCAAACTCCCAGTCCATCCCTTTCCCAACCCCCTCCCCCTTCCACAAGTCTGTTCTCTATGTCTGTGAGTCTGTTTCTGTTTCATAAAAGTTCATTTGTGTCATATTTTAGATTCCACATATAAGTGATATCATATGATATTTGTCATTCTCTTTCTGACTTACTTCACTTAGTATGATAATCTCTAGTTCCATCTATGTTGCTGCAAATGGCATTATTTCGTTCTTTTTATGGCTGAGTAGTATTCCATTGTATGTATGTACCACATCTTATTTATCCATTCATCTATCAATGGACATTTAGGTTGTTTCCATGTCTTGGCTGTTGTGAACAGTGCTGCTATGAACATAGGGTTCCATGTACCTTTTCGAATTATAGTTTTGTCCAGATATATGCCCAGGACTGGGATTGCTAGATCATACGGTAACTCTATTTTTAGTTTTTTGAGGAATTCCATACTGTTTTCCATAGTGGTTGCACCAATTTACATTCCCACCAACAGTGTAGGAGGTTTCCCTTTTCTCCACACCCTCTCCAGCATTTGTTATTTGTAGACTTTTTGATGATGGCCATTCTGACCAGTGTGAGGTGGTACCTCATTTGGTTTTGATTTGCATCTCTCTAATAATTAATGATGTTGAGCATCTTTTCATGTCCCTGTTGGCCATCTGTATGTCTTCTTTGGAGAAATGCCTATTTAATACTTCTGCCCATTTTTTGATTGGGTTGTTTGTTTTTTTGTTGTTGAGTTGCATGCCTATGATCCATTTCTAACAAACTTAGGTGTAAGGTATAAGGTCAGTGTCTACATTCAATTTTTTTTTATTTTTTGCTTTATAACAAATTAAATCAGTTATACATATACATATGTTCCCATATTCCTTCCCTTTTGCGTCTCCCTCCCACCCTCCCTATCCCACCCCTCCAGGCGGTCACAAAGCACCGAGCTGATCTCCCTGTGCTATGCGGCTGCTTCCCACTAGCTATCTACCTTACGTTTGGTAGTGTATATATGTCCATGCCGCTCTTTCACTTTGTCACAGCTTACCCTTCCCCCTCCCCATATCCTCAAGTCCATTCTCTAGTAGGTCTGTGTCTTTATTCCTGTCTTACCCCTATGTTCTTCATGACATTTTTTTTTCTTAAATTCCATATATATGTGTCAGCATACAGTATTTGTCTTTCTCTTTCTGACTTACTTCACTCTGTATGACAGACTCTAGGTCCATCCACCTCATTACAAATAGCTCAATTTCATTTCTTTTCATGGCTGCGTAATATTCCATTGTATATATGTGCCACATCTTCTTTACCCATTCATCCGATGATGGACACTTAGGTTGTTTCCATCTCCGGGCTGTTGTAAATAGGGCTGCTATGAACATTTTGGTACATGTCTCTTTTTGAATTATGGTTTTCTCAGGGTATATGCCCAGTAGTGGGATTGCTGGGTCATATGGTAGTTCTATTTGTAGTTTTTTAAGCAACCTGCATACTGTTCTCCATAGTGGCTGTACCAATTCACATTCCCACCAGCAGTGCAAGAGTGTTCCCTTTTTTCCACACCCTCTCCAGCATTTATTGTTTCTAGATTTTTTTTTTTTTTTTTTTTTTGCTGTACGCGGGCCTCTCACTGCTGTGGCCTCTCCCGTTGCGGAGCACAGGCTCCGGACACACAGGCTCCGCGGCCATGGCTCGCGGGCCCAGCCGCTGCGCGGCATGTGGGATCTTCCGGGATAGGGGCACGAACCCGTGTCCCCTGCATCGGCAGGCGGACTCTCAACCACTGCGCCACCAGGGAAGCCCTGTTTCTAGATTTTTTGATGATGGCCATTCTGACTGGTGTGAGATGATATCTCATTGTAGTTTTGATTTGCATTTCTCTAATGAGTAAAGATGTTGAGCATCCTCTCATGTGTTTGTTGGCAGTCTGTATATCTTCTGTGGAGAAATGTCTATTTAGGTCTTCTGCCCATTTTTGGATTGGGTTGTTTGTTTTTTTGTTATTGAGCTGCCTGAGCTGCTTCTAAATTTTGGAGATTAATCCTTTGTCAGTTGCTTCATTTGCAAATATTTTCTCCCATTCTGAGGGTTGTCTTTTGGTCTTGTTTATGGTTTCCTTTGCTGTGCAAAAGCTTTTAAGTTTCATTAGGTCCCATGTGTTTGTTTTTGTTTTTATTTCCATTTCTCTAGGAGGTGGGTCAAAAAGGATCTTGCTGTGATTTATGTCATAGAGTGTTCTGCCTATGTTTTCCTCTAAGAGTTTGATAGTTTCTGGCCTTACATTTAGGTCTTTAATCCATTTTGAGCTTATTTTTGTGTATGGTGTTAGGGAGTGATCTAATCTCATACTTTTACATGTCCCTGTCCAGTTTTCTCAGCACCACTTATTGAAGAGACTGTCCTTTCTCCACTGTACATTCCTGCCTCCTTTATCAAAGATAAGGTGACCATATGTCCGTGGGTTTATCTCTGGGCTTTCTATCCTGTTCCATTGATCTATCTTTCTGTTTTTGTGCCAGTACCATACTGTCTTGATTACTGTAGCTTTGTAGTATAGTCTGAAGTCAGGGAGCCTGATTCCTCCAGCTCCATTTTTCGTTCTCAAGATTGCTTTGGCTATTCGGGGTCTTTTGTGTTTCCATACAAATTGTGAAATTTTTTGCTCTACTTCTGTGAAAAATGCCAGTGGTAGTTTGATAGGGATTGCATTGAATCTGTAGATTGCTTTGGGTAGTAGAGTCATTTTCACAATGTTGATTCTTCCAATCCAAGAACATGGTACATCTCTCCATCTATTTGCATCATCTTTAATTTCTTTCATCAGTGTCTTATAATTTTCTGCATACAGGTCTTTTGTCTCCTTAGGTAGGTTTATTCCTAGATATTTTATTCTTTTTGTTGCAATGGTAAATGGGAGTGTTTCCTTGATTTCACTTTCAGATTTTTCATCATTAGTATATAGGAATGCCAGAGATTTCTGTGCATTAATTTTGTATCCTGCTACTTTACCAAATTCATTGATTAGCTCTAGTAGTTTTTTGGTAGCATCTTTAGGATTCTCTATGTATAGTATCATGTCATCTGCAAACAGTGACAGCTTTACTTCTTCTTTTCCGATTTGGATTCCTTTTATTTCCTTTCCTTCTCTGATTGCTGTGGCTAAAACTTCCAAAACTATGTTGAATAAGAGTGGTGAGAGTGGGCAACCTTGTCTTGTTCCTTATCTTAGTGGAAATGGTTTCAGTTTTTCACCATTGAAGACGATGCTGGCTGTGGGTTTGTCATATATGGCCTTTATTATGTTGAGGAAAGTTCCCTCTATGCCTACTTTCTGCAGGGTTTTTATCATAAATGGGTGTTGAATTTTGTCGAAAGCTTTCTCTGCATCTCTTGAGATGATCATATGGTTTTTCTCCTTCAATTTGTTAATATGGTGTATCACGTTGATTGATTTGCGTATATTGAAGAATCCTTGCTTTCCTGGAATAAACCCCACTTGATCATGGTGTATGATCCTTTTAATGTGCTGTTGGATTCTGTTTGCTAGTATTTTGTTGAGGATTTTTGCATCTATGTTCATCAGTGATATTGGCCTGTAGTTTTCTTTCTTTGTGACATCCTTGTCTGGTTTTGGTATCAAGGTGATGGTGGTCTCATAGAATGAGTTTGGGAGTGTTCCCCCCTCTGCTATATTTTGGAAGAGTTTGAGAAGGATAGGTGTTAGCTCTTCTCTAAATACTTGATAGAATTCACCTGTGAAGCCATCTGGTCCTGGGTTTTTGTTTGTTGGAAGATTTTTAATCACAGTTTCAATTTCAGTGCTTGTGATTGGTCTGTTCATATTTTCTACTTCTTCCTGATTCAGTCTTGGCAGGTTGTGCATTTCTAAGAATTTGTCCATTTCTTCCAGGTTGTCCATTTTATTGGCATAGAGTTGCTTGTAGTAATCTCTCATGATCTTTTGTATTTCTGCAGTGTCAGTTGTTACTTCTCCTTTTTCATTTCTAATTCTATTGATTTGAGTCTTCTCCCTTTTTTTCTTGATGAGTCTGGCTAATGGATTATCAATTTTGTTTATCTTCTCAAAGAACCAGCTTTTAGTTTTATTGATCTTTGCTATCGTTTCCTTCATTTCTTTTTCATTTATTTCTGATCTGATTTTTATGATTTCTTTCCTTCTGCTAACTTTGGGATGTTTTTGTTCTTCTTTCTCTAATTGCTTTAGGTGCAAGGTTAGGTTGTTTATTCGAGATGTTTCCTGTTTCTTAAGGTGGGATTGTATTGCTATAAACTTCCCTCTTAGAACTGCTTTTGCTGCATCCCATAGGTTTTGGGTCGTCGTGTCTCCATTGTCATTTGTTTCTAGGTATTTTTTGATTTCCTCTTTGATTTCTTCAGTGATCACTTCGTTATTAAGTAGTGTATTGTTTAGCCTCCATGTGTTTGCATTTTTTACACATCTTTTCCTGTAATTGATATCTAGTCTCATAGCATTGTGGTCAGAAAAGATACTTGATACAATTTCAATTTTCTTAAATTTACCAAGGCTTGATTTGTGACCCAAGATATGATCTATCCTGGAGAATGTTCCATGAGCACTTGAGAAAAATGTGTATTGTGTTGTTTTTGGATGGAATGTCCTATAAATATCCATTAAGTCCATCTTGTTTAATGTATCATTTAAAGCTTGTGTTTCCTTATTTATTTTCATTTTGGATGATCTGTCCATTGGTGAAAGTGGGGTGTTAAAGTCCCCTACTATGAGTGTGTTACTGTCGATTTCTCCTTTTATGGCTGTTAGTATTTGCCTTATGTATTGAGGTGCTCCTATGTTGGGTGCATAAATATTTACAATTGTTATATCTTCTTCTTGGATCGATCCCTTGATCATTATGTAGTGTCCTTCTTTGTCTCTTCTAGTAGTCTTTATTTTACAGTCTATTTTGTCTGATATGAGAATTGCTACTCCAGCTTTCTTTTGGTTTCCATTTGCATGGCATATCTTTTTCCAACCCCTTACTTTCAGTCTGTATGTGTCTCTAGGTCTGAAGTGGGTCTCTTGTAGACAGCATATATATGGGTCTTGTTTTTGTATCCATTCAGCCAATCTGTGTCTTTTGGTGGGAGCATTTAGTCCATTTACATTTAAGGTAATTATTGATTTTCTTAACTGTTTTGGGTTCGTTATTGTAGGTCTTTTCCTTCTGTTGTGTTTCTTGCCTAGAGAAGTTCCTTTAGCATTTGTTGTAAAGCTGGTTTGGTGGTGCTGAACTCTCTCAGCTTTTGCTTGTCTGTAAAGGTTTTAATTTCTCCATCAAATCTGAATGAGATCCTTGCTGGGTAGAGTAATCTTGGTTGCAGGTTTTTCTCTTTCATCACTTTAATTATGTCCTGCCACTCCCTTCTGGCTTGTAGAGTTTCTGCTGAGAGATCAGCTGTTATCCTGATGGGGATTCCCTTGTGTGTTATTTGTTGTTTTTGCCTTGCTGCTTTTAATATGATTTCTTTGTGTTTAATTTTTGACAGTTTGATTAATATGTGTCTTGGCGTATTTCTCCTTGGATTTATTCTGTATGGGACTCTCTGTGCCTCCTGGACTTGATTAACTATTTCCTTTCCCATATTAGGGAAGTTTTCAACTATAATCTCTTCAAATATTTTCTCAGTCCCTTTCTTTTTCTCTTCTTCTTCTGGAACCCCTATAATTCGAATGTTGGTGCGTTTAATGTTGTCCCAGAGGTCTCTGAGACAGTCCTCTGTTCTTTTCATTCTTTTTTCTTTATTTTGCTCTGCAGCAGTTATTTCCACTATTTTATCTTCCACCTCACTTATCCGTTCTTCTGCCTCAGTTATTCTGCTATTGATCCCATCTAGAGTATTTTTTATTTCATGTATTGTGTTTTTAATCGATGCTTGATTCATCTTTAGTTCTTCTAGGTCCTTGTTAACTGTTTCTTGCATTTTGTCTATTCTATTTCCAAGATTTTGGATCTGGGACATAGAATCTTGGATCATCTTTACCATCATTATTCTGAATTCTTTTTCAGGTAGACTGCCTATTACCTCTTCATTTGTTAGGTCTGGTGGGTTTTTATCTTGCTCCTTCTCCTGCTGTGTGTTTTTCTGTCTTCTCATTTTGCTTATGTTACTGTGTTTGGGGTCTCCTTTTTGCAGGCTGCAGGTTCGTAGTTCCCGTTGTTTCTGGTGTCTGTCCCCAGTGGCTAAGGTTGGTTTAGTGGGTTGTGTAGGCTTCCTGGTGGAGGGGACTAGTGCCTGTGTTCTGTTGGATGAGGCTGGATCTTGTCTTTCTGGTGGGCAGGTCCACGTGTGGTGGTGTGTTTTGGGGTGTCTGCGGACTTTTTATGATTTTAGGCCACCTCTCTGCTAATGGGTGGCGTTGTGTTCCTGTCTTGCTAGTTGTTTGGCATAGGGTGTCCAGCACTGTAGCTTGCTGGTCGTTGAGTGAAGCTGGGTGCTGCTGTTGAGATGGAGATCTCTGGAAGATTTTCGCCGTTTGATATTATGTGGAGCTGGGAGGTCTCTTGTGGACCAGTGTCCTGAAGTTGGCTCTCCCACCTCAGAGGCACAGCACTGACTCCTGGCTCCTCAATTTGGGATGATTTGTTGTCTATTCATGTATTCCACAGATGCAGGGTACATCAAGTTGATTGTGGAGCTTTAAACCGCTGCTTCTGAGGCTGCTGGGAGAGGTTTCCTTTTCTCTTCTTTGTTCTCACAGCTCCTGGGTCTCAGCTTTGGATTTGGCCCCGCCTCTGCGTGTAGGTCGCCGGAGGGCATCTGTTCTTCGCTCAGACAGGACAGGGTTAAAGGAGCAGCCTCTTCGGGGACTCTGGCTCACTCAGGCCGGGCGGGAGGGAGGGGCACGGAGTGCGGGGCGAGCCTGCAGCGGCAGAGTTCGGCGTGACGTTGCACCAGCCCGAGGCGCGCCGTGCGTTCTCCCAGGGAAGCCGCCCCTGGATCCCGGGACCCCGGCAGTGGCAGGCTGCACAGGCTCCCGGAAGGGCGGTGTGGACAGTGACCTGCGCTCGCACACAGGCTTCTTGGCGGCGGCAGCAGCAGCCCCAGCGTCCCACGCCCGTCACTGGGCTCCGCGCTTTCAGTCGTGACTTGCGCCCGTCTGTGGAGCCCCTTTAAGCAGCGCTCTTAATCCCCTCTCCTCGCGCACCAGGAAACCAAGAGGGAAGAAAAAGTCTCTTGCCTCTTCGGCAGCTCCAGAGTTTTCCCGGACTCCCTGCCGGCTAGCTGTGGCACATTAGCCCCCTTCAGGCTGAGTTCTCGCCGCCAGCCCCAGTCCTCTCCCTGCGCTCTGACCGAAGCCCGAGCCTCAGCTTCCAGCGCCGCCCGCCCTGGCGGGCGAGCAGACAAGCCTCTCGGGCTGGTGAGTGCCGCTCGGCACCGATCCTCTGTGCAGGAATCTCTCCGCTTTGCCCTACCCAGGTATGTGGGGAGTTTCTTGCCTTTTGGGAGGTCTGGGGTCTTCTGCCAGCATTCAGTAGGTGTTCTGTAGGAGTTGTTCCACGTGTAGCTGTATTTCTGGTGTATCCGTGGGGAGGAAGGTGATCTCCGCGTCTTACTCTTCCGCCATCTTACCCGGAAGTCTCAATTTTTTGTATGTGAATGTTTAGTTGTTCCAGCACCATTTGTTGAAAAGACAACTCTTTCTCCATTGAACTGCCTTTGCTCTTTTGTCAAAGATCAGTTAACTGTACTTCTGTGGGTCTACATCTGGGCTCTCGATTTTTTTGATTGAGCTCTTTGTCTATTTTTTCATGAATACCTCACTGTCTTGATTACTAACAGCTGAAGTCGTAGAACCAGTTCTCTGACTTTGTTCTTCTTCTTCTTCAGTACTGTGTTGTCTATTCTGAGTCTTTTGCCTTTCCATATAAACTTGAGAATCAGTTTGTCAATATCCATAAAATAACTTGTTGGGATTTTAATTGGGATTGCATTGAATCTACAGATCAAGCTGGGGAGAACTGCTATCTTGACAATATTGAGTCATTTTTGGAAAATACGATTTGCCACACTTCTTGAGGGCAGGAACATTTTTGCCTCTTTTGCACTGTTATAGCCCCCAAATCTAGATGAGCATTTAACAGGATATAGGTGCTCAATAAATATTTTTATTACATGAATAAGTAAGTCTTTCCAATAGAATGTCCAACCATGCATTCTACATCTTTTAAATCATCACCCTGTCCTAGGCTCTGGGCCAAACCTGGGGGTGGTGATCCCATACTCATTTGGACTTCTCTGGACCCAGCTGATGGAACTTGGAGCCTGAGGCTATAACCTCTTCCATTAAAGAGCATAGCATGGGGTAGCTGTCATATGCATACTCAGCCCACCTCTTGTTAGCGGCCTCATCAAATAAGGTGCAGGCCTCTTCCTCTCTCTGGCAGTCTATCTTCTAAGACCACAAGTGCCCTGGCTGGAAAGACTGCCAGTAAAATCATCCCTGGACATCTGTTCTCTACCCATCATAATCCTTGGGAAATAGTTTTTTTACTGGGGACTCTGGTGATATCAGTCTCTGATGCCTTTCTATCCTAGAAAGAGATTAAATTTTGTTTGTTTTTAAAAAATAAAAGCAGAGATAGGGCCTTAAATTTCTCCTTCTGTCTCAAATGTCTCTGTATCCTCTTGGGAATTTCAGAGAAATTAATATTGTCAGTGTAATCTAACAAAGCTACACTTGTATTATCTTCCTTCCAAACACTGTATAAGCCACCCTGTATCAACCCAAAGTTTAAAGCATTCTACAGTACTCTTTCAAACTCAGTTTCATCACTAGTGCATGGTGTTCTCCAAATCAGCAGTGACTTCTAAGAGTTCACACTCATCTCTGCCCACCAGTTTCCCAATAGAGAAACAGCCACTTCCTCAAAACTCATCAGTCCCAGTGCTATGGCAGTCATCAATCAATCTTTGGTACAGATGTGTGCTATACTGGGATTCTCAGTAGTCCTAGATGAGGTACCCATGTGTAGCAGGTATGAATTTATTCCACAAAATGGAACATAAGAAATTTTACATTACTTTTTTTTTTGTGTGTGTGGTAGGCGGGCCTCTCACCGCTGTGGCCCCTCCCCCTGCGGAGCACAGGCTCCGGACGCGCAGGCTCCAGACGCGCAGGCTCCGGACGCGCAGGCTCAGCAGCCATGGCCCACGGGCCCAGCCGCTCCGCGGCATGTGGGATCCTCCCAGACCGGGGCACGAACCCGTGTCCCCTGCATCGGCAGGCGGACTCCCAACCACTGCGCCACCAGGGAAGCCCTTACATTACTTTTATCTCCTGAAATAAAACTGAATCTTTTCTGAGACCCCATCTCATTGGGTTGGTAGGAAATTCAACTATAGTCACTATTGTGGCATAGTTTCCTCACCCAGAGTTGGCAAAGTTCCCAGGGACCTGGCATAGTGTGTGTGCATCATTCAGGAATGGCTCTATGGTCCATGGTCTATCGCTAATATGATCATTGTCCAAGCCCATGAAATCTCACAAAGGTGAGCATCTCCTCTTTCCTGGGCTCATGGCCAAGGCTGAGTGTCCACAGTACCAGGTCCAGCCTATTTTGGTACCCCAAGGAGTCATTCTTCTGAGGTCCTCCCTCCTCCCTGCAGTACCTTCCAGGGCCACACACTGGTGCCTACTACCATGAACCTAAGAACTTTTCTTTCTCTCCTGGTCTTCAGGGATGTTCTAAAATCCTCTTTCTCCTCCGACAGTTTCAAAATCCTGAGGCTCTTGGATGCCACGCACTTGCCTCCACCTTCTTCCCTTCTCTTGAAGCTCAGCACATTCCCCTCTGAAGCACAGACTTTGACAAAACAAAAGCCAGGAGAATCACTGTCTCCTGGGGGGGAGGAGGAAGCTCCTGGGATGAGGGAGGCCTCAGTGGGGTACAGAAAATGCACACTGTATAGCTTTAAAAACAAAGCCCCAGCCTTGCTTCAAGATTGGGGAGGAGTAAGACATGGAGATTACCTTCCTCCCACAAATACATCAGAAATACATCTACATGTGGAACAACTCCTAAAGAACACCTATAGGCAGAAGACCTCAGACTTCCCAAAAGGCAAGAAACTCCCCATGTACCTGGATATGGCAAAAGAAAAAAGAAAAAACAGAGAGAAAACAATAGAGATGGGACCTGCACCTCTGAGAGGGAGCTGTGAAGGAGGAAAAGTTTCCACACTCTAGGAAGCCCCTTCACTGGTGGAGACAGGGGAGTGGGCAGTCGGGGGTGGGGGAGCTTCAGAGCTACGGAGGAGAGCGCAGCAACAGGGGTGCAGAGAGCAAAGTGGAGAGACTCCTGCACAGAGGATCAGTGCTGACGAGCACTCACCAGCCTGAGAGGCTTGTCTGCTCATCCGCCGGGGTGGGTGGTAGCTGAGAGCTGAGGCTCGGGCTTCAGAGGTCAGATCCCAGGGAGAGGACTGGGGTTGGCTGCATGAACACAGCCTGAAGGCAGCTAGTGTGCCACAGCTAGCCAGGAGTGAGTCCAGGAAAAAGTCTGGAACTGCCTAAGAGGGAAGAGACCATTTTCTCGGGGTGCGTGAGGAGAAAGGATTCAGAGCACCACCTAAACGAGCTTCAGAGATGGGCACGAGCCTCGATTATCACCGCGGACACCAGAGACAGTCATGAAACGCTAAGGCTGCTGGTGCAGCCACCAAGAAGCCTGTGTGCAAGCACAGGTCACTATCCACACTTCCCCTCCCAGGAGCCTGTGCAGCCCGCCACTGCCAGGGACCCATGATCCAGGGACAACTTCCCCGGGAGAACACATGTCATGCCTCAAGCTGTTGCAATGTCATGCTGGCCTCTGCCACCACAGGCTTGCCCCGCATTCCGTACCCCTCCCTCCCCCCGGCCTGAGTGAGCCAGAGCCCCTTAATCAGCTGCTCCTTCAACCCTGTCCTGTCTGCACGAAGAACAGATGCCCTCAGGCGACCTACACACAGAGGCGGGGCCAAATCCAAAGCTGAAAACCAGGAGTTGTGCAAACAAAGAAGAGAAAGGGAAATCTCTCCCAGCAGCCTCAGGAGCAGCAGATTAAATCTCCACAATCAACTTGATGTACCCTGCATCTGTGGAATACCTGGATAGACAATGAAACATCCCAAAATTGAGGCAGTGGACTTTGGTTGCAACTGTAAGCATGGGGTTTCCTTTCTGCATCCAATTTGTTTCTGGTTTTACGTTTATCTTAGTTCACTATTTAGACTTTATTATCATTGGTATATTTGTTTATTGATTTGGTTGTTCTCTTCCTTTTTATATTTTTATATCTAGATAAATTATTTTTTTTTCCTTTTTCTCTTTTTGTGAATGGGTATGTGTATGCTTCTTTGTGTGAGTTTGCTTATATAGCTTTCCTTTTACCATTTGTCCTAGGGTTCTCTCTGTCTGTTTTTATGGTTTTTTTGTTTTGTTTTGCTTTGTTTTTTTAGTATAGTTTTTAGCACTTCTTATCATTGGTGGATTTGTTTTTTGGTTTGGTTGCTCTGTTCTTTCTTCCTTTTTTTTCTTTTCTAATTTTTTTATTTTTAATAATTTACAATTCTTTTATCTTAATAACTTTATTTTATTATATTATATTTTATTTTTCTTTCTTTTTTTCTCACTTTACTTCTGAGCTGTGTGGCTGATAGGGTCTTCATGCTCCAGCCGGGTGTCAGGCCTGTGCATCTGAGGTGGCAGAACCAAATTCAGGACTTTGGCCCACCAGGGACCTCCTGGCTACAAGTAATTTCAAAAAGGCGAAAGCTCTCCCAGAGATCTCCATCTCATTGCTAAGACCCAGCTCCACTCAACGACCAGGAAGCTACAGTGCTGGACACCCTATGCCAAACAACTAGCAAGACAGGAACACAACACCACCCATTAGCAGAGAGGCTGCCGAAAATCATAATAAAGTCACAAATAACCCAAAACACACCACCAGATGTGGTCCTGCCCAACAAAAAGACAAGATCCAGCATCATCCACCAGAACACAGGCACCAGTCCCCTCCACCAGGAAGCCTACACAACACACTGAATCAACATTAGCCACCAGGGGAAGACACCAAAAACAACGGGAACTATGAACCTGCAGCCTGCAAAAAGGAGACCCCAAACACAGTAAGTTAAGCAAAATGAGAAGACAGAGAAACAGCAGAAGAAGCAGCAAGGTAAAAACCCACCAGACCAAACAAATGAAGAGGAAATAGGCAGTCTACCTGAAAAAGAATTCAGAATAATGATAGTAAAGATTATCCAAAATCTTGGAAATAGAATAGAGAAAATGCAAGAAACATTTAACAAGGACCTAGAAGAACTAAAGAGCAAACAAATAATGATGAACAACACAATAAATGAAATTACAAATTCTCTAGAAGGAATCAATAGTAGAATAACTGAGGGAGACAAACGGATAAGTGACCTGTAAGATAAAATAGTGAAAATAACTACTTCAGAGCAGAATAAAGAAAAAAGAATGAAAAGAATTGAGGACAGTCTCAGAGATCTCTGGGACAACATTAATCGCACCAACATTTGAATTATAGGGATCCCAGAAGAGAAAAAGAAAGGGACTGGGAAAATATTTGAATCCATTACAGTTGAAAACTTCCCTAATATGGGAAAGGAAACAGTCAATGAAGTCCAGGAAGCACAGAGAGCCCCATACAGGATAACTCCAAGGAGAAACACGCCAAGACACATATTAATCAAACAATCAAATATTAAATATAAAGAAAAAATATTAAAAGCTGCAACGGAAAAAAAACAGAAAACATCCCAGGGAATCCCCATAAGGTTAACAGCTGATCTTTCACCAGAAACTCTGCAAGACCGAAGGGAGTGGCACAATATATTTAAAGTGATGAAAGGGAAAAACCTAAAACCAAGGTTACTCTACCCAGCAAGGAACTCATTCAGACTTGATGGAGAAATTAAAACCTTTACAGACAAGCAAAAGCTAACAGAATTCAGCACCACCAAACCAGCTTTACAACAAATGCTAAAGAACTTCTCTAGGCAGGAAACGCAAAAGAAGGAAAACACATACAATAAAAAACCCAAAAGATTAAGAAAATGGTAATAGGATCATACATATTGATAACTACCTTAAATGTAAATGGATTAAATGCTCCAACCAAAATACATAGACTGGCTGAAAGGATACAAAAACAAGATGCATATATACGCTGTCTACAAGAGACCCGCTTCAGACCTAGGGACACATACAGACTGAAAGTGAGGGGATGGAAGAAGATATTCCATGCAAATGGAAATCAAAAGAAAGATGGAGTAGCAATTCTCATATCAGACAAAATAGACTTTAAAATAAAGACTACTAGAAGAGACAAAGAAGGACACTAAATAATGATCAAGGAATCAATCCAAGAAGAAGATAAAACAATTGTAAATATTTATGCACCCAACATAGGAGCACATCAATACATAAAGCAAATGCTAACAGTCTTAAAAGGGGAAATTGACAGTAACACAATCATAGTAGAGGATTTTAACACCCCACTTTCATCAATGGACAGATCATCCAAAATGAAAATAAATAAGGAAACACAAGCTTCAAATGATACATTAAACAAGATGAACTTAATTGATATTTATAAGACATTCCATTCAAAAACAACAGGATACCTTTCTTCTCAAGTGCTCATGGAACATTCTCCAGGATAGATCATATCTTGGGTCACAAATCAAGCTTTGATAAATTTATGAAAATTGAAATCTTATCAAGTATCTTGTCCGACCACAGAGCTATGAGACTAGATATGAATTACAGGAAAAAAATCTGTAAAAAATACAAACACATGGATGCTAAACAATACACTACTAATTAACCAAGAGATCACTGAAGAATTCAAAGAAGAAATCAAAAAATACCTAGAAACATATGACAATGAAAACACGATGACCCAAAACCTATGGGATGCAGCAAAAGCAGTTCTAAGGGGGAAGTTTATAGAAACACAATCCTACCTCAAGAAACAAGAAACACCTCAAATAAACAACCTAACCTTAGACCTAAAGCAATTAGAGAAAGAAGAACAAAAAAACCCCAACGTTAGCAGAAGGAAAGAAATCACAGAGCTCAGATCAGAAATAAATGAAAATGAAATGAAGGAAACAATAGCAAAGATCAATAAAACTAAAAGCTGGTTCTTTGAGAAGATAAACAAAATTGATAAACCATTAGGCAGACTCATCAAGAAAAAGAGGTAGACAACTCAAATCAATAGAATTAGAAATGAAAAAGGAGAAGTAACAACTGACACTGCAGAAATACAAAGGATCATGAGAGATTACTACAAGCAACTATACGCCAATAAAGGACAACCTGGAAGAAATGGAAAAATTCTTAGAAAAGCACAACATTCCGAGACTGAACCAGGAAGAAATAGAAAATATGAACAGACCAATCACAAGCACTGAAATTGAAACTGTGATTCAAATTCTTCAAGCAAACAAAGGCCCCGGACCAGATGGCTTCACATCAAACATTTAGAGAAGAGCTAACACCTATCCTTCTCAAACTCTTCCAAAATATAGCGGAGGGAGGAACATTCCCAAATTCATTCTATGAGGCCACCATCACCCTGATACCAAAACCAGACAAAGATGTCACAGAGAAAGAAAACTACAGGCCAATATCACTGATGAACATAGATGCAAAAATCCCCAACAAAGTACTAGCAAACAGAATCCAAAAGCACCTTAAAAGGATCACACACCATGATCAAGTGGGGTGTATCCCAGGAATGCAAGGATTCAACAATATATACAGATCAATCAATGTGATACACCATATTAACAAATTGAAGAAAAAAAAACGTTTGATCATCTCAATAGATGCAGAAAAAGGTTTTGACAAAATTCAACACCCATTTATGATAAAAACCCTTCAGAAAGTAGGCATAGAGGGAACTTACCTCAACATAATAAAGGCCATATATGACAAAATCCCAGCCAACATCATTCTCAATAGTGAAAAACTGAAGCCATTTCCTCTAACATCAGGAACAAGACAAGGATGTCTACTCTCGCCACCATTATTCAACATAGTTTTGGAAGTTTTAGCAACAGCAATCAGAGAAGAAAAAGAAATAAAAGGAACCCAAAACAGAAAAGAAGTAAAGCTGTCACTGTTTGCAGATGACATGAGACTATACATAGAGAATCCTAAAGATGCTACCCGAAAACTACTAGAGCTAATCAATGAATCTGGTAAAGTAGCAGGATACAAAATTAATGCACAGAAATCTCTTGCATTTCTCTACACTAATGATGAAAAATATGAAAGAGAAATTGAGGAAACACTCCCATTTACCACCACAACAAAAAGAATAAAATACCTAGGAATAAACTTGCCTAAGGAGACGAAAGACTTGTACTAAGAAAACTATAAAACACTATGAAAAAAATCAAAGATGACATAAACAAATGGAGAAATATACCATGTTCTTGGATTGGAAGAATCAATATTGTGAAAATGACTATACTACCCAAAGCAATCTACAGATTCAGTGCAATCCCTATCAAACTACCAATGGCATTCTTCACAGAATCAGAACACAAAATCTTACAATTCGTATAGAAACACCAAAGACCCCAAATAGCCAAAGCAATCTTGAGAAAGAAAAACGAAGCTAGAGGAATCAGGCTCCCAGACTTCAGACTATACTAAAAAGCTAGAGTAATCAAGACAGTATGGTACTGGCACAAAAACAGAAATATAGATCAATGGAACAGGATAGAAAGCCCAGAGATAAACCCACACACATATGGTCACCTTATTTTTGATAAAGGAGGCAAGAATATACAGTGCAGAAAAGACAGCCTCTTCAATAAGTGGTGCTGGGAAAACTGGACAGCTACGTGTAAAATAATGAAATTAGAACACTCCATAACACCATACACAAAAATAAACTCAAAATGGATTAAACACCTAAATATAAGGCCAGAAACTATAAAACTCTTAAGAAGAAAACAGGCAGAACACTCTATGACATAAATTACACCAAGATTCTTTTTGACCCACCTCCTAGAGAAATGGAAATATAAACAAAAATAAATAAATGGGACCCAATGAAACTTAAAAGCTTTTGCAGAGCAAAGGAAACCATAAATAAGATGAAAAGACAATCAGATTGGGAGAAAATATTTGCAAATGAAACAACTGACAAAGGATTAATCTCCAAAATTTACAAGCAGCTCATGCAGCCCCATATTAAACAAACAACCCAATCCAAAAATGGGCAGAAGACCTAAACAGACATTTCTCAAAAGAAAATATAAAGATTGCCAAGAAACACATGAAAGGATGCTCAAGATCACTAATCGTTAGAGAAATGCAAATCAAAACTACAATGAGGTATCACCTCACACCAGTCAGAATGGCCATCATCAAAAAATCTAGAAACAATAAATGCTGGAGAGGGTGTGGAGAAAAGGGAACCCTCTTGCACTGGTGGTGGGAAAGTAAATTGATACAGCCACTATGGAGAACAGTATGGAGGTTCCTTAAAAAACTAAAAATAGAAGTACCATACAACCTCGCAATCCCACTACTGGGCATATACCCTGAGAAAACCATAATTCAAAAAGAGCCATGGGGGCCTCCCTGGTGGCGCAGTGGTTGAGAGTCTGCCTGCCGATGCAGGGGACACGGGTTCGTGCCCCGGTCCGGGAGGATCCCATATGCCGTGGAGCAGCTGGGCCCGTGAGCCATGGCCGCTGAGCCTGCGCATCTGGAGCCTGTGCTCCGCAACGGGAGAGGCCACAACAGTGAGAAGCCCGCGTACAGCAAAAAAAAAAAAAAAAGAGCCATGTACCACAATATTCATTGCAGCTCTATTTACAATAGCCAGGGCATGGAAGAAACCTAAGTGTCCATCAACAGATGAATGGTAAAGAAGATGTGGCACATGTATACAATGGAATATTAGCCATAAAAAGAAACAAAACTGAGTTATTCGTAGTGAGGTGGATGGACCTAAAGTCTGTCAAACAGAGTGAAGTAAGTCAGAAAAAGAAAAACAAATACCATATGCTAACACATATATATGGGATCTTAAAAAAAAAAAAAAGGTTCTGAAGAACCTAGGGGCAGGACAGGAATAAAGACTCAGACATAGAGAATGGACTTGAGGACACGGGGAGGGGGAATGGTAAGCTGGGATGAAGTGAGAGAGAGGCATGGACATATATACACTACCAAATGTAAAATAGATAGCTAGTGGGAAGCAGCTGCATAGCACAGGGAGATCAGCTCGGTGCTTTGTGACCACCTAGAGGGGTGGGATAGGGAGGATGGGAGGGAGACGCAAGATGGAGGAGATATGGGGATGTATGTATATGTATGTCTAATTCACTTTGTTATACAGCAGAAACTAACACACCATTGTAAAGTAATTATACTCTAATAATGATGTTAAAAACAACAACAACAAAAAGAAAGCCCCAATTACTATTTCAGTAAATCACACTGCCACAATTAAATTAGTGTAATTATAGGTAATAATCTCTTCTGTAACAGTTTTTATCACCTCTATATTCCAAAGTAAATTTGAAAAGGCCCTCTAGCTACCTATAATCTGAATCATCACACCTTCGTCAGTCCATCAGCATGCTGTCTTCAGTTTTTCTTTAAGAATGGTCTTGGACTTCCCTGGTGGTGCAGTGGTTAAGAATCCTCCTGCCAATGCAGGGGACACGAGTCCGAGCCCTGATCTGGGAAGACCCCACATGCCACGGAGCAACTAAGCCCATGTGCCAGAACTACTGAGCCTGTGCCCTAGAGCACGCGAGCCACAACTACTGAGCACGTGTGCTGCAACTACTGAAGCCCGTGCACCTTGAGCCTGTTCTCCTCAACAAGAGAAGCCACCACAATGAGAGGCCTGTGCACCGCAACGAAGAGTAGCCCCTGCTCACCGCAACTAGAGAAAGCCTGCACACAGCAACGAAGACCCAACACAGCCAAAAATAAATAAATAAATAAAATTTAAAATAAATAAATAACAACAACAAAAAAAAAGAATGGTCTTGTCTGGAACTCTCTCTCCTACTAGACTGTTAGTTTCTTAAGGGCAGGGTCTGAGTTTTTGTAACAGGTCTCAGTAGAAAAGAGATGGCATGTTGAAATTGGATAATTCAAAGAGGGTTTATTTACCAAGATGTGAGAAAGACACAGGGAACCTAAAGGTCAGTGTGGGAATCCAGAGCTAGCAGAAATCCAAGGGAATGAGAGAGGCTCAGGTAAATGGACCCCTGAAGGAAAGAACAGGAAAGAGTTAGTAGCTGGGCCAAGGTGACCACAGGGAGGGAGCCATGGAATGCCAATATCCTGGCCTCACTCTCCTCACACCAACTGGGTTCTTCATTGGTCAAAACCAACCAGAAACCAGAGGGCATCAGCACCGTTAATGTAATTCATACTGCTCAGCCTTGGGGCAAAGAATGAGGTAGCTCCTGTGGGCTCTAAATATTGTGAGTAGTTCTCTCAGGATCACCTCTAGTCTGTGCTCTCAAAATCTTAGAGTCTAGTGATAGAAAAGGAACCCAAACTGAGGTCTCTTCACCACAAGTCCAGAGCTTGCTCCATTCCCCTTTGCTATACTGAATCCCCCTGATGATTCTGAACCCTACAAATACTTAATACTTAGTCTGAGATGTGCAATCCAACTCTTGATTGTAAGGTGTTTTGTAATTCACATGGGTTATGTTATTACCCCTAACTTGACTGTAAGGTCTGTGAGAACAAGACTTGTATATTGTACCTTGCTTGTATATCTTATACCTCTAAACATAGTGTATTACCCACAGTGGGTGCTTGATACTTGTCAAATGAGTAAGCTATTGAAGGGATCTTAGAGTTTCCCTACAGATTTAAGCTATGAGAGTCAGGAGTGCACACTTTTTAATGAGAGCCATGCACCACTCCTATAGAAATTCTCAGGAAGAGAAGTACCTATATTCAGGTATAGCTTCCAATCTCTCTCCTCCCTTACCCCTTGTAACTAAAGCCCTAGAGGTAGTCCCAGACACGCCTCAAGAACAGAAAGCTGATGCAGAGGCATGGAGTCATCCATTCATTTAATTATTCAATTAACACATAACTATTGAGGATCTCCCAGGTTCCAGGCACTGAGCTAAGTATTGGGTATACGGTAGCAAATAAGACAGATATTAGACATATGAACTTACAAATTAATATAAAATTGAAAAGTGTGACAAGTATAATAAATATTTTTAAATGAAAGAAACAGTGGATTAAGAGATTATCAAAGACAGGGGATATGGGGACATGTGTATGCATATGGTTGATTCGCTTTGTTGTGCAACAGAAACTAACAAAGTATTGTGAAGCAATTATACTCCAATAAAGATCTATTTTTAAAAAAGAGAGAGAGAGATTAGCAAAGACATGGCTTAGGTGGTCAGTGCCTTGCCCACACCCCCAGCTTACCCCAGAGGTCACCACACAGTTTTTTCCACGTGGAAGGCTTTCTGCATTGTCTCTCTGCTTCAAAGCATTTTCTGGCCTCCAGGCTGCTCTGGGAGTTGGTGCCACAGGAGCAACCTTTACCTAGAGAGGCCTGAGAGCTGGTGGATAAATATGCTGACTTCCTCAGCCTTCAGGGACAACTCTGAGGCACGCTGCACATAGTGCCTGGTAACAGAGCCCCAGGTTCCACAGCAGTGACTTACTCATTACCCCACACTTGGCTGGCTTGGTTCCCTTCTCTCTACTGCTTTCTCACTCCCTTACTGGTCTTCCTGATGCTGCCCCCCAAATAAATAACTTGAATCCATATTTTTCTCTCAGGGTTTCTTTTTGGGGGAGCCAAAAGTAAGACCACAGAAAACTCACTTATATTAAGGTCAACACCCACTTATACTGAGACCCCTCCAAAATGAGGGGTCTGTGACATCAGTTAAACGTAGTCTGAGAAAGAGACAAGTCACTAAAATTTTGGGAGAGAGGTGAGTCAAAGGCTGGTAGTCCTTCTTTATGGGGTGCAGGGTGGGGGAGATGGAGAAGAGATGCTTTATACTGGGAGGGGAGGGGTAGCGGGAAGGGACAGGGCAGGTGAATGGCGTGACAGCGTAACGGGACCAGCTGGCAGCCATAGGGAAGAGGGAAACAATCGTTCCACTCTTACCACAGAAGGACAGAACTCAGTCCCCACCTCACAGCGACTTGGATTGTGCAAAGCTGAGATAAGGGCCTTATAATAGCAAGTGGTGCCCCATGTGGATTTCTTCACCAAACTCAAAGGACGGAAAAAAGGCACTGTGTGAACTACTGATTGAGTTGCTTAGAATTTATGTTTAATAACCCCTCCTCTCCTAATGTTAAACTTCAAGGAAAATACTATTTATTACTAAATAATGACTTCTCTAGTAGCCAAGATAACATCATTAAATCCTTGCCACCTAGCACAGAGAAAGAGAAGGTGCTCAAAAATAGTTTGACAAATGAATGAGTATAGAACGTGAGTTTTGGGGGAGTATTTCTTCCCTTCTTCTGGTGTTTCCTCCTTATTCCCATTAACATAGCACTCCTGGTTCCTCCTGTCCTGTCACTCACTGTGCCCTGGGAGGTACTGAGTGGCCCATCCAAATGCTGCATTTGGAAGACAATCTGGGGAAGGCAGCCTAGCCCTTTTCGAGATCTCCTCTTTCTCTTCAAAGTAAGCCATTCACAGGTGCATGCATTGTCTCAGCTCCAGTACCTCTAGGACAGGGTGCACAGCTCAGCCTAGTCCTGGAGTTCAACCTCCACCTAAGGACAGTCATATTCTCTAATATCAGTTATGTGATTAATAGCAATACTGTGGTCCCTATCAATTTTTTCATCTGACGTCTTAAAATTCAGTTGGTTTAACACCCAACATTATAGAAAGAGAATCACATGACTTTAATGGAACAGAATAATAGAGTGAAGAAAAGAGGCCTGAGTTCAGTTGGTCTTCCACTTACCAGCTGTTGTAAACTTGGGGTTTTACTTTACTTCTCTGGGTGGGGGAGGTACTCAATTTCTTCATTGTTGCAAGAATTGGACAAGATGAATTCTGAAGTCCCTTTCATGAATCCATGAATATAGGATTCGTAGGGTCTTCTGCCTCTGGGAAGGTTTCCCTGTGCTACATGCTCTGGGTGAGATGTCCCTTCTCTGTGCAGCCCTGGCACCCTGTTCTGTCCCTAATGATAGCACTTACCACACTGCAACTGCTTGCATCCTCAGCTAGTGGTGAGCACCAGGGCAGGCTTCATGCTTACCTTTTTCCCTGCAGTACCCCCAGCACCTGGTACACCTCATTGAAGGTGCTTAATAAATATTCACTGAAGTCATAAATGTGATATAATCTAAGGGATAGTCTGTGGTATAGTCAGCCACTCTCCCCTGGGTGACAGGAGAAGAAAAGCATCACAGTGGTGGATCTAGCCACATCTCTCATGCCACACCACCTCCCCAAGGAATCTGGGAAGTAGATCAAACACTGGAGAGCAAGCCTGGATTTTGTATCTATTCGGAAGAAAAAAAAAACTTCCTATATTGTTTTGCAGATAAATCTACTAATGCTGGGGAAATAGCAAGCCATCTTTAGGGGAGAGGTGACCATCTCTCCCATCAATTCATCCATATTTATAGGCATCTGGGCTGGGGCTATTGCTGTGTGTGTGCTCAGATTCTCAGTGAGGCTTTCAGCAGTTGGAAAGCACAATAAACTCCTCTCCATTCCCATCTGCACAAGCCCAGGCTGCAATCCTTCCCCCCTGCAAGTCCTACCTGCTGTCATGAGACTTCTCTCTGGAACTGGAGTAAATGAGCAAATCAACCCTGAGCACGCTTCAGGTGGCTCTGTGACCTTGCATTCCTCCTGTGACCTTTTCCATGTTGCTCTTTGCATGGGCAACTTCAGCCATTACATTAGCAACACACAATTACACCTTCAAGGTAGATTCAAGTTCAGGCTCTGCCATGACATAAATACCTTAATGAGGTGACAGCCATGCAGACTTCTGAGTGGTATCAATCAGGGCTCTGAGAGATTGCAAAGATATGTTGGCAGGTTCATGCCCCAGCACAAAAAAAGGAAAAGAGAGGGAGGAAAGGAGGGAGGGAGGGAGGGAGGGAAGGAAACAGGAGGCAAAGGAGGAAGAGAGCAAAAAGAAGGAAGGAGGAAAGGACCTTTCTATGATAATGCCGGTGGTAGTATGCAGCACAGTGTTTTTAAAAGTGATTTATAATGTTTTTAATCCAACACTTGCACCCTCATCCCTACTGCTTTGATTCTTCTGCTGGTTAAAATTCCTGCTGGCACACTCAGGGTTCAGCACTCCTGTAGAGCACGCACTCCCAGATGACAGAACACACTTCAGCTCTAGGTTTTCCTTGCCTCTCTTGGTATCCTCCCAATACCCCTTGGCCCATGGGGTACGGAGCAGGGTGGAGTCTACCGCACAGACTCCTAACTTCTGTCAGGGGTCTAAGGGAATAAATCTCTCATCCAGAGTCAGAGTGCTTGGGGGCCACTATCCAGTCTCCAACGCCAGCCAGGAAAGGGGACTCCAGTGGTGGTACTCTGGCTATGAGGTGATAGAAGGACCCTCTCATCCCTGAACCTACTCATCCACACTCAGTGTTTGGCTCAGTTCTATGTTGATTGCAGAAAAAAAGGCTATTATTCAAAATGGCCCTGGCAACTCCCTCAAGTCCAAATATGTGCCAGATCCTGAGAGAGTAATGAGAAGTAGAACCCAGGGTCAGAGGTCAAAATAAAAGGAAATAACAATGGATCTGTGAGAGGCAGTCAGCCTGCAGTCATCCCCTGAGACTGCATTTCCTTTAACGGTTCAGTGGCCACTCTTCAGGCATATATTTGCCTGTCTTAAAGGCATAACTGCCTGAAGTGATGTGACATTTCTAGTCCCGGCTATTTCCCTCACACCAGTCCCATCATCTCCCATGCGCTTCAGAGTAAATGTCCTCATGATAATGAGAATAGAATGAGCAATCATCTTTTCCCAATTTACCCTGGGAATGGGAGGGACCCAGTGCAGTGCTGTTCAGTAGAAATCTGTCACCTAAATATGCAATTTTAAATTTTCTAGTAGCTACATTTTTAAAATGTAAAAACAGGTAAATTATTTTAATAATACATCTTATTTAAGCCAATATATCCAAAATATCATTTCAACATGTAAGCAATATAAAAATTGAGATATTTAACACTATTTTTCACAGCAAGGGCTTTGAAATCTTACATGCATTACAGCACCTTTCAATTTGGACTAGCCACATTTCAATTGCTGAACAGTCATATACACCTACCTAGTGGCTACCATATTGAATAGCATAGTCCTGGTGGGATTCCCAGAAAGTTGCATTCTTTGGTGTTCCCCAATCATTCTAGAGATAACTGCTTCAGGTGTCTGAGCAAGTAAGGAAGGACCTCTGGGGAAACCAGAAGCACTAAGCATGGCTCACCAAAGGAGCCAGGAACAGCAAGTAAGGACATGTCAGTCTGACCCCAGATAGGAGGAACGATTCCCAGTCCAGCACAGGTGCTATTATGCTCCCCAAGGGATAAAGGTATCACAGGTTCCTATATGCTTTATTTTTGTGTGTTTTGTTTGTTTGTTTGTTTTGTTTTTTTTGCGGTACGCGGGCCTCTCACTGTCGTGGCCTCTCCCGTTGTGGAGCACAGGCTCCGGACGCACAGGCTCAGTGGCCATGGCTCACGGGCCCAGCCACTCCACGGCATGTGGGATCTTCCCGGACCGGGGCACAAACCCGCGTCCCCTGCATCGGCAGGCGGACTCTCAACCACTGCGCCACCAGGGAAGCCCTCCTATATGCTTTAAACGCTGGTCCCCAAAGCCAAAAATGCTGGGTCCTGGCTGCAAACTGATTTCATGAAGGTTGCAACTAGTGGCTTGCAGATGTATCGTGTTTGGCCTGAAGATTAATAGCCCACCTAGTCTTAAAAAAAATTGCCTACACTTAAAAATTGCCTATGCTTTAAAAGCTGGTCCCCAAAGCCAAAAATGCTGGGTCCTGGCTGCAAACTGATTTGGTGAGGGCTGTAACTAGTGACTTGCAGATGTATCGTGTTTGGCCTGAAGATTAATAGCCCACCTAGTCTTTAAAAAAATTGGCTACACTTAAAAATTGAATGATTTTATCAAAAATCTAACTTTCCAAATTCTCTTGAAAAATCAGTAGACCTGGGAAAACTAGGCCCACATTTCCACATGTCAACACACCGCCTGAGCCAATATTCCTGCTGACTTCAGTTGGGTCGCCTGCTCTCCCATCACCACAGACTCCACCTCAACCTACTGTCTTCCCTATACAACAACCAGGAGTCAATTGCTATTTATCATTGCAATTCCTCTCTTATTTATTTATAGAGAAGAGAGTAAAGCAACTCTTGCCCAAAGTGGGAAAACCCAGATTGACCAAATGGCCCACATGCTTTCTAAATCTTGCCTACCTTTTTCATTGTGACCTGCCCACAATACCACACAGAAGACAGATCCAACAGGTCCTTTTGCCACCTTAGTCCCTTCATATTTCTGAAAGTCTTTCTCTTTTTTGTCTAAATGCACCAGCCCTTCCTTCCAGCAATGAAACTCCGTGGTGCTCTGTGTCAAGCCCCTGAAACAGACAGGAAATTGAGCCCAAGATGCTCTTCCCTCTTCCCAAACCAAAATGAAGGAAGAAGCTATGACCTCACAGAAAGGAGAAGGGAGTATTTACATCAAAAACACACAGACACAATGGTCACTCGGCCCCTCTGGCATCCTATTTACCTGGTAAAACTCAGATCCTATTGATAGCACTTAAAATAGAGTAAGTTTTCCCGTTTCATAGGCAGCACCCCTCACCCTCACCTCTGCACCACAACTATCCCAGTAGAGGCATCTAGATCTGCACCTGTACTACTCTATCTCATTTATTTGCATATTTCTTTCCCTCAACTAATGTGTTAGCTCCTTGAGACCAAAGTCCAGGGCTTATTTATCTTAGCATCCTTTACATCCCTGGCACCTGACATAAAGTCACTCTTTGAAGACAAAGTGTAAAAAAAAAAAAAGCAATAGGGAACAAATACAACAAACTTTGAGTCATTCAGTCCCCAAATTACAACCTTGCTATATTGTTTCTTATTAGCTATGTGACCTTGAGCAAATAAAGACTTTCTAAGCTCAGTTTCCCAGTTTCTTGAAAAACCCAGATATTGTGCCTATTAGACCAAAACTTCAAATATAAAATTTATAGCTTTAAAATCTTTATTAAAAAAGAAGGAATCTCAAGTCAGTAACCTAATTTCCACCTGTGTTCATGGATTGGAAGACTACTATTAAGATGGCAGTACTTCCCAAATTGATCTACAAATTTAACACAATCCCTATCAAAATCCTAGCTGGCTTTTTTGCAGAAACTGAAAATCTGATCCTAAAATTAATATAGATATGTAGGGAACCCAAAATAACCAAAAAAAATCTTGATAAAAATAGTGACTCACTTCTCAATTTCAAAACTTAATACAAAGCTACAGCAATCAAGATATTGTGGTACTGGGGACTCCCCTAGTGGTGCAATGGTTAAGAATCCACCTACCAATGCAGGGGACATGGGTTTGATCCCTGGTCCAGGAAGATCCCACATGCCACGGAGCAACTAAGCCCATGCGCCACAACTACTGAGCCCATGTACCACAACTACTGAAGCCCGTGCGCCTAGAGCCTGTGCTCCACAAGAGAAAGCCACTGCAATGAGAAGCACGCGCACCACAACGAAGAGTAGCCCCAACTCGCCGCAACAAGAGAAAGCTCATGCACAGTAACGAACACCCAACGCAGCCAAAAATAAATTATTTTAAGAAAAAGATACTGTAGTACTGTCAGAAGAACAGAAACAGATATATAGATTAATGGAATAGAATTGAGAATCCAGAAATAAACCATTTATGGTTAATTCATTTTTGACAAGGGGGCCAAGACAATTTAAAAGGGGGAAAGAATAGTCTTTTTCAACATATGTGCTGGGACAATTAGATATCAACATGCAAACAAATGAATTTGCACCTCTATCCCATACCATATACAAAAATTAACTTAAAATGAATTAAAAATCTAAATGTAATAGTCAAAATTATAAAGCTCTTAGAAGAAAACATACGTGTAAATCTTCATGACCTTGGATTAGGCAATAGTTTCTTAGATATGACACCAAAAGCACAAGCAATCAAATTAAAAAATAGAGAAACTGGACTACATTAGAGTTTAAAACATCTGTGCTTCTAATGATACTGTACTATCAATAAAGTGAAAAGACAACAATCCACAGAATTGTAGAAAATATTTACAAATCATATCTACTAAGGATCTAGTATTCAGAATACATAAAGAACATTTACAGTTCAACAGTATAAAGACAAATTACCTAATTTTAAAAGGTGAAAAGAATTTGCATAGTTATTTCTACTAAGAATATATATATATGCCAATAAGCACATGAAAAGATGCTCAGCATCATTAGCCATCAGGGAAATTCAAATAAAAACCACGAGATACCACTTCACATCCACTAAGATAATTATTTGAAAAAGTAATAATAGCAAGTGTTGGTGAAGATATGGAAAATTTGGAACTCTATACTGCTGGTAGGAAAATAAAATGGTACGGCTACTTTGGAAAACAGTTTGACATTTTCTCAAAAAGTTAAACATAAATATCAGGTGACAAAGCAATTCCATTCCTAGATACATGTCCACACAAAAACTTGTATAGGAATATTCCTAAGAGTATTATTCATAATACCCCCAAAATGAAACAAATTAGATATCCATCACTGACGAATGGATATACAAAATGTGGAGTATCTGTCAATGGATGATTATTCAGCAATAAAAGGAAAAGTACTGATGCATGCTACAACATGGATGAGCCTTGAATACATTATGCTAAGTGAAAGAAGTCGGTAACAAAGAGGACCACATATTGTATGATTCCATTTATATGAAATGTTCACAACAGGCAAATCTATAGAAACAGAGAATAGATTAGCAGTTGCCCAGAGATTGGAGAATGGGGGGAATAGGTAGTGACTTCTAGTTGGGTTTATTTTGGGGGTCATTAAAATGTTCTGGAATTAGACAGTGGTGATAGGTATACAACTGTGAATGTACTGATACTAAAAACCACTTTTAAAAGGTACATTTTATGACAAGTAAATTATATCTTAAGAAAAGAAAAAGACAAGGCCTTTGGGCCATGTGCCATTCAGCTACTTATCTTTTTTGTCATAGTCTATTCCTGGCCAACTAGAAACAACTGGTCACATGAGGAAAAACAGTTATCTGGTATTATGTCCTCAACTTTCCAACCTTCCCCCCGCCATTTCCTACGTCTATGAAACTGAGCCATAATGTGTGTTCTTCCCAAAGATTTCCCCAATCCAATCATTAAAACCTATACCCATCCTAAAAAATTTCCTCCCATTATCATAACATGTCCTCCTTTCCAAGGCCAAACTATCCACGGTGCCCTTGACCACACCCACTCCAGGCTCTAAAGTCTTGCTACATCCCCAAACCTTCTCATTTTACATGTCCCACTTCCCCCTTTCTGGTATCTCTCTCTTTCCTGTTATCCTGGAAATATGCTCAATGGCTCCAGTCCTTAAGAGGAAACCTTCCCTGATACTGGGTCCATTTCCATTTACTATACCATCTTTTCCCTCTCTTTTTAGGTAAACTTCTCAAAGAGCGGTCATAGTTATTCTGTCACCTTCAACTTACTCCACTCTAGTTCCCACTCCCATCCTTCCTCTACTGAACCAACTCTATAATCACTAGATGACTTCCTGACCCAAATACCATAGGTAGTTTGGAATAACTTTTTTTTTTCCTATACTCTACTACTGCATGTGGTATGGATGATTCTCTCCATCTTGAAGCTCTATTCCTTGATTTCTAGGAGACCACACACTCCTGGTTCTTCTCCTGTCTTTCTAATGATTCTTTCAGGGCCTCCTTTCAGGGCTCTGTTTACTCCAGTGCAATGCTTCAGTATTGGTGTACTCAGGGTTCTTCCCAAATGCTCTACTCTTTATACCCCACTTTTCTCCTTAGATAATATCATCTTAACTACATGTTGATGACTGCTAAATGTCTCTCTCCAACCCAGACCTCTCTATCAAGCCACAAATTTATATATCCAACTGCCTGATGGATGGGTCTGTATGTCCAGTCATCCCTCATGTACCTTAAATTTACCATGCCCCCCAAAAAACTCACCATTTTAGTTGGTCATCTACCTTCACTAGTCACACAAGCCAAAAAAATTTAGACTCTTTTATCGTTTTCCCCCCCACAACCAGGCACCAACACTACAAATTTTACCTGCAAAATATTTCTTTAATCTATATTTGTCTCTTCAAACTTAGGCTTCTCATCAAGAGCCTCTTAACTGGTTTCCTTCCCTCCAAGTGTCTTTCTCAAACCCATTCTCTATATAGCTGCTAGTATATCTTTCAAAACATTCTCCTGCTTTATACATTTCATGGATGACTTACAGGATGAAGTCAAAAACCCAAGAGAAGTCCATAGCTAAAAGGACTCCTCCCATCATCCAGATTCCTTCCAGTATCTTATCACTTTCCAATGAGATTTTTCATTTTCATTCTAGAATCCTGAACCTGCTTGTAATTCATCTCTAGTCCCCAACCCTCAACAAACACACACAAACACATACATACCTACCTACACACACACACACACACACACACACACACCATTCTCTATATCTCAGAGGTAAAAACAAGCATATATTTCCTTTCCTCCCCATCACTTCCTGGATAATACCTACTCATCCAGTAGGTAGCCTCTCAGCGTTTATTTCCTCAAGGTAAAAGACCCTTCCAGATCCTCCACACCTGACATACTCTTAGATGAGTTAAGGACTTCCACTTTATGCGCTTTAATGCCTTATACATATATCACTCATTATATTTACTATATTGTATTTTAATATTCTGTGTCTCTCCTACTAGTTTGCAAACTCCATGAAGGGAGAGCCCATGTCTTTGTCATCAAAACTCCCTGCACAGGGCCTGACACAAGGAAGTACCCAATAAGTAGTGTGTAGACTGAAGGAATGAACACTGCTATAACTAGTTATATAGCTATGCACAGCCTTGAATAGACGAAACAAATGAACAAGCAAACAAAAGGAATTCATTGGTTGGGGTAATAAGCTTCAAAGTCCAATGTAAGCTTCAAAGTCCAATGTAAGCTTCAAAGTCCAATGTAAGCTTCAGGTCCAGCTAGATCCAGGTGCTCAGAAATAATACCAGGAAGCTGTCTCTAGTACTCTTGAGGCTCAGAAAGACTTTTTTCTCAATATTTGAGCAAGAACTCTGGACCTGACATTTAATGGGTCAAACTGACTTGCCCTTCCTAGAACCAATGATCAAGGCTCTCTCTGTTTAGAAGGCCTGGGTTGTATCCCCACTTCTAGAACAAGGGGTTAAGGTCAGTCTCTCCCAAAAGTAACACTGGCAAGAATGGAGGAAGGATGGTTAACAAAAGGAAAATTGATGTTTTCTTACCAGAAGAGGGTAAAAGAAGGCTGGACAGTCAGAAACAGTAGTCATTCATGACAGGAGCTCTTAGCTTGTCAGCTCGTAAGGACAATGTTTGTCCTTCCTCTGTAGTTGCCTGCAGGTCCTGCAAGCTGCTGCATGCACAGTGGCAACCTATGCCAGGCTGTTGACTGACTGAGGGGTGAGTCATTATGGACAGCACCAGCAGCAAATGAGTCTGTCTGCACATGTGCAAGGCAAGCATCACAGAGCAGGTGGAGGCTCTGGCTGGGAAACATTCTGCTTTGCAGAGTGCCGAGTATTTATTTGGATTAATGGCTTTCTGGGTTGCCAAATTTCAAATGTAAATCAAATATTTATTAGTGATAGATGGCAAAGAGAAAAAGTATACTTTGAGGGTAATCATTCATGTATTCCCACTCATCTGTCATTGGAGTAGCTGACTTTCAATCCCATAAACTGGGGACCCAAGTGATAATAATAATTCCTCACACTTGTACAGTGCTTTAGCATTTGCAAAGTCTTCCCATATGTTATTCATTTTGGCTTTAAGTCACACACCTGTGCAAGTGAGATTTGTTATCCCCATTTTACAGATGGGGAATATGAGACTCCAGGTTTTAAGTGATTTATCTATAGGTGACAGGTCAGGGATTAGAATCCACACTGCCTGATACCAAAGCCATAGCTCTCACCAAAATACCACACTGCCTTCTCACCCCCTTTATTGCTGTCCCCGTAAAGCACAGCAATAATGTTAGTTGAGGATTTTTCAAGCAGCCATGCCCTTTCATACACATACATATTTCATACACATTTTTACAACAACCTGTGAGATGAATATTACCCATATTTTTTGATAAGGGCTTCCAGATCAAGAATTGTGACTATAAGTAGACTAGAGAGATGAGTCAGAGATAGAAGGAACTACTTGACCAGATACTGTTTTCCTCAAAAATCCTTTACTGTGTCCAGCTTCCCTTGAGAGATCCAGATGAATGACAAGTCCTGACTATTTCTGATCATTAATCAAATGCACAGCATGATCATTACAGAAACTTTCCTCCTTCAGCATTCTCTCAAAATGAATCTGTTCTTTCTTCTCAGTTCAAGTCCTCAACCACCATTCTTACAGATAATTGTCTATTTGTACAAACCAAATTTCTGGCCTTTTAAAATTTTCATCAGTCTTGCAGATGATGGGCCCCCACTTCACACGTGTATCTGACCTTCCTGAATCCTTCAGTGTCAGCCAACAGCTCTTTTTCTTGACCCACTTAAGCTTCCTTTTACATGTGAAGTGTCTTATCTGAAGATTTGTTTAACCTCACAGAGAATTCGGTATGAGTTCTTTGCTCGTGATAATGGCCAGTCATCTTCCACAATCATGAAATGAAGCACTTCTTTTCACTGTGGCTGCAGGGCCAGGCTAACTCGATGACCTTAGATACACTACAGCTATAAGATTAGCCTTGTTGCTACATGGCTCTACCATTCCTGAGTCAACATGTGACAAGGAAGTCATTCTCCATTCATATCATGTGTTATGTTAGCTTTTTATATCACAGAATGCTGGGGTTGGAAAGGCACAATCATAATCCAAACTTTCCTATCTTTAGATAAATAAACTAAGATCCTTGAAGTAGCCAATATAAAATTCGGCTGAAGAGTAAGAACAAGTCCTCCTACGCCAAGCTAACAGACAGGATCCTTCTTCCTTAGGTTTTCTTGGAAAATATAGTGATATCTTGATCTATTCTGAACTCTAGATCCCCCGTCTTGTACATTCTCACACTAATTTCTTCTTTACTGGCATCGTAATCTGTTTTAACAAGATATATACTCAGTGATGTTCTCTTCCATTTTAATGTGGTAGAAAGAGCTCTAGGCCTGGACTCAACAGGTCTGAGTTCTAGTCCTGGCTCCACCACATCTGACCTTGGGGGTACCAGAAAGCCTCTATGAGTCTCCTCCTTCTGATATATAAAACAGGGTAATACACCAGTCATCATGGGAGTGATGGTCCTTGCCACCACTTCTGGATGAGTGCTACAGACTGAGGGAGGAAGACACCACATCTAAGAATTTGTTCCGGCCAAATGATTATTTTAAAGGATTATTAAATGATTATTACATCATTATTAAATTATTAATATTATAATTTAATATTATTATTAATAAAGAAAATGTCCAGGGTCTTGGACCATCTTTCTCTTTAGAGCAATGGGCCTGGGACATACGGGAGGATGAATAAAGAACAACTGATGAAGCACTCTCTCTGCTCCTGGCAGCACAATCTATGCAGATGATATTGCAGAAATGATGAGGTTTCTTTTCCCTTTATACCACTGTCTCAGAGAAATACTGTGTGTCTTTGTGAGATGTCTGTGTGTGTGCATGCACGCGCATAGGTTTGAAGACAAAGAATAAAGAAGGGGCCTACCGTCACCGTGATGGAGGGATTTCCAGTGGGCATCAGACCTTGGAGTGCCAAAGCCAACCCTGGCCTACCCCATCCAAGTATCTCCTCTCCATCCCATTTATGCTGTTACAGATCAAGTCCCTGGTTTGAGGTATAGTGAAAAGAGTAGATTCTGGGATGAGATCAACCTCTGTGATAGTTATGAGTTTTAAGTTTTCAAAAGGTGGAGGTTTTATATGTTGGATAACGGAAAAAGTCTCTCAGAAAGGGAGTGAAAAAGAAACCTCAAGCACAGGAGGCGAGACTAGGTATCAGGGTGTACCCAAGGTGGGGTCCCAGTGAAGAGTTTAATTATTTGGTTAGGTTTTTTTTCCTTTGGACTATGGAAAAAGTCAAAGCAAGCATTGGTTCATCACCTTTTTTCCTCTAATACTGTAATTACCTTAATTTATCGCCACCAGCCATTCAGCTCTGTATGGAGGTGAGATGGAGGATGGAAGATGCACGGCAGTGTAGAGCTGTGTGGCCTTCCCCAAGTCTCCCCTCTGCTGAGGTCCACAGAGCTGTCCCATCATCACTCTGTGTGGGATGGCAGTCCCTGCATTCCAGGTGGTAACAGCAGTGAGGTGAGGAGGACTCATGATGGAGCTCTGAGGCATGAAGGCACTTGTATCACAGAGAAGTGGATGCCAATGTGCACTTTAGTAGCGGCTACGACCCTTGAATGGGTAGACCCTGACAGGTGACAGACATGTGACAATGGTCTCTGGACTACTAAGACCACGCTGGTAAGAAAGATGATCAGCGTTGCAAGACTGCCCTCTCTGTGGCTCCTACTCTTCCTCAGGCCTCCTGTGGTATAATCTAATTGTCAGAGAGCAACCACCTGCTCCCAGCACCTATCCACAGTCACTGCGCCCAAAGGTTCCAAAGGATGCTCTCCTGGTCCCCAGCAGGAAGGAAGAAACTTGATAATGTAGGTCACTTCCAAATTTTCCCATACCAGTCACTGGGCATGGCCAGAGAACTTCTGGGCACTCAGCTATTCCTATCTCAGGTGACCTTGCTATTTCCCACTGCTTGGAACAACAAACATGAATTATAGTAAAGTAGCCCCTGTTCCTTGGCTCCCCAGTGCCACAAGGCCCTCTTGGGAGCAAAAAACTGTGTGCTGATCTGAGACAATCACTGTACTCCCTCTTAATTAACCTCTTTAAAAACTAAGCCACTATTCCCCAGAGTAGGAAGCCCCTCCTCAGAGTACAGTCATAAGCTGTCTCCAGTGCCTCCCTGTGGTAACATTTTCAGCTTCACAGACCTGAATAAGGCCTCCACATTGCCTAAGCAGCCAAACTTGGGGAATTTCCCATCTTGCAGAGGCACCACCCCTGGGATTTAGCTGAAATCATAGAGCTGGGGCAAAGGCTCTCATCCCTAGACCATAACAGGGGAGGTACATCCTTATCTTTCAAAGCAGGGCCCAACAGATTATTTCTGGAGCTCACAAATCAAGTAATGGTGAAACACATATTATTAAGAGGTATGGAAATAACCTCCAGGAGAACTAAAACCAGAGACAGTCATGCGTGGTTATCTTCAGGGAGTAATATTTGGGAGGAGAAGAGGTGGAAAGCCAGACACTGTTTTTTTCATTTTAAGCACTTGTATATTATTCAAAAATTTAACGTATTAATTTAATTTTTAGACCAATTCATACAAAAAAATAAAGGGGGGTTAAAACATGTCAAAACACAATGAAATATTTAAAAAATGAGTATGTATGAATTATAGATTCAAAGAATCCTTAGAGCTAGAGAAGAAAAAAATCTAAAAATTCCCTCTTCCATTTCACTCTCAATCCACTACTTGTTTACAGATGGAAAAAACAGGCTCAAAGGAGGAAAAATTACTTTTCTAAGTCCTCACAGGGAATTGACGCCTACAATAACCTTATTTCGACAACACAATCCTAGAACAGGGTTTGAAGCAGAGAGGCAGAGCAGGGAAGAACAAGGTCCAAAATCCAACCTGTCATTGTGCCCGGAGGGTCCTGTGGGTTACATCAGCAGAACTAATTGCTGCTCCTGCAATTCCAGCCTCTGTGGTTACAGGGTTTAAGTGAGTGGTAGGATGTTACCTTGGGGCAACCCGGCTACAGAAGCTGCTGGGCCCACTTCTCAGCCCACTGGCTGAGAAGGAGAGAAGTGCAAGAGGAAGATTTGTATCTGATTTAAAAGACCTGAGTTTGGCAATACTCTGGTTCTGTGATCTTGGGGAAGCCACTTAATATCTCTGTGCCTCATTCTCCTGATCTATAAAATGTAGATAAAGAATACCCACTTCATAGAAATGTTGCCAGGAATAAATAAGTTAACATATGTTAAGCACTTAGTGCATAGCATACATTAAGTGTCATGTACCCAAAACCCCTAAAATTTTATTTTAATAAATACATGTAAGTAGAGAAAATTTGGTGTGTCTGAAGTTGAGCAGCATACTGGGGAAAAAAAGTAGATAGGAAGGCATGTTATAAGCTAAGATTCCACAGGGTATTCCTGACACTCCCTGGGAAGACAATGCAAGACTTACATGGGAAACTGATCAGTCACCATGACCGGAAGCACAGGAGGCTGTCTCACCTGCCATGCCAAGAAACACCTGATGACACCAGCTGAAAGGGCATCTAGCTAACTGGAAAGAAACCAGCATGTCCCAGGGTCACAGGGGAGAAGGCTGTCACTAAAAATGAATGTAGAACCAATAATTATTAAGTATCAGATGAAGGTGAACATAAGAGGTAACTCTCCAACAATGTAAAGAAGTTCCATGTGGGGAAATAGTAATAGAAAAAAATTTAAAGGGCTTTTCAAAGATGCAGTTAAAATCCTCCTAAAAATTAATTACACATTTTATCAATAAAATAGGAAAAAGAGGTTTTCAAATAGGTAATTCCTTCAAAGAACCAATTAGAGATTTTGAAATTAAAAATACAATAAATGTTTAGTAGTAAAGTAGACATAACTGAAGAGAAAATTAGAGAACTGGAAGATAAATCTGTAATAATTTACCCATAATTCAAAATAGATAAAGAGAAGAAAATATAAGAGTATGGTAGGTGAAAAAGTATGAGAAGCAGGACAGTATCTCCCCACAAGATTGTTATTAATTACAAATTAAATAAGTTAATTCTTATTAATTATGAGGGGAAAAGAGTGACTTTTATGTTGGATAAACCTGACAGGCAGCATCCTAATCATGTGGGTGAAGTTAACATGACCAGTAATAGGACAAATCAACACTATGTCCCCCAGATATGATATGCACTAAGAAGGGCACATCACCTCTGTGGTATTCTTGACAAAGATGCTTAGCTTCAATCTACTCAAGAGAAAACATCAGACAAGCCTAAACTGAGAGACACTTTACAGAATAATTGGCATGGATGTTTCAAAAGTGCCAAGTTCATGAAAGGCAAAGAAAATCCAAGGAACTGTCAGACTAAAGGAATCAGGGAGATATGCCAATTCAGTGTGAAATCCTGGATTAGATCCTGGATCAGAAAGAGGACATTAGTGGGAAAACTGATGAAATTCAAATAAGGTCTGTAGATTAGTTAATAGTCTTGCATCAGTGTCAATTTTCTGGTTTTGAGAATTGTACTATGGTTATGGTTAAGATGTTAACATTTACAGAAAGCTGGATAAAGAGTATACTAATATTCTATGCAAGATTTTTTGCAACTTTTCTATATATCTAAAATTATATCAAAATTAAAAGTTTTTTTTAAATCACTTAAAACAGTGCCTAATATAGAATAAGCACTCACTGTATGATTGTTGCTATTATGGTTATTTTTGGAAGTCACATCTGAGAACATTTCCTACATCCATTTCCTACATTTCCTAACCTGTGAGCTAATTTTCTGAAAATCCATTTCAAATACTGTCTTTAAATAGAATATGTCTTCTACATTTATGTAATAATATTTTTCAAAAGTATATAAAGTGCATTTGTGGACTAATAAAAAGCACACTGATTTAAAAAACAGCAGTTAATACAAGTTAACAGATGTTTATTATTCTGAAAACTTGTTGCAAATGAGAAACAGATGCTTAATTAGGTGAAGACACCTATCAATATCATGCAAGAAAAGAATGTTTATTATCACTGATATTATTCAACATAGTGCCAAAGAAAGAAAAACTGCAAGAGAAAGAAATTAAAGTTATTTAAAAATTGGAAAGAAAATAAAACTTTTATTACCCACAGATGAGATTATATACCTAGAAAGTTGAAGAAAATAAACTGAAAAATAATTGGAATTCATTAGAGAGTTTAGCAAAGTATCCAGATCACTACACAAAAATCAATTATTTTTCAATAAACTAGGATTTATCAATTTAAAATATTTTCAAAAAGAGATCATATTCATGACAGAAACAAAAGCTACCTAAAAATAAACCTAGTAAAAATATGCAAAGCGTTTTTGATTTAAAAAAACATAAAACCTTACTGAAAGTTTTTTAAAGGCATGAATAGAGAGCAATTATGTTTATGGATATAGAGATTTAATACTCTATTTCACCTCTCCCCAAAACAATCTATATATTAAATTCAATCCCAGTCAGAATCTCAGTGTGACTGTATCATTCAGGGTCTCAGAAAGAGACTAAGAGCACACTCAGATTAGGATGATTCCAGGAGTTTTGATAAAGGGGCTATTTACACACCTGCTATTTACACGATATAGATCTAGGGTCTAGGGAAATCAGAAGGAAGAGTGCCATCCCTACCCCAGAATATGCAAAATGGGGCTATTACCCCACAGAAAGATAATCTGGAATCCAAAATCTAGAAGGAAGGAGTTGAGAAGATATGTGACCTTCCATAGCAGGACACAGCCAGCCCAAAGCAACCCTGCAGGAAGAAAGCCAGGAGAATAAATACCCCAACCCCATCCTGGTCACTCCCTCCATCTGTTACTGGAGATCCCCCATTGGCCAAACCCACCTGGAAGCCCAAGTGTAGGAGTGCCTCTTGATGTAGTCTATATATTCCATACAGCCTCCCAGGGCAGCGGGAAGAGTAAAAAAGGATAGAGAATGGATCTGGAGAAGTAAATATAGCCCATCTGTCATTGTAAGGAATAGATCAATGGAACACACAGAGAATCAGAAACAGACCTTTTGTATATATGGGAATTTGATATATGATAGAGAGAGCATTTCTAATAAGAGGAAAGATAGATTATTCAAAAACTGATATTAGAGCAGGAGGCTGTCTCTTTGAAGAGGGAGAACAGTTAGATGATGAAACAAAAACCTAAATGTAAAATAGAAAGCTATAAAAGAAGTAGAAGAAAATATAAGATAATATTTTGATGTCCTTGGATATAAGGATGTCAAAAGTAAAAATCATAGAGATAAATAAATCTGACTTTTCCTAATGCTATATATTAAAATACAGCATTAAATAATTATTAAAAAACTAAGTTAGGGCTTCCCTGGTGGCGCAGTGGTTAAGAATCTGCCTGCCAATGCAGGGGACACGGGTTTGAGCCCTGGTCTGGGAGGATCCCACATGCCGCGGAGCAACTAGGCCCGTGAGCCACAGCTACTGAGTCTGCGCGTCTGGAGCCTGTGCTCCGCAACGAAAGGCCGCGACAGTGAGAGGCCCACGCACCGCGATGAAGAGTGGCCCCTGCTCTCCGCAACTAGAGAAAGCCCTCACACAGAAACGAAGACCCAACACAGCCAAAAATAAATAAATAAATTTATTAAAAAAAAAAAAAAACTAAGTTAAAATATTTGTAAATATAAAGAAAGGACGAGTATCCAGAATATGCAAAGACTCTGAGGAATCAACAAGAAAAGGACAGCCTAGTTAAAAAATATTGTCTGGGGATATGAACAAACAGTTCATAGAAGACTTACAACTGAGAAATAAATAAACAAATGTACAATCTTGCTAATAGACATGAAAATATAAACTTAAATACTATTTTTCACTCATCAGATGATCCAAATGTTAAGTAGTATAATACCATGTGAGAGAAGAATATGGGAAAACAGCTATTCTCTTGCATCACCAGTAGGAGTAAAAATCAATACAACCACACTGAAGGTCAATTGACAGTATTTGTTAAAACTGAAAACATGCCTACCTGCTGACCCTTCTTTATTCCATTATTTGCCCCAGACATTATTTGTTAGATTTGTTTTTGTAAGAAACATTTACAAAACTCTTACAAAAAAAGAAGCAAGTACAAAGATGCCCCTCATGGCATGGTTGTATAAGCAAAACCTGGAAACAAACAAATGTAACCATATGTACATCTATCAATGGCAGAGTGATCAGATAACCTGTAATACATTCATATTGGAATGCTATGCACCAGTTAAAAGGAATGATGTAGGTCTGTATGTGGCAACTTGGATAGATTCTAAGATATACTGTTGAGTTAAAAAAGAGCAAGTTACAGAATAACAAAAATTATATATCATAAAATATGCACACAAGGAAAATCTTTGTGGAGAATACAAACCAAACCTAAAATGACAAACAGTAATGTTCTATCCAATGAGTGACAAGCTGAAGTCTGCTGGAGAATTCAGGAAAAGTTTGCATTATCATATCATTGGCACCATCGCTTCCTCTTGACTCTTCCCCTTTCCTTAGCTGCAAGGGAAGCTGGACAATGTAGTTTTTAGCTGGGTACACTGCTGTTGTTAGGAATTTCACTGTTTCTCAGGCACCTGCAACCCAAAATGGCCAAAAAATACTCCTCATTTGCCTCCCTTAAAACGCTCCTCTCCTATGCTCTCCATCAACACCACCCACCTAATCCCTAACTCTGGGCCTCATCATTGACTCCTTCTCCTCAAATTTCACATAAGAAGTTGCCATGACTTTCTAAACATACTTCACACTTATCCACTTCCCTCTGTTCGCTCAGGCCCATCATCCTTTTCCTGGAATTCTACCAGACTTCTCTATGTCTCCTTGCACCTCTAACCTAGTGTTTGCAATGATTTTCTAAAATGTAAAAGCAGATCATGAAATGGTCTTCCATTATCTTTAGAAGAAAGTGCTAATTTCTTATCATGGCTTACAAAGCCCTTCATGATATGGCCCCAACTCTCTCTCCAGCTGCACTTATTTCCACTCTCCCTTTCTCATTATTCAGCCATTCTCAACTTTTTTTCATTCCTCTAATGAGCAACACTTTCTTCTGAATTCAGGAATCTTTATAGGATTTTTCCCCTTCACCTGGAATACTCCCCACCACATCCACTATGTCAAAATAGTATTTAGAACATCTTCAGGGCTCAACCTAGAAATACTTTTCTCCAAAGAATCTTCCTTAATTCTCTCTCCTACGAGAGGATGATAATATTATTAGTTATCTTTGCTGCAATAACAAACAACTGCAAAATCTCAGTGGCTTACAACTAGCTCTTAACTTTCTTCCCATGTTACATGACAGTGGCTTCACATCAGCTCTCTTCCCTGGGTCTTCTCATTTTAGGACCCAGGCTGATGGAGCAGTCCCAATCTATAACATGACATTCTTTTGGAAACATGGGACGTCTCTAAACACTTCTCCTCAGGCATGGTACACATGACATCCTCTTACATCTGTTGACCAAAGTATGTCACATGGCCAAGTTCACCATCATTGGACTGAGGTGTATACTCCTCCCACAGGGAGACACTGTAAGTCACATGGAAAAGGGAAAGGATGTTGAATCCTCTTACTGGTAAGGGAGGAAAAAATACTGAAGTTAATTATATAATTTACTGCAATGATAATGATGATAGTTATAACAGTTATCATTTATTGGGTGTTTACTATGTTGGCTTCATACTAAATGTATTAATATAAATTTTTCATTGTAGCCTCACAACCATAGTAGATGTTTATCACTGCCCCCACTGTATAGATGAGAAACCAGAGGTGAAGGGACTTTGGGCAACTTGCTCATGTCACACATAGTGAGTGGTGAGAGCCTACATTTAAAACCAATTCCAGTTCTGTCTGATCAGAATCCATGCTTTAAATCAATATACCATGCTTCTCCCATAGCTCCCTGCTCCCCACCAAGCTTAGTACTTCACTCAATTGTTTCCTGGGTAGCCTCCAAAAGAAGATAAATAACTATCACAGTGCCTGGTACAGAGTAGGGTTCAATCAACAATTACAGAGTGAATAAATAAATTTCTGCACCTCCTTCCCCTATCCTCCATTTAGCTAACTTCTGCTCAAAGTTTCAGTTTCAGTTTAGGTGTTAATTCCTTCCAGAAGCTTCCTCTGACTATACAGGCTGAGTTAGGACTCCTCTTCTGTGCTCCCATAGGGACTTATGCATAGAGCTATGTTTGTTCTTATCATAATGACTGTAACGAACTTTGTGACTTTTAAGAGCAGGGATTGTATTCCATTCATCTTTATCTCCATAGTGCCTAGAAAAGCACCAATCACAAGTGGTCAATAAATGTTTGATGAATGAATGAATGAATACAGGAATATAGGAATGAATAAATGATAAGCAGACACCAAGACCACCTTGTGGTGCTCATACCCAGGACCAAGCCTAGCTAAGAGGATGACAAGTCATTTTCAAAGCAGAACTCTGTATCCTCTACCTTCTCTTACTCGCTCACACTCAGAACCTACTGCTTCCTATTCATCCTCAAGTACACAATACTACCTTCCATATCTCTTGCCCTCTCTGGCTGTTGAGGTATGGGGCTTTTTCTTGGCTGAGTATTCCAAGCATAAGAGAGAGGGAGGAGAGATGGGAACTTCTCGATGGCTGCCCTACTCTGCATGAGCACTTCTCCACCATAAGCAAGGTCTTCCTTCCCTCAAACTCATTCCAAAAGGCACAGATCTGAGGATGCACTAAAATACTGCCACCCTCATGCCCCAAGAGAGGCTACTGAGATGCTCAGGGGAGAATAAGACCCACAGGAAGAAGGTCTGTGAAACAGGCTCATGACTTGTGCTCCAGGCAAGTTGGGAAACCTGCAGTCAGGCCAGTCTAAAGCAAAATTCGGAGGCCACGTTATTTGTTGGCAATGCTCATGGCTCCTCGTGTCTGAACCTTCTATCTCTTCCTCCGTTCTTCTTTCCTTCTTTCCCATGGTTGCTACCCCTGAACAGGGTTATACGCTCCAGATGGAATCTGATACATTCACTCACTCTCTTAAGGGCCTGCTCTGTGCACCAGGCAGTGAAGTCAGCTTCTTTCCCACCATCAACTCCCTGCCCTTATAGAGCCCACAGCCCAATGGGGGAGCAAGACAAGACACAAGTAATCAGACGAGAAGCATAAAATAAGTACAGATTGTAAGGTCAAAGACAGATGTAAACAAAAGGCTGGAACAGAAAATTATAAGTCATGGAGCACCTGCTTACGATGGGATGGTCAGAGAAGAATGTTTGAAGATCATGATGTTTAAGCTGAAACCTGCAGGATGAGGAGCCAGCCACACCAATACAGTGAAAGAACATACATTCAAATACAGAGAACACCACATACAAAGGTGTGACAAAGTTTGTTGTGCTCCAGAAACCAAAAGAAAGCATATAGCTGGAGCATGTGGGCTGCAGAGAAACATGGTATGAGATGAGGCTAGAGGGGTGGCACAGCCAGCTCCTACAGGCCCTTGTGGGCCATGGTGAGGAATGTGGATGGGGAGTCTCTAAAAGGTTTTCAGTATGGGAAAGATTGCCTGCTTTCCATTTTAAGAGCATCATCTGGTTGCTGTGGAATAAAGCAGAAGGAGACCATTGTATTTCTCAGAAGACAGATGATGGTAGTAGTCTAGATTAGAGAAGGGGCTATGGAGATAGAGAAATAGATTTTATATATAATATGGCTTTAGACAAGTTTCATATGTGGTGTCTAAAGACATCCAAGTAAAGTTGTCAGGTAGACAGCTGGAGCTTAGAAGAGAGGTCCACGTTGAAGGTATAATTTGGAGTAACGAGCATATTGATGGGGTTTTGCTAAGGGGACAGATGATATTCCCCAGGGAGAGAGAGCCTAGGACCAAGCCTTGAGCACACCAATATTAAGAAGTCAGGAAGAGGAGGAGCTAGTGAAGGGGGTTGAGAAGGACGGCCAGGGAGGTAACAGGAAGGCAATCAGGAGACTCTTGCACCACAGACACCAAGATTAAGAGGTTTTAAGTACAAATGACTGATAAGGCTTAATATTTCTGTTCTTGTGATAGCTGAAACAAAAGGTTCTGAATAAATATTAGTATTCTTTCTTCCCCTAGTCTTAGATATTTATATGTTAATGATATTTCTATGCTAAACCTTTACATCAAAAGAATTGTTCTCTATTTGTGAGATTTTAAATATAAGCCTATACACAGGGATGCTTAGGGAAAGTGGGAACACTGATAATGAAAGTACATCACATGTAAAGACACATATTCTTTATTTATAAGTAAAAATTTCTGTTGCTGTGAGACTCCTTAGAAATCATCTGGTGCCCTGCCTTATACATTTAGGCCAACCTGGTGACATCAATAATGAGTATCACATGATAAAGTCACTCAGACGCTAATAATGTACCAGTCACCAGTCGCACAGGCATCTGCACTTTAACAAGCCCTCCAGGTGAGTCTGCCACATGCTCCAGTCTGAAAACCACTGTATCACAAGAGTCTTCTGGCCTGTTACTCCATTCCTACCTAATTGGTAATGCAGTAGGCACTCTGGAATAAGTAAATCAAAACTGTTGTTGATAATCAGGCACAGCCTAGCAAGTCTTGTCAGCCAATGGTGAGAGAACAAAGGGAGCAATGCTAGGATTTATCCCAGGTCCTCTGGCGGGACCCTGGAGGCAGCAGAGCAGCCAAGGACCCTGACTCAACTGGATCATACCCCTGGGTATAAATCCCTTCTCAAGGATTCTCCATCTCAGTAATGCTGCTATCCCAGGGATTATGGTCAAATGGAAATGCATTAAATTGTAAATCACCTTACCCACCTGTGCCAAGAGAAGCCCTGGAAGAATTCATTAAAGTCTGATGGCACCTGTACCTGTCATTGTTGCACACTTCACTCTAGTTAGGCCATAGAATACAGATAATAATACAGATTATTCACCCCAAATATGGCCACTGTGTAATAATGAGCTCCTCCAGGGTTAGCTCCTAGCAGAAAGTAGGAAAGAGTGAGTCAGCAACTTACAGCAAAGTGTTTCCAAGAAGGGCCAGATGCTGGCCTGGAGGCCTTGTCCTATCTCTTCCACTAACTCACTGCATGTCCATGAGCAAACTGCTTCCATTCTGGCCCCCATCGCCTCAACTGGGAAACACTGTTTCCAGTGCCACTCCAACTTTACCAGGCACAAAAGTCACCTCATAAAGGGACCAACCATCCCTGTGTTCCCATGACTGAGGGAGGCCCTGGGACATTGGAGTTCTAGTGCTAAAACCAGGAAAGTCCTAGGCAAACCAGGATGAGTTGGTCACCCCTATACCTGGAGAGCTTGTTAAAATAGTGCTGGGCTTCACACTTAGATTTGTTTCTATTAAGCTCCCTGAATGCACTGTTACAGACTAGATGGTATGGTGGCTCTTAAATGCCTTTCTACAGACCAGCCACATTAGACATACTTGAGGAGCTTGTTAAAAATACAGATTCCATGGTTCCAGCACCAGAGATTCTTATTCAGTGGGGCTGGAGCTGACTATCTAAAAAGCTTCCTGGGTGATGCCCTGCACAGACTAAGAACCACTGAACTAGATAATCTCGCAGGTTCCTTACAATTCAAACATCCCATTGCATTTTCAGTGTCTATATCAATCCCCATGTATTAGTAAAAGCTCCCCACAAGTTGAGGGACAGCCCCCAAGTCACTTTCTCTGTGCTTCAATCAGTCATGCCACGCATCACGCATTTCCATTTTTGCTGTGAGCAAATGCATCTGTTACAAACAGCAGAGGGGTCCCTGGGAGACAGGAGTGCACATTCAGAGTGGGCGAACACAGGCACTTACTCATGGACGCGTCTCTCACCTGCCCTGGAGGTCTGCGTCAAGGAGCTCCAGAGAGCTGCCCGGATATGAGCCAGTCACAAGGGCCTCATTGGGGATGAGCGTGCCCTGGTCTGTGTGTGTCATGCCAGGTGAAGTCAGACGCAGGCAAAGAGGGAGCAATCAGTGTTTCCTGTACTCAGGGCTTGGCAGTCATGACCCAGGAAACTACAAACAACCTGCAGTGGGACATAACTGAAGAGTCCAACCACGGGTGCAGCATGATGTCCACCTCAGCTCTACAGCAGTGACGGCCCAGAACCTGCGGCTGCAGCTGAGGCTATGGGCTCTGAACAGGGCAGGTGCTGCCACCTCCTGGCCCTGGCTCAGGCTGAGCCATGGCAGTCTTTTCTTGGATCTGGAATCTCAAATCATAAATTCTGAAGAGTCTGATCTAGAAAAGACCACAGAGATGATCCAATCCCTTCTCCTACTGTGCAGAAGAGGAAACTGAGCCCCTTAGATGTTGGCGGGTTCCCCCCTACACCCCAGTGTGTGGCAAAGCCAGACTCAAGTCCAACCTGGTGTTTCCCTAGCACCTTGCCGGCTTCCTGCTTCTTTAAGCCAAACCACTATATCCAGTAACCTTGACTGCAGAGGGAGGTGGGGTTTGTAGAATGATCTTGGTAAGAAGAGCGGCTTGGCCGCCATTCAGTGCTGTACCCATCTGCCTCCTCCATGCTTAACCCTCTACTGGAGGTAAGCAGAGACACTGGCCAGGAAAGAGTACTTGTTGTTTCCCAGAGGAGAGAAGAGAATGCTCCACAAACGCATATTTTCAAATGTACTCTCCAAAGCAAACAAGCATCATATAGAGAAAGGTCCCTATCTTCCTCATACCAAACCATTCTGACTTTACAGTTTCTTTGTTATTCTTCTTCTTCTTTAAAATTTGTTTCAAGTGTGGACAAGATGGCAGAGTAGGGAGACCCTGAGCTCACCTCCTCCCATGGGCACACCAAAATTACAACTATTTACAGAACAACTATTAATGAGAATGGACCTAGAGACTAGTAGAAAAGATTTCCACAACTAAAGGTATAAAGAAGGAACCACAATGAGATGGGTAGGAGGGGCAGAGACATGGTATAGTCAAGACCCACACTCCCAGGTAAGCAACCCACAAACAGGAAAAGAATCACAATTGCAGAGGTTCTCCCTAGTCTGGGGTCCTGCACTGGGAAGACAACTCCCCAGAACATGTGGCTCTGAAGGCCAGCAGGGCTTGAATACAGGAGAGCCAGAGGGCTGTAGGAAACAGAGACTCCACCCTTAAAGGGTGCACACAAAATCTCACATACTCCAAGACCCAGCACAGAGGCAGTGATTTGAAAGAAGCCTAGCTAAAACCCACTTGCTGATCTTGCAGAGCCTCCCAGAGAGGCAGAAAGCAACTGGGACTCCCCCAGGAGACATAAATCAGGTGCCAGCCACTTGGAGAAGACCATTCTAACACAAGGAAACTGGTGCTCACAAGCATCATTTTGGAGTCCTACCTGTAGCCTATTAGCACCAAGGGCTTACCTGCCTACCTGCCAGTAAGCATCAGTCCCAAGATGCCCCAAGCTGATTAGCCAGCCACTTGGGGACCCAACCCCACCTACCAGCAGGGCTGCACCAGCCCCAGGGCCCCATAAAGAGTCCTGTAGACAGCTAACCCAGAACAGGGCCTCACCCACCAGCATGCCCAGGACCTGATCTGCCCACCAGTGGGCCTTCACCAGCCCCAGGCCCCTCTAACCTCCATATCCAGCCATACAAGAACCTGGCCCTGCCCATCAGTGGCCCAGCAACATCCACATGAGGCAAGGCCTGTCAGCCAACTGGGCCAGGGGCCAGCCCCACCTGTCAGTGCACCCACAATAGCCCCTGCCACAACAGAAGGGCCCATGCAGCCTACATGCAGGGCACCCCTAGAGCATATAGGTCTGGTGACCAAAGGGGAGTATACTGCTGGGCCCCAAAGGACATCTGCTACATAAGGCCATTTCTCCAAGATGGGGAAACATAACTGACCTACCGAGTACACAGAAATAAAAACAGCAAATTAGGCAAAATGAGGCAACAGGGGAATATATTTCAAACAAAGGAAAAAGTTAAAACCCCAGAAGAATTAAGTGGAGATAAGCAACCTACCCATTAAAGAGTTCTAGGTGATGATCATAAAGATGCTCAACAAACTCAGGAAAAGAATAGATGAACACAGTGAAAACTTTAACAAAGAGTTAAAAAATATAAAAAGGAACCACATGAAGCTGAAGAATACAATAACTGAAATAAATAAATACACTTGAAGGAATCAAGAGGAGATTTGAGGATACAGAGGAATGGATCAGCCAACTGGAAGAAAGAGTAGTGAAAATCACCCAAGCTGAAAAGAAAAAGAAAAAGGAATTTTTTAAATGAGGATAGTTTAAGAGACCTGGGACAATATCAAGCATACTGACATTCACACTATAGGTGTTCCTGAAAGAGAAGAGAAAGAGAAAGGGGCAGAGAACTTATTTGAAGAAATAATAGATGAAAACTTCCCTAAACTGGGAAAGGAAACAAACTTCCAGATCCAGGAATCATAGAGAGTCCCAAACAAGATGAACCAAAAGAAATCCACGCAAAGAAACACTGCAATTACGATGGCAAAAATTAAAGATAGAGAGAAAATCTTAAAAGCAGCAAAGCAAAAGCAACTAGTTATGTACAAGGCAACTCTCATAAGACCATCAGCTCACATTTTAACAGAAACTTTGCAGGCCTGAAGGGAGTGGCACAATATATTTAAAGGGATGAAAGGAAAAAAAACTATAACCAAGAATACTCCGTTGAACAAGAATGTCATTCAGATTTGAAGGAGAGATAAAGAGTTTTAAGACAAGCAAAAGCTAAAAGAGTTCAGTAGCACTAAACTGTCTTTAAAAGAAATATGAAAGGGATTTCTCTGTATGGAAAAGAAAAGACCAAAACTACAAACATAAAAATTATGAAGGGAAAAATCTCATTGGTTAATGCAAACATACCGTAAAGGTGACAGATCAACCACTTATAAAGCCAGTAGAGAGGTTAAAAGACAAAAGTAGTAAAATCATCTATATCCATAATAAGTAGTTAAGGGATACACAAAACAAAAAGATGTAAAATATGATTTCAAAAATATTAAACATCACTTGAGGGGGAGTAAAAATGCAGAGTTGTTAGAATGTGTTCGTACTTAAGAGATCATTAACTTAAAATAATCATACAGACAAAATAGACTTTACAACGAAGACTATAACAAGAGACAAAGAGGACATTACATAATGATATGTGGGTCAATCCAACAAGAAGATATAACAATAGTAAATATATATGCACATTCAACAAAGGAGTACCTAAATACATAAAGCAAACACTAACAAACATAAAGGGAGAAACTTACATATCACAATAATAGGAAGGGACTTTAACACCCCTTTACATCAATGGACAGATCATCCACACATATCAATAAGGAAACATGGCCTTTAAAAAAACACATTAGGGCCTCCCTGGTGGCGCAGTGGTTGAGAGTCCGCCTGCCGATGCAGGGGATACGGGTTCGTGCCCCGGTCTGGGAGGATCCCATATGCCGCGGAGCGGCTGGGCCCGTGAGCCATGGCCGCTGGGCCTGCGCATCCGGAGCCTGTGCTCCGCAACGGGAGAGGCCACAAGAGTGAGAGGCCCGCATACCGCAAAAAGAAAAAAAAAAAATAAAATAAAAAAAAAAAATAAATAAAAAAAATAAAAAAACACATTAGACTAGATGGAGTTTAGATAGATAGATAGATAGATAGAACATTCCATTCAAAAGCAGCAGAATACACATTCTTTTCAAGTGCACGTGGAACAGTCTCCAGGATAGATCACAAGCAAGTCTCAATAAATTTAAGAAGACTGAAATCATATCAAGCATATCATATCATATCAAGCATATCATATCGTATCAAGCATCCTTTCTGACCACGACAGAATGAGACTAGAAATCAACTACAAGAAAAAAATTGTAAAAACACAAACATATGGAGACTAAAAAATATGTTACTAAAAAAACCAATGGGTCACTGAAAAAAATCAGATGAAATTTTTTAAAACCTGGAGACAAATGGAAATGGAAACAACAATACAAAAATCTCTGTGACACAGGAAAAGCAGTGCTAAAATGGAAGTTTATAGCAATACAAGCCTACCTCATGAAACAAGAAAAACCTTAAATAAACCATCTAATCTTACACCTAAAGAAACTAGAAAAAGAAGAACAAACAAAACCAAAAGTTACTAAAAGGAAAGAAATAATAAAGATCAGAGAAGAAATAAAGACTGAAAAAATAGAAAGGTGAATGAAACTAAGAGCTGGTTCTTTGAAAAGATAAACAAAATTGATAAAAATTTGGCCAGAAAAATTTAAAAGGAGAGACAGGGACCAAATAAAATCAGAAATGAAAGAGGAGAAATTACAACTGACACAGAACTGCAAAGCATTAAAGAGATTACTACAAAAAAACTATATGCCAATTAAATAGACAGCCAAGAGGAAACAGATAAATTCCTAGAAACATACAATCTCCCAAGACTGAATCAGGAAGAAAAAAAAAGAAAATATGAACAGACTACCAGTAACAAAACTGAATCCATAAAAAAAAGAAAAGAAAATCCTCCCATCAAACCAAAGTCCAGAACCAGATGATAGCTTCACAGGTGAATTCCACAAATATTTAAAGAAGAGTTAACACCTATCCTTCTCAAACTATGCCAAAAACTTTCAGAGGAAAGATATGCTTCTGAACTCATTCTATGAAGCCAGCATCACCCTGATACCAAAACCAGACAAATACACCACAAAAAAAGAAAATTGCACGCCAGTATCACTTATGAACACAGATGCAAAACTTCTCAAAAAATAGTAGCAAATTGAACTTCCCTGGTGGCGCAGTGGTTAAGAATCCGCCTGCCAATGCAGGGAACACAGGTTCAAGCCCTGGTCTGGGAAGATCCCACATGCCACAGAGCAACTAAGCCCACGTGCCACAACTACTGAGCCTGCGCTCTAGAGCCCGTAAGCCACAACTACTGAGCCCTTGTGCCACAACTACTGAAGCCCACGTGCCTAGAGCTCGTGCTCTGCAACAAGAGAAGCCACCACAATGAGAAGCCCGCGCACCGCAACGAAGAGTAGCCCCCGCTTGCTGCAACTAGAGAAAGCCTACTCGCAGCAACTAAGACCCAACACAGCCAAAAAATAAATAAATTTATTTAAAAAAAATAGTAGCAAACTGAATTTAACAACTCATTAAAAGGATCATACACCATGATCAAGTAGGACTTATCCCAGGGATGCAAGAATAGTTCAAGATCCACAAATTGATCAATATGATACACCACATTAACAAATTGAGAAATAAAAATCACATGATCATCTCAATAGATGTAGAAAAAGCTTCTGACAAAATTCAACATCCATTTATGCTAAAAGCTCTCCACAAAGTGGGTATTAAAGGAACATACCTCAACATAATAAAGGACATATACGATAAACCTGCAGTCAACATCATACAAGGATGCCCACCCTCACCACTTTTATTTAACATAGTATTGAAGTCCTAGACACAGCAATCAGACAAGAAAAAGAAATAAAAGGAATCCAAATTGGAAAGGAAGAAGTAAAACTGCCACTGTTTGCAGATGACATGATACTATACATAGAAAATCCTAAGAACACCACCAAAAACTACTAGAACTCATCAATGAATTCTGTAAAGTTGCAAGATACAAAATTAATATATAGAAATCTGCTGTATTTCTACACTACAGTGAACTACCAGAAAGAGAAATTAAGGAAACAATCCTATTTACAATTTCATCAAAAAATTACCTAGGAATAAATCTAAATAAGGATACAAAAGACTTGTACTCAGAAAACTGTAAGACACTGATGAAAGAAATTGAAGATGACACAAAAAGATGGAAATATATACTGTGCTCATGGATTGAAAGAATAAACATTGTTAAAATGACCATACTACTCAAGGCAATCTACAGATTCAATGCAATCCCTATCAAAACACCACTGGCACTTTTCACAGAACTAGAACAAATAATTCTAAAATTTGTATGGAAACACATAAGAACCAAAACAACCTTGAGAAAGAACAAACCTGGAGATATCATGCTCCCTGATTTCAAACTATACTACAAAGCCACAATAATCAAAACAGTATGGTACAGGCACAAAAACAGACACACAGATTAATAGAATCAAATAGAGAGGCCAGAAATAAACCTACACTTATGTGGTCAATCAACCTATGACAAAGGAGGCAAGAATATACAATGGGGAAAAGATAGCCTCTTCAATAAATGGGGTTGGGAAAACTGGACAGCTACATGCAAAAGAATCATACTGAACTACTTTCTCATGCCATATACACAAATAAACTCAAAATGAATTAAAGACTTAAATGTAAGACCTGAAACTATAAAAACTGTAGAAGAGGGCTTCCCTAGTGGCGCAGTGGTTGAGAGTCCGCCTGCCGATGCAGGGGACACGGGTTCGTGCCCCAGTCCAGGAAGATCCCATATGCCGCGGAGCAGCTAGGCCCCTGAGCCATGGCTGCTGAGCCTGCGCGTCTGGAGCCTGTGCTCCACAATGGGAGAGGCCACAACAGTGAGAGGCCCACGTACCACACACAAAAAAAAAAAATTGTAGAAGAAAATATAGGCAGTATGCTCTTTGACATCAGTCTTGGCAATATTTTTTTGGCTCTATCTCCTCAGATAAGGGAAATAAAAACAAAAACAAATGAGGACATTAAACTAAAAAACTTCTGCACAGCAAAGGACACTGTCAACAAAACAAAATGGCATCCTACAGAATGGGAGAAGATATTTGCAAATGATATATCTGATAATGATATACAGAGAACACATAAAACTCAACATCAAAAAAAACGCAAACAACATGATTTTAAAATGGGCAAGAACAGGGAGATAAGCTCGGTGCTTTGTGACCACCTAGAGGGGTGAGATAGGGAGGGTGGGAGGGAGACACAAGAGGGAGGAGATATGGGGATATATGTATATGTATAGCTGATTCACTTTGTTATAAAGCAGAAACTAACACACCACTGTAAAGCAATTATACTCCAATAAAGATGTTTAAAAAAAAAAGAAATATAAACAGGAGGCCAGTTGTAAAAAAAAAAAAAAAAAAAAACGGGCAAGAACCTCAATAGGCATTTTTCCAAAGACATACAGATAGACAACAGAAGCATAAAAAGATGCTCAATATCATTAATCATCCAGGAAATGCTACTCAAAACCACAATATTACCTCACATCTGTCAGAATGGCTATTATCAAAAAGAGCACATATGAGATATGTATTTGATTATCACTGTGTAAAGAGAGGTAATCACTTGTGGAACAGAAAAATATAGTAAAACATCCAAAAATAATAATGAGAAGTAATAACAAATAATATATTTTATTGAATTAAACACACTACCAGTTGTCAGAAACTCTTATTTTTTTATTGGAGTATAGTTGATTTACAGTGTTGTGTTAATTTCTGTTGTACAGCAAAGTAATTGAGATACATATATATACACATACATTGTTTTTTATATTCTGTTCCATTATGGTTTATCTCAGGATATTGAATACAGTTTCCTGTGCTATACAGTTGGACCTTGTTGTTTATCCATTCTATATTTAATAGTTTGCATATACTAACCCCAAACTCACAGTCTATCCCTCCTCCACCTCTTTCTCCCCCTTGGCAACCACAAGTCTGTTCTTTATGTCTGTGAGTCTGTCTCTGTTTTATAAAAGTTCCTTTGTGTCATATTTTAGATTCCACATATAAGTGATATCATATGGTATTTGTCTTTCTCCTTCTGACTTACTTCACTTAGTATGATAATCTATAGTTCCATCCATGTTGCTACAAATGGCATTATTTCATTCTTTTTATGGCTGAGTAGTATTCCATTGTATATATGTACCACATCTTCTTTATTATTCATCTGTTCATGGACATTTAGGTTGTTTCCATGTCTTGGCTATTGTGAATAGTGCTGCTATGGACATAGGTGTGCATCTACCTTTCTGAATTATAGTTTTATCTGGATATATGCCCAGGAGTGGGATTGCTGGATCATATGGTAATTCTATTTTTAGTTTTCTGAGGAACCTCCATACTGTTCTCCACAGTGCCTGCACCAACTTACACCCCCACCAACAGTGTAGGAGGGTTCCCTTTCTCCACACCCTCTCCAGCATTTGTTATTTGTAGACTTTTTGATGATGGCCATTCTGATTGGTGTGAGGTGGTACCTCATTGTAGAGAATCACTCATTTTATGTACCACTAAGAAAGAAAACATCAGTTCCATAATCAGTTTATGGAACACTATCCCAACTTCAGAGATGCTGCAACAAATGCAAAGGAAAAAAAAGTATGTTTTAAAGTGGTGAAGTTTAGTAATAAAAATGATGACTAAATGTATGGAGCCCTAACTACATGATAAGTCCTATTCTAAATGTTTCAAGTATATTAACTCATTTAATACTATCAATCTGATGAGGTAGTATGACGTATCAACACAACTGTTAACCTCCATAGTGAGCCGAACAGATGGCTTAGGCTTAATGTAAATTCAAAGTGGAGTTACTGAAGGTTTTATCTGAACTGACAATTTCATGTTTTAATCAAAGCAACAATTAAAATTATGTGAGAAAGTACTGCTCTGATGTTTTCTTTGATGAGATGAATTTCTAAAATATAACCTTGTCTCATGCTCAAAAATTCATCCTTAGTTTTGTTTCAATCCTTACCACTAAAAAAAAAAACCCATAGTTTCTCATCTTTGTTCTATAAACCTTAGAAGGTCCTTGGGCCAAAAGCAGTAAATATTTTGATTCCATTTAAAAAAGGACCACAAACAATAAGTGTTGGCGAGGATTTGGAGAAAAGGAAACACTTGTGCATTGTTGGTGGGAATGTAAGTTGGTACACCCACTAGGGAAAACAGTATGGAGGTTCCTCAAAAAAATTAAAGATAGAACTACCATATAATCCAGCAATTCCACTTGTGGGCATTTTTCTGAAAAAATAAAAACACTAATTCTGAAAGATATATGCACTCCTATGTTCCCTGCAACATTATGTACAATAGCCAAGATATGGAAGCAACCTAAGTGTTCATCGATAGATGAATGGATAAAGAAAATGTGTATATACATACATATATATACATATTTATATATTACTTATTATTTATATATATATATATATATATATAATGGAGTATTACTAAGTCATAAAAAAGAATGAAACCTTGCCATTCGTGACAACATAAATGAACCTAGGGGGGTACTAAGCTAAGTGAAACAAGTCAGAAGGAGAAAGACAAACACCGTATGATTTCACTTACATGTGGAATCTAAAAAACAAAACAAATGAACACACATAAACAGAAACAGACTCACAGATACAGGGAAAAAACAAGTGGCTGCCAGAGGGGAGGATGGTGGGGGAAATGAGTAAAATAAGTGAGGGAGATTAAGAGGTACAAACTTCCAGGTACAAAATAAATGTCACAGGGACGGAATGTACATGGGGAATATATCCAATAATATTTTAATAACTTTGTATGGTGGCAGATGGTAACTAGATTTATGATGGTGATCATTTTGTAATGTACAGAAATACTGAATCAGTATGTTATGCCCCAGGAACTAACAAAGTGTTTTAGGTCAATTATACTTCAATTTTTTTAAATCCAAAAATAAATTGTTGGGACTATGGAAAACTCCCTGTATCGCAGGAATCAGCACTTGGAGAGATCAGGTGTGCCCAGCAGAGCTATTCAGAGACCAAGGCTTGGGGGCAGGTGAAACAAAAAAAAAAAAAAAAAAGAAGAAGAAAAAGACAAGGCAAAGAGAGAAGAGGGAAAAGTAAAAGAGGAAAACAGAGAAGGAAGGAAAGGATGGACAGAAGCAAGCATTGGGTGCCAACCTGGGTCAAAGACTGCTAACCTTTGCCTCAGTAAACCTCTCATTCATTCATTCACTCGTTCATCAAACATTTCAGGATGCCCACTCTGCTCAAGACATCCTGCCTGACCCCAGGATAGACACAATAAGGAATCACCTACCCCTGCCTTCAAAGAACATATGAGGTAAAGACATGCAGAAAAGAAACCCTACCAAGCAACTATCATACAAAGTGGAAGGTGATGGGTACTTTGGTAAGAAAGACACAGTACTGTGGAAGCCCAGAGGAGGAAGAAGGGGTGTCTAGTTGGAGGAGAGGAATTAAAGAAGGAAGTATCATTTCACTAGTGCTCTAAAATCATGGGGAAAATGGCTGCATGCAAAGATGAGCTTTAGGGCATTTGGGGAAGAAAAGAAAGGAAAGGCATGAACTGAAAAAGCAGGGAAAGCAGGTATGGGGAACACAGTGGCTGAAACGCAGAGTGCAAAAAGGGAAGCATGGATGACATGTGGAAAAGGTGGGAGCAGACAAATCAAGGAGAGGATGGTAAAGCAAACTTGAGTGCCAAATTCACTCTATTCTGTAGACAAGAGGGAGCCCCTTCAGGTTCTTAAACCAAGAGAGGGACATGATCAGAATTGCACCTGAAGAAAATTAATCAGTAGCGGAGTAATAGAGAAACCTGTTGTGAACACAGCAGCTTGAGGGAGGAGAGGGCATGAGTTCATGGGAAGAGGGGTCTTCTGTCCACCGGGATTTTATTTTGCAATTCAACTACAAGCGCTGAACAATATGTCCCAGTGTTCATATTGCCAGAATTATATCTGCCAGTCACTGCTTCCTCGTCTATGAGCTGCCCTAGAGAACAATAATAATATCCACAGCTTCCTGTGGCCTCCATTCTGTTCTGCTGTCTCAACGAAGCATTCATCTTTGCTCCCAGCTGAATAAGGGCTGTGTTTCTGATGGATACTCACCATCACAGTCAAAAGCAAATGTGCTGGCGCATTTGGGTGCTACTTGGAAGGTGGTCTAATGGTCATTCCTGGTGACAGACACTTAGGGCTCCCTTGTTCAGATGACAAGCCTTGTTCAAACCTATAGGTTAGACATGTTGGGCCTCTCTGACTCCATCCCTACCCTGGCCCTTGAGAAAAGTGACATCAAATAATTAGAGCAATTAAGCACCTCAGAATGTACAGAGAGAAGATGAAAGAAGGCTGACCATCCTGGGGCTCCTCCCAGAACAAATGATTCATCAAACAAACTCGCCAAATATCTAATCTTTAGTTTTAAATGACTAGATCCCCTTGTTCACAGCCAGATAATCAAATCTGTATATTGGAAACATGTTTCCGTCTTTTCTGAGTTGGGTTTTTTTTTCAATTTTAAATAAATAAGAGTTCTTTCCATGGCAGTTTTTTAAATTTCCTCTGCTTCACAGCCTGATGAATCACAGGCTCAGCTCCACAAAAAGCCAAGGGAAGGGAATAAATAAATGTGAAGGCCCAGCCATTTCAGGTCTCCTCTGGCCTTCCTAGGGTTTAATACCCACCAGCTACTCCTGGAGATGACACAGCTTCAAACATGAGCTGAGCCCTGGGGACAGGTGTAGGTAAACCCACATGTGTGGCTGAGCCAATTATCCTTTCTGTCCTAGGCTAAACATTATCTTGAAAAACCAAGTGGAAATCAGTAGGATTCTACAAACTTCTGATCTTTCACTTTGATTTTGTGTCAAGTGACAGTATAACAAGCAATGGACTTGAAGGGAGAGGCCTGGGTTTTAGACTCGGGTATGCTCTTTACCAGTGGTGGGACTTTAGCCAAGTCACTTCCCTCCCCAACTTCAGCTTCCTCTTCTTTAAAAAGGGCTTACTTACAGGTGAGGGGTTACTCACAGGTGTTACTCGCAGGCTTTCATAAAATAAAGTGAGTGAAAGCACTGTGCAACAATGTGGTATGAAGGCTGACAAAGTGCACCCACTTCCTACCTGACCACAGGAGAGGTCATGTAGGTAAAAGGCTTTGCAATGCTTATAAGGAGCCCTTAAAAGCAGCATGGAGTAGTGGCAACAGCATAGGATTTGGGGTCAAGCAACCTCATTTAGGATACTGGGCCTGTTGTGTTAACTTAAGCAATTCACGAACTCATTCCAGGCCTCAGTCTCCTCAAGTGTAAAAAGGGGATAATGATGCCCACTTCAAAGTGTTTAAAAGGGGCTGGTACCAAATCTCTTAGGAAGAGACTCCTTTGTAGGAAAACTTCCCTGAGAAGCTCACCCAAGATATATACAACCTGTAAAGCATGGATATCACTGGTACCAAGAGCTCAGAGAAGGTAGCAAAACTTCTCTGCATGTGACAAGAAAAAGGATTTCTAAAAGAAAAGGTAGAGAAAAACATGAGGGAGTAGCAAGAGGAAAGCTAGGGAGATAGCTAGTGGCTTTGACAGGCAGAATATAACCTCCTGTACCCTCTTCCCACCCCAGCCCACCACGCCTCAAATCTGTAGCAAAATTACTAACTAATAAAAAACCTTGGTACAAGTGGGTGGGGGGTGAGTGTATGATGAGGCTGCATTTTACATCTGGCCAGTCCCGTGCAACTTAGGACCATGAATCTGCATAAACTGTGAGGACTGGCTTAGGCCTTTCTTGGGCTATGGAGGCCCCAGGTGACATCATTATTGTATTATTGTTGTTGCAGTAAGAAATGGGTATGGCACATCAGGAACATTTCATTCAAATAGTTAAAACTTCTGAAGAACGGGCTTAAACCAGGCAGAATTTTGATCATCGCCATTCCATTCTGCACATTTCCTAGGGAACACAGAATGGCTGGGACACCTGAACCAGACATGAAAGAATCAGGAGCCTCCTTTCCATCCTCAACCTACTATTAAAATTTGGGGGGCTTCCCTGGTGGTGCAGTGGTTAAGAATCCAACTGTCAATGCAAGGGACACGGGTTCGAGCCCTGGTCCAGGAAGATCCCACATGCCATGGAGGCAACTAAGCCCGTGCACCACAACTACTGAAGCCCGTGCGCCTAGAGCCCATGCTCTGCAACAAGAGAAGCCACTGCAATGAGAAGCCCACGCACCACAACAAAGATCCAACGCAGACAAAAATAAAAATAAATAAATAATAAATTTACTTAAAAATAAATTAATTAAAATTCAGGTGGGGAGCGTATGAGGAGTATCTGTCCTTGGGTCTTAAACGGTAAAGAGGACAGAGCTTCCACAGTAGGAGAAAAAAAAGATTAAACCCATTTCAGGAGGTTTTACAGGCCTCCTTACTTTTGCCTCCATGGCATTTTGCATATTTTATCCACGGTGCCTTCCAATAGTTTAGCTTTCAATAGGTTGCTTTTTGCCATTTCTCCTAACCTAATTAAGTGTCTGCCTAAGCCAAGGGAGTGACACTTTTTCTGGCTGAAGTTCTTCCCAGGATCATGAGCACACCCAGCACATCCAAGTCCAACACTTACAGTGGACATCACTTATGTAGCCTGGGGCAAGGAAGGCCCCAATCTTTCATCTTTGCCTGATGTCTATAGTCTAGTTGACTTCATTTGAAGAACATTATCCATGGTATATTGCCTGGCAAATTATTTATCCTTTGGGTTATTGTAGTAAACTTGTAAGCAGGTGAGATTTAGATTTTCCATCCTGTCTCAAAGAAAAATGAACACGGAATGCGGGACACCTAAAATCCCTCATCCATCGTTGCCCACTGGCAGGTGATCTGCTTCAGCTCTTCATGCTGCACACAACTCCTGCATTTCTCTCTTCTATTCTGATACCAGGGAGAGATGTGAATCAACAGCAACTCTTGATGTCAGTGATACCCAGATTTGGGGCCCGCTCCTCATCCTGTGTAGGCCACATGTTCTGGCCTCTCCTGGTTCCTTACTGACATTTATACATAAACCCTAGCTCTGGCTTCCATTCACCTTTCGCCTCACGTCCCCAATCCTGGCCTCATCTTTAAAGCTGCTTAGTGGTCTGCTCTGACAGACCAAAATTCCCTTCTTTCCATCAGGGTCTGTCTATAGTGGGGCACTAGTTAACCTCTGGCTCTCCAAGTTACACAGCTCATTTGCTGACTCACAAGAGACTACCAAAGGAAGCCCTTCATTAGCATTCCTGAGCTGCTCATTAGCCACTGGCAGAATCGCACCATCCAAACTGTCAAACTCACCAGACTGCAGAAGGAAAAATGACTGACTCTACTTGGATTAATGGCCCTTTACTGCCACAAGAACTCAATGGGCACCTCCTAAGGGCTCAGCACTATTGGGGGAGGGCTATCAAATCTGTTCAAGGCAAACCCCTGTTCTCAAAGCAATGGGGGGCAAGACCCACATTTATGCAACAACTAAAATACAATATACAAGAAGAATATAAGGCATCAAGACCAAGGCAGTTTTATTCCAAAAAGTAAAACTGATTTAACATTTTAAAAATCTATCAATGTAATTTTCTAATTTAATAGAAAAATAATTTTCAAAAATTAGTTTAATAAATAGGGGAAAATCATCTGATGAAAATCAACACATGATTTGAAAGAAAAAACTAACTTAGCCAACACGGAGGAGAAGGGAACTTTCTTCATCCAATAAACGATGGCTACCAAAAATCCTACAGCAAACACTGCGTTTCACTGAATCACTGAATGCTTTTCCTCTGAGACTGGGAGCAAAACCATGATGATTACTTTCATCACTTTACAATTACTGAGTAAATTGGATATTCACATAGGAAAAAAATTGACCCCTCTCTCACAATATACATAAAAATCAATTCCAGGTGGATTACAGATCTAAATATAAAATGCAAAACAATAAAGCTTCTAGACAGTAACATAAGAGAATTAACCTTAGTAGCAGGCAAAGATTTCTTAAACAAGATACAATAGCACTAACCATAATTTAAAAATTGATAAACTGATCTACTGATATATTAAAATTAAAAACTGCTGTGCTTCAAAACACAACATTGATAGAGGAAAAGACATTATATATAACTGAAAAAAATGAGCTTATCCAGACTATATAAATAACTTTTGCAAATCAATTATACAGACAATTCAATCAGAACTGGAGCAAAAGACTTGAACAGGCAGTTCACAAAGGAAGTATCCAAATGGCCAGTAAACATAAAAGTTTCTTAAACTCATTAGAGATCAAAGAAGTGCACATTAAGACCACATACAATACCACTACGCTTCTTCCAGAATGGTTAAAATTTGGGGAGTTGACTACACAAAGTGTTGGTGAGCATGCGGAACACCTGAACCTCTTATGCATTGCTGGTGGGGGTATAAATAAGCATAATCATTTTTAAAAAGTGATAATATCTACTAAAGTTGAACAACTGTATACTCTGTACATAAGCAATTCCACTTCTCAGTATATGCCCAATAGAAATGCCTACATATGTGCATCAAAAGACACACACAGGGCTTCCCTGGTGGCGCAGTGGTTAAGAATACACCTGCCAATGCAGGGGACACAGGTTCGAGCCCTGGGCCGGGAAGATCCCACATGCCACAGAGCAACTAAGCCCATGCACCACAACTACTGAACCTGCACTCTAGAGCCCGTGTGCCACAACTATTGAGCCCGCATGCCACAACTACTGAAGCCCGTGCACCTAGAGCCCGTGCTCTGCAACAAAAGAAGCCATCGCAATGAGAAGCCTGTGCACCACAACAAAGAGTAGTCCCCGCTCGCCTCAACTAGAGAAAGACCTCACTCAGCAACGAAGACCGAACGCAGCCAAAAAAAAAAAAAAAAAAAAAAAAAAAGACACACAATAACATTCAGAGCAGCAGCATCCAGAATAGCTCAAAAACAGAATCAACCCAAATGTTAATCAACTGAAGAATGGATAAATACACTTTTGTATAGTCATACAATGAAATATTACACAACAACATAAATGAATAAATTACTGCAACACACAATATGCGTGAATCTCACAAACATGATACTGGGCAAAAGAAGCCAAACTTCAAAGAGTAGATACTGTATTATTCCATTTATATAAGATTAAAATATAGGCAAAACAAATCTGTGATAGTATAGGTGAGTCTTCTAGGGTGCTGGGAGATTCCATTACTAGATGTGGGTAGTAGTTCATGGATGTGTTCACCCTGTGATATTTATCAACCTGAAGAGGTGTCCCAAGGTAGGGGGACCATGAGAGTGGTCTACCACAGCAATGGCCAATGTACAATGATACTAAAAAGCAGATTGGGGCTTCCCTGGTGGCGCAGTTGTTGAGAGTCTGCCTGCCGATGCAGGGGACACGGGTTCGTGTCCCGGTCCAGGAAGATCCCACATGCCGCGGAGAGCCTGGACCCGTGGGCCATGGCTGCTGAGCCTGTGCGTCCGGAGCCTGTGCTCCGCAACGGGAGAGGCCACAACAGTGAGAGGCCCGCGTACAGCAAAAAAAAAAAAAAAAAAAAAAAGCAGTCTGGTTGCTTTTCTCTTGTTTTTAAATTCTCTGCAGTGAACGCCACCCCCTCCCCGCCACAGTTCATTGCCTAAAGCTGCAATGAACTGCTCCCACCACCCCCTCCTTATTACTACTACACCTAGAATTTGTACAACTTCTGAATGTATGCTACATTTCAATAAAAACTTTTATTTAAAAATTTTAAAGGCAACAATTAAAAGAACATAAATATGATCCATCACTTCTAAACCAGAAAACATTCATATAAAATATAAGCCCAAATTCATTTCATGACAGTGGCTGACTTTAAGAAGGGAAGAAAATGGAACTTCAACTTTATCTGTACATGTGTGTGTATAACAAAAAAAGGGCCACTTTAGGAAAGTCATTTCTTTGGGAGGGTAAGTGAAGGCAAACACTAAACATCATGCTGTATAGGCACAAAGGAAAGGATTCATCCTAAAAACATACAAGAAAAGAGGGTCAATAAAAAACGCCCGTGAGGCCCCATTCCGTAATCCTCCCTCAATCCCGAGGGCCAGGGCACATGCAGAGGATGAGCTCAGGCACAGGAATGTGATGAAGAGGAGGGACTGGTGCCTGCTGCCCCAGTGTAGCAGGGTCTGAGCTCATGTTGCAGGCAAAAAGACCTTGGGGCCTGGAGCTGTGCAAGGTGCTTCTGGAAATCCCTTAGGACACTGGTGGAATAACTAATGCTGAAATCAGGACAGCCCAAGGGAAAGGGCAACCTGAGGGGTAGGTTGTACCACAGGAGAAGTGAAACAGAGCATCAGGGTCTCTGCCAACCTCCAGTATAGGCATACCTCATTTTATTGCGCTTCACTTTTTTGCACTATAAAAATACTGCAGTTTTTACAAATCGAAGGTTTGTGGTGGGACTTTCCTGGTGGTCCAATGGTTAAGACTCCGTGCTTCCAAGGCAGGGGTTGTGGGTTCAATCCCTGGTCAGGGAACTAAGATCCCACATGCCACATGGTGCAGCCATAAAAAGAAAAAAAGAGAAAAGAAACTCTTGCCAAATTGAAGGTTTGTGGCAACCCTGCGTCAAGCAAGTCTATCAATGCTCTATTTCCAACAGCATTTGCTCACTTTGTGTCTCTGTGTCACATTTGGTAATTCTCACAACATTTCAAACTTTTTCATTATTATTGTATTTGTTATGGTGATCTGTGATCAGAGATTTTTGATGTTACTACGATAACTGTTTTGGGGTACCACAAACCACGCCCATATAAGGTGACGAACTTAATCAGTAAATGTATAAATGTTGTGTGTGTTCTGACTGCTCCACTGACTGGCTGCTCACTCCCCTCTTCAGGCCTCTCTATTCCCTGAGACACAACAGCATGAAATTAAGCCAGTCAATACCCCCTACAATGGCCTCTAAGTGTTCAAGTGAAAGGAAGAGTCACATGTCTCTCACTTTAAATCAAAAGTTAGAAATGGTTAAGTTTAGTGAGGAAGGCAAATCAAAAGCTGAGATAGGTCAAAAACTAGGCAAAAAGCTAGGCCTCTTACACCAAACAGTTAGCCATGTTGTGAATGCAAAGGAAAAGTTCTTGAAGGAAATTAAAAGTGCTACTCCAGTGAACACACACAAATGATAAGAAACAGCTTTACTGCTGATATGGAGAAAGTTTTAGTGGTCTGAATAGATCAAACCAGCCATAATCCCGAGCAAGGCCCTAACTCTCCAATTATATGAAGCCTGAGAGAGGTAAGGAAGCTGCAGGAGAAAAGTTTGAAGCTAGCAGAGGTTGGTTCATGAAGTTTAAGAAGCCATTTCCATAACATAAATGTACAAGGTAAAGCAGCAAGTGCTGATGTAGAAGCTACAGCAAGTTACCCAGAAGATCTAGCTAAGGTCATTAATGAAGGTGGCTACACTAAACAACAGATTTTCAGTGTAGATGAAACAGTCTTATATTGTAGAAGTTGTCATCTAGGACTTTCATAGCTAGAGAGAAGTCAATGCCAGGCTTCAAAGGAGAGGCTGATTTTCCTGTTAGTGGCTAATGCAGCTGGTGACATTAAGTTGAAGCCAATACTCATTTACCATTCTGAAAATCCTAGGGCCCTTAAGAATTATGCTAAATCTACTTTACCTGTGCTCTATAAATGGCACAACAAAGACCGGATGACAGCACATCTGTTGACAATATGGTTTACCAAATATTTTAAGCCCACTGTTGAGACCTACTGCTCAGAAAAAAAGATTACTTTCAAAATATTACTGCTATTGACAACACAACTGGTCACCCAAGAGCTCTGATGGAGGTATACAATAAGATTAATGTTGTTTTCATGCCTGCTAACACAACATCCATCCTGCAGCCCATGGATCAAGGAGTAATTTTGACTTACAGGTCTTCTTATGTAAGAAATAAATTTTGTAAAGCTATAGATGCCATACATAGTGATTCCTCTGATGGATCTGGTCAAAGTCAACTTTAAACCTTCTAGAATGTATTTACCATTCTAGATGCCATTAAGAACATTTATGATTCATGGGAAGAGGTCAAAATACCAACATTAATGGAAGTTTGGAAGAAGTTAACTCCAATTCTCATGGATGACTTTGAAGGGTTCAAGACTTCAGTGGAGGAAGTACCTGCAAATGTGGCAGAGAACAGCAAAAGAACTATAATTAGAAGTGGAGCCTGAAGATATGACTGAAGTGCTGCAATGTCATGACAAAACTTTCACAGATGAGGAGCTGCTTATTATGGATGAACAAAGAAAGTGGTTTCTTGAGATGGAATCTACTCCTGGTGAATAAGTTGTGAAGACTGTGGAAATGTCAACAAAGGATTTAGGATATTACATAAACTTAGTTGAAAAAGCAGGGCAGGATTTGAGAGGATTGACTCCAATTTTGAAAGAAGTTCTTGAATAAAATGCTATCAAATGGCATTGCATGCTACAGAAAAATCATTTGTGAAAGAGTCTATTTGATGTGGCAAACTTTATTATTGTCTTATTTTGAGAAATAAGCCACACCAACCTTCAACAACCACCACCCTGATCAGTCAGCCAGCCATTAACATCCAGGCAAGACCCTCCACCAGCAAAAAACGACTACTTGCTAAAGTCTCAGATGATGGTTAGCATTTTTTAGCAATAAAGTACTTTTTAATTAAGCTATGGTTTTTTAGACATAATGCTACTTCACACTTAATAGACTATAGTACAGTGTAAACATAACTTTTATACATGCTGAGAATCCAAAAACTTCATGTGATTTGCTTTACGGCAATATTCGCTTTATTACAATATTCACTTTATTACAGTGATCTGAAACCAAACCCACAATATCTCCGAGGTATGCCTGTAATATCTCCTTGAGCTTTGAGGACCCAAGAGTAAAGGGCCTGGCAAAAGGAGTCCCCTCTGGACAAGCAAAGGGTCACCTACTGAATCACAGTGTTTCAAACCCACAGGGTAAATTAAGCACGGTAATTCTAATTCTCATGGCACTTTACAGTTTTCAAAGTGCATGTGAATACAACATATACAACATTTCGTTTCATTTACTGAGCCACTTTGTAGAGTTGACAGAGACTATACTTTTTTCTTTCTTTCTAAACAAAAATAGTAAACACTTATGAAATTTGGAAAATACAGGAAGAGAAAAAAACTACCTGTAGATTTTCATGCTTAACATTTTTTCAATAGTATATCACATTCTAAGAATTCGTTTTGTTGAGTTTTTCCTTTTCATTAAGTTGTAATCATACTAAATATACAAATTTGCATAGCAGGGATTATTAGGTCCATTTTAAGGATAAGCAGTCTGAGGCTCAAAGAAGTTAAATAACTTGTCTAAAGAGACAGGGCTACTGAGTGAAAAGTCTGGGTCTAGAACTGAAAAATTCAGACACTCTGTTCTAGTTTCTGATGAATTTGAGAAATAAGTAGAATCTCTCATTTCTTTGTCAACCTACCACCTCAGGCAATTCATTTTCTCTTTTATCTGCCCTTGTTGGCAGGAAAAGTAGAGAAAACACAAAGTCTTAACCAAAAAAAAAAAAAAGCTCTGAAGCTGCTACAGGAGAGTTGGGAGCACCTGCAGTTAAGGATGAGGAATGAGAGAGGCTGTAGTTGGCTCCCACTATGTGTTTCTCCCTTTGGACAGTACATGAGTCAGGGACCTGGCAGAAAACAGACGGCCCCTTCTAAAGATGGTAAGAAAAGCAAGTTTAATGAAGGCACTGTTTACAAAAGTGTGAAAAGAGCTAAGAGAACGCACCAAAAACAAAACAAACAAACAAACAAAAAAAAAAGATGAAGTCCTGGAGCAAGAAACAGTGGAATTGGAAGCTGCAAAGAGCTGAGGCTATAGGAAAGGAACTCAGTCTCCCCAATCCACTGCAGCAGGGAGGGAGCTGAGGAATAAGCACTCTAATCCCCCTCCCGTCCCATGCTCTGAATACCTGCCAGTGCCTCTAAGGCACTGAAATCAACCAGAAGCAAGAGGGCAAAGGATAAAGCCACCTAGGGTCAGCCCCCTAGTACAGGGGCAGCAGGGAGAAGCAAGGAGAGTGCATCTGGAGGGCAAAGAGAAAATATCAAAGATGGGCTTTCCCTCTTTCCTACCAAAGGAAGCCAAATGGGGCTGCTTCTAAATTAATGAATTACAGGAATGACGTCAGGGGACTTCCCTGGTGGTGCAGTGGTTAAGACTCCATGCTCCCAATGCAGGCGGCCCGATCAGGGAACTAGATGCCACATGCATGCCGCAACTAAGAGTTCGCATGCCGCAACTAAGGAGCCCTCCTGCCACAACTAAGACCCAGTGCAAATAAATAAATAAATAAATGGAATGACATCAGAATTCAGAACCACCCAATGTGTCTATAGCAGGGACAGGCAAACTATAACCTACAGACCAAATCCAGCTCAAGTCCTGTTTTTTTGCAAATGAAATTTTATAGGAACACAGCCACACTCAACTGCTTATGTACTGTCTATGGGGCTGCTTTCAGGCTATACAACCAAGTTGACTCTTTAGGAGAGAGACTGTACTGCCTGCAAAGCTTAAAATATTTACTATCTGGCCCTTTGCAGAAAAAGCCTGATAAATTTTCTTTTTCTTTTCTACAAGAATCACATTCATTTAATATTCGTTCTACAAGTATTTATGGAATGCTTATGTTTTGGGCATTGGGGATACAGCAGGTGAGCAGAACAAACAAAAAAATTCTATCCCTGTGGAGCTAGTGGGAGGAGACAGATACTAAACAAAATAAGTAAATGATATAGAATCTAAAAATTGATGAATGCTATGAAAAAAATAGAGGTGAATAAGGGGACAGGATGTGCTGGGGAGTTGAGGAGAGGTTGCAATATAATGCATATCATGCTTTATCTAAATCACTTCACTGAACTCCAACATAATGCAATAAGATACTCTTTCCCCACTTCTCAGATGAAAAGGAAAATGAGACTTAGAAACTGATCCAAGACCACATGGCTAATCAATGCTTCTGTTGGGATTTGAACCCACATCTGGCTGTTCCAAAGCTCGTTTGTATAACAACTCCTCAAAATGAGAGTACTGGCTCAGAAAAGTAAAGTGACTTCCAATAAGTTTTCTCTTTTGATGCTAACAGAGCCAGGACTATTTATCTTCATCCTCCTCAGGGTGACTTGTCCAAGCTCACTCTGAGTTACCAACCAAGCAAGGCTTAGAATCCTTATCTTCTGAAGCGAAACTCAGACATTTAATCTACAGTAATCCAACAGAATTCTTAGCAGAAAATGTTTCGAGGAGTTGATCAGAATTGGGAAAAGTTAAAAACGAATGTGGAACAGACTCAAAGAAAGCAAAAAAGCACTTTTGACACCATAAACTGGGTTGCATAGAGATACAATTAAGAAAGCAAACATAGAATAACAATGCTACTAAACACATACTTCCCCAAAGACAGAGTGATGAGTCTAATAACATCATAGCTACTAGCTTGCTAAGGTCAGACATTCCCAAACATCTGTAATCAATTGTTTCCCCATCTTCCAAAGGCCAGATTACAATCACCTTGATATATAGGATATAGGTCTGAGTTGTAAAGAAGAGGAATAAATATCTGGGATATAAAACAACAAAAAAGAAATTTTTCTCTCTCAAATGTCCATTCAAAGGTAGCACAGTTCCTGTTCTTGGATGGGATGGCCTAGGGAGTGCTAAGTAGAAGCCCTGGGTCATAAAGAGCCTGTCATTGATTCTCCCTCCAGTCAATGAAGTCCCTAGGCTAGTACAGCTACTAAATTTCAGTGCCAAGTATTAGTACCTTTTCCTGATAGTAGTGATTCAACAGCCCCCAGTGAGGGTGACTCACAGGAAGAGTTAGAGGGCTGAATGTGGCCCTGGAGCCCACACAGTTGTCATGTTCATGGACATCACCTGGCATTTACATCAGCCAAGCAGCTGGGCCTCTGAAACAAATATCATCAGCATTATCCCATCTGGTCACCATCATTCCAGCCATGGCTGTTTGGTCCTTGCCCTCAAAGCCAGGACACACTGAGGTTAGGGTTGCTCTTAGAACAAATGAAGAAAGGGAAGGTTCCAAGGACCATGTGGAGTCATAAAATGTATGTCCCTAAAGGCCCTCCAGATAGTCTAATCCAAGAAGAGACAAAAGCATCAATGAGAAAAAGCTGAAGGGTGAAAGAGCTGAATTAAAGATTAAGTGACAAAGGAAATGACATAAAAGGTCTCTGGATAACAGGGTTCATAGAGAATAGGAAGGAAGAGAATGGGATCTTTATAATATGGTGTGTCTTGCCAGGGCAGAGGCACTTTCTTAAAAGAGCTGCACAAAACCAGGTGACAGCCACCCTTGCTTGGCACTTATAATAGCAGTCTCCATAATGGACTTCTTAAAGACTGCCCCATCCACAGGGCGAGAGTGGACACCTGATCCCAAATGCCTCAATTCCACCCCCCACCCCCCACCAAAGGCCAACAATATCAAATAAGGACAATCAGAGACTGAGCCAATCAACCATGAGGAGTCAAGCTGGGAGGTATTTAGGTTCAGAGGCTCTACCAGGTAGAGGCCAGGATGGGCTCTGGGCAAACAGAGGTAGAAATAAATGCTCAGAAGGGCAGAGAAAGCAGCCCATGCAGCCCTGGGGGCAGAGAACAGAGTAGGCTAACAACATTAGGTTCCTCTGACTCCACAGAGAAGCCAAGTTCTAAAATCAGGAACTCCCCTACCACTTTAGTTTGTTTGAATCAGTTTCTCTTCTATGAAATGGAACAACTGTGGACTAACAGGTTTCATCCTGTTATGGTAGCCAGACTAGGCCCAAGATGAAGTCCCTCATGCTAAACCCAAGTCAGCAAACCAAAACTTAACCAAGTTTCTATGTTTGGCTCTCCCAGGAAAGGTAGGCCTAGCCAACCAATCAGAGCTTGCCTGCTCATACAAGTTACCTGCCCCGTAGAGAACAGATGTCCAGGGATGACTTTACTGGCAGTCTTTCCAGCCGGGACTCTTGGGGTCTTAAAACAGGAGGCAGACTGCCAGAGAGAGGAAGAGGCCTTCACCTTATTGATGAGGCCGCTAACAAGAGGTGGGCTGAGGAGCTTCAAGATGGCAGAAGAGTAAAACACGGAGATCACCTTCCTCCCCACAGATACGTCAGAAATACATCTACATGTGGAACAACTCCTACAGAACACCTACTGAACGCTGGCAGAAGATCTCAGACCTCCCAAAAGGCAAGAAACATCCCACGTACCTGGGGAGGGCAAAAGGAAAAAGAAAAAACAGAGACAAAGAATAGGGACGGGACCTGCACCAGTGGGAGGGAGCCGTGAAGGAGGAAAGGTTTCCACACACTAGGAAGCCCCCTCGCGGGCGGAGACTGCAGGTGCTGGAGGGGGGAAGCTTCAGAGCCACGGAGGAGAGCACAGCAACAGGGGTGCGGAGGGCAAAGTGGAGAGATGCCCGCACAGAGGATCGGTGTCGACCAGTACTCACCAGCCCGAGAGGCTTGTCTGCTCACCCAACGGGGCGGACGGGGTCCGAGAGCTGAGGCTCAGGCTTCAGAGGTCAGATCCAAGGGAGAGGATTGGGGTTGGCGGCATGAACACAGCCTGAAGGGACTAGTGCGCTAGAGCTAGCCGGGAGGGAGTCCGGGAAAAAGTCTGGAGCTGCCAAAGAGGCAAGAGACTTTTTCTTCCCTCTTTGTTTCCTGGTGCGCGAGGAGAGGGGATTAAGAGCGCTGCTTAAAGGAGCTCCGGAGACGGGCACGAGCCGCAGCTATCAGCGCAGACCCCAGAGACGGGCATGAGATGCTAAGGCCGCTGCGGCCGCCACCAAGAAGCCTGTGTGCGAGCCCAGGTCACTCTCCACACCTCCCCTCCCGGGAGCCTGTGCAGCCCGCCACTGCCAGGGTCCCATGGTCCAGGGACAACTTCCGCGGGAGAATGCATGGCGTGCCTCAGGCTGGTGCAACGGCATGCCGGCCTCTGCCGCCGCAAGCTCGCCCCGCCTCCGTGCCCCTCCCTTCCCCCCTCCCCGGCCTGAGTGAACCAGAGCCCCGAATCAGCAGCTCCTTTAACCCCGTCCTGTCTGAGCAAAGAGCAGACGCCCTCAGGCGACCTACACGCAGAGGCGGGGCCAAATTCAAAGCTGAAACCCGGGAGCTGTGCGAACAAAGAAGAGAAAGGAAAATCTCTCCCAGCATCAGGAGCAGCGGATTAAAGCTCCACAGCCAAATTGATGTACGCTGCATCTGTGGAATACCTGAATACACAATGAATCATCCCAAATTGAGGAGGTGGACTTTGGGAGCAAAGATATATTATTTTTCCCCTTTTTCTCTTTTTCTGAGTGTGTATGTGTATGCTTCTCTGTGTGATTTTGTCTCTATAGCTTTGCTTTCACCATTTGTCCTAGGGGTCTGTCTGTCCGTTTTTTTGGGTTTTTTTTTTTTTTTTTTACTTATTAAAAATTTGTTTCTTAATAATTATTTTTTATTTTAATAACAAGTTTATTTTCTTTTACTCTACGTTATTTTATTTTATCCTCTTTCTTTCTTTCTTTCTATTTTTTCTCCCTTTTATTCTGAGCCATGTGGATGAAAGGCTCTTGGTGCTCCAGCCAGGAGTCAGTGCTGTGCCTCTGAGGTGGGAAAGCCAACTTCAGGACACTGGTCCACAAGGGACCTCCCAGCTCCACGTAATATCAAATGGCAAAAATCTCCCAGAGATCTCCATCTCAACGCCAAGACCCAGCTTCACTCAACGACCAGCAAGCTACAGTGCTGGACACCCTATGCCAAACAACTAGCAAGACAGGAACGCAGCCCCATCCATGAGCACAGAGGCTGCCTAAAATCATAATAAGGCCACAGACACCCCAAAACACACCACCAGACGTGGACCTGCCTACCAGAAAGACAAGATCCACCCTCATCCACCAGAACACAGGCACTAGTCCCCTCCACCAGGAAGCCTACACAATCCACTGAACCAACCATAGCCACTGGGCACAGACACCAAAAACAACGGGAACTACGAACCTGCAGCCTGCGAAAAGGAGACCCCAAACACAGTAAGTTAAGCAAAATGAGAAGACCGAAAAACACAGAGCAGATGAAGGAGCAAGGTAAAAACCCAGCAGACCTAATAAATGAAGAGGAAATAGGCAGTCTACCTGAAAAAGAATTCAGAATAATGATAGTAAAGATGATCCAAAATCTTGGAAATAGAATAGAGAAAATACAAGAAACGTATAACAAGGACCTAGAAAAACTAAAGAGCAAACAAACAATGATGAACAACACAATAAATGAAATTAAAAATTCTCCAGAAGGGATCAATAGCAGAATAACTGAGGCAGAAGAATGGATAAGTGACCTGGAAGATAAAATAGTGGGAATAACTACTTCAGAGCAGAATAAAGAAAAAAGAATGAAAAAAACTGAGGACAGACTCACAGACCTCTGGGACAACATTAAACGCACCAACATTCGAATTATAGGGGTCCCAGAAGAAGAAGAGAAAAAGAAAGGGACTGAGAAAATATCTGAAGAGATTATAGTTGAAAACTTCTCTAATATGGGAGAGGAAATAGTTAATCAAGTCCAGGAAGCACAGAGAGTCCCATACAGGACAAATCCAAGGAGAAACATGGCAAGACACATATTAATCAAACTATCAAAAATTAAAAACAAAGAAAGCATATTAAAAGCAGCAAGGGAAAAACAACAAATAACATACAAGGGAATCCCCATAAGGTTAACAGCTGATCTTTCAGCAGAAGCTCTGCAAGCCAGAAGGGACTGACAGGACATATTTAAAGTGATGAAGGAGAAAAACCTACAAGCAAGATTACTCTACCCAGCAAGGATCTCATTCAGATTTGATGGAGAAATTAAAACCTTTACAGACAAGCAAAAGCTGAGAGAGTTCAGCACCACCAAACCAGCTTTACAACAAATGCTAAAGGAACTTCTCTAGGCAAGAAACACAACAGAAGGAATATACCTACAATAACGAACCCAAAACAATTAAGAAAATGGGGATAGGAACATACATATCAATAATAACCTTAAATGTAAATGGATTAAATGCTCTCACCAAAAGACACAGACTCGCTGAATGGATACATAAACAAGACCCTTATATATGCTGTCTACAAGAGATCTACTTCAGACCTAGGGACACTTACAGACTGAAAGTCGGGGATGGAAAAAGATATGCCATGGAATGGAAATCATGGAATGGAATGGAAAATGGAAATCAAAAGAAAGCTGGAGTAGTAATTCTCATACCAGACAAAATAGACTTTAAAATAAAGACTCTCACAAGAGACAAAGAGGGACACTACATACTCAAGGGATCAATCCAAGAAGAAGATATAACAATTGTAAATATTTATGCACCCAACATAGGAGCACCTCAATACATAAGGCAAATGCTAACAGCCATAAAAGGGGAAATCGACAGTAGCACAGTCACAGTAGGGAACTTTAACACCCCACTTTCACCAATGGACAGATCATCCAAAATGAAAATAAGTACGGAAACACAAGCTTTAAATGATACATTAAACAAGATGGACTTAATTAATATTTATACACCATTCCATCGAAAAACACCAGAATACAATTTCTTCTCAACTGCTCATGGAACATTCTCCACGATAGATCATATCTTGGGGCACAAATCAAGCCTTGGTAAATTTATGGAAGTTGAAATCGTATCAAGTATCTTTTCTGAACACAACACCATTAGACCAGATATCAATTATACGAAGAAATTGGTAAAAATTACAAACACATGGAGGCTAAACAATACACTACTTAATAACCAAGTGATCACTGAAGAAATCAAAAAATACCTAGAAACAAATGACAATGGAGACATGACGACTCAAAACCTACAGGATGCAGCAAAAGCAGTTCTAAGAGGGAAGTTTATAGCAATACAATCCTACCTTAAGAAACAGGAAACATCTCAAATAAACAACCTAACCTTGCACCTAAAGCAATTAGAGAAAGAACCAAAAACCCCCAAAGTTAGCAGAAGGAAAGAAATCATAAAGATCAGATCAGAAATAAATGAAAAAGAAAGGAAGGAAATGATAGCAAAGATCAATATAACTAAAAGCTGGTTCTTTGAGAAGATAAACAAAATTGATAAGCCATTAGCCAGACTCATCAAAAAAAAAAAAGGAGAAGACTCAAATCAATAGAATTAGAAATCAAAAAGGAGAAATAACAACTGACACTGTAGAAATACAAAGGATCATGAGAGCTTACTACAAGCAACTCTATGCCAATAAAATGGACAACCTGGAAGAAATGGACATATTCTTAGAAATGCACAACCTGCCGAGACTGAACCAGGAAGAAGTAGAAAATATGAACAGACCAATCACAAGCACTGAAATTGAAACCGTGATTAAAAATCTTCCAACAAACAAAAGCCCAGGACCAGATGGTTTCACAGGCGAATTCTATCAAACATTTAGAGAAGAGCTAACACCTATCCTTCTCAAACTCTTCCAAAATATAGCAGAGGGAGGAACACTCCCAAATTCATTCTACAAGGCCACCATCACCCTGATACCAAAACCAGACAAAGATGTCACAAAGAAAGAAAACTACAGGCCAATATCACTGATGAGCATAGATGCAAAAATCCTCAACAGACTACTAGCAAACAGAATCCAACAGCATATTAAAAGGATCATACACCATGATCGAGTGGGGTTTATTCCAGGAATGCAAGGATTCTTCAATATATGCAAATCAATCAATGTGATACACCATATTAACAAACTGAAGGAGAAAAACCACATGATCATCTCAATAGATGCAGAGAAAGCTTTCGTCAAAATTCAACACCCATTTATGATAAAAACCTTGCAGAAAGTAGGCATAGAGGGAACTTTCCTCAACATAATAAAGGCCATATATGACAAACCCACAGCCAACATCATCCTCAATGGTGAAAAACTGAAACCATTTCCACTAAGATCAGGAACAAGACAAGGTTGCCCACTCTCACCTCTATCATTCAACATAGTTTTGGAAGTTTTAGCCACAGCAATCAGGGAAGAAAAAGAAATAAAAGGAATCCAAATTGGAAAAGAAGTAAGGTGTCACTGTTAGCAGATGACATGATACTATACATAGAGAATCCTAAAGATGCGACCAGAAAACTATTAGAGCTAATCAATGAATTTGGTAAAGTAGCAGGATACAAAATTAATGCACAGAAATCTCTGGCATTTCTATACACTAATGATGAAAAATCTGAAAGTGAAATTAAGAAAACACTCCCATTTACCACTGTAACAAAAAGAATAAAATATACAGGAATAAACCTACCTAAGGAGACAAAAGACCTGTATGCAGAAAATTATAAGACACTGATGAAAGAAATTAAAGATGATACAAATAGATGGAGAGATATACCATGTTCTTGGATTGGAAGAATCAACATTGAGAAAATGACTCTACTACCCAAAGCAATCTACAGATTTAATGCAATCCCTATCAAACTACCACTGGCATTTTTCACAGAACTAGAACAAAATATTTCACAATTTGTATGGAAACACAAAAGACCCTGAATGGCCAAAGCAATCTTGAGAATGAAAAATGGAGGTGGAAGAATCAAGCTCCCTGACTTCAGACTATACTACAAAGCTACAGTAATCAAGACAGTATGGTACTGGCACAAAAACAGAAATATAGATCAACGGAACAGGATAGAAAGCCCAGAGATAAACGCACACACATATGGTCACCTTATCTTTGATAAAGGAGGCAAGAATATAAAGTGGAGAAAAGACATCCTCTTCAATAAGTGGTGCTGGGAAAATTGGACATGTACATGTAAAGGTATGAAATTAGAACACTCCCTAACACCATACACAAAAATAAACTCAAAATGGATTAAAGACCTAAATGTAAGGCCAGAAACTATCACTCTACCATGATGGTTTTAAGATTCATCCATGTTTTGTGTATCAGTAGTTCTTTCCTTTTTACTGCTGAGTGATATTCCATTGTATGGATATTCCATATTTTATTTACACATTCACCAGTTGGTTGATATTGGGTTGTTTCTAATTTGAGACTACTATGAATAATGTCTCCATATGTGATCATGTGTGTTTTCTTTTTCTTGTATAGATAGCAAGCAGAATTGCTGGGTCATGTGGCATGTATATGTTTAGCTTTATTTTTTTAAAAAAACACCTACCAAACTTGTTTTTAAGAAGGCTGTATTATTTTTCATTTCCTCTAGCAATATGAGAATTTCAGCTGTTCCATGTTATTTTCAACACTTTACTATTGTCAATCTCTTTAGCCACTCTTGGGAATATGAACAATAGCTTACAGAGGTTTCATTTGCATTTCCCTAATAACTAATAACGTTGAGCATCTTTTCATGTGCTTGCTGGGCATTTCGATATTTTCTTTTGTAAAATGTCCGTTTGAATCTTTTACCCATTATTTAAATTATTTGTCTTACATTACTACTGAGTTGTAGAAAAGTTCCTTGCACTTTTGTATGTACTTTATCAGATATATATTTTGCAAATATTTTTCCCCATTCATGGCTTTTCATTCCTTTTCTTAATAGTTTTTATATGAGCAAAAGTTTTTCATTTTGATGAAATCCAATTTATAATTTCTTTCTTTTATGGTTTAAGCTTTTTTGTCCTATCAAAGAAATCTTTGCCTAACGCAGGTTTTAAAAGATCTTTTCTTTTTTGTTTTTTTGTTTTTTTGAACTTATCTTTTATTGAAGTATAGTTGAATTACAAGGTTCTATTAATTACTGCTATACAGCAAAGGGACTCAGTTATACATATATACATTCTTTTTCAAATTCTTTTCCATTATGGTTTATCACAGGATACTGAATATAATTCCCTGTGCTACACAGCAGGACCTTGTTATTTATCCATTCTATATATACCAGTTTGTATCTGCTAATCCCAAACTCCCACTCCTACCCTCTCCCACCTCCCTCCCCCTTGGCAACCAGTCTATTCTCTATGTCCTTGATTTTGTTTCTGTTTCACAGAAAGTTTCATTTGTGTCATTTGTTTTTTATTTTTAACATTTTTATTGGAGTATAATTGCTTTACAATGGTGTGTTAGTTTCTGCTTTATAACAAAATGAATTCACTATACATATACATATATACCCATATCTCCTCCCTCTTGCATCTCCCTCCCTCCCACCCTCCCTATCCCACCCCTCTAGGTGGTCACAAATCACCAAGCTCATCTCCCTGTGCTATGTGGATGCTTCCCACTAGCTATCTATTTTACATTTGTTAGTGTATATATGTCCATGCCACTCTCTCACTTTGTCCCAGCTTACCCTTCCCCCTCCTCCCCATGTCCTCAAGTCCATTCTCTAGTAGGTCTGCATCTTTATTCCCGTCCTGTCCCTAGGTTCTTCATAACCTTTTTTTTTTTTAGATTCCATATATGTATGTGTTAGCATATGGTATTTGTTTTTCTGACTTTTAGATTCCACATGTAAGTGACATCATATGGTATTCATCTTTGTCTTTCTGACTTACTTCACTTAGTATGATAATCTCTAGTTGCATGCATGTTGCTTAAAAGATTCTTTTATGTTTGCTTACAAATTTGTTATGATTTTAACACTTTTTAATTCATTTTTAATTAATTTCGTGTATGGCATGAATTAAGGGCCAAAGTCCACTTTTCCACATAAACAACCATTTGTTCCAGCACCACCCAATGAAAAAATTATTCTTTCACCACTGAATTATCTTGACACCTTTACTGAATATCATTGACCACGTAAGAGTGATCTGCACCAGGACTCTCAATCCTGTGCCAATGATCTACAAGTCTATCCTTATGCCAATACCATACTGGCTTGATCACTATAACTAGAGTATTCTCTGTAATCAGAAATGTAAACCCTTCAACTTATTTTTAACTATTTTGATTTTTCTGGGTCCTCTGAATTTCGACATAAATTTTAGAATCAGCTTGTCAATTTCATTTTTTTTAAAAAAAAAGCTGACTGGAATATTAAATTAGAATACATTGAAATTATAGATCTATTTGGGGAGAGTAGTCATCTTTACAATATTGGGTATTCCAATCAGTGAACCTGGCATAGCTCTCTACTTATTTAGGTATTCTCTAACTTCTCTCAACAATGTTGTATATTTTTCTGTGTAGAAGTCTTACAAAGCTTTTGTTAAATTTATTTCTGAGTATTTTGTGCTATTGTGTACAAAATTTCTGAAATTTTATTTCTGGCTTGTTATTTGCTAGTATACAGAAATACAGCTAATTTTGGTTTTCTGATCTTGTATCATGCAATCTTACTAAATTCACTTAGTTCTAGTTCCTTTTTTTTTTGGAAATTCCTTAGAACAGTCTACGTACATGCTAACATTATTTTCAAATAAAGTTTTATTTCTTCTTTTCAAATCTCTATGCCTTTTGTTTCTTTTTCTTGCCTTATTGCACTGGCCAAGACCTCCATTACTATTTTGAATAGAAGTGATGAGAGCAGATTCTTCTTTTATTCCTGATCTTTGATGGAACACAGTCACCATTAAGTGTGAGGTTAGCTGTAGGTTTTTCATAGATGTCCTTTCTCAAATTAAGGATGTTCCCTTCTAGGCCTAGTTTGCTGAGAGTTTTTATTTTGTTGAATTTTCCCAAAGGCATTTTCTGCATTTATTTAGATGATTAAATAACTAATTTTTACCTTTTATCTTATTAACATGGTGTATACATTGATTGATTTGATAAAGTTAAACCAACCTTAAATACTAGGATAAACTCCACTTGGTCGTGGTATACTGCCATTTTTACATATTGCTGGATTCAGTTTGTTTAAACTTTGCGAAGATTTTTAAATCTGTGTCCATGATGGATATTAGTCTGTGGTCTTCTATTCTTGGGATATCTCATCTGGGTTTCCTAATAGTGGCCTCATAAAATGAATTATGTAGTGGTCCTTCCTCCTCAATTTTCTGCAAGAGTTTGCATAGGATTGCTATTATTTACTCATTAAATGCTTGATGAAATTCTCTAATAAAGCTATCTGGGCTTGGAAGGTTTGTGTTTTTTAATTAAGAATTCAATGTATTCAATAGATTTGATACAATTCATTTCTTTATGAGTGAGCTTTGGTAATTTATGTCTTCCAAGAAATTTATCCATTTTATCTAAGTTGTCAAGTTCATTAGCATAAAATTTTTCATACCATTACTTCATTACCCTTCAATGTTTGTAAAATCTATTGTGATGTCCCTGTTTCATTTCTGATACTGAGAATTTGACTCTCTTGTTCTCTCTCTTTCAATCTCTCAATCAATCTCTCTCTCCCTCTCCCTCTCTCTTTCTCTCTCTCTCTCTCTCTCTGCTATCAGTCTAACAAAAGTTTTATCAACTTTACTGGTTCTCACAGATGAGCTTCTGATTTCATTGATTTTCACTAATATTTGCCTGTTAAAATTTCATTGATTCCTTCTCTGATCTTTATTCTTTTCTTCCTTCTATTTCCTTTGGGTTTAATTTGCCCTTTATTTGTTAATGTAGAAGATTAGATAATTGATTTTAATATTTTCTACTTCTCTAGTGGAAGCATTTAAAGTTATCAATTTTCCTCTAATCATTTCTTTAGATGCATTTTGCAAATTTTTATGCACTGTATTTTCATTTTTCATTTAGTTCATAATACTCCCTAATTTCCATGTAATTTCTTTTTGATCCACATATTATTTAGAAGTATATTGTTTAAATGTTCATATATTTGGGAGTTTTCCAAATATCCTAGGTGTTGATTTCTAATTTAATTCCATTGTGGTCCAGAAATTTTAAGTTTCTAAGTAGAGAGTCATTTCTCTTATGGAAATCACGAATAGCTTTATTATATGCAATGAGAAAAAGGAAGAGTGCCAGCAAGAATAACCAACTGTTCCCACACCACAGATTGAAAAGGCTCTCCTTTCACACTGAATTACCTTGACACCTTTACTGAAAATCAATTAACCATATAAGGATGATCTGTTCCAGGATTGTCAATTCTATGCCAATGATCGACAAGTCTATCTTAATTCCAATACCATACTGACTTGATCTCTGTAGCTTTACAATCCAGTGAGTCTAAGTTTCCAAGTAGAGAGTCATTCCTTACATGGAAATCAAGAATATCTTTACGTATAATGAGGAACATGAAGAGTACCAGCAAGTCTTTTACCTCCTACAATCATATATTCCTTCTAAAACTCACAGAGGCTTGAGAGTAGACACTGCCCATGTGAGCAGTGATGTATTATCCAGCTTAGACGTCCTTTTCTTGTTAAAGCTTTTCCCAAACATCCCAGGCAGAATGCCACCCTCTGACCTCTCAGTTTTGTTCAAAAGCACTTGGCTCCTGTGTTTAGCGTGATGGCTGAAACCAAGATGGAACTACAGAGGTCCAAATTCTGGCCTTGACTCTCCTCTACTCTGGGTTTTTTGGTGTGTTACTACAGCTGATATTACTGCCTTTAGGCCTTTCACTCTTGGACTCAAGACAACTGCAGCAGATGAAGGCAAACTACTTTTCATGCCTTACTGAAACCTTTAACTTTACTCTGTTTAGTAATTTTGGAATATCATTCAGTCATTCCGTAGTTAGTAAGTGGTTAGAGTCCAATAGACATCATCATACAAAATACTGTTTTTCATTGCAAGGCCTGATCAATTTTTGTTCAAAGTGAGTAAAAATCTTTTTTAACATTCCCAAAGCCATTTTAGGCTGGCATAAAATAACCTAAAAGACTTTTTCCTCAGAACTTTGAGCAATTCAAAATGGGAATGAAATAATGGAAACTTTAATCCTAACCACAATCTCATCCCCTGGTATAGTGTAATTTTTGAACAACAACGACTGCAGATGACTAACTTGTCTGAAGTGTCCTTGTATTAATCATGAGTAGTTTAATTTTTTAAAAAATATATATGTACATATATATATATGTGTGTATGTATATTATGTATATATTTTAAAGTGTGTGCCATGAGAAGTAAAATCCTCTCTTTCCCCTCTACATGAATTGTCATTTCCCACAGGAAATGACTGATTAAAATTTGATTGTTACTGGTAACGTTTAAAAATTGTTATTTAGTAGCCTCTCAAAGGCTATTGACAAGTTATAGATGTGATTTTTCCAGGTAGATGGACTCCTAGCATTTATTTCTGGTTCCATCTCAAACCTCACTAAAATGACAGTAAAGGAATAAATAGGACAGTGGCCCAAAAAGACAAAGAAAACAGTATCAACAAAGTTCTTTGAAGATGAAAAGCAAGTCAACAAGTGTCTTAAAATCCCAACCTGGGTTTCAGATTTGTCTACTTTCCTTGCTTGGGAGGTAAATCCAATCTGCTTTCTAGGACCTCATTCAATATAAATGATTGTCCCAAAATCACCAGTCATTTGAGGAAATGGAAGTCAACAGATAATATATAAAACTGAAAACTCATTATCAGCCATAAATTGTATGTTAATAGAAACAGGAAATAAATAGAAAACAACCAAATTAAAGAGTTGGAAGTCTTTACCAATGGTGAGTGGAACTCTAAGGTGAATGGGGTAAACAGGGACCTACAGTTTTTTAACATAAACTTTGTAGTATTAGTTGATTGTTTTAATTATATGTATGTATTAATTTGAAAAAAAGTAAAATTATGTTTCTAAGAAGCCACTAAGTTATTTTTTCATTTAACAGAACTTTTAATTTCTATTTCACCCAATGTTTTTGCTCTTACTTTAGGAAGACAGCTTCAAATGTAGTTTTACATGTTTGTAACATTCTTTGTGCACCTATGCATCACTTGGAGAGTTCCCAACTTCATGATGTCATAAAGAAACATATTTAAATCAGGAGATGAATACCCTGTTGCAGTCACACATGAATATTTATCTATTATAACCTCCCATCCAGCTACAGACATAATAGTACTTATTTTATCGGTCAGTAAAGCAAATGCTCTAGGCTATCTTCAGATCTTCAGTAGGACCTGTGTTTAAGTGTTTACAATACACCACGTCCTGAGCTAAAGCCCTTTCTATGCGTTATTACAACAACTCTATGAGGTAAGTGCAGTTATTATCCTCCATTTTAAAGCTAAGGAAACTCAGGCCTTGAAAGATTAAATACGGCAAAATCATCCAACTAGTAAATGACAGAGCCAGTTTTGTCAGACTTCAAAATTTATACTGCTGTCCACTACACTATTCTGCTTCTTTTGTGTTTCATAGCAAAACAGTTCTGTTGTGTATCTGGTTCCTGTTTCACTGCTGCTGCACAACACTGGATGAGGTGTCGTTACCAAAGCAATGATTCCTTTCCTCACATATTGTCCATCTATGTGTGTAAGTGCTATAAGATAAAAGCACCATTGCTTCTCCTTTGCTCCAATGCCATTTCCCACTCAGTAAGACTATGAAGAGAGTCACTCAAAAAGAAGAGCCTGCAGGAAAAATGAGATGGTCTTCATAATTTAAACATTCCCTCTAAGGATGATTTTAAGGCTATTCAGGGTGGCATCCAAGAATACAGAACTCTTGGAAGAGCATGGCCAAGGTATTCACTAATATACAGGTGTCATCCTGTCTACAATAATGATAGACAGAGGTGTAAGAATTTCGCTGCCTGGAATATTTAATGTGTTGAAGATTTCAAGATGACAATGCCGGGATCATAAAAGCACTGTAGAAAAACATCTGGGTGGAGAACACGGGTGAAGTTCCTGGCATACACATCACCACGGTCCTCTCATTCACAGCCATGCAGAGCCACAAGACAACCCTCACCCACTGGTACGTGCTCTGTTCTGCTTACAGCCTTTGGAAAGAAACATTTCCTTGACAGCATTTGCAAATCATGTTTTGTTTTTCTCCTCCAGAATAATTTGCACTGCAGAAATTCTTCCATATGTCAAAGTTGGTCTCATCATTTTGCTTGGAAGAAGGAGGCAGGGAAGAAGACTATAGTTAAGGAGCTACTTTAAACCACAGCATGTATAAATATTGTAATGGCATCCTCTTGGCATAATGCTGAAGAACTTCCTGTTCCTGCAGGCTTCACCTCATTTCTAAAGTGTAGGTGATTTTGCACTCAGCATCAGGTTCTTACATGAAAAGTATGGCAATACAGCTGAAATATAGCTTAAGATTCTGAATTTTGATAATACTAATACCTTAACTGTTATTGCACATTATACTTATGTTAGCTAACTGATTCTCATAACACAGTGAGGATGCAGGCGGAAGTATTACACCACTGTTTAAACCTGCACTCTCCTAGAGATGGTTGTGTGCATTATCTGTCCACTTTACCTGATTGTGGGCTCCTTGAGGGGAGGGACTGGAGTCCATTAAGGGACGTCCATTGAGCTATGGTGATACGGTGATGGGAGATAGGACCACATCATGAAATGACAATGGGCCCTGCCTTAGCCTCTTTGGGCCCCAGATCTGGAAGTTTCCAAGCCCAGCAAGTAACTGAATGACCAGTCTCCATCCATACGCAGAACGCAGAATGGGCTGAGCCACATCTCTGCATTCCGTTCCAGCTCCTTTGCAACTGCTTGAATAAGCAGGATTCCGCAAGACACAGGTCTAGATTCAGAGATGGAGGCTTTTTTCCCTCCTGTTTTCCCTCTAGGAGTCTCCAAACTTTTGCCTTCTTGTAGGCTTAAATTCTGGACTAGTTACAATGCATTGTTATTCTTGCTGGGGGTGGGGATGGGGTGAGAGGGTCAGACAGGGAGTTGCACATAAATTAATTATGAAGACCATGCAAACAAACACTTTGAATATAACATCCTCTACAATGTCCTCACTTCACTATCACTGTATAAACTTGCAGATGCACAGTTTTAAATGTTCCTAAGAGATGCTTTTCTAAGGTAGGTCATGTCACAAACTTCAAAAAGGAAGCATCCAACAGGGATTCTGGTAGGACAGAAATCTTTACAGCTGTCTGACTGGACTGGAAACCTATGAGGCCTGGACTTCCTGATCCCTCCTAGCTCCGTGTCCACTGTTTTTGGCCTGGGGCTGCTGCCATTGCCCTATATGTCTTCAAGGCCTATAATCTTGCTCAATAAGGCTGCCATAATTCCAGCAGTTTTTACACCCTTATGTACCTGCACCCCTACACCCCAAACCTTCACACAACAATACACCAATGCCACCACCTGGCTGGAACTATAGCTAGCTGACCCCATCTCCTGCATAGTCATAGCCAGTTATTCCACCAGAGTTCAAAGCTGCTGTAGCAATGTCTGCCAGACAATCAGCTTATCCCTCACTCTCTACCATTCCCCTATCTAGCTTCCACAAAGCTATCACTGTGGGCAACTCCACTACCACCACCGAGACCTCTTCCCAGCTAGTCAACTGACTGCACACTAATGCTCAAATTCCCACCTGTATCATAGTTTACTTAGGACACGGTTTATTAACATAGTCTCACAGCTGACTTAGCTTTCCTCCAGTGGTTCTCAGCCCCACATACATTAGAATCACCTGGAGAGCTTTGACAACATACTGATGCTTGGACCTCACACCCAGAGAGGCTGCTTTAATTGGTCTAAGGTAGGGCCCGGGTATTGCTAGGCTTTATAAGTGACTCTAATGTGCATCCAGGATTGAAAACTACTGCTTTGTTACCTTTATGTCTCTATCTATATGAGAGGCATGAGTGGCACTTATCAATTTAACAGGCCACATCAAACACATACAAGTTAATAGGATACTGATTCATTTTAATGGAGTATATGTGTAACACCTTAACGTTTATAGCATTGAAGAATTCCTCTTATGGTGCTCATAGTCTGAGTATCCAGGAGATGCCAGGGTACATCTTTTAACACTAGTTCCAGGGTCTCTTCAGAGACCTACAGAACTCTGAGGTCTAAGCAGCTATAATTAAAAATCTATTCACACAGTTTGGGTCAACATGAAGCAATAGGTGTGCAAGCACCTATTGTTCAATAAGGTAGTGAACTGTCTTCCTTCTATCATGATGATGAAGTGCTGCTTGCATCTTTCTCTTACATTTAAGAATTGTCTTCTACCACCTGTTCTCAGTGAATGGGTCATGTCATACGGGGTAGTATAAATAGTCAGAAATGAACTTGCTGCACCTCTGTGGGGTTGCCTGGCTCTGATCACTGTGGTAGCCCCACAATAAGACCTTGGCTAGAATGAGGAGGTTCCACTATACCTTGAAGCCAGGCCCTCAGAGCAAGCTCCCTGATTAGGTATGTCTTCACGCTCAGTGAGCTGGGAAGTGGTGCTGCTTTATGGTGAAGTGCATAGGCCCTGAAGTTTCAGGTGATACACCTCTGTTTGAATTCCAGCTTCAACACTTCCTGGCTATGTAAATTGGAGGCAGATATAATAACCTAATTCTTAGAGTTCCTTAGAGGATTAAATAAAGTAACCCATGTAAAGCTACTTAGCACAGTGCCATGTAAGTAAGTCATTACTGTTTGCTAATAGTGCACATAAAAATTTTCACTTTGCATAACTTTAGAAATCATTTAGGGGAACAAAAAACAGACAGGGCCATGTGAAGACATCCTAAACATGATATTTCACTGTTAATTATTTAAACAATTTGGAAGTGGAAATGGGGAGAGTCCTTGAGAAAGAAAAAATTGAGAGAAAAAAATGTTTTCCTGTTCCTCACCCAACACCTCCTTCTTGTAAACTAGCGAGAAAAGCTCCTTCTCCTGGATTCAACAGAGATAAACTCTTCTCATTCTCCCTCCTGATAAAAGACTGGAGGCCAAGGAGAAAAGGAAGATTCTTAATCAGACAATTCCCAAAGAATCTCAGCCAAGAGAATGGCCTTTGCTGTCCCATGCTATGCTCTCGAGGGCTTGATGAGGCTCTGAGTCTGCTGAGCACTGCTTACACAGGCCATTGAGCTCATCCAATGGCCACTTCAGCCAGGGCCATAAAGAAAAGTTGACTTTGCCCTTTAGACAGTAGAGTGAAGTTGCTCTTTCGCTCCACAATGCACTTTCCTGAGTGTTTATGTGCTAGGGCAGCGAAGTCAGGCTGTAACTGTTCCAAAACGACTCTACCCAAACCTCCTAATGGCCTTCGCTATACTCACAGCTGAGCAACACTCAGGGAAAAGAAATCACTCTCACCTTTGGTAAATAAAAAAGAAAAAAAATCAATAAAATAATTTCCAATCTGTTCCTTACAACTCGATGCCCCAGAATGAGTCAGGAACAAATGTATTAGCTCTGAAAAAAAAGACAGCTTTTAGAAATATGATTTGATCTATTTGGATGAGCAATCATTATGCTTGAAATTCTCTGTGTCATATTTGCCAGTCAATAAAGCACACAAGGATAAAGACCACAGGGACAGCTCCTTTCATCTGGCACCAGCTTCCAGACTGCATCTATAATTGCTATGAAGATCATCAAACCATCCAGTGACTTCAGGGAAAAGCTTAATTCTCACCAAAATGAAGCAACAACTAGTTTGTAACAAAATAGTACAGTTCCCCTTGGGACCCAGCTCCTCATTTCAGCTTCTTAAATTGGAAATATTTTATTTTACTAAAGATTTGAATCAAAGTATAATTCCTGTTAGCCCTGGCCTTACCCAGCCCTGTTCAACAAAGTCTTTGAGGACCAGCCCCACACAGTCCCCAAGCCAACCCTGACTAAGACAAGGGTATATCAGAAGTCCCATCACCCTCAGTGGATAGGATCTAGATAAATTACATTGAGACAAGCTTGGGGGGATGCTTGGGCCCTTTGTGTCCTATTCCAGAATTACTCTGTTACCCACCTGACTGTAAGAATACCATTTTATAGAGACCCCAATGTTGTGTCCAACTCACTGGATTAGAGTCTTTTGAATATTACAGGCTACCCTCCTCACTAGACTGTGCTGTAACTAGTCAGTTCCAGCAGGGCCAGACCAGTCCCAGCGTGCCTCACCACCAAGCCTGCCTGAATTATCAGAAATGTTTGGGGGTTTTTGTTGTTGTTGTTGCTCCACCCCAAGAAACTTAATCTCAAATGAAGCATTTTAACTATAGCTACATGGTCTTGGGAAAATCACCAAATAGCATATAAGTTAGGCTAAACTTTAAGGGATGCAGGCTGTATCTGCAAAGCACTAGATGTGTGCTCCTAGACAAGTCAATTTACCAGCTGTCAGCATCAAATTTGCATTTTAAGTTTACCTAGTGTCATGTGTACAGCTGCTGCCCAGCCCAGATCACCTTTTCCAGCACAGCACCCATCCCCCACTGTTGTGAGTACTGGCTGCTGATGCTTACAGCTGCCACGCTTCTTTGAAGAACTGCCCTTGGCCCACTCTCCACTAGCCAAAGAGTAGTTAACATGGGTTACAAAGGGTTGGCCCCTTTGCCTCAAGGTGGGGCCACCTGTGTGGTGCCATTTCTACTCCAGAGCATCCCATGGGATCAGGCTGAAGCAGAGCTCTAGCTGAGAGCACATCCTTTCATTTTTTTCCTCCTTCTATGTCCTGCTTCCCTCATTCTCCTTCTCAAGAGAGCACTCTCTCAATAAACTCTTAAACTAGCATCCCCAAACCCCAGCTCAGGCTTTGTTTCTAGGGAACGTGACACAAGGCAACTATGATCTGTGTGGAAAATGAACTGCAGCAGATGAAGACTGATGACAGGGAAACAAGTTAGGAGGCTGCTGCGACAATCCAGTTACTCAATGTTGGTTCTTTTCTGTTCTGTTCAGAAATTCCATGACTCTCTGGGTAGGATCCTGCTGGTACTCGTAACAAACTCATTAACTCTGTTCCATATGTTAGAACTAACATAGGTCAAACTGGCACAGTGAGTTGTTTAATCCATTGGGTCTGGTGGTCAGAGAAAGAACAAACAGCAAAAACCGAAGCATCTGATTTAACAAGTAACCAGACTGGAAAAACAGATCATCTCCCAGTTCTTCAATGGGAATTTAAAATAAAAGCTGCTGGGGATCCAATGACAGGTCTCTTGACCTAGTTTGCTATTGATTTCTCATAGATTATCCAGGAATAATTTGCAACTGAGTCATCCACCCTCTGCAGTCAACAGTTTCCCCTGGAGTGAACAAGTGTTACTGCATAGCAAAGGGAACTCTACTCAATATTCTGTAATAACCTATACGGGTAACAAATATGAAAAAGAATGAGTATATGTATATGTATAACTGAATCACTTTGCTGTACACCTGAAACTAACACAATATTGTAAATCAACTATGCTCCAATAAAATTTAAAAAAAAAACAACAACACAGGTTACAAGAATGGAACCTAAACATACCTAGAAAGTAGATCTACTTTGAAGATATCAAGATGCATACAAAAGCAGACTGGTCATGGGTTTATCTATAATTCCAATCAACATGGAAGTTCATGCGTTTTCTTTGACAAAGTATATCAGTGTTTCTCAAACTGGGGGCTGTAGAGATAGCCTCAGGAATTCAAAGCTCTCTGTAAAAAATTTTTTCTATTTCCGTTTTTCATGATAACCTTTACAAATTAATCTAAGTTTATTCTGTACCTCACGGATGACCACTGATAAATGAATACTGTCATGAGATTTCAATGTTAGTGTTATAATTGGGTGTTGACATACTGACACCAAGTGATTACCCAGAACTACAAGCGCTTAACTTTTAGTGAAGGATCTCTCAAGCTGGAGATATGTACATGTATTCTCAGGAGCCTATGAATTTTCAAATTTGAGAAACACTGGACAATAAATTTAAATCTGAAGGTGAACAATACCACAAATTCCAATTGCCAACATGATAGCAAGTGGTCAAAATGAGGAGCTGGTATTCTGATTGCCCTGCCACCCATCATAGAACAGAGAAGGACAACCTAGCCAGGAGGGTAGAGGCATACCTGTGAAAAGTCAAATGGCATCAAGTGTTCACATCCCAGAGCTGTTATGAGTCACTGTTGCTGTTGTTACTGTTGTTGTTTCTAATTAAAAATCTTTAATATGCCAATTATTAAAGCAATGACAGTAAAGTTGTTCCAGCCTGAAGACAGGGCCTATTTTTATTTCTAGCTCCTCAGAACCCAGCTGCTGGGCTCTTGGGAGATACTCACGAAACATTTAACAAAAGAATAATTATGCATTAAGCCACAGAAGTGGTCCCTCAATTATAGGCTAATGAAAAATGCCCAGATTATAAATGATTACTTAATTGATCAAAAAACAAGTCTGCATTCATAGGTGCTATAACTAGAAAGAAAAGCAATGAAGTGAGTACCGTACCAATCAGGAAAGTGATTACCTCTGGAGGGAGAAGGGGGTTGAGACCAGAGTGGAAGACATAAAGACCTTCTGGGATAGCTGGTAATGTTTCTATTGCTAGGTGACAGTTACATGGGTGTTTTAGTATAAAACTATTGAGTATACTATGAATTTATGTTTCTGCAACAACAGTGAAGCACTATGCTCTACAGAGAAATGCAAATCAGTGTGACCACTGTTACGTGAGAGAAAGAGTACTGGTCCTAAAGTCCAAAGTCCTAGTTTGAATCTCAAGTTTGCAAGTTGAGTAAACTTCGCAAACCCCATAACCTCTCTAAGCCTCAGTTTTCCTATATGTAAAATGTGGATATTACCAACCTCACAAGGTACAGTGATTCTTAAATGAAATAATACATATGAAAATGCTTTGTTGCTTTGTAGAATGGAAAGCATTATAAACATGTAAACTTGGTTGATATTATTTGGAATTGCTATTGCAACTGAGACACCGTGGCTAAGAAAATGAGGGTCTGGGGCCCACGTGCCACTAAAATGAGTTCATCGGTTTTGTGTCCCGTGAGCACATCTTCCACATTCTCACTAGTCCTAGGCCTGCCTCCTCTCTGGCTTCCTCTCTCTGACACAGACCTTGAGCTCATGCCCTACTGTGCCCTTACACTCCCCCCAATTGTGTGTCATGCGTTCTCTGAACCCAGTGCTTTCCTATACACTGCTTCTTCTATCTGGAATTCTTTACTCCCTGGCCCACTCTTCCAGCTTATCACTCATCCATTCATTCAACAAATATTTATTGAGCACCTACTATGGGGCAGGTACCGTTCTAGGTACCAAAAATAAGTTCCTGCCCTTACAATGCTTACATTCTGATGATGGCTAACTCATACTCTCCCCACTGTGGCTCAACTCAAGGATCATTACCTGCTCCAGGATAATTTCCTAAATGTCCTCTACACACTAACTTCCCACAACCACCAGTCACCAATCCCCACTGAGTTGTGACTGTCCCTCTTGGCCCTCATAGCATCCTCTGCACTCAAATACTAGTCTGTCTTGCCTGTTCATGCAGATGGTGAGCTCCTGAGTATGATGATTACATCTTTCAAATTCATTTGTAGAGAAAAGCACATAAAAATAACAGCTGTGCACTGACTGAGTGCTTAATATGTGGCTAGCACAGTTCTAAGTACTTTTACATACTAATATATTTAATTCTCACAAAAACAATATGAGGTGGGCATTATTACTGATCCAGTTTGAAGATGAAGAAACAGGCACAAGGAGGTAAAGTGACTTGCCCGAAGTCACAGAGCTGGTAAGGGGTGGAAGCATAATTAGAATTGCTGGCATTCCCACACCTGATCACTGTACTCCCCAGCCTCACAGTTAGGAAACACTATAGATATTTGGGGGTAGAGGAAAGGCAAGGAGGGGGTAGGAAGGAGAGCCATTTGCTCAGCAAGTAACAGGATAAGACCTTTTTTTATCAGGTACTGGGAGTTGGGACAAGCCTGAGAGAAGAAGAAAGAGAATTTTCTCTCTAAATTTCTGCATCTATTCCTATTTCCTTTACCCCTTTACTTCCTTAAACTTAAGCTACCTTGGGATTATCCAATCAGTTCAAATATGCTTTAATTAATGGCACTGTTCAAGCTGGTCTCTGTTCTTTCAAGCCCCAAAAGACAACTTCATGAACAGGGGGACTGAGGACTCCAGGACTGTGGTCTCCTTCCTGTCAGTCAACACCAGATCCTCATGGCGTGAAACACAGCTGGGATGCAATGTGAAGACACGCTTTAAAGGCTGAACTGGACCCCCAAATATCACCTGGTAAAGCAGCAACAAACTCAAAGGCCTGTGAGGGAAAGCAACTAAGAGAACTGCGGAAGCAGGCGGGGTATGGGACAGCAGGTGTGAGATGGCTTGTACAGGAATCAAGTACAACAGACACGCAAAGTGGGCTTCCCTGGTGGTACAGTGGTTAAGAATCCGCCTGCCAATGCAGGGGACATGGGTTCGAGCCTTGCTCCAGGAAGATTCCACATGCCACAGAGCAACGAAGCCCATGTGCCACAACTACTGAGCCTGTGCACTAGACCCCGCGAACCACAACTACTGAGCCCATGTGCCACAACTACTGAAGCCCGAGCACCTAGAGCCTGTGCTTCACAACAAGAGAAGCCACCGCAGTGAGAAGCCTGCACACCAAAACAAAGAATAGCCCTCGCTCACCACAACCAGAGAAGAGCCCGTGTGCAGCAATGAAGACCCAACACAGCCAAAAATTAAAAATAAATAAATTTAAAAAAAATAATAAAGTGAATGTTGAAAAAAAAACACTCAAAGTGACTTTGCTTTTTATAACTTCGTGGGGAACTTCTGGTTAAGCATGGCAGATTGAACCCATGCATTTATCTCTGCTTCCTCCTCCAATCCTAGTTAAATGACAATAAAAGAATTTTTTTTAAGTGTGAATCTGTAAGGACAAAGAGGAAAAAGAGGATGACAGCAGACAAAAGATATCAACAAGGCTTTGGAAAATGGAAGTGATAGCCAACTATATAACACAGAGAAAGCTGAAATGAAGCAAAACTGAAAACTAAGCATGAAGAGAAGGAAGTCATCAACAAGCAAACCAATTTGTACACCAGAACCATAGAAAAGCTCTGAACTTTCAGGAACCAGAAAACTCAAATGGCTGAGGCAAGGGATGGGGCTGAAAACAAGAAGATTAAAAGCAGTGAAGAGGCCCACTCTCAAGTACCCAAGTGACTACATCTCTCTATTTTGGTAGAAGACTAGAGGTTTCGCCATTAGTTTAACAGAACTAAAAAGGCTCTCTCAAATGCAAATCAAAACTACAATGAGATATCATCTCACGCCAGTCAGAATGGCCATCATCAGAAAATCTACAAACAATAAATGCTGGAGAGGGTGTGGAGAAAAGGGAACCCCCTTGCACTGTTGGTGGGAATGTAAATTGATACAGCCACTATGGAGAATAGTATGGAGGTTCCTTAAAAAACTAAAAATAGAACTACCATACGAGCCAGCATCCTACTACTGGGCATATACCCTGAGAAAACCAAAATTCAAAAAGAGTCATGTACCACAATGTTCACTGCAGCTCTATTTACAATAGCCGAGACACGGAAGCAACGCAAGCGTCCATCGACAGATGAATGGATACAGAAGATGTGGCACATGTATACAATGGAATATTACTCTGCCATAAAAAGAAATGAAATTGAGTTATTTGCAGTGAGGTGGATAGACCTAGAGTCTGTCACACAGAGTGAAGTAAGTCAGAAAGAGAAAAACAAATACTGTATGCTAACACATATATATGGAATCTAAAAAAAAAAATGGTCATGAAGAACCTAGGGGCAGGATGAGAATAAAGACGCAGACCTACTAGAGAATGGACTTGAGGACATGCGGAGGGGGAAGGGTAAGCTGGAACAAAGTGAGAGAGTGGCATGGACATATATACACTGCCAAATGTAAAATAGATAGCTAGTGGGAAGCAGCTGCACAGCACAGGGAGATAAGCTCGGTGCTTTGTGACCACCTAGAGGGGTGGGACAGGGAGGGTGGGAGGGAGGGATACGCAAGAGGGAAGAGATATGAGAACATATGTATATGTATAACTGATTCACTTTGTTATAAAGCAGAAACTAACACACCATTGTAAAGCAATTATACTCCAATAAAGATGTTTTAAAAAAAGGCACATCTTGAGCACATCAGATTTATCAGAAAATAAGGATCAGGTACCTCAGTGAAAACAGTAGAATTAAGTGAAATTCTATATATTGAAGAAGGAGACCCAACACAGAAGTTTTACATATCTTTCTTTAAACTTATTCCTAATACATGATGTTTTTGACATTATTGAAAACAGTATATTTTTTATTTCCATTTTCTAATTGTTAGTTGCTACTGACCACTGACCTTGTATCCAGTGACCTTACCAATTTCATCTAATAATTCAAATCCCACATCTGTGGAATCTTCTAAACTTTGTGTACACAATCTGCAAATAATGAGAGTTTTATTTCTTTCCTTCTCATTCATTTTGCCTTTTTTTTTTCTTGACTTATTTCCCTGGCTAGGACTTTCAGTACAATGTAGGAGAGAAGTGGTGTTGGGGGCATCATTGTCTCCTTCCTGATCTTTCAGGAAAACTTTTTAAATTTCACCATTAATTATGCTTACTGTAGATTTTTATTATTTTTTGGCAAATTCTTATCTTAATAAGGAAGCTTCCTTTTACTCCTAGTTAGCTAAGAGTTTTGGAGGTTTTTTATCATGAATGGGTATTGAGCTTTATCAAATGTTGTACTTCAGGGACTTCCCTGGTGGCACAGTGGTTAAGAATCCGTCTGCCAATGCAGGGGACATGGGTTCGATCCCTGGTTCAGGAAGATCCCACATGCTGCAGGGCAACTAAGCCCTCACTAAGGGCTGCACCACAGTTGTGGTGGTGCACCACACTAAGTAAGTAGCATAGCACAGCTACTGAGCCTGTGCTGTAGAGCCTGCGCTCCACAACTACTGAAGCCCAAGGGCCTAGAGCCCGTGCTCTGCAACAAGAGAAGCCCGCGCACCACGATGAAGAGCAGCCCCTGCTCACCGCAACTAGAGAAAGCCCGTGTGCAGCAACAAAGACCCAAAACAGCCAAAAATAAATAAATTAAATTAATTAAAAAATAATAATAATAAAAATTTTAAAAAAGAAAAAAGAAAAAGTTCCAGCTAGTGCTGTGGCATGAGTAAGTCAGCCAGACTCTCTAAGCCTCCCATTCTGCATTAGTCAATGGGATTCATCCTATCAACTCTACCTACTTCCCGGGGTTGGTGTGCAGATACGATGAGACCATGCTTACAAGAGTACTGCGAAACTGCAGGACACTGTTCACAGTAAGAATGACATCTGTGACCCATCCAGTTGAATGATGTTGTCAAAAAAAGCACTGTCTGGGACTTAGTAGCCTTGCTTTCTCACCCAGAAATCTAAGAATGTATATTTCTCTCATTTTTATTGCTTTTGCCATAGTTTAGGCTCTCTTTCCCTCTTGACTTTCCCTCACTTAAAATCTTTTTTAACTTTTTGCTAAAACGCAATGAAGCTATTCCCTTTCTTCCTTCACACACTTTCACTGCTAGAATGAGAGACCAGACATTTGAACATGCCTTCCCATACTTCATTCCTCTTTGTGGATTCTCCCCAATGATTCCTACCCTTACTCTTCTTCTTTCACAACAGGTAAACTTACCTATGACCAAGGCCAGTTAAAATGAGAATTTGTTTTCCACGTCAGCTCTTCCTGACGCTCCCCTTTGCCTCTTCTCCCCCTTGTCTCTTCATTGTGTTCTAGATCTCTCCCTCCATTCTACCTTAGTTATTCAGAAGACATTCACTGGAGCCACCTATTGTGCCTGGCCCTATACTAAGAACAGAGGATACAAAGTCAAACAGAACACAAACTCCTCAAGGAACTTAAGAGCCTCGTGGGAGACACAGATAACTAACCCAACAAATAGACTGATATAATCTGATATGAGTAATGATAAATGCGATGATGGAGAAACACTTAACCCAGTATGGGGCTGTGGCTAGAGAAGGCATGGCAGAGGAGGAATTACATAAGTTGGCTCTTAAAGAATGAATTGGAGATGGCTAGATGAAGGAGAAGGAAAAGGGCATCCCACATCAAGGGAACAGCATGTGCAAAGGCATGAGCGAGCGCAGCCTTTGCAAGAAAATCACAAGAAATGGCTGAGCACTGGCTGTATTTGAGGAAGTTCTGAAAAATAAGATATTGAGATTTAGGCAGAAAAGAATCAAATCATGGTGGAGGGTGGCATTTGCTAAGCTAAGAAGCCATGGGGAGGGCTTCCCTGGTGGCACAGTGAGAATCCGCCTGCCAATGCAGGGGACACGGGTTTGATCCACGGCCCGAGAAGATCCCACATGCCGTGGAGCAGCTAAACCCGCGTGCCTCAACTACTGAGCCGGCGCACCTAGAGCTCGTGCTCTGCAACAAGAGAAGCCACAACAATGAGAAGCCGCGCACCACAACGAAGAGTAGCCCCTGCTCGCCTGAACTAGAGAAAGCCCACACACAGCAAAGAAGACCCAACGCAGCCAAAATAAAAACAAACAAATTATTAATTAAAAAAAAAAAGAAGCCATGGGGAGCCGCTGAAGAGGGAAGTGGTAGAATAAGATTTGTGTTTTAGAACTTCACGCTGGTGGTTGTGAGAAGGGGCAGATTGAAGAGGTCCTAGATGGAGGCATGAAGACCAATTAGGAGAGGTAAGAAGTAAACGGAAATTCAATTAAGTCAGTGACCTTGGGAATGAAGAGAAGGGTAGACTCAGAGATAAAGAGGAGAAAGAAGCTCTAGGACTTCCTGACTAAACTGCACATGGCAGGGTGTTGGGCACAGTGAATGAGAGGAAGGGGCCTTGGTAGAATGACACCCAGGTTTCTGACTTCAGTATCAGGGTGAACAGAGGCACCATCCCAAAAGAAGCTTCGCACAAGAGATAAGCTTGTTTCTCACACATTTCAAAAGTGATGATTAGGTGACGTGAAAAACGTCAAACACAAAAGCCTATGTACCTTATGTTCTTTCCTGGCTGAGACCAAGCATAATGTACCTCTGCCATAAATAGCCAAAAGGCAAGGAACCCAGACAGCAGCTTCTCTTCCCCAGGCCCACACTGCAGCTGGAGTGGGAGAGGAGCAAGAAAGGGCTGCGTACCGTGAGACATAGCCAGTCTGCAGCTGTAAGCTACAGAGGCAAAGACAACTTTGCTTAACTTTCTAGTTTACAGAGATTTTGAAGAACTTCTAAATATCAGTTGTGTAAATTCACATATGTATATTTTGAAATTAGTTCTTGTGAACAGCTAGATCCTGTTTTAGCTAAATGTGTAGTCTCTGGGTAGTATGTTACATTTGAATTTTAGTATTTGAAGAAAATTTCTGGCTTTGTATATGTCCAAATACTGCATTTTTTTAAACTGTAAAGAAATAAATTTTTCTTTTTTAAAAGCTGGAAAAAAAAAAGCCTATGTATCATTTGACTCTATTTTCATTAACTTCTAGAGAAGGTAAAACAACATAGTGACAGAAAGCAGATTAGCGGTTGCCAGGGGCTAACGGTCAGGGCAGGGGACCAACTGCAAAGGACCACAAAGAAACTTTTCAGGGTGAGGGAATACTGAGAACCAAGACTAAGATGTGAAAAAAAAATTTACGGAGTGAGAGATAGTACATTTTTCTAAAGCCTATATTTTCACTGAGGTGGTGGTTACCTACATTCATAAAACTATACACCTAAAATGAATGAACCTCAATAAAACTACTTTTTAAAGCAATGTCCTTCAGGACACCCAGGCAGAGATGGAAATAGGCAGAGCTCTGGATATAAAATACAGATTTGGAGAGGAGATTGTATAGAGTAGAACGGAGGCCAAGGACAGCCCCCCTAGGAAACAGGGAGAGACCATGGGTACAGAGGAGCCCAAGACGCCAGCTAAGAAGAAACAACTAGAGAACTAGAAAGTACACCAGGAGAAGGTTGAACTGAAGTTGAGGGAGTGTATCTAAAATGGGTGAGTAAACCAATAAGGACCTCCTGTATAGCACAGGGAACTCTACTCAGTACTCTGTAATGACCTATATGGGAAAAGCATCTAAAAAAGAGTGGATATATGTATATGTATAACTGATTCACTTTGCTGTACACCTGAAACTAACACAACATTGTAAATCAACTATACTCCAATAAAGATTTTTTAAAAATATAAAAATAAAAATTTTTTAAAAGGGGTGAGTAATCAACAGAGTAAATGCCCCCGGACAGCTCAAGGAAGATAAAAACTAAACTGGAGTATCACTGGTTTCGTCCATCTGGAAGACTTTGGTGGAGGTAAAGCCAGAGATTTCCCTTCCTTGTCCTGCTATTCTCAATACAAACGCAAGGTAGCCTGAGGCAGTGGTTTGAAAAACATATTTAACAACAAAAAACTTGAGAAGGAAGGTGGTAGAGAACTTGCCATGACCAATCCCAAATGTAATGACTTCCAAAACTTTACTCACTTTTGGCTATGAAATCCAGTTGATGAACATTTTGGCCACAGGTATACCATTCTGGTCATGCGTTGGTTAAGTGAAAATTAAAATCAATTACAATAGAATTGCACAAGTACCCTCTACCTGAAAGCAAAGGCCTAAATGGATGCTGGGTGATGGCTCCAAGTGCTGCTGCCAAGAATTTAAAAACTATAAGAACACATACTGGAAATATACAGGATATATAAGACCTGCCATGCTTAATACCCTGAACCAAGGCTGACAGAAAAGGAAAATTTACAGGGTGGGGGATAATACATTATTTTAAGGCCAAGAGTGACACCCAGTGGTCATGGCAATTACTCCAGGCTCTCAACACTTCCCTTTTTGTTCAGCGCACAAGAGACAGGCCTACTCCCAGACATCACCCAGCCAGGGCTGCCCTCCAGCTTCCCAGGCATGTCAGGCTAGGTGGTGAGAATTAGGTGACAGTGGGTAAATTAGCTAAACTCGGTGAAACACACAGATCCTTTCCCATGATGAGAGCTGAAAAGAGAGCTTCACAGCCTCTAAAGTACTTTCACATTTATGGCCTCATTTGATCCTCACTACAACCTCACAAGGCAGGCAGCAAGCTGTCACAGCCCCATTTTAAGGAAAGATTAAGCCACAGAGAAGTTAACTTATTTATCTACAAACCCAGGTCTCCTGGTCCTAAGGCAAGTGGTCATTCCTTAACATCACATCATCAGGACTTAGCCGGGGAGATGCCTTAGATGTGGGGGTGGGTATCTACAGTCCCACATCTGGCACCCCAAGGACTAAGACACAGCCTCTGAGTGAACCCAAAGTCATTTAGTAAACAAATACTTCTGGTGCACACACTATGTGCCAGGCACTATACGTACAAGAACAAAAGACAATCCTGTCCTGAAGATATTTTTAATCTAGCCAAAAAAGCATGCAAGCACGATGGGATGGGATGGGATGAAATGGGATGGGTCTGTGACACATAGGTTGAGAGTGCAGGAGCACAGCTTTCCTGAGGAGGACTAAGGACCAGAAGGAGGAACACCTGTTCCACAGACGCATGAGGCCTTAGCCATCAGCAGCTCAACAAATGCTCTCTCCACTGTATCAAACCACCTTTTTCCAAAAAGGATGGAAAATAGAGAAGATAATTCACCTTCAGCAAAACTAGGAAACAGCCAAAACCCCAAAGCCCAGGGGATGGGGAGTAACTGCCATTTGTGCCAAGTCAAGGGAGGCAGCAGAGAATGGCCTTGGGTGGTGCACACTTCTGGTGAAGTCTGCAAACACCACAAAAGGCCAAACCAGCAACCGTTAACTTGAGTAAAGAAGGAGGGGCATCTCAGAACTCTGCTCAGCACCACCAAGGGAAAGGGGAAGCAGGAAACTGGCCCAATTCAAAATCTTTACAAAAACTATCCCTCTTGTGGCCAGGTAGCAAACAGCTCTGCTACTTCTGATTGAAGACAGCTGAAAAGAAATAAGTGCTAAAATGCTATCCAAAAAATCCTGTGACAATGCAGGATTTTATGATGAGTAAGCAGGCTTGCTGCTCATGCTAAAAACTGGAAATGGAAAACATGAAGCAGAGATAACACTCTGGGGCAGGGAATAGGCAATAGGGGACAGGAGCTCCGGCTATAAATATTTAAAAGTATGGGATAGGTATAACAAACGTCTTTTGAATGCATAGCTAAGCTCGTAGTAAAGTAAGGGAAATTCACAAGGTCTAAAAATAGAAGTCTAACTGAAAGGAGATTGAGGAGAGAAACCTAGGCTGCCCTGGCTTCTCTGCACAGAACCCAGAAGCCCTGTTTTAGCAGTCCCATGGAAGATACAAGATCAGGCGCTGAGAGACCCAAGGTGGAAGCTGGAAGTGAGACTTCTGTATGCATCCAGGGTCTCTGAAGAGCACACCCTTGCAGAGGGGTGAGCTGGGGGAAAATGTTAATGTGGGAGCTGTCTCAGGCCACAACACAGAGTTGGAAAAAAAGGCTCCCTGGGAATTTATTAGCACAAGCCTTCCCTCCCACATGAGGGATTTGAAAATACACTATCTATATGCAGGGAACCCCAAAGGGAAAATTAATTTCAAGTGCTTCTTGGTAAATATCACCCTGGGTCCCTGGCAGATGCAAATACAAAATCGTTCAAACCCCTCAGGATTCCCACAGTCAGCAAAATATGATCAAACCAAAAATAACCAAAAACACAAAAACAAACCACCAGGAAAGGATGAACAAAAAAAGCAGATTTAGATCCCAAATGACTCAGATGACAAAATTATCAGATAGAAAATATAAAATAAGTGAAAGCAGAAGAGGACCTATGTCAACAAAAACACTTGCCCAGTGATGTTCATGGCAGCTTTATTAATAATGGACAAACCTGGAAACAACCCAAATGTTCATCCATAGGAGAATGGATAAACAAATTGTGGGATACTCATCCAGTGAAGTACTACTCAACAATAACAAGGAAATGAATTAAAGAAATTAACTACACCATGGAAAATCTCAAAAAATTATGCTGAGAAAAAGAAGACAAATACAAAAGCCACACATAGGGCTTCCTTGGTGGCACAGTGGTTGAGAATCCACCTGCCAAGGCAGGGGACGTGGGTTTGAGCCCTGGTCCAGGAAGATGCCACATACCAGGGAGCAACTAAGCCCATGTGCCACAACTACTGAGCCTGCGCTCTAGAGCCAACGAGCCACAACTACTGAGCCCGCATGCCACAACTACTGAGCCCGCGTGCCACAACTACTGAAGCCCACCCACGTAGAGCCCATGCTCCACAACAGGAGAAGCTACCTCAATGAGAAGCCCATGCACCTCAAGGAAGAGAAGCCCCTGCTCTCCGCAACTAGAGAAAGCCCACGCACAGAAACAAAGACCCAAAACAGCAAAAAATAAAATAAATTAAATTAAAAATAAAAAAGCAGGGGGCTTCCCTGGTGGCACAGTGTTTGAGAGTCCGCCTGCCGATGCAGGTGACACGGGTTCGTGCCCTGGTCCAGGGGGATCCCGCATGCCATGGAGCGGCTGGGCCCGTGAGCCATGGCCACTGAGCCTGCGCGTCCAGAGCCTGTGTTCTGCAACGGGAGAGGCCACAACAGTGAGAGGCCCATGTACTGCAAAACAAAACAAAACAAAACAAAACAAAACAAAACACTCCCATTTACCACTGCAACAAAAAGAATAAAATATCTAGGAATAAACCTACCTAAGGAGACAAAAGACTTGTAAGCAGAAAATTATAAGACACTGATGAAAGAAATTAAAATGATACAAATAGATGGAGAGATATACCATGTTCTTGAATTGGAAGAATTAACATTGTGAAAATACTCTATTACCCAAAGCAATCTACAGATTCAATGCAATCCCTATCAAACTACCACGGGCATTTTTCACAGAACTAGAACAAAAAATTTCACAATTTGTATAGAAACACGAAACACCCCGAACAGCCAAAGCAATCTTGAGAACGAAAAACGGAGCTGGAGGAATCAGGTTCCCTGACTTCAGACTATACTACAAAGCTACAGTAATCAAGACAGTATGGTACTGGCACAAAAACAGACATATAGATCAATGGTACAGGATAGAATGCCCAGAGATAAACCCATGCACATATGGGTACCTAATTTACAACAAAGGAGGCAAGAACATACAATGGAGAAAAGACAGTCTCTTCAATAAGTGGTGCTGGGAAAACTGGACAGCTACATATAAAAGAATGAAATTAGAACACTACCTACCACCATACACAAAAATAAACTCCAAATGGTTTAAAGACTTAAATGTAAGAGCAGACACTATAAAACTTTTAGAGGAAAACATAGGAAAAACACTCTTTGACATAAACCACAGCAAGATCTTTTTTGACCCACCTCCTACAGGATCAGAAATAAAAACAAAAATAAACAAATGGGACTTCATTAAATTTAAAAGCTTTTGCACAGCAAATGAAACCACAAACAAGACAAAAAGACAACCCTCAGAATGGGAGAAAATATTTGCAAATGAAACAACAAAGGATTAATCTCCAAAATATTCAAACAGCTCATGGAGCTCAGTATCAAAAAAACAAACAATCCAGTTAAAAAATGGGCAGAAGACCTAAATATACATTTCACCAAGGAAGACATACAGAAGGCCAAGAGGCACATGAAAAGATGCTCAACATCACTAATTATTAGAGAAATGCAAATCAAAACTACAATGAGAGGGCTTCCTTAGTGGCCCAGTGGTTAAGAATCCACGTGCCAAGGCAGAGGACATGGGTTCACGCCCTGGTCTGGGAAGATCTCACGTGGCGCAGAGCAACTAAGCCCGTGCGCCACAACTACTGAGCATGTGTGCCACAACTACTGAAGCCCGCACGCCTAGAGCCCGTGCTCAGCAACAACAGAAGCCACCACAACAAGAAGTCCACGCACCGCAACAAAGAGTAGCCCCCACTCACCACAACTAGAGAAAGCCCGCACGCAGCTACAAAGACCCAACTCAGCCATAAATAAATAAATAAATTTATAAGGAAAAAAAAACTACAATGAGGTATCACTTCATGCCAGTCAGGGTGGCATTCTCAAAAAAGCTAGAAGCAGTAAATGCTGGAAAGGGTGTGGTGAAAATGGAACTCTTCTACACTGTTGGTGGGAATGTAAATTGATACAACCACTATTGAAAACATTATGAAGGTTCCTTAAAAAACTAAAAAGAAAACTACCATATGACGCATCAATCCCACTACTTGGCATATACCCTGAGAAAACCATAATTCAAAAAGAGACATACACCACAATGTTCCCTGCAGCATTATTTACAATAGTCAGGACATGGAACCAACCTAAATGTCCATCGACAGATGAATGGATAAAGAAGATGTGGCACGTATACACAATGGAATATTACTCAGCCATAAAAAGAAACGAAATTGAGTTATTTGTACTGAGGTGGATGGACCTAGAGACTGTCATACAGAGTGAAGTAAGTCAGAAAGAGAAAAATAAATATCGTATGCTAACGCATATATATGGAATCTAAAAACAAAACAAAACAAACAAACAAAAAACGGTACTGATGAACCTAGTTGCAGGGCAGGAATAAAGAGGTAGACATAGAGAATGGACTTGAGGACATGGGGTGGGAGGGGGAAGCTGGGGCGAAGTGAGAGTAGCATCGACATACATACACTATCAAATGCAAAATGGTTGGTGGGAAGCAGCAGCGTAGCACAGGGAAATTTGCTCCGTGCTTTGTGATGACCTAGAGGGGTGGGGATAGGGAGGATGGGAGGGAGGCTCAAGAGGGAGGGGATATGGGGACGTGTGTATGCATATGGCTGATTCACTTTGTTGTGCAACAGAAACAAACACGGTATTGTGAAGCAATTATACTCCAATAAAGATCTATTTTAAAAAAATAACCTATCTACAAAATATATCAAGAAAAAACTGACTGAATTAATAAATTCAACATCATAGTGAAATCTTTCAATGTAACTTTCTCAGCTATTGAAAAGATCAAAAACTCAAATATTAGTAAAGCTATAGAAGATTTGAACAATACATTAATAAGCCTGATCTAATGGACAGTTGTAGAACCCTCCCCCCAACAATTAGAGAGTATGCATTCTTCTCAATCTCTTGCTGAACTATTACAAAAATTGACCATGTATTAAGGAGGTCGTAAAGCAGGTCTCTGTAAAGTTCAAGGAATATATATGAAGTAGTTTACATTTTCTGATCACAGTGCAGTTAATTCAAAAACACCAGAAGCAAACAAACAAAAACACTTTAAAAATGCACATTACCAAATAGAATAGCGGATATCCCCAGTGGTGCTTAAACTCAGAGGTAAAAATAACTAGACACCTGAGAGTTACAACAGCCTCAGAAGAAAATCAACAAACTGAACAAACATATACCCATCTGAAATAGAAACAGTAGAGCAGATGAACCAAGGTTTTTTTCTAGTAACCATTAAAAGTATAACTAGTAAGTAAAGATGTTAATAATGCAAAACAGAAATTAGAAATGATTTTTAAAAAACAAAGTAGAACTATTAGATTTGGTGATTTTAATAGTTGAAATAAAAATCATAATAGAGTAATAAATAGAAGGATGGATCTAACTGAAAAAATGAATTGGTGGGTTTGAAAATTAGATTGATAAACTGTCCCCAAATCAAGCAGGAAAACAATTAAATATATAAAGACGAATTTTTAAAAAATATATCTACCATGAGAATTCCTTGGCTGTCCAGTGGTTAGGACTCTGTACTTCCACTGCAAAAGGCCCAGGTTCAATTCCTGGTCAGGGAACTAAGATCCCACAAGCCTCCTGGTGTGGCAATCAATCGATTGATTAATTAATTAATTTAAAAATATATTTACCAAAGAGTGGTAGAAGGCCAACATCTAGAAAGTAGGGGGCCCTGAAGAAAAGAAAAAAGATGAGAAAATATTTGAAGAAAAAAACGAAGATAAATTTCCTATAATGAAAGAAAATGAACAAGTTTGAAAGGGTTCAAGGAGCACCAAACACTATAGTGAAATATAAGTATATCATAATACGGAGAAATAGATAAATTAACATTTGTCATCGAAGATTTTAATATACCCCTCTCAACAGCTGATAAATCAGGCAGACAAAAATAAGCAAAGATATTGAAGATTAGGACAATACAATTAATAAACTTGAGCTATCAGTAGAATGACTATATGACCCAATTTGCCCCAGACAGTACTGGTTAATGCCTGTTGCCCTGGATAATTATTAACAGTGCCTCCTTCCAGCGTGTCATAGTTTGGACAATAAATTATATGGTCATGCTGGCTATTTGATGTATTTAGAGAGAATCTAACAGAGAATACAATTTTTTAGCATACATGTAACATTTACAAAAACAGATCTTGTATTAGGCTGTAAAGGAAACCTCAATAAATTCATTCATTTAGTCATTCTTTCATTCAAGAAATATGTGTTGAGCACCTGTGTCATGGCATTTTTCTAGCCCTGCGAATATAGCCAAGGTACTACATGGCACAAGTTCTCTGGCAACCATTCACATTGTAATCTAACAGAAATATAATCAGGAATGCCAATATAGACCCACTCCAGTACTTGGTGGTCTATCAGAAAAGCTACCTGGAAGTTCTGCAATGCACAGTCTACATGCCATAAGTGACACTCTTGGGTATAATAGTGAACAAAACACAAAAATCCTGTCCTACTGGAGCTTATGATCTAATAGAGTCAGAAAATGAGCAAAATAAAGTGTTTAGTATTAAAGAAGGTGGAAAGTGATATAAACAAGAATAAAATAGACAATGAAGATAGGGGTACCAGAAATCAGGGTTGCAGAAGGAGTAGTAATTTTAAATACAGTGGTCAGAATAGCCCTATGAGAAAGTGACATTACAGCAAAGATTTAAATGAGGAAATAAAGTGAGCCACATGGATATCTGGGGGAAAGCATACCAGGCAGAGGGCACAGCCGCTGCAAAGGCTCAAACGTGGAAGCTTTCCTGGCACATTTCAGTGAAAGCAAAGAAGCCAGTGTGGCTGAGTTCAGAGAAGAAGGAGGAAAGCTGTAAGTGATGAAGTCAGGAAGGTAAAATTGGTCAAATAGTATTGACCCTTATTGGCCACTGTATGGACACTGACCTCTACAGTAAAAGAGACTGGGGGCCTCTGGAGAATTCTGAATAGAGGAATGACATAATATGACCCATGTTTTAAAGGATCACTTAGGCTGTTGTGCTAAGAATAGACTGTAGGCACATAAGGTTACCCAAAGAGAAACCTGCTCGGAGGCTGTTACAATAATCTAGATGAGACATAAAGGAGGTTTACATCAGAGTGGTTGCACTACAGATGGTAAGAATGATATCTGAACCAATATAACTCACTGACAATGAATATGGAATGTGAGAGAGAGAAAGAAATCAAAGGTGACCCGCCCACCCCAAGGACTTTCATCTGAGAACTGAAAGACTGAAGTTGTCATTAACCATAGGGCAGAAACTAAAAGTAAAGCAGGTTTTAGGACAAGTGAGTTGTTTGGGGCATGTTAAATTCAAAATGTCAATTAGACATCCAAGTAGAGATATTTTTGACAGGACCTGAATATACAAATGCATAGTTCAAGGGAGAGCTCTAGGCTGGAGATTAAAATCTGTAAGTCACTACCATATAGATTTTAATACATGGGACTGGAAACTCATGAAGAGAGTGACTATGGAAAGAGGAGAGGTCCAGGGTCTGATCTGGGGTGCACCAACATTGAGATTGATGACAGAGGACACTGAGAAACAGGCAGTGAGGCTGGAGGCAAATTACAGTGTGGGGTTCTGGAAACAAAGTTTTAAAAAAAAGCATTCCAAGGAGGATGCTGATAATACATTAAATAAGATAAAGATGAAAACTAACCATAAGATTCAGAAAACAGCTTAAACTTCTCCCTTGGTTGAGACTGAGAATGCGAAGGAGAGAATGGGAAGAGAAAAATAGAAAAAGTGAGTATACAAAAATTCTTTCAAGGAGTTTCGCTGTTAAGGAAATCAGAGAAATGGGGCAGTATCTGAAAGGAGAACTAGGATCAAAGGAAGGTTTTTAAAAAGCAGTAAGAGGGAAAAAAGAGCAGGCTGGTATGCTAATGAGAATGATCCAGAGACAGCCTCATCCACCAGAGGGCAGACATTAGAAGCAAGAAGAACTACAATCCTGCAGCCTGTGGAACAAAAACCACATTTACAAAAAGACAGACAAGATGAAAAGGCAGAGGGCTATGTGCCAGATGAAGGAGCTGGAAGAATCAGACTCCCTGACTTCAGGCTATACTACAAAGCTACACTAATCAAGATGATATGGTACAGGCACAAAAACAGAAATATAGATCAATGTAACAGGACAGAAAGCCCAGAGATAAACCCACACACCTATGGTCAACTCATCTGTGACAAAGGAGGTAAGAATATACAATGGAGAAAAGACAGTCTCTTCAATAAAGTGGTGCTAGGAAAACTAGACAGCTACATGTAAAAGAATGAAATTAGAACACTCCCTAACACCATACACAAAAATAAACTCAAAATGGATTAGAGACCTAAATGCAAGATTGGACACTATAAAACTCTTAGAGGAAAACATAGGAAGAACACTCTTTGACATAAATCACAGCAAGATCTTTTTTGATCCACCTCCTAGAGTAATGGAAATAAAAACAAAAATAAACAAATGGGACCTAATGAAACTTCAAAGCTTTTGCACAGCAAAGGAAACTACAAACAATATGAAAGGGGCTTCCCTGGTGGCGCAGTGGTTGAGAATCTGCCTGCTAATGCAGGGGACATGGGTTCGAGCCCTGGTCTCGGAGGATCCTGCATGCCGCGGAGCAACTGGGCCCGTGAGCCACAACTACTAAGCCTGCGTGTCTGGAGCCTGTGCTCCGCAACAAGAGAGGCCGCGATAGTGAGAGGCCCGCACACCACGATGAGGAGTGGCCCCCGCTTGCCACAACTAGAGAAAGCCCTCGCACACAGACGAAGACCCAACACAACATAAATAAATTAATAAAACTCCTATCCCAACATCTTCTAAAAAAAAAAAAAAATACGAAAGACAACCCTCAGAATGGGAGAAAATATTTGCAAATGAATCAATGGACAAAGGATTAATTTCCAAAATAAACAGTTCATGCAGCTCAATATTAAAAGACAAACAACCCAATCCAAAAATGGGCAGAAGACCTAAATAGACATTTCTCCAAAGAAGACAAACAGATAGCCAAGAAGCACATGAAAAGCTGCTCAACATCATTAATTATTAGAGAAATGCAAATCGAAACTACAATGAGGTATCACCTCACACCAGTCAGAATGGGTACCATCAGAAAATCTACAAACAACGAATGCTGGAGAGGGTGTGAAGAAAAGGGAACCCTCTTGCACTGTTGGTGGGAATGTAAATTGATACAGCCACTATGGAGAACAGTATGGAGGTTCCTTAAAATATTAAAAGTAGAACTACCATACGACCCAGCAATCCCACTACTGGGCATATACTCAGAGAAAACCATAATTCAAAAAGACACATGCACCCCAATGTTCATTGCAGCTCTATTTACAATAGCCATGTCATGGAAACAACCTAAATGTCCATCGACAGCCAAATGGATAAAGAAGGTGTGGTACATATATACAATGGAATATTACTCAGACATAAAAACGAACGAAATTGGGTCATTTGTAGAGACGTGGATGGATCTAGAGACTGTCATACAGAGTGAAGTAAGTCAGAAAGAGAAAAACAAATATTGTATATTAATGCATATATGTGGAATATTTGTGGAACCTAGAAAAATGGTACAGATGAACCGGTTTGCAGGGCAGAAATTGAGACACAGACGTAAAGAACAAACAAACGTATGGACACCAAGGGGGGAAAGTGGGGGTGGTGGTGTGATGAAGTGGGAGATAGGGATTGACATATATACACTAATATGTATAAAATGGATGACTAATCAAAACCTGCTGTATAAAAAAATAAATAACAAATTTTTTTAAAAAAATGATCCAGTGAAGAGGAAAATGATGATGGAGGAACTGGAATGGAAATGAAGGTGGCTGCAGAAGCAGTGCCCCTGAGTAGACGCGAGGAGGTAGGACAGAATGCCAAAGGTGGACAAATTTAGGAGCCTGAGGGTTAAACTGAGAATAAGAGGAAGGAGGAAGGAGCAGAAGGGGAGAGACAGAGTGCGAGGGTGGAGGTAGGGATGGGTGGCGGTGCAGGTTCTCTCCTGGTGGCTTCCGCTGTCTCACAGAAATAGGACGGAAGATCTCAACTGTCACGGGTTATAACGGAGAGCCATGCAGACCCTGCTCCAGCCACCTCCCGGGCCCTGTGGAGCGGGAGCTGGAGCTCTGGGAAGCTGCTTGCACAGCTGATACCATTTATTCAAGGTGCAGACCCGTCCCTACACGCAGAGGCGAGGATTCCAGTGCCCTCGCAAACCACGGCCGCCCCCAAATTGCAGAGGCCGACCTGCCCCGCCGACCACCCCCACTCAGACGTGGCTGCTAAGCCATGCAAGCAGCTCTGGCCAAACACAAAGAGGAAGATACCGGGCCCTCACAACGACCGTGTGTTCTAGAACGTTCCTCTCAGGCAACCTGCAAGCCACAGACGCGTCGTCAGCCTCAGAAGATGACGGCTCTCTCTGAGGAGAGCAGGGCGACTCACCTCCACTCAGCCCCAGGGCTGTTCCAGCGTCGTCGAGGCTCCGCCTCACTCATGGCTGGTGCACCTCCTCCCAGGCGTCCGGCCCTCAGCTGACCCGGAAGCAGGCGCGCGCGCGCCCGCCGCGCCGCAAAACCCGCGAGACCAGCAAGACCCGCGAGACGCGTGCCCACTGGGACCTGAACCCGCCCCTCCCTCTCACCCTGGGTGTCACCTAGGCCTGAGCAAGGCTCCCTGAAGGGCCGTCCTGGGGGCAGTGGAACATCCTGAAAACCGCGGGTGGTGAGCACATTTCTGTCTCCTGTGGAAACAGGAACAGGTCCTCCCTTAGGCAATGAACCTCGCTCCAGTGTCCGCGCTTCAGCAAACCTGAGCCAGGCATCACCGTAACCCTTCGGTGCGTACAAGCGAGGGCAGGGTGGGCAGTGGACGTTATTACACGAAGCCTCGTGTGGAGAAATGATCAGAAATAGCTGTGGAATTGGTCACATGGGGAGCGACGAGCAGAGGGGGGAGGAAACCTCCAAATTTAACTAGGATGCACAAGGACTTTGGATTTACAGGCTAGCAGAAAATGAGAAGCCGTGGGAAGTTTCTTTATGTGGACTCAGTAGAGCTGGGTCTTAGTGTGAGTACACCGCACCCCGACCCCTCCCCAGCCCCACCCGACGCAGCAGCACCCTGCACTCTCCATCCTCAGTAGCGAAATGGGTACATCAGCAGCCATGGTTTTTGATATGCAGGCCCCGAGATACCGTGATTTTTCATAATGTCCTCCTTATACCGTTTCCTTTAGAAACAGTTTCCGGTGTCTTTTGTCAAAATCATGTGAAGTTTTCTTTCCAGTGCACCCAGTTGAAATTGCAGAAGAATCCAAAGGATCACAGATCTAAGATTTAAGTGGTTTTTTAAAATAAATTTATTTATTTTATTTTTGGCTGCATTGGGTCTTCGTTGCTGCACGCAGGCTCTCTCTAGTTGCAGAGAGCAGGGGCTACTCTTGGTTGTGGTGCGCGGGCTTCTGATCGCGGTGGCTTCTCTTGTTGCGGAGCACAAGCTCTGGGCGCGGGCTTCAGGAGTTGTGGTGCACGAGCTCAGTAGTTGTGGCTCACGGGCTCTAAAGTGCAGGTTCAGTAGTTGTGGTGCACGGGCTTAGTTGCTCTGCGGCAGGTGGGATCTTCCTGGACCAGGGCTCGAACCCGTATCCCCTGCATTGGCAGGCAAATTCTTAACCACTGCACCACCAGGGAAGTCCTTAAGTGTGTTTTGGTACTCTTAAACAGTAGGTCAAATTTTGTAGCTCCTTGTCCAGATGCAAAAGGAAAATACTGAGTCAACATGAAGCAGGCTTTACATTGGTTAGATAGATTTTTTAATTTGATTTATATTTTTAAAAATTTAAGAGTTTAGTTGAGGTATAATTGATACATAATCAACTGCACATATTTAAAGTGTACAATTTTATAAGTTTTAAGATATATGTACACCCGTGAAACTATTCCTACAATCAAGATAGTGAACTTACCCAGCGCTTCGAAAAGTTTCCTTGTGCCCCTTTGTAACACCCCCATTCTGCCCTTTTTGGCTTCCCCTTACTGCTCAGGTGACAATGATTTACTTTCTGACACTACAGATTAGTTTGTATTTTCTAGAATTTTCTATAAATAGAATCATGTAGTATTTACTTTTTATTTTCTAGCTTCTGCCATTCTGCATAATGACTTTTAGATTCATTCATGTCCTTGCATGTATCAGCAGTTCATTCCTTATACTGGTGAGTAGTATTCTCACATGGATGCACCACCGTTTATCTTTTTACTTATTGATGGCTGTTTTGGTTGTTTCCATTTTTTTGGCTATTACAGATAAAGCTGCTGTGAATATTGTTTAATAATTATAATAGAAAATATGAGCAAAATATCACCTATGAAAGTAGGAGACAGCAAATGGACTATGAGAATACTATAGGACTGCTGAGCAGGTGCAAAGGCTCCACTGAAGTTTGTAGTATGAATTTAGAGTAAGACCAATCAGCATGGTTTTGTATATTTTTCCAGCCATCTTCAGCTGCATGAGTATAGGCATAGAGAAGACAGAGAATTACATTTAACCAAGGTTAGAGTTTTGCTCTAAGAATGCTACAAAGCAAAAGGGAAGCACGATATTTGAGAGTGCATCCAAGAGAGGAAGGATGCTGGTTGGCCATCAAGTTTGCAGAAGGACATGATTGTGTTTGTGTTTGAGTGTATATATAAACAGGTGGGTAATTTTATAATTATAATCTCAGTAAATATAGTTGATGAATTATGGTTTCAGTCCTTTTCAAAACTGCCAGCTTAAGAAGCTCTCAGCTCATAATAAGAGAAATGAAAAAGAGAGAATGGGTCGTTTATTTGTAGGACTCTGGGGCATTCCAGAAAGGCTATTCAAACATAGTTGAAGGGAATTCAGCAAATAAATAGGATGGACTCACCCATATCCACCTTTTTATCTGCCACTCTCCACGGCTCATCCCCAAGCTGTAAGAGGATGGATTTTTGTGTTGATACACACTGCAGGAGGTCTGTAGTGGTCTAAACCACTTTGTAGTGGTCTGAAAGAAGTATATTTCCACAATGAAAAGTCACAACATACACAAATGCAGATGGAGTCTGCATAGAATACTAGAAGGAACACTGGTCCGCTGAACAAGTAAACCTAGGTTCAGGTCCCAGTGTACCATGCCCTAACAGGCAAGTCTCCTAACCTTGCTGAACCATTGTTTCCCCATCTGGAAAATGGGATCATTCTTAATCTGCCCACTTCACAGAGTTATTATTCACAGAGCAAAGGGGATGACCCTTAGAGTACGTCTATCTCAGTTATTCAAACCCTTGTATCTTGCACAGTGCTGGGCTCATAATAAACTCAACCAACATTGATGGTTAAATAATAGATCAAATGATGGACATGAAAGAACATTTTTAAGCTAGTAAGTATGACACAAATGTTAAAAAACTGTATTCCTTTTCTGACTCATGCACTCTCCTTTCCCCACACTGGTATTGTTCCAGCAATCCCCCTGTAACCTAAAAGTTTACAACCTTTTAGGTCCACCCTTCAACCTAAAAGTTTTCCCCAGCCCTCCCCGGCCAGTGTGATATCCCCAAATATCCAGTCAACCAACCCATAGTCAAGGACAACAGTGGACAAGGACAACATGCCCCAGCACAGCTGAGATCTCCTAGGCCACCCAAGTCACAGTACTCCCAACATCTTGAATATACATACAGTCTTCCAGGGCCACCCCTCACACAGAAGCCTCCCCTCTGCAGACCTCCAGGGATATCAAATATGCCTGATCCCCCAAAAGCCCTCCCCAGTCAGACAAGTCTCACTCAGGATCTCAGCTTCTGCAGCTCAGCCCAACTCCTCAGCCCCCTTTTGTTCCCACTTCAGCCCAGGACTCAAATCTGTTTAGAGAACCCCTACTTCGCCCTCCTGGCAGATGGTGGAGGAAGAAGTGGAACCTGGTAGCAGCAGCCAAATTATTAGCCCCTTCACCTTTACCTCTTAGCAACTCTAAAAGTAATGTCACAGGTAACCTAAGAGTAAACCAGGACAAATTCAACAGAAAGCTATCCTTGCCAACACTCATCAGGTGAAGGTAACAAAGGAAAACAACCCAAGAAACAGGCAGATAGGTTCAAAAGCTGACGCCACCACTTACACCACTTATTAGGCATGTGGTATGTTGCTTAGTCTCCAAGCTTCTGTTTACCACCTAAAAAGTAGAGATTATAGAACCTTTTGCACAGGGTTGTTGGATGGATAACAGAAATCATTTAAGTACCTAGCACATTACCTGGCACTTTATACCTCAGTCAATGTCAGTTCCCCTCCTCCTCTGACTCAAGGCATCCAGTTGCAGCCACAACCCAGACCCAGATGGAAGCCTTTCCCTTAAAGCTTTACTTGTGGACCCTCCTTCCTTCATCACTGCAAGAAGGAAATTAACATTTCCCTGCACTCTCCCCTTACCCTGCCCTTCTCAGAATCACCCTGAGGTGACTTCCTCTTTCACAGAGGCTCAGAAATGTCAGGGGCCTTTCTCAAGGTCCTACAAGGCTTAGCTGAGATTCAACCCTAGTTCTCAGGAAATCCAGAGTCTACTTTTATGCTTCCCACAGCACTTCCCTTCAAAAGGATGCATATGAATCAGAATCACAAACTGGTGATTATTATAAATAATTATACAACATCAAGAAAAGAAACATCATCCAGGAAGGGCAGTTTACTCAGGGGACATCTTTATCATATTTTCAAATATCCGGCTGTCCTTGAGTCTCCTTCTCTCGTCTGAATTTCCCACTCCACAAAGGGCAATATTCAACAAAGTTAGGTGTAAAGCAGCATATTTAGCAGGGATCCCTGAGGGTATCAACCCTTCAACTTTATTAAGCCCTTGCAAGTAAAGACCCTCACTGATAAGTACCCTGAAATACGCTAGGGAGAACAAACATGAATATCACAACAGAAAAGTGTCCTTCAACTCCCCTACCCCATGAAGACAAAAAAGTGTACTCTCAGGGGCTGGCCTGCTACTTTGTTCCTACAAGTCAAGTCAGAAAAACAAGAAAAGAAGGAAGGAAGGAAGGAAATGGGATAAGAAGAAAAGTAAAGAAGGGAAATAAAGACAAAAGACTGGCAAACAATAAAGGAACAGGGCCAGGGTTAATGATCAAGGAAAGCAAGAAGGAAAGAGAAAAGAATGTTCGGAAAGTGAGGTCCTTACATTTCCAGCAACCCGGGTCAGGACATATAGGAAATCAGAGAGAGACAGTCACTTGGGCAGAGTCACACAGCAGTCAGGGCAGAATCACCATTTGTGCTGGACTAACGTTCAGCCACTAGGCACTCAGCACTGGGGTGCTGAGTCCAAACTAACTCTCTAGGGCTCCAGGATCAAAGACCCATAGATTGCTAGAGTTAAAACTGACCTAGGGCTATTCCTTCCAGAAAGATGGAGTAGACATATTTTTCCCTATTTTTTCTGCTAAGTACAAATATACACCCTAGACATTAAAATAAACATAAGAAGACTCAAAAAGTTTGGAGAAGACAGGCAGACTAGCGACCTCAGGGCACAAGAAACTACGCAATGGTGAGTTCTCTAAGTTTTCTTTTTTACCTCAAGATTGGATACTAGAGAAGTTGGCAACTTGGAAATGCCAATAAGTGCCAAAAAAAAAAAAGCTCCAAGCAAAGTCTGTTCTCTCTTGCCAAAGGACTAGGAAAGGAACAATCTAGCAAGACAGAAAACTTTTAGACAAGAACCACCCAACTCCAGCCAAGACCGCAGAAAAGTTGTGGCCACCCCAGCCTCCATCCTCACCAGTAAAGGCCAGATGGAGAGCCTAGATTTCCACTTTTGTCAGGCTGTAAAAAGGCATCCCCAACCCCCTTCCAACACCCTACCTGCAACTGGTGTGCAGTCAGAGAAGGCCAAGTGGGAAGCTGGGGTTTTAATTCTTGTGGAGCAGTAACAGCCATCCCCGACCACATAGAGTGGAGTGGTCAGTGCACACTACGTGGGGATCCTGGATTTCTAGTGGCACCCCTCCCTTCCTTTCCCTGCTGGAGTGGTGTTAGGGGATCAGAGGAGACCTAGTGGAGAGCTGGGATTACGCCACCACACAGTGATAATGAGGCTAGCTCCTCCATCCCCACATCCCCGTGGTGTCAGCGGAGGACATGTGGGGAACCCCAACTACTGTCACTGTCTAGCAGTAACAAGAAGTCTTTCTCCCCCAGAGGTATCCGCTGAGGCCAGGAGAACCTGAACTTCCATCCTCACCTAACAATGACAGAGTAATATACGTCCCCCTTTCCTTTATCAAAGCTGTGTCAGAAAAGACCTGCTAAAACACAAGATTTAAATAAGATCCAGAATCTCATAACATAATACTCAAAATATACTAGTTTCAATAAAAAATTTATACCAAGAACCATGAAGATCTCCACTTGATTGAAAAAAGGTAATCAATAGATACCAACACCAAGATGACACAGATGTCTAACATGGATTTTAAAGCAGCTATGATAAAAAAAAAAAAAACCCAGATAGTATTGGAGCTGAATTAGAATCTACCTCTGCTGCCTTTGCCTGAATAGGGAATCAAAACCAATGAAGAGCTTTCACACTGGGGAAAGAGCTGACTTACCAAAAGGCTATGGCTCTAATCCTTTATTTTGTTTTATGATAATAGAGGGAGGTTGAGAAGGAAGTAGTGATTTTTGTCCACAAGCTAATTTTACAAATATCCATGCAAGCTAAACTGGCACCCAGAACAATAAATTGCCTTAATCAAAGGCGTTGACTTGGAGTTAAAAAATAAAATAGGAAAATTTCATAGAAATGTTTCCCTTCTGGAAAAAAAATGTAAAGTGTCTTTGGCCTAATTCAATCTAAACTTTCTCCTGAATCATTAGCTTGTGAAACAGCTATGATTAAAATAGTAACTTTCTTTTTTTTTAAATAAATTTATTTATTTATGGCTGCGTTGGGTCTTCGTTGCTGTGCGCAGGTTCTCATTGCGGTGGCTTCTGTTGTTGTGGAGCATGGGCTCTAGGCGCGCAGGCTTCAGTAGCTGTGGTTCAAAGGTTCTAGGGCACAGGCTCAGTAGTTGTGGCGCACAGGTTTAGTTGCTCTGCGGCATGTGGGATCTTCCTGGACCAGGGATCAAACCCGTGTCTCCTGCATTGGCAGGCAGATTCTTAACCACTGCACCACCAGGGAAGCCCAAAATAGTAACTTTCTTTAATCTGCTTCACTGCCTGAAGAATAGTCCCTTTCCCTCACAGTAAAACAGTATCCAAAAGACCAAATTTTAATACTTGCTTTAATGCAGTTTCACTTCCTTTAGATATATATTTGTAACTTAAGACAATTAAAAATGCAGGTACATACATTTTTAAAAACACAATAATTGCCTGATTTTTATCTAGCATAATTTAAAATATGACATTTTAAGGAACATGAAAGCATAAAATTATATTATAAATTGGAAGACTCTGATTTACCAATTCCCATTTCCAATCAGGTTGACCCCTGAGGAAATCTCTTCTGTGTTTCTGTCTCCCCATCTATAAAATGGAGAAAATAATTATTCTCTACTTTTCTCAAAAGGTTGTTGTTTCAAAGGAATGATGTGCATGAAGTGCAAGGTTAACAGAATGCTATGTTAACTTTATTTCATTTCCTTATTTATGCTCCTCTTATTCCACAAAGGAAGAATTAACTAATATTAAATATTTGCTGCTTCAAATTTTATTGAATAAATCTTCCTTCTTGAAGAAAGTCTATCAGAGAAAGTGTGGCAGTCAGTAAGCTGTTTTCTCTTGGCTTTAAACTCATCTTTCTTCCCTGCTTTGTGATGCTGCCCCTGCAACCCTACTTTGCCATTAGGCTCTAGCAGGCAGGGACTCTAGAAGGAATCTGCAGGCTGGCAGAGGAAAAGAGGACTGCTCCTTCCTGGCTGCTTCCTGTTTCTGTGAGTATTGCCCAGCTGCACTACTTCACCCTGGCAGCAGCAGTTACTTGCAGCAGCAGCAGCTAAATGCAGCTTGCAGTTCTTCTAGCACTTGGAGAACCAGTCCTATCATGCTGCCTCAGAGACACCAGCACCAGTCCAGTACCAGCCAGTGGCTCTCCCCGCTCAGAGGTGTGGGTCCCAGATCCACTGGAACCCTCCTCCAAGCTCAGAGACTCCAGCACCAGTTCAGCAGTGCCCCTTCCTTTAGCTTCTAAATTTCAATCATCCCAATCTGCTAGAAAGGAGTAGGAGTTAAACAGGAGGGGTGGGATGGGCTCAGGGGGTAAGGTATGAAGTTTCAGGTATGAAAGGTGAATAAGTTCTGGAGATCTGCTGTACAGCATTGTACCTATAGTTAATGATGCTGTATTATACACTTAAAAATCAGTTTAAAGAGTAGCTCTCTCAATATCCTGTGATAAACCATAATGGAAAAGAATATGAAAAGAATGTATATATATGTATAACTGAATCACTTTGCTGTACAGCAGAAATTAACACAACATTGTAAATTCACCATACTCCAATAAAATACATTTTTTAAAAAAGAGTAGATCTCACATTAAGCGGTTTTATCACAATGAACTTAAAAAAAAAAGTAGAAACATATATATAAAAAGGAACAGTGACCTGAGCAGGGAGACCAGTTTGTGTGAACTTTCAGAAACTAAACACAACAGGTCCCAAAATGGCCAGAAGGGAATTCAGCCTGACCACCACCTATGCTGTGAAGGGAGAGTGGTGAGAGAAAAGCTGGAGTTACAAGAAAGGTCCAGATCTCACGCACCTTGGAAAGCCAGGTAAGAAGTTTGGACATTGGAATAATACAGTCAGATTTGCTTTTTAAAACAGTTACTCTGACTGCTGGGAGGAGAAATGACTAGAAGTGACTGGGTAGGAGACATAGATGCCAATTAGGAGAGAGATGATGGTGGCCTGATCTTGGATAGTAACACCTGGATGGAAAGAAGTGTTAACTAGGCAGTGGAGGTGGCAGGACTTGATCAGGTGACTGATTAGCTATATGGGTAAGGAAGAAGGAAGACCTAAGCATGATTCCCAGGTAGATAGTATTGCCAGTTGCTGAGTTGGAGAACCCAGAAGGAGGAGGAGGTTGGAGGTATAGACAATGCATTCTATTTTAGGTGGAAGTTCTAGCAAGATATCCAAGTGTTTCTATGGGTCCAGAGCTCGAGAGAGGGGTCTGGGCCCATTTAAACACTGCCCAGGACTTCCCTGGTGGTCCAGTGGTTAAGGCTCTGCACTTCCACTGCAGGGGACAGGTTCAGTCCCTGGTCGGGGAGCTAGGATCCTGCATGCGATGCAGCACAGCCAAAAAAATAGAAATAAAAGTAAAAAAAAAAAAAAAACTGCCCAGGTGAGAAAGTGCCTAATTTAGGTAGAAACAAAATCCAGTTTGCTGTTATTGCAACTGTGGTTGTCTTAGGGCACCATAATGAAGGTGACTTAAACAACAGACATTTATGTCTCACAGTTCTGAAGGCTGGAAGTCCAAGATCAGGGTGCCAGCGTGGTCTGGTTCTGGTGAGAACTCTCTTCTTGGCCTGCAGATGGCCACTTTCTTGCTGTGTCCTCACATGGCAGAGAAAGAAAGAGATCTTCCTCTTTTTATAAGGCCATAGTCCTATTGGATTAGGGCCCCACCCTTATGACCTTGGTTAACCTTAATTGCTTCCTAAAGACTCTGTCTCCAGGTACAGTCACATTAGGGATTAAGGCTTCAACATATGAATGGTGGGGGGGCACAATTCAGCTCCTAGCAGTGGAGGAATAGGTGGGTTGGGTTATCTCAGCCTAATATCATTAAATATTCAAATGAGACAACTATTTCTCTGTGTCTGGAGTCCATGCTCTCCAGGCCACCTTCTAGTAATCTTGCTTCCAATGGTCTTTAAGGAAAGAAGGCACTGGTCTGGCCAGCACAAAAGCTTAGTATACTTGGTGCACATTAAGCACTATGGCAAAATCAGTGTGGGTCAGAAAGCTTGAGACTGAAAAATTCTGGCTCAGCTTTGGACCTACAAAGCTGAGAACCAGATTCTGGACCTTGGTGAATTCATTACAATACGTATAACTGCATGAGGTTTCCTAATGGTCAGCCAGCCTCTCCCAGGAAATATTCCTCTGCACCAACAGCTTCTATCTTGCCTAGCTCATTTAAAAGGAGGAAACAACAAAGCGAAAGGGCTTTGCAGCAGGCCCTCGCAGTCCATGTGAATGAGATCCCCTGGAGTTGTGCAGTGCCCAGCCTGTGCTGCTGCACACAGAGGCCCTGTTTGTAGTCACCAAAGCAAAGTTCAAATGCCAGTGCTTCTACTTACCTACTGCAGAGCCCTAGGCAAGTCACTAACTTACCTACCTTGGAGAGAATATATTAAGAAAAAGTATCCACCTCAGAAAAGTGAATTGAGTGGAAAATGGTATGTGAGCCTTTACCCCAGTACCTCGCACTTGGTAGGCAATCAAAACTTATGGCTCTTTTTATTTTTAGAGAGGAAGACGAATAAGGAGTAATAAAAGTCACAGGTGAGACATTGCACATTTTGTATCAACATGATTTTCACTGCTGCCAACCTAATATTGCAATGAAATGGTTATTCAGAACCTTACCCTAAAATCTGCAGGGGCTGTGGGGCATAAGGGGGACAGCGGTGAATGGAATTGCCCATGAAATGGCATGGAGTCCATGTTTCTGTCCAAAGGGGATCCATTTTCTATTCTGATCACCACTCCCCCAGCAGGAGGATACTCTTCCTGCAAAATGCAGCTAAAAATGCCCCCTAATTAGCATGAGGAAACTTCCAGGAATCAGGTATATGTTCATTATCTTGATTGTGGTGATGGTTCTATACATATATATATATGTCAAAACATCAAATTATATGCTTTAAATAGGCACAGTCTATTGTATATCAGTTATACTTTAATAAAGCTGTTGTGTGTTTTTTTTAACACTCTCAAATCATTGCCACAGTTTGCCAAACACTGATCAAGGTAGAGAATGCCACACGTGGGGCAGGGGTGGGAGGGCAGGGTGTGGTGGGAGATTAGATGCAGGATAAAATGTGCACAGGTTAGAAAGAGATAGCATTTTGAAGGACGTAGTAAAAGGAATGAATCGCCTGGGAAAATGACTGATGAGGACTGCAGTTAAAATAAACCTGGAACTATTTTTATATGGAATTAAAGGCCTAAAAAGCAAAGTGCCATCTCCCCACAGAATGGGACAGAAATGACATGGGACACGGCAAATCCTTAAGAGGAGTCCTTTCACAGTCTCTCCTAACCCATCCTACATGCTTCTGTCAGAGTCATTTTTCTCAAAGATCATTTTCATGGTGAGCTCTTGCTCTCCCATTTCCCGTGGTCCCACATGATTTACATGGACAAGTACAATACCCATCTTTCCTTTCTCCAGCTTTTCTCCTTTACAGTGCAGTCTAACGGGCCCATGGCTCTCCCCAGCACTTCCTCAGCAATCCCCAAGTTACATGGTTCCTTTCCACCCCAAGGCCGCCCTTCCCCCTTTTCCCCTAGACTGCAAGCTGCCCATCCTTTTAGACCCAACTTAATTTCACATCCTCTGCAAATCCATTCTTGGCTCCACCACTAGATGATAATTTATCTTTCCTTTCATTAAAAAACCTATCTATAGAGACTATATTTCTGAACCCAAAATTGGGACACGTGGATATAGAATTTTGTACTGTTGACAGATGTGAAAGACAGCCTGGGAAATGTTGCTTGAATGCTCAAAAATTGAACTCTGGAGGACGTTTTTATAGTGTATGGGGCCAGAGAACAAAATATTTGAAATGATGATTGTATAGGGCATCCAGAATGCATGGCCGTCTCTGTCCTTTGGCTTTTGGCATGAGTTACATACAGTGCATTATTAAATTCTTTTATTCATATTGTTTTTCCAAAACTAAGCTTCAGTTAACTTGGGAAGAGGAACTGTGTCAATATCCAGATATACTCTCAACACCTAGGCAGGGCTATAGAGCAAAAAGATGGTTATGAATAAATAATTTCAAGTCCATAATCTCTGTAGGAAAATTATTCCCATAGAGTATCACTGTCATTCACACTTCCTTTTCCATTCTTCTGTGAACAGCACCTCACACCTGGGATACAGATCATATGAGTGATACAGTGGAGAGGTAGGGTGAGGAACTGACCTTTAAAACCCTATGTTGTTTGCATCATCCTATAACCAATACTTTAGGGAAGGTAAAAAGTAATAATAATAAAATAAGGCACTGCTAAAATGTAGAGTGAGTTTCTGAAACTTTAATATGTGTAAGAATCCCCTGAAGAGCTTATTAAAATCTGATTCCCGGACCCCATCCCCACAGATTCAGTAGGTTTGGGATGGTGCCTGGAAATCTGCATTTTTCAGTCTCTCAGTCGAGGCTGATGTTGCTGATCTTTGCCCCACACCTTGAGTAGAAATGATGTAGAATGCATGCTGAAGGAAACAAGTGTCCCTAAGACCTCTTCGTGAAAGTGGTGGTAGAATTCCAAATCAAGCTATCTTACGTAAGAAAACAGATCTGTTGAAAGGAAACTGGAATAGGTAGCTCACAGTGTGAGTGGAAAAACTGCAGAAGTGGGTGAAAATCTGAGGACCTCAGGGACTGGATCTGAGGACTCAATCATCATTGGAACTCAGTCTCTTTTTTTTTTTTTTTCCACTTTAATCTGTTTGGCATTGTTCTCTCCTACTACCAGTTAATTATCTTCATATAGTGGACATGGCTGCTGGAAATTCCAAATTCTTATCAAGTTCCATATTTCAGTTATTTATTGCTGTATTACAAGCCACCCCAAACTTGGTGGTTTAATACAACAACAATAATTTATTTTGCTCCTGAATCTATAATAATTATTACTGTTACCTATTATTTGGTCAGGGCTCTCATCTTTAGTCTTTGTGGTGTCAGCTGGGGTTCAAAGTCTAGGGGTGACTTGACAGCTGGGATCTGGAACCATCTGAGGGATCCCTCACCCACTTGTCTGGTGATTGATATTAGCTGTTGATGAGACCTCAGTGAGGCTATCAGCCAGAACACCTATTCATGACCTCTCCATGTGGCTGCTTAGGCATCCTCATAGCATGGTGGCTGGGTTCCAAGAGTAAGCATACCAAAAGAATCAGATGGAAAGCACTTTATCTTTTATTATATAGCCTCAGATATCAAACAACATTTTTTCCACCACAGTCCCAAACTTACCCAGATTCAAGAAGAGGGAACGTAAACCCCATTTCTCAATAGGAGGAGTGAAAAAGTCACATTGTAAAAAGAGCTGAAGTCTGGGAGACATTGTTGTGAGCATCTTTGAAAAATACAGTCTACCACATTTCATAACCTGAGATATCAGACTTTCTCAATTACTATATGAAAAATCCCAGGGGAGAAATTTGACTGACCTGGCCTTTTTCAGTGCTCATTCCATTAACCAATTATTGTGTACAATGAAGAGCCTAGCCTGCTCAATGCCCATTCTGTGCCTGGTTAGGGAAAACAGCCAAAAGACGTATGTTCACTATAAAATAGAGCTTCCCAGGTTTTGGTCATTCTGGACACAAGAGTCTTAGCTATAATAATCAAGAAGGGTTGGGCTTCCCTGGTGGTGCAGTGGTTGAGAGTCTGCCTGCTGGTGCAGGGGACACAGGTTCGTGCCCCGGTCCAGGAAGATCCCACATGCCGTGGAGCGGCTGGGCCCATGAGCCATGGCCACTGAGCCTGCGCGTCCGGAGCCTGTGCTCCGCAACAGGAGGGCCACAGCAGTGAGAGGCCCGCGTACTGCAAAAAAAAAAAAAAAAAAAAAAAAAAGAAGGGTTCACAGAGTTCAGATATCTATACGTGAAAACATCTGGAGGAGATTGTTCTCAGAAATGTATAGGTGCTATGGTCTGAATGTGTCCCCACTCCCAAATTCATATGTTGAAATCTAATCCCCAGTGTGATGGTATTAGGATGTGAGGCCTTTGGAAAGTAATTAGGTCATGAGGGTGGAGCCCTCATGAATGGGATTTGGCCCATGTAAGAAGAGACCAGAGAGCTAGCTCTCTCTCTTTCCATCATTCAAGGATACAATGAGAAGTTGGCAGGCTGCAACCCAGAAGAGGGCTCTCACCAGAACTAGACCCTAATCTCAGACTTCCAGCCTCCAGGACTGTGAGAGATAAACATTTGTTGTTTGTAGACCACCCAGCCTATGGTACTTTGTTGTAGCAGCCTGAACTGACTAAAATAATTGCAACCAGAAAAACCAGTGAAGGAGGAACTATGACTAGGTGTTGGGTCAGTGAGAAGAGTTCTGGCAGTCCTGTAAGTCGGGTGAGTCAGGCCAAGTCCTGGAAGAGGCTACAGGACCAGGAAGAGTCAACCAAGATGGACAGGGCAGACACACACAGGGATGGCAGGCAAGGTGCAGAGTCCAGAGAAGCCAGGAAGGGAAGGTTGGTAAGTTCTATGGTGGGGAAAGGGAGGCTCCATGGCTAGTGGGCACAGCGCAGCATACTTCTGCTTATATTATCTCATTAATTCTCACAACAACCGCGTGATATAGATATCATTTCCATTTTCAAATGAGGAAATGGATGTTCTGAGAAATTAGAAATTCTCCCCAGGTCATCCAAGAGGTTAAGCAGTAGGGTTGTTTGAACAGGGACAAGTCAAAGTTATAGGAGCAAATGGAATTCACACCAGTAAGTAAGAGGCCCAGGTGTGTGCTCGGGTCCTAGGGCAGCCCTTGACGGCTCTCATTCCAGCCCTGCTCACGGCGTGCAGTCTCCAGACCCACAGCAAACCCATGGGCCACAACCCAGACCTCCTGAATCAGAATCTCTTGGAGTGTGGTCTATAGGCTTTTTAACAACCTGCCAGCTGATCCTGAGCACACTCAAGTCCAAGCAACTCTGCTGTACTCCATTTTATACCCACTGTTTACTCCACATAGCCTGGATCCACCCATGTAAACCGTATCCAGAACATGATAGACCTTCAGGAAACCTGACTAAACAAGGACAAGATGTTTGGATTACCTATGATTTACTTTATATGTTGCCTTGAGGGTGACAAGAAATCAAATGTATGGACCTATAATGGCTTTACGAAAAGTCTTCCTGCCCTGACTCCTTGAACTTACTGCTCTCCTTACTCTACATTCCTTAAAATATATAAAGTTTGGACCCCTTGTTTGTTATATTTTACAGTTGCCTTCTATGTTTGTGATCTGCCCATGCTTGTGTCTTACTTCCCAGTTAGGCTGTAAACACTTCAAGGCAGATGCAGGCACAATGCCCTATTAATGTTAACATACCCTAGTGACTAGGAGAGAAGCTCCCAGAAGCTCACATAAAAGGATCATCTTTGAGCCAATATTTTAGGCACTTGATGAGCATTTTGCTAGATGTTTTATATGCATCATCTCATTTGATCCATACATGTACAATCCTGTAAGCTGGGTGTCACCTTGAGGAAACTGAAACCAGCCTCACATATAGGTGGGTAGTGTTAGAGGCAGAAAAAAACCCAGGCCTGTGTGATGCCAAAATCTCTGCTCTCAGCAAGTATAATGTAGGATGCCCACATTCATTATGTAAGGTGTCACTGCTTCTTACAAGCCCTTCTGTGAGCACTGGCTGTGTCAAGTGTTTAATACAGTAAGTGCTCTAAAACTGTCAGCTATTTTCAGTATTCAACATTATGGTTTAAAACACCTGGTCATATATATCATTTGATTTGTTTCTCAAAACAACCCTTGGGGTATGTAGAACCCCTATCATTATCCTTAATATTACAGGTGAAGAAACTGAGGCTCAGGGGTGTAAAGGGCCCAGGTCTCTTTTCCTGCTTGCATCGATCGCTGTTTCCACTCTACTGCTCCCACCACTTATGTCACATTTCTGTCCAGTCTGGAACATTCCCACCAGCCCTGCAGTTCTGGACTGTTCTCAGTTCGTGCCCTACCAGACTCCCACCTCCAGGGACAAGAGTGAAGACCTTCCTCCAGCTACAAAGAGTCTAAGAAAAAGCAGATACAACTTCTTGAGGCATCAAATTCCCAATCTCTGAAAGGCAGAGAGCAACTCCAGCATCTGAGCTGAAGCACCTAAGGTGATGCCTCCCCAGAGCTTTCTCCTCACAATCTCCTCATCTCCAACACTGCTGACTCCACTCCAGGCTCACACTTTGGAGACTTCTTCTGACTTGCTCCTCTGAGTTCAAAGGACTTGGGAGCCAATACAGGAAGAGTGTCTGCTGATTGGGCTCTGCCAGCAGCAGCCCTGTCCACTTGGGTTTAATCCCCCTGCATGATCAGCTCTAGGGAAAGGCCGCTATTTGACTTTACCACTCTGGGTCTGAAAAATTGATCCGTGGTGTTCAAACTTTTACCCTTAATAAGGAATTTTTTTTCAAACCAAATTTTTCCAGAGCCCATAATAAAAGAGATAAAAGTGGTAACAGTTTCTTTAGACATTTTTAAATTATTCCATGTGCAGAATCAAGTATAACACTTTTTAGGGAAACTCTGGAGAGCTAGGACTCTCCAACAATTTGAAAAGCCCCTGGACCACTGGGCCACTGAGGTCCTGTCCAGCTTCACCCAGCACATCCTCTGGGTTAAGCAGTATGGCTTGTGAAGAACAGTGTGTTAATCCTTAACTGAAACAAGGTTTTGAAAGGGGAGGTGGTGTCAGTAGCATAATTTGTGGGCCTCACACATTCAGCGTTAGTATTTACTGAAATTTAAGGGGAAGGGACAGATGCTTAAAGAAAAAAACAGCGTTGTTCATATACTACTTTCTCCATAAAGAAAATTCCTTGGGCTCACTCACAAAACCCTTATGTTGTGAATCCACTTAAAATCAACTGCGACCCACCCCAAGACAATGCCACTCTCCCTTCCCATCTCCTCCTCTGCTCCCTCCTGCCAGCTTCAGCACCACTGTGTTCTTTTCTCAGTATATAAATTTAGCTTCGAGAAGGATGAGCAAGGCTCATGGCCAGTGTGCTCCTGGCAGGTGGAATGAGTCATCCAGCCTCCAGAGGGGCCTCTCCCCCAGCTTGCCAGCCTGTCTTCAGCTACTCACTGGGGCCTGCTTACACACACCTGAAGGGATGTGTCCTGTATCGTGCTGCTCACTCACCCAGAGAACCAAAACTGTGATTAAATCAACCCAGAAGATGTTCTGTTCCCTGCATTTGGCTTCTCTAACTCCCGTTCGCTTTTTTCCCCCTTTATACAGTTTATTCACAATGGGCATTTTATTTGGATCAGATGGTCAAAGTAGACCCACTCTGCAGTACAACACGCCTTTCATTTTTTTCTTTTTTCTTTTTTTTACATATATACACCTATGAAACGACTAACATGAACAAACTTTTCCATTAACCCCAAAATTCTCTCTCCACCACTATCCCCATACAACCACTAATTTCATTCAGTCACTACATGTTAATTTTCATTTTCTAAAATTTATATATATGTGATCATACCATATGCATTTTTACCTGCTTTTTTACTCACATAATTATTTTGAGATTCATTCATGTTGCATGAGTTGCTGAGTAATATTCCATTGTGTAGATATGCCACAATTTTTTTATCCATTCACTTGTTGATGGACATTTTTGTTGTTTCCATTATTTGGCTGTTACAAATAAAACTGCTACATACATTTGTCTACAGGTCTTTGTGTGGACATAAACTTTTGATTTCTCTTGGATAAATAAGCAGAAGTTAAATATTGGCTTATATGGTAGGTGTATGTTTAAATTTTTAGGAAACTGTCAAATTGTTTTCCAAAGGGGTTAAATCATCTTATATTTTATATTCCCACCAGTATGACATGAGTATTCCAGTATATTCATATTCTCATAACACTTCGTAAGGGCAGTGTTTTGTTTTGTTTTAATTTTTAATTTTAGTGATTCTATTGGTCCTGGAGTGGTATCTTACTGTAGTTTTAATTTGCATTTCCCTGAAGACTAATACTGTTAGGCATATTTTCATGTGCTTATTGGCTATTGTATTTCTTTATTTGTGAAGTGTCTGTTCAGATATTTTCCTTACTTTATTAATAGTTTGTCTTTTGTTGTTGTTTTGTAAGAACTCTTTCAATCTTCTGAATACAAGGCCTTTATCTGATACGTTCATTGCAACTATTTTCTCATAGGCTGTGGCTTGCCTTTTTAATTTTCTTAATAGTTACCTTTTTAAAATTTTATTATTTATACAGCAGGTCCTTATTAGTTATCTATTTTATACATATTAGTGTATATATGTCAATCCCAATCTCCTAATTCATCCCACCACCACCGCCCCCAGCATGCCTTTCTTCCCACCCTAAATTCTAAATGCTTGAAGGATTTTGAGCTGAATCGGATTATTTTTGCTTTTTACCACTTGCCATTTCACACTCATCTGCTTATTCCAGTCTGTCCCATAAACATAAATATATTTCATTTCTCTCTCTCTCTCTCTTTGGCCCATGGTTTTCCTGCAAGGCTAGGACTTCCCAAAGGCCTGTTAAGTGATAGACACAGTTTTTCTTTAGAAAAGGGGGAAAGGCTGCCATCTAGTGTCCAAAAGGGGTTTGCGGACATGAAAGAAGTCAGCCAACCGTGTCTGCAAAAAAGTACATTGCGCTTTTTTTTTTTTCTTTTTTTTAGCTGTGTTGGGTCTTTGTTGCTGCGTGCGGGCTTTCTCTAGGTGCGGCGAGCGAAGGCTACTCTTCTTTGTGGTGCACGGGCTTCTCATTGCGGTGGCTTCTCTTGTTGCAGGGCATGGGCTCTAGGCGCGCGGGCTTCAGTAGTTGTGGCTCGCAAGCTCTAGAGCACAGGCTCAGTAGTTGTGGCACGCGGGCTTAGTTGCTCCACGGCATGTGGGCTCTTCCCGGACAAGGGCTCAAACCCGTGTCCTCTGCATTGATAGGCTGATTCTTAACCACTGCGCCACCAGGGAAGCCCAAATACATTGCTCTTAACCTGCCAATTTCTGGGAACAAAGCTGAAAGTTTGTCACACAGTCAGACAGCTGGTATACATTGAGAGCTAAAGAAATGGTGTGTGTGAGAAAAAAAACATTTCTCTGCCCTTTCCTGATACAGAATTATCAAACATCCCAATTTACTCAGAGACCTAGGACAGAGGAAATTTCAGTGCTAAAACCGGGAAAGTCCTGGGCAAACAGGGACGAGTTGGTCACCCTATCTGGAGAGATGAAATGGCTCTGGAAGCAGAAACTGTAAGAAAGAAGAGACCTCGGGCATCTGACTGGGACATAAGACTCAGCTTGAGAAAGAGAATTTTTGCTTTTATAGGAGAGACTGGGCTTTATGGATGTCATAGGGAAGAGGTTTAACCAGGGAGCAGAGAAATTACTTGAAGCACTAGCCAAAAATATCTGGAATCAAGAGACCAGGCTGAGCTCAGGGGATTCTCTGGGGGTCTCCAGACTGAGGGATCTCAGTTAAAATCATCTGTTTCCTACCTGGACAAAGGTGGGTCCTATACCTGCTCTTATACTCTTGGACTTGCTGATCTGGGCAGTATATTGTTTGTATAAAGCTCTAACACAGCCTCAATGCTTCAAGTAAATGCATTCAGCTAATTTAAGAAGTGAACCAGAACTTGGTGCTTCATTGACCATTTGGGAATCCCCCAGTGAGCACGTGGACTTCAGGGTTGTCACAGAACAAATGTTTGTGTCCCCCCAAGATTCATATGTGGAAGCCTAATCATTCTCAGTGAGATAGTATTCAGAGGTGAGGCCTTTAGGAGGTGAATATGTTTTGATGAGATCATGAGAGTAGAGTCACCTTGATGGGATTAGTGTCCTTAAAGAAAAGGAAGAGACCAATGCAACCTCGCTCTATCCACCCTAACCCCCCAGGCCGTGTGAGGACACAGCAAGAAGGCAGTTGTCTGCAAGCCAGGAAAAAGGGCTGTCACCACAACTTGACCATTCTGGCATCCTGATCTCAAACTTTCCAGCTGCCAGAACTGTGAGAAATAAATGTCTGTTGTTTAAGCCCCCCAACCTATGGCATTTTGTTATACCAGCCAGAGCTGACTAAGACTGAAGTCAATCTGGGCTCAAGTAACAGCTCTGCCACTAACCAGCTGTATGACATTGCACAGGTGACGTAACTGTTCTGAAGCTCCTTTTCCTCAATGGGCTGTTTTGCCGATTGGATGAAGCGTGCACATAAAGCACTTAGCCCAGTGCCTAACATTTGGCCAGCACTGGGTAAACCCTATCTATTGTCGACCAGGCAACCCAGAGTCACTTACCAGCCCTGAAGCCAGAGACTGGGGCCCCTTCCCTTTCTTCCAGCAGAGCCCAGATTGAGCCTGCTTTTCTTTCTATTTGAAGTTTCCAGCACCTTCTTTACATCTTGATTTTCTTCCCACCTAATATTCATCACCCCTCTCCCCCCACCCCACCCATACTGGCTGCAGAGTGGAGATAATAATAGCAATTGTGGGGATGAAATGAGATAATTCATGTAAAGAGCATAGAGCAGAGCCTGAGGTTCAGAGCTTAAAAATACTCCTCCCATTGTTACTGTTATCTCGCCTTCCCCTTCCTAGCCACAGGCCCTGTTCATTTCAACAATTGCCAGAAATTGAGAAAAAAAAGTTCAAGAGATTCCCTAAATTTCACCCTAAAATCTAAGCCATGCTAAAAAGCTTCAAAGGCCTTCCTGGTTAACTTGTTCATCCATTCAGCAAAGATTTTTGTCCTCTGTGCCAGACACTTGGTGAGACAGGAAGACTGCCATGTGAACAGGTCAGACAGAGTCCCTGTCCTCAGGGAGGCTGGGCATTAAAGGCAAATTACAATGAGATATGAGAGAGGGGGTTCCTTTGAGGGCTGTGGGGACTTGGAACAGAAGAACCTGTGTCCCAGGCAGGATCTCCCAGGGCAGTCATACTCAAACTGACACATGAGGGATGAGGATAAGAATGAGTTCAGGCCAAAGAAAGGGTCAGTGGGAAAGGTGAAGAGAATTCCCAGCCTTGGGAGAGAGGTCAGGATGGCCGATACCAGGACTCAGAGAAGGAGGAAAGACAAGAGAGAATCGAATGGTGCGGGGTGACACTGGCAGTGGGGAGAGAACTCTGGGGAGAGCAAGAACACACAGGACCTTAGAATTCTCCGTAAGGACATTGGACTTCCTTCTGAGGGTGATGGGAGCCCCAGGAGAGCTGGGAGTAACCGATCAGTTCTGACTTCGGAAAACTTGCTCTTTTGTTCCGAAGGATAAAGCTGAGCAAACATCAGCTACCCCTTCTCTTCACTGAATCTTTCAGAGAAGGTATAGTTAGGATGGGGCCACCAGTCTGAGTACAGGCTGTTCAGACAAGTAAATCTCATTCCAGAAGACTTGCAGACTAGGAAGCCAGACTTTCAAAGAGCCTGTCAGGCAAGGCAGCACATTTCTTCCCGGCAACTCACCCGAGTGAGGGAGAGGACTGGAGTAGGGCTCTGCACCCAAGCCCCAGATGGTGAGGGCTGCTTGGGAGCTAGCAGTGAGCCAGCTGCAGGGCCTACATATGCCTCCTTTTTCTTTTTATAGCCAATATTACTGCGAGTTTTTACAATTAGTCAGCAAAATCCAGCTTATTCTTACCCCTATGTATTTCTTAAACCCCACCTTCTATATCAGTTGATCTGTCATGATTTAACAAAAATGGCCTCTGCTTTTGAATGTGGGTGGATGGATGGGTTGGCGGTGTAGAGAAATTGTATATAAAAAAGAGACCTTGTTTCAGTCTTCACAGAATTTATAGTCTTGGGGGGGGATGAATTCAGTAGGAGAGGACAGTGATAATGATAGGGACAGAGTAAAGGGACAAAGTAGGTGATTAAATAGTTAATCCCACTAAGGGATCATAAGTAAAGAAAAAGGTATGGGAGACCCCTGTAAGTTAACGATCACTCAAGAAAGCAGGTTTGCTTAACCACAAAACCAAGCAGGCTTGCTTAGCAACAAAACCATATAACAGAAGCATGAGACATGCCCCCAAACAATAAAACAATTGTGGAATGAGACCCACATCCTCCCCAGTGGGGTCAGTAAGTAAATGATTCCTAGGACATGCTATTCTGTGCACACTAAAAACAAAAATATAAGGAAAAGGTGATATTATACTGAAACCTGAGATGATTTAACATATTTTAGTATATGTTACTACCTTTTTACTAATTTCCATTGCACCATGACAGTCCTGGCTTGACCATGTAGATAGTGATACAAGAAAACTCCCCCTCCCGACGTGGAGGAGGAACTGATGATGGAAGCTTGACATCTACTCAAGAATGAGGAAGAAGGTGGTCTTCTTCTGCCCCTCCCCACTCTTCCTTTGATTATAACTATAGCCCACTAAGTTCTCAGGTTGGCACCCTCTTTCCTGCCCACCTGCTTGTAAACCTCACAAGTGTCCTATTCTAATAAATCACTTCTTATCTATCACTTTGCCTCTCGCTGAATTTTTTCTGTGCTGAGACATAAAGAACTGGAGCTCCTCAGAGCACCTCCCCCCAGACACATTTCTGTGGTTTCAATAACCTCTCACTTCATGGGTGGGGAAACTGAGGCTGGGAATGCAGGGAGCCATGTGCCCAAGAATAGGGTGGAGTGAGTGCCAGGGCCAGGCCTGGAACCCACCAGACCTTGCTGGCTATCACTTACACAAAAGCCTCAGGGAAGAGCTGACCCCGTTCCCTGCTCTGTGGAAGGCTGAAAGTCAGCCATGGGCCAGATTCTTAGCCATAGTCCACTGGCGCTGCAAGAGCCCCTAGTCCAGTCATACAGACCTTCCCTTGGTTCCAAACAAACCAAGTTCATGCCCACTACCTCACAGAGTTTGCTCTTATGGCTTCCTCTTACTGGAGCGCTCTAACCTCCCAATCATTACTGGCTTCATCTTGCAGGTACAGCACAAATACCACCTCCTCTGAAAGAACCCCCAGAAAACCCTTCCTGAAGTGACCCTACACCCACACCCCAATGAGTCTCTCTGTACCCTAGCATCGGGCTTGGCGTCTTCATCATACTGAGCCACCATCTGACAATGCTCTTTCGTTAGTTTTCTCTCCCACGCCCCAAGCCCTGGCCCACAGACTCTAAATTCCAAGAGACTGGCATCTTGTCTGTTTCATGCCCTGCTGTGTCCTCAGTCAAGGGAAGAGGCCTAGCACATAGCAGGCACTCAAAAGCTTTCGAATGAATTAATGAAAGAAATGCTTTTAAAATAAACTCACGTCAAGTAGACATGGAAATTATTATTTGCAAGTAACTAAATTCAAGGCTGGTATAGTGGAAAGAAGACTTTGGGTTTCCCTGGTGGCGCAGTGGTTGAGAGTCCGCCTGCTGATGCAGGGGACACGGGTTCGTGCCCCGGTCCGGGAAGATCCCACATGCCGCGGAGCGGCTAGTCCCGTGAGCCATGGCCGCTGAGCCTGCGCGTCCGGAGCCTGTACTCCGCAACGGGAGAGGCCACAACAGTGAGAGGCCCGTGTACCGAAAAAAAAAAAAAAAAAGACTAGGTTGAGCAGTCATAAGACATGAATTTTAGTCCTAGGTGGATTTTTTTTCTAGCCATATGGGTCAACGCACTGAAAATTTTGAATCTCAGGCTGGTTTGTTGCCCGTTAAAGAAAGAAGACAATGCCTCACACATCAGTGTTGGAAGGGTAAAACTAGAAGTTTATATTAAAATGCTTTGTAAACCATAAAGTGTGAATAAATATATTGTAACTTTTGTCAACTGAAAAAACTGTACAACCTAAAATTTGAGAATAATATTTTATTCGGTGGATGTACTAAGGAGTTAAGCCCAGGAGACACCCTCTCAGATAGCTCTGAGGGAACGTGTGGAACCGGAAAGGTAGGAGCCGGGATATATAGGAGTTTTTGCAAAAAAAACCCAATAGTTGGAACATCAAAAGATTACTGTTAATTAAAGAAAAACTAGACATCTCACATTAATGAATTTAGTGCTTTTCTATGTATGGGAAGATGCAATAGTCTAGGCTCATTGAAATCATTCCTTTGATATGCACCTTAACTATCTAGGGCCAGTATCCTGCTTTTCTCCATCCTGAGTCCCCTCAGGGTGCCCATGGGGTGTGGGTTCGGGGGAGGCCCACCACTGCAGTGGCTCATGGCTTGATGGCTGCAACATCCTCTGTTTACTGATAATGGCAGGCAACATTTTTCATCCACACTTTACAAAGGAAATTACTACAGTATTTACTTATATAAGTACTTTCCCTATCCTAAAAATAAGCTCCAACTTAAAAAACACTGATCTAGAATCAACATTTCAGAAACTCATCTAGTACATAGCAGGAATCATTTCTACAAATGAGGACAGAGTATATAAATTGTGTCTATTCTTGGACCCTGTTGGGTTTTTTTCACACTTTGCCCACTGACAGCTGGCTTCACTTTTTTTGTTGTTTAATAGATCTTTATTGGAGTATAATTGTTTAACAATACTGTTTTAGTTACTGTTGCACAACAAAGCGAATCAGCCATATGGATACACCTGTCCCCATATACCCTCCCTCTTGAGCCTCCCTCCCACCCTCCCTATCCCACCCCTCTACTAGGTCATCACAAAGCACTGAGCCAATCTCCCTGTGCTATGCTGCTGCTTCCCATCAGCCAACTGTTTTACATTCGGTAGTGCATATATGTCGATGCAACTCTCACTTTGCCCCAGCTTCGCCCTCCCACCCCATGTCCTCAATTCCATTCTCTATGTCTACATCTTTATTCCTGTCCTACAACTAGGTTCATCAGTACCATTTTTTATTTTTTTAGATTCCATATATATGCATTAGCATATGGTATTTGTTTTTCTCTTTCTGACTTACTTCACTGTGTATGACAGACTCCAGGTCCATCCACCTCACTAAAGATACCTCAATTTCATTTCTTTTTATAGCTGAGTAATATTCCATTGTATATATGGGCCATATCTTCTTTATCCATTCATCTATTGATGGACATTTAGGTTGCTTCCATATCCTGGCTATTGTAAATAGTGCTGCAATGAACAATGAGCTACATGTCTCTTTTTGAATTATGGTTTTCTCAGGGTATATGCCCAGTAGTGGGATTGCTGGGTCATGTGGTAGTTCTATTTTTAGTTTTTTAAGGAACCTCCATACTGTTCTCCATAGTGGCTGTATCAATTTACATCCCCCCCAACAGTGTAGGAGGTTTCCCTTTACACCACACCCTTTCCAGCATTTACTGTTTCTAGATTTTTTGATAATGGCCATTCTGATTGGCATTAGTTGATACCTCATTGTAGTTTGATTTGCATTTCTCTAATAATTAGTGACGTTGAGCATCTTTTCATGTGCCTCTTGGCCATCTGTATGTCTTCCTTGGTGAAATGTCTATTTAGGTCTTCCGCCCATTTTTTAACTGGATTGTTTGTTTTTTTGATATTGAGCTCCATGAGCTATTTGTATATTTTGGAGATTAATTCTTTGTCTGTTGTTTCATTTGCAAATATTTTCTCCCATTCTGAGGGTTGTCTTTTTGTCTTGTTTATGGTTTCATTTGCTGTGCAAAAGCTTTTAACTTTAATTAAGTCCCATTTGTTTATTTTTGTTTTTATTTCTGATCCTCTAGGAGGTAGTCAAAAAAGATCTTGCTGTGGTTTATGTCAAAGAGTGTTTTTCCTATGTTTTTCTCTAAGAGTTTTATAGTGTCTGATCTTACATTTAAGTCTTTAAACCATTTGGAGTTTATTTTTGTGTATGGTGGTAGGTAGTGTTCTAATTTCATTCTTTTATATGTAGCTGTCCAGTTTTCCCAGCACCACTTATTGAAGAGACTGTCTTTTCTCCATTGTATGTTTTTGCCTCCTTTCTTGTAAATTAGGTGCCCATATGTGCGTGGGTTTATCTCTGGGTATTCTATCCTGTACCATTGATCTATATTTCTGTTTTAGTGCCAGTGCCATACTGTCTTGATTACTGTAGCTTTATGGTATATTTGAAGTCGGGGAGCCTGATTCCTCCAACTCCATTTTTCTTTCTCAAGATTGCTTTGGCTATTTGGGGTCTTTTGTGTTTCCATAGGAATTGTAAGATTTTTTGTTCTGATTCTGTTAAGAATGCCATTGGTAGTTTGATAGGGATTGCACTGAATCTGTAGATTACTTTGGGTAGTGTAGTCATTTTCACAATATTGATCCTTCCAGTCCAAGAACATGGTATATTTCTCCATCTGTTTATGTCGTCTTTGATTTCTTTCATCAGTGCTTCATAGTTTTCTGAGTACAAGTCTTTCGTCTCCTTAGGCAGGTTTATTCCTAGGTATTTTATTCTTTTTGTTGCAATGGTAAATGAGAGTGTTTCCTTCATTTCTCTTTCTGATTTTTCCTTGTTGGTATATAGGAATGCCAGAGATTTCTGTGCATTAATTTTGTATCCTGCAACCTTACCAAATTCATTGATTAGTTCTAGTAGTTTTCTGGTGGCATCTTTAGGATTTTCTATGCATAGTATCATGTCGTTGGCAAACAGTGACAGTTTTACTTCTTCTTTTCCAATTGGTATTCCTTTTATTTCTTTTTCTTCTCTGATTGCTATGGCTAGGACTTCCAAAACTATGTTGAATAAGAGTGGCGAGTGTGGACATACTTGTCTTGTTCCTGATCTTAGTGGAAATGCTTTCAGTTTTTCACCTTTGACTATGATGCTTGCTGTAGGTTGTCATATGTGGCCTTTATTATGTTGAGGTAGGTTCCCTCTATGCCCATTTTCTGGAGAGTTCTTATCATAAATGGGTGTTGAATTTTGTCAAAAGCTTTTTCTGCATTTATTGAGATAATCATATGGTTTTTATTCCTTAATTTCTTAATGTGTTATATCACATTGATTGATTTGCATATATTGAAGAATCCTTGCCTCCCTGGGATAAATCCCACTTGATCATGGGGTATGATCCTTTTAATGTGCTGTTGGATTCTGTTTGCTAGTATTTTGTTCAGTATTTTTTGCATATATGTGCATTAGTGATATTGGTCTATAATTTTCTTTTTTGTGATATATTTTTCTGGTTTTAGTATCACGGTGATGGTGGCTTTGTAGAATGAATTTGGGAGTGTTTCTCCCTCTGCAATTTTTTGGAAGAGTTTGAGAAGGATCAGTGTTAGCTCCCCTATAAATGTTTGATGGAATTTGCCTGTGAAGCCATCTGGTCCTGGACTTTTGTTTGCTGGAAGATTTTTAATTATGGTTTCAATTTCATTACTTGTGATGGGTCTGTTTATATTTTCTAATTCTTCATGGTTCAGTCTTGGAAAATTGTAGCTTTCCAAGAAATGTCCATTTCTTCATGGTTGTCCATTTTATTGGCATATAGTTGTTTGTAGTAGTCTCTTACAATCCTTTGTATTTCTGCAGTGTCAGTTGTGATTTCTCCTTTTTCATTTCTAATTTTATTGATTTGTGTCCTCTCCCTTTTTTTCTTGATGAGTGTGGCTAGGGGTTTATCAATTTTGTTTATCTTCTCAAAGAACCAGTGTTTAGTTTTATGGATCTTTGCTATTGTTTTCTTCATTTCTATTCATTTATTTCTGCTCTGATCTTTACAATTTCTTTCCTTCTACTGACTTTGGGTTTTCTTTGTTCTTCTTTCTCTAGTTGTTTTAAGTGTAGGGTTAGATTGTTTATTTGAGATTTTTCTTGTTTCTTGAGGTGAGATTGAATTGCTATAAACTTTCCTCTTAGAACTGCTTTTGCTGTGTCCCATAGGTTTTGGGTCGTCGTGTTTTTGTTGTCATTTGTTTCTATGTATTTTTTAATTTCTTCTTTGATTTCTTCAGTGATCTCTTCGTTATTTAGTAGTGCACTGTTTGGCCTCCATGTATTGGTGTTTTTTACAGTTTTTTTTCCTGTAATTGATTTCAAATCTCATAGTGCTGTGGTCAGAAAAGATGCTTGGTAAGATTTCAATTTTCTTCAATTTTCCAAGGCTTGATTTGTGACCCAAGATGTTATCTATCCTGGAGAATGTTCCATAAGCTCTTGATAAGAAAGTGTATTCTGCCACTTTTGGGTGGAATGCCCTATAAATATCAATTAAATCTATCTGGTCTATTGTGTCATTTAAAGTTTGTGTTTCCTTATTTATCTTCTGTTTGGATGATCTGTCCATTGGTGTAAGTGAGGTGTTAATGTCCCCTACTATTATTGTGTTACTGTTGATTTCTCCTTTCATGGTTGTTAGCATTTGCCTTATGTATTGAGGTGCTCCTATGTTGGGTGCATAAACATTTATAACTGTTATATCTTCTTCTTGGATTGATCCTTTGATCATTATGTAGTGTCCCTCCTTATCTCTTGTAACAGTCTTTATTTTAAAGTCTATTTTATCTGATACGAGTATTGCTACTCCAGCTTTCTTTTGATTTCCACTTACATGGAATATCTTTTTCCATCCGTTCACTTTCAGTCTATATGTGTCCCTCAGTCTGAAGTGGGTCTCTTGTAGACAGCATATATATGGGTCTTGTTTTTGTATCCATTCAGCCAGTCTGTGTCTTTTGGTTGGGGCATTTAATCCATTTATATGCAAGGTTATTATCAATATTTATGTTCCTATTACCATTTTCTTAACTGTTTTGGATTTGTTTTTGTGGGTCTTTTTCTTCTCTTGTGTTTCCCGCCTTGAGAAGTTTCTTTAGCATTTGTCATAAAACTGGTTTAGTGGTGCTGAATTCTCTTAGCTTTTGCTGTCTGAAAAACTTTTGACTTCTCCATCGAATCTGAATGAGATCCTTGCCTGGGGCTTCCTGAGGAAACAAAAGACTAGGCTGACACTAGATTTCATTCTTATACTTTACCCTTTTAAAAATGTTAAATTAGGGCTTCTGCTTCCAGAAGGATGGAGCAAGCATACTTTTCCCTATTCGTCCTGCTAAATATAACTAAAAACCCTGGACATTCAATATAGTACAAACAAAAGAAGACTCTGAAGGTGGAGAGAAGGAAGACAAGCTAAGGAACTTGGGACCCAAAGAATGACACTGTGATTAGTTTCTTGAGTTTCCTTTTTGCCTCATATACCCCAGACCTGGAGCTGAAGAAGCCAGCAACTCAGAAATAGAAACAGGCACTCATAAAGCCTGCTTTCTCCAGCCAAAAAAACAAGAAAAACATAGTCTAGCAAGAGAGAAACTTTTAGACAATAACTACTCAACTCCAGTCAAATGCCACAGGAAAAAAAAAAACTATGGTCCCATCCCCACCCTCACCAGCAAAAGGAGCCTAGACCTCTATCCTCATCAGACTGTAATAGGGTTCCCAAGCCCCCTGGCAGGATGTTGCCAGAAAAGACCAAGTGGGAGCTAAAACTTTCCTTCTCCCCTTCCCCCACAACCATCTAGACATGTGGTGTCGTTGGAAGCCACATGGGGAGCCTGGACTTCCACCCCCATCCTGCAGTAATGAGGCATCCCTATCTCTCCTCACAGGGCTGGTGTCAGAGGCTCAGGGGAGGCCTAGTGGAGAGTCAGGACTTTCACCACTGCCCAGTAATAAGGAAGCCACCTCCTCCTGTGGTGCAGTAGAAGCCACATGGGGAGCAGAAACACTCCTATCCCTCCCTGCAGGGTGTGTAGTATAGGCCAATAGGGGATCAAGAATACCCACCTCCAGGGACTTCCCTGGTGGCGCAGTGGTTAAGAATTCGCCAATGCAGGGAACACGGGTTTGAGCCATGGTCCAGGAAGATCCCACATGCCGCGGAGGAACTAAGTCCATGCACCACAACTACTGAGCCTGCGCTCTAGAGCCCGCAAGCTACAACTATTGAGCCCGCGTGCCACAATTACTGAAGCCCGCACACCTAGAGCCCATACTCTGCAACAAGAGAAGCCACTGCAATAAGGAGCCTGCACACTGCAGCGAAGAGTAGCCCCAGCTTAACGCAATTAGAGAAAGCCTGCCCGCAGCAACAAAGACCCAACGCAGCCATTAATTAATTAATTAATTAATTAATTAATTAAAAAAGAATACCCACCTCTACCCAGCAGTACTGAGGAATCCTCCCCCTCAGGTGTCAACGGAGGTTGGCTGAATGGAAAATCTGGGCTTCTAACCCCACCCCTGGGAAGATGAGGCAGCAGCTCCCCCTTCATCCGCTGGGCTCACACTAGATGTTATCTGACACCTGCCGGCGTGGTGTCAGCAGAAGCCAGCTAAAATGGAAAGTTTAAGCAAGATTCAGAGTCTCATAATATAAAAGCCCAAAGTAAACAACTTTCAACAGAAAATTATTCATCACGGCAAGAACCAGGCAGACCTCAAACTAAATGAAAAAAGCGATCAAGAGATGCCAATACCAGGAAGACAAAGATATTAGAATTTTCTGGAAAAGATTTTAAAGCAGCCACAATAAAAATGCTTCAGTGAGCAATTATAAGCACATTTGAAACAAATTAAAAGATTTTTTTTTAAAAAGCAAAGAAAGAGGGAACAATGGAAATTTTAGAACTGAAAATCACAGTAACTGAAATAAAATAAACCCCAATTGGTGGGCTTACAGCAGAATATAAGAGACAAGAAAAAATCAGGGAGCCTGAAGATAGGACAATAGCAATTACTCAATCTGAACAGCAGAGACATAATAAATTGAAAAATAAAAATGAACTGAGCCTTAGGGATCTATGGGACTAAAACCAAATATCTAACATTAGTGTCCTGGAAGAAGAGGAGAAAGAGGACTGGGCTGGAAAAGTCCCTTAATATATAATGACTGAAAACTTTTCCAAGTTGGCAAAAGACATAACCCTGCAGATTCAGAAAGCTGAGCAAACCCTAAACAGTTAAACCCAAAGGAATTCACACTAAGGCCTACCATGGTCAAACTTCTGAAAACTAAAGACAAAGAAAAAATCCTAATAAGAAACAACATCCCCTTATAGGGGAAAACAATTTGAAAGACAGCAAATTTCACAAAATAAGACATGGAATCCAAAAGGAAAGTAGAACAACATTTTTCAAGTGCTGAAAGAAAAGACTTGTCAACCCAGAATTTTCTATCCAGAGAAAATATCCTTCAGGAATGAAGGATAAATCAAGATATTCTCAGATGAAAGAAAACTAAGAGAATTTTTTGCTCACAGACAGAACTACACTAAAAGAATGGCTAAGAAAATTATCTAAACAGTAAGAAAATGTTTTTAAAGGAATCTTGGAACATCAGGAAGGAAGAAAGCACACACAAGCAAAAATATGGATAAATACAATAGTCTTTCCTTCTCCTCTTGAGTTTTCAAAATTAAGTTTTATTGTTAAAGCAAAAATTATAATACTGTCTGATGTGGTTCTCCATGTAGAGGAAATATTTAAGACATTTATATTATTGGTGGGGAGGGCAAGGGATTTAAGTTTCGATATTCCATTTGAACTGGTGAAGTGTTGACAACAATAGACAGTAATAAGTTAGGTATATATAATGTACTACCTAGAGAAACCACTTAAAAAGATAACAAGGACATATACACAAAAAGCACTATAGAGGAAAAGGTGTTCTAAAAGAAAAGTTCAAGCAATTCAACGGAGGGGGGGAAAAGAAAACTAAGAAATGAAAAACACAGAAAACAAATAGAGAGAGAACAAAAGATAAGACACAAACTGAAGTCCTAACATACCGATAATTACACTAAATGCAAAAATGATCTAGATACACTAACTTAAAAATGGAGATTGACAGAGGGATTGAAACATTATCACCTAACTATATGCTTAACACAACTATGTGAAAATTTAAATTTGACAAATTACATCAAGATCAAAAGTCCTGAAGGCTTTGCAGAGGTTTTCTATGACATGCAAAGAGTGGGTACAATTCACAAAGTGTCTGAGAGCTCTAGGGAGTGTAATGTGGCCAGATCATCAGGTACCAGTAGGGGAAGGAGATGGTGGGGAAAGTGTCTACAGTGGAAGGAGCTGCAGGAAGACGATGGGTACAGGAAACAGAAAGAGTATGATGGTCATAGACGTGTGCCGCTTGGACCTCCCACCAAAAATAAACTACTGCAGGGAGCACAGCTTCCAGTGGCCACAACTTTGGATCCACCAAAGAGCATGCCTCAGCTTCACTTGCCTGGCCTCTCCCAGCCTGAGCCCACAGGGGCTACTGCAGCTGGGCCATTTCTGCCTGATGCAGAATTCCGCTAACAGGCTCTCTTTTCTTGGAGATGCCCCATGGCCCTAAGCTCTTGCTCTCCAATCTCCCTTTCCTCTTTCCTTTCACAGTCTGATGCTCTCACTTGCTTTAGCCTCACCTCTTCAGGTGTTTCTTCCGTTATCCGTCTTGCACATTAATTCTCTGATTTGATCTTGGCATCTGCCTCTTGGAGGACCTGAACAGACCCACAGAGAGAGTCTGTGACTATGTGACGGAGAGAAAAGCTGACTGGGGCTCAGCACGTGTGATTACTAGACCCATGCCCTCTCCTGTGGGCTGGGGAGATTCAATGCTTCCCTAGCAGAGCTTAGATAAGACATCCCCCACACCAGGCCCCTGTTGTTGCTATTATGTTCTGGTGAGGAATTCAGCTACCATGATACCTTGGTGATGAGAAGACTGTGGGGATCTGACTGATTACAAAGTGGCAGTGTGCTGCATTAGACTGTGCTACCACCCTAATAACCCACCAGGGATGGCAACAAAATCACTCTCCCGCAGAACCTTGATTTCCTCATCTGTAAGATGAGAGAGTTAGGTGACATAATCTCCAGGCTCCTTCAGCTCTACAGTTCCATAAACTGAGTTTGTTAAGATTTCAAATTTGTGAATGTGGTCTTTACTATCAAAGAGAAAGATGGCTTTTCTTTATTAACCAATAGAGTTAAACAGAGGCATGAGTTTTTCTTGTGAACAGTGCAGTTAATCCCAGGCAGAGGAGAGCAGGAACAAAATGGATAGGGAAGAGGGGACACTGAAACCTTGGGGTGCTCTTGGGCTCCTGCCAGAAGCAGAGGTGGTACAGAGACCATAACCTGCCCTTACTTGCATTGACTTCTTTTTTGAAACTACAAAGGTTTTACAGGCTCTTTATTTAATTAAAAAAAAAAGATCAATATATAGTGTAAAAGCTAAACTGCTTAACGGTTATCATTGTTCACAGTTTGATGTTTCTCTTTCCAGGTCTTTCTTTCTTTTGCACAAACTCATAAATTTCCACTTATACACATCTTCTCTTTTGAATTTTAAAAACTTTCAGAGAAACAGAAGCTTACTGTAAACAAAACAAAATAAAACAAAAAAAGAAAAGGAAAAAGGTTTTTTTAAGAAGACCCAGAAGCTTATGAAGAAAAAGTATAAGTCCTGACTCATCTCTGTCTAATTCCAGTCAACTCCCAGGAAGTAACACACATAGGAATATACAATCACTGAATTGATATCTCTACTTGTATTCCAAATAAGCAGTTCAAATTTAAGTCCAAAATGGGCTTAAATGATTCTTGCCCCACTCCACACCCCAAATCCATTCTTTGAGGCCCCAGTGTTTCCCCATCACTAAAGGATCCCAACATTTATCTCGTTGCTCAGGCTAAAATCTGGGAGTCAGTCTTGGTTCCTCTCTTTCCCTCACACCCCACATCTACTGCATCAGTAAGTCCCGTTGAGATGAATGGATAAAGATGTGGCACATATATACAATGGAATATTACTCAGCCATAAAAAGAAACGAAACTGAGTTATTTGCAGTGAGGCGGATGTACCTAGAGACTGTCATACAGAGTGAAGTAAGTCAGAAACATAAAAACAAATACCGTATGCTAACACATATATATGGAATCTTAAAAAAAAAAGGTTCCGAAGAACCTAGGGGCAGGACAGGAATAAAGATGCAGACGTAGAGAATGGACTTGAGGACACGGGGAGAGGGAAGGGTAAGCTGGGACGAAGTGAGAGAGTGGCATGGACATATATACACTACCAAACGTAAAATAAATAGCTAGTGGGAAGCAGCCGCGTAGCACAGGGAGATCAGGTCGGTGCTTTGTGACCACATAGAGGGGTGGGATAGGGAGGGTGGGAGGGAGACACAAGAGGGAGGAGATATGGGGATATATGTATATGTATATGTATAGCTGATTCACTCTGTTATAAAGCAGAAACTAACACACCATTGTAAAGCAATTATACTCCAATAAAGATGTTAAAATAAGTCCTGTTTACTCTGTTTTCAAAATATCCTAAATTTTGCCATTTCTCATAGTGTCTATTATCACGGCCCTGTTGTAAGCCACTGTCTACTCTCACCTAGATTATAGTATTCGATTTTTGACTGATCTTCATGCTTCCAAGAGCAATCAGAGGAATTGTTTTAAAATGCAAAATGAAAGTGAAGTTTAAATGACTGCAATGACTTTCCATTACACTTGGAGTAAAATCCTACCCATTTGGCTCTATGTGATCTTCCCCACTTTTAAGCCCCTATGCCCCACGCTCACTAGCCTTTCTAGGCTACGTGCAGCGCCTTCCATGCAGGGACCTTCAATTTTCTGTCCCTTCTGTCTGGGACACTCTCCTTTGGCATCTTCACTTGGTGCTCCTTCTCAAATATCCCTTCCTACAGGACCTCAAAGAGCTGTCCCACACTTACCCTACACACTGCTGAGTTCTCTTCAAGATACAATAACCTGCAAGTATTTAATCACTTACTTGTTTAGTTGCCCTCTCACTAGAGTCCATCACCCATGAGGGGCACAGACTCGATTGTAATCAGCACTGCATCTCCAGTTTCTAAAGCAATGCTTGGTAAGGACTTCCCTGGCTGTCCAGTGGTTAAGACTCTGTGCTTCCAATGCAGGGGCCACAGGTTTCATTCCTAGTTGGGGAACTAAGATCCCACATGCTGCACAGAGTGGCCAAAAAAATTTTTTTTAATAAAAAAATACTAAAAAGTAAATAAATAAAGCAGTGCTTGGTACACAGTAAGTGCTCAGTAAATATTTATTGAATGAAGGAATGAAAACATACATATGTGTCCAGAATTTTTTTAAATAATGGTTTTATGCTATATTTACTCTTTTCATGCTGTTCTTTTCACTTAAAAAATATCACACAAACACCATTCTATGTCAGTGCATATAAACCCACATCCTAACACAAGATAGCATACCATGTTTATACCATAATTTATTGAACCATTTCCCTACTGATAGATATTTATATCATTTCAAGATGGGGTTTTTTTTCTCCTTTTTTTGGTATTACAAATAGTGCTTGAAAGAACTCTCTTTTACATATATTCTTGCACCCTTGGATAAGTGTTTTCACAGACTAAGTTCCAAAAGTGAAATTGTTGGTTTAGAGTCTTTCCTGACTTTAAAGAGAGAACTGTGGGTTGGGAGAATGAGTGTGGACTTCATTTCACAAGGTCTGTATTTGAAGCCAGGCTTTGCCATGTGCTTAGCATTCTGTGACATTCAGAGTTTATACATAAGAGGTAATGAGTGTATAAGTATCTTCTAGAATACAAAGTTGTGTACAAATGGAAAAATTATTAATCAGGTTGTGTGGCTTAGCAGTTGAGAGCATGGGCTCTGGAGCCCTACTGCCTGAGTGCTCATGTAAGCCCCACTGTTTACTATATGCTTTGGGCAGATAGGTTAACCTTTCTATGCCTCAGTATTGTTATATTTTTATAAGATGAGGATAACAATATTAGCCATCCCATAGCATTATTTTATTAGATAAATTAAAATATGGGTAAAATATTTAGAATACTGAGTAGCACATAGTAAAAACTATTTAAATATACTATCATTGTTATTATTACTGTGACTTATTTGGGACCACATAAAGTATTACTTCATGAAGAACAGAGCTAACTAAATACTTCCTGATACTTCTTTTGGTTTAGAAAAATGTCCTCACATCTTCATAAATTATAAAAATCTCTCTTACCATCTCCTTCCCCTTAGCTGAGCTTTCTCACTCGTTATTAAAGTTGTCACCCTTTTCAACTTCTTCATGTGTCACACAGAATACTACATATGACCTACTCTGCATTCTACATATGTCATTCAAAAACTGGATTTAGAAAAAAAGGAAAACTGTAATACTTCCCAATGATTTCTAAGGGAAAAAAACACAATGACATAGTGCTGCTCGGAGAAAATTAAAAACTCACCATCTGGGGATGGAACATGGCAGTGTATTTTACTGCCATGTACCATCACCACAAGGCACTGGTTATTATTCATGGTGTGTTCTTCTTGAAATTCAGATGGCACATCCACAAAAGACAAAGCTCAGCCCTGCTTGAAGTCTTTCTGCAGAATTCCTACTGAGCTAAACTGTGCTACTGAAACAGCTGTCACAGTGGGTACAGTTAACCCTATTTGCCTGGTACAGGTTAAACGACATGAGGTTTTGTTACCAAGTCCAAGCTCGCACTGCTCGCCACACGACAGGCCAATGAATCAGAGACGAGGGTTGAGGAAAGGAAGACTTTATTCAGAAAGCCGGCAGACCAAGAAGATGGAGACTAGTATCTCTGAAAAACCATCTTATCGGGCTCTGGATGCCCGTATCCTTCATAGAATCAGAGAGTGAGAGGCGGTGAGGAAGTAAAAGGGCCATGATTCTTGCAAAACATCTGGAATGAGCAGTCTCTGTGAGGGGATGTGTTAGTTTCTTCCTTCTTGCAGCCATTAGCAGGTGGACGGGGTCAGATTGTCTCCCAGTGAGCTGAACACCAGAGGGGCAGGGTTCCCTGAGGCAGCCCATTATGTATGATTAGAATAACAAAAGCAACGAAAAGCAAAGGTTAAAGTCAAAGAATCAGATCCAACGTGGAGTCCGATTTAGTTCTTCCCTGTTACAGTTTGCCAGGAACACAATGGCCATGGCATTGGGGAAAGACAAGGCTATTTATAATCTGATAAACAAGCACTGATTTATGTTTCTATCTACTGTGTGGTCATTATATTTGTATCTTTGAATCCTTTATCTCTCTGGGTGCCTCTCTTTTCTTTCCTTTTCTTTTTCCAAGAAGTGATCAGTTTGCCCATTCTCCAAAGTCCATTTTGGAGCCAGGGAACACATCTGCAGTAGTCGAAAGTTTGCTAGCCATAAGCCGCCTCCAAGATTACTGCTATAATTACAACCTTTGTCAAAACAAAGGGATTTCTATGAACTCCATGGGATGAAATCTTTTCAGATCAAAGCTTATTCAGCTGGCACTGGTTAAAATTCAGAATTACAGTAAGGATGTAAAGGTATTGTGATAGTTCATTTACGTGTCAACTTGCCTAGATGATGGGATGCCCAGATATCTGGTTAAACATTATTTCTGGATGTGTCTGAGAAGGTGTTTCTGGAAGAGATTAGCATTTGAATCCATAGACTGAGTAAAGCAGATGGTCCTTCCCAATGTGGGTGGGCCTCATCCAATTCACCGAGGGCCTGAATAAAACAAAAAGGCAGAGGAAGGATTCAACCTTTGAGCTGGGACATCAATAATCTTCTGCCCTTGGCACTGCTGGTTCTCAGGGCTTCAGACTCAGACTGAAATCTGTACCATCAGCAATCTGGCTTTCAGGACTTTGAACTACACCACTGGATTTCCTGGATCTCTAGCTTGCAGATGGCAAATGTGGTACTTCTCAGCCTCCATAATTCTGTGAGCCAATACCTTATAATAAATCTATCTATCTATCTATCTATCTATCTATATTATATTCGTTCTGTTTCTCTGGAGAACCCTAACTAATACATACTTCTTGATAGAACACCTAAATTCATCAGTCCTGTCACCAACATATGTCTAACAGACTCATTTTTAAATATGCATATAAGCATTCCCTTTCCAATAGTGAGGCTCTGTTCCTAAAAGCCTAGGTTTTGAAACTTTTAAAATTGAGGCTCTCAAGACCTTAAAGACTTTGGGATTAAAAACAAACTTACCTGTAATTATACTCTAAAAGAAATGTATTGGTCCAGCTAAATTTCTTAGACTAGCCCTTATGGTCTCTTTACCATCTATTGTCAGCCTCGGTTTCTAACCTTGTCCCTGGCTATTGCTCATTACAGACGTTATTCTGTTAAACAGAGTCCCTCAGTCTCCCATCTTCCCCAAGCATGCTGACGCTTCCTGTCTCTGAGCCTTAGTTTAAGGGCAAATTGATCACCAAGGAACTTTTACAACAGATGCTAGAATGCATCCTGGCAATGTCTTCAGCAATAAAAATATATGGCTCCATCTGCCTGGAACAGGACCGCCCTTCTTTTGGGAAATGCCATTGTTATGGGCTGAATGCTTGTGTTCTCCTATCAAAATTCGTATGTTGAAGCCCTAACCCCTAATGTGATGGTATTTGGATATGAGGCCTTTGGGTGGTAATTAGGTCATGAAGGTGGGCCCTTATGAATGGGATTACTGTCCTTAAAAGAAGAGGCCAGAGAGCTAACTCACTCTCTTTCCGCTGTGTGAGGATACAAGATGTTGGCAGTCTGCAGCCTGGAAGGGGGCTGTCACCAGAACCTCGACCATGCTGGCACCCTGGCATGGGACTTGCAGCCTCCAGGACTGTGAGGAACAAATATCTGTTGTTTATAAGCCATCTAGTCTATGGAGCTTTGTTATGTACTACAGCAGCCATTTCCCCAACTCCAACCCCATGGAACTGGGGAGGTATAGGGGATGCCAATCACAAGACCTCACACATCTGGCCATGGTGACTGGTCCCTGATCCAGCCAGGCCAATCAAAATCCTTCTCTAGAACTTTCCTAACTGGAGATTGCAGGGAAAAGACTTTCCTCTCTTGTCAGGAAGCTGTGATAACGTAAGCATGGAGCTGCATGAGGCCATGGCAGGGAAGTGCAAGGAGAAACAGAAGTGGAGACAGAATCAGCCATTCTTGGCCACATCTAAGTTCTCTCTGGCCAGATCAGACCACCCTTCCTGTCCTTCGGTGATGTGTGCCAATACATTTCCTTCTTATGCTTAGTTACTTCAGGCTGGATTGCTGGATTACTGGTATGCACTGATACAGGCAGTTTTGCAGAAGATGCAAATTCTTCACATGATCATTTTTTTGTATCATTCCTCAATAAAAGTTGAGGGCACACTAAACTTAAAAGTGTTTGTGGCAATAAAATTTATCTTTATCAGTTTTCTGGTTGCTAAAGTTAAACATACACATTTAAAATATGTTTATGAAAACTAGGACAGTGTAGAAAGTGAATATTTCAGAATTTTGTCTGTATGTATATAAATACATATAATGGTATCTTTGTAAAAAATTGGATCCGACTATGCATTTAATCAATCCTATAGCTTACATCTTTCACTTAATAATGTATTTTGGATATCATGATATATCAGTTCATATAGATCTGCTTGGTGCTTGGTGGTGTTTTAAATGTTTATGGTCAAAGTGTGTCCTCCTAAATGACTACCACTGGTAATGGTGGTCAGTAAGAGTGTGTGTTATCTCAATGATGGAATTCTAGCTTAGAGCCAGGAGACCTGTGCAGTTGACTTTTTGTGTGCAGACAGGTTTTGCAAAAAGTTGAATGGCTCATTTCTTTCTTTTCTTTTTAATTTATTTTTTGGCTGCATTGGGTCGTCATTGCTGCACACGGGCTTTCTCTAGCCGTGGCGAGTGGGGGGTACTCTTCATTGCAGTGCACGGGCTTCTCATCGCAGTGGCTTCTCTTGTTGTGGAGCACGGGTTCTAGGTGCGTGGGCTTTAGTAGTGGTGGCATGCAGGCTCAGTAGTTGTGGCTCATGGGCTCTAGAGCACAGGCTCAGTAGTTGTGGCGCACAGGCTTAGCTGCTTCATGGCATGTGGGATCTTCCCAAACCAGGGCGCGAACCCGTGTCCCCTGCATTGGCAGCTGGATTCTTAACTACTGTGCCACCACGGAAGTCCCTGAATGGCTCATTTCTTACCTCCGTGTCAGGCTATTGGCAGTATTTCAAGTACTCTTTGAATCAGGGTTGAACCATGGGAGAGAACTATCAGGTATTTGCCTGGCAATATGCAAGGTGACCTTATAATGTGGACAGTACAGGGAAAACAGCAAAACCTTCTCACTCTGGACTCAGCTTCATAATCAAGAGTCATGGAAATAATAACAAGAACTAACACAACAGCAACTTTTACTGAGTACTTAATAGGTACCAGGGACACTGGCTAAGCATTTGACAACAGATGCATTATTTAATGCTCACAGTAACTCTAAAATTATCACTATTTTCAGTAATTAAATTGAAGCTCTTGCCTATGGTCAGACAGGTAGAAAGTGGCAGTGCTGGTATTTGAACTCGAGCTAAATAACTCTAAAGCCTGTGTTCCTCACCACCATTTATCCTGTCTGCTCTCTAATTCTCCAGCCCCTTCCCCTGCCACCACCGACTTGGGACATTTATCTATCCTTACCTCAAGACTCAGATTTTGAGATGTAAACATTTTTATTGTTGGGAAAGTCTGTGGAAATTTTACTAATGCTTTTGTTGTTGGTTTTAAAATAAATTTAGAGGAGGATATTACAATATCCTCTTGGTTGACACAACCTGATGCTAGTAAGGGTTGGAGGTTTATTGACTGAGGTTCTGCTCCCTGACCACTTCAACATTTGCTAGGTCAGACTTATGGAAATAATATACATCAGAAGGAATATAGTTATGTGCAGTAACAAAATTAAAACTAATTATAAATAGTACCAAGTAATTCATAAGGAAACTCAGTATAAAATACAACTTTAGGAAACAGGTGAAGTATTAGTTTCCTATTGCTAATGTAACAAATTATCACAAACCTAGTGGCTTATAACAACACAAATGTATCATCTTATATTCTGAAAGACACAAGTCCAAAATGGGTCTTATGCAGCTAAAATCAAGGTATCAGCAGAGTGGTGGTCCTTTGGGAGGCTCTAGGGGAGAATCTGTTTCCTTGCCTTTGCTTGTTTCTAGAGGCTGCCTGCATTCCTGGCTCATGGCCCAACATCACTCCCACCTCTGCTTCCATCTTTACATCTACTTCTCTGACTCTCTCCTACCTCCCTTTTCTTTCTTTCCTTTGTTTTCTTTCTTTTCTTTCCCTTCCTTCCTTCCTTCCCTTCTTCCTTTCTTTCTTTGTTGTTAGAAAACCTAGTTTATTTTTTTAATGGTGGTAAAATGCACATAACATTTATCATCTTAACCATTTTTAAAGGTACCGTTCAGTATTATTAAATTCATTCACATTGTTGTGCAACCAATTTCCAGAACTTTTTCAACCTGTAGAACTGAAACTCTACACTCCTTAAACAACTTCTCATATCCTCTTCCCCCTAACCTCTGGCAACCACAATGCTACTTTCTGTTTCTATGAATCGACTACACTAGATACCCCATATAAATGGAATCATACAATGTTTGTCCTTCTGTGTCTGGTTTATTTCACTTAGCATAATGTCTTGAAGGTTCATCCATGTCCTAACATGTGTCAGAATTTCTTTCCTTTTTAAAACTAAATTATTTCCACTGTATGGGTAGACACATTTTGTTTAAACATTAAATTGTTGGACACGCATGTTACTTCCACCTGTTGGCTATTGTAAATAATGCTGCTATGAACGTGGGTATACAAACATCTCTTCAAGACCGTACTTTCAGTTCTTTGGGGTATATACCCAGAAGTGGAATTGTTGGATCATATGGTAATTCTATTTTTTACTTTTTGAGGAAACTCCATCCTGTTTTCCATAGAAGCTGTACCATTTTATATTCCCCAAAACAGAGCACCAGGCTTCCAATTTCTCCACATTCTTGCCAACACTTTTTGTTTTCTGTTTTGTTTGGTTTTTGTTTTTTTAGGAGTAGCAATCCTGATGGGTATGAAGTGATATCTCATTGTGGTTTTGATTTACATTTATCTAATGATTAGTGATATTGAGCATCTTTTCATATGATTGTTGGCCATCCTATCTCCCTTTTATAAAGACCCTTGTCATTATATTGGGCCCACCTGAAAAATCCAGAATAGTCTCTCCGTTTTAAGATCCTTAACTTAATCCCATCTGCAACGTCCCTTTTGCTATATAAGGTAACATACACAGGTTCCACACATTAGAACACAGATAACTCTGTGGGGCAAAAGGTGTCATTATTCTGTCTACCATAGGTGACTACTTTACTGCTAAAGCCAAAAGAATAAAAATTCTGAAGAATGGATGTTTGGCTGATGATTTCAAATACAAAAAAGAAGAATTTTATGATCAGTGACATTTGAGACAGCTTTTAGTAAAGTGGCAGGACTGTAACTCAGAATAAGTTATATTTTTTATGTTAACTACTAATCTGAAATTGTATTTACATATATCTGTTTCTTCCCAAAGGAGCTATTTTGTTTAAATTACCCAGAGTTCTCATAAGTTTAGGTTAAAGTGAAAACCATCGCAGGCTAGTATGTTAGCTCTACTCTACACAGCATTCAGGATCCAGGTTCCTTTCCCTAGGATGGAATCCTGGTCCTTGTGGTCCAGGCAACAACCACTTTGCAGGAAGCAGGATGGGGGTGGGGGGTGGGCGGCAAATGCATGTCACGTCAATATAAAGCAAGGGAAAATATAAAGGGGTTACTGTAAGAAGTTACATGGGTCTAAACTATAGTGTTAGGTGTCAGGACAGGTCACCTGTATGTAGAGTCCAAAGAATACTTGCAGCAATTGACAAAGTTGTGGGGGATTGGGGGGTTGTGGTCAATTAACAGACACGAGAAGGGAGTGACAATCTAGGCCTAAGGAAATTGTTGTTTGTCTCTGCTGTTGAGAGAGGAAATGTGGGTTCTGTTTAGGACAAACTGAGCTTCAAGATTCAGATTCAAGTATAGGTGTCCATCAGACTCTGGAAAAGAAGAAAGGTTGTTTTTCATCCAACACAGGAGAAAGTGCCAAGAAAGTAGGTGATGTAGGAAAAAACATCAAGTAGAGAAACTTTGAAGTAGCTCATTTCCAACAGTCTTCATCTGACTTTAAATTATGAGACATGAGTACCTGCAGAGTGAGACAGGTGGGTGGAGGCCCACATGTTTCAAGCTTGGGAAGCAAGGAGGTTTCCTAGGCCATGGGAAGTGTGGGGAGGCTCATAGCTGATTGCGCATGAAGCACACACTTCAAAGGTGGTCTTACCTCTAAAGCAGCAGCGCCAGTGTGAGAGTCCTTTAAAGCAAGAGAAGGCAAATCAGCACAGAGGAGGGGTCCAAGGAAACAGCAATAGAAGGGCATTCTGAAAGCCTGACCCAGGGTTTGTAGTTATATTGAATCACCCATCTGGGGGGATATCAGACAGTTTAGGCCAGAAAGTATAATCAGCAACCAGAATAAAGCACCATGGTATGTTGTTGTATGTTGGTATATTCCTGTTTCTTATTTTATGGACTTGAAGAATGTCAGAGTTAGCATATGTCAAGTGATGAAGGAACTTTTATTCAAGAAATGTAAATCTAGTTTAATGTTGGAGATGGGTTATTATAATACATCACATAAGGGAATAAAGGGGGAAATGTTTATCTCAAAAGACACTAAAAAGGTATTTGATAAAATTGCATACCCATTTTAAAAAAAGAAACTTTACAAACTATCGATAACTTCTAGGAATTTGTTTGACAGAAATATTCATGCATGTACTCAAAGATACATGTACAAGGATATTTAAACAGAAATAAAAGGCAAAATGACTAGAAAGACGTAGGCAAAATTATGATCATTTGCAGGCAGAGGAATTTTCTATCCAGAAAATTCAGGAAAGTAAACTATAAAATCGTTATCTTTCCTACAAAATAACAAACAACCAGTTAGAGTTATATGATAGGAGAAGTTTCTATTCACAGTAACCCCCTGTATTCGTTTGCTAGGGCTGCCACAATGAAATACCACAGACTGGGTGGCTTAAGTAACAAATTCATCTCTCACAGTTCTGGAGGCTGGAATTCCAAGATCAAGGAGTCAGCAGGTTTGGTTTCTAGCGAGGCCTCTCTCCTTGGTTTGCAGGTGGCCATCTTCTCTCTGTGCACACACATCCCTTGTATATCCCAATCTCCTCTTTTTACAAGGATGCCAGTCAGATTGTTCTAGGGCCCAACCCTAAGAACCTCATTTCAATTTAATCACCTCTTTAAAAGCCTTATCTCAATATACAGTCACATTCTGAGGTACTGGGGCTTAGGACTGCAACATACGAATCAGGGGGGCATAACTCAGACCATAATATCCCCAGAAAATATACCTAAATATAACTCTAAGAAGATAGGAGCAACCTAAAGGACGACAGATATATCATGACATTTCACTGGAAGACATAAAAGAACACTTGAATAAATGGAGAAACATACCATATTCTTGGTGGGAAAGTCTCAATATCATAAAGTACAAATTTATTCCAAATTAAATTAATAGGTACAACACAAATCAAACAGGTACAACACAAATCAAACAAGATACAGTATCAAATCTCTCAAACTTTCTTTTTATTTCTCTTCCATATTTGTTATATTATCTTCAACAGTAAATTCTTTATTTCTAATGGGCATGCCACCATCAGCCCAGACCCATCAGCTTTCACCCCAAATCAACTTTCTCAACCACCCTATACCTAGCAATAGGAAGTCGTCACCCTACCAATCACCTAGGATAAAACCTCTGGTTTATCTTTGAAAATTCTCTCTTCTTAGTCCACCTACATACAATCAGTAAGTTCTGTATAGCCATTCTTGTTAATGTTAAACCTACCCCTTCCATTCCATTCCTATCTGCCCACCTTTCCTCATATGTGGATCCTAACTCTGCACAACACCAACACCTAGATTTATCTTTCTAAAATATGGTTTTAATCATTCTTTTACAAGTTTACAAATGTTGTATTCAATACCTCTATTGGGTGATCTTGGACAAGTTAGTTAATCAATATGCCTCTGTTTACTGAGCTGTAAAATGGGAATGATAGCAGTACTTACCTCATTGGGTTATTATGAAAAGTGAGTTAATAATTTTAAAGCACTTGGAACAGTAAGCGCTTTATATGTATTTGTTAAATGAATAAGTATCTTTCCCATTGTTTTTTGCTGGTACTTAAAGTGTTCACTTTGAGAAAAACTCATTCCTTGGGGTTTAGGCATTATACGCCCTTTTCAAACGATTATATTCAGAAATATTTGACCAATATTTTATCAACGAATACAAGTTTCTAAAAATATATTTTTAATAGCAAAAGATTGAAGGCAACCTCATGTCTGTTAGTAGAAAAAGTAATGTTTAATAAAAGATGAAGTCCTACTATAAAAAACTATGGAGACAAAGGTAAATTTGTAGATAAAAGATATATTTGACATGGAAGGATGGCCGTAACATATTGAGTGAAAAAAGCAAATTGAGGAATAAGAGATGCACATTCTTTTCAGGAAGAATAGGAAAAAACACATGAAGCTGTAAGCAGAGGACAGTCTCTGTTATGAAATGAGACTGTATGACCTTCCTACAATGAACATGTGTTGATTTTGTAATTAAAACTAAGTAAAAACAAATGAATAATGAGAAAAAAAAACTTTTAAGAAGTTTAATATTTCCTCATCTCTTGGAAAACTCACTTATCAAAAGATAATCCAGGTTTTTATCTGCCCTGAATGAAAATACTGGTGAGTTTGGGGTTGGTGAGGAGTCAAATGCTACGATTTGCTCTGAAACCTCTATCCCACTAAAGACAGCTTTAAGCACCTTGCAGGTTAGTCTCAAATGTTAGTCTTTATTTTTTACCTGAGAAAGAGGCATCGTCAAACATTTCTACTTTATCGTCAAACATTTCTACCTTATCCATTAATCCAAAGACCATTAATATAATTACCTGGGAAATTCTAATTTAATGAGACGCAAAATCTTCCATTTTAAGCGTTGATGAGGATTAAGGGAATAGCTACCCTTTTCAACAAACAAATCTCAGACCCTCTTGAGGCAAAAAAATCTTCATGTAGAAGGCTCTGAATTTTCTCATCTTTTTGAGAAACACTTCCACTACCAAGAAAGAACTCAGGCAGTTGTAAATAAAGTTCGGCCACACCTGAAAAATCCTTTCTTTAGTTGTTCCTATATGCCCAGACTCAAAGGGTTTGGGGTTTGTAAATAAAAGTTGGCCTACAGTAAGGAGGGGCAAGAGTAAACAATCTCAAAGAAATTGATTACACGGTGCATTGAAACTATCCAGGCACCTGCTTTGCCTAGAAAAACTGTCTATTGTTGTCATCACTGGGCCTCAGGAAACTAGGCCCTAGCCAGCACCTGGCGACGCTGATGACGCGCATTGTCTCTCAGCTGCAACAATTAGAAAGGCCGGGCAGTCTCCTTTAAGAAGCTGACTCACGTGGACGCTGTGTTGTGTGCTCTCAGCTGGGAAGGGGGTGGATCTCAGGTCTCTCCACATTGGCTGCGTCTGGAGAGGGGGCAGAGTTAGCCTCTTTGATTGGCTTTCCGAGTCCCGGGCGTTGGGTCAGGGGCGGGGCGAGCTGGAGGGAGATTGCCCTGGGTCTGCGGCTTCTGGGAGGGGTGGGCCGCGACGCAAAGGGGAGCGGGAGTGGGGGAGGGTGAGCCAGAGAAGGGGCGGGGCCCAGCGGAAAGGGCAGGGTGCCGGGGAGAGGGCGGGGTCTAGAAATGATGAGCGTTCTGGGCCAACCAGGAGAGCCGACTGTTCGAAGGGCGGGGCTACGACGGGTGATTGACGCTGAGGCCCAACCAGGGAGAGGCGGGGCCAAGGCCAGGGCCTGACTAAACCTGGAGACTCCGCTGGCTGAGGGGGCTTCATTTCAGCTGAGGACCAAAGAGCCGCTGGCGGCCGTGGATCTTACAGCCGCTCGGGGTGAGTGCGGCGGTCGGGGGCTGGATTCGGGGCCCGAGGGGGGCTGAGGCGCCCCTCCGGGTCAGCGGCTTCGAAACACTCGGGATCGGCCCGGGTCGGGGGGCCCAGGCAGGAAGTGCCTTTTCCTCCCCGCGCTCCCTCCGGGGTCCCAGCGCGGCCGACCCCCGCCCCTCTGGGCGGGCTCCGGTGCCGGGGCTGCGGGCTGACGAGCTGGCCTGTTTCCTCTTTGTGAGGCCCAGGCGCGGCGGCCGCCGTCAGCCCGCCCCCGCCGCGCAACCGGGGCAACCGGCGCAACCGCAACAGACGCGACCTCCATCTCGGCGTCCGCGCCCTCCCGCCCCGGCGCAGCCTCGAAGGCCCTGCACGTCGCGGCCGGGGCTTCCGGCGCCCCTCCGCGGGCAGTTTGGCCGGCGACCCCGTCGCCTGGGCTGCCCCGCCCCCATGGGCCGCGTCCCCGCCGCAGTGTCGGGGGCGCGCCCCGGACTCCGCGCCGCCGCGGTCTCCGCCGGGGCCTGCGCCCACGGCACCGAGGTGAAGTCGGAACTCCGCTCCGAGATGTGCGGCGTTAATAACGCCACGGCGTGGCCTGTCCTTCAAAAGGGCCACATCCCCTTTCGGCTGGCAGTGGCCACGGGCGGGGGTCGGCGTTGGCTTTTGTTTGCTGCCCCCCAAAGGCTGGATGCCCGCCACCCTGCCGTCCTGCACCCCAGGAGACCCCCGGGCCGAGGGAGGGGTGCGCTTGACGGAGGGCGTGGCGCAACTGCTGGGCGGCCGTCGGGCGGCCGAGGCCGCGGGGCCGCCCGCTCAGCTGTTTCCGGCCCGTGTTTGTTGTGCCTGAGGAGGCCCGGCCGCGCCGCGCTCGGGCCCCGGCCCCTCCCGATTGGCCCGCGGCGTCACGTGCCCGCAATCAGCTGGGGCCAGCCGGGGCTGCGGGGCGTGGGCTGCTGCGGCGGTGGTCACCGGCGCGGGGGGTCGCGCGGCCGCCTGCTGCCCCACGGCGAACAGCATCCTTGATTTCCTTGTCGGTGGGGCGTATGCGCGCCCTGGCCACCGCTTTATTCTGCACTCGTAGGTAGGACAATGAGTATTCCGGACAGTGGGAGTTGGAAAATTGGAATACTACACAGATCTGTTTAATCCCGACACCGATTAATCTCCTCTTGCGCGGAGAGTCTGGGAAGGTGTACAGCTCATTTATTTTTAAATTTTTTCTGTTTACAGAGCCCTGTTGGTAATCTGAGGATTTTTATTTCAGATCTCCTTGACAGATGGAAAACCAGAAGTAACCTCAGGCTAACCTTGTGTTTTGGGGAAATTAGACTTGCTGAAGTAACTGGGGGTAATAGGGTATTAGCTAATCTTGCACAGTCGCGAATGCAGTGTTGCAGCTGTGTTCCAACAAAAGACGAACCAAAATGCATGAAGTGTGTCCAGGGTACATATTTGTGCCAGATGTGAAGTGTCTTGGTGGAATCTTCCCCTAAAAGTTTATTGCATACTCGCGCTATGTTAGGTAAGAAGGAAATTGCAAAGATTTTAAGATCTTTTCTCTAGAAACGCACAGTTTTTAGTAAAAAGGCATAGGCAAATGAAATTGGGTAACAGCACGCAGTTAAATATTAGTAAGTTATGAAATGATGTTGTAGGAGTTCAAAAATGGGGCAGTGAGAAGTAAGAGTGAAGCGTCCGAGTGGATTGATATTAATTAGACCTAGAAAATGAAGAGGCTTTGGGATGCTATTGGGCAAACAGAGGCCTAGGAGGAAAAAAAAAGAGGCCCAGAGCCTTTATAGATAGTGAGAAGGTAGAGCTTGTGGAATTTGGCACACAAAGTATTTTCCACATATGCCATTATCTTTCTGGCTTTGTACTGGAATACCAGGTAAAATGTCATGCTCCTTGGAAAGGACCAATGTCTTCCTTTATCACATTCTCACCCAGCTCAGTGCCCAATACAGGCTTACTGTTTGGCTTTTTTTTTTTTCTTTCTTTTTTAAGTTTATTTCTGGCAGCCATCTTATCTATAGGAGAGGGTGTTGATGAAATGTGCTTAAGTAAGTTATTTAACTCTATACAGGGACACTAAATTGGATTTTAACGACATGTAAAATACATGTTGCTGCTTCTAAAATAATCTGGCTGGATCGGCTGGATCATTGAGGACCTTTCCCTAGACTTAGTTGCCTTTTCTTTTGCTCTATTTAAGTGGTAGGAAAGAAAAAAGTTTAGAAAATAAAAAAGGAAGGGAAATAAGGCCAAAATTAAGTCTAAAAATGAGATTAAATTAGCTACTACCCTCCAAAAAAACAGTCCATGAGACATAAAGCTAATCCTAAATATCAAGATGTGAAGATAGTCCTACTAAGTATAATCCTGTCCAGATTATCACTTTAGGTTTCATAGTGCCTAAATGACTATATAAACCAATATCAGTTTCTCTGATAATCCTGTGTAGTAATGTCTTGGTGGTGTAGGAACTGAACCTTAGCTGTGACATGAAACTTGCTACTTGACACCTGAATCAGGAAACCAGAGAGTTAAATTGTACTCCAGTCCATCCAATTAGAGGCATTTTTGACTCATGGTATTGCATCACAGCAAATGAGAGATCTTGAATTTGTCTTGCCAAAAGCTGTTTTGGGGAGATTACCAACTCAGATTGTTTAGCTGACTCACTGAGTTACATGACTAGTCTTATTTTCTAGAGATGACTGAACAATAAGAATTATAGAAACATAGTGAACTTGGAAAACGTTTAACAACAGCAAAGGCATTATTTGCAGGGCAAGAACAAAAATATAAAACTTACTGTCAAATGAAGACCTGATTCCACAACCAGAATATCATTTGAAACAGCAAAGTAAACTGGTCAGGTATTGCAAGAGAGCAAGAGGAAAGCATAGCTTTCTTGTGTCACTGAAACCTTGGCTTGGTGAACATTTTGTAAAAAAAAAAAAAAAAAATTGGAAAATTGGTTTTATGGATCAAATTCAATTTATTATTTTCTCTTGTAGATTTTCAATAGAACTTCATCACAAATTCGTTTGAAATAGTTGATGAGATAACAGTAGCGTTAGATGTTAATTATAGTAATCAACCCAGCACTGTTGAAAGTCCTTAGAGTTTTGTTCCTTCCCTTTTTGGAGAGGGAAGAGACTGAAAACCAGATATACAAGCTTGCTCCCGCAAGTTTCCATTTTAGCCAAACCATTGCAAAACACAGCCTTTCCTGGAAGGGCAGATTCCTTTAACCCTTTCTGCACTAGGCTCCTGCACACTCAGTTCCCTGCAGGAGAGAGTTTTTGTGTCTTGCATTTGCCCACCACCTCCTAGTGCAGTGGAAAAGCCCCTCTTACCTGTCCAATGATAGATAGAGTTGGGTGGAGTGTGTGTTTTGTGGCCTGTGGAAGTGCCCTGAGGAAATAATTCTTTTACAAAGGAAAAGTCTATCTGTGGACTGGGTGTTTTCCCACCAGAGGGTTCTTAGAGATGCCTCCCTGGTATTTTTAGGGCTGGGAAGTGTGATTCCTCCTTCTGTGAATTCTAATTGCCAGGGTTGAGTCCGAACTGGATTATTAGTTACAGGGAGGGCAAGTGCCTATTTTAAAACCTAGAATTATGATACTGAGAATTTGAGGTGCTTCAAAGGGTTTCTAACTTTCCTCCTGCATGTAATTTCTATCACCTGGTCACTTAGCTTTGCAGTGATTAACAGGAAATGAAGCCAGTTAATTATTATTGTTTGTTTCATATCCTTTCTGAGCTTTGCTTTCTTCATCTGTAATTGGAGGGGGAAGTTCAGGTGGAGAATGTTGAAGAAGATAATCTAATTTTACTAGATTTATCTTTATTTAGCATGTTCTCAAAATGTATTATCGCCATTTAATTTTCACAACTCAGAGATGGGTTCTGCTGCCACCGTTTTATAGATGAAGAAACTGAGGTGAGGATACCTTACCCAAAGTTTATGCAGCTTTTAAGCGGCAGAGCTGAGATTGGAACACAGAGTTCAAGTATTTGGGCCACATTGTTTAAATCCTAGGGGTGGAGAGAGAAGGAGGCAGCAGCTGGGTATACTATCTATTTTTATAATCTTTGTATTGTTGATCTTCAACATGCTGAATTTACTACAGAAAGTTAAGGACTTTAGTTAGAAAATCCATGAAGAAAAGGGGAGTGGGATTAAATTGATTTTGTTGGATACTCCTGTTGATCCTTAAACCTGAATGCCAGTCAAGTTTCCTTTTTTTCTGAGAAAGACTGCTTTCTAAATGAAAAACTCTTCTGCTCTCCAAACAGTTTTTTCAGCAAGGGTCAGCACACCTTCTGTCAAGGGCCAGATAGTGAATATTGTGAACTTTGCAGCCCATAAGGTTTAAGTAGCAAATACTCAAATTCTGCCTTTGTAGTAAGAGAGCAGCTAAGTATAAACAAACGGGTATGGCTCTGTCCCAATAAAACTTTATTTATGGTCACTGAAATTTGAATTTCATGTAATTTTCATGTCACAAATATTCTTTCAGTGTTTTTTTCCCAACCATTTTAAAGTGTAAAAAGCATTCTTAGCTTGTGGGTCATACGAAAATAGGTGGTGAGCTGAATTTTGTCCGTAGGTCTTCGTTTGCTGACCCCTGCTTTTAAAGAATATATTCAGCAATGAACCAGACTAATGAACAGGATATTTGTTAGTGTGTATGTGTGTGTGGTGTGTATAAATCAGTACCAGTGGTGAACAAGTGGAATTTGAAATTAACACAGTACTATTTACATTAGCATGCCCGCCCCCCCGCAAAGAAATACTTAGGTACATATCTAACAATGTGTATACAATCTATATGAGGAAAAACACAAAACTCTGATGAATGAAATCAACAAGAACCAAATGAATGGAGAGAGATTCCGTGTTCATGGATAGGAAGACTCAATGTTGTCAAGATGTCAGTTCTTCTCAACTTGTTCTGTAGATTCAATGCAGTCTCAGTCGAAATTCGAACAAGTTATTTTGTGAATATTAACAAATTGTTTTTAAAGTTTCTATAAAGAGGCAAAAGACCCAGAATAGCCAACACAGTATTGAAGGAGGAGAATAAAGTCAGAAAACTGACACTACCCAACTTCAAGACTTAATATATATCTACAGTAATCAAGACAGTATGGTATTGGTGAAAGAATAGACAAATAGATCAGTGGAATAGAATAGAGAGCCCAGAAATAGGTCCACATAAATGTGGTCAACTGATCTTTAACAGAGGACCAAAGGCAGTACAGTGGAGCAAAGATAATCTTAAATGTGCTGGAACAACTGGACATTCACATGCAAAAAATGAATCTAGACCTTACACCCCCACTCACAAAAATTAAAAGTGGATCACAGACCTAAATGTAAAATGCAAAACTATAGTACTCTTAGAAGATAATATAGGAGAAAATCTAGATGACCTTGAGTATGGCAATGACTTTTTAACTACAACACCAAAGGCATGACCCATGAAAATACATAATTGATAAGCTGGACTTCATTAATATGAAAAAGTCTGCTCTGTGAAAGACAATGTCAAGAGAATGAAAAGACAAGCCACAGACTGAAAGAAATTTGCGGAAGACATATCTGATAAAGGACTGTTACCCAAAATATACAAAGGACTCTTAAAACTCAACAATAACAAAACAACCCAATTAAAAACTGGGCCAAGGGCTTCCCTGGTGGTGCAGTGGTTGAGAGTCTGCCTGCCGATGCAGGGGACACGGGTTCATGCCCTGGTCCAGGAAGATCCCACATGCCGCGGAGCGGCTGGTCCCGTGAGCCATGGCCGCTGAGCCTGCATGTCCGGAGCCTGTGCTCTGCAACGGGAGAGGCCACAACAGTGAGAGGCCCGCATACAGGAAAAAAAAAAAAAAAACTGGGCCAAGGACCTTAACAGATGCTTCACCAAAGAAGATACACAGATGGCAAGTAGCACATGAAAAGATGCTCCACATCATATGTCATCAGGGAAATGTAAATTAAAACAGTGAGATGCCACTACACACCTATTAGAATGGCCAAAATCCAGAATAGTGACACCACCAAATGCTGGTGAGGTTGTAGAGCTCATTCATTCCTAGTGGGAATGCAAAATGGTACAGCCACTTTGGAAGACAGTATGGTGGTTTTTTTAAAAAACGAAACATACCATATAATCCAGCAGTGACACTCTTCGGCGTTTACCCAATGGAAAACTTAGGTCCACACAAAAACCTGCATGGGGATATTTATAGCAGCTTTAGTCATAATTGTCAAAACTTTGAAGCAACCACAGTGTCCTTCAGTAGGTGAATGGTTAAATACACTGGTACATCCAGACAGTTGAATAGTATTCAACATTGAAAAGAAATGAGCCATCAAGCCATGGAAAGACTTGGAGGAACCTCAAATACATATTAGTAAGAAAAAGAAGCCAATCTGAAAAGGCTATATACTGTATGATTCCAACGGTATGACATTCTGGAAAAGGAAGAACTATGGAGAGAGTAAGAAGATCAGGGGTTGGTGGGGGAGGGAGGGATGAATAGAGCCCAGAGAATTTTTAAAGCAGTGATAACATAATGATGGATACATGCCATTATACATTCGTTTAAACCCATAAGATGTACAACACTGAGGGTGAGCCCTAATAAACTATGGACCTTGGGTGGTTATGATGTGTCATAGGTTCATCAGTTGTCACAAATGTACCACTCTGGTGAAGGATGTTGATAATGAGGGAGGGTATGCATTTGTGGGGGCAGGGAGCATGTGGAAAATCTCTGCCTTATTTTGCTGTGAACCTAAAACTGCTCTAAAATACTAAATCTCAAAAAACCTTTTTTTTTTTCCCCCCCCGATACGCGGGCCTCTCACCACTGTGGCCTCTCCCATTGCGGAGCACAGGCAGGCTCCGGACGCGCAGGCCCAGCGGCCATGGCTCATGGGCCCAGCCGCTCCGCGGCACGTGGGATCCTCCCGGACCAGGGCACGAACCCGCGTCCCCTGCATCGGCAGGCGGACTCTCAACCACTGTGCCACCAGGGAAGCCCAAAAAACCTTTTTTTAGAAAATTGTTTTATTGACCTGGACTCAAACTAGGAAATTATATCGTCCATAATGTCTTAATTTTTAAAATAATACATTCCTGGAGACTATCTTTCATGGATTTCTGAAAGAGAAAAACCGTTTTTTCTCTTAGATTCCATAAATCCTATAAATTAAAAAAAAATCTGTAAAAAGGAAAAGGTCTTAATGTATTGCTTCACTGGAGTCTCCTATTAAAATAGAAATTGAAAATTCTAGGTAGCTAAATGCTATTTATTGAAGAGGGAGGAAATTGAAATCAATTACTAAAATATCAACATATCATGTGTGAATTTCACTTATATTTTCAACCTGACACCTCACTGTTTCCAGTAATTTCAAATGAACTGATGTTAGGCTTCCAGTTAAACACTCAAATTTGATAATTTTCTTACTTCCACCTTTTAAGGGTTTTAATAACAGAGCAAAGAAAATCTAGTACCCAAGAGACCTTATTTATTAAATTATTTGGGGAATGGCACTTATAAAAATTAAGATTATTAGATTCTTTTTTGCTTGAAATGCTAAAAAGGAAGAGAGCGTCTTAAAGCTTTAATTAATGATGAGTTTGGTGCTAATTTTGGTTATAAACTTGAACTTCAACACTGATACCATAACACATTTTATTACTTAGGGACACAGTAAGTGCCCCCAGAATCAATACAGAGAACATTAGTCATCTGTGAAAGCAATTCATTCTTAAGATATTTTAGAGATATGTGACTGAAGATATTTGGTACTCTTCTAAATTCAAGCAAGGTGATTAGCATACCTGGGAAATAATTTAGATGTAAAAACAGTCAGAAGGTAGATCATTGGTTGCCTGTGGCTGGAGATTGACTGAAGAAGGGTTTGTGGGGATTTGGGGGAGGTGATGGAAGTATTCTAAAGCTAAAGGGTTTGTGGTGATGGTAGCACAACTGTAAATTTACTAAAAGTCATTCATTTGTACACTTACAATGGCCAAATTTTATGTTACATAAATTATTCCTTTAAGAAGATTGTTTTTGAAGAATCAGCTGTATTCTATCCTGTCAGATAAAAAGTTTCAAAGTTTGTAGAGGAGTGGTCTGTATAAGCTCTTAGAAAGGGGTGGCTGAAGTCCATGTCTTTTGTAAGTAAGTAAGGCTGAAGTACCTTTTGTAGCACTATCTAATTTAGCATAAATGAAGTGGCACCTGTGAATGTATGTTGCATTTACTAATGCACACTCCCTGACCACAAGAGGTTTATCTAGAAGTGATGAGAATTTGAACTAAGACATTGATGAGGGAGGGGGAGTAAAGACCTCGAAAAGTGATTGAGGAGGTATTGTCAATTTTGCAGTTTCTTAAAGAAGTTGCCAGGGTTTCTAGTTTAGGAGAGTGATTGGAGTTGCCATCAACAAAGTTAGGGAATATAGGAGGTTCAGCATGGAGACGGGAGGGGTGCATGATAAATCTGAGGGAGAAAGACTGAATCTGGCTGTTTCTTCTGATCACTAGAGAGTTAGTGGGGTGAAAAGAACTGGAGCAGAATTTAGTTCAGATCCCAGTTTGGCTGATTTCATAAAGTCACAGTCTTTATTTCTTCCTCTACAAAATTAGGATAATACATATCTACTTTAGAAATTGTCAAGATTAAATGTGATATGTAAAGTACCAAATGCAGTGTCCCATATACAGTGTAGACACTAAATTATTAAGTCTAAGGCAGAGTTCAATATATTGTCCAGGTCCAGAGAAACCTGATTCAGGTGTTATGTTTTAGCTTTTTAATGACCTTCCCCCTTCTGTAATGAAGTGGCAGTCTGCTTGACGTCAGTCCTCCCGAGTGTGCACAGGGGAAGTGAGCACTCCTAGCCCAGCGAAGCTAAAGCCTAACACCTGGGACCCAGTGGCCTGCAGAGGTTTTTCTACGTCCCAGAGACCTTCAACAGCAAGTGGTGTTTTGCTTGCTTCTGCTAGATTCCATGGCATTCTAGCTTATCTCTTTTGGCAAATAAGAACTACATTTTACAGTTTTATATACATATATAGAACTCTCCAAATGGCAACTGCAATTGGGAATAGTGATTCTGTACAGATATTTTTAGTCTTGGTAATGAATCATGTAACTGAATCTGGTAAAAAAATAGCTGGGTAAAAGTTAAAAATAGTCTGAATTTGAAGCACGGAAGAGAAGGCATGTTAAATCTATTTACCCCATTTAGAAATAGTTTGCCTGTATCCAGTAGCAAGCAGATGGCCACAGCTATGTTGTAATACTGAACCAAAGATTGAGATGTACGTGGAAGGTATAGGGAGAGTTCATTTTGAAGTTCTGAACATTTTTCTCAATAGTATTGTATATGTCACAGTCAATTCAAAAATATCTAGTTATTCTTGCATTATGGTTGAAATAACTTACAAGATGAATATTGTATTTAAAAGTTTGAAGGAAAATTGGCTTGAAAGTAATAGTTCCCAGAAGCCCAAGCTGGAGGCTAAATTACTGCACAAATACTAATTTTCAGAGAAATATAGATTCTGAGGACTGTATCTTCAGAGGTGAGACTATAAAACCCTGATGTTGATCCTTTCTGTAATTGACCGGTATTAAGAAACATGACCAAAATCAACTACTCACAGGGTCGTTGAATGCTTAATTTATATCAAGAGTCATAAACTCAAATGTCTTAACAGGTGAAGTAATTTTGTGGCACAGACTGGACACAAAGCAAATGAAATGGCCTAGCTGGGGGAGTCGCGGCCACCACTCAGCTCTAGCCAGTCGTTGCCCTATGAGAATATATTCCCTGTGTTGCCAGCTCTCCCCATTGTTTTTTTTTTTTTTTTTTTTTGCTTTTTTTTTAAAAAGGCCCAATACAGGCTCTTAATGAAATCTCTCAAACTTTAAATGATTCTCAGAGGTTTTTTATTAAAAGTAAAAAACTGTGGGCCAGATTAAACATGTCCACTAATGTTTTGTGAGGGAAGGGTTGTTTTGTTCACTGCTGTATCGCTCTGCCACCAAATGAATTCAGCCAGCAGGCCTCAGATTTGCAACCTTTGACCTCTGCATAACAAATAATGTGTTCTTAGGCATCTGGGAAGAGTAATGCTGTTCTAGAGACTGAAACAATAGGCAGCAAGTCTTACCTTCTGTTGTCATTTTGCAGAAATATAATCAGAAAGCTAAATGCCATTTCTTAAGTCTTGTGTTTTTACACAGGGTTTACTCATTGACACTTTTGTTAGTGCACTGGCTTTCCTTTTACAAGCTATAAATTGTAATTATAGTCACTATTTGTTTTTCATTCTTTTTTTTTTTTTTTTTTTTGCGGTACACGGGCCTCTCACTGTTGTGGCCTCTCCCGTTGCGGAGCACAGGCTCCGGACGTGCAGGCTCGGCAGCCATGGCTCACAGGCCTAGCCGCTCCGCGGCATGTGGGGTCTTCCCAGACCGGGGCACGAACCTGCGTCCCCTGCATCGGCAGGCGGACTCTCAACCACTGCGCCACCAGGGAAGCCCTGTTTTTCATTCTTTATTGAACTTCCATATCATAGTGTGTAATGGGAGTCATAATTATCTTTGTGACAATGACATTTCTGATGACATTAGAACTGCCTAATGGCTGAGGAAGTTGATAGATGTTAGAAGGAATGGAATTTTCTTTTTAATTTGTAATGGAATTTCCCCAAGTTTAAGACGACAGTGGATTACACATGGCTTCTAGATTTTTCTTTTCCATAGTGGTAGCTGTGTTAGCTCTGCGTGCCATTTTAAAGACATATAATGTTAAATATTTAAAACATAGGAGCTGATCACTACACGCAGGAATAAATGCTTTTTAAAATGAAAAGCTATAGTGTATTCTTGACTATGTCTAGCTCTTAAAAATACTGTTTTAGGGGATTAATTGCAGTGAATTTAAGGAGTTGCATATATTAACTCTCCTAAGTTTTAAAATATTGGAGTGTGATTATCCCTGTTTCAGAAGTTGGATTCAGAGATTTTTTTGCAGTGTTTCAGAACTTCTGTGATTTGTTGAATTGGAAGGATTTCTTAAAAATAGTAAGCTATATAACGACAGCTCATCTTTCCCTTCTTCTCTGTTCTTGTTTTCCTAGCCTTACACCAGCCTAGACCATCTTGTGTGTCCTCTTCTTGTGTTAGAGTAATGGAAAAATTTTGGCTTTGACTTGGGTGAGCCGTATTCTGGTCACAATTTTCTGGACTTGAAAGCTGTGTAACCTTTGACCAGTTAGTAACCTTGGGTAATCTTTGAAATGGGGGCGATAACTTCACAGAGTTGTCGTGATGATTTTGAAATAAGTAAAGCATCCTAGTACAGTGCTCCACAGACTCAAACTTAACTACTGTCAGTGCCATCACCCTTTCGTGGTTGTTGACGCACCTGATGACCAGAGAGCCAGGCCCCCCATGCTCTCGAACCAGACTACCCTCTTCTTGTTTTCTGATCGCCCCTTTTTCTACTTTTATCTGATCATCCCACTCTCGTTCCACAAGTCTTTTCTCAAATTACACATACTCAGAATGTATACTTAACCCTGTGCTAAACCTCTTTTCTCACGGCTCTCTGCTTGTGCTTCTCATCATTCAGTTTGATATTCCACTGTCTTGCTGTTTTTTTTTCATACCGATCAAAAGAGAAGTGATACCATTCTTTGGCCTTCCTAAGCATGTTTACTTCCTTGACTTATTGCTTCTAAAATGTTCTTAGTTTGGATATGACTATTTGTTTCCTCAGTGTGTGAACTTTGTATCCTTTTGTTCAGAGTCAGTTATTTCACGTATTTAGTACTATAAAGAGATCACATATGTGTATATAAATGGTTCTCTATGACACCAACAAGTAGATACTAGCAAATTTTTTCAAAAAATCATAATGTGTTTCTTGTCCTTCTCCATTTGCTCCTAGGTTTTTAGAACTTCAGCTATAAAAATGGGCAGGATTTTCCTTGATCATATTGGTGGTACCCGTCTGTTTTCCTGTGCAAACTGCGATACGATCCTGACCAACCGCTCAGAACTCATCTCCACTCGATTCACAGGCGCCACTGGCAGAGCATTTCTTTTTAACAAGGTTGGTGGGGAAAACCAGTTTCATTTCCTAAGTGGGTTCAGTGGATATATTTGATAGCAGTACCAGAATACCCCTCAGAGCATGGAGATGCCAGGAAGAGTCAGAATGAGAGCTGTGCTCTACAGAACTGATTGTTGAGAGTTTAAAGATTGTATTATAATAAGAAGGGTGGTCTCCGTTGCTTCAGAAATTCAGTGTAAGAATTTGGCAGTTACTTCACAGACTATTGAAGGGGCCAAGACACCCCCATATCACTGATTTATCCTTATAGGGAGGTAGCTGCATTAAACTGTCATAGTTTGACAGTGCAAGTGAATAAGGATCATCTAACCAACTTCCCTTGCTTTAATTTATGCCTACCAGTCATCCTTCTGATTATGATTTGGCTAAGAGGTTTGCTAACAGGAAGAGCACTTCCTGACTTAAACATTAATGTATAGTCTGCCTCCTTCTCTAATTTCTGGCTGGCTTTGAAATGGGTTGATGTGATTCTGCCTCCTGGAATCTAATGTGTACCAGCAAACTTGAATTTCCCAATACTTTACGCTAAGGAACAGAACTAGTCCAAGGTCCTGTTCTTAGAAGTTCAACTTAAACCTCTCCAGTGAACACTCCTCTGTTCCACTTAGAAACAAGTTTTTTCTCTCAAAGAATTGATAGCGTATATACCCCTTGGTCTTTATTTCAGTATAGAGCAGGGGTTGGCACACCATGGCAGGCCAGCTGCCTGTTTTTGTAAGTAAAGTTTAATGAAGCACAACCGTATTTATTCTTCTATTTATTATCTGTGGTTGCTTTTGTGCTACAACAGCAGAGCTAAATAACTATAACAAAGACTATATAGCCCTCAAAGCCAAAAATATTTACTATCTGGCTCTTTACAGAAAAGTAAAGCGTAGAAGATTATTGGGTGTTAAGAATCATTGGAAATTCTTCACAGATTCTCTGAACCCACTTGAAAACTATGTATTGCAATCTACCCCAGTCTCTTTGTAGATAAAATGTAATTTCAGAAACAAATCTGCCAAATTTCTTTTTATGGAGTACCTGTTGCGTACTAGGTTCTTTTGCATTGGTAGCCTTAGTTGTACTCATCATTGAGTGGTGAATTATAACAGTTGGACCCAGACCTACGTTTTATGACTCCAAGTTAAGGACTCTTCACTATAACACAGAAGTGTAACTAACGTGTATAATAGTGTGACTTAGACTAATACAATAATGCATGATTACATTAGATGTCCAGTTGAGTACAGATGCTTACCTATCCCAGCCGTTTGTAAAAATAGCTCTTGGGAAGTGTATTGCAGGTTTGACTCAAGTAACAACTGCTATTCGCTTTTCTGAAGTTGCTGTTCTTGCACCAACAAAAATATTGTGTACCATTTTTGGCAGATAACTTACATGGCTTTGCAATTTTGTTTTCACATGTTTCTTAGGTAGTTAACCTGCAGTACAGTGAAGTTCAAGACCGGGTCATGCTCACTGGCCGCCACATGGTTCGAGATGTGAGCTGCAAAAACTGCAATAGCAAACTGGGATGGATCTATGAGTTTGCCACTGAAGACAGCCAGCGTTATAAGGAAGGCCGTGTGATCCTAGAACGTGCGCTAGTTCGAGAAAGTGAGGGCTTTGAGGAGCACGTACCATCTGATAACTCTTGAAGAAAAAGAGATAAATCCATCTTTTTCCCAGGTCTTCTTCACTGAAAACAAAAATCTACTTACATACACTGTCACCTTAGCATCAGAGTCGGATTCATGAACTGTGGAACAAGAGGTTGTGAGAATCTATGATGGAACCTTTCTTTCCTTCTTTCTTTTTTTTTTTTTTTTTTAATTTTCTATTTCCATCCAACAGCAGTGTGTAGAGAGAATATTATGCGGATGCCGTTAATTTTTTTCCCCCTATGTTTACATCTTGAGGCAGAATAGTCTATCTGCAGCTACATGGTGGGCTATGTGAGGAAAAATATCTGGGCCATTAGAGTGAAAAAGTGTTTTATGTAAATTTTGAAAGGAAAATGTGTCAAGGACATGGTTCTTAAATTTATTTGGGCTTCATTTTAAAACTTTTTTTAAACCCAGTTATTTCACTTGATTTGCTAGCTTCAGAGAAGAGATCCGAATTTGTGACCAGCGCTAAAGGTTCAGTGTTAGTATGGCTTGTGCTGGCCATTGTGCCATATTCTTGTTGGAGATGAACCGTAGCATCAGAGCCCATTCTTCCTTGTCAGTCTTGACCCAAAGATGTCACCATTCCTAGTTACTTGTCACCACATAATTGGTGTTGATTGGAAACTTTTCCTGATATGGGGCAGAACTGCTTGGTTGTCTTTTCCATGTAACTTAAGCATAGTAATATAAATAAAGTAATAGTTGGATGTTTTTGGTCCTGTGTTGCTTTTAAAATCACCTTTTAAAAGGGCAGAGTATTTGATAAGTAATTTTCATAGTAGTGTTTCTTTTCATCTCTTAAGCTAAATTGTGTATAAGATTCTACTTCGTTTAAATTAAAGCATACTGTTTAAATCCACAGTATTGCATTTAGAAAACAGTTGAACAGAATGTCAGTGTGCATTCATGCAGAAAGCGTTTCATCTGCATCTGTTTTAAAGGGAGGGAAGTGAAGCAGCCTATCTAAAACTACCTTTTTGCAAAGTGTTTCAGCCTATCCTCAGTTTTGCATTGATTTTGACAAGTCTGTGGAGCCTGATAGTTACATCAAAGGACTAGATCTTCTAGCATTATTTTCTCAGACCTTCCCTCAGAAGTTTAGCTGTTGAAATTGAAACTCTACTTGGCCCCTTCAAATAGAAAGGGATCAAATTTGACTCAGGGGGTTATTTTAGCCCAAAATTTACAACATTATGAAGTATTAAAATGTAAGTGTTTCTCTATCCAAACTATTTCTAGATATTCTAGTATTTGTTTCTGGAATAAATGGCGTTAAAATTGGCTAAATACTTGAATGAATGGATGTTTGCTCAATTTCTAGGTCTTTGTCTAGAGATGAAATTTGCCTCAAATTAATTAGCAATATCTTTCTGTTATTGATATTAGAAGTGATTTCTGAGTGCAGTTAGGATTAAGTTTCTCTTATTTGCCTTTGGGCTCTTGGTTAGAGGCATAGGCCTGATTTGGTAGGTGTATAATATTGGATTTGAGATATGTGGACACAAATTCTTCTCTTTCCTTCACCATGGACTAAATCTTCAAGCATTGAGACACAACACTGATTCCCATTCATTTCCATACCAGCCTTTGATTATATGCAGATTCCTAGTAGCATGCCTTACCTATAGCACTATGTGCATTTGCTGTCACAATAAAGTATATTTTGTCTTGCATTGGTGCAAAACTGCTACTTATTTTCCACTGATCCTTGTCTAGTAATCATCTTAGTTTTTATCTATGAACACATACATCTTACCTTTGAGTAGCTATAGCTTTTTCAGTTGGCAGTGATAAAGTGACATTCTGGTTTAGGTAACTCTACCTAATTTCCACTTGGAGATACTGAATTTACAAATATTAACTTCTCTGAGATGACTCTTGCCTCAGACACTAACACCTATGATTCAGTATATATGAATAAATAAAATGTCATAGCACTAGGTTAACTTTTAGGTGGCTGCGCCAGGTACCATAGCAGCAAGTTCCTCTACACCCTTCTGCTTAAAAACTTCCATTTGCAAAAAACCAAAAACAAATAGCAATATGGAGGATCCAGTCAGATTGGATTGTTCACAGAAAAGCAAACACACTGCACTTGAGACGGGAAACCACTAGTGGAAATGATTTTGCTGTGGGAAGGAAAAGTTAATCAAATACAGGTGAATATACTATGTAATGAGTGGCTTATTGAAATGTGTACAGAGACTGTCCTAAAGTGAATATTCTGAGTTAAATATTTGTTAGTAATTATGTAATGATTTAAGTTACAATTGTGAGTGGCTACTTTGGGATTGGAGGATAAAAATAGCAATACCATAACTGTTTTCTATTTTCAGTTTTCAGTACCTATTCATAAAAGTCATATATGGGGTGTTTAAATGTAGAGTCTGGGCCCTAGCCCAGGCCTAAATCAGTCCACAGGTAATTTTTTTTTTTTTTTTTTTTTTTTTTTGTGGTACGCGGGCCTCTCACTGTTGTGGCCTCTCCCGTTGCGGAGCACCGGCTCCGGACGCACAGGCTCAGTGGCCGTGGCTCACAGGCTTAGCCGCTCCATGGCATGTGGGATCTTCCCGGACCGGGACACGAACCCGTGTCCCCTGCATCATCAGGCGGACTCTCAACCACTGCGCCACCAGGGAAGCCCCACAGGTAATTTTTGATCAGGCAGGATTTGGAAACTACCAACTGTAAAATATTCAGAGACAGGTATATGGGTTTCATTTTTACAACAGTTAAAAATACCTCACAGTTCAAACAGATCCACTGATTAATTGCATGTCTCTTTTTAACACTGGTTTCCCACCAGGAGCCATATAAAACTAAAACCCTTAATCTAGAAAAGGTGTGAATTGGGAATAGAGCAAGATTAAACTGAAAAACTCCTGTTAAGGTAGCACATTGCAATGGTAAGATATCTGTTATAGAAATAAAGCAGAACTAAAAGGAGAAATTAGCATGGATACTCATCCTAAGTTGGATATGAATTGTATGGCTTCTTTATTTTAAAATATTGGTACTTCCCAAATTGAAACTTTTCTACATTAAAGCAAAAAAATATACATTTCAAAGCATCATTAAGGGTTTTGTGATCCTGGGCATTGCTTTACTTACTTACTTACTTACTTACTTACTTATTTATTTTTGGCTGTGTTGGGTCTTCGTTGCTGCGTGTGGGCTTTCTCTAGTTGTGACGAGTGGGGCTGCTCTTCATCGTGGTGCACGGGCTTCTCATTGCGGTGGCTTCTGTTGTGGAGCACGGGCTCTAGGCATGCGGGCTTCAGTAGTTGTCGCACACGGGTTCAGTAGTTGTGGCTCGCGGCTCTAGAGCACAGGCTCAGTAGTTGTGGTGCACGGGCTTAGTTGCTCTGTGGCATGTGGGATCTTCCTGGACCAGGGCTCAAACCCGTGTCCCCTGCGTTGGCAGGTGGATTCTTAACCACTGTGCCACCAGGGAAGGCCCATATTTATGTTTTTTAAAATCATCTGCAATTTGACCATTTTGGGAGGCTTGTTAACAGTGAATTATGTCTCCATTCCCTCCCACTATACTGGATTGGTCCCTGAGGTGGAGCCAAATCAGATTTTTTACAAAACTGCGAAGATATCCTATCGCTAAGACGTGAGAATCACTATTCAAAGGGTTGTTCAAACAAAATAATGTATAGTTTTGGTGTGTTACCACCTGGTAAAAGCAGTTGTTTATCACAGGAGGCCCACAGGCTTAGAAGTATGACTAAGAAAAAGCAGATTAATTTCCACCTGCTTTTTAAAAACAGTGGCTCTTTAGAACAGTTAAGTACAGTAGTCAGATAAACTGATGTTTAAAGAGAGGGGAAGTCTCGGGAAGAGTTTCTAGAAAGATCACTAGACTTTATAAAGACCTGTCTTCAATGCTGTGATTTATCGGCTGTGTGACTTTGGGAAGTATGTGACTTAACCTCGGAACCTTAGTTTTCTCAAGTATGAATTATGAAAACAAGCCTTATCTTAAATGATTCTGGTTAGAATATAGTGAAATATATGGCCTAAAAGCCTGTTAAGTATCATGCAAATGTTTGAAATAACTACTGTTTTTTTTCAATAATCCTGAACAACCCTTCACAACTTAATTTTGCTCTAAATTAAAGAATGACCAGAATGCTTTCAAAGTTTTATAAATCCTTCCTGGTCTTGATATGTACTGCTAAATCTTTAAGGGAATTAGGGCATGAAATCTGCTGTTTATCAAATGTTACTGTCTTCACCTTTGACCATAAGAAAGCTTTCATCATCTGCTACAATAGACATTTTACTTTGCTTTCAAAAATTGTCAGAGCTCCTATTTTTGTCCTACCATGGAGCAGAAGGAAGGGAAGGTTAAAAGTTCATTAAATACAACCTCAGTGATAAAGAAAGAAAAAAGAAAAAAGCATACAGTTTTTCTCCCCAGACAAATTTACTTTTTGAAAAGAATCCTGCAAGAATGTCCACTGAAATTCCACTAGTTACTTTTCACATCCAATTTTCTTTCTCCCGTGTTTGCCTCAGCCTATTTCACACTACTGCTATAATAGTGTTAGTTCAATTTTTAAAGAACCCTAAAATTATGAGAAACCATTTATATACCAGATCATCTCATTTTAATCCTACTCTGGTAATTTGCCCTAAAGATGAACAAGTCATCTCTCAGCTCTGGATTTCTAGTAAAGTACATAGACAGATTTTGTGTAATAATTAAACTTGTATCCAGAGCAAAGCCCAGCTTTGAAAAAAGATATTGACCAGAGATTTTCAGGGATTGGTGCAGTTTGAGAAACTTCACTGGTGTGCCCCTGAGTCAGGACGTTGGCTTCAGTTGTCCCCCAGAATTTCATTCCTCTTCCACTAACTGTTGGGGTGCCATGGAGTAAGCTGTCAGCATCTGGCACACTACTTTCTCAGCGGACCCGCTCTCTACCTGTAGCCCTCCCAGAAAATACTGGGCAAAGTGGAGGCAATATTACGAAAGCCTGAAATCCGTGAGTATTCTCTGCCCCTAGCTAAGTCACCTACCTCCTTTCCCCCAGCCTCTAAGCCAACTGGAAGGTGCTCAGAGACATTTCTGAAACCTGCCAGTATGCCAAAAGGAGTCAAAAGTATTTCCACCCCTTTCCTAAGAAAGTCTTAGGTCCTGTTTCAGAGTAGGCTCCTTAGAAATTGAGTTTCAAAGATGGGAGGGACGGGGTCTTTTTAAGGACTTGAGTAATAAGGAGTAAAAGAGTCGAGTGGTCCCACTGAAGAAAAAATGTTTGTTAATATAAAATTAGCTGAAACCCATGCTACCAGAAAAGCACCAGAAGGTGGCAGGAGTATGCAGGATATTCAGTTCTTAAGTGCCAGTCTGGCCTACCTTGGAAAAGAGTTAATATCTCGGGCAGTCTGTTACTGTTGTTAATAGTCAGCTAACCTGAAGCCAGAGGAGATTTCACCCCACTGGAGTAGAATTGCGGGGGGGTCAGATGAAATCGTCCGTGAGAAAATGCCCTAGAAACTATGAATTACTATACAAGTAATAGTACTATTTCCAGACTTTTGTGGTAAGTGATTTTTTTTCTGCCATGTTTGTTTTAGTATCTAAAGCTTTAGCTTGCACAACTTCAAACATTTTTTTCAACAACTATTTTTTGATATTGTCTTTTGACAATGACAGCCTGAGGTCACAGGAACATCACAGTGTGACTTTGAAGTTAGTTAACCTCTTGAAGCCTCATTTCCTCAACTTGAAAAAAATATGGAAACTAATTTCTAGAAAACGTGTGAAAACTATAAGCCATACAGTATTCTAAAAATAAAACATATTTCTATAAATTGAGTGAGGTTCAATGAGTTATTTAATTAGCTTAGGCTCCAGTTGCTAGAAAGTATTTGCTCATTCATTTATCCATATTCAGCAATATTTGAGTGCCTATTATGTGTCAGGCAATATGCTAGTCATTAGTCAGCAACACCTGACACCTACTTCCCAGCAGCCTTATGAAGGATGTTTGCAAAGCCCAGTAAAAATCCTCAAAGCCACTGTATCAATACTGACTGTATTCCTGCTACAGGAAATGAAGACATTCAACACGGGTGCACAAGCTCATAAAGCAGAATAAAAGGCCTTCGTTCTTCCAGCAATTAAGTTCTAAGTTTGAAAAGAGGAAACCTACCAGTTTAAATGGAAATAACAGAAATCATCTTCCCATGTGCAATGGACTCTGAAATTTGATTAACCTTACATTCTAAAATGAGCTTCCTCTGTCTCCCTTCCAGAAGCAAATGTAAATCAGCATTTTCAGGGCACATGGAGAAAAGAAGGAACACCAGCTCACCTCCAACAGACATGCCAAGTAGAGGACTTCCGTAACAGTGAAAGGCAGGGGCCAAGGCTCAGAGCCTTTGCACGAGAAACGGCCCAGGTAAAGTGTTCTTTAAGTTGGATTGGGGGAGAAGAAAGGTGAAGGTGAAAGAATTGTAAACTCATAGATTTAGGCATTGTCGGATTAGTGATCTCAAACTCAGATGCCTTTAGATGCCAGACAGTTCACTAAAATAAGGCAAGTGGGCCTGGTGTAAGACTACTGAAAGGGGTGGTTATAGAGTGAAGAGGGGGAGCATATACCAGTTAAAGACAGACGCTTGGTTTAAGTCAAATAAACAAAATAGCTGGCCACACACAGCTTATTCTTTACACCTTAGGGGCTCCTGCTTACATCCCTCACCTAGTCCAACCTCTCATTTTAAACATATGGAAACTAAGACCAGGAGGGGTGAAGTGACTAAGGCACGTTCTCTGTAAGTAGCAGAGAGAAGAGTGTTTTAGGTGAGGCGTTTCAACACAACAGAGAGCACCACAGAGTATGCTAGAGGTCGGATGCGTTACTCATATTTCAGAGGAGACTTGGGAGGCGGACTGCCTAAGAGCATGGACTCCGTGGCCAGAGGGCCTGTTCCTGAATCTCAGCCCTAACGCTTAAGAACTGTGTGCCCCTGAGCAAGTTTATTAACCTTTCTGTGCCTTGGCTTCCTTGTGTCTAAAATGGGGATAATAATTGTACTAACTCCGTAGGGCTGTGGTGAGGATAAAATGCTTCAATATGTGGAAAGTACTTAGACCTGTGACTGGCCCATAGGTATTATCAATTCCGTTTCCAGATGAGGAAACACATGCTTAGAGGTCAAGGCCACACAGCTTTACTCGAGGTCAAAAATCTGCACGGGCACACACACACACACACACACAGCTGACATGGAACTCCCTCTCAGACATACTGACTTCAAAGCCTGACCTCCTGAGCCTCACATCTGCAGTGACCAATGAGAAGGAAAGGGGGGGCCAGAGCAGAGGCTGGAGCTCTGTGGCCGGTTTGATTGTTCTACTTTTTAGGAGTAATGTAGGTTTCCAGAAAAGCAAGCACAGGGATGAGGCAGTTACATCAGTGTTTTTCAAACTTCAGCATGTATTAGAACTAACTGCAGGGTATGTGAAAATACAGAGTGCTGGCATCTTGCACAGGGTTTCTGAGTCAGCAGGTCTGGGATGGGGCCCAAGAATTTGCATTTCTAACAAGTTCCCAGGCAGTGCTGAGGCTGATGGTCCAAGGACCATACTGTGAAAAACACTGATGAATTTCTTCTGATCCTCAGTGTCATCTCATGAGCTTGGCATTTTCTCCATTTTATAGTGGAGAAAACCAAGATCAGAGAACATGGCTGACTCACCCAATATCATACCACTGGAGCTGGGTCTTGAATCAAGTTGGTCTGACACCAAAGCCTATGCTTTCTCTACCTCACCATGTGACATGAGGTGTGGGCAGTTATTCTCTGCCAGGCACAGAGCTACGGGCCAGAGGCATAAGGAAGGTTAGGGCTCTGTCGTGGGCTGGAGTGTGCAGGTGCAGAAGCTGTGAGGGAGACTTCCCTGGAGAAGAGAAGGCCCTCCTACTGGTTCCTACCATCTTCTCTCCTAGTTCACCAAGTGCCTTACCTGCCCTGCATTCACAGCCACTGAGTCTGACTAGGTCACATCCCTGACACTGCCTTCATTAGCTCTCCAGTACCTGCTCCCTGTAAGGCCCCATCAGCCTCCACACGCTCACTGCCCCCCAGCTTCAGTCACCTTAAGTGTTTGTCCACCCCCAAAAGTGACATGCTTTCTTCAGCTTGCTGTGCTGTGTTCAGGTTTCCATCCAACTGGGATGCCCACCCCCTCCTTGTCCTGGAAGACTCGGCAGCCCTGACCACCACCATCCCATAGTGCCACCACTGTGGGTTATTTGCTCCTGTACCTTCCTGAGAATACCTGGCTTACCTCTTTCATAGCACTTGTGTACATTGTCGGGTAATTATATATTTACCAATCTATTTCTCCTTCTACACTAAATTTCTAGTCTAAACCAACTTTTATCTCTAAGTCCTCATGGGCTATTACAGTATATGGTACAGAGTGGTGGGGCAGTGGTCCCAAAACTTAGCTGCACATTAGGATCACCTGGGGATCTTTTTAAAATTCTGAAGCCCAGGCCACACTTCAGACCAATTAAATCACAGTCTCTGAAGATGAGATAGGATATCAGCATTTTTTTCAACTCTCCCCAGGTGATTCCAACGTGCAGACAAGCTTGGGAAGCACTGAAGTAGAGTTTCAGGATGGATGGATGAATGGGTGGATAATCAAGTTGAAGTTTGAATAGGAGAGTACCAGGCAGAGAGAGGGAGAAAATTTTCAATAAAAAGTAACAGCATAAGCAAAAGTTCAGGAATTTGAATTTTATGCCATAGGTAGATGGAAATCATTGCAAGATTATAAGTGGAAGGGTTGAAACAAACATGTTTTTTAGGCCAGTTGGCAACTGTGAGATCTTATTGGAGTCGGGAGAGGCTGGAGGCAGAAAAAAAGTGAGTTTTCTGCTTCACCCTCCTTCTAGAGACTGGCCTCTGGGAGGCTGCTGAACTTTCCAGAGAGGTAGCCCAAGTGAAGCTTGATTGTGGGAGCACTCGTGGCTACTGGGGTGGGGGTGGCGGCTTGTCATCTCCAGCTTCTGTGAAACTAGGACTCAAATCCAGGTTTTTCTGCCTCTGAGTCTCATAACTCTTTATACTTCAAATTATCAGCCCCTCCAGGTGGCTTCTGACTCCATAACCTTCTGTGAAAGTAAAACTTGACAAACTCAAACGCAAAAGCGAGCAGACATTAGATCATCAGCGGCCACTAATAATCAAAGCTGAACCTGCCAGTTAAACAATTAGCTCTGGAGATCAAACTGCAAAGAAAAGCAATGATGAAGCCATCAATTATACTCTCCCGTTTTATCTTCTAGTTAATCGATCCATCAATCAACTCTCTGATACTCTAGTGGTTATCCTCTGCATTGGGTTTCCCTGGGTCCCCCAGGAGGCTGCCCACCCTGCTGCACCCCATTTTACCTGAAAGCAGGTTGTCCTCTGGCCAATGTCTTTCCTTCTCCCCATTCCCCAGGCTAGTGATGGAGGTGGGGAGGAATGTGTGAACTGGAGTCGAAGGACTTCACACACTTGGTCTTCTGCTTTCGCAGCCACACGTAGAGAAGGTCCCAAGCATTCACCTGGGAGGACTAATCAGGCCCCATGCATCTGGTCTGTTTTTTATCTTTTTTCCCTGTTCTTCCCCTCCTCGTAAAATTTTCTCTCTCCCTTCTCCTTTTTTGTTTATTATTCCTCCCACCCCCTTTGCTTTTCCCCTGCCACCACCCTCTTAAGCTTATGACCACTTCTCTCCCATTTGTCTACCTGTTAGCTTCCTACCCCAGGGGTACCACACTCAGATTTTGCCCTGGGCAGGAGCACCTAGCCCTGGAGGAAAGTAAGGACTGAGCTTGCTAAGTCCAGCACTTGCAGAACTACAGCCTCCCAGAGGGTGTGTCTTCTGATAGATAGAAAGGCACTGGATGGGCTGGCTACCTCAGAGTTCTTTGTATTCTTCTTTCTGTATCTTTCTGCTCTGTTCTGGAGCAATGCGGTGGGGTGGACAGAGGATGGGCTCTGGAGTCACCTCTGTTCAAATCCTGGCTGTGCCGTTTACTGGTTCTGTAAACCTGACTATATGTTATTTGACTTCTCTGAGCTTCTGTTTCCTCATCTGTGCCCACCTCCTTGGTTGTTCGCTTTAAATGCCTAGAAAGGCATTCAGCATAGTGAACACAGAGCAAAGTCTTGAATGTTGACTCAACCACTTATCAGCTATGTGACCTCACTATCTAACCTCCCTAAGTCCCAATTTCCTAACCTCTTCCATGGGTGGTGATAACAGGACCAAACTGGTAGCATTGTGAAGATAAATGAGATAACTCAGGGAAAGTACTTAGCACCTGGACACATAGTAAGCATGCAGTAATTGAAAATTGTATGCTCTGTTTGATGTTCTATATTATTCGCACACTACCTAGTACATGGTAGGTGCTTGCTGTAGCTAGCCTCCAAGATGACACCAGGGATCCTCACCTTCTGGAATTCGTATCCTCATGTAGTTTACTCCCACACTGAATCACAGCTGGTTTGTGTGACTATCGTGCAAGTGACAGTGTGTGACTTCCAGGGCCAAGTGGTAAAAACCACCTGAGCTTCCACTTCACCTTCTTGAATCACTTGCTCCAGGGGATGTCAGTCTCCAATGCCATGAGATCAGGCAAGCAGCTGTGGAGAGGCCCCCACGGAGAGGCACTGAGGCCCCCTGCGAACAGCCAGCACAAACTTGCCAGCCGTTTTAATGCACCACCTCTGAAGTGAGTCCCTGAGATGGCTGCAGGCCTGGCTGACATCTCATGGCCACGCGATGGGAGACCTGGAGCCAGAACTGCCCAGCCACACCACATTCCTGACCCATACAAACGGTATTGTTTTTTTAAGCCACTCATTTGTTCTGCAGCAATAGTTACCTAATACAGTGCTTTTAAAAAAAAGTCAGTCTCCTCTCCCAAGTGAGAAACAGCAGGTTGGCATGTCCTTCGGCAAAGCCACGCAGTCTAGCATGTGACCAGCAGGGAGCGCCATTGGACCATTTTCTTATCTGGCATTTTTTTTCCCTCAAGCGGTGGGCGCACCTGGGTCTGGCCAGAGGAAATGCCAGACCTCCCAGGAAACAGGCCAGCCACCTCAGGCCCCTGCTCCCCGTGGACAGAGCTGATGGCAGTCCCTGGGGAACAACCAGGCCCAAGAATCGCCTCAGAGTAGATCCCTTGCCCGTGTAGCTAGGAAGCCCAGAGAACGGCTCAGAACCCTGCTTCTCCCGCTTCACAGCTTTAAAGCAAGTTCTGGGCAGGCTTGAATACAACTCCCCAGTGGCCAGAGAAGCTCCCATTCTTGGGCTTGAGCAAAGACCCTGATCACGGGTGCTGTGGCCACGAGGCACCACTGGGGAAGGGTTTGTATGTCTTGTCCAAGTGACTCATTCGCCCATGAGAAGAAAGGGCCAAAGAGAGCCTAGCCCAAGTGACAGGCCTTGCTCCCTCTGCTGTGCTGGTGCACCGCAGCCTGCCACCCTGCCAGTGAGCACACCTCATGGTCAGCCTATGAGAAAGTCCTGCTGAAGGAGGGCAGTTGACACTGTCCTTCTTGTGCCTGAGGTTTTGGGACACCTCATCACATATTTGCAGACCCAGGCCCAGCCTCAAGGAGTGTGGGCCTGTCAGCTGGGTCTGCCCCAGCCATAGAAGAGCTGGAAACCAGGGACCAGCCAGCCAGCCAGCCTGAGAGAGGGCCCGCAAGCTGGAGACAGCTGGGGTCAGAGTGCAGCACCCTAGTTCCTGCTGGGAGGTGAGAGATGGGTCGGACAGCTAAGCACCCCTCCTTGCTCTCCTCATCCTTCAGAAAGAACAGAGAGCCCTGATGGCCCTCATCTCCTCTGAGGCTGAGACTCGGGGTATCAAAGGCTTTCCTGGTTCTTCTGCTACATCTTCCTGGCCCTGGAGAGGCAGAGCTTTGTGGGGGAGGGTAGAAAGGGCTAGAACATATCCTGGATGCTTTGCCTCATTCCTTGTTGGTGATGGAGTCAAGGTAGGGGGTGAGAGGGTGAAGATTAATGTACCAGGAGTTGACTGATCCCTGATACCTACTCCCCCTGCCCTTAGAACTGGATAGGAGGCAGAACCACGTGGGCTCCAGGGGGCTTGTGAAAATGTCAGGAAGGCACCTTTTTTCTTCTGATGTAGTGTGCTTAAGCATTTACACATTTGAGCTACATACATATAAGTAATATTATACATTGCTTTTATTTCTCCTTTTTATTGCAGGGTGTTATTTTTAATTCTTTGAAATTATGCACATAGATAGGTGTTAATAATTATGAGCTTCAACACTGTAAAGGGGCACATGATGGTTAACTTTATGTGTCAACTTGACAGGGCTAAGGGATGCCTAGATAGCTGGTTTCTGGTTGTGTCCCTGAGGGTGTTTCTGGAAGAGATTAACGTTTGTATCAGTAGATCAGTAGTAGACTGAGTAAAGAAGATCCCTCACCAATGTGGGTGGGCATCATCCAATCCCTTGTGGGCCTGAATAGAACAAAAAAGGCGAAGGAAGGGCAATTCCCTTTCCCTCCTTGAGCTGGGACATCCATCTTCTGTCCTCAGACATCAGAGCTCCTGGTTCTCAGGCCTTTAGACTTGGACTGAATGATACCACCAGCTGCCCTGGCTCTCCAGCTTGCAGATGGCATATCTCAGCCTCCATAATCACATGATCCAATTCCCATAACAAATCTCCTCTTGTATATCTACATATATCCTATTGGTTCTGTTTCTCTGGAGAACCTTGACTGATACAAAGCATTAAAATGGTTATAAAAGAGAGGCATTGGGTTTGATTGTGTTGAGAAGCACTGCTGTAGAGGGATTGATGATTGCCTCACCTCGTCCCTTGACAATTCAGTTCTATAAGAGGCACTCATTTCTTAGGCTCCAAAATTATGCTCTCAGTTAGCCTTATGCAGCTCTGATTAGAAAAGGTAGAGATAGTACTTTAACCTTTAGCCAGATACACATTTTGAGCCTATCCTTGTATCAGCCCCATTGTCAAGACACTGTGATAGCTGTTCCTTATTAGGTGTCTACTAGGTTTAGGTGCCTTCATTCTGCAGGTGAAATAGCTACAGCTCAGAGAGGTGAAACAACTTGCCCTAGGAAGCTCAGCTAGCAAGTAATGGAAGAGATCATCCTGCTTGATCTGAAGGCTGTGTTTATCACACCAAGCCCTGGTGCTTCTAAGAACAAACTTGCACTTGACAGGTGCTATAGGTTGCATATTTGTACCCCTCCAAAATTCATATATGAAACCTAATCCCCAATATGATGGTGTTAGGAGGTAAGGCCTTTGGGATGAGCATAGGTCATGAGGGTGGAGTCCACGTGAATGGGATTAGTGCCTTATAAAAGAGATCCCAGAGAGCTCCTTTGCCCCTTCCACCTTGTGAGGACACAGCAAGAAGACAGCCATCTATGAGCCAGAAGCAGGCTCTCACCAGACACCAGACCTGCCGGCTCCTTGATCTTGGATTTTCCAGCTTCCAGAAGTGTGAGAAATAAAATTTTATTGTTTAAGCTACCCACTCTATGGTATTCTTGTTATAGGAGCCCAGATGGACTAAGAAGACACCAGGTTCCAACTTGTTTGGGGAAGCCCCCAGTTGACAAGAAGTGTGGTTCCATAGTTATTGTTACAAACCATCCCAAAGCTGATCTTCTCCATCCTGGATGTTGCACTGGGACCCTCACCCTCGCCAGATCTCAGTCCCAGCAGTGAGAGAAAGTCCAGTCCCTGTGAAGAACTGTGATTAGATGACTGAACCTGCTCTCTGCCCAGTGAGTTGCTTTCCCTCTCCAGATATGCCACATTGTTATTGTACAAGAGCATATGTTGTAATATTTGATAGAGCTAATCATGTTCGTTCCTTTCATTTTCAGAATTTTCCTGTCACACAGCAGGCACTCAATAAATTTAAAAAAATTATATTTAAGTATAGTTGATTTACAATGTGTTAGTTTCAAGTGTACAGAAAAGTGATTCAGTTACACATATACATATTATATATCTATTCTTTTTCAGATTCTTTTCCTCTATAGGTTATTACAGAGTATTGAGAAGAATTCCCTGTGCTGTACAGTAGGTCCTTATCAGTTATCTATTTTATATATAGTAGTGTGTATATGTTAATCCCAACCTCCTAATTTATCCCTCCCCCGCACCTTTCCCCTTTGGTAACCATAAGTTTGTTTTCTAAGTCTGTGAGTCTGTTTCTGTTTTGTAAATAAGTTCATTTGTAACACTTTTTAGATTCCATATATAAGCAATATCATATGATATTTGTCTTTCTCTGACTTCACTTAGTATGATAATCTCTAGGCCCATCCACGTTGCTGCAAATGGTACTATTTCATTCCTTTTTATGGCTGAGTAATATTCCATTGTATATATATACCACATCTTCTGTCAGTGGACATTTAGGTTGCTTCCATGTCTTGGCCATTGTAAATAGTGCTGCAGTGAGCATAGGGGTGCATGTCTCTTTTCGAATTATGGTTTTCTTCAGATATATGCCCAGGAGTGGGATTGCTGGATCATATGGTAGTTCTATTTTCACTTTTTTAAGGAACCTCCATACTGTTCTCCATAGTGGCTGTACCAGTTTACATTCCCACCAACAGTGTAGAAGTGTTCCCTTTTCTCCACACACTCTCCAGCATTTATTGTTTATAGACTTTTTTTTTCCCCTTTTTTTTGCGGTACGCGGACCTCTCACCGCTGCGGCCTCTCCCGTTGCGGAGCACAGGCTCCAGACGCGCAGGCTCAGCAGCCATGGCTCATAGGCCCAGCCGCTCCGCGGCATGTGGGATCCTCCCAGACCGGGCCAGGAACCGGGGTCCCCTTCATTGTCAGGCGGATCTCAACCACTGTGCCACCAGGGAAGCCCTGTTTATAGACTTTTTGATGATGGCCATTCTGACCGGTGTGAGGTGATAATTCATTGTAGTTTTTTTTTTTTAATAAATATATTTATTTATTTATTTGTTTGTTTTTGACTGTGTTGGGTCTTCATTGCTGTGCACAGGCTTTCTCTAGTTGCGACGAGTGAAGGCTATTCTTCGTTGCAGTGCAAGGGTTTCTCATTGCAGTGGCTTCTTTTGTTGCAGAGCATGGATTCTAGGCGTGTGGGCTTCAGTAGTTGTGGCACTTGGGCTCAGTAGTTGTGGCTTGTGGGCTCTAGAGCACAGGCTCAGTAGTTGTGGCGCACAGGCTTAGTTGCTCTGCGGCATGTGGGATCTTCCTGGATCAGGGCTCAAACCCGTGTCCCCTGCATTGGCAGGCAGATTCTTAACCACTGCGCCACCAAGGAAGTCCCTCATTGTAGTTTTGATTTGCATTTCTCTAATAATTAGCGATGTTGAGCATCTTTTCATGTGAATATATATTTTTTTAATTTATTTATTCTTGGCTGCATTGGGTCTTCGTTGCTGCGTGCGGGCTTTCTCTAGTTGCGGTGAGCGGGGGCTACTCTTCATTTTTGTGTGCGGGCTTCTCATTGCGGTGGCTTCTCTTGTTGCAGAGCATGGGCTCTAGGCATGCGGGCTTCAGTAGTTGTGGCTCGCGGGGTCTAGAGTGCAGGCTCAGTAGTTGTGGTGCACGGGCCTAGTTGCTCCGCAGCATGTGGGATCTTCCTGGACCAGGGCTCAAACCCATGTCCCCTGCGTTGGCAGGCAGGTTCTTAACCACTGTGCTACCAGGGAAACCCCAATGTGAATATTTTTATAAATGAATGCTTCAAGGATGTTATGGTCGTGGTGGCATGATAAAACTAAATAGATAAAAACAAATGGTGCCATAGGAGTATATTCATTCAACAAATAATGACTGAGCACCTGCTACATGTAAGGCATTGTGCTAAGTGCTGTGGAAGATCCTAAAGTAAGTGAGCAACAGATACCCTCCCCAGGTACCAAATGTAAAATACTTTATAAAACAACCCCTGTCTTTATCTCCACTTTCAAGGCACATAGAATGAAGTAGACACCTGCGTCGACCAGCTGGACGAGGCATATAGAAACTGAAGCTCAATACAATTCTAGGTTGTTAATTCAGGTAGAAATGCACAGCAGCATGCAAAATGGAGAGTGTTCTGAAACCATGGAGACGTTGGGGTGCTACCTTCTGCCCTAGGGAAGAAAGTGGGGAGCTGTGAGAATCAGAGTGGTAGGCTTTGAGGAGAAGCTGGACACATGTTTTTAGGAAAATGACCCAAAAAGGAGCTCCCGAGATTATCCACGTGAGGTTGATGAATGCCTCCACCCCAAGGACACTCACCTCACCTTTCCAATCCCTAGTCTCTTCAGGGTGCTCTTACCTGCAGTAGGTAGGTGCAAAGGTAATCAGCGGAGGCTCCATCAGCCCGCGATGAAGAGGACCCCCAAAGAAAAATGTTTAGAAAACCATATGGGCCCCCTCTGTGTGAACAGTCTGTCAGAAATGTCTGCCTCCTTACAAAGAAACAAACTAGTCCTAACGTATCTTAATAGTTTCACGAGCTTCTGCGCAGTCAGGAAATTGATTTTCTGTTCTCTCCTGACTCCTTCTGGACAGTGGAACTCAGTTATCAAGCTCTACTTCCTGGTCTCCCAGTAACCCTATTTGGTGAAATTAGAGTTAGGAGTTTAATTCAATGTAGTACAAAGCCCATGAGACTGGCTTTATGGTTTCAAGACCTCTGCTAGGAAATAGAATCCTGCGATCTCTATTCCTCTTCCAAAAATTGACAGAAAGGTGGGGCGGGGCGGTGGAGTGGGCTGGGGTGGGGATCAGCCTGGGGGTCGGCACAGCTCTCCTGAGTTTTGTGCCCCCTCCACCCTGAACTGCTATGCTTTGAGCCCTTTCAGGGCTAGATATCTATCAGCTTATTCTGTGAAGCTTGACTGGCACCTATCTTCAAAAAAAAAAAAAGAAAGAGTGACTATTAGATTTCTTTTCCACGCTGTATAAAAATAAAGTGACGAACTGAGCCAAAACACAAATAGCTGACATTCTTCAGGCACCTCCCAAGTGGGATGCAGTTCACATGCGGCATTTAATATAATCCTACCCTCGGCCAGCTGCATGGGTACATGACCCACGTAGTTCACAGGGGCCCACTCTTAGGAGGGCCCCTGCACTTGGCTTACTGCTCTGCTATTGTTGTCATCTTGAGATTCTTAATGTCTTCTGAGCAAGGAATTTTCATTTTGCACTGTACCCTGCAAATTATATAACCAGTTCTATCCTCACCATAACTCTGTTGTTTGGTAGGTATTGTTGATCCTAGGGAAACCAATGTTCAGAGTGGGTTCAGAACCTCACCCAAGTTCATACAGATGGAAAATGGCAGAGCTGGGATTTGAAGCCAGGTCCCTGCTGCCAACCCCAAATCCATGCTCTGTTGATTCAGTGGTGCTGCCCTCCTGACTTGGTTGTCTAATTCAAGTGAGCCCATCTCTCTGAATTAGGATATTAATTCTGGACACTACAGGTTAAAGTGCATTAACAGGTGGGTTTTTCCCCTTAATCATCAAGATAATTACTTTAGAACTCTAAATAGTTCTGAATGTGTAGTATTTATTTTCCGACGAAATGTTTTCCAGCTAAGTCTGCCAAATTTTGTTTTTGAAACCTAGGCAATCTTTTTATCCTCATATACTTTTAAAATGGCATTACAGATGTCAACATGAAGAACACTTGCTCTATAACAAAATTACATTTCTTTCCAAGACATAGTGATTTAATAATTAAAACAATATCTATGAAATATAAATACAAGGTATTCATAAATAAATTAAATTGGATTGTGGTTTCTAAGAGCCAATTATCATGTAAAATATCTCTGTTGGTTGAAATAATATGAGAGCAGAATATCAATTCTGATATTCTCTATAGGCCATTGTTATAAATTGCTAGAATGGTCTAATAGGTTATGGAGTTTTATTGAGGTTTGAGATGGTCCTTAAGATATTCATTATGTGTTAGAAATTAGTTGTCTTGATTGATTTTAGTTATAATTCAATTATATGTTTACAGCATGGGAGAAGGAGGGGTGCTGTAGAACTGAGAAGAAAAGTCTGTTCTACTTATGAAATAATAGGAACTAAGACAGTGGCACCATGATTAAGAAGTTCAGACAAACCTATATTTGAATCCCAGTTTCACCACTTTCTAGCTGTGTGACCTTGAACAATTTATGTAAATTCTCAAATGTCTTCATCTATGGAAAAGGGTTGTAATGAGGAATAAATTAGATAACGCATAAAGCACAGAGCACAAAGCACTCAGCAAGCCCTAAAATAAATGCTAGTTATGATTTCTGCTACCACAAAGTGGGGATTGAAGAGTTTGGGAATACAGCCGTTTCCTACCTCAGTTATTATGCATCAACTGAAATCTTAAGGGCCATAACAATTTCTACAGCAATAACTTGAAACATTAGTGGGATAACTCAGTGGTGTGTTGGTAGGTGGCAGGGAGAGTCAGGGAGCCCAGATTTCTAGTGCTTCCTGTTTCCATGGTGTAAATACTCCATCAAGCTACCAAAGCGTTGCTGCTGAACGTGGAGTTGGGAAGAGATGCACGCACTCACTTCTCAAGAACTGCTGTGACCTGGTTCCACGCCCACTGGGAAACCATGGGTTCCAGTTCTGGCTCTGCAGCAATCAAATTGCATGACCCTGGGCAATTCCCACCATCCCTGGGCCTCAGCTTCTTCATTTGCAGTAGTACCTATCTGGCATGCCTCATAGGGTGGATGTGACAATGAAATAAATAAAGGACATGAAAAACTATTGAACCTGTGAAACAGTGGAGAGTAAATTGGCAGTAGTGTTGATACACAGGCTCCTGTAATTACAGAGGGAGCTTTGTCTGATTTTAAGGTCCCAAGACCGGCAACTCCTTTGTCTTTTTTTTTTTTTTTTTTTTTTTTTTTTTTTTTTTTTTTTTAAGTTTATTTATTTATTTTTTTAATTAGTTTCTGCTTTATAACAAAGTGAATCAGTCATACATATACATCTGTTCCCACATCCCTTCCCTCATGCATCTCCCTCCCTCCCACCCTCCCCATCCCACCCCTCCAGGCGGTCACAAAGTACCGAGCTGATCTCCCTGTGCTCTGCGGCTGCTTCCCACTATCTATCTACCTTACGGATCTGCTGCTCCGCTGGGCACTCGAGCTCCTGGTTTATTTACCTTAATCTTTTTTTTTTCTCTTCTCTCTGACCATTTAGCTTATAATGGTTATCTGCACAATTAACATAATAAAGCAAGTTAGATAGGCTCTTTCAAGCCCTAGGGAACAAAGACTGGCTCCAGTTTCTTGAGGCCTAATGTGATCTGAGAAGGAGATTGAGAAACAGCAAAGCTGTGCCCCACCCTCCCTTGGAGCTCAGGAACAAGGGTTCCTTGTCCTTCAGGACCAATGGCTGTCCTGGTGACCTGATCACCTTGTTTTCCCCTTAGTTCCCGACTCTAGTCCCCCTGACAGTCAAGAAACTCTCTCTCGGACTTCCCTGGTGGCACAGTGGTTAAGAATCCGCCTGCCAATGCGGGGGACATGGGTTCGAGCCCCGGTCTACAAAGATCCCACATGACACGGAGCAACTAAGCCAGTGTGCCACAACTACTGAGCCTGCGCTCTAGAGCCCGCGGGCCACAACCACTGAAGCCTGTGCACCTAGAGCCCGTGCTGCACAAGAGAAGCCACCAAAATGAGAATCCCATGCACTGCAATGAAGAGTAGCCCCCGCTTGCCCCAAGTAGAGAAAGCCCGCGGGCAGCAATGAAGACCCAATGCAGCCAAAAATAAATAAATAAATTTATAAAATAACAATATTTTTTGAAAAACCTCTCTCTCTGTTTTATCTACTCTTGATGGCCCCTCACTGTGGCCGCTTCTACTTCAACTACAATGAAAAACAGTGAGTGTCATGGTAGGAACATGAGTCAGACTTCGGGGGCCCAGATCTCAGTGCCACTGGGCACTTCCGTTGAGCTGGTTGTGTAACATTTCTGAGCTTCATTCTCTTTGAATCAGGAGGGAAGGGGGCAGGGCACAACCTTTAAAATAATGACATAGCCCGAGGACAGGACATAAACTGATTAGAACCAAATAGGTCCAAGATGGCAGACAGCTGACTTCTACTAGACCTTGAGCCTGAGTATACACTCACTGTAACACATCAGCAAGCTAAATGACACACCCACAGGTGCCATGACAGTTCCAAGGCTGACCATAAAGGTCAAAAATTAGGCGGTGGCCCAATTCCTGGAAATCCCGCCCCTTCCCAAAATAGCTAGAATACTCCTTCCACTCATTAGCCTATGAAATTACCCACCTCTATAAAAACTGACAACTCCATACCCTGGTGCCGCTCTCACCTTCTGAGATGGCCCACAGTCTTGTCTGTGGAGTGTGTTTCTCTCTAAATAAATCCACTTCTTACCTATCACTTTGTCTCTCACTGAATTCTTTCTGTGACGAGCAATCAAGAACCCGAGCTTCATTAAGTCCTGAGACCAAGTGTCTGATCTAAATTAAAAGACCATGGGTTCCTGGTGGCGCAGTGGTTTGGAGTCCACCTGCCGATGCAGGGTACACGGGTTCGTGCCCCGGTCCGGGAAGATCCCACATGCCGCGGAGTGGCTGGGCCCTTGAGCCATGGCCGCTGGGCCTGCGCGTCCGGAGCCTGTGCTCCGCAGTGGGAGAGGCCACAGCAGTGAGAGGCCCATGTACCGCAAAAAAAAAAAAAAAAAAAGACCATGGATTCAAGTCCCAATCTGGGTTTTGGCTGGGTTCGAGTCCTGGCGCGTGGGTTCAAGTCCCAAATCTGAGTTGCACAGTTTCATCTTCATCTGCAGAATGGAGATCATAGTGCTTACCTCATAGGGATAGTATGACATTGAAAGAGTCAGAACATGTAAAGCGTTTAGAGGACTGTCTGGCTCATCGGTCCTTGCTGACAGCCGTCCTGCTTCTACACCATCTACCTGTGGTCTCCCCATCAAGCCTGGGCTCTGATTAGGTCTCTTTGCCACAGTCCAGTGTAGTGTTTCTCATGGATGGAGAGCTCTCACAGGCCTTCTCTCTTGTCTGCCTAAATGTGGCTGCCATTGGCTACGAAGCACTTTCACAAGACACAAAACAGGGCGCATTGCTGGTGAGGAGCCTCCCGTCATCTGAGGGGGGCTGTGGCTGTGCAGACACCCTGAGTCTCTTGGCTTCTCTCCTATACAGCAAGCAGGCCTTTCTGAACATCTAAGAGGAAGAGACATCACCCATAAGCATATTCAAGAAGACATATTCTGTGGCTGGGTAAAAGAAGGTCCTGAGCATTATAATCAGAGGAAAATACAAGGAAGTTTGGTTACTTTTTCATCAGTGGATCTTTCAGAGGTTTGTCCTTGATTTGAAAATTTAGTCTTCAAAGGCTGTGCTGGTTGTCAACATTTCTGGCTCCAACACCCTGAGTGGCCCACTCCTATCGGTAACAGCCTCTAAGGCTGCCAGTGAATCTCAGGCTGGGGTATAATAATCTCCAAGGGCTTGGTTAGTTTGATAAGAAACAGTTTCTTCATTTTCCTCAGAGGGAAAGCATTTAAGAGTGTGTTTCCAAGGTTCAGCTGCTCGTCTAATAACAATAATAATTACCTTAATGTTCTTCAATAGGGGATTAGTTAAACAAATTATGGTACATCCATGGTACATGATGCAGCCATTAAATTAAATGAAGTAGAACAATACACTGTATTTCATTAATGGTTACACAGCTCTAAAACTGTACCATGTGGGTGGCTTTGTGAGTGTTACAACTTGCGGGTGGAGATTGCTGTTAAGAATTTTGGAATTAAGGAGCAGGCCAGCTGCATCTTAAATTAAAATCAGATCCCTGGATGTGAGCTGAAATTGCATTTGTATCCTGGCCTCCTGAAAGGGGGAGAGAGAGAAGAACCCGGCATGAACAAGTTTCCTGGAACACCACTGGAAAGCAAAAGGGACGTTGTAAAGATGAGGATGAGACTGGAATTACAATTTCTGGGAGATGGCATGGTTCAGAACTGGCTGTTCCAAGTGGAGAACGATTGTGTGAGTCACTAAATGGAGGAAGTCTCTGAGACTCCGTTGCAGAATCGGAATTGGCTGGTCAGGCTAGTTCAGGACCAGCAACCTGCTTGCCCACCAGCCACTGCCTTGGGGACCAAATATCTGGGAAGCACAGGGTTGAACTGCTTTCCACTGGGAAGATGCACAGGGAGCCCTATGCTGGGGAGAAGAGGAAATGTTTAAGAAGGGGTTGGAACATGCTACAGAAAGAGGACGAGGATAAACACACCAGAGCAGGGAGATGCCGCCACCCACCCATGTGAGCATTTCCAAGGCCCCACCCAGAGCAGCGTTGGCAGGAGAGCATTTCTGGGCGGACAGGTCACCCTCACTTCTCTGAAATAAGTATATGACAGGGTAGATAGCAACTGGGATGGGTACATCAAATTCATAACCTTACAGCTGGGACTTGGGGAGCATTGACATCTCCCAAAATGACTGCAGTGTGCTTTCTGTCTGGGACCCAAAGAGCAAGGCACGAGGATTCATGCATGCCCTCCCTGAGTTCCTGGGACAGTGATATGCAGCCAAAAATGAGTAAACCACAGGGTATTGGCCCTCAATGTTACTCTGAGGTACCATTGAATGTGAGTGCCCGTGAGCTGAGGAAGAAAGAGAAGACACTCTAGCAGCCAGCAAAAAGCAGGACTAAAAAATGGCGCTCAGGTCTGATGTCCAGGCCGGTGTGGCTCCACCCTTTGAGGGCAGATCCCTGATGTTCCAGGTCTCAGGGGGTGTGGATAAGCAGGTTCCCCTGCCCAGGACTCTCAAGAACTGAGTATAAGTCTCTAATTTGCTTTCCACGTGGCAAGATAAGGAGTGAGAACAATGTACTCCCATCAATCACCTTCAGATATTTCACCATGAGATTGGAAATGGCTTTGCATTATTTGCCTATCGCTGTGTAACAATGTGGCCCAATACTTAGTTGCTTAAGACAATAATAATTTATTATCTCTTGTGGGTACCAGGGCTCAGAAATTCAGGCCAAGCACTGTGAGGAGGGCTTGCCTCTGCTCCACCAACTCTGGGGCTTTAGCTGGAAGGAGCGAAGGCTGGGGCTGGAATGATGGGAAGGCTCATCCACTCACACAGTTGACTGTTGAGGCTGACCACAGGCTGAAGCCCTAGCTGGGCTGTTGGCCAGGAAACCAACATGTAGCCTCTTCATGTACTTTGGGCTTCCTCAGAATATGGTGTCCGGGTCCAAGAACAAGGGTTCCAAGAGAGCCACGTAGATGCTGTATCCTCTTTATGCCCTAACCTTGGAAATCACATAGTATCACTTCTGTCACATTTGTTGTTGTTGTTGTTGTTAGATTTTGTTGTTGTTGTTAGAATTGAGTCACTAAGTCTAACCTGTACTTAAGGGGAGGTTTAGATTCCATCTTTTGGAGAGAGGAGTTTCAAAGAATTTGTGGACCTATTTAAAAACCCACATAGGCCTCGTAGTTACATAGATTATGACAAATAAGGATTGAAAGGCTGCTTGCTCCCCACAGTTCCTTTTCCTTACCATAACTAAGGTGTTGAAGCTTGAGGGGACTAGGAATTGAAAGGTATCATTAAGACTTTTGCTGTCCAATCCCACTACTGGGCATATACCCTGAGAAAACCATAATTCAGAAAGAGTCATGTACCACAATATTCACTGTAGCTCTATTTACAATAGCCAGGACGTGGAAGCAACCTAAGTGTCCATCGACAGATGAATGGATAAAGAAGATGTGGCACATATATACAATGGAATATTACTCAGCCATAAAAAGAAATGAAATTGAGTTATTTGTAGTGAGGTGGATGGACCTAGAGTCTGTCATACAGAGTGAAGTAAGTCAGAAAGAGAAAAACAAATACTGTATGCTAACATATATATATGGAATCTAAAAAAAAAAAATGTTCTGAAGAACCTAAGGGCAAGACAGGAATAAACATGCCGATGTAGAGAATGGACTTGAGGACACGGGGAGGGGGAAGGGTAAGCTGGGATGAAGTGAGAGAGTGGCATTGACATATATACACTACCAAATGTAAAGTAGATAGCTAGTGGGAAGCAGTTGTATAACATAGGGAGATCAGCTCGGTGCTTTGTGACCACCTAGAGGGGTGGGATAGGGAGGGTAAGAGGGAGACGCAAGAGGGAGGAGATACGGGGATATATGTATATGTATAGCCGATTCACTCTGTTATAAAGCAGAAACTAACACACCATTGTAAAGCAATTATACTCCAATAAAGATGTTTGAAAAAAAAAGATTTTTGCTGCCATGGTGCCATTCCAACCCCAGCCTAGTATGTGAGAAGGAGGTAAAATGGACTCATTCAGCTCCAGCCAGCAGTACCCAAAGAATCCCCAGAGAGGAATTAAATATGGTCCTAAGAAGATTATCATGTAAGAAGGGGAGGTTCTAGCCTGTAAACAGGGGGCGTTAATAGGAGGCATTATTAGACATTGGACATCCTCTTGGGAAGGTCCACAAAAGAAATCAGCAGAAGGGAAGGGGAACTGGACAAAACCTATTAGCATGTGAGTAGGAATCTCTCTAATGTCATGGGTTTGACCCTGGCCTCTGCAACACGCTAGCTATTTAAATTACAACTGCCTTAACGTAGCTACTTAGCTTGTATGAGCTTTGGTTTCCTCAGCTGTAAAATGTGAATGAGAGCAGCACCCATCTCGTAGGGTTTGCATGAGAACTAAATACAGGTAACCTACAGTGCCTGGCACCTGGCACACTGTCATGTTGGTTGTTGTCCTGTCACCAGCCTTTCCCCTCCCACCTCTAAAGAAGACTCAGTTTCTTCCTCTTTCTGAAGCTGAGGGGTCTTGTCTTGCCAGGGAAGTTTCTGTGAGCTTTTCCTATGTGAGAGGAGGGAAGGATCATGAGAAAGCGAAGAGGAAACAAGACTCAACGCTGAGGGAGAAGTTTTTCATGGCAATTTGAGAATGAAATGCAGGATAGTTCAGGGGTGTGAGCCAAGAGAATAGGAGAGAGAGAAAAAAAACCAGGGTTTTCTAAGACAAATCCTTCATGTGGTTCAAAAAATATGAATATGAACTTGAGTTCGTTTTTAATTACCTTTTGGTTGTCGTGGCTATTTCTTTGATCAGGACATTGCTCAGAATCTAGACCGTGTGGAGACAGTTTTGTAGGTGTTTGTTACATATTTTGAACTAAAACTAAGGCTCAGAACTATAGATACAGCTTGATTCTATTTGTATATGTTTTTGCATAGAAAACTTCTGGAAGAAATACAAGCCACCATTAACAGTAGTTTTCTTTGGGCTGAGAGAGAGACTATTACTTATTTTGTACTCATTGGTTCTACTAACTTTTTCTTTAACGTGGGCAGATATCACTTTCTGGATCTACTTGACACAAATTAGGTGTTTGTTTTTGTTTTTATAAATAGCCATTTATTAAATACCCATTAAATATCTGTGTTAGAAATTTTATATGTGTTATATCTGATCCTCATAACAACTTTACAAGATCGATTCCATTATTTCCTGTTTTATAGATGAGAAAATTAAAGCTTGAAAGATGAAATGAATGTTTTAGTTAGGAGATATACACACACAAACACACACACACACATGTATATGTATATATAGAGAGAGAGCCAGAGAGAGAATTTTTGGCTCACTTGATTGTGGGGCTGGCAAGTCCAAAGTCCATAGGGCAGGCTAGCAGGCTGTCAGCCCGGGTAAGAGTCCATGCTGCAATCTTGAGTCTGAATTCAGCAGGGCAGCAGGCTGGAAACTCAGGCAGGGTTTCTATGTTGCAGTTTTGGGGATAATTTCTTCTGGAAACCTCAGTCTTTGCACTTGAGGCCTTCAACTAATTGAATGATATGTTTATATTAAGTTGAGTAGTGATCACACAGGTATATTCATAAGCAAAAATTCACTAAAGGGGCTTCCCTGGTGGCGCAGTGGTTGAGAGTCCGCCTGCCGATGCAGGGGACACGGGTTCGTGCCCCAGTCCGGGAAGATCCCACATGCCGCAGAGCGGCTGGGCCCGTGAGCCATGGCCACTGAGCCTGCGCATCTGGAGCCTGTGCTCCACAATGGGAGAGGTCAAAACAGAGGCCCGCGTACCGCAAAAAAAAAAAAAAAAAAAAAAAAATTCACTAAGATTTTTGCATTTTACTATATATGTATGTTATAACTCAATAAGAAAAGGAAAAAAAATATTGAGCAAAATGTCACTTTTTTTTAACAAGTGCAAGGAGATGATTCTCACGAGAGTTGGGACACTGCTGCCTTTAGGGAGGAGTGAAGGATTGTTACCAGAAAGGACAGGAGGGGGTAATATTCTGAAGTGCAGGTAATATTGTTTCTTGACCTGGAAGTGGTCGCACAGATGGTCGTTTATTCATGAAAGTCTTCATAACATTTTTGTTTCATATACTCTTATGTACTGGCTATGTTTTACAACTTTAAAAAAGTTTTCAACAATCAATTTAGTTGTTGCTCTCTTTTATTTATTTATTTATTTATTTATTTATTTATGGCTGTGTTGGGTCTTCGTTGCTGCGTGCGGGCTTTCTCTAGTTGCAGCGAGCGGGGGCTGCTCTTCGGTGCGTTGCGCGGGCTTCTAACTGCAGTGGCTTCTCTTGTTGCAGAGCATGGGCTCTAGGCATGCAGGCTTCAGTAGTTGCGGCACGCGGGCTCAGTAGTTGTGGCTTGCAGGCTCTAGAGCACAGCCTCAGCAGTTGTGGCGCACGGGCTTAGTTGCTCTGCGGCATGTGGGATCTTCCCGGACCAGGGCTTGAACCCGTGCCCCCTGCGTTTGCAGGCAGATTCTTAACTACTGTGCCACCAGGGAAGCCCCAGTTGTTGCTCTTTTGATGCAACTGAAGACTGGAGATGCTGGGAAGGACCCCCCCACACCAGGCAGAGTGGCTTCAGCTTGGAGGGCCAGCTCCCGGTCAGGCTCTGCTGCCCCTCCCTGCAAGGACCACCTCCTTCACCTGCCTCTCAGCCCATTTAGGGCTCCTGGAAATTGCCCCTCCCGCATTTCAGGGCTCCTGATCTAGAGGAGACACATCTCATTGTGGAAGATTTGTTCTGTTTCACTTAAGAAACAGCATTTTCTTCCCTTGTCTGATGTGTTGATTAGATTTCAGACAAGATTAGCAGGGTTGATGGCATTAAGTAAAAAGTCATCTCCTTTGGAAACAGCCCAGGAAGTCTGGATTCCATTTTTAAAAGCGTTGGATCCCATTAAGATGAAATATTGAGAACCGTGTGGATTCCGATTCAATGGGAGAAGTCAGAACTCCAAGTACGGGCAGGCCCATGTGGACGCCTCAGGGGCAGGGGGAGGAGGGTGGGAAATGAGGACAACATAATTTCTCAGTAAGATCAGAGAATTCTCGGCAGCTCTCTTCCTCAAGTGATCAACAAATCAAATATGGCCCATCTGCCAGGGAATGGCTGAATAAATTACAGTACACTTGTACCATGAAATAATGTGCATTCACTTAAAATTTCAAATTAGAGTTATACCAGTGGACTTGGATAGAGTTCCACCAGGTATTATTATTAAATGAGAAAAGCAAAATATGTTAGCTTTTAAAGCATCTAAAATATGATCCTATCATATAAAACCATGACAAACAACCTCCCCATTTATGACATGAGTACTTATGTACATGAATATGTGCCTCTATATGAGTCTACATATGTGGAGAAAAATATGGAACGAGACATACAAGATTGTTAATATCAGTTACCCCTGGCAGGATTTGGGTTTGTGGTAGGTGCTGAAGAGAGGGTGGGGGAGAGAGGAAAGTTGGAACCAAACAAAAAGGAACTATAACAAAGAAGAGCCAACAAGTATGATGTGATCACATTTATGTGTTTATGTAAAAATGAATAAGGGGGAGGGTGTTAAACTATGTGGTGCATCTCTACTGCCTCTAGCCCTGCCCCGGGCATTGTAAATAACAGAGGAAGGCTCTGTCCACTAGAAGCTTACACTCCCTTTGGGGAAACAAGGCATAAACACTTGCAACACTTGGTGTCAACGTAATCTGACACTCTAATCTCTGTCTCCTATGTTCCTGTTTATTTAACAAGCATTTCCTGAGCCCACACTAGACGCTAGTCATGATCACTGCCCTAGGGAACATATCTAGTTGTGGAAAATGCAATATAATTAGAGATGGATACATAGAGGTGCTGAGTAAATATTTATTGCATTGGGTTAAAATAGCTATAATTTGGACATAAGTGCTATATAAGATTTTTGTCATTATAGTCAAATCAAGATCTAAAGGGACCTTACTACCTATCCAGTCTGACTTCCTTATAATTACATATGTGGAAACCGAGGCAAGTAGATGAGAATAGTCACTTGCAGTGTACAGCTGGGATGCCAACCCACAGCTCAAGGACCACTCTTATTTCTTTCTGCCATAGTGTGAAGTCTTCAAGCAGAACTGAGAACAAATAATGCCTGAATGAAGCATTTGACATTTTAGTCTTGTTTCAGATGAGGCAGCTGATATAATGGGGAAAACATTGTGCTATAGGTTGAATTCTGTCCCCCCAAAAGATATGTTCAAGTCTTAACCTCTGAAACCTGTGAACATGACCTTATTTGGAAATAGGGTCTTCACATGTAATCAAGTTACATCTGATGAGGTCATACAGGATTAGGGTGGTCCCTAAGTCCAAAGTGACTGGTATCCTTATAAGTAGAGGGAAAAGACATAAAGGAAGTGTAAATACCTATTACTGAGTGAAAGAAGTCAATCTGGAAAGCCTACATACTGTATGACATTCTGGAAAAGGCAAAATGATGGAGACAGTGAAAAGATCAGTGGTTGCCAGGGGTTAGAGGGGAGGGATGAATAGTCAGAGCACAGAGGATTTTAGGGCAGTGAAAATACTCTGTGTGATATCATAATAATGGTTACATGTCTATACAGTTTTTCCGAACCCACAGAGTGTACAACACTGGTACTTCCCTGGTGGTCCAGTGATTAAGACTCTGTGCTTCTACTGCAGGGGGTGCGGGTTCAATCCCTGGTCGGGGAACTAAGATCCTGCATGCTGCGTGGCACAGCCAAAAAGAGCCCCCCAAAAAACAAACAAACAAAAAAAAACCACAGAGTGTACAACACCAAGAGTGAACCCTAATGTAAACTATGGACTCTGGGTGAACATGAGGTGTCAGTGCAGGTTCGTTGATTGTAACAAATCTATCACACTGGTGGGGTACGTTGATATGGGGGAATTTTGTGTATGTGGGGGGCCATAGGGTAGACAGGAGCCCACTGTACTTTCCACTCAATTTTGCTAAAACGGCTCTAAAACCTATAGTGAACCTAAAACGGCTCTAAAACATATTGTCTATTTAAGAAAAAAAAAAGAGACGCCAGTTCTCATCTCTTGATAGATTGAAAAATGCCTCTCACAGATCTTGCCTCTGGTCACCACCGTTTCCTGGTAGCAGTGGCCAGTGGGTGGGATTACAGTGAGGCCAGGTGTAGGAAAAGAAACATACTGGCTGCCTTAAGCACTTGTTAACTTGCAAACACGAAAGAGCTTTCCCTCGTTTGACCAGGGGCCAGGAGGGGGCGCTCCTTAGCAGGCTCATACACCACTGCAATGCTCCCGTTGAAATAGCGTGATCTTATTTTTAGCAGATCTGTGTGTCAATGTCACCCTGAAATGAAAGTGCCTGGATGGTGGCAGGACATCATGCTGGGGGCTAAGGGGTCAGTAATTCCAGGGCTGTGGCTGTGGGACTGGATGACAAAGTATGGCCCAGAGTTGAAAGAGGGGAAATGTCACAGTGCCTTCCATTCACCCAACAATAACCTGTGTCTTGAAGGTGGTGAAAGCAGGAGGAGGGAGGCAGCTGTGGCAGAGAGGGGGTTGCCTCCCATGCTTTCCCTCCTCCTTATCATTTTGGAATTGTGCTAAGCACTTCACATGCATTTTTCTTTCTTTCTTTCTTTCTTTCTTTTTGTCTTGCTATTTTCTTTCTTTAAAATTTATTTTATTGAAGTATAGTTGATTTACAATTCTATGTTAATTTCTACTGTACAGCAAAGTGATTCAGTTACACATATACATTTATATATTGATATATATATGTATGCATTCTTTTAGTCTTTTTCATATTCTTTCCCATTATGGTTTATCACAGGATACTGAATATAGTTCCCTGTGCTATACAGTAGGACCTTGGTTTTTTATCCATTCTATATATAATAGTTTGCATTTCCTAATCCCAAACTCCCAATCCATCCCTCCCCCACCCCCCTCCTCCTTGGCAATCGCGAGTCTGTTCTCTATTTCTGCTTCACATGCATTTCTTTGTCTCTGATTTAGAGTCTAAAGGTGACCCCTCTCCTTTTATGAGCTGTGGGCCCCTGAGCCTATCACTTACACTCCCTGAAGCTCAGTTCCCACGTTTGAAGTGGGGACATTAGCACCTGCGGGGGTTACTGAGGGTGTGGGGTAGTGGAGACAACCCAGGCTTTGAGTCAGGCGGCCCCGAGGGCAGTTCCTGAAGTTCTGCTCACTAGGTCCCTTCTTCTCCTTGCACTAACAAACAGAGATGATCATACCCCCTGCATAAGATTTAGGGGAGAATTTAAGGGACTTAATGAAAAACTACCACTTGAATGTCTGCCCTGTACCACCCATTACACCAGGGCTCCAACACACACTCATTTAGCATGACACCTGATGATAGCATATGAGAGATTAAGCTGTTCCCATTTCACAGATGAGGACACCGAGGGCAGAGAGGTTAGGTCTCAGAGCTCGGACCTAAAGCCAGGCCTGGGGTGCACTTTCTAAGGTAAGTGTCTGTACAGCAGGCACTGACCCTTAGCTCACAGGGCTGACATAGGAATCAAATAACAAGGCATTTGTAAACAATGCAATGAAAACAGTGCTTTGTAAATATAGGCAGCTTAAAACAAAAAAGTACTTCTATTTTTTAACTTGACATTTAAAACTTGGAGAACATCACAAATGTTATATTCTTGTGGATAGTCTTATTTAGACTAAAATTATAAGAAGTGTTCACCAACTGAAAATATTTTTACAGCTCCCCCAAACTGTTTACTAACAAACATCCACAGGTTTGTTTTTATGGTACTGATGTAGTTTTGAATGTAAAATGACAGTCTGCTGGGATGGAAAATCAAAATAGGGCTTTTTGTTAAAAAGTAATAATAATAGGACACCATTTAGCCCAAGCAGAAGATACTCAATAAAAAATTTTAAAATACACTTTTTTTCCCTGGTGGCTGTCACATACAGTCTTTCTCTCTCTCCCTTCCTCTCTCTCTGTCTGTACTGCATTCCCTCAACTTTGCCTCCTCTGAGCTTCTGCGCTGGCTTCTGGTTTCATTTCTTCCGTTCTCTGTTCACTGGGTGTTGACTGCTGTTAGTGACTAGTTCTGCTGCGGACAGAGCTCCCTAGGATGGAGGCAAGGGCTGCAGGCGAGGTCCCCTGGCCAGGGCCAGCTTTATAGACATGTGGCCAGTGCAGTCACACAAGGCCCCGCACTCCTAAAGGGTCCCTCCACTCTTGGTTTAATGCTTTGCAGTTGCTGTCTTGAAATTCTTAATGATTCTGTCTTTGAATCTGTGTTTTTGAGTGAAGTCTGATGGGACAGTGGAGCCTGGTCTCATTCATGGTCCCTCCCCTTGCCGCCTCCCGGGGACCTTCTTCCCTGCCCCCTGGGGCCCCAGGCCCTGCCTACCCGCCCCTCCCCACCCCTCTCCTGCAACCACTGCTGTTCTCTGCCCAGGGGGTGACCAGGTCTCACTGGAGGGACAGACCCATGGACCTGATTACGGGTATGAGGAAGGTCATAGTCAGGCACATGCCCCGCTCCCACCCCGCCACATCTCAGGGTGGGGTTGCCAGCAGCCATCCTCCTTCAGGGCTGGCATGGGTGGCCTGCCTAGAACCTCCTGCCGACCCCTGATGGAGGTACAAGTGCGTCTGGTTGTGAGGATTGCAATCCCTTGCGGTCACCTGGCCTCTGTGGCTTGAGGTGGTAGCCCTTCAGCTGTGGAAGGGGAGAATGACTTTCCTAACCCAGCAGGGACCCTGCACTTTTATTTTGCATGGGGTCCCCAAATTATGCAGCTGACCCTTCCTCGGGGGTCTCTCTTCCAGTACTTCAGTGGGCACCAAGGTCCCAGGTCTTATTTCATTCTCTTCCTGCCTCCTGGATTCCCCCTCCCCGCTGTCCTTCACCTGTTTCCTCCCGTTCATTCAGAACTCAATTTAGATGCCATCTCAGCGGGCCCCCCTGCCCCGCCATTCCCAGCCCTCATTGGTGTCGCTTTCCTTTCTCTGCCTGCGGCACCCAGTGCAGCCTCTGCCACCAACTCTGGCTCTAGTCCTTGTACTCTTGACCTCTTTGGACCTCAGTTTCCTCTTTATAATGGGGGAGAGAGGGTTAACGAGCTCTTGGAGGCCCCTTCCAGCTCTGCCTTCCAGTCCGTGATTCCACATGTGTGGGTCTCGACCCCCAGCAGGAGTGTGAGCAACATGCAGAACGAGACCTACCCTTCCCCTTGTCTGTGCCTCAGTTCCCACCCCTGTGCTCAGCACATCGCAAACACCTGACATATGTGCATTGAACTGGATCGTGAGAGTCTGTAAAACACTCAGTTCCTTGGAACAAAGGCACAGCAGGCCTTTCAGACTCTCCTGCAAAGGGATCTCTTCAGGCATGTGACCTGGTGTGGCTTCAGGCTTTCAGATCCATCTCATGTCCATCCAGCTGCTCCCAGTGGGCTGAGGCCATCATAGTGCAAAGCCTGGGTCAACCTAGAGGTGGCCTTTCCTGGCTGTGTGTCCAGCAGAGGCCACTGCTGCCCCAATGTGGGTGCCCTGTGTGAGCTTCCCTGATGGGCTGGTAACTGTCTACTCAAGCAGGGTGCACCCTTGACCTTTCACCCCAGCCTGAGAGTCAGCTGCCCTTTGCCCATGGCAGCCAACTGGCAGCCACTTGGCCAGAGACTAAGGGGGACGATAGCTTGAAGGCAGGCAGCTGGCCTGGGAGTCCAGCCTTCAGATGTCAGCCCATTCCAGGGGCAGGAGCACAGGTGATGGGAAAAAAGCAAGAGAAAAGCACCTCCTCCAAAGGGCACCGATGTCAGATATAGTACAGATTTGAGCACATAGGGTGTGGAAAGGAAGGACAACTCTACTCCCTCGGACTTCTCAAACTTTAGAGTGCAGAGGAAACACTTGGACCGAGTATTTAAAATTCAGATTCCCAACCGCACACATGAGAGAGTCTGACTCAGTAGGTCTGGGGTGGGCCCTGGAATCTGCATTTGTAACTGCCTGCCTGGACATGGTAGAGAAATCCTGCCTTCTGCAGCCTCCAGTGCCCTGGGCCCTGATGACATCACCAGCAGCACGTCACAGTGCATCCCTATTCTCTATTTCCTCGGGATAGTTTCTTGGAAGGAGGATTATTGAATCTGAGTGTGCTTCTTTTCCAGAGACACTGATTGCAAGACTGCTCTGTGGTTACACACTGGGCAGGCAAAGTTCCTTTCTGGCTGGAGAGACTTAAGATTTTGGGAGCCAAACAGGTCTGCGAGATCCTGGATGGTAAAGACTCTCTTTACTGTTGAGCTGAATCTCTGTAGGTCCTGTTTTCTTCAAAGAAAGCAGATTCCAGCCCTACCTAGCTCTAACACTTCCAAGTTTTGTGGCTGTGCTAGTCAGAGGTTTCAGTTGTAAACAGTTCTTGGTTTTCTGAAACAGAGTAAGAATTTACTGGAGGGTGTGGTCCACTGAATAATGGTTCTCGGAAGATGTCCATGTCCTAATCCCTGGAACCTGGGAATATGTCGCCTTACATTGCAAAAGCGACTTTGCAGATGTGAGTAAATCAAGGATCTTGGGAAGGGAGAGTATCCTGGATAATTTGGGTGAGCCTGATATAATTACAAGAGTCCTTATAGGAGGCAAGCAGGAAGGTCAGAGTCAGAGAAAGAGATGTGACGTTGGAAGGGAAGGTCAGAGAGAGATTTGAAGATGCTCCACTGCTGGCTTTGAAGACGGATGGAGGGAACATGAATCAAGGAATGCAGGAAAAGGCATTGTCTAGAAGCTAGAAAAGGCAAGGAAATGGATCCTCCCTTAGAGCTTCCAGCCCTGCCAACACCTTGATTTTATCTCCAATAGACCTGTTTCAGACTTCTGACCTCCAGGATTATAAGTTTGTGTTGCTTTAAGTCACTAAGTTTGCGGTAATTTGTTACAGCAGCGATAGGAAACTATTACAGCAGGAAAGAAGGTAACTCAGAGAACTGATGGGGAGGCTGGAGAATCTCGTCCAGGTAGGTGAGGCACAGGTAACACCGTGCCCCAGGAACGGCCTGCTCAGGACGCTGTCCCTGCTAGACACTTGCTGCTAACTTTGTGGGCCCCGCGGCTGGGGGCTGTGCTGCTGCTGCCTCATTCCGCCTCATCTTATCATCTCAGGATACATCTGACAGACGATAAGTTTTCCTACAGAACCCGAATGTCCTTGTCACACCTAGCAAAATGAGCTGTAATTTCTTTTTTTTTTTTTTGCGGTACACAGGCCTCTCACTGTTGTGGCCTCTCCCGTTGCAGAGCACAGGCTCCGGACGCGCAGGCTCAGCGGCCATGGCTCACGGGCCCAGCCGCTCCGCGGCATGTGGGATCTTCCCAGACCGGGGCACGAACCCATGTCCCCTGCATCGGCAGGCGGACTCTCAACCACTGCGCCACCAGGGAAGCCCTGAGCTGTAATTTCTTGATTAGCCAATATCTAATCTCTAATCAGTTTTCCCCAATTTTCTCAAATATCTCTTTAGAGATGGTTTATTCTAATCAGGATCTAAACAGGGTCAGCACATCACATTTGGGTATTCCGTCTCTTAATTCTTTTACAGGCAATCATGCAGTCCCCACCCTCCTTTATTTTTCACCCATATTTTTTCCTCCATATTATTGACTTGCTGCAGAAACTGGGCCAATTGTCCTGTAGAACAGATTACCCTGAATGTTCATTAAAAGAGGGGGTACATACTGTCATGGAAGAAGGTGGGCTTTGGAGAGTCTTGGGATCGAAGCCCGGCTCTGGGGTTTATCTTTGTGTCCCTGCACCCCTCACTTTATCCACTGGAGTTTGATCAGAGAGGTAGAGCCACGATGAGTGATATCAAGTAAAGACATTTGGGGGAGAATTAGGCATCACACAATCGCGGATCTGGTTAAGCAGTCTACATAAAGTCGTTTCTGCATCCAGTGTTGGGCCTGAAGTCCCCCCGGCCAGCAGTTGGGAAGGAAAGATAGATGTGAAGTAGGGGAGAAAAGGACAAACTGGAACCCACAAAACTGAACTGGGCCCCTCAGGGAGAAACTGCAACTTGCATTTGTCTTGCTTCCTTTCAGTGATGCAGGTGACTTGCAGGATTAGTTGGTGACCCGCAGAGCCACACACACAACTGGCCCAGGATTTGGAGAAGCAGATGGAGAAGACCGGGCTGGAGCAAGAGGAACAGTGGACTCACAGCTGCCACACACCAACGAGGTGAGCCAGGAGCCCAACATCAGCCTGCGTGGTGGGTACTGGTTGGATGGGGTTTAAGGAGTGCCCTTTATACAAACAGATTTCCCTCCCCTAAAATATATTTTTAAAATTTGACAAGAAAACCTGAAAATATAGAAAGGATTAAACAAGGAAATAAATAAATAAACCCATAATTAAATAATCCACAGCTACTATTAACATTTAGGGTTTTGTCTTTTATGTATTTTTCTATTATATATTATACACACACACACATCTGTATTACATATAGTTTCACAATTATAATTAATTTATGTATACAGTTCTGAATCCCACTTTTTTCTCTTAACATGATTCTTATATATGCCCAGTGATTAAAGTTCTTGGAAAACATCACTTTTATTTTATTTTAATTTTTATTTATTTATTTATTTATTTATTTATGGCTGTGTTGGGTCTTCGTTTCTGTGCGAGGGCTTTCTCTAGTTGCGGCAAGTGGGGGCCACTCTTCATCGTGGTACGCGGGCCTCTCACTCTCGCAGCCTCTCTTGTTGCGGAGCACAGGATCCAGACGTGCAGGCTCAGTAGTTGTGGCTCACGGGCCTAGTTGCTCCGTGGCATGTGGGATCGTCCCAGACCAGGGCTCAAACCCATGTCCCCTGCATTGGCAGGCAGATTCTCAACCACTGTGCCACCAGGGAAGCCCCCCATCACTTTTATTTATTTATTTTTTAAGATTTTTTTTTAACGTGGACCTTTATTTATTGATTGATTGATTGATTGATTGATTGCAGTATGCGAGCCTCTCACTGTTGTGGCCTCTCCTGCTGCGGAGCACAGGCCCCGGACGCGCAGGCTTAGCGGCCATGGCTCACGGGCCCAGCCACTCCGCGGCATGTGGGATTTTCCCGGACCTGGGCACGAACCCATATCCCCTACATCAGCAGGCGGACTCTCAACCACTGCGCCATCAGGGAAGCCCGATGTGGACCATTTTTAAACTTTTATTGAATTTGTCACAATATTGCTTCTGCTTTATGTTTTGGTTTTTTGGCCATGAGGCATGTGGGATTTTAGCTCCCAGACCAGGGATCGAACCTGCACTCCCTGCATTGGAAGGAGAAGTCTTAACCACTGGACCGCCAGGGAAGTCCCCTGAAAACATCACTTTTAATGGATATCACTGTCCATCATAAAGCTGTAGCATAATTGTTCAACAATTTCCCTATTGTTGAACATTTATGCTATTTTCCATATCTTTAGTGGCAATGTCATGAACATCTATATACATCTTAGTTCCTATCCCAGAATATGTCCTCAGGAAGATGAAATTACTGGTTAAAGAGCACCAACATTTAATGCTTTACCCCCCAAATAAACCATAACCCAAACATATAGAAAAAATATACAAAAAGGCGTTTCTTCCTACTCTCAACCCTCAAGCCAGGAATGCATCCAATTTTTACCGTTTGCCTAGTACTCGGTCAGGAATGAAGAGTGGTTCAGTGATACCCAACTCTGATTCTTGAGTGATTAAGGCATGAGCCCAGGCAGCGATGAGCCCCCTGTTCAGGGTGCCAGGGGACTCTGGCTTGGGGCCCCTCAGTACTGAATCGCTGGACTGACATGTGTTCTCCCCACCGTGGAGAGGAGATGCAGCGTGGAGAGGGGACGCTGGGTGGAGAGGGGACGCAGGGTGGAGAGGGGATGCAGAGCAGAGGAACCATTCTAGCCCTGGCCCCCCAGCACCCTCTCTCACTGGAGCCCTTCAGGCTGGGAGTGCCGGCAGGAGGCCCAAGAATCGATGGTCCTGAGGCCAGTGTATCTGAGGTTTGCTCTTGGCCAGAATTCAGAGTAGGGAAAAGAAAACTGCATCTGGGTCAAGGTGAGCCTGTCTGGTTGGAGGTCCCAAGGCTACACAGAGGACAAGAGTGATCAGAGCATTGAGCCAGGTGTGGCGATGAAGGAGAGCAAAGATGCTGGTTCACGCAGGAACCCCGCTGGAGGAGCCCTTCCATCTGAGATAGTAGCCCTCCTTGCGGGTGGTCAGCCACACAGTCTTAAACCTCCACGACTTACATCTTAGTGCCAAGGCCATCCCTTCATTTTAAAAGGAAGAAGGAAGAAAACTAATACCCACCGGGGATTTGCTGAGCTCCAGGCACTTTAAAATTAACACAAGGGAGGCCTATTAATCCCCATTGTTACAAATGAGCACACCAAGGCCAAGAGAAACAGAAGGCCTTGCTTAAGGTTACGGGGCCAATTAATTAAGGGCTAGGGCCAGAACTGGGTGCTTTTCAATCCCTGGGTACAGAGGCAGGTACAGTAGGGAGAAGACCACTGAGCTCGGGTACTCATCCAAGCTCTGCTGTGTATTAATTTTTTGAACATAGGGATGGTACTCATGCCTTCTGAGCTTCAGCTTTCCTCTCCTGTAAAATGGGGGACTGCTTGCTTTGTAGGGTTCCTGTTCAGAGTAACAGGGATGATGCTTGAAAAGGACCTGGTATCATGCTTGGCCCACAGGAGGAGCTCACTAAAGCCAGTTGTAACATTCGCTACTTTTTCTTCTGTCCCACCTCTTCTGGGAGCCCTGATGGGGAAGCCCATCCAGGTATGGATGGATCACAGGGATTTCTGGGAGACTTAAGTCTCTGGAACGAATCCCCTCACTCCCTGACCACCCCACCGGCCCCCATCACGTTCGACCCCAGCCCAGCACACTGGCAGCTTGATTACTTTGCAACACTCTGGCTTTTCTCTCAGAGCAGAAAGAAGGCTCCAGACTCTACATCACTTTCGTGCTCCCCAGATAGACCTGGTCCCCAGATAGAGGAAGGACAAGGCTCAGAGCTGGGGGTGGGGGTGGGGAGGAGGTAACTGGAGCATTACCTGTACGAAGTGTCCAACGTCCAGGTGATATCCTGTTCCTTGTGAGGGTCTCCAATGAGCAGAGGACTGTTAGTGGCCTGCGCTCTTGGTGCCTAGGCCTTTGCAGACCCACCTCAAGTTTTCCTGGGAGTTTGGCTAAGCGCTCCCACCTCAGCCCTTTAAAGGCTCTGGGCTGAACTCAGCCACCTCCGACGGGACCACGAAGGACCAGCCAAGCACTCGATGGCTGCTTCCCAGCCCGCCTGGGAAACATTTCATTTTCTATTTGCAGAATCACAGATGTTGACTTTTGATCTCTTCCTCTCTCCCTCTGGGCCTCAGATCAGTAATGACAGTTATTTCATTTCTTTTTAATTTTTTTTTTCTTTTCCCTATAAAGAGAAACAGTCATGAGGGCTCAGAAATGCTGTTAAAATATTGTAAGAGTTATTACACACTAGCTACTGGGGTGAGAAAGAAAAGATCTAGCCCTCTCCACGTAAAGCCAGTGGCAGTCATCAGAAGGGGGCTGAGTGGGGCACCTTTAAAGGCAATATTTTTAACCTTCTGTGTATTTGTACACCATCCAGGGATCTTGTTATGGTGCAGATTCAGATTCAGTAGGTCTAACGAGCTCCTGGATGAGGGAGGTCCACACTGCTGGTTCCGGACCACACTCAGAGAAAGACGTTGAAGTTCTACCTGTCTCTACCCTGCTCCACTCCTGAAGTGCTGTGATCTATAAAAAACCTCCCTGCCATCTCCATGCAGCTGGGGCTGTGTAGGTAGTGCTGGCCAAGCTTCTCTCAGCAGACACTTTAATATAATTAAAACCCACACTAGATTCTTATCACTTCTGTTCTGTTTAAACAGAGGATATTCAGATATATACACATTTCCAGAGAAGGTGTCTTTGGTTTTTTTTGGTTTTTTTGGCCACACCATGAGGCATATGGAATGTTAGTTCCCTGACCAGGGATTGAACCTGTGCCCCCTGCAGTGGAAGTGTGGAATCCTAACCACTGGACCTCCAGGGAAGTCCCCAAAGAAGGTGTCTTTGGACCAGAATCTGTCCCAATAGGTCACACAAAGACTCTTGTTGGGGGTGGGGGTCTTCCTTCTCTTACTCCTTTCCATCCTTTGGGTTATTTGTCATTTTTTCAAATGAAATTCAGCTCAACCATTATGATATCATGGTGAACCTTTTGCCACTCCACAAATGGGCAAGTCTCTGAATACCCAGTGAAAATTACCTTTCTCCTTCTATATTTGCTAGTTACTTATTTAAAACTTCATGTTCTATGTATTTAGAGCACATAGGCTCAACTTTAAGAAAATGTATTATATGACTGAAACATAATGCAATGGATAATTAGGGTGCATTAGAAAGTGATCTCAGTTTCATAAAAGGATTCACTGCAGCATGCCTTCAGGTGATGAGCTCTTTTCTGGTCAGTTAACTATGAAAATCTTGCTCTCAGAGATTCTGATTTAACTGGTCTAAGGAGGGACTAGGGCCCTAATTTTTTTTTTAAAGCTCCCAGGGTGATTCTAATGCACATCCAGGTTTGAGAGCTCCTAGACTAAATGATGTCAAGCTTCCAACTTTAAACCGTTCAGATGACTTGCTGTTCATTTAAATTCAAAACACATTTTTGTACACCTGTCGTGTGCCAGGCACTATGTGAGGCTTCAGATACATGAAGTCCTGGTTCCTACATTCAAGTCCCCCACAGTCTAGCAGGGGAGATAAAGCATACAGAATTAATTTTTTCTGGAGACCCCACAAAGAGTGAATCAGGGAAATGGTGTCTGTAATGTACAAATAAAAGGCAAGGAGGGAATGGGCAGACCTGCCTGTATCTCCTCCACATCATAACTATCCCTCTCCCTTCCCTCCAAAGGGAATAGAAGATGGATTAAGTAGGAGAACAATGAGCTGCAGGGCAGACGCTTGGCAATCAGATTTGAGTTCTGGGGAGAATGGGAGGGCTCTGGGAGGCTGAGGTGTGTAGCCATCCAGACTGGGTGATTTCTTTTTTTTTTTTTTTTTTAATTTTTTGGCTGCATTGGGTGTTCATTGCTGCACGTGGGCTTTCTCTACTTGGGGCGAGCGGGGGCTACTCTTTGTTGCAGTCCGTGGGCTTCTCATTGCGGTGGCTTCTCTTGTTGAGGAACACGGGCTCTAGGCACACTGGCTTCAGTAGTTGTGGCATGCAGGCTCAGTAGTTGTGGCTCGTGGGCTGTAGAGCGCAGGCTCAGTAGTTGTGGCTCACGGGCTGTAGAGCGCAGGCTCAGTAGTTGTGGCGCACGGGCTTGGTTGCTCCGAGGCATGTGGGATCTTCCCGGACCAGGGCTCGAACCCATGTCCCCTGCATTGGCAGGTGGATTCTTAACCACTGCGCCACCAGGGAAGTCCCCAGACTGGGAGATTTCTTAATGCAGGTATGCAAAACCTGCCCGCAAGTGGCAAAGAATATGAGATGATTCTCAGCAGCTCCTCTGCCAAAACTGTCAAGCAATTCAAGCTGCCTCCTCCACCTCGTTTTCCGAATATGTCCCCAGCCTCCCGTCTTGGGTGCTCTTCTCCCCAGATGGGCCTCCCTGGTCCCCTCACTGCTCTAGGTCCCTCACCCCATCCAGACTTACCTGTCCCCAAATAACCTCTCACCAATGGTAGTTCTGACCCCTGTGCTGCAGGCATCAGTGAGCGGGGCTGGCTTCCACATGGAGCTACGAATGGCCAAAAGACCCACTCAAAAACACTTGCGTTGTAAGGTAGGGACTCTGTTCTTCCAAATGTCACTCCAACATGGGAGAATTCAAGAACGAGATGTTTTAATAAAGGCAGAACCAGGCAGCCCCCAGCTTACATTAATCCACTGAAGAGCAGAGCAAATGGATTTTGGCAGAAAGTAGCATATGCCCCAAGCATTCCCCTTGGCCTTACTTCTGGGCCTCACTTCTGGGTCAAGTGGGATCCTCTCCCACAGGGGAGAGAGAACTTGCTCCCAGGCCAAGTTGGCCAAAGGGGAAATGGGCTGCTTCAGCTTCCGCATTTTGTGAGGATATGGGGTGAGGTTTGGGGGCAGGACTATTTGAACAATGGATAGGATGTTGGCTACTTTTAATGTGCCTTACAGGGAGCCTCTAAAAACCACTTTGTGACCTGCGTTAGCTGCCTTCCAGCTCTATGATTCTTTGAAATATTTGAACTGAATTTAGTAGGTCTCCTGCAAGCGGAGGAGCCCTGGCAATCCTGCAAAGCCATGAGTATGAACAAATATTAACTGGGACTCTCCTCAGACCCCACTCTGTGACCCTCAAGTATTTCCTATCACTCAGTCCTCACGGTCATTCCAAGGGGTAGATATTATACCCATTTTACAAATAAGGAAACTGAGGCGCAAAGAAGCTGAAAGATTTGCCCAATATCCCACAAAAAACAAGCAGTTCGAGCCCAGGTTTCCTAACGTTTAGTCTGATGCTCATTGTATGGTATTATGATTTGTATTCTGTTCAGACACAGTAAGAGCTGGAAAAATCCCAGAGTATTTATTCAAGAAAGTGATCTTAAAGAAGAAGAAATGGATTTGGTGGAATTGAATGGATGGGCTAGCTCAGGGCAATCTCGTGAGTTGCCAGCAGAGGGCAGAAGCCCGCCATTCTATATAGGTGCTTACATCCTTTAGAGCCCACGGAGGTCTGGGAGTAAGTGTAGTAAGAATTTTTCACTGAGAGGGAACCCAAAGAAAGAGTAGGAAAGCGCCGGTGTGGACCGCTGTGGTTTCAGGTGGCATGCATCTGGGAGCCAGGGGCATGGAAAGAAAAGCATTCTCCTCTTCTGGGTCCCCTGCACCCAGAAGGCAAGAGGCCTACAGCAGCACAAGACACTGAAACATGCACGGATTTGAATACAAACAATCCAAGGTTTGGGTCCTCAGACCCCCAGTGTCTATCTTCTGTCACTTTCCCTGTTTGTGCCTGCATCTGCATCCATGAAAAGACGGTAATAACAACTGCCTCGTAGGATGATCAGCTAAAGTACTTTGCAAACTATAAAATATGCTGGCAGGTTAGTGGAGGTGGGTTTGAATGAAGGCTTCTCTAGTGTCTCTCACTAGCGCGTGAGCTGTTGACAAGGAGGCCAGGTTGACACCTGTGCTGGGAGGCCGGGGGAGGGGGTGTGGAGCTGGGGGTGTGGAGGTGGTAGGCAGAGGAGGGGATGCCACTGACCCTATTCTCTGGTCAGGGTCACTCTGACCTCAGGACACTCCACTCCAGTTGACATGCTTCACATGGGCTGCCTGTCGTCTGGGGTCCTGTGTCCTCAGGAGAGCCCTGAACCTCCCGGGCAGCACCTGAGAGGCCTGAGTTTCAGTGATGTGGCCCAGCTCCCTCAGTCCCAGGGATGGTGGGCAGAGTCCCTTCCCAGCCAGACAGCTCAGAACTGAAATGCTGCTGGTGAGGCTAAGTGCCAGAGACCAAGGACCCCCTTGCTGCTCACCCCAAACCCGGCACTCGTCACAGTAACAACACTTTACAGTCCTTCCCAGGAGCGCAACTTCCCATCTCATTTGTGATTTTGTTCACCAGGCCAACAGTCCTGAGAGGGAGGTAGGACAGATATGGTTTTAACTCCAATTTTTTAAGATAAAGAGGCTCTCAGCCAGCTTAACAATTTGTCCAAAGTCAAGCAGTAGTTAAAAAACAACAACAAGAACAACAACGACAAAACCCCAAGCAATTCAGAACCTGGTCTTATGGCCTTAAAGACACCACCTTGTACTAATGTTTCTATCAAGAGAGACCTTCTATCTCTCTCCATCTGCTTTCTCTCTTTTTAAACTCCCGGTGTAGACATATAAGGTCATCATTCTCAACTTAGGTACATTATCATAGTCACGCTAAGCGAAGACCTTCTCTTGTTTTGCTTGATTTAATTTTATTTCCTTTTCCTATCATCCCCAATTTGTGTTCCCACTCAACACCTCTTCTTACCCCCTAAATGGGCACCCCCTCTGATTTGGTTGGTTGGTTCTTTCACTGATTGATTGATTGATTCATTCATTCATTCATTTGTAGGCTTGAGCCAGATACATTTCTGACCAATAATGTGTTTATGATGCTATTAACAAGCATTTTTTTGTTATTGTTGTTCACAACTCATGGACCCTAATTTTGATTCCTTTTTTTCTACACTTCTAGTCATTTCCCATTTATATTTATATGCTTTACTCATCCCCTACTCCTGCATCCCTAAGTATATTACCTGCTACTTGTGCCTACTTAATTTGTTTTATTCTTATTGGCTTCTGATTTGTTTTATATTATTCTCAACTTTTTATCATCTTGGAGGTGTTTCCCTGCTCATTTTGTATTATTTGGTTATTTACTATACATGCTTCTGAGTCCTTCATCCAGGTTGGTGACAGTGATGTCCACAATCAACACATTAGTCAGTCCTCACCATCACCTGAAGTCCGAGTAAGCTCCTTATAAGGCTGACAGTAAATCACTGAACTCTTGCTTTGATCTTGATTCTTTTACAAGTTTTACGTACTCTTTAATAGTTGGATGCTGGAGCATTGGTGTCCAATAGAACTTTCCATGATAATGGAAATGTTCTATACTTTTGTACAGTCCAGTATGGTAGCCGCTAGTGACATGTGGCTATTTGAGCAGCTGCAGTGTGGCTTGTGTGACTGAGGAGCTAAAATTTAATTTTAATTAATTTAAATTAAAATTTAAATAGCTTCATATGGCTACCTATTGGAAAGCACAGATCTATTGCATTACTACTCAAGATGTAGTCCCTAGACCAGCAGCATTGCCATCTGGAAGCTGGGAGCTTGTTAGGGATGCAGAATTTCAGGTACACCAACTTCTACTGAATTAGATCTGCATTTTAACAAGATTCCCTGTATGATTTCTTTTTTTTTCCCCATATGATTTCTATGCACACTGAAGTTTCTGCCCTCCCCCCAGATTTACTGAGATATAATTGACATATAATTGTGTAAGTTTAAGGTGTACAATGATGTTGATTTGATATACTTGTATATTGTGAAATGATTACCACCATAGTGCTAGCTAATACCTGCATCACATCACATAATTACCATCTCTTTTTTTTGTGGTGAGAACATTTAAGTTCTACTCTCGGCAACTTTCAGGTATAAATACAGTATTATTAACTATAATCACCATACTGTATATTAGATTCCCAGAACTATTTCATCTTATAACTGTAATTCTGTACCCTTTGACAAACATTTCCCCATTTCCCCCACCTCCAGCCCCTGGCAATCACCATTATAGTCTATTTCCATGAGTTCAGCTTTTTAGATTTCACATATAAGTGATATCACACAGTATTTGTCTTTCTCTGTCTGACTTGTTTCACTTAGCATAATGCCCTCAAGGTCCATCCATGTTGTCACAAATGGCAGGATGTCCCTCTTTCTCATGGCTGAATAACATTCATATATATATATATATATATATATATAAAACATATGAATGGATAGAGAACATGTGAGATTATATCTATATCTATATCTGTATCTCACATTTTCTTTACCCGTTCATCCATTGGCAGACACTTAGGTTGTTTTCAATCTTGGCTATCCTGAATAAAATTCTGCAAAGAACATGGGAGTCCAGATTTCTTTTAGAAATCCTGTTTCCATTTCCTTTGGATATATACCTAGAAGTGGGGTTGCTGGACCATATGGTAGTTCTATTTTTAATTTTTTTGAGGAACTTCCGTACTGTTTTACATAGTGGCTGCACCAATTAACATTCCCACCCACAGTGCAGAAGGGTTCCCTTTTCTTTACATCCTTGCCAGCATTTGTTATCTCTTGCCTTTTGGAGGACAGTCATTCTAACAGGTGTGAGGTAATATATTATTGTGCTTTTGATTTGAATTTCCCTGATGATTAGTGATGCTGAGTGCCTTTTCACCTGTTGGCCATTTGTATGTCTTGTCTAGAAAGACGTCTCTTTAAAAAAAAATCAAAGCATTTGTTTTTTTGCTATTGAGTTGTATGAGCTCTTTATATTTTTTGGATTTTAACCCCTTATCAGATATACGATTTGCAAATATTTTCTCCCATTCTGTAGGTTTGATTTTTTTGTTTAATTTTTTTCTCTTTAAAGGTGTTATGCTTCTTTGTAAGAATGATACTCAAATACTTCATGGCTTGTTTTGTTTTTGCTATTTTGAAAAAAACGGTATGTTTTTCATATATTTTCTATTTTAATATACTTTTTATAGGTGATGTATCAATAGAAGAAAGATATTTGTGATATCTTCATGAGCAAACGCTGAGCTTTCTTATTAGTGCTAATAATTTTTTTATGTTGAGTTGTCAGTGTGGTCGGTCAGAGTTCTCTCTCTTTCCTTCCTATAGCTCTTATTTATTTTTCTGATTTTTATTGCTTTAGCTAAGTCTCTAGTACTATGCTGATCCATAGCAGTGATAACAGGCACCCTTGATTGTGGAGATGAATCTAAACTTTCTCCATGTAATATATATATTGTAGACACTTAATATATAGCCTTCATCAAGTTGAGAAAATAAAACATTTATTCTAGTTTTTTTGGAGACTTTTTAAAAAAATTCAAAAGTGTTATTTGATACAAATGGTTTTCAAAATAAAAGTTCAAATGTTTTTTAAAACATTTCTTGAGATAATCATGAAATTTTTCTTCTTCTGTTCATTAATGGTAAAAATTACATTAATAGTTTTTTCTCACATTAAACTTTCCTGTATTCTAAAAATAAACCTTACTTGGTCATAACTTTTTAAATACACTGTTGGATACAGTTAGCTAATATTTTATGTAGAATTTCATATCAATATTCAAACATGAAATAGCCTTATAGTTTTTTGTTTCTTTTTTTTTTACCATCCTTATCTGACTTTGTAATGAAGGTTAGACCAGTCTTATAACAAAGGCGAAACTGATTTCTATTTTCTGGAACAGTTTGTATGTGTCAGGGTATTATCTCATCCTTACCATTAGGTGAAACTTATCTGTAAAACCATCTGAGCCTAGGGCTTTTCAGGAAGAGGGGAGGTCTTTGATTACACTGTAATTCTTTATTGAATACTTGACAATTCAGTTTGCTGTTTATTACTGTTGCAACTTTGGAATTTCATATTTTTCCAGAATTGTATCAATTTTAATGTCTCCATTCAATTTTTCATAATATTGTTAGTCTAAAACTTTTTGTGCTGGTGCTTCTTTCAGTATTAATTGCATGTTTACATATCCTTTTTTCTTCTTCTAACTTTGTCATATACTATTTGTATATTTTACAACCTTTTCAAGAAACCAGCTTAATGTCTTGTTGTTTCTGCACTCTGTCTCTCTGATTTCTGACATTGTTATGTTTTCCTTTCCTCCCCTCCTCCTCCTTCTCCTCCTCCTCCTTCCTCATCTTTCTCCTCTTCCTCTTTCTAGGTTTATTCTGGAGCTTTTTTCTAGCTTCCTGCATTAAAAAATTAGCTCTAAGAATGTTTCAAACGGGGTTTGGAGTAAGCCCTCTGAAGCCTTATATACTTGATATTACTTTTATTTTACTTGCATTTAAATGATATTTTGGCTGGATATAAAATTCTAGGTTTGAAGTCCTTTTCCACCGACATTAAAAATATTACTTCACTGCTTTCTTGTATGCATTTTTGTTATTGAGGTTTCATATTCTGATTCTTTTTCCTTTTTCACTGATCTACTTTTTCTTTATAAATATTTTGAGAATTTTCCTTGTTGTTAAAGTTCTTAACTTTTACTACAATATTTCTAGGTGTGAGTTACTTTTTTTTTTTTTTGCGGTACGCGGGCCTCTCACTGTTGTGGCCTCTCCCGTTGCAGAGCACAGGCTCCAGACGTGCAGGCTCAGCGGCCATGGCTCATGGGCCCAGCTGCTCCGCGGCATGTGGGATCTTCCCAGACCAGGGCACGAACCCGCGTCCCCTGCATCAGCAGGCAGACTCTCAACCACTGCGCAACCAGGGAAGCCCTGTGAGTTCCTTTTTTATCTATCTTGTTTAACACTGAATCCTTTCAACAGAAGTTTTATATTTTCTTTATTTCTACAACATTCTCAATTACGATACCTTCAAATATATCCTCCTGCCTTAATTCATTTTCCCTTTCTGGCTCCAAAGTCTGTGATACTAACCACTTCACTATTCTCCCGCTCTTGAAAAGAGAGTCAAGATTTTGTTGCCCTCGTCTGCTTAGGCACTGCCTCCTTCCCCCACACTAAAAGGCCATGATAGGGGCCTATTTTGCCTCTGTATTCTTAGTGTGTCAGTGCTCACTGTGTGTTGAATGAATGAATTAAGAGAATGGAGGAGTGGCAGTGACCACAGGGCTAGAGCAGGAGGTGCTGTTGCAGCCAGGGCAGCAACCAAGCTTCATGACAGTACTGTGTGCCCACACCCAGGTGTATGACCTCTACAGGGTGGCAGCTCCTTTAGCAGACCACTCCCTGTGGGAGGAAACACCTAGGGCAGCCAGCCCAGCCCAGTCATGCTCTAAGATAATGACCTGGGGTAAGTGCCTGCCATAGCTTCAACCAGCTCTCCATTTGGCTCAAAGCTCCCTTCTGGCAGCTGTGGGGCTCCCGATGTGAGGCCAGTCTGACTCCTTCCTGTCCAGCTGTGGGACCAATGGCAAGTTGCCCTGCTTTTTGACCCTCAGTGTTCTCTTCCATATCTTGGGGATAATGTTACTGTCCTTTCCAGCTTCCAGGGGTGTAAGGGGCAGCAAAAAAATATTTAAGTGCTTGTAAACAGGGTGCTGCTCTCATCAGGGACAAACCACAGCGCATGTAAAACTCTCTGACCCTGGAGTCTGCGTTCAGAAGGGAGATCCCACATGGTGACATGTGGGCCTTGATCTAACCCTGCTTCCTTGGAGGGGGTCAAGACTCCCCACAGGTCTGTGGCTCTTCAAATCATTTGAAAGAAACCTCTGGGAGCTAGAGCCAACTCCAGGTGGGTGATTCCATCCACTCTTCACCCTCCCCTCCCACACCCTTACTCACAACCCTATACTGTATTACCTCACTCCATCCCCTGCTCTGGTTTCATTGAGGCTCCATTCTGACCTTCCCTGCTTGTAAGAGGGTCCCATGCCCAGGGCATTTCCCTTCCCCTCTGCCCAGCAGAACTTCTTTTGCTATGTATATACCTTATGACCTGCTCTTAGCTAGGCCTAAGCTGAGGAATTAAATCTAAGGGTTCCTTGGATGATATGGGCTTACTCCTCATAAATTATATATATATTCTTTCAGTAGGGCACCCAAAGTCTTAACACAAAAGTAGAAGTACCAGGTCTGTTGGCAGCCTGGTGGCAGGAAGAGGGGAGGGGTTGTTCCAAGACCTTCAGATAACCCATTTAGGCAGTAATGTGGACTCTTGAGAATATGCCCTTGGTTTCCAAGGCACAGACATTTTTCTGAATGAAATTCTCTCTTTTGGACCCGGGCTATCAGCTCTCTAGAACCACCCCCCTTACTTTCAGCTTCTCTTAATGGCCACTCCCAGCAATCTTTGAAACTTTATTGATTCATACTATTTTCTGCCATCTCCTCAGTTTTATTTTTTAAGTAGATCTGATACCCTTTCAATATTCCTGCTTTTCTGATCTTCTTTCATAAAAGTCTTCCTTTTCTATAGCTTTATTTTAAGAGGTTTCAAGCACGAGGTAAGAAATTAGATTTGATTTTCTCGGGCACCATCCAACCCTGAACTCAATGATTCTGTGAAATTTGCAACATGGTTAACGCTAAACTAGCACCACTGAGGACCACTAATGATTAAACCTGCAATAATGTGGATGGTGCCCTTCTACCTAATGAGAAGATACAACACTAACCAGTAAGTTCTTTGTCTGGTGTTAAGATTACTGAGTTACTCCGACATTATCTAGTTTGAACATTCAAACTAGTCACATTCCTGGTGTGCCATGGTAATCCTGTCTTAGTAATGACAATAATAGATAACACACAATATACCAGGCACTTTACATACATTAACTTATTTCTTTCTCATACTAATGCTGCGAGATAATTAATATTTTCATCCCTACATTACAGAAGGGAAAACTGAGGCATAGTAAGGTTAAGTAATTTGCCCCAAATTGGAGTTGGTAAATGATAGAGCTGGGATTCAAACTCAGCAGAATGGCCTCTTGCCCATCCTACGTCCTGAAGATCAGAAACGATGACCCCATGTGTAATTATGCTGTCATACCTCCTCCTAGGAGACTACTGGAACCCTTTTCTTTGCCTCTTGTCATTATGGTGTGTCTGGGCTTTACCTTTTGCACACTGGGAAAAGTTGGAAGAATTAGGAGATCTTTGAAGGAGATAAGAAATACAAGTAAAGGGCTTCCGTGGTGGCGCAGTGGTTAAGAATCCGCCTGCCAAGGCAGGGGACACGGGTTTGAGCCCTGGTCCGGGAGTGTCCCACATGCCGCAGAGCAACTAAGCCTGTGCGCCACAACTACTGAGCCTGTGCTCTAGAGCCTGAGAGCCACAACTGCTGAGCCTGTGTGCCTAGAGCCCGTGTTCCACAAGAGAAGCCACCGCAATGAGAAGCCTACGCACAGCAACCAAGAGTAGCCCCCGCTCACTGCAACTAGAGAAAGCCCGCGCGCAGCAACGAAGACCCAATGCAGCCCAAAATTAAAATAAATAAATAAAAATTTTAAAAAAAGAAATACAAGTAAAAATACTGAAGCTGCAATAAGAAATAGGAAGTAAGCAATGCTTGAGTTAACGTGAGAAGGGTTGGAGAGGGGAGCAGAGGAGGACATGAGGGGTCTTATGGAGAGTTTGGAAATCATAGTCACATGTCACACAAAGTGACATGAAAAAATAGGCACATTCAGAATCATAAAGATGTCAAATTCATCTATGGAATTTTAGTCGAAGTCCAACAGAGTGTTTTGTTTTGTTTGGAACTAGACAATCTGATCCCAAAAGTGATTTGGAAGAGGAAAGGGCCAAGAATAACTGAGAAGCAATTTTGAAAAAGTACAAGGTAGAAGAGCTTGCCCTACCAGATATCAAGACTTACCATCAAAATATTTAGTAATGAAGACAATATCATTTGGGCAAAAGGATAGACCAGTGGAGCAGAATAGAGAGCTCAGCCACTGGCCCACCTGTACTTGGAAAGAATATAAGGCAGAGATGTCACAAATCAGTGTGGATCTATTTAGTAAACGAGTCTAAGGAGCAACTGTTTTCATATGGAAAATACAAAATTAGATTTCTACCCTAAATCAACCCCAGGTAGATTAAAGAATTCTTCAATAAAAACAAAAAGCAAAAGTTTAAGATACAAGATGAAACTATAGAAAAATTCTTCATGACTTTAAGATAAAGAAGGATTTCTCTAAGAAATGCACACACACCAATAGAAACCAGAAAAAATGGATAATTTTGACTACATTAAAATTAACTTCTACGCAACAAAAGGCCACTATAACAAAGTGAAAAACAAGCCATAGCCTGGGAGAAGATATTTTCAGTGACTATAACATGTAAAGAAATCTCTAAAATTAATTAGAAAAAGATAAACAACACATGGGGGGAAATGCGCAGAGAATATAAACTATCGATTTGCAGAAGAGGAACCCCGGAAGGTCAATAAAAATACAGAGAGATGCTTGCTTTCACTATTAATCAAAGAAATACCAATTAAAACAGTAATGTAATACCATACACACCCACCAGATAAGCAAAAATTTATGTTAGCCAATGCCAAGTGCTGACAAAGATCTGTTATGTCATGGAGACTCATTCACTGCTAGTGGGATTGTAAATTGATACAAGTACTCTGGAGAGCAATTTGGCTGTTACTAGTAAAGTTGTAGGTGGTCGTGTCCAGAAATCCCACTCCTAGGCATACAGTCTTGTATATATGCACAAGGAGACATGTATTAAGATGTTTGCTGCCACATGGAAACAACCTAAAATCCATGAGACTGGATGACTAAATTGTATTATCGTTATACAATGGAATACAGTACAGTGTGTGTCAGCATAGATGAAAGTCTCATAATTGTAATGCTAGGGGAGAAATGCACATTGCAGAAGATTATGATTATGTATACACACACGTATACACACACACACGTATATAGTTTAAAAGCTGGCACAGCATAATAATACTTTATAATGTTTATGGATACATAAAAATGCAATAAATATAATAAAAAATATAAAAACATGCATGAGGATGTTGAATTCAAAACAGTGCTTCACTCTGGGAAATGAGGGAGGAGAATGGAGTGGGGAAGAAGACAGAGGGAAACTCAGCTGTGTCTCTAATATTTACTTTCTTTGAAGTAAAAAGACCTGAAGCAAATAAGACAATATGCTAATATTTTCTAAAGCTGATGTGGCCATCATTAATGTTGTCCACCAAATATTTCTGGCTCCCTGCCTTCCAGGCCCATGGTAAGATTGCATTTTCCATTCACTTTGAAGTTAGGGGTAGCCTGGAGACTTTGGCCAATGAACTGAAGTGGAAGTGACTTATATTTCTGGTCTCAGTGCACAAAAGTGTTGGCCAACATGGCAGCCCAGAGGCAAAGTTTCTCTCCTCCCCAAGCCCTAAGCAGACATGATATTTCCAGATAACCTGTGGAGTACAGGTGGATGAGTGAGAAATGAACCTTTATTGCTCTCGGCCACTGAAATTTGGGGATGTTTTTTACCTCAGCACAACCAACTCTGTCCTGACTGATACAGCTGTGAAGTGTGTCCATAGGTGTTCACAGTGTTAGTCTCTGATTTTATCTACCTGTTGAAATATTACAAATACATTTTTTAAAGTTTTTAAATTGGACTGGATTAATCATATTTCTCAGTTCACGGCACATTGTCTTTATTGTTCTGCATAAGGCCCTTCTCTTATTCTATTAATTCTCATTTTCTTAGTAAGTACCTCAGACTTGGGACGGAAGCAATGTTGAAGGACAGGAGATCTTGATGTCTTGACAAAGGGAATGAATGATGGGCTCGCACTCCTAGCATGAGTCCAGGTTTCCTCCAGTGCTCTCTGGTAGCCTATAGCATCTCTCGTCAGACTGTGGGAGCCAGACTTTCCAATTAGAAAGTCTCAGCTCTTCTCCAGAGAAATGTAAACAAGAATTGTGATGAATGCAATGGTCCCAATTGTTGCTGACTCTTTGTATGGTTTTAGAAAAATCATTTCACCCTTTGTTCCTAATTCTCTGATGTGTTGGAAAGTGCTAACCTTGCCCCCAGGGAGTTCCTTTCCTACCCACTTAGAGCCAACACCTGCCCTCCATCCCCACCAACCAGCAACTGTTTCCCCAGACGCAGGTCACCTCTGAGAGAAATGCTAGGAAAATTTTCCACACCTCGTGGCTCCCAGGTTCCTTTTGCAGGGCTGCCTGCAAAACCCTCAGGGAGTGAAAACCCCAGAAAGAGAAGGAGGAAGGGGGCGGAGAGCTGGGAGAAGGAAGAGAAACTTGTGCTTCTGGCCAGTTCTGTTCTGTACTGTGCAGCGAAACACAAGCGGTGCCTGGAAGTCACCGTGAAATTTGATGCCTTTGAGAAGTTCCGTGGAAAGAATGACATCATGACCAACCACTCCCCCCCACCCCACCTTTTTTCCAGTGGGAGTGAGAAATAAATAGACTGACACATTTTCCAGTCAGGGAGCGATTCTGGAGAGCAAGTTTACCTTGGCTCAGGAGCTCAGGTGGGGCTGTGAGAAACCTTATCTGTGCTTGCCCTGTAAACAAGGGGCCCTCCATCTCCCCGGAGCCTTGGCCACTGAGCAGGTGACCGCGGCAGGCAGGTGAGCAGGGCAAGCCACAGGCTGGCCAGAGCTACCGCAGAGCCAGCCTGGCCCCAAGCAGGCTGTGTTAGGTAAATATTGCCTAGATTTGACTGACAGACTCATTTACTGACTGTGGCTGCCAAGAGAAATGCCATCAAATCCACCAGATTCAAAGGTAAAACAGATGTCCCTTAATTCGATGTTTCTCAAACTGTAATGTGCCTATGGTCACCTGGGGATCTCGTTAAAATGCAGCTTCTGATTCAGCAGGTTGGGGCAGGGCTGAGAAATTGCATTTCTAACAAGCTGCGGGGTGATGCTGATGGTGCTGGTCTATGGAGCACACTGTGAGCTGGCAAAGCCTCGATGTTGAGATGGACATGTGCATTTTACACAGTCGAAATAGTTACCATTTAAGGAGCTCCGTCTGACTCTGTGACAGGTGCTGTACCAGGTGTTTTCTGTCACTGAGCTCTTTTACTCTTCATACCAGCTCTGCAAGGTGGGCGTCATTATCCCTTCCCCTTCCTTGGCAGACAAGGAACTTGAGGCTAAGAGAGGTTAATTCCTGCTCTGTAAGTGTCATTTCTAAAAGCTTTCATTGCTATCTTCCCTCCCCTTCCCCGCGATCTGAAATAACTCAAAGACAAAGGATAATACACACCCTGTGTAGGGCTGGGCGTTGTCTGCTTGTGGTGATGGGCCCACTTGACATCCGAGAATGAATAATTCCTTTTGTACAGAATCATCAGGGCCAAGCACAGGACTTCAGGAATCCTGGAGTGAATGTTTGGCCCAGTAAGCCCTGGCCACAGTAGAGATAGTCACTCAGAAAGGTGGACACGTCTGGTTTTCAAATCCCTCTTGTACTGATGTGTTCACCCCTAGGAAATGCGGTTTAAGATTCTAAATACCAGGAGGAGATGCTTTGATGTGTCAGCTTGGAAAGAATGCCTCTTAAGGGCCATTTAGGACTGCAGGAGGGGAAAAAAATGCCCCAGCTTGTGGAAACACCAGCGTGAAGGCAGCTGTAATTGACTGACCCACCTGGAGATACTTAAATACCTACAAGAACTGTGATGTGCCCTTGCAACACCCAGACAACTTCCGGGTATGAACTTGCATCACGTCTGCATCTCAACAAGCAAGGCAATCCAATTAGCTGGTCCTGGCCACACACAGGGCAAAGTGGGAAAAATATGATACTCTCCCCCAGACCCTTGGAAGACCTGAATTCTGGTGACCACTTAGGAAGTCAGACTGCTCTAGAACTCCATTAGCATTTGAACCTCATCCATAGTCGTTCCAAGATGCGACCATGATTTGTACTGCAGGGTGGGGAAGGCCAGGTTCAGGTCCTCCTGGAAGCCATTTACAACTCCATCCTTGTTACACAGAAGAAAATACTCAGAGTAGCAAGTCCCAAGACAAATTGAAGGCCTCCAAAAAGTCACATTTAATTTTGTTATTTACATATTACATCATCCTAAAAAGTATTTGAGGGAGTTTACGGAAACCACATCAAAGAGAGCAAAGTTTTAAAAAAAAAAAAGGAGAGGGAATGTGGGAGGAAGGGAAAATAAAAGAAGAGGATTAAGCCTGGTTTGGTCAATACCTTATCAAATATTTTAAGGTCCCATGCACTTGGACTAAGTTATCTTAAATCGAGCTCTGACTTCCTAACCTACAAAGCAAAAAAGAAAAGCATGGACAGCACTCACTACACCTACGCTATAAAAATGAAGCAACTGCTTCAGAGAAGCACAGCTATACCTGGTGCTGAGGCTCCCCATGGGGCTTCATGAGGGAGAACCAGAAGACACAGTGGAATGTCATCAAGAGTGTCCTCAACACCAGCTCTATGGGAAATCCCACGGGTTGTTTCATGGGGATGTTTCCTCTAATGCACCCAGTGCAGGCTGATGGCCGTGCCAATGCCTAGTCCATCGAGAGCAATTGTGAAAGATTCCAGAATGACCCCTGCGGAGGTGGCTTAGTCCCAGGATAAAAATCAGAGGCAAGGAACTGCTCTGGGAATCTGACAGTCTGATTTCTAAGCACTCCCCGCGCCTGCCTCTCTGGGAATCTGAATTCAGTCTGCTCTCCAGGTCTTGTGCCCACCTCACTTAATTTTGGGGTGTGCATCCAGAGCACTCCCAGCAAATCTGCAGACAATGAAGGTGAAGACAGGGGGCACAACCTGTAGCCCATCCCCGAGCTGGGAGCAACGGTCTGCCCGCCATGACTTGCTGGGCACAGAGCAGTCTCTTTTCCTGGGAAAGCACATGCTGAGGAGCCAGAGGAGCAGTGCTGGTCCTGAGTTCACGCTCACTGACTGTCAGAACTGAGGAAAGTCAACTCCTCTCTCTGGGCCTTAGTTCTGTTGTCTGCAAAAGGGAGAAGATGGGCTGGCATCTAATCTGTCCCTTCCAGGAGGATTCCCCAAGCTGTGGTCCTCTGCGACACACAGAAAATGGAAGAGAGGCAAGAAAGCAGAGTTGCAAGCTTTGGGGTCTGTGATAGAAATGGAAATGTGCCACCTGGATCCCCTTCAGGGGAGCACCTGCTGCCCAGCTGCTGGGAGTGGGGTCAGCAGACTGCGTCCAGCTCCCAGCTCCTTCAAGGTCAGCCTCGGCTGAAGAGGGCCTCCTCTGCCAAGATCAGGCCTTCCCCAGGACTGCCCACACTGCAGATGCAGGAGAACAAAGGCCCAGGCATTTTGTCCCAACGCGGGACACTCTGACAGGTAATATTTCCCCCAAAGCTCCCCATAGGCTTGGCTGGGATTTGTCGAGCCTGCATTAGACTTCCTTCTCCGCCCAAGCCTGCTTCTTACCCTTCCTTTCATCAGTGTTGGCCCCAAACCCTGTCTCCACAGCTGCCTCTGAAGAACCCAGTCTGCAACAGCTTCAAAGCACCCACGGCACAGAGACTTGCCAGACCTGACCTTCAGAACAGAAGCCTTAGCCACCAGGGACCCCAGAGTGAGAGAAACAACTAGTGTGGACGGTGTGACAACACTTATAGCCACAGCCGCAACTCAACAGGCAGTCATCACATGGACGCCCTACCCATCTAAACCTGACATGACCCTCGTCTCCCCACATCAGTCCCTTCTGGGCTTTGTGTTTCCAGCGGATGGTGGCAGTTTTCCAGTCGCCCAAGCTCAAGAACTCCAAGACTTTGCCAGTTCCTTCTCCCATCTGCTCTCACGTCCAAACAATTACCGAGTTCTAAAGCCTCCATCTCTGCATGGCTTCTCACCTTGTCATCTGCACCTCCCATGGACACAACCTCTCTCTTGGGCCATCACAGCAGGTCCCCTTCTGACCTCCCTTGCTCCAGCTCGCCCCTCCTTACTTACCGTCCGATGGTTATCCCTCTGCGGGCTCCTGTCACGGTGATGGCCCCCACTGGCCCCCCCGTCATCGCTCTAGGGAAGAAAGAGAATGTCAGAGATACTGGCATCACACCAGTCCTTCACACCTGTTTCCCCTGTAGTCACTGGGAGGTATTTGTTGCTGCTTGTGACAAACACTCATACACAAACAAAGTGGTAAAACAACATGAATTGGATAAGTTTCTGTTTCTATTTGGATTGAGGTCAGCGTTATTTCCCTACCTTAGACCCAGAAAACAGAGTACTTGTTCAACTGCCGAGGTGCCCCTGGCATGTCAGTGTATGTGCCTGTGTGGACATGTGGAGATCCCAAGAACAAAAACAGAGCTGGGTGACTTGCTGGCATTCAATACCAGGGTATTTCTTAATGTTCCTTGTTGAACAAATAGCTTTCATCTGCCCATGTCCCCATGTGCAGAAGGGCAGGCTGTGAAGGCGGGACGCCATCTGCCTGCCAATTAAGGCTGGTGGAACCTCCCTGGGCTTTGATGGAAATGCAGCAGTTCACACACCGTGTGCTTCTAGCGAAGGCATTGGCAAGTGAAAGACTAGTGCAAATACTCTGAGAAATGTGCTGGGAAGAGGGAGAGATGGGTAATCAACCATTATATTTGGCATCATCCTCTTCTAAGAGAACTGGCTTGGCCTCTCTTTCTCAGAAAACAAGAAAGGGTTGCTACCTTTGCTGTTTTCCTGTTAACAAGCAACAAAATGAAATAATTGATGCCGGTTTCACTATCCTTTCTTTTTACTGTTCATCTTCAAGCAGATCCAGTAGAGAATAATTTAACACTGTACCTTTCTGCCAAGGAAGCCGAGTGTCTGCCGCTACTGCACCCTTATGTGTGACGAGCTGAGGGCAGGGAATATCAGGTCCATTTTACAGAGGAGCAAACTGAGGCCAGACAAGTAAAGAGACCTGTTCATTCTCTTATTAAGAATGTCAGACAACATCATATGTGGTGTGTAATTCATTAGTCTTTATATAGTCTTCTTTTTAAATGAGGAAATTAGTAAGAACTGGGGAACATTAGGGTCCTGGAGGTGGAGGCAATAACAGGAGAATAACCCTGGGGAACATGTGTGGAGGAGACCCCCTCCAGTGAGGAACAGGAAGTGAAGTGGGTCAGGGCTTTCAGTTGGGTTCTCCAACTACCCCTAAATAAAAAAGAGCCTGTGGCTAGGGGCGGGGGCTGCCCGCTCTCAGCCTCCTGAAAGACTGGAATGCTCTAGCTTTTTTCAATAGTAACATCAGGGCATTAAAGAATGAAGTTAGAAAACAGCCTCAGGAGGGTCTCCTTCCCTATTTCTGGTTTTCCTTTCTTTTTCTTTTTTTTTTAAATTAATTTATTTAATTAATTTATTTTTGGCTGCACTGGGTCCTGGTTGCTGTGTGCAGGCTTTCTCTAGTTGTGGCGAGTAGAGTCTACTCTTTGTTGCAGTGTGCGGGCTTCTCATTGTGGTGGCTTCTTTTGTTGTGGAGCACAGGGTCTAGGCACGCGGGCTTCAGTAGCTGTGGCACGCGGGCTCAGGAATTGTGGCTTGCGGGCTCTAGAGCGCAGGCTCAGTAGTTGTGGCGCACAGGCTTAGTTGCTCCGCAGCATGTGGGATGTTCCTGAACCAGGGCTCGAACCCGTGTCTCCTGCATTGGCAGGTGGATTCTTAACCACTGCGCCACCAGGGAAGCCCCTGGTTTTCCTTTCTTAAGAGGATGCCAGGGTGATGAGGAATGAGATGGCCAGGTGCTCTCTCAGAAGGCAGGTGGGGATGCAAGGCAAGAGTCCTGCAGTTCAGGCTTTGATGTCAGGGTTGGGGGGTGGAGGACGTGGGGGCCAGCTGCCCCACTGTCCTCAGTAGCTGGTGAGCAGTACTGTCCCAGGCTCTGCCCAAGCCCATGTGCCACGCCGTCCACTCGCAAGGCTTAGAAATCCTTCATGGAAGCCTCTGACGCCCCAGGGCCTCATCAAGCATGTGAAAGGGCATTTGGCCTTCCTCGCCTTCACGACCTGTCATCAGCTTTGCTCACACTGGTGCAGGACTTCAGCAAGGCCACCTCTCCTGGTGCACACGTGGGCTGCTTGGCCTGGCCTGGGCAGGGGTACTGGGTGCCTGGGGTCCACTTGGAGAAGTATCCCTTGGTCTAAAGCTCCGTCCCTTCTTAGTACAAAGGAAGGAAGAAAATGATCTGTCCAGACTTTTTATACCCCTCCCCATTGATCACTGGCATTAATCTGCTCCAATGCTGTCGTCAGATTCGAGCTGGGGTCAAAGATTCCCATCAGATCCCTCCAGAAGGGCTGTGACCGACTAGGGAAGTCATTTTCTATTGTGCCCATGGTTGCACCCACCCAGCCCTTCTGAGGGGTTCACTTCCTTCTCTGTCCTCTCAGGGCATGGTTTCCCCTCAGCCTCCGACCATCAACCATACTCCAGGCTTCGGGACCACAGAGATCTTCCCTCTCACCCACTCAGCCTGCCTGAAATGGCACTATTAGACGGAGACCCTGGAGGTATTGTGAGCATGTCATTCTCACAATAGTGTGAATTTGTTTGGCAGATCAAGTTCACTTGCTTGGCAGCTGCCTGAGATTAGGGTGCTGAAGAGTGGATTTTTCTTTGGAAAAGAAAAAAGATGGCTTTGGAGTTTGGGAGGCCAATATGAAGGAGGGAGCATGGGTTTCTTGAGATCAGTGGGTGCCTGAGGCGGGTCAAAAAAAAAGGTGTGAAACAAGAGGAGATGGAAAGGGAAGTCTCAGAAGACACGATTCACATAAATTCAATCTGACCTACTTAACACTTCTGCTTAGGCCCCACCCAACTGGAGGAGAAATGCTGATATTAACTCAAATAACCTAGAGGTGAGGAAAACTGGACTGGTTTGGCTAACAGAAGTTCCAGACATTTTTCCTGCCCGAAATTTGGTGCACAGTCCATGCTGCCGAACACAAGGCCCTTTCCTAACAAATAAGTATTCCATTTCTCGTGCAGACTTGGAGTCCTAGGGGCCTCCAGTGTCCCCTCCCAAGATCTAGATTCTTTTGCTCACTCCTGGTTCCCAGCACACCCTGGCACTTTCTCACCCCTGGGTCTTTGCTTATGCTGTTCTTGTTGCTAGCATCACCTTTCTCTGGCTTTTACCCATCCTTTGAGGCCAGCTCAGTAGCATCCTTTCCCTTTAGCTCCTCCTGATACCATTCATTTATTCAACAACTATTTCTTGAGTGCCTACTATGTGCCAGGCACCCTTCCGGGTGGTAAACGTACAGCAGTAAACAAAACAGACTCAATCCTTGCCCTTATAGAATTTATATTCTGGTAGTCAGCACCCTTCTCCCCAAGACAAGAGTAATCACGACACCCCCCATGCTCACATCTCTATCACAGCAGCTATCAGATGGTCCTAGAGGGGCTGGCATCTCCCAATCTCCCCAGTGACGGACACCATGCCAAGCACCAGAGGCAGCCCCTGATTTCTTTATAAAGGGAACTCAGGGATAGAAAATCTGGTAGGAAGGGTAGAGGCTAGGGGTTTTTTTTTTGTTTTTTTGTTTTGTCTTGTTTTGTTTTTTAGAGGAGGACAACACATTTAGTTTTATTTCAATCAAATCACAGAGGCTAGGGTTTTTATATGCAAACGGTACTTACATAGCACATGTGCTGTTTTTATTCGGCTTTATAATTATTTAGGGGATCACTAAAACAATTTAAGCATTTGTCTTAGAGCTGTGTTGGCCCGTCAGACCCCCTGTTATCACATAGTGTGTGTGCCTATTTGAGATGGTTTTGGGGGTGATGGAGATGGGAGAGAAGTAAAGACCTCCTAAAGTAATTCCTTGGAACTCCACCATCTGGCATGTAGTAGGTGCTTAATACCTCCTTAATTCTACCTGTTGGTAGAATTGTTGTTGAAAGGTCAGGAAGGTGTAATATGGACCCAGCTATCTGATCCCAAGGCTGGGCACCATGTGGGTGTGAAGTACACGGGGGACTCCAGTGAGCTGGTGTTAGCTTGGGTTACAGAGTTGGCAGAGGCCTTCAGAAGGAGCTGCTCAGCGTGCATAATTCACTGCTTGTTCCTCCAAGGAGGAACAGTGGGTGTGAAATCAAGAGGGACACAGCTGGCCCTGGAGGAAGCTAGCTGACATCCTGTATATTTGAAAAGAAAACTGAAAGTGCTTTTCTTCACAAGAAGCTATTGTAAGTGTTTTTCTCTTTTTTCCTAACCCCACAGGAGCCATGGAGTTTCTCTGGTCCAGAGGTGTGGGTGAAATGGCAGGGGGTAGGGTGGTATGAAGGGAATTTGGATTGTTCTGTGGTCTGTGCTCTTTGTCTAACTCGAGGAAGGTATCAGCCTGCTGGAGTCCACCCCGAGGAGCCCTCTGCTATATGATCTGTGTCCTGGTGATAGTAACCTCTTTTCTGGCTGTTAAAGTACATTCCTGTGTAGATGTGGAAAGAGAGAAAGCACGCTAGGGCCAGAGCCAGGACAGGAATGTGAGTATTTCCTTAATTGGACACGAGAGCCTTGAACTGGTTCCAGTTTTAGTGTTTTCTTTTAAGAGCCTGGACCCTAAAGATTCCATGGAGTTTTCTTTCTCTGAAAAAAATCCCTTTGGTTCAAAGCCCCCTTGATAGAAATAAAGAATAAGCCAGGGCTGAATCTCTTTGATATTTGGGAAGGCAAGAGTTCATGGGCTGCCAGATCCCAGGCTTCTTTTGGGGCTGAGAGCATTCTGGGCAGAACGTTGGAGGCTCCTCGTGAGATGCACAGGGCAAGAGCATCCACGGGCTTCATACTGGGCTGCAGGGCTCTGATGATAGGATGCAAAGCACTTCGCTCTTGAGCATTTATTAAAGCAACTTTTCTCAGCCTTATTAGTGCCCTGCGAGCTAAAAAGAGATGCTATTGCCTGCCTTATTGCTTTAGGAGTCTGAGACAGAGAGTTTACACAAGTTGCTGAGGACTTAGAGCAAAGTCAGTGGAAGGCTAGAGGCTTCTGTCCGGTGGGTTTGGGTTGCTCCGTGTGGTGGACTGCTAATTCCTTAACGGCCGAGGTGGGAGAGCGTGCCCACACTCTCAGGCCCGCTCATTCATCGTGTGCCCAGAACCCAGCTGCACGCTTGCTGGGAGGCACCGAAAACTCCATGGGGTGTGAGGGGAGCTGCTAGGACTCTGGGACCACAGCAGTGCCCACCAGGCAGAGCTTCACTGCTTGCCTCTGTTGTCTGCCCTGCAAAAGCTGGAAACTTCAGTCAGGGGGCTCCAGGGGAAAATGGGGCAGTCTGTGGTTGAAATAAGTGAAAACCTGAAGCAGATGCAATCATGTCTGCTGAACCCCTTCTTTCCTCCCCCTCCACATCTTAAAAACAAGCCGTGCATCTGCTCAGTGCTTTCCAACTTACCAAGTGTTTTCATAACATTATCTCATTTCATCCTCACATCAACCCACACACATTCTTGCCTTTCAGATTTCTTATATACTCAAATGAGTTTCACTGAAAAATTGGCTAGAAACTCCCTTTCTCCCACTCACTTTTTTTTTTTTTTTTAACCCCAAGCCTTTGACTGATAGTTTGAGAAATTCCTAGATTCCCAGGGTGGGAAATTTGTTTGTTCTGCCAGCCCTACTACCCCGCTGGATGGTCACAAAGGAGTCCTGACCTTTGCTATTGGAATCAACACCTGTGTATTCAGTCTATAGATTAGCTGTTAAAACAAACAAAGCCACAGAGGGGAGGATAAATGTCGCATTGTGGGGAGAATATAGGCTTTAGGACCAACAAGCCCCAGAGTCAAATTTTAGTTGAGCCATTTGAGAGTCATGTTACTTAACCTCTCAGAACCTCTTTTTTCAGCTCTAAAATGGGGCAATAGTGCCTCTGTCTTAAAGTTGTTTGTGAGGCATAAGTGTTCTAACAGATGTGAATGTATCTCAACAAACTTACTTTGTGAAGTCCCTTCTAGCTAACCCAAGAACCAGCTTCACCACTACTAGGCAAATTGCGAGCAATACTGCCTTTTTGCAAAGGCAGAAGGGACATAAAGTGTGGGAATATGTTGCTAAATGAATGTGGATGGAGACTTTTTTACTCGATGAGTAATTAGAGACATGTCCTGCATATATGGCACAGTGGTGTCTGAGATAACTCTAATAAGATATAAAGCTCAGTACCTTTATTCTTTTTTTTAACGCTTATTTTAGGTGAGAGTGAGAAGGAGCTGGGAAACTGGATTTATGTAATGTTGGAAAGCATTACAACTTGGATGTTTCAAGTTGTAAAGTTCTCATTACACTTGGATTTTTATCGAAGCAGAATTGCAATTCAACCTTCTAGTTCCTGGGGACAAAGGTAGGAGAAGGGACTACAGAAGCATATTTAGTTCCCTGGTCTGCACATTGTAAATGCTCAATAAATGGGGGTGGTGGACTGAGGGGGTTTCAAGAGACCAGGTCGTGTGTTTGACTTCTGTTGCTGACTTCCTGGCAAGTGCAATGCAAGGCGTGGGGTTGTCGTGGAAAGAACATTTGACCAGCAATTTGAAGGCCTGCGTTCAGGTTCCATCAATACCACTTAATAGCCTGGCGACCTTGGACATGCCACTTAATCTTTGATGTCTTCTCACCTGTAAAATGAGGAGACTGGACTCGGTGATTTGGAAAGTCTCTTTCAGCTCTAAGTTTCTTCAGCTCAATGCAACTTCATTCGTTTGTGTTTCTGTTTCTTCATTTATTCAAAGGAAGCAGGGATAGAAACCTATCTCATGGGGTATTGGGAAGAAATGGTCAGTCTGCAGGTTAAAATAACCTGTGTCTTTAGAGAGATGAAGGAAACACAGAGCCCCACAGCAATGTAGTAGAGTGGCTGTGTGATCCTTGGAAACCCCCGTCATTTATTTCAGCTTCTGTTGGCATATTTGTAAAGTTGTGCTATGGTAATCTTTCTACATTCTTTTGAAAGTTGAGATCTGGAAATGCTTTGGAAACCTGCAAGGCACTATAGAGAGTATTCTGATTGAGAAATGGTATATTTGTTATAGTTGTATGAAAGTTTAGCACTATGCTTCCCATATTTTCAAATGAATGAATGTGTCATGGGGACCCAGAGGGGAAACAGAAACTATAGATTTGGGGTCCAACTCAAGGCTTACTTTCAACTGCTTCCTACTGACGGAGGTGAAATTTAGCTAAAATTGGCATTAATACAAAGTTTCCCCAAGAGGAGCATAAGATAATTACCTCAATGTTCTCCAATGTAGGAAATTTTTCCAGAGGCCCAATAGGCCAGATATCTGCTGATAGAGGCCTTACTTCCCGTCCTCTTCTCAAAAAGGAGGCCATTTTGACACTAAGGTGTGTGTGTGTGTGTGTGTGTGTGTGTGTGTGTGTGTGTGTGGTGGGGGTAGCTTTCTGAGTTTTGAAAGTTTCACAAAGCAATAATCACAAAGATATAATGCACGGCTGTTGGTGTAAAAGCGGCGAGACAGTCTTTCATGCCAGGCCTTGCCACGGGTTGCTACTGGGGAGAGGTGGCAGAAGGCATCAGTTCTGCTCACCCAGGCTCTAGCTCAGGCACTCTCCTCTAAGTGCCCCAGAAAGTCCAGTCTGGAAACCAGTTCTCCAAGCACTGGCTTCTCCTTTGGTGGAGTAGTTGACATGTCACACCCACTCTTTGAGAAGCTTCCCCACCCTACACCCAAGGCACAAACAGTGCCCCCTGGCGGCAGTCACCTCACACCTGAAATCCCCACCCCACCATGGCACCTGTACACAGAAGCATCATCGCCCTCCATCTGGACAGTACATCCAGAGGAGCAGAATGGAGGTGGTACTTAGAAGCACAAATCAATTTCTGATTTATCTTGTGGGGAGGGAGTGGAGATGAGAAGCTCCTGAAGTCCTCTGGTTGGAGGGAGCAACTAGGGGGCTGATCTTTTTTATTTTATTTTATTTTATTTTTTGGCTGCGTTGGGTCTTCGTTGCTGCACTCAGGCTTTTTCTAGCTGTGGCGAGCAGGGGCTACTCTTCGTTGCGGTGCGCGGGCTTCTTATTGCGGTGGCTTCTCTTGTTGCGGAGCACGGGCTCTAGAACGCAGGCTCAGTAGTTGTGGCACACAGGCTTAGTTGCTCCGCGGCATGTGGGATCTTCCTGGACCAGGGCTCGAACCAGCGTCCCCTGCATTGGCAGGCGGATTCTTAACCACTGCGCCACCGGGGAAGTCCCTAGGGGGCTGATCTTGAAGCTGCATTTTCATCGGAAGTTCACTGTTTTTATTCAGGTTGTATATATAAATGACTAAAAATAGCAAAGTTAGTTTTAATTTAATTATTCTTATCAATTCTTATCGATTATTTTTATTTGGGTTGGCTTGAGAGGGCTGATCAAATTATGAGGGCCTCCTCATGGCCCTGCCACTGTTAAATTCTCACCATTAATCCTATCCTCCTTTACCTGAGATAAACCTGATGTTTCTACTTTTAAGCGCATATATGTGGATTCAATACATTCACTATCTTTCAAAGAGCTGACTTCAATGCACACTTCATTTTGCCTAGTTTTGGATACCGTCCTCCCCCTGTTCCCCCTCCTCCCCCCTCCACACACACATAGACTTCCTCTGTCCCCAGTACACACTTAAGTCAGGGTTATAAAGCCATTTTACAGGAGACTCTGAGGCAGAGGTGTGAAGCAACGCACTCCAGCCACAGAGGGGCAGACTCCCATCCCTGCTCTGGGGGCTGCGCAGCCTGACCGCACGAAGGGACTCCCGGCGTTGCAATTCCCGGGCAGTGTGGGAGGGGTTCGGCTGAAGCTCTTTGTTTCTTCTTCTTGGAGGAGATCTGGGAGCCAAGTCTGGTGGGATGTGCGGCGTCCCCCAGCACCCCCGTTCCCCCGCCACGGGTCGGGTGTGTATGTGTCCAATGAAAAAACCCTACGACGACACCACATCCTTTCGCACACAAATCAAACCCTCCACGGCTCTAAGGGCTGCAGACCAGTCCCTTGAAAGCTAACGTGAGCCCCGCGGGCACTCGGTCCCGCAGCTCCGCGTCCCCTCCCACCTTCCCACTGCCTCTTTTTTAGCTGTGCTCTCATTTGCACGCATCTTCCCAGGGATAGAAGAGACGCGTCTCGGGCGCAGCAATCCAGGTGCCACGGGCGAGGATGCCAGGGAAAGGCCTAGTTTGGAGGATGTACGCTGAAGAGGGGTCCCGAGGTGTGGGCCGGGGACGGCGAGTGGGTACAAAAGAAGGCGCTGGTTGAGGGATGGCGCCCGCCCCCCGCGCCGAGCGGTCACGTCCGGAGCGGGCCCCGGCGACCTCCTCACACCACGGTCCTCTGCCCCCAATTGCCCGCCCCCCGGCCCCGGAGGTGTGTGCAGGGAGAGGGGCGCGGGGCACCAACGCCCGCGGGATTGTGGTCTGAAGTAGCGTTGACATTGAACTCCGGTCCCCTTGCGTGCGTGTGTGTGCGCGCGCGCGAGTCGTGGGGTGGGGGCCGGGCTAGAAGCTGCAGCAAACCACTGCCCTCGGGGAGCAGAGCCGAGCGCGCCCCCGAGCCGCCGCCAGCGGGAGCTGCGAGCGCCGAAGCCATTCATGATTTTGGTGACGTTATTCCAGGAGTGGGCGAGGGGGGGCGGGGCCTCCCGGAGCCGAGCCCCGCCCCCGCCCCTATAAATACGGCTTCCTGGGCTCTTTGTGGGGCCGCGAGCTCGGTGGAGAGCCGAGAGCTCCGTCTGCTTTGCCGACGCTGCTGGCAGTGGGGCTGTCTCTGGGAGGCGGACCGGCGAACGCCCAGTGCCCACATTCAGCAGCCTGCCGCGCCTGTCTGCGCCCGTGACATCCTTACCCGAGACGCAGTGACCGTGTTTAAATCACAAGGGCGTGGGTCAGGCTCCCCTAGGACTTCATGTCTGTATATTTCCCCATTCACTGGTGAGTATCCTGCGCCCTCGGCGGGCATCCGTGTCGCGGCCGTGGCTGCGGGGCCCGGGCGCCTGCTCGTGCCTGCTCTGTGCGAGGGCAGCGGGTGGCGCGGGCGCCGGGCACTAACCCGCCGCCCAAGCCCGAGCAGGAGTCAACGTCAAGGTTGCAAAGGTGGGGGTGGGGAGGTGGCGCTGAGAGCATCCAGACAAAGGAAGTGAACTCGAAGCCCTCACTTAAGTGACGGCTGGGAGGGTGTGTGTACGGCCGTAGTGGGGTCGGGGGAGAACCAGGGGTCACGGCTGAACCCGGCTAATAAAAGCCCCTTTGCGGAGGGCTGCAGGAGGCGCGCGCCCTGCCTGGCGTAGGGGGCTCCTGCTCTCCCCGGGCCCCTCCCCTTTTCCTTTTTGTTTGCATGCAAGTCTTGGCGTCGAGGCCGGCGGCAGCGGGGCTGAGCTGGTGCAGCGGCGGCGTTTGCAGAGCTCCGAGGGGTGAGGGAAAACGCTCTCCCCACACGTAACCCGACTGAAGCCACAGGCAGCAGCACAGTCCCTCGCTGCACCCTCTCGATCCCTTTTCTCTCCATAGCCCCTAAACCCGAAGCGCCTTGATGGGGGCCCGGGTTGGGGAGGAGCCGCCCTCACCGGGCCCGCCGGGAAGGAGCCCGGGCCGGGTGTGGAGGTGGAGGTTTGCACCCGACCGGGGATCGGGGCTGGGAGGGATGCGCCCCGGACGCCCGCCTCGTTGAAGAGCGAGGCCCCCGGCCGCTGGGACTTGCGCACCGACTGCTGCTTCCTTCCTGCGCTGGGGAAGAGGAAGAGCTGTCGGGGGGCGAGCGCTGGCGGCCTGGAGCTCGCTCCCAGGTGCGGGCGCGGAGAGCCCGGCGCCGCAGGCTTCATATCCGCGCAGTCCTGCTCAGCTCAGAAACCGGAAAGTTCATGCTTCTTGCTTCAACTTTTCGGCCCCGCGCCACAGCCGGGAGCGAGGAACGAACGCCCGGACACCAGGCTAAGAGCCTGGCGAGAGCCCGGTGGGCGCTCTTCTGGCCCATTATTTTGGGGGTGGGCAGTAGCCTCTCCATAACCCAGGGGGAAACTGACTTTGGAGTCCTGGCTCCTGACCTTAAACTTGCCCGGAAGCCTAGCATCTTCTTTTAGTCTCCCCTCCCCCAACCCAGCCTGTCTCTGTTTAGAAAGGAGACTGAACTCTCAAAACAAAGTAAAAATTTCCTTACCCCGGAGGCTTGCGTACCTCTCTCCTCTGAGCGCTCCTTCCCTCCCACCTCCAGGTACCATATGCGTGAGACTTGGAAGGCAACTGGAGGCTGTGTGCCCCTGGCCACTCAAAACTTGCCAAGATGGTGTTAAGACTCATCAGGGTTATTGTCCCCTGAGAGATTAAGGTTTGGTATTATTTTACAGCTGATTAGCATTTCATAGTTTGCAATGCTTTTCCCCCCCCGAGAGATTAGTCCTTTACCATAACTGTGAGATATGCATTATTAGCATCATGGTAACAGACTAACAGCGCGTCTGCAGTTCAGAGAGGTTATATGACCTGTTCAAGATCACACAGCACTTGAGTGGCATAGCTTGGACCAGAACCTATTGCTTCTGTTTCCAAATCCTGTGTCATTTCTACTCTATGTAGTAGATGTAAAATGAAGAAGAGTTTGATACCCCTGTTTCCTTAGATACAGTCTTTCTAAGGCCTACCCTACATTTTTTTTTTTAACCATGTGTAAAGGCATGATGGTAAAAATATTGACTGCTGTGTAGGGAGTACACTGACTTTGGTATGTTCTATTTGGCATTACACATTCGGGACCCTGTACGTGCCCATGGCTTGTGTGAGGATAATGGAACACTTGTATCCTGCTTACAGAGTACAAAGCACTTTCACATGTCAGCCATTGGTGGGCCAGCTTGGCCCCTCTGGAAATTTCCTTTGCAGTCAGAGTCCGGGCATCCTTAAGGCTTTTAATCCAGGGGATGTTTTTCAAGCTGTGAGCTTGCAGCTGCTGTGGCTGGGGCTAGAGAAGGAGGTTGGATGGCAGATGTGAAGCTTTCAGAAAGCTGACCCCTTGGGGCTTTAAGTGGGACATTTTGCAAAAAGGAACACCAGAGACACAGAGAGAGATTTAGGAAGGCAGCATTATTGAACTTGGTTTCTCTGAGGTTGACCTGTTATCATTATGTAATAATAAGATTCAGTTCCCCTAGAGACGGGTTGAATTGGTTTTAATATAGATAGACGGCCTCAACTACTTACTGTTGTTGTTTTTTTTTCTAGTTCTGTCACTTAAAAGAAAATCCAGAGTCGCTCTGTGCCAGTAGGGACTAGTACAGGAGAGGAGGGAAGAGAAGGTTTGCCAGAGCTGTTTTCAGACAATGGGCTTTGTTGGTGAAGGTTGAGAGTCCTGATGCTCTAGGCTTGTAAGGTGCTTCCTCGGGGCATGAGCTCGTTTTTTCGGCGAGTTCTGTTTTGAACACCTCTCATCCTGCTTCCAGGCAGTCCTCTAATTTAACAGCAGAAGGCACCGAGAGTAGGCATGTGAAAGTGCGTGTGTTTGTTGACTTTTGCTCTGGGTTTCTTGGCAGCCCTGACTATCTGAGATCGGCCGAGATGACTGAGGTGATGATGAACACCCCATCCATGGAGGAAATTGGCCTCAACCCCCGAAAGGATGGCCTTTCCTATCAGGTAAGTTCAGTACTGGCTTCCTTCTGGTTCCTTAGAGCCTAGTGTCTTTTGCTGGGGCTGGAGGCAGACTTGGTTCTGTACCCCAGTGCTATTTGTAAGAGCTATGCGCCCTTGAGAAAGTCCGCTAATGCCAGTAAGCCTCGGTTTCTTCATCTGTAAAATGGGGCAACAATAGTCCTTACTTCACAGAATTGTGGTGAAGATTCAACATGATGAGATGACATGGATAAGGCATTCACAGTACCTAGGAGGCAGTAAGCGTTCAGGAAGCATGAGCTGATATTATTAATTAGTCATCCTGGCTGCTGTGGACTCTCCGCTTCATGGTGGCAAAGGGGGAAGTGGTAATGTGCAGTCAGTTCACACCAGAACTTCCCTCCCCACCCAAGCCTTGGGCAGTAGCAACATTGCTGTGAGGGGCAGCTTATGGGGAAGGGTAGTCTGGTGGAGGCATTGCTGTGTCAAATGCTGCTTTCTTCTTCTAGTTGATGGTTGACCAACTGATTCCAACAGGGTTAATGTTCAAACTACTTAGAGTTGAAGAGACCTTTCCCAGAAGGGTAGCTCTCTCAGGGATGTTATTGCCAGGATCCAGCATATAGATTATGCTGTGTGGTGGATCCAGAATATATAAGGACGAAAAAAGTGGTCTAAGTAACACCTTCAGATTCTCAGCCCAGTGCTCTTTCTGGCCTGCCATTCGCTTTCCACTGCCCGCAGCCGGCTACAGAGACCTCCAGATAGCGCCGAGGCAGTGAACTGTTTTCAGATTTCCAAGAAGAGTGCCTATGTTATTACCTTCAGGGGAGGAAAGAGTCTGTTCTTAAGGGAAGATCTCGGAGCTAGGGAAATTGTGTAGGATGGCTGGCCGGGGAAGATGAATGAAGTGTGATGGCTCATTCAGCAGATATTAACTGAATGTGGCTGTGGGCCATGCACTTTACAAATGTTACTCATTCACTCTTGACCATGGGCACTGAGATGGGAATTTTTATTCTGTTTCACAGATGAGGAAACAGGCTCAGACTGAGTGGATGACTTGAGTCTCAAACTCCAAAACCTTGATCTTCTGACGTATCATGTGTCTGTGCCTTGGGTTTGGCTCTTGGCTGGAATCTAGACTTGCTCTGCCTTAGAACCATTCCAGGGGCATTTGTTTTGTGAAGGAAGAGAAAATAGAAAGCTGGGTGGGTGTGATGGAGGGAGGGTGATCAAAGAGAGCTGAGATGAAAGCTAAGGTTGGGTAAGGTAATTTGGCAGCAAGAGTCACTTCAGACACACTTGGGAGGTTAGAGAAGGCCCCTTTGTTGTGTGTCAAAAAGGCCAAGCCCTTTTTGCTGGCTGGAAATAAGTATTCAGGTAGCCTGAGGGGGGGAAATACCCTTTCCTGGTTGGTTTTGTACCTTCCACCCTCAGAGTGGGTCTGAGAGAGACAATTGAAAGCCCCACAGCCTGTGGGAGGGTAGAAGTTTCCTGACCTACCAGCTGGGGTGTTTTTGGATACCAGTTTCCAAGCCACTGAATCAGACTGAATCTCTTTGTGGTTACAGGTGAGGTGTTTTTTGTTTTGTTTTGTTTTGTTTTTTGTTTTTTCAGTTCTGGGTTTTAGATTTCCATCACAAAACCTTTCCAGACACAGTCATTAGTATGTCTGTGTGCTTTTTGATATTCTCCTTTTGAACGTGTTCCCGGATAAAGGGCCAGGTCCTACAGGACAGTTTTCTTGACCTTCAGGCCATTCCACCGGATCTGAGGGTAAGAGCAGGTCATCACCCAAGAAGGGGCTGCAGTGCTGGGTGAAGGCAGCTGAATTGGGGTTGCCATGGCAGGAGGAAAATAAAATCGCCTCTGGGTTCCTAAGATAACGATGCTGCCTAAGAAAAGGGCCCTCAAATCTTCCTTTGTGATGCTAGACTTAGGGCCCAGTTTTCACAGCCTCTCAGGAAATCTGCCCTGCTACCTGAGTGGGGACTACTGCACAGTTCCAAAATATCTTACCTAGAACTTCAGAGCACTCTGTCACAAGATTTCAGAAAGGTCTTCTGGTTGCCTGGTGAAGAGAAAGGGGAGAGGTGGTTATCGTCAAGCAAGCAGTATTTATTGGACACTTGCTATATGTAACATGCTATGCTGGGCATTGTAGGAAGGGTCCAGGGCTCACGTGGGAAACTAGCATGTACATAACTGGAACACAGGCCATCTGGTGGAGCAATACGAAAGCTACGGTCTGTCCAGGGATGTGTGGCAATCTAAAGGCTTGGGAGAAGGAGGTCAGAATGGGGCTGGGCCTTGAAAGAGGCTTTGAGAGGACACTCCCATCTCTAATTTTGTTGCACCTTCAGATACCCCTTGGCTTGCCCCTGTTTCAGCCAGGCGCAGGGCTGTGCAGTGAACTGGTCTGCCAATTGTCATGAGACTGGTATTTTCTGGGCCCACTCAAAGCCAGTGCCATCCAATTAAACACATTCCCACCAGAGTTCTGGGGACTGGCTGGGGCTGCACTTGGCTGGAGCCTGTCCATTGTACATGCTCAGGCTAGGCTTGGCTCTGGGGGCAGGAGATCTTTGAACTCTGTTCTTGGCATTCCTCCTGAGGGTAATAATAGTACATGGCTTTTACTGCAACCTGCTTTTCCAAGGAACTAAAAGTGGGAAGGAGACATCAATCCCAACTTGGCAGTTGAAATAGAATCTCAGACTTGTGGTTTGACCTTGAAACAAGGTCATAAAATAAATAGGCACACTGGAATTTGTCAGTTGTTCCCCCACCTTCCAGACCTACCCAGAAGGAAGCTTTCCTGATTTCTCTGCCCCAGATGTGACCTGCTTCTTCTCCAGCACCTGTGGCATTTGTGCTTAAATGATGCTGCCGTGGTCCTGCCTGACCTTCTCCCTGCCCATGTGTCCTAGGGCAGGGGATGACTTATTCCCTCTTGGTGCCCATCAGCCATCGCCCCTCCTGCAGCCCTCCCCAACCCAAGGTGCCCGCTGGCCCTGGGCCTTCACAGAGCAGGTGCTGAATGGATGGTGGTGCTTTCAGTTAAATTGAGTCTCTTGGTTCTGAAGCTGCCCACCTTCACTTCTGCCTTAGAATTTTTAAAGGGCCTCCTCAGGGTCGGATAGATGTCTTTCTATCCCCTGAAAGATTCGGGTAAGCCCATCTCTTGTGCTTAGGGAGTTCGCATGTATAAAAATCCACAGAGCCGGTGCCTTGTTTTGTCTTTAACATTTACTTGGAGAGTCAATTCAGTGTGTGCAGTGCACGTCTGCTCTCTCACTTGGCATGAATTATGACACCCCGCGGGGTGGGTGAGTGAATGGTTACTAGAAAGTCGAGGACATGTTGGGCGGGATGGGAGTGGCGGCCAGCTCACGGGGCTGAGTGGGAGGGTCTCCATGAGGACATTTCTGCCCCTGCTGGCTGCAGCTCGCTCCCCACCCTGCATCTGTCAGCCTCGGGTTCTCTGGCCCCTGGGACGGGAACGTCTGCGCCTAATGCCTTCTTCCTTTCCCTAATTCAGGGGAGCAGGTCAGTGGCTGCCTTGCAGGCTCCCCCAACCCAGCTCTAGGGACTCTAAGAATGTGGCATTTCGGAATGCCTCTCTGACTGGGTCTCCTTCCGTGCTAGGCCTGAGTTGGCCTGGAGAAGGGACCTGGGCATTTGCCTGTGGACACTGATGCTGCCACCACCAAGGGCTGTGCATTCTGGCCTTGCTGCCTAGCTTCCCCCGGCACAGTTTGCTGAGGCTTTTGCAGTTCTATCCCCCTTGCTAAGTTCTAGACAGAGATGTGGCTCCCCAGTTTTCACTTAAGACTGTCCCATCTAAAGCAACTGGACCAAGATCTGATAACTTTTATCCTTCCCAAGGCCCTTTAAATTCCTCTCTGATCAGCATACATGTCCCTCCCTGGTCACCTTTTGTATTCCTCTTGCTGTTCTTGGTCTCATACTCCTACCATTCAACGGCCACCCACCAGTCAGATGAGGGGAGCCAGGGAGGATGCGCTGTAAGCCAGAGGCGCTAATTCTACATGTACCACAGTGCCCCGTGTTCTGGGCCTTCCCTAAGAGCTTCCCCTGCATTTCCCAACAGGAGGGAGGGATATCCTGGCGTTTTATAGGATAGGGAGGAGGGACAGTGGTGGGTGACCTTCTCGTGCCACAGCCCTGCCGTTTGCTTCTTGCAGTCTGAGCCTCGCTTTTAGCTCTGCATTAGGACGGGTCTAATGCACTGTGCTGGCTGAGAATAGCTGCTGCCCAGATAGGAACTCTCTGCTTCTTCCATCTCCAAGGCTCAACAGTAGACTCCTTTATCTCTCCCTCCTCACTCTTTATCAGAAGCAGCAACCTCTCTCTTAAAGAACAGTCTCAGTTGAACCTCTAAAGTCAGGTAGCAGTTCGGAAACACTTTCTCTTCACTCACCTCTCTGCTGAGCCTTTCTTTATGAGACCCCCGAGGCTGGCTCTCCTTGCTACCACCCGTGTAAATGCAGGTGTTGAAATCAGTGATGGGCTGGGGTTCCTGCGCGTGTCTCTGTTCCGCCTCCCTCAAGCCCCCGCTCACAAGGCCACTCCAGGCATAAGTCATCACCTCCCTTTGTCTCCTCCTCCTGGTGCCCTTGTCTCGTTGGATACTCCCAGCTGTGGTACCCCACATGTTCTCAAGAGTTTTGGAGGCCCAGCTGGGCAGGCGCACAGAAGTCCCATGGTCACCAGGAAAACATCTTTCACATCAGACTTAAAAAAGCCTCAGTTGGCCCTGAAGAGACATAAAGCTAAAACTCCAAAGCACTTGGCAGGAGATGTCCCCCCATGGACACGACATGCTCCTGGAATCCGAGTGAGTTTTCTTTTTCCTATATCCCTACCCCGTCCACCCTGCTCCCTGCTTGGTACAATTCATAAGAACATGAGGCAAACAGGCAGTCAGGGCCACAGGGTTCAGAGGCACAGGAGTTCATGTCTTTGGGTGGTGCTGGGCCTGCGTCTGAACGTGCTGCCTCTTTCTGAGTCAGTGCCCAGGTCACGTCAGTTTCAGGTCACATCTACTTTGTATGAGGGATCCAGCACCTTCCTTCAGTGCCCAAGGCCTTGACACAAACATGGTGTTCAGCGTTTTGGAATGCCCCTGGGTGAGGGCCTGCAGAGGGCTGGAATTATTCCCGTGGGGTTCCTCCCCAGCATACACACTGTGGTCACAGCAGGGAGTCTGTAGCGCTGCCAGGGAGAGAACAAGCTTGCTTCACTTCCCTAGCCAACGTGACACACACTGGAGCCATACAACCTGGTCTTCTCTCAAAGGGCCTGTGTTAGGCCTCAGACCTCTCAAGCGGTGGTGTGTTCATCTCTCTCCAGACCCTGGGTCTGTGTCTTAGACGGCTCTTTGTTCCCACAATGCTGGGCACAGTGTCCTGCAAATAGTTGCTTAATGGATGCTGTATGATTGATTGGACCCTTCCTCTCTCCCATTCCTGAACTGAGAATTATCCCTCCACCTTGGCTATCCCACGGCATGGGTTTTTATAGAATCAGCATTTTCTCTATGGTGACCCAGTCTCCCAGGTCGGATAGAGAGGAGGATTGTACCATTAGGGAAATGGATGAGTTTGGGTGGCGAATCTTGTGACTGGAGCCAAGAGCTATTCCTGGGTGTCTAGTGAATGTCCTGAAATGATCTCTCAGGCCCTAGTCCTGAAATAATCCTCGGAGGATGAAGACAGGCCCTCATTCACACGGGGCCCAGAGTTGCCGGGGCTTCGTCCCTTTGCAGTCTCATAGACCCTGCGCCCCCCTCGGCTGTCTCTCGCCTCGCCACCTGCCCTTCCCTTGTCCCGGAGCCCAGCTCAGGAGGATTCTTGATCAGTCAATCAACTCCTGTGTCTGCTCCCCACTCCTTGACTGGGGGAGGGCCCCTCGTTGCACAGACCTATCTTAGAAAAAAATTAATATTTGCCAAAAGTTTCTCCAGCCTGTTTTGACCTCAAGGGAAGTTTGGGAGCTCCCTCAGTCCCCTCACTTCTAGAATTAATTGCCTTACACTGTCAGAAGCCCCTTTTAGGTAAACTGTAGAGAAGAGGCACCCAAGCATTTAGCTGAAGCGACATCGACTACTTGCAACTCGGCCAGTAATTGTACTGGAGCCAATGGGAAGGAAGGTTCCAGATCTCTCATCCAAAGGAGAACTGCCCTGAGCAAGGAGGGAAGTCACAAACCTCAGTTCAGGGGGGGTTTGTCTCTAGGTCTGACTTTCTCCTAACTTGAACCTGAAGGTGGTTCCCAGGCAGAATTAATTAGTATACCTTGAATTCATCTCCTGTCTTTACTTCGTAGAGCTTGAAACACATGTCCACCCTGGATTTGAGAGCATCCTTGGTTTTCCCAAATTCCTAACCATTTTCTCTAGACACAGCCCTAGGTGTCAGTTGTAATTTATCCGCAGGTGAGCATTAACCCGAGGTGTGTAGGCAGCCCCAGGCTCAGCCACTGATCCCCATGGGACAGAGCCTGAGATGCCTACAGAGGCTCACACACACACACACACACACACACACACACACTCACATGCACTTACATGAACTCACACACACGTGCGCACACACACACACGACCAAAAGGGCAGACAGCAGAATGTTAATAGCAGTTGTTTTAGATCAGAGTGCTGTAATTACAGGAAAATTTTCTTTTCCTTCACCTTTTTTGAGTAATTTCATATTTTCACTGGCAAACTATGTATTTTATTATTCTTATGCTTACTTTTCAAATTTTTAAAGTAACATAGGCCCATTATGGAATTTTTATTTTCTTCTTTAAACTTTTTTTCCAGTCACCATAATCTTACCATGCATAAATCGCAACTGTTAACATTTTAGCATCTTTTCCACGGAACTTATATTTTTATATGGCCAAGATCACACAGGGTTGTGTTCTGCTTTTTTACTTAATGGTATGTAAGTCATCAGCATCACATCATCACAACTTACCTTTTTTTTATAAATTAATTTATTCTATTTATTTTTATTTCTGGCTGCGTTGGGTCGTCGTTGCTGCGCACGGGCTTTCACTAGTTGTGGCGAGCGGGGGCCACTCTTCGTTGTGGTGTGCAGGCTTCTCATTGCGGTGGCTCTCTTGTTGTGGAGCACAGGCTCTAGGTGCGCGGGCTTCAGTAGTTGTGGCTCACGGGCTCAGTAGTTCTGGCTCGTGGGCTGTAGAGCACAGTCTCAGTAGTTGTGGCACACGGGCTTAGTTGCTCCGCGGCATGTAGGATCTTCCTGGACCAGGGCTCGAACCCGTGTCCCTTGCATTGGCAGATGGATTCTTAACCAATGCACCACCAGGGAAGCCCACAATTTATCTTAAAAATGCTTCAAAGCCAGCATTTTAATAACTGCACAATGTTATAAAGTTACAACATGATTTTTTTCACCATTCTCCAATTGTTGAATTATTTTTAAATTGTATATATTTTTCCCTTATAAATAATGTGATAATTTATATATAATTTTATATATAAATCTTTGTCCATAGTTTATACTATTTCCTTAGAGTCTTAGGAATAGAATTTCTGAGTCAAAAGGTGTAAGAGAGCGTGTGTATGTGTGATAATTATAAAGGTGATATTAATTCCTTTTAGAAATTTAGGAAAATATAGAGAAGTACAAAGGAAATTTTAAATGCCCATATTCCTATCACTGAAATATTTTGGTATGTTTACTTCCAGTATTTTATATGCATTTTTATTAAAAAAATAAAATTGAGGTAAAACTGTATATGCCAGAGTGAATCTTTTTTCACTTCATATAATATTCTGACTATGTTCCTGTCATTTGGTTTTCTTTGTAAAATGGCATTTCATTTTGTTATGTACCACTTATTGCTGAATATTTAGGTTGTGGCATATTTTGTTCTTACAGAGAACACTGCTTTGAATATCATTTTACACAAATCTCTGCTCAGGTCTGATTTGTTTCCTCAGAATAAATTCCTGGAAGTAGAATTACTGAATCAAAGAGATTCAACATCATTAAGCCTCTTGATTATATATTACCTTAATAACAGAAGACAAATAAAAGAGTTTATCATAGTATAAGCTCCCAGCATTGAAAGTTCTAGCAAATAGAATCTCAGGGTTGTAAAATCTATACCAATGGGATGATGGAGGAGCTTTGTGGAGAGAGTCAGAAAGGTGTTTGGTTACTTTAAAGTGTTTGGGAGATGTTGTACATCTTCCCCTACTTTGTTAACTGCTTATTTTGAGCAGAGATGTTAACAGTTAATTATGTTTAGGCACCATTTAGCCAGCATTGCAAATTAGCCAGCGACATTCTTGTCCCATAGTGGGTATGTTGACAGGCTCTGTGGATTACAAATGTATATGAGCTGGCGATTCCCCTACTTATCTCCTTTATTCTGTTAATGACATTGGAGCACCGTGAGACCTTAAGGAAGACCAGGGTAGTTGCCTTGGCTTGGATACCCACGAAGGTTGAACAGATAGCACGTTTAGTCCCCTGAACCATCTTGGTTTTCCTGGGGTTCCAGGTCTGGCTTATGGAATGGTTGTGGTTTAGAAATATTGCTTCCCAGGAATCAAGGATAAACTGGGCTCTTAGAAGTAGATCTGAACATAATGGAAGTCTTGGGCCAGTGTTCAAGGGCCTTCCACCCAATAGCACTGCAAGGCTCCAGGTTCTTTGCGACAGGTAAACAGCCTAGGCCAATGTTCCAGTAGAGTCCACATATGCCTGGTGGTTTACAAAGTTAGTTTAGGTGCACAGACAAACTTTGAAAATGTTAGTGTATTTCATGGTTGTTACCTATGACAAGTAATACTACTTTTCCATTTATGTAGTGATAGAATTTTATTTTATTTTTTAATGTTTTAAACAAGTGAGTAAAGAAAAAATATAATTGAGCCATAGTGTGTATGTGGACGGGAAAGCATAACCATGGTGGTGCCTGACTTCCTGTGACTGGCGTCACCGTTGTTACCATGAAGGAATTTTCTTTCTTTGAGAGTTGAATCTGTCCTCTTGGACGGAAGCATTCTTAAAGATAAGCTAATACGAAATTATGATTTCTGTATTTCTTTGGTCATTTGCCCCCTTGGATATAGCAGTTAAAGTCATATCAGAAACGTTCTTGGCTGTTTTCCTTGGCACCCTAATATTGGAGGTTTTAATGCCAAATTACTTCTTAATCAGGTTCTATGTATACACCCCTTCATGTTTTAACAAGGTGTTAAAACCAGAGGACAGCTGCCCCTGAGTTTCACAGAAACTTTCAAGGGATAAGACAGCAGAGAGCATTTTGGAGAAATCAATTTCCACATCTTTGGCTTCCTTCTGTTGCTTTTCTAAAATTGCGTTTCCTGAAGACAGGCTTCACCAGTTTTCTTTTCCTACCTTTCCTATAAAGATTGCCCTCCACCCCCTTTGTAAGAGGACCTGCTTCTCACCTACGTGAATTTTTTAAGGTGCCTTCCCAGGGTATAGAAACCTTAGGAGAATCGAACAAATGGACCATTTAAAAATGTTACTGTCTAAGAAGCTTCATAAATCCCACCTATCTATAAAAAAACCAGTGAAAAATTACCTTTGTGTTTAATAATTATTTGTGGTATGTTTATTGATTACTTATATACTAATAGCTGCAATAAGCCAATCCAGAATTTTATTTTTTTACCTAACAAGCCTTAGGGTCATGGGACATAAAAACATTAAAAGCCAATTTACAAATACATCTTTTTATTGCAGAGAAGTATGAAAAAAGCTAATGACTAAAAACTTTCAAACATGAAAATACATTAATATAAAATTCTATGGAGCAGTAGAATGGAAATACATTTTCAAGTAGAGAAAGGAATAAGATTTGACTTACGAGCTTGTTTATGAGTTTTTAAAATAGGTGATGGTAGATATCAAATTGCTATGGTGTTTATAAGCCATTGAGTACTTATTTAAAAGAGTGGCATAAAAATTTATTTTAAAATGGTAATATTTATAATATAGCAGAAGTTTTAGGTGTCGGTTTTAAAAGGTGTGAAAGGAGACAGTTTTTGAAAATTCTTTCAATTCTTTCAAAATTCTTTCAAGATTCTTTCAGTCTCCAAGTTTGGAGCTCGTGGATATAGATATTTTCCTTGGGATCAAAACTGAGATACCGTAGCATCTCAGAGTGGGAGGGTACCTTTGAGACTGGGCCAGTCTCTATCAGATGTGGGAATGCACTCTACAGTAGCGTGGCATTGGGTCACTTACGTGTTCTTTGGACACTGCCAGTGATACGGAGCTCAGAACCTTTCAGCGCAGCGGGATTATGGAGTATGAATCTGGGTAACTGGTTTCTAATCTTGGCTTTGCTACTGTCTGTGTCATTTCAGGCGACTCCCAGCATCTCTTTGGGCCTTGCCTTCCCCATCTGTAATGGAGAGAGTTGATTCTATCATTTTTGTTAGAAGTTGTATAATGCAGTGAAATCCTCCATTCTGATCTTAGATAGGCCCCCTGGAGTTAAAAAAAATCTGCTCTCTCTTAGACTTCATGTCAGCCTTTTAAATATTTGAAGGCACCTCTTATGTTCCCCTCAAATCTTTTCCAGTTTTAAAACATATTATCCTTCAACCTTGACTTATGGAGTCATCTTTGTGAAGGTATTTTTTCTCCAGGCCATTGGCTCTCAAATTTTTAAATCTCAGTCCCTTTTACTTTTTAAAAAATTATTTAGGACCCCCAGAGATATTTGTTTATGTGGGTTATATCTTTTGATATTAAAACAGTTTTAAATTTTTATTATTTATTAATTCCTTTAAAATGACAATAAAACCATTACATGTTAATATAAGTAATGGTTTTTAATAAAAATAAATATATTTTCCAAAACAAAAAAAAAGTTCAGCACAAAGAAAGGTTTCACATTTTTGCAAATCTGTTTGATGTCTGGCTTAATAGAAGACAGCTAGAGTCTCACATCTGCTTCTGCTTCCAATCTGTTGTGATTGGTGTTGGTTGAAGTACATGAAGAAAATCTGGCCTATGTAGATATGTACTTAGAAAAGGGAGAAATATTTTAGTAGCCTTTTCATATATTTTTCTTTGATATTTTGGCAAAACTCAGTAAGTGGTAGTTTCTTAAAGGTTAGTGGTAATGTAGAATCTGAAACCTTATCAATGAACTTTCTGTACTCTTACATTAAAATTCATTAGCTTATCTTGCACTTTGAACGAATCTTTTACCCATGCTTGTTTTCGTAACATGCTGTACTGATCATTTGGAAAATATAGGTTCGCTGAGTTATGCAGATCTTCCAAAGTTAACACATTTTGTTACATAATATCAAAAAAATCACATTAGTTAATATCTCCACTGGTCTCATCAGAAATTCTTCAAGTGATAGGAAACTGTCAAGATTATGGTGGCTGATACAAGTTTTCCAAAGTTCTAATTTTTGCTTGAGACCTCAGATTTTATCATTGGTAACAAATACCATCAGTCATTTTTTGGAAATATCAGGCTCATTTTCTTTGAAATATCAGGCTCAGTTCTGCCAAATACCCAAGTCTGAATAACCATGGTTATTGGTCAGTCATTCTTTCAACTAAAAATGGTGTCCCATGGAAAAAGTGGCTACTTCAGCTCGCAACTCAATCCCATAAATGCTTTTCTGCGAGACAACCATTGTGCTCTGATGTGCACCAGAAGTGTTGTATGCCAGCTTTGCATTTCATCACAGAGTATATTAAAACAACATGTACTTAACAGTCAATATTTAATAAAAATTAATCTTTACTGCTTTATCAAGGACATGAAGTTTGTTTGTTTTTTTTTCGGGCCTGTCACTGTTGTGGCCTCTCCCGTTGCGGAGCACAGGCTCCGGACGCGCAGGCCCAGCGGCCATGGCTCACGGGCCCAACCGCTCCGCGGCATGTGGGATCCTCCCGGACCGGGGCACGAACCCGTGTCCCCTGCATCGGCAGGCGGACTCTCAACCACTGCGCCACCAGGGAAGCCCAGAGTGTTTTTGTTTCTTTTTTTAATTGCGCGTGGGAGGTGGTGAAGAATACAATGACCACCAGCACAGTTTGCTGCTGCCGCCATCATTAATTCTTGCTCAGGTGCCAGCAATTTCACCCACCGTTGCTTTTTATACCATTAGTGCAAGTATCAACACAGGAAAAATGGCAAATAACATCTTAGGATTACTAAGAAAATATTTTAACTCCATGGACACTCTGTCCCTGAAAGGAGCTCAGGAATTAAGCTTTGAGAACCACTGCTCTAGACTGAACAGAATGTGTCTGATCAGACGCCAGCTGGGCATCACCTCCCTGTTAGCACAGATGGTGTAGATGGCCTCCATGAGATTAGTGGACCTCTAGGAACATAGCCCTGTTCGCTTCAATGTTTTCACATCAATACTGCAGTTGCGATCAACTATAATCTCCAGGCCTCTTTTACTGGACCTACTATCAAGCAAGGCTTCCTGTTGGAGAGGGGAAGAAAAGTTTTTAACTTAAAGAAAGATATAAACTAGCTGATGACCTCACTTTGGGAAAAGGTGAGTTGGAGGTGATGGATGTCATCCAAGTGGAGACTTTCACAGATGGTGGAAAGGGCAGTGAAGCCATGGATTGGAGAATCCTCAGCCTCAGATGGACAGTGGAAGCCAGGAAGCTGCCTGAGTCCAGAGAAAAGCCTAGGGTGACACCAAGTCCAGGGAGGGCACAGGGAAGGTGAGGTTAGACAGGTCAGGTGAACCTGAGCAGGGTCATGAGAAGCAGGAGAGAGTGTAAGTCTTGAAGCAGGCTGGCCTGGTAGTGTGCTGCAGAGGTCGTGGTGACTGAAGCCCAAGCAGGGCCCTGGGGCTGGGCTGTAAGCAAATCCTCAGAGACCTGAGAGTGGTTTCCATCCAGCGATGGTTTTGGAAGCCATGTAATAGGGGAACCCAAGACAAGAAGAGAATGGGAGGCTATGGGACCAGGCTAAATAGTCAAGACTTTTGTCTCCAAAACAAAGAATGAGGGAATGGTTGGAAATGGCAGCCCTGTCAGTCTGGGCTTTCTGAGAGAGGGTGTGTGGCTGTGGGACACCTGGCTGGCACCAGCAGGAGAGAGAGAGAGAGAGAGGCCATCCCCCAAGGCCCAGAGATGACTGGGAAGCATGTCTTCTTTTCAAAGGGCAATAATGAGATAGTCAGGGGGGATATTTGGATGGGGGTATTTGAAATCATTCTATGCCAGATAGCCGCAGTGTTTTCTTACCACCCTGGAGAACTTTGAGAGATGTTCTGTAACATTACAAAAGCCCCATCAGCTCGCTGGGCCCGAAATATCTGCAGCAATTAGTGCTAATTAATTGGAATTTGGAACTCCTGACTTGCAGGATGGGTGTGTGTTGGAGAGATGTTTATGAAAGATGGTGTTTATCCAGAGGATTTCCTTTTCTTTTAAGTTTCAAGGCTGGAGGCTTAAGCATCTTTAATCCAAAGGAAGGAGATCCAACAGTTGTTATAAAGCCCCAAATCTCTGCTCAAGTCTCCTGTAGGATTAGAGACACCAGAGGAGTGTAGGAGAGGGTGAGGTGGATAGTCTATAACCCCAGTCCAGGGGAGAGTTGCGTGACGTGAGTCTCAAGGATGGAGAATGAGGTCATTAGCATCCGAGTGCAGATGGGAGAATGTTCTTCCCCATCCCCCGAATCTAGGCAGTAGCCACTGTGCCCCTTTGCTATAATTCTTTCTGTTCTTGCGAGCCACATTTCACTTTGAAAAGTCAATAAAATGCAAATAATGATGATGATGATAAAACAGCAGGAGGCAAGGATTTCAAAGAACGTATTTCTTGCCTTTACGTACTGTTAGGGGACAAAAAGCAGGGTGTACTTTTCTTTTGAATTAGCTGCCCCTCATTCACTCAGCCTTTGTCAGAGCAGGATGCTGGTAGAGATCTGCCCATTGTTATAAACCAGCCCTTCCTAGGAACGAATAAACACACAAGGCCAATCCATTGTTATTCTCCAGGAAAAATAAGAAACCCAGAGTAGGCCGGGGGAAGGAGAGGAGGATGCGTAATGGGGAGACTTACGCTGCAGGGGCTTCCACTGAAAGGCCAGGATCTGGACAAGGCAGTGGCTTCCATTCCAGCTGGCCTAACCCATGCCCTGGGAAAAGAGAGGTACTGTAGGAGAAGTGATGAACCATTTGTCCAAAGAACCTGGCCTAGACTTTGTGAGCACAAGCCCAGGAGTGCTGCTGATTTCCTCCTGTCCCAAGCCACAGCTACAGACGTTCCGGTGCCTTACTGTAAATGCTTACTGGGGACCCCAGCTTTACCTAATAAGAACCATCATTAGGAATTTAAAGTTTATAGAACATACAGACATACCTGTATTTAATTCTCTCCAAAGCCCTATAAGATGGGAATTAGTAGTAATCCCAATTTATAAATGAGGAAAAGAGGGCAATGGGCCTCCAGATCTTTGAGCCTGTTGGGTTCCATGCTGGCACTCAACCTGAAGCATCATGTAATCCTTTCAGCAATACTGTAGAGTGGAAATTCCTTCCTCATTTTACTCACGAGGCAGCTGAGGCTCAGAGAAGTTAAAACGACTTGACCCCAGTCATAGAGATAATAAGGCATGGGGACAAGGGAAAAGCCAGATCTTTCAGACTCCTGGTCTACCGGTGGGAGTGGTGATTTTCCATCACAGGTTTGAGGCTCATTTCTACCCCCTCCCCTGGAACCAGAGAGGGGAGAGACACACTGTGTGGTTTTGGATGCTGAAGCAAGATCCCTCTTGGGGCCTTGGAGAGCCACGTGGTTATTCATCACAGGCCCTCTGCCCCACCTGGCCTCTCCCCGCCCACCCCAGCACGCCCTTTCCTCTGTTCCACCCCAGCAAAGACGAGCAGGATGGCCAAGCTCCCTGGGTCTCAGCTTGCAGAACTGGTAATTAGCCCTTTGTATCTAGTTAACCACCTTTCATCTCCTCTACCTGCTGGTGTCCGCTTTCCCTATTAGCATCTCTCAGCTCTTTGCCGAGCCCTCCACCTTCTTTGTGGCCAGCTCAGGTTGTTTGTCGGGGTGATGGCTGAGGGACGCACGCACACAGGGGAGGGCTGCTCCAACCAGAATCGCTCACATTTTCCATCCTAGGTGCCAGGCATCTCTCTCCTCTCCCACCCCAGAGGCAGCCAGGTTTAGGTCACCTGGCTTAGAGGCAGACAGTCGATAGCTAGGCCCCCAAATTTCGGGCCTTTGGAGCCCTGGTATTACCTTTCAGTTCCCCTCCATGGGTGAAATGGGAGCCGACTGACCGGTGACTTTTATACTTTCAACAAAAGCCTGCTGACTAATTCCTCATCTACAGGAGCTCACCTTCAACCCCAGACTTCTCTGCTCTCAGGCCTCCCATGTCGGTCTATTAGCCAAACATCCTGAGCTTTCCTGGACGGTCCTGCTTTCACTGTCCTCATATTTATCTATTTATTTGTGTAGCTATTTCAATTTATATTAACTTTACATATTTCATATAAATTTATATTAATAAAAATGAAAGGGAATTAAAAATTTTAGCCTCAAGTGCTTAAGAGACAGTGACAGTAGCTGGTGTTTATTTACTATTGGACAGTGCAGATAGAAAATATTTCCATTATTGTGGAAAGTTCTGTTGGACAGCTCTGATCTACAGGCAGAAATTCCAGTATATTGGCATCCAAACTACATCTCACAGACCATTTCTTCGCAGAAGGTCCTAAAGCTCCTTTGACCTTTTTTTTTTTAATTTATTTTATTTATTTAGTTTTGGCTACGTTGGGTCTCCCTTGCTCCGTGTGGGCTTTCTTTAGTTGCGGCAAGTGGGGGCTACTCTTTGTTGCAGTACGTGGGCTTCTCATTGCGGTGGCTTCTCTTGTTGCGGAGCACAGGCTCTAGGCATGCGGACTTCAGTAGCTATGGCACATAGGCTCAGTAGTTGTGGCACACGGGCTTAATTGCTCCACAGCTTGTGGGATCTTCCCGGACCAGGGCTCGAACCCGTATCCCCTACATTGGCAGGCAGGTTCTTAAAACCACTGTGCCACCAGGGAAGCCCCTCCTTTGACCTTTTGAATGAACTCATTTGAGTTCCCAAAATGTCAGATCCTGTTGGGATTGGAGGCCACCTGGCAAAGGATGCCTTTGAAGAAGTGTCCCCTATAAAATTGACCATTACCAAGTTTGAATGCCTGCTGTTCGCCACAGTGGGACATGCGGGACCCGGGATGTTCTTGGTGCATGTGATCTCCAAGATGTCATTTGCAAAGGAGGGAACTTGGTGTCTATTAGTTTCATCCAAGCCATCAGCCCTGGCAGCCGAGTGTAACAGCTGGATGTGGAGTCCAGTGTTGGTGGACAGAGGACGGGGCAGGGCTGAGAGAATCACAGCTGGGATGGGTGCTTTGTGATCTGTCCTGCCCTGGAGGGTGAGGGTGGGAAATGCTTCTCAGAGCCTCCCCATCTTCCTTTCTGGACACCTTAGAGAGGAGCCTTTTGCTTCAGAGAGAAACGAAAAGGATTTTTCCCCCTTCTCCAGTCCAAGGAGAAGGGGCGCTTTGGGGTAAGAGGTTTAACCAGAAGCAGTTTCTTTTTGGAACAGGGGCGGTGCTTTATTCCTGGCCAGTTCCTTCAGGCAAACAGCATGCTGGGCTGGCCTGCTGCTCCAACTCTACCTGTCATGTGCTTGGCGAGTCTGACTTGAGTCCTTTTTTCCACTGCCTTCCCCACCCCGTCAAACTGCCGTTGCAACCTCTCATTTTTCTGCTGCCTAGATGATTAAAAAGCATGACTTAGTGGAAAAATCTTGACCTCCTTGGGGTCAGCCTCTTAGGCAGCTGTCAGAGATAAGATTGTACTGGCAAAATACTCAGCTTTGCTTTGCAAGGCTTTCTGTCTGGATGTGAGGAAATGAGAAGCTGTTTGGTTCTGGGTGCGTTTTGTTTGTCTTTGGAGAGAGCTACAATTTTCAGAGGCATAAATTGGTATCATCTGATAATACAGTATAATCTCTGATGGGAGGGTTAGATTATTATAGTGATTTTTTTAAATGTAATTAACAGGCTTTGTAAAAGAAAAAAAAGTTTTTTTTTTCCATGGCGCCTGCTTTGAGCAATTCAGGGAGCAAAGTTCTCTGGCAAGTAAGCAGTATCAGAAGTTCAATGCTCAGACTTCCCCCAAGGACTTAAAAGACTTAATTGTGTGGCTCCTGGTATGAAAGGCATTGTTTGGAGTTATTTTAATTACTGTGTTAGTATTGCTGCCTCTTGCTTGGAGTTTGAAACTGCTGTTGGAGACTGCTCTCAAAGTCCTGTTGAAACTGCTCCAAAGAGGACATTCCAATTTGACTTTAGCTTATGTCTTCAAAGCATTTTATCATCTCTGTATTTGCCCAGGATTTGCACACACCTAGTGAGACCAGAAGGCCACTTCACTTCTTAAAAAGAGAAACTGAGGTCCGGGCGTTTGAGAGGTCTTGGTTAGGGTTGTACAAGTGATGTCAAGGTTGATGTGGCTTGACACTATGCGTTGTCAAATGAGCGCCTCATTTGAAGTCCTGTGGGTCTGAGTTTGGGTCCCCGTTCAGCCGCTTCCTAGCTCTGTGGCCTTGAGTAAGTCACTTGCCCTCTCTGTGCTTCAGTTTCCTCATCTATAAATAGTGATCACACCACTGCATACTTCAGAGGATTATTGTGAAGATTGAGATTCTGCTCAGCAAATGTGCCTGGCGTATCTTCCACCATCAGCAGCATCCTTATTTTAACACTTTTCCCCCTACTTTTAGTTAAAGACGCGTTCCCAGCTTAGAACAAAATCATATGCTCTCCGCCCTTGTCGTCCTCTTCCTCCTTCTGCTGGCCTTGCCGCTGCCTGTCTCTCTGGCTCTTCCTCAGCGGGGGCGATCCTAGTTAGGAGCCGGGCGCCACCTCTCTCAGCCAGGGGGTCACAGCGCAGGCCCAGCCCTGGGCTCGAGGTCAGAGGGTAGAGGCAGGGGCCCAGGGCTGTCTTGGGCCAGGTGTCCATCCCCTCTTGATATTTCGCAGTTCTGTCCTTGAAGATTTAGAACAACTGTTTAGACTGGGCAGCTCATCTTCTGGACCTATAGCTGCCCAGATAGTCATCCTGGGGCCTGAACTGCCAAATGGGCCATTAAAGCCTAGGGTCTTGGGCTTCCCTGGTGGCACAGTGGTTGAGAATCTGCCTGCTAATGCAGGGGACACGGGTTCGAGCCCTGGTCTGGGAGGATCCCACATGCCGCGGAGCAACTGGGCCCGTGAGCCACAACTACTGAGCCTGTGCGTCTGGAGCCCGTGCTCCGCAACAAGAGAGGCCGCGACAGTGAGAGGCCCGCACAACCGTGATGAAGAGTGGCCCCCACTTGCCACAACATAGAGAAAGCCCTCACACAGAAACGAAGACCCGGCACAGCCCAAAATAAATTAATTAATTAATAAACTCCTACCCCCAACATCTTTTAAAAAAAAAAAAAAAAGCCTAGGGTCTTGCCCACCCTCCCTGGTCAGTTTTCTGTGAAGTGGGCATGTTGACCCAGTGGCGTCCATTCATTGTTCAAAAGGCACAGGTGTTGAAGACAGGAGATCTAGGTTTGAATCCTGGCTCTTCCTTGTGACCCTCAGAGCCCCAGGGTCTCTCTGCTCCTGGGCAGCGGCGGGAGGTGGGGGGAGGCCTACAGGAGGGATCTGAAGCTTTGTAAACTGTAGCATACTTTGCACTCATGGGGTTCCCCTCACTCATGGCCAAGGCTTGTGCTCGGAAGGGCACCTGTGTCCTTACCCACAGCAGGGGGCTCCGGCTCCCCAGAAGAGAAGTGAGGAGGGGCCCAAGTAAGCCACTTGACCTTTTCCCTGCTCGGCATGTGGGTCTGTGCGCAGAGCCCAGTCCAAGGGCTGACCTGCAGGGCTGGCTGCATCAGGAAGAGAAAGCCCGCAGGGGGGCGTCATCTTTCCTCGTGCCTCCCTTCACCCCACTAGCCGAGCCCCTCCCTGCCTTGTTTTCCTCCTGGCCACCATTACGATACTGTTTATAAGCCTCGTTAAGTCTTTAATGATGCCTGGTTGTGCAGCTGGCTTAAGACTTAATCCCCCAGCAATAGGGCTTTATTGGATAAATGGTTAATAATCACTCGTCTGCAGGGATTGGGGAGGTTGTGTTGAGGCCCCTGATTCCCGGAAGCCCCACATGGCCCCTGACATGGTCAGGGACTTGATGGGGACAGCACTGCATGGGGCTAGGTGCAGTAAGATTGGGTACCCTCATAACACCCCAGAAGTTGGGAAGGCCTGAGTTTCTAGGAGAGCACTTCTACTACCTCCAAGGAACAGAGCCAGGCACAGGGAACCCCCGGGATCTCTTCAAATGTGTGTCTCCACCCCCTCCAGGGTCTGCTTTCCTTTCTTTTGCCATTAACTAGCTGTGTGACCCTGAGCAAGTCTCCTGACCCCTCTGGGCCTCAGTTTCCTTATCTATCAAATGGAGAGGTTGGAAGAGATGGCCTTGCAGGTACCGTGTGATTCTGTGAGCCCCAGCGTCCCAGACAGTCTCCTCTCTCCAGCTCTGTGGCGTGTCCCCGAGGGCTGTGTGTGGCAGGAGACCAGCAGCCCATTGGATTAAGTACTTAAGCTGCTGGGAGAATTGGGTCAGCTGTAGTCACAGGGCAGTGTGCGCAGAGGGAATCCGCAGAGCATGGATTTTATAGCCTGGTTTGGGGTTTCTCCCAGCTCTGGTCAGGACACACAGTAGGCATCAGAAAAAGGAACCTCGCTGACAGGACTCTGGAAAGAGAAGTAGACTCTTTCAGGTGTAGAGCCGTCAAGGAGCCAGGTGTTGTTCACAGGTGAAAAAAGAGCCTGGGATTATGTTCCCATGTGCCTGTGTCTGGGGCCATGCCTTCAACCCTGATTTGACTTTGACTTTACAGCTACAGCGAGATCAGAACCCGTCTCCTTGAGGGGCATGTGGTATTGGCCACGGACTTGGGAGTCAAGCAGACCTGAGTTTGATCCCATTCTACCACTGCTCGTTTCCAGGCTGAATGATTTGGGCAACCTCCTTCTCCAGGAATCTCCTGGGATTCTTTCAGGTGGCGTGAGCAGCACCTATGCTTCTGCCCGACTGTGTTGGGTCCAAATTATATATGTAAAGTGCCTGGTAGGTGCCAATAATTATCCTGGGAGGAATTTAATGTTATGGCACCTGTTGTATGCATTGTACTTCTAGAGTAAAATGCTTGCTGCAAATGGAGATGTGACTCACTGTGGACATGATTTTGAGTTCTTTTATCTGAAAACAAGACCAAAAAGTACAAACACAAATTTGGCACTGCCATGAAAACTTTCAGCTTCAGAATTAGTCTGGGTTTCCTTTGTTGCCCCAGAGTTTGTTCCCTGGCACCTGCCTGATGCTCTGCAGTATCCCACCTGCTGCTCCCCGGTATCCCAAGGGTGTAGCACGGTCTCTGGTGTATAGCGGGGGCTTGGTCCTGCACGTGTACCTGACGGGGTTCTCCGCTTTTATTTCAGATCTTCCCTGACCCGTCAGACTTCGACCGCTGCTGCAAACTGAAGGACCGTCTGCCCTCCATCGTGGTGGAGCCCACAGAGGGGGAGGTAGAGAGCGGGGAGCTCCGGTGGCCCCCCGAGGAGTTCTTGGTCCAGGAGGATGAGCAGGACAACTGTGAAGAGACACCGAACGAAGACAAGGAACAGTAGAGTCCACGCCGGCTCCCACAGGGTCGCACCAGACAGCATCTGTACCTGAACTGTGTTCTTTCCCGCTACCATGGAAGGAGAGCATGAGCCACAATAGTTCTGAAAAAGTCAGATGATGGCTTCCGTTTTGCACCTGCAAATCACTGAGTTGGTTTTCTTTTCTTTTCTTTTCCTTTTTTGAGATGTCGGGCAGCGGAGCCCTCTGAGACAACATGCCAGACCTTTGAGAAAGGAAGCTGCTTAGAGCAGGGGTTGGGGGGTGCGGGGAGGCGGGTGTCTTGGAGATCTTTATCTGAACTCAAGCAGGCTGGGGGCAGCTGTGGGATTCCAGTGGGCTCTGGGGGTGGGCTGGGATGGGGGGATGTGCAAAGCTAGCAAGGAACATCTGGGGCAAGAAAACAAACAGGAGATGAAAGAGAAAATACACATTTTAAAGAAAACATTGAGCAGAGAAGTTGCAGCCAGGAAGTACCTACCCAGCAAGCATTCGCTCTGGCTGCTGGGACATCAGACAACAAAGTCTTCATCTCTCTCTAGTTTTGCCCACTGCCAGCCTTTGTTTTTGTTTCAGGTGTGTTGGTCTGTAATGGGGAGGCAGGCAGAGGAGAGCAGTGGAGGCTGGCTACCTGCAAACCAGCTGGAGGTGATGCCGATGCCAGGAACACCTCCCGTTTCCTTCTCCAGACCCTCCCCTCAGGCCCTAGCAGGTGCACGTGCTCCTGTAATCTGGAGGTTTTTAAAGAGGCTGCAATGTTGAGTGCTCCCCTGATTTATCCTTTTTGCCTCCCAGCCCTTCTGGAAGTAGCGAGAGCCCTTCCCACCCTTGCTGGAGGGCCGATGTAGATGCTTGGACACCAAGGTCCATCCCCACCTGCTCCCCCCAGACTTGCTCTCCCTTTGGGCAGAGGCACAGAGTGGTGGGCTCCCCCAGGCTGGCCCTTCCTCCTCCTCATCTCCACCCTCCCAGCCCTGGCACAGCGGTCAGGCCGGGTGGCTGCCAGCCCTGCCGCAGATTCCAGCCAGCCTGGCCAGCCACAGCACCCATTCCCATGTGGGATCTTGGCCTCTTTTTCCGGTGGGAGCTGAGTGGCGAATGGAGGAGGCTTTTTCTGTTTCTTGTGGGGGAAGTGAGCTTTAACGCAGGTCCTGAGAGCTGGCAGAGCCTGGGAGTTATTGGATGGCAGTGACAGGCTCTCATGCAGCAGCCTGGGGTGGGGATTGAATTTGAAACTAAAGGGTGTCATGAGATCTTGGGCTTCTTCCACGGTGTTCCTGGATGCAGGGGGGAGGATGAGGGAGCATCATCCCTCCTCACCTCCCACCTGACCCCTGCAAGGGCAAGTTGCAAGAGAAGGCTAGCTTGGACTTAGAGCTTCTCGTCATAGTTAACCATCTGGAGCTGCAAAGATTGCAGGACGAGCCCTTCAGACCATCTCTATCTCAGAGCAGGACAGTGCAGCCAAGAGGTGCGCTCAGGACCCTCCCTGGGGCTGAACTCGGCCAACGGAGGCGCCCACCATGTCCCCTCAGGGCTCCAGTCAGTCCAGCTTGATCCCACCTTAATACCTCAAGGTTAGTGTGGCTCTGGAGAACGCTGGTGCAGGAGGACCAGCGTGTGCTGTTGTTGCATCAGCAGGACTTGGTCCTGGGAAGCCAACGCTCACCCCCTCACCCCTCTGCCCCCAACCTCTGTGTTGTCTGCTTGTGTTGCACACACCGATGGCAATAACTTCCTCCAGCTCCTCGAGCAAGTGGGAGAGGCCTGCAGCCTGCCCTGCGAGGGGGCTTCTCGCTCTCGCTCTCCCTCTCCTTCTGTTTTGGCTGCAGGGAGCCTTTCCCAGTTACCCTCACACCCCGCAGCTGCAGTTCTCATCCCGTGCCTCCCTGTGTGGATGGGGTCTTGCCTTTGAAAATCCCACGTTTCTGTGTCCCCCTCTCACCTGCTCCCCTGTATCATCTGTCCTGGTCTTGCCGTCTGATGGGAACGTGCTTGTAAACTGCATAACAAATCTACTTTGTGTATATGTGTGTTTATGGGGGTGGTTTATTATTTTTGCCGGTCGCTAGACCCCTTTGTACGGTCACGTGGAGTCTGAGCGGGCCAGGGGCTGACAGCTTGTCAGGACCCTCAGCGGCGAGCCCCTTGGGGCGACCCAGCTGCTCTTGGACAAGTGGCTGAGCTCCTGTCTGGCCTCCTCTTTTTTTTTTTTAAAGTAACTTGTGTGTATTTCTAACTGATGCTATTGAAACAAAACAAAACAAAACAAAAAACCCCCTAGTATTTCAGTAAAAATGCCTGTTGTAAGATGAACCTCCTGTAACTTCTATCTGTTCTTTTTTGAGGCTCAGGGAGAAACTAGCATTTTTTTTTCCAAACTACTTTTTGTCACTGTGACAGTTGTAAATAAAGTTTGAAAATGCTTTCCACTCTGGTCTGGTTTCTTGCTTGCTTGCTGCTCCGTTGGAGCAGACAAAGCACAGGAGCTACGCTTGCAGGAGGCTGAGTTCGTGGAGCCCCATGTGAGGGTCCTTACGTATCTCACCTTCTGGCCCTTCTGGGGTGAGCCCACCCATGGTTTTTATCAGCTGGTTGGGTGAAAGCAGCTTTTTTCTTCTATGCTAGCGGTTCTAACTCTGGATGTGCATCAGAGTCACCAAGAGAGCTTTAAAAAAATACAAATACCTGGATCCTACCCCCACAGACTTGCATTTCAGTTGGTCTGGGGTGAGGTCCAGGCATTAGCATTTTTTAGAATCACCTAGATTTTAACACACAGCCATGGTGGCTGTTGGTTTTTTTAAATTTTTATTTATTCATTTTTAGCTGCATTGATTGGGTCTTCATTGCTGCGTGTGGGCTTTCTCTAGTTGTGGTGAGAAGGGACTACTATTCATTGCAGCGTGCAGGCTTCTCATTGTGGTGGCTTCTCGTTGCAGAGCATGGGCTCTAGGCACAGGGGCTTCGGTAGTTGTGGCACGTGGGCTCAGTAGTTGTGGCTTGTGGGCTCTAGAGCACAGGCTCAGTAGTTTGTGGCACACGGACTTAGTTGCTCCACGGCATGTGGAATCTTCCTGGACCGGGAACCCGTGTCCCCTGCATTGGCAGGTGGATTTTTAACGACTGTGCCACTAGGGAAGTCTCACAGCCATGGTTTTAAACTGCCCTTCTAAGGGAAGAGAAACATCCAAAATATATTGTAAAGTTGTTCACAAAGACTGGGAGTGAATGAATGGGCGTGTATATAGCTCAAGAGAAATCCAGGAACCATTCAAACCATTGACTGAGTGCCTAGGACTTATCAGGCATTGTTAAGAGTTTGGGTGAACAAAATAGCAGTGGTCACAGCTCTTAACTGCACTGCTTTAGTGTAAAATTAAAGGAAAAACAGGTGCTCTAAGAGTAAGTGTCTGTTGGAAGGGTCAGGAGAGGCATCTGAAGAAGTGACAAGGGGTAGGAGAGGAAGGGCGTGAGGTGCACGGAGAGAGTGCTTCCTGCAGAAAAGGCTTGGGATGAGCTTGACTGGAGGGAATGGGGAGGAGGAAACAGTGCAAGGAGGGATGCTTAGGCCTGGGTGAGGAGTTTGGGTTTTATTCTAAGTGCAGGGCCTAGGACAGTATCATTTACATTTTTACACAATCTGGCTTTATGGAGATGGGATTGGAGTGGGCAAGATGGAAGGCTAAGAGACCAGGAAGGGGGCTTCATGGAGGTCAGAGTGAGAGAAGGTGGTGCTTTGTGGAAAGGGTTTTTGGACATTTGTTGAAACTGAGGGTGGCTATTTTTGCCTTCACTTAGCCCACATCTGGGCTCTTAACCATGGACAGTATAAGTAATCAAGTGATCTGTGCTGAGCTCAATTGATATTAGTGGAAGATCAATCCATTTTAACATTATTAGCCTGTCAGACCATTAGATCTATGGGTCTGCTGCCCTGAAGATAATGTTCAAGCCTTGACCATCCTCATCTTGGATTGCCCTCTGTGTCCCCCAAACAGCCTGAGGATAGAGTTTATTACAACACAGCCTCCTTGAACATAGCCCTACAGAAAACTGTCTTTATTCACAGATGATATCATTTATGTAGAAAAATCCTATGAAACCTACCCCAAAAATCTACTAGAGCTGACATGTGAATTCAGCATGGTTGCAGGATCTAAGATCAATATACAAAAACCGACTATATTTCTATATACTAGCAATGAATAATTGGAAATTGAAATTTAAAATTCCACTTATATTAGCATCAAAACATAAACTATTTAGGGATATGACAAAAGATGTACAAAACCTATTCAATAAAAACTACAAAATACTACTGAGAGATATGAAATAAGACCTACGTAATCAGAGAGGTATACCTTGTTCATGGCTCTGAAGACACTATGTTGTTAAGATGTCAGTTCTCTCCAAATTGAGCTATAGATTCGACACAATCAAAATCCCAGCAAGTTTTTTTTGCAATCTGATTCTAAAATTGCTGTGAAAATGCAAAGGACCTAGAATAGCCAAAACAACTTTAACAAAGAACAAGGTTAGAGAACCCAAATCTCAATTTCAAACTTTATTACAAAGTTACAGTAATCAAAACATTTAGCATTGGCATCAAATAGACAAATAGATCCACAGAACAGAGTCCAGAAATGGACCCAAACATAAATGGATGATTGATTTTTGACAAAGGTGCCAAGGCAACTCAGTGGAGAAGGGACAGTCTTTTCAACAATTGGTGTTAGAACAATTGTACATCCACATGCAAATATCCCCTGGGGATGGAAACATGAGTCTTTACTTCTGTCTCCCATTGTCTCCATGTGACTTTCTAAATAGAATATTTATTCATTTAGGAAAAAATTCATGTTCATGGTTGGTCAATCTCTTCAATGCTGTCCTCACTCCACCCCAGCTCACCACCTCTGTCCCTAAAGGAGGAACATCGGTGGCAACTGGTGACCTTTGCTGTGTTATTCAGGATGACTTGTATTCAAGTCCTGCTCAGCCCCTCCATATGTTATCTGGGGCCAGTTTCTTAATGTCCAGGATCTTCAGGTTTCTTTTCTAGCACCTCTTGCACAGGGATGTGAAGATTGAACACTCAGTAGGCACTCCACAAGTCAGGGTTTTACCCCTCCTCCCCTTAAAGATCTAAGGAACCGGCCCCTGCCTTCTCTCCCCTGTTTTTTGCTCTGAGTCCTGTGTGCACACCAGAGTCAGGGAGAACTTCAAGGTGAAGACAGCTCCCTACTCACAAATGCACCTCCCTTGATCTGCCTCTTTTATTTCTCACCATGAAGGAGGGGAAAACAGGGAGAAGAAGGGAACTTTAATGCCTTCTGTCCACCGAAATATTGGAGAGGGAAGGGAGAGACATCTCCCATCAAGCTAGGCCTGATGTCTGACTCCTTTTTAAAGAGGAGATCTTTGGGCAGAAACCTGTTTGAAATGATGCTTGAGTTTTGTGTAGAGATTCCAGGTGTGGGTGACAGCAAATGCAAAGGCCCTGTGGTAGACATTGACTTGACTTTTTTGAGGAATGTCTGCAAAACTAACAGGGCTAGAGTAGAGGAAAAGAGAAGTAGCTGAGGTCAGATATCACAGAGAAGAGTTTAGAATCACTATTACCCACTCTGAGAAGCCCACTGGGGATGGAAGCAGGCTCATCAGGCATCCCAGCCCCTGGAAATCCACTGGTCAGCCCACCCAAAGTTGTCTGACCAGGTGGCAAATGGCAGTCAGTATTGATGGACCTGAGGCAATGTCACTGCCTGAAGGGGCTTCTGGATCATCAAAGGAGGATTAAATTAGGTAGAATTCAGTTTGTACATCTTTCCTCCAATTACTGAAGTGTGGTTACGGCTAAGAGAATGGGCTGTGAGCTCAGGGCCCTGGGTCTGTAGCTCAGGCCTGCCTCTTACTAGCTGTGTGAACTTAGGTGAGTTACTTTTCTTCTCTGGGCCTCACTTTCCTCCTCTGTAAAACGAGTACCTACCTCACAGAGTTGTGGTGAGGTTTAAATGCACTATTACAAGTAACATGCTTAGAACTGTAGCAGGCACATAGTGAGTGCTCAAAATGTTAATCATTGTGGCAAGCAGAATAATACCCCCAACTCCCAAAGTTGTCCACATCCTAATCTCAGGAGCCTATTACTCTGTTATGTTACATGGCAAGTGGTAATTAAAGTTGCAGGTGGAGTTAATGTTGCTAATCAGCTGCCCTTGGCTTGGGAGAGCCTGGATTATCCAGGTGAGCCCAATCTAATCACAAGAGTCTTTATAAGGGGGGAGGCAGAAGCGTGAGTGTCAGAGTCAAAGAGAGAGCTTTGAAGACGGCGGGAGGGTCCACCAGTCAAGGAATGCAAGTACCTCTAGAGGTTGGAAAAGGCAAGGAAACAGTTCTCCCCAAAGCCTCCAGAAGGGACACAGCCCTGCCGACACACTGACTGTAGCCCAGTGACACCCATTTTGGACTTCTGACTTCTAGAACAGTAAGATTATAAATTTCTGTTGTTTTAAGTCACTACATTTGTGGTAATTTGTTAGAGCCACAATAGGAAACTAATACAGCCATTGTTATCATATGTTGATGGTGATGATGATATAGACTTTTCCTGTGTGGCCTCAGAGAGCAGGGTGGCAATGGACAGGAGGGGGTTTCAAGCAGGCCAAGGCCACTGTCCAGATTTAGAGCCCATGCTGTCCTAAGGCTGAGTCTTCTCTGGGTGTCACCAGGCAGAGGTATCTGTCAGATGGAGGGGGTACCACTGCACTGGGACTGGGTAAATTTGAGGCTGTAAAGAGCTTATTCTAGAATTTTGAAAATTAGTGATTGATGTGTGTCATTATAGCCTATGTATCAGAATATTCATTAGAACACTCCTTTCTCCCCATTTACCTGCATAGGAGGTCCTGCTTTGAAATGTTATTCAACTTGCGCTACTTCTGTTGCCATTTCCAATCAGAAAAATACGGATTCACTCTTTTCTAATGTCGGCTACCATTTATAGAGCCCTGGGCTATAGGTTTACGATCATTTCTTCTAACTCTCACAACAGTTTTACAAAGTGTGGGTTTTTATAGAGAGAGGTTTTTTTTTCTGTACAAACTACAATTAGCAATGATGGAAATTATACAAGGCAGTGGAGTTTGGGGACCTCATCTTTCAAATCCCATTACGGTGGCAAGTGATGGGATTATTTGCATTTTTGTTTCCTTCCAGTCATTGTCCCTCATACTTACCAGAAAGTACTCAATGTATGTTTTTTTTCCCATGAAGTAGGCATTTTTAATGTTATTTTACAGATGAGGAAGCTGAGGTCAGAAGGCTTTAAAATATACTGAAAGCAGGGTTAGAATCAATGATATGCTGGTAAATGTGTAAGAGCTGGCTCTCAAGGGAAAAAACCCAAAAAAACCTGATTTAAAGCTTTTGCCAATTTCCATGGCATAAATGCTCCCACTCTGGTTTCATGCCTACATATGTATGGATGTGTGTACTGGGTCATGAGAAATTGTGCTGCTGTCAAAACAGTTTGAGAGTCACTGAGTGAACCTGGCTTTCTAGAAAGCAGCGAGTGCTTTTACCTTATAGAGTTGTAGGGTGGGAGAGAGGCAACTAGAAAAAGTACCTTTATACCCTTCTCTGCAGAGGAAATGGGGCCGAGGCACCCAAGGGCGGGGCCGGGGTGGCCTGTGTTGAGGGGACCAGCCAGAGAAGAAGGCCACGATGCCCTTGGCCTCCTCCTCCAAGGCCAGGGTTAAGCTCCAGACAGCCCTCAGATTGCCTCCTGAGCACTGGAGGGAGGGACCCTTGCATGAGGGAGGAGGAGGAAGCTGCACAGGAAATCCTGGCTGTAAGTTCAGTGCTGCTGGAACCCACCACAGCAGCTACCAGGCAACCAACAATAGCGCCGTTAGATAAAAATAACCCATGGGCTCTGCAGCTCTGCCGTGCGGGGCAGGGGCATGCGGTCTAGAGGGCTGGATTCTCACCACTCTACAGCTGGGGTCATGCTACTTGGCGCCGTGCTATGCCTTGATTTCCTGATTGCTAATTAGAGGGCAGTTTTTCAGCTGGAGGTCATTTGGGCTGGTGCCAGGAATGGGGCCCCTTGCCCCCAGGGTCTCTGCTCCCCTGCACTCCTACACAGGGTGATATACAAAATCGTTCATGCTAAGATCTTGAGATCTGAATGCACCACCTCTCCCAGGTGGGCTTTCATCTTAAAAGAGGGCCCCAGCCCAGGAGGGCTTACCTGAAGCCTGTCTCGATGGGGTGTTGGGGGGATACGCGTGGAGTGAGGACAGAGGCGTTCCCTGCAGCTCTCTCCCTTGGCTATGGGTGGGGCCTGACCCCGAAGCACCTCCCACTGTGCCCCCAAAGTCCTCTCTCCAGGCTGAAGAGAGAGGCTCCCTGTTCCCCTCAGTGCTTGAGCTCTGCAAGTGGTCAGTCTCCCTACACACTGGGAAATGGAGGGAGGGGCTGAGGTCAGGCCCACTGTTATTTTACTAGAGCAAAGCCTGCTGAGCATCAGCAGCCAGCTCCGAAACACAGAGACTAGGCGCCCCTGTTTGCTTCTGGCCTCACAGTTTGCTGGCTAATAATCTGGTTTTTAGCCTGCTTCCCATCCTCCCCTGCCCATCCCAGAAGCACCCGCATCCCCCAAGGACAACAATATTACACGGCACTGCACTCTACAGTTAACAATACACTCTTCTGATCTTTCATTCACTTACACAGCACTTTTTTAACCTGGGCACATGGGTAGAATTCAGGGGTTCATGTGAATTTGGATTGGGACAGAAAGTACATCTATATTTTCATTAACTACTAAGTGAAATTTAGCCTGTCCTGCTATTAGGGATGTAGGCAACAAACCACTGTAGTGTCAGCAGCACCTGTAACTGTCACGCACAGAGATCACAGGTATTTTCATTTTCACAGCACACTTGTTGCAGGTATCATGAATTACCATTTGTAGTCATGGCTACCTCAGAATATCACACCTGTTGCTTCATTTTGTTAAAGCATTAATAAAGGACATTTATGACTGTCACAAATGCTTAGCTGTATCTCAGCATAGTTGATTTTCTTTGCAACACTTTGCATTTTATTTTATGCGTTTAAAGCATTACTCTGAGAAGAGGATTAAAACTTTTTCCAAAAGGATCCAAAAGCTGCCAGAAGGATCTATGGCTCCAGAAGACGAGGAAGCCCCTGAGGGCCTGGTGCTGGGTCCCTGAGCAGAGCTAGAGTACAGCATGCAAGGGCAAGGAAGCCTCACCCATAGCCCCCAGGGGCACAAAGCCAAGAGAAATACCCATAAGCAAATAAGCAATTGCAAACTAGCCTGATGGGTGCCATGAAGGCAGAGACTAGACAGAAGCCTTATCTAGGATGGCCACAAAGTAGGTGGCCGCTGCCGCATTTCAAACTCCAGGGAGTCACAGCCACATCAGGCTGAAGAGGAGAGAGCCCATCTACCTAACTGTCCTGGGGTCCCTGGGTCGGGCAGCTTCTCCCTGGACCTGCTCCATTTCCCTGCCAGCCTCAGCCCAAGGCCTGGGAACAGGGTGATGAACTGTCCCCACTGCGTTGGCCTGAGATGTTTCCCAGAATGCAGAACTTTCAGGGCTAAAACCAGGAGTCCTGGGCAAACCAGTATGGTTGGTCACCCTACTTGGAAGCCAAACCCCACCCTTTTTACCTAGGACTAATTCAGCCACCTGGAATTTGGGTCAGCTTATTCCCTTAAGCACCTTCTCTGTCCATCTCTGTCTGTACCTGTCTCTCTGGGTCTGTCTCTGACTCTCATTCTCTCCCCACCTACCCAGTTTCTGCTTTAGCTCCCAAACCAGCCAAAGTCTCCCAGCTCCTGGCTATAAAGTGATTTGAACTTTTTATTCCCCTGGGGGCCTGCCGAGCACTACTTGCTCTCTGTTTTTAATTGAGGTATAATTTACATAAAGTCTTCAGTTCCCACGTGAATAGCTCAGTGAAGGTTTATACACCCATAAAACCACCACCCAGGTCTAGATATAGAATACCATCACTCCCCAGAAGGGTTCCGAGTGCCGATTTGTTGTCAATTACTCCTCCAAAGGGTAACCACTATTCTGACCCCGCCACCTTCCTGTAAATGAAATCATGCGCTCTGTATCCCTCAGGAGCACACCTCCTCCACCTGAAGCTGCTTCAAGTCCCAGTGTTGCCAGCCCAGCTGGGAGAAACCCTCTTCAGCAGGACCATAAAGCAGGAGGGACAGAAAATGTAGGGGAAACTTTACACCTTATGGCTGGAGGGAATAAATAGCCTCATTTTCAAGTGACAACACCAGGACTCAGAGAGACGAGTCACTTACTTGGTCCTTTTTTTTTTTTTAACAACTTTATTGGAGTATAATTGCTTCACAATGGTGTATTAGTTTCTGCTTTATAACAAAGTGAATCAGTTATACATATACATCTGTTCCCATATCCCTTCCCTCTTGCATCTCCCTTCCTCCCACCCTCCCTATCCCACCCCTCCAGTCCGTCACAAAGCACCGAGCTGATCTCCCCGTGCTATGCGGCTGCTTCCCACTAGCAATCTACCTTACGTTTGGTAGTTTATGTATGTCCATGCCTCTCTCTTGCTTTGTCACAGCTTACCCTTCCCCCTCCCCATATCCTCAAGTCCATTCTCAAGTAGGTCTGTGTCTTTATGCCTGTTTTACACCTAGGTTCTTCATGACATTTTTTTTTCTTAAATTCCATATATATGTGTTAGCATATGGTATTTGTCTTTCTCTTTCTGACTTACTTCATTCTGTATGACAGACTCTAGGTCTATCCACCTCATTACAAATTAATTTCGTTTCTTTTTATGACTGAGTAATATTCCATTGTATATATGTGCCACATCTTCTTTATCCATTCATCCGATGATGGACACTTAGGTTGTTTCCATCTCTGGACTATTGTGAATAGAGCTGCAATGAACATTTTGGTACATGACTCTTTTTGAATTATGGTTTTCTCAGGGTATATGCCCAGTAGTGGGATTGCTGGGTCATATGGTAGTTCTATTTGTAGTTTTTTAACAGCCACTATGGAGAACAGTATGGAGGTTCCTTACTTGGTCCTTCTTTTGGCTAGCAGTGACTGGGCTCAGGGACACAGCCTACTGGGGAGGCAGAGCTGGGATAAGAACACAGAATCTCCTTCCTTTAAGTCCTACAGCCTCCTTTGGGCAAAAGCCAGGGCCGACTCCTGCTGTGGCGAGGAGGTTTTGCCTGGGAAAGCTGAGCAGGCAACCTGTTCCTTCTGTTTCACCCCCTGCCCAGATCCCCCAAATACCTGAAAGCCCAGGGATGCAGAGTGGTGGTTCTCAATGCTTACTGCACATTAAAATTACGGAGGAGCTTTAAAAAGACTCAATGCCCAGACCAATGAAATCAGTGTCTCTGGAGGTGAGACCCAGGAGCCAGCAGTTTTTAAAATACCTCAGGTGATTCCAATATTCTCAGGCACGTTTGTAAAGCAACAGCACTTCTCAAAATTTACAGTGCATGTGAATCTTCTGGGGCTTTTGTTAAAATACAGATTCTGATTCAGCAGGTCTGGGGTAAGGCCTGAGATTCTGCACGTGAGGCTGATGCTATAGTCCAGGAACCGTGCCTGAGTAGCGAAGATTTAGAGGACCACTCTGTATCCCAATTCTTCTTCATACAAATATATTTTGCAGTGATACATTTTCCAGTTTGTCTTTTAAATATAAGGCTCACCTAACCACACACCCCCAGTAATTATATATTTACCCACCTTTACCAGGAAAGAGTACAATGATTTATCATGTGCTTTCTATGTGCCAAACATTGTCCCTCATCAACTTTGAGGATAGAGAAATAAAGAGGTTAATAACATGAAAATATGGAGTAGAAACAGAGAACAGAGATAAAATATCTAATATACATCCAATTGGGGCTTATGAAGGTGGTAAGAAGGAAAATAAAAGGGATACAATATTCAGTAAGAAAATGGATAAGGAGGGAGTGGCCAAGATGGTAGAGTAGGAAGACCCTGAACTCACCTCCTCCCATGCACACACTAAAATTACAACTGCTTACAGAGAAACTGTTGATGAGAATGACCTGAACACTAGCAGAAAAGATCTTCTAAAATTAAAGATATAAAGAGGGAACCACAACGAGATGGGTAGGAGGGTGGAGATGTGGTATAGTCAAGACCCACACCCCTGGATAGGTGACCCACAAACGGGAAGATAATTACAATTGCAGAGGTTCTCTCCAAGGAGCAAGGGGTCCAAGCCCCACATTGGGCTCTCCAGCCCAGGGCTCCTGAACAAGGAAGACTAGCCCTCAGAATATTTGGCTTTGAAAGCCAGCAGAGCTTACTTTCAAAAGACACAAAAGACTGTGGGAAATAGAGACTCTATTCCTCAAGGGCACACACACAATCTCACATGCTCTGCGACCCAGGGCAGAAGCAGTAATTTGAAAGGAGCCTTGGTCAAACCCACTTCCTGATTTTGGAGAGCCTCCTGGAGAGGCAGGAGGCAACTGGAACTCACCCTGGGGTCATAGATGCTGGCAGTATCCATTTGGGGGAGTTCATTCTACCATGAGGCACCATTGTGGAATACTCCCTATAGCTTATTAGCACTGGGACATGGTCCTGCCCACCAGCTGGTCAACACCAGTCCTGGGAAGCTTGTGGCCAAGCAGCTAGATGGACAGAAACATAGCCCTGCCCACCAGCAGACCTGCTGTCATAGGACCACCAGAAACATAGCTCCACCCACTAGCAGACCTGCTGTCATAGGACCACCAGAGGCCCCAGCTACCCTGGGGTCTGGCCCCACCCACCAGAGGGCTAAGGACCCAGCCCCACCTACCAGTGGGCTGGCACTAGCCCTAGGACTGACAGGGCCTTGCAGCCAGCTAAACCAGGACCTGGATTCACCTACCAGTGGGCTGGCACTAGCCCTACGACTGACAGGGCCCTGCAGCCAGTTAACCCAGGACCTGGATTCACCCACCAGTGGGATGGCACCAGGACTGAAACTCCACAGGCTGTACAGCCAGCTGTGCCAGGACCTGGCCCCACCCATCATTGGCTGGCAACTTCCACACCAGGCAGGGCCTGGCAACCAACCAGACCAGAGGTCAGTCACACCTAATAGCACGTCCACAGTAGTCAGCCCACCACAACAGAAGGGCCCATGCAGCGCACACAGAGAGCATTGCTAGACTATATGGGTCTGGTGACCAGAGGAGAGTGTGTTGCTGGTCCCCAGAGGATGTCTCCTTCATAAGGTCACTTCTCCAAGATTGGGAAACATGTCTGACCTACCTAATACATAGAAATAAAAGCTGCAAATTAGGCAAAATGAGGTGAAAGAGGAATATATTCCAACATATTCAAGAAACAAGATAAAACCCCAGAAGAAGGACTAAGCAAAGTAGAGATAAGCAATCTACCCAATAAAGAGTTCAAGGTAGTGATCATAAAGATGCTCAAAAAGCTCAGCAGAAGAATGGATGAACACAGTGAGAAGTTTAACAAAGAATTAGAAAACATAAAGAACCAAAGGTAAAGAATACAATAACTGAAATAAATACACTAGAAGGAATCAACAGTAAATTAGATGATACAGAGGAATGAATCAGCAAACTGGATGACAGAGCAGTGGAAATTACCCAAGCTGAACAGAAAAAAGAATTTTAAAAATGAGGATAGTTTAAGAGACCTCTGGGACAACATTAAGCATACTAACATTCACATTGTAGGTGTTTCAGAAAGAGAAGAGAGAGAAAAGGAGACAGAGAACTTATTTGAAGAAATAATAGCTGAAAACTTCCCTAACCTGGGAAAGGAAACAGACATCCAGGTCCAGGAAGCACAGAGTCCCAAACAAGAACAACCCAAACAGGACCACACCAAAACACACTGTAACTAAAATGGCAAAAATTAAAGATAAAGAGAGAATATTAAAATCAGCAAGGGAAAAGCAACAATTTATGTACAAAGGAACTTCCATAATGCTGTCAGCTGACTTTTCAGCAGAAACTCTGCAGGCCAGAAGAGGGTGGCACAATATATTTAAACTAATAGGGACTTCCCGGGTAGTCCAGTGGTTAAGACTCTGTGCTCCCAGTGCAGGGGTCCCAGGTTCGATCCCTGGTCAGGGAACTAGATCCTGCATGCCACAACTAAGACCCAGTGCAGCCTAATTAATTAATTAATTAATTAATTTAAAAAACCTATAAAAAATAAAACAATAAAAGAAAAAAACCCTATAGCCAAGAATACCTGCACAACAAGACTATTATTGAGATTAGAAAGAGAGACCAAGAGTTTTATAGACAAGCAAAAACTAAAAGAGTTCAGCACCACAAAACTGGTTTTACAAGAAATGTTAAAGGAACTTCTCTGAGCAGAAAAGAAAAAGTCACAACTACCTATATGAAAATTATGAAAGGAAATAAATCTCACTGGTAAAAGCAAATATATAAAAAAGATAGTAGATCAACCACCTATAAAGCTAGTAGAAAGGCTAAAAGACAAAAGTAGTAAAATCATCTATACCCACAATAAGTAGTTAAGGGATTCACATTAAACATGGGCAGTGGGAGTGGGATTTAGTGAAAAAGCAAGATTGTTAAAATGCATTTGAACTTAAGAAATCAGCAATTTAAAATAATCATATACATATATATATGGTTATATATAAACCTTGTGGTAACCACAAACCAAATATTTGTAATAGATACACACATAAAAAAGAGAAAGGAACCCGAACATAACACTAAATGTAGTCATTAAATCACAAGAGAATAGAGCAAGAGAAGAAAGGAATGAAAAAGAACTACAAATACAACACCAAAACAATGAACAAAATGGCAATAAGTACATACCTATGAATAAGTAATTTATATGTAAATAGACTAAATGCTCCAATCAAAAGACATAGAATGGCTGAATGGATACAAAAACAAGTCCCATATATATGCTGCCTATAAGAAACTCACTTCAAATCTAAAGACACACAGACTGAAAGTGAGGGGATGAAAAAAGGTATTCCATGCAAATGCAAATGAAAAGAAAACTGGTATAGCAATACTTATATCAGAAAAAAATAGATTTTAAAATGAAGACTGGAACAAGAGACAAAGAAGGACATTACATAACAATCAAGGCATCAATCCAAGCAGATATAACTATTGTTAATATATATGCATTCAACATAGAAGCACTTAAATAGATAAAGCAAATAACAACAGACATAAAAGAAAAATTGACAGTAACATAACAATAGTAGGGGACTTCAACACCCACTTACATCAATGGACAGATCATCCAGATAGAAAATCAATAAGGAACCACTGGCCTTAGATCAGCAGCCCCGAACCTTTTTGACCACAGGGACAGCTTTTGTGGAAGACAATTTTTCTACAGACTGGGGTGTGGGGGGGATGGTTCAGGTGGTAATGCAAGCCATGGGGAGTGATGGGGAGTGGCAGATGAAGCTTCACTTGCTTGCCTGCTGCTCACCTCATGCTGTGCAGCCTGGTTCCTAACAGGCCTGGGGGTTGGGGACCCCTGCGTTAAATGACACATTAGATCAGATGGATTTAATTTATATATATAGAACATTCCATCCAAAAGCAGCAGAATACCATTCCTTTCAAGTGCACATGGAACATTCTCTAGGATAGATCACATTCTAGGCCACAAAACAAGTCTTAATAAATTTAAGAAGATTGAAATCATATCAAGTGTCTTTTCTGACCACAATGCTATGATACTAGAAATCAACTACAAGAAGAATACTGCAAAAAATATGAACACATGGAGGCTAAACAATATGCTACTAAAAACCAATGGGTCAGTGAAAAAAGTCAAAGAGGAAATCAAAAAATACCTAGAGAGAAATGAAAATGAAAGCCCAACTATCCAAAATCTATGAGACACAGCAAAAGCAGTTCTAAGAGAGGAGTTTATAGTGATACAAGCCTCAGGAAACAAGAAAAATCTCAAACAACCTAGCCTTACACTTAAAGGAACTAGAAAAAGAACAAACAAAACCCAAAGTTGGTAGAAGGAAAGAAATAATAAAGATAAGAGAAGAAATAATTGAAATAGAGACTAAAAAAATAATATAAAAGATCAATGAAACAGAGATATGGTTCTTTGAGAAGATAAATTGATAAATGTTTATCCAGACTCACCAAGAAAAAAAGAAAGGAGCCCAAATAAATAAAATCAGAAATGAAAAAGAAGTTACACAGAGGATCATAAGAGATTACTACAAACAGTTATATGCCAACTTAGAAGAAATGGACAAATCCCTAGAAATGTACAATCTCTCAAGACCCAATCAGGAAGAAAAAGGAAATGTGAACAGATCAATTACCAGTAATGAAATTGAGCCAGTAATTTAAAAATCTCCCAACAAACAAAAGTCTAAGACCACATGGCTTCACAGGTGAATTCTACCAAACATTTAAATATTTACCACCTAGCCTTCTCAAACTATTCCAAAAAATTGCAGAGGAAGGTACATTTCTGAACCCATTCTATGAGGTCAACATCACCCTGATACCAAAAACCAGACAAAGATATTGCAAAAAAAGGAAATTACAGGCCAATGTCACTAATGAATATAGATACAAAAATTCTAATGAAACGATTCTAAAATTTGTATGGAAACACAAAAGACTCTGAATAGCTGAAACAACCTTGAGAAAGAAGAACAAATTTGGAGGTATGATGCGCCCTGATTTCAAACTATAATACAAAGCTACCATTATGAAAACATGGTACTGACACAAAAAGAGACACATAGATCAATGGAGCATAATAGAAAGCCAGAAATAAACCCACACTTATATGGGCAATTAATTTATGACAAAGGAGGCAAGAATATACAGTGGGGAAAAGATAGCCTCTTTAATAAATAGTGTTGGGAAAACTGAATGACTACATGCAAAAGAATCATATTAGACTGCTTTCTCACATCATAAACAAAAATAAACTCAAGATGGATTAAATATTTAAATGTAAGACCTGAAACCATAGAACTCCTAGAACAAAACATAGGCAGTATGCTCTTTGACATTGGTCTTAGCAATATTTTTTTGCATCTCTCTCTTCAAGGAATAAAAACAAAAACAAAAATAAACTAATGGGACCACATCAAACTAAAAAGCTTTTGCACAGTGAAGGAAAGTATCAACAAAACAAAAAAGGCAGCCTACTGAATGGGAGAAGATATTTGCAAGTGATATGTCTGATAAGGGATTAATACCCAAAGTACACAAATGACTCATACAAATCAACATCAGAAAAAAAAAACCCGATTAAAAAATAAGCAGAGGACCTGAAGAGACATTTCTCCAAAGAAAACATGCAGATGGCCAACAGGCACATGAAAAGATGCTCAACATCACTAATCATCAGGGAAATGCAAATCAAAACCACAATTAGGTATCGCTTCACATCTGTCAGAATGGCTATTATCCAAAAGACAACAAAGAACAAGTGTTGGCGAGGGTGTGGAGAAAAGGGAACCCTCGTGCGTTGTTGGTGGGATTGTAAATTGGTGCATCCACTACGGAAAACACTACGGAGATTCCTCAAAAAATTAAAAATAGACCACATCTGAGTATTGAGCTGAAGAAAACAAAAACACTAATTTGAAAAAATATATTCACCCCTATGTTCATTGCAGCATTATTTACAATTGCCACGATAAGTAAGCAACCTAAGTGTCCATCAATAGATGAGTGGATAAAGAAGATGTGCTGTATATATACAATGGAATATTACTCAGCCATAAAAAAGAATGAAATCTTGCCATTTGCAACAACATGAATAGACCTAGAAGGTATTATGCCAAGTGAAATTTGTCAAACAGAGAAAGACAAATACTATGAATTCACTTATGTGTGCAATCTAAAAGGCAAGCATAAAAAAACAAAAACGGAGTCATAGATATGGAGGACAAGCAGGTGATTGCCAGGGAGGTGGGGGCTGGGGGAGGAGAGATAGGCAAGGGAGAGTAAGAGGTACAAACATCCAGTTACAGAACAAGTGAGTTGTGGGTGTGAAATATTTTATATAGTGTGGGAAATATAGTCAATAATAATGTAATATCTTTGTGTGGTGACAGATGGTAACTAGAGTTATTGTAGTGATCATTTTGAAGTGTATGGAAATATCAAATTACTGTTGTGCACCAGGAATTCACATAGTGTTGTAGGTCAGTTATACTTCAAAAACAAACTCAGAATAAAAGAGATCAGATTTGTGGTTACCAGAAGCAGAGGGTGAGAGGAGGGGGAATTGGATGAAGATAGTCAAAATGTATAAACTTCTAGTTATAAATACTAATAATGTAATGCACAACATGATAAATACAACTACCACTGCTGTAGGTTACATGGGACAGTTAAGAGAGTAAATCCTAAGAGTTCTCATCACAGGAAAAAAAAATTGTTTTCTATTTCTAATTTTGTATTTATATGAGATGATGGTAATCATTATGGTAATCATTTCTAAACTTACTGTGTTAATCGTTTCATGAGTATATAAGTCAAATCATTATGCTGCACACCTAAAACTTATACAGGGCTGTATGTCAATTATATCTCAGTAAAACTGGAAGAAAAAAATAAATTTTAAAGAAACAAAAAGGAGAATGGATGAGAATTTGTCATAAATAATTAAATAGAATAATCCATAAATTTGAGAAGGCTGCTGAATCCCCTTAAAAAAGATGAAGAGAAATACACACCTAGACTAAACAAATTAAAATTTAGAACACCTAATATGAAAAGGAAATCTTAAAAGCAGCCAGAAGTAAAAAGATGATTAACTTCAGTGGAATTAATAGTAAAGTGACTCCTGAACTCTCCCCCACTTCCTTGATGCCCACAACAAACTAACTTTGAGGAACGATAGCCCCCATTTTAATAATGAGTAACTCAGAAGCCCATAGTATTAAAGGCAGTTTTAACTCTAAGGCACCAAGGCTCTTTTGAATAAATAACCTGCTCCTTCCTACCCACCCCTTTTTAATTGTATTAAACTTTCGTATATAAATAAAAATTTACCTTGGGATCCAAACCTCACCCAGTCTTTAGTGCAAACAATTAGAAAAAGGTCCTGCCATTTTTCTAATCTCTGCCTCAGATCTCTTGTTCACTTTCAGTTCCCTGATTCCTTGCCCTGCCAGCCAAGACTGCACGGAAACTTCCTTCTCAAACACCCCTTCCATCTCTCACCAGTGTTTCTGCCCCACCCCAGCCTGGCTCCATTGCCACACCCCAGGGCTTCTCACCAAGAAGGGTAGCTAGAGCAGCCCAGCTAGAATGACCTGAAACAGCTGCCAAAAGTACCACCCCAGTCCCAGCTTGCTTTTCCATCCTTTACCCAACATTGCCAGCTAGGGTTGGGTTATGGGATCCTGGCCTGGAGGGGTCCCTGCAACAGTCCTGTCACCCAAGAGAATTTCCCCACAGAAATGAGGGCTGTGCCCCTGGCAGCATGATGCCAGTCTAAGGGGCTGTCCTCCTGTCCCTTTGCGTGGGGGAGGATAGATGACAGCACACATCAGTGATACTCAGCAGACCTCCCCAGCTGGTTGTGTCCATGGTCACACCCTAGCAGGCTGTGAACCAGCAACCAGTTAATGAATAAAGCAGGTACTCCTTGGAAGCCTGTGTCTCTGTGGTTGGTGAGGAGAAAACCATGAACCGCTACATTTTGTGGAATACCTGGAAGGTTCTATTACATTGTCACAGCTGGGCATTGTCATAGGGGCCATGGCGAGCCAGCAAGGCCAGCTCTCTGATGGGGGGCAGCCTTGTGAGGTGGTGAGCGAATGGATTTTAGAGTTAGACAGACCTGGGTTCAAGCCCCAATTCCTCCACCGCTTCCTAACTGGCCACGTGACTTCAACCTCTGTGCCTCAGTGTCCTCATCTATAAATTGAAGGGAGATAATAATAATTAACTGGAGTAATGATTGTAAAGATCAGGTATGTATAACATCTGGCATTTAGTATGCATTAGGTTTAAGCAATTCTCTACTGTTATGAGGATGACGTGAAGTGATCCACGTGGAAGGGGCCAGGCCCACAGATGGGGCTCACCAAATGTTATAGGTCTTCTATCCCTTTCTGGATGACCATCTTTCTGATGCTGAACAGCCATTTCTCTGTTCTGCCTTCATCCCAGGTACAAAGGAGGGGTGGGTGGGTCTGAGGGTCAGGCCTGAGCTCACAAGCTTCCAACCCCCTACTATGGCCACCCTTCCCAGACAGCCTCTGACCATTCGCAGCCTGGCAGCTTTGCTAAAATTCCTGAGACCAAAGAACCTCTGACCTTGGGCTTGGGGGTGGTTATCTTAGGTGTTGGGGGTGGGAGAGAGAAAAATGTTGGCATGTGGACTGGTTCACAATGGCCCCAGCTCAAAAGCTGCCATGGATAATCACTGTTTATCAACTCATTGGAAAAAATGACTACAATTACATTTCACACATCAACAAAAAGGAAAAATAAAAGCCCCATTGGAATGTCTGAGTCACTCCTCAGAGCCTTTAAATTACCCATTCGTTATGACCCTTCTCCTCGCTGCTCCACACTCCCACCACCCCCGCCTTGCAGGGATGTGCAGTGCCCAGCGGGCTGGCATTTACCTGACGCACCAGCCTGGCCAAAAGTCCTCATGGAGCACCTAAGACTCTGTTTGGGGGCTTAAAATAGACCTCAAAGGGTTATTAAAGAGATCAGTGGGGCTCGGGCTCTGGGCTGACTGGCGACATGGGTGTGTCATTTACACATGTGTACAAAAGCCGGGAGGAATGAGGAGGAATCATGGTCCACAGGAGCCATGGTGTCACTTGGTGCCAGCGTTTGTGCACAGATGTAAAGCTTGTTTAAAAACAAATGGCTTCACTTAGGAGAAGAGGGTGGGAGGACTGAGCAGTGACCCCCACTGAGGCGATGCCCTCTTCTGCTGCCAGGTGTGTGCGGTCCCACACATCATTTGAAGTAATCCAGACGTCCCCTTCTGAAAACTGGGTATAAGTTAAATACTGATCTTTAAGATCACATTTTAAATTCACAGGAACAGTGGTTTTAAAAGCATTTTGTAGGGGTCATGCACTCCTTTGAGAATCTGATAGAAGCTACAGATTTTCTCTCCACAAATACCGACAAATTCCAGGGAGTTCACGGGCTCCCCTGAGAGGAGGGGTGTCTCTGGAACTGAAATGGCTCTGGACAGACTTCTCTGTGGGGGAATTCGTTTGTGAAGTGTCTGTCCTAGGAATCCCACAACCCACCTCACTTCTTGTGTATGTTTTATAAGACTTCATCTTGGTAAGTAGTGTCTGTTCACGGAAAGAGAAGTAGCTCTGCCGCTGAGGCATGTGGGTCCCTATCCCAGAGCTCCCTTTCAGCTCATGCAGATACCAGGACATTCCTTCCAAACCAGGAAATCAATCAGGATGACCTCAGCACAAAGTGCCCATTGTCGGGGCCTGATGGGTCACCTGGCTCTTCACGGGTCCCTCCTTGAGCCACCAACACCAGGACTGTCTTAGCTCTCTCAGCCGAGCCCATGTCCCTTGTCCCCAGTAGGGAATACTGTTGGAGGGCACGGAATGACAGGTCTCCAGGATGAAAGTGTATGCTCGATCATACCCAGTGCTTCAAGAATCTTGGCCATTGGCCATTCATTCTTCCACTTGTTCATTAAATCTGCGGGCTGTGTGGGCGGGGAGCTACAGGTCCAGGCTGGAGAAAGGCTGTGTTTACAAAGCAGTTTCATGCCCACCTATCTGTCTGTGAACTTTGGAACGCTCCTCCACTACAACAATACAGTAACGATCGTTAATTAAATAATGATTTCTTACAGTTGTAGGACATTTTACCCCGTGCAGAGTGCTTATGTATAGATTCTTTTTTTTTATTGTGGTAAAATGTACCATTTAAACCATTTTAAGTGTCCAATTCAGTGGCACTAAGTACATTCACTATACTGTGCAACCATCATCACCATCTATTTCCAGAAGGTTTTCATCATCCCTAACTGAATCTCTGAGCTTCTGCCACTATTGAATTTGCCTATTCTAGGTACTTCATGTAAACGGAATCATACAGTATTTGTCCTTTTGCCTACAGTTTAGGTCACTGAGCATAATGTTTTCAGATTCATCCATATTGTAGCCTGTATCAGAATTTCATTCCTTTTTATGGCTGAATAATATCCCATTGTATGTATACACTGTGTTTTGTCTATTCATCTGTCAGTGGACATTTGGGCTGTTTCTACCTTTTGGCTAGTGTGAATAATGATGCTGTGAACATGGATGTATAGGCATCTGTTTGAGTTCTGCTTTCAATTCTTTGGGATATATACCTAGGAGTGGAATTGCTGGATCATATAGTGACTTTATTATATTCTCCTGTTGAGACTGGATATACCATTCTTGATTATAACCATTTTAAACATGAGGATACTGAAGCTCAGAGAAGTGAAGGAAGTGAAATCACTCAATGGAGATTGCTAACTTAGGGACTGTAAATATTCCTGCACCCAGAGGTGGGACTAGGGTGAGACAAGTGAGGCATCTAGGGTACAAAATTTAGGAGGACTCTCAGGTTTGTGTGTCCCCCCTTTGCCAGGGCCATCTTAAACATGAGACATGGTAGGAACACTGCCTAGGATCCTTTTAGAGGCCATGAAAATGTTTGGTAAGGCAGAAGAAAAAAATATAATCCAGCTTGGATTAAATTTGTCTTTATACCAAGTTGAAATATAATTTTTCCTATATATGTCTTAGTGGAGGGAAAGGATGACAAAAGTGCAAGTGCCCAGGACCCCAGAAGTCATGGTTCCTGTCCTGAGAGTAAGCTTCCTGTTAAGGATTTAAGGAGCCTCTCATTTTCAGGTTCCTATGAGGAAGAACCCTGATCTGTCATGAGCCCCAGAGTGGGTGCCTCCTTGAATTTTGTGCCCTAAGCCCCTGGTTTGCCTCACCTGGGCCTGGGCCTGCCTGGGTCTTGACAGGCTGGATGGTTCCTCCTGGTTTGCCGAGCAACGACATCTCAGGCCAAGATTATGTTCCCAAAGTAAGAAGTCAGGCCAAGGAAGCCAATTTCCGTCATAAAAAGCTATGTGTTTGCCCATGGCGGGTCGCTGGGGGACCACAATGAACCCCACTGCATGGCAGCCCTCACTACTACTAATAATAAGCCCTCACGCCTTATTCCATTTCAGAGAGCTTGTCACACCTGTAATTATTCTTACTTTACCTAGAAAGTCTCTCTTTGTCTTCATTCCCAAATGATTAGCTAACTCTGCCAACCCACAAGGGCCAGAGAAGGAAAAATTGCCTTTCTAAAGGACTGTGTACTGGGTTCATAATCTTATTTTTTCATCCATTCAGGGACCCCACTGGTCCCCACTTCGTAAGACACAATCACTTCACATTCACTTCTGCAGGGGGAAAGAATTTGGGAAGACAAGATATATTTTACTTATGAATTAGTTCATTCAGCAAATCTTCATTGAGCACCTACTGTATGCTTAAGCAATGGGGATACAAAAGTGAACAAAACAGTCAAAAATCCCTGCCTTCATGGAACGTACATTCTAGGAGAGGAGATAGACAGTAAAAAAATAAATAACTAACAAAGCGTATGGTGGGCCTGACAGTGAAATGTAATGGGGAAAATGAAGCAGGTGATAAGGAACATGAATGGGGCTGGGAGTGCAGTTTTAGGCTTTAGACTGGGTGGTTGGGAAAGGTCTCACAGAGAAGGTTACATTTTAGCAAAGACCTGAAGAGCAGGAGGGAAAAAGCCACACGGATATCTGGGAAGTGCATTCCGGGAAAGAGCAACAGGCAGGTGCAAAGGCCCTGAGGCTGGAGCGTGCCTGGCAGAGGGGACTCACTGCTGTGTCCCTGCGGGTGAACGCCTCTGTTCAGCATCAAACAGTTTGTAATACCCCTGCTGAGGACTCCAGCTCTCAGGTGTCAACCCACAGGGTCCCCATTCTCTAAGCATCAAGGGTGCAGTTATGTTTGCTGTCCCTCAGCCTATTGGATCCTGTCTTCCAGGAGGTTCTGTTAGCGGTCTGGTCTGTTCTCAGGTATGGCTGTGACGGGCCTCTAGAGCCACATGGTGGGCCCATTTGCACCCCTCCCCCCACCACCTGCCACACAAACACCTACAGAAGCAGAGAAAACAGTTGGCGAAGAGAAGGTGAAACAGATGTGCAGAGACAGGAGAGGGGCAAGACCTGAGGCAGAGAGGCTGACACAGAGACACTGGGGGACGGGTGCTGGGAGAGAGGCCGCCTTTGGGATTCCTAACAGCTTCAGGGTCCTGATTCCCGTCCCTCCCTAGAGGGGCCCCACTGGCTCCCACCCTTGGATTATCTGCTCCCACCCAGCAGATATCCCTGTATCTGCCTAATGACTCCCCCCACCCCGTCCCCCTTCGTTTCTCCTAAGTGAGCTCCAGAACCTACCTTCTGGGATTCTTCCCCTTCTAGCTGTTCCTGTTTCACACCTAGAAGTCTTTCTGCCTTTGGCCATCTGTGTCCCTGGAGGAGTGGGACCTACTGTGCGGGCTGCCGGCTCACTTTAGGCGGCGGTGAAGCGGGGAGCATGGCCTGGACTCAGTTGCCCTGGGTCCACCCTCCAGCTGGGCCTCAGACGAGCTCCATAAACTTGGACGAGTCAGCTGAATTCCTTGAGTGTCTTTCTTCACCTCTACCGTGGAGGCTGTAATCCCTGCCCTGCCTGCCTCTCCTCACTGCTGTGAAATTACAACAGAACTTGTGTGGAAGGGTTCTGCCACTTGTCCAATGTGAGTGGTGGTGGCCCTGCCCCCCAGCCATGGCCATGACTTAGCTGGCTTCCCTGGCCCAGTGCCCTGTCACTCAGCTGTGCGGCTGAGCCTCCACCTCAGCCTGGGTTCCACCCAGCCGCTCTCTCCTTCCTGTTTCCTCCCTCTCTAACCCTTGAAGTTTTCCTACTGACTTGGTTACTCTGAATCAGGCCACCCTCCGTTGGCTTCTCAACAATCTACATTTTTTCCTAAAGCTCCTTTTGCTCTGTGAAAGTCCCCACCCTCCCTGAATGACTGGGCCCGTCTACTACCCTACCCACCCTCTCGGAGGCTCATCCACCCCTAGGCACGCTCATGTCACAAAGAGAAAACACCTTTTCCCCGGCATTTCAGACCAAAACCCCCAGCTCAACTCATTGTCAGGAACAGCGCTTCGGGCCACCAGCAGGAGGGAGGGCTGCGAATTCTGTAAAATTGCTCAGCTATCTCTTGAACCTACGTTTTTCTCCCCATAACCATTCTCATTCTTCAACTTAAGTCACCATCCCCTCTCGAGACTATTGCCATAATCTCCTGGCTCTCCTACCCAAATCTCTTCTCTCTCCCCAGCCGAGCCATCATCCACCCCGTCCCCAGAATAAGCCTTTGAAAAACTGATCTACCCAGCCTCCTCCTGCCTCAAAATCACCCATGACTCCAAATAGTCTACAGGATGAAACTCCAATCCCTTAGTTTGGCATCCATAGCCCTGGCGAAAGCCCTTCCTTAGCCTTCTCTCCTATACTGCATGCTCCAAGCAATAGGGCAGGCAGCCTCTGAGATGGCCCCAATCATCCCCACCTCCAGGTACTCCCAACCTTGTATCATCCCCTCCTCTTGAGAGTTGCTAGGCCTGGTGATTTGCTTCTACCCTATGAGTAAGGCAAAAACAAAGGGGTATGAGTTCTGAGACTAGGTCACAAAAAGACTGTGGCTTCCATCTTGCATACCCTCCCTCAATCTCACTTGGTCTGAGGGAGGCCAGCTGCCAGGCTTTGAGCTGGTCTGTGGAGAAGCCCTCATGGCAAGGAACTGAAGGAGGCCACAGGCCAAAAGCCAGTGAGGAGCTGAGGCCCTCAGTCCAATAGCCTGTGAGAATCCGAATCCTGCCAATAGCCACACGAGTGAGCTTAGAAGCAAGTCTTCTCCCAGTTGAGCCCTCAGATGAGACCCCAGCCTTGGCCATCACGTCGACTGTAGTCCGGTAAGAGATTTTGAAGTAGAAGCACTCAGCTAAGCTCTGTTCGAATTCCTGACCCCAAACTGAGATCATAAATATTTGTTGTTTCAACAGGTTTGGGAATAACTTGTTATACAGCAAGCCTCACTAAGTCTCACTACATCTCAGAAAGTCACTCTAGAATTTAACACTACTGTTTATTTATTTATTTACTTATTTATTTTTGGCTGTGTTGGGTCTTCGTTGCTGCGCGTGGGCTTTTCTCCAGTTGCGGTGAGCTGGGGCTACTTTTCGTTGCGGTGCGTGGGCTTCTCATTGCGGTGGCTTCTCTTCTTGTGGAGCACGGGCTCTAGGCACCTGGGCTTCAGTAGTTGTGGCTCATGGGCTCTAGAGTGCAGGCTCAGTAGTTGTGGCACACAGGCTTAGTTGCTCTGCGGCATCTTCCCAGACCAGGGCTCGAACCTGTGTCTCCTGCATTGGCAGGCAGATTCTATTTTTTTTTTTTTTTTGGTGGTACTCAGGCCTCTCACTGTTGTGGCCTCTCCCGTTGTGGAGCACAGGCTCCAGACGCGCAGGCTCAGCGGCCATGGCTCACGGGCCCAGCCGTTCCGTGGCATATGGGATCTTCCTGGACTGGGGCACGAACCCATGTCCGCTGCATTGGCAGGCAGACGCTCAACCCCTGCGCCACCAGGGAAGCCCCAGCAGGCGGATTCTTAACAGTGGTTAAGAGGGCGTGGAATGACAGCAGCGCTCCACCAGGGAAGCCCTACTGTGAACTGTTGATCAGCATTTTCTACAGGCTTGTCATACAGCCTCACATTTTCCTGTTTCCCTGGCCACCTCAGTCTTCATCTTTCCATAAGAGATAGTGCTGATCATCCCAACTCTTCAAATTTCCAACACTCTCACCCACCCTCAAAGGCTCCTTCCCAATATGCACCTGCCCCTTACTCCCAGTAGATGACTTCATCAAGAATATGAAAGCTATCAGAGGAGAAGTCTCTTACCTTCCGCTCTAAAGAGATAGAGTTATCCACTTCAGCAACCAACTGCTCATCCTTCTCTCCTGTGACTCCTTAAAACGGATCCCAATCCCTCTTCCAGGGCTCTGGGTCCCACCTTTCTCCTGTATCTGCAACCCCTCCCTCTCCTTTCCAGCATTTCAAGTCACTCAGTTCTCTCCCATCCTAACAAACATTTCCTTGATCCCACAACCCCCTCCAGCAACCACCACCTTCTCTGTCTTCTTTCTACAACCAAACTCTTGGTGTGTCCCCTATCTTTCCTTCCCTCCCATTCACTCCAGTCTGACCTTTGCCCTAACCACTGCACCAAAACACCTCTCTCTAAAGTCATCAAGGAACTAGAGGTTGCTAAATCCAATAAACATTTTTTAGGACCCCATCCTTTTGACCTTCAGGAACACTGAAATACTGATTCCTTTAGGCTTCAAGGCTCCCCCAGCCTCTCATTTATGGGTGCTGTTGCTAACTTCTCTCCTCTCCTCATCCTCCAGGGCTGCAGGACCACAAGCTCAGTCCTGGGCCCTCTTCTTTCCTCCCATCCCACACACTTCCCTTTTGCTAGGAAATCCCAGACGCATCTCATTTACTATCTCTACATCCATGACTCAGATTCATACTCCTAACCCAGACTTCTCTGAGCTCCAGATCTATGTATTCAACTGCTTGCTATCCACGTAGATGGCTCATAGGTACCTTACACTCAACATGTCCAAACTTGAATTCATGTCATGAACCTCGCAATTGGTGCTCCCCAGTGTTTTATTTCTCAGTGAATTGCCCAAGCCCAAAACCTGGCTATCCTTCTTGGTTACTACTATCTATCCTGGCTCCTAAAAGTACCCATTGTTTGCTCTGCATCTCCATCACCATTAGGCCAAGCACCATCTTCTATCACCTAGAGTAGAGCAATGTCCTTCTCTTTTCCTTTCTTTTTCTCTTTTAAAAGCAATATCCTTATAGCTCAAGTATTCTCAACCCTAAACATACATTAAAGTAACCTGCAGAACTTTAAAAAAAAATCACTATTGCCCAAGCCTCATCCCAGAAGTAAAAAAATCTGGGAGTGGGCTCTAATCATCCTTATTAAAAACTCTCCAGTTAGGGGTTTCCCTGGTGGCGCAGTGGTTGAGAGTCTGCCTGCCAGTGCAGGGGACACGGGTTTGTGCCCCAGTCCGGGAAGATCCCACATGCCGTGGAGTGGCTGGGCCCGTGAGCCATGGCCGCTGAGCCTGCGCGTCTGGAGCCTGTGCTCCGCAATGGGAGAGGCCACAGCAGTGAGCGGCCAGCGTACCGCAAGAAAAAAAAAAAAAAAGAAAACAACTCTCCAGTTAAATCTAACTTACAGCTAGGATTGAGATCATTGATCTGACTGGTCCCCACACATCCATTATGGCTCCACTTCATTTTCCACACAGCAGCCAGGGAGGGGTCTTTTCCGTAATGCCAATCTTATCACGTCACCCCCCTTGCTCTTAGGATAATGATCAAAGCCTTCTGGTCCTGCACCATCTCATTTGGCCTGCCTCCGATAGCCTGGGAGCCCTATCCATTCGGAATACTTTCAGATGTTCTGGACCCCATGCTCTTCCTACTTCGGAACTGTCACCCAGGCTGTTTCTTCCTCCTCGAATGCCTTGCCTGACTAATCCCCACTCATCCTTCAGGAATCAGCTTAACTCTCTCTTTCCCAGGAAGACCTTTCTTGATTCCCAGATCACATGGGACCCCTCTCTCTTTTACCCTATTCATGCTCCCATAGCTCCTTTCCCTTCCCCTTCACAGACTTGGCACAATTGTAAATATAGTGATTTGTGTGATTTTCATTTGCTTAATTTCTGTTTTTCCACTAGAAAGAGAAAAGGATCTTGCCTGCCTTGTTATTTTCTGCACTCCTGGCACCTAACCCAAGTACCTGGAACCGAGTAGGTTTTTAATAAAATTTTACAAATGATAATAAAGAAACACATGTTCCTTCATGCCCCCTAGTCTGGTATATTTTTCCATCTGCATAGTAGGCACCAATCCTGTCCACAGCCTCCTCAGTTTTTTCCTTGGAAAGCTCCTACTTATTCTTCATGACCCAGTGAAAAAAGTCCTTCTCCACAGTTTCCTCCTTCTCTTAAGCCGACAGTCTTTTCTCTCTTGTGGTATTTTTGCTTATGGACTTTCATCCTGCTATAGCTGGACTTCATGATTATGTCTCTTTCTTCTGGTGTTGATAATTCATTTGCTGGATGAATGAACAAATCAATGGTATAATGGGATCACATTACTTAATTGTAACTTTAATAAACACACATATGAATTGCCGCACAACATTGGTGCTGGTCAGACTTAAAGTTCTTGTGCACAGTTCTTGTGCTGCGCTCCCCTGGCCAGAGCTTGTGGGATTTTCTTTTTGGGCCTCTCCAGACAGGTCTGGAGCAGTTCTTTGATACAGGCTACCGGGTGGGCTTCTAGGGTAGGGAAGACCATAGGACTCTCTGCCCCTGGGGCTTGGGAAGAGGAGATAGAGTCTCAGCCCCGTCCCCCTTCTCCCATTATTGGTGAGCTGTTTTCCTGGGGGGAGCATGACTCTGCTTTAGGCCCTGACTTGGAACACTGAATTGTTCAAAGCCAGCAGACCAATTAAGGTTGTAGGTAGAGACCAAGTCCAGGATGGAGTGAGGAGATGGTCCGCCTGAAGGATGAGGAAATGAGGAAGAGATGCTTCGTGGCCAGGCTCCAGTTGCCCTAGAATGGGAGTTTCTAGTATTTTCCAGCAGCTGCTCCCTCCTTTCCAAGGCACTCAGCCTGAGGAAGTGCCTCCGCACCCTCAGAACTCCTGCTGTACCGTATGTGAGTCCTGGCCCCTGGCAGCTGGGTGAGAGGCCCGCTGTGTTGGTTCACGTCTGCTGACCAAGTAGAGAGAAGCAGAAGCAGGGCCGGGCAGGGCTGGGGCAGCCATCTGGGGAAAGGCAGCTGAGCGCCCCTTCCAGCAGGGCCCCACCCTCCCTGCCCTCAGGCCCTCTTTCTCTTCCCCTGACCAGCTCCACTGCTTGAATTACAGGGGTGATGTGCAGGCAGGCAATGCCTTTGGAAAAGGACCACCTGTAAGGTGTTAAAAACAGTGCTAGGGGTGGTCAAGAAACGCCTTTTCCAGGTCAGAGAGGTGGAGCAAGGTTGATATTGGGAATGACATTAGTAACAATAGGAGCTAATGTTATTGAGCATTTCCAAAGTACCAGGCTAAGTACTTGATACAACTGTCCTATCTGAGAACCTCCACCTCCTCACATGCCTTCTGAGAACCCTCTGCCTGTGGTGGATGAAGGGCTAAAGTGTATGTGAGGTGCCTCTTTGGCCCACCTTGACCCTCTGAGTCTCACCATTTCTGGGGCCTTTGGCCATTGATTGTGTTCCAGCTGCTTCTGAGGTGACCAGCCCAGCAGCAGCTCGGCCAGCTTGCAGTGGGCACAATCTTGCAAGGCCTTCGCCTCATACACCTCTTTCCTATCATGGGGCTTCCGTGTTGCCTCTGAGGTGTGAGGTGCCACTAATGGGCCTCAAACACAGAACCCCAAAGGGTAAGAACTTAAACCAGTGGATGCAGGAGACAGTGGACACATTTCCCCCCTTCCTTCCCCGGAATGGGCTGTCCTGAGACTCAGAGGTTCATACAGACTCTTGGATGATTGTCCCACAATATCGAGCAATCGGTCTATTCAGTCTAAGTGAGGCCAGCTCAGAAGCAAGCACATGTTGGCTGTCCTGGCTTCCTTCCTCACCCCAGTTTTCATTTGCTCTTCCTTCACAAGAACTGCAATCCCTAATAAAGCAGTAGCATATCAGCGTGTGCCTTGAGCTCCGCTTTCTGAGGTACCTAGGCTCAGGCAGGCTAGTGGGGAAAGGAAAGGAAAAAATAAAGATTGGTGGAGAATTCCAGGCCGAAGAACATGGGTTTTGTTCTGTGATAAGACGGAGCTGAGAGGTGCAGGAGGATAACTCTCTTAGGTGGGTGGAGGGTAGAAGTGAGAAAACAGCAGCTCAGGCAGGAAGTCTGGTTGGTGGCCATGGCACTAGTCTGGGAAGAGCTGGGCTGCTCAGGCAACTTTGGGGTACTTACTCATCTGGTGGCCTGTGGGTGACTGTTCATTTCTGGAAGAAGCAGTGGGAGAGGGAAAGAAATTACGCCCTAGCTGTGGAGCCTCACATAGCCTTGACCTATATATCCTGCCATCTGGTTACATCTGAGAGTGTGTCCCTTACTCTGTTGGGCCCCACTACCATTCACCTACGTGGAGATTTCCATGCCTAGTCAAGTGTGGAGGGTTATAGGTGAGCATCCCTGGTATGAGACTTTGAAATCCAATTCTGGTAAAACATTGCCTAAAATGACTAAACATTTCAGAAGTGCTACTCTGAGTCCAAAGCTCTTTGCCCCCAGAACAGGATAATCTTAGCCCTTGTGTTCCCCCTCTCCCCCCGCAAAAAGAAGGATTTTCTGATAGAACGGCCAGTTAGCCTGGGCCTGATAGAGCTTCCTTGGTCCAATCCTGCCCCATTGGCCTTGACTTCATCCCTCAGGGGTTTGGCTGTCCTGCTTCCCCATCTGTCTCACTCTACTCAGTGCTCACCAACACGCATCATGGAAGCTCCCCTCACAATCGCAATGCTTCCTGTTGAGACAAAGGTAATCACCCATAGCCATGGCAGGAAGTGCCAGAATCTGAGATTCTGGCTTTGCCTGCATGGCCAAGCTTTGGTGGAGGAAGGACTAATTCAGTTTGAACAAAGTAGGCAGAATTGCTCTCTACCAGGCCTGAGCTCACACTCAGGACCTGGGAAAATCTCTACGTCCGGATGGCTCAGAACTCTCAGCTTGCTAACATTCTTCACCCAACAGTATAAAAAAATGGTTTGATTAATAGGAAATAATACCAACACCATAGTCCCTCAAGGGGGCCTTGAGCTATACTAAGCTCTCAGGTCTCCTCCTGGCTTGAGAGCGGTCCTGACCTGGCATCTCTTCCAGTCACTCCCTGTGGGCACTTTTCTAGAAGCCAGTCCTGCCCTGACATGAAGACAAAACCAGTCTTTCACCCAGATGCCTTCTCTTCTCCACTTTCCCCATTGGCTGCCCTTACCAGGCTGGGTCACAGTGAGTGTTGGGGACTGCAGATGCCTCACTCTACAGCAGTTCATGGAGGGAGGAGATTCTAGCTTCCCAACAAGGCAAAGTGTGGGAGGAACACTGCTGACGTCTTTCTTTGTTCATCCCTTCCCAACCCCCTGCCTTCTTACTACTCCCATGGTTGGAGAAGAGGTTTCTCACAGTAGTGTGACTATGACATATTTTTTTCCATCCTTTTTCTTTTAAGCCATATGTGTCTTCATATTTCAATTTGGTTTCCAATAGACAGAATATAATTAGAGCTTGCCTTTTCAAAGTCCATTCTGACAATCTCTGATTTCGAAATGGGACTGTATATACAATGTACATGTAATGTTATTATTGCTATGGTTAGTTTTAAATTTACGATCTTTCCCTTTGTTTGCCACTTATCCCCTGTTTATCCTATTTTCATCTTCTTTTAGGTTAGACTGTTTTCTATACTTCTGTTTTATTTCTTAAACTGGCTTATGACTGATATCTTTTTATTTTATTTTTGATGGCTTCTTCAGGGTTTATAATATATATCTTTAATTTATCATAGTCTACCTTCAAACAATATTATGCCAATTCACATAAAACACAAGAACATTATAGTATACTTTCATTTACATTAGCCCCACCCCCCAGCCTTTTGTGCTACTCTTGTCAAACATTTTACTTGTACATATAATATAAACCCCATAATACATTATTATTTTTGCTTTAAACAATCAAGTGTCTTTTAAAGATATGTAGAGTTTAAAGTGTTTATTTTTTAAAGCATTTATTCATGTATTTCACCCTTACCATCTCTTCATTCCTTTGTGTGGAACCAGATTTCTATTTGATTATTTTCCTTCGGCACAAAGGGCCTTCTATAACGTTCTTGGGAGGACTGGTGATCAATTCTTTCTGCTCTTGTATGTCTTTAAAAAATCTTTACTTCATTTTTGCAAGATATTTTTACTATGTAAAGAATTCTAGGTTCACAGTGCTTTCTTTTGGTTCTTTAAAGAAGTTGCTCAACTGTCCTCTGGATTGCATTGTCTCCAACAATAAGTCTGTTGTCATTCTTCTCTTTGTTCTTCATGGCTGCTCTCTGGTTCTTTTAAGATTTTTCTCTTTATCACTATTTTTAAGCAATTTGATTACATAATCACATACATTGGTGTCCTTTTTTTTTTTTTTTCATGTTTTTTGTGCTTGGTGTCCATTGAGCTTCCTGGATCCTTTTATCAAACTAGGAAACGTGTTTAAGCTGTTTCTTCCCTCTAACTCTCTACTTTCCTTTTGGGGCTACAATTATTCCTATATTAGGCTGCTTGAAGTTTTACTTCAGCTCACTGATACTGTATTTTTTTCTTTAGCCACAGTGTCTAATCTATTGTTATTCCTATTCAGTATGTCTTTTGTCTTAGACATTGTAATTTTGTTTTGTTTTGTCTCTAGAAGTTTGATTTGGGTCTTAAAAAAAAATCTTTCATGTTTCTCCTTATCATGCTTATGCTTTCCTCTATCTTCTTGAATATATGGAGGATACTTACAATAACTTTAAAAATGTTCCTATTACTTCTACCATCTGTGTTATTTCTTTTTTTTCTTTCAGTTTTATTGAGATACAATTGGCATAGAGCACTGTATAAGTTTAAGGTGTACAACATAGTGATTTGACTTTCTTACATCATGAAGTGTTTATCACTGTAAGTTTAGTGAACATCCATCATCTCATACAGATACAAAATGAAAGAAAAACAAAAATTTTTTTCCTTGCAATGAGAAGTCTTAGGATTTACTCTCCTATCAACTTCCATATATAACCTACAGCAGTGTTTATTACATTTATCATGTACATTATATCCCTAGCACTTGTTTATCTTATAACTGGAAGTTTGTACCTTTTGACTACCTACATTCAATTCCCCCCTCCCCTGACTCTTGGACTCTGGTAACCAAAAATCTGGTCTCTTTTTCTCTGAGTCTGTTTGTTTGTTTTTGAAGTATAATTGACCTACAACACTATGTTAGTTCCAGGTGCACAACACATAATTTGATATTTCTATACATTTCAAAATGCTCACCATGGTAAGTCTAGTTACCATCTGTCACCATACAAAGATATTACATTATTATTGACTATATTCCCCATGCTGTACATTTCATCCCTGTGACTTATTTATTTTGTACCTGGAAGTTTGTACCTCTTAATCTCCCTCACCTATTCCTTTCCTCCCCCAATCCATCTCCCCTCTTGCAACCACCTGTTTGTTCTCTATCTATGACTCTTTCTGTTTTGTTATGTTTGTTCATTTGCTTTGGTTTTTTAGATTCCATATATAAGTGAAATCATACAGTATTTGTCTTTCTCCATCTGACTTAATTCACTTAGCCTAATACCCTTTAGGTCCATCCATGTTGTCACAAATGGCAAGATTTCATTCTTTTTATGGCTCAGTAATATTCCAGTGTGTATGTGTGTGTTTATGTGTGCTCACACATGTGTGTGTGCATGCACATGTGTGTGTATCTGACATCTTCTTTATCCATTCATCTGTTGATAGACACTTAGGTTGTTTCTGTATCTTGGCTATTGTAAATAAAACTGAAATGAACTTAGGGGTACATATATCTTTTCAAATTAGTATTTTTGTTTTCTTTGGATAAATATCCAGAAGTGGAGTTGCTGCAATCTATGGTAGTTCTATTTTTAATTTTTTGAGGAATCTCCATACTGTTTTCCATAGTGGCTATGCCAATTTACAACCTCAATGACAGTGCACAAGGGTTCCCTTTTTTCCACATTCTCACCAACATTTATTTGTTGTCATTTTGGTAATCACCATTCTGACAGGTGTACAGTGATATCTCATTGTGGTTTTGATTTGCATTTCCCTGATGATTAGTGATGTTGAGCATCTTTTGATGTGTCTGTTGGCCATCTGTATGTCTTTTTTGGAAAAATGTCTATTCAGGTCCTCTGCCCATTTTAAAAATTGGGTTGTTTGTTTTTTTGATATTGAATTGTAGGTGTCCTTTGTATATTTTGAATATGAACCCCTTATGGATAGGTTGTTTGCAAGTATCTTTTCCCATTCAGTAGGTGGCCTTTTTTGTTGTTGTTGTTGTTGTTGATAGTTTCCTTTGCTACACACAAGCTTTTTAGTTTGATGTAGTTCCATTTGTTTATTTTTGCTTTTGTTCCCCTTGCCTGAGGAGACAGAGCCAAAAAAATATTGCTAAGACCGATGTCAGAGAGCTACTGCCTAGGTTTTGTTCTAGGAGTTTTATGGTTTCTTTCAGGCCTTACATTTAAGTCTTTAATCCATTTTGAGTTTATTTTTGTATATGGTGTGATAAGGTGCTCTGGTTTGAATCTTTCACATGTACCTGTCCAGTTTTCCCAACATCATTTATTAGAGACTGTCTTTTCCCCGTTGTATATTCTTGCCACCTTTGTTGTAGATTAATAGACCATATAAGTGTGGGTGCATCTGTGTCATTTCTGTATCTGTTTCTATTGATTGGGTTTTCTCCTTATGGATTTTATTGTCTTGGTTCTTGGAAGCCTGATAATTTTTTATTGGATGCCAGATAATGTGAATTTTACATTGTTGAATCCCGGATTTGTTTTTTCTTTAAATATTTTTGAGCTATATTCTAGGACTCAGTTAAGTTACTTGGAAGGAGTTTGATCTTTTGAGACTTGCTTTCAAGTTTTTTAAGTGGGACCAAAACAACCTTTAGTCTAGGGCCAATTTTTCCAATTACTGGGGCAGGCAGTGAGGTGCCACCAGTGATTTTTAAGCAAGAGAGGGACATGATAGGACTTGCATTTAAGATAACCTCTCTAACAGCATGTAGGAAGTAGAAGGGAAAGGATGGGGAGGGCAGGGAGACACCCAAGGAAGAGCCCACTGCTTATCCAGACAAGGGAATAAAGAAGATGGAGCTCAGGCAGCAGCCAACACAGGGATCAGAAAAGTCAGGGTTGGGGTTGATGGCGCTTCGTGTGAGCACAGTAAGAGGGAGAAGGACGAGTTTGAAATGGTGGAAGGTTTCCTCTTTGGGCTTCTGGTGGGGTCAGAGGAAATAAGATCCATGTGAAGCCATCAGAGGGCTTGTCAGAGGCTGGGAGTCTCCAATCACCCCCTCTGAGTCTCTCTTTCAGGACCAGAGGGCTAATTCCAGGACACATACAACTTGATGCTTCCCCTCTGGTTATCTGTCTGCTGGGTTGTTTTCTCTGCTGGCTCAAAAGAACATCAGTATCACATCAAGATGCTGAACATCCACAATTTCTCCTATGACGTCACAGCCTTTCTCCTGTTCAAGGGGAAGATTTCTCTGTGGAAGTGTACCATCTTGTGCCCAGTAGAGCTTGGGAAATTAGAGTCTTTTATAGCACAGCATTTTTATAATATGATACAATGCCTCAAATTACATTAATATCTCTGGTGATGCAACTATGTGAGTCTAGGATCAAGTCTGTCTCTCTCTAATGAGAAAAATGTTAATGAAGAATTCATAAAAGGTTGAAATGGCCTCCCCCATTCTCACTGGGCTATCCAGAGAAATGTCCTCAAGGCCCACAGAATCTATGTTTAGTCCCAATCTGTGATTCATCCTCTATCCCAATTTTCAGAAGAAAACACTCTGTCATAAGCTACTTACCACACATTTAATTTTCCCCTTTCTTTGATTCAGCAACATGTTTTCTGGCAGGAGATCTGAGAACATTAAACAAGTGTACTGTTGGAACCGTGACTTTTGAGATTATAATGTACTTTGTCCAGACAGGGTAAAGAAAGAGTTAAAATATTTTCAAAAGTTCAGCAAGTGAGACTCCTTCACTTCCTTTCTATCCTACCTTCCCTGGCTGTGAATTTCACCAAGAGTAAACAAAGTGTCTTTAATTAGCTTGTCCAAGTAACAAAATTTTTCCCACCCTGCCAGGGGCCCAGGAAAGCCATGAACCTGGGCTGCCTGCAAAGGCTCTTGTTTTCTCCCAGGATAAGAAAGTTTGGGGCTCAAACCTGACAGCTGAAGAAAACGGAAATTATAAATGTAAGCATCACAGTTTATACACTTTGCAAATTGTTGGAGCATTCTCTCATTTCCTCTATCTTCTGTGTGTGTTTCACACATAAGTGCATGCCCAAATAAGCCATCTAAATAAATTAGGAAAATCACATTCAGGGTTTGTTGTAGTTTTTAATAGAATTTACTAGTAAACAAAAACAAAAACATTAACTGAAGGTAACAGAGATCCACCTCAATATTAAACTCCCTCTATCATAAAGTGAAAAATTCTGAAACAAAGGGTTAAATTATTTTTGTGCACAATTGATGTCATACAAATTATCTGAAAAAATGCAGGTCCTACCTCTGCCTCCCAAAACTAGGAAAATGCTAACTATGGTCTTTGTCTCCAAGAACCAAATAGGTAGCTCTTAAATGATCCCAAATACCAAAACATGCCCAGGCTGTATTTCTTCAGCACTGAAGCTGAAATTTCCAAAATAACAAACCCCAAAACATTTGGTTTCCAGCAGTGCCTGGATACGTTCAAGCCTGATTCTTTACAAGTCTAGGGTAAAAGAACAGAAGAATCTGGAAGGAGCATTAAATGGGGTGGGCTAGGGAGGTGATGAGAAGGGTAATTAGTGAGGATAGGAGAGCACTGAACTAGAACAAAATTCAAATGATGAGGTAAAAGCAGAAACTGTCTCCTAAAAGGTTAGCAAGAGACAATATCTTATTAAAAGTAATTTTTTTCAGAGAAAGGTAAAATCATGACTCGTATACAGATATAAAAATGTACATGTTCAGGAATTTATTTTGCTCACAATGTGAGAAAACCAGGCAGATGTTCAAAGGAAAAGTCAAAAGCACACAAATTTATATTGAGTAAAGGAATGTTGAGATGAATTGAAGATAAATGGAGATAAAACAGGTTTTAGGAAAATTAAATCTCTAGCAAGACAGGATTTACATACAGTTGGCCCACTTACCCACGCCGTCCACTTCCACGAGTTCAACTGACTGCAGATTGAAAAAGTTATTTTTAATTCCAGAAAGTTCCGAAAAGCAAAACTTGAATTTGCTTCACACCAGCAAATATTTGCATAGCATTTATATTGTATTTACAATGAATTACACAACATCTACATTGTATTGGGTATTATAAGTAACCTAGAGATGATTTAAAGTATACAGATGTGGGCTTCCCTGGTGGCACAGTGGTTGAGAGTCCGCCTGCTGATGTGGGGGACACGGGTTCGTGCCCCGGCCCGGGAAGATCCCACATGCCACGGAGCGGCTGGGCCCGTGAGCCATGGCCGCTGAGGCTGCGCGTCCGGAGCCTGTGCTCCACAACGGGAGAGGCCACAGCAGTGAGAGGCCCGTGTACCGCAAAAATAATAATAATAGTAATAAAAAAGTATACAGATGTGTGTAGTTTTATGCTATTCCATTTTATATAAGGGACTTGAGCATCCATGGATTTTGGTATCTGCTGGGGTCCTGGAATCAGTCCCTTGTGAATACCTATTGACAGGGACAACCATTATCTATCAGTTGCTTAGAATTCACAGAGCCTTGCATGATAGCTTGGAGACAGTGTGCAGTAGAATATGATAACCTGATAGGGAGTGCTCTAGTTTTCCACTGAAACAAACAAACAAAAAATGTTTCTACAATATTCATAAAAGTCTGTTAAGGGGAAGTTGGGTTCTTTGAAGGGAACGCCCCTTCCCAGAGGGGATGATGCCAAGGAGTGGTTAAGCCCATAAAGAAGAAGGGTAGGGGTATTGGTGGGGACTTCTAAGGCCAGGGTTGAGTCAGAAAACAATAGACACAGTCTAGTAATTTTATTATTTATCAAATTTGGTCACTTCACACACACACATGCACACGCGCACACACACGTGCGGAATCAGAATATGAAAACTAGGACAGTCCTTCTTGATCCACCAGTCTGGGCTCCACACTTCACAGATGAAAAACCTGAGACCACAGGCTGGGATTTGCTCAAGGTCACTCAGCTTCTTAGTGGCTATGAGCTTGGTTCTTAAAGTTTGTGAGCCTAGTGGCCATGACTGCGTGACTGCAGAGGTTCTAAGACCACCCCCCCCCACCCCTGTATGCAAAGTGGACATAATCAAAGTGCATTTTTCTAGGCATGAGTATAGAATGTTCATCACATAGGTGATTCTGGCTTTACAGTATATCCAGCAGTACACAAAATACACATCTAAATCTAGTTACAATAAACATAAATCAAGTGTGGCTACCTTCATAGAATTTTCAAAAGGCTTCTTTTGGAGGAAACATTTTAATAGCCCACATCTCTTAAATTAAAAAAAAAAAAAGAGGTTAAGAAATTTGAACAATGCATTCCTTTTCCGTGTAACCAGTGGAGGCATTCCAAATCATTCCATTGTCCTTCTAATGTTAACTGTTTCTGCATCTAAGCGTTGAAAGGCTGACAGAAGTCTTCAGTTGTGAGAATGTGAAGAGCGAGTGGGAATATGGTTTAAATCCTCAGTTTCTTGTGCATTTTCTCTCTCATACCCTCCCCATCTCTTACCCTGTCCCTTCATACAGCAGAAACAGCCTTGGGGGGCTTCATGGGAGGAGGAGGGAGTGGGAGAGGGGAGCGAGGAGAGGCACTCCTTCCCCTTAGCACACCAGCAAGGGAGGCCAACAGCATCCAGTGGACATCAGACCGAGAGCTTTTTTTTAGGATTCTAGTTGTCACCAGTCCCCTCTGCCTCCCCACTTTTTGTTCCCTCCCTGAATCCAGGGCTGGTGATGGAGACCCTACTGTAGAAACTAAGTCATTGAGTAGAAGAAATTGACAGGGAATAAAATGAGAATGAATTGCAAGCATTGTGGTCAAGAAGAAGGACTTGTAGTAAGTCTAATGTATCTTATTCTACATCAAAGATAATCAGTCATTCCAAAGCTCCTGTGAGCTGATTTTTCCAGCTTGGTATTTAAGATAAGGGTTAATCTACAAACCACAGGCAGCTCCCCTCAGATAGAGGCAGGTCAGGGCCAGGGCAACTGGGAACCACCCAGAGGTGAGTGAACGTTTCTGGGGCAAGGGGGAAAGGATGGCAGGGAGGCTGCCAAGGATGTCCAAGGGCTCTTTGTCTGGGGGACACCCTGTGTAACCCACCTCATGGCTACTATCTGCTGTAGGTGAACTTTGCTTTAGAATGTGCAACCCTGGCTCCTCTCTGAGCCTCTCTGGCTTGGGTGCTTAGTAGATGCTGTCATCCACTGAGATTCTGGAAGCAGGAGAAAGAGCAAAGTTTGAGGGAAGAAGATACTGAGAAGAAGTTTGGGCACAGTGAATCCAGGGAGTGCAGGAGACTCCCAAGGAGATATATCTTCTAGACCAGAGGACAGAAAAGTCTGGAATTCAGAAGTCATCCATTAAAAAACCCATCGAGTGCCAGGCCTGGGTAGAGTTTCCTCTCTGGCAAATGAGCAGTCAGGCTGACCCTATACCCTCCTCCAATGCAGTTCATGAGCATTTAGTACAAGGCAACGGACTGCAGTTGTGGGACTGTGGGATACAAAGACCCCCACGCACACCACAGAAGAACTTGTTGATCCTTACTTCCTACGACATTGTATTCCATGTGGGTGAGTGGGATGCTCTGATTCATCCCACGAAGGCTTGCTGTGTTTGCTGATGTTATACTCCAGTAGCTGGATTTTCTGTCCATATTAGGCTGGGAGTAGGGGTGTCCTCCAGGGCTATGTAAACCATCAGTGGGTAATCCGTTTGCACCTGCCACATCATTCACTGATGACTTCAATCAGTTACACAGCCAAGAGAAAAGAGGGAATGTGTGGGCAGGACATTGAGTCACTCCATATATCTTCTCTCTGAAGACACAAAAATGCCCACTCCATGCATGCTGAGTCGTTCTGTGCCAGGTTGCCAGACAAACATCCTTCCGCGGCCTCCTCCTTCCCATTTCCTTTCTCCCACATAGCCTTAAGGGCCCAATCATTCATTCCCAGGACTTGGTGTTTAAAGAAAGAGAATCAGGCCACAGCAAGCAGTGAGATCTATGTAACATGGATTCAGGTCCTCACTCTGGTTCTGATGAGTTACATGGTGTCCCTTGTCTTTCTGACCCTGTGTTTCCCCATATGAAAATGGAAATGACCCTCTTAACCTCTAATGGTCTTTTGATAACTAAATGAGATGATGTATTTTAAGAGCCTAGCACGTACTGAGAGCTGACCTTTTTGGGTGTTCACACTTTATCAAGTTCTCTTCTAAGCACTTTACCTATTTACTAACTCATTTAATCTTTACAACATCCACAACCATCCTAAGGCACAGCTCTCTTTATCTTATAGGTGAAGAAACTGAGATAAAATGAAGTTAAGTAAGTTGTTCAAGGTCCCAGAGGTACGAAGTGGTGGAAACAGAATTTTCCGTCACTCAAAAGTATGTGACTCAAAAGTCCACACTCCTGATGTTTATATCAATGGTTCTCAAAGTGTGATCTCCAGGCAGCAGTGGCAACAACATCTGGGAACTTGTGAGAAATGCAAATTCTCAGAACCCGCCCCAGAGCTTATAAGACTCAGAAATTCCAGGGGCAGGAAGCAGCACACTGGTTTGACAAGTGCTCCGGGTGATTCCGATGTTCATTTAAGTTTGAGAACCACTGGTTTACACTATTCATTCTACCTCCTTGGCAGACAAATGAACCAATTAGATCCCTGTTCATCCCCTTCTCGTGTCCTCACCTACTATGTATTTGGCACTTTGTGTGTTATTGTCATTTAAGGCTCACAGGAACCTTTCAAGCCTGGTTTTCCCATCCTCATTCTACAGGTGAGGAAACCTGGACCTGGGGAGCAACAGTGTCCTGGCCAATGCATACTACTAGTAACTTCTGACTCCACAGTCAGGTTCCCCACTGCTCCCCACACACGTGTTCCTCACACCCGGCTGTGTCATGTCACCCTCAGCTCCCTGTCCCTCTCCTTCACTCCAGTTCCCCAGAAGGACCTCTAGACTCTGACTTGCAGGCCTAGCACCACCACTCCAGGCTGTGGGACCAGTCCTGGCTCTGGTCCCCAATATTATCATGACCTTCTGCTTTGGGGCGAGCAGCAGAGATCTCTCCAAGTTCCCATGACCAAACTCCCGCCTCACACCCACCTCCAGATGCAGGAGCCCTGTCTGGTTTCCCCCTGGTTTGGACCATCTGATGAGTTCTCCAGCCCCTTAGCGCCTCAGGCTTGCCTTTTGGAGATCAATCCCTCTCGGGTGTGGAGATCTGCCCCTGAGCCCCAGTGCCCGGAAGAGTCCCCCCACTTCCCCTTCCCAACCTCTGAGTTTTAACATAGGCACATTCTTGTAACTATCACCACTGACAAGATAAGGAACAATTCCAACAGTATAAGAATTCCCTCATGCTACCCCTTTGCATTCAGACCCTTCCTCCACCCCAAACTCCTGGCAACCTCTGAGCTATTCTCTGTCCCTGTACTTTTACCCTTTCCAGAATGTCATATTAGGGAATTATATAGTATGTAATGAAGAGTAGCAGAATATGCCACCTTAAAGTATGCCTCTTTAGCAAAAGGATCATTTTGAGCTGATTATTTTAAGAAAGAGCAGATATAGGAGAAGATCAGAAAACAGTAGAAGTTATCCTTTTGTAAGGGACATTTACATTGATAAAAGAAGTCCCCATGTGTAAGTGTAGCTTCCTCTCTGTGCCAAGAAGGATGACTCTGAATATTCAGAAACAATCAGCAGTGGAGAAGGCAAGACTTAAATCTGCATAATAAACCTTATCCTTGTTTACCATGCTTTTCCTGGTACCCTGCCATAACCAGCCTCCTTGCACCAACCCCTGCAGACTTCTTTCTTTTGTCTCTGATGATGGTATTTAAGGTGGTAGCTTGGGCTACCTCACGGAATTACTCAGTTTTCCTGGGTATCTCCCATGTATACAGAAGGTAAACATGTTAATAAACCTCTGTTTGTTTTTCTCTTGTTAATCTGTTTTTTATTATAGGAGGTAGAGGAAAAATTACTTTTCCTCCCCTATGGTAACTTTTTGAGACTGGCTTTCTTCACTTAGCATCAGGCATTTGAGATTTAGCCAAGCTGTTGCATGTATTGATGGTTTGTTCTTTATTGTCTAGTGGTATCATATCCCATTGCATGGGTGTACCACAGTCTATTCACTCAGTGAGAGACATTAAGTTATTTCCAGATTTGGGAAATTGTGAATAATAATGTTATACACATTCATGTATGGGTTTTTTGTGGGGTTTTTTGGGTTTTTTTTTTTTTTGCGGTACGTGGGCCTCTCAGTGTTGTGGCCTCTCCCGTTGTGGAGCACAGGCTCCGGACGCGCAGGCTCAGCGGCCATGGCTCACGGGCCCAACCGCTCCGCAGCATGTGGGATCTTCCCGGACCGGGGCACGAACCCGTGTCTCCTGCATCGGCAGGCGGACTCTCAACCACTGCGCCACCAGGGAAGCCCCACCATGTATCGGTTTTTATGTAAACATACATTTTCATTTCTCTAGTACAAATACTTATATTTGCTGGGTTATATGATAAATGTATGTTTAGCTCTATAAGAAATAGCCAAACTATTTTCTAGAGTAGTTGTGAATATTTCACATTCTCATCAGCAATGTCTGAGAGTCCCAGTTGCTTCATATCCATAACAGCATTTGGTGATGTCAATAGTTTTAGCCATTCTAATTGGTATGTGATTGTATCTCATTCTGGTTTTAATTTGCATTTCCTTAATGACAAAGGATATTGAGCATCACTTCATGTACTTATTTGCCATCTGTATATCTTATTCTTTGGTGAGGCTTCTGTTCAGATCTTTGACCCATTCAGTACATTTGGTTGTTTCTTTTCTTATTAAATTTTGAGTTCTTTGTATATTCTGGATATAAGTCTGTTGTGTGGTATGTGATCTGTAAATATTTTCTCCCAATCTTTGGGCTTTTTTGTCATTCTCTTTAAGGTGTCTTTCACAAGAGTAAAACTGTTTAATTTGATCAAGTCCAATTTATTGATTTTTCTCTTATGGACCATACATGCGTTATTATATGTAAGAACTTTGACTTATTCAAGATCACAAAGATTTTCTCCTCTGTTTTCTTCTAAGAGTTTTATAATTTTATAGTTTACATTTAGGTCTATGATCTATTTTTAGTTCATTTTTGTGTCGGGTAGGAGGTATAGGTCAAAGTTTATTGTTTTTTATAGGATGTGTAATGTTTTAGCACCATTTGTTGAGAAGACTCTCCTTTCTCCATTGAACTGCCTTTGCATCTTTTTCAAAAATCAATTGACCATACTTGTGTGGGTCCATTTCTGGGCTCTTTATTCTATTCTGTCCATCCTTTCATCACCATCACCCTGCCTTGATTACTGTAGCCTTACAGTACATCTTAATGTCAGATAGCGTGAGTCTCCAACTTTGTTCTTTTTCAAAATTGCTTTGGCTTTTCCTTCCCATATAAATTTTAGAATTTCTTTGCCTGTGTCTCCAAAGACCCCTGCTATGATTTTGATTGGGACTGTATTATACAATCCCAACTGTATTGTATTGGGATGTGAGAGAGATCAATTATGGAGATCAATTTGTGGAGAATTGACTTCTTACCTATGGGGTGTATTCCAATCCATAAACATGCTCCAGCAGGGAGGCTGGAGGATGCTGAGGCCCAGCCTCGGTGTAAGGAGCCTCCTGTCTCCTGGCCCAGCTTGACCATAAGAATTGAATGATCTTGGAAAAGTCACGTCACCTCTCTGGCCTTCAATTTCCTCAGCTATAAGATAGAAAGGTTGGATTGCATACATGGAAAGTTTCCTTTTCAGCTCAGACATACTGTGATTCCCAGTGTAACCTTGAACTGACCTGCCAGAACATAAGTGATATTATCGGGTCTCCCTTCGGGGCCTGTCTGATTAGATGGTCCAACAGCCACTGTACCTAAAAGGCCAGCTCCAAAGCAAAGAGTTCAAAGTGGGAGCCCTGCTGATTCAAGAGTCCAGAGGCTTCAGCCAGCTGAGTGCCCTTTCCCATTCCTGGGGCACCACAAGCCAGATAAGAAGTCTCCAAATGACAGCCTGAGACCCTGTCCTGTCTGTGACAGAGCAGCAGACCTGGGCCTCTGTTACCCCCAGTCCAGGCAAGCAGTGTGAAGAATAGACTTTCCAGGAATGCAGGTAAGAAGAGGTCCCCGTCCCCATTCCACTGCCCCCCTCCAACCATGTCCAGGCGAGGGGGAGAAAAACCAGGTGGCCCAGCAGTGTTATTTATAGTGTTCAAACACTGGAGTCAACCCAAATGCCCGGCAATCAGGGAAAGCTTAAACAAAGTGAGGGACATCAGGACCCTGGAGTCCAGTGTAGCCATTAACAATGACAAGTATGCAGATTATGCACTGAAGTGTGCAATAGATAAAATAATGTCAAATAAAAAATTTTGAGAATCAAATAGCACTTGCCTAACATTACAGTGATGCTAACATGTTTAGAAATTACATGGACAAGATTTGGGAAGAAATTAGTAGTAATACAAACAGTCTGTGATTGATAATATGCGTATAATTGAGCAGCTATTTGGCTGAGGCACTGCGTTAAGTGCTTTGGGAAGTGCAGAGGGCGCTGCAGCTTGAGCCTGGTCCCAGGAGGACCTCGCAGTGTAGTTAGGGATCCATCACCAAACCTAAGACTATGAAGCGAATTCTGACTGGAGGCTGCTCCACAGTTATTCCACTTCAAGAGTCCAAGTCGAGGTATCGAGAGTCTGGGATGGGAGGGCTTGTACAAAACAGCCCTCCGAGGCATCCTGTGGACATTGGAGGCACTTGATAAAACAAAGCTGCAGGCCAGCTGGAACTCCACTGCAGCTCAGGCCCCAGCCCAGGTTCAGGGGCGTGTGATAGGCCTCAGGACCAGAGGCTTGGGCTGAGGCCCCTTCATGTGTGCCTTCTGGAATTTCCCAGAATCCTGCTGGAGTAGATGGGCCTCCAGCTCTTTGCTCTCTGGATCTGCTGGTCCACCACCTTCAGAAGGTGCCCCTCGGGTGGGTCTGCTGTCCCAAGAGCACTGGCAAGCCAGAGGCTCCCTCTTCAGCGAGCTGCAGTGGGTAAAGTTGGCTGGCACAGGGCCCTGGATTCTGACCCAGGCTCCACTTGCCTACTGGTGGTCCTAGGCAAGTCGCTTCATGGCTTGGGCCTTGGTTGGCACATCTGCTATGAGGATCAATTGCATAGTGTGTTACAAAGCACTTTTATATTCACTAAAATAACAGCTTTTGTTATATCTGTTTACTGATGAGGGCCAGAAGCTCAGGGAACCTCAGTGACTATCCCTGGGCCACAATGCTCAGCCTTCCTAAGGGCATGCAGTGGTTGGTGACTAAGAGTCCAGTGTTCACCCTCAAGGCAGCTCCGGGCCCTGCCTGGCCTCTGGGACCAAGGAAGGCAGTGGCCTTGAATACTGGCTGGGTGCGCTGGGGCAGAGGACATCCTGTTGAACTCAGGCAAGCCTCTCTTGATTCTAGAGGGCTCAGGGGTTCTTGATGGCAAGAAGGAGCCAGGCTGCTGTGTCATAATTGCATCACCCCCTTGTTTGATGGTTAATTAGTTAATTACAGTGGGAGAGGCTGAACCAAAGCAGAAATGCCAACTCAAGGCTGGAAACAGCACTTAAACCGTGAGTTAACTCTCATTAACCCTGATAACAGGCCTACTTTTCTGGGAGCCGTGGGGGAGGGAGCTAGGCTCCCAGGAGGCCCTTGATTCCCAGGGCATTGGAGCACTGACCAGTTTCCAGCATGAAGAGGCAGGAGAACAGGCCTGCGTGGCCCCCCACAGTGCCAGCCCTCACCCCACAAAAGCCGGGGATTGGTGAGGTGCCCAACTAGGTCAGGGGTTTCAGACTCCTACCCTTCCCCAACCTGGGCTGAAGGAAGGTCCTGCCTGCTTCCTGCTGCTTTTTGCAAGGAAGGGCTGCCCTGTGCTCCTGGCTTCACCTGGCTCTGGGGGACTTCTTAGCTGACCCTTCGGAAGCAAGATATGTCATCTTCAAGCTTCTTTGGGTGACTAGCATTGTTGCTGGTGGTCACAGAGAATCCATAAGACTGAATTAGAACTCAATCACTTCTTCTGGTATTTGAGAAATAGTTATCTGAAAAGTAGAAATGATCCCATTATCGTTTTGAGACATGTCAGTCTGTGCCCACACTCCCCAGCAACATGGAAAGGAGGCCAGGTCCCTCTCTCCCCACATCATCCCCCAGACACTGCCAGGCTCCCTACCTTCCCACTGACCTAAGGAGGGGTGACCGTATCGTTAATCATCCAACCCAGGCAGCTCTCAAGAGTGAAAGGAAATAGTGCTATTCATCATTCCCCTGAGGCAACAAGCATAAACTGGCAGGCAGGTCACCTTTCCTAAGGAGGACATCCAAACTGTTTTCCGTGGCACATGGGATCCTTCGTCATTGGCCCTGGCTGACACTGCAGCCTCATGTCTAAACACACTGCCCCTGCTCTCCTCCCTCCTGGCTCCAGGTTTCTTTTAGTTCCTGCCTATTCTCTCCCCTCTGCACCTTTGCATATGCTGTTCCCTCTGCCAGGAACCTCTCCCCTTCACAGTTTATTCCAGCTCATCCTCCAGCCGCCAACTTAAATAGCACTTCCTCCTTCCCAAAGCAATTTCCTAACCCCCTCTCCCACTTCCAACTCTGGATGAGATGCTCCTGCTTGGTGTGTCCCCTGACCTGACCTGTCCTATCGCTGCACTTACTCCTTCTATTGCTGGTTCAATGTCTCAGGCCTCCACTGGACGGTAGCTCCACGAGCACAAGGGACGTATCTCTCTCGACCACCATTGTCTTCCCAGACAGAGTATCTTCCCAGTGCAGAGTAGACACTTGCTGAATGAATGAGTCACAGTGTCCGAACTTGTGGCCAAGAATACAAACTCATTCTCAACTGAGGTGAGGTGTTTTCATTCAACATGTAACAAAACCTCATCTAACTATCCTAAGCTAAAGTGTTAACATTCTGATCATAGGTTTCTAATGTCAGTAGCCAGTTTAGAAATCACCCTCATGTAAGTGGTGGTGAATTTCACTTAAAACTGACCCTGGTCTGGTAGAAGGTCATGACTAGAAACTCACCCCAATATTTTTGACATGGATGTACTTGACATGGCTGTGCTTGTCACTGTATGAACTCTCTAGTCCTTGGGAATCCGAGGGGAACTAGCATCACACATGAAACGTTTTAGTTTTGAAAATACTGACCCTTTGTCTCAAGAATAACTGCATCTCGGGGCTATTTCTAATTTGCCTGCTGTTTGCATATATACTAACTTACCTGTGTCATAACAACCCACCAAGGAAACAAGGTAAACCCTTTTACAGATGAGGAGCCCACAACCCACAAAGCTTAAGGCAGTTGCTCAAGACCTCACAGCCAGCCTATGGCTGAGTCTGGAAACCCATCTGGATGCGCTGAGTCTAGACCCAGAACTCTCTCCACCACGTGTCCTTGTCAGCACAATGGAACCTGAGGCCATTTTTCTTCTTGGCAGCAGAGGGCTGGCTGGCTAGATATTGGCCATGGTTTTTAGATAAAATATTGCTGATTGATCACCACATTTTATTTTCCCCATTCGATTATAACTCCTTAAGGATAAGACTTATTCTTGTCTTAATATGACTTATTCTTGTCATATTTACATATTTTCATCTCCTTACACAGTTTCACATGCCCCTGGAAGGTAAGCTTGAAGAGGGCAAGGACTTGTCTCTTGTGGACAGCCTTACTCTCTGCACGTGGAGAGCACACTATGAGTGTTTACTGATGGAAATTATTTGTATGTTGCAGAGGGGCCTCCTGCAGAGCTGAGGCCATAGCAGATGCTCAGAAAATGCTTAAGAATCACACAAGGGTAAACACTGGCTCCTTCTCCAGGAGGATGGTTCTGCGAGACAGATGTGCTGGGAAGAAGGTTGGCTACTGAGACAGATGGAGGGGCCTAGATATTTGGAAGATGGCTGTGCCCTCATCTGTATGTTCCTTCTATTGAGAGAAAAGGTATTTATCTCAGCAAATGGCAGGAACACAAAGGATGCAAAGTCAGGGCTCAGGCGAAGAAGCATTTAAGATGCTATCTTCTGGTGCAGAATAATTCATTTCACACCAAGATCCCAGCTCAAAGTCCTCCTCTGCTGTGCATGCCTGCTACAGAAGGGATGGCAGGTCTTTCCATATCTGAACGGTATGCCCAGAGCTGGGTGTGAGAAGGCAAACCAAAACTGTAAATAGAGATAAAGGACTTTGTGTCTGAAGACATGAGTGTCTGATCTGGGCCAGGCCTGCTGTTGGCTAAATAACCTGCAATATGTCATTTCCCATGTGTAACTCTCAGTATCCTGTGGTTATGTCATCCGGGCTCTGCCAGGAGAAGGTGCGGAGCTGGTGGCATTAGCACAGCACTAGGTCCCTATCCACAGCTGATCTGGGGGAGAAGGTAAGAAAGAAGAACAGCCTGAGCCACAAACATTCATACCTGAGATGCTTTTCTATACAGAAAGTGCCCGCAGCACCCATTCCCAAGGTGCTACTCTTAAATAATAAACTCCGGGCCTAGACAAAGGGAGAGTGTGGGTCTGGGGCCAGCCAGCGAACCTCCCTCCTGTGTCCTGTGATCATCTGTTGGCGAGGAAGGAGGTCTTGGCCCTCATATCAGGGAGGCACCCAGCTCACCCAAGTGGATCTGCGCCTCAGCCAGGCATTCGGAATCCTGGATTTCCTCTGCTTCCCCAGGTAACTCATGGCCCGATCTGTCATTTGGACCCCAGATGTGGGTGAAGGAACCTTGAAAACTATTCAAGGCCAGGAGTTGGTAGATTATAACCCAGGATAGAGCCAGGGACCTGAGCACACCTACTGAGGGGGTACCTGATAGAAAGGAGGAGCACGTTAGGGAAGTAAGGTAGGCTTTCCAGGAGTGAGGCCTAGGATAGGGGAGAAAAGAGAAGGTGGGCTTACTGGAAAGTTCAGGGCAATGACACCACTCACCCTGACACCATGCTGGAAAGTTAGGCTAGCTTCATAAAATACCGGAAGTTAGGGACTTCCCTCATGGTGCAGTGGCTAAGACTCTGTGCTCCCAATGCAGGGGGCTCAGGTTCGATCCCTGGTCAGGGAACTAGATCCCACATGCATGCTGCAACTAAGAGTTCGCATGCCGCAACTAAGGAGCCCATGAGCTGCAGCTAAGGACCAGGCAAGCCACAACTAAGGACCCCACGAGCTGCAACTAAGGAGCCCGCCTGCCACAACTAAGACCCGGCACAACCAAATAAATAAGTAAATAGATTAAAAAAATTTTAAATACTGAAAGTTAAAGTGACCTCAAAGAGCATCCAACCCTGTTCTTTCTTCTGCAAAAACTGGCGAATGAGGCCCCCTAACATTAAGTTGCTTGTCCAAGGACTCGCTGCCAGTCAGAGGCCGAGCCGTAAGGAGAACCGGCTCCCCAGACTGGACTCAGGCGCCTTCCTTTACCCCCCTCAGACCTGACAGTATGCTAAATGGAGGTGGAGGGCAGCCAAGTCTAGGAGCACAAGAAAAAGCGTGCCAGAGGGTATCAGATGGAGTCACAAACACCAACGTCAGCATCATGGAGGATGACAGAAGATTGTGGAAAGAGACTGAGATTGGACGAGGAGGAGCAAACTCTGAGAGTTTGTTATACGTCAAGGGCAACATGGACAACTTGCTCAGGCCCCTACTGTAGTGCTCACTGGGATATAGCAGGAATATTTGCTTCTGTGGGTATTTCTCTCACTAGGCTGTGAGCTCCTTGGGGGCAGGATGTATTATTTATCTATAGATCCGTGGCACAATCCCTGATTCAGTAAATGTCTGGTAAAGGAATGAATAAATGCACACATGCGTGAATGAATGAATGACTGAATGTCAGCAGGGCTTCCAGGACAGGACATTTGGAGTTCTAGCCTCAGCTCTGCCACTTACCCGCTATAAACCTAAGGCAGGGAACTGACAAATGGGGTTAATGACAGTGCTCGCTTCCTAGGGCCATGTAAGGATTAAATGAGATCAGGCATCTGAAGTGCTCGATAAATATTAACTGTTTTTACTATGACTATTTTCAGGAAGCAGAACCAAGGGGGTAGTTAAATTTGATGAGCCTGGAGGCTGGCATACAAGTCAGTGAGAAGTTTAGGCTGAAGTGCTTTGTGTGTCTTATCTCTCATCATCCCTGCTTTCCTCTCCCTGCACCACCATAATTTCTGGAATCTACCTGCTCTTTTTTTTTTTTTTTTTGGTGGTACGCGGGGCTCTCACTGTTGTGGCCTCTCCCGTTGCGGAGCACAGGCTCCGGACGCGCAGGCTCAGCAGCCATGGCTCACGGGACCAGCCGCTCCGCGGCATGTGGGATCCTCCCGGACCGGGGCACGAACCCGCATCCCCTGCATCGGCAGGCGGACTCTCAACCACTGCGCCACCAGGGAAGCCCTCTACCTGCTCTTTATTTGAGAAGATCTTTATTTGAATCTTCCTGGTCTTTATTTAGGAAGATGTTTATTTGAGGATCAGGACAACCTTGCCTTTCTTCAGCCTGTGCTCTCATATAAATCCGTGCTTGTGAGGACGACATAGACAATAATCACCCCTGCATTTATGATTCTGCAAATGGTGGCATTTCAGACACCATGGTGCCTGGGAGTACCAGTTGCCTGTTCAGGACCATGGTGCCTGGGAGGACCATGGTGCCACTTCACTGGGGGCCTTAGCCTTCTTGAATCAGATCACACAGTGATGATGGACAGCCATGCCATGGACCTGCTCCTAAGGCCATCTTGAACAGGGTAACAGGACAGGCCAGTGGAGGTCAGTCTCCTGTTTCTGACCACCTCTCCTCCTAAGCTCTGGAGAGCCGGAACTAATACACAGGGAAAGCATTTAGCCCCTTTTGGCCAGGTGTAGGGATATGAAAGCAAATCTCAGGACAGAAAACAAGAAAGATATGTTAGAACTAAATCATGGAAAGCCTTACATGCCAAACTATAGGTTTTTAGGCTTTCTCCGGCATCTCATGGGGGAGCTGTTGAGAGCAGTAATATAACCTGATCAAAACTCTGTTTTTGAGACAGGATTTGGCAGACATGTTCAGGAGAGAATTGGCATGAAAGGATAGGAGAGAGAGGGAATTAAGAACAGCAGGAAGAGAAGTTTGGTGGGTTTTCTTGGCCACACTGTGGGATCTTAGTTCCCTGACCAGGGATCGAACCTGCGCCCCCTGCATTGGAAGCACAGAGTCCTAGCCACTGGACTGGCAGAGAAGTCTCAACAAGGATCTACTATATAGCACAGGGAACTCTGCTCAACATTATGTAACAACCTAAATGGGAAAAGAATTTGAAAAAGAATATGTCAATCCTAATCTCCCAGTTCGTCCCAGTCTCCCCTGGGAGGGGGGTGGGAGGGAGGTCCAAGAGGGAGGGAATATAGGTATACATATAGCTGATTCACTTCTTTGCACAACAGAAACTAACACAACATTGTAAAGCAATTATACTGCAATTTAAAAACAAGAAAGAAAAAGAATAGATACATGTATATGTATAACTGAATCACTTTGCTGTACACCCGAAACTATCACAACATGGTTAATCAACTATACTCCAATATAAAATAAAAAATTTAAAAAAAAGAACAGCAAGAAAGGTCATTAATAGCAGAGGGCAAATGAGAAGAGGGAAGAAAATCATTCCAGAAGCTTCCCAGAAAACCTCCTCTGATATCTTATTGGCCAGAACCAGGTCACATGGCCATGCCTGGCTACAAAGGAGGCTGGGAAAGGAAGCATCTGGACTTTCTGACTCTATCATGGTAAGTGGGGTCTGCTGGTAGGGAGGGAAAGATGGGGAATAGCTACGAGGTAGGCAGCCAGCAATGTCTACTGCTTGGTCACAAATAGACTGAACAACTGGTCTTGGAAGATGAAGGCCAGGGTCATAGAGGCAAGGAGGAAGAGGAAGAAAAGAATTCAAGAGGTGGAATTGGCAGGACTTGGTAACTGATGAGCCATAAGAGATTAAGAAAAGGGAGGAGTTGCAGATCAGCCCAGGGTTTCGAGCCTGAGTGACTAGGAGAGTGGTGATGTGTGAGCAGAAACAGGGAAGTCAAAGGGAGAAGGGAGATCATGGGGGACGGAGAGGTGATGAACTTTCTGGGGTCATGTTGAGTTTGAGGTGCCTGTGGAACATTCAGATGGAGACATCCAACTTGGAAACATGGAGCTTGGAGGGGCTCAGAAGAAAGTCCCTATATCACAATCTATCTGTTTAAGGGCTAAAGGGTTACAAAGGGAAAACTGGCTAGAGGTACATGAGAGGGCTTCCTGGAAGGGGTTGAAAAGAGAGCTTTGCAAAAGGAAATGCCGTGGGGTCACAGGAAGAAACCCAGGAGGAGAGTCACGTGGAATGCAAAGTGGTTTGTGCAAAGCCAGGAGAGGGACAGAGGGTGGACTCTCAGCTGCTGGGGAGAACTAATATTGCAGAGATGAAGACAAACTGTCACTGGTGAGGTTGGCTAAGGTGGGAGTGGACAGGTTGCCACTACTGGGTTTTAGATATAGAATGAGGCACGTGGGTCTCATAAAGTAACTAAGAGGGACCCACTGACTTTTCTTGAACAGGAGAGGATGACAAAGTGATGTTCAAGAAAAATCAATATTGTGGGTACTCCCAGGGCCTATTGTCTAATATAAGAAGTTCCTCATTTGGAGAAATAGAATCTTCTTACATTAGGTCCATCTTCAGAGTTAAAAAATTTTTTCACATCTGCTACCATCACCCTCTTGAGGAGAATTAGGAAGACTAGCCCCTATTGCAGACAAGGAAACTGAGATTCAAAAAAGTTTAATTTTCTTGATATATGATTGGCCAAAGAAGCACATGAAGGGATGTATAACATCATTAGTCACATGGAAATGCAAATGATAACCACAGTGAGATACCACTATACCTCCTGTAATGGCTAAAATGGAAAAGGCCAACCACAACAAGTGTTGACAAGGATTTTGGGAAGCTGCAACCTTATATATTTAATGGTGGAGTGTGAAAGGGTACAGTCACTTTAGAGAAGTCTGGCAGGTTTTTTTTTTAATTTTTAAAAAATAAACATACTCTTAAAATGTGACTCAGGAATTCTACCCCTATTTACCTAAGAGAAGTGAAAACACATGTTCACACAAAGTCATATACACATATACTCATCACAGCTTTATTCATTATAGCGCCAAAGTAGGGAAAAAAAACCCATCAACAGGTGAAAAATTTTGAGGCCTATCCATACAGTGAAATCCTACTCAGTGATAAAAGGCAACAACTTGATAGATGCAAAAATGTGGATGAATCTCAAAAACATGCTGAGAGGAAGAAGCCTTTAGGGACTAAAGAGAACATATTGTATGACTCCTTTTATATGAAATGCTAGAACAGGCCAAGCTAATTTGCAGTGAGAGAAAGCAGATCAGCTATTTCTGGGGTGGTAGGAGAAGGAACTCTTTGGGGTGATAGAAATGCTCTATTTCTTGACGGGGTGGTTTTTGCATGGGTGTGTATACATTTGTCAAAACTCGTTGAGCTGAACATTTTAAATGAGTGCATTTTTTGTTTGTAAGTTCTATCACAATAAAATTTGTTTCTGTTTTTTGTTTTTTGTTTTACATCTTTATTGGAGTATAATTGCTTCACAATGGTGTGTTAGTTTCTGCCCTATAACAAAGTGAATCAGTTATACATATGTTCCCATATCTCTTCCCTCTTGCATCTCCCTCCCTCCCACCCTCCCTATCCCACCCCTCGAGGTGGTCACAGAGCACCGAGCTGATCTCCCTGTGCTATGCGGCTGCTCCCCACTAGCTATCTATTCTACGTTTGGTAGTGCATACATGTCCATGCCTCTTTCTCGCCCTGTCACAGCTTACCCTTCCCCCTCCCCATATCCTCAAGTCCATTCTCTAGTAGGTCTGTGTCTTTATTCCTGTCTTACCCCTAGGTTCTTCATGACATTTTTTCCCCCTTAAATTCCATATATATGTGTTAGCATATGGTATTTGTCTTTCTCTTTCAGACTTACTTCACTCTGTATGACAGACTCTAGGTCTATCCACCTCATTACAAATAGTTCAATTTTGTTTCTTTTTATGGCTGAGTAATATTCCATTGTATATATGTGCCACATCTTCTTTATCCATTCATCCGATGATGGACACTTAGGTTGTTTCCATCTCCAGGCTATTGTAAATAGAGCTGCAATGAACATTTTGGTACATGACTCTTTTTGAATTATGGTTTTCTCAGGGTATATGCCCAGTAGTGGGATTGCTGGGTCATATGGTAGTTCTATTTGTAGTTTTTTAAGGAACCTGCATACTGTTCTCCATAGTGGCTGTACCAATTCACATTCCCACCAGCAGTGCAAGAGTGTTCCCTTTTCTCCACACCCTCTCCAGCATTTATTGTTTCTAGATTTCTTGATGATGGCCATTCTGACTGGTGTGAGATGATATCTCATTGTAGTTTTGAGTTGCATTTCTCTAATGATTAATGATGTTGAGCATTCTTTCATGTGTTTGTTGGCAGTCTGTATATCTTCTTTGGAGAAATGTCTATTTAGGTCTTCTGCCCATTTTTGGATTGAGTTGTTTGTTTTTTTGTTATTGAGCTGCATGAGCTGCTTATAAATTTTGGAGATTAATCCTTTGTCAGTTGCTTCATTTGCAAATATTTTCTCCCATTCTGCGGGTTGTCTTTTGGTCTTGTTTATGGTTTCCTTTGTTGTGCAAAAGCTTTGAAGTTTCATTAGGTCCCATTTGTTTATTTTTGTTTTTATTTCCTAAAATTGGTTTTAAAAAAAGAAAAGAGGGGACTTCCCTGGTGGCGCAGTGGATAAGAATCTGCCTACCAGTGCAGGGGACATGGTTTGAGCCCTAGTCCGGGAAGATCCCACATGCCACGGAGCAACTAAGCCCATGTGCCACAACTACTGAGCCTGCACTCTAGAGCCTGCGTGCCACAACTACTGAAGCCCGCGCACCTAGAGCCCGTGCTCCACAACAGGAGGAGCCACTGCAGTGAGAGGCCCGTGCACCACAACAAAGAGCAGCCGCTGCTCCCCGGAACTAGAGAAAGCCTGCGCACAGCAACGAAGACCCAATGCAGCCAAAAATAAATTAATTAAAAAAAAAAAAAAAAAGAAAGAAAGGAATGTAACCAGCTTGCAGTCACCCAGCTAGTGAGTGGAAGAGTTAGGACGAACCTCCTAGCAGTGCTGCTCCGCACACACACATACATGCATGCAAGTTCAAGTTCTCATTCACATCCCATCATCTGGGAGCTTTAAGAAGTCCTGAAGCCTGGGCCCCACCCGCATCCCCAGAGATTCTGAATTAATTAGTCTGGGCTTGGGTCTAGGCAGTAAGAGTGACTTGAAAGCTCCCCAGGTGATTTAAAGGTACAGTCAGGGCTGAGAACCCCCAATCTACAAAAAGGCATAAAGAAGAGAGTGAGCATAACCTAAACTCCCATCGCCTGGAGCTGACTACTTTTGATTTTCAGTAAAGTAAGCCAGAGGAGTCGTTGGTGTGGGCTGCAGGGACCAGGTCAAGGAGTGAGAACACTGGTGTTTACACCTGTCAAGGAGCATCATCTGGGGTCCTCCAGGTGTCCTGTACCAGAGGAGACGCTCACCCCGTCTTGCCTCAGGAACCAGGTTTTTTAGATGTGTGTGGGGCTGCTTGTCCCTACCTCCTAGGGTCACAAAGATGCTGAAAAAGCAAACATCCAGGCAGCCTTTAAAGTATGTAAGACAAGACTCCAGGAGAACCGAAACAGAGGATGTGAAAGTGGTGGTGGGTGGAGAGGTGTGGGAGATTCCACCATGACTCCAGGGAACCAGCGCATCTCCCTCAGCCCAGCCAAGCCCCAGCAAAGAACGCTTAGCCAAACCTGGAACTTCTGAGCAGAGAAACTTCGTTGACCTGACGAAAAGCAGAGGTAAGGGCTTGGAAACACAGTTATCTAGTAATCTGAAGAGAAGAACAAACACCAGAGGAAAAAGTAGGGGGAGGATTTGAGATGGATTCTAGGAATGGAAGAATGCAAGAAGCCCCTTGTGCCCCTGAATTTCTCACACTGCCTGGAGTTAGCCAACTGTTCCAAAAGTTTTGTTCCCTCACCCTTTTTTCACTGAGCACAGTGGTCCGGGCTCATTTTAGTAGAGTGCCAGATCTAGAGCCCCAACCTTCATCTTGTTGGAGACACACACACACACACACACACACACACAGAGAGAGAGAGAGAGAGAGAGAGAGAGAGAGAAACCACCAAAAACTGAATCATTTAACGCAGTCATTCACCACACAGACAAACGTCCTTAAAAATTCCCTTTTAAATGGCTCTGTTGTTTCTCCAAAATCCCTTGCCAATTCCCCTTATTGTCCCCAGAAATCCAGCTCTGGCCCTCAGCTTACAACCACAGCTCAACCATGGAGTTAGCCAGCCCTGCCCACCTTTGAAAACAAGTCAGTGGTTATGTATTGTAATCAAAAATGTGCCCTTGAAGTTTCACACCTACACACACACCCACCAAGAAGTCACCCCACAGAGCACATTTCTTTCTAGGCAGGATGTGGCAAACCTTGTCAGTGCCTATCTGACCATCATTCCCCAGACTTCCTGGCCAAAAGAAATGTTCCTAGGCTCTGGCAATGAATTGGGATTGGTCCACATCAGTGGCTCTCAACTTTTTAATTTTTTTAAAGACTGTTTTTTTAGAGCAGTCCTAGGTTCAAAGCAAAATGGAAGGGAAGGTACAGAGATTTCCCATATGCCCCCTACCCTACACATTCACAGTCTCCCCCATTATCAACCTCCCCCACCAGAGCAGGACACCTGTTACCAAGGATGAACCTACACTGATGCATCGTTATCATCCAAAGCCCATAGTTTACATCAGGGTATACCCTTGGTGCTACACAGTCTGTGGGTTTGGACAAATGTATGACATGTATCTACCATTATAATATCATCCAGAGTATATGCCCTAAAAATGCTTTGTGCTCTGACTATTCAGCCTTCCCTCCCCACAGCCCCTGGAAATCAGTGATCTTTTTACTGTCTCCATAGTTTTGTCTTTTCCAGAATGACATATATTTGGAATCATACAGTAGGGAGCCTTTTCAGATTGACTTCTTTCACTTAATAATATACATTTAAGTTTCCTCCACGTCTATTCATGGCTTGATCAACTCATTTCTTTTTGGCGCTGAATAATCATCCATTGTCTGGATTTAACACAGTTTAGTTGTCTGCCAACCTACTAAAAGACATCGTGGTTGCTTCCAAGTTTTGGCAATTATGAATAAAACTGCTATAAATATCTGTGTGCATGTTTTCGTGCCAATCAATCTTTTAAAAAATTATTTTTATCCCCTTAGGGAGTTTTTTAGACATTTTTTCCCTAATTGCCCCCTCCCATGAAATTTTAATACCACAGACACACTGTATATGTCTATATACTGTTTGTATATATGTGCTTATACATAAAAAGAGTAAGATTTTTTTGCTCTCCCGCCCCACCAAGAACCAAGTTTCATCCCGTGGAGGGTGATATCACCCCCACTGAGAAGTTAGGGTCTTAGTCAACAAAGAATTGCTTTTGCCAATGATTGGGGTGGGTATTTGATCCAGTTCTGGCCAATGAAACATAAAGGAATCCGATTTGGGAAAGACTTTCCTCCTTGATCAAAGAGCGATGTGAAGAGAAACGACCGTTAGCTCCGTCCACTTCGAATTATGGTATCTCATGTGAGGATTTGCCACTTGGAACTATGGCTATTTTGTAACCATGAGAGTGGTAGAAAGAAAGCAGAGAAAAAGCCCAGGCCCTGCTGAAATCATTGAGCCACGAGACAATCATAACCACTGCCTGCTTCCAGACTTCTTGTTAAATGCGAGAGTGAAGGTCTCTATGCCACTATCAACAAGATATTCTAAGGCTTGCAGCTTCAAACCTCCCAAGGTTTGAAAGGGGTCTTCTCTTGCTAAGAACGAAGCTTTTTCTCCCCACAGCACATTTTATGGAGGCAGGCCTGAGCAAGAAGGGCAGGAGGGAGGTTAGTTTGGGAGGGTTGCAAACATTTGGACATTCATAAGGGATGTAGTTCAGGCCTCTCACAAGACAGGAGCTGTGCTGAAAAGTGGGCCACTGTGGCCACACACAGGGTCTCCCTCAGGCCAACAGCCCAAAGAAAACTGCTAGGATTCACCTGAACCCTTGTTTCATTTAAAATAAATGAGAGACAATAATAGCTGTTTCCAAGTGCAGAGTGTTTTTCTGAGAGTGTTTCCCCAAAATAAAAGTGCTTCTGTTCTCACTCACTGCACGTCTTACACAGTAAGTCAGGGTGCCGAGGCCGTGCACTCCCTCCACAGAAACCCCCATCTGGAGTTCTCCCGATCCTACTCTCTTTGGTCGATCAGTTGCCTGGCGCGGGGTGGGGCTGCACCTCCCAGGAGGGGATGGTGTGGTGTGATACAGGCCACCAGTCTTACAGCTGGCTCTTCCCCCAGAAGCCCAGTCCCAGCCCTGAACTTGTGTAGCAGGTATTCTGAGAGCTGAAGCAGACCTGGAGAGTGAGCACAAGTCCCACCGTGTTTATAGAATGAGGAGAGTGGGGGCCCAGTGAGCCAAACACAGGGGCCTAGGGGTCCAGGCCAAACACTCACCTCCTTGAGGTCAAGGATTACTTGGGTAACAGAGCAAGATGGTGGTGGTCTTGGGAAGAGAGCCCTCCTCTCCTAACCCCCCACCCAGCGGCCTTGCCCAGCACCCTGGGGCTGTAGCTTATTTGTCCTCACCCTGGACTGCGCTGGGGTGTCTCAAACTGTCTATTCACCTGTTTGTAGCTTATCTTCCCAACACAATTGCAAGCTTCTCAAAAGCTGAGGTCTTGATGCGCCTGTCTTGGGACACCCCGTGGCACACGTAGGCCACTCGACATCCAACAATCAGTCAGCTTGATTTCTAAGCAGCTGATGTGGTGAAGAGACCAGAAGTACTTTCATGGGCTAGTGAGATGTTTGGGGAATTTGGGCACCTCGTTCTGTATTCTTTTATGTGATGGTCAGTCAGGTTCGGCCACAAGAGGAGACAAAGGAGAGGCTCAGGAAATAACAAAGTTTATTATGCTCACAGGTGCCAGAGACAGGAGGTCCACGCTCCATGTAGGGTCATGTGGGAAAGACACCAGGGTGCTCAGGACACAGAAGACAGGAGCAAGAGGAAGGTTTAAACCATGGCCTCATTGGGGTTTTTGTGGGCGAAGCAAGGCAGGGCTGGGGGAACAGCTTAGGATTGACTAGTTGGGGTGATTTCAGTGGGCTTTGGGCTATAGAAGTGGTCTCTAGTTGCCTGGTACCTGGCCCCAGGATGATTAAGGCCGAGGAATATTGCCTCCTGGAATGGATGGGCCAGATATAAGCTGTGTGGCTCTGGATTGGGGAGTTTGTATATCAAAGGCATTCGTCTTATGAGTACTTTGCTATCCCTAAGAATTGGCTAGTCCTGGGAGGAGCATTCTCCTCCCATCCAGAAAGGCTTTTTTAAGATGTCAAAACATAATAATATACAGAACAAATTATATATAAAGTATTTATATATATGTATATACATATTTAGGCTACTCCTAAATCACCACAGATCCATAAGTGGGAATGTCCACAATAACCCAGAATCTGGGTCCCCTACCTCTTATCCACTGGTTGGAAATGATGCTATGTATTTATATAAATAAGTATCAGAATCATATAATCCCAGGGCTAGAAAATGCTCTATATATTCTGACATATTCAAGTCTCCTCTTGTAAATACTTCCTTTGAAGCAATCTCCCATTTAGTCGAAGGAGAAGTTGAGGAAGAGGGAGGGTCCAGAGATGTTGCCTTGAATCTGAATTGAGAGCCCAGTACCACTGCTCTGGGTCTGCTGCATGGCATCCTCACCATTGGAGCCTCTCTTCTAAGCAGCTCTTTCTTGGGTTTCTGTCTGTGTGGCTGCTGTGACAGACACTGAGCAAAGCAAGCTACATGCATGGTTTCCACTCTCTGGACATTAGCAATGCGAGACGGACCGCGATGATGAGATGGAGTTACAGGACACGTTTGTAAACAATGAGAATATGAAATACTTTTGTGCAAGTGTCTGATGGACTGAGAAGACCATAGGAGGGGTGGCCCAAGCAACGTTAGTATGGAAAGGACAGTGGACCCATGTTCTGACTGCCACTAACTAACTGGGCAGCTTCAAGGAAGTCTGTTCCATTTCATTTTCTCATCTTCAAATTATGTGATTGGATAAGGTGATCACAAGGTCTGTTTTTTAGTTCTTCTAGTCTAAGACTCTCCAAATTTGGGGAAAGGAATGGAGAGCAATGAGGCAATAGTAATACTAGTACTAGTAACAATAATAATAATAATAGACATCATGTATTGAGTGTCTCCTAAGAACCCGGATACTGTCCTATGTGTTTTATGTGTTCATTTAATTTCACAGTGACATGAAGATGTACGTAATGTTATCTATCCCCATTTTACAGATGAGGAAGATGAGACCTAGAAAAATAAAGCACTCAAAGTTATATACCTAGTAAGTGCTACAGCCAGTACTTGAACCCAGCTGGTCTGACTGTGCCACTAGGAAGCCGGCGTTGGTGTCCTAGCCTCTGTGAAGGATCTGGGTTGCTGTTCCGTCTAGCAGTCTCCCTGGGGAGTGGAGGCCTGGCTCCTGCATTCCCAAGGCTAGGGTACAGCTCGAGTGCCAGCAACAGCAGAAAGAGTTGGGGAGAAGGAAGAGGAGGAGGAGGCTGGCTACTCTTCTGTTTGGGGCACACACATACCTTGCTGATTAGCAACGATGGGAAAGGAAGCACACGCTGAGGGCCCTTGACAGCTTAATGGGGTTTTAGAAAAATACACATCTATATTTTTAAACTTTTTTTTCCATTCGAACATTTTTAGCTTCAAGTTCTGGACTGAAATAGCAGTTGTCTTAGATAACTCTTCCTCCTTAGGCTCCCACGTTTGGAAAAGGTCTTAGCCCAGCCTTGGGGGGGGGGTGGAGAGGGAGAGAGAGAGAAAGAGAGAGAGAGAGGTGACAAGCTTAACATAACGTCTGGCACAGATAGTAGATACTTAATTGGATACTAGATGGATAGATGGATGTATGGATAGTTGGATAGGAGAGAGAAGAGATATGATGGGAGCAAAAGAAAAATATGTTTACCCATGAGATTTGCCTAAGAATTAAGAGTAGACTCCCTGTAGAAGTGTACTTACCCTGCTTCGGGTCACAACTAAAGAACTGACACTTCACCAGGGCCTGGCCTCTTAGAAGCAGTTTAAACCAAGTCTTGAGAAAGAAGGACACTCACAATTCAACTCCCATCAAACAGCCCAATCTCCAGTCACTTCTCACATCTTCTGACTACTGTGGACCACTCATACCTTTCCTAAACACACTATGGCAGATTCCATAGTTTGGCTTAATTAACATCGACTCCAATACCTTTCTGCCATACCTTCCTCTACTACAGAAAGGGGAAAAAGAAATACTCAAATCCCCACCTTGTCTTGCAAGTAAGGCACCAGCTTGGTTATACTATTCTGGCTGGTTCAAGATAGGCAGAAGTCCTGGAGGAAGGTTTCCTACTGACATAAATGGGCAAAGCTTTGTCTATCATTTCTCTCTTCTTCCTGCCTGGAACTCTGATGCAATGTTTGGAGGTATGGCAACCATTTTATGATGAATAGGACAAAAGCTTTGAGCTAAAAATGGCAGAGCAGGAGGACAGAAGGAATTGGTCCCAGTGGCCTCATTAAACTGCCATATCAGCCCTGGGCTCTCTCCCTCTGGTCTTCCAGTTTATGAGAAAGATGAACCCCTTACTTGTTTAAGCTACTCCCTGCCAAACACAATCTTAACTGATATATGATAAAGTTAAGGTCTCCATACCTTTGTTCATGGGACTCCCCCTGCCAAACTGCCCTTCCCTGCCTTTTCTTCTAGTGAACTCTTATTTTCCATTCATCTCAAATCTCTGCAGACTCCCCTGAGCCTCTCCCTCTCCCTCTAGGCTGATCTCCTTTTGAATGCCCTTATCACCTGTGGGGGCCTCTCCTAGCATTTGCACTGTGGTTATTTATGTACATATATTTTCTCAGTAGAGAGGAGGCATTATATAAATATTTGAAATGTAGACTTAGAGATGCCATGAAGTAGGACTGAGCAATATGTTCTCTTAAATGCTGCTCCCCGTCCCACCCAGAATCTTTAATTTCTTCCTCTCTTAGGGTTTCATCCACCTTATCTAAAGACGTGCTCCAGTCTTCCCAATCTTGAAAACACTTTGGTTTGCTCTTGCTTCCCCTGTGAGCTACCAATTCTCTCTACCCTTGACTCGGTATTTGATTTTCCACCTATAGGAAATACGGTGTAAGGTAAGGGGGTATCAAACAGGCTGGCATCACATCTGATCTCTACCACATACTACCTGTGTATATCTTTGGGCACCTGTCTCTGAACTGCTGGACCTTCATCTGTAACATAAGAATAATCATCTACATTGTACAGAATTGTGGGGAGAGTTGAGTGTGGTGATGTATTCAAAGTGCATGGCACAGAGTAGGTGCTGGATACATACAAGTTCCCTTGCCATTCTGATTCCCCCCCCTGCCCACCCTTCCTCCCTCCCTTCCTTCCTTCCTCCCTCCCTCCCTCCCTTCCCTCTTCCTTCACATTCTAGGCACTGGACTAGTTTAAGAGACAAAGTTTCATTAAGTGTGATTTCCCTCCTCCCTTCACTCCTCAAGGGGATCTACTCCAAGCTTTAATCCTTAGAGGAATTTGCAGTTCCAGTACAATATTTCTCAAAGATCTCATCCACTTTCACAACTTCAAACTTCAACTCACAGTGAATTAATCACTCCCAAATTTACAAATCAAATCTAGGGCTGACTCTCCTCCTAAATGTCCTGCCCCAGCCATCCCCAACTCCGGGGGGGGCCTCCCCCTGGAGGTCCTACAGTCAGCTGCCCTCCTCTTCCTCCCAAAGCAGGAAATACTCGGTAAGCATAGGGATCCATCCAAAATCCCTGAAGGGTAGTAAGGAATAGGCAAGATGAAAGCCCCGCCCTCACCAAATAATGACAGCTATTAAGCCACAAGATGCTCCCTCTTTCTTAACAAAGTTGACTTAAGTTGGTAAGGTGTTCAGTTATGATGCTGTGTATAAACCAGCACAGTGAAGTCTCTAGTCAATATTACAAACCTTGGCCCCGGAGATAAGGAAGACAGAAACTAGGCGAGTGAGCGTGCATTTTCAGCCTTGGCGTCTATTTGAGGAATTCTGGGCTGCGACCTTGGGAGCACTCCCTCCTGCACCAAGGGAACACATTTATTCCTCTCCTTAGGTTGAGCCTTAGGCCCTGGCAGTCCTCAGAAGCACCTCCCCACAGGTCCTTTACAGTTTTTTCTAAATGCCTAGCTTGTTGTCAATGGGTCCCAGTTCTCTGCGGCAATAACCCTGCAGTCCCGACAATGCACTTGTGGGAGGCTTTCTATGGAAGGCCCCACTCCACCCCCATGGCCCTTCTCTCTTTCTTGGAGAAAGGGACCACGTGCCACCAGTCAGGCCCCGTGCTCAGCTCCCCCAGTGGACCCACCGCAGAAGGGCAGAGGGCAGAGGGCAAAAAATAACTCATGAGAACCAAAAACAAAACCCCATTGGAACCACAAATGAAAATGGCTTAGGGAAAAAGGGTCCTGAGATGCTTGGGCTATTAATAAAGTCACATGGGCCTCAGCCCTCTCGCCCTCTCTCCCAGGGAGCAGGCCTGGCCAGCTCATGGCCAGGCATATTCATTCTTGGGAAGGCCCCAATTCACCAGATAAAATGTGCCCCAGACCCTATTCATTCTGCAAGCCCCTCCCAGTGTGTGCACATTCTCTCTCTCTCTCTCTCTCACTCTCTCTCTCTCTCTCTCTCACTCACTCACACACACACACACACACTCACACACACACACCACTTCTTGACTTCTTGTCTATCAAGTCTTCTAGGCACTGCCTTACCTTTACCCTATTGTTGGTCAGCCCAGTGAGGGAAGAAGGCACAGAGCAAATGGTAATGTAGAAAGGCTCGGAGACTCCTGAAGACTTGGTCAGAGTAACTATGTCTTTGCCTTTACCCTCTATGACCCTGGGAAGCTTGAACCACAAGGACTTGAACTATAATCCCATCAGGACAGACAGGCACATACACTTGCTCACAGACTGATGGGAAAAGAATCCCTAGAACTTCCTTCTACAGAGTTGTCTGCTGTCTTCAGCTTGAGTAATTTGGGTAGTCAGTGGATTTATCACTTCCACTCCTTGTTCACATTTTCTACTACTTCTCTCCTCTTCACTGCGCTTCCCCCATGTCCTGCCCCAGGATCATGGACAACCTAGGGAACGTTCTAGAATGGGCTGCGCCAGAAGAGCCCTTCCCAGCTCACATCTTGGAAAACCACATGTGAACCAATTAACACCTCTCAGCCGTGAAGAAGCTCTGAGTCACCAACTCATAATCAAGGTTTTGAGAGCAAGATGGGACCACACAGGGTCATCCTGCCCAGCCCCCTACCTTCAGGGAGAGATGCTGTCAAGCTGTTGCATAGATGAGGCTACGGTTACAGCAAAAGCCTCCAGCTGGGGCAAATGCTATACTGGTCTGCACGTCTGCTGGATTCACTTGCTTCCTGAGAGTGTCATAGCCTTGGGTTTTGTCCAGGGTCCTCACCTCCTGATACCTGCTGAACCAACTTAGGGTGGGGAATAGAGGCACAACATCCCAACCATCCCATCATCCCACTGACATTTAGCTTGGTCAAGGACCCCAGAGTAAGCCACTCACAATTTGATTCAGGAATAGCATATTTTTATTAGCATAGTCAGGAGATTAAGTTTCACCCAATCCACCCCATGTGGTACAGAGAGGAAGTGTGGCATAGTAGAAACAGTGTTAGATTGACCTGGGTATGAGTTTCTGCTCTGCCCCTTGCAAGTGGGATGGTTGACCTTGAGCTACGCATGTAACTTCTTAGAGCCTCCATTTCCTGATCTACATAATGGGAGTGATAGTGACTCCTCACATGTATGTTGTGCAAGTTCCTTGAAAACTCTTAAGTGATTACTGTTAAACTCTGTATGCCTCTGGCAGCCTAGTAGAAAATGGTGGCAACTGCTCTGCTTTGCACATGGTAGATGTCTGTTCTTCCACCACCGGGTCCCCTGGCAGAGCTCTAAGCACACAGTAGGCATAGAAAATTATTTGTTAAATGAATGAATGATGAGCTCATATCAACCTATGATTTCAATAGCCAGATGCCTTCAACATGGTCCCCTTTCATTTTAAAGCTGATGATTTGTCTTGGTGTTGGTTGGACTCTGTGATCTGGAGTGTAAGAAGTTCTTAGCTTTGGTTCAGGGCTATTTAGACCAGAAATATCAGACTAGGCTGCTTGGTATAGAGTGAGTGCAGGCTACCTGTGATGTGAACACTGCTGTGAGTCGATGTGAGCACCTCTCACGCCCCATAACAACAGACATTGTAAGAGAAGCACCTCGCCAAGAAAGCCAGGAGCCCCTGGTGGTGGGCAAGGCCCCAGTAACAAGGCCCATTTAGTAGGAACCAGGAGTGCTGCATGCCTTTTCTTGTTCAGTGCACACAAGTCCTCTGTGGGGTGGGTGCTTTTTTGATCCTCATATTATAGACAAGAACACTGAGCTTCAGAGAGGTTAAGTCACTTGCTGAAGGTCACCCAGCTCTTAAATGGAGGAGCCAGGATTTGGAGTCTAGACCCTGACTTTAAAACACTTGCTCTTTAGCTGCTCTGCCCACTCTGAGTCACATTGCAGAACCAAAGAACCAGTCGCAGAGTCACAGATTGACAGCCCTGGATGGACCCAGCCCATACACCTCGTTCTGTGCACTAGGCCCAAAGGCATTCACAGATTAGTGGCCACACAGGGTCTACAACCCAGGCTTCTATTTTCTAAGTCAGCTCTTTCAGCAGACCCCCGCCCCATTCCTTCTCCATTCCTGCTGCCCGTGGCCAGATTCCCACCGCTCACTCTTCCCACTGCCCCAAGGTCCTTCCCAAAGCAAGAGAAGTCATTTAGGAGGAACTGAGATTCAACGTGGGCCCGAGCACACAAATCATTTCTGCTGGAGACCGAACAGATGATTCACATCATGGGGACTCGCAACATTAATAATTGGGTTGCCACAGGGGATGGTAAAAACTCTTAATCTTAAAAGCCGTAAAATTTCAATAGATTGCACCTATCAGGGACGACAGCTGAGACCAAAGCTGAAAGGATAAACTAATCAGACTCTATGCCCTCCTTTTGCAACAAATATTTTATAACACCCTCTATATTATCCTGAAATGAAATTCATAAAAATATAGGGGGCTTCTCTGGTGGCGCAGTGGTTGAGAGTCCGCCTGCCGATGCAGGGGACGTGGGTTCGTGCCCCGGTCCGGGAGGATCCCACATGCCGCAGAGTGGCTGGGCCCGTGAGCCATGGCCGCGGAGCCTGCGTGTCCGGAGCCTGTGCTCCGCAACGGGAGAGGCCACAACAGTGAGAGGCCCGCGTACCGCAAAAATAAATAAATAAATAAATAAATAAACTACTACACACATAATTTCAAAAATTCAATTTAATGCCTTAATAATAAGAAAAAGGAGAAATAAAAAGATATATATGTGTATATATATACTCACATATATGTTATATATATAATATATATTCAATTACATAGTCAAAATTCACTATTACACTAAGAGACATAGCGAGAGCTATGTGGCCAAAGCCACTTCCATTCTAGCCAAGAAGCACCTTCCATGCCTCCCAAGGGGCAGCAGCCAATCCCAGACTTGACCAACCTTGAACTTTTCAGGTAGAGGCTGTTCCAGCCAGAGGGAGGAGAAAGCAGTGCTTGGATTATCTGTGAAGCTGAGCAGCCCATGCTTAGGGCACCAGCCAAGCAGGAGAGAAAAGTTATGTTTGGAAGGATTTTTTTTTTTAAAACATTACAGTAGTCATCAGAGGAAGCAATCAGAACTCTCCTGCACCTTCTTACATTCTTTTATGATTTAGTCCTAGTTTTATTTTTGAACTACATATGTGGGGTGGGGGTGGGAGGATGCTGTAAACCTTTCCATGCTTAGAATAAAGTATCTGTCAGTGGTTAATGGTTCAGCCTTTGGAGCCAGACTGGCTGCCTCTTACTAACTATGTGACTTTGGGCAAGTTACCGCTTCTTTGTGATTCATTTTCTCCCTCCATAAAATGGGAGAATAATTTAGTACTTACCTCATAAGATTTTGAGAGGATTAAAGAGAGTTAATATACAAAATGCATATGGAAACACCCTAAGCATGTTGCAAGTAATATGAGTACAGCTATTAGTAGTCATATTCATCTTATTATTATTGTCACTAAGGTCTTATTCTGGCCCTAGGAGAGACGATGGGAGCAAGGTCATGGCTGTATGTTCCCAGACCTCAAAGGAGTCAATAGCACTTGGGTTTCTGAATTCTGTGATTGAGAAGAAAAAGCAGGAGGGTTTATGGGTGGGAGGAGTTTAAGAACACTGGTTTATACCAAGTGTCTGCTCTCCCTCTTCTAGGCAGGGCCTTGCTCTTGGACACTGAGGGTATAGAAATGGTTTGTAGGCTAGGAGAAGTGACTGGGGGAATCCCATTCCTGGGAGGGTAGGGGGAAGGTTGGAGTTGGGTAGCTGAAGCTAGGAGCTGTTGGAGATGTCAGGAAGGTGCTTGGTGCCAGTGGCTGGCCTGCCTGAGGTTGGCCTCCTATACGTCTGTGTGCGCATGTGCACGTGTGTGCGTGTGCATGTGTGTGTGTGCATGCACGCACATGCACCCATGGGCCTGTCATAGGTTCCTGAGGTGGCAGACTTCAGGGGCCATTGAGCAATCTATCCCTTTGGTTAAGGAATGAACATTAACATTGAGCCCACCCATACTGTGATGACTTTGCTCTTCCTAATTTTCTGGTCGCATTCAGGAATTCCCTGGAGAATTGGATCATTTCTTCAACGGGTCAGGAGACCCAACCCTGTGCCAGGTCCTGCACAGAGGAACTAAGATGTTGTTGACATATATTAAGATCCTACTCTGTGCCAGGCCCCATCCTGAGCACATTATATTTATAACTCACTTAATCTTATGAGGCAGCCATCACTGTTTTTATCATTCTAGGGGAGGAAACTGAGGCATGGTCACTTAATAACTTGCCCAAATATACGCAGTTTGTGACAGGGCTGGAATTTGGATGCAGGAAATCTGGCTCCAGAGTCCACAGTTCATGGTCTCAACCCCCAGTCTCTGCCCATGGCTTCACCCTCCAGGCATGTGTGAGGTAGTGGTGCGGAGGGGTGAACAATTAAGTAGGTAACTCAGACAAGAGCCACAGCTGAGGTCCAACAGTGAGGCAGAGGACCTCCAAGGAAAACAACCAGTTTCACATCCAGGGTTCTTCTCTTCACAGCTCCAAGAGAGGATGCTCTTATTGTTCTTACTATAGCTTCTTCTGACTCCTGCCCCATCTAGGGTTTTACCTTTTGCCAATTCCTGCTGGAGGAAAAAGGGGCGGGTATGATAATCACCTCCACTGCAAAGAGGACTCTCCCCACCCACAGATTCCACGGCAACAATCTTAGACCTTCTTTTGCTATGTCTTGGTTGATCAGGGAGGAGGGAAAGACCCAGGCACTGGTGTGGTTGCTTTGTTAAGTTCAGGCACTTGTTGTTTTCTAGAATTGGCAATGACAAGTGTGGAGTCACCTGTCCAATTAGCCCTATGTGGCAGAGAAGATGGCATCATGTGTGATAAGTACAGTATAGATTCGTCCCATCTGCCCCTGTATTTGCTCTTGGGACCTGAGCTTAGCAAAGAGGTAGATCATGACATGGGGTGTTAGGAACTAGTCTCAAAAAGCCAAGTCTTTTTTTTTTTTTTTTAAAGGGCTTCAAATGCTTGACTTTTTGTTTGTTTATTTATTTATTTATTTATGGCTGTGTTGAGTCTTCATTTCTGTGTGAGGGCTTTCTCTAGTTGTGGCAAGCGGGGGCCACTCTTCATCGCGGTGCATGGGCCCCTCACTATCGTGGCCTCTCTTGTTGTGGAGCACAGGCTCCAGACGCGCAGGCTCAGTAGTTGTGGCGCACGGGCCTAGTTGCTCTGTGGCATGTGGGATCTTCCCAGACCAAGGCTCGAACCCATGTCCCCTGCATTAGCAGGCAGATTCTCAACCACTGCGCCACCACGGAAGCCCAAAAAGCCAAGTCTTAAACACAAATGAGTCCACCCCTGTGCAAGTAAATTCCCATTCTTCAACAAGACCACTGGCACAGGGACTGTCAAGGAAAATTGCCTGCTGGCTTTGGGTTCTGTTGGCTTTTGACTCCAAACTGCCTCTCCCGAGCTCCCTGAGACTTCAGAGCATCCCACTTGCTTTCTGGTTTTCCATCCTGCCCAGATACCCCACTCCAACTGTAGTAGTGAAAGTCTTGGTTGCAAGCAACAGAAACCAACTGTGGTTAACTTAATAGCGAAAATCATTCCTTGGAAGGGTACTGGGTCACTCACTGAATCAACAAGAAGGCTGAAGAACAGGGCAGAGTCAGGAACAAAGGATGGCAAGGGCTCAGCCAAGTCCATTGGAGGAACAGTCAGCCTGGGCTGCTGCTGCAGCCACCATTGCCACTGGACACCCTGCTGCCCTGCTGGAGCCCATCATCCCGGACACTTAGCAGCCCCCAACTCTCAACTTCAACACTGCTGCCAGGAATAATCCCTGATGGACCCTTGAGCCTTTGCATGGCCTCTCTAGATTCCAAGTCCCAGGCAGGTGTCCACGATTGGCTGCACTTAAGTCCCTGCTAATTCTCTAGATGTCAGGGGTGAAGAAAGGGGCTATCTCTCCCCCACTCAGCTTCCATAGTTGGAAAAGCCTTGCTGCTCATTGGCTTTGTTATTTCTCCCCAGATAGAAAGGGGTGATGGGAGGCAAACATATGTAAAACCTGCCTTACTGCAAATTCCCCTGAGGAGTAGACATTGTCTTTGTTGGATGGAGAAAAGTAGCCCTGGCCTCTCCCATGGTTTCTCTATCACATAAAACAAATAATTTACATTTTAGCTAAGCTAATTTAAGTATGGTCTTTGTCATCTTCAGCCAAAACAATCCTGACTCTTACTTCCATCTCCCTACCTGTGGTTCTCAACCAAGGACAGCTTGGTCCCCACTGGGGACCTTTAGAAATGTGTGGTGTTTGTTTGCCATTTAGCAAATGTTGACTAAGGCACTGAGAATCTTGAAAGTCATGACACAGTAAGACACAGTAAGAACTGTCCTTACTCAAATGCCAACAGTGCTGCTGTCGGAAAACATGGCACCTGCATCAACCATGACAGGCATCACTGGTCTACTTCTTCAACTCAGTCTGCCCACTGAGGTTGGCTGTGGCTTCATTATTGTCAAGTCAGAGCAGAGCTGTGGCCAGTTCATCACAGCTGGCATTGGGGATTTGCCATCCCTGATTACAGACCCATTCCTTTTTGGATAGCTAAGGAAACTGAGACAAGGAGAAAAAGCAGAGTTTACCCAAGGTCACACAGCTCAGTGTAGAATCAGTTCTTTGGCCCCAGCTGAGGGCTCTTTCCACACCACTCTGCCGCCCTTGCTCTTTTCACTGAGGCAGACTTAGATGATCTGGACTGGCTTTGTAGTGTTTCCAGGAGCCTCCCTGAGAGCTTCCTGGTGATGGCTCACAGGCTCGAGGCAGGGCCCTGGGCACCAGTGTGCCACCTGCAGATGCCGACAGTAAGACAGAGAGAGAGGTTGCCTGCGGAAGGGGCTAAACTTTGTGGGCAGAGCTGGCACCAGCAAAAGGGATAAACCGAGAGCTGGAATCTCACTCGGGGGAGGGCGAGGGTTGAGGATGATTTGCAGAGACTTGAAGCTGTTGCTTCAACCAGATAATCACACAGGAACTAATTAGCACCTTCCTTCCCGGGTGCAGCCCTCTCCGGGAAGGGGGATGCTCAATGAAGAGAAACCCATTAATTCCTTTATCAGGAAGCGCTGATAAGCACCCATAGAAGGTATTGCTCTAAGGCTCCCAGCTAATCCAAGAGGTCTGTGTGCTGAAGGATGTGTGTCTCACCCCAGAGAGCAGAGCATGACTTTGAGCCTGAGCCTGGCCCGCGGCCCCAGACTGCCAGCAGCTAGGGGCTCTGGCCCCCCAGGGAGACTCCGCCCTTGCAGTTCAGCAACCCCAAGCCTGGGTCATTGGGAGTCAGGGAGTCCGCTGGCTGCTGTGCCCGCCCAACCTCATTGGGGAGTGAGGGGTCCTGAGGGAGGCGGTCTGGGCTATTTCCCAAGACACAATAGCACCATGAGGATTTGATGTGGTGTGTGCCTCTTCTCACTGGGATTATTATCATGCCCATTTTGTGGGGGAGGAAAGTGAGGCTCAGAACACACTAAATGTCTAGTCAGGGACCTCTCAGGTAGGGAGACGCCAAAGTCCAACTTGAACGCAGGTCTCCTGCCCAAAGTCCCATGTTATTCCCACCTTTCTCTGATATGACTCTGTAGGGTCTGGAGGAAATGCTTCCAGCCAGGCAGCCCTGGGTTCCAGTCCCAGGCTCCTTCCTTCTTTAGTGCTTAGGGCCAATTCCTTCATTTCTTTGAGTGTTGGTTTCCTCGTCAGTGAAATGGGTCTGACAACACCTACTGAACTGGTTATAAGGAGGAACATATGTCACAGATGACACATAGACCACCTAGAACAAAGACTGGTCTTCATTATTTTAAGTCTCTAACGCACCAGTTTTCAAAATGGTTTTTAGCTGCAGAAGTTTCAGTTCAAATGTAATCTTATAGAGATGCCCAATGTGCAAATAGTTAAAGTACTTCTCAGGAGGGAGGCTGGTGAGAGGCTCAGCCCTGCTCTCCACTGCAGACTCTGCTAACACCGAGAATTCCTCAGAGCACAGTTGGACAACCTGGATCTGAGAGAAGCAGGACATTCTGAAGTCTCAAGGGCCTCTGCATAAATGTTCACGTTAAAACAAATTGTGTCCTTTTAGCTCACAGAGGACATTAATAACCAGCCATCAGTGGCCCATACATTGGAGCTTTTCTTCCAGAAAGAGCTAATGGATAGACACAAGTCCCTCCCGCCTTGTTCTCAGAAGGTTACCTGGCTAGGGAAGAGGGAGGGAATATTATCCGCATAAATGGGACCAAACCCATGACCTTGGCATCCATCGCTTTAACCCCCGGGCTAGGCAGCCGGTCGTCCATTATGGTGATAAATGTCTACACTTTGTGTACATTTTGTGTAGACACATTTCTTTCTGGCCTTCCAGGAAAGCAGAACATCACAATAATAATAGCATGTTGCACTGGATAATTATAAAATGGCCTAAAAAGGGTGGAATGCCTTTCCTAAGGACATATCCAAAGACAAGAGCAGGGTTGGGAAATACTGAGGCCTGGATCCCAGGAGGTAACATGTTAGCAGAACACACCCTGATTACTCAGGAGACACGTGAAGGAGAAGCCATCAGCCTTGGAACACCTGATCACGGAACTTTCCTGGAGCCAGAGTTAAATGTTTGTTCATTTCTGTTATTTACAAAAGGTGGCCCAGAATCAGTAGCTGTATTGGCCTTCTTGGAGGTCGGGATAGAAGGAATGGGATGGGAAAGGGACATTTGTCATGGATTCTTCCTTCTGTGAATTTAGTTGTAATTATTAGAGAGGCTGTTATAACCCATGGATATTTGAACTCCTGCCTCTGCCCTCTCCTCTGCCAACTTGACTGCTCAACATTCAACTAATATAGATGGAACGCCTACATGTCTACTAGGTGTCTGGTACTTGCTGGGCATATCTTAGGTGTTATTTCATTCAATCCTTGAAACTTCCCAGCAATTCAAGGACTCTTGTTCCAATTTATGGACATGAAACTGAGGCTCAGAGAGGTGTGAGGCCTTAGCCTTGGCCTCACAGCTCTTGGGTGCCCAAGATTCAAGCCCAGGTCTGTCTGAGTTTAAATCCAGTACTTTTTCAAGGCTTCTCTATGAAAGTTTTCCAGAAAAATCCTACCTGTGTTCTGCTATCCTAGATGCTACCCAGAAAAACAGCCTAGAAGATTCAGCCTAGGGGGACAGAACTGGAGAATGGGGAGACTTGAGTTCTAGTTGGTTCTAATTTTAACCAGCTACCTCCTTTCTCTAGATCTCCGTGTTCTCATCTGTGAAGAAGAGGGAGTGGTTCTCTAAGCCACTTCCTGCTCTACCCTCTCCACCCCATGGCTGCCTGTGCATATCTGAAGCCAGTGTGCTTGCTTTTGCATCACAGTCTAATGTGTCGGCGGGCTCCCACGCCCTGTGCCCGGCCTGTCCCCAAGGAGGGACGCCAGGCCTGCTTCCTCCCTCCCCTTGAGCTGTGGCTGCTCCCCTGGGTTCCCAGCTCAGCAGAGCCTGGCCGACCTGCACTCTGGGGAAGTAAGGAAGGAGTCAGGAGCCGGGAAGTTGGCACGGCCCCCTGGCGGCTGTGGAGGTTGTAGACTTTGCTCCACAGATGTCTGGGGTGGGTGCTCCCAAGCCAGGTGGCTCCTGGGCTGTTTTCACAAACTCAACACTCACTGTCTCTGGGAGTATCATCGCCCACATGCTGTTCTCAGCAATAGCAGAATTGCTGGACTGCTACACAGGCAAGGGCTGTGGTGAGGCGAATGGGAAGCACTTTGAAAGGGCAAGTCTATTCCAGGAGTTTATTAGTAAAAGAAGGCCCTTGGAGGTGTCAGGAACACAATGCAAAAAAAATTGCCATAGTCCCTGCCCTCATGGAGCTTTGTGTGATAAGGGAAGAAACGGACAATAAATAGGCAGATAAATAAATATATATATATATGTGATATCAAATTGAGAAAGTGCTAGAATGGTAAGAAGCAGAGTGGATGGAGAATAAAGGGATGGGAGTGACAGCGGGGGCTGAGGGAAAAGCTGCTGTTACAGCCAGATTGTCAAGGAAGCTCTATTTGAGTTCAAAGTCAAGGAACCAGCTGGGCCAAATGTTGGGGAACAGCCTGAGGCAAAGTCAAAGCCCTAACACAGGGGTCAGCAGACTTTTTCTGTAAAGGTCAGATAGTAAACACATGAGGCTTCATAGTCCATAAATGTCTGTATTGCTGGTGTTCCAATAAAACTTTATTGACAAAAATTGGAGCAGACATTATGCTGTCAGCTGGTGCCCTAAAAGAAGAAAGAACTGGGTGTGAGTCAGGAAAGAATGAGGCTGGCTAACTGGGACCAAGGAGGGGAGGGTCTCAAGGTGAGGAGGAGATAGAAGGGAAGGTTGTGGAGAACCTTGTCCATAAAGATAAGGAGTTTGACTTTGTTTCTAAAGGCACTGGAAAGCCACAGTAAGGTTTTAAAGCAGCAAAGAGACATGATTTTGTTTCTATACTTTTAAAAGATTACTCTGGCTGCCACGTGGAAAAAGAACTGGAGAGAGGAAAGAGGGGACACAGGGAGACCTTTCATCTACTGCAATAGTTGAGGGAGAGATACTGGTGGCCTGGCCATCGGGTGGAGATGAAGAAACGTGGGAGACTTTGAGATCGGATGTGCAGGTAAAATCGACTGGGCTTGCTGATGGAGGAGGCACGTGGGACTGGGGAAGAGGGAGAGCTCATGTGTGGCACCCAGGTTTCTGGCTAGAGCAAGAGAGTGAATTTAGTGAGCTGTAAAAGACAAGAAGTGGAGGGCCTGAGGTCAAGGGAGACATTTGGGGATGGAAATCAAGATTTTCATCTCAGACATGCTAAACTTGAGATCCTTATGAGTTGCCCAAGGAGAGAAGACCAGTAATAAGAATGAGTCAGGGGACTTCCCTGGTGGCGCAGTGGATAAGACTTTGCGCTCCCAATGCAGGGGGCCCGGGTTCGATCCCTGGTCAGGGAACTAGATCCCACATGCCACAACTAAGGAGCTGGCGAGCCGCAACTAAGGAGACCGGCTGCAGCAACTAAGACCCCACACAACCAAATAAATAAATACATATTTAAAAAAAAAAAAAAGAATGAGTCAGGACCTCGGAGGAGGCGTGTCTCGGGCCTCAACGATGCGCCTCCCTCCCCGGTACCAGTTGCCCCGCCCCCTGCCCCTGGGCTGCTTGCCCTGACTCCTAGCAGGACCATGGCAGGGTGACCTCCCCACAGTCATAAAGCTTCGCTGCCACTGCCATTGCCTCATCTGACCCCGCTGGCTGACTCTCCAGGGATAAGGGTCAGGCTCCATCAAGACGTCCATGCCACCTGCCATGCCAGGGCCTCAGTGGCTCCAGAGCCCAGGTCCAGCTCATCTGGATTCCTGGAGTCTCTGACTACCCCGCTGCTGCCCAGAGGGGCCCAGTGATGCGACCAGAAAGTGCAAAGGACTTAAGTGACAAACTTTAACCAACACGAAACAGAAGATGAGAAGGAACTGGCAGATGAAATGGTCACCTCTCCGCAATACGGCCTTTCTGAAGGGTTCACATGTTCAAGCAACTAGCCACACGTTCTCTTGTGAAGCTGCGGTAGGCTCCACAATACACCGCCCTACGTTTGCTTCCTTCCTTCCTTCCCTGCTTCATTTCCCTTCATCCCCCAGTCCTGTTTCCCTGGGATTATATCCTCCAATAAAACATTAGCCTCTGAGCTTCAAATCCTGTTTATAGGGGACCTGGGCTAATACAAGGAGTTTAGATGCCAACTATAGTAAGCATCCTTTATTTAATATTTCACAGACATTTAAAAAGCACTTGTTATATGCCAGGTATTGTTCTAAGTGTCTTAAAGAAATTAACTCATTTTATCCCCAGAGCAATCCTATGATGAAGGTATTACTGTTATCCCCGTTTTACAGATGAGCAAACTGTGGCAGAGAGTTTAAGTAGCCATATAGATTAGCGCTAATACAAACATAATGCAAGTCACATATGTAATTCTAAATTTTCTAGTAACCACATTTAAAAAGTAAGAAGAAATAGGAGAAATTAATTCTATATTTTATTTAGCTTAACGTGTCCAAAATATTACCATTTCAATGTAATCAATAGTAAAAGTTTTAATGAGATATTTTACCTTCTTTCTTGCGTAGTAAGTCTTTTCAATCCAGTGTGTATTCTATAACTACAGTACATCTCAATTGGCACTAGCCACACTTCAAGTGCTTAATAGCCACTTATGGCCAGTGGCTACCCTACTGGATGTTGCAGAAATAGATGGTATGTTCCAAGGGGATAGAACTAAGTAAGTGGATACACGTTTCTTCATTCTTCTCAATTCTTTTGTAATTATGGCTGTATATCTATCAACAACGGATGACCAAAAAACGACAACAACCAGTGAACACAGAACAGATAAATGTTATAGATAACATCTTGAAAATAGATGTTTTTAGTTTGAGTGTATTTTGCACATATATGCTAATGCTTGAGATTTTTTATACTGCACACAAATAAAATTTGGGTATTTTCTACTATTAATGTTGTTTCTATTTTTGTGGTTGAAATAAACTCAGTTGAATTCAGTTTCAGTGATTATTTGCTGAATCCTTGCTTTATGCCAGGCACATGCCTCGTGCTGAGACTATAGCAGTAGACAAGATGGATCAAGTCTCTACTCTCAGGGAGCCTACAGTCTGGTAGGAGAGTAGGCCCAGTAGTTATGATGCAATGACAAAGCAGTATAACAGTTGTTGCAAAGGGGAGGGGGGTACGCCTGACCTGGAGTGGAAGGTTAGGGAAAGCAGCAGGGAAGAAATGATGCCAAACTTGGACCCAAAAGATGAGTAGGAGTTAAATGAAGAGAAGTGGGGGTGTACAGTGGAGCCTGGATGTGTTACAGGCAAAAGCAAAGCCTGTGCAAAGGACAGATAAAGAGAGCAGGGCACATTCAAAGACCTGACATAAATTCTGGGCAACCAGGGCAGAATACAAGGAGGGGTGCAGCAAGAAGTGAGGCCAAGGAATGAAACAAGAGATGGCAGGGGCAGTGGGGGCATGGAAGCTTTAATTTAAAGCTTCATCATTTCTCAGAGTGGTTCCACTGAGTGCATCAAATTCACTGGAGACGCTTCTGCAAAATGAGAACTTCTGGGCTCTTTCTAGGGCTGGGAGGGGTTTTGGAATTACGATGCTATTTACTTCTGTATTTGTTTGAAATCTTCAATACTAAAATTTTTTTAAAATGATTTCCATGGCATTCATTCATTCATTCATCCGACAACGTTTGCTGAGTACCTAATACATGATCGGAGAAAATGTTTCATGCCGAATAGGGATCTCCTTAGAGTGGAGGAACAAAGGCAGGGACAAAGGCTTCTTTGGAGGTAACTTCAAGTCATGTCTCACAGGGGTCAATGTTAAGGCACTCTCTTTAGTTGACTTGGTTTCTTTTAAATGATAGGGAGTACTCAGTGATATCTCCCAATCTGAGGAAGTCATTAGCTCCTCTGGACAATGAACGGTCAAATCAATCAAAGAAAATTGCAGGAAATTTTCACAAAGCTGTGGAGGGGAAAACAAGCATCAGATGAAGTTTAGAGGTGCTCACAGTTCAGGTAGATGGACCTGGAGTAAAGAATCCAATGAGCTCTGAGCCATAGCCACAACCCAGGAAAAGCATCCAGGAGGCATCATACTCTATCACTGTAGAATTGGCCCCCAAAGCCAGTGAGGACTGTTCAGAATGTTATTAGCTAAACCCAAATAATACTCAACCCTGGCAATCAAAAGAAGCCAGGCTGAGGACAAGCCAAAAGGATGGAGGCTGCCCCATATCTCTAATTCCTTGTGGTCATCAATTGCAAGACATACCATAACTTTAATAACAGATCTGGGGGGAAAACCCTACCCCATAAAAAGTGCACCCTGATAATAATAATACACATCCTAATTTCAACTGCACTACATAGTGAAAAGTGTCTCCCTGAGAATCCGTGTTATTTATTGAGAGCCTACATTGCAGCAGAATATCTTATAGCCTCATTTTATTCTAGTAACAATCCTCTGTGGAAACCTACAGGTTTGATCATTTGCTTGGGGTTATCAAACACCCTAGTAAGTGGCGAAGCTGGATTTCAAATTCGAACACAGCTGTCCTCTGGGGTAACACAGGACATTTCAGAGGGTAATCAGGCAAAAATAGTAATCAGGAAACCACTTTGCAGATCTTCAACTTCCATGGGCCGTCTTTCCTAAAATGGAATTACCTGGGAATAAGACTGAAGTCACACGCTTGGGCTCTCCCCACTTTGCAAAACCCAACATAGGGAACAATTCTCTGGAAGATTTCATACCCACAGAGCCTGTGGTACTCCTGCACTGGCAGTGGGGAGAAATAAAAATTTTCATTTAATAACTTTGTTTTTCTTTCTTCCTGCTTCATCAAAGAATGCATACTCGAGGGAGAGTCCTATGAGAGCAAAAAGAAAATGTACTGAATGCTAAAAATGGCTTTCTCCATTTACTTAAATATGATCAATAAAATACTTTGAAGCATCAACAATAATACATCAAGACAGAAATCTGTAGAGGATGTGGGAATAGTAATACACATTCAGGGAGATAAAAGGATGTAAAGTTTCTGAATGTTAAATGAACTTTTTCATACATTTTTAAGTGGATTACAGTGGGTATCAAATCATAGATGGTATATTTCATGGGATAAATTTTAAAGTGTGAAGTAACAGCTAGTTTTAAATGTCAATATTTACAATATGCCAGAAATCACACACTCTACAGCTATTTAAGCTTGTACAAACAATTTCTAGCATTCATTTTTTAAATGTGCCGGAGATGGGAGTGGATAGTTTTAGAAAATTATGTTTGGGGTACATACATAAGCAAGCAAAGTTAGGATTGCTGCCCCTGCCCATCTGATGGAATTCTATGCTTTTTCCACTTCTCTTAGTTGGCCTCAATACTTGGGTAATAATAACACCAAAGGCAATGAGGCTTGGGGATGGGAAAATGGGGAAATGTTAGTAAATTTTTAGTTATGAGTAAGTTCTGGGGAGCTAATGTACAGCATGGTGACTATAATTAATAACACTATTGCATACTTGAAATTTGCTAAGAGAGTAGTGAGAACATCTTATGTGTTCTCACTACCAAAAAAATGGTTAAAACAGGCAATGAAAAAACAAGCAACTTTTTCTTTTGAATCTAGGAAGTAGGTAGGAAACTAACCTATATTGATTGAGTGTCTACCATGGGTCTGGCCCTATCAGGGGCCTTGCATCCCTCAATATTTTTGTTTGTTTGTTGTTTTGAGTATTATTTTATTTATTTTTCTATACAGCAGGTTCTTATTAGTTATCTATTTTATACATATTGGTGTATATATGTCAATCCCAATCTCCCAATTCATCCCACCACCACCCTCTCCACCACTTTCCCCCCTTGGTGTCCATACGTTTGTTCTCTACATCTGTGTCTTGCCCTGCAAACCAGTTCATCTGTACCATTTTTCTAGGTTCCACATATATGCGTTAATATACGATATTTGTTTTTCTCTTTCTGACTTACTTCACTCTGTATGAGAGTCTCTAGATCCATCCACATCTCTACAAATGACCCAATTTCGTTCCGTTTTATGGCTGAGTAATATTCCACTGTATATATGTACCATATCTTCTTTATTCATTTGTCTGTCAATGGGCATGACCTGGCTATTGTAAATAGTGCTGCAATGAACATTGGGGTGCATGTGTCTTTTTGAATTATGGTTTTCTCTGGGTATATGTCCAGTAGTGGGATTGCTGGGTCATATGGTAATTCTATTTTTATTTTTTTAAGGAACCTCCATATTGTTCTCCATAGTGGCTGTTTCAATTTACATTCCCACCAACAGTGCAAGAGGGTTCCCTTTTCTCCACACCCTCTCCAGCATTTGTTGTTTGTAGATTTTCTGATGATGCCCATTCTAACTGGTGTGAGGTGATACCTCATTGTAGTTTTGATTTGCATTTCTCTAATCATTAGTGATGTTGAGCAGCTTTTCATGTGCTTCTTGGTCATCTGTATGTCTTCTTTGGAGAAATGTCTATTTAGGTCTTCTGCCCATTTTTGGATTGGGTTGTTTGTTTTTTTAATATTGAGCTGCATGAGCTGTTTATATATTTTGGAGATTAATCCTTTGTCTGTTGATTCACTTGCAAATATTTTCTCCCATTCTGAGCGCTGTCTTTTTGTCTTGTTTATGGTTTCCTTTGCTGTGCAAAAGCTTTGAAGTTTCATTAGGTCCCATTTGTTTATTTTTGGTTTTATTTCCATTACTCTAGGAGGTGGATCAAAAAAGATCTTACTGTGATTTATGTCAAAGACTGTTCTTCCTATGTTTTCTTCTAAGAGTTTTATAGTGTCCGGTCTTACATTTAGGTCTCTAATCCATTTTGAGTTTATTTTTGTGTATGGTGTTAGGGAGTGTTCTAATTTCATTCTTTTACATGTAGCTGTCCAGTTTTCCCAGCACCACTTATTGAAGAGACTGCCTTTTCTCCATTGTATATCCCTGCCTCCTTTGTCGTAGATTAGTTGACCATAGGTGCATGGGTTTATCTCTGGGCTTTCTATCTTGTTCCATTGATCTATATTTGTTTCTCTTTTTTTATTAGTTTCTGCTTTATAACAAAGTGAATCAGTCATACATATACATCTGTTCCCACATCCCTTCCCTCTTGTGTCTCCCTCCCTCCCACCCTCCCTATCCCACCCCTCCAGACAGTCAAAAAGCACCGAGCTGATCTCCCTGTGCTATGCGGCTGCTACCCACTATCTATCTACCTTACGTTTGGTACTGTATATATGTCCATGCCTCTCTCTCGCTTTGTCACAGCTTACCCTTCCCCCTCCCCATATCCTCAAGTCCATTCTCAAGTAGGTCTGTGTCTTTATTCCTGTTTTACCCCTAGGTTCTTCATGACATTTTTTTTCTTAAATTCCATATATATGTGTTAGCATACAGTATTTGTCTTTCTCTTTCTGACTTACTTCACTCTGTATGACAGACTCTAGGTCTATCCACCTCATTACAAATAGCTCAGTTTCGTTTCTTTTTATGGCTGAGTAATATTCCATTGTATATATATGCCACATCTTCTTTATCCATTCATCCGATGATGGACACTTAGGTTGTTTCCGTCTCCGGGTTATTGTGAATAGAGCTATAATGAACATTTTGGTACATGTCCCTTTTTGAATTATGGTTTTCTCAGGGTATATGCCCAGTAGTGGGATTGCTGGGTCATATGGTAGTTCTATTTGTAGTTTTTTAAGGAACCTCCACACTGTTCTCCATAGTGGCTGTACCAATTCACATTCCCACCAGCAGTGCAAGAGTGTTCCCTTTTCTCCACACCCTCTCCAGCATTTATTGTTTCTAGATTTCTTGATGATGGCCATTCTGACTGGTGTGAGATGATATCTCATTGTAGTTTTGAGTTGCATTTCTCTAATGATTAATGATGTTGAGCATTCTTTCATGTGTTTGTTGGCAGTCTGTATATCTTCTTTGGAGAAATGTCTATTTAGGTCTTCTGCCCATTTTTGGATTGAGTTGTTTGTTTTTTTGTTATTGAGCTGCATGAGCTGCTTATAAATTTTGGAGATTAATCCTTTGTCAGTTGCTTCATTTGCAAATATTTTCTCCCATTCTGTGGGTTGTCTTTTGGTCTTGTTTATGGTTTCCTTTGCTGTGCAAAAGCTTTGAAGTTTCATTAAGTGCCATTTGTTTATCTTTGTTTTTATTTCCATTTCTCTAGGAGGTGGGTCAAAAAGGATCTTGCTGTGATTTATGTCATAGAGTGTTCTGCCTATGTTTTCCTCTAAGAGTTTGATAGTTTCTGGCCTTACATTCAGGTCTTTAATTCATTTTGAGCTTATTTTTGTGTATGGTGTTAGGGAATGATCTAATCTCATACTTTTACATGTCCCTGTCCAGCTTTCTCAGCACCACATATTGAAGAGGCTGTCCTTTCTCCACTGTACATTCCTGCCTCCTTTATCAAAGATAAATTGACCATATGTGCGTGGGTTTATCTCTGGGCTCTCTATCCTGTTCCATTGATCTATCTTTCTGTTTTTGTGCCAGTACCACACTGTCTTGATTACTGTAGCTTTGTAGTATAGTCTGAAGTCAGGGAGCCTGATTCCTCCAGCTCCGTTTTTCGTTCTCAAGATTGCTTTGGCTATTCGGGGTCTTTTGTTTTTCCAAACAAATTTTGAAATTTTTTGTTCTAGTTCTGTGAAAAATGCCAGTGGTAGTTTGATAGGGATTGCATTGAATCTGTAGATTGCTTTGGGTAGTAGAGTCATTTTCACAATATTGATTCTTCCAATACAGGAGCATGGTATATCTCTCCATCTATTTGTATCATCTTTAATTTCTTTCATCAGTGTCTTATAATTTTCTGCATACAGGTCTTTTGTCTCCTTAGGTAGGTTTATTCCTAGGTATTTTATTCTTTTTGTTGCAATGGTAAATGGGAGTGTTTTCTTGATTTCACTTTCAGATATTTCATCATTACTGTACAGCAATGCCAGAGATTTCTGTGCATTAATTTTATATCCTGCTACTTTACCGAATTCATTGATTAGCTCTAGTAGTTTTCTGGTAGCATCTTTAGGATTCTCTGTGTATAGTATCATGTCATCTGCAAACAGTGACAGCTTTACTTCTTTTCCAATTTGGATTCCTTTTATTTTCTTTTCTTCTCTGATTGCTGTGGCTAAAACTTCCAAAACTATGTTGAATAAGAGTGGTGAGAGTGGGCAGCCTTGTCTTGTTCCTGATCTTAGTGGAAATGGTTTCAGTTTTTCACCATTGAGGACAATGTTGGCTGTGGGTTTGTCATATATGGCCTTTATTATGTTGAGGAAAGTTCCCTCTATGCCTACTTTCTGCAGGGTTTTTATCATAAATGGGTGTTGAATTTTGTCAAAAGCTTTCTCTGCATCTATTGAGATGATCATATGGTTTTTCTCCTTCAATTTGTTAATATGGTGTATCACATTGATTGATTTGCATATATTGAAGAATCCTTGCATTCCTGGAATAAACCCCACTTGATCATGGTGTATGATCCTTTTAATGTGCTGTTGGATTGTGTTTGCTAGTATTTTGTTGAGGATTTTTGCATCTATGTTCATCAGTGATATTGGCCTGTAGTTTTCTTTCTTTGTGACATCTTTGTCTGGTTTTGGTATCAGGGTGATGATGGCCTTGTAGAATGAATTTGGGAGTGTTCCTCCCTCCGCTATATTTTGGAAGAGTTTGAGAAGGATAGGTGTTAGCTCTTCTCTAAATGTTTGATAGATTTGCCTGTGAAGCCATCTGATCCTGGGCTTTTGTTTGTTGGAAGATTTTTTATCACAGTTTCAATTTCAGTGCTTGTGATTGGTCTGTTCATATTTTCTACTTCTTCCTGATTCAGTCTTGGCAGGTTGTGCATTTCTAAGAATGTGTCCATTTCTTCCAGGTTGTCCATTTTATTGGCATAGAGTTGCTTGTAGTAATCTCTCATGATCTTTTGTATTTCTGCAGTGTCAGTTGTTACTTCTCCTTTTTCATTTCTAATTCTATTGATTTGAGTCTTCTCCCTTTTTTTTCTTGATGAGTCTGGCTAATGGTTTATCAATTTTGTTTATCTTCTCAAAGAACCAGCTTTTAGTTTTATTCATCTTTGCTATCGTTTCCTTCATTTCTTTTTCATTTATTTCTGATCTGATCTTTATGATTTCTTTCCTTCTGCTAACTTTGGGGCTTTTTTGTTCTTCTTTCTCTAATTGCTTTAGGTGCAGGGTCAGGTTGTTTACTCAAGATGTTTCCTGTTTCTTGAGGTGGGATTGTATTGCTATAAACTTCCCCCTTAGAACTGCTTTTGCTGCATCCTATAGGTTTTGGGTCGTCGTGTCCCCACTGTCATTTCTTTCTAGGTATTTTTTTATTTCCTCTTTGATTTCTTCAGTGATCACTTCGTTATTGAGTAGTGTACTGTTTAGCCTCCATGTGTTTGTATTTTTTACAGCTCTTTTCCTGTAATTGGTGTCTAGTCTCATAGCATTGTGGTCAGAAAAGATACTTGATACAATTTCAATTTTCTTAAATTTACCAAGGCTTGATTTGTGACCCAAGATATGATCTATCCTGGAGAATGCTCCATGAGCACTTGAGAAAAATGTGTATTCTGTTGTTTTTGGATGGAATGTCCTATAAATATCCATTAAGTCCATCTTGTTTAATGTATCATTTAAAGCTTGTGTTTCCTTATTTATTTTCATTTTGGGTGATCTGTCCATTGGTGAAAGTGGGGTGTTAAAGTCCCCTACTATGAGTGTGTTACTATTGATTTCCCCTTTTATGGCTGTTAGTATTTGCCTTATGTATTGAGGTGCTCCTATGTTGGGTGCATAAATATTTACAATTGTTATATCTTCTTCTTGGATCGATCCCTTGATCATTATGTAGTGTCCTTCTTTGTCTCTTCTAATAGTCTTTATTTTAAAGTCTATTTTGTCTGATATAAGAATTGCTACTCCAGCTTTCTTTTGATTTCCATTTGCATGGAATATCTTTTTCCATCCCCTTACTTTCAATCTGTATGTGTCTCTAGGTCTGAAGTGGGTCTCTTGTAGACAGCATATATATGGGTCTTGTTTTTGTATCCATTCAGCCAATCTGTGTCTTTTGGTGGGAGCATTTAGTCCATTTACATTTAAGGTAATTATTGATATGTATGTTCCTATTCCCATTTCCTTAATTGTTTTGGGTTCGTTATTGTAGGTATTTTCCTTCTGTTGTGTTTCTTGCCTAGAGAAGTTCCTTTAGCATTTGTTGTAAAGCTGGTTTGGTGGTGTTGAACTCTCTCAGCTTTTGCTTGTCTGTAAACGTTTTAATTTCTCCATCAAATCTGAATGAGATCCTTGCTGGGTAGAGTAATCTTGGTTGCAGGTTTTTCTCCTTCATCACTTTAAATATGTCCTGCCACTCCCTTCTGGCATGTAGAGTTTCTGCTGAGAGATCAGCTGTTATCCTGATGGGGATTCCCTTGTGTGTTATTTGTTGTTTTTGCCTTGTTGCTTTTAATATGATTTCTTTGTGTTTAATTTTTGAGTTTGATTAATATGTGTCTTGGCGTATTTCTCCTTGGATTTATTCTGTATGGGACTCTCTGTGCCTCCTGGACTTGATTAACTATTTCCTTTCCCATATTAGGGAAGTTTTCAACTATAATCTCTTCAAATATTTTCTCAGTCCCTTTCTTTTTCTCTTCTTCTTCTGGAACCCCTATAATTCGAATGTTGGTGCATTTAATGTTGTCCCAGAGGTCTCTGAGACTGTCCTCTGTTCTTTTCATTCTTTTTTCTTTATTTTGCTCTGCATCAGTTATTTCCACTATTTTATCTTCCACCTCACTTATCCGTTCTTCTGCCTCAGTTATTCTGCTATTGATCCCATCTAGAGTATTTTTCATTTCATTTATTGTGTTTTTAATCGATGCTTGATTCATCTTTAGTTCTTCTAGGTCCTTCTTAACTGTTTCTTGCATTTTGTCTATTCTATTTCCAAGATTTTGGGTCATCTTTACTATCATTATTCTGAATTCTTTTTCAGGTAGACTGCCTATTACCTCTTCATTTGTTAGGTCTGGTAGGTTTTTATCTTGCTCCTTCACCTGCTGTGTGTTTTTCTGTCTTCTCATTTTGCTTATGTTACTGTGTTTGGGGTCTCCTTTTTGCAGGCTGCAGATTCGTAGTTCCCATTGTTTTTGGTGTCTGTCCCCAGTGGCTAAGGTTGTTTCAGTAGGTTGTGTAGGCTTCCTGGTGGGGGGGACTAGTGCCTGTGTTCTGGTGGTTGAGGCTCGATCTTGTCTTTCTGGTGGACAGGTCCACGTCTGGTGGTGTGTTTTGGGGTGCCTGTGGCCTTATTATGTTTTTAGGCAGCCTCTCTGCTAATGGGTGGGGTTGTGTTCCTGTCTTGCTAGTTGCTTGGCATAGGGTGACCAGCACTGTAGCTTGCTGGTCATTGACTGAAGCTGGGTGCTGGTGTTGAGATGGAGATCTCTGGGAGATTTTCGCCGCTTGATATTATGTGGAGCTGGGAGGTCTCTTGTGGACCCGTGTCCTGAAGTTGGCTCTCCCACTTCAGAGGCACAGCACTGACTCCTGGCTGCAGCACCAAGAGCCTTTCATCTACCCGGCTCCGAATAATAGGGAGAAAAAGTAGAAAGAAAGAATTAGTAGAAGTAAGAAAGAGAGAAAGAAAGAAAGGAAGGAAGGAAGGAAGAAAGAAAGAAAGGAGGGAGGGAGGGAGGAAGGAAAGAAAGAAAGAAAGAAAGAAAGGAGGGGTGGAGGGAGGGAGGGAGGAAGGGAAGGTAGGAAAAAAGAAAGAGAGAAGATAAAGTAAAATGAATAAAGTATGATAAAATATAGTAGCGTTATTAAAATAAAAAAGTAATTATTAAAAAAAAATTTTAAAAAAACAGACGGATACAACCCTGGGACAAATGGTGGAAGCAAAGCTATACAGAGAAAATCTCACACAGAAGCATACACATACACATTCACAAAAAGAGAGCAGGGGGGAAAAATCGTAAATCTTGCTCTCAAAGTCCACCTCCTCAATTTGGGATAATTCGTTGTAAAAAGAGGAAAAGGGGAAAAAATCTTAAATCTTGTCCTCAAACTCCACCTCCTCAATTTGGGATGATTCGTTGTCTATTCATGTATTCCACAGATGCAGGGTACATCAAGTTGATTGTGGAGCTTTAATCCGCTGCTTCTGAGGCTGCACAGAGAGATTTCCCTTTCTCTTCTTTGTTCTCACAGCTCCCAGCACTCAGCTTTGGATTTGGCCCCACCTCTGCATGTAGGTCGCCGGAGGGCGTCTGTTCTTCGCTCAGACAGGACGGGTTTAAAGGAGCCGCTGATTGGGGGGCTCTGGCTCACTCAGGCCGAGGGGAGGGAGGGGCACGGAGTGCGGGGCGAGCCTGCGGCGGCAGAGGCCAACATGACGTTGCACCAGCCCGAGGCGCTCCTTGCGCTTTCCCGGGGAAGCCGTCCCTGGATCCCGGGACCCCGGCAGTGGCGGGCTGCACATGCTCCCCGGACGGGGGGCGTGGACAGTGACCTGCGCTCGCACAGAGGCCTCGTGACGGCGGCGGCAGCAGCAGCCCCAGCGTCCCACGCGCGTCTCCGGGGTCCGCGCCTTTAGCCGCGGCTTGCGCCTGTCTCTGGAGCTCTTTTAAGCGGCACTCTTAATCCCCTCTCCTCGAGCACCAGGAAACAAAGAGGGAAGAAAAAGTCTCTTGCCTCCTCGGCAGCTCCAGACTTTTCCCCAGACTCCCTCCGGGCTAGCCGTGGTGCACTAACCCCTTCAGGCTCTCTTACCGCCGCCAGCCCCAGTCCTCTCCCTGCGCTCCGACTGAAACCCGATACCCGAGCCTCAGCTCCCAGCCCCGCCCGCCCCGGCGGCCCGAGCAGACAAGCCTCTCGGGCCGGTGAGTGCCTGAGGGCACCGATCCTCTGTGCGGGAATCTCTCCACCTTGCCCTCCGCACCCCTGTTGCTCCGCTCTCCTCTGCGGCTCCGAAGCTCCCCGCCTCTGCCACCCGCAGTCTCCACCCGCGAAGGGGCTCCTAGTGTGTGGAAACCATTCCTCCTTCACGGCTCCCTCCCACTGGTGCAGGTCCCGTCCCTATCCTTTTATCTCTGTTTATTCTTTTTTCTTTTGCCCTACCCAGGTATGTGGGGAGTTTCTTGCCTTTTGGGGTTCTGAGGTCTTCTGTCAGCGTTCAGTAGGTGTTCTGTGGGAGTTGTTCCACGTGTAGATGAATTTCTGATGTATCTGTGGGGAGGAAGGTGATCTCCGCATCTTACTCTTCCACCATCTTCCCCCGGGAATCTCTGATCTATATTTCTGTTTTTGTGCCAGTCCCATATTGTCTTGATTACTGTAGTTTTGTAGTATAGTCTGAAGTCAGGGAGTCTGATTCCTCCAGATCCATTTTTTTTCCCTCAAGACTGCTTTGACTATTCAGGGTCTTTTGTGTCTCTATAAAAATTGTGAAATTTTTTGTTCTAGTTCTGTAAAAGAATGTCACTGGTAATTTAATAAGGATTGCACTGAATCTGTAGATTGCTTTGGGTAGCATAGACATTTTCACAATATTGATTCTTCCAATCCAAGAACATGGTATATCTCTCCATCTGTTTGTGTCATCTTTGAATTCTTTCATCAATGTCTTATAGTTTTCTGAGTACAGGTCTTTTACCTCCTTAGGTAGGTTTATTCCTAGGTATTTTATTCTTTTTGTTGCAATGGTGAATGGGATGGTTTCTTTAATTTCTCTTTCTGATCTTTCATTCTTAGTGTATAGGAATGCAAGAGATTTCTGTGAATTAATTTTGTATCCTGCAACATTACCAAATTCATTGATTAGCTCTAGTAGCTTTCTGGTGGCATCTTTAGGATTCTCTATGTATAGTATCATGTCATCTGCAAACAGTGACAGTTTTGCTTCTTCTTTTCCAATTTGTATTCCTTTTATTTTTTTTTCTTCTCTGATTGCTGTGGCTAGGACTTCCAAAACTATATTGAATAGTAGTGGCGAGAGTGGGAATCCTTGTCTTGTTCCTGATCTTAGAGGAAATGCTTTCAGTTTTTCACCATTGAGAATGATGTTTGCTGTGGGTTTGTCATCTATGGCCTTTATTATGTTGAGGTAGGTTCCCTCTATGCCCACTTTCTGGAGAGTTTTTATCATAAATGGGTGTTGAATTTTGTCAAAAGCTTTTTCTGCATCTATTGAGATGATCATATGGTTTTTATTCTTCAATTTGTTAATATGGTGTACCACCTTGATTGATTTGTGTATATTGAAGAACACTTGCATCCCTGGGATAAATCCCACTTGATCATGGTGTATGATCCTTTTAATGTGTTGTGGATTCTATTTGCTAATATTTTGTTGAGGATTTTTGCATCTATATTCATCAGTGATATTGGTCTGTAATTTTCTTTTCTTGTAGTATCTTTGTCTGGTTTTGGTATCAGGGTGATGGTGGCCTCATAGCATGAGTTTGGGAGTGTGGGTTCCTTCCTCTGCAATTTTTTGGAAGAGTTTGAGGAGGATGGGTGTTATGTCTTCTCTAAATGTTTGATAGAATTCACCCGTGAAGCCATCTGGTCCTGGACTTTTGTTTTTTGGAAGATTTTTCATCACAGTTTAAATTTCAGTACTTGTGATTGGTCTATTCATATTTTCTATTTCTTCCTGGTTCAGTCTTGGAAGGTTATACCTTTCTAAGAATTTGTCCATTTTTTTCCAGGTTGTCCATTTTATTGGCATAGAGTTGCTTGTAATAGTCTCTTAGGATGCTTTGTATTTCTGCCGTGTCTGTTGTAACTTCTCCTTTTTCATTTCTAATTCTATTGATTTGAGTCCTCTCCCTCTTTTTCTTGATGAGTCTGGCTAAAGGTTTATCAATTTTGTTTATCTTCCCAAAGAACCAGCTTTTAGTTTTATTGATCTTTGCTATTGTATTCTTTGTTTCTATTGCTTTTATTTCGTTCTGATCTTTATTATTTCTTTCCTTCTACTAACTTTGGGTCTCTCGTTCCTTTAGGTGTAAGGTTAGATTGTTTATTTGAGATTTTTCTTGTTTCTTGAGGTAGGCTTGTATTGCTATAAACTTCCCTCTTAGAACTGTTTTTGCTGCATCTCATAGGTTTTGGATCATCATGTTTTTGTTGTAATTTGTCTCTAGGTATTTTTTGATTTCATCTTTGATTTCTTCAGTGATCTCTTGGTTATTTAGTAATGTATTGTTTAGCCTCCATGTGTTTGTGTTTTTTACGTTTTTTCCCCTGTAATTGATTTCTAATCTCATAGCGTTTTGGTCAGAAAAGATGCTTGATATGATTTCAATTTTCTTAAATTTACTGAGGCTTGATTTGTGATCCAAGGTGTGATCTATCCTGGAGAATGTTCTGTGTGCACTTGAGAAGAAAGTGTAATCTGCTGTTTTTAGATGGAATGTCCTCTAAGTATCAATTCAATCTATCTGGTCTATTGTGTTATTTAAAGCTTGTGTTTCCTTATTAATTTTCTGTCTGGATGATCTGTCCATTGGTGTAAGGGAGATGTTAAAGTCCCCCACTATTATTGTGTTACTGTCAATTTCCTCTTTTATAGCTGTTAGCAGTTGCCTTATGTACTGAGGTGCTCCAGTGTTGGGTGCATATATATTTATAATTGTTATGTCTTCTTCTTCGATTGATCCCTTGATGATTATGTAGTGTCCTACCTTGTCTATTGTAACATTCTTTATTTTAAAGTCTGTTTTATCTGATATGAGTCTTGCTACTCGAGCTTTCTTTTGATTTCTATTTGCATGGAATATCTTTTTCCATCCCCTCACTTTCTGTCTGTATGTGTCCCTAGGTCTGAAGTGGGTCTCTTGTAGATAACATATATATGGGTCTTGTTTTTGTATCCGTTCAGCGAGCCTGTGTCTTTTGGTTGGAGCATTTAATCTATTCATGTTTAAGGTAATTATCGATATGCATGTTCCTATTACCATTTTCTTAATTTTTATGGGTTTGTTTTTGTAGATCCTTTTCTTCTCTTGTGTTTCCCACTTAGAAAAGTTCCTTTAGCATTTGTTGTAGAGCTGGTTTGGTGGTGCTGAATTCTCTTAGCTTTTGCTTGTCTGTAAAACTTTTGATTTCTCGGTCGAATCTGAATGAGATCCTTACTGGGTAGAGTAATCTTGGTTGTAGGTTCTTTCCTTTCATCACTTTAAATATATCATGCTATTCCCTTCTGGCTTGTAGAGTTTCTGTTGAGAAATCAGCTGTTAACCTTATGGGAGTTCCCTTGTATGTTATTTGTCATTTTTCCCCTGCTGTTTTCAATAATTTTTCTTTGCCTTTATTTTTTGTCAGTTTGATTACTATGTGTCTCAGCATGTTTCTCCTTGGGTTTAATCCTGCCTGGGACTCTCTGCACTTCCTGGACTTGGGTGGCTATTTCCTTTCCCATGTTAGGGAAGTTTTCGACTATAATCTCTTCAAATATTTTCTCAGGCCCTTTCTCTCTCTCTTCTCCTTCTGGGCCCCCTATACTGCAAATGTTGTTGCATTTAATGTTGTCCCAGAGGTCTCTTGGGCTGTCTTCATTTCTTTTCATTCTTTTGTCTTTATTCTGTTCCATGGCAGTAAATTCCACCATTCTGTCTTCCAGGTCACTTATCCATTCTTCTGCCTCAGTTATTCTGCTATTGATTCCTTCTAGTGTATTTTTCATTTCAGTTATTGTATTGTTCATCTCTGTTTGTTTGTTCTTTAATCCTTCTAGGTCTTTGTTAAACATTTCTTGCATCATCTCGATCTTTGCCTCCATTCTTTTTCTGAGTTCCTGGATCATCTTCACTATCATCATTCTGAATTCTTCTTCTGGAACGTTGCCTAGCTCCACTTCATTTAGTGTTTTTCTGAGGTTCTATCTTGTTCCTTCATCTGGTACAAAGTCCTCTGCCTTTTCATTTTGTCTCTCTTTCTGTGAATATGATTTCCCTTCCACAGTCTGCAGAACTGTAGTTCTTCTTGTTTCTGCTGTCTGCCCTCTGGTCCCAATTAGTCTTAATTTGGAATGTAGAGAACATACCATGGGAAGCACACAGGCAGTAGTTAAGCTACTCCCCTGTATGAAAAAATTCTTGAATTATTGCATTATAAACCGGTCTGGGGAGGAAGGTGCCATCCGGGAGCACGTATGGGCTGTGCGGTGCAGGCGGGGGGCAGGGCTGAGCGGTGGTGGCGGCACTGTGCTAGGAAAGGGACTGGAGCGGGGGCACGCCGAGGCGGCGATAACAGCAGCGGGGACACTGGAAGCAGCGGGCGGGGAGGGTGGAGGATCCCGAGCTGCTGTGCAACGTGCGCTCACTTCCCATCTCTCCATCGGTCTTTATTGCTCATGGTGGGCACTATTGTCCCCGTTTTACGGATGAGGAATCAGAGGCTCAGAGTGATAAATGAGTTGCTAATATGACTACAGCTGCCTTATGGCTTATAGCTCTAGTAAGCACTAGAGCCAGTGTTCAGCTCGCTCTGTTTTCATCCAAAGCCAGTGTTTCTCCATAGTATGATGCTGCCTCGAAAAGTCAGAGAAAAATTTAAGTCCACACTATTGTATTTCTTTCTCTGATTAGTACGATGTAAGCCACAGGACCCTACCCAGTTCTAGGCCCCAGTCTCCATAACATTCCCCAAGGCCAGGGGCATAGCCACCCTCTAGCGCTGGGGCTGCCGGTTGGAGGTCAGTTAGCCAGCTTCCAAGAGAGCAAAGCCAAGCCCCCTCCTCGCCTCCTCCCACTTTCCTCTCTGTCCAGGGTCTACCATGAGGCTGTCCCAGACTCTCACGCCTCCCAAGCCACAGTAATCAAAGGAAGGGAGGAAAACAGTGGCGAGCTGGTACCCCTCGGGCTGAATGTGTATTTTGGCTGGATGTTGAATTTACCTGGAATGCCCTCATGCTATTTTGGGAAGGCAGACATCCTAGGGAAACAAAGAAGTGGAAAAGAAAACAGCTAAAGCAAAATCTAGAGCTCAGTTTTGGCCAAACAAACCCCACACAGCCTAGGCAGGCCCTGGAAGCCCAAGTCAGGCCTGCGAGCGGCTAGGGCTGCAGGTGTCCACTTTACTGGAGGGGAGCGGGAGTTGTAGGAAAAGGGTCCTGCTGTAGCCCCCAGGTCAGTGACAGGATGGGAGAGGGGAGCACAGCCTGGCCTGTGTTGGAATTTCTGCTCCATCATTTATCAGCTGGGTGACCTCAGGCAAGTAGACTCACATAGAAGAAGGAGAGATTCTTAGCAGTTGCCCTGGGGTTTCTGGGAGAAAGCAAATTAAATGCCAGGACCATACCATGTTTTGTTGCTAGTAGAATGCCGACAAATACTAGCTATTCCTGCCTGAGCTCCGAGGGGACTAGTTAGTACTATGTAAACTGTGATTGTCCTTCTTCAATCTCTTGTCTCCAAGGAACAAGGAACACAGACAAACTGCATGCAGCTTCTCCAGGAACTAAGAGAAGAAGCATTTTCCCATATTCGTCTCTTTCCCACCAGGGTTGGGGAAAACTCCTTTCTGAAGTGGGTCTGAGTTTGTGCACTAGAGCAAACAGAAATAACTGTAATAGAAATGAAGGGTTTAGACATGTTGATACTTATTTCAGGTGAAAAATTTTCAACTCCTGGCTTATATGACAGTCTCTTCATCAAAGGGTCAAAGAGAAGGAGTAAAAGGAGAAAAGCACATTTTTAAATGAGATTGGGAGTAAAAATGGAAAAAACAGGCAGAACAAGTGTTGGTGAGGATGTGGAGAAATCAGAACAGTCATACACGGCTGGTGGGGATGTAAAATGCTGCAGCCACTTTGAAAAACAATTTGACAGGTTCTCAAAATGTTAAACATGGATTTATCATGTGACTCAGTATTTCCATTCCTACTCATCTACCCAAGAGAAATTATTATGTGTGATAAGTCACAAACTTTTCCATGAATGTTCGTAGCAACATGATTCCTAGTAGTTAGAAAATGAACCAACTCAAATATCCATCAACTAATAAATAAATAAAGCAAAGCGGTATGTCCGTACAATGGAATATTATTCAACTACAACAAAAGGAATGAAGTATGGATGCAGGCTACAACATGGATCAACTGTGAAAGCATTGTGCTAAGTGAAAAAAAAAAAAAAAAGCCAGACACAAAAAGCCAGCCACATATTGTGTGATTCCGTTTATATCAAGTGTCCAGAATAAGCAAAGCCATAGCGACAGAAAGTAGACTAGTGTTTTCCAAGGGCTTGAAGGAAGAGGAAATCGGGGGTGACTTCCTTTTGGGGTGATGAAAATGTCAGGGATTTGTAAAGTGGTGATGGTTACACAACTCTGAAGAGTCTAAAAACCACTGAGCTGTATTTTAAAGGCTGAATATTATGGTAGGTAAATTATATCTCAATAAAGCAGGAGAGAGAGAGCAAGAGATTGGGAGATGTCAAGTCCAGGACATAAAAAGTAATAGAATTTTCTTTAAAGGAACAGGAGAAATAAAAGCTTGCACTGATGAGAATTCTAGGTTGTAAGGAACAATTATCTGATAAAAAAATGTTTACCAGTTGGGAACAGTCACTGGGGAGAATTTGTTTAGAAGAAAACCTGGGAAAGAGAAAAAGAAAAAAATTCTGTTGGGCCAGGAGGGAATGAAAAGGGAGACCACATCCCTTGCAAGCTCCCCATGTGTAGTTTGATTTTGGTTTGTAGCCTGGGCTCTTCCCATGCATCTTATCAATATATAGTATTTTGGTTCCAAATGGACCCTGAAAGACATAATTTATTTATTAGGGATTTATTGGGAATTCGTTGTACGCTACAAACTGTGTGAGCATGGCGGGGAAAGAGGGGCTGGGTCAAACCCAAGAACTGCCTGCTGGCTGTCCCCGAGCCCTCCAGCCTCTGAGCTCACCTTTTCTTTTCTTTTAATGTCCAGGGCACCTACCTAGCCCTCCCACCCCACTAGCGGTTATCCTTCCTGCCCAACCCCTGGGACTTCTGCAGGTACACTGCTCTCAATCCAATGTCTTGTTTCCAGTGAATTCTTTTTTTTTTTTCGGTACGCGGGCCTCTCACTGTTGTGGCCTCTCCCGTTGTGGAGCACAGGCTCCGGACGCGCAGGCTCAGCGGCTATGGCTCACGGGCCCAGCCGCTCGGCGGCATGTGGGATCCTCCCAGACCGGGGCACGAACCCGCGTCCCCTGCATCGGCAGGCGGACTCTCAACCACTGCGCCACCAGGGAAGCCCCTCCAGTGAATTCTTGATCAACACCCTCGCAGGTCTGTCCCCTGGAGCCGCCACCTGCTCTCCATGTGGCTTCACCTCACACATGGCACGTCCCTCTCCCTGAGTTCCCGGAAGAAGTACTGGCAAGACTATTGGTCTATCAACTTCTACCATTTGGTAGAAATAGGGGGGATGAGGTAGAGCAGAGAAGGAGGAGAAGCCAGCAGGGGACACGGAAAACAATAAACAGCGAAGGCAGGAAAGTCTGCTGTTGGGAGTATCTTGCTCCCCTCTTACCCATTTCTCAACCCCTTCCCTCTTTGCATCTTTCCAGACTCTTCTCTTCTGCATAAAGAAAGAATAAGCCATCTCCTTCCTAAGACATCCAGTGGAGCTGGCTAGAGAACATGTCAGAACCTGTAAGCCCAGGAGCTTAGCCTTCCCATCCTAGAAACAGACATCTGCCTGTGCCTTCGTCTGCTGAGCCCCTGGCCCTTGCACCTCACTGTGGTGGGAAGAATACGGCACCTTGACCCTACCCAGCCCTTCTGTTGTTCAGAAGGAGGTGAGCACACGTTGCTGGGATGGAGTGGGTGAAAGTTATAAGTCAGAAGCTTGAGATATTTTGGGGTGTTTTCCCAATACCCGCTCCCAGGTCCATAGAACTGAACAGATACCTAATTCTAAGGGGGAGAGGAAGGGGTGATGGCTAAAGGGTAGACTCTGGGGTCCGACTGCCTGGGCTCGAATCCCAGCACCATCTTCTTGCCACTGTGCAACCTCAGGCGGGGGAGGGGGCTTCCCTTATCTGAGCCTCTCATCTGTGAAATGGGGTAGAAATGTACCAGCCACACACAGTTGCAAGGCTTGTATGAGGTGATGCGTATAACACAGAGGACCTGGCACAGAGTAGGCGCTCAATGAACGCCAGCTGCCAAATTAAAGGAAAAGTAATCCTAATGGTGTTGATTCGAAAATTAATAAAAGACCCCAGTTGCCTTGTTCAGTGAGGCACTCCTGGAAACAAAGTTTACGAAGAGGTTGGTATTGTGAAGCGTGTCAGCTCTGCAGCCACAGAAGTGCTGACAAGGCAGCGAGCTCCTGCTGCCTCCTGGTTTGCTGGAGAAGCTCCTCCCGGTCTGAGGGCCAGCGGCCCAGTCCGGAGATAACACAGTGGGCTTGGAGGTGGACATTGTTCTCCGACAGGCCTGGCCCCAGCCCAGCTGGGAAAAGCATTCCCTTTCCTGCATTCCAACAGGCGACAGTCCCGAAAGATAATTAAAAATCAGCTCACAGGGACACTGAGAGAAAGGTGCTGAGTGTGGAGCAGACGGTCCCCTCTGCGTGGTGTAGGGCACAGTCGTCGGCTGGGTAGCTGTCAGCTCTGAACAGAGTTTGTGCCTCTCGATGACTTGGTGGCGATGGGGATCAGAGAGGCTCTCCAAGGTCAATTTTTAGAAGTCGGGTGGAATGCTTGACAAACACCTAGCACTTCACCTCATTTTACCCTGCATTTCCATGAAGATTCCAGAAAGTCTTGGTTTCAGTGGTGTCTCACAAGGGCCCATGACATGGATCCTATGCTCACTCTCCCTTCCATCACTGGAAACATTGAGGGGCAGAGAGACTAAGCAGGTGACACAGTGTGGCAGGGATCCAGGGGTCCAGAACCTCCCAGGTGTGTTCAGCTGTGCGTGCTCAGCCGGACGAACCTCACCACGCAGCAGTCTCTGTGACCAGACGGAGGGTTGACTTAGTCTAGGCCAGAGGCAAGGAAGGTGGTTATGATTTGCTTCCATCCCTGGGACCCTCCAGGGATGAGGCTGCCAGAGATGACCAAGGCTGCTGCAGGCGGGGCGCTGGCTGTGCTAACCTGTACGAGGGTCAGAAGGTGGCCAGCGTGGTGCCTGGATCTGGTCAAGGTGAAGTTTTCCTTCTCATCTGCCCTTTCAATGTCATTGTTTCCAGTTAGTGCCCCTAATGAGGGGTATTCCATAGACTGGCAGGCAGAATGGACCCTGCCCAGCACCCTGTTCTTGTCATTGACTAACACCTTCTCCTCCACCACCACTCACATCACACGTGGTCAGAACAGAAGCTGCCATCTTTGTACAATGGGACAATGGTCAGATTTGATTGGCCCCAATGTAGGACTTGACCTAAGACAGGGATCAAGTTGAGAGAGGACTTATTTTCTCTCCAGGTGTTCCAATCACAGGTAAAACTTGGAAGCTGTAGGCAGTCATCTTCTGCCATGTATTTTGGGAACAGAGAAAAATATAGTGAGAATAAAGTCAAATCACCCTAAGCTCTAATCCAGGCTCCACTACTTACTAGCTGTGTATCTTTAGGCAAATTAATTAGCCTCTCTGAGCCTGATAAATAAGAATACTGATACCTATCACAGAGGGTTGCCAAGAGGCTTAAATAATAATGACGTGTGTATCAGGAGCCAAACACTGAGACGTAATCAATAAATAGTGATCCTCGGGGCTTCCCTGGTGGCGCAGTGGTTGGGAGTCCACCTGCCGATGCAGGGGACACGGGTTCGTGCCCCGGTCTGGGAGGATCCCACATGCCACAAAGTGGCTGGGCCCATGAGCCATGGCTGCTGAGCCTGCGCGTCCGAAGCCTGTGCTCTGCAACTTGAGAGGCCACAACAGTGAGAGGCCCGCGTACCGCAAAAAAAAAAAAAAAAAAAAAAAAATTAGTGATCCTCCTTCCCGTTTCCTGCCTTAGCTTCCAAGATGAGGTGAGATCAGGACAGCCAGGGTGATGTGGTCCTAATCCACTGTCTACATACAAACAGGGAGCTTAATAGAGCCCAAATACAGACAGGCTTTGCTGACTCGGGATTTTTTTCTACCATGTGAATATATTTATATGAAGATTTTCGTGTAATTCAGTTGCAGAAACACTTCTAAAGGGACACAAAGGTGAATTAAATGAGTTATACTCTCACAGAAGCTGCATGTGACACCCACACATTCTACAACAGTTAGCAGGGCCTGTGACCCGGATAATGTGATGGGATGATGCTGGTGCTTCCCCGGTCTATGAGGACCCTTTAGGTCAGGAAGGACTCATGTCACCCACTTCTGCTGGAGTGGGTTGTGCTATTAGAAGCCGCTAGCAGGATTTTCTGTTGTCTCTCAGCTCCTCTGATGCCCTGAAATCAAGAGAGGTTACCAGAATCTGCTAGAGAAGAGAGGTCATGTAGTCTCATAAACCGAGATAGTGCCGTCATGCTGTGAGGACAGAGGTCTGTGGGCAGCAGTCAGCAGGGCCAGTGAAGGTGGGGCGGGCGAAGAGGTGGTGTCAGCTTACAGACGGGGCCAGGCCAGTGTCGTATCCTCTTATTATTGACGATGCCCAATATATATTTTGCTCCTATCATGGGCTAGGTCTAGCACTACATGTTTTCCTTCCATAGATTATTGCATCCTCGGGCAATCCTATGGAGCAGGTACTGTTTATATCTAAACTTCGAATGTTCAGGGAAGCAGAGTCTTGTTCAAGGTCATACTGCTGCTAAGTGGGGGGGCCAGGACCCTAACCCAGGTCTCTGGAAGTCCAGACCCCGACTTGCCGTTTCTGCACGGCTTCTACTATTGAAGCTGAAAAGAGCCTTAGGAATCAGCCCTCTGGGACTCACTATGTGGTCTCTGGGCCTGTAGTATCAGCACCACCTGGCAGCTTGGTAGACTAATAGAATCTCAGACCCCAGCCCAGAGCTTCTAAATTAGGATCTGCATTTTAACAAGAGCGCCTGGCGTTTTGTGCACACCTTCAAGTTTGAGAACCCCAGCTCCAGATTTCTCACGTGGTTTTCTCCAATCACTAGTGCCCCAGGATGTTCATAGGAACGAAAAGCTTCATGGTCAAATGAGTTTAGGAAAAGGTGAGTTCAACAAAGCCAAACTGGCCTCTGTGTTCCTGGATCTCTCAGCGCCTTTAACAGGCTGATGTATATATTACGATGTGCTGATTGGGGGTGCGATTTACAGTATTCCTCAAACTTATTTGACCCTTGAGACAGTTTTTTTTTTTTTTGAGAAGCAGCTTGCCAAACCAGTGTACTAAATAATTCAATTTGAGGAATGACTGATTTAGACCAACTGCCTTAGACACAGCTGTGGAAATGAGGTCCAGAGAAGTTGTGGGTTTGCCCAAGGTGGCAGTCAGCTGGCAGCTGAGCCAGGGCTGTGGGTCAGGCTTGCAGGCTTGGTGGACCATGTTCTTTCCAGGTTTCTGGGCTGGGAGGCCCAGAAATTTCACTCTGATCCTGACCCATCTACCTCCTCAACTTTTCCTCAGTTATGAGGAAGTAATCATGCCCTATGATCAAGCCGGATAGGAGGATGGAGTCAAATAGATGAACGTGTGTCTGAGCTCCTCTCAAGAGGCAAAACCCCAGGCCCAAGATCCCGGAGCTCACAAGTGGAAAGCAAAGGAGGGAACGCAGGTGTGTCTTGTTCCCCTGCTCGGGGTTCACGCCCTTCCTGGAGGCGGAGATCCTTCTAAGCTGCATCCACACCAGGCAAAGCTGGGCCTGGAGACTGCAAAGAGTGGATCCTGAAGAAGAAGCTGGGTCTTCCTTGGACAAACCTTGGAAAGCTCAACCACAGGGCGCCCAAAAATGTGAGTCACAACGCAACCCTTGGGAGAAAAAAGGGACAGTGTGTATGTGTATGGGACAGGGCAGGAGAGCTTTTCTGGGCATGTAGAAGGGGGCAGGGATGGAGGAGGCACCCACCACCTGGCTGAGGTGCTCTGGATCTCTGAGAGGCAATTCCTCCAGCTTCTACGAAAGGTTGAGGAGCTGGCAAAAGTTTGCAAGCCCTGCGTCTGGGGATCTCAGGGAGCGGTCCGGTGAGAATGATAAGGTCACAGAGACAACTCCCTAATTTGCCAAAAAAAAAAAAAAAGGTTTGTCTCCCCTGGGTGCTTCTACCTGCCTTCTGCCTGGACCTTCTGCTGGTTTCCCTTTATTGTGACCCCCAAGACGCTTTCGTGTGATCTTTTGAACTCGGATCTAATCGTTACAGAGTTAAGTGGAAGTCATTCTGCCTGGCTACAGTCACTGAGGGAGCTTCCCTGGAGGAAGTAGGAAAGGAGACAGAGAAAGCCCGACCCACTGGCAGGCTCTGTGCGCGATGCTCTGCACCTAGTATCTCGTTCTCCCAAGAGGCTTGCGAGGAAGCACTATTTTCCTCCTCATCTTTTTTTTTTTTTTTCAGTACGCGGGCCTCTCACTGTTGTGGCCTCTCCCATTGCGGAGCACAGGCTCCAGACACGCAGACTCAGCGGCCATGGCTCACAGGCCCAGCCGCCCCGCGGCATGTGGGATCTTCCCGGACCGGGGCACGAACCCGCGTCCCCTGCATCAGCAGGCGGACTCTCAACCACTGTGCCACCAGGGAAGCCCCCCTCCTCATCTTATAGGTCAGGAAACGGAAGCACAGAGAGGTTAAGCAGTCAGCCTGAGGTCACCAAGTGAGAGGACCGAGATGTGAACTCACAGCTTTGGGGCTCTAACGCCCTCTTAGGCAGGAGAAATTTTAGTCTGGGGAACCAGACCTAGGGAGACGAAACAAAGTGGGGGACAGCAACATCCATCCCCCCATGAGGGGCAGTCCAGGTCTGGTCCTCCACACCTGGACCCCTTGGACCACCAGCCCAGCAGCAGAACCACATAAGGTGAGATGCTCAGACCACATCCCTCACTAATTAAATCTGAATCCCCAGGTGGAGCCAAGGCCTCTGCTCATTAAAGCCTCACAGGTGATTCCAACACACAGTCAGACTTGAGAACCAACCTCCTGGCTTTGTAGACAAGGACAACGAGCCCAGGGAGGGGAAGCAGCCCTCCCAAGGACATGCAACCCACACCCCCAGTCAGGACCCCAACCAAGATCTTCTAATTTGTCATCAGCCGGACTGGCTTTTAGGATCACCTCTCCCAATGGCTAACTGTGTAACCTTGAGTCATTTAACCTCACGATGAAAGTTGTAAATGTATTTAAACCCTTTCAATGGCAAAAGTGTTCCAGAAACAACGATGTTTTCCCTACCCACCCCCCATCACAAATTCAGCCCATTTTCTACTATATGACAATGAACAGAGGAGATTCTGAACAAGAGTGGGATTGAGAATCTGACCATACTTGCGGCTTAAGGACAGGGCAGGACTCGGGGTGCCCTGGGAGTGTTACCTGCCCAAAGGAGTCCTGGGGAAGGACCCAGATGTCATACCAATCACCTGTGAGATGTGACTGGGGTGTGAGGAATGGGAGGGAGGGTACAGGGCTGAGATCTCCACTACTGAACTGGAAAGGCAGCCCAGAGCTGGGCAACTCCATCCCGCCAGGAAGTGCAGGTAGTGCCACCAGGTGGACAGTGAGGCTTGGTCTGAAAGGGTCCTGGCAAGGTGCTCTCCAGATAGGGACAGCGGAAAGGCAAGTTAAACACGTGCTTCCCCTGCTGCACGTGCCTTTCCTATGAAAACCCTAGTATAAATATCCTAAGCTGTTTAACAGTGTTTTTTTCCCAGCCCAGTGGAATTACAGGGGGACTTTCACTTTTTTGGTCCTCTGTATCTTTGATATTTAGCTTTTTCATAATAACCACTATGCTAATTTTGTCATTAAAAATGAATTTTAAAATGCTGGTATAAATATTTGCAGAACACCAGTTACCTATGCTTTCAAATGGACTTTCAGGGAAAATCAGTCATTTGAAGAAAAGTTTTCAAATGATGGCAACCTATGCACGATTCCGTGCCCTCTCCCTTATCTTGGCTGTTGGAAACGACAGGTGCCTTAGTCCTGGGGCTGCCCTTAGCTCTGCCACTGGGAGCATTTCAGGCCCAATCAGCTCTTCTCTCCCCGCTACTGCTTTGTCATCACAGGCACCCTCTGCCTTCCTCCCCTCTCCACACACCTACAGGAAGACATCCAATCTGCAGGATCAGTTACCCCTTAACACATGATAACTCTCAGTGCAGGAACAGGCAGAGGAAAGAGGCTGTAAAAGGATCATTGTGGGGGCTTCCCTGGTGTCGCAGTGGTTGGGAGTCCGCCTGCCGACGCGGGGGGTGCGGGTTCGTGCCCCGGTCTGGGAGGATACCACGTGCCGCGGAGCGGCTGGGCCCGTGAGCCATGGCCGCTGAGCTTGCGCGTCCGGAGCCTGTGCTCCGCGGGGGGAGGGACCGTAGCAGTGATAGGCCTGCGTACCGGAAAAAAAAAAAAAAGGACCTATTGTGCTAACGAAACATCACAGTTTTGTACCAGAAAGTGACCCAAAGACTGGCTGCCCCCAGACATGACGTAGTGAGGAGACAGCCATTGGGAGCACTTCAAAATGAGAAGCTTTCCGAAAAGGAGAGCAAAGGTGACCTAGGTGCGCAGGGTTCCAGCCTCTGGGGCAACCCCTCAACTCCTCGGTGCTGTTCACCCTGGTCCTGTTGCTTTTCCCAGCCAGACACACCCAGGCCTGGGAATGCTCGGCCAAATCCCATTGTGTGACCCTTAGCTTAGGGGCGGTCGTGGGAGCACAGGTCAGCTGTCGGTTAGTGCGTACGTGCCCTGGGCGCGGGAGACATGCGTCTGTCTGCGTCGTGGGTGAGTGTGAGTCTAGTGCTTGGTGTACATACTTTTTGCACAACATGGTCCCCAAATATGCGTCAGCCACCTTGACGCATGCTCACCCAAAGTGAGCATCTGATCCTCTGCAGCTGGTAGGACTAAATGGGAGGCAGTTTGTCAGAGTCCCCAACATGGTACCTTCTGAAGGAGTCAAAGTGATTTTGACCATTCACGATCTCTCCTTATTCACTGATTTTGGAGAGTAACCCCCTATAAGATGTGACTCCCTCAAGTGTAGGATCCCCAGCTGCTGCTTCACTTGCTGCCAACATTCCTTTATTCTCTTCTCATCCAGCTCCAGACCCTTGTCCCCAAGTTTTGACTCCACCCCAGGCCTTTGCCCGGGATGGAAATCCAACTTCTCCATCACAGGGGATACCCAGGGTATCTGGGTTGGATCAGAGGTCACCAGAATTTGGGAGGAAGTGTCTTCTAATCCTGTAATGGCCTTTAGGACTCAAGGGCCTGGTATTTCATGGAAAAGGCATCACCTTTCTCATGGAACTCAGCTGGAAGGGCTCTGCTTGCAGGTGCCAACCCCTTCATAGCGACAGGAATCTGAACTATGAAGACACTGGATGGGGGACAAGGCCCTGGGCTCTGAGACAGATGAAGTGTTTCTCTGGAAGGAATCTTGGCCTCTTGCAGACCTGGGAAGTGCCAGGGCTTAGCTCCTGAGTGAGGAGAGCTGGTGCTGACAGCTGGGAGTCAGGGTTCTGGGGGGGCACCCCTTGTGCAGGAGCCAGTGGGGCTGGGACAGGAGGAGTTCTTCCACAGGTGTGGGTGGAGGGGAGCTCTGGATTCTGCAGACACCCCCAGGCTGGCCCCTCCAGGGACTCCTGTTCTGTCAGAGCCATTTCACAAGCACCTGCCATGGTTATCAGCTCAAGCCCAGTGCTTCTGGAGTGTGGAGAGAGGGCAGGGGGGCGGGGGTGGGGGGAAGCGGTGGTGGGCTTCCTTCCAGGAAGCTCTGTGGCCTAGAGGAGCCTGAGAGTCATAGGACACTGTGCATTCACCCCAGAGTTGTTCCCCACCCTGCTGGCTCAGAGCACACACTTGAGGTCTGGACGGATGAGGTTCCAGTCCTACTCCTGCTGGGTACCATCTGGGTGCTGTGGACAAGTCACTTGACTTCTCTGAGCCTCGGTCTTCTCACCTGTAAAGTGGGGATAATGAGACCATACTTGCAAGGTTGTTGTAAGGCTACAAGAAAGAAGGGACAAAAGGTGCCAGGTGTGTGGTAGAGTGTGAGCCTGCTGGGATAGGCTGGGCCACACACCGGAGGGGGGCAGGATAGATGGGGGCCCCAGGTGACAAAAAGGCTCGTTGCATCCTCAATGATGTCTTCTGTTTGCTTGTATCTAATAAAGGCTTTGAGGAAAGGAGAGAACTCCCTGTGAGGAGAGGACGGGCTCTAGACCACACGGCGGTGGTGGAGGAGGTGCGGAGGCCAGCATGCGCAGGGACCCGTCCTCCTGGGTGCCATGGGGTCTGCTTACATACTTTTGACATCTCATGTGTCAGGGAAAGACTCCCATTGAGTAAAACCGTTTATATATGAAATGAAGGGATTAGATCGGCTGAACTTCAAACCCTGTCCAAGTACAATCTGGTGTCTCTGGATACCCTGAGCCTGAGAACCACCCTATCTATACAAGCACACGTGTACACACATACACACACACAGGGATGCACAGTCACTCACACTGACGCACACATTGCATCCCCAGGTTCAGGTCAGAAGCTGATATTTGTGGAAAGCTATGGGCTTGTGCTCCAGCCTCAGGCACATCTTTGCTGCTGCTGTTAGGGTGAGGAAAGGACTAAGACAGGGACCCCCCTCTGCTCTGGTTGCTCTGCGTTACCCCAGCAGCAAGGTGGACAGTTAGACGAAGAAGAATGCAACGAAGAGGAGGCTGGAGATCTACCCTCCAGCCAGCAGGCAGGGGCATATATAAGGCCTTAGCTTTACTGCATCCCGTACGTACCCTAGAGGGGACAAAATGCTGGGTTCAGCCCAGGAAGGCCCTAGAAGACCAGCCAGTGCCCGGGTCGCACCTTCGTGCTCAGGGTAAAACCAGGGGGATTCAGGGGGTGATACTTAGTCATCTTCCTATAGCTCCCCTGCCCTGGGACCAAGCAGGGTGGCTCCTCATAGTAACAGCATTGAGTGATTCACCTGTTCACCTCTCAACCATTTCTGAAGCAGACCCATGTCCTGCTTTGAGGAAGCTCAGAACTTCTATCCCCCAATGTTCCCTGTACTGCTGACTTCCCAACAGGATGAAGGAGGCCTTCTCCTGGAATCTGAGCGTGATGTGGGGAGGCCTTCGTGCAGCAGAGTCCAGTGGAGGGCAATGTTTGCAGCCTCTGGGTTTTGAGTGTCCCCCCAAGCCTTGGAGTAGAGAAGACTCTCCTTTGCCCTGTACCCCCCACACCTTGTCTCCACCCTGTGCCTTCTCAGCTGAGGCCAGGCTGCAACAGAATGTCCTGGCCTCTTTAACTGTCACCTACACGCCCCAGCAACCGTACCACAAGTCAGACCTACATAGATGCTTCCACGCAGCTGTTAATTAATAGACACACTGTAGGGACACAGAAGGAAGTGGTTATAATTCTGGCCTGGGGAATCGAGAGAAACTTTGTGAAGGAGGGAAGAGGTGGACTAGGCCTGAGAGATGGCTAGGATATTGACAGGGGCTGAGGGAACTTTGTTAGCAAAGGCTCGGAGGCAAGAACAAATGAGGGCTGAATGCATTTTGATACAGACCTCAGGTGGCTCTGTGACTTAGGACAAATCACTTCCTTGTACATGGTTGAAAGCACGTGGTTTTGGAATCCAAAAGATCTGGCCATGTACTAAACATGTGACTTTAGATAACTTGCTTAACCCATCTGAGCTTCAGTTTTCTTATCTGTAAAATAGAGATATAACCGCCTACAGTAACCATTTCACAGGGTGTCTGAGCTTCGAATATGTTATCACGTAAAGCAACTCACTGCCTGCTCAGTACAAGGTGGGCAGTAACTGCCGTGTCTCCTCCTGTTCCTTCCTTCTTTTGGCCTCCATTTTTCCTTCCCTAAAATGACGAAAAGCTGCTCTGCCCCCATCCCACTGACATTCTTCCCAGGGGACTGGTGGGTCCCCTGAGAGAGCCCCATTCCTCAGGAGCAAGCAGCACGAGGTGGGACTGGGGAGAACAGGGCATGAGCTAGGCGGGCATCAAATATACACGATTTCGGGCTTCCCTGGTGGCGCAGTGGTTGAGAGTCCTCCTGTCGATGCAGGGGACACGGGTTCGTGTCCCGGTCCGGGAAGATCCCACATGCTGCAGAGCGGCTGGACCCGTGAGCCATGGCCGCTGAGACTGCGCGTCCGGAGATCTGTGCTTCATAGCGGGAGAGGCCGGAGCAGTGAGAGGCCTGTGTACCTCAAAAAAAAAAAAAAAAAAAAAAATATATATATATATATATATATATACACACACACAATTTCCCCCAATGAGAGGTGCCTTTAGACCACATCAGGAGGTGAGGCCTCAGCGGAGAGCTAAGGATGGAGCTGGGAACCAGCAGGCAGAGGGAAGGAAGGGATAGAAAAGAGCCAAGTTGTTTTTCATTTGCAGAACTTCCAGTTCCGGCCAAATAACATCTTTAAATACTATTGACATGACAAAGCTAAACTTCTTGGCTTAGGCTTGAATTTTTTCTGTTCTTTTTTTAAATCCCCAATTGAAGAATGTGTCTGCTTTAGAAATGTGTCTGCCAACCCAGTCCTTTCTGCCCGCAAGGGTCCAGCTCGGAGCTAGTCCAGTTCGCCAAGGTCAAGGAGTGATTACCTTCGCTCCGGCGATGCACACTTGGGGGAGGAAGTTGAATGCTGGGGAAGGCCGGGCATGCAGGTTCTTCTGGCGGAAAGCGAGCCTCCTGGACACCCTCTCTCCTATCACTCTCCCACTCCTGTTTTCCTTCGTCCCTGTGTGTGTACCATGCCTGTGTGCTGTGTCTGATGGGGGGTGGGTGGGGACACGTTCCAAAGAGGGAAGCATTTCCACATCTGTCTGCAGCTAGGACTACAAAAATCAAGTGAAATGGAGAAAGCAAGCAATCATTCCAGTTCTTCAGGTTTTAAGCTACTTCCACCTAAAATAACCAGGTAATTGAGGTTGGAGTGGGTGGTTTATCTTCTGCTTGAATTACCCATAAAATTGCTGCCATTTTCCCATTCACTTTGTGTGGATAAGACATAGCATCATCCAGGTCAAGGAACACAGATATTAAATAAGGCACATAAATAAAGTTTCCCACTCCAGTCTCTTAACAGGTGGCACATTTAGTCATTTCGTCAAAACAAATATTTGTCTTGCAACAAATATTTCTTGGGCCAGACCCCATGCTAGGTATTGGGGATACAGTCATGACTAAGCAAACACGGTCTTTGTGCAGAGAGAGTGTATATCTTGGAAAGGGAAAAAGTTAAAAATAAGTAAATGAACAAATATGATCATTGGAAACTATAGTAAAGGTCAGAATGAGTCAAAACTTTTTCTATGCTTGTTGTAAGCAATGTTTGGCAACTGTCCACAAAAATAACTAACACCCTTCTGTGAAGTCAGATCTGCCTGTGATCAGACCTGGTTACTCATCCCATCACCACCAGCAGCCCCTCCCCAGGTCAAGGGCTCCACTCAAGGCTGTACTAAGTTAACGGGGTTGCAGGGAAAACCAGCGACTCTGGCATGAGAAGCTCTGAGCCTACAGCCTCTAACAGCTGAACGACCGTGAACGAGTTGCTTTGGTCTCCTTTTCCTCATCCACAAAATGGGCATCACAGCTCCCCCACCAAACCACAGAGTCCTTATGAGGACCACGGTGTACGTGCTCTGCAAACTGTAAAACTCTAGATAGAGGATGTGGTGTTGAGAAGGTTTCTCCACAAAGAAGTTGAGTAAACCTAAGAGGGAAAGAGAGAGGAAAGAAGAGGTGGGGAGTGGAGGGAAGTAGAGCTCAGGACTGCACTGCCAGTGAACTATTTAACCCTTCCCCCAAAACAACCTATGGGACACAATCATCCTCATCTGTATTTGAGGAAACTGAGGCACAGACAGGTCAAGGAAGCCACACCACTCACCTGTGGGAGCCTGGGGTTTGATGTGCCCATCTCCAAACTCAGATCTTTTTTTTTTTAATTGAAGCATAGTTAATTTACAATGTTGTGTTAGTTTCAAGTGTACAGCAAAGTGATTCAGTTATACATATATATATATATTCTTTTTCAGATTCTTTATAGCTTACTACAAGATATTGAGTAGAGTTCTCTGTGCTATACAGTAGGTCCTTGTTGTTTATTTTATATACAGTAGCGTGTATCTGTTAATCCCAAACTCCTAATTTATCCATCTCCCCTCCCCGCTATCCCCTTTAGTAACCGTAAGTTTGTTTTCTATGTCTGTGAGTCTATTTCTATTTTGTAAATAAGTTCATTTGTATCATTTTTTTTAGATTCCACATATAAGTGATGTCATATGGTATTTGTCTTTCTCTTTCTGGCTTGACTTAGTATGATCTCTATTGCATCCATGTGGCTGCAAATGGCATTATTTAGTTCTTTTCATGGCTGAGTAGTATTCCTGTGTGTGTGTGTATGTGTATGTACGTGTGTGTATACACACCACATTTTCTTTATCTATTTATCTGTCAGTGGACATTTAAGCTGCTTCCGTGTCTTGGCTATTGTGAATAATGCTGCTGTGAACATTGGGATCAGAGCTCAACTCTTTACCAAAAAGCCGTAGCCAGAGCAGGGGAGGAAGACACCAACCGCTTTTTGATTTGAACTTGACGCTTTGAGTGTCAAATGGAGCCTTCCCAGGAAATGCCACAGATGACTCTTTTTAAAGGAAGACTGTGACCAAACCACACAACTTTAGGGAATTGAGGAGATATTGGAGTTCATTTTTTTATGGATGAAAAAAGTCAAAGGCTCTGGAAAGTTTAAGGTGACTTGGCCAAAGCCATGTGACTGATTAGTGATGGCATCAGAGAAAAGGAAAAAGGAAGGATAGACTCATTAATGTTTTTCAAACTGTAGGTGCTACTCACTAGTGGGTCATAAAATTCATGAGTGGGTCATAAGCAGGAGTTTAAAAAAAATGGACTAGCATAGGATAGAAAATAAAGCTCATTGTACTTGATAGAGGGAAGTACCATTTGTGAAACTTTTCAGTTCTGTGTGTTTGCTTGTGTATATGCAGAGCCTGAATGTAAAATGCCCGTGGGTCCTAGATAGAACCCTTTGAACATATCCAGACTGGAGGGTGAGCTTGCAGAGGAAGAGACCCGTGGGACTGACAGGAAGTTTGAGCAAAATCCAAGAGTTGCTCCTCCAATTCAAGCAAAACAACTCTAAAATAACCACAGGGCCTATTTTTAGCATGTGCCAATACTACCTTTCCTTTGCTCTTTGGCCTAGACCACAAAAGCCCATCCACAGCGCACTCTGCTCCTGGGGAGCTGAAGGGGCCCAAGAAAGCTGTCCCACAGGCAGGAGGCCAAGGCCAGTCTCTTATCTAAACCCCAAGGCTGTTTCCCGTTCCTTACATCCTCTGCCTGCCTGGGGATTAGAGCAGGTCCTCGGAAACAGGGAACAGCATCCTTCACAACAGGATGTAGCAGAGGAACCACAAACTGCTACCCTCTGAGTCAGGCCACCAGTGAGCCAGGCTCTGGACCGGCTTAGTCACTGCAGGACACATTAACCCTTCAGGGAACAAGAGCAGACACAGCTGAAGGCCTGGAGGGAGGATGCAGGGGATCTTTCCAACCTGTGACCTTATGGATGGACCTTCCATAGCATCAGGGCCCAAGTTCCTGCACCTGGAGCCCATCTGGCTTGGGATGGGGCATAAATGGCATTTTAAGGATTCCTCCCATGTAGGAAGGCATGCTCAGGCATGTGTATATGTGTGTGAGTCTGTGTGGCAGGGGGATGGTGTGGGCAGAAGAAGCTAGATTCATCAATATTACTTAAGAGGAAGCACCAGGAACCTCATCCCTGGACCATGGGAGGGGCTGGCAAGGGCCCTGCTCTTAGACAGCAGCAGTGCCAACCTCTACCTTTGAATGTGTGTGTGAAGGGGGTATGAGCAGTGGAAGTAGAGTGAAGATGAAACCATTCATAATACCAAGGAAAACCGTCAACTCTGAGCATAGATTATAACTTAAGAGCCAACCAAGTAAGAATAGAAAAAGTAAACATTTGTCTGAGTTGTGTAAAAGGAACATAGAATCAGTTTCAGAAACTGCTCACCATTTCCATATAGCTCGATAATGACGATGCTTGTCACTCAATCCTATGTAAGACTGACTTTGGTGTAGATGTATTTGATTACATTAAGCTCTACTCATTGGTGATCAGACTTCACTGACGGTTGCTCCTGAGACAGAGCTGCTGTGCTCAGAGCTTACAACATTCCTAATGTGAGAGACCCAGAGAACCAGTTCCAGTCACTGCCCAGCCCCCGAGAACAGCCTCCTTGGGAGAAAAGTGAAGGGAATGTGGCCTGCGAGAGATGAAGCCCAATGCCCGAGTGTCCTGACTCCCAACCACAAATCCACAAGCCTGAGCTGGCTGTTCATAATCCCCCTCCTTACACCCCAATTCTGGTGGGAAGGACTCCTAGGAAAGAGATTCCTGGGAGAGAGACTCAGGGAGCCCCTGAAGCATGGCCAAGGCTGCCTTGCAGCTAAAGACATGCAAGGATCTGTCTTAAAGACCGCAGTATCCAATGAGTGATACACACCTGATTTCTAATCCCAGATCCTCTCCTTAAAAACTGGACAAAGTCACCTAATCTTTCCGAACTTCATTTTCCTCATCTCTAAAAAGGAGACTGTGAGGGTGAAATGAGAACAGTGAGCAAAGCTCCAAGCCCAGTGCTGGCAGAGTGAACCCAGCACTGGCATTTTCCCTCATTGTAAGGTTGGCATTGATTTAGAGCTGACCCTCAGGGCAGGGAGGCCCAACTGCTTGCTGCCTCAAGCTCTCAAGGTTCAGGGTGGTCTCCTGGCAGCTGGGGTTCCCAACTCAGTGAGGTCTGAGACTTCCCCTCCTTCCAGCACGGCCTCGGGGGAGCTAACAGGCCCCAGCAGGCAGAGACTGGCTGCCATAGCTCCAGAGCAATTGTGGCTTGGAAAGAATCTCTGGCATGTGTCACATCGGCCCCCACAAGCCATGATCCATGGTGTGCTGGAGAAGTGCTTTGTTCCGGGGCCAAGGGGTCAGTTTGTAGGAGGGTCATCCGTGGGTCTCCGTGCTGGACAGCTCCCCTCGCCCCTCGATCCCCACCCCCCGTCCTCACACCAGCTGCTCCGGATCACCCGTCCAGCCAAGGAGACTAGGCAGCTTGTGCCTGGGCCCAGAGAGGGCTGTGCGTGAGCTGTGACTGTGGGGCAAGGCCGAGGCATGATGAGGAGGGTCTACTCACTTGGGAGACCTGTAGGGCAGGAGCTGGTATGGAAAGGGTGGTGGGAAAATCTCAAGAACCAAGTTTTCTCAGCTTGTCACTTGGTTGCATTAGGATCCCATGCAAGCCATGGGGCCCCGGTTTCCTTACTGGCGGAATGAAGGGGTTGGACGAAACATCCTCTAAGGTCCCGTCTAACTTTACTACTGGGTGCCATAAATTCCTGTCTTCTCACAAGGCCCACAGTTCTCCCATCAACAGGTGAGCATGTTGAAGCGGATGGGATAGGAACAGGATGGGAAGGGGTGTAGGCAAGCGGTAAACGCAGATGGTTTGGGTCTCCCAGTCAGAAGACTGGTCTGTACAATGTAATTTTCTTCATTTTTCTGTAAGTGGATTTATTTTGTCTCAAGCCCCTGTTCTGGCTGATGCAGAAAAACTAGTATAGTTACTTCCAGGTAACCGAGTCACATGAGTCATTTTCTCAAACACTTCAGTGCTCGGCTCTATTAAATTCAAGACTTCTGTCCTCATTCCCTCCCTGGAGTTGATGCTATCGACCACATCTGTGGAGAGAGGAAGGCTACACCTCTGCTACATCTGCCCCAAGTCCTCCTTTGCGATGGAAGGTGCTCCTGTCTGGTCGTCAGACATGCTCTCCCCACCCCTGGCCCCATAAACTGGTACACGCCCGCCCCCCGGCCGGGTGCTCCATGTGGCTGCATCCTCTCTATATTGTGCCCTGTTCCTGCTAAAGGCCCCCTTGCAGGCCTGCAGCTTCCTCGTGATCACTCTCTCCAGTCCTGATTCCATTCCCACTGCAAGAGCCTGAGAAACATGTATGCGTGGAGCGTGGCCAGGGCGGGAGAGGTGATGGGGAGTGAGGCGGGGAGTGTTCTCTGCCCAGACCTGCCACACTGCCACTCCTCCATAGCTCTGTAGCTCACCATGGTGGCCAAGAGGACTCCCTGAGGCTCCCATCCTCCCTGGGCTCCCAGAGAAGTGAGGCACAGGGGCTCACCATGCCTGGACTCCATCCTTACAGGACTGATCTTTCATTTCCCCCACCCCAGGATCCAGGAGAGGACTGGACCTTGGAGGTACATCTAGCTCTCCAAACTCTCTTTCTCTTTTCCAGGTTAGGGGTGTTGGTCTGGGGTGCAGTGAGGGGTAAGGAGGAATGTTTAAAAAAGAAAAGATTTTACACATCTCATATCACATCTCCTTTTCGTGTTTCTCTCTCATTCCTGGATCGAAGCCTTGGGCCTCCAAAGCCAAGCACTGGTTGTGTTGGCTGTCTGGCTCCCTTAAGACCACTAGTGGTTCCTTTTACTTCCTGAGTGGGAAAGAAACACACAGCACGAACATTCCACATATCAAAGCCCCTGGAAGGGCAGGGCAAAGGGTTAGAGCTCGTCCTAGGCTCCGAAATGTCTTTGACAATCATATGGAATTGTCGGTGTCCTAAAAAAAAAAAAAAAATCAAATAATCAAAAGCCTCTAAAGTACGTACAAAATACAAACCCTTCACCTGGACTTTCAGGTCTTCCTCCACATGGCCCACCCCAGCTTCCCTCTCCCACCACTCTCCTAACTGTAACTTCACAGGCCTTTAGGCAAATTTTCTTCATGTCTCTGAGCCTCCGTTTCTTCATCTCTAAAATAGGGTTAATCGTTCATTTCGTACTGTGTTATGGTACAAATTCTAAGTACTATTAGCAAATCAATTTTGATAAAAACTCAACTAGAAGTGAATTCTCGCACAGGATCTGGCATGGAGCAGGTTTAACAGGTCTCAGTCCCCTCCCAGCCCAGTCTGCAGCCAACTGGAGCACAGCCTTGTATTCATGGCTCAGCTCTGCTAACTTGCCCCCTGCTCCCCCCTCACCCAGACACATTTTATATCACTTCCAGCACTGAGGCACCTCTAAAATGCTGCCACCTCCAAAATCCTCCCCCCAACCGGCTCTTCTCATGTAACTGTTTATGCCCACACCTCCTCTTCCACCTACGATGTTTAAGCTTATTGAGGGCACAAATTTTGTCCTGTTTTATACGTCTTGCCGGGAGCCACTGAGACCAGCCTGATCCACCCAGGACCACACCCCTGTTGGCTCACCAAGTGCTACTCAGTGTTCCAGGCAGCCACCCAAGCGTTCCCGCACTCCCGACCTGCTCTTGCATTCATCCCATTTTCACCCGACACCCACTCTTGGATCTATGATTCTGACCTCAGGCCTTACCTCTGGCCTTCCAAATGGGGGTTATTTGTTCTCTCCAGCTTGGCCCCAACCTTTGGCCCCTAGCTGTCCCCACTGCTGGCTTTTATCCCAAAGACCCCACTGTGCTGGTGTTACACGGCCATGCTGTCCAGGCCTTTGTAACCAGAACTGTAGTGAACATTCATAAGTGTGTGTGTGTATATGTGTGTGTGTGTGTGTATACATGTGTGTATGAATATAGATTCCAAAGATGGCTGAGATGTCCCCAAGTGACTATATGGCAGAGAAATGAAAGTCAATCAAAGCCAACTTCTCCTGGCTTAGAGCCATCATTTTCCTGCCATTTCCTGTGTTTGCCCATTTGCCAGGAGGAAAGAAGACAAGAGTTGTACATCTGGTCCTAACAGGCCTAAAATGAGATACTGGGTGAGGCATGGTGAGGGGCTTGCTTGTATTCTGGGGAGACAGATGCCAGCAGGAGTCCCCAGATGCAACAGCCCTTGACCAGCCCCAAATCTAAAGATTCATGAATGACTCTAAAAACTCTCATAGAGGGTTGGTCACTCAGTGTTTGAGCCAATGGCTGGGGTGTGAGACCCCAAAGCCTTGACCTAACCAGGCTTGGGGAAGACCCGTCTGGGACTCCTGAAGCCATGGGGTGTGAAGGGAGAAGTGTGTTGTCACCATCCTGAATTCAGAGCGGGTGAGATAAAGTAGGACAGGTCATGAAGTGAGCAGCTACAGAACCTCTCTCCACACACCTTGGGGGGAAGGTGTTTCTCCCTCCTTCAGTATACTTTTATTAGGTCCCTTCTATGCCAGCCGGGCACTGTGCTGGGCCCTGGAGCTACAGTGATGAGGGAGACAGATGCAGGCCCCACCCTCACAGAGCCTGCAAGAGTTACAGACAATCAAACAAGGAACAACAATGGAGTATGGTGGATGTTGTGACCGGGGGAGTGTATAGGCGTCTAGGAGCACTTGGCAGGCTGGGTGGGTGGGGAGAGAGGCAGCTAGGGTTAATCAGGGAGGACTTCCTGGGGAAGGTGACAGTTTAGGGGAGACTAGAGTTTTAAGCCACTAAACAGCAGGTATGCATGACCAGTGGCCAGAGAGAGGACATCCCCTGCTGGAACTGAGAGCAGTGGCTGGTTGGAGCACAGAGAGCAGTGGGGTGGAGGAAGATGAGGCTTGAGAGGTGAGAGGGTGACAGCCATCAGTTTGGTTTGATGGAGTCACTGCTTAATACCCATTTCCTCCCTCCTTTCCCATCTCAGATCCTGAGAGGAGGCTCTGGCCTCTTTCACACCTTCTATAGTAGCAAGCATGGGGCTTTGCATACAGTAAGTGCTCAATGAACACTTGTGAAGTAGTTGACGAAGGAGCCGGGTAAATGTAAGGTTAGGAGCTCAGTTCTACATAGAGACCCTTAGAAAATTAAAGCAGGCCCTTCCAATCACATGATGTGTATATTTATGGCCCTGCAGTTGAGATTTTATAGCTAAGACAAAATACTTGTTAAAAACTAATAGGAATGTGTAAAACCAGCATTGGCAGATCTCAACTGGCAGGCAGGAAAACCTGGCTCCTTGAAGACTGCCTGGCTCCATGGTCCATACATGCCTTGGGTAGAGATCCAGAGGTGAAAAGTCATTCACTTCTGGGAGCTAGAAACTGACTCAAGCCCTAAGTCACAGGTTTCAGCTCTTTAGGGCAAAAGGGCATTGCATGCCTCAACGCGTTACAGATCACCAGTTTAAATTATTTTGCAGACACGTTCATCGCAGTGGGGGTTCAGAAGAGGCTGCCAGTCCTTACCGGACAGAGTCTTTAGGGGAAAGGTGTAGGCCATTAGCCTCGCGCTGTGATGGGACCTCAGCCAGGTCAGAGGAGACCAAGGCTTCCCAGAGCCGGTCTGTCCTCCTGAAATCCACTGGCCTGCCACTCCTCCTCCCCCCATTCTCCCTCTGCTGCCCGGTTGTCCCCGCGCTTTGCTGGCCGTGCCTCCGCAGTCCCCACACGCTGTCACCTCTACACGCACGTGGGCCATCTCCAAGCCAGACCCTCAGTCCTGTACCAAACACATCTGTCAATTGATTTCTCAGCAATTTAGGCATGCTGAATGCAGAAAGTCTGGTTTTCTGGTTAAACAACATCCTCAGATATGTTCTCCTCTCACCCCAGATCTCCTCTCCAGACCCCTCTCCTCAGCCCTCATGCCCTGGATTCCTCCACTGTGGGATTTAGACACTGAATGAGTTTTCTAGGAAGACGCTGTAGAAATAAATTCCTCAAAGGCAATGCAATAAATGATCTGAGATATGCATGAGTGATGGAGCCTTTTGGTAAGAGACGTGAGGAATGCTGATCATGGAAAAACAAAATTCAGGAGGCCAAATTTTACAGGGAGCAATTCGCAGTAAATGAGAGCATGTCAGAGGCACTGGGGGCACTGGAAACTGGTTGCATCTGCCTCTTTTTGTAAGTTGGGTTTACTCAGTGGAACATAATAATATGTAACCAAAATATTGGAAGACCATTTCTTTGTTACAGAGACCCAGCCAGCAAACACAGTAGAAAAACAGGAGATGTACTTTTCACTCTGGGAGTTTTTTGTTTTGGGGTTTTTTGGGGTTTTTTGGGGGTTTTGTTTTTGCTGGGGTAGTACTTTTATTTTTAAGTCTTCCCTGGGTGTTAGAACAGATTGTAGATCCTTGGAAAGCCCTTTCCAAGGGCTAGTAAAACACTAGTCTAAAGGTTCAGTGGGTAAAAGTTCTTTGACTCTCCTGAGCTGGGTGCAGATAAAACTGTTACCGTTAAAGAAAGAAAGCCAGTCATTGTTTGGTTAAAAGTTTGTATTTGTGAACCTTCTGTCCCAGGTTAAGAAAGGAATTTTTTATTTTTAATACAAATATGTGTTGTCGTCTGAATGATTGGCTGGTTTGTGCCCTCACGGGAGCCTAAAGAGAAAAACTATTTGGGGTTACAAAATGGGAAAAATTAGTCACCAGTGATTCATGGAGATTATAAATATGTAGCTATATTGTTCTCTTATTTATGATCCAGCTGGGATGAGCTGTTTGGGAGGAAGCAGGCAGACACACAAACAGTGCCAAAGGGGAGCGGACGCTCCGCTCCAGGCTTCGTGGGGTGAGCACGTCCCGATCCTCCCCGGCAGAGCCTCCTTGGTCTCAGTACTTGCTGAGTAGCGCCAGCCCCTGGAGGGCTGTCCTAGAGCTTCTGCGGGGCCAGGAGCAAGAACAGGCTGGCAACACCCTCGCGTCCTTCCTGAGGCTCTGAGCTGCCACAGGGCAACACAAGGGTAATGCTTGTGTCTTGGGGGTGATTACTGGCTTTGCTTTTCCCAAGCTGGTGTTATCAAATCGAGCCCCTCTGCTCACTGCTTATAAAATCAATACTCACAAATCTTGTTAGAAAGGAAAGTTGCCTTTAATCAGAATGCTGGCAATCTGGGGAGATGGAGGACTCAGCATCCCTCAAAAGCCACCTCTGAAGATTCTGCTTGGCCATGAAAGCTTTTAAAGGGGAACAGGGAAGTAATCTTAGTTAATCATTGAGTTAGGGGATCAAGGTCATCACCATCCCCCACTATGTGCAGGCTTGTTTACTGGCTTGTGGACACCTTGTGATCTTTCTTTAGATGCTATCTTGTTCATGTAGCTTGTTCACGAGATTACTGAAGGGGAAGCTAGGGAAGAGATCTGGTCATCTGTTAATTACTTTTTTAAAAAAATTAATTTATTTATTTTTGGCTGCGTTGGGTCTTCGTTGCTGGGCATGGGTTTTCTCTAGTTATGAAGAGCAGAGGCTACTCTTCGTTGCAGTGTGGGCTTCTCATTGTGGTGGCTTCTCTTGCGGCAGAGCACGGGCTCTAGGTGCATGAGCTTCAGTAGTTGCAGCATGCAGACTCAGTAGTTGTGGCTCACGGGCTCTAGAGCGCAGGCTCAGTAGTTGTGGCGCGTGGGCTTAGTTGCTTTGCAGCATGTGGGATCTTCCCAGACCAGGGATCGAACCCATGTCCCCTGCATTGACAGGCAGGTTCTTTAACCACTGCACCACCAGGGAAGTCCCCATCTGTTAATTACTTATTCTTCATTTCTACTTCTTTGATCATCGGAAAGAACCAACAAGTTAGGCAAACTATTGTGTGATCAAAAGATTTGAAAGTTGTGCTAGGGCTGGAGTTGAGTAGAGCATGGGGGTGTCTGGTTTAAGGTTAGTGACAAGTTAAAGGAGTGCCTCCTGCAAAGAGCACTTTCCTGCAAAGAGCTTTTTCCTGGCAAAAGCTGCTTACACAGGGAAGAACAATAAAAGCAGGAATGAGGTGAACTGTTTGTTGGCTGGCAGAGTTCTACTCGGAATTCCAGAAACTCATACCCTAAGTCCTCCTTACACACACACACACACACACACACACACTCTCACACTCACACACATGTATACATACATACATATACACATACACACACACATGCAATTCATTCATCTATCAAAGTGTACTGAGCCCCTGTGTGTGGAGTGTTGGGGAAAGGATGGCAAGAAAGACACCCCAGGCCCTGCCCTAGAGCAGCTTCCAGCCTAGTGGAGAAGAAGGACATCTGCCCAGGGATTACAGTGGAGACTGATGAGTGTGAGGATGGAGAAGTTCCACCCACCAGGAAACATACAGTAGGTGCATCCAATCCTGTTACAAGCCAGGAGTGGTTTTACAGAGCAAGGAATGTTTAAGCTGACCCATGTGAGAAAGCTAAGATGCAGGCAGGGCAAACCTAGAGGCGCAGAGGAAGGCAGGTTTGCAGAGCACAGGGGGAGGATGCAGAAAATGTTGCTTCAACAGTGTTGAAGCACTGGGGTGTGAATCAGCCCAGAGATGCTCAAAAAGGGAGGGAGGGTCGCCCCAGTGTGAAGAAAGCAAGGCATCAGTGGTAACCTTCCTTCCCAGGGCCATTATGGTACTCTCCAAAGAACTGGGGTGTGAGTGTCCAATCTACGGGCTCATATACCACCTTCCAGGTTTGTTTTTTCGAAACCTTACACTCTGAGACACTCATGCAGGCCACAGGGAGTCCCCATTCAGCACTCAGGTAATACCAGAATGGGCAGGAAGACTTGCACCCAGGAGTCGAAGTAGATCTAGATGGTGGCCGGCACGTGGGGATGAGTCCAGAAAGCAGGTCTGAACTAGGAGATCAACTCAAAAGAATTATTTCAGTCACTGTTACCATTTGTCGACCCTGAAACTGCTCCCAGGATCCCATGCCTAGAGAGGACTGGGGTCAACCTGAATCCAGCAGGTAGTGGGGCCAGGTCAGAGTGACACCAGGACTGAGAGGCCCCAAAGCTGAGTCTGAGAACTACTGGATTCAAGCCTTATCTCTATTGACAAGTGTGGATAGAGCTTCACCTTCAGCTAAGGATAGACTTGACATATCCTCAGGGCTGAGAGGCCTGTGGAGGAAGGAATAAGGAAGACCACGACCCCCTCAGCTGACACCTGACTCACAGCCTTCCTCTTTGCCTCAATTCCTGCCCCACCCTGGCTGATTTCTGCATCCATGTAGTAGACTTTCCTGATTCCCAGGTCTCCCGGTTGATTGACACCTACATCTCCACTTCAGGCATCCAAGTTTACCTCTACACTTCAGCACTGTGGTTCATCGTATGCCCTCAGGAGCCAGTCTGCCTTAATTTGAATCCTGGTTCCACCATTTTCAAGTTGTGTAACCTTGGGCAAGGTAAATCGCCACTCTGTGCCTCCATATGGGATGATATTAGAACCTGTATCAATGGGTGCTGTGGGATTAAAGAGTTAATACAATATATGGCACATAGTTGGGACTTCATAAATAGTATCATTAATAGGAAAGAATATTAGCTCCAAGGAAGCATTGTCCCCAACTAAATGCAATGTCTGGCACAAATACATACTTAATCTTTGTTGAATGAATGAATGGTGTCATCATTCTGGGTGGCTCCACTTCTGGAATTAAAATGAAAACATCCACCTCTTCAACCCCACCTTTTATTCTTCTCAACAGACCATCTTTTAATCTCCCAGCTGCCCTCCACCTTGCTCTGTCTTGATCCAGCCTGGACTCCAGGCACTAGCCTGTCACCAGCCATCCTCACAAGCCTCCTTCTCCACACTCCCTACAGAGCCCCATCTTGGACTGACCCTGTTAGTAGCCTTCCTCGTTCCCTACTCTGTCCTGCCACTCACAGCCACCCTCTCTCCACTCTGCCTTCTCCTCCCCCACCTTTGTTCTCAGGAGATAATCTCTCCTCCTCTTTTATACCCCTCCTCTTTTTCTCCATCATGAACCCTTTTCTCTCAATTGTAGCTTCTACTCTCCCATCTCTTTGGAGTCCTGTTCCTCGGTATACAAACAAGTTTAAAACTCCCCACTCCCTTCATGGAGCGGGAGAGGGGTATTTGGGTTGATGGGGGAGTGACAGTTCTCTGAGAGGTCCTTTTTGTATGGTTCTGACTCTTAAACCATGGTAATGTTTCACATGCCCTCCAGGAATACAGAAAGACTGTCAACCAGGATGTCGACAGAACTTCAAATGGAATACAGACAGTAATGACTGAACCTAACTCTATTAAAACTGAATATATAACCATACTGAAGGGGGTGGGGAAGAACATAACCAACCTAAGTAATTTGAAAACCAACATTTGACTATACACTCTAAGGCGAAAGACAAAATGAACTATATACAGATATCCTCCTCTAACGAGTATATTTACTTCTCACAAGAGTATGAGTAGCAATTCTGAAACCCCTTTACATGTATACTGGAAGTGAGCAAATGTAAATATATTGCAGATAATGAGAGCTGGGTTCCTCACTGTTGGAGAAAAGAGTTACAACTAAACGAAGGGGAAAGGCCGGAATGAAACTTGTGGTATTAGGTTGGAACTGAAGGCATTAACGTGAACTTATGGTTTTGAATACATAGATAGGTAGACATAGAAATTCACAACTATTTCAAGGTACATTTTTTAAAAAAGACTTTACCATTCTTTAAAAAACAAAAACCTCCCTTCACCCCACATCTCTACCTATTCCTCCATCTCTTTCCTTCCCTTCTCGGTCAAGTTTCTGGAAAGACTGGTCCACATGCATTGTACCTACTTTCTTCTCCCCATTCAGTGCTCTTCTGGTCACAACTGGCTTCACCCTGATCCCTTGTGCAATCCGCAAAGATCTCCAAGGACCTCTGAACTGCCAGTACAAAGTGGACTCCTCAGTGACTATTTCTCACTCCTGATGACCTTTTTCTCTCATCATCATTTTCTGTTTCCCCTTCATCTCTCAGTTTTTTGGTATTAGGCATTCCCCAGGATCCTGATTCTGGCTCTCTCCTCTTCCCACTCTGCACTCTCTTCCGGGAAATTTTCAAGGCTTATGACTCCGTGATCTATATTTCTGATTCAAACCACTCTCACATTTCAGGGCCAATGGCTATCAGTGGCTCTCCCAGGCCCTGCAGACACAACACGTTCAATTTTAAACTCATCGTCTTTTCCTCTGGATCTGATCCCTCGCTTAGCTGATGTACCACTGTCCGCCCAGTCTCAAAACCAGAAACCTGCATTCTTTCCTGCCCCTCTCTTCCCATACCTGACCAGTTCCCTGGGCTTGCCGATTCTAACTCTGGAATGCTTCTCCACTCCTCTCGTCCTCTGCCACCACCCAAGCTGAGGCCTTCCTCATCTCTGATGGAGAATAGGGGAAAGAGCCTCCTACAGTGGTGTTCCTACATCTGGCTTCACCCACCAGCACGTCCCGACCGTGGGGGCCAAAGCCAACCACACGACTGCCTTTCTTAAAAGTCTTCATTGGTTCTCAGGATAAAGCCATACACCTTGGTATGACAAACAGGGTTCTCCATAATGTGAACACTGGCTCCCACCTAATTTCTAGCCCCATCTCCCACCATCCTTCTCTTGATTTTGATTTTCTAAGCATACCTTTACACGATATGTTCACTACACTAAAATAAACTCCCCTGGTCACTTTATCTTATCCCTCTGCTTTTTTCTTTATCGTACTTATCATAATCTGTAATGATTGGGTCTATTATCTCTCCGTTTGTTTTTTGTCCGTCTCCTCTAATATAAGGTTTATGAAAACAGGAATCTTTCAAAAAATTTTTTGATAAAGTATACATAACATAAAATTTACCATTTTGACCATTTTTAAAGGTACAATTCAGTGCATGCATGTTGTTGTGCAACCGTCATCACTACACATTTCCAGAACTTTTTCATCATCCCAAACAAACTCTGTACCCATTAAACTGTAACTCCCCATTATCTCCTCCTCTCAGCCCCAGGTAATCCCTATTAGACTTTCTGTCTCTAGGAATTTGACTATTCTAAGCTAAGTACCTCACATAAGTGGAATTGTATAATGTTTGTCCTTTTGTGTCTGGCTTATCTCACAACATAATGTTTTCGAAGTTTATCCATGTTGTAGCATGTATCAGAACTTCATTCCTTTTTGTGGCTGAATAATATTCCATTGTATGGATATACCACATTTTGTTTATCCATTCATTTGTTGAAGTATATTTTGATTGCTTCTACCTTTTGGCTATTGTGAATAATGCTGCTGTAACCACTGGTGCACAAGTATCTGAACACAGGAATCTTGTTATCAAGCATTCCCCATGGTCTGGAACAATGCTGGTGCATAATAGGTGTCCAGCTAAATATTTGTTTTGTGCATCCTTGCCTATATATATGCTATATCCTCTGCATAGAAGCCCTTCTCCTTATTCTTGGAGAAACTATTTTTATTCTTCTAGGCACACATTTCATCTTCCCCAGGAAGCCTTTCCAGACAGACAGACAGACAGACACACACACACACACACACACACGTACGTCACTCTCTTCCCAGTGCTATTATTGTGATCCATGTATGATTTAGGAAAAGGTTTCAATTGCAGCCATGCACTATGTTGTAATTTATTTGATTGTATATCTGTCTCCACAGCTAGATGATAAATCTTTTGTGGGCAGAAATGCTGTCTTCATCATCTCTGTGGTCTCCAAGTCTAGAGCAGTGCCTGGGACAGAGTAGATTCTTAGTGTTTGAGGAATGAGTGAGCGAATGAATAAATGAATGACTCTCTTACATCTTCCCTAGTCTTTGTTATATATCCAGCAACATTAGTTAATACTTTAGCTACGCTTTCCCTGAGTTGTTTTTGTCACTTTGGGGCTTGTTTACATAAAAGCAAAAGGGAGAGAGTTTACTGTCCCAGGTCAGGAGGACATCCAGAGAGATGGTGTGACTACACCTGGTGTGCTTGGACCATCCCCATCTATACCTGTTGTCTCAGCATCAAGTTTAATAGTGTCCCCTTTCACTTTGTAAGTGTCCTAGTTTGGATAATAAATTATATGACCATCCTACAGGGAGGAAAAACAACTTTTACTAACCTATTGGATGGGAAATGGTATCTTCAACCCAAGGGCAGTAGGGCCTGCCCCCTTGGCCTTACCATGTCAGCGTGCTCCTCTCCTTCAGGCTGCGATTCACTTGGGTTTTTCAGAAGCCACAGAAAGCTGCTCTGGGCATGCACACCAGGCCAATAATGCCAGGGAATCAATGTCCCCCAGGAGCAGCCCTCAACCAGTGACAGAAAGGGACTGTGTATCATGGTCTGTCATCCTCACCCCTCGGATGGGAGAGAGCCAGGTGTGTGCTCCACACCATTTCCCAGAATTTCCCCATAAGATTATGCTCCGGTCGCCCACAGTAGTAGCTGCTTAACGTGACACCTTTGTTGGCTGCCCCGTCCCTGCTGCACTTCCTCAGTGTTTCCTGCTCTTGCTAAATGAACTCCTTGCCCTTGAATTCTTGCCTCAGGGTTTGCTTCTGGGGGAACCCAAACTGAGACACTGAGCTGCCTATTTCCTCTTTGGGGCCTGAGGAGCCTTGTTAGTATTAACTTCTTTTGCACCCCTTTCTATGCACCCCTTTCTATGCACCCCATTCTCAGCCAATCCTCTCCCCCACAAACCTCAGCCCTTCCCCTGCCTACACGGTTCTTCCTGCCCAGGCCTGTTCCTTCCTCCCCAGCTGTCAGTGCTGGGCTGAGTCACCAGTAGGTTGGGGTGGACCTGGGTCTGGGTGGCTGAGGCCTCCTGTTGGCCATGCCCACACTCTGGACCCTAATGTCTTTCTGGGTTTTCTTTCTTACTTTTTTTAAAGAGAAAATATTACTAAATTTTCTGTTTTGGATTGATTCCTTTTTTATTGAAGTATAGTTGGTTTGTAATGTTCCAGGTGTACAGCAAAGTGATTCAGTTGTGTGTGTGTATGTGTGTGTATATATATATATATATACATATATATAATACATATACATATTCTTTATCAGATTCTTTTCCATTATAGGTTATTAGAAGATATTGAATATAGTTTCCTGTGCTATACAGTGTGTCCTTGTTGTTTATCTATTTTATATATAGTAGTGTGTATCTGTTAATCCCAAATTGCCAATTTATCCCTCCCCCACTTTCCCCTTTGGTAACCATAACTTTGTTTTCTATGTCTGAGAGTCTATTTCTGTTTTGTAGATAAGTTTATTTGTATCATTTTTTTTAGATTCCACATATAAGTGATATCATATGATATTTGTCTTTCTCTGTCTGACTGACTTTACTTAGTATGATAATCTCTTAGGTCCATCCATATTGCAGCAAATGACATTATTTCTTTCTTTTTTATGGCTGAGTAATATTCCATTGTATATATGTGCACCACATCTTTATCCATTCATCTGTGGATGAACATTTAGGTTGCTTCCATGTCTTGGCTATTGTAAATAGTGCTGCCGTGAACATGGGGTGCATGTATCTTTTCAAATTAGCATTTTTGTCCTTTCTGGATATATGTCCAGGAGTGGGATTGCTGGATCATATGTTAGTTCTATTTTGGTTTTTTAAGGAACCTCCATACTGTTCTCCATGGTGGCTGTACCAATTTACATTCCCACCAACAGGGTAGGAGTGTTCCCTTTCCTTTCTTTTTGGGTTTTCTAATCAGATGCTGCTGCGTCAAATTCCAATAGCAGTTCAATAGCATTCTGATGATCCATTCCTGGATCTGACTACAGGTGTCCACCTCTTCATCCATTCCACAAGGAGCAGAGGCCACAGGAATGGTCAGAGGACAGGAAACTGCCATTCCTGGGGCCCCCAGTTAATATGTACCAGGCTCTATATGAGTATGGCCTTACAACAATTGTAAGAAGTAAATAGGATTTTCATCTTTTTAGAACCAAAGGTATTTATCCACAATAAAAGAAATGATCATCATAGAAATTTTGGAAAATATGAAAAAAAGAAAGAAAAACATTACCCATAATTCTTCCATCCAGAAACTACCTTCAATATAGTAGTGGTTGTTTTCCTCCTGACCCTTTATTCATGGGTATGTAATTGGAACCACACTAAGTGAAATCCCTTTTCACTCAATATTAAAATAGAAACATATCTCCCATGTTACTTCATACTTTGCAAACATTAGGACAGAAATGCTTGCTTCTTACTTGTACATTTTATATGGTGGAGTGAGAACATCTACGACATTCCTGAGGGATGGGCACTTTGGTAAGAAATTATTCCAGCAAAGTGAAATCGATAAAAGAGGCAGAGGGAGACCTTGTCTCTTTCTGGCCTCTTTTTCTGAGTTTAAAAAAATCAAGAAGGAACAATAAAATATTATTACTTAGACGTAAAAAAGAAAATACCAAATAATCAGCTAAAGGAGTTGAAAACAGTTGCATCTGGGAAATGGGAATGAATGGAATAACTGTTGTTTTCTCCAGCAAGGCTTGTTGCACTATTTGCCTCTTTAATCTTTGTGTGACTTTGATGAAAGTGAAACAACACGAGGCATGATTTATTGACCTAATTGTGAATACAGTTTTTGTCATGAACTTTGTAAACATCGGGGTTTCTTTGTTTGTTTGTTTGTTTAATTGGGGTACAGTTGTTTTACAATGTTGTGTTAGTTTCTACTGTATAGCGAAGTGGAGTTCCGTGCTATACAGCAGGTTCTTATTAGTAAACATCATTTTTAATGGCTGTATATTATCCCATTCCATGGATATACTACAATTTATTTATCTATCTCCCTGTTATTGAATATGTCATTTGCTTTCAAATTATATTTAGATAGTAATGTTGTGATGAACAACCCTGTGCAGAAATCTTTTTCTGTATTTAAGATTTTCTTTGTAGGAAAATAAGAGAGCCTTAGTATAGGAGAGTACTCATTTTCCCATGCCCTAACCAGCTTTGATTAAATTTCCTCTAAAAAATCTCAGTTAAATAATAAGTGAAAAAATAATTTTTCCCTTTTCAACAGTTGATGAAATGGAAGCTTAGAGATCTCCAACTTGCCTCAGCATGTGCAAGGTTTAGAAGTGGTGGAGCTGGCTTTTAAGCCTGGTCTGTCTGACTGCCAAGTCCTCATCCGCACCACATCTGGCCTGGGAGAAAGAACTAGTTGTCAGGAGAGCTGGATTCTAGTCCAGCCTTTTCCACTGACTAGCTAGTGCTCTTTTAGTCTCAATTTCCTTGTCTGTAAAATATGGGTGCCCCACCTACCCATCCATCTTCTCAGAGCTATAAGGACCAAAAAAGATAACGAATAGGAAGGCTCTGGAGATTCTAGAATGTTCCATTGATTACAGACTTCAAAAAGGCATGAGCGGGCTTCCCTGGTGGCGCAGTGGTTGAGAGTCCGCCTGCCGATGCAGGGGACATGGGTTCGTGCCCCGGTCTGGGAAGATCCCACATGCCGCAGAGCGGCTAGGCCCGTGAGCCATGGCTGCTGAGCCTGCGCATCCGGAGCCTGTGCTCTGCAAGGGGAGAGGCCACAACAGTGAGAGGCCCGCCTACCGCAAAAAAAAAAAAAAAAAAAAAAAAAAAAAAAGGCATGAGCTCTGCCTTCTTTTTGCTCCCAAATATAAATCTAGATCTCATGCTTATTTAGCATTCACATACGGCAGTTACTGTAGGTTAAGTGCTTTATATGGATTATTTCATTTAATCCTCCTAACAGCCCAACAGGTTAGATATTATTGTTTCTGTTGTAGAAATGAAAAATTGAGACTGTATCCCATAGCCAGTAAATGATAGAGATGACTTTGAATCCAGGAGACCTGACTCCAGAGTTTGAGCTCTTATAGTTTTAAAACGTAGTTTTTATTATTATTCAGGTATGATGAGGCCAACAGACCGGGAGACGATCGCTGTTGAAAAGATAGTTTGTTACAGTTCTCAAGAGGAGGGGGCACTCCACACCATGCAGGGCCACACAGGAAGCCCCAGGACTGGTCAGGAGGCAAAGGAGTGAGGGGAAAACATGGGAAAGAGCCTTTCTTGCAATTTTCCTGGGGAGGAATGGGTGAAACAGGGTAAGCAGGCCACACGGGTCTAGGATTGACCAGTTTGAGTAATTTCAGGAGGCTCACAGGTGTAGGGACTGCCCCTAGCTGCCTGGTACCTGGCCCTGGGGGATTATGGCAGGAGATAGTGGCTCAACCTGTGAGAGCTCCATGAAGGAGGCAGTAGGCAGCTCTGGGCTCTGGATTGGTAGTTTGCACATGATAGGCATGTTCACAGGGGAATTATTTGCTGTCTCTAGGAATTAGCTAGTCCTGGGAGAGTCACTCTTTACAGGATCAGCTGGGCCCCTACGCCAGAGCATCAAGAATGGAGAAAATAAGAAAATACAGTTAATATACTTATGCATTAAACTGGGCTGCCTCGTGCGCTGCTCTTGCCATAGCTGGGGCGATTATCATCATCATCAGGAACCATCATCACCATAACAATGATGTCCCATCCTTTTCCTAAGATAAAGTCCATGAGGACAGGGACCATGTAGCACTCAGCACATTGTAGCTCTCAGGAGGGATTTGTTAAATGAGTGAGTGAATGAATGAATGGTCCCATGCCTGCCAAGCCTGGAGCTTCATGCCCTGTGGGGAACACATAGGTGTAGATACTCAATAAATATCTTATTTTCTTCATCAGGTAAGAAAGAGGGCAATGAGAAGAATACCAGGGAAAAGAGATGCTCAAGAGCCTTATGGGCCAGGATCTAGAACTATGTGCTTGTGGAGAGTTCTTCCTAGAGCAATCTAGATAGTTTGCAGATTTTGTACAGTGAAGATCTGATGAATGCTGCAGGGACTCCTGACTACATCTCCAGGAAGCATCTGCTGACTCCTCACCTGACTAGTAATCTGATTTTAATCCTCTCTCTCCAGGGGCCAAATGTCTGTCTTATTCAGGCAGTCACCTAGAGAACACACTCAGGGAATGCTGGCTTTTTTTTTTTTTTTTGCGGTACGCACGCCTCTCACTGTTGTGGCCTCTCCCGTTGCGGAGCACAGGCTCCGGACGCGCAGGCTCAGCGGCCATGGCTCACGGGCCCAGCGGCTCCGTGGCATGTGGGATCTTCCCAGACTGGGGCACGAACCCATGTCCCCTGCATCGGCAGACGGACTGTCAACCACTGTGCCACCAGGGAAGCCCTGCTGGCTTTTTTTTCTTCCTTACATTTCTGCCCTCATCACCAAGGTCATCCCAAGCATCTTTAGTCATTTACATTTATTCATACACTTAAGAGCATTTACTGTGAACAATGGTTTGGAGTGGTCTTATTTATAATTTACAATTGTCTTCAAGGAGGACCTGTACAACAGAGTCGTGCTTAATACAATTCATCCATTTGTCAGAATTGGGGATTCTGAGAATTGGCAGGTGGAAAGCTAAATACAGCTTTGGGGTAGCACTCTGAGTCCTAAGAGAATTTTATGCTGCTGTATTGTGCAAGCAACACTGACAGACTGGAGGAGTGTTTTCATGCTATAAGTGGAATTAGAAAGAGGACTCCCTGCCCTCAAGGAGTTGACAAAGGATACAAAGCAATAGAAACAAAAAGATAGACCCATAACCCATGTTAATATAGTTAACATGAAGGGACAAATACATTTTAAGGGGATCATTGGCAAAGGAAATATGCCAACAGCAAAACAATATAGCATACATGAGATTCTGAGCCCAAGCAGCTTGGCCTCCCATCCCATCTCTTCATGCCAGTGGGATGTCTGACCCTTCTCCCCATCTCCTCTCCCTGTCTAGCCCACTGGACAGGCACTAACTATAGAAGCTATTTCTTCAGAGAAAACAAGAACCAATGACTGTGAAAATTAGAAGGGCTGGGAAGTAAGAAAGAAAGATAAGGCTTCAACTCAGGGGAGGAACAGAAAGCCTCACCCCTTATCCAGAGGCTGTCTTGTCCACTTCCTTTCCCAGCCCCATTCTGAAAACATGTCTCCACATTTATTCAGGGATGCCTGTTTCCATGGCTACCGGGAGACAGATGCTTTTTTGAATCTGGTATGTAAAGGGCTCTTCCAATTTGGAATCCGACATGGAACAGGTGGCTATTTTTAGCCACATGCTGCTAATACATGCTTTAGGAAAGTCAGCTCTTTGCCTTGTACTTAAACATCACCTTTCTCCACACTCCCCCATTTCACTGCCCAAGTGGCTTGAAGCATTTATAGGAATTTTTACTTACCACTACTACAATGTGAAAGACACAAAAAGATCCCAAGATTCAGGCCATAAGTGCCATAGTTAAGACTCAGAACATCCATCAAAAAACCAGCACCAGCCCTGGGCAGCATGTGTCAGCTCTCTCTTTGAGATGGAGGGCCTGCCCTCTCCAGGGCCACTCTTGGAGTGTTGAATCATCACCTGATGCTCAGGATGGCTGCCACCACCGTGCTCAGGGACATTTGTACTTGTCTCATCCTCCATTTGGATAAATTCTTCATTTCATGCGCCTGAATCTGTGCTATTATTTGTAAAATGATGCTTCAGATACCGTGTTTATCCCATGCATGTGTGAAGGCAGCCTGGTCTAACGATAAGAGTCATAGACTTCCCCACCCACCTCCAAGTTAGTTTGACATTGAAGCCCTTACATGATGTGGCCTCAGTTATCTCCCTAAACTTACTTACTTCTCAAATCTCTCAACTCCGTGCTTGAAATCCCCAGAGCATTCTTCAAACATGCAATGTTCTGCCACCGGAAATCCTCACATGGTTTTCAATGCCCGAGAATTCGTCCCTGTGCCATCTCTCCTTACCTCCTAGTTAAAAGCATAAAAGCATTTCTTCCTCCTATAGGTTCTCATATCTCATAAGTAAATGTATAAGAGCTTGAAGCACTGCACACACCTCCTGGTGCTATGTTATTTGGGCATTTCTTAACTTCTTCATTACCACTGGAAGGTTCATGAAGCCAGAGAGGGCAGTTTTTCTCCATGTTTGTATCTCTAGTGGCTAATTCAATGCTTTGCCCATAGTAGAGACTCAGGAAGTATTTGTGGAATGGAATTGTTATACAAAAGTCTTCAGACCATGTTTCTAGTATTACTTCTGCCACTGACCTTCCTTGAACATAAAGTTTTCCAGATCTCAGGTTCCATGTAAGAAAGCAATGATAATACATATTTCATTTCTCTCACAGCTTTATCATTAGAACCAAACTAGCTTTGTCTTATAAATGGTACCTTCTCAGATGAAAACATAGATCCCCCAGAAATAATAAAAAAGAGTGAGGAAATAGTATAGTAATACTGGAACTATTTATACACTAGAGCTATAGAAAACACCAGAGCAATTCAAGCAGGCTACCCAAGAAGAGGAATAAGGAAAAGTGGGGGTGAGGTGGACGACAAAGAGGAGGATGAGAAGGAAGGAAGGGCAGGAGGGGATATGTGTGAGGACATAGTGTGCTCACCAGCCATACACGGTCCGCTGGGGCCAGAGAGTGGCGGAGCAGAAATAGCTACTGATAGGAATGAGTGCGTGGGGTCTTGAGAGGCAGAGCTCAGATCCACTTCCCTGTGTGCTGGCCAGGACTTTGCTGGAGATGGGGATTTCCCAGCCGATAGGAAGGTAAACCAGGGCTTCCCTGGTGGCGCAGTGGTTGAGAGTCCACCTGCCGATGCAGGGGACACGGGTTCGTGCCCCGGTCCGGGAAGATCCCACATGCCGTGGAGCGGCTGGGCCCGTGTGCCATGGCCGCTGAGCCTCCGCGTCTGGAGCCTGTGCTCCGCAACGGGAGAGGCCACAACAGTGAGACGCCCGCGTACCACAAAAAAAAAAAAAAAAAAAATGAAGGTAAACTAGAAGGAAAACAGCCCCAGGCCAAAGCAGAAGAATCAGCCAGAGATGGAGCCCAGAAATCTAAACGTTAGTGATAACCACAGAGAATCTTAATTCAGATATACTCTGGCCATTCTTTGAGAAACACTGAGCCAGATAAGACAAATTAAAACTAAGAAGCATATTGGTTAACTATTGATGGAGCCAAGAACCCAGAAGTAGGAAGTGGCAATAGAAATAAAGCATAAAGACTGACAAGCAAGTAAGAGACAAACAAGGCAAATTTAAGAGAAAAATAAAAAAGACTTGAAGGAGAAAGGCATCAGCACAAGTTTTGGTAAAGCAAGACTGAAAGCAGATACAGAGCAAATGGCGTAAATATGAGGAAGGCTAAAGAGAAAATTTTCATGCTGGTTGATTTTAATTTTTTGAGGATGAAGATGAATAGAGAAATTCATTATTTATCAAGGACCTGGCTTTACTCCTGGATTCAAGGATGACAATCATGCAGGGAAAGGTTTTCATGGAGCTCTAGACCAGTAGACACTACTGACCCTGAGACCTGCAGAAATGATAACCAAGGAGAGAAATAGAGGCAATGTGAGACAGAATAGTCAATGAGATTCAAATGAATAAATGGTGCAATAATGGACAAGTAATGAACAAGTCAGATGGGCGAGAGCCCAAGGGGTCAGCATGGGCTCAGGGCAGTAATCTCAGGACCATGGATAGCTCTGTGCTGGCCCTGTGTCTGGGACAAGAGTGGCCTTTTAACCCATTGCTACAGTGATTAGCCTCACTGCCTGGGTTCCATTTTGGATGTGTTAAAAAAGATCTGTTCACCCAATTAAGGTATAAGACTTTAGATCTAGGGAATATTTGCCATCTAGCTGGTGGCCTTTGGTAGCTATTCAGAGATATTATAGAATGTAAAGAGAAAGAGTAACTTGGAATCAAGAGCCTGGAATCGGGAGACCTAGGTTTTGCTTCCAGCATTGCCAACTTGCTAGGTGTGTGGATTTAGTGAAGTCAAACTTGATGAAGCTCAGTTTTCTCTTAGGCAAAATGGGGTTCCTAAGGTTTTCCCTACTTCCTATAAAGACCTACAGGGAAAATCAAATAAGATTATGCATGCAAAAGCACTTTTAAACTGTAAAACCCTAGTTAAATATGTATAGTTGTTGTAATTAGCTTCCTACAAAATGAATACAGAGGTTCCATAGGAACTCTATAGTGTCAGGAGACAGGGGTGTTAAGCTAAATGTGTATTAGAGCCCAACATCTCCAAAAGTAGAGGTAAGACTGTGAGAGGAATGTGGATTTTCAAAAGCTATGGGAGCTGGTTGGAAAGATGAACGAATGTGAATGTGAAAGTGAAAGTAAAAGAGTGAAAGGGTAAGTAAAAGGACAGACTTGCAAATATTCATGACTTTCCCAAAAAGAGCAAAAGGAAAAGGTTGGTTATTTTATATCAGTTTACACATAATACCTGAAACAAGCTAAAATATCAAATAAGTGAAATAAATTTATTAAAAATTCAAACCCATTTCAATAATATCAAATCTCCTGCAATATGTAAAACCAAAAACACCTCTGTAGCAAAACTGAATATCTTTTTTATTATTTTTTAAAGCCTTCATTTTAATCTTATTACAAAAGTAATATATGATCATTATAGAAAAAAATCAGAAGAAATAAACCCAAAAGATATTGGGTTGGCCAAAAAGTTCATTCGGACTTTTTTTTTAATATAAATTTTTTATTAATTTATGGCTGCATTCGGTCTTCATTTCTGCATGTGGGCTTTCTCAAGTTGCGGCGAGCAGGGGCTACTCTTGGTTGCGGAACTCAGGCTTCTTACTGTGGTGGCTTCTCTTCTTGCGGAGCACGGACTCTAGGCATGCGGGCTTCAGTAGTTGTGGCACATGGGCTCAGTAGTTGTGGCTCGCGGGCTCTAGAGCGCAGGCTCAGTAGTTGTGGTGCACAGGCTCAGTTGCTCAGTGGCTTGTAGGACCTTCCCGGACCAGAGCTGCATTGGCAGGCGGATTCTTAACCACTGAGCCATCAGGTAAGCCCAATTTGGACTTTTCTATAACATCATATGGAAAAACCTGAGCGAACTTTTTGGCCAACCCAATAATATTAAAAATATTCTCAATCCTACCAACCCAAAGATAATCTTGCAAACATTCTTCTAACTCTTCTGTGCATATTGAAGGAACTAAGTTCACTCACCTTTTTTAAAAAACAAATATGGTCTCATCTTCATGCCATTTTGCAACGTCTTATTAAATAACCATTAAATAACCATGTCAGGAATATATTATTGTATAGGAACAATAAATAAATTTGAGCAGAAATTTTAATGGCTACATATAATATTTATTATAAAAGAATATCATATTTATTTAACTATTCTTTTATTTTTGGATAGTTAGAATATTTCCAACATTTCTTTATTTCATACTGTGATATAAGGAGTTGATGTCAAGGTTAAACCTGTGGATTCCAGTGACAAGATTTCTAAGTTCAGCTCCCAGATTCCTTGCATGTTGACTGTATACCTTTGGGAAAGTTAATCTCTTTAAGGCTCAGTTTCTTCATCTGTGGAATGAGTTTAATAATATACATAGGGCTTCCCTGGTGGTGCAGTGGTTGAGAGTCCACCTGCCGATGCAGGGGACATGGGTTCGTGCCCTGGTCTGGGAAGATCCCACATGCCGTGGAGCAGCTGGGCCCGTGAGCCATGGCCGCTGAGCCTGCACGTCCAGAGCCTGTGCTCCGCAAGGGGAGAGGCCACAGCAGTGAGAGGCCCGCGTACCACACACACACACACAAATAAAATAATAATAATAATAATGATAATATACATACACTAAAACTTGTTGTTAGAATTAAGTGAAATGATATATTTTAAACATTTTATACAATACCTGGCACATAATAGGTACATACTAATAATGATAACAATTTTGTTAAAGTCCTTATAGCTGATCTCTGTATTCATCCTTAATTATTTCTATAAACTTTCAGAATTAGAATTTTTTTATCGAAGGAAGGACATATCTATTTCAGGACAATGCCATATTTTAAATAGAGAAGAATTCAGTTGTCATGAGGAAGAGGGACAGCCAGATGTTAAAAAGTAATGTATGAATGTAAAGATTTTGGACTCTGTGCTATTAAACTAAGAGTAAGCATATCCTAGAAGCAGTGATCCTACATCTTGGAAAATATCTTACAGAAATAATTGCATGAATATGTATGTACAAGTGTATTCATTGCAGTATTATTTATGATAACAAAAAACTGCAAATCTAATTATCTCATTTTTAAGAGATTGATTATATATATTATGGTACGTCCATACAATTGAATATTATGCAGCCATTAAAAAGAATAAGGTAGGGCTTCCCAGGTGGTGCAGTGATTGAGAGCCTGCCTGCCAATGCAGGGGGCATGGGTTCGAGCCCTGGTCCAGGAAGATCCCACATGCCACGAAGCAGCTGGACCCGTGCACCACAGCTGCTGAGCCTGCGAGCCACAACTACTGGGCCCGCAAGCCACAACTACTGAGCCCACGTGCCACAACTATGGAAGCCCACGTGCCTAGAGCCCGTGCTCCGCAACAAGAGAAGCCACCACAATGAGAAGCCTGTGCACCACAACAAAGAGTAGCGCCCGCTTGCTGCAACTAGAGAAAGCCCACGAGCAATAGTGAAGACCCAGTGCAGCCAAAAATAAATAAATTTATTTTAAAAAAAGAAGAAGGTAAAGGTTCATATATTAACTTTGCAATGAGTTCCTGATATAATCTTATGGGGGAAAGTGGAGTAACAGAGAGGAAGCATAGCATGATCGTAATTTATGTGATAATTTTTAAAGATGCAGAACTTAAGGCTCGTTAGTTATGTGTACTAGCAAGGGAACAAAGCTAGCTAATGCATATTAAAAGTATTTGAACACTATAAGTGCTACAGTAGCTTCATTATCCCAATAATCTGACATAAACTTACTGAAAGAAAATTGAGAGAGAAATGGCTAATAAAAAGGATAGGATAATCATGAAATAAAGGTTATTACAAAACAAAAGCCATCTCTTTTCCGATCATAGAAGTCCAGGTCTTAAAGCAGTAAAGGTTCTTGAGAAGTTATCTTATCCATCACTTTGCCTTACGGTAAAGTATTTTTATCCTTTTATGAAAATGGAGAAGCAGAGGTGCACAGAGCCAAGTGAATGACCCAAAGTCACATGGCTTAAGGAAGTGGAATGATGACCAAGATTCTCTCTCCTGATCAAAATGGAATTCTCAAAATCTTGGAAACTTGGCAAGATCAAATAGAGCATATGCAAATTCCTACTGGAACAGGAAGAAAGTAGAACTATGAAAAGGATCATTAAGGGGAGAGGAGACTTTCTCCCTCTTCAAGATGCCATGAAGAAATAGGACATGTTAAAAATACATTTAAAAAATGTTCAAAGGGAGGCACCAAGCCAAGGACTTTAAATAACAGAATAACTCACCTCTTGCTCAGGAGTGATCAATGTAGAGTATGTTTCCCCTGTAAAGGTGAAGAAAGAGGAACAGAAATAGCCAAAATCAAAGAACAAATGAGGGAAGTTTCCATAAACAGGGTCATGGAGATGAGTGAATATAGAGAAGGTTAATCAAGAAAAAGAACAACGAGAAAGATGGCAAGTGGCACATAGGAGGGAAAGGTCCAGAATGTAGTCTGCCTTCCAAGAGCTGCAAGTCGTCACAAGAGACATCACTGTTCAAGAAAGCAGCAACCATCAGGCTGATGAGAGGGGCCATGCTCCAGAGTCCTGTAACCTTACTGCTGAGGACCACACAATTTCCCACAAATGTAGAGAAGTATGGAAAAATGGTAAAATGACCAAAGGGTGCAGCCAAATGGTGTCAGTTTAATTTAATGTACAGCTATTGGGAAGGAAATCAATTCTTCAAGGAAAGAACGCTGGTGAAAACTTGAGATGAACACAAAATCTCTGCGGCCTTCCTATCCTTAGAGTTTCCACATCTCTGCTCCAGTTCAGCTGGCTTCTCCCCACTTCTTTGCCTAGGAGGGCCATTAGCAGCACCTTGCCTATCTTCAGAGCATGAATTTTTCTCTTTGTGCAAAGAGAAACGATTGACACCTTTCAAGTGAAACGTATAAAGAAGACCAAGAATATTTGAGAAAAGGAAACCCAATCCTCATTCCCCCAATGCTCACAAATGCAGTAATTTATCAACATAGGTAACTAAAGTTTAGTTTAATGAGCATACAGTATCCTAGTATCTACAGCTCAAATTCACTCCATCTTGTCAAATCTTCCTGAAACACAATCAGGAGTTGGTCAGTCAGAGTGTTATTCTGCGAATCCATTGTTCTACACTATGTCTTGGGCCTAGTCTCAAAAGGGTCACATTGGCCATCTTCCAAGGAGCCTCTTGTCTGTAAATTAACTCTTGTATGAGAGATAAATTTCTCATTCTCTACTAAAGCTCACAGCCCCTGAGTGAAGAGAATGCTCTCTGTTTCAGGCCCAGAATCACCTAAGTTCTTCACTGTGCAAATAGACAACTCTTCCCACATCCCCTGACGCTTCAAGGAACACCATTCTCAGGGGATAGTTATTAAATTAAAACAAAAAAAGTTTAATACCCCTGCTCTTATATAAGCTAGGATTACAATCAACAGCAAAAAAAAAAAAAAAAAAAAAGAGAGCCAACTATGGCATAAACCAATAGGAAATTCACATTTCAAGTAGTGGAGATGTAGGTGGGTTGGGGAAGCAGTTGCTCAATCATTCCACTGGGGACCTGGGCACTTTCTTTCCTTTCCTCCATCTTTGGCCTCCCGGCTTACATCTTCTGGCTTGTTGCCTCATGGTTGCAACCATGACGTTGTAGCCTTGCATCCATGTTTAAGGCAGTAAGAAGAAGAAATGATGAAGTCGGGGAGGGATAAATTGGGAGATTGGGATTGACATATACACACTACTATATATAAAATAGATAACTAATAAGGACCTACTGTATAGCACAGGGAACTCTACTCAATACTCTGTAGTGGCCTATGTGGGAAAAGAGTCTAAAAATAAGTAGATATATGTATAAATGATTCACTTTGCTGTACACCTGAAACTAACACAACATTGTAAATCAACTGTATCCCAATAAAAAATTTTTTAAAAAGACAAAAAAAAAAAAAAGAAACAATGAAGGGCTTTCTCCTTACAAGTCTTTCTTTTCACTCAGGAAGCTTTTCACTGACTTCTCCAGTGGACTTTCACCAACATTTCATGGACCAGACTGCATTACATGTCACTGCCGCTGTAAGGAAGCTGGGCAATGGAAAACTGTGTCTTTACCTCTACACTGGGAAAGGAACAAGGTAAGGTAATTTAAAATGAATATTGATGAGCTATTGAATGATATCTGTCATAATTACTCCTTTGGCTCTTCAGCACCCAAGGTCTCCTATTCTTTTACATATTCTCACCCTCCATCACCATGGAAGAAAACCCAAAGTCTCATCCAATTCAAAGTCCAGGATCTCTGGTTACTGTGCAGAGCTCCCCACTGGGTCTGTGTGTGCCTCTCAGGACCACAGGTTGAAAAGACAACTTATCTGCCCCATATACATGATATCCAAAGGTATGGAGGAAACCAATAACCACAATAAAAACTCCAACCTAACTCACACAAAGGGAAAGTAGGGAATGCACACTGGACCATAGAATATATCAAATCCTACTGATCAGAAAAAAAGGGAACATCTTGCTCTGGCAGTAAAGTAAAACCAATCTGACAGGCCCTAGATCTGCTTTCTGGGAGGAAATTCCTTGTCCGTTATTCTCAATTGTTATATCCTCACAAAAATTCTTTGTGGTTAAAAACTATACCCATTATAAAGATAAGAAAATTGAGACACAGAGAGTAACTTTGACCACAATCATATAGAAGCAGGATCCAAACACAGACAATCAGACTGCAGAGTCCCCTCCCCCTCCCCATCCCCCAAAACTACAACCTCTGGTAAACACTGATCTTTTAACAGACAGCTCTCTCTCTCTCTTTTTTTTTTTTTTACATTTTTGGCTCCGTTGGGTCTTTGTTGCTGCGTGCGGGCTTTCTCTAGTTGTGGCGAGCGGGGGCTACTCTTCACTGCGGTGCACGGGCTTCTCATTGTGCTGGCTTCTCTTGTTGCGGAGCACAGGCTCTAGGCGTGCGGGCTTCAGTAGTTGTGGCACGTGGCCTCAGTAGTTGTGACTCATGGGCTCTAGAGTGCAGACTCAGTAGTTGTGGCACATGGACTTAGGTGCTCTGTGGCATGTGAGATCTTCCCGGACCAGGGCTTGAACCCATGTCCCCTGCATTGGCAGGCAGATTTTCAACCACTGCACCACCAGGGAAGTCCCAGACAGCTCTTAATTTTAAAACATCTTCTGCTGGCTGCCCCAGAACAAATTCAATGACCCACCTTAGCCTTGAGGCTTAAGAAAGAAATCTCAACAAGGAAATAGATCTTTATACAGTAGATGCTGACGTTCTAAGGATAAGGACATTTAAAATGCTCCCTCAGTTTTTTAAGATGAAAAAGTTTGGAGATTGGTTGCACAACAATTTGAAATATACTTAGCACTACTGAATTGTACACTTAAAAATGGTTAAGTGATAAATTTTATATTTGTATTTTATTACTTTTTTTTTTTAAAAAGCTCCTTAGGAAGCTACAGGAAATTTTTTAAAGTAGGACAAAACACTAGTATGCTGTGAATGCCTTATCAGTAATAATTGTGTCTGTTTGTCATGTTTTAGTTGGGAAGGCCCTTTTACACTCTTTGCATTTTATCCTTACAGCCATGTTGATTGATGGGTAGAGAAGATTTTCATTATCCTCATTTTATGCACATGCAAAATGAGATCATAATAAATGTCTGCCCAAGGAGGCAAAAGCTGTAATTAAACATAGGTCTTGTGATTCCACAGTTAAGTGTTCTCACAATACTGCACTCTTAGTGAGAAAAGAGGGGAAAGTGTGCTGGAGGGCTTAGGAACTGATATTTATAGGCATCCACTCCATGCCAGGCACGAGGCTCTGTGGTACCCAGGCATCATTACCTCTTTAAGCCTCAGTCATAGGAGGTCAGTTCTCCTAGTCTCCTGATTTACAGTTAGAGAACTGGGGTTCAGAGAGGTTAAATAACTTTCTCAAGGTCACCTGGCTAGTAATGGAAGCGTTGGATTCAAGACAGTGTAAGATTTAGGAGCAGAAGGCAGCTGCAGGGAGAGGATGTACGTAGGAGGTGATTCAGCAGCACCTATTTTTGTGCCTCTAATTGTCCTCTGGTCAGGAAAGGATTTGAAGACAGTTGACTAAATAAGTGTGGGAGGAAGAGCTAAGGGGCAAGCCACAGGTGCAAGGAACAAACCTTTCTCCGAAGGTAAGTGGAAAAGGGAACAAAGGATTACAATCTTGGAGATGGAGACAGGAAAACCAAATTGCAAAAACCCAAAATAATGGTGTCAAGAGAACCGGCCAGAAGAGGAAAGACTACTTTAGAAAAAACAGAGAAAAAGGTGAAAGGATTTTTTTTTTTTTTGCATGTGCTGAATTTATTAGAAAGCGATAGACAATGTTTGTGGGAAATATGTGGGTTGGGTGGGGAAAATTATAAATACATTTGACATTAGCTACTTTTTAAACAATTTTAAATGCTGAGGGATCCAGTGAGATAATGCATGGGAAAGGCTTAAATTATAAAGTGTTGTACAAAAGTAGAGTGGTACTTATTGTTGTATGAGTGTATTTATAATAAAACTGGAAAGGCGAAGAAAAGCCAGGCCAAGGACCAGTGCTGATGCTCCACTGGGCTCTGCCAGGCTCTCATGGTGCTTGTCTGGCCCAGGAGGCTCCTCTTGATCTCATTGCATTACATACAGCCTCTGCTCCACCTCTGGCGCTGAGTGCTGACGTGGTCCAGCTGTTCAACAGCTGGCCCACATTTGCCCCAGGTGGTAGTATCTGAGGAATCAGTTGATCAGTGTCTCCGCTATGTATCGTTTGTGTTTTGCAAGATCCCATCACGAGCCTGAAAGACCAAAGTCATCTCATAGGACTCCCCCAGGTTGGCTGGAAGACTAGCATCATGTGTTGGAGAAGTGGGCTCTGGAAATGAAGGGGGAGGGGGAGAGAAGACCTGGAGAGGAGGAGGCATCTTACGTTTGTAGGGAAGGCACTTTTTCCTTCCCTGAGGGTTTCTAAAGGATACCATTGGCTTTGTGGCCACAGCTCTCTCACAGACCTTGTTGTTTTTCAGGTGGCACTGATCATACTCCCTTTTCCCTTTTCTCATCTAACTCCACTCCTCTCTTTCACTTTCCTCCCTCACTTTTCTTCTTTGCTTTTCATTATCACTCTTTCTTACTCTTTGCTCCCCTCTTTTTCTTCTCTTGCTCTTTTCTGCTGGCCAATGAACATTTCCAGAGTAGATAACATGGGGCTGAGAGACGGGCTAAGATGAGAGGAGTTTTTTTTGAAAGATGAACTATTCTTAAACCAGATGCCACAGGCAGACAGCCTCTCCTACTGCCTGGGGAATAGGGCTGTGTGAGCAGAGTCCAGGGTAGCAGAGGGATTTTTGCAGGAGCCATTCAATGATCACTTCCTTAGAATAAAACCTATCAGTTTCCCTCCACGAGAGCCTTCTGGGAGCCCCACGCTGGGAGAGACAGTCCTGCAGCGAGGGTGTGTGTTTTCTGCTCCATCTCACCTAACGTGCTCAGAGCTGCTTGCTCCTGGCTCTGGGATCTTTTCGGCTTTTGAAGAGGCTAATTGTTCTGGAGACTGAAGGTTTAAAGGAGTGATTCTCAGTATTTTTGTTTCCAAGAGCCTCTCCCTAAACATTTCCTTTTGAAAGATTTGGTCTCCAAGCAATTAAATGACTTTTTTTTTACTGACCCATTAAGATGACTGTGTTTCTCCATATTCTAATTAATCATAGATGAATGTGTTTGCCAGTCAGGCTTCTGAGGAGCACGGCACTCCGTGTCCCCGACTGAGCAGGTACAATGCAGCCGTGTGCAGCTCCAGTTGACATTTCAGACCTTTGAGGTCTGATGACTGATAAATGTGTTTCTCCCCCTTGGCTTCCTGAAACGTTTGAACACCCTTGGAGACCCAAGACACCCAGTCTACCTTCCTGCGGAACACTGCTTTGAAGTTCAGAAGATGATGATTAAGGTGACAGATGAGGGGGACACTCAGGACCAAGAAACCTGGCCTTTGAAGGAGCACTTAGGAAAGAATGGATGCCCCAGGAATAGGGAGGGAGGAGTCCTGCCTGTGAGAGAAGGAAGGAGCTCTGGACGGGGTGGATCCAGGTTTGATGGAGTTTGAAGCTCATGTCATTTGGGGGATCCTCTCAGAAGTAAAGGCTATAAAATCACAAATGCAAAAGTATGTACTGGACCTTGAGGGGTCCTGCAGGTTTAGGTTTACCAGCTTCCCAGGAAATCTGCTCTGGCCAGTGGAAGGCTTCCTTCTGGGGCTCAAACTCTGCTCAGGCAACCATGAGAGCTAATGCTACGTAGTTCCCTGGTCCGCCCAACAGGCTCTTTCCCAGGAATAGCAGCAGTGGTCATCTGGTTTGACACCTTGACCCTGAACCAACCCCCTGACCCTTGGCTCAGTGTGTATGAAACCCTCATAGGTTTTCAACAAATGTTCTGAGAGCATCTATCTACATTATGCCAAGAATTGGGGTATAAAACCAAATAAGCCAGACTCAGCCCCCAAGGACAAAACATAGTAATAGTGGTGCAAACATAAAAACTAATGTTTAAGATGGAGGTTGGTGAGGCGTGTTTGGTGTGTGCACAAGTGGCTCTGGAAACACCCCAGAAGAGGTGGTTAACTCTGCCTGGGATGGAAGGAGAGAAGTTAAACACCTGGGCAGTCTAGAAAGATGAAGTTCACCAAGCAAACCTTTATTTACTCCATACTGTGCTGATATCAACGCGTACATATACTTTTTCCATATTTCCTACAAAAATGCAATTATACTGGGGAGACTAGGAGTGAAACAGATCTGGGTTTCCATCTCAGCTTGGCTACTCGTTAGCTGTATGGTACTGGGGCAAGATTTGTAAATTTTTTGCAAAGCCTTACCTGAAAATAGGAACAATAATAATATTCATAAGGTTGTTCTGAAATAAGACAAGGAATAGAAGGACGAGACCTGTCACATCGTGAGCACAAACAGCCTTGCACATACATCTTTGCACAACTGTGAGAGTATTTCTGTGATATTAGTTTCACGAACTGAAACTGTTGAGACTGTGGATTCGCCTATTTAAGTTTGTCACAGACATTGCCAATTGCCTTCCAGGTGGGAGGCACCACTTAAAATGCCCACCAGTGATTAATGAGGTTTTCCCAGCTACGTGTCAATACTAGGTACTATCAATCTTTCAAATGTTTTTCATGAAGCCTTTATTGGAACAAAAAGAAATAAGCAAATCCAAAGAAGAAGGTAGGGAGGCATAAGAAAATACATCAGAGGGTTCAAGAAGTCCAAGGAAGGAGGGGGAAGTCAAGGGCAGAGGGCCAACTGGCCCGTGAGCACACAGACTCTTGCCTACTCTGCTCTGGTCCCAGAAGGATGAGGATGCTCCAGGGTCAAACCCCAGGAGTGACCCTCTGCCCTGGGTAGTGGGTCCCCAGGACTAAGGGCAGTACTGGCATAATTCCGGAAGCATTCATTGCCCAGGGTCTCAGGATCGGAGCCCATGACACTAGGCCACATTGCCTGTTCTTTTTGAGGGAGGTCCATGGCAAAAGTCTTCCCCAAACCTCTGAAGCTTCAACCTAGGGCCATAGCAGACAAACCAGCAAATTCAAAACCACATTTTGAGAACACCAATCTGTGGCATAGCTTTCCTCTGAGGGGTTCCATGAATAGTAGAGAAATTCAGAATCTAAGTTCAGAAACTTTTCTAGAATAGCTCTCATGCCATCGTTTGGTCTCAGAGGCTGTCTAAGGCAGGAGAAGTTGCTGTGGACAGAATGCCTGGAATTCATATAGACTTGCATTAAAATCTCTAGCTCTGCCACTTACTAGCTAGGTGACTTCATTTTATTTTGTCTTATTTTTTAGCTGTGTGACTTTAAATTTAGTTCCTTCCTTTGAAAAATGGGGATAATATCTTCCCCTAGAGGGAGAATCTTCTTGTGAAGATTACATAATAAAATCTATGTCAGGGGCTGGACTCATTAACTAATGTGCGTTCCCTTTTCCCCTAATCCTGAGTTTGTGACTGTGCCACAAACACCCCTGGGCTGGATTTTACGTGAGGCAGCTTAGTGTGTTTGAGTTGGACTTTTTGTAGAGTTAAAAAAAAAAAAAGGATCATTGTCCCAGTATCTACTCTCCTAAAGCACTGCTTGTATTGAAAGATCACTTGTGACAAATCTGTGAATATGATAAAGCAAAAAACTATTGAATCATATACTTTAGATGAGTGAATTGTATCGTATATGAAAAATATCACAAAAAATTGTTATAAAAATTATTTGTGGAGGTTAGTTTTTTTTTAAAGTAGTTATGTATTCAGTATTTTATTTATTTATTTTTGGCTGTGTTGGGTCTTTGTTTCTGTGCAAGGGCTTTCTCTAGTTGCAGCAAGTGGGGGCCACTCTTCATCGCGGTGCGCGGGCCCTCTCACTATCGCAGCCTCTCTTGTTGCGGAGCACAGGCTCCAGATGCGCAGGTTCAGTCATTGTGGCTCACGGGCCCAGTTGCTCCGTGGCATGTGGGATCCTCCCAGACCAGGGCTCGAACCCGTGTCCCCTGCATCGACAGGCAGATTCTCAACCACTGCACCACCAGGGAAACCCGAGGTTAGTTTTCTGTTAGCAAATTATTTGGCTGCAAAGGACCAATGAGAATGGAGTGTAATTACACATCGAAATATCAATCTTTGTGCTTTTCTTGTCTATACTTTCTCAGTCTTAATCCTCCTCAAGGAGGAGGATTGTAATTTGGGGGATAATTAGGATTGCTCAAACAAGAATGTAAAGGGAAAAAGCCAATGTTTGTTTGTTTTTTTACTTCCAAATTTAATATTTTTGAAAACCAAGTAGTTCTATCCATACAACAAGAGTTTTGTTGAAAGAAGGAAAGGCGCGTGACATCGAAGAGGGCAGCCCTGAAGGAAACAAGACAGAGAGTTTATGCTCAGCACTGACTGGGAGGGGCATGGGGGGAGACCAGACTGCCCGGCTTGGGCCCCTGGCCCCAGGGAGACCAGACAAGTTCCCCTGGGCTGGGAGCTGGCTGGAAGGGGGATGAGCAGGAGAAGACCAGTGGCTGGGCTGGAGGAGTGGTCCTGGTGGGTTCACGGAGAAGGGTGGAACCAGCAGTGACCCAGTGGTCTTCTCCATTGACAGGGGCTGCATGCTCCCAAAGACCATGCCTGCAGGCCGCCATCACCACTGGGGTGCGCACAGCCTGTTGAATGTGCTGAAGGACAGCATGGGTGCAAGTCACTGCCCATCAGGGTCTTTTCTCCATAGCTGCCTGCTTGTCACCTGTGGATGTGATAAGTGACCCTTGTCCACACCCCAGGATTTTGCTGAGCCCCATTCCAACTGCCCCAACTGCCTGACGGTGTCACTCCCTTTTCAATGGCCCCAGGCGCAGAGAGGAGATCCTGTAAGCATTGACCGGGCATATCCTGCAGGCAGAGCCCTGCCCTGCCTGTCTTCCAGCAGCAACTAAAGCTCCACAGCCATGCATGGTCCCCCATTGAGCGCTTTTCCTAAGTATTCTGTGTGGGTGTCCTTAGTTATGGTTGGGTTCTTTTTATCTTTTTTTTTTTAAGCTCAACTCCTACTCCGTCCAATTCTTGCATCAGCTACTGCCCTGCTCCCTGGCACCAAATGTGAAGCATGAAGAACCCATTCAGCTCACTTTCTGAATCATTTGACACTTTCCAGACTCTCTAGCCTAAGGGTAGCCAAGAGGAGGAGGAGGCACAGGAATGCGACCCATATATGATCTGTCACCTCTGAATTTACTTTGTCGGGAACATTTCCAGCTTGAAGAGTGAAAGAGTCGAAAGGGAGGACAGGCAAGGATAAGATTCTTGTTTTCCAGAAAGAAGAAGATGGCATGCCCGGGGGCAGGGGAGATGAAATCACTCAGCCTCTCCCCGAAGCCCCACTCTGAGCAGTGCCCCTCTCCCAAAAAGCCTTCACAAGAGAGTGTTGAGATTAAGATCAGGGAAGATAAACAACTCAGCAGGGATCCAGGCTGAGCTGAGTTTGGTGCTGGCATTATTGTCCAAGTCAGACCCTGGCTTACCAAGCTGAGACAAGCCTTGAATTTTAAAATTATGGTGAGGCTTTGTTGTGATTATTTCCAGAGAAAGAAAAAGATGAAGGGAGGCAGGATTGCTTAAAATGTTCTTTCTTCACCCCAGAAAATGTCCCCTGATGTTGGAATGGGACTGGGCTAAAAGCAAAATCCTGAATGTACAACACCCCAGATGAGAAAGCGTAGAGATGGAATACCTTAATGACAATTCATGTGCAGAGGATTTGGGGGCATTACCTGAGTGTCCAGAAGGAGTGTTGAAGCTTCAGAAGGGTGTGTGCAATTCAGGCCTGGATTTTTGCTGAAGGATAGGACCTGGAATATGGAGATGGCTCTTTTGTGCCCCTCACTAGTTGGACCATGTCTGAAGTGCTGGGTTGAGTTTTGATAAAGGAGGCCTTCCAGTTGCAGACACCTTTAACTCATTGTCACTGCCAGCTCTTCCCATTGCCCCATCCTGGGCGGTATCCCCAGATCCAGAGCTAATCTGAAGTGAGGCAGAGTGGTGGACATCTACCAGCTATGCTTCCCCAGATCCACCCTCATATTCTTCTGGGAAACCACCCTCCATCATCCTCTGCCTTATATAGTTAGACATCCACCTCTTTCCAGAAATGTGCACTTGACCCAATTCTGGGTTTTTTTTAATAGAATTCATAGGAAACATAAATTCATTTTCAGCTAAATTTGAAGCTGGGAGGAAGTGAATGAAAGCTTCTAGAAGCTACCACTTGGAAACATCTGCCTGAGAGGAACATCAACTTAGAGATGAGAGGTAAAGTCACCTAGATGCAACAGTTCCTGAAGCAGGAGCTGCCCTCAATATCAGTACTTTGCAGTTATACGAACCTTTGTGCTTAAGGCAAAGATGAGTCTGGTGCCTGCCCTTCCAAGCAAAGGAATCCTCATAATACAGACAAGGGACAGGTCAACAGCTTTGGCCCTACCTTCTGTTGAAGCTCAGAATTAAATAACAATTCTTGACTCGGACTGCTGCTCTAGCTTCCTCCCTGCACCTCCTGTATGTTGATCACATCCAGGACACAGCATCCCCTAGGCCTGTGGCTTAGGAACCTCCAGTTGCAGGTGACCCCTTCCTCCTTCCACGTTATCCCAGTCAGTATCACTGGACTTGTTCTTTGATTCTGACTCTGTGGCCTAGACTCCCAGATTGTTCTGGATTCTCTGGTCTGGGGCTCTGTCTGCCTGTTTGGACTTCCCAGAGTTGGCCTTTACTTGACCAGGGTCTGAATATACTGTGAACCTTGAACACTCTTCGTCTGCCCCTGAGGTGCCTCCCTACATCCATGTCCATTTTTTATCCCGAGAAGAAGGATCTTGAGCCATGAAGACTTAGATATACCCCTAATGACACTTCTTAACTCCAGTGTGAATCAGACACACACCCAAATGGGAACCTCAAAGGAGACCCACCAGGATGGCAAGGAATCTGGAAACCAGGTCCTTAAAGTCAGATGCAAAGAAGTTGTGGCATTTGGCCTGAAAAAGAGCTTAAAGGGGAGACATGCTGTCTTTCTGCAAATGTTTATAGGACTGTCATATAGGACGAGAGCCAATGGATGAATGTCCCAGGGAGGTGAATCTGAGGTCATTATAAAGAATTACTTTGGATTATTTTTATACACTTGAGAATTGCCCTTGACTTTAGCAGGAACATCTTTAACATCCTAATCATCTCTCAAATGCCAATCCCCGTGTAGGTGAGTGAATTCCTCACTCACTTGTAGATGAATTCCTGGGAATGGCATCTGGGAATTGCCTGGAGAGGGTGGGGAGAGCTTGGTGACCTTCATGGAGAACATCCACTGCCCAGAGCTGGAGCAAACTCCTGGACCTCAGGAATCTAGGAGTAAGAATCATTGCCCATGAACCCAGCTCAATTCCAGGGAGCTGAAATATTTCCTCACTGAGGGACAAAGGCGAGAGCTCCCTGTGCTAAAATCAGGAGGCAGCTATGTTCATAAGGCTGGTGGGAAACGGGGGCCCAAGTTGAATAATGGTAAATCTATCAAAACCAAACGGACACAGCTCACATCCTGTGGGTAATAAACATGCACAGGTGAAACTTTATGAGGTTTTAAAGGGAACTTTATGAGTTTTGAGGGAGCCTTAGTATAAACCGAAACCAGCCATGGAAAGATAATATAATGGAAAGCAATATCTGAAAATTCTGTCACTGTTACCAAACTAAAGAAACTGTTCACAAGGAAGAGAAAGATATGCTAGACGTCACGTCTCTGCCATGATTTCTGTTGAGGTAGACTGTCTTACCAGCAACATTTTTAACTCTTTGAGTGCAAAGGCTATTAAAGATCTCCCATTTACCATATAGCAGCACCTCATACAATGTAGGTACACATATGTGCATATACACACACAGGAAATATTTCTAAAAGATGGGCAATAATGTTGGTGAGTACTTCCATAGGAAGTCCCTGCTGTTCTGGGGACTTGTGTGTGTCACAGGCAGGAAACTTGAACTCTGAGTGTTAAGAAGCTCTCCCAAAGTCACACAGTGAATAAATAGCTGAACCCTGATTTCAATCCATGTCTGTCTGTCCCTAGACCCCACGTCCTTTCAACCACAGCCATGGTTGCCAGGCTTTTGGATTTCATCAACCAATGCAGTTTCAAAAACACTCAAGAGAACACTGATTGGGTTGCCAACATTTTATTGAGAGGATATTGTTAAGAAATGAGAAAGTTCTATTAACAATGGGCAGAAAGACAGGACGTGATCTCAGAATAAAAAGAAAAAACTGAGCATTACGAAATACTCCATGCCTTAATGTGTGTGCCTTTGTGTGTGCGTGTGTGTGTGCACCTGTAAAAACATTGTCATTAATGAGCACAAGACTGGCTCTTGGAACCACTACTCTCTGCCACATTTTACCTTCTTTATCTCTGTAGCACCTGGCACAACGTCCTGCACAAAGTAGGTGCTTAAGACTTGCTGTTGAATGACTAATATTATTTGTTCTTTTCTGTTTGATCCTCTGGAAAACCCTCAGTGATGCAGGTTCTTGGCAGGGTCCCAGACCTAGATAACTTGTTTCATCTTGCTTCACTTTGTAGTTATGGCTTAGTAAAACCTGGACTTTGCCACCACCTTCCCTTCTTCTCCCCTCTACAGATGCAAGGTTTCTCCTTTTGGCAGACTCTCTCAATACAACTTCATTTCTTTTCACTAAAGAGATTCCATCACTACCCCTCTGGCCTGGACTCTCATCCTCAGAGCTTCTTTAAGGAATAGGGTCAAGGAGGTCTGTCCATCTCTAAGAGGTGAATGGGCACCTTGGCCTGGTGATTCTGCGGTTCAAGAGTCCTATTGTCTTGTCCGAGTTCTTCTACTGAGTGACCTCAGGAAATTCTCTTCTCTTCTTTGGACCTCAGTTTTTTCATGTACAAAATGAGGGAGACTGGGCCAAAACATCTTAAAGGGTGCTTCCAATCTTGGCAATCTACACCTCTTTTCCATCTGGCTGATTACAGCTCCTTCCACATCAGGGTCCTTTTGTTTGAGAAAATCTGGAATTTGGGGATGGATTCAATGACAAGTTGGCTCTTGAAGAAGGTTCTGTAATATGATCGTGCAGCTGTTTAGTGATTCTACATGAGTATACAGTCACTTCGGGGTGGAATGTCAAAGTTTACCAGACATTATCTTGGACTAATTCTCCTTTTTCCATGAGACCAAAGCGTTATCCTCAAAAGCATTACTAATTGTGCACATCCACCAGATGCTGGGAGGCCCTTGCTGGGAAGCACAGGACCCACGCCGGGGGTCAGCCACCTCACTCGGGTTTCTCCTTCTCTGCGTTTCCACTGCAGGGCCTGGCAGGAAGCCAGACTGTGCCCTGGAATAAATGACTTGTCAAGTCACCAGCCATAGCCCTGGGAGGTGCTCTCACACCCACTCGGCCTTTCATTTATCTTTATGGCAGTAAAACCAGACCTCCTAGAAGCTGAACTCAGGGAGGGAAAGGTTAAGTTACAGGGCCCAAGTTTAAAAAAAATTTTTTTTTGAAAAGACTTCCTTGCCCTTTAATTTTAGAATAGTTACTCTCTGGCACCCCTCAGAACAGGGCTATCTGGATGTCATCTAGAAGCAGAGAAGAAAAGGAGAGAGCTAGCAGACTGGGCTGCCTGCTGGATCGACTTTGGTTGCTTTCTCACATGCAGATCAAAAGTCTCTGGAGCAGTTAACCCTCAGCAAAGGAGTGACACCTACAAATGGAGAGGATTTAGCAAAAGCGAGCAAGCACTGCATGCAAATACTTCACATTTATCAGCACTGGAGATTTCTGGTCACCTCTGTAAATATCCTGAAGGTGAGCTTTGGCTCCACTCTGAAAACATACCTGGGATCTATTAGCCATCTTAACCTGCAGGGGTAACGTCCCGAGACTCTTGGGATTGTGCAGTAACCTTTTCTCAATCGAGATAACTGGGAGGGGAGGGGATCAGGTCTGCATGACCTCTTTCTCCTTAGTGATACCTCGATGATGCTCTGTATTTTAATCTCTGATGATCGGTACAAGAGCTAGAGTAAAAATAGAAAATGAAAGTCTTGGAGAAGAGGCAAGACTGAAAAGAGATACAACGAGTCATATGTCCAAACAAGAAATATTGGGAAGGTCAGTATGAGAAGGAGTTGACTCAGGAAAGGTCTTCAGGGAGTGATCACGAAAGAAGTTTGGAGAGCGAGCTAGAGCATGGAGAGCCTCAGAGAAGCTGACTTGGGGAAGAGATGCCTCGAACTAGGAACACACCTCTAAGAAGTGCCTGTGATAGGGAGGGCAGGGAAGAACACTGCTCGAGGAGCCCGGGGACCATCTGAAGTCAGGTCCAGCCTGACCTCTACTGAAGGCCCAGAGAACCCAGAGAGAAGGCTCCCCACTCGCTCAGCAGCCAAGGAAGTCAGGGGGAAAAGCCAGTCTAAAGGCAGCTGGGTGGAGAAGAGGGAGGGAGGGGATCTGATAAGGTGTTGGTGGAATTTAATGGGGCTCTAACCAGCAAGATGAGTCCAGGCCGTCTAAGAGTGAGTGCTTTTGACCCATTACAAAAAGTTACGGAGAAAGAGTCAAGAAATTGAAAAGGCAGAGGAGAGCCTTCTATTTGGGAACCTCCTGGGCCATCCCACCACCAACCAGGTGAGCCACAGAGGCTGTTCTCTTCCTTCTGTTGACCAATTCCTCCCATATCTGTGAACACAAAAGTGCATCAGCATCAGAGAATTGGAGATCAATCCTGCCTTCTCATTTTACCAATGAAGATACCTAAGGTCATCTCAAGAGCTGGTGGTAAAGCCCCAGTTGGAGCCAAGGTCTCCTCCTTCCCAAGCCCCAATGCCCTCCCCTCCTCCATCAATTCTGGCCCCCAGAGGGTGTGCGTCTCTCTAGGCCTGATTTTTGGAATCTGGGTCTCCCGTAGCGTCTGTCTCTCCGCCCGAGAGATCCTCCCATCTTGGTCTCTTTTTTTTTTTTTTTTTTTTCACAAGAGAAAACCTTTTATCTGTAATTCAGACCCTGAACAACCTTCCTGACCCCCTCAAAATTCCTAAATCTTGATGCTCTAAAAACTCAGACCACTAATTACCATAAACCTAACATACTTCCTTAAAGAGGTTTCCGGAAAAGCACTAGGCTACTGTAGTGATTTTGTTAGTGCTGAGGACCAGCTTTCTTTAAAGGCCACTAGAAAGCTATGATTTTAGAGGCTGGCTGTGCTTCTTCAACCCTATATCTTGCCTTCTACAAGTACCTCTTATGCAAAGGACCCCATGTCAGAATAATCTAATCTCTCCCAGCCCCACAAAATATAGCGACCAAAAAGAAAAAAAAAAAAGAGAAATCAGACTTTGTTAATAAATAAGGAATCTCAGGTTCCACAACACAAAAACACACATGTTCAAAGTGCAAATTTCTGCCACTAGTCTGGGACTTTTCTGTCTCACTGATATAGAACCCTGTCTTATGGTCAGAGAGACCATGTAGACGGTAGCTCCCTCCCTGTTGGGAGCCTGCTTGCAAAGCAAGTGAGCACCACTGAGAACCTTATGGAGGTGTTGGGAGGGGGACTGAGGAAGGTGATGAGGTGAAGAGGCAGGAGGTGGTCCCCATGTATCCTTCCTTTCCTAAACCCAGGGGGAATGGAGGGAAAGGGGGTGAGAGATGTGTGCTGTTTTAACAGCTCACCCTGCTAAGGGGCCCTAAAGTGCCAAGTCAAGCTGCCAGCCTCCAGAGATTAGAATTACATGATACTTTGAAGATAAATGTGCTGCAGGGGATAGAAGCCAGGACCATAGGGAAGCAGTAGAGGAGAAGGGGTTTAGAGAATATTAATATATTATCAAGAGTTAAAAGCTGATCCAGAGCACATCATAGTTACAGGCTGAAAAGGGGGATCTGCTGATGAGCAGGAAGTCTGCCTGGCTGGAACTGAGTATAAGAATAACCGTCACTTTAAGACCTGCTGCTGCTTTTTCTTTGTCTAGCTTTCTGGTAAAGGCAACATCAATTTTATAAAGGGGACAACAGAGGGAGAAGAGGGGATGTGTGTGTGTGTGTGTGTGCGCGCGCGTGTGTGTGCGCACGTGTGCTGTGATCCACAATGGAAAGAGCAGGCCCTTCAGTTATTTTACTAGATTTTAAATGCTTAAAATTTTTTTTTGTCCTTTTTGTCTTTTAAATACAAAGTCTCAGCTGTCCCAGTGCCCCAAGTCTTCCCTTCCTCTAAGGTCCAGTAGAGTCTGAATCTTCAATCAGAACCTCTGTGGTAGCACCGAGTATATCCGAGTTCATGACCAGCCCTTCAGTGCCCCCACTGTTGCCACTTCCCACAAAGATCTTCCCATCAGCCATCAGGCTCACCCGTTCCGTCCCACTACAATATGACTTTGACATCCCTTCAGCTTCTAGCAGGAGGCACTCTCCAGAGGTGGAGTTTCCCAAGGGCTCAGGAAGAAGAGGAAGACCCTGACCGTCTGCAGGTTGTGTCAGGGATTCTGGATTAGTGCCCAAGATATCTGTGCTGGTGATGAGGGCGCCTGCATTGGCAGCCAGAGCCTCGGCAATCAGCACCTCAGGGTGGCTTTTTGCTTTGTGAGCCACTACGCTGTCCTTCTTCTCAAATTTTTTGCCACAGATATTGCAAGAAAACTGGTAGAAGGAGTCTGCATCGTGCTTCTTCATGTGCCAATTAAGGGATGCCTTTTGCCGACAAGTAAATCCACAGATCTCGCATTGTAATGGCTTCTCGCCAGTGTGAATCATCCGGTGCACTGCCAGATTGTGGGAACTCTTGAAGGCTCGAGCACAGTATTCACAGATACAATCTCGTTGATCTGTATGATGTTTGGCATGTCGTAGAAGTTGCTTCTGGAGCCTGAAGAGTCGCCCACAGGAGGGATGGGGACATATGTATTTCTTCTTCAGCAAATGCTGATATTTAATGTGGTGCTGCAAATAGCGAGGGTGAGCAAGAACAGTTCCACATCCTTCCATCTCACAACGGACATACTGGATTGGAGGCTTTTTTCTCCTTTTGGGTAATCGTGGACTTTTGTCATCTTTTCGCCTTCTTCCTCTCTTCCTAGGAGGCTCCTCATCTTCTCTAATTTCATTCTCTTCTTCTTTCACCTCTACCTCTACTTCCACTTTTATTTCTTTCTTCTCTTTCTCTTCTTTCACTTTCCCTGATTTTCTCCGTGGCTTTGGCGTTTCCCTTTCTAAGTGGGGTTTGTAGGTCTCATCTCTTGGATCATCTTTGAATGGTATTTCTTCTTCACTGATCAACATCTCTTCTTCCTCCTCTTCCTCCTCATCACTGCTAATGCCACCTGGAGACTGATGCTCTTCTGCAACATCATAATCAAGCTGATCTGTATTTGGTTCTGACTTGCAGATGAGTTGCAATGAACCAGTCTTGGACCTAGAGCTTCGGGTGTTCTCTGTGTCACGATGCCGAGAGGCAGATGTCCTGGTACTGCTACGCCAGCCCCGGCTAGGCTTAGTTGCAGCAATGGAAACTTCCTGAGGGACGGTAGAACCTTCTTCCTCTTTCTCTTCCTTGGGATCTTTGTCAGATGATACTTTTTCTGTGCATAGGAGTCGCGGACTCTTCTTGCCCTGAGCTGGAGACGGGGGCTTCGCGGCCTGGGACTGCTGCCCTGGGGCGTCGGGAGGCCTGGCGCTGGGGCTGCTCCTCCGCCGGCGGGGATACTCGGCCTTCCTCCGGCGGGACACAGCAGCGGCGGCGGCCGCAGCGGCCCGGCCCCGGTCCCGACCTCCCCTCAGCACGCGGCTGCTAGTGGTCCCCCCAGGGGCCGCCGCCGCCGCTTCAGGGGGCTGTTGTTGGGGCTCCTCCGGAGCCGCCTTGGCCGCCGCCGCCTCTCCCCCTTCCTGGTCCTGCTGCTCCGGGGGTCTCGGCTCTTCCGTCTCCCCCGGCATCGGGACTCGTCCGCCCCCCACCCCCTAGTCCCAGGCGGAGGCGGCGGCGGCCGCGGCGCTGCTCCCCCCGCCCCCCCGGAGCGACCGGCTCACTCTCACTCGGCGCTCCTCGTTCCCCCCTCCCCTCCGCCCGGCTCCGAGGGCGCCCCCCCCCACCCCCTGCCACTCAAGGCCTTCTACCGCGGGCGGCGCGCGCGCCCATCTTGGTCTCTTGAATGTGAACCTGTGCCTCCTGCTGTAGGTAGCACACCTGTGCCCCTGGGCTCACACGTGGGCAGCAGCCTCTGCCGGCGGCCGTGGGCCTGTCTGCTGCTGCCTTTCACTGCCAGCTCAGGGGCCCGTCCTGGCCTCCTCAGGGGTGTGGACTTTTGCTCTCAGGGTGTGGACTTTTGCTCTCAGGCCCACATCTTTCCCACCTCCTTTCAGGGCAGGCATGTGTGTGATTCCTCAGGAGGGGTCAGTGCGTGGATGTGCATGGAGCAGGGGAGCAGGCAGGTGGCCACTAAGGCCTGTCCCCAGTGTCCTGCACATGTGCAGACACACAGATGGGAGAGATGATCACGTGCGGGTCTGTGGGTAACATATATTTGAGCGCTGGTTACTTTCTGCCCTAGTCCAACAATGAACAACAAGGGCTTCCCTGGTGGCACAGTGGTTAAGAATCTGCCTGCCAATGCAGGGGACACGGGTTTGAGCCCTGGTCCGGGAAGATCCCACATGCCGCAGAGCAACTAAGTGTGCGCCACAACTATTGAGCCTGCGCTATAGAGCCCGCGGGCCACAACTACCGAGCCTGCATGCCTAGAGCCCGTGCTCCACAACAAAGAAGCCACCACAGTGAGAAGCCTGCGCATCGCAACGAAGACCCAAGGCAGCCAATAAATAAATAAATCAATAAATAAGTAAGCAAGCACATTTTTTTTTTTTTTTTTTTTTTTTTTTTTTGCGGTCCGCGGGCCTCTCACTGTTGTGGCCTCTCCCGTTGCGGAGCACAGGCTCCGGACGCGCAGGCTCAGCGGCCATGGCTCACGGGCCCAGCCGCTCCGCGGCATGTGGGATCCTCCCGGACCGGGGCACGAACTCGTGTCCCCTGCGTCGGCAGGCGGACTCTCAACCACCAGGGAAGCCCAGCAAGCACATTTTGAAAAAAAAACAATGAACAGTGAAACTCTCCCATTACTGAGAAATGTGAATTTCCTCGGCTTCTGACTGTGGGTTTACTGCTTAAGCCCAAAGCTTCTGTCATTGTGTTTGAGAACCGGTTAAAGGTTAAGAGAATCCGTTCAATAGGGGGTCAAAAAGGTCATTTAAAACAGGTTCCATTAACCAAGATCCCATACACATCCATGCAGAAGAGCAGAAGTGAGACTTAGGGACCAGAAGAGAGGCTCCACAGAGGAGCTGGTTTCTGTCTGAGGGGAATATGAGCTGTCAGACCCTTTGCTCTGGAGCATCACAGGCTCCCAAGTGGCACTGAGCTAGGATGGAATCAAGGCTGGAAGTTAGGCTGTAGGAAATGATCTTTCTCCAGGACTCTCGTGTGGGCTTTGCAGAATCTCTCCATACCAGAGGCCCCAGCTTTGTTCTTTCAAAGGTAAACGACTCACATTCTCCCACTGAGACCCTCTAGGTGCTATTTATTCCTTTGAAACCAAAACGAACTGATCAAACACCTGTTCTGAGCCAGGCACGGTGGTTGGGTTTCTGGGGATGCAAAGATAAGCCGAGCAGGGTCCATGGCCTCACAGAACTTAGAACAAGGTCAAGAGAAGCTGAACTTCCTTTAATCTGGGAAGTTTTAAAGTATTTCCAAAAATTCTCCCCCTGCATTGCTGAGAAGTCTGCTCCCCAGCAAGTCTGGGTGCAGGTGGCTTTCCTTTCTACAGTCCCTACTGAGCGGCTACCTGAGCCAGGGGCTGGGCTGAGGTTGCTCCTGACCCTGGGGGCCACTGGGCATCTGATGCTCTGGGCCTCTTTTGGAGGAGTCACGTGGGGGCGTGTCTATGCCTCAGCACATCCTTAGCATCCCATAGGGAGGTGCAGGATGCTTCCCTCCATTTCTATCCACAGCTTTCCTTAATGTCAGTGGATGGGCTATTGAATGGACCCCCAGGGAGGCTTTAAACATTGAAAGCCAGTCCCAGCCAGGGCCCCCACCGGATGGGAAGAGAGCATGGGAGGAAGCAAAAGTGCTTGTGTTAACAGAATGTCATTTCCCAGCATGATTCAGACCCCGACGCCGAGGCAGGAAAAGGAGAGCAAAGCCTTCCCATCCATCATGTCGGACACAGTTATTTTTAGAGCACACACCATCTCAGCACTGGGCTCCAAGGGCCCTGCCGTGGAAGGAAATGAGACTGGGCTGATAGAGTCAGTCAAGAGTGGAGATCTTGCAGGCGTGCGTACGTGCGTGTGTGTCTGTGTGTGTGTTGGAAAAAGCGGACAGGTGGGCAGGCAGCCTTCTTCCCAAAGTGCACCCCTGAGCCTGGCCCCTTGTGTGAGCATGAAGAGGGAAACTGAGCGTGGAGGTAATCTTGGGGCGGTGGGTGCGGGGGTGTTGTTAACGGAGAAGAAAGCCCCCTGCCCAGCCTGGTCGGGGTCTGACCCGCCCTTTCATACATATACAGGAACTGCCCTCCCCCCACCCCCGCCCAGGTGGAGGGCAAAGCAGCCTGCGTCCTAGACTCGGCAGGATGTTGGCAGCCTGTAGGTGCCCTTGGCTTTGCTATCACAGCCTTGAAAACATCTGGCCCACGGGAAGGCTTCCAAGTCCAGATGAAGGACAGGGCATCTGGAGCCTCTGCACTGGCGTCTAGGAGATAGATTCTGCCCCAGTCAGCACCTAAGTACCCATTTTTCTAAAATGCAAAGCCTCACCTGGGCATAGAGGGAGGTCCCTTTTTGCAAGGGACAGAGAAGAGGCTTCCCTTCATTTTCACTCGTTTCTGGCACCTTCCCTCCAGCTGAAGAGAAGTGGAGGCCTGTCTCGAACTCAGCACTGAGGCAAGGTTGGGCCCAGATGTGGCCCCGGACAATCTTTCTTCCCGGTTCCTCTTCGTCTCTCCTTTCGTCTTAAACATCCTGCCCTCCTGACTTCTACCTCTGCAGAGCTCTCGGCCCTGAAAGAGATACATCACCTGGCTGTCCTGATCCTAACTAACATGAACAGCCTAGGATGAGGCTACCTCTCCCTTCCTTCTTTCCACAAGCCTCTCCAGATGCACTGTGCAGTCCACATAAATGTCGTTTATACTACGTGGGCCTTGCAGGGACTCCGAATTGATTCACTTTCCAGTAATAGCTCAGATGTCCCTGAGGTTCTGGCCAGTTTTGAACCTTCTTACTGGCAGAGAGGGTTCAGCTGACTTCCTGAACAGCCATTGGATGGCTTCCCATAAGCCAAGACTGCTGGAAAAAACATCCCACCATGGCAAAGTCCCTGTTGCTGTGTCCTCCCGGGAAATCAGGAAAAGCTCATGTCAAGGCTTGAGGGAGCCACCAGCACGTTGTATGCAGGAATCTCTCTGCTGCCCACTGATAGCACCCAGGAGATGGAGGGGGTTATCTGCTTTGTGCCATGGCCTGGGGTGGTAAGAGGATGGGGAGGAATAAGGCGGGAGACAGCTAGTTCATTTATTTTTACCTGTATCTTTTCCTCTGAGGAGGTATCACAAAGAAGTACCGTCCAGTTGGTAATTTAGCAGGAAAAATGCACTTGAGTCTATTCAAGGACCATCAGGATCACCTGTACAAATAGGCAGGCAGGTGAAGAGGTAGCAGGACTACCTTGGAAGCCAGGTGCCCCAATCCCAGCTCTGTCACCAATTTACATCCACTGTGACCTGGACTTCATTTTTCCTGTCCATAAAATTATTTATTATTATACGAGAACTGCAGTGCTACCCACCTCAAGCTGTGCTGGGAAAAGCAAGGAATAATGTTGATAAAGCACCTAACCCCATACACCACCAAATCAGTCTTTTTAGGAGTGATGCTCAGATGACCTCATCTGAAAGCTTCTGTGTGTGCTGGGGGCTTGGACCACAGCAGGATGAGTCAGATGCCAGCCCACTTCTTTTCCAAGGACCTGAAACCAACCAACTGCTTTTCTTTCCTTTGAACCCTGTGTATGGTCGTGCTTGAAAGTCCGGGGAGGGGTAGGCTGTTAGTCCAGCTCCATCATGAGCTTTGTGATGTGGGAGGCAGAGGTGCCACTGTGTGCTCCATTCTCTCCGCTAAACCTTTTCCCCTTTTGTCTTTGGCTTGCCCTGATACTTTCAAAACCCACTACCTACTTCCCCATTATGTTCTTCTCCGTCTTTCTTTTTTTCATCTTTCCAGTCCTTCTCCCTGGTAACTGTTTGACCTTTTCCCTCTGATCTCTCCATCTTCCCATTCTTTCTTCTCCTTGATGATCTGGTGGCTAACAAAACTGGGGAGCAACACAGCGTTATACACACAGCAAGCTGGGATCCCCTTTCCCTGACTGCAGCAACCTTCATGATACTGCAGTGCCGGGTGTGGGGTTCCTGGGGGGCCGACAGAGGAGACATTGCACTTGATGCTCGACAGGGTCTGGAGGTGAAAGAACTGCATCATTAAGACATTGACTTAACAAATTGCAGTTGCTAGGCAGAGCCTCCAACAGGAGAAGAGACCTCAGGCTGCAGTGCTTACTGAGAGTTCCTATCTCTGCTCACCCTCTTTCCTCCTTATCTACCTGAGTTAGCCATGGGGTTCTTTGGTCATAAGGACAGCAGAGACACAGGACATTGGCAGCATTCCAGAATAATCTGGCACTCTCCTCTTGCTGCCATTCACAATAAGATTTATTTTAGAGGAAATTTGCAAATATTTCCAGCCTCAAAGACTGGTATCACTTTCTCTGAGCCCAAGAAACTCTCCAGGTTGAAAAATCCATGGAATTGGCATGCTTCACTGCAAGATCAGCACTGATAACTTCTTAGTGGGTGGGTGAATGCAATTGTAAAGGATTGTTGGAATAACTAGAGGCTGCATCTAAATACATTGATCTGCAGATTAAAAGGCTCTTGTGTTATTCCCAGTTCCACCTCTGACAGCCCACATGGCCCTAAACATTGCTTCCTTTTTCTGTGTCTTGGTTTCCATATTTACAAGATAGGCTTGTAACAAGGAGAAACCAATACATAACTGGAAAAAAAGGAAAATGCTATGTAAATAATATTAGAGATTCCCCTGCTGTTTGCTTGACAGCAGTTCACTTAGAAGCTTCAAGATCCTTTTGATCTGAGATCAGAGGGACCAGCTGCGGAGAGATGGAGTCTGATTTAATCCAGAGTTAACCTTCCAGAAGATCTTTGTAGATAATTTGTGATGCTTCTTTGTAGTCTAAATGTAGGACAAAGGTGGAGAATATGATCTGTGGCATCGCTAACAACCGCAAACTATCATTTCTGATCAAACCATTTTCTTCTTTCTGTCTCGTTTACATTTCCCACGTAGGTCATTCTGTAAAGACTCAAGCGACCATTCCCTCTGAACAGGTACTTCTGACCTCACAAAGACCATTCAGTCTATATATTTTAGTAATAGTAAGAAATGATAGCTCAGTATATCAGAAGCTATACAAAATTCAGAATGGAAAGTATTTCCAGCATATATGACTCCCTACTTCAAGGGATGCTAAGATAACATGGCTCAGGGAACCAATATGCAGAAGGGCTGGCTGGGGGGCAGCGGGTCACAAAACGTACCTACTGGACCACATACAACTGTCTCCCGGCCGTCCTCCCTCACGTCTCCACGGCCAGATTGGAGCAGCCTGTGGAAAAAATTCCTGTCTATTTTCAGAAACAGATAAAAGCATTCAGATTATGCAGTGCAAATCTCAGCCTGAAAGCAGCTGGAAAAATCTGTTCCTTGCCACTGTCACTGACCCCCCGACCCCTTCAAGTAATGACATTCAGGCCTGCTTCCCCTCCTCTCTCCTCGCCCCCACCAGTACTGACTGACCCTCCCACTGCACATCTGCTCCGTGTCTGCACTGTTGGAGCATTCAGGCCTCGGAGAACTGGAGACAATGGAATTGAAGTGGATAAAAAAAAAAATTAGGGCTTCCCTGGTGGCGCAGTGGTTAAGAATCTACCTGCCAATGCAGGGACACGGGTTCGAGCCCTGGTCCGAGATGCCACAGGCCGCGGAGCAACTGAGCCCATGTGCCACAACTGCTGAGCCTGCGCTCTAGAGCCTGCGAGCCACAACTACTGAGCCTGCCCTCTAGAGCCCTGTGCTCTGCAACAAGAGAAGCCACAATAACGAGAAGCCTGCTCACTGCAATGAAGAGTAGCCCCTGCTTGCCTCAACTAGAGGAAGCCCATGCACAGCAACAAAGACGCAACGAAGACCCAACACAGCCAAAAATAAAAACAAATAAATAAATAAATTTATTTTAAAAAATTATCAGCTGGTTCAAGGAGAAGTCAGTGTTAAATCCACGTTTCTTTTTATCGGGATTTTTAGGGAGCATATTTACAACACTGCCTGGTCCCCGACTCCTTCCCCAGGTGTCAAAGGGCAGGAGCCCCAGTCTCAGTCAGGCGCACTGGCCTCATTTGCTAACAAGATCCCCCCTGGTGAGAACAATATTCTATCCTGAGCAAAGCTGCCTGAGACCAGATGTCTCTGTGTCCTGATCTCCCCCAAGCATATGAGGTTTGGGAACACTGAGTAGTTCATCAAACTGTATCTCTTGCAGGGGATTATTCCTGGCTTTAGGGAAAAGCCTGTTCAGAGATGCCTCCACTGTCCAGTGCACTCTTGTTTGCAATGAATCAATTATGCTCTGAAGATATGCAATTGTAAACACAATAAACCGGGCTTATGCTTAGTGCATCAGGGAGCAAATATCAGTTATTCACATTTGGGAGGACCATTCTGTTAGCTTTTTGCCTGGGAAGCATTGGGGGTCTCAGGGATCCATACTGAAATTTTCTTTCCTTCTGGAACGCATTGTGCTTAGCCCTCTTCTCTGAATAATTCATTAAGCGCCAAACTCCTACAAGAGCACTTGTCTTGAGAGCTTGTTTTTCCACTTCCACTCGAAGCAATGGGTTCACAATCCAAATAGAATCCAAACAAAGCAGCTGCTAAAGGAGCCAGATGGGATGACTCTTCCCGAGGGAATGGGATGGGCCTCTTATTGTTTCCTCCTCCCTGATTTCCCCCTCTGGATGCACCAGAGGGCAGGCAGGGCTGGAATGAAGGAGCCACCATTCAAGCAAGAACCTTTTCAAGAGGGAAGGAGGGCTCATCCGTCTAGCAGATGGATGAAGCCAGTCGTTACAGCCAAGAGGGGCTCTCAGATTGGACAAACAGGGCAGAAGCAAAGCAGCTGCCAGATAGGTTCCAGGTGCTTGGACAACCACAGGGGGGATGTGGAGAGAGCAAGGGAACTTGGGGGACCCTGCTAAACCCCACCAGGCTCAAGCTCCACATTTCTGTTTCTCTATTTTTACATCAAAGGCTCGTATTCTACAAGGCAAGAACCAAGGATCAAAGTGGACATGGTTGTGATGTTTAATAAAAAGCACTGGTAGATAGTTAGGGAGTTTGGGATTGACATGTACACACTGCTATATTTTAAATGGATGCCCAACAAGGACCTATTGCACAGCACAGGGAACTCTGCTCAATATTATGTAACAACATAAATGGGAAGAGGATTTGAAAAAGAATAGATACATATATATCTATAACTGAATCACTTTGCTGTACACCTGAAACTAATACCACATTGTTAATCACCTATACTCCAATATAAAATAAAAAGTTTAAAAAAATGTTTTTTAATTAAAAAAATATCAGTGACAGAATACTAGGAGAGAAAAACCATAGCTCAAATCATACCATCTAGTATGTCCTTGAATGCTTTATACAGCCCCAGACCTTTGCTCAACCGGGTCCCTCTGCCTAGAATGTACCACCTTCTCTGCTTGTCAAACTCCTACTCATCCTTAAAAACCCAGTTCGAACATCTTCCCTTCTGCAAAGCTTTCCAATATTCCTTCAGGCAGTATAAATCACTTCTTTCCTTGTATTCCAGCAGAACCATCTCTCTCCACTGTGATGCTTATTGTCTTCTGATTTGTGTGCTAGTTAGTGAAGTATGCATCTGTGTCCTCCAACAGGGTGTGAGCACCTTGAGGAAAGAGCCTGTGTTTTATTCATATTTTTTTTCCACCCACTCCCACAACCTAGCATAAAAAGTGCTTGTCAAATTGAATCATATCACTTATGGTCACCGTGAAGTCCCAAATGCCAGCTTAAGTCCACAGCAGTGATGTGTAAGAGACCCTCCTCATTCTTTCCATTCTTTTTTTTTTTTTTTGAGATAAAATTTATGTAACATAAAAGTCACCATCTTAATAATCACTTTAAAGTGTATAGTTCAGTGGTTTTTAGTATGTTCGCAATGTTGTGAAACTATCACCACTAATTCCAAACATCTTATCATCCCCAAAAGAGACCCCATAGCAATTAAATAATCACTTCCTATCATCTCCACCCCCAGCCCCAGGGAACCACACGAATCTATTTTCATCTCTATGGATTTGCCTATTCTGGACATTTCATACAAATGAAATCATACAGTATGTGGCCTTTTGTATCTGGCTTCTTTCATGATGATATTTTCAAGGTTCGTCCATGTCGTAGCATGTGTCGGTTCATTTTGTTTATCCAATCATCAGTTGATGAACATTTGGATCGTTTCTACTTTTTAGCTATTATGAATAATGCTGCATGAATATTAGTTTACATGTTTCTGTATAGACATATGTTTCCTATGAGAGGAATTGGTGGGTCATATGGTAACTCTACATTTAACATTTTGAGGAATTGCCAAGCTTTTCCAAAACAACTGCACCATTTTGCAGTCCCACCAGCAACAGATGAGGGATCTAATTTCTTCACATCCTTGTCAGTACTTATTATTTTCTTTCTCTTTGTTGTCGTTTTGTTTTGTTTTGTTTTGCGGTACGTTGTGGCCTCTCCCACCGCGGAGCACAGGCTCCAGACGCGCAGGCTCAGCGGCCATGGCTCACGGGCCCAGCCGCTCCGCGGCATGTGGGATCTTCCCGGACTGGGGCACGAACCCGTGTCCCCTGCGTCGGCAGGCGGACTCTCAACCACTGCACCACCAGGGAAGCCCTGTTTTTGTTTTTTATTATAGCCATCCTAGTGGGTGTGAAATGGTTTCTTATTGTGGTTTTGAACCGCATTCTCTCTAATGACTAGTGAGGTTGAGCACTTTGTCAGGTGCTTACTGGCCATTTGTAGATCTCCTTTGACGGAATGTCTATTCAAGTCCTTTACTCATTTTAAAATTGGGTTGTTTGTCTTTTTTCATTGAGTAGTAAGAGTTCTTTGTATATTCTGGATACTAGACGTGTATCAGATATGTGACTTAAAACTATTTTCTCTCATTCTGTGGGTTGTCTTTTCAGTGTCTTGATAGTGGCCTTTGATGCACAAAAGCTTTTTAATTTGATTAAGTCCAAATTTTTTTCTTTTGTTGTTTGTGCTTTTGGTGTCATATCTAAGAAACCACTGTCTAATCCAAGGTCCTGAAGACTTATACTCATATTTCCTTCTAAGAGTTTTCTAGTTTTAGCTCTTATATTTGTCTTTGATTTATTTTTAGTTAGCTTTTGTATCTGGTAGGATATCCAAATTCATTCTGTTGCATGTGGTTAGCTATCTGTCCCAAAACCAGCTGTTCAAAAGACTATTCTTGGGCTTCCTTGGTGGCGCAGTGGTTGAGAGTCCGCCTGCTGATGCAGGGGACACGGGTTTGTGCCCCAGTCCGGGAAGATCCCACATGCCGCAGAGCGGCTGGGCCCGTGAGCCATGGCCACTGAGCCTGCGCATCCGGAGCCTGTGCTCTGCAGCGGGAGAGGCCACAACAGTGAGAGGCCCGCGTACCGCAAAAAAAAAAAAAAAAAAAAAAGACTATTCTTTCCCTACTGAATAGCCTTCACACTCTTGTTGGAAATCAATTCCTCGTTCATATTTTACACTGCTACTTTCTTGAACTCATCTCTTGAAATAAGGTCATTTGTTCATTCCTGAGATATAAAAAACTTGACAATACCAAGATTTGTTTTAAAAAATATATATAACAACTGCATCAACCTGACTCCCCCCTTCACACCTCAGAATCCATCCAAGTTAACAGCATCCAAGTTTGCGCATTTTCACAAGTGGAAACCACATGGACTTTTAAACTAATAATGTAAAACAAAGGTAATTGGAAAGTAAATCTCATGGGTTGATTTTTGGTAAGCAGAGCACATGACCGATAAGAGGAGGTGAGCTGACCTTACAGCCCTCCATAAATGGGTGCATCTTGTTAGAAGCTGTCATAAATTAAGCAAAAACGAGAGTCATCCCTTGCCTGTAAATGGTTACTTAACACCAACAGTGGAAGCAGCGTCACAGAGAATTCTTTCCCCTCCCTACCCCTGCCTCAGTCCAGGGATAGACAAGGAGCTAAAGGCTGGTGGGGTAGCTGTGGAAAATGTAAACATGGGGTTAGAGATGAAGACGTAGTAAAGGCAAGGACTCTCGGGGAGAATAGAGAAGTAAAGAGCAGAGACAGAAGTAGTAAGGGGGAGAACAGGAGTGAAAGGGTGGACCAAAAACTGGGGTTCCCAAGTGTGATGTTCGAGAGAAGGGCTTCTCTAGCATATCTGGATGATTAAAAAGGAGTGGATCCTGTCTCTGACACTAAAATAACTTGCTTTTTGAAAAAGGAGCATGGAGCTGAAAAGTAGTTCTCATCAAGCTTACCATGCCCACTGTCATTCAGACTGAGCTTACCTCATGCTGTTGCCTCTGTCTTAAGTATCCCTCACTTCCCCCCACCCCACCCTACCCGATCCCACCTCTCCCTTCTTTGTCTAGCTAACCCTGAATCACGCCATCTCTGAATTTCCAGATTGGGACAGCTCCCTCTTTATACTTCTCAGATGTCAGACTTGGGACTTAGCATATTTACATGGGGAAAATTTTGGCTTAATATCTGTCTTCCCACTGGATATCAAGCTCCTTGAGACCAGGGGCCATGTCTTATCTTTGTAAGCCATGGTCCTAAGAAGGGAACTAGAAAGTGGAAGGAGAGACGCATGAAGAAAAGCCCTGAATTCCCACTGGTATTCTCTTTCAGCCGTTCCAAGCTAATTGCAGATGCTGAAGCTATGGACTTATCAGCCAGTCTGCACCTTCCTCTAACTCTAGTGAAACAGCTGAGCACATTACAAGGGGGTGGATGCGTGTTGTTGTGCTCAGTGGGCACTGAGGGGCCAATAGGGATGCTACTCGAGAATAGAAAGGGGAAATCTGGGAGCGGTTGTGATTGGAAGAAAACGTTTCCTTTCTTGCTTTCTGCCAGGATAGTGTTGACACAAACAGCTGCATCAGAAGCCACTAGGCAGCCAGGAATTTGGAGTTTGCCTTGTAATAGAGTTAGGGCTGGGCAATGGGGGATGTGTGTATAAGGAGCAGTCAGAGTAGAAGCAGCAAGAGCTGGGAGAGGAATTTAAGTTCAAATCAACATGGGGAGGTTTTTTCTTCTTTTTAATATTTTTTCCAAATTAAAAACCAATACAGCAAAATTAAGGAAACATTTTTTATTTTAAAAAGTCACAATCTTGGGGGCTTCCCTGGTGGCGCAGTGGTTGAGAATCTGCCTGCTAATGCAGGGGACACGGGTTCAAGCCCTGGTCTGGGAGGATCCCACATGCCGCGGAGCAACTAGGCCCGTGAGCCACAACTACTGAGCCTGCGCGTCTGGAGCCTGTGCTCCGCAACAAGAGAGGCCGCAACAGTGAGAGGCCCGCGCACCGCGATGAAGAGTGGCCCCCGCTTGCCACAACGTAGAGATAGCCCTCACACAGAAACGAAGACCCAACACAGCAAAAATAAATAAATTAATAAATAAACTCCTACCCTCAACATCTTCTTTAAAAAAAAAAAAAGCCACACTCTTGGGGCTTCCCTGGTGGCTCAGTGGTTAAGAATCCGCCTGCCAATGCAGGGGACACGGGTTCGAGCCCTGGTGCGGGAAGATTCCACATGCCGCGGAGCAACTAAGCCCGTGTGCCACAACTACTGAGCCTGCGCTCTAGAGCCCGCGAGTCACAACTACTGAGCCCACGTGCCACAACTACTGAAGCCCGCATGCCTAAAGTCCGTGCTCTGCAGCAAGAGAAGCCACCACAATGAGAAGCCCGCGCACCGCAGCGAGGAGTGGCCCCCACTTGCGGCAACTAGAGGAAAAAAAAGCCCGCGCACAGCAATGAAGACCCAACACAGCCAGAAATAAATAAATAAAATAAATAAATTTATTAAAAAATTAAAAATAGGAAATGAAATAAAAAGTCACAATCTTAATACCCTAATACAAATATTTTCATACTTTTGCATATTTTCTTCCTGTTTTGTTAAAACAGAACAATCATTCTACATAAATTGTAATTATTATATTGATATCATTTTAAATTTCATATTCCTGCTTTTGTCATTTTATCATAAACATTTTCTATACATCAACTTTTTATTATAATTAGTTTAATACCTGTATTCTTCTTATGCAATTATATATTTTTAAATTGAAGTATAGTTGTGTACAATATTATATAAGTTACAGGGGTACAATGTAGTGATTCACAGTTTTTAAAGGCTATGCTCCATTTATAGTCTTGCATAGTGTTCTTAAGGTTTCATAATCATCATATTTTTCTGTACTGTGCCCTTTTGGTGAGCATTCAATTTATTATCAATTTTGATTATTATACAAAACTGAAACAACATTGATCACACAGCTTTTTCTTGTTGATTTTTTCTTTGGGATAAATTGCTAGGAGGGCATTGTCTAGCTCACAGGGTGTGAACAGATTTCTGGGTTTTGAGATGCATTGTCATTACTTTCGGAATGGGTTATAATGATTCAGATTGGCACCAGTTATGTAGGGCTCTCCAGCGTCACTCAGGCCTGACCAGCAACGGATGTCACATTTTATCTTAACCTCTCCTGATTTAACAATGTAGATTGATGTTTCAATGTTGTTTTCATCTATATCTATTTAATTATAAAGATAAACTTTTTTCCCTTCAGTTTATAGGCAATCTATAGTTTCTCTTGTAAATTAGTTTCCATCTTTTCTCATTCGCCTATTGAGAGCTTAATGTTTTGTTTTGTATTTTCAATGAGTAACTTATAAAGTATCGGTATATACTCTTTGCCATGCTTGATAAAAATACTTCTCCAGTCTTCTCTTGGCATGTTATATTAGAGTTAACATTTTCCATCATCTTAAATCTCTTAAAATATTTATTTGTGCCCGTCAGTCAGTCTTGATGATTTCCTTTATTGCTTCAAAATTGGTAAAGCCTGTATGCTGATTGTTTGGTAGTTTTGCCCTATAATTTGTTTATTTATATATAATTCTTAGCCCATCTGGAGTTTCCATTATGATATGATATAAGGTATTGATCTAAATAGATCATTTTCCAAATTTATGATCAGTGATACAGTGGTTACTAAAGAAAGCTTTTTTTACTCTCTTTTTTATCACATACCAGATTTATACTTTTGTATGAGTGAGACTGAGTTCTGGATTCTCTTTTCTTCTGTGTTGAGCTATTTTCCATATTTTGTGATAAAAAATCACCCTGTTTTAATTATTTGTTTTTCTTGGTATCTCTGGTGTCAGCTATACTGACTGTCATGTAGTACGTGTTAAATGAATCTTTATTGATAGGTATTAAATTTATAGTATATACTTATACCATCCTAAGTTTCCATTTGGATTATTTTTTTAATTAAAAAAATCAATTTTTACCTCTCTTTGCTGGGTGACTGAGTCACACATAGGAGTCTTTCACACTATTACCTCCAAAGCATCTCAGTTCCTTCCTACCTTCCTTTCTTGTCATGTACTTTTGAGAAGTGTGAGAAGTTGAAACAATAGACTATGAGAGTAGGGAAGTTTCCAGACTACTTGCACACAGGCGTGGTCTCATTTTAGTCCTCACAGCATCCCCAGGAGGCAGGCACTCTCTTTGAGTGGAGGAAGGAAAAGCTCAGAGAGTTTCACTACCTGCCCAGGGTCACACAGCTTGGAATTGTGGTTCAGACCTGGCTCATCTGGTTCTAAGTTCAGTATTCTTTTTCTTTCTTTCTTTTTTAAAAAAATAGATTTTATAGATCTAAGTTTTCCCACCTTAGTTATCTAGGCCGTACAGCTTGTGAGCCAGTCAATATTTGCAGGCCAAAGGCTGACAGGGTGAGATGTTTAGAAGGAACATTCTGGCAGATCACCCACAATAAGATCGGAAAGACACAGCACAACGCCCCACCCAGAACTAATTCTGACCACAGCACAGGCTGTGGGTACAGACACATGACAGGGTTGAGGGAAACCAAACACCCAATCTGATACATGGCATACTGGGGCGTGGGGAGGGCACCCAGGGAGCCCTCATCATGGAGATTGCAGACTGAAGGGAAGCCGCAGTGGTGGGCTTGAACTTGAGCACAGAACAGCTCTTTTTAAACATAGGCCTTGAGCTGACCACAGGGGTCATAGGCAGAATGGCAAACAGAGCCAGGACTATAAATAGCAGCTGCGGCTGGAAAGCAAAAGACAGGCCTGACCTGTGCATAGTATAGAAAGGACCCTGGGCGAAACATCAGTCTCACCGGGTGCTCCCTCCCCCTGCGTGAGCAGCCCTTCCCCAACAGACATCCTCCTCTCGTACAGAGGGAGGCTGTGCAGCATCACTGTGCTCCTGGATCGAGTTCTCCAGTCCAGTCTGAAGAGTTTAAACTTAAAATGGCAAATCAGCCTGAGATTTGGGGACAAGGCTCTTCTGAGTCCGTCCCTCAGGAGGCTGTGAGCTGATCCTTTATTTATGCTGGGTTGTCTGTCTTTGTTCAGTTCTGTCTGCTTCATCAGATTGGAAATGGTTTGCTGGAAAAAATTATGGTGCTGTCTAACATGATGTAACAAGATGTCATCTTCTAACTCCAACGCATAAAATGGATTTACAGGAAGGAGGAGGGAAAAAAAAAAACAAAGCCCCAGGGAGCACTTGACTCAGATAAAAACCACTGGGTTTTGTTTGTGAATGTCAAAAAGCTGCATGTTATTTTACTTAGAAGAACATGAGAACAGACTGGCGTTTCAGGGGAAAGCAAAAGATATGTGCTCTCCAGCCCAGAGGAAAAGTTTGCTGAGAAAACTTAAACTCATATTCATTTCACATGGCACACATAGACACACATACCACAAACCCTACATACAAATCACACAGACACACAAAACATGTGCCACAAATACCACACACACACACAAATATCGCCCTCACCATCTAAACCTCACCCAGACACAACACACAGTCACCATCCACACACATCAGCACACATCCTCCAGAATCACCCCAATGATTTTGCCTCAAAAACAAACACCCATTATTTTTCATTAAGAATTCTATAATTCCTGTACCACTGGGCCATGAGTGTGAGCATCGTTCTGGGTCTAAGCTTTTCTAATGAACATCTGCAAGTATTACAGAGGTCTCTTTTATGAGGAAGCATAATGGAAAAGACAAAGTGGAAAAAGGGTCAAAGGTTTTGTGGTTCTTTTAAAATATACAATGCTTCTAGAAAGGCACATTCCAACCCAAAGTTAATACAGTTCAGGGAAGTAGCATGAGTAGGAAAGGATATGATAGCGTTCCTCGGTCATTTGTGTTTCTGAGAAAAACAGTGTCTTATTTCTGCATTCAAAGTAGAAAGTTCGTGGGTGGCCTCTGGGGACTGTCTACAAACACACACACACACACACATCGACATAGAAGGCAAGGGACTCATAGGGCAACCAGTGGTCCTTTTTCCTTTTGGTCCTTCCTTACCCATCAGTAAGCTGAAGACAGTGTTGGTAAAATGTCATGTATCAAGAAGTGAAGTTAAAACAGCCGAATGACTTGTATGCATTTCCACTGTTCTGGGAAAAACTAAGTGGATATGCAAGTATGAGCTATGAAATACACATAATGTAATTTCATGAATACACATGAGAGTTAAATGCTCTTGTACTTAAAACTGGCATTGCACAATATGAAGATGAATGGTAAAATTCATGCAGATACTTTTGAAAAGATAATTTCCTTGGAATGACATTAAATAGGACATAAAGAGTGCCATGACAAGTCAAGGCAGAGACTGCAGGAAAAAAAAGCAAAAACTTTGTAATTTCGTACCTCTCATGGCACTTTTTTCCTGCCATTTGAACAAGAGGCCCCACAAATAACATAGCCCTGATTGTAAGTCTCCCTCACCAAATGTAGAACTCTGGTAAATCACAGGTGAAACCATCTGAGTACAGTGAGAGGCACATGTGGGTCCCAGTCCCAAAACAAATGGGCTAGAAAGCCCTCCAGGTGTGATGGCCATGCCTTTAGGGAAGAATAAGCCAACCCTTGAGTTAGCCCAGACAGATGTGAAGTCCTCTTCTTCTAAAATCCTCAGCCAGGGCTTCCCTGGTGGCGCAGTGGTTAAGAATCCACCTGCCAATGGAGGGGACATGGGTTCAAGCCCTGGTCCGGGAAGATTCCACATGCCGCGGAGCAACTAGGCCCATGCGCCACAACTACTGAGCCTGCGTGCCAACTACTGAAGCCTGTGCGCCACAACTACTGAAGCCTGTGCGCCTAGAGCCTGTGCTCCACAACAAGAGAAGCCACTGCAATGAGAAGCCCGCGCACTACAACGAAGAGTAGCCCCCGCTCACCACAGCTAGAGAAAGCACATGCACAGCAACGAAGACCCAACGCAGCCAAACAAATAAATAAATTAATTTTTTAAAAAGACCTCATTTAAAAGAAAAATAAAACAAAGTCTCAAAAAAATAAAAATAAAAATAAAGCCTCAGCCAGATAGGATGGGACCTGTGCTGGGAGATACAATGACCTAAGAGCACTACCTAAAAATGTGAAAAGAGTGAATCTAGTTAATCCAAGACCTCTGTGTTCAAGACACTGTGCTAAAATGGAATCATCTGATGCAGATGAAAAAGCTGTTAATTAGCTAACCAAAAGCTGTTTCCTCTCTGACTAGCCTGGGCAGATGTTCATTCTGGATTCAGCTCTTCCACGGCAACTGCTAAGGGTGCCAAGACACCGAGTCAAGCTGATAGCCTCCTAGCATCCGAGCCTCAGCATTCCCCCTCCAGCTGCTGGTGAAATACTGAGTTGCCAATAATGAGAATTTACCCTGTGCTTCTCCCCTCACTGGGTCACAGTAGGCCAGGGCTTGAGGCTTGAAAAGTGTTACTTTACATAACCCAAGGTTGGCGGGCTGATTGAAGGACAGGAGCTGATGAAGAAGTGATCAGGGTAAAACCTCAAAAGCAGGATCTGTGGGGCCAGTGGATTCTTAATGCAACTGTGAGCTCCAGAGAGCTCAGGGCTCCTTTGTTTCAATTCAACTGAACATTTATTGAGCACCTACTGTATACCTAGCCCAAACCAATAGGGAAATTTATAACATTTTATTTTACTAGGAAAAATAAGTTGATATGGAGAAGTAGAAGATTATAAGCAGTAGTGAGCTTAATGGATAAGGTACAGGCTCTTGATATCATTGTCAGATCTGCCATTCCCCATATGATTAGTGTTGGGCAAACTAAACCTCAATTTCCTCATCTATACAATGGGGATGATGATAGTGCTTTCTTTATAGTATTGAGATAAAGATTACATACAGTGTTAGATTTAAAGCTCTAAGCCCAGTGGAACCATAGTGCTCAATATCTGTTTGGATGGTGATGATGGTGATGATTGTGATGATGGTGATGAGACGCCAATGCCTACGATGATGACGAAAGGAGGAGGAGGTCCTTGATTTTCTGTGAAACATGGGGGAAGTGTCTGTTTGCAAATGTATCTTTCCTAACATTAAGTCATTCACTGGTTATGGGGATGCTGAATTGATGATCCTGGAATGGGACAGCAGTGTGTTGACTGAGAGCAGAATCTGGAAGACAGGATTAGAAGCATGGGGTCCAGGCCTTGTGTAGGAAAGCCATGTCCAGCAGCTAGCCAGGGGTCCAACAAAGACCTAAATGAAGAGGGTGTGAGGGTCAGAACCTGGAAAATACCAAGTGAGATGTGTATAGAGTTCAAGTCTGTGTGTAATCCCATGGGTTCAATTTCCAGAGATTAAAAAGGACAGTTTTAAAATTCTACACTACTGAGGTTGATCAAGCAATCGCTCAGTACCCTTGGGAACTGCAAAGCTTTGGGATCTCAGAAGCTGAGGTCCTCTGTGGCATTTGGGAGGGCTGTCACTGATTCCTCTGAGTCACCCCTGCTTATGGGTCCCCACATGGGTTCATAGACCTAGTGATAAAGGACAACAGAGTTCTTTTCTAGAAAAGTACCAAGACCCCTGAATGCTTCCAATTTTCCACTGTCTTACAATGTCTTATCCCTTGTTCAAACTACCCGTTCTAACCCTTTGTCTTTCTTCATCCTGCTTTGTGTAACTGAATTTCCTATTTGGTTCACACATTTTCCCCTTTATTCCATCGAATTGGTTTATATTTCTTTGCCTTGCACCACATCTGCCTTTGCCAACCATAGTAACTAAATAAAATGAATCTTGTTTTATTTGATCGTTTTGTCCTGTATTATTGCTTTGCCTTTGTTGTTACTCTATGACTAGGAAACTTGGATATGATACCTTGGCTGTCGGCATCCAAAAGTAATAAAATGTTGCTCTCCCAAATCTCTTTCCGGCCGTTCATCACCAGCAGTCTCTTCCTACCTTGAAACATTTGGCTTTATTGCTCCCCTTTATTTCCTGCTTAGACCAATCCATGTTCTGCCGGGGCCAGTTTTCCTCTTGCCCCTCAGACCCAATCTTCAAAGCCATTGTCATCTCAGACTCTGATATGTGAGTCACAAGGTTATTGCTTTTCTGAGCTCCTATTTTTCTGGCAGAGACCCTCAATGAGTTGCAATATTTTGCTTGCAATTTCCCCATGTCCCCACCAGCCTTTGTCTCCATGGCCCAGCCCAGGCAATAACTGCTCTGCCTTCCTTATCTAGATCCAGAGCTGTCTGTCTCATGCAGAGAACACTCCTGCACATGTCATCTGAGTCCTCCATCTCTTCATCACTTTAGAATTGCCCTTGTCTATGTTCAGCTCCCTGTGTTCAGATTCTCTCTGATAGGATTTTTTTTTCCTTTGGTTTTTGTATGCTTCAAAGTCTGATGAATCAGGAGAAAACTGTTTGGTTATTTACATGTCAGTTCAGATAATGGAGACATTCCATAGCTTGTTTTCATTCACTCTCTTCTCTGATGTGATTTTCAGAAACAATGCTTGAATGCTTTTGTTTTTCACACTTGAAATCTGCCAGCGTCCCACCCTGCCTTCTTCTATGTACTCCTTCCAATCTAACACCATCTCTTGGGTCCTGAGAGCTAAATACCAGATAGCATCTGTGAAGTAACTGTATCACGTCAAAGCTCAGTGTTCCAATTCTATCTTCTTGTCCCCATGAGCACAGATTGGAACTCTCCACTTCTCTAAATCAAATCGGAGTAATGGTAAATTTTGGTAGCCCCCAAACATGCCTCTCTCCTTTGGAGTGTCTGTGTGCCGGGGTGCGAGGTGCACTTCCTGTGTAGCGGCGACTTTGAGGGGGCAACAGTGTTCTGGCCTGTTCACTCGCACTCCATAGAAAACTCGTCTTCAGTATGAAAAGTCTCTGTGTCCAGGACTCCCTGGAGCTCATTTTACTCAGTTTGTCTCCTTGTCTTGTTTGGAGGAGTAAACCTGGAGTACAGGAGGTGATCCGTGGAGTTAAAATGAGACTAGGGGGACTTCCCTGGTGGTCCAGTGGTTAAGACTCTGCACTTCCAGTGCAGGAGGCGCGGGTTCGACCCCTGGTCAGGAAACTAGGATCCCACATGCTGTGTGGTACAGCCAAAAAAATTAATAAATAAAATAAAAAATAATATAAAATGAGACTAGGAAGTGATCCCCAGGGTTAGGTGTTTTGAGGTCCCACATAGACTTCACTAGCAAGGATGGAGGTTCTCTTTTTCCCCCCAGAATAAAAAAATAGCATTATTAAGTCTGCCATCTTCAAAGAACCAAAAAGGAGAAAAAGGAGAGGAGTTGAGATAGAGAAGGGAAGAAAGAAAGGAAGGAAGGAAGGAAGAAGGAAGGAAGGAAGAAAGAAGGAAAGGGAGAAAGAAAGAAGAGAGAGAAAGAAAGAAAGAGGAAGGAAGGAAAGGAAGGAAGAAAGAATGAGAAAGAAAGAAAGGAAGGAGAGAAAGAGAAAGAGAAAAAGAAAGAAAAAATTGCCAAAGAAAGAAACCACCTCTCTACATTGCAGCCCCCCGCCCCGAACCCCAAGTCAAGCCACCCATCCCCCGTGCAGGCAATACAAGCCTAAATGGACTGATCTATAGGTTCTTTTGAAGCTGTTTTTTGCTTCAATTCCTTGAACCTCTCTTCCACTTGTTATCTCATCTAAGAAAGCTAGAGCTAGATGAAAGGATGGGTATATTTGGTGATATTCTGCCCTAATAAAGCTTAATTTTGAGTGTTTAGATGATGGTTATACACATAGAATCTGGCCTTAAAATTATAAAAGTAACATAAAGTGAGTCTAGAGCCACCATTTACTGGCTGTGCAATTTGGAGCAAGTCACTTAACCTCTCTGATTCTCAATTTCATCACCTGTGAAATGGGAATAATAATAGTAGCAACTTGGTAAGATTTTAAAAGATTTAAATTAAATAATGCACAGTTCTTGGCCCATGGTTAGTTCTTAGAAAATGCTATCTGTTGATCTAACTATATTTCAAAACCATCAGAGAATAAAGAGAAAAACAATTCCAACCAAATGCAGTTGGTCAGATTTTATAATATTGGTTTTTATAATATAGATTTTATAATATTGGTTTTGTAATATTTCCTGCTATGCATCTTTCCAATGTTCCACTCTCTTTCTCTCTTTTTTTAACATAATCATATAATTTGGTACCCTACATCATTCCATTTAACATTACAATAAGAATTTTTCATGTCTCTATGTAGACTTCGTAACATATGGTTCGAGTATAGGACACAAACTGATTAAACACAAACCATTTTAACCTCTCAGTGCTTCCGCATCAGATGAGAAAACCCCATCCACCAGGATGTGAGGGCACCTGTCAGATTCCACAGCTGGCAGATAAGTAATAGCAGCCTGGGCAGCTCTGTGGCTCAGCCCCACCCCATCCCAGAAGAGCAGCCAGACCTTCCCCATTTGTCTATCCACTCCAACATTCATAGAGTAGGCACTGCGTTAGCATCTCAGAATAAAAAAAACTAAATCGACTCCACCCCTGCCCTCGGGAGCACGTAGTCTCCTTGACAAGAAAATAAAGGATGAAATACAGGAGGTTTGCCACTCTACCAGAATTGTCACAGGAGGCTGTGAGTGCAGGTAAAGGCTCACCTAGCTCTGACCGAGGAGGCTGGGGCAATCTTCCTGGGGGAGCTGCACTTTTGACTTCTTACTGTTCATCTCTTTGGCATCATAATCCCCTCCTTGCCGTCTTCTGACCATTTTTTCCACTTCCCTTCACTCCCTTCTGTCCCTTTGGCCTTCTGGCCCTCTGCTGTCCACATTGCTTTCCCCAGCTCCGGCTTCCATTAGTGTCTCTCCATCATTCTCTCCTCATGTTTGGCCAGGCTCCGTCAAGTACAGACTTGGCAGGAAATCAACTGGAAAGGGAGCATCCAGTTCAGTTCACTCAACTAATGTTTTCAGATTTCTTCTAGACACAAGACTCTGTGCAAGGGGCTCTTTGGGCATGGAGGGATATAGAGATCAGGAAATGAAATGGTTCCCTGATTGGTAGGATCAATTGGTTCAAGGGGGTAGAACAGTAGAAAGTAGCATAGAAGGAGTTGAAAACTGTAACAGCCAGCCAGACTGTGACCTTGCTTTGGTGAAGATATAAATAAGAGGTAATGGGAACACAATACAGAAACCCATGAATAAACCTGGCTGGGGGTGGGATAGGTGGAGGTTAATGAAGCTTACCTAAGAGGGAGATAGAAGACTGTTATTTATCTGAGTTTTGGAGAATGTGTAGGATTTTATAAAGTGGAGAATACAGAGGGAAGACACTCCAGAAATAAAGACCTAGAAGTAAATGGTATTGTGCAGAGAAGTGTTCATTAGTACCGCTGGAATATAAAACACATCTGGTAATCACAGGAGATGAGACACCTGTCAGCCACCAGATGTTCACCTTCTAGGCTATAGCTCAAAGAATCCTTCTTTAGACACAAAGAACAGCCCCAGAAACCTCCAGAAATTGATCACTGAGATCCCACTGTGCTCGTGAAATGTCTGACTTGCCCCAGCAGTAAAAGGGAATTCCTCCACTATTCAACCCCTACCATCCCTCAAAGTTTCCAACAGCTTTTTACCACACTCTTAAACATCTACAGACAACCAAGAATCACCTGACATTTGGGGAAAGTCCCAACATAAAAATGACCAACTCAACAAACAGAAAAAAGAATTCAGAAGAAAAAGAGATATTTCAGGGAATAGGGGAGAAAATGTAAAAAGAGATATGAAAAGATATTTTATCTATAAAACAAGAATAGAATTAAATGAGGACCATAGCAGAACAAAAGAGAGTTCTTTAAAACAGGTACAAGAAAATTTAATAGAAAGTTGGAAAATAAAGTAAAATCTTTCAGAAAATTGAACAAATAGTTGAGGAGACAATGCAATGTAAGGGAAAAAAATGAATTTCTGGGACTTCCCTGGTGGTCCAGTGGGTAAGACTCCACACTCCCAATGCAGGGGGCCCGGGTTCAATTCGTGGTTGGGGCACTAGATCCCACATGCATGCCACAACTAAGAGGGCCGCATGCCACAACTAAGAAGTCCGCATGTTGCTACTAAAAGATCCCACATGCCGTAACTAAGACTCCGCACAGCCATAAATAAATAAATAAATAGATTTTTTTTTAAATGTGAACTTCAGCCAGGAGGTCTGATAAAAGAATTCTGATATTAAATCTGATAATAAGAATTTCAGTAAATAAGTTGGCCAGATTTAGCAAATAAAAACACAGGCTGCCCCGTTAATTTTGAATATCAGAATTTCAGATGAACAACCAATAATTATTTACAGTAAATATGTCCCAAATGTCACATGGAACATATTTATACTCAAAATATTATACAGAATTTTCTTTTTTTTTTGGCTGTGTTGGGTCTTCATTGCTGCGTGTGGGCTTTCTCTAGTTGCGGTGAGCGGGGGCTACTCTTCATTGCAGCGCACGGGCTTCTCATTTTGGTGGCTTCTCTTGCTGCAGATCATGGACTCTAGGTGCGCAGGCATCAGTAGTTGCAGCACACGGGCTCAGTAGTTGTGGCATGCAGGCCCTAGAGCGTGCGGGCTTCAGTAGTTGCAGCACGTGGCCTCAGTAGTTGTGGCGCACGGGCTTAGTTGCTCCACAGCATGTGCGATCTTCCCGGCCCAGGGATTGAACCCATGTCCCCTGCATTGGCAGGCAGATTCTTAACCACTGCGCCACCAGGGAAATCCCACAGAACATATTTATACTAAAAAATTATTTGTGGATTATCTAGAATTCAAATTTAATTCTGTATCTTATCTGGCAACACTACCAGTAAAGAGGGAACAAATAAATTAAAAGGAAGGAAATTATTAACCAAATAATTTGATAAAATTCTTTATGACTGAATAATATAAATGTCCAGACTAAAAGATCCCATTGAGTTGGGAAAAATGAATTTTAAAAGACCTGCAGGATGGCATTGTATTTCTCAGTACCAAATGGGGAAACTAAACTATAATAAAAATTTCAAAATTTGGTGAGAAAATTATTTTCATCCTAGAATTCTATAACTAGGCAAGTGTGAGGGCAGAATAAAGATATGTTAAGAAATCCAAAAACTCAGAAAGCTTACCTCCCATATACCCTTTTTTAGGAAGTTACTAAAAGGTGTACTCCACCAAATTCAAAAGTAAACCAAGAAAAAGTAAAACAGGACACAGGAAACAGTCTGTCCACCTCAGAACATTAGCCAGAAGAAAACACAGGGGGAGGGCTATGTGGTAGGTTTCTTCTGAATCCAGGAAATGGAGGACTCTTAGAGGAGATCATCAGTACAAAAGTAGACCTGATAGAGTGGCTAATAAGTTAGATAATGTGATGGAGTATAAAAAGAGAATTAGAGATTTATCTATGGAAAATTATAAAAAGGAAAAATGAAGCAATTATAAACTCAAGAAAAACCAGAGAGCTGTTCAAAAACAAATTTTTTTCAGTATACTACTTGTTTCTGTGTAATTATGTAAATACGGATTGATTGTTGATATTACTGAAAATAGAAGTAGGAGGTTCAGGTGAAGGGAGTAGAGAGATAAAAATGTAAAATCCTCAAAGGTCAGAAGACTTAATATTTTAAGGTGTTGATTCTTCCCAAATTGTTGTACAGATTCAATGTAATTCCAATCAAAATCACAACAGAATTGCCTGTAGAAATTGACAAGCTGATTAAAAAAAAAATTTATTTTATTTATTTATTTTTGGCTGCATTGGGTCTTCATTGCTGCATGTGGGCTTTCTCCAGTTGTGGCAAGTGGGGGCTACTCTTCATTGTGGTGCGCGGGCTTCTCATTGCAGAGGCTTCTCTTGTTGCAGAGCATGGGCTCTAGGCACACAGGCTTCAGTAGTTGTGGCACGTGGGCTCAGTAGTTGTGGCTCGCGGGCTCTAGAGCACAGGCTCAGTAGTTGTGGCACACGGGCTTAGTTGCTCTGCGGCATGTGGGATCTTCCCAGACCAGGGCTCGAACTCGTGTCCCCTGCATTGGCAGGTGGATTCTTAACTACTGCGCCACCGGGGAAGTCCTGACAAGCTGATTTTAATGGAAACACAAAGGTCCTGGAAGAGCCCAAACAACTTTGAAGAAAGGACAGAGTTAGATGACTAATTTCGATTGTGGTGATGGTTTTGTCAACACAAATAATCAATAAACAATCTATAATAGAAAGAGAAGAGTTTTATGTGAGCCAAACTGAGGACTACAGTCCAGGAATCACAGAATCAAGAAGCACTTGAGGACTTCCCTGGTGGTGCACTGGTTAAGAATCCACTTGCCAATGCAGGGGACACGGGTTGGATCCCTGGTCCGGGAAGATCCCACATGCCACGGAGCAACTAAGCCCATGCGCCACAACTACTGAAGTCTGTGCGCCTGGAGCCCATGCTCCGCAACAAGAGAAGCCACTGCGATGAGAAGCCCGCACCCCGCAAGGAAGAGTAGCCCCCGCTCGCCGCAACTAGAGAAAGCCCACATGCAGCAATGAAGACCCAACGCAGCCAAAAATAAATAAAAAAGAAAAAGAAGCACTTGAATTGTGTTCTGCCAGACTACAAAGTGGGGGAGGTTTATAGTACAGGCAAAATCCACAAAGTTACATGAGTAGTTTGTCAAGAATTAGGATTGGAGCTGGTAAGAAGTAAGGGTGCTTGTTAAGCAAGGATTGGCTGGGATCCTAAATGGCTGCATAGTTACAAAGGGAGACTTGGACATCATAAGGTTGCAGCTGGTAGCTACTAGCAGGTATTGTCTTGGAAACGGCTGGTGGTGTCCTTGAGTTTGATACAGTTCGGAAAATGCAAGTTCCCAGTGACACAGGAGTGTGTCTGAAACCGCGTCCACAATGGCCACCAGGCTCCATTTTGAATGCCTGAACCACAATTACTCCATTTTGATTTTTAAATGCATTCTTTTCTTTAATGGTTAAAACAGATGTACGATGTGTACTTGACAGGCCGTAAGACAGCCTGTTCTAGTTAGCATAAAATTCAAGCCAAATCATGTATGTCAGAATGACTTCCCCATACCTCAGTATGTGAAAATTTCTTCCATCAGTTTCATCGACAGACCTGTGTCAAAATTTATCAAGTTGTACACTTTGAACATGCAATTTATTGTATGTCTATTATACCTAAAAAAATGTTTACAAATTAAAAATAAATCCTCATCTGCACAAAAAGGAGACAGCTATAAAGTTTAAAATTGTGGGGCTGGGAAATAATCATATAAGCATAATACTTAGAAATATGGAGTTAAATGCCAGAAGAACCGCCCCCTCCCCCCCAAAAAAAAAAAAAAAGTTAGATGTAGCTGCCTTTGGTAGCCAGAGCTGGGGCAGAGGCAGTAGGGAATCAGTGGGGAGTAGAAGCAAGTGACTGATGCTTTCCATTACGAGCCTTTTGGTTCTGTTTGATTTTTAAACAATGTGCAGGTAGTACTTGCTTTTGACAAATATCAGAAGCGAACATTTTAAACAAGAAAGTATGTAATTAGAGTATGACGGCTTTTTGCCACTCTGGGTGGTATTTTGGTGAGCAGATCATGAAGAATGGCATCAGGAAGCAAGGGAGCCCAGTTCAGAGACTCCTGCGGTAATCTTGGTGAGAAAGATGAACTAGAAGGTATCTGAGCTTAACCTCTCCTTGGTTGATGTGTGATGGGAGTGATACCTCCTGTCTTCTTCCTCAGTCTGACTCCTATCACTCCCCCTGCAAGCCTCCATGCCCACCCCACCCCGGCCATCCTGCTTCTCATCCCGAGGCACAGCTTTTAGAGGAGGTGCCCGAGGTGTGTGCACATGTGGGCGGGCACTTGACAGAGGAGCACCATGCGATCAGGGGACCAGGCCCCAAGGCAGGGGGAAAGGGCTTCTCAGGATGCTGTTAGCCAGCTACATCGCTGCGACAACTGAAACCTAGCCTAGATTCATTCTTTGCACAAATACGTGTTACAGGCCTGCTTGCTACCTCACCCACTCCAGGGAGGGCCGGTGCCTGTAATCTAATTTCTGGATGCTGATGCTGGAAGCCAGGACAGTCATTTTCACAGCGTTTCTGCCAGTTACCCATAGTCTCTCTTAATCAAATTCTTCCCTTCCTTTGAATTCCTACATTCCTTTCTTGCCTGTACTGTTGACATTGGCTGTAGCAATGGAATTTTCCAGTTTCATAGAAACTGTAGCAACTTTAAGGTTATGGCTACTCAGTAAACTCTTTGTTTCCATTATAGCCTGAGCCCTGGAGCCCTTGATGAAACAAACATTTTATGAGATGTAGGGTTTCTCTCTGAGCAGACACCGCTGGTCAAAGCACAGATTACCACTGCATCAGTTAGCCAGAGAAGCCCTCCCCCTTGCCGACTGATTTGGGTTGTTTTGACTGAGGTTGCTCTCTTTGTAAATAACTGTAAGCAACTAATGACAACAGAAGTGGATCCTTGGGGGTGGGGATTAATAATAGCTCAAGATGACCATTTAAGGCAGCGAGGCATTGTTAAGTGAACAAAGCAGGTTACAAATCACTAAGTACAAGATGATCCCATTTCTCTAAATATGTACTCATGTGTGCGGGCACGTGTGTGTGCATGCATACACAAAACTAGGAACATTAAACAGTGATCCTCTAAGACTGAGGGATTTATGAAAGATTTTCTTAATTTTTGCTTGCCTGGTTTTTTTCCAAATTTTTTCAAATGAACATGCATTATTTTGTAATAATAAGAAAAACAAGTTATTTAAAAACATAAATAAAAACAGCAAGGTCCTGGGCAAACACCATATGTTTTGTCTGAATTGCAAGTACCCTGGCATGAAAGGCCAATGCCTGGCTTGGCTGGCGGGGGGCCTAAACAGCAGTGGGTGGTCGGGCAAACGCTTCTCCCGTGTGGCATCAGGGGACACCCAAACGGAGGAGCCAGCAGATTCACGGCCCTTTCAGGAAACCAAGTCCACAGCCATCAGATGGGTGGCCAGAGGGGTGACAGAACAAGAGAGACAGAGGCAATATTAAAACTGTACTCAGAGGCAGAAATCCAGGCACATTCATTTGTTCATCCACTGAGCACCCGCTTTGGGCCGGCACTGTGCTGAGAACCGGGGAACTGGGAGCAAAGGCAAGCAAGGACCACCCGGGGAGGCAGGCCTTCCTGCTCAAGGCTTGCTGGGATGTGGGTCAGCCAGCATGGCTTCAAGGTCCCCAAGAAGAATAGCCATGTTGAGCTCCAACTAAGGGGAACAGAAACAACTCCACTGCAGTGGGGGATCTCCTTCCCACTCGGACCCCTCCATCAAGCCTCTACCCAAGCAGTTTCTGCATTAGTCCACGTTTCCAGATTTGATAGAAAAACCAGCTGGCTAGGATGACTGTTACGTTTGATTTCTAAAAATTTCTTAAAGCTATGCAATACAAATATGCACTCTCACATACATTAGCTTCACAATGATGTCGTGAATAGGATAAAGCAGGTTCTATTATCACAAGAAAGTAAACAGGCTTAGAAAAAAATAACTGCCCACATTTACATAGTAGTAGGGTGAGGGTGGCTCTGATATGTTTTTTCCAAAGCTTGCAAGCAATTAACTCAATTCTGACACTATATACTTGGAGATAGCATCAGATCCCACAGCTTAAGGGCTCAGTCTTACTAAAGTGCCCCCCACTTCAGAGGCCAGTCGCTAATCACAAGTCCATGTTGTTACTTGTGCTAAAGTAACTTGTGCAACTGGCTAAATATTGGAGATTCCCATGACCCCCTCCCCTCCTTGGGTTCAGTTAATTTACTGGAGTGGTTCACAGAACCCAGAGAAAATGTTTACTTACTAGATTCCCAGTTTAGTATGTCAAGAAAAGGGTGTAACTCAAGAACAGCCAGATGGAGGAGATGCATAAGGCAAGGTATGTGGGAGCAGGTGTGGAGCTTCCGTGCTCCCTGAGTGTCACTCGCCCCACATCTCCATGTACTCATGAACCCAGAAGTTCTCCAAACCCCATCCTTCTGGATTCTATGGAGGCTTCATTACATAGGTACGATTGATTAAATCAATGGCCATTGGTGGTTGGAATCAATCTCCAGCTCCTCTCCTTTCCCTGGAGGTCAAGGGGTGTCCGGCGCTGAAAGTTCCAACCCTCTAGTCGCAGGGCTGGTTCTCCTGGCAGGCGGCCCCCATCCTTAGGTTACCTAGGGGCTTTCCAAAATCACGTCATTAACATAACAGAAGACACCTTTATAGCTCTCAGCACTTAGGAATTTCAAAAGGTTTAGGAGTGGTGCCAGAAATGGGGAAGAAGAGCAAGTACATACTTCTTATTATAAATCATCATACTACAGCGGAGGACATGGTTTTTTGGCCTTCAGTCCAATACTCTTTCCACATTCATTTATGTATTTATCTGTCCAACAAACATTTATTGCGTACCTACTACATGGGAGGCACCATGCTAAATACTGGGGATTCAGATACAGTCATTCACTCAGCTGTGCTACTTCAGGCCCGTCACTGTGCTATTGCAGGTGTGTTCAGAAACTCAGGTACGGACCCCAAGAATTACATTCCAGCCTCTGACCTAGGTCGATGATTCTCAATCTTGAATGCACTTAGAATTGCCTGGGGAACTTTAAAAAAATATCAGTGCCTAGGCCCCATCCCAAACCAATACAACTATCATTTCTGCTGGTTTAAAGCTCCCCACGTGATTCTGACATGTGACCAAAGTGTAGAACTACAGTTCTGGGGAGTAAGCACAAAGCGTGACCCTTTCAGCTACTTTATGGGAAGCAGCAGCTGCAAACACCTGTGAACCAACTGATTCTAACAGGGCTCTTCTGAACTCTGGTCTTGAACCGCCTGAGCTCAGAGATTCCGCTTTTGTCATCATATGCTCTCTGAGGGGTGGGAATCGAGTTGGGTGTGGTGGGTGATGACTCTGTAATAGATTGGTCCAGGAGAGCTAGTGTTCTGGGCAGCAGTCAGAGGCCCCGATCCGTGCCTCAACCTCATGCTGGAGAGAACTTGCTCTAAATATAAGGGCTTGGGGACTTCCCTGGTGGTCCAGTGGTTAAGATGCTGTGCTTCCACTGCAGGGGCCATGGGTTCAGTCCCTGGTTGGGGAACTAAGATCCCACAAGCCATGTGGCGTTGCCAACGAAAAATAAATAAATATAAGGGCTTGACTTAGCTCTCCATCACCATGACTATTTTCTGTGTTTTTGTTATGCAAGTAGAGATATATGGTAGAAGAAGGAACTGAGAAGAACTATTACTGCTTTAACTAGCTGGGATATTGAATCCTAGAGAAGAAAAAGGACTTGAAACAATTAGGGAACGATGCAAAACAGGACATGATTCAGTGCCAAAATCTGGCTGCATGCCAAAACTGCCTACTCTCAGGGCTTTTGAGGACTAATGGTCCCTCATGGGTCATGGTGTACTAGCACTTTCTTTCTAGGTTGACTGACGTTCACATTTTCATCTCGCCTGAAGCATTTAGCTGGAGCAAATTCATAAGCCAAATGAGATAAAGTTGGACAGGAGAGGAAGAAGAGAAAAGCAGCGTGAATCTGCTAAGGATCTATTGCATGTGCCCGCACCTCATAACAGCTCCAGAAGGCAGAAACTATTTATTACTCTCACTTACAGATGAGGAAACTGTGGCACAGAGGAATTAAGCTAATTTGCCGCAAATCATGGAGTTGATCGGGGGTAGTGAAACTTAACTGTGCCAGGCTCTCTCTACTATATTTACCACTTATGAAACTTTATATTGGTAGCTTGCCTGCAGGTCTATGAACTGGACAGTGCTTTATGGTGACAAACTGAGGATTGCAGCATCTGCTATTCTCTCCCTTCTTTTCTTTCTCATCGTACTTTTGATTTATTTGTTCCTTTTTCCCTAATTTGATTGATGTGACCAACATAAGCTGAATATGATCATCTAACACACGTGGCCTTGGGTGGGAGAAGTAGATAGAAAGGTAAAGAAATAGGAAATGAATCCAAGGTGAACCTTACAATCTGAATCAGAAGCCTAGGATAGCCCCACCAAGGATACAGTAACCAATGAAGAATTCCAGTGGAAATTGGAAATGTGGACCCTTTTTTTTAAGACATTTTCAATTTATCTAGGAATAAAAGATGCTGGCTTCAAAAGTAAAATAAACAAAACAAACAACCAAAAAAGATGCTGGCTTCTAAGTACACACACACACACAAATAAATAAATGAGGGAAACATGGGTACATTTTCTTCTTTTGAGGAAACCCTGGAAAGAGGTTTGGGTTTCTTGGCCAGCTGGAAGTACCGTTCTGGTTTTTTTTTTTTTTTTTTTTGCGGTATGCGGGCCTCTCACTGTTGTGGCCTCTCCCGTTGCGGAGCACAGGCTCCGGACGCGCAGGCTCAGCGGCCACGGCTCACGGGCCCAGCCGCTCCGCGGCATATGGGATCCTCCCAGACCAGGGCACGAACCCGTACCCCCTGCATCCACAGGCTGACTCTCAACCACTGCGCCACCAGGGAGGCCCCCGTTCTGTTTTATTTCACCACTTTGGACCAAGTGTGGTACATCAGTCAAAAGGGCTTTGTGACCTTGGGCACAACAATCATCATTTGTACCACTGTTTATAACGATGGGGCGGCTTCCACACGCTTGCCTCCTCTTGCTTGTTCGTGAGCATTGGCTCTCATCACCAGGCAAACACACCAACCTAGATTTCTGAGAGACCTGAATAACACACTTATGTCTGATCCTGTGTGTTGATTTGCATTCTAGAGTCTGAGACGTTTCTGGCTGAGAATACCTGAAGGCAAGACCTACCTACTACCCTGTTGGCTCCATCTGTCATTTTTCTTAGATACCTTTCTCTCTCTCTCATGGAGAACATGATAATTTTCAAGTTCTGTAAACTATCAATAGAATCTGCTCCAGGATACTCAAAAACTTTGGCTAAAAGGAGAAAGGGAAGGAACTGGACATTTATTAAGCATCTAACCATGGATTCACAGCCTTAAGGGGCAAGTATTATCATCCCAAATATAGAGAAAAGAGGATAAAGGAAAGGACACTCTATCACAGGCACTGATTTTTGGCATCAGATGAACTGACCTGGGTGTGCATCTTGGTTACACCACTGCCTAGTGCGGTAAACTTGGCCAAAGTCCCTGAGCCTCAGGGGTTTTTTCTCATTTACTTTTTTTTTACAGCTTTATTGAGGTATAACTGACATACAGCTTACTGCATGTATTTATTTAAAGTGTACAGTTTGTTAAGTTTTGATAGAGGTATCGTATACCCACGAAAACATCACCCGATCAAGATAATCACAACCATCACCCCCAAAAGTTTTCTCCTGCTCCTCTGTAGGCCCCCCTTTCCACTCTTCTCCACCCTGGTCCCCAGCGACCACTGAGCTGCTTTCTGCCTGAGTGGGGTAGACAAAAATAACAGCCCCCCCCAAAGATGTCCATGTCCTAATCCCCCAAATGTGTGAATATATTACATTAAAGGCAAAGGAACTTTGCAGATGAGATTCTCCTGGGCCCAATGTAATCACAAGGGAAAGAGGGAGGGAGGCAGGAGGGTCATAGTCAAAGAAGGAGATGTGACAATGGAAGCAGGGATTGGAGTCAGTGAGAGATTTGAAGACGATAGATTGCTGGCTGTGAAAGTGGAAGAAGGAGGGGCTTCCCTGGCGGTTCAGTGGTTAAGACTCAGCGCTTCCACTGCAGGGGATGCGGGTTTGATCCCTGGTCAGGGAACTAAGATCCCACAGGCCGTGCAGCATGGCCAAAAAAAATTTAAAAAGTATCATCATTAAAAAGTGGAAGAAGGGGCTTCCCTGGTGGCGCAGTGGTTGAGAATCTGCCTGCTAATGCAGGGGACGCAGGGTTCGATGCCAGGTTAATGCAGGGTTTGAGTCCTAGTCTGGGAAGATCCCACATGCCGTGGAGCAACTAGGCCCGTGAGCCACAACTACTGAGCCTGCGCATTTGGAGCCTGTGCTCCGCAACAAGAGAGGCCACAACAGTGAGAGGCCCGCGCACTGTGATGAAGAGTGGCCCCCGCTTGCCACAACTAGACAAAGCCCTCGCACAGAAACGAAGACCCAACCCAGCCATAAATAAATAAATACATTGAAAGAAGGCTCAACATTAAAAAAAAAAAAAAAAAAGTGGAAGAAGGAGCCACAAGCCAAGGAATTCAGGTGGCCCTTAAAAGCTGGAAGAAGCAAGGAAATGCATCCTCCCTTAGACCTTCTAGAAGAATGCAGCATGCAGGAATGCTGACACCATGATTTTAGCTCGGTGAAACCCACTGTGATAGGCTGAATGATGAACCTCAAAAATACCCAGTGCTAATTCTTATAACCTATGAATGTTACCTTATATGGCAAAAGGGACTCAGAAATTATAACTAAATTAAGAATTCTGAGATGAGAAGATCATCCTGGATTATTTGGGTGGGTCTTAAATGTAATCACAAGTATCCATAAAGGAGAAAGGCAGAGATTTTACTGTGGAAAAGAAGGTGATACTGGAAGCAGAGATTGGCCTGATGTGTATGAAGGTAGAGGAAGGGGCCACAAACCAAGACAGTCACTAGAAGCTGAAAAAGGTAAGGAAATGAATTCTCCTCTCAGAGCCTCCAGAAGGGACCAGCACCTCCAGTAAAATTGATTTTGGACTTCTGACCTCTAGTAAGAGGATGAATTTGTGTTGTTTCAAGCCACTAAGTTTGTGGAAATTTGTTACAGCAGCAATAGGAAGTGAATACACTGAGCCTTAGTTTTTATATCTGTAAAATGAGGACAATATATCATTTCTGGGGCTATAGTAAAATTAAATAATTTAACTCCATAAAGATAGAGTTCTTTTCCTATTATGCCCCTTATTCCTTTTCCCTCAACCCTGAAAGCATGTGGTCTTTGACATAAGTTACAGTAACCGAGGTGGCCACTATCAGCAAGGGAAGGTTTGCTTGTGTCGTAGGAGCCCTGGTGGGAAGACTGTGGGACATATGAGCCTATTGTGGAGAAGGACAGTAAGACCTGATCAACCGTAGCCCAGGGCCAATAAGTTCACAGAGCTTGTCCCTGGGTAGAGAAGGCAAATAGGCAGAAAACCACCAAGGGAAGTAGATTATGGGGAAGGGTTTTGTTTTAAAAGGTAGGTTTTATTATTATTCAGGTAAGGTGAGGCCAACAGATCAGGGGACTGCCTGTTGAAAAGATCGTCTGTTACAGTTCCCAAGAGGAGGGGGCACTGCACACCACAGGGTGGCTACGTGGGGAAGTACCAGATTCAGTTAGGAGGCGGTAGTGGTGGGAAGAAAATGTGGGCAAAAGCCTTTACTGTGGTTTCCATGGGAAGGAACAGAAAAGGTAGAATAAGTGGTTTAGGACTGGTTAGTTTGAATACTTTCAGCAGGCTCTGGGCTATAGGGGCTGTCTCAACTAGTCTGGTACCTGGCCTTGGGGAATTAAGGCAGGGAAAATTGCCTAGAGTGTAAGAGCTGGATGGAAGAGGTGTGTGTGTGTGTTGAAGGTGGGTGGAGGTGAACTCTAGATGGTTACTTTGCGTATAAAAAGCATGCTCCCAGGCATGGAGTTTGCTCTCTCTAGGAATGAGACGCCAGATGCCAGAACATCAACAATACAGAAAATAAGAAAATATAGTTAGTACAGTTTTCTGGGTGGCCATCCCAAACAGATTATGTGGACATCAGGGGTGATTCAAAGGAGGTCATAAATAGATGTTGAAAGAATTTGAATTGGGCCTTAAAGTTTATTACTATTTAGAAAAACAACAGAGAAGAGGTAACAGACATTTCTTTTTGGAAGATAGCATAAGTAATTTCTCAGAGAGTGACACTGGGCTGAAGGTTCACATGCAGCACAGGATGTGACAGGCCCTTGTTTGGGTACTCAATTTCTAATCCAACCCCCCCTACAAAGCCTAGAAAGTCAGATGCTTGCTTTCCCACACGCTTTATACAGGGTGGCCATGTGACTAAGTCCTGGCCAATGGGACAATTGAGGACATTTGTTACGGAGTTTGGGGGAAGGATTTTTCTTCCTTGATAAAAAAAATAAAGCCTCACAAGGAGAACACATTTTCCTCTGTTTACTGTTTCTTGCCTTTGGATATGACTGTGATGCCCGGAGTTGTGGCAACCATCTTGTGGCTATGAGGCAGCAAGCATGGAAATGTAAAGTCAACATAGTAAGGAAGGCAGAGCAGAAAGATGGAGAGAACTTGGGTCCTTGTTGTCATCCTTGAGTTACAGAACCAATTTTGAGATTGCCTACCTCTATCCTTCAAGTTAAGTAATAATAAATGTCCTTGTGGCTTAAGCCATTGTATCAATAAATTGAGTTTGATGGTACTTAGAGCTGAAAACATTCTTTACTGATATAGAGGGCTTGTTTTAAATAGTAGTAGGAGAAAGATTTATGTCTATGTTGGATGAGTGGCTAGATTTGCTTCCTGGCATTTTACTGATGAGTGGCATTTTGCTTCCTGGTAATTTCACTAAGTGAAATTTTGGTCCATCAATGTATCAGTTAGGGTTTTGGCAAGAAGCAGAAGGAATGATTAGAGAGAGTTAAAGGAGTGGAATCAGTGGATGATGAAGCACCCTGGGGCTAGAGAAAATAAATTAGGCCCTGCCCAAGGGAAAAGGAGTGTCCCAGGACTTAGTGAGAGCTGAGCTGTATGAGAGGAGCTATGGCCTTAGGTGGAGTATGAAGCCACTGCCACCCTCTAATCCCACAGGGAGGGACTCAAGGGAACAACATCTTGGTCTCTTTCTCAGTCCACCCTGCAGACTCCTTCCAGTGCCTCCCCTTGGCTGAACTCTGCCAGAGACAAAGGGTCAGGGAGCCAGGAGATGCAAGTTGGACAAATCAGCATAAAATGTGTGTGTGTATGTGGGAGTGGGGGAGGGACAGTTAGAAGAGCAAAAAGAGAGTAATCAGAATTCAGTTCCACCACTGGTTTGTGTTCATGTAAAACTGTCACTTCTAAGCTCCTCATTCTAGCACCAAGACTCCTGAACTACCAAGGACTTGGCTGCCTTCTCAGGAAATCAAAACCTTTGATTTCAAATACCTCTGAAGTCCAGAATATCACCGGGTAACAAAGAGTACGCTAAGTCTCGGCCATAGGGAAACTGTGGGCTAGAAGAAACAAGTAGCTCTAGGCCCCTGGTTAAGCATCTGTGGCCTCTGCCAGCTCTGGGCTGCCTGTTCTTTCCACTCATTACCACAGAAGCACATCATCCCAGTGTTACTGGCAGCGGCTCACTTGGCTCTTTTCTGGGGTCTGTTATTGAGTCCATGTTTCACCTTATTACTGTCGCATTTTGAAGAGGAGGAAGCCATTACACAGGCATAGAGAGTACCCCAAGAATAATAAAAGTGCAATAAGAACAAGGACTTGGGGCTCCCTGATTGTCACAGTGCCTTCCTGAGCACTGCAGAGAGTGCCCTGTTAAATGTGATTGTTAAATTGATGGCTCATGAGGTTAAGAAATCCATCAGCTGTGATACTCTGTTGCAGAGGTCAAGGTTCAGAAACTTGTGGGGAAATTACCTTTCTGGGCAGCAGAGTAGGTTAATCCTATCTCTTAGGCTCATAGGCACATCAAAGGGACTTTTCATTTTTTTCCCCCAAATTAAAATGGTAACACGTACGTCTGGCTAAAATGCAGTCAGTACTAAAGGGAATACGTTGATGTGTCAGTTTACTGGTGTCCAGTTTCTCTTCCCAGAGGCAACTACAGCAGTGGTTTCTTACAGAGCCTTCCCAGATATTCTAGACATGTACAATCATATATGTATTCTTTTTTTTTTTTTTTTTTTTTTGCCGCACCGCATGGTATGTGAGCTCTTAGTTCCCCAACCAGGGATCGAACCCGTGCCACCTGCAGTGGAAGTGCTGAATCTTAACCACTGGACCGTCAGGGAAGTCCTGAAGAAACTAACATTTACTTAGTATTTATGTTGTGTCTACAGTGGATGCCACTGGTGCCCCGCTCAGATGGGGCACTCGTCTCCCTGCTGCTGTAAACACTGGCAGCTAATGGCTCACAGCTTCCCCCTGGCTCCAAGGATTCCCCTCAGCCAAATACGAGCTGCCTTACTCAGCTGGTTATGCACCTCCACCCTTAGGCAGCCTGCAGTCAATAACTGACTGATATAGGAAAATAAGAGCCCGGACCCCCTGTCTCAAGGTTGAATAACGCTGAGGTATAATTCATGCTCCAGAGCTTCTGTGAGATCAGGCTGAAGCTATTCTCCCGCTGAGACCATATTCTTACTTAATTTTTCTCTTGTGCCCTGTACCCTGCTTTTATTACTCCTCTTCTCTTGAGAGCACTTCTTCAAAGAATGATCTATACAAGGGTCCTTGCTTTAGGTGCTGCTTCTAGGAAGCCTCCTTAAGGGAATTGGTTCTAGGAAAAAGACTCCAAACATGGGATTCTGAAAATAAATCATTCGATGGGAGGATGTCATGAGGATCCACCCGTCACTAGTTACAGGTGGAATATTGATTGTTCCTGATATGCTGTGGTGTGGCAGACTACTTCTGGTGAACCAGGAAAGGATGCAGGTGAAAGAAGATGCTCTAGCTGGTGCAGCGTCTCTGGGGTTTGAGAGGTATGGAGCAAATTAGTATCTATAAGGATTGTGGAATTGGGTGACTATTGCTAAGCAAGCAATGTGTGAGAGTCTGAAAGGTTCTTATAGAAGCATCTAAGGAAATTCTCATCATCTGCAGCCAGAGGACAGCCAGAGCTGAAGACCAGACTTAGGGCTTAGCTGTAAGAGTGGCAGACCTTCAGAGAAGGCTGCCTTCTCTGCCTAGGTAAATCTCCAGTGTCAAGGTCAGGGCCTTGATAGGAAAGAAGCAGAACCCTGAGAAGACAAGAGATAACAAGTGCTGGCCAGGTTGTGAAGGAAAGGGAGCCCTGGTGCACTGTTGGTGGGAATGTAAACTGGTGCAGCCACTATGGAAAACAGTATGGCGGTTCCTCAAAAGATTAAAAATAGAACTACCATATGATCCAGCAATCCCACTTCTGGTTATATACCCAAAGGAAATGAAACCATTATCTCAAAGATATATCTGTACCCCCATGTTCATTGCAGCATTATTTACAATAACCAAGATATGGAAACAACCTAAGTGTCCACTAACAGATGGATGGATAAAGAAACTGCCATATACATACATAATACATACATATATATATATATATATATATATATAATGGAATATTATCCAGCCATAAAAAGAAGGAATCCTGCCACTTGCAACAACATAGATGAGGGCATAATGCTATGTAGAATAAGCAAGACAGAGAAAGACAAATATTGTATGATCTCACTTATGCGTGAAATCTAAAATAATCCAACTCATAAAAACAGAGAGTAGGGCTTCCCTGGTGGCGCAGTGGTTGAGAGTCCGCCTGCCGATGCAGGGGACACGGGTTCGTGCCCCGGTCTGGGAGGATCCCACATGCCGCGGAGCGGCTTGGCCCATGAGCCATGGCCGTTGAGCCTGCGGGTCCGGAGCCTGTGCTCCACAATGGGAGAGGCCACAACAGTGAGAGGCCCACATACCGCAAAAAAAAAAAAAACAGAGAGTAGATTGGTGGTTGCCAGAGGTTGGGGGAGGGGTGGAGTGGGGAAAACAGGTGAAGGTGGTGAGAGGGTACAAACTTCCAGTTATAAGATAAATAAGCTCTGGGGATCTAATATACAGCCTGGTGACTATAGTTAACAGTACTGTACTGTATACTTGAAAGTTGCTAAGAGGGTAGGTTTTTTTTTTTTTTTTTTTTTCTTTTTGCGGTACGCGGGCCTCTCACTGTTGTGTCCTCTCCCGTTGCGGAGCACAGGCTCCGGATGCGCAGGCTCAGCGGCCATGGCTCACGGGCCCAGCCGCTCCGCGGCACATGGGATCCTCCCGGACCGGGGCACGAACCCGTATCCCCTGCATCGGCAGGCGGACTCTCAACCACTGCGCCACCAGGGAGGCCCGAGGGTAGGTTTTTAAAAATTCTTACCACACACACACAAAGATAACTATGTGAGGTGATAGATGGGCCAACTAACTATCTTGTGGTCGTCACTTTACAATACATGTGTATATCAAATCATCACATTGCACACCTTAAACTGACACAATGTTGTATGCCAATTATATCTCAATAAAGCTGGAAAAAAAAACAAACCCTTGAGACTTGGGGTTGGGATAGCTGAGTAGATGCACTTGAGAATCTTGAACCCTCAATTCCCAGAATGATCTGGGCCTGCAGAAGTGGGTCTCTCTGCCTTGTTGGAAGAAAGAGGTAACCCTTACTTAAAATGGGTCAAGTCTCACCTTGACCTGACCGGGGAAGTTCAGGGGCTATAAAAGAGAGAAAGGATTATATGCCACAGGGGTTGCAGGTGCTGGCTCACAGCAGGGAGATTCTGCCTACGTGTGGAACCCGAGGTACTGGATTAAGGAGACAGAGAACATAAAGCTTGTTTAGGGGAATTTGCCAATAAGAGGCACATTCCCATCACATAGTGTTCGATAACGTGGCAAGAGCTCTGGGACCCAGTTCTAATATGCTGCTGGCATGGTTCTTGGAAGTTGGGAAAAAGCAATGACCACGTTAAATAAAGCAGAGATGCCTTGGGACTTCCTTGGTGGTCCAATGGTTAAGACTCCGTGCTTCCACTGCAGGGAGCTCAGGTTTGAACTCTGGTAGGGGAAGTAAGATCCCGCGTACTGCACAGTGCGGCCAAAAAAAAAAAATAAATAAATAACCAGCAGAGATGTCAGAACTGTCATGGCAGAATGTGGATGTAGGAATCAAAAAGCTCCAAGAAGCAAGCATGCTAAAATGCATCGACCAAACAAGACTAGAAACCTATCAGCTGACTGTTCTTCAGGAGGGCCGGGATGACTATCAAGATGATAGCAAATGTCTGGAAGGCGCACCAGCATCATTTTTTTTTTTTTTTTTTTTTTGCGGTACGCGGGCCTCTCACCGTTGTGGCCTCTCCCGTTGTGGAGCACAGGCTCAAGACGTGCAGGCCCAGCAGCCATGGCTCACGGGATCTTCCCGGACTGGGGCACGAACCTGCGGCCCCTGCATCAGCAGGCGGACTCTCAACCACTGGGCCACCAGGGAAGCCCGGCACCAGCATCACTGAGCAGCTCAGTGGAGTTTGTCCTCTGCAGACCAGGGCTCATGCTGTCACAGAACAGGAGCTTCTAGCAGCAGTGGAGATGACAGGATTCTAGAATAGCAGAGACAACTATGAGAAGCAATGGTGAACTTATTACCATAATGGATAGTAAGGTTGAAGTGGCAGCCAGGGGGACTGACCTGACCTATGGCAATGTCTAGTAGAACATGTATTTCTAGGGACAAGATGGATGGGCAGCCAGAAGGGGTACTGCTTAATACATAATAAGAAGAGATTAATAGTAGAAGACTGGGGTCAACATCACTCCAATAGAAAGTCATAATAACTTGCCTGATTTAAAGACCAGAGCCTGTTCTCAAACCTAGAATGCATGGACCAAAGGAGAGACTGGGTGTCTATGAGGAAGAACCTGGAATGCCAGGGCAAGTGTATACAGATTTTTTTCAGTCCTTCTCCAAAGTGATTTATGGTTGTTTCCTTGGATAACCACAGACAGGGAAAAGAGGGATAATCTGATATTTGAGGGATGTTGGATACAGGGTCTAAGTTGATGGGGATACCCAGGGGTCCAAAGCACCATCAGGCCCTCCTGTTAGAGGTGGGGCATATTGGAGTCAGATAATAAATGGAGTCTTCAGGTCTGTCTCTGAGTGGGTCCGCTGGCTCTTCTTACCAACCTGGTGGTTGTTTCCTTGATTCCCAAATGTATGATTGGAATGGATGTACTTAGCAGTTGACAGAATCCTCACATTGCTCCTTGGTCTGTAGAGGAAGAGCTATTGTAGTAGGAAAAGCCAAGTAAAGCCCCTGGAACTGCATCTCCTCTGCCCCAATGAAGATAGTAAACCAAAACAGTATCATATCCAGAGGAAGATAACATTCACATAGGACAGAAAACATTCTACTTTTACAGTCTTGCTCCAAGGCTATGTTTACTTTCCTGTTTTCTGTCATAATATATTCCAAAGGGACCCGGACCATCTGGCCATTCCACAGAACATCTCATTAGTCTATGACGGTGAAATATCATGTTACTTGGCCCCGATGAGCAATAAATGCAAGTAATCTGGATGTCTTGATGAGACACATGCTTTCCAGAGGGTGAATAAATCCCATAAAAATTCAGAAGCCTGCTACGTTGATGAAAATTTTAAATGCCAATTATTACTTTTAACATTTTGAGATAATTTTAGATTGATAGGAGAGATGCAAGAAGAAAACTGAGATTTTCTGCAGGTACTTTACCCAGCTTGCCCTTATGTTAACATCTTATATAAGCACAGAACATATATCAAAACTAAGAAAATAACCTTGATACAATACTATTATATAAAGCACAGAACTTATGTGGATGGTGAAGTAGACCAATGGTCTAAGGCATGCAAGGACATTTCCTCCCAAGTAAAGGACAACTTACAGTACCTTGTACCTTCTGCCACTAAGAAAGAATGTTTGGTAGATCTCTTCAGGTTGAGGTGGAAGGTGGCTAGTTTTAAGTAGGGCTCAGATCCATAAAGGACTCAGTAGCAGGTCCAACCTCAGAACAAGCAGTCCTGCCACTTGGGCTCTATCACCTGATACATCTCATGATACTAGAAGTATCTGTGGTAGAGAAAAGGCCAAGTGGAGTCTCTGGCAAGACCCAAAAGAATAGTCACAGTGCGACCCACTGTGGTTCTGGAGAATGGCCATGCCAACTGTGGGAGAGAAACATACACATTTGAAAAGCATCTCCGGGGAATTCCCTGGCAGTCCAGTGGTTAGGATGCAGCGCTTTCACTGCCATGGTCCAGGTTCAATCCATGATCCATGCACTAAGATCCTGCAAGCCATGCAGTGTGGCCCCCCCAAAAAAGAAAAACATCTCCTGGCATGCTACTGAGCCCTAATAGAAGCTGAACATTTCATGGGGCATCAAGTGACCATGCAACCCAAACTGCCCATCATGAATTGGATAATAGCAGGCCCACCACCTCATAAGTGTGGGCAGGCCTAGCAACAATCTTTTCAAATGGAAGTGGTGCATTGGGAATGAGTTTGAGCAGGTTCAGAGGACACACATAAGCTGCATGAACGGATGGCCCAGATCCCATTTCTCCTACCACTGTTGTACCCACACCTCTTCCTTAATCCATGGGGAGTTCTCTTGACCAGAGGATGGAGGCAGAAAAGCCTGAGCTTTGTAGAAGATTGATAGGTTTGGTCTGTGGATACACGAGGAAAATGGATTACTGCTTCACTGCAGACCTCCTAAAGGTGAGAGTAATTATCCCAATGGGCAGGGTTTAGGCCTGTGTTACTGGTCATCTATTTTGTGTGGGAGAGAATTGGCTCAAGAGAAGGACATACATGGGCACTGGCAGTGGCAAATGGCTTAGCTGGCTCGTCAGTGGGTCTGGAAGGAGCAAGCTTGGAAGACTGGAGACAGGAAAACCTGGGGTAGAGACCTAAGGGAGTGAACATAAATTGTGAGAATCTTTGTATCATATGCTAATGATCCCCAAAGAACATTCAACACAGCTTGGCAGAAGAGTTAGGATTAAGGGCAACAAAATACTAAAATCCTTGTAGTATTTTTTTTTTAAATTTTATTTATTTATTTATTTATGGCTGTGTTGAGTCTTTGTTTCTGTGCGAGGGCTTTCTCTAGTTGTGGCAAGTGGGGGCCGCTCTTCATTGCGGTGCGCGGGCCTCTCACTGTCACGGCCTCTCTTGTTGCGGAGCACAGGCTACAGACGCGCAGGCTCAGTAATTGTGACTCATGGGCCCAGTTGTTCCGCGGCATGTGGGATCTTCCCAGACCAGGGCTTGAACCCGTGTCCCCTGCACTGGCAGGCATATTCTCAACCACTGCGCCACCCCCTTGTAGTATTTTGTTGAGTGAAGGTGTAACCGAAAGTGGGGTCCAGCTGCTTACCGCTCAAAAGCCAATAAAGAGGCAAGGTTGGTGGAAAGGAAAGTTTGATTTATATTGGACACCAGCAACAGCAGGGGTTGGGGCAGACATCTGTCCAAGGGCCAACTCCCCCCGCCTCCCCCTCCCAACAATCAGGGGGTAAGAGCTTTTATAGACAAAGGCAGGGGGCCACATGCAGAAACAGCACAGTCAGCTCTGACAGTCATCCTGAAATTGGTCATCGGTGGTCTGACCAGAGTCATCTTGATTGTTTTAAGTACAATTAATCTTTAGTTCCAGGGTCGGTTTGTTCCCACTTCCTTGAGGCCAGTTCTCAGAATTGTGGCAGCATATGTCATGACTACAGTCTGGTCATCATGTACTTAACTTCTTCCATCTGGTGGGGCTTTCAGTATCAGACAGCTCACAGGTTATGGCTCAGAATATTATCTCTAGCCCTTGAGAAGGAACTAAGGGTCCTTGACTTTGCTTAATGACTAAACTATTATTATTCGGTCTCCTTTGACTGTTTTCCTTTGTTTCTGCATTTTCCCACTTTTCTGATTAAACTTATTCTTTGGCTAAAATTTTTCTACAGAAAAAAGGCAGGTGGAGGACTTGGGCGGGGAGGGACCATAGGGTCCTGCTCTGTTTCAGAGGGGGATAGGAGGGTCTTTTGGTATTTATAACGAGCCTCTCTCAACCTGTGTTTATGCTAGTGAGTTGATTCTGGGAGCATGGAGGCTGGATGTCAGAGAAACCAACCCTGAGATTAGACGGTTGGAACTTTCAACTCCACCCTTCAACCTCCTGGGAGGGGGTTGAGTTAATCATTAGTGGTCAGTGATTTAATCAATCATGCCTAGGTAATGAAATCTCCATAAAAAACACAACAGGGTTCTGAGAGTTTCCTGGTTGGTGTAACCAGCAAGGTGCTGGGAGGGTGACACACCCAGAGGGAGAATGAAAGCTCTGAGTACCCTCTCCGCAACCCATACCTTGCCCTACGTATCTCTTCCATTTGACTGTTCCTAAGTTGTATCCTTTATAATAAACCAGTAAATGTAAGTAAAGCATTCTCCTGAGTTCTGTGATCTGTTCTAGCAAATTGGACACTGAGCAGGGCATTGTGGGATGCCCCGATTTACAGCCAGTTTGTCAGAAGTACCCAAGGCCCAGACTCTTTTTTTTCTTTTTTTGGCCACATCACGCAGCATGTGGGATCTTGCTTCCCTGACCAGGGATCGAACCCGTGCACCCTGCAGTGGAAGTGTGGCGTCTTAACCACTGGACCACCAGGGAAGTCCTGAGACCCAGACTTTCTATTGGTGTCTGAAGTGGGGAGCAGTTTTGTGGAACTAAGCCCTTAACCTGTGGGGTCTGCATTAATTCCACGCAGTTAGTGTCAAAACTGAATTACATTGCAGGACACCTAGTTGGTGTCCACAGAGAACTGGAGAGCTGCTTGGTGTGGAGAAGCCACACATGTGGTGGGTGTCAGAAGCAGTTTGGGTAAAGAAGAGCTAATACCTTCAGACTCCATAGTTTTGACCCTTTCCTTCAGGTTCTACCCCTCCACCCTCCAAAAAAGCCTAAGGCTAGGAAAGTGAAATAGAGAAGAAACCAGGATGATTCATCAAGTCAGTTAAACTTTATTCAGCATCTGCTGTATTCAAATGTGTGGTGTTCTCTTTCTCAGTTGGCACTGTTTGTTTTAGGAGATGCAAAGATAAACTATTATATAATCCCTTCTTTCAAAACCCCAGGGTTTTCCCTGCTGGCCTCTGACATGAAGAAAGTTAAAAACTTGTAGGGTTGGGGGGAAGAAAAGAATTTAGAGAACTCTTATATTAGTGATCTTATTTTACAGATAAAAAACGAGGCCTAAGGTCACAGGGGTAATTGACAGAGTTGGCTCTTGTATTGGTGTTTCCCTCTGTTGTTTATCTTCATTTTCTAACACAATTTCAGCATATCTTAAAATATTTCAATATTTCTGAACAAAATTGGAGAGTGTGAAGCTGATTTAGAAAAAGAACAAGGGAACTTTTGATTCACAGAGAGCTCTGGAGTGTGTGTATATATATATATATATATATATATATATTTTTTTTTTTTTTTTTTTCTGTGACACATGGCTTTTGGGACCTTCGTTCCCTGACCGGGGATTGAACCCAGGCCCAGGCAGTGAGAGTGCCAAGTCCTAAACACTGGATTGCCAGGAAATGCCCATGGAATATAATTTAGCTATACTGAAGCTATGCATCCCAAACCTAGATGTTCATTATTGTTACACTACAAATATATGAGGACAGGAATCTTGTACTCTGAAACAAAATTCATCCCCTTCTGTGCCTTGTTGAATAAATGAATAAAACACATAAACATACATAAAGTGGCTAAGTGTGTGATGGGTGGCTATGTTTATTCTTTTTAGGATTTTAATTCAGTGAATCTTTGTTAAAGACTCGCAGGAGGAAGGCATGGTGTAGGAAATGAAAAAAGGTTTAATCACAGTCCCCACCATTATGGAGCTTTAGAGTTTAGTAGGTTAGGGGACAGATGTCCCACAGTAGAAAGTGCTGAACGCCTTTTATGAGGGTTATCATGAAAGTACTGCGGATGCTCAGAGGAGGGAAAGCTTCCCTAGGACTGGGGAAGCTGCATGCTCCGGAGAGCTTGGTGCTGCGCGTCAGGAACCTGAGCTCTAGAACTGGTTCTACTACTGACTTGCCCCTGTAGGTTAGGCTTTGTGGACAAAGAATATCACCAGCCATTTCAATAAACAAAGGATGTTGTGGCCATCAAGCCATCAGCCAACACAGTTGCCGCCCCTCCCCCGCGCCGTGCACCCTGAGGGAATTCAGGATGGAAAAAAACCCAGGATACTGGCCCTAGACAGTTAAGGTGCATTTCAAAGGAATGATTTTGATAAGCCCAGACTCTGGCGTCTTTACATAGGTAGAAAAGTGCTAACTTCATTAACTTGAGATGTCTGTTTTTTAATGATCAGTAACCTTTTCAAGTTCCGACTACCTGGTTTTTGTTGCAAAAGCTCCTAAATATCCTGGCTCCTTCCTTACCTCTTCAGCATAGTCCCTCAGAGCGATCTGAGAGGCTACCTTTTAGGCTTAAGTCCTCAGTAAGTTCGTCCAGTAAAACATAATTCTCAATTTTTAGGTTGTGCGTTTCTTGTCAGTCCACAGTTTGTAAATTAAACTCCCCAGATTTCTATTGTCACTTTGAAACTCCAGGGGTTAGAGGGACCATTAGGTTCCCAGGGACAATGCCCTCCGGCATTCCCTATTTCTTATTGCTACTCGCCCCTACAGTCCCTCGCTCTGTGGGTCCCTCCTTTCCTGGAGGCGGGCCGGAAATGAGCATGGTCACTTTAAGGGAGCCCTGAGAGTCCCGCGCCGGGGGAGCCCCAGGCGGGGGAGCAGGGGCGGGGCTCCGGGGACCCGGGCTTCTCACGCAGCTGGGGACGCCGCTGCCTCAAGGCGCTCGCAGCCAATCAGGATGGAGCTTGCCGGGACGCATTACAAGGGCGACTGGCCCGAGGCCTCCCGCTTCGGGATGAATTAGCGGCGGGTTGTGCACGGAGGTTGTGACCCCCAGGGATTCTCCAGTTCGCCCACGCGCTCCCCACGGCGTCGCGCGTGGTCCTCTGCTGGTCACAGGTGAGAAGCTGGAACCGTCAGGTGGGGTTTACGGCACGGGGAAAATGGCGGCGGCGGCCGGGGGATCCTGGGTCGGCGGAGGGGGAGCAGCCCCATGGGCTCTTCCACCCGAGACGCGGGCCTCCCTAGGCTGCGGCCCCCTGTAACGGTTACTTGACGGGTAATTGGGGTCACCACGCGGGTGGCGGCGCCGCCAGCTCAGGTGAGAGGAGGCGCGGGGAAGCGACTCCCGGAGGCTAGAGGAGGCGCGGGGAAGCGACTCCCGGAGGCTAGAGGAGGCGCGGGGAAGCGACTCCCGGAGGCTAGAGGAGGCGTCGGGGGCCGCGGGGCTGCTCAGGCTGGGTCGACGTGGCCGCGGGAGGAGGAGGGCCAGGTATCTGATAGGTGTTTACAGAAGAGCACCAAGACCTTCCGGCTCCAGATCGGGGCGGGTCCGGGAGCTGCATCGCTGCGAGCACAGTCCAGACTCTGCCACTGTTAAATCAGATGTGCCAAAGGTTCCAAGTGGCCGCCACGTGCGAGGCTTGGACATGAGCTGTGCAGGGAAAGGGCTGGATCTGGCTTATTTGTGTATCCTCCAGGCGCCTGCCTGTAGGTGCCAGAGTGGCAGTGCCACGAAAGGAAAGGTAGGCCCTAGCCAGGGGCTGATGTCAAGTCTAATCGTCAAGGTGAATCTGAGCTCTTAGTTGTCCATTTGAAGAGAAGAAATAAAAAGTTCGGGCGCTTAGCTGTTGGGAGAGACGTTTTGCTTCCTTGTATTTCCTTGGTTCCGGTGGGTTCCCCGGGAGCATTGCCTCTGCCTTCGAAGTTCATTAACTCTATTCCATGTGCACTTGGCTGCATGTTAAGACTGAGGATTGACTTTAAGCTGAAGCCCAGGAATGTAGTGAAGATAAGTATAGGTGAAGGTGTTAACAGTAATGAAATTTTGTCCATTCATGTAGGTCCCTTATTTGAGCAGAGGCCTGTCATGAAGTATAACTAGTTGGGTTAGTTTTCAAAAAACTGTCTTGATGAAAGCCCTTTTTGCAAAACGGTTATGTTTTTGAGAGTAAAAGATTCATTAAAAAAATTTTTTTAAGTTCCTGTTGCTACATTGTACTTCGATGTGACAGGTAAATTAAGTGACTTGTTTTTGGTAGCGGTCTTAATTTTGTGGAGTGCCTTGTTCTGTTATTGAGAAAGCACAGTGGCACTTTTTGTTTGTTATCAGTAGTTGTCTTTGGACTGCCTGCTATGAATCAGGCACTGTGAAAATGAGGCTTCTCTTACCTTTTAATTTGAGCAAATGGTGGTCCATTTCTTCCCACCAGGTGCTTAGTCTGGCTGTTGCTGACAATCAAGGATAAACAATGGGGAAAACCCAAAAGAATCTTTCTTCCACACTGCATCTGTGGAGATTTAGTCAGTTTAGTCTGGGGCTGGGGTTAGGCGTAGTTTCTGGTTCTTACTCTGCCATTTAAAATATCTTAGGGAAGGGCTTCCCTGGGGGCGCAGTGGTTGAGAGTCCGCCTGCCGATGCAGGGGACATGGGTTCGATCCCTGATCCGGGAAGATCCCACATGCCGCGGAGCAACTAAGCCCGTGAGCCACAACTACTGAGCCTGCACTCTAGAGCCCGCATGCTACAACTACTGAAGCCCGTGCGCCTAGAGCCCGTGCCCCGCAACAAGAGAAGCCACCACAATGAGAAGCCTGCACACCGCAACCAAGAGTAGCCCCCGCTAACCGCAACTAGAGAAAGCCTGCGTGCAGCAACAGACCCAACGCAGCCAAAAATAAATAAATTAATTAATTAAAAAAAACTTTAAAAAATAATGGGCATCAAGGGTGGCATGAATATACCACTTAACCAAAGTAACTGGAGTCATCACCATATAAATCACTACTGGATGCCAAGGGAATGAATCACAGTTATTATTTATACAACTAAAAGACCACAAACAAAATTACTGCATTGAAAGTCTGTTCATATATATCACCTTTACACATAACACATCTGCATGATACAGGAAGATGGTATGCACGGTGGTTAAGAACATAGTCTGGTATCATAATGCTAGTCTTGCAATTTGGGGAAGATAACTTAAAACTTCAATGTGCCTCAGCTTCCTCAAGTGTAAAACAAAGATGATACACAATGTTGCTGGGTGAATGAGCCCTTATAAGGCTCTTGGAACAGTGCCTGAGGAGTAAATGCATATTAATAAATGTCAACTGTTAACACAGTGCTTTTAACTTTTTTAAGCCCTTTTACATATACTTTTTTTTTTTCTATTTATAGAAAGAAGGTGACATGAATAAAAATGGCTGGGACATTCATTCTTTCATTGAACCTTCATGGAATTGCCCTGCCAAGTCCTTGGGATGTAAAGATTAATTCCTAATCCTGAGTGAGAAAAACAAATAAGTGATTCATTAATACAGGTGATAAGGACTCAAGTATAGTTGTGGTGGGTACAGAGAGCTGCAGGAACACATACTAGGGAACAGTTGCTTCTGCTGGGGTCGTCCTTTGCAAGAAAGGAAGGAGCTGATTGCAGGATAAAGGGAGAAGGGACTTCTAGCCGAAGGAGGAAGCAGTGCAAAATTAGGATGAGAAAGAGGGCATGGGTGCCCAGGTGTCAGGCCAGAATTTTGCAGGAGTTGCTAAGAAAGAAGCCAGGAAAGGTTAGGGCCAGATTGTGAATTCTCAACTAAGAGAGTGACTTTATCCTGTGGGCAGTGGGACCTATAGAAGGATCTTAATCAGATGAGTAACATAATCAACTTTATGTTCTGGAGAGGGGACTTTGGTGGTGACAGGGTCAAAGACAAAATGTAAGGAAGAGACCAGTCAAGGGCAGTTCCCATACTCCAGACCAGAGATGGTGAGGGAGTGAAGCAGGGCATTAACTGTGACAGCAAAGTTCAGAGGCCACCACACATTTGGAAGGCAGAATGGAAGATTGGCTGGGTGTGAAGAATAACTGGGTGGGGGAGGGGAGCACCTGCTGAGCTAGTAAAGAGAAGACTAAGCTGTTATATTTGTTCGTTTTGGTTTTTTGGTAACTGTGGTTGGAGAAAGGAGATTCAGTTAATTAATTTAGGAAAAAGGATGGAGCAAAGAGTTCTTTGTTACTGGTTTTCTGGAGAATTGTAAACCCTCTGAGGTTGTTGGGTCAAATAAGGTGTAATAGAACCTGGCTTAACAGAAGCCTCTAGGCTTTTGATTTCTGAGACTACAGAACACTTAATTATATCATCAAAGTCAGTAGGGTCTAGTATAAAGTGGCCCATTGGAGGAAAGCCCCTCAAAGGGAGGGGAAGAATCATCTAAGGTATGTTTGGGGTAAAATGTTAGAATAGCAGGTGTTAGAGGGTTTTTCTCACTTTTTTAACATTATGTTTTTCATGTATTTGTACAGAAGTCATTATAATATGGAAGTAGTCACAGATGAATCCTCTAGTTGTAAAACTGATTTCTGCTCAAACATTCATAACACTAAAGTTGTCTATCACCAACAACATAACATGAATGTATTTCAGATCGACTGCAAGGTGAAATTGTAAACCTTACAAAGATGCAGGAATTCATGAATTCAGAGCAAGGTCAGAACCATTCAAACCATAAGCACAAATCAAAGAACTACTGAGTAGAGTAGGCACAGATTTCTTAAAAAAGACTTAAAGCAATGACTGTAACGATGATTGATAAATTTGACTTCGTTAAAATTGAGAATTTCTCTCCACCTAAAGACACCATGAAGAGAATGAAGGGCAAAATACAGACTGGAAGAAGAAATTCTCAATTCATCTCTCTGACCAAGGACTCACGTCCAGAATGTATGTGTATTGTGTAAAATTAATAAGAAAAAGACAATTTAATTTAAAAATGCACAAAAGCCTTGAATAGGCACTTTCTAAAAGAGGATCTCTGTATGGCCAGTATGCGTATAGAAAGGTGTTCAGTGTTATTAGTCAATGGAGGGTCACAGACTCTAGAGTGCAGACTCAGTAGATGTGGTGCACGGGCTTAGTTGCTCCGCGGCATGTGGGATCTTCCCAGGCCAGGGATCGAACCCATGTCCCCTGCATTGGCATGGCAGGCGGATTCTTAACCACTGCGCCACCAGGGAAGCCCTGTGGTAAGTTTTGAAAACAGGAAGTATGAGTCCTCCTACTTTGTTCTTCTTTTTCAAAATTGGGTTGTCTATTCTGGGTCTCTTGTAAGTCTTTATGAATTTTAGAATCAGCTTCTCCGTTTCAAGAAAGAAGTCAGCTGTGGATCTGGTAGTCAGTGATTTTTAATACTATATTCATTGAGTTGTACAACCATTACCACAATTAATTTTAGAACATTTTTATCACCTCAAAAAGAAACCCTGTATCCATTAACAGTGACACCTTATGTCCCCTCATCTTCCCACCTTTGACTTAGGCAAGTACTAATCTACTTTCTGCCTGTTCTGGACATTTCCTTTAAGTAGAATCATATAATATGTGGTCTTTTGTGACTGGCTTCTTTCACTTAGCATAATGTTTTAAGTGTTCATCCCTGTTGTAGCATGTAGCAGTACTTAATTCCCTTTTATGGCCGAATAATACTCCATTGTGTGGATATGCCACATTTTATTTATCTACTCATCAGTTGATGGACATTCATGTACAAGTTTTTGTGCAGATGTATGTTGTATTTTTTTTTTTTTTTTGGTATATAACTAGGAGTTGAATTTCTGGGTAATATGGTGTAATTTTTTGAGGAACCATCAGACTTTTCCAGGCTGTACCATTTTACAATCTCATCGCAGCATATGGGGGTTCCCATATTTCTCCATCTTCCCCCAACACTTGTTATTATCTTTTTGATTATAGCCATTCTAGAGAAGTTATAATAAAACATTCTCCTGAGTGTGAGTTGATATTATGGTTTTGATTTGCATTTCCCTGATGGCAGATGATGTCGAGCATCTTTTCATGTGGTTATCAGGCTTTAGTATATTTTCTTTGGAGAAATGTCTATTCGGATCCATTGTCCATTTTTTTAATTGGGTTATTTGCCTTTTTACTACTGAGTTACAGAAGTTCTGTATATATTCTTGTTATAAGCCCCTTATCATATATAAGATTTGCAGAAGTTTTCTTCTATTCCGTAGGTTGTCTTTTCCATTGAAATGCAGTTTGCAGTTGCTTTTTTTCTTTGGTGTATTTATGTTGTATCTGCACCCTTACTGAGCTCACATATTAGGAGGGTCTAGGAGGTTTTTGGATAGATTTCTTGGGATTGTCTATGGAAACCATCATGTCATTTGCAAATAGGGACAGGTTTATTTCTTCTTTCTGTATGGCTTTTATTTCCTTTTCTTGCCTTCTTGCATTGACTAGAATTTTCAGTACTGTGTTGTGTAAGACTGGTGAGAGTGGACATTGTTGTTCTCAATAATAGGGACAATGGGGCTTCCCTGGTGGCGCAGTGGTTGAGAGTCCGCCTGCCGATGCAGGAGACACGGGTTCGTGCCCCGGGCCGGGAAGATCCCACATGCCGTGGAGCGGCTGGGCCCGTGAGCCATGGCCGCTGAGCCTGCACGTCTGGAGCCTGTGCTCCGCAACGGGAGAGGCCACAACAGTGAGAGGGCCGCGAACCGCAAAAAAAAAAAAAAAATAGGGGCAATGCATTGTTTATTTTTTCTTTTAGCATTAGGTGTAATGATGTTTGCTGTATGTTTTTTTTATAGTTGCTTGTTATCAAATTGAGGAAGTTCCCCTGTATTCCCTTTTTTTTTTTTCTGAGAGTTTTACTCATGAACAGGATTGCTTTTTATCAGATAATTTTTTCTGTATAGATTGGTATGATCGTGTGAATATGTATTTTATCAGTTTGTTAATATTGTGGGTTACATTGATTCTTGAATATTCAACTAAGGATTTCTGTGCCTACATTCATGTATTGGTCTATAGTTTTTTTCTTTTGTACTGTCTTTTCCTGGTTTTTGCATCAGGGAAGTACTAGCTTCATAAAGTGAATTGGGACGTGCTCCTTATTCTTGTGTTTTCCAGAAGAGATTGTGTTAATTTTTCTTTAAACATTTGGTAGAATTCTCTCATCAAACAATCTTAGCCAGGAGATTTCTTTTTCATGAGGTTTTTTTGTTTGTTTGTTTTGCGGTACACGGGCCTCTCACTGTTGTGGCCTCTCTCGTTGCGGAGCACAGGCTCCGGATGCGCAGGCTCAGCGGCTATGGCTCACGGGCCCAGCCGCTCTGCAACATGTGGGATATTCCCGGACTGGGGCACGAACCCGTGTCCCCTGCATCGGCAGGCAGACTCCCAACCACTGCGCCACCAGGGATGCCCTTCATGAGGTTTTAAATTAAGAGTTTAATTTCCTTAATAGTCACAGGGCTATTCAAATTATCTGTTTCATTTTGGGTGAGTTGTGCGCTTTCGAAGAATTGGTCCACTGACACACGAAGCAGGGCTCCTCACTGCTGCTGGGCAGAGGTGGAAGTTTCAGCTCCTCTCTAGGCCTTCACTGATACTACTATGCCTTCTTGCTGTTCTCCACATGGCCTGTACTGACACCACTGGGAGGGGATGGCCTTCGTACCCCTGGAGGGCAGAGAAAGTCCTGACTCTCTACTAGGCCTTGTCTCATACCATCCTGGTGGAGATGAAAAGAGGAGCCTCGTTACTGTCATGGCAGTAGAAGTCCAGGCTCTCCAGGTGGTCTTCATAGACACTGAGGCAGGGCAAGGGGGAGTCTTACACCTACTTGGCAAGGGAAGAAAGTTCTGCCTTTGATATCATCCCTGCAGGAGTGAGGGTGGGGGGTGAGGGGAGGGAGTAAGGGGGGTAACCTGTAATGTTGAGGCACAACAGTACAGCCTGGTGAGAGGGAAAGTTCATGCTGCCTACTTGGCTTATCTTGTTGTGGGTGGGGATGAGCCACAGTTTTTCCTGTGGTTTTTGGCTGGAGTGTCAGTGGTTACTGTCTGCAAGTCTTCTGTTTTGCTCTCCTGCTCTTTTCTTGGTTTCCTGAAAGAGCAGGAGCTTTTTTGTCAGCCCCCATTGGTATTTCTGGATTACTGGCTGCTTCAGCTCTGTGTCCACGTGATGTATATGAGGCAAAAGGAAAACCCAGAGAACTCACTACCATGTTGTTCGACGGGTCCCAAGGTGCCTCCCTAGCTAGTGTGCCTTCTCTCCGTGCTCAGGGTCTTTTTTTTTTTTTTTTTCATTATTTATTTGGCTGCTCAGGTCTTAGTTGTGGCACGCGGGATCTTTGATCTTCGTTGCAGCAGGTGGGTTCTTCAGTTGCGGCATGTGGGATCTTTAGTTGCGGCATGTGAACTTTTTGTTGTGGCATGCATGTGGGATCTAGTTCCCTGAGCAGGAATTGAACCCGGGCCCCATACACTGGGAGTGCGGAGCTGGACCACCGGGGAAGTCCCACCTTCAGAGTCTTTTGTTTGTTTCATATATGATGTCCAGGGTTTTTAGTTGCACTTAGCTGGAGCAGTAGGAGCAGTACATCTACTTGATTTTACTGGAGTGGTAGTTGGACTGGGATAGGTTTTTCTTATGGAAGAAAACATAGGGTGGAAATTAAGATGCATATATCGGCCAGTTAGACACTTAAGTTAATTTTGGGTCAGTTACTTGGAAGTGACAATTTAACTACGTCTTTTTTCCTTCAGAGAGTAATTCTCCTTGTCATTGTTCAGTAGAACCAAACCCTTGTTAGTTTTAGATCTCTTAAGAAGCTTGACAATCCAATGAATTAATTTATTTCTGCATTTATGTATAAATGCATATTCTAAATTTCTGGTTTAGTATGTGAAGAAAACAGTTTATTGTAGTGAAAGATTAGTTTTATGGAGGGGACTAACTCAGTTTTTCTAATGGTTGTCAGAGATCTTGAAGCTGTGGATTTTTTTCTAAAAGAAGAAAAAGGCAATGTGCATGGTGGTTAAGAACTATGTAAGGAAAATTTGTGACAGTCTTGAAATGTACAAAAGGGATTATGGGGTGTCTTCATTGGAAACTAGGTGGTCTAAAGCACATTTCCTGGAGATCTAATCTATGGGATCTACATCTTTTATTATTTTTTGATTTATTTTATAATGTTGTAAGTTGTGAATAACTCACAGCAGTGCAAATTACTCTTGTCCTTAGACATGCAAATGAATTTTGTTGGTTGGAGGTACTGTTGATTTCTTTTCCTCTTTTGTGGGGGATCTGTCAAGCAAATCCATTTCACCATTCCTGATTGCCTGTATGTTTGTGTTCTTTGGATTCACTTTTGAACCAGATGAAATATCTTATTTATTCCATAATTAATTAATGAATTACATAAATCATAGACAGGCGTTCATTTTATATTTGTATGGGAGACACAGTGTTATCTTTTTGTTTGTTTGAATTATCCTTTTAACAGCTTGAACTGTGATGTGCTTGAATCCCACTGTAGCGCTTACTGTCATTGTGATTTTCTGTAATACTCCCTACAGCTAGGTAGGTTCTGGTTTTCTCATCCTTGTTTTATAGATAAAGAAAAGGAAGCTTTTAAGAAGTCATATAACTTGCCAAGAGCTGGAGGTGTTAGAGAACCCAGTGCTTTCTGACTTTTAACCCTTTATGCTCAGCCGACTTCCTTCCTTGCTTTAGATGTTACTGTCTCCCCCAAATCTGGCAACTGTGGACTAAGGAGTACTTTTGCTAGAATACACTTTTATCACATCATTTTTGAGCTAAAGAACCTGTCAACTCTAGATTATTGTAGGATAAAACCCACACTTCTTAGGCAGCCATTCAAGGCTCACCACAGTCCGTCAAGCCCAAACTAATAATAATACTGTCCCAAACTTTATATAGAAGCAAAGCAAACAAACACCTATTGTGTTTCTTGGATGGGCCACCACTCGATGTGTATCTCCAGTGAACTGCACTCCAGTTCCTTATAAACTATAACTGGGAAGTCAGAATATATTAAAAGACTGTCAGTATAAAAATAGCACATGCTGATCAATGAGCAGTATAGATATTGAAATGCTTTTGGAGTTCAAAAAAGCAGCAGGTTCATGGAGCAGATGTATTTGGAGCTTGATCTTACCAAGATGGTAGGATTTTGATAATTGTCTCATCTGGGGAGAGGACCCTTGTAGTGAGGAAGCTCATGAGTGAAAGGAATGGAGGAGGTTGTTGGACATGTATGGAAAGGTGGTGTTGATGGCAGTGAATAGTTTATGTGGAGGAAACCTTTCCTGAAGGCCAGGGTCTAGTCCCTGCCTCAAAACATGTCTTCAGAAGCTGCAGCATAATGTTTTAACTAACTGAATTTGTGCTAGGTCTCTGTTCTTTGAAACTAGAGTTGTTTGAAATGACCCCAAACTATTTTAGGACCTACCTAGGTGATAAGGTTGGGTGATCATGTTGGTTAACATTACTTTTAGTAATGCAACATTAGAATAAATATAGTATTTCAAGTAACCAGTCTGAAGGAGATAGCATTCTTTATATTGGGCAAGTTTTGGTAAATATGTATTTTTAAAGGTCTTCTTTTGTACCTGAACTCACTGTGGTGTTGTCATTTTATACTCAGTCTCCTGTATTCTGTAGGGTTTGAATCATTCCTGACTCGCTAAAGCATAACAGTTTTTTGGTCATCTGGGTTCCCATTTAAAAACAAAACAAGGGACTTTCCTGGTGGTCCAGTGGTTAAAGACTCCGCGCTCCCAATGCAGGGGCCTGGGTTCGATCCCTGGTCAGGGAACTAGATCCTGCGTGCCTCAATGAAGAGCCTGCATGCCGCAACGAAGATCCTGAGTGCCACAAGTAAGACCTGGCGCAGCCAAATAAATAAATAAATATTTTTTAAAAAAAGGAACATTACATCAATGAATTTAAAAAAAAAACGAAACAAAACTTTAATTTTTATTGTGATTTTGTAAATAACATGCATTTTGGAAAATAAAAAATGTATAAAGAACAGATCAAAATCATGTTACTCAGGTAATTAGTCACCCTTGTTTATTAATATTGCACTGCTTTTGTTTATATAGTTGCATATACAATTTTGTAGTTCTACTCTTTTCAGTTAACTTTATAAGGATTTTCCCATGTCATAAGATTTTTTGGAAAATATAGCTTCTATTAATATGTAAACATATTATAATATATATGTTTGTTATTTTGTTTTTTTCCTTTAAGTAAAAACAGAATAATTTACTTACTATATTTTAAGTGCTTTTTTCACTTAATGCATCATGGCTAGCTTTCTAAATGACAGCTTATATTGTTGTATTTCATTTTTCACCGGCTACATTGAATTCCACTGTAGACATATACCATCATTTAGCTATTTCTCTATTGATGGGCGTTTATATTATTTCTAATTTTCATATACAAGTAGAATTTCAGTGAGCATGTAAATTATTATTTATTTAATTGAAATATCAATGGTTTACAGTATTAGTTTCAGATGTACAACATAGTGATTCAATACTTTTATAGATTATATGCCATTTAAAGTTGCTATAGGGACTTCCCTGGTGGTCCAGTAGTTAAGACTCTGCGCTTCCACTGCAGGGAGCATGGGTTCGATCCCTGGTCAGGGGACTAAGATCCTACATGCTGTGCAGCATGGCCAAAAATAAATGAAGAAAGAAAGGAAGGGAGGGAAGGAGGGAGGTGGGAGAGAGGGAGGGAGGAAGGAAGGAAGGAAGGAAGGAAGGGAGTTAGGAAGTTATTATAAAATATTGGCTCTATTCCCTGTGCTGTACAATATATCCTTGTAGCTTACTTATTTTTTTTTTTTTTTTTTTTTTTGCGGTACGTGGGCCTCTCACTGTCGTGGCCTCTCCCGTTGCTTTAATTTGATTTCTTTGTTTTTTTAGTGTTTCATATGTGACTTTTCTTTGTTTCTTTTTTTTTCTTTTTTTTGCGGTACGCGGGCCTCTCACTGTCGTGGCCTCTCCCGTTGCAGAGCACAGGCTCCGGATGCACAGGCTCAGCGGCCATGGCTCACGGGCCCAGCTGCTCCGCGGCATATGGGATCCTCCCGGACCGGGGCACGAACCCTGTATCCCCTGCATCGGCAGGTGGACTCTCAACCACTGCGCCACCAGGGAGGCCCTGTAGCTTACTTATTTTATACACAATAGTTTATATCTCTTAATCCCCTACCCCTGTCTTGCCCCACCTCTCTTCCCTCTCCCCACTGGTAATCAGTAGTGTGTTCTCTACATCTGTAAGCTTGTTTCTGTTTTGTTATATTCATTCGTTTCACTTTTTAGATTCCACATGTAAGTGATAACACACAGTATTTATCTTTCTCTGACTTATTTCACTAAGCCTAATACCCTCCAGGTCCATCCATGTTGTTGCAAATGGCAAAATTTCATTCTTTTTTAGGGCTGAGCAATACTCCATTATTTATTTTATATATATATATATTATATATATATATATATGTATATATAATACACACTACATCTTCCTTTTCCATTCGTCTGTTGATGGACACTTAGATTGCTTCTATATCTTAGCTATTGTGTATAATACTGCAGTAAACATAGGGGTGCATATATCTATTCAAATTAGTGGTTTTGGTTTTTTTTCTCGGGTAAATACCCAGGAGTGAAATTGCTGGATTGTATTGTATTTCTACTTTTCGTTTTTTGAGGAACCTCCATACTGTTTTCTGTAGTGGCTGCACCAGTTTGCATTCCCACTAGCAGTGTACTATGTTTCCCTTTTCTCTGCATCCTTGCCAACATTTGTTATTTGTGTTCTTTTTGATGATAGTCATTCTGACAGGTGTGACGTGATATCTCGTTGTGGTTTTGACTTGCATTTCTCTGATGATTAACCATGTTGAGTACCTTTTCAGGTGCTTGTTGGCCATCTGTATGTCTTCTTTGGAAAAATGTCTGTTTAGGTCTTCTGCCCATTTTTTAATCGGGTTGTTTTTTGATATTGAGTTTTATGAGCTGTTTATATATTTGGATATTAACCCCTTATCAGTCATATCACTTACAAATATTTTCTCCCATTCAGTAGGTTGTCTTTTTGTTTTGTTGCTGGTTTTTTTTGTGCAAAAGCTTTTAGGTTTAATTAGGTCCCTTTTGTTTATTTTTGGTTTTGTTTCCTTTGCCTGAGGAGACAGATCCAAAAAAATGTTGCTATGATTTAGGTCAGAGAGTGTTCTGCCTGTGTTTTCTTCTAGGCGTTTTATGGTTTCCAGTTTAGTTTTTAAATCCGTTTTGAGTTTATTTTTGTATATGGTGTGAGAAAATGTTATAATTTCATTCTTTTACATGTAGCTGTCCAGTTTTCTGAGCATTACTTATTGAAGAGACTGTCTCTTCCCCATTGTATAGTCTTGCTTACTTTGTTGTAGATTAATTGACTGTAATTTTTTGGGTTTATTCCTGGGCTTTCTGTTCTGTTCCATTGATCTATATTTCTGTTTTTGTGCCAGTACCATACTGTTTTGATTACTGTAGCTTTGTAGTGTAGTCTGAAGTCAGGACACCTGATTCCTCCAGTTCCGTTTTTCCTTCTCAATATTGCTTTGGCCAGTGGGCATTTTTATACATAAATTTTTTTCCTCACTTTGATGAGTATTTTTGTAGGATAGATGATTAGAAGAAGAATTATTGGGTGAAAATCTATTTGCCTTTTAAGTCTTGTCAGCTATGCTGAATTGCTTTTTAAAAGGTCTCTATCAGTTTATATTCTCAGTAATAGTATGTTTAAGAGTCCCTGTGTCCCCATACCTTCACTTTTGCTAGGTATTGGGGTGGCCAAAAACTTCGTTTGGATTTTCCCATAAGATGTTACAGACAAACCCGAACGAACTTTTTGGCCAACCCAATATTATCCTTGTCAAATATGGAAGGGTAGTAGTTGGAAACATGACATCACATTGCTTTAATTTGATTTCTTTGTTTTTTTAGTGTTTCATATGTGACTTTTCTTTGTTTCTTTTTTTTTCTTTTTTTTGCGGTACGCGGGCCTCTCACTGTCGTGGCCTCTCCCGTTGCAGAGCACAGGCTCCGGACGTGCAGGCTCAGCGGCCATGGCTCATGGGCCTAGCCGCTCCGCGGCATGTGGTATCTTCCCGGACCAGGGCACGAACCTGTGTCCCCTGCATCGGCAGGCGGACTCTCAACCACTGTGCCACCAGGGAAGCCCCATATGTGACTTTTCTTTGCTCATTTTTTCTATTGCTATATTTTATTCTAATTCTTAATGCTTTCATATTTTACATGTAACTCTTTAATTCATCTTGAATTTTGATTTTATGGAATGAAAACTGCTTGATTCTGAAGGAGTTCAAGGGCTGGTGGGCCTTGAAATTCTGTGTTGGAAAAATTTAGACAATAAAAATAAATTTTGCTGCTTTTGGAAAGTAGTCCGTTTCAAATTCATTTAAAAACTTAGTTTATTATTACCCAATTCAGTAATGTTTGTTGGGGAAATAAGAAAATCCTGCCAACAAAAAGACCCCTCTTTACCAATGTAGAAGGGAGAAAAAACTCAATATATTGGGTATGCATGTGAGATAACATGCATGTAGATAGTTCAGGAGAGACTACAAACTTTGAGTAGAATTTCATTCATCTTTACAGTAAAATAGAGATTTAATGTTTCTTTTATATTTTTGAGAAACAAATGGATGTCCCCTGTGATAGTCTCCTGTACACCTGGTGATAGATTCCTGAGTTAATTTCAGAGGTATGTGTTTATTGTAATGAGAGTCAGAAGGCCTGTGACTTTGCATTGTGAAATCTGGAGACTAAGATTACCTAATTCCTGACCAAAGGGTTTGGTGTTTGTTTTTAAGGAGACACACTGTGGTAGGCTGAAAATAGCTTTCCAAAAGAGATCCACGTCCTGATCTCTGGTAACCTTATATGGGCAAAAGGGTCTTTGCAGATGTGATTAAATTGGAGGTCTTGAGCTGGGGCAGTTAACCCTGGATTATCTGGTTGTATTCTAAATGCAATTAAATATACCCTTTTAAGAGGGAGGCAGAAGGAGGTGGTACACACAGAGAAGAGGAGGAGGCAAGGTGACCCACCATGGAAGCAGAGATTAGAGTGATGTGGCCACAAGTCAAGGAATTCTGGCACCATCAGAAGCTGGAGGAGGCAAAGAATGGATTCTCCCCTAAAGCCTCTGAAGGGTGTGTGGCTTGACACCTTGATTTCAGTATTGGCCTACTAATACTGATTTCAGACTTTTTGCCTCTAGAACTGTGAAAGAATAAATTTATTACGGTGTTCTAAGCCACCAAGTAATTTGTTATAGCAGACATAGGGGGGGAATATGTCACCTAAGGAGAGGAGAGCATTAGCTCTTTCCCCTTTATTAAACTAAGAACATTTCATTTTATTTACCCTATATTAATTATTGGTAATAACACTTGGCTCTTGGCTTCTCTTTGTTAATGACTATCATTTATTTGTTCCCATGATTGAGTAACAGAGGTTAAAGTTAAATAGGCTACAAAGTGACTTTAAAATAGAAAAGAAAATGTAACCTCAATGGTATTTGTAAAGTTGATGGTGATGTATTTTGACTGTTTTTTTTTTAAACCTGAAAAGTAGAATAATTTATAATCAGTTATATCATGAAGTTCTTTTCAGATTTGCTTTTGGATTGCAGAGAATAAAGTCTGTTTCTCTTACTAGTGAAGCTGTGTGATAGTTACTGGGTACTTATTAACCAGTTTGAATGTTTGATACATTTTTTTTTTCCTGCAATGGAAAGAATTTCAAGTTCATAGCATTTTGTTAAAATTTTCCTCACTTTACAAGTTCTAATTTTTTTCAACCAAATAGCAGATTATAACTAATGCCATAATTGAACTTATGACTTTTTTCATTGACAAGTAATTTCTTATATTTTTGATGAACTGACCATGTGTAGATTTAGAGTTATTAGAAAATTTATTTTTCCAGAGTTTTCTGAAAAATTGATTTTCCTTGTTTTATGTTTTTATGTTTTTTTTAAAGAAGATGATTAATCTCTTTTCCCAATTCTATGTTTGTCTCTTTGAGAATTTTTGGTTTTGTTAGAATTTTTCAGGACTCTAACCACACTCATTTTAAAGTTCTGCTTTTTTAGTTTCCTATTCATGTAGTTTTATTTTCATTCATATTTCTGTTTTCCTGTTTTCTTTAATAACACCTTTATTTTAAAATCTTAAATTGACTGCTTAGTTTATGTTCTCTTAAGTATTATTATTTTAGACAATGTATATGAGTACAGCTTTGTATGAATTCCATAGCTTTTTTTTTTTTTTTTTTGCGGTACGCGAGCCTCTCACTGTTGTGGCGTCTCCTGTTGCGGAGCAGAGGCTCCGGACGCGCAGGCTCAGTGGCCATGGCTCACGGGCCCAGCCACTCCGCAGCATGTGGGATCTTCCCGGACTGGGGCACGAACCTGCGGCCCCTGCATCAGCAGGTGGACTCTCAACCACTGCGCCACCAGGGAAGCCCTCCATAGCTTTTGATATGCAACATCTTTAATTTTTTTCCTTAATATTCTATTACTGTTTTTAAACTTTGGTGGAGGGCTTATTAAAAGTATAGATGCTCTAACTCCACTCTTGATCTATTAAATGAGAATCTCTGGGTGTAGGGCTTAAGCTTCTGTATTTTAAACAAGCTCCCCAGGTAATCTGAGTGCACACCAAATTTGAGAACTACAAGTCTTGTTTATCCTTTAATTTGTAAAAAATTAATGCAACATTATTTAAGAGTTTAGAAATTTACAGTATTAGGATTCTTTGTTTTGAATTCATTCTTAATTATTGGTTTTATTGTGTTATAATCAGAAAATATGCCCTGTAAATTAATTGAGATTGCCATTGTGGCTTAACAGACAACTGATTTTTGTAAATAATCTCCAGTATGGATACTTGAAAAAAAGTTAGGCTATGACATTTGGTTTCTATTAATTAAAAAAAAATTGAGATGAAATTCACAAATCATAAAATTAACCATTTTAAAGTGAACAAATCAGTGGCATTTAGTACATTCACATTGTTGTGCCACTACTGCCTCTGTCTAGTTCCAAAACACTTCATCACCCCAAAAGGAAACCCTGTTACGACCTTTTTCTCTCCAGTCCCTGGCAACCACCAATCAGCTTTCTGTCTCTTATGAGTTACCTTTTCTGGGTATTTTATATAAATATGTATATAAATATATATATAAATATGTGACCTTTTGTGTCTTGCTTCTTTTACTTAGCATACTGTTATCAAGGTTTATCCATGTTGTAGCAAGTATCAGTACTTCATTCCTTTTTAAAAAATATTTATTTATTTATTTATTTATGGCTGTGTTGGGTCTTTGTTTCTGGGCGAGGGCTTTCTCTAGTTGCGGCAAGTGGGGGCTACTCTTCATCGCGGTGTGTGGGCTTCTCATTGTCGTGGCTTCTCTTGCTGCGGAGCATGGGCTCTAGACGCGCAGGCTCAGTAGTTGTGGCTCACGGGTTTAGTTGCTCCGCTGCATGTGGGATCTTCCCGGACCAGAGCTCGAACCCGTGTCCGCTGCATTGGCAGGCAGATTCTTAACCACTGCGCCACCAGGGAAGCCGCACCCCCCCCCCTTTTTTTTTCTTCATTCCTTTTTAAGGCAGAGTAGTATTGCCTTGTATGTATATATAGTACTACAGTTTGTTTACCCATTCATCTATTGAAGGGCATTTAGGTAGTTTCTACCTTTTGGCTATGGTAAATAGTGCTGTTATAAACATTAGTGAACAAGTATTTGAGTACCTAGCTCCAGTTCTTCTGGGTATATACCTAGGAGTGAAAATGCTGGATAATAAAGTAAATCTATGTTTAACTTTCTGAGGAATTGCCAACCTGTTTTCCCACAGCAGCTGCACCATATTACATTCTCATCAGCAGTGTATGAGGCGTCCAGATTTTCCGCATCTTCACCAATACTTGTTATTTTCCATTTTTTAAATTATAGCCATTCTTGTTGGGTATGTAGTGGTATCTCATTGTGGTGTTGATTTGTGTTTCCCTAATGATAATGACATTGAGCATTTTTTCACGTGCTTATTGACTGTTTGTATATCTTCTTTGGAGAAATGTCTGTTTAAGTCCTTTGCTCACTTAAAGAAATTGTTTGTCTTTTTGTTGTTGAGTTGTAAGAGTTCTTTAATATTCTGGATACTAGACCCTTGATTTGCAAAAGTTTTCTCCCATTATGTGGGTTGTTTTTTCACTTTCTTGATAGTGTTCTTTGATGTACAGAAGTTTTAAATTTTGATCAAGTTCAACTCATTTTGTTTTTTGTCTTTTGTTGTGGTTTTAGTGTCATAACTAAGAATCCATTGCCAAATCTAAGGTTGTGAAGATTTACCTATATGTTTTCTTCTAAGAGTTTTATCGTTTCAGCTCTTACATTTAGGTCAATGATCCTTTTTGAGTTAATTTTTGTCTGTGGTACAATACAGAGGTCAGTTCATTCTTTGGCATATGGATATCCAGCTGTTCTAGTACCATTTGTTTCAGACTATTCTTTCCCCATTGAAGGGTCTTGGCGCCCTTGTCAAAAATCAGTTGGCCATAGATGTATGGGTATATTTCTGTATGGGTATATTTCTGGACTCTCACTTTTATTCCATTGATCTCTGCATGTCTTTTCTTATGCCAGTACCATACTGTTTTGATTACTATAAGCTTTGTGGTAAGTTTTGAAGTTGGGAAGTGTGAGTCTTCCAACTTTGTTCTTTTTTATTACTGTTTGGCTGCTTGGGACTCCTTGCAATTCCATATGAATTTGAGGATCAGCTTTTCCATTTCTGCAAAACAGGCTGTTGGAATTTCAAAAGAGATTGCATTAAATCTGTAGTTTATTTTAGGGGGACAACTTTCATTCTTCCACCATTGAGTATGATGTTAGCTGTAGTTTTTTTTTAAATGCCCTTATTTTTCTTTTAAATCTTAAAAATTTTTCTAAATGGAGTTAAAATTGCTCAACTTTAAATAGGCTAATTTAAAATTTTTTTGCCAGTTTGTGGGAAGTTGTCTCAAAATTGAGAACAGAAGAAATTTTTGTACGGTAATAATTTGGTCCTTACGTGGTCAGGAATATACAGAAAGCATTTATGGAAAAGGGGAGAAAAGGACACAGGACCTTCAGAGCTTATTGAATACAGGGTTTTACTCCTTGAACTGTTGCAGTTGACAATTGCATCTACTTCTAAGGCTTCACTTTTTAATATTGGCTTGCAGGAAAACAGACTTGCCCCAGATTGAGCCTTTTAAAATTAAAAATGCTTTTTAATGTGTTATTTTCTTTCTTGGTTTGTAATAAATGTTTATAAACACCAGTAACTTGCTTTTTCTGAGGCCTTTTCTAAGGAGGAAAGAACCATGGGCCAATGGCTGCATCAGAAGTTGCTCAGAAAAATGGAAACTCATTTTCTTACAAAAATGGGAATGCCCCCAGAGTCAGAATGCACACTAATCTTCATTTGGTAAGCTGTCTTATTACTTGTCTTCCTTATAGTTATTTTAGTGGAAGATATGCAAAATATTTTTGATGGACCAGGTCTTAGAAATATATTGCAGAGAGACAGGAGATGATTACCTTTCCTACTCATTTAAGTTATTTTCAGTTTTCCTAAACATTTTTGGGAAAAATATCCAAGAGCCCTGTTAGAATAATTTTGCTTCTTTGCTTCTTTGAGTCTTGCCAGCATTCCTCCCTCCCCCCAACCTTGCCCCCCATATTGTAACGGAATCTTTTGTGCCATGTTTAGCTAATGCATTGAGACTTTTAAGTCACAGAGGTAAGGAAAAATTAGCTGTGGATCAGTGTGTTGCCTAAAACTTTTTGCATTAAACAAACCATAATTATGCCTTTCTCTCCATCCTCTCTGGAGTTTAAAAACTAGTGTAATGATTTGTTGTCTCTGAATATAGTTGATATCTGTGTACAGTATATCTGTGGCCTCACCAGTCAATGGAGAGCAGATGTTTTCTCTTGGAAAATAGTTTTCCTGGAATAGATATTTCTGATTGCTAATTTGTTATATATATGTATACATATGTTTATTTATTTCTGAGACAGTCCTGAACAAGGGCAGGATGTGTGTGTGTATGTGTGTATGAGTCAGCTTTCTCCAGAGAAAGAGAACCAGTAGGAGATAGAGATATTTATACATATCTCTACTTTAAATATTAAAAATTTAAGTTTATTTAAAAATTATGTTTCTTTTTAATACATTCATATATATGTATGTATGTATCTATATGTTTAATATATAACATACTTAGTATACATTACATAATATTCCATTCAAATGCTAATCTTATCCTGAAACACCCTCACAGACACATCAGAAATAATGTTTAATCTGGGTACTCCATGGCGAGTCAATTTGACCTATAAAATTAGCCATCACAGTGTGCCTCTTACTAGTAAAAGGAATTGAAGTCTATTATGATCCTTTTTATTTTAGTTAGCGTCTTTGGGATAAAGAGAGTGGGTAGATGGAGAAGCTTAGAAGCCACCTAGTTCTCCTGATGTGGGTCACTTGCATCTGGAACATCTTCTTTGACTCTGTTAACAGTATATTTCTCATCCTTTACTTCTCTTTATAATTCTCCATGATTATACTCTTGATAATTTATGAAGCTGAACACAGACTTTTGTATTGATTTCTTCTAAAATGAGATAAAAAATACCTACTTTTATGGATGGGAGGTGAACATGGATACATGCAAAGGGATGGCAAAATTTGAGAACCTTTTATAGAACAGACTACCAAACTTATTTTTTCATCTTCTGCCATGAATTCTGCCATTGAATTGGCCATTATCCTTAATGTTTGAACTTCTTAAAGGGGGTCACTGAATGGATAGTGGAGATGAGTGGCAACAGCTTGTTGTGGCTGCTATTCCTTGGCTTCACCGTTATCCACACTCTGAATATGGGCTTTGTGGTTCTGAAACCTGATTTTCTTGCTTCATCTGGTGCTCATGACTTCATTCATGCCAACACAATTCACCAGGATTGATTTTTCAGAAGCCAAAGTTCTGTTTATTAATATACATGGGGAGATGGACCTTTCCAGTCTGATTCATACTCACTGCTGGAGTGTCATTTTGTGTTGATAATCTAAGTGCTGAACAACATCTAAGTACTGAATGGTGTCTTATCAATGGTAAGAGAGTTGACTAGTGCATTAAATGATAATATAATGACTTACAGAAATATAAAAATAAATGTGTTAAGGATTTTATTTAATTTATAATCAATGAGAGAACCAGGCAAATGGTATATAACTGGTTCAAAGGAAAGTGAAAGAAAGTCCCACAAATTTGTATGGAGTAAAGCAATGTTGAAATGGATTGCAAACGGAGACAAAAGGGGTCTGTGGGGGAGGGGGAGCCGCTGAGCAGTGAGCGAAGTCGGATGAACCCTCTTCCTGACACGATGACTCTGCATGTCTCTCAGTTACCTACAGTTTATAGATTTGTAAAATTTCACATAGCGGTGGAGTATGATGAGGTGGAAGGGTGTGCTATAAACAGTGCCTAGTTCTCCATGTTTTTTTCCTCTATGTGAGTGGGAGTTAGAGGATATTCCAGGACTGTTCTTCTGGATCCTCTTGGAGCCTGGTAAACCTTTACAGTGGTACCATCACTCTGTTAATTAATGTGGACATATTAAAATAATTTGGTTTTGTAGTGGGAAGCAGCCACATAACACAGGGAGATCAGCTCGGTGCTTTGTGACCACCTAGAGGGGTGGGATAGGGAGGGTGGGAGGGAGACACAAGAGGGAGGAGATATGGGGATATATGTATAGCTGATTCACTTTGTTATACAGCAGAAACTAACACACCATTGTAAAGCAATTATACTCCAATAAAGATGTTAAAAAAATAATTTGGTTTTGAATCATTTAAATAATTGGTTATATACAGATCCAGGTTTGAACTTTTTTATAGAAGTTGCTAATTTTCTCTCAGGCACTGGGTCTTTTTATGGAAAGCTGGAGGTAACTTGGAGTATGGCTGCAAGGAGCAATAATAAATCATGCTGGTTTTGTATGTTTTTCTCTTATAAACATATAAATATTGAAATTGCTTAAAAATTTTGGGAGCCCTTATTGTGGGGTTGGAAAGAGCCTAAGATTTGTAATAATCTGAATTACTTACCTTATACATATACAAGGATGTGTAAACTATGATTTTATAATCTAACTTCCTTTTAATTCCTTCTGAACATTTTCAAGTATGTTTAAACAGAATAATTTTTAAATTAACATACATGTTTTATACAATTGGGTGTCGTATTTCTCTCTTAGCCAGAATAAATGTTGAGCGATTCTTTCCTTTTCATGACAGATGACTTTTCCTAATACTGTGATGCCCTCTAGTGAATTCAGCCTTTCAGATAAGAAGTTATGAGAGGCGGTAATCAATACAATGAAATCTTCAGAGGGAACATTTCTAGTAATTAGAACTGTTTTTTTATGTCTTGTTGAGAAGGCAAGTTTCTGTTCTAGGAAGTGTTTAAGCAAAGATTTGATAATCTCCCACGAGTCTTATTGTTGAATTAAGTGAAATTGTTGCAGATGAATTCTAAAATCTCCTTCAGCTTCAAGGTTCTAGATTTCATGAGTTACTGGTTTTCAGTTACTGAATACTGAGCATCCACAGTGTTTAGCACTGTCCTGAGGGTTGTGACGGTTTCAAAGGTAGTGTTAAGGCATGGATGTGACTTAAGTAACTTCTGTCTGCATCAGTTTGGAGAAAACAATAGTAACTAACCTTTGTTGAACACTTACTCTGTTTCTGAAGCTGCTCAGAACAATTTACCTTATGTCTTTTAATCCTCACAATAATCATGAGGTAGGTACCATCTTTAGTTCTGTTTTACAAGTGTAGAAACTGAGACCCAGAGAGGTTAAATAATTTGTTCAAACTCATACAGTAAGTGGTGGAACCAGGACCAGCTTGTATAAAATAATAGTGAATAGGTGAAGGTAATTTTTTTTTAATTTATTATATTATTTATTTATTTTTAGCAGTGTTGGGTTTTCGTTGCTGCGCACGGGCCTTCTCCAGTGCGGCGAGCGGGGGCCACTCTTCGTTTCGATGCACAGGCCTCTCATTGCGAAGCACGGGCTCTAGGTGCGTGGGCTTCAGTAGTTGTAGTGCATGGGCTCAGTAGTTGTGGCTTGCAGGCTCTAGAGCGCAGGCTCAGCAATTGTGGCTCACGGGCCCAGTTGCTCCGCGGCATTTGGGATCTTCCGGGACCAGGGCTCGAACCCGTGTCCCCTGCATTGGCAGGCGGACTCTCAACCATTGCGCCACCAGGGAAGTCCGGTAATTTTTAATTGTTTATAGGTCGACGGGTTGTCTATTGGTTGTCTATTTCAAGCTAGCTCAGATTACTTTTGGATACATTATGTTTTCATTTCTACACTTAAGTGTGTGGTTTCATATTCATTTCATTCAGAAAGTGGTAGTTTACTAATTTGGACCAAAATATTTTAGTCCATTAACAATTTTTGGTCCATAAGATACTTTTGCTTTGTTTCTTTAAAAATTTATTTATTATTTATTTATTTATTTTAGGCTGTGTCAGGTCTTAGTTGTGGCACAAGGGATCTTGTTGCGGTGTGTGGGCTTCTCTCTAGTTGTGATGTGCGAGTTTTCTCCTCTCAAGTTGTGGCTCACAGGCTCCAGGACGCATGGGCTCTGTAGTTGTGGCGCGTGGGTTCCAGAGTACGTGGGCTCTGTAGTTTGCAGCACGCGGGCTCTAGCTGACGCACGAGTTCAGCTGTGGCACGTGGACTTAGTTGCCCCACGGCATGTGAAATCTTAGTTCCCTGACCAGGGATCGAACCTGCATCCCCTGCATTGGCAGGCGGATTCTTTACCACTGGACCACCAGGGAAGTCCCCGTAAGATACTTATTTCAGAGACTTATTTGACAGACAGAATGATGCAGTCTTACCTTCCTAGTTTACTTTCTGTAAAACATCTATTCTTTAAAGTTTAGAGAATCCACTGCTCACTCCTATGCTTAAGATCCTATGCTTAAGAATTTATTTATGACTTTTGACTTTCTTTTGGCTTTCAGAGTCATTTACCGTCTTCTTCATTGGATCTTAATGCTAGTGTAGCTCTGTCCATTTGGTTTTCATTATCTAGACCAAGTAAAAATTGATTTCTCCATTTGTTGGTAAATTAATTTCATCAGATTGGGAGTGTTGGCTTTTTGATACCCTGGATTTTACCTATTTGTGGTGTACTCAGGTCAGTGTTAGTCATACAGAGGCGTACAGGATTCGTCTTCGATGTGATTGTTGGAAAGAGAAGGTGAGCCATAGAATATATTATGTTGAGATATATAAGGTAGATTTTTCATGTTTCTGGAAACTTGTCTGATGTCCATTTATGAAACTCTTTCTTTGCTCCAAATCATTTGTTCCTAATTTGTATTTAATAAGTTACAGATTAATGGTGACCTTAATGGCCTGACTACTCCTTAGGCTCCGTCTCTCCCTTACTTCAGTTCTGTGTTTACCTAAAGACTTGTTATCAATGTGCCTCTTTCTTTATTTTTCCATTTAGGGTTCTAATTGAGAAATAAGAGAGAATGTGAGAAGGAACAAAATAGGAGCTTTCCTAATGTAAGGGGAGATAAAGTGCCCAGCCTAGGATTTTTAAAAGTCTAGAAGGATTGAGCAGGGCTCTAGAGAAGACTGTTTCAATGAAAGTAGGAGCTTAGAAAAATCCCATGGGACTCCATGTGCCTTTTGGCACATCGTAAAAATAGAATAATTACTTTTTAGGGTTTCTTGAGATTTTGTGATCCTCCCCCACCCCGCCAATTTGTTTTTCTTGTTTCTCTTTGTCTTTCTCCTCCCAGAGTTTTTTCTAGCAGTGAAAATCTCAAAGGGTTATATCAGGGATGGGAATTATGGGATAAGTTATGGTCTTGCATTCTGTGTGGCCCAGAATCTGGGAACATAAAGTGAAGCGTTTTGGTGAGAGATTAAAAAAAATAAGTATAAGCTGGTCACATTTGGAAGACAGGGAGGTAGGAGAGGGTCTCCTACAGTTTATAAGAGTTAATACAAGAGATTGGGGTATTAAAATACAGTTTTACAAATCATTGTTCCAAGTTAGGTGTTTATTCATAGTGGTTAAAGACTGTGTTGTTATTAGTGCTATTTTTCAGGCATGTATGAGTGAAGCTGGCTTTTTGTAGGCTGACCTGAAAACCTGATCACTTATGTATCATATAATTTCTGTGAGAAAATGCATTGTGAATTCCAAACAGCTGACTTGCTGCAAGGTTTTGGCATGCTACCTGCTCATAATTTGGGACTCTTGTCTCTGTCCATATTTTGATAGAATTCCCACCTTGGGACATTTCTAATCTGTGAACCAAAATTTTATTTGACTGTAAATTGGGTAAACCTCTGTGGCATAGAGATATGTATGAAAATAGATTACTTTTACCCCAAACATCTTAATCTTATTGAACGCCATAAGTTAAGGGAAATTACATTCATTTTAAAAGTTTATAATGAAGTAATTTTGGTAATTAGAAACTACAATAATATTTGGCAATGCAAAGTGATGGAAAATAGTGGATTTAGGATATATTTTGGAAATAACAGTTGACAGGTCTGTTGCTAATTTTATTGGATTTGGGGGGTTAGGGAAAGGAAAGAATGAATGATGACTCCTAGGCTTCTTGGTAGAGGATCTTGGTGGTTGCTGATACCGTTTACAGAGATGGAGAAAAACAAGGGCTGAGTGGCGAGTAGAAGAATGGGGAAGAATAATCATGACATTTATTCTGAATGTGTTCAGTTTGATAGAACTGTTAGACACCCAAGTGTCAGGTAATCAGCTGAATCTGTGAGTTGAGCTCAGAGGAGAGGATTGTGTTGGAGATATATTTTGGAAAGGTCAGCATGAGGATAATGTAGAGGAAGTGGGGAGGAGGAAAAGGATAGAGAGAAGACAACCAATATCTGAGTGATAGGAAGCCCCAGCATTTAGAGGTCTAGTAGAGGAGGAGGAGCCACAAGGAGACCGTGAGACAGGGAGCAGTGAGGTCAGAAGAAAACCCGGAAAAGTGGTGTCACAAAAGCCAAGAGAGGCAAACATTTCAAGGAGGAAGTGCCCATTCATGTGGAATGCTGCCAAGAGGTGGAGTAAAGCGAGGACAGAGGAGTGGCCGTTGGATTTGGCAGTGTGAAAATAGACTTTTTTGCTGACGTGGTTTCAGTGGAGTGTTAGAGGCAACAAGCCAGACTGTAGTTGACTGAAGAGGGAGTGGGAAGTGAGGGACAGTGTGTCATTATGATGCATTTCTCTACTGGGCAGATGTTCACTTAATGTTCAAAACCCATTCAGTAAGCTTGGAGGTTTGCATTATCCATAAATGGCTGTAGGAAGTTAGCATTGGCCTTTGCCTCCCAGTAATTTTTCTTTGGTTAGCATTTGATTGTTAATTTAAAAGGTTCTGAATTTCATAGGTGGCTTCCATGTTAGAGTAAAATTGGATGTTCAATCTGTGTTAACTTCTAGAGTTAATATTATATTAAGTTAAAACTTAGAGTATTTACCTTTTCAGGAAAGTAATTGTAAGCCTTGAAAATTATGCCAGGACTATTTCATCTTGAAACACTTAGAAATTCATTTTGGTTTTCTGTAATTACAGTGTTTCAGTAAGCAACATCTAAACAGGGATTGCATTTGGCAGTTATGTACATGTTCTTGTTCTAAACTAAGCACTGTTTCTGTGGTTTAGATTTTTCCTTTATAAATAGAATTTTAATCAGTGTAGCTTAAATTTTTTCCAGACATGTTATAATTAGCACTGGCTACAACTTAACCCTAAAATGTGCATAATAATAGGAATTATTTGAATATTTAGAAAATTCTCTGGCTTATGTTTTTCTGTTACAGTGTGAAAAGCAAATATGGCTACTTAAAAAGAAGTTGATACATTACCTGCTTGGTCTATCACTGGGAATGATGTTACTTACATTTTGGAGTCAAATTATATTTTGGCGTCACATGGTCTTATATACCATGATAGCTCATTCATATATTCTTCTGAGTATACTATGTATAAATGCAGTTACTGGCAAAAAAAGTGTCATTGTAGGATGTATTTGCCAAGTGTGATTGGTCTGCCAGTTCAGGCCCACTGCACTGACCAACACATGGACCTCTTAAAAATTCTAACGACAAGCAGTTTGGTTTATAGGAAGTTGTTTGGAGAGTTGTTAAGAAGCACATCTGGGTCTCAGTTTTTTAATTTCCTAGGTTATCACAAACAAGTCTGGAAAAATGATACCACTAAGAGGACTTAGGAGACATGATGACTTAAATGTAATTTGGTTCCTGGAATAGAAGGACATTAGATAAACACTAAGGAAATTTAAATATAGATTGTAGTTACTAAAAATGTGTCAATATTGGTTTATTAATTGTGACAAATGTACTATACCAATGTAAGATGTTAATACTAGGGGAAACTGGGTGTGGGGTATGTGGGAATTCTATACTGTCAACACAATTTTTCTGTAAATTTAAAACTTCTGAAATAAAAGTTTATTATGGAAAAAAAAGAACATGTGGGATAGGAGATATTTTTGTAGCCATCATTGGAAAATACAGTCTGCCACATTTTATGACTCTGGTTATGTAAGCTTTGTGGATCTGAGTTTCCTTATCTTTAAAATAGGGATATAATAGTGCCTCCCTCCATAGAGCTGTTTTGAGAAGTAAATGAGGTAATGCAAGTGCCTAGCATACTGTCTGACATTGTAAGTGTTCAATAAATGCTATTAAACAGTATGATGACAACTCATTAAAAAATTTTTTTAAATGTCTGCATAAGAAAAAAAAGCATATTTGTACATTTTGATTGAGTCGTAAGAAGTGTGGCCTCGCCAAACTGGACCTAATTTAGGGCCTAACCTCTTTGAACCTGAATTACTATATCATCCATCCTAAGTTGACTTTTCTACAGTTTTCTGCAGTCCCTGCCTATAGCAGTTGGAATTGACACCTCTAAGAGTGTGTGTTTTAAAATCAAATTGCATATTCTTAGAGAATTTGGGGATTCTCAGTTGTCTTAACTTGAATTTAAAACTAAAACCCTTAATGAATTTATTTTAGTTTATTTTTTTAAAAATAACATTTATGACTTAGAAGGGACTTTTACTGTAATCTTTTAAAATATTTATTTATTTATTTTTGGCTGTGTTGGGTCTTAGTTGCGGCACGCGGGATCTTTGTCGCAGCACATGGGCTCAGTAATTGCGGCATGTGGGTTCCAGAGCATGTGTGCTCAGTAGTTGTGGTGCGTGGGCTTAGTTGCCCTGCAGTATGTGGGATCTTAGTTCCCGGACCAGGGATTGAACCCGCATCCCCTGCATTGGAAGGCAGATTCTTAACCACTGGACCGCCAGGGAAGTCCCGTACATCTCATTTTTGACCTAACGTATATTACTCTGCTTCTGCTCGATGATCCATCATATTCTCTATAGCAGGCCCGTGTGACTCTTAATTGGTTTAAAAACTCAAATACGGTTTCCAAGTTTGCAGATTCATTAAGGCTAATCAATAGAATGTGCTAAAGTTTCTGCAGAGATTTCCCAAAAAGGAATTCTAAAAATATAAGCACTGACAGCATGTTGGAGTAAATAGTGTCGCTTCCCAAGCCAGTCTTTTTGAAGTGTACACATCTCATTTGGAAATAATGATTCTAGTATTTCTTTTTAACTTGAGTTACTTTATGGTACTTCCCACTTTAAATTTCTGTAACTCTTAACTTTCCCATTAACCAATATTATTGTCATTTTAAGATAGTAGCGCTAGAGGAGTATTGTAGGCAAGAGCTGTGTTGTGCAGAATAAAATCCCTAGTGCAGATCTAGTGTCTGTTTCTTTGTCCATAGCTTAGGGGAAAGCTACAGCTTGTCCATACATGCAACAAATCATAGCCATCAAATTTTAATATGACTCACACTGGTATGATCAATGTGTATAAGTATATGAATGTTTGTCTAAGTGTGTAACATGTAGTAACATATCTACCAGACATTTTTTAAAAAGTGATTTCATTTTAAAATAGTTAAATTGAACAGTTTATCACATACTGTTTCATTTTTCCAAATATGTGGTAAATTGAGTTTCAGCGAGCTGAAACTCTTTTTATTTGTATAAATAACTTCAGATCTTTTATCATGGTAATGGTGTGTGTGTGTTAAATTTTTAAAAAGCAGTAACTCTCAGTTAAGCAGAAAATTTTTTAGAACCTGACTAATTAAATTATCCAAACATTACCAGACTGCTATATGGTAAAAATAGTTTTTGATAATTCTGCTTTAGGCAGATCTTTCACCAATGAATACTTGAACATTTTCCATGGAAAGCATTATGATAAGAGATACGTACTACTATTGGCAACTATTAACTTTAGAAATTATCAGCAGATGTTTTCCTTGCATGGTTGACTTGGTCACCCCTGAGCTGAATAATTCTAAACTGCCTGGAAAGATGCGTGGCTAAAATTTACATGGTGTCTGGAACTTATTGAAACATACATCAGGTTTCCAGTAAGCAGAATTTGCACCATTTTTGCTTCTCTGACGGCTTTTTTCTCTCTGTTTTTAAGAAGGCATGCTGTGCTGTGTCATCATTTCAAGCCTTGCCATTAGTGGTATATAGGAGAAAAGGTAGAAAAAGTGATTTTTATAGAGCTTTGTTTCTTTTAGAGCCTTGGAATTAGCTTTCTGTCTTTGATAAGCACATACTTCCATTGGTTATAAGGAGTTCCTAAGTGTTCATTTTCTTTAGTGTTCAACTTTAACACTGCTTTATTCCAAATAAAGTTCTTACTTTTATCTCAGAGTTGAATGATGGACGTTTGAATTTCTCTAGTGAAAAGAGCATTTTACTTTTTATTGCTATTTTTAATGGTAACTAACATTTCCCACTCTAACTCAACCCATAGTAAATAATTAGAAAATTAGTATATTATGCCATTTTTAGATTAAAGGTAGTTATTTTAGGAGAGAAAGTTTTGGGTTAATGCTATAGCAGATTGTTTTTTAGTTTACTTATTTACTGCTTTCTTAAACTCCCTTTTTGAGTTTAATATTTGTCTTATATGTTATATGTTTATATAAGAGTTTGAAATTCAGTCCAGAAGAGTCAACTATTTTTTTTTCAATCTTTAGGGCATTGTATTTTGAGTATAGTTTATAAATGTAACACATTTTGCTCACTCTTAGATAATTCTTGTTTTTAATATTTAAATCCTAATGACTAGAACTAATAAATTGTTTTAATTTCCAGAGCAATACAGGTTTGTTAGAAAATATTAAATAATTAAAATTATATAATAAATTGGAAAGTGACAGTAAATCCCCATTGCCTACAGCACATAGACTGAATCTGTTATAGTCAGGAAAGGGCATTATCTTAGAAAGAACTGTTGATAGCTTTAATTGCTATGTTGAAAATTAAACAATGAAATTTTAATTTTATGATATCACATTGTATGTAAGTCATAGGAAATTGAATTACAAGTATATAATAATAAAATTAATTTAGCATTATTACCAAGTTATCAACTTGTACTTATTTTTCTCACTTCATTGTAGACTGGTAGAAATTTTGATATATATTGGGATTGGTCTTTAGTTTACAGTTGGGAACCATTGACCTAGCCAACCTCATCTTCTCTCACTGCTTTTCAGAATACAGCCAGACTTGTCCTCTCTCTTGGCGTACTGCTTAGTTATGACTTGCTTGTTTTTGTTCATGTGGTTCCTTCATTCTTGGTTACATTCCACTTATCCTTCAGGGTTCATTTCAAATCCTACATGTGGCAGAGACTACTAGCTGTGTACCAAAATTTGTTCTTCTCCTACCTGAGCCTGGAGCTAGCTCTTGTTTTTCATGTGACTACATTCTAGCCACTGAATGTGAGTAGAAATGATACGCTACAGCTCTCCATGTTTTTTTCTCTTCTGCTGGCCAGACACATACCATAAGGTGGAACTAGGGGGATGCCGAGCCGCAATGGAAGCAACTTGGATCCCTGAGTAACTGTATGGAGGAGAGTTATCCACCAACCTGAAGTTTCCCCTGTTACCCCGCTACTATTACACATGCACAAAATAAACTATATGTTAAGTCATTACATGTTTGGTTCTGTTTGTTACCTCAGTTTCATCTATAATAACACTACTTCCTCTAGGAGGCAGTTTCTGACTATTCCAGTTCACTTAGATTACCATTTTTTTTCTCCCCCAATTCTTTGGTACTTATTAGGTATTTGCTAATCTTTAAAATAGAGCATAGATATTGCATCTGCAATAGTGCTAAATTTAGTTAACTTCTTTTATTTTAGTTTTCTCTGGTTAGACTTTCATTCTAAAGGAGAAAAATATTATAAAAATCCTGTAATTTAATAAATTAGAACAAAGATCTCACAAGCTAGTGAAATTTGTAGTAGTGAAGTCACTTCCTTTTCTCTCTTCTCCCTCCCCCTTTCCCTTCTATAAACATGAAACATTTACGACAGTGTCCTGTTCTAGGCTCTGGGGGTACAATAGTAAATAGATAAAAATTGTGCCCTCTTGGAGTTTACAGACAATCAACATGTAAAATATTTAGAATGCTAAATGTGATCAATATCTGGGGGAAAAAAAGTGTGTTTGTAGGGGGGTGAGGGTGGGGGTGACAGGTGATATGATGCGTGAAGTGTGTGCTGCATGGGGTGGTGTAACAGGTGTAAATTGGGTGGTTAGGGAAGGCCTCTCTGCGAAAGTTACCTTTGGGCTATGATCTGAACCAGCTGAGTAGAAACCATGTGGCTAACTGGAAAAAGAGCTATTAAATAGAGAAGACCACAAGTGCTCTTCAGCCTGAGGTGAGAGTAATGAAAATGTTCTAAAATCAGTTGTGGTGCTTGTCACACTACTCTGTGAATATACTACAAACCACTGAAAAGTACACTTCAAATGCGTGAATTTTATGGTATGTGAATTAGATCACAGTAAAGCTGTTGAAAACCATCAAGCTTTAGAGATTTTCAGCTTCACCCCAGGGAAATCCCTTTTTTCCCCTTATTTCTCTCTTTAGGAATGTCCAGGTTTGTAGTAGTTGTCACTGCCGTGAATCACGTGAATTATGTTCCAGTTAGACCAGATACTGGGAAACACAGTAATCATTACGAATATTAGTGAATTCGTATCAGGTTGCTTGGGCTGTAAATTTAAAAAAATTCCAACACTAAAAGCCTGTCATGTATATGCAGTCTTCTCAGCTTGCTGCTAAAGTAACAGTAGATGATTACGCATTTATAACTTGGGAGAGAAAAGGTGATGCTGGCTTCATGCTCAGTAATGACCGACTTGGGACGGAGACCGCGCTGGCTTTGCAGTCACATCCCTCACCAACATGGCGGTTGCCTGAGAGCGTTGCCCTTAGATCACGCTTGCTTCTTGTTTCCTTTTAATGGTTGATATTCAAAACATCTTGGCTGTCTTAGGCTGCCTCCCTGGATCTTGCTTTTTCAGATTCTGGCTCTGAGATACTGCCTTCCATATTTTTCTTTGGAAGTAATTTTTAGCACTCAATAAGTGTTTCCTTTGTATACCACAAGTCCACCTAGATCCCACCTACCTAGGCAGCATGGATTTAGATCTGTCTTCCTAGATACTTAAAATTTTAGAGCTAGGTAGAGTCTAGAGTTCAGAGTTATATAAGTAATCTCTGCAAAGCTTGTGTTAGACTCTCAATAATCCTGAATTCCATCATGTGTCTTTTTCCAGTACCATTACTATATATAAGGAATAAATAATGCTCATAAAGGCAGCTTCCCATTGACTCTAAGGAGATTCTTTAGACTCTATTACAGTGTTTAAAGGTATTGACTCTAAATTTGTATTTTATTAAATAAAGCATCAAATCATTTTGTCTCAATATGTAGTTACTCTTTGTCACAGGACCTGTTTTCTCTTGTACTGAAAGTTATCAAAGTTATCAAATGACTTCATTGTAGTTTGGAGTTGAACAGTTTACTTCCACCGTGATTCTAGGCCTGGCTCTGCCACTGACTCACTCTGTGACTTTGGCAAATAGCTTAATCTGATTAAAGACAGATTTTGTACTTCAGAGGTAGATTTTATAAGCAGGATATTCCCCCTCCAAGAGAATAGATTTTATGCAGAGATTACAACTCAAAAGGTGTGAGTAAAAGAAAAGCCAATGTAATGTTACCTTTTTTACTTTCCTAGACCTCGTGGGAAGGAAAAGAAGGGGTTTCCACTCCACGAAGAAGTGGAGCTTTACAGCTTCTTACCACACAGGCAAGGTGCAGTGGGGAAGGAACCCAGCTCTGTGTCATGTGGTCAAGGAAGAAAGGGTGATTCTGCCTGCGGGTCTTTTGTAAGACGGTCAAGGAGTGCACTGTGGCCTCGGCCTGGCCTGAAGAGAGCCAGTCAGGGCTCTGAGGGCTGCTTGTGTGCAAGAAACCCGCCGTAACTCTTAGAACAATAGAAAAAGTTGGTCACACTCTTACCTTTCAGATGAAGCATTTGTATCTTAATTCAAACAGGTGCATCTTAATCTAGCTACATCAGCCTGCTTAGTAAATAATAAATATTTACTATGTATGTACTATGCACCAATTGCTGCTCCAACCACTTTCCATGTATTAACTCATCAAATTTTCACAACAGCTCCTTTACCTGCTATTAACCTGACTTGGTACTGCTATTACCCCTATTTTTAAAATCAAGGAAGTTACAGGTTGGAAGTTCACAATTATTATTATTATTATTATTTTTGCGTTACATGGGCCTCTCACTGTTGTGGCCTCTCCCGTTGCGGAGCACAGGCTCCGGACGCACAGGCTCAACAGCCATGGCTCACGGGCCCAGCTGCTCCGCGGCATGTGGGATCTTCCCAGACCGGGGCACGAACCCGTGTCCCCTGCATCGGCAGGCGGACTCTCAACCACTGCGCCACCAGGGAAGCCCGGAAGTTCACAATTATTAAGTGGCAGAGCTGGGATTCAAACCCATAGCCTGTCTGAGCACAGGCTTCCGTTTGATTAGGGACAAGCCTGATGTTAAAAGGAGTAAGTATCATTGCAGAGGTCTAGGACTCAAAAAGGAGACTTTTCCTGGGAGCCCCTACAGATACCAGTGAATTACTTCTCTGAGTTTCTTTATCTGTAAAATAAAGAGTTTTAAGAAATTAGGCCTTTGAAGTGCTTCCTATTGGAGAAGTCTTAAGATTTTGAACACAAATTATAATACCTAAATACTTCTTTTCAGTAAATTTACTACAGCGTGAAGATTTTATTATAGATTTAATCTTACCTTGTAGTCATCAATATGTAGTATATACTAAACACATGGCATTGGGCATTTGCCATGTGTCTAGTGTGAATTGAGATGTGCTGTAGTGTTAAAATACACAGCAGATATCACAAATTTATTATGAAAAAATGCATGTAAAGTATCTTATTAGTAATCTGTTTAAATTTGATTACATATTGAAATAGTATTTTATATAAGGTTAAATCTATTAAAATTAATTTTATCTATTTTTCTTTTTTTTTAATGTGGCTGCTAGAAGATTTCAAATTACGTATGTGGCTCATATTATATTTCTGTTGGGCAGTACTGTTGTAGAGAGTCCTAAGTGAGAAAAAGATGGTATTTTTCCTATGGGTAGAAAACTAATTTAGTGAAGTAGGCAGGAAAACTATATGTATCTGGTAAATCTAAGTGCATCAATGTTGTCCCCTACTTGGCCTTGGATGAATAATATGTATTTGTTATAATAACTTGAATATGATAAAATAAATTAATTAAAAGAATAGATATATTTGCACCATGTATAAGTCAGTAGTATATTTATAGAGCACTTATCATATACCAGGCACTCATCTAAGCACTTTACATACACTGTTAACTCTCTTAATACTAATAATAACACTATTAGGCAGGTACTGAAGGGGGTGCAGTAAGGTTAAGCTAAGGCCACATAGTAGAGTGAGTAATAGAGTTCAAGTGTATACAATTTGGTTTCAGAGCCTACACTCTTAACTATTCTTTTGTATTGTCTCTTAAAACTACATGGCCTGGGCTTCCCTGGTGGTGCAGTGGTTGAGAGTCCGGCTGCCAATGCAGGGTACATGGGTTTGGGCCCTGGTCCAGGAAGATCCCACATGCCACGGAGCGGCTGGGCCCGTGAGCCATGGCCGCTGAGCCTGCGCGTCCGGAGCCTGTGCTCTGCAGCGGGAGAGGCCACAACAGTGAGAGGCCCTCGTACCGCAAAACAAACAAACAAACAAACAAAAAACTACATGGCCTTACAATTTGTTATATTTTTGAATCTTATGATTTAGTATGGTAGTATGTGCATGGATATAACCCATGGGATTTTTTTCTTTTAAAGCTCGCCAGGTATCCTTAGTGTTAGCTTGTATTTATATTTTATTTGTAGATTTATTTTTAACTTCCTAAGAGTGAATAATTTTTGTTTAGCTTCCACTTGAAAGGCTGGTTGTTAACTGCATTTGTGGTATTATTCCATAAATTTTGAATATTATAAAAATTCTGCCTGGACTTTCAGCGAGAAATGTATATGACCGAATGATAACCAATAAACTTTATAATTTAAATGAGTGATATCAAGAGGAAATATAGGAATTTGCCATTGGGTTTTCTCTGCTTAGAAGCTATCATTTAGGCATTTAGCCTTAGGAAAAATAACACATGTTTTAAATGTTTTTATTCTCAATGGGAAACTAATACTGTGTCTAGGTTGAGCATACATTAGATATTTATATCACATGTATCACATAAATATATTTAAGTACAATTCTAAAATTTAAAAAAAAATTTTTTTTTTCTGGCTACCAAAATAGGTGTGAGATGCTGTAGATCAGCAGCCCCCAACCTTTTTGGCATCAGGGACCGGTTTCTTGGAAGACAGTCTTTCCATGGATGGGGGTGGGGTGTGGGGGGGATGGTTTCGGGTTGATTCAAGCGTGTTACATTTATTTGTGCACTTTATTTCTATTATTATTACATTGTAATATATAAATTATACAACTCACCATAATGCAGAATCAGTGGGAGCCCTGAGCTTGTTTTCACTTGCCACTCACTGATAGGGTTTTTTGTTGTTGTTGTTTTTATTTATCTACTTATTTGTTTATTTTTCGCTGTGTGTGGGCTTTCTTTAGTTGCAGTGAGCAGGGGTTACTCTTCATTGTGGTGTGCAGGCTTCTCATTTTTTTTTTTAATGTCTTTATTTATTTATTGGCTGCCTTGGGTCTTCATTGCAGTGCGCAGGCCTCTCATTGCGGTGGCTTCTCTTGTTGCAGAGCATGGGCTCTAGGCACACAGGCTTCAGTAGTTGTGGCACGCGGGCTCAGTAGTTGTGGCTCATGGGCTCTAGAGTGCAGGTTCAGTAGTTGTGGTGCGTGGGCTCAATTGCTCTGCGGCATGTGGGATCTTCCCAGACCAGGGCTCGAACCTGTGTCCCCTGCATTGGCAGGCAGATTCTTAACCACTGCGCCACTAGTGCATTGGCAGGCAGATTCTTAACCACTGTGCCACCAGGGAAGTCCCACTGATAGGGTTTTGATATGAGTCTGCAAGCAATTGATTTATTATGGTCTCTGTGCAGTCAAACCTCTCTGCTAATGATACTCTGTATTTGCAGCCGCTGCCCAGCGCTACCATCACCGCCTCAGCTCCACCTCAGATCATTAGGCATTAGATTCGCATAAGAAGTGCACAGTCTAGATCCCTTGCATGTGCACTTCACAGTAGGGTTCGTGCTCCTATGAGAATCTAATGCTGCTGCTGGTCTGACAGGAGGTGGAGCTCAGGTGGTAGTGCAAGTGATGGATAAATACAGATGAAGCTTCACTTGCTTGCCCACTGCTCACCTCCTGCTGTGCGGCCTCGTTTCTGACAGGCCACGGTACTGGTCCGTGGCCTGGGGGTTGGGGACCCCTGCTGTAGATGATACAAGAATAGATGTCACAGATCTCTGTCCTATAGAAATAAGACACACATGAAAAAATGAAATAAATACCAGTTCAGTACAATAACACTGTGTACATCGTGAATGGACAAATAAGTCTTATAGGAATTCTGAGAAAAGGAGGAAACTTTTCAACTAGTAGTTTGGGAAGGGTTATTGGGAGAGGAGAGAACTGAGCTGGTCTTATAGGATAGGTTGAATTTCCTTAAGTGGAGTGAAGAGGGTATGTGAACAAAAGCTTAGACATGAGGAGGGACACATTGAGCTTAGGGAACAGGAAGAATTCAGCCATGGCTAGAGTAGAGTGTTAGGAAGATGAAGATTTAGAGAAATTTTTGGAAATTAATTTGGGCCAGACTGTAGAAGACCTTGAATTCCAGGAGTAGGAATTTGGATTTCTTAAGAAGTTTGGAGTTGAGGGGAGAAAAAATGCTTTGGGTATATGATAGTTAATTCTTGAGTTACTGCTTCTGTGATGGACATCACTTAATAAGTTATATTCTTGACTTAAAATGCTAGATATTTTTAGTTGTTGGGAACAAGAAATACCGAAGAGCTTGCTTTCTTGGTTGTTAGTCAAATCCAGTGCTTAAAATTAGCTTGTTAGCATCATCTCAGACTTCCTGGTTGGAAAAATTTTATATCACATAGCAAATACTTGACAGTTGTCTATTTTTAGAGATGGCGAATCAGGATTTTGCACTGATGGTTAATTTTGTTTATAAATTTCCACCTACTGTAAATTTAAGCCCTTATTTACAGGCACACTAAAACTTGCTCTTGTTTTAAAGCTCTGGCTTATCTTGGCCCCACTATCACATTAGCCCAGCAGCTGTGGGCTGCATTGTTTAACCTGCTGAACTCCATGCTCTTTCTTTATAAAATTGGAAAACTGTCTCTGTCCCAGGGGTGGGGAGGTTGTTCAGTGAGATAAGACAGTTTCAGGAGAATGCCGTAATGTTTGGCACACTATGGAACTATATATTGAGTAAATTTTCTCTCCCTCCTTTCTGACTTTGGAATGGTTGTGAATAGAGGCTTATTGTTTCTTAATTTAAATCTAGACTCATGTAACAAAACTTATAAAGAAGTTTGGAAGGCAGTTACTTTTGTAAAGTCTGACTTCGTTGCATAATACCTTGAATTTTTAAAAACGTTGATATGCCAAGAGAACTTACTGACAATTTAAAAAAGATAAATTTGCCGTTGTTTAATTAGAATCTCCGTAAAAAGTCAGAACTGTTAAAGGACTAGAGTGTTTCTCCCAGTTTATTTCACGAGCTGAAAGCATACTCCGACGTGGCATTGAAAGGAACTGAAGTCCAGGAGAGGCTTCTCAGTCAGCTGCTTTCCGCCTCATGTCGTTAAGGAAACGCAGTTAAAGTGTGTTCTAACTTGACTTCCTTTTGCTTTCGTTGTCCATCTGTGAGTGTTAATGTATGTATAGATTTGTGTAACTCGCACCACAGTCAGGAAGCGGAATAGTTCCATCACCCCTCAGAACTCCCTTGTGCTGTCTGTTTCTTTAGGGTCACATTCTCTCCCTAACCCGTGGTAACCACTGGTCTGTTTTCCATTCCTTCCCTTACAGATGTATTAGTGAACGCTGTCAAATGATAAATATCTTATCAAATACGATAAAATATGAGAAATATGTAAGAATATATACAAAAGTGCTTGGCATATAGAGGCACCAGGACTTAATAAAAAGCAGTTTCACATGTAATATTAGGTCAGTAGGTAAAGCTTAACTGGATTCTTCTTTTGAGTTAACTTTCCATAATATTTGATAGCTTTTTTTCTCCTTACTCAGAGGCTTTTAGGCTTATTTTTGAAAGGCTTTTTGTTTCACATGGTCTTGATTGCTGGAAGTCTCTGCGTTGTCTTTTTTTTTTTTTTTTCTTTTTTGCGATACGCGGGCCTCTCACTGTTGTGGCCTCTCCCGCTGCGGAGCACAGGCTCCGGACGCGCAGGCTCAGCGGCCATGGCTCACGGGCCCAGCCGCTCCACGGCATGTGGGATCCTCCCGGACCGGGGCATGAACCCGTGTCCCCTGCATCGGCAGGCGGACTCTCAACCACTGCGCTACCAGGGAAGCCCCTCTGCGTTATCTTTTAACCTCATGTTCCTCATAAGAAACAGTGGAAAATGGTATCGACCTTGAAGGGTTGTTACAGTGATTAAATGTGATGACATATATAAACATACATCAATAAATACACAGTTTTACACCACATGCACACGTGTGTGTGTATGTACATATCTGTGTATGTGACCTGACCCACAGTAGGCGTTCTACCAATTAAAAATATATTTTATAAATAATATAGTTTACAGAACTTTGGAATAGCTTGGCAAAGGAATATCATGTCCTCTTGTTATCAGGATTCTCACCCACCCCTCCATCCTCCCAAAAGCTTCTGGAATGGGAAGGTTGATCCTCAAAATATCACCTTTTTGTCTTAATAATTTTTTATAAGTTTTTTTCAGAAATTTATCACCAATTTCTCTGTTTTGCATTGGAGGGGAGAATACTAAGTCTGTTTAACTTTATCTTAATATTTCAGGGTTCATATCATATTATAGCCATTTCATAAAATGTGAGTTTTGAAATTGATGATTGGGGCATATGGGCTGAATCTTTGCTAACCCCAGGGCTTCCTTTTGAACATGTATTCCTAAGCTTCCACTATAGTAGTGTTTTTTTCTGGCCATTTTAATCTTTTTCTTAAGAGTGAAGTACACAGTATTCGATATATATAACATCCTAGGCAGCGAGATATAATTGCTTTCCTACAAATTTAATTATTTAATCAAGTACAGAAGCAGATTTAGAATTTTTTGTTCTTGTCCGCAAATCATCACCTACATGCTATCAGTGTGTTTTGTCTCATTATTAGTGTTCAACATATTAATAGAATCAATAAATTATCAGACTAGAAAGAACCTTTAAAATCTTCTAGTCAGTTAGTTCTTTTTTTTTTTTTTTTTTTTTTTTTGCGGTCCGCGGGCCTCTCACTGTTGTGGCCTCTCCCGTTGCGGAGCACAGGCTCCGGACACACAGGCCTAGCGGCCATGGCTCACGGGCCCAGCCGCTCCGCGGCATATGGGATCCTCCCAGACCGGGGCACGAATCCGTATCCCCTGCATTGGCAGGTGGACTCTCAACCACTGCGCCACCAGGGAGGCCCTCAGTTAGTTCTTAATTCTATCTAACCCAAAGCCCCTTTTCATAATAAATATTTTGCAACACTCTTTAGCATCCAGAAGTGAAATTCATAGTTAATGAAAATTTTTACCTACTTAATTAAAATAAACCATTTTAATTACCTAACTGTAATATAAAGGAAAAATAAAAGGAAAATCATTGAAAATATGAGGTATGATTATGCTAGAAGACAAAACTGCCCAAAACAAAGAACAACCCAACAGATTTCTAAAATGCTCCTAGGGGGTGGGCTGCCCCATGGAGAGCCATGAGTTTTCTCATTTCATAGGTAAAGAAAGTAAGGGGTGGGTGTAAAAGGGCAGAAGAGGGAGTGTTGGGTGAGACTTGGTATTACTTTCTCAGAATTACACAAGCGTTGTTAGTAGTAGAGCTTGGACAGGAATTCCAGGTTTTGTGATCTGCCCTGCTGCTCTTGTTATTTAGTGCTTCTGAAGCTACCCTGGATTCTGAAGGAATCCAATTGGCAATGAGTCCAGGGATGCTACTTTAAGTAATCAGTAGGTACAAAACTTTGCTTCTTGATTTTTCTGAACACCTACCTGTGAGATGTCACACATTTTGCCCTCTCCCCAGCTACTGTCTCCACCTGCCCAGTCCCCATCTCCTCCTCTTCTATCCCTCAGTAAGCACACAAACAAAAAATCAAAACAAAACTTTTCTAGTTTAGCCCCACTACTATTAGTAGTCAAGGAAGTCTTCTAGGAGAGCACAGAGCCCTCGTTAGATGCTTCCAAAGCTTTTATTACAGTATCACTCTTATTTGAATTTTTGATTTCCTTGCTTGATTGTAGGTTCCATGAGAATTTTGTAATCTACCCTATGTGCTTGTGTTGAAGGTGAAAGTATTATTTCCAAAATATAGTAATACTGACACTCAGTGAAGATATGCTGTGTTTATCTTCCAGTCTCAACCCTCTCTGATATTCTGGTGTTTCCAGAGGTGCTTGGAATAGAACCCAATATGAAGCACCCCCAGCACTAGTCCAAGTTCCTTTTTACTTTCATCCCATTAACGCACTTAATTTCTTGGAGGAAACATTGTCCCCTGTAACTTTTAGACTGTTGCTTCTGAATTTTACCAGTTATGAAGAATTCTGTCTTAGCTTAACTTTTGATACTTTTGACTTTAGCCTTATACATTGAATTCTTTTTTTAATAAAGATTCCAGGTAATGAAGATCAAAGATCAATTAATGAAGAACTAATACTTCTGTGGTGTTTTGTTAAACATCTGAAAGACATTTTACTCTTTTGTAAATAGTTTTGTTTTAGGTAGAGTGTAATTTACTCTTTTGCGGTAGCTGTCTGACTTTGTACTTTTTTCCTCTTGTATTTTTGGACTTCGTGTTTTTGCTTAAGTACAACAATTCCATTTCTCATTGTTGACTTCCTGAATATGTGTGGTGAAACTTTCTTTACATTCAGCAGCCATGACTCATTAATTTAAACCTGGCTTTGCTTTGTTGGTCTCATGGTTGCTTTGTTTCTTCTTAATGTGTTGTCAACCATACTTCTCACAACCCCATTTCAGTGCTGCTAACTTAGGGTGCTCATGTTAGTAAATACCTATCACTTTGATACTGTTTTGGAGACTCTCTGGGTGTTTTTCTCGGCCCGGTCCATGGATTCCTCTTTCTTTTGTAGTCTGGCATTCGTGCTATACAAATATAACGTGGTTTAATTGGAAAGAGCACAGGCTTAGGAGTTAAATGGATGCACGTTTAAATCCTAGCTCTGTGACCTGTCAACTATATAGTCTGGGAATATTTGAATGCTTCTGAGGTCACTTTCTTCAACTGTAAGATGGGTGTACTTTTACCCATTTTTCAGAGTTGTGAGATTAGGAATATTGTATGTAAAGTACTTTATACAGTCTTTCTTTCTCTCCCATGTCTCTTAACAGTCTCTGAAAAGAGAGGCAGAGTAAACTAGAGGGAGACAGACTGAGAGTGAGAAGTCCTGGCCAGCCCTGCCCTTCTATCTCAAAAATTATGTGTTTGTGATGGACTTTATGTGAAGATCACCCGAGGAGTAAGCAAACCACCAGGTGGTCTCACTGAATCTGGGTCTTTATTGCCTCTTCTGGAATATGAAGGGTTTGCCTGGGCCACTGGTTTCAAATGATGTCTTTTACATCCCTTAGGACAGACAGAGAGGTCTAGGCAAAGGTGAGGAGCTGGGGCTGGGGCTGGGGCCAGTCCTCAAGTAGAGCTCTTCTCTGGTTCTGTTTTACACATGAGACTTCTTGGTGAGATTTTTGAATGAAGGATTCAAAAAGTTTGCAAACTGGTGGACTAAATTATCTCTAAAGCCCCTTTCAATTCTGACTTTCCATGATAGGTGATTTTATAGACAGTGTGGGTTTTTTTTTTTTTTTTTTTTAGCGATACTCGGGCTTCTCACTGTTGTGGCCTCTCCCGTTGTGGAGTACAGGCTCCAGATGCGCAGGCTCAGCGGCCATGGCTCACGGGACCAGCCGCTCTGCGGCATGTGGGATCTTCCCGGACCGGGGCACAAACCCGTGTCCCCTGCATCGGCAGGCGGACTCTCAACCACTGCGCCACCAGGGAAGCCCAGACAGTGTGGTTTTTAAATTGAACTTTCGGAGATGTCTTTCATAATATTTTATGCATTATACTGTAACTGTGCCCTTAGTGTAGAAAGCCAAACTCTTTTTTTTTTTTTTTTTTTAAATTTCATTTATTTATGGCTGTGTTGGGTCTTTGTTTCTGTGCGAGGGCTTTCTCTAGTTGTGGCAAGTGGGGGCAATCTTCATCGCGGTGCGCGGGCCTCTCACTATCGCGGCCTCTCTTGTTGCGGAGCACAGGCTCCAGAAGCGCAGGCTCAGTAACTGTGGCTCACGGGCCTAGTTGCTCCGCGGCATGTGGGATCTTCCCAGACCAGGGCTCGAACCCGTGTCCCCTGCATTGGCAGGCAGATTCTCAACCACTGCGCCACCAGGGAAGCCCAAAAGCCAAACTCTTGATAGCGGTTGTTTGCAGCAAAGTAAGCGTTCATTGCAGGGTGCCAAGCAAAGGGAATGGGAGACAAGTCTCAGATCCACTCCCTCGTGGTCTTTGAGTTAGGGATGTTTTAACGGGGACGAACAAAGAAACTGGGATTAATCATCATCTTGTGACATTTCTTAAGTGTGGTTTTGGGGGTCAGGATGTCTCTGATGTACGATTCTCTGGCCAGGTGTTTTCATCTGTAGAAACAACCTGAGTGTATGCTAATGATGATACCTGCAACAGCCATTTTAGTACATTAATGGTATTATCAACGACAGCAGTCTTAGTCATCTAACTCTGGGTGATTAGTTTTCAGTTAGCACAGAAGATTGAGGTCAGGGGGAGCAAGAAAGGGATTGAGGTCAGGGGAGACAAGCAAGTGAATACAATTTTGGATAGAGAGATTAATCATAAACTTGTTAGGGAGACTTAGTTTTAGGGGGGCTTGGTTTCAATACTATTCTGAAAACTACTTCCTCTTGTCTATCAAATAGAGGAGTTACATTTGTAAGCTCTGTAAATAACTTTTTTTTTTTTTTTTTTGCGGTACACGGGGCTCTCACTGTTGTGGCCTCTCCCGTTGCGGAGCACAGGCTCCGGACGCGCAGGCTCAGCGGCCATGGCTCACGGGCCCAGCCGCTCCGCAGCATGTGGGATCCTCCCGGACCGGGGCACGAACCCTTGTCCCCTGCATCGGCAGGCGGACTCTCAACCACTGCACCACCAGGGAAGCCCCACTTGTATATACTCTTGTTTCTAATTTCTGGGGTGGCAGTTATCCTCACAATTTCTCTTTTCCTTCAGCATTCATGAGCTCCAGGGTAGAGTTGGTTAGAGTTATTCATGTCTTGGTAATGTCCCAGCTAATTAACTGTTTTATTTTGAGATATAATTCACATACCATACAATTCAGCCAGTTAAAGTGTACAAGGCACAGTGGCTTTTAGACTGTTCAGAGTTGTGTAGCCATCCCCACTGTCTAATTTTAGAACTTTTTTTTTTTTAACCCCAAAACACACTTCATACTCATTAGCAGTCACCCCGTCCACCTGCCTTGAGCCTCAAAGAACCATTAACCTACTTTCTGTCTCTATAGATTTGCCTATTCTGGACACATAAATGAAATCATAGACTATGTGGACTTTTGTGACTGGCTTCTTTCACCTAGCATGAGTTTTCAAAGTCCATCTGTGTTGTAGCATGTATCAAATACTTCATTGCTTTGTTTGTTGAATGATATCCACTGATGTTTATACCACTTTTGTTTATCCATTTATCAAATGAAGGAGATTTGGGTTGTTTCCACTTTTTGACTGTTATGAATTGTGCTTCTGTGAACATTCCTGTATGTTTTTGTGTGGACATATATTTTTATTTCACTTAGGTATATATATCTAGGAGTGGAATTGCTGGGTTATATGGTACCATATAGTTAACATTTTGAAGACTATAGTAAGTAATTTGAACAGGGAGGGTAGTCTCTTGAATAACAGGTAAGAGGTATAATAGAGTTATACTAACCCGTCTTTCTGAAATGATTTCATATAGTTATGTTCCACTCATTGTGGGTGTGTGTGGTTTTAACTTCTACATCTTACAAGGAAGCCTTGTGTAATAACAGGAAATAGTTGAAATACAGTGAGTGTGCTTGCCATTTATGCAGAAAAATATTGGTGATGTTTTCATTTTTTAAAAAATGCTGTTAATAATTCATATTGTTTGAAACAATTTCAAAGAAACAAAACCCAACAGAAATCCTGAGACTTTGGAAAAACTTCCTTATGCCTAACCAGTCCCTGTGCAGTGTGCATCATAAAGAATAATGTCAAGAAGTCGGCCTCTTTGCCTGTCTTTTTTGTCCTAGCTTGACAGAGTACTGTTCTTCCTCCAGGCCCAGGCCTTGTTTGCATCTTGATTCCTCCTGCATGTTTTAATTGATTGCCTTAGACCTCTAGGACCCCTTTCTAATGGGAAGAACGCTGAGCTGGTAACTGGAGATGGGAGGTCTTCACCTAGTTCCATCGTCACTGGGTGTGCCACTGTGAGCACAGTCAGGTCCCTCAGCTTTTCTGCTTCTCACTTTCTTCATTGGTTTAATGAGACAGCCATCTGTGAAACCAAAAGTTGTTTAAAGCTTGGTGATTTTTTTTTTAATTTACCATTTTATTTATTTTATTACAATTTTTGGCCATGTCATGCAGCTTGAAGGATCTTAGTTCCCTGATCAGGGGTTGAACCTGGGCCATGGCAGTGAAAGCACTGAGTCCTAACCACTGGACTACCAGGGAATTCCCAAAGCTCGGTGATCTTTTGTTTGTTTGTTTGTTTGTTTTTGCGCGGTACGCAGGCCTCTCACTGTTGTGGCCTCTCCCGTCGCGGACACGCAGGCTCCGGACACGCAGGCCCAGCGGCCATGGCTCACGGGCCCAGCCGCTCCGCGGCATGTGGGATCTTCCCGGACCAGGGCACGAACCCGTGTCCCCTGCATCGGCAGGTGGACTCTCAACCACTGCACCACCAGGGAAGCCCAAGCTCGGTGATCTTAATTCTAGCTCTAGACTTTTAAGGTTTTACAAACTCATTGTCACACTTACTGATTTTTCATGAATTTGGCATTTTAATATATACTTCCTTGTATTGCCTCCCTCCCTCCTTACTTTTAAAATTCATTCTTCCCTCTCCATTAGATGATCTGTCCTAGGAGGGCAAAGACTCTGTTAACAGTAACAAAGAATAGCCTTTGTAATACCTTGCCCAAAGATGGTTAGTGTTTGCTAGTGCAAATATTGTGAGTTTTCAGTGACTGCAGAATGACTCTGATTGGTCATATTCTCTGTTTAAATGAAATGATTGAAAAAACTTGGTAAATTTAGATAGATATTTTAACTTTTTTCTCTCTTTTAAAGAGTAGGCTTTGACTAAAGTAGACATGGGTATAGTCAGAAATGAAAATTCTGTTTTTGGTAACTTTAATAACTTTTCTGCTAGAACTTTATCCTTATGAGACTTATATATGTATATATATTCATGGCCTCATATTTTGTATATAAGAAGAGTGTCAGTAAACTTGCTTGCCTTCTGATAGTCTATGTACCTCCATCACTTAGTACTTTACTTATACATTTTACTGTCTAGCTGTGTGTCTCATGAAGGAAAAAGCAAAACATGAGCTTAAACTTCAAGTTAATGGAGATGAGTGCTGTAAAGTAAATTGAATGGTGGTTTTGAGTGACCTTTGTTAGGCCAATGATTCTTAAGGGTGCCAGTGTAGTTTTAGTTTATCTAGGGTGCTTTATCATTCCTATCTCAGTGTATGTTTTGAGTGGTTTTTAATTTGTCTGTAAAAATTTACTTTTAGTTTAAGGTATGGCAAAGAGTAATTTGGCTAAGAGCTATGGGTTATTTCTACCTCAAAGTTTAATCATTTAAAAAATATATATATATTTATTTATTCGGCTGCGGTGGGTCTTAGTTGGTGGCACGCAGGATCTTTGTTGCCACGTGTGAGATCTTCATTGCGGCATATGGGATTTAGTTCCCTGACCAGGGATCGAACCCAGCCCCGAGTATTGGGAGTGCGGAGTCTTAACCGCTGGACCACCAGAGAAGTCCCCATTTAATCATTTTTACTCTGATTATGGGATCATGGAACAACTGGCATTATTTGTAAGCTGACTCTTGGCTGTGCCTGAGCTGCTGCTTTTTTCCTTTCTCTTTCCCTCCCTCCCTCTGTTCCTTCCTGTTTTCCTTTTACTATGTAAGTGGAAATGTTCTCTTTTTAAAACACTATATCAATAGAAAGGTCTATACCTTTTTGACCACCATCCTTAGTTGCAGCCTCTTCTGTCTTCACTTAAGCAACCATAATAACATTGGCATGTATCATTCTAGACAGATTTATATGTATTTACATTTATTTATATAAGCCATATAGCATAGGGTTTTTTTGGGGGGAATGTGGTCCCCCCTTCCAAAAATGGTATCATATTCTTTTTCACTTAGCAATACCTCTTGGCGAGCTGTTCATTTAAAAAAATATAGCTCATTCTTTCCAGCTGGGTAGTATTTCATAATGCTGAAAGTACCACAGTTTATTTAGCCCTTCCCTCATCAGTGGACATCCACGTTTCCGATTTTTGTTGTTGTCATTACAGACAAGGCTACAATGAAACATCTTTGTACTTACAATTGAGTATTTCTCAGGGGTAGATACTGAGAAAGCATTCCTGATGGTAGGCATTCAAAATTATAACAGCTACTTATCTGTTTGCCCCCTAAAGTTTATACTCCCTTCCAGCTATGAAGACAAAGATACTACCAAATGATATTTAGAATATCAAAGGCAAGACTTAGACGTTTTTGTCAGTCTTTGAGAAGAAATGGTGTTTTGTTGTTTCACTTTTGCATTTTCCAGAAAATAGTGAGGTTGAACCTTGTTTATTGGCTTGACCATTTGTATTTTCTTCCTATAAACTGCATATATTGAATTGGATTTCTTATAAAGTATCCAGTTTAAATGATAACTTTGGGGGTAAATATTGTTGAAATATACATATAGAAAAGTGCATAAACCACAAGTATACAGCTCAGTGAATTTTCATAAAGTGAATACACCACGTGTAACGAGCACCCAAATAAGAAACAGTGTTGCCAAAGCCCTCGAAGCCCCCTGGTGCCCCTTGCAGTTACTATTCCTGCTCTGCACCTCCCAGGATAACTATTATCCTTACTTCTAATATTATAAATTAGTTTCTATGCTTTTGAATGTTAGATAAATAGAATTATACAGTATATACTCTCTGCTTCTTTCTCAGTATTAACTTTTGAATACATTTTAAGTAAAAGAATTGTATCAGTGTAGAGATCTGTGAATATTTATCCAGATAATTTCTTCTCTCACTAAACTTCAATAGATAAGTAGTGTCATTTTATATAACCCCAAATGTCTGTATACAGTTCTAAGAACTCAGGGTAGACTCCCCCACCAGGGAGTTAACAGACTTGTTTACTGAATTCCAGTTGATAGTTGGAAGTTCTTGCTTCATTTTTGGGTAGAGCTGAGGTTTGACCGTATTCTGCTCTGTAGCTGTCCTGTTCTGTTTTGTCAGAATTTGTAAACTGCTTTTATTTCTTCTGAGTGCTCTGTGACTAGAATGCTGCTTAACCTTTTACTTTCTTTTTGTATCTGGGAACGTATTATTCTCTCGTGCTGCTTCAGGAAGAATGAAATCGTATAGTTTGTCCCTTTCCTGTTATTGTCTGTTGGTTTCCCAAACAGGTAAAGGTGCCAGAGCACCTTTAAACAGTATCCTTTTAGCTTCCCCTGGTTGCATTATAAGTGCTTAATTGATAAGCAGAGGTGTTTTAAGTTTTGTCTTTTTGGTTTATTTTTTGTTACTTGTTTCTTTTGGCGATTTGCTTATACAGGAGTATACTTTTTTTGTCTTCAGAATACCTAGAACATAAACTGTTAAATACAAATTTCTAGTGGTTTCCTGACACTATGCTTTAGTAGAGACCTAGTTTCTTTTGTTTTTTTTTAATTAGTAAAATGTGTAAACATAAATAAGGTCACTGTAGGTAACAATGTTTAAATTTATTTATTTGTTTATTTTTGGCTGCTTTGGGTCTTTGTTGCTGCGCAGTCTTTCTCTAGTTGTGGTGAGTGGGGACTACTCTTCGTTGCGGTACCCGGGCTTCTCATTGTGGTGGCTTCTCTTGTTGCGGAGCACGGGCTCTAGGCGCACGGGCTTCAGTAGTTGCGGCTTGCGGGCTCATAGTTGTGGCTCACGGGCTCTAGAGTGCAGGCTCAGTAGTTGTGGCACACGGGCTTAGTTGCTCCACGGCATGTGGGATCTTCCTGGATCAGGGATTGAACCCGTGTCCCCTGCATTTGCAGGTGGATTCTTAACCACTGGGCCCCAGGGAAGCCCTAAATTTATTTTTAATTAATAGTCTGCTTCCTACAAGAATTTAAAGTGATTTACAATGAAAGACATATGGCAATAATGCCAATAAGAATAAAAATATAAGATTGTAAGAGGAGAAAAAGATAATAATAACCATAATCTTTGCTTGTAAAATTGGATGTTAAATTTAGCTTTGAGCCTCTGCTTTCGGGACTTGAAAGGAAAACAAATACAGTTGTCACTGGGGAATAAAGAAGCACACCATTTCATCAGTCAACAGATGTGTTTATGTTATTAAATTCCAAAAAATGAAGACATGTTCATCAAAATCAGGTCATGTAAATTAACATGCATCCAGGGATTTAAAAGTGTATTGGTGGATTTAAAAGAAATTAATCAGTTCATAAACATTTCACTTCTGTTTGTGAAAAAACTAAATCAGTACGATTGTATAAGTGAAGTATTCACCTAGTTTACAAAATTAGAGCGTAAAGAGCATTTGCTTAAACTACTTAAATAGTTAACAGTTAATTTCTTTCAGTTTGTGGAATAATCTCAGTAATCAGGCTATGGTTGTTTTAGCTGACTGTTAAAACGTTTTCATTTTCATTGTGAAGCGATATTTTGCAATAACTATTATTATATATCGTATATATGCAGTGATTGACATTAGTGTTCACGCTCTCATCTTATGTATTTGATTTTGTCACTTGAATCAGGATCAACATGTTGCTTATTTATTTTGGAGCAGTCTTAGAAAACTTATAAACTTGTCCCATTTATTTGTCTCCACTGATTCCCAAGGACTGCTTTTTCTGGCAGAGTATTTGATTAGGGATTATAACAAAGAGAGATCATCCTAACCTGAATTAATGTGTTCTTAAATTTTTTATAATTAAAATATCTTTAATTGTAAATTATATGTTTATTCTGTATAAAATTAGGTAATATAGAAATACATGAATTAACAAGTGAAAGCTGTGTTTTTTCCATTTCCACCAAGGATGGTAATCACTAAAACTGTTTTTGTTGCTGTTGCTAATGTAGCATATAATTAGAAGAGTGTATGATATATGGTGTGTGTGCAGATTGGCAAAAATTGCCGCTGATAGAATAGTCCAAAAGTCATTGTTGGTGAACATATAAATAGCCACCATACTTAAGAAATAGAATATTACCAGTACCTTTAGAAGCCTCCTGTGTGCCCCACCATGACAGCTAGTATCCTTTTATGTTGATTGTTCTTTTACTTTAAAATTTTACCTATCTATGAATCCCTATACAATTTATTTATTTATTTATTGAGAACTTGAGAAGTCAGCGTAATCTATCAAACACTGCCATCAAACACTGCTGCCATTAGATAGATGAAGGCTTCTACAGGTACAGAGTCTCTGGGTGATAGTCAGACCTCAGCTTCCCAGAGGATTCACCAGATAGATCCTTTTTTAGGGGAAGGCAGTGAGCAGGTTCATGCATAAATAAGTCCTGGAAAACTACTGTGGAGGGCTCACCACAGTCAGGACTCTGCAGGTGTTGACTCTCGGGTAGGAATAATGCTTCTAAATTCACCATGCCCTCCCTCCACCTCTCAGGAGTAGGTCAGAGTAGAGTACTTAGGATAGATAAAATGAGTGTCATCAGCTGATCTGGCAGCTGTGTATGGAAGAGAGAACAGGAATTTTACTAGTACATGTTCAAGAAGCCAAGTACAGATTAGAATCTGTGCCAGCTTTACCTGGGCATTCTGTTCTTGGCTCAGAAAAAGATGGTTTGTTTAGCAGCAAGGATTTTGGTGATATGTCACCCTCCCCCAGTTTGTTTAGATTGGATGCCTTCTCTGTTCTATGCATGACTGTCACCCTGGGATCTCCCTTCATGATCATTTTGGAGGTTCTCACATGTGTTGGATCTCTTGTTTCCTGTATTTCAAGTCTCCCTCAGTCTTGTTTACTCTTGTTTTAGCAGAGCCCGTTTTCCAATAGCTTCTTGAAAAAAGATTGTATGGGAGGTAACTTTGAGACCTTGTGATAGTGTTTTTACTATCCTTACACTTCAGTGAAAGAGTGACTGGATGGAATAATTTTCTTGAGAATTTTGTAGGCATTGTTCTGTTTTCATCTTGCTTCTGGTATTGCTGCCGAGTCCAAATCCAGTCTAATTTTTGATCCTTTACATGTGACCCATTTTCATCCCTCCAGAGGTTTTGTAGAATGTCCATCATTTCCTCTGTTCTGAAAGTTACAGTGACGTGCCCTGGTGAGCATTTGTTTTCATCCATTATCCTAGCTTTCAGTAGGCTCTGTTAATATGGAGTGTCATGTCCTCCTGTTCTGGGGAGTTTCTATGAATTATTTTGTTGCTGGTTTCCTCTCCTCCAGTTTCTCACTACTTTCTTTTTGAAGTTTATATGATTTGCCTATGAGACCTCTGTCTTGGTCCTCTAATATACTTTCTGTCTCTTCATCTTCTGCTTGACTTTTGGGGGGATTTCTTCAGCTTTATTTTCTAACTCTTCTGTTGAGTGTTTCATTTTTGCTAAACATTTGCTGTGTTTTAAACTTCCAGTAGCTCTCATTCTCTGAATGTTTCCATTCTTCATTTTATCAAAAATTTTTCCCCCACAGGTGCATATTCTTGTCTACCAGATGCAGTATTTCTTGTCTTTCTGAAAATGTTAAAGATAGTTTTTTTCTCCCTGAATAGTTTGTTTCTTTCAAGTATACTTTTTTCTGTTTGTTTTGGTATCTAATGTCATGTTAAAGTCTTTCCTCAGATGTGTCATAATCTACTCACAGTAAAAAATAGGGGACTTACAAAGAAGCTTGCATACAGGTGAGGGTTATATGAACTTTGGGCTTCACTGCAGGGTGATTAGCTGGAATTTTTATTACAGCTAATAAAAAGGGAACCACCAGTGTTTCTATATTTTCATCCTTCCTCATGGTCTGGTCAGACTCCTCAGAGAAGTGTGCTCCAGTAAGTCAGCGTAGAGCTGTGCTATTCATATTCAATGCAGTAGCCACATGTGGCTATTTACATTTAAATACCATTAAATTAATAATTCAGTTCCCCAGTTGAACTAGCCAAATTTCAAAGGGCTCAGTGGCCACATTTAGTTAATGGCTGCCATGTTGGACAGCACAGCTATTGAACATTTCCATCATTGCAGAAAGCTTTATTGGAGTGCACTGGACTAGGACTAAAATCTTGTTGCAGTCATTTGAGAGCTCAGTGAGGGAAGACTCTGTGGGGTCTCAGCGTTCACGATTCAGTAGGTATATGGTTACTTAATCCCACAGAGCAGTTACTGCCCTCAGCTGTGTGTCCCCCAGCCCAGAAACTGTTTCACTTTCTCCAGAGAAGACAAAGGCTGAAACAATATGCTTAACTCTTCATATTACTTTTATTACTCAGTATTTACTTTTTGGCTTTTAAGTCTTACTGGTCCCAGTTCTGGATTCTCCACTGCATTTTCCAGGAATGCCCCTGGTAATAGGTTCTTTTTTTTTTTTTTGCGGTATGCGAGCCTCTCACTGTTGTGGCCTCTCCCGTTGCGGAACACAGGCTCCAGACGCGCAGGCTCAGCGGCCATGGCTCACGGGCTTAGTTGCTCCGCGGTATGTGGGATCTTTCCGGACCGGGGCACGAACCTGTGTCCCCTGCATCGGCAGGCGGACTTTCAACCACTGCGCCACCAGGGAAGCCCTATAGCAAGGTCTTTTGATAATAAAACCTCCAATTTATAAATCCACTATGGTGCACGTGCGGTAGGTAGAACAGAGTAAAGGCCCATTGAGATTAGGATACTATATAGTTGGCCAGATTATTACTACCTAAATGATTTTTTTTTTTTCCGGCACGCGGGCCCCTCACTGCTGCGGCCCCTCCCGCCACGGAGCACAGGCTCCGGATGCGCAGGCCCAGGGGCCATGGCCCACGGCCCAGCCGCTCCGCGGCATGCAGCGTCCTCCCGGGGCACGAACCCGCGTCCCCTGCATCGGCAGGTGGACTCCCAACCACTGCGCCACCAGGGAAGCCCTGATTTGTGTTTTGACACTAGTTTTGCAATATTCAAATTTCAACATTGAGTTTCAGCAAAATTACAGATTACTTACATGTCATGAACCTTTGGGTTGTTCATGAATATGAATCTGTAGGTGTTAAGTATGTAAATACTGAGAGCCTTTTGTAAAGTGCCTGGCAAATATTAGGTGCTCAAAATATGAGGGAATTTTTCCTAACTTCCTCACCTGTGAGCATCCTGGTTAAGCGGTGTGGTCACGATCATCAGGCTGTTGAGAGTTGGAACTGGATCAGGTGCTCCTGGTTCACAGACCTCTTTAATACCAGCATCTGTCAATGCTGGATTTTTGCTGACAGTCCCATGCACTGTTTTAGAGGGCAGAGAAGCTCTTTGCTCTTAATCAGTATACAGGTTGGTTTTATTGAGTCCAGGCTTATCTACACCATGTCACTTCTGACATTTATTCTAAAACATGAGTCATACGCCTTAGGTTTTTTCCCACCCATGGTGACATGCTCAAGGTGGTATTCTTGTCTATCCTGCCCTGGTTATGTGCACTTTGTCTTTCGGACCAGGGTCTTCTTGATTTCTTGCAGCTCCCCGATGTATACCCTATACCTCATTAATATGTAATAAGTTACAGTTCCTTGTTTAAGCCATGCTGTTTCAAATTTATGTGACTCTACATGGTTTTTTTTTTAATTAATTAATTAATTAGTTTTTATTTTTGGCTGTGTTGGGTCTTCGTTGCTGTGCGCCGGCCTTCTCTAGTTGGAGCGAGCGGGGGCTCCTCTTCGTTGCACTGCAAGGGCTTCTCATTGTCGTGCCTTCTCTTATTGCAGAGCACGGGCTCTAGGCACGCGGGCTTCAGTAGTTGTGGCTCATGGGCTCTAGAGCGCAGGCTCAGTAGTTGTGGCGCACCAGCTTATTTGCTCTGCGGCATGTGGGATCTTCCTGGACCAGGGTTTGAACCCGTGTCTCCTGCATTGGCAGGCGGATTCTTAACCACTGCGCCACCAGGGAAGCCCTACATGTTTTGTTTCATTGTCTGGAGTAATCTCTCCCCTCCCCCAATTTCTCATCCTCTAAGTGTCTAACACCTTCTTTAATCCCTTCTAGCAGAGCTCATCTTGCCTTGCTTTGACCTATCCTTAACACCTGTTACATACCTCTATTATAGTATGTATCACACCAAATTGCAATCGTTCCTTAGCACACTTAGCTTCCCTCCTAGACTATGAGAGCAATGCTTGTTAATATTTGAATTGTTATGTGAATTAAAAAACTAAGGAAATTTTGTGAAGTAAAACGTCTTTCCTTCCTGAGCAAGGAACTGTCAGTATCCCTAGTAGATTCCCTTAATCCTTGTCAGGGAGTATCCTCCCACATTGTCATACTGTAGGAATAATATATGCAACTGAATAAGAAGTCCAGGTGGGCTATGTTTTGGTTCCTGCCTTTGCTTGGCATTGTAGTCATTGGAACCACAGATGGTTAGACAAGGGCAAGCATCAGAATCAGATTATGAGCTAGGAAGTTAGTGGGTAAGAGATCTTAATTCATTGAGAAGGGACAGTGGTCTTAAGGGGAAAAGTTCCTGGGTTACACTGAAGTAGGCATAGCTTTTCAAGAAGATCTGCAGTTGAGTTCTATGTATCTGTACTCGGCAATAAAATGGATATGCCATTTTAAAACTATGATTATTTTCCAAATGGCTTTTATTTTTTGAGAATGCTATCAGTATTATACAAAGAATGCACAGAAATATTAAATTACGGTGTTTGTGATTACCTTTGCAGTGATGTGGCCCTTATTTTAAAGGATTTTAAAAGATTAGGTGGTTCATTTACCAGTTATTTAACCAGATTTTTTTCCAGCAGAAGCTGGCAACCCCCATCCTCAGCTCACCCCAAGTTTTTGTATGCTATATGTTAAGTACTAGGGAGTGTTAAGGTAAGAAAAGACGTTAGATTTCCTCACTAAGTTCCTATAAACTTCACTAACATACAGAATAATTTTTGCATGAGATATTAAAAACTTGGTTTAGATTTATGACATCTTGATTTTGTATAGTGTTTAAAGTGTGTGTTTAATTACAAAAGAAGTATATGCTTGAAAAAGAACATACTGTTGAATTTTAGACTGAGCATGGACTCTGACACCGAATTACCTGGATTCAAATCCCAGCTCTGCCATTTACTAGCTGTATAATCTTGAGCATATTACTTAACCACTTCGTGCCTCGGTATCCTTATATATAAAGTGTGGGGTAATGAAAATATCTACACCATGGGATTATTGTGAGTATTAAACAGGTTCACGCATTTAAAATATATGAAACAGTGCCTGGTGTATTCTAAAAGCTTGGCATAGTTTAGATGTCCTTATAATTGAAATAATCCAGACGTGTAGAATTCCCCAGATCATAAGAGCTTAATGAATATTCTATCAGATTTTATCTCACATAGCATAATCTTTTTAATTTAGTTCTTTTTAATTTAGTAAAGATAGTAAATATACGTTTTGTGAGCTTCAACAAATGCATAGTCTTGTAACCATCACTGCAATTGGGAAATAGAACAGTTTCCTCAACCCCTAAAACTTCCCTTGTGCTGCCCCTTCACAGTCAAACACTCCCCCTACCCCTAACCTTTTGACAACCACTGATCTGTTCCCTCGTATAGTTTTGCCTTTTCCAGAATGTCATATAAATGAAAACATACAGGTAAAAAGAAATCATGCCTTTTGAGCCTGGCTTCCTTCACTCAGCATAATGCATTTGACGTTAACCCCAGATGTTGCATGTATCAGTCATATGTTTTTTCACTGCTGAGTAGTATTCTTTTCTATGTATTAGAGTGTGTTTATCCCCTCACCCGTGACTGACATTTGGGTTGTTTCTAGTTTTTTGCAATTATGAATAATCCTGCTGAAAACAATTGTGTGCAGGTTTGTGTGTCAACGTAAGTTTTCAATTTGTCCTGGATATTCAGTAGTGGGATTGCTGGGTTATATCGTAAATGTACATTTAATATTTTAAGAAACTGTAAAGCTGTTTTCCAAAGTGGCCATACCATTTTGCATTCCCACCAGCAACGTGTGTGAGTTCTGGTTGCTCTGCATCCTTACCAGCACTTGGTTTAGCCAGTTTTTGTTTTTGTTTTTTTTAAATTTTGTTTATTCTAAATAAGCGTGTAGCTAGCATAATTCTTAACCAAGTTTTCTATCAAATCCTTGAGACTTGGAAGAAGAGAGAGAACAGGGCTAGATTAAATGCAGAGTTCATAAGGAGGGGCTGGAGAGACTGTTAGATATGTAAGAGCTTGGTATGTCTGTCATGTTCACTGTTGTATCCCCAAATAACTGGCACAGGGCCTGACACACAGTAGGAATCTCTCTGCATGTTTATTGAATCACTGTACACATGATTGAGAGGTTAGGGAAGAAACAGGCGTAGGATGGAAAAGTAATTTTAGATTAGACTTGGTTTGAGTAATCCCAGTATATCACGTGACACATCTCTTAACTCTTCTGGTCCTTAGCTTTATCACTGTAAATTGAAAAGATTCTGTTACATGATACCTAAGCTCCTTTAACTATAATTTTTTTCCTTTTAATGACATCAAATGAGAAGTAGTTTAGTAAGTGAGGAAGAAGCATGTCAGAGCCTTTGATGGGGAGGTAGTTGTATATGGATGTAAAGTATAGCCCTTCAGGGAGTTGAGGGGTGAGTATCTAAACAGAGAGCTAGATAATGGCAGAAACAAACAGTAGATTTAAAAAAAGGTAGTTACAGGGGGATTTTCAAATCGAGTAGTAGGATTGCAGGGATATTTTGGAGGCAGGGGTTATGAAAGGAAATAGGGGTTGAGAATACTAAATTTAGCCACTCTTTTAATTATTATTTTAGACTGGAGAGAAGTGGCCTATAGTGTCTTTTAATGCAAAGAGGAGGAGCTGAGCCTCAGAGAAAGCAAAGCCAAGGGTGTGTAGAACTACAGACCATCCTGGGCCCTGTGTGAGCAAATTGTTTGGCTACTGTTTTTCAGTGTTCTTTTTCTCCACCCTCACTCCCTCAAAGCACTTCTTAGAAATTCAGATCTAGAGTTTAGCAGAAAGCCAGTTCTTAGCAGATATTTGTTCTGTTTGTACTTTGAAGGATTTTGTATATAACACTGTCAAGTATTGGTAGAGATTTAAAAGTATACCAAATATGCGGAAAAACTTGATTTGGTGTAAGAGACTTGACCTGTTTTGTTTGTCTGACTGACATTTTTTAAAGCACCATGACATTTGAAATTTTATTTCTTTTTCCTGTTGTGATTCTGTTCAAATATTCAGAGGTCTTAATTGCTGAAATACCTTTTAAAAAAAATCATTTTACCTATTTTATTTTTGGCTGCGCTGGGTCTTCATTGCTGCGTGCGGGCTTTCTCTAGTTGCGGCGAGCGGGGGCTCCTCTTTGTTGCGGTGCGCGGGCTTCTCATTGTGGTGGCTTCTCTTGTTGCGGAGCATGGGCTCTAGGTGCACTGGTTTCAGTAGTTGTGGCACGCAGGCTCAGTAGTAGTGGTGCATAGGCTTAGTTGTTCTGTGGCATGTGGGATCTTCCTGGACCAGGGCTCGAACCTGTGTCCCCCGCATTGGCAGGTGGACTTCTAACCACTGCGCCACCAGGGAAGCCCTGAAATACCTTTTTTAATATATAAATTTTAAGGCCATTATTGTTTTCATGGTTTTAGTGTTTCCAATGGTTTTATTATCCTGAAGCAAACCATGTTTTTGCTCTAATAGAGTTTAGATTGTAAAATCAAATGTTTGATTATTCATTTTAGACTGTGCTTCCAACATTTTATTTTTAAAACATCAATATTTTGTTCATCTGGTTATGAGGACCCTCAAAAGTAATCCATTGGCAAATAATTACGAAAGTGAGTGAGGAGTCTGACTTCTACTTAACCTTTCAGCTCATAAAGACCAATTGCCCAAAGATATTACTTTTAGGTTCTAATGTAAAAAATTAATATTTCTAGATTTAAAAAATTCTTTTTTAGTGCACTCTGTAAAATTACCATCACTGTTAGGCACAGTCACCCTTAGGAAGCTGTTCTGCAGTTCTTAGTCCATTAAATCTACTTTTTATAGTAAGAGATAAAAAAAATGAACTCTGGAATATTTTAAAATTTTGTGTTGGATAACGTCTTGGAAAAGAAAATATACAGTTTTATGTTAATACTAATAAGCAGAACAAAAAGCAAGGTTTTTTAAACAGCTTTTTTCTTTTTTGGGGGAGGTCAGTTGAGAGTATCTCTTTTTTTTCTTTATTTCAATTAAAAAAAGAGAAAAGTTGAGTTATAATGTTGTGTTAGTTTCTGCTATACAGTAGAGTGATTCAGTTATACATATATATATGTATTCTTTTTCATATTCTTTTCCATTATGGTTTATTACAGAATATTGAATTTAATTCCCTGTGCTATACAGCAAGACGTTGTTTACCTTGTTGTTGTACTGCTAATCCAAGACTCCTACCGCTTCCCTCCCCCACCCCCTTTCCCCTTTGGTAACCATAAGTTTGTTTTCTATGACTGAGTCTGTTTCTGTTTCATAAATAAGTTCACTTGTGTCATATTTTAGATTCCATGTATAAGTGATAGCATATGGTATTTGTCTTTCTCTTTCTGATTTACTTCACTTAGTATGATAATCTCTAGGTCCATCCATGTTGCTGTAAATGGCATTATTTCATTACTTTTTATGGCTGAGTAGTACTCCATTTTGTATATATAACTCATCTTGTTTGTCTATTCATCTGTCAGTGGACATTTAGGTTGCTTCCGTGTCTTGACTGTTGTAAATAGTACTACTGTGAACACTGGAGGTGCACATATCTTTTCGGATTTTGGTTTTCTCTGGATAAATGCCCAGGAGTGGGATTGCTGGATCATGTGGTAGCTCTATTTTTAGTTTTTGAAGGAACCTCTATACTGTTTTCCATGGTGGCTGCACCAATTTACATTCCCACCAACAGTGTAGGAAGGTTCTCTTTTCTCCACACCCTCTCCAGCATTTGTTATTTGTAGACTTTTCAGTGGCCATTCTGACCAGTGTGAGGTACTTCATTGTAGTTTTGATTTGTATTTTTCTAATAATTAGCGATGTTGAGCATCTTTTCATGGGCCTATTGAGAATCTGTCTTCTTTGGAGAAATATTTATTTAGGTTTTCTGTCCATTTTTTGATTGGGTTGTTTTTTTGTTATTGAATTGTATGAGCTGTTTGTATATTTTGGTAATTAAGGCCTTGTCAGTCAAATTGTTGGCAGATATTTTCTCCCATTCGTAGGTTGTCTTTTCATTTTGTTTGTGGTTTCCTTTGCAGTGTATAAGCTTATAGGTTTGATTAGTTCCCATTTGTTTATTTTTGCTTTTATTTCTGTTGCCTTGGGAGACTGATCTAAGGAAACATTGCTAAGTCAGGGAATGTTTTGCCTGTGTTCTCTTCTAGGAGCTTTATGGTGTCATGTCCTATATTTAATCCATTTTGAGTTTATATTTGTGTATGGTGTGAGGGTATGTTCTAACTTTATTGATTAACATGTGGCTGTCCAGCTTTCCCAGCACCACTTGCTGAAGAGATTGTCTTTTCTCCATTGTATATTCTTGCTTGCATTGTCAAAGATTTTTTTTTTTTTTTTTGGCTGCGCCACCTGGCATGCAGAACCTTAGTTCCCCAGCCAGGGATCCAATCTGTGCCCCCTGTAGTGGAAGCGCAGAGTCCTAACCACTGGACCATCAGGGATTTCCTGTCGAAGATTAATTGACCATAGGTGTGTGGGTTTATTTCTGGGCTCTGTATTCTGTTCCATTGATAAATATATCTGTTTTGGGGGAGAGTATCCATTTCTAATGTTCTGACTTGTTAGACCTGTAGGTCATGTAAGAGGGCATTCAAGCTCATATTCTTTATCAGGGCCTATTCTGTAGCCCTATAATTAAAGATTATTACATGTATCATTCTGAAATTCAATTTGGACAGTTACAGTAACAAAATATATCGATTTTTTTTGTGTCTTTCAGAATCATGGTGTCATGGAGAGGGATATACTTTATACTCACTCTGTTTTGGGGAAGCTTTTTTGGAAGCATTTTCATGCTGGGTCCCTTTTTACCTTTGATGTTTATAAACCCATCTTGGTATCGCTGGATCAACAACCGCCTTGTGGCAACCTGGCTCACGCTACCCGTGGTAAGTTAAACAGCAGAGAAAGAGACCATACCAAAGAGACCGTACCAAAGTGACCAAACCAAAGTGGCCTAGCCTATTGCTTTGTATATTGTTAGAGTCAGATTTAGTCAAATATTAGAAGAAACATATTTGTGTTACATAAGAAGCACATTAGTTTTTGTATTTCCCCCTTTAAATGAAAGAGAGAAATGAAGTAATTCATGTCCTTGAAATAAAATATGTATTTAAGGGCTATATTCCAAAATTGAGTTTCTTCCATATTCCTAATGAATTTTATTTTCCTTCATTGGGGTATACTTTAGTAAAATGCAAAAATCTAAAGATGCAGACTGAAGAGTTTTTACATTGTTAATTTTATATTGCATTTCCGTTTATTTTATTTATTTATTTATATTTATTTTTATTTTATTTATTTTATTTTTGGCTGCATTGGGTCTTTGTTGCTGCGTGTGGGTTTTCTCTGGTTGCGGCAAGCGGGGGCTACTCTTCGTCGTGGTGTGCGGGCTTCTCATCGCAGTGGCTTCTCTTGTTGCGCAGCACGAGCTCTAGGCACATGGGCTTCAGTAGTTGTGGCACGCAGGCTCAGTAGTTGTGGTTCACAGGCTCTAGAATGCAGGCTCAGTAGTTGTGGCACATGGGCTTAGTTGCTCTGCAGCCTTTGGGATCTTGCCAGACCAGGGCTTGAACCCATGTCCCCTGCATTGACAGGTGGACTTTCAACCACTGCGCCACCAGGGAAGCCCCTTTGTAGTGTATTTTTTATTTCAGTTATTGTTCATCTGTTTGTTTATTCTTTATTTCTCCTAAGTCTTTGTTAAATATTTCTTGCATTGTCTAGATCTGTGCCTTCACTCTTTTTCTGAGATCTTGGATCATCTTTACTATCATTACTCTGAATTCTTTTCAGGTAGATTGCCTATCTCCACTTCACTTTGTTTTTCTTCTGGGATTTTATCTTGTTCCTTCATCTGGGACATATTCCTCTCATCCCATTTTGTCTAACTTTCTGTGATTGCAGTTTCCATTCTGCAGACTGCAGGGATGTAGTTTTCTTGCTTCTACTGTCTGCCCTCTGGTGGATGATGCTGAGAGGCTTATGCAGGTTTCCAGGTGGGATTGACCGGTTCCTGCGCACTTGTGGGTGGAGCTGTGTCTTGTCCTTCTGGTGGGCAGGTCTGTGTCAGGGGGTGTTTATCTGGCAGCTGTGTGCTCAGGAAGACTTTTAAGTAGCCTGTCTCCTGATGGGTGGGGCTGCGTCTCTGCCCCCCGGGCCCCCCCCCCATTGTTTGTTTGGCTTAAGGCATCCCATCACTGGAGCCTACAGGCTGTTGGGTAGGGCCAGGTCTTGGTCAGAAAATGGCAGCCTCCAGGAGGGCTCACGTCAGTGAGTACTCCCCAGAACTATCACCACCAGTGTTTTTGCACCCCCGGTGAGCCACAGTGTCTCCCCTCCTTTGCAGGAGACCCTCCAATACCAGCAGGTACGTCTGGCCCAGGCTCTTATGAGGTCACTGCTTTTTTCCCTGGGTCCTGGTGCACACGAGACCTTGTGTGAGCCCTCCAAGAGTGGAATTTTTGTTTCCCCCAGCCCTGTGGAATCCCTCCTTTCAAACCCTGCTGGCCTTCAAAGCTGGATTCTCTGGGGGCTCCTTCTCCTTTTGCCAGATCCACAGGCTGGGGAGCCTGATGTAGGGCTCAGAACTTTCACTGCTGTGAGAGAACTTCTGTGGTGTAATTATTTTCCAGTTTGTGGGTTGCCCACCCGGCAAGTATGGGATTTAATTTTATCGAGTTTCCGCCCGTTCTACTGTCTCATGGTCGCTTCTTTGTCTTTAGATGTAGGATATCTTTTTTGGTAGGTTCGAGTGTTTTTTTTTTGGTTGATGATTGTTCAGCAGTTAGTTGTGGTTTTGGTCTTTTTGTAAGAAGAAGTGCGCTTACATCCTTGTACTTCGCCATCTTGTCTCCACCTCCTCCATTTATTTTATAAAATGACAAATTAAGATTCAGATAACAGACTTCTTAAAACTTGTGACATTGATGTGATCAAGTCTCCCTAGTAACCACAGAATTTAGGAATGAAGTCATTTTCTGTCTGTGGGCTAGGTTGAAAACGTGTGAGGTAAAAGTGCATACAAAATGTATAGTAAATTCTTGGAACAGCTAGATATTTGCTACGAGGTCTGTGCATACTGCTCTGAGCACATGTCCCTCTGACCCTGAGAGCTGGTTACTCCTCATAGGTTTCCAGTCTATACTCCTCCCTTCTCTGGCACTGAACTGGTTTCAGCCCTTTGTTGTTGCTTAAGAGCAGTGCCTTCTCCAAAAATGAAGTGTTGTGCAAGCAGCCTCCTTTACCTTGAATGAATCATATTTCCTGAGAGCGTTCTGTTCCTTCTTTTCCCTGAGCAACACCTGGAACTTAATTTTACTGGGTTTATTGACCTGTCTTGGTGGAGGTGGTGAGTATAATAACCTGAAAAGAAGAAGAAGGAGGGAATACTCTTCCTTCACTTGTTGAAGGGTCTTCTCTACCTGTTTCTTTTGAATGAGTTGTCTTTTTCCCCTCAGGCAGACTGCCATTGTTGTGTTTGTAGAGAGGAAGGTATCAATGCTGATGCTATAGACCCCTCAGGTGGAGGTTGATAGGGAAAGATTTCCAGAAACAGTGGTTGGTGGGGGAGTACCTACCTTGATAGAGAAGACGTTTCTCAAAAGTTCCCTGTAAATTGAATTTTAATAAATTGTTTACAGTGCACTCTCCTTCTTCTCATATTTTAAAAAGAAATCCTTTGATGAATAATTTTATAGATTATATTCCTCCCTTGTTACAAGGTTAATTAAAAATATTTTATTCAGGCGTATCTGTTTTATGAAATGTGATATTGTTAAACTAAAAGTAGTCTCCTCCTTCTTATTTTCTTTTCTCTATTTGTACTTAAAGCTGACTTTTCTACAGGCACAAACTAAAGGGATTGTAACCTACTGGTAGGTAAATACCTGTGGAAAGGTATGGCATATTTAATTCAGATATAAGGAGAAGAATTAGGAGGTTTTGTTAAAAGGAAAAATCAAACAAAAAACCCAAGGGTAATGATGATCATAGCTATTGACCACTTATGTGGCAGATGTTATGCTAAGTGCTTTAATAAGACAGCTACATTTTAGGTGCCACCATTATCCCCATTTTATAGAAGAGGAAATGGAAGTTTTGAGAAATTTAATAATTTGCCCAAGTTCACATGCATAAGCAAATTATTTAAAAAGAGTTGAGATTAAACTCAGTTTGTCTGCTGCCATTAGAGCTTTAGGTGATAAGAAAACCTTCAAAGGTTGGTCAGAGTCACCTGGCACCTTAACCATTCCAGGTGGTAAGAAACTCATTGGCACCTCATGATTGTTTCTAAAGAAGATGGAGTTCTTTTCAAGCCAGGGAATACCTCACTTTGGCAAGGGGGGGTGGGGGTGGGAATCTGAGAAACCAACAACTTGTAATAAAATCAGTTTCATTAGTGAGATGATTCCCTTGCAGTGGAAGAGGAAAGTTGGCAAGAAATAGTCATAGAAAGCCTTTTCTTTTTCTAGAGAAACCAAAGACATAGGTTGCTGAAATACCTGGAACGAGGAGCGTATTAGTAACTACTCGTTGGATGAGTGGACAAACATAAAGAAGTTTCAGGGTCAAACTATCTCAAACTTCAGTATCAAGAATTGTGCAGTATCCTCTCCTCTATTTGTTGAAAGAAAAATTTATATATGTTTATATTTTTATAAATGTTATAAAATCATGCCTTTAGGGATTACGTAGTGTATCCTTAGTGTGTCATAGTCCACCTAGAGTAATTTTACTACGTATAAAATGTAAGAGCCTTGTAACAGTGTGGTGCATTTATTCTCACATTCTTTGTGCTGTTATTGTCATATTGCATCTACTTACACAGTGAACTCCATAGAACAGTGTTTTATCTAAATATCCATTTACAGTGTTTTTTGTTTTTTGGCTGCGTTGGGTCTTCAATGCTACGCGCGGGCTTTCTCTAGTGGTGGCGAGCTGGGGCTGCCTTTCGTTGTGGTGCGTGGGCTTCTCACTGTGGTGGCTTCTCTTGTTGCGGAGCACAGGCTCTAGGCGCACAGGTTTCAGTAGTTGTGACGTGTGGGCCCAGTTATGGAGCGCAGGCTCAGTAGTTGTGGTGCACGGGCTTAGCTGCTCTGTAGCATGTGGGATCTTCCTGGCAGGGATCAACCCCGTGTCCCCTGCACTGGCAGGCGGATTCTTAACCACTGTGCCACCAGGGAAGTCCCACAGTGTTTCTTATTCTTCCTGTATGGTACAGTTTCTATCTAGTGACATTTCCCGTCAGCCTGAAGAACTTCCTTAAGCTTTTCTTGTGGTGAGGGCTCCTGTAGATGGATTCTGTTTTTTTTTTTTTGCAGTACGCGGGCCTCTCACTGCTGCGGCCTCTCCCGCTGCGGAGCACAGGCTCTGGACATGCAGGCCCAGTGGCCATGGCTCACAGGCCCAGCCGCTCCGCGGCATGTGGGATCCTCCCAGACCGGGGCACGAACCCGCGTCCCCTGCATCGGCAGGCGGACTCCCAACCACTGCACCACCAGGGAAGCCCCGGATTCTGGTTTTATTTAATTAAAAGTTAAGTTTGCCTCTATTTTTGAAGGCTAATGTTGTTGGCATTTCTGGGATGACTCCCCTGCGGGGCCCCCCACTCCCCACTTTGAAGTTCCCCTGTCTTATGTTCCTCTTGAAGTTCTCCATTGTTTTTGATAAAAAGTTAGCTATCATACATGTTGTTGCTTCCCTTTATGTAATGTGTCATTTTCCTCTGGCTGCTTTAAAGATTTCTCTTTGTTTTTTAGCAGTTTGATTATGATATGCCTAGGTATAGTTTCCTTTATTTTGCCACGTTCCATTGGACGTCTTAGATCTGTAGCTTTGTTTTTGTCCAAATTGGGAAATTTGGGGCCATTATTTCTTTACATATTTTTTTCTGCCCCGTTTACTCTTTTATCCTTTTGTGTCCTCAATTATATGTATGTTAGATTGCTTAGATTGTTACACAGGTCACCAAGTTCACTGTGACCCTGTCTTTTGCCATCTCTAATCTGTGTTTTGTTTACACAGTGGATTTTGATTTAAAATACTGTAAAGTTCTAGAACTTACATGGGGTTCTTTTATTGGTTTCACTACTTTCTTGAGATTCCTCAAGTTGTAATTATAATGACTATATTTTCCTGTAAGTCAGCTGGGTAGTTAAGTGTGGTGCCATTTACTCTGTTAGGGCCCTCATCCTCTTTTTTTATTTTTCCTGTAGGAAATACTTTGCATTGAATATTTGCATAATTCCTACATTATTAGTATGTATCCTCCTTATCTTTCAGGCAAAATTTCTTTCTCTAATAGAAGGATGTTTTGTGTTGTAACTTGTGTTTATTGAAAAAGTAGCAGCAGTATCCCTGAACACTCATTTATTTATTATTAATTTATTAACTCTTAAGTGTCTACCATCTTAGCATATGACCTCTGTCCTTGTGGAGATAGATAATAGTTCTCTACCTAAACTGTCTTTCCTAGTTGTAGGTTTACACAACTTGACTAGTTTCTTTTCTGGCTTTCATTTGACTGAAAGACTAACTTCCTTTGTTAGAGGACAGAAGTTGACTTTCCAGGCCATGACTTTTTAGAGTTAGATTTTAAAATCACCTTTAAAGATATGAAGCCCAGTGTTTTGTTGCAGCCATCAAACATATGATTTAATGTAAAATATTCATTTTGTGGTATTGTTTCAATCACCATTACTCATTTGTTTATAAAGCATTTCTCCATGAACTATTTATATTAAGTGAAATAAGCATATTGTTCAGTTACATAAAATTAACCATCACAAGTAGCTATTTCTAATAAGTCAAACTGTTAAATAGTCATTATAAAGTCAGAGACATTTTGTTTTGAAAGTTATATAAATTTTCAAGTCCTTTACATAACTTTAAGGTTTTTCTTTCATCATCTGTACAATAAGGAAATTGGAGCAGATGGTCTTTTGAGATCCATTCCAGAGTCAGCAATGTGTATCTGATTCTAAAGCAGACATTTAGAGGTAAATTATTTTTTTTAATAACAGTCATATGTTGCTGCTACACTTCGTCTTCTTTAATATGATAAATTTTCCACAGTGTGTGATTTTTTGATTATAAATTACATGTTTTTGGCTAAATCTCTCCACCAAAACCTTACGAGTTTTGAGGATTTTCTTGAGTTACTACATTAGTAGAAATCATTGCAATTGTTATGGCTTTCCAGGGTCTAATCAATCTAATTTCTTTGGAAAGCCAATATAAGCAGACTGCTTATTCGTACAGGTATTAGAAACAGACTTTTGGTTTCACTGTTGGCCTTCCCACTTTCTAGTCATTTGAACTTGGCTAAACTACATAGCTTCTCTAAACTTCTCTTCCTTCATCTGTTTAAAAATAAGGAAATAAATAAAGGAGTTCTAATACCACCTGCCACAGAGTTATTGTGATGACTAGATGAGATAATGAATATAGCCTTTCCAAAGTAAGCAGTAACTGTTTGCTACTATGGAAGTTTTAGGGGGTAAGCTAAACTACATTATCAAAGAAAGTTCATAACATAGCAGCTGGAAAACGGCAGAACTTTATTCACCCTCAAGTCCAGGTTGACAGGTTAGCTTAGTTCCTGATGTCACTCAGGGACTCTGATTCCTTCCACCCAGCCTGGCATAATATCGTCTTCTGTATGGTCAAGACTGTTCACTACCCCTTCTTTGCCCCACTCAGCAGGAAGTGGGGAGAGAAGGAAGTCCAGAGCAAGTGCTTTCCCTTTAGACCAGTGAATTACAAGTTGTACATAATCTCTCTTGCTCACCCCATTGGTGAGAACAGCTAAAAGCTGTAACAGAATCTGGGAAGTGTGGTCTTTTTTCTGACAGCCATGTACACAATTAAAATCTATTACTCTGGAAGAAATGGACAAATTAACTGGACAAATTCTGCCATAGCTGCTCCTACTGCTGTTACTACTAGTACCAATACTGTTACAGCAGAATTATGTCATATATCTATTTACCTTGTACAGCTTCAATTACGTGTACTAGGGTGGATATGGGGAGAGTGGAGAGATGAGACTGAATGTTTGAAATGTGAGTGGTCCGGTGCTGAATATGATTCTTGTGTTTAAAACAATATGCAAACCAATAATTTCATCTGATGGCCAGTTGGAGAAATCTGGTCCAACATTCAGAAAAAAACAGGCTGAGCTGGTCTTACTGATGTGTGCTGGTCTCTTGTAGGTACTTTCCTATGAGATATTCAAGGGTAATTTCAGCTATTCCTGACTTTTGCCTTATTACCTGTCTTCAGAGCTGATCATATAGGCAAGATTCAACCACCATTGTAGTGTTAAATTGGTATATATTTGCAAAAACTTATGTTACTCAACTTTTTAACTCACTGGCTTACTCACCAGTAGTGGCATATCGATCAGAGAGTCTTTCAGTTGGAAATTTATAGAAGTTGAATCCCTTGTAGCGAGGTTATAGAAAGTTGATGTTCTAGTTTTGAGAAAGTGAACACCTCTGTTAAAAGAAATGGAGGAAAAACTGTCAGGGTGTCTTTTATATCTTTTATTTCATACCTTCATAAGGTGCTAATGGAGTTTTTATTTTGAAGCAAATAGTACAACAGATCATTTTTTATTCAGGAATTTAGCTTTCTCTCCCCATAGGTGTACTTTATTTTAAGCAATCCCAACCAGTTAAAAATCATTTTTCAGTAAAAATAAATTAGGGTAAATGCATTTAGACTAATTATTGCTTCACAGAAATGGTCACAAATGATCTTTTCTTTTGTAAGCTTCTCCTGTTCCTTAAAATGATTTCATTGGCAAGATTTTTCTTATCTTACTATTTTAAACGGGCACATTTTCTGTTAAATGAGGTACCACAATAAAATCGTTTAGAATCTTATTAGAGTTAGATGAGACTTAGAGGTCACCTAGTCTAACTTACCTGTGTGTCTGAGAATCCTTTCCTGAAGTCTGCAAAGTACTTCTAGTCTGCAATTCAGTCTCCCTTGGAACATTTTTGTAATGAGGAGTACATGTCCTTGTTCATTTAATGTTTGGATGGTTCTGTTCAGCATAATCAATACTGTCAGGTCAAACTTTGCTTGTGCCCAGAGCAGTTTTTGCTTCTGAAAATTCTGAGTCTTTCCAACAGTGTTTGTTAGCTAATTACTGAGATTATTAGAACTACTTGGAGTTCTGTCCTTTCACCATAAATCATGTCGTAGGAATTCAGCAGTCATTTTCGAACTCCCCATCTAGGACACATGTCTCTTCCACAGCTTGCTGATTCCATTCCCATCCTAGAACACAGCAGGTGTTCAACAAACATAGATTACTGAATATAATTTCTGTCTAGACTGCTGCTCTTAAGAAAGGGGGTCTCAGTCTTTGATGAATGATTTGGGATTGATGAATGACTTGGGATTGCACGTCCCTAAATAGCTAAGGATTTGAGGAGCCCGGCCTAAGCTTAGTCTGAAAAGCCAAGGCAGACTTGGAGATGAGGAACGTCATAGATCTTTCTTACATCAGACTAAGTAAAGATCCACTGGAGTAATAAATAGGAACATGGGGCATGAAGGCAAAACTGATTCTCTGTGATCATGAGGGGACCTGTTCATCTTTGTTTTCATACACACTTGGAGGTAGTAAATAGTGGTATATAAAAGATCCTCAGAAATTACTTCTGTATTTCTAATTCTAGGAGAGATCTTTGACCAGTTAAGTAAAAGCCATGAGAATTATCACTCTTGGTTCAGTTTAAGACATACAACATAAAATTTTATAAGATTAGTTTCTTACTGCTAAAACTGTTATCTTCTGTACTAGAAACAGAATATGAGAAATATGAGAATAGTGTCTTTTTTTTTTAAACAGTTTTTAATCTGGAATATTTGAATTCTGGAGTTCTTTATAGGCATTACAACTTTATTTCTGTAGTGTATTTGTTATTCTGCTTTTGCAGGAGCTGTAAATAACGTTGACTAGGTATGTCTTATCTGGTATTAAAAATGATTAGTGTGAACTAGAGATCTAGGCTGCCCAGAAGACTATATATAACTTTCAGGCACATTCTGATAGAGTGCTGGATGGCAGGGAGGAGAATGCTTCATAATATGCTCCTCTACAGTCTAGGATTTTGTATTTTGACATTTACTATAACGAAAGGCTAACGATTGTTTTGGGATTCATAGGAAACATGTATTAGAAATTACACATGTAAGGTTAGAGTTAGTGTTTGTTTGGGAATTATAGGCTTAAGATGTTTAACTGTTTTCTATAGTACAACATACAATTAGTAGTCAGCTGCCTCTTTCTACCAGTTAAAGGAAGGGTTTCTTGCATTTCAGTTCTTTGCAAAATCTGAAAAGTATATCATATTTGGAATGCAGAGTGGGGCTGATCTAAACTAACCTTGGATGGTGACTTCAGACATGTCATCTGGGCCAAGACATATAACTCAGTGATTCACTTTGGTAGTTGACAGCCCTTTACACTTGTAAGTGGAAAAATGGTTATTTCTTGCTGTGGGTCCAAGTCTAGAGGGCTCCTCCCTGATCCTCTCCATCCTGAACTCTCTTCTACATGGGAACTTAACTTCCCAGACTTTGGAGTGGTGGAGGGGGGATTATAACTATTTGAGTGGTTATGGATGCTTTTGAAAATTTGATGAAAACTGCAGGCATTTTGTAGCTACTTTAGCCCAAATGATCATGTTTTACATCTTAACCCTCTGACTCTAATACTGTGGACATAATAACAAACATATCTAACTTTTTTTTAAAGCTAATATTCCTTTTAACCTGTTTTTTTCTTTGTCCTATTTGAGGTCCTGTTGTTCTTTTGTATCATACTTTTTTTAAAAAAGGTCTTTTTGGAAAAATACTGAAAAATTGATAAAACATAAAGGCACTTTAATAAATAATTTTAAAGTATAACTATCAGCCAAATCAAGAAGTAGGAAATTGTCAGCAAGCCACCTAGCTTCCCAGTCGCAACACCTTCCTATTTAGTAGAAGTAGCTACTGTCCTGACTTGTAAGATAATTATTTCCTTGCTTTTCTTTTTAATTTTACCACTTGTATTTTTACCATCTGTATATTTATCCCTAGAATATCTTAGTTACTGTTTCAGAAAGATTTATATATGGACACTTAATGTATATATTCTTGTTTATTTTCTCTCAACATTATGCTTGTATGTTGTCCATGTTGCTGTAGATATCCATAGTTCATTTGTTTTCATTGTTGTATCATATTCCATTGCATTAACTGTACCACAGTTTCTTTGCTATACTTTGATCAAAGTTTTCATAATATTGCCAGAGAACTTTCGATTTTCTTGTCTTTTATCTGCTGTGGACCAGTTTTCTCTCCATTAGTCAAATATTTATTAACTAGTAAATTTGTTACCTGTAAATTATTCAAAAATTTAAATGGGCATTGAAATCAGTAATCAGGGCTTCTTAATATGTTATTGTTCTTTCAAGAACTTCAGTCTGTAATGTATTTTCTTCTAAATATTTCATATATACTTTATGCCTGGCCATCAGAAAAGTTAATTAAGCAAATTTGGCAAATATTTGATCTTCTATGTGTCAAGCACTGTTGTAGGTACTGGGGCTGCAGCACTTTAGTAAATATACATTCTTTATATATTTAAAAAATAAACAGATACGTGTATTTGTTTAAAAAAAATCTTAGTACAGAAAGGTATAAAATGAAAAATTTGACTCTCGTTCCCTCAGTCCTATGTTCAGTATTAAATTTCTTGACTCTTTTTATTGAAAAAATTTAAAAATCTTATATATCTATAACCTGAAAAAATTACACAGTGGAAACTTTTTGTATGCCTTTTGTACTTTTTCTTTTTGTCTTAATAATCCATCTTGAAGATTTCAATGAAAGTTAGCATTTTTAAATAAGGGAACTGCCAGAAACTTAAATTAGTAGAACTGAAAATAGAAACAGTGCCTTCGTGTTCTTCCAGATTAACTTCTTTTTCTTAATTTATTATAGAAGCAAGAATAACATGCTTTTGACTTATTAGAAATCAGATTTATTTATGGGACATGATAAAATTTACCTATGGAAAATCAAAACTTTAAATTGTTAAATATCTGTATTGCTTTTTCTGTAGGCATTGCTGGAGACCATGTTTGGTGTAAAAGTGATTATAACAGGTGATGCATTTGTTCCTGGAGAAAGAAGTGTCATTATCATGAATCATCGGACAAGAATGGACTGGATGTTCCTGTGGAATTGTCTGATGAGATACAGCTACCTCAGATTAGAGAAAATTTGCCTCAAAGCCACTCTCAAATGTGTTCCAGGATTTGGTAGGCTATTCACAAATTATTATAAGTTGTTCATTTATTTTATATGTGATGTACTCACTCTAAAACTACAGAATAACTTACTAAACTCCACTTAAGTATTAAAGCCATTTCCACTTTTTTCCCTCCCTAGCCAAAAATAATCACCAGTTTTGTTTTTTTCCTTAGGGGATAATAGATTATTTTAATCCTTTTTCAGAAACATCTTACGTTGAAATAGAATAAACTACTCACAAGGAAGTAGATATGGTCCCAGAAGGACCAAAAATTTGAAGATTTGAATTAATAGTTCAGTAACTTTTTATTACATGTCATACTTGTGGTAATTTAGACCAGAAAGTGGTCTGTGCTGATAAGGTACTTGAAAGGTACTGATTCATTCACATTTATCTAATAAATAGTAATTTAATAACCATTGGTTCCAAGCGTTATACCAGGTGCTGGTGTTTTCTGAACTTACCTAATCCATCACTTTTTTTTTAAAGGCTTTTCACTGTCCTTGTTGTATACTATAATATTAAAATTCCTAGAAATGTTTATTTTCCATAGTTAGGAAAGCAGCATGTTCACTGAGTGGTGGATAAGTAGGGATATTTCAACATTGCATGTTAAATCTTAATTGATCTCCACTCTGTAATGTGAAGTAGGGGTGAGGAACAGACTAAAAATATATTCAAACCAGTTATTCACATATGAGTGGATGAAGCACCCACTATACTCCCTGACAGCCTCATCCATTAAATCTGTACTTCTTTGGTTTCCTATGTAATATTTCTTATTTGAATTCTTGGCTCTCTAAACCATGTGCCTATCAGTGTACTGAAATTGTGTAGGATTTGTAAGGGCAAAGGGCAGGCATTGTCCTCAGGATAGACTAGTAAGAAGTACTGCATGTTTGTGTTTTAGTTGCCTTCATGCTAGTAGTTTTATCTTTCTCTTTGTCACTTGCACAGTATTGTGCTCTCAGGATAGTCAGATTCCTTAAATGGCAACTGACTGTCCCTAGAGCAAACATCCTCATAGAACCAGCAGGAAGCTGCAAGGCATTTTATGACCTAGCCCCAGAATTCATATAGCATCACATCTACAGTACATTATTGGTGGAAGCCATCACTGTCCTCAAAGAGTCTAGGGGAGGGAGCATAGACTTCACCTCTTGATGGCAGAAATGTCAACAATATTATAGTATTTTTAAAACTGCCACATTCCTAAAAAGACTGATCAAAAATGATAAATGTCTTATCATTCCTGATTCTACATAAAATAAAGTAACAGAATATTAAGAACATTATGTGAATGAGCTTGAAAATATATATGAAATCAACAAATTACATTCAGAAAAATACAACTGACAAAATCTGATAATAATGAAAACAAATGAAAACGAAAATTAAAACAGCTTCGTGTCTAATAAAGAGATTGAATCCATAATTAAGAGCCTTCTTACAGCGGTTTTTGGAGGACAATGGCAGCTGCCTGATCTTCCTCATCTTTAGAAAAACAAAAAACATCCAATCAACAAGCAGAGGAAGTAAAACCACATATCACTCATCTCTTCAGCATGACCAGGAGACAAGGCATTTAGAAGGTTCTGGTATTAAGTAGAGAAAGTCTAAAGGAGTTCTTTCTACCCTCCCATCATTGCAAACCTGTGGGTTCTGAGAGTGGGAAGAGACTTAAGAGTAGAGAGGCATGGAAAACTTAGAGGAAGCACAAACAAAAGTATCTCCAGAAAAATTAAAGTCTAACACTAAATGCCAAAATACTGAACACAGGTCTGGACATAGTAGTTCACAGCACAAGATATAAGGAAGTGATTAGAAAGACAGTGGGACCTGAAGATGCCTCAGAGAAGTATTGCTTCTGAGGGAGAATCAGATATATAGAGAAGGCCTAGCTGAACAACCAGTGGGTCAAAGAAGAAATCAAAAGAGAAATAAAAAAATACCTTGAAACAGAGGGAAATGGAAATACAACACACCAAAACTTATGAGATGCAGCGAAAGTAATTCTTAAAGGGGACTTCAATAAACAGCCTATCTTTATACATCAAGGAACTAGAAAAAGAAGACTAAATAAGGCCCAAAGTTAGAAGGAAGGAAATAAATGAAAGAGAAACTGAAAAGACAATAGGAAAGATCAGCGAAGCTAAGTTGGTTTTTTGACGAGATAAAGGAAACTGACAAAGCTTTAGCTAGATTCACCAAGAAAAAAAGAGAGGACACAAATAAATAAAGCAGAAATGAAAGGGTAGATGTACAACTGATACCACAGAAATATGAAGAATCATGGGAGATTGCTATGAACGATTATATGCCAGTAAATTGGACAACCTGAAAGAAATGGATAAATTCCTAGAAACATATGACATAGGAATCATGAAGAAATAGAAAGTCTGAACAGACCCATTACTAGTAAGGAGACTGAATCAGTAATCATAAAACCCCCAACAAACAACAAGTTCAAAACCAGATGGCTTCAGTGGTGAATTGTACCCAGCATTTAAAGAACTAATACTAATCCCTCTCAGTCTCTTCCAAAAAATAGAAGATGGGACTTCCCTGGTAATCCAGTGGTTAAGACTCTGTGTTTCCAATGCAGGGAGCACAGGTTTGATCCCTGGTCAGGGAACTAAGATCCCACATGCTACGCAGTGCAGCCAAGAAAAGAAGAAGGAAACAAAACATAGAAGAGAAGGGAACACTTCGAAAGTCATTTTATGAGGCCAGCATTACCCCGATACCAAAACCAAACAAAGAGGCCACAAGAAAAGAAAATTAGAGGCCAATATCCCTGATGAACATAGATGTAAAAATCCTCAACAAAATGTTAGCAAACCAAATTCAGCAGTATGCTAAAAAGATAATACACCATGATCAAGTGGGATCCTAGGGATGCAAAAATTGTTCAACATCTGCAAGTCAATCAATGAGATATACCACATTGACAAAAGGAAGGATAAAAATTGTCTGATCATCTCCATAGATGCAACAACAACAAAGCATTTGACAAAACTTAACATCCATTGATATTAAAACTTCCAGCAAGGTGGGTATGGAGGGAATGTATTTCAATATATTAAAGGCCATATATGAGAGGCCCACAGCTAACATCAGACTTAATGGTGATGGAAAGCTGAAAGCTTCTTTTCTAAGTTCAGGAGTAAGACAAGGATGCCCATGCACTCCACTCTTATTCAACATTATATTGGAAGTTCTAGCCAGAGCAATTAGGCAAAGTTAGATAGATTACATACATAGCATCCAAATTGGAAAAAAAGAAGTAAAACCATCACTATTTGCAAATGACGTGGTATTACATATAGAAAACTGAAGACTCCAGCAAAAAACTGTTAGAACTAATAAATGAATTCAGTGAGGTTGCACAATACAAAATTAATATACAAAAATCTGTTGTGTTGCTATATACTAATAACAAACTAAACAGAAAGAGGAATTAAGAAAACAATCCCATTTACAATGGCACCAGAGAATAAAATAGGAATAAAGGAAGTGAAATACTTGTACCCTGAAAATTATACAGTGTCAATGAAAGAAGCTGAAGTAGACAAATAAGATATCTGTGCTCATATCTGAAAGGAAAGATATTCTGTGCTCATGGATTGGAAGAATTAGTATTGTTTAAAAGTCCATACTGTCCAAAGCAGTCTACAGATCCAGTGCTATCCCTATCAAAATTCCAATGGCATTTTTTGATAGAAATAGAACAAACAGCCCTAAAATTTGTATGAGACCACAAAGACTCAGAATAGCCAAAGCAGTCTGGAGAAAGAAGAAGAAAGCTAGAGATATAATGCTCCCTGATTTCAGACTAGTTACAAAACTGTAGTAATCAGAACAGTATGGCATTGGCATAAAAACAGACACATAGATCAGTACAAAAGAATAGAGCCCAGAAATAAACCCACACATATATGGTCAATTAATTTATGACAGAAGAGCCAAGAGTATACAATAAAGAAGGGATAGTCTTTTCAATAAATGGTGTTTGTTATGAAAACTGGACTACTATATTGCACTGTACACAAAAATTAACTCAAAATGGATTAATGACCTGAACATAAGACCTGAAAGCTTAAAAATCCTAGAAGAAAAAATAGGTGGCAAGCTTCTTGACATTGGTGCTGGTGATGACTTTTTGGATTTGGTACCAAAAGCAAAGGAAACAAAAGCAAAGATAAGTGGTACTATATCAAACTGAAAATCTTCTGCACAACAGAGGAAACTATCAACAAGATGAAAAGGCAACCTATGGAATGGGAGAAATATTTGCAAATCATATATCTGACAAAGGGTTAATATCCAAAATATATGAATAACTCATACAACTCAACAGCAAAATAACAATCCAATTAAAAAATGGGCAGAGGAGATCAATGGACATTTTTCCAAAGGTGACATACAAATGGCCAATAGGTGCATGAAAAGGTGCTCAACAGCACTAATCATCAGGAAAATGCAAATCAAAACTATGAGATACCACATTCACACCTGTTAGAATGGCTACTGTCAAAAAGCTGAGCAATAACAACTGTTGGTGAGGCTACAGAGAAAAGGGAACCCTTGTACATTGTTGGTAGGAATGTACATTGGTGTAGCAGCTATGGAAAACAATATGGAGGTTCCCCCAAAGTTAAAAATAGAACTACCATATGATCTGGTAATTCTGCTTCTGGGTATTTATTGGAGGAAAACAAAAGCACTAACTTGAAAAGATATCTGCACCCCCATGTTCACTGCAGCATTATTTACAATAACCAAGACATGGAAACAACTTGTGTCCATTGGTAGATAAAGAAAATGGTAAATATAGACAGTAGAATATTACTCAGCTATAAAAAAGGATATCCCATAATTTATATCACCTGGATGGACTTTGAGGGCATCATGCTAAGTGAAAAGTCAGGTAGAGGAAAACAAATACAACATGCTTTCACTTATTTGTAGAGTTTCCCAAAATAAAAAAACCAATAAGATAAAATAAAATTCCCCCAAAACCCAACTGAATAGATACAGAGAGGCCAGGATTTGGGGGTAGGCAAAATGGGTGAAGTTGCTCAGAAGGCACAAAATTCCAGTCATAAAATAAGTTATGCAGATGTAATGTACAGCATGGTGACTATAGCTAATAATACTCTTGTATATTTGAAAGTTGCTGAGAGTAGATGTTAAAAGTTCTGATAAGGAAAATATTTGTAACTATGTGGTGATAGATATTAACTTAGACACACTGTGGTCATTTCGTGACATGTACATATATGGAATCATTTTGTTGTACACCTAAAACTAATGTAATATTATGCATCAGTTACATCTCAACTTAAAAAAGAAGTAGTACAGCTTTATTGGGTGGTGTGAGGATTAAATTAAATGCCAGTAGAGTGTTATTTGCTGCTGCCCGTTATTTCTGTAGTTCCTTTTGGGACATCCACCCTCCCACCTTTTGCCTTACAGAGATCCATATTAGACCTCTGGTTTTTCTGGTGTCTCACAGACCCATGTTCTCTTTCCCTGACCACCTAATCTTTACTTCCTCCTATTCTGCAATGGTATACTCATTTAAAAAAAAAATAAATTTATGTACTTTTATTCACGTATTTTTGGCTGTGTTGGGTCTTTGTTGCTGCACGCAGTCTTTCTCTAGTTGCAGTAAGCAGGGGCTACTACTCTTCGATGCAGTGTGTGGGCTTCTCACTGCGGTGGCTTCTCTTGTTGCAGAGCACGGGTGCTAGGTGCACTGGCTTCAGTAGTTGTGGCTCGCGGGCTCTAGAGCGCAGGCTCAGTAGTTGAGGCGCACAGGCTTAGTTGCTCCACGGCATGTGGGATCTTCCCGGACCAGGGCTCGAACCCGTGTCCCCTGCATTGGCAGGTGGATTCTTAACCACTGCACCACCAGGGAAGCCCCTATACTCATTTTTAACATTGTTAAACTGTCTTCTCTCTTGTTTGAGTTTCTGTGTAAGTATTTCATTCTTAGCTTTCCCATTTTCTTTCCCCAAAAGCTATAAGCTCCTTACAGTGTCTCTCACCATTGTAGGCTCTTAAAGTATTTGTAAACTTGATAGGATTTCATAAAAATGCAAACCATTAATGAGAACAGATTTTGGATTGAAGAAAAAACCGATTTTAGAACCTTTAAAGTGAATAAGTGCAAAGTAAATTAAGCAAGACAAAAGTATAGGCAGGAAAAATAAAACAGAATGTGTTTGCAAATGGAGTATTAATGTTGGAGTTTGCGAGGAAAATGAAAGAAAGGGAAGAGAATGGATGTGTCCTATTGGTCAGCTCTATCCTGATTCAGACTATGCTAGACTTAGCTTGTTGACACTTGCCATGACTTCAGGGTGTATTTAATGTTGCTATGTATAATTATTTCTAAATAAATGTTTGCTTACCAGAGTTTGGAATATAATTATCTGGTTCCTTTAGTTCATTTACGAATGACCAAAGGGAAATAACATTATATATCTGTAGTGCCAGTTTGGAGAATGGATGAGAATTTAGAATTTGAAAGTTTTTTCTTAAAGTGTGGAAGTAACAGACTTACCTAACAGGCTAGGGAAGAAACCATTAAGAGTGTTTAGACTCCAATTCACGTTGTAAAGAGTTTTGGTAAGCTAAGCTAACTAAACTGTTTAGAGTCTGCTAAGGTATGTGAAATTAGATGTTAAGGAAAAAATGTCTGATAGTTAGATTTCAACTATTTATAATGGTGGTTTAGACATAGGTTTTTATTTTTAGTCAACTTCATAACCACTTAGTAACAACGCAGGAAATATGAAACCCAGAGGTGTCATGAAAAGTCCATTTGCCTGGTGTTTTTGTACCAGGAAATTCGTGTGCCATCTGGCCCACCCAGCTCATGGCTCCTTGGTTTTTCTGGATCAATAGTTAATCACACTTGAGTGGCAAAAGGGTTTGAGGCTTTTAGAAAGCACAACAAGAGGAGTAAACGTTAAACGGATAGTGATTTAAAAAGTTGCCAAGTCATGGATTAAACTAAAACTCTCCCTGACATATACCTCATGATTTCAAATTAGATTGTCATATAATCCTACTGTTCTCAAACTACAACATAAGGTAGTGGGGAAAACTAGGAACAACCACAAATTGTGAAATATATCTAGATTGTTCCAGAATGAGATCAGGGAGAAGAAAGAAGTAACAGCATGGCCTCTGATGAATGCTTTTATCCACTCTGTTTGTTCAAGGCATGCAAAGTCTGAGTGTATCCTTACAGGCTCCTGTGGTGGTCCTGTTTTAGCTGGATAATTGAAACTGGGTCAGAGGCTTTTCCTAAGTCCAGCCTCCCTGAGTATAACCTGTCTCCCAAAATATTAAAATTTTTTTGGTCAAATCTGATTTATAGAAATAATTTAATTTTAAATCTGGAATTTTAAAAATATGCCTTTGGCATTTTACAAGTATTCTTCTCTTTTTAAAGACCATGAGTAAAAACTACTCGGTTAAAATCTATTGTACACCTTGCCCAATACACTGGAGAAACAGTGGTTATAGCGCATGCTGCTATTACACATGAACATGCTGCAAAACAGGCATCATACATTAGTTGGAAAGATAATCCATTTTATGTGGTCAAAATTTCAGTTTTAACTGTATTTAATGTATAAGTGTTAGATGTAAATTCATTTAAAGATATTTCTCACACCGTTTTAAGAATCACTAAATTTACTGAAGTCACCTTAATTTTATTAACTATTATATAGTAAGTACAAAGAATGGATAATTTTCTATTTGAGATATTTACAGTTTATCATACCCAACTTTATCTTCGGTGAGAGGGAAAACTCTCCCTCTCCTACCCAGCTTCCTCCTAGTTAAAATGGACATTCACTAAAACTAGAACCATCTTTAAGCCATGAATATCTTTGACACCATTCAATTTGGTGGACCCTTTTAAAATTTGACAACACTTCATGCTGCTCTCCTATTTTACAACTCAGAGAATAAGATGAATACATTTCTCTATTGAAGTAAGACACTCCTCAAGAGTCGGTATCAGTAACACCCCATTCCTACCAGTTTCTTCAGTATACCTGAGGCATCAGTTTTATTACCTGCATCAGCTAAGTGAGGAATTACTAGTTACTAGTCACCCTGAGTAACAAGCTGCTTGAGATTTCCTGGAAGGAATCTTTACAGCAGGGGTCCCCAACCCCCAGGCCGAGGACCGGTACCAGTGTGTAGTCTGTTAGTACCCGGACTGCACAGCAGGAGGTGAGCAGCGGGTGAGCGAGCCAAGCTTCATCCGCCGCTCCCCATCGGTCTCATTGCTGCCTAAACCATCACCCCCTCCCCCCTGCCCCCGTCCGTGGAAAAATTGTCTTGCACGAAACTGGTCCCTGGTGCCAAAAAGGTTGGGGACCGCTACTCTACAGCACATATATTTGACACTCCCTCTGTGACCTATCTTCAAAGGCGGCTTTTAGTCAAGGATTCCTAGCTACTTAATTACTAAACTGTAGTTCTTACTCTTACAGCAAATTTTCTTGTCACCTGGCCACAAGAGACTGATACTTTATTGCTTCCTACTGTTATCTAAATCATGGAAGGTTTCACAGCACCCTTCTTTCCTGTGTTGTTTCATTTGTTACTAAATACCTAAAGGCCAGAGAGGATGTTTTACTATTTTAAACAATGTATTTCTATGATACACACATCCCATGACAGAGAATGAAAATACCTCATATTGCCTTCCTCAGCCTCCTATCAGCCAGTCTCACCAAAGGGACCTAATAGGGAGACTCTTTGTTAGAAGGCTCTGGGAAAGATTTTCCTCCTTAATAAGAGAAAAGAGGTTCATGAAGGGACAATGCCTCTTCTTTCCTACTTTGGGACATTATTGTGAGAGTACATCATACTTGGAGCTCCTGCAATCATCTTGCATCCAAGAGGATGGCTAAATAGAATGTGAGAGCCTGGCTTCTGAACCAGCCTTGGGGCCAGACTTCATTTTACGTGAGACACATACACCCAGAGTGTTTATATGACTTTCAGATTGGTATTCTGTTATTTATAGCCCAAAGCATCCTGATACATACAGCTTCTTTCCCACATTTCACCAATCTATAAAGAAAAGTATCCAACGATTGATTTAGTCATTCAGTAAATGTTATTATAATGGTTATCGTGAATTAAGATTTTTATGAAAACTGTCAGAAGAAATATAGTAGACAGTATATTAAAATATTTTAGTTCTATGGCTAGATATCACATACAACTCTGTATTTTCAGATACGTAACAGATCATTTTCATCTTAGCTCTTCTACTGCTAGTTGAAAAATAAGTTTTTGTAGTTGTTGACTTTGTAGTTTCAGTTGCCAGGGTTGCTTGGCTGAGATGAGTTTGATGCTTTTTTTTTTTCTTTTTGCCAGGGAGGGAGGGAAACCCATTGGGAACAAAGGTTTATTTTAGTTAAGTCATATGCCAGACAGTATACCAGGATTATACTTCTTTCTAGAATTACATTGAGAACTAAGTAATTTTTTATGATTGTACTGAGATCTAAGTAACTTAAATGAAGCTTTTGTTTTGACTGTGTTAGCTGAGTTCTTAACAAAGCTCAAGTTCTGAGCTGTGTGGAAGTTGACAGATTCTTTGGTTGGGAGACATGGTTCTGGGCTTTAAGGTTATTCAGTCAGTTACTTACTGGAGTTATACTATGGTTGTTTACCTAAATTAGAGATGTGTACCATCTCTAATACCTCAATCAGCTGCACTGCTTCAGGCTGCGAGGCATTCCAGATGTGAGCTGTGAAGCATATTTTGACTCTAGGCCTTTCAGTACCCTCAGTTGTACTGAAAATTGAAGAATTTCTTTGCCTAAATTAATAAGTAGATTCTAAAAACTACCTAAAATGCATGTTTTTATAACGGCAATTTTAGGAGAAAGAAGTAAAAGAATTTGGGGGGAGCTTTAGGGTTTTCTGTCCACTTTGCATTTAGTAGAGAAGCACAAATAAAGTCAACCTTACAATGATCAATTTGAGCCAACTTTGTAAAAGGGTGTTTTACAATAATAGTAAAAAAAAAAAAATAGGAGAGATGGACCCAATGTACTTTACAGTTTGTTTTTCAACCTTAATTTCAATAGATACTTGATTCTAGCGCCTTCAGTTTTTCTTTCACTTGTGGCTAAATAAGTACCTATAAATCGTAATGATTTTTTTTTTTTTTTTTTTTTGCGGTATGCGGGCCTCTCACTGTTGTGGCCTCTCCCGTTGCGGAGCACAGGCTCTGGACGCACAGGCTCAGCGGCCATGGCTCATGGGCCCAGCCGCTCCGCGGCATGTGGGATCTTCCTGGACCGGGGCCCGAACCCATGTCCTCTGCATCGGCAGGCGGACTCTCAACCACTGCGCCACCAGGGAAGCCCCCGTAATGATATTTTTAAAGAGAAAGGCAGCATTGTAATACTGGGGAAAAATTGAATTAGCTGTTGTATTTATTATATATGTCATTGTTAAGGGAGTTTACGAAACCCAGTGTGGGTTTTTTCCCTTGTTTATTCTTGTCCTTAAATTTTATGGGAGTTATTTTCCTTATGCTTGAAGTCAGATATTTCTGAGAGTCATACAATTGTGTAATGAATACCAGGCAGGGACATATCATGTAGCCAAGATTTAACATGTCCTTCCACAATAAAAATAATGTCTCAACTATATCTTAGAAATGTGGTTACTGATAATCTTCAACTATTACAATCAAATAAACGGCATAGTAAGTGAATCCCAAGTAAGAACACTTAGGTCTTTGATTTTAGAATGCAAAATAGCTGTTATTCATGTATTTTTTAATTAAACAGTAGTTTGCATTAACATTAGATGTTCTAAAATACCTTTTTATATGGAATAATTTTAGATTTATTGAATGTTTGCAAAGACAGTACAGAAAATTTTCCTATTTTCACCCATCTTCCCCTGATGTTAACCTCTTACACAGCTATGGAACATTTGTCAAACAAAAGATTAACATGGGTACAATACTATTAACTAAACTACAGACTTTATTTAGATTTCACCAGTGTTTCCACTAATGTCCTTTTTCTGTTCTGGGATCCAATTGAGGATCCCCCCCCCCTTTATTTTTTTAAGTCACCATGTCTCCGTAGTCTTCCTCCATTCTGTGGCAGTCTGCCTTTATTTTAGTGCTTTTGAAGAGAACTGGTCGGATATTTTGTAGAATGTCCCTCATTTTTAGTTTGTTTTGCATTTGTTTTTCATGACATTTTCTCATGATTAGTTGGGGGTTTTGGGAAAAAGCCCCATGGATATGAAGTGACTTTCTCATTTCATCAGGAGGGTTCATGATATCAACCTGGCTTATCATGGGTGATGTTAATTGTAATCATTTGGTTAAGGTGGTGTCTGCCAGGGTTCTGCACCACAAAGTTAATGTTTTCTCCTCTCTCTCTGTATTTTATTTGGTAGGGCTGGTTGTGGGCAGGGGGAATTAAGCTTCACCTTCTTGCAGTGGGGAGCATCTACATATTTTATTTGCAATTCTGTGAAGGAGATTTGTCCCTTCTCAGTCATTTAATTATGCTGATATGAACTTATCAATATTTATTTTATTCCTTGGGGTATAATCCAGTACTATTGTTATTTATTTTGTTGCTGAAATTGTTCCAGCTTTGGCCATTGGGAGTTTTTGCAGGTTGGCTCTTACGTCCTTTTGGGTCCCCATATTTCTTTTTTTCTTTTAATCATTTTCTTATTTTCTGGTGGTACAAGATTCTTGTATTTTTCCCTGCCCCAGCCCTAGACTCAGCATTTTCCTAAGGAACCCTAGTTCCTTTGATTAAAGAAAGGTGTTAGAAACTAAGATCTGGGCACTGATTGTGCTCTGTATTAGTTTTCTATTACTGCTTGTACCATGAATGGAATCACCTTAAACCACACATATTTATTATCTCACAGTTCTGGAGGTCAGAAGTCTGATGTGGGGCTCATTGGGCTAAAATCAAGGCATTTGCAGGACCAAATCCTTCCTGTAGGCTCTGTGTAGAGTCTGTTTCCTTGACATTTCCAGTTTCTATTGGTCACCCACATTCTTTGGCTCCTGGCTCCCTTCCTCCATCTTTAAGGCCAGCAAGAACCCGTTGAGTCCTCCTCACATTGCCTCACTCTGACACTGAGTCTTTCCCTGCCTCCATCTTCCACTTTTAAGGACCTTTTTTATGATTACATTGGGCCCCCCAGGCTAATCCAGGATAATCTCCCTATTTTAAATTCAGCAGATTAGCAACCATAATTCTTCTTTGCCATGTAATGTATTCACACTTCTGGGAATTAGGATGTGGATATCTTTCGTGGGGGCATTATTCTGCCAACCACATGCTGGTGGCTACTGCCTCTCAGTGTATAGAGCTAGTAATATACGTAGCTTAGGAATCAGTTTTGCAACAGGAACAGATATCTCAGATGGCACTTCATCTATAATATTGATTAAATGGCAAATCTCACATAGTATGAAAAACAGGTTTTTGGTTCCACCATAGGGTAAACCCTGAAACTGTAATCACAACCAAGAAATCGCATCTTGCCAACCAAAAGCCATCAATAAATAGGTATTTCATCAGTGTCAAGCAAGACTTTCTACTCTCTGCAGGTAGATATAATCATCTCTTTGTGGAGTCTAGTGAAATTTGCAGTAAGGGTGGTTTTATCCATTTTGTGGTTTTTCAAATTTGAAATTATATTTAGAATTGAGTTTCCTTTAGGATATTATTTAATTGTCTGCTCATATTTTATACTTTGATTTCTGTCTTGTATTTTCAGCACAAGCACATTTGAAACCTAATGATATAGGCATGCTCTAAAAGGATTATTACAGGAAAAAGTCATAGAATTGATTATCTGCCTCCTCTCAATGTTTTTAAAAGCCAGAGCCTCATGTAAGTTAATCATCTTAGATGAGGGATATAGAGAGCATTACCTAATTTCAAATGTGAGTTCAAAGAAGACAGAGCTTCCCTAACTTGGTGTAGCATTCTGCTAAATGCTGACATAGGTTGAAATTCTGAGAAATAGAACTTACTTGTTCTGGATTTATTTGTATAACCATTGTTATGCACAACCACACAGTCAGCAAACATAGTATTTGCTTATGACTGTTGTGATACGAGTTTATATAAAATTTGCATCTGTTCATATTATCACTCATTTTCATTTAATAGAGAGGCCTATGGGTAACATTCCCTTGGTTGCATCCACACCCTCTATTCAGGATTGAAAATACGTTGAAGAGAACAGTTTGTTTTATCTCTTGCACATTGCTTTTTGTTTCTGGTATTGCATTCATAGTCCCATAGTAAATACTGTAATGAATTAATAAGTACATGGACAACAATGATGAATTAATCTATTTTTGAAGTTCAGTTTTTAGTACAATAGGTGAGTAGTATAGATATTTTTATGATTCTCTTAACTACAGTTGACCCTTGAACAACACAGGTTTGAACTGCATGGGTCCATTTACCTGTGGGTTTTTTTTTCAATAAATACGTACTACAGTACCATACAATTTGTGGTTGGTTGTATCGTGGATGCGTAACCATGGATATGGACGGGATGACTGTAAAGTTATAAGTGGATTTTAGGCTGTGCTTGGGGGTAGGCACCTCTAACCCCCATGTTGACCAGGGGTTAACTGTATATTCATCTACACTAAAATGAAAAAAGGATGAATGGATAAAGAAGATGTGGCACATATATACAATGGAATATTACTCAGCCATAAAAAGGAACAAAATTGGGTCATTTGTAGAGACGTGGATGAACCTAGAGACTGTCATACAGAATGAAGTAAGGTCAGAAAGAGAAAAGCATATGTTGTGTATTAGCACATATATGTGGAATCTAGAAGAATGGTACAGATGAATCGGTTTGCAAGGCAGAAATAGAGACACAGATGTAGAGAACAAACGTATGGACACAAAGGGAGGAAAGTGGTGGTGGGGTGATGGTGGGATGAGTTGGGAGAATGGGATTGACATATATACACTAATATGTATAAAATGGATAACTAATAAGAACCTGCTGTATAAAAAATAAATAAAACAAAAAATAACAAAAAAGGAAAAAGAAAATGCTGAAAAGGGCTTACTTTTTATGGAGAAAGAATGCATAATGTTAAAAATACACTCAAGTAAATTGGTTGTTGTTTTTTTTTTTCCTAGCCAACTCTAAAACTTGATAAAAGAAAATTTAAGCCAAGGAAAACCAGGTTCTAAAATTATGGAATACCTCTGGACAATAGAGTATGCTTAGAGATTACTCCTGTCTGCTTTGAGAATGCAGTGCTGGTAACGTAAATGGGCTTTTTGAAAGAAGATGGTGGTAACAGAGCCATGCCAGCATCCACACAGAATCTATTTTTATAAACCTGCCAGGCTCTCAGTACTTGTCTGAGAAATTCAGGTGATAGACAGAATGTCCTCCAATGGAAAAAGTATAAAACAGGCAAGTTATATAGACTAATTTCAAATGACAGGATCAGTTGCAATGTCATTTATCAGCCCATAGACTTATGAAATAAATGTCATAAAACTGTATGAGGACCTCAAGAATGTTAAGAAAAATCTGGATATTGCTTTAAATGTGAATAACGTGTATTGATGGCAATGAAATGAGAAGAAAAAGACTCATGAGGTCTTCCTGTGCTTTTTATGAGAGGGGGAAAACATTTAAGCTAAAGGGAGTAAAACAGATTCAAAAGCATTAGTGATGTATAATGTATAAATGGAACATGAGAAGGCAAAGCACAAAGGGGAAGAATCATCACATCTTCAGAGGAGAGGTCCAAGAGGCTGACTGATTTAGTCATTTTACTTCCCTTTCTGGGATTTCTGAAACATATACATAATACTTGAAAAGTTTTATGGCACAGCCCCATGGGTTTTCCTACTGCTCCCTCCCCACCAAGGGAGCAACAGATATTCTCACTTGGAATGGAGAAATACACTCAACCTGTCAGTATTGTTCAGTCTAGAACATCCTTTACAAATATGAGGACAATGCAGAATTAACATTTGAGAAAAATACACAGCTTTAAATAAAGTCTAAGAATAAACTCTCTGAGGAATAGACATTTCTCTGAGGAGAATTTATACTGTGTTTTACTAATACCCTTAGAGAGATTCAAGTATGTATTGCAAAGAGTCTGTTTAGTATAGTGGTTAAAAACATCAGCTTTGGAGCCAGACTGCCTGCATTTGAAACCTGATTTTACCACTTACTAGTTCTCTGAGTCTCAGTGTGCCTTAGTTTCCTCATCCATAAGATAGGAATAATAATTTTACCTAATTCACAAAGTTGTCTTGATAATTAATTGAATTAATTAATGAAAAATGCTTACGACAGTACTAGGCACATAGTAACCATTCAATAAACATTTTTTAAAAATTACTCCTCTTTGTACTTGTCATAGCTTATTACAGTTTTAGCTATTTGTCCATAAAATTTGAAAATTAAAGAGTTGATTGCTGAAATAAACTCAATTAGTAGACTAGAAACAGCTAAAGATCAAATTAATGAGTTAGATGACCAAGCTAAAAGATTTTCCTTAAACACAGCATCAAATGAAGGGAGATAAAAAGTATGAGAGGACAAAACCAGAAGTTTTAGCATCTATCTAAGAGAAGTTCCAAATAGAAAGTCTGAGAGAATGAAGAAGAGAAAAAATAGTGTTTTCTTAAATAATGGAAGAAATATTCCCAAAGTTAAAGAGACTCATATTGGAAGAGTGTACCAACTGCTGAGCAGAATTAATGAAAAAGTTGCCTACTGGTGAAGTCTCACAAAACCAAGGATAAAGAGAAAATAAAGCTTCCAGAGGGAAAAAAATTATCTACAGAAATTAGATTGATATCAGACTTCTATAAGAAGACTGTGGGAAAAACAGCTTTGAAATTCTGAGGGGAAAATGATTTAAAAATCTCAAGTTCTGTTTTAAGCCAAGCTAGCCTCCAAAATTGAGAACAACAAAAAAAATACATTTCATAAATGCAAAAACTCAAACATTTTTTTGAAACAAGTTCCTTAAGGAGGACTAACAGAAGGACATAGGATATAAGAAACAATGGTAAGAAGAGAAGCCAACAAACTTAACCCGAGTCAAGTCTAAATAATTAAAATCGCTCTGTGAGCATAAGGAATAGTAGTAGTAATAATAATAGCAATTTGGAGGAACTATTGGATGATTTCTACAAATCTTCGAAGAGGGACAAGAGGAAAGCATAATTTTTTGTTTGGGGGAAGATGATTAACTCAAAGTTGATAGAATTATTTAAGTTTAAATGTTTGTAAAAATAGGTGAAAAAATTTTAAGCATGACCTTTAAAATAATAGAGTTTATAATTTCCAAAACACTAGCGTAGGGCTGGGCAATTGTGAATGGGAACATTTTTGGGTACATTTTTATGTTCCTTGATGCAATATCCTTGGTATTACTGTAACTTCTTAATCATAATAATGACAATAACTATTACATATTGAATACTTTGTGCTAAATAATCTTAATTTGTTTCTTACAACAACTCCTATCAGGTAAATACTGTTGCAGCATTATGCTTATTTTTACATTTGGGGTCAATGAGGGACAAAGGCTTAAAGCTGAATAGCTGGTTTGTGGTGGAACTATGGTTCTAACCCAGGCAATCTCATTCCAGAGTTATACCGCCTACAGACTGCACTGTGGATGTAGGTGTCGTCAGGTAAAAGAGGAGACATGTAAGAGGGGGCAAGTGTGGGATCAATTCCAGTACAGGTGGATATGACTGACAATACAGTGGGTGAGCAGCAACTGGACACATTATCAGCAAGGATTATTTGGGAATATGCTTATTTATATTTGTAGAATACAGTATTCTAGCTTGGACTTAATTCAAACCAAATAAAGTCCTACAGATTTTAAAATCATGATTTAATGATAATTTTATACATTCTTAGGGTACTACTGTATTTACTAAATGATAATAACTATTATTTTAGTTGTGTTTTTAAGAAACTACCACTCATCCCCTCTAGCTGAACTAGTAAAAGTATATTGTAAAGATACACATGACAATAAGGGAGATGGACTCTTATGGGATATCCAAGAGGTGAACCAAAGACGGGCCAACCATTGTGGAAGACTATCTTTTGTTCTTGATCACAGTCAGCTTTATGTGCCTCAACAGCAGTTGTCGTTTAGGTCTTCACTATAGTGTGCTACCTTTATTTTGCCTCAGGTGTTACTGTCTCTATTATCTGCTTTTTTTGTCCATCCATTTGTCTTATATACCAACTTGTTTTCTCCATGGTCCCAGGTAAAATTCCTGAGAGAGAACATTTGGCCAAGACAGTTACTGTGTATGGGCCAAGGGTTTCATGCTTCATGGACTACTGAATAGACTACTGATTGTCCGCCTTAAGTCAGATATTTACCACAGTAGTTCTAGTCATTTCTGGCCAGGGAGGGATGCCAGCTGGGAAAAACCTGGCTCGTCTAGAGCTGCCTCTTCAGTAGCAAGGTTGAATTCTCCTTAGAGAAAGGGAATGTGATCACAGCGTATGCTCTAATTAATGTGTTTAGTAGTCATTGCATATTTTCTTTTTAAAATAACTCTAAAGAAGAGATTACATTGAAAACAGCAATTGGATTTAGAGATTGAGTAGTACAGAAAGGGAAATATTAAAGACAATGCTTGTATACATGGCTTGAGAACCATCCCTTGCTTACTGCTTTGTAAGCCTGATAACACATAGTCATATATCTCTTGTGGGTAACTTGGTTAAAATATCTGTTTAAGTTAGGATTGTTAACTTTGGATGAGTTACTGATAGATATTAAGGAAGTTTTTCTCCTTGGTATTTTAATAGTTAGGTTTTGCTTGAAAAGAGGTTTTTGAGAATTTTGCAAATTCCAGAATTTAGCAGACTCCTTTAAGAATATTCTCTGGTATATCTGTTATTTAATCCAAGATCAGTGCTGAATTTAAGGTATATCATGAGATGCTTATTACAGAAGTAAATAATTTATAGTAAAACTCCAAAACTCTGAAATATTATATTCAAAAATATGTAGATATTGGTATTAAAATTATACATAAATACTTGTTAAATTGATTCTAGGTTGGGCCATGCAGGCTGCTGCCTATATCTTCATTCATAGGAAATGGAAGGATGATAAGAGCCATTTTGAAGACATGATTGATTATTTTTGTGATATCCATGAACCACTTCAACTCCTCATATTCCCAGAAGGGACTGATCTCACAGGTAAGGTACCCTTGGTTTGGATCACAGAATTTTAAAACACGAAGGAACTCCAAAATTAGCTATCTAGTCTAAACTTCTCAGTCCTCAGATGAAGCAACTGAATACCAACAAGATTAATGGCCCATTAATCTGAGTGACCCCTGGGGTCACTCAGTTAGTCAGCAGCACGTCAGAACCCAGAACTCCTGGTTTCCAGCCCATAGAGTTTATGATGGGCAACTCCAAGAGGTATTATTTATACTTGCCGTCTTAGAGCTTTATATTTTAAGTCTCGGTATATACTTTAAATATCAGCCTTTTTCTTTATGTAGTTTGTATATAACCGCAAAAACCCCCAAGTAGCCAAAACAATCTTGAGAAAGAAGAACAAAGCCTAGTTTTAAAATATCTATTCTCTGTCCTCTTCCAAGATCTGTATTTATCCATTAGACCCTTTCTTTTTTTCAACTTCTTTCTTATAAGAAAAGGATCTGGGCTTCCCTGGTGGTACAGTGGTTAAGAATCCGCCTGCCAATGCAGGGGACACGGGTTCGAGCCCTAGTCCGGAAAGATCCCACATGCTGCGGAGCAACTAAGCCCGTGCGCCACAACTACTGAGCCTGCGCTCTAGAGCCCACGAGCCACAACTACTGAGCCCATTGCCACAACTACTGAAGCCTGCACGTCTAGAGCCTGTGCTCCACAATGAGAAGCCACTGCAATGAGAAGCCCGTGCACCGCAGTGAAGAGTAGCCCCCGCTCACCACAACTAGAGAAAGACTGTGCGCAGCAACAAAGACCCAACACAGCCAAAACCAAATCAATTAATTAAATTTTTTTTAAAAAAGGAAAGGCCTTGTCCTTTTCCTAAAGAAAATTCAGCCATTGTTGAGTTGTAGAGGGGACACAGGAGAATATATCTAGGACTTTTCTATCTTCCTAGATATCAAATTACACAGGCCAAGAATGCCAGTGGATCTCAAGGAATTCTTTTTTTTTTTTTTTTTTGTGGTACGTGAGCCTCTCACTGTTGTGGCCTCTCCCGTTGCGGAGCACAGGCTCTGGACACGCAGGCCCAGCGGCCATGGCTCACGGGCCCAGCCGCTCCGTGGCATGTGGGATATTCCTGGACCCGGGCACGAACCCGTGTCCCCTGCATCGGCAGGTGGACACTCAACCACTGCGCCACGAGGGAAGTCCTCAAGGAATTCTTTAAAAGATTAAAAACAAAACGCAGTCTTTCATTCTTACTAAATCAGTGGGCTTCACATCTTTTTTGAACCACAGGTCATTTCTGCAGGTGAAGCCTTCTATTGCAGTCTAGGATTTAAGACGGAGAGAAGAACTGCTCTGGTTGATGAATATTAGTGGGGGAGGGAGTAAGCTACAACAGGAAGTAGTTTTATAGAATCCTTCAACTCAAAAAAGCAAAATTCAAAAGCTTTAGTACCCTGGTTACTTTAAGAAAAATACAGCAGAATTTGGGAAGGACCCAGTGTATAAAGGTCTGCTGTACAAGGGAAGACAGACTGAAGCAGGTTAGAACTGAAATCTAAAACTCACAAATAGTACGGAGAGATCCCTGTGAACTTATTTTCTAAATCCTCAATACTAGATCGAGGCAACTAAGAGCTACCAAGAAGGGCAACCCTTAGAACCTGAGAGGAGAACAAGTAAATGAACAATCTAATTCACTCTGTGGACATAGTAATTTATGGAACCCAATACCCCAGAAAAGAGTACAAGATGGAAAATACAAATTATACAACTACTTAAGTAAGTGAATGGGTGACTAAACTGTAATATGTTAATAGGGAAATAAAAGTATTTTGGGAAACATTTACCATTAATACCAAGGAAGAGATCTTTGACTAATGTATGACAGATTGGAACTGAGCTAAATGAAGCATGGCACTTTTTATATACTAGTATTATGTACTAAATTATACTTACCTATAATATGTTTGATTTTTATAGTTAAAATTCTAATAGTAGTTGGGTCACAGAAGGTGATACTGAGCATAATATTGGCTGCATATTGTTTAAGCTTGAAAATATATTGTAAGTTGTAAGTTGATTGATTCCCAGAACTGAACTATCATTAGGAAATTTCAATGGACAGACAGCCATATTTACATTTTTTAATCCTTAGAACGTATAATACTTAAATTTGAGTATTGAAATATCATCTGTATTAGAGTATAGAAAGTCATTTACTGAAATGATAGATTTTGTGAATGCCAAAATGTACACTAAAGAGTGGCAACTGTGGAAGTTATTTAGTAATTAAAAGCTAATGGGATAAAAGCTCATGGGTTGCTGTTACTTTTGTACATCAATATTAAAATGTTCATACATTAGACCTTCAGAGTTTATAAAGTAGATATTTAAAACTTTTCAGTCTGTATTTTCAAGTGTCTTTTTTAGGTGATGAACTTGACATCTAGTTGAATATTTTCAGGGTCCAGAGTACTCATTATTACATGATGTAGTTGAATATTTTTAAAGTTAAAACAGTATTTACATTCTAAGGCCAACTTGCAAAAGCCAGACTATTTGTGAGATAGAGGAAATAAATAGACTGATCTTGAAGTTAAAAAAAAATTTTTTTAAACAGTATTTTACAAATAGTTTTGAGTTGGGATATGATTTTTTTTTTTTAAGTAGGCTAGCAAAATAACTTTGGTTTGAAAACATATCTGTTAACTCAAAGGTGTTCTTAGCTACCACAGTTAACTTTAAAGTTGGGTTTTTAAGCCCAAAGAGAATGTTTTATAATCCTCTTTAAGTTGTAAATCCAACTTGTTTGCACATTTTCAAATTAGTATGTTTAAATGTAACTTTATATTCTATTTTCATATATTGTTGTTTATAACTTTTTTTTTTTGCTTATGCAAGTAATATATGTTATTTTGGGGAAATTTATAAACATAGAAGGGAGCACAAATATTACTCTAATCCCACTGCCCATAAAGAAGCACTATTCTAATTTTGCTCCATTGTTTTTGGGTCATTTGGTCACACATGCACGTGCACGCACACACACGTATACATACACACATCCATAGGCATATATATGTGCACACATACACGTAATTTTAAAATTGGAAAACCAGAACTACACTTTTCTTTGTACTTAATATTGTATTCCCTCACATCATCAGTCAAGGTTGTCCAGAAAAACAGAACCGTGTGTGTGTGTGTGTGCATACGTGTGTGTGTAGAGAGAGAGAGAGGGAGAGAAAAAGAGAGAACGAGTGGGGAGGTGGTAAATTTATTTTAAGGAATTGGCTTACATGATTCTGGAGGGTGGCAAGTCAGAAATATACAGGGTATATCAACAGGCTGTGACCCCAGGGAAGAATTGCAGTTTGAGTCCAAAGGCAGTCTGCTGACAGAATTCTTTTTTGCTTGAGGAGATTAGTCTTTTTCTCTTAAGACCTTCAACTCATTGGATGAGGCCCACCCACATTATGCAGGATAGTCTGCTTTACTCAAAGTCTATTGATTTAAATATTAATCTCATCAAAAAACACCTTCACAGAAACATCTAGAATAATGTTTGACCAATATCTGGGTACTTTGGCCTAGTCAATTTGACACATAAAATTAACCATCACAGTTGGTATATTATGATTTTCTGTTTTGTTTTAAGAAAGGGAAGCTTTTCTAGGTTTTAACAATTATATAATATTACATGCAATTAAACACCCTTGTATGCAAAACTTATTCATTTAATAGATACATGAGTGCCTGGAGCTTTATATAGAAAAAAGTCTCTTCATGAGACTTTTCATGAAGCTTACTTTCTAATGAAGAAAAACAGATTAAAAACTAATAATAGGGCTTCCCTGGTGGCGCAGTGGTTGAGAGTCCGCCTGCCGATGCAGGGGACACGGGTTCGTGCCCCTATCCCGGAAGATCCCACATGCCGCGGAGCGGCTGGGCCCGCGAGCCATGGCCGCGGAGCCTGTGTGTCCGGAGCCTGTGCTCCGCAACGGGAGAGGCCACAGCAGTGAGAGGCCCGCGTACAGCAAAAAAAAAAAAAAAAAAAAAAAACTAATAATAAAAATATGTCTGGTATTCATAAATGCTGTACAGAAAAGCAAGATAAGGAGAGAGAGAGAGGGAGAGAGAGTAATAAAAGATGGGGACATAGGGTGCTGTTTTATATAAGGTGGTTTGAGGAGGCCCCTTAAGTTCTTATTTAAGGAGAGACTAAATGAAGAAAGCAGAAAATCATGCAGATGTCTGGGTAGAAGGCATTCTGGGTAGAGGGAAGAACCATTGCACAGACTCTGAGGTGGGAATATGCCTGGCTGGTTTGAGAACATCCGAGCAGCCAGTAGTCTCACTGGAGTGGTAGGCGTGCTGGCATTGGAGTGTTACAGGGAGCAGGCTAACAAGATAGGAGGTTGTGGTGAGAAAGTGGGGTGCTAGTCTGTCAGTCCTAATAATCACAGTCTGGGGGTGGGTACATAAAGTGGGGATGGAGGGGAAAATCTGCATCTCTGATCTGTGATTATTTCTTACTTCCCACATTGTGCCTGTGCCCTTTAGAACTACTTCCACCTGTATTCACATTCTACAACAGCGTTCAGTTTTGTCTTCAGATCCCCCAAGTCTGTGACCAACTGGAAGAGCAAACTGAAGAGTAGTTAACTACTCTTCTTTGTGGTGTCTCTGGGATTCCCCATCCCATGTAAGGTCCTGCCAGTTGTCTATAAAATACTGTTCTGTAGTCCCATGCCCAGAATATTCCCCTCAAATGAATGTGAGAGGAACTTATTACTTTTCTTGTTTAGAGCTTTTACTTTTGACTTGCTGGAGATCTGTTTAATTTTTTGACTCAATTTATAGGAGGGTTCTTTGAATATTTTAGTGTCGTGGAATCCATCTGTAGTTTTTAGAGATTTTGAGGAGTCTGTGGTCTTAAATTTACTCCTCGGAAAGTAGTACTTTTACATATAGGTTTTTTCCTGGTGACTTGGAATGGTCTATAAATTTCAGGATGCCACCGAGGATTGCAGGTTCTAACGTCTGCTGTCATCAGAAGGTATTTCATGATCTCCCCCAGCAGCTAAGGCCATATTTCTGAACACTTTACTTTTTCCAAATATAATTGCTGAATAATGGGTTTGGTTCTTCTTGGAACTTATAAAGTTACCTCATGGAATGGAAAAAGAAGTTTTTGCCAACAATTGGAACATATACTTGACTCAGTAACTATATTCAGCCAAACCATGTTCAGATGTTTGTACATGGTGTGCTAATCATGTGCCCATTCTGTCGTGGAGTGGTGTTGGTCAGTAATATTAGTGTGCTCTGTGCCTGAGCAAGGCAGATATTTCACTTTGCACTGAAGCCCTAAATTATTGGGTTAAAAAAATGTTGATCTGATATATTTGGCAAATTGTTAGTTATTTCTTCTGGATGTCTAGATCCTTATGTTTTATTACTATTTTAGTTTTACTTTATTTCATCTTTATATTTTAGTATTTCAATTTTTATTATGTAACGACTATTTTATGAAAATTTTAGTTATTAGTATTTTATTTGTATTTCAGTTTTCATTGTATATTGACTATTTTATGAAATCTCTTAAAGAATTTTAAGGATTTGAATATGAATTTATAAACTGTTAAAAAAACATCTATTAATACCTTATTATAAAATTTCCAAAATTCCAATAAGTAGGTAACTCTGGGATCTTTGTTAGGGATTTACTAAAGTATTTCTATCTTATCATTTGATTCAGTATATTAATTACAGAAACATTAACTGCCATTTTTATCAAAGAAATTCTTCACCATTTCCTTACCTCACTTATCTTCCTTTATTTTATGACTTCTAATGGCCTATTGTTTTATTTAGAAAATAGCACGGCTCGAAGTAATGAATTTGCTGAAAAGAATGGACTTCAGAAATATGAATATGTCTTACATCCAAGAACTACAGGCTTTACTTTTGTAGTAGACCGTCTAAGAGAAGGTAAGCACCCATCTCAAAGTGTACTTTTTTATATAAGTGGCAGAAATTGCTGAACTTCACATATAACTCTGTCGAATTTACAAAGCACTTTTTCATACTTTATCTCAAGAAATGAGATACTGTATTTTTATGCTAACTTGACTCCATGCACTAAAATGTTTTATTATGTATTCTTTAGAAATATAAAAGAGTCTTTGTCAAAAACAAAACATTTTTTCTCCTTTTTTGGAATAGACAGAAAATAATACATACAGTTAGACTATCATTCCATTTTTAAATGCTTCTCAAAGCAGCAAAACTGTCCTGAAAGTATCTTATCACTTATAATATAGTTATTTATAGCCTAAAAAATATTTTTACATTCATTATTCCACTCACTGCAACGAATGATCCCGGTTGGTAGGAAGGCAAGTACTGCTACCTCTGTTTTGCTGTTAAATAGAAGTGGCATCCAGGGTCGTTCGTAAATTTTCATAGATCACGGATGGAACCTCGTTCTTCTGCTTCCTACTTTGTGGATTACACTACCCCCTCCCCACCCCCACGTCCTCTAGAGCCATGTCTGTTGAAGGGCATCTGGAGCCAAGGTGATTGCATTGACCATGTCACACCCATTTAAATGTTTACATTTTGATATTTTTATGAAAAAAAACCCAGTTGGACATTTTGTTATAGCTGCATATGTAAATATTTATATATTCATACACACATGTATATACAAATGGATAGCAGACATATGGATATATACGAAAAAGGAACTATTCAGAAACATGCTGAAGTGTTATTAATTTTACAAGAACAAGTCAAAGCCCAGAGCCACCTAGCAGAAGAAAAATCTTGTTTGCATGTTTCTGCTCTCCACTCTGATTTCTAGCAAGCCATATTATATAAAGGTGACATCTGTGACAAATTATCACCTTCATTTGATAATTGTTATGTTGTCATAAAACTGCTTGTGCCTAACATGAAAGGCCTTGAAACATTATATAAGAAAAGGTATAAAGTTCTTACTTCTTACCCTAATTGGCATCACTATTGTTCCCTTAGGGTTTAATGTACTTTAAGATGTAAAGTATAACCTCATTTAGGGAACCCTGCCAAAATGAAGCATCTTTACAACTAAGTACTCATGATATAAAAGAAATGCATAGTCAATCCAAAATCACATTCCTATTAGTTCACATAGTAAACTAAAAATATTGTCCTGTTAGTTTGGCTTGCTTTTGGAATTCGGTGGTTATAACTAATATGAAATGGAAACATGGGCTTTATGGTCATATTGTGTATGAATAGTGAGTGTCCATCTACCCATAGAAGCTCATGGAGAACACAGTTCTTTATGCCTATGGAATAGGACAGGGGGGTACCAAGACATTAAAACAGGGATGCTGCTGCTTTTTTTTGTTTTGTTTTTCTTCCCCAAAACATGGTACCACTTACTGTGGCATTCAATTTAGACTTTCCCTTCTCATTCAACAATATGTTTTTTATTTTCTAACAATCTGATATTTTATAGTATTTAATGATTACTTTAAAAGTATTTCTGACATCATGGAACATGCTGTTGGAACACATCTTTTGCTAATAAAAATCTTTTTAATTGCAGGCAGGATAGTTGAGGGATTATTTTATAGTGGATGAGGATATAACTACAGAGCTCTCTGTTCTGAAATCTGGAAAATATTTTAGTAGCAAACTGATTTATAACTTTGGGGAACATGTATTACTTAGTTGTCACTCAGAGTACTAGTCAACAACCACAGTATGTCATTTTTCCTGCCAGAAGTGGCAACTGATTCTTCCCCCTTCTCTGTATCAGTAAAGAAAGAAACACAGATGACTCCATTTGCTTCAGCTAAAAAAAGTTAGATGACTCCATTTACTTCAGTTAGAAAAGTAGAATTGGTCCTATACACTATGATAATAATAGAAACAAGAAATATGACAATAATTATAATAGTAACAGCAGCTAACGTTTACTGAGCATTTCCAGGCATTATGCTAAGTGTTCTGTATGTGTAAGGTCAGTTAACCCTAACAACAACTGTCCTGGTAGTTACCAGTATTTAACTTGTAGAGCAAAACTGAAGCAGAAATTGAAGAATCAGCTCAAAGTTATTGGAACATGGTTTGTCTGACTGAATAGCCTGTGTTCTTTCTACTGTAATATGGTGCCTCATATATTTATAGTGTGATTTTAGTTAAAGCACCTTTGTAATAATAGTGAGCTGGATGGTTTTCTTCAAGGAAAATATTTTAAAAGAAAGAAGAGGCTAAATGGTCAGATCATGGAGGGATGGGAGTCACAAGGGAAGGGGTTATGATGCTGCCTGAGATGACAGGGAGAGCAGGCACAGTCATCTAGTCAGAGTATCATTTTAGGAAAGAAATCTAAGGCTCAGAAAGGGCCCAGCACAACTTCCTGATCTTTTCTGGGATCTGCTTTTGTTTATCAATTAAGTGAAAAAGAAGCTTGCTCTTAAAACAAATGGCCATTATAAATAAATATTCCAATGGAAGCCTGGAGACCACATATTAAAACCAATTACCGAAGAAATGTATGAGGACAAGATGGCAGAGTAGGACTTGAGCTCACCTCCTCTCACTAAAACACCAAAATCATAACTAACTGCTGAACAACCATCAACAAAAAAGACTCAGACCTACCAAAAAAGATATTCTGGGCTTCCCTGGTGGCGCAGTGGTTGAGAGTCCGCCTGCCGATGCAGGGGACATGGGTTCGTGCCCTGGTCCGGGAAGATCCCACATGCCGTGGAGCAGCTGGGCCCGTGAGCCATGGCCGCTGGGCCTGCGCGTCCGGAGCCTGTGCTCCGCAACAGGAGAGGCCACAACAGTGAGAGGCCCGCATACCGCAAAAAAAAAAAAAAAAAAAAAAAGATATTCTACACCCAAAGACAAAGAATAAGCCACAACAAGATGGTAGGAGGGGTGCTTTCATGATATAATGAAATCCCATACCCACCAGGTGGGTGACCCACAAGCTGGAAACTAGTTATATCACAGAGGTTCTCCCACAGGAGTGAGAGTTGGGAGCCCTATGTCAGGCTCCCCAGCCTGGGGTATGGCATCAGGAGGAGGAGCCCCCGGAGCATTTGGCTTTGAAGGCCAGCGGGGCTTGAGTGCAGGAGCTCCACAGGACTGGAGGAAACAGAGACTCCACTCCTTGAGGGCACACACAAGGTTTCACGTGCACAGGGACCAGGGCAAAGCGGTGACTCCATAAGAGCCTGGGCCAGACTTACCTGTGGGTCTTCGAGGGTCTCCTGGGGAGATGGGGGGTTGGCTGTGGCTCACTGTGGGCAAGGACACTGATGGTGGATGCCCCAGAGAATACTCATCAGCATGAGTTCTCCTGGAGGTTGCCATTTTGGCACTGAGACCTGGCCCCACCCAACAGCCTGCAAGCTCCAGTGATTGGATGCCACAGGCCAAACAACCAACGGGTTGAGCCACACCCATCAGGAGACAGGCTGCCTAAAGTTGTCCTGAGCCAACAGCCACCTGTAAACATACCCCTTGACACAGCCCTGCCCTCCAGAGGGGCAAGACCCAGCTCTACACACCAGGAAAGTGTGCACAAGCCCCTGGACTAACCTCACTCACCAGGGGCAGAAACCAGAACCAAGAAGAATTACAGTCCTGCAGCCTGAGGTATGGAGACCACAAACACAGAAAAGTTAGACAGAATGAGGCAGCAGAGAAATATGTTCCAGACGAAGGACTAAGATAAAACCCTAGAAGAACAACCAAGTGAAGTGGAGATAGGCAATCTACCTGACAAAGAATTCAGTGTAATGATAGTAAAGAGGATCTGAGATCTCAGAAAAAAGAATGGAGCAACAGCACACAGAGGATACAAAAATGTTTAATAAAGAGCTAGAAGCTTTAAAGAACAAACAGAGATGAACAATATAATAACTGAAATGAAAAATACACTAGACAAAATCAATAGCAGAATAAATGAGGCAGAAAAATGAATAAGTGAGCTGGAGGACAGATTGGTGGAAACCACTGCTGTGGAACAGAATAAAGAAAAAAGAATGAAAAGAAATGGGACAGTCTCAGAGACCTCTGGGACAATATTAAACACATCAACATTCACATTATAGGGGTCCCAGAAGGAGAAGAGAGAGAGAAAGGGCCTGAGGAAATATTTGAAGAGATAATAGCTGAAAACTTCCCTAACATGGGAAAGGAAACAGTCACCCAAGTCCAGGAAGCGCAGAGAGCCCATACAGGATAAACCCAAGGAGGAACATGCTAAGACTCATAGTAATCAAACTGACAAAAATTAAAGACAAAGAAAAAAATATTAAAAGCAACAAGAGACAAGCAATAAATAACATACAAGGGAACTGCCATAAGGTTATCAACTGATTTTTTAGCAGAAACTCTGCAGGCCAGAAGGGAGCGGTATGATATACAATATTTTAAGTGATGAAAGGGAAGAACCTACAACCAAGAATACGCTACTCAGCAAGGCTGTCATTCAGATTTGACAGGGAAATCAAAAGCTTTACAGACAAGCAAAAGCTAAGAGAATTCAGCACCACCAGACCACCTTTGCATCAAATGCTAAAGGAACCTCTCTACCTCTCTAGCTGGAAAAAAAAAGGCCACAACTACAAACAAAATTATAAATGAGAAAGCTCACCGGTAAAGGCAAACATACAGTAAAGGTAGGAAATCATCCACACACAAATATGCTATCAAAACCAGAAACTGTGAGAAGAGGAGAGTATAAGTGCAGGATGTTGGAAATGCATTTGAAATTAAGAGGCCAGTAGCTTAAAATAATTGTGTGTGTGTGTATGTGTGTGTGTATATATATATATACACATATGTGTGTGTGTGTATATATATACATATGTGTGTGTGTGTGTATATATATATATATATAGAGAGAGAGAGAGAGAGAGAGACTGCTGTATCAAAACCTCATGGGAGCCGCAAAACAAAAATCTATAATAGATACACACACAAAAAAGAAAAAGCACCCAAAGACAACACTAAAGATAGTCATCAAATCACAAAAGAAGAAAACAAAAGAGGAAGGGAAGAAAAACCACCCCCCGCCAAAAAAACAAATCCAGAACAATTAACAAGATGGCATTAAGAACATACATATCAATAATTACCTTAAATGTAAATGGATTAAATCCTCTAACCAAAAGACATAGTCTGGCTGAATGGATACAAAAACAAGACCCATATATATATGCTGTCCACAAGAGACCCACTTTAGATCTAGGGACACATACAGATTGAAAGTGAGGGGATAGAAAAAGATATTCCATGCAAATGGAAATCAAATGAAAGCTGGAGTAGCAATACTCATGTCAGATAAAATAGACTTTAAAATAAAGACTGCTACACGAGACAAGGAAGGACACTACATAATGAACAAGGGATCAATCGATAAGAAGATATAACAATTGTAAGTATATATGCTCCCAACATAGGAGTACCTCAGTATGTAAGGCAAATACTAACAGTCATAAAAGGAGAAATCAAGAGTAACACAATAATAGTGGGGGACTTTAACACCCCACTTACATCAAGGGACAGATCAGACAGAAAATCAGTAAGAAAATGGGCCTTAAATGATACATTAGACCAGATGGACTTAATTAATACAAATTAACGTATTTACAAAACAGAAGAAGACTCACAGACTTCAAAAGCCAACTTATGGTTACCAAAGGGGAAAGGTGGGGTGGGGGAGGGATAAATTAGGAGGTTGGGATTAACACATACACACTACTATATATAAAATAGATAATTAACAAGGACCTACTATATAGCACAGGGAACTCTACTGAATAGTGTGTAACAACCTATATGGGGAAAGAACCTGAAAAAGAATGGATATATGTATCCATTGGATATGTATATCCAAAGAATGGATATATGTATAACTGAATCACTTTGCTCTACACTTGAAGCTAACACGACATTGTAAATCAACTAAACTCTAATATAAAATAAAAATTAAATTTAAAAAACCCAATTATCATTAGGTAACATCTTTACTGCTCACTCATGTGTGTAACTGAATTCACTATTTCTGATATTAAAAGCACAAGTTCAGGGCTTCCCTGGTGGCGCAGTGGTTGAGAGTCCGCCTGCCGATGCAGGGGACACGGGTTCGTGCCCCGGTCTGGGAAGATCCCACATGCCGCAGAGCGGCTAGGCCCGTGAGCCATGGCCGCTGAGCCTGCGCATCCGGAGCCTGTGCTCTGCAAGGGGAGAGGCCACAACAGTGAGAGGCCCGCCTACCGCAAAAAAAAAAAAAAAAAAAAGCACAAGTTCAGGCAGATGAGAAATTCAAGACATCAAGAAGTTAAGGATAAGAAGTCCTAACAGGAAGCACTGAATAAGAGAAAATGCAAAACAAAGAAAGTAGTTTCTGAGAGTCTCTTTAGAATATATTTCACCGAGATTAAGAACATTTAGAAAACACACACTTAACCTGAAATATAACACCCATTATATAACATTATACAGATGTGTTGTTCTTGTAATAATAATAGTAAAAAGTTTTCCCTGAGTACCTTGATTTCCATCATTTTTGTACTTGCTCTTATACTTTTACTAGATCATAACCTTCTTAAGGATATGGATTGTCCTGCCTATAATAGAGACTAAATCAGTATTAGTTGAGTTTAATATTTTCTTTTGTCTGAAAAGATAAGCACAGTGTCCTTACCATCTTCCCAGAGCAATGTATACTACACTGATCAGTATCTGTCATGGAAGATTTACTTCATATGTACCTCTAATCACGGGACATTTCAGTATGTGATTATATAACCTTTTTCAGTACTAAGATTAACCCAAACCCAAAAGGAAGTTGCTAACTTAGAGAAAAGAAGGTTTTACATGAGAAAGTGTTTTGGTTTTGATTTTTAGTTATTCAGCTTTAAGAAATTTATCACACAATTAAAAAAATTTAACTTAATGCACCAAAATTTAGTTATAGTCATTATCATCTCTGCTGCTGTATTATTTTTAACAGTAGTAGCTTTATTCTTCTTTGATTTTAAACAAGTAATGATTTGGTCCAACCATTATTTGGTTCCGTTACATGTTTTGTAAGCCAGTTACTGAATTGTAACCATGCAATAATTACCTTCACCATTAGACGGCACAAGTGTGCACATTTGAGATAACCTGAAATTAGGTTAAAGTAGTTGGGAGTGAGGGGTCAAACACTCCATGGAATATGACCTTGCCTTCAAGAAGTTTATCATCTCCCTGAATAGATAAGAATAGTACTCATGGAAATATCTAAAAAATAATATGACAGTATAATTACGTGCCAAGTTTTGTGGTACACAGTGTAAAATATTATGCTTAATTACATTACACAATCACAGATGTGTTCAGTAAAGAGAGATCATGTAGTGTTGAAATACTCAGGTAAGGCTTCTTCAAGAAGCTGAATTTCCCTTGGACCTTAGAGACTATATGTAATTTGGATAGGCAGGAAAAATAAGGACGGCTGAGAACAGGAAAAGAAGAGTACAAGAAAGGGCACAGTGTTTGGTCAGCCAGGCAAAACCAGTCTGACTGAGCTGAAGACCTGGCTGTAAAGTAACAGACAATATTTAAGAAGGTTTTGTGACACCATTATTGTTGAAGAACTTAATTCCTACCCCCCAAGAGTCATGTTTTTATTTTTTCCATTTCTAGATCAAGTCACTCAAGCAAACAGCTCACTTGGGACAGATCTTGCCATTGTGTTCAGTGAAGAGAGTCATGACAGCCTTAATGAAAAATGATAGAAGCCCTATATTCTGTCCATAAAAACAACCATGTAACATTTATCAAGTACCTGCCTTGTGCCAGGCACTGCACTGTTCACATGTTGCTGCTCATGCAGTAGAATTACCCAGGGAGCTTTTAAAAACGTAGATACTCGGGTCCAGGCTCAGACCTGCTGAATCAAAGTCTGGTGGTGGCTCCTGGGCTCATAGCTACCCCACTAGCTACTTTCTTACAGATCACTTAGTTTTCATAACTGTGCTAGGTGGTGGTTTGCCCTGTGCTACACCCGAGGAGACTGGCTCAGTTAACAGCTTGTCCAGGGTCACACAGCTGTTGAGTGGAGGTACCATGATCTAAACTCAGGTCTCTTTGATGCCAAAGCCCATGTTCTTCCTGCTGTGTAAGAAGTTAGCAGTTTTTCTATTCCAGATGCTACAAAAATGCCATCTTTGTAGGGGTTTTTTCTCTCTTACCTAGATCTCTCCCTGGTATCCTTGGCTGTACTGTGTGTTTTGTTTAAATGGAAAAATAAATCAAGATTTCCTTTTTGTAAGCATCTTTTTTTCCCTGGTTCCTATATTTACCAGTTCTTCCTTTATTTCTCTAATCCTTAAAACAAAACTCAAACTATCTGTCCTTTCAAATTGTGGTTCTATCTTTTCTTTATTTTTGCCAACAACTCTCAAACTAGCCTGATGACTTGATTTTCTCAATATTAGCTCTCTTCCTATAAAAACAAAAAATGTGTTTCTTTATTTAAAAAAAAAAGTTGGAAAATTAATTACAAAGAAGAAAATGGCACCCATAGTCTTGTCAGGCACTTCTCAAATATCCAGTGCCTTTTGAGCCTTGTGTTTTTCCATGTTTTATTTTTAAAATTGGGTCAAATTCTATTTTGTTTTGTAAAATTTTTTCCCCAACTTACTATAATGTGCATTTTTCACCATCCTTACATAATTTTTTATGATGCGTTAATGTATGCATGGTGCTTCATCAGATAGAGGTGCCACTATTTATTTAATTAGGCCTCTATTATTAAAAATTAAAATGGTTTCCAGTTTTCCGCTCTTATAAATAATGCCAAAGTATGTGTAAATCTATAATTATTTCCATAGGATATATTTCCACATCTAATCACTGAGTCCAGGGTATGTTTTTTAAAGTTTTTAAAAAATGTTAGTCTTATGCCCTGCCCCATTTCATTTGGTCACCAAATTCTATGATATTGCCTTGGAAGCATCTCTTAGAGAAACTTCCTGTATTTCCACAATGGCCCCATTCGATGGGATCTCATTACTTCTCCTTTTCACGCTTCCTTGCTTTCTCACTGGAGTGCCTCTTGTTTCTTCTTTGCTAATCCATATTGCACACAGCTAACAGTCAGTCTTCATAAAGTACCACTCTAATGTAATTGTGTGTATGTTTATTTGTTCAGAAAATGCTTCTTGGGCACATGTTATCTGACTTGCTGAGATATTGCCAGTACCAAGACACACCCAATTCTCTTGAGTATCATCAAGTTTAGGAAATATTAAAATGCATTATCATAAGAGATAATGAATAGAAAATAACTTAAGCACATAAAGAAAGGCTAGTCTTTTTTTTACTTAAAGTGACACTGAAGAGGTGGCACATGAGCTGAGAATTAAAGAATAATTAGGCATTTTCCAGGGAGAAAAGACATTTAAATATGTGCATTACTTCCATATTCCTTGGTGAAGACTTTATAATATGGTTCCAATCTAATTTTTAAATTTTACGACTAATGCAGTATGAGCCAACCTATTTGAATTAATGGACTATTCCTGACTGTGCCTTATGCTTTCTGAATTTTGCCTCTGGTTGTATCTGTCCAGGCTAAAACCTGCAAGGCTTTGCTCTTTTCTTTAATCTCCAAATGCTGTTTTTCCTTTAATGGTCTTCTTCTAAGAGTCCATTCTCATTTCCCCCAGCTGGCAGACATCTGGACTAAATATCTTTTTCTTCTCTAATAGGACTTAGCACAGATCTTATATTAATAGCCATTTTAATATATTTTACCTCTTACCTTCCTAAAAGGACAGCAACAGCCATGTCACCTAAACCATTAAGAACAAAGATTTTATTTCTAAATCTAATGAATACCTTTCCATTCTTACTTATTTTCCTCTTAGCAACATTTGGCACTGTTGATTCTTCTTGAAATATGCTCTCCCTTTGGCTTGTCATTTTTTCTCCTACTTCTCTGGCCACTTCTCAAGACTTTTTTTGCAGGTTCTTCAGTCCTCTCTCTGTTTCTCATAAGACTCTCCCAGGCTCCTTTGTTCTCTCACTCCACACATTCTCCCTGGGACATGTCATTCAGGTTGGTGGCTCAAATGATCATCCATGTGCTCATGACTCCTAATTCTAAACCCTTGGTCCAAAAGCCCTTTCTTACTTCAGAGCCATATATGTGATTTTTGCCACTTGGAGGTTCTGCAGGCACTTCAAAATGTTCAGAGTTGAATTTGTCATTCCCCCTAAATTGCTTTTCCTCGTACATTCCTCCCACCACAGAGTCATTACCATCATTATCAATCAAGCCTCCTTCTAAATGAATGTGACAGCACGCTAAACCCTGGAGTCAAAAGACCTGGGTTAGAACCCTGGCTTCACTAGGACTAGGAGTGTGGCTGGTTAGACTCCTTTCCTCATTAAACCTCATTTTCATCTTCTATAAAATAGGAGTAATAATGGTGCTTACTTTCTATGATTTTATAGGACTCTTCTGAGGATTCAGTATAGTCAGGCACAGAGAGCACTTAGCACAGGGCCTGGAAAATAGCAAGCACTCAATAAATGTTACAGTGCAAATCTGATTGTGTCAGCACCCAGCAAAGCCTTCTGGGTTTCACAATGCTCCAAGGTTAAATCTACTTCTTTAACATGATTTGCCAGGCCCTCTGTGACCTGGTCCTTGCTTACCTCTCTGGCCTATCTGCCATCTCCTTAGTTACACCATTTGTCCCAGACATACTGAACTGCTTTCCTTCCCCAGAGTGTACTGTACTCTGAGCCTTCCCCACTATAGCAGAACTTCTCCTACTCAGCCTGGAGGTCACAGCTTAGATAATAGTTCATTTGGGAAGCCTTCCCAGCTATCTTAGACTTCTGTGTTCCCTATGTGAATGCTTTTCCTACTATATTTGCCCTATATAATTTTTTTCCTATGGTATTATCACTTGTTTAATTATCCATTTTGTCCATAACTCTCAGTTTCCTGACCATAAGCATCAAGTCAGGTCCACTGACAGTTTTTATCCTAGCCTTCAGCAGAGACCTGGCATATAAAAGATGCTCTTTTAATTTTTTCAACAAATCAGCTGCTTGGTTGCTGTAATTTTATACCCTGCTATGTTCCAATAAAGATTTAAAGTGGCAAACATAAATTTGTATGTTACGATAACAGCAGCACCACGACATAAGAAAAAAAATTAAGGTAAAGGGACAATAAAGGGATGAATTTAATAGACAAGTTATATCTTACAAGGTTATTGTATACATAAGACATGTTATAAACTCTATATTCCTATAAAATGTAGTTCTATAAATTGGCCCTGAGCTTTCTGGCACCTTCTATATAAGGGAACTGAATGGTATCATTGACAAGGGCCATAAGATTAAAGCAAACCACATGCTCGGAAAAAGCATGACCATTTCTGAAGGACTTGAGAGAAAGATCTTTGGTTCCTCACAGAGGACATTGTGCACTGTCGTGCCCAGCAGCCTCACAGCATCTTTAATGTTAACTGTTCCACGTAGCCTCAGAGCGCTTGCCCACATGGGCTAATGGCAGAAGGAGAAAGAGTAGTTCAGTGAAAACAGCCTCATAAGAGCTCAAAACATTGTCTTAACTCTAAAGGTATGGAGAGACTGCATGTCCTTCAAATCATTCTCCACAAATGGTATTTTACTCACTGAGCTTTGGATGCGAATTGGTTTGTACAGATTTTGGTTGCTCTTCATAAAGCATCTGTTGTGCACATATTTTGTATCACAAGTTACGTACAGGTCCAAGGGCTTTACTCGTAGGTGGAAATGGGTATAGGCTTTTCTTAGGGAAGTTGAGCCTGCTGAGATTTTACTCAGGAACTGAAGGTGACTTTACCTCTGAACTGAGGGTGGCCAGTGTGGCCTGCAGAAAACAATTGAGATTCATGTGTTTTTGTTTGCAATACTTAACAGAATGGTGCCTTGCGCATGGTCAACAGACCACTGCCCAAAGCTCAGTCCCTGTCTGTGTGGCCTTTCTCATCTTGTTACTGGCTCTAACTCCATGTCCTCTCTTTGTTCTAGCCAGGTCAAACATGCTTTTCTCATGCTATTCCTTTTCCTGAACTGTTCCCAGTCATCTGGGTAGCTCCTATTGGTCCTTCAAGACAGTTCAAATGCCTTTTACATTTCAGATAATCTCCTGACCAGGTTATTAGGGTTCTTTCTTCTTACTCTTGTCATACTCCATGCGTTTGTCAATCACTTTTTTCATATTTTCTATAATCAATGATTTTTTTTTTTTGGTCCATCTCTCACTTGGACTCTGAGCTCCTTTAGGGTAGATACTGTGTTCTGTTGATTTTTATAGCTGAGGCCCTAGTGTCATGAGTATTACAGGTACTCAGTATAGATTTGTACAGATTTTTGTAGCTGCTGTTTTCAGCATCTCACACACATGTACTTGTGATTAGTAATGCCCCCTACCACCTTCAGTATCCACTGTAGGATACATGTAAGGCTGATTCCCCCCCCCCAGATTTTCTATACTATTAGAAGGGACATATGGAAGCATATTATTTGCAACTTACATGAACAAGCTCTTGGCATTTGATCTTGTAAAAATCAGTATGGAATTGTGGTTCTTAAATGTTTCCCGGTTTATTAGTATTTCTACTCAACGAGTTTCAGCTTCTGAGATAGTCCTGAGAAGACAGTCATTGCAGCCTTGTGCTTCTCTGTACCACTTGACTTCAGTAGGAGAAAAATCTTGTTCTGGGGGTATGTACTATTTCTCTAACACCGGCCAGCTATAATAAATGCCAGCTAGTGTGAAAGGTAGGCCTCAGTGATGAGTTCATGTCTTATGGCACCATTAATAAAAATTCTCAAAATATATATTCTCCAATTGGTTAGATTACCATTTTCACAAATGAGTGAAAATTATATACAAGTTGTATTTTACTCATTCAAAATGCCTAAGTACTGATACTCTGTTATAATGTTTATATTATTTTCTTAAGAGTAGTACACTGAAAAATGCTGATAACTGTGACACTTACAAAATATGTTTATTTTAAAATTTAGAATTGTGGAAGAAGCTTTGTAAGTAAAATTTGTGGAATTGTCTTTGAGTGATAACTTTCTGTAGGCTGTATACTGACTGTAAAGAATATTGTTACATACATTAAACTGTAAAGAAGATTGTTACATACATTAAACTCTTCTTTCAGTTTTTCCCTCTGAAAGCATTAGTGAGACAGCTGAACCAACAGCAGAGAATACTGGCAGCTCTGCCATCATGGTGTTATCTCACCGAGTGGCAGCTAAGCACTAAATCTTTATGTCCTTATAATGTTGTTTTGAAGCAAAATAAGAGTTTCAGTGCATATGCACAACGTATGTAACAATATTATACTTCAGCTTCCTGTTCATATGAAAATCAAAGTTTATTCTCACCGAAGCTGAGAATGTTGGCCTGAATCTAACTGCTCTGGACACTTTAATCCAGAAATTCATCTGAACAGGAAATTATGCCTGCCTTTTTGTTTTATGTAGTATATAATTTCATTGTGGATGTATCATTTTTCTTTTCTGGGCTTGCCCAAAAAGCTTTAAAGCTTTGGCTTGTTTCTCCTTTTTTCTGAGCATGTGTCTCATTTCCATATTTTTAAAGGTTATGCCCTTTCTCTTTTAGCTTTATAGATTTTTTTTCTTATTCAAAATTTTTTTTTATATTTTTTCCAGTTGCTAGGACCTTTTCTCGTTTTGTATTTTTGTTTTTAAATAAATTGACGTTTGTTTTGAGAATTGCAAAGGTACTGTTAAAACAATACTGACCTTGCTGGTGTGCGTGTGTGCTTATGCGTGTGCACATGCAAACCAAGTTCATGTGCCCTCACTTTTTATTTTTTATTTTTTTGTGGTACGCGGGCCTCTCACTGCTGTGGCCTCTCCCATTGCGGAGCACAGGCTCCAGACGCGCAGGCTCAGCGGCCATGGCTCACGGGCCCAGCCGCTCCGCGACATGTGGGGCCCTCCCGGACCGGGGCACGAACCCGTGTCCCCTGCATCGGTAGGCGGACTCTCAACCACTGCGCCACCAGGGAAGCCCTCCCTCACTTTTTAAAAATAGATTCTGATCAGAAATCAGTGCCACAGGAACATGAAACTAAATATAGAAGTTATTTGCTTATTAATGTTGAAAATTATCTGAATAGCTTTCTAAATGAAAGAATATTTTTCCATTTTATTTTGCATAATTATATTTTATATAAAATAATTAGATTTACATTTACTATTATGTATTTTATAATATAGGCATCCCTGTATTTATCATTTGATTGCTAAGAGCGCCCGAATGTACTTTGTCATAGAATCTGGACTGAGCAGAGCAAGTCCTGGTGCAGTTATCCTAAGTTGGCCTTTCTATGCTACATGAAATGTAAGATGTTGAAAGTGTGTTAGTAACTTTCAAATTCACCTGCTTTCTCATAATAAAGTTATGTAGGAGAGGAAAGCACATGTGTTCTCAATAGCTTTCATTCTCTCTGCACCTAAGTACTGCATTTGACCACACGGAGCAAATTCCTGGTATTCTCCTTCTTATGAGAATACTGACTTGTCAGAGCATGCATGTACATACAACATGCCTATTTAGTGTGTTTATTTTGTGATAATTAGTAACTTAATACAAATAATTTTCATTGTGACTTAGTCATCTTTTTCATAAGGAATAGTAATTGAAAGAGTAATTAAATATAACCACTAATGTACATTTATTTCTTAATCTTTGTCTTATCAAGTGCCTTTTCCAGGCATAGTCTCATTTGAATGTAAAAAACAGGAATCTACAATGTGTTGGATTGTCTTCATTCTAATATTTTACATGAATAAAAGTTGCCATCATAAATCTTTGAACAGCAAGTGTCCTGTTTGAGCTCTTCTTGTCTTTGTTGTTCTCTGTTGCTCATGTTACATGCCTGTTTGTGGTGACTAAGATACTCCTCACAAATACTTGAGTACTGTTAGGTAAACAGCCGTCTGTAATTCCTTGTTATTTATTATATAGAACGCACTTTAAAAGAATCTACAGTGTGTGGTTATTTGTAGACTTAAACAACAAGCCTTTGAGGGTGCTACACAATTTTTAGATGTTAAATATGAGAAATTTGTGTTGAGAGTTGTCTTATCTGTAGGTTAACAACTGTTTGCTTTGATAGATATTACCTCCCCAAACTCTGCATTCTTTGGCTTAATCTTGCATTGTATAAATGTTGTCTGAAAATAGTTTGGGGTTCCACGTGGAAATTTTGACAAAACTTTTGAGACTGCTGTACAAAAGTTTTAAAATCCTGTATTCATAGTTTATTTATGATTTACATCTTTCCCATTTCCTCATAGATTTGAAATGGCCTTTAGCAGAAGATAAAATAAGAAAAACATGGCTCCCGGTGTCAAAGCCAGGTATTAAAGTATGTGTGTGCATAGGGATTGAGGGGAAGGCGTATTATTATCCACGCGAAGAAAAACTGCTTCAGTCAAACGTAAACCTTAGCAGTGACCTTCTTAGAAGTCAAGGCATAAGGAGTCTTTCTAGATTTTACTCATTGTATTAAGCTCTTGGTGATTTACAATGGTGATGAGCTAGTTTATAGCAGAAAAGGAAGTATTAGTCAATGTCTTTTCTGGGCACGGTTATCACTGCTCTTGGGTAGGGGATCTGGCTGAGTTCGGTTAACTAGCACTCCTCAAAGCTGGACAACAAACTATTCCTATTTTTGCAGACTGCTGTTAGTTGTTATTATAAAAGATCTGCCACTTGGCCCTGATATGCTTCCAGTCAGGAGAGGAACTTCGCACTGTTGGTGTGAGTACATGGAAATTACTTTGAACATTGTTTTCTGGGTCAGGGGACTTACTTGCTTTCATGGAGAACAGAATTTTAACAACCACAATACGTTCATAATAGTAATCCAAACAAAGTTTCCAAATAGTTTACAAATTAATCTTTGTTAAAGAAATTATTAATAACCTTTCTGATCAGTAAAAATGTCATTAATATGTTGGTTCCAATATTAGTTTCCTTAATAATTCAAGTAGACTGTAGCTGCCTCTTATGTTACTAAATCAGTCATAATGAAGGCTTATAGTTTAATACTTTAGGGATGGATATTGATAAGAACTGAAATTAGGAAGGATTTGATGGGAAGTACTGACTTTTGTTTAGACTTGACAGGTGAACAGAATTTGGGCAATGGGAAGCATGTTATAAAGTTTGTCCTGTATGCATTGTCATTAAAATTATGATGAAAGGTATTCGTATTTAGATATTCTAAAGAAAATACCTTTTTTTGGTAAATGCAAATAATCTGAATCTTAGGTAAAGCCTATTTTTATAGTTAATACTATATAATCAAGGCATGCTGGTGACAGCATGAGAATAAAAACTTGTGATGAATATCCTCCTGTGTTCACATTAGGAAAGTTAGTGTATGATCAAGTACCATGGAGACCGTATACCAGGCAGAAGAGAAGGGTGGCAGTGAACTGGCAGAGCAAGGGGAGAATTTAGGGAACCAGGGCTTGAATTAGATCCTGAGGAACAACAGGATTTGATTTGGTAAAGATACTGGGAGAGTACAGTCGGGGTTGGAGATCCAGTGTTGGAGACTGGCCTGACTGGAACGCAAAGTTCATCCTTTTAAGTGGTAAGAGCTAAAGTTAGAGAGGTAGTCTTGGTTGTTGTGAAGTCTCACTTCTAACAAAGTGAAAAATAAAAGGAGTCAGAAATGGTGGGAGTTGTGAAGGTAGTATTTAGGACTATAAATATTCTGGGACTGGTGAGTAAATTGTTCCCTTCTTAGTATTCTAAGAGAGTTGATTATCTTCCTAAGCAGTTTACTACTTGTTCTCAGATAAAATAAGATCTGTTGGCTTTCCATCACCATAGTCATCCCAAAAGTCTTTTATTTTGAGATTTCTGTATTAATTATGTTCAATTTAAAGGAAGACTCAGTAAAAGTAATTGCATCTCATGTTTTTTTTTACATCTCTTTTGATCCATGAGTGAGGTATTTGCAGAACTGTATGATGGCATATAGTAGGAAAAAAGAATGATTCATCCTAATTACAAAGCTGTTTCCTAAGAAAGAATCATTGGAGAAAAATCTTATTTATGTTTTTATAAATGGTTTTGACTTAAAAAAATCTTGCCTTTTCTGTGTATGGCTGTAAATGGCCATAATTTTATATTGCAGTTTTTTTGTGTGTGGGACCATTTACTTATTGCCTGTCACCCCTAGTGATCTACAGAATTAGCCATAAAATCTGAGCCCCATCCCCTAATACCTACCCCAAACTTTAATAGCTATGCCTTAAACCGTGTTTTTAAAGTTCAAAACCCAGATAGGGAGTCCCTTGATATGTATTGGCAAATATTGATTTCATCTAAATCAATCTTTTTCAGCAGTAGTTGGCCAGTTTGCAAGGTTCAATACTCGTGGACTTTGATGGATTCATTTTCTAAAACATTAGCAACTTATCTGAAATTCTAGGTGCCAATAGACTCTTTGGATATAAAGCCTGAGAAGAATCCTCTGGGTACAGCACCAGGATGTATTTGTTGACCTTAGAGAGAGTAGTTTCACAGGAATGGGGGTGCCAGAAACCAGATGTGAGTGGAGTGCAGATTGATGTGAGTGAGTGGAGACAGCAAGTTTGGATGCTTCCTACAGGGAGTTTGCTGATAAAGGAGAAGAGAGAGCTGGAGCAGTCAACAGAAGGGGAAGCCACATCAAGGATACTAGGGGAGTTGAGTGTTTTTAAAGGCTGAGAAAACTTAACAGAGGAAAAGCTGGAAGAGAAATGGATTAATGATGAGCAAATTTTCTGAGAAATCAGGAGGGGTTAGGAACAGAAACAGACTTAAGGGGATTCCTCATTTTCTAAGGCAGGAAGCAAGGCTGAGCTTGAATATATATTTTGGTTTGGGGAGTAAAGGGTGAGAAAGAGAGGGGTGCTCTGATGAAAGGCTCTCCTCTCAGGTCAGAGGTTAGGTGGTAATGTGATGATTATGGTAGGGAGGGGAGGGGAGAGAGGTGAATAATGAGAGTTTGGAATAGTTGCTGTGGAAAATGAGAAAAGGAAGCTGATAAAAACAATAAAAAGCATTGCTGAGCTCTCCGACCTCGTGCTACAGGCCCAATCTAACTTCCCACTGTAGCTTTAAGCTCCATCCAAAGTGGAGACTCACTTTGCCCTGCACTGACCTCACTCCTCTTCACCTTCTGCAACTGTCTTACGTCTTCTGCCTTTCTTCAAACCTACCTGTTCTCTTATGCCCAGCTCAGGTAGATCATTTCTTGACCTCTTCAGCTGGCAGTGCTATCTATCCCCCTCCGGTCTTCTACAACAGCTGAACCACTCTCAAGAATTGTGTAATTTGAAAATATATTTTATCTTCTTTCCTAGCTTGTAGGTTCCTTTGGGGCAAGAATCATGAGTTTGTCAGTGTCTCTGTTTCTCTTTCTCTCTCTGCCTAGGGCAGTGCTCCTGTGTTGTTCAGTAAAAGTGAATGAATAAATTAATGAATGAAGTAAATCCACCAAATTATATAAGAGTGGTGGATGGACCTCTCTATGAACCAGTTCATTCTATTTTATACTTTAATTAGCTCCTTTGTGGGTAGGTATCTAAAGTGTTGGCCCACACAAGTTTAAGACATAGCTAAGTTAGCTAACAGATATAACTAGTCATTTACTGTGTATTAATTAGGAGGATATTGTTGTGGCTTATTGTTAAAATAAAACTCAGTATTTAGATCCTAATTAATTTGTGTTACAGAATTTTATTTGGTATTATTCATTTGAGGAACTAAACCAGAAGTTTCTCAGATGCTTCTAATTGCCTCTTTTGCCATATGGATATAGAAGTACAAATAGCAATCACAATTGAAATTCCATTTTTATAAACTCCAAGATCATAGGCTTCATTGTTTCACTGAAGTGCAGTAAAAAGTAGTCTTCTGCATCACCACAGCCAGAGCAGCATTCCCTACCTGATTGCCACTGGCCCTACCCAAGGCCCAGCGAGTACATACTTGAATTTTTTCCTTATTTCAGTGATACTGATCCATCCATTTATATCCAGGTTTTCCCACCTCAACCACAGCACAGTATCTCACAAGATACTGCTAAAATGTCACACTCTCACCTTGGGAAGAGTGTTCAGAACAGATAAAACCCTCAAATTCTAGGTCTGTCTGGGGACATTGTCCCCAGAGTAGGCCAGTGTATTATCAAGTGAAGTGAATATAATGCAGAGGAAAGAGGAAAGGAAATCTTGCCAAAAACTGCCATCATTTCTGTGCCAGTTTCTGCCTATAATGTTAAATTTCCACTCATTGGATTTTTCAGGCTCCTAGGTATTGGTGTACGTATCATATCTGGTGTTTTCTTTGGATAATCACTCAGGATTTTAACTTTGTTTTTGTTTTGTTTTTTTTCCCTGCTGAAATATTACATAGAGATATTTGAAATGGGCAAGAAGGTGAGAGAAAAAGGATCACTACTAGTTGTGGCCATCTCGTCCATGAAGCTTCCTGATTCTATCAGCTAGAAATAGTCTCTCCCTTCCCTGAATTTCTATAGCCATTTAACTGTACTTGTATTAAGACAACTCAGTTTTAGCCAGATATGGAAGTAACCTAAGTATCCATCAGCAGATGAATGGATAAAGAAGATGTGGCACACTCTCTCTCTCTCTCTCTTACACACACACACACACACACACACACACACACACACAATGGACTACTACTCAGCCATAGAAAGAATGAAATAATGCCATTTGCAGCAACGTGGATGCAACTAGAGATTATCATACTAAGTGAAGTCAGAAAGAGAAAGATGAATACCATATGATATGACTTACATGTGGAATCTAAAACATGACACAAATGAACCTATCTATGAAACAGAAACAGAATCATGGACATAGAGGACAGACTTGTGGTTGCCAAGGGGGAGGGGGTTGGGGGAAGGATGGAGGGGGAGGCTGGGGTTAGCAGATGTAAGCTATTATACAATATATGGAATGGATAAACAACAAGGTCCTACTGTACAGCACAGGAGACTATATTCAATATCCTATGATAAACCATAATGGAAAAGAATATATAAAGACTGCATATATATATGTATAACTGAATCACTTTGCTGTATAGCAGTAATTAACACAACATTGTAAATCAATTATACTTCGATTTAAAAAGAAAGAAATTTTGCCATTTAAAACAACATGGGTGGGTCTGGAGGATATTATGCTCAGTGAGATAAGTCAAAGAAAGAAAGACAAATACTGTATGTTTTCACTTATATGTGGAATCTAAAAAATAAAACAAATGAATATAGCAAAATACAAACAGACTCATAGATGCAGGGAACAAACTAGTGGTTATCTGTGGGTAACTAGTGGTAGGGGTAGGGGAAGATAGGGGAAGGTGATTTAGAGGTGTAACTTAGGTGTAAAATAAATAAGATATAAGAATATATTGTACAACACAGGGAATATAGCCAAAATTTTATAATTTTAAATGGAGTAAGTCTATAAAGATATCAAATCACTATACTGTACACCTGAAACTAATGTAACACTGTAAATCAACTATACTTCAATTAAAAAAAAGATGCCCCAGTTTGTGTTGCAATTGCATACATGAACCTCACTTTTCTATACTGTTAGCCTGTTGTCTACTCTGCTCTTGCTCCCCCCTTTTTCCAGCCCTCAAAACATATAACCAAAAACAGCTTTGTTGTTTCAGTAGTTGTTTTTGTTGTTAATTATACTGGTTAGCTGATTCATATCTAGAATGGCTTTTTTTAAGAAGGCTTCTTGGTGACTTTAATGAATCCATTCAAGATATCATATGTTTTGTAGGTGCAGATGCCACAGTCTTAAAGAAGTTTTAAAAAGATCACTGCTTTGCATAGTGTAGAGATTGATGGCCACACTCTGACAGTATTCTAGAAGGTTCTCTGGATTTCTCCTTGTAATTGTCTAGTTAATTATTGTCTAAAATTGGTCATAGTTGATGATGCAGCCTAAGGAAAAAAAAATCTTTCAGTGATGACAATTAGTCTGACTTTTTTCTACTTTAAGGTTACTAGACCTCTGTAATGATTAGAATCCGTAAAACTGGCTAAGCTATTCTAGAGCCTGATATTAAGGTCTTGTGTCTTCATTGATGTCCTTTGCTTCTCAAGCACATCATGATGTATCAGTGATCTTTCTTTTGAACAATGTTTTTTGATGCCCATGGGAAAGGAAGAACCAATCGCTGTCCTGATAAGGAACCAACATCACTGTATTTTAAAAACTCTAGGCTTCCTTAAATGACATAAATAAAGGTAAAGTGTTAGATATCAGAGTGACTTTGTAACAGCCAAGTTACAATCTCGGTAAGAGAAATATGAGCTAAATAAGAAAAATTATCTCAGTCATCTGTGGGGTGGGTACTTTCCTCTTGCCCTCTCAAGTGAAAGCAATTCATTGTCACATCTTACTACCTTATGATGTTCTTAATTCACCTCTGACTTAGTGTACCTTGGAGTTCAAAACATTTTTTTTGATTCTTTTTTGAGCCTTTCGTGTCTAAATACAGCAACTTTTACTCCTCTTAGATATCAATCAAACCATCTCTCCATTCTCTGCCTCAGCCTTCATTTCAGTGGAGAGAGGAGACTTAGCACCTGGCTTAGCCTTCCACTCCATCCCTGGTCAAGCCATCCTCGTAGGTAATTTCATGTATATGATGACACATTTAGCTCAGTTTCTTGATCTCCCCATTATCCATTATCTGCTTCATACTTTGAATTTTGTCTTCTGGATTTGCTCTACCTGTTAAACATCAAATTTAAACATCTCATTCTCTGATGACAGTCTCACATGACAACTGTTGGTAAGTTATTCCCCCGGTAGCTATTCTTTACTCTCGTGAAGATCTCTCTTCCCTAAATGCCTGTATTCTTTTTCCCTATTCATAATCATTCACCTGCCTGCACTCTTTTCTCCAGTCCCAGTTATACTCTGTGGCCCATCCTTTAAACCATATTCTTGCCAGTATCCTCAGCACCTTAGCCCTAGGGCACACTCCTGGTAGAGGTGCAATCCTGGGTCTCGCCAGCTGACTGCCTTTGCTCTACCTGCACTGGCTTTGAGCTCCGCTGGAGAAAATCCCCCAAACCATTCAGATTACTGCCAAAATAAATTCTTTGTTGCTGTATTAGTTTTCTAGGGCTGCTGTAACAAATTACCACAAACTGGGTTGGCTTAAAACAATAGAAACTTATTCTCTTGGAAGTTAGAAGCCTGAAATCAGTGTGTCAGCAGCCACGCTCCCTCTGAAGTCTCTAGGGAAGAATCCTTTCTTGACTCTTCTGGCTTCTAGTGGTTGCCAACAATCCTTGGCATTCCTTGGCTTGTGGCAACATAACTCCAATCTCTGCCTCTGTCTTCACGTGGCCTTCTTCCCTGGGTCTCTCTTCTTCTTACAAGGATCCACTCATTTTGGATTTAGCTCCCGGCCTAATTCAGTACAGCCTTATCACAGTTTAACTGATTACATTTGCAAAGACCCTATTTCCAAATAAGATTACATTCTGAGGTTCCAGTGGACCTGGATTTGTGGGGTGGTGGGGGGCGGTGGGGATGGACACTCTCCAACCCAGTATAGTTGCGTATCTCCAAAGAACCCTCAGTGCTGGCTGTTTTTCTGTATTTCCCTGGCCAGTTTTCCTGTTCTCTGCAGTAGCAATTTTAAGCCTCCCCTGCCCATCCTCAACACTCCAGCGCCCATCCTCCTGCCCCCATTTCTTTCGCAAAGAAATCAGACACCATCAAACCAGAACTCCCTTCTCTTTCTTCCCTCAGACCTACAGATTAGCAGAGTCTATACTCATTGCTTCCTGTTTTAATGAAAGAGCTCATCCTCCTAAAATCTCATTTCATTTTTTTCCATCTCCACAATGTATCCCATACCCTTCTGCTCCCTCAGGAAACTTCAGTTTAACCTCTGTCCCCTTTCTTTACCATAGCTGTAAACTTGAACTTACTAATGGTTCCTGTCTTCAGCATTTAATGTCATTCAGATGTCTTTAGTCTTTAAAAAGGAAAAGGAAAAAACTGCACAATTGCACAACACTTTTCAATCCCTGCCCCTAGTCCAGCTTTCCCTCTACCTCTTTCTTCCCTTCAGATACAAGCTTCTTAGAAGAGCTGTGGACGCTGTCACTACAACCTCACCCCTAATGACTTCATGAGCTCTGCAGTCAGTCTCCCACCCCCGTGTCCCACTGAACCGGAACAGTCTCCCGTGTCGTAAAACCCATCTTGTCCCTTTTTGCCCCATCACCAACACTTGACCCTCATGGACATTTCCTTCTTCTAGAAACATCCCCTGCCTTGAGGGTAGTTTAGGGAGAATTGGGGGCCAGGATAAACTAGATAGAACTAGAAGACTTCTGAGATCTCCCTCAATTCTAAGAAGCTGATGATTTTCTGAGATTTCAAGAATCTTCAGTTCTTTTTGTTTATAAAACTTCTTGGCAATTTGTGGTTATTTAAACATGGTAGTGCTTTAAAAAAAATAACGTTGAGACTACAGAATGCAACATCTTTCTCATGTTTCTCGGTTACTGTAATTTCAAAGAGATTATTTTTAGTAACTGTATTTGTTATTATAAAATTTCTCAGAAATAGAAAACCCATTAGGGAAACTTTAAATAGAAACTGGCTGTACTGAATTTAAAATTCTAAGATTCAAAGATACAGACTCTGATGCATTAAGTTATCTTTTGAAGTTCTGAAGCCTGAAATGTCCTCTTGTAAGAATATAAGGTTTTTATATGTATAAAAATAGGCTTATCTAATTTAATTTTTCAGAGAGTAGGATGACAGATAATATAAGAGAAAATGGAAACTAAATGGTATGAGTTAAAACTTGAAGTTTATAATCTCCTCCCTTTCCTAACAATATCTATAGTATGAAGAACTCAAGCTGTTTACGGCAAAGTTTTTTTTTGAACAGTTCTCCCTTTAGACAAATAGTTTGACTCTTGATTTGAATTAAATCAAGTTGCTCCACTTGATTTTAATTCAAGAACAATGTTTAAAAGATAATTCCAAATGTCCCCAAGTCCTCCTGGCCTAAAGATGCAGATGAGTTTGGGTTAATATCAAAAAGTCCCATCTTGGAGCCCCTCCAGCATGGCTGCGGAACCTCATCATCTCTGTCCAAGTGTCCACCAAGCATTTCCAAGTCTTGCTGTCTCATGGGCTCTGACCTTCTGGTAGAAGTTCTCCCTGCAGTCCACGGGCATGAGACACTGTGTCGCTGCCTCGGGCATGGCTGCATGTCTCCCCAAGTTGCCAGCTCCCCAAGGGCCAGGCAGCCCTGTATTCTCTCATCCTGACAGAAATCCCTCTGTCAGAAAATCAGAATCTTCTCTTTCCCTGGGACTCAGTCCTTGGGGAAAAGCACCTTGCCCTCCTCTCCTGCCCTCCTTTTTACCAGTTTCTGCTCCTGTGTCTGGGCCCCAGACATTCTCCTCAGAGGGTCTCTTTACTCGGCCCTACATTCATGCATATAGAGGCGGGGAGGGGACAGGAAAGCGGATGCAAAGCCATACGGAGTTGCTGGTACAGCTGTTGGGAGCCAGAGCTCCGGGATTCTGAGGCTTCAGACTTTCCCCTTCCCTTTCAGTCTCTGCCCCTTCCCCCTCAATTATGTCCAGCTGTAGCAAATTAATAAAACACCCAATGAAAGCCAATCAAAACTGCAGAAGTCTTCACAAGTTGTTAAAATGCTTTTTCCTTTCCAATCTGAATTGCTACAAACTTGATAGTTAAACAAGATTTTTGTAAACAGTACATTTTGTAAATTCTGCAAATTGGTTGTTTGGCAAATTGGCCTGCTTTCCAGTTCATCAGATATTAAATCTCAGTTAGGTTCACTTGGAACTTCCTACTGCCATAGCCCTTTCATGACAGTGAGCTTCAGAACACTTAAAAAATATTATGTCTTCAAATTCCACATTTAGTTTTATTGAGAACAAAATGTCATCTCTCTGGGGTTTATAGTCAGTGTATGCAACACAGTAACAAGAAGTCTTCTAGGATATCACGTTGGAGTTCTCTGCAACAGAGCTGGATGCTGACCTTGCTTTTATTTATTTTTAATTGGATGAATGGAGGAAGGGGTGGTACTGGAATGTGTGTTTATCCTAAGCCTGGAGAATCACTGTGAGGGGTGCCACGTTGAGAAAAAAGTAGAGAAAGGGGATAGTGTATTGCCAGCTACTAAAGATTTAAATTAAGACATACAGCTGAATAAATTATATTTTTCTCCTGTTCACCTAATTCCCAAATTATAAAACTATTGAAATTGGATGTCTGTTCTTTAAGCACTAGTATTATTAGAGTGAATTAAGTTTATGTATTACACTGTAGAAATGAAAGCAACAAAACAAACCACAGATTTGTATACCCGTAGATAGATAAACTATAAGTAAAAGCTATTTTACCTTTGTTATTCAAAGCATATCAGTGTATCCTACTATAAAGGGATGAACTTCCACCCACTGGTTTTGTAGTTCCCTTTGGGCCTGCTGTTGATTGTACAAGCTTTCTGTCTTTGACGAATATTTAGCAACAGGCAAGGATGCTTTCTGGCTGTTTGTCCAGCATTTGAAAAGGATCCCTTGTAATAAATCCCAGCATCCAAGAGGTGATTCAGTCTAAGTTTTTCTGTCTTCTATATGGCATTTTCAATTTTATTTTATTGAATTGTTTGTTTTGAAACAGGGATGATAATTATGTTTCCTCATGGTGAGAGTTCAAGGACATCCGCCTTCAGCTCTGCCCTTCTGGTGTACTTGACTTCACTCATATAGTCATTCTGTTCCTAGAGTATCCAGAGAAGATTCTTGGAACCTGATTTGTCTATAAGAATTCTGGATCCTTCTGCTTAGGAAGGGCCTTCGGCCAAACTCCTAGTAATTCTAGAATATTTGTGGGTGAAGAAGATGTGGCTTAAAACATCACTTAAAGTAGTTTTTGTCGGCTATTCACTTTAAGCTTCTACCACTGATCTTACAATACTCTAACTAGGGGTTTTGAGAGATTGCTTTTTAGATAGGAAAAAAGGTAGTTGCTTAGCTATCTGTTAGCTGAAACAGTTTTATAGGTGGCAAGGAAATCACTTGATTTCTAAAAAGAAGTGAAGAATGCATTAGAAAGAATAAGATTTTATTTGCCCTACCAAGAAGCAGTAAATCTATTTATTAGCCACTCAGTGTGATGGTGGGTCTAATATATATTCTGGGAGTGATGAGGCATGGCTCCTACACAGCAGAGGGAAAATAATAGGCAAATTACAAATTTGGAATAGAAACTTGACATTAAAACAGATCATCTTATGTTTCACTGCTTGAAACTCAGAGTTTTGGGAACTAATTATCTAGCAGCAGGTGGTAACATGGGAATGTTAAATATACATAGAAAACTCAGATACTTGAGCATGCAAAAGGGCCAGGTCAATGTATTTTTACACAAATAAAACAAGTTCAAGGTTGCCAAATATCATATTAAAACAAGAAAAAACGGTAAGTACCTATAAACCAGCAAGGATGTGCCTCAGGCTAATTAATGTGCCAGCCATTACTTTTCCAGATATCACTAATGAAATACACTGTATGATTTGTAACATCAAAGCATGCTGTGATGATACAAGTTTAATGTTCTAAAATGTTCTCTTCTTTTCAGTCCTTTAACTTAGAGGTAAATTTGGGTAGCTGATATGCAGTTTGCTTTGCATTTGTCAATCAGCAGATAAAAGGGTGCTACTTTCACAGATTAGGGCATTGTAAAAACAGTTTGTGTAACTAAAATTGTGTGTATTACAACTATAGAAGAAAAAAATGTTACTTTCCAAACTAGAGTGTGATGATCAACCTGCTAAACTATCCTCATCACATTTGTAAAATGAGGATACCCGCCTTTTAGGATTATTGTCAGCAACAAATGACATAATCTCTGTAAAGAATTTAGCTCAGTACCTGGGCCACACTTATGTGTTCCATATAAACACATCATAATTATTACTCATTAGACGTTCAGGTACAGACTGCAGCACCTGAGCTTTGAGTTTAGCATTGAATTAAGAAGTAGACTATTTATGTTGCACCCTTTAAGGTCAAAACATGAAAGTCCTTTTGGAACTATTTTTTTTTTTTTTTTTGCGGTAGGCGGGCCTCTCACTGTTGTGGCCTCTCCCCTTGCGGAGCACAGGCTCCGGACGCACAGGCTCAGCGGCCATGGCTCACGGGCCCAGCCGCTCTGCGGCATGTGGGATCTTCCCAGACCGGGGCACGAACCCGTGTCCCCTGCATCGGCAGGCGGACTCTCAACCACTGCGCCACCAGGGAAGCCCCGGAACTATTTTTATTGCATTAAGTAAAATAATATATTTATTTAACTTTTAAATTTAGGTTATCAATGTATACAGATGTTAAAAAACAAGTGTTTTATATTCATGTATTATATTTGGAATATTATGTTAACAGAGGAAATAATCTTACAAAAGTTGTATTGAGCACCTCCTATAACCAGACCCTGAAACTACAATACTTAATAAAAAAAACATAGACCTGTCTTCCCTAATAATCTAAAGCCCACAGGCCATTAAGGGAACAAACATGTGAAAAATTAACAACACACTACACCATTCCATCTTTTTTTGTCTCTCTCTTTGTTTTAAATACCCCCATGTAGTTTAGGGGTGGATACCTATACACCTTGAAAATGGGGCTTGGCTGTTGCTCTTCTTAGAAATTTCCCCACCGCACCCATTCCACCATATTCATTCCTTCCTTTGAATGTCCCTGTATCTTGTACATTCTCAAATTGGTAGCATAGTAATTTGTTTATTTACATGCCTATCTCTCCTACCAGACTGTTAATGTCGTGAGAGTTATGGTTCATCTTTGTGATCCCAGCTCTCAGCACAGGGCTTAGCACCTACCAAACACTCCGTAACAGTGGATGAATGGGTACTTTGTACTCTTCCCTCTCCGATCCCTTTCTCATTTTCCAACATGCATTAAAAGAAAGGAATATTAAATAATCAATTTGATTGACAAGAAAACATTTTTTCCTAGCTTAGTAGTTATATTCACGTATAGTGAAGCCCTATTAATGTGACTTTCTCAATTCAGAATGAGTTATATTGTTTATAGAGCAGGACTGAAATATATCATTATTTCATGTATAAGGAAGGGGGTTGCCAAGCAGAGAACTGTGTGAATGAAACTGCTGGGGGATTGTTTAATCCATTTCATATATTTTAATAGCATCCGTTTATATCCATTCAGTTACTGGATTGATTACAAATGATAACAAGAGTCACCTGTTTATTAAGGTATGTCCAATAGGAACTATTATTTGCCAACCTGTTACTAGCAGTTTCCTTTCACAAAATATACTTGAGGCAACAAAAATGCCATTCTTGAAGCAATCTGAACTGGAAAATAGATCTTCCCAGTTAACCCAAATTAAAGAGCTCTTGAATTCCCTACCTTCAATGTTGAATGGCTATAGAATAAGGCTTAGTTGAAGGACTTTAAAATCAAATCCAATAGATAGTATATTCTGGCATATGATCATAAATTCCATATATCCCTTCAAAACTAATGTTCATTATTTATGACAAAGCATCCACAGGTGGTTAATTTTATCAAGGATTTTAGTAGATGTATCTCAAAACTATTATTCAAAAATTGTTCTCGACAGTTGAAAATCCGCTTTCTGTGAGATGAAACTAAATAATGAGCCAAGTCTAAGACTCCATTAGGAAAAATAATTACATTTACTAGTTATGCTGATTTTGACCATGACCTTTCTGTGATTCTATAGAGCAGAATTAAATATTTTAGGATAATGTTTTAAGTCTATAAGAAGTTTTTCCTGATCAACCATATTTGTTACTTGAAAACTAAGGCATGTTTTACATTTATACTAAAATGAAGTTTGTTTTATATGACAAAGTTGGACTTTGTATCTCCTGGACTTTTGTTAGTGTTATTTAATTGCATATCAGTCTGCCTGCCTGCCCCTCATCTCTTCATTCACCTTTCTATCTTCTTTAACTCTTTCAGTTCATGTAAGTTAACAGCCAAGAAATCCAGTGCTATTTCCAGTTGTCTAAATTACTTAAGGCGAAATGAAATGAGTAAGTCTTAAAAACTATTAAGAGAATATTATACTGAAACTTCAGTAAAATAGCAGATTGATTATATTTTGTCTTTCCAAAGAAAGTCATACTCAAGAAAATATTGTTCCTGTACTTGGCAAATTGTTCATTTTAATTATTGTCAGGATGATTTAATTAGAATTCACCATCACCTTTAAAAAAGAGTATCCCTAGCCAGCTAATCAAGAATTTGAACGTACTACTTAAATCTTGGTATGTCTGCAAACTCCACATGAAAAATTTTAAAAGTCTGGCAAAATGGCATATTGTCCGTATATTTTACCTGGGATTGATCCTAGCATCTGTCTAGTTGGAGAATAACAGAAAGTTTTCCCTGAAACAAATTTCAAGGAAATATAATCCAATCCTTTCATGTGATATTTCAGTCAGGTTGGGCTTTTAATCAATGGGTTGTACAATGATATACATTTTCAGGTCTCAGCGATTAACTTGTTTTGGTTTCTTCGCTGAGCTTTCTCCTCTTTCTCTTGCCTAAGGTATAAGCAGCACCACTAAGAAACTGCTGCTGTGTTGGGCTCCCTGTGTTTCACTGTGATGTCTTCACTTCCTCTCCCGTTAATGCAGAAGAGATTTTGTGACATTGTAGAAGACAGCTTCCTATGAGTTTCATCAGAACGTGGAAAATTCTAAAATTGTCATTCCATGACTCTGCAATTCGTTTTATTCCCCACACATTCATTTTTTAAAAAAAACTTACACAAGAAATGTAATATAGGTTTTATATTTTAATAAAGTTTTTGTAGTTTCACACTTATGTTTTTAGGACCTGGAAACTTAGGGATATGGTAGGGGCCTGCTATTTTTCATTACAAGCCTTATTGTGCTATTTGATTTTTTAACCTGTGCGTATATGTTATTCTAATAAAAATTAAGGGAAAATAATCAAAAGTTTCAGAAACTTGTTCATGTCAGAATACGTTTTCCTCTGAATTCACATAGTCCTGCAGATTCACCTAGTTGGTTTTTATCCAACATTTCTTTATGAAAAATTTAAAAACATAGAGCACAGTTCAAAGAAGTTAACAGTGAACACTCATATAGCCACCATCTAGATTCTACCCTAAACATTTTTACTCCATTTGATCATGTATCTGTCAGATAATCTGTTAGATAATTGACTGTTAGATAATCCCTGACTAGAGTTCTTTTATGAATTCCTTTTTTTGACTTACTCGTTTTCAAGTAATGAGTTTGCATCAAGTTGTACTGCTGTTTCATTTAGCCTCATTTACTAAGATTCCTTTAATAATATGTGGGGGGGCCTATACACATATTTTCAAAACCAGAGTTCTCAGGTGTTTACACCAAAGTGGCCAGTTTTTTCTGTTGGATTAACCATCATGTGGGAAGGTCTCTTACTTCTTTGCAGTGTATAAAATTGTGATCTCCCATCTTTCTACTCTTGTCTCAGGAATTCTATTTTAATTGAAATGAAACAGTACATAATACTTCTCTAGGAAAAAACAATAAAACAAAGTATTGGACATTTTTAAAGGTGTCTACAAAGTTTATGCTATACTGGAATCTTGTTATATAATCCTCAAATTTTTTTTTTTTTCTTTTTTTCTTTTTTTTGCGGTATGCGGGCCTCTCACTGTTGTGGCCTCTCCCGTTGCGGAGCACAGGCTCCGGATGCGCAGGCCCAGCGGCCATGGCTCACGGGCCCAGCCGCTCCGCGGCATATGGGATCCTCCCAGACCGGGGCACGAACCCGTATCCCCCTGCATCGGCAGGCGGACTCTCAACCACTGCGCCACCAGGGAGGCCCTCAAATATTTTAATGAAGCATAAAATGAGCATTATATACATATGTACTCCCCCCATAAATCATGAACCTAAAGGCTATCCCCTTGATTAATGCTAGTTTTCAGAAATGATTGCCTATAGAGTTTATTGGTTTGTCTTTGACCTTTTTTCCTTCTAAGTTCTTTAAAGATCAGTTTTAAACATAGCATTTTTGTGAGTAAGAGGTTTATTATGTATCTTTTATTCCCTGAAACTTAAAGAGGATCAGTTTTCATTTTGTTGTCTGTATACACCCATTTCTTAGTACTGAATTCCTCCGATCTTTTATCTATTTTCTTTTAGGTACTTTCCTGTAATATATTATTACTGGTGTACAGCAAGCTCTCCTGACCTTCCTTCCTTCTTGTCTGGCTTCCCATTCCTTGTCTTTTTCTTAGGCCCACTCTCTCCCTGATCCTTATAGTAGGCCCAGAAGTTTTCTTAAGTTTTCATCATTCATTCCAATCACTATTGTATTGAGTACAGTTACGTGCCAGCTCTAACTTGAGCTACACTGATACCTTCACCTTATCTTCATTCTGCTAAACTTGAGTTCTCAGTGCCTCCTGAACACATTGTGCTCATGCTCAACTGGAACACTTGCCCTTGTTTGGAATGCCGTTCTTACCCGTCCATCAAGACTCAGCTACTCTCAGCTTTTGCCGACCTTAATAAGGTACATTTAAAAATAATACGTTAGAAAGGTTTATTTATATCAAGGTGATATTTATATCAGTGTTTTCAAATAATAGGTCTGCATAGTTTTCCAGAAGAGAGCCTGAATTTTGGGATTCTAAGTTTGAATATGGTATGCTATCACTTTTCAAATATTTTTACCACATGCCAAGAACTATTGTAGTATTTCTGGGCGATTTTTCAACACTAAAGTTCCTCTGTGAGTGAAGATAATTATTGAAGTGGTAAAACAACCAAAGCAGAACACTAACTTTACTTCAGTATATTATTTCTTTTGGTTAAAGACCAATAAGACCAAGATTGTGGGTTTAATCCCATGTGGGCCAGTTAACTTCCCACAAACAAATACTTTTCAGTATTCACATGAATATGACTAGTTTAGCACAAACCCATTTATCATGGTCAGTGCTGCAAGCTTCATATTCCAAGGTTAGCACATGCAGAAAATAATACATTTTAATGGAAGCATTTAAGTTATTTGGCAAGGTTTCTGTTTGCTTTTTTTTTTCCAGTGCAGTGCCAGAGACATACCAACAAAGTGAAATAAATGTTGCATGTAAGTTCTTTATAAATAGTATAATTCAGTTGGTGTATCATATAAATAAAAAATTCAAAAATGCAGAAGAAAGGAATAGCATAAACTTGGGAACAAGACAGACTTGGGGCCAACTCCAACAGTGGGCTGTTAGGGCGAATACAGTGATGGGGTGGATAGGGCAGCTCGTTAGGTTGGGGGGCCGGTTGGTTGGTATCCACCCAGCTTCCCTCTCAAAAGGCTTTCCAGTGCTAGGCTGCAGTAGTTAGATTTAATCAAGTAGACAAATAGAAAACCCATAGGGTTTTTACCAGGAAATAATGGGCTGATAAGTGTGTACGAGAGAGATTATCCTTGCAGCTATGGTAACAGTACAGCAGAGTAGATTACTGAGTTTTTAAAACGACAAACACTTTCTGCTACTGTGGATCTTACTGGATCTTACCAGCAGCTTGGAAAATGCCCCTCAGAAGAGTGTATAGTTCATTCCTTCTGCACTAGACAACCAGGTCCAGTGTTTGAACCCCAAGAAATAACTTCTCAAGGCTCTCTTTAATTCATGAAGCCAGCCTTTAGTAAAATGGTTAAAGAGGTGAGGTTTGTGTTAGAGGTCACCTCTACCCTTTCTGTGCTCCTCATCTTGGACTGAGATCCTGCTCATCTTCGACCATCTTAGGCTTCTACCTGGACACACAAGCATTAGGGGATTGTTCTAAACTCTGGACTTGTCCAAAATCATTAATTCTGTGTCTCATTTAAGAGCTTTTCACAACCTGTTAATCTAATCAGTTGTTTCTCCCGAATGCCTTTCTTTTTCTTCCTATGTATTATGCACATTCAGTAACAGAGCTTTTGTTTTAATGATCTGAAATACAGGAGTGATTCTAATGGCAGAAAGTTTAAGCACCATGGCCATCTACTTGGGAGGCTTTGTGGGCACATTGATCCTTGAATGGTGCTCTTGCAATCACATTAACTCAGCCCTTGCTTCCCATCCCTTGTCTTTAGATTGATGACATTTAAATTTAGAGAAAGATGAGATCTCTAGAAATGGATCTCTCCTTCCGAGAGAGTAAAACATAATAACTTAGAACATTTCAATGAGGAAGGAATTGAGCTACAATCATAATTCCATGTCTTCCTAGCTGTGTGACCTTGGTGATTTATTTAACATTTTATTAGTAAATGAGGGTAATAAAGCTTTACCTAACACACTGCTGCTTCAGTGAAATAAAATATATATAAGAAGCTTAGCACTAACATATAATGCAAATTATATAAGAAACAAAATACGTAAGAAATAGTATCTGACACAGAGTAAACACTCAAAAAACTATTTCCTGAAAGTTGTAGTCTTTGGTACAGGGAGTAAATCATCAAAGAAATTATTCAAGAAATGATCCCAGATTTTTCTAGAAAGATGAATGTCTAGATTGAGAGAGCCCAGTGAGTGCGCAAGATAATGAAAGGAAAACACCTACCACAAATCATCATCATTATTAAATTTCAGAATACCAGCAACAAAACAAAGACCCTAAAAGCTTCGAAAGAGGGGAAATAACATTCAAAAGATCAAAAATTAGAATGGTATCACAATTGCCCAAAGTAACACTGGTAGAAAAAATAGAGAAAGTCCTTTAATTTTTTGGAGGAAAATGGTTCCCAACTAAGAATTCTGAATATAGCTGAATTCTCCAAGTGTGAGGACAGAATAGGTGTTGTCAAAAATTTCATGTCTCAAAGTTGACCTCATGCACCTTTCTTAGGGTGTTAAGGGAGGGTGAATTCTAACAAAGAAGTAAAGCAAAAAAGATACAGATAGAAGATTCAGGAAGCAAGGAAAACAGCCTAGGAAGGGAATCTCCAGGATGATGGTGAAGGAAGATCCAGGATGGTAGCTGCACAACAGACCTTGAAGACTACAGTCCTGATCAAAGCAGAAGCATGGAGGGTTCCACGAAGAACGTCTCCAAGAGGATGAAACTGATAGATTGTCTGGTGTGTGTGAATGTACTGGAAGGAGATCTGTACTTCTGGCTAAGTTTGGGGATGAACTAGTGGCAGGTCTCTAGAAAATTAAGCAAAGGGAAAAATAAGGCCGTTATTAACTCCAGGGAAAATGATTAGTAGCACAGGGGAAAAATGTAATAGTTACTATACAACTACCTTGTGAATATCTGCCTTGTTTTTTAAAGTAGACACTAAATATTGACCGTATCAATATTATGATATAACTGTATTAGGGCCATGGAGGAATGGGGAGAAATGCTACAAGAAATGCTACAAAAATCCTCATTTTTCATAGTAGGAAGTTGATAGATAACAGGAAAAGTACAAAAAAAGCTTAGGAAATGTCAGCATAGGCATTTTACATAGCTATATGGAGGTAAACATGACCATAAACAGCTTAAAACGTTAGAAATGATTATCTTTGGGGAGGGGCATTACAGGTTAGGGAGGAACTGGGCAGGTGATTGCTTTTTATATTGACCAGAAGCCACGGTCATTACTAATGCTCATCAGTATGGTTCTTCTCTCACTCCATGTGTCCAAGCACCCTTCCAGCTAGTCAGGACCATAGGACCAGCTCTGGCCCAGATAGAGCTGAAGAGGTGTCTGTCATTTCTGGGCTACAACCCTGTGACCATTCAGATCCTCCTTCCCAGGCCTCAGCAACACGCAAGGGACAGGGACAGACAGGAATGCATTCAGTAGTCTGGAAATCTTTCCTCTGTTCTTTAGAACTGTGACTTCTTACAGAAGACTAAGAGAAGATTTGGCAAACTTTTCTGGAGAGGGCCAGATAGTAAACATTGTAGGCTGTGCAGACCATACAGTTTCTTTTGCAACTGCTTATCTCTGCTGTTGTGGTGCAAGTGAATAAGGGTCTGTGTTCCACTAAAACTTTATTTATGGATACTGAAATTTGAATCTGATGACTTTCATGTGTCATAAAATATGTTCTTTCAATTTTTTCCCCAACCATTTAAAAATGGAAAAAAACAGTCTTAGCTCACAGGCTGCACAAACAGAGGTGGAATTGGCCCATAGTCGGCTAACCCCTGCTCTAAATATTCAAAGTATTGTTACTCACAAAAGCTAATAGTGATCTCAGGTGGCCTTGGCCTGCAGCGGCTTGAAGCAGGGTTTCAGTTCCCGGCCAGAGACTGAAGTCAGGACCGGGCAGTGCGAGCACTGAATCCTAGCCGCTAGACCACCAGGGACCAGTGGCCAGTGACAAGGCCCTGGCCCTTCGGCTTTGCAGAAGAGAATTCCCACAAAGATGGAAAGTAGTGAAACATGTAAAGTGTTTATTAGGAGGAAAAAGAGTACAGTATGTGTGGATAGACACACGGGCAGACTCTGAGAGAGAGTAGTGCCCTCGTGGTAGTTTCAATCACTTACATGGGGCATTTCTCCCGGGTTTCCTTTGGCCAGTCATTTTGATTTACCTGGTTCTGAGTCTGTATTTGGTATATCTCAGGATTCTCCCATGTGTGTCCATACATCTCTCAGCCAAGATGGATTCCAGCGAAGAGGCCTATGGGTAGCCCTGACATCACTCCCCTTTTGACCTCCATGGAGCTTTCTAGTTGGCAAGGTCTCCTTGACTTTGAGAATGAGAAATATATGGTCTTTTATCTGGGCAGGGCCCAGCCTGCTCTCTCAATTGTCCAGCTATTTTCATCTTGGAGTATTGGTCCACAGGGAATGAACTCCAGCTGTTCACCCTGGGGGGCCTATCTATCTCCTGACTCAATAGTATCATACTGTTTGTTTTTAGGAGACAGAACTAAAACTGAGGAGTAGGAGTCCCCAGGGAATCAATTTCAGTCTCAAATTCCCTCACATAATGAGAGCATTTCTACAAGTTAGAGCTGCCTACAATGAAAAAGGCCGCCCCAAGGTGTCCCTGTGCTTGAAAGTTTCACCCAGGGGTGGGAAGGCCCACTTGGTGTCCATGCACCCCTTTCATTCTTACATTTCATGGCCCTGTAAGACGATTAAGAAGAATCATTCTGATAAAAGCTGTTTTAATGTTTTCCAAAGTACAGTCACTTCCCACTGGTTTTAGGACAGTGCTTAGAAAAAATTAGACTAGAGCGTGTGTGTGAGGGGTGAGGGTGGGGGAGGCCGTAAGTATTTTAAATCAAGCATTTGTGGTGCCAAGGTTTGCAAAGACGACTTGCTAGCTTAAACATGTTTGCACACAGCAGTATTTTCTAATTTAAATTCAATCCATCTCCAAACAGCCCTAGCCTAGACTAGCTGAAGGTATAAACTTCATTTTCATCTCATTAGGCTACCTGGAAGCTGCAATCAGTGAGTAGTCTTGAAGTCAATAGTCTGTCTGCTTCATTAAAATGCTAATTTCATAGCTTTAATTCTCTTTGTAAAATGTACCACTGCAGGACACTATATGCAGATTTATTCTAAAGCAGATCAACTTGCATGTCGCATTTTAGTATATTTATTTCTCCAGATTTCTCTGTGTATTGCTATTTTTAGGAATTGCTTTCATGTTTAAAAAAGTGTTTGAACATCTAAGATATTTAGATATTTAAGGCAATTTCAGCCTAGCAAAATTAATTTTTAAATAATTCTGAAAGCTACTTTCCTCACCAGTACATAAATCCCACTTCTTGGAGTGAAATATACATCCCTTTTTCCCCCCTATGGCTCTGAATCTCCACCTTTAAAGAAAGATTCAATAGCAGTTTTGGTGAATGGTCAGAATGAATCTAGATAGTGCCAGGTAGAAAAATGGATGAGCAAAATCTTTTGTCATATGAAGTCTTCTCAGTTATCTTATATGTTTTGAAAGTGCCAATTTAAATACCAAGTTCACATTTTTACTTCTCAAAGTCTTGAGTTCTGACTGATTTCCCACAAGGGAACGTTAATCAAGAGATAACCAAGAGGCTGCTGCTGCACTGACAAAAACCGAGGCCCCCCTCACAGTCAGTGCCCCAAACCAGTCATCAGAATGATTGCACTACACAAGTGCTGATGACAGTGCTGTAGGGCCTAGACCTTTGTGGGTATCTTGGACTCTTCCTTACACACATGTGCCAGTACCTTTACGTCTTGCTGATTTTCCTCATAACTATTTTCTCCTTTAGTTCTCCCTTGCAGACTTCCTTTCCTTTTCTGATCTCCAATGGAAAGACCATTCCCCCAGAGTTCTGTCCTCTGTTGCCAGCTCTTTTCTCATTATAGTCTCTCCCTTAGAATATACCTCCATGCTGTGACTACCACGATCATCTGTTTGCTAATGATTCTCAAATTTATGCTTCTGACTAATCTGTCTCCTGAGGTCTGACCTACCTGGATCTCCAGTAAGTAGAGACACTTTATCTAGATATGTCTCTGTCACCCCAAATATAGTATTTCTAATACCAAACTACTTACTTTCTTCTCAGCTTCTCCATTTCTGTTCATCACTGCCACCATTTTTATATATTCATCAAGCCAGAAGTATTCTGGGAGATGGCCCACAAGGATTTAATGTAGAAAATAAAAGAATAGTTCATCTCTTCCTTTGGATGAATGTACAAAATTTATCTTGTACTAGGCCCATTGAATAGAGTTAAGTACTTCTTAGCCCAAGCATACCCGTAAGAGTCTCTTCCTATTAACAATGACCCAGTGAAATTATAGTTCTCTCTCAGTCATGTACCTTCAACTTCCACTATGGCCACCATGCAGAGATTTATGTTACTCATCTTTAGGCATGGAGGATGGGGGGTTAATTTGATCAAGAGTTTCCAAATCATTTGAAGTTTTTATTGAAATGAACATAATTCCCAGACAGTCCTGAAATTACTCTGTCCTCAAGCTTCATAAGATAAAAGGTAGCTCTAAATAAAATAAAATTCAAAAAAATAAAAAAGAAAAGATAAAAGCTAGCTCAAGTCATCACCCCAGAGCTATTGGCTGCTTATGGGCTATAAATAGACTCTGTCTTAGGGACTTTTTAAAATAGTTTAGCAAGTGGCATTCTGCTTTGTGTTTCTTGGATAAGTAGCTCGTGCAACTCTTTTCTCAGCTACATGACTGAGGATCAGATACAACTGGGCTTATAATTCAGATCCAGTGAGAAAAGCAAGCACCCAATTTTCTATACAGTCTTGATACCATCATCACTAATTGTCCCAGGTGACTGGGATATTTAAGTCCTAAGTTTAAAGCCACATAAGTTTAAAGTCACCGTTTTAAGATATTTAAAATCTCCTGTTGATACTTGAATGAAAATGATTGTTAACAAGGCTAAGACATTTTTATTAAGCCAGTTATGACAGTTATCGCTCACTCAGCCGATATTTATTGAATGTCTATAAGGAGACAGCATCAAACTAAGTGCTCTGTGACACACAGAGACATGGTTAATCCTCAGACAGTACTCTGGAGGGACCTGTACGATCTAGTAAAACTTCTGACCGAGTCGGTGAGTTAAAAAAAAAATTTAAGAACTACAAGATTAAAAGCTTCCTGCTTCCATATAATTCAGTGATGAATTCCTAAGGTCAGTTTTTGGAAGTCTCAAGTATTAATGCTTATGTAGGTATTCATAGGGGTCTAGAGCTGGTTCTATAACTACTTTTAAGCCATTCTAGACACTAGTAAGATCAAGAATGAGTTTTCAGGGACCACCCCCTCACACTCACACGCACACGCACACACACACACACGCCACAGAGCAGGAACAGCTTAGTTTGACATTGAAACCGACTTTGACCTTGGAACTTGGGGCAGGATACCACGTATACACACAGAGTTAAGTGATCTCTAATAAGCTGCATCCACGGCAGTACATGAGAAAAATATACTAAGTCAGCCTTAGAATGACTGAGCTTTTTTTCTAGACTGAAAGATACCAGAATATAAGTTTAGCCTTCATTTTAAATGTGCAAGCTAGTGAGTCTTATTGAATGTATTTTGCTATCAAGTTGCCTTTCCAAACTTCCTTGGTGTGGGCAATATTTTTGTATATATACTATGGTTAAGAAAGGTGGAGGCCAAATCTACAGAGAGATTTGAAGACAGTCAAGTCAGAGAGACCCAAAGTCATACTGTAACTCAAGCTGAGCCAGGTATAGAGTATTTCTGTTTCTTTAGAGAGAAAAGGACGTGTTGCCCCAAGAGTCACTGATGGATTTTCATGAGAATGATGGATAGTAGCAGCACCATAGAGATAAAACTACAGACAGAGATGAATGAACCACAAGAGAATATTCATTTATATGGTCATCCTACTCACTTATAAACCTTCAGTTTTCTCTGCCAGGCTGGATGTAAGAGATACTTTACTAAAACGAGGTTTATTCATATTAAGTAGCAAATTTACTCCAAGCAATGTACATTCACTGGAATAAAAGATAGCCTAGGGGCTTCCCTAGTGGCGCAGTGGTTAAAAGTCTGCCTGCCAATACAGGACACACGAGTTTGAGCCCTGGTCCTGGAAGATCCCACACGCCGCGGAGCAGCTAAGCCCATGTGCCACAACTACTGGGCCTGCGCTCTAGAGCCGTGAGCCACAACTACTGAGCTCGTGAGCTACAACTACTGAAGCCCACGTGCCTAGAGCCCATGCTCTGCAACAAGAGAAGCCACTGCAATGAGAAGCCTGCTCACCGTAACGAAGAGTAATCCCCGCTCACCACAACTAGAGAAAGCCTGCGCACAGCAACAAAGACCCAAAGCAGCCAAAAATTAAGTAAATAAATAAAAACATTAAAAAGATAACCTAGTTTACCCTAGGAATGTGATAGACCATACCATTTCTCACTTTATTACAGGTCAATGAAGGAACCATTTTAAAGTTCACATATGAGCCCCTAATTCTTTCGATTAGAATTAGGTATTCATAATCATACCGAGAAGAGTAATGGAAAACTTTTCCATTTCAGAAACACAGGCAAGACAATATACCATAGCTCAGTCCTTTTCCATTGGCCATGTTCTCAATTAGAACAGTGTGTTTCTTCCGCTCTGGGTAAATGTTGATTAATTGATGTTTTGTTTGTAATGTGTTTCAGAAATGGAAAGAATTTCAGTTATATTTGCAGTGTAATAAAATTAAGATATTTAAGTTGTCTAAAAGGCTTTTGCTGCCAAACAACTTTTTGAGAGACTTTTAAAAATATACTGTAAAGACCAATTATATTCTTCTAGATCTTAACTTTTAAAAATGTGCTTATTGAGAATACCAAAGTACAATTTGGGGGCCTGCGCTCCAGTCCTTTTATGAAATGGAAAGAACTAACTAAAGCTAGGAGGCAGGAAACCTAGCTTCTAAATTTAGTCCTTTTATTCAGCCAAACTCTAAGCCTCTTTGAAAAATTATTTAATCTCTCTGATCTTCAGTTTACCAAACTGAAAATGAGAAATCCTGAACTGCCTCCCTATATTAAATTCTTGACCCTAACCCCAGGGCTTTAGAATCCGATTGACCTAGGTTTAAAACCATCACCTTGTCCCTTACTGGCTTTGTAACCGTGTACAAATTACTTAACCTGGGTCTCAATACCCACTTCATGGGGTTATTGTGAGTATCAAATAAAGTAGTATGAGGAAGTACATAGCCTACTGTTTGCATTTAGTTTCTTTCCTTTTTTTTCTTAGGTTTCATAATACAGAGGAATCATTTTTCTAACAGGTACCTCTATGAACAGTAGACCCAAAGCAATGTGGAGAATACAAAGAGAGAAAGACATGCAGCCTGCCCTTGAGTATATAATCTAACCCAAGAAATATGATTTTGACAAAAACAGTTTAAACTAGAAAAATGGTAAGTGCTATAAGAGAAGTTCACAGAAAGAGCTGTGGAATTTAGAGAAGGGAGACAATATATACATTATCATCAGATCCCAGAGTTCAGATGGCTGGGAGAAAATAAAACATAACCTTTGAATGTTATGAGATGTTATCATCTAGTGATGATAACAAAACACGGTAATGTGTACACTGGAAGTGAATGTTGCCCATCCACGTTGCATCAATTTGTATTAAAAAGATAATGGATGTTGATAAGCTTCACTGAGAAGGGAGCATCATCACTTCTGAAGTATTCATACCAAAATGCATAACTTGGATTAAATCATGAGGAAACATGAGACAAACCAAATTGAGAGACCTTCCAGAAAATAATTGTCAACATTGGTTCCTGGATTGGATCCTGAACCAGAAAAAGGACAATAGTGGAAAAATTGGCAAAGTTTGGGTAAAATTTGATCAATAGATTAGCTAATAGTAAAGTATCAATGTTAATCTGGTTTTATTTAATTGTACTATAGTTGTATAAGATACTAACATTTGAGGAGGGTGGGTGAAGTTTACTGGAAGTCATTTTAGTACTTTGCAACATTTTTTATAAACCTAAAATTATTCAAAGTAAAATTTAAAAAAAGAGAATAGATCCTCATATAAATCCTTTGCAGATGAAGATAGCTCAAGTAAAGATCTGTTTTAGATTCAGATGTGAGAATTAAAGGGGAGCTGAGCTGAGCAGTCACAGCAAAGCTGCTAAATTTTAAAATATTTTGACAGGTTTCAGTTGACTCACAACCCAAAACGAAAACGTTGCACATAAAAACCAGAGATCTAAATATCGCATCCTCAGAATTTTTAGTACTCCAGTTTAGAATAGGGTTTACTGGCCAAGACAAACCATCCCCTCCCCTCCGCCACCCCATGATGTGTATTAAAATTATAGTGTTCCATGGCAGTGGGGATTGAGCTTTAAATCCTGCTTCAAAAATGCTATTAGTTCTTCCCTTCTAAATGTGCGATTATTTGAGTAGATAGGGTAGCTAATTTAGATTCTTTAATTGGGAGGTGTGTGTATTATTTTAAAGGGCCTAATTTGTGTTTTCTACTGTCCATTAATTACTTAAAAGCACTTATTACTTAATGCAGACCTGGGGTTCAGAGGATTGAGTTAATCATACTCCTTAGTTTATAGGACATTGTTGTTGATCTTGAGCAAAGCTTCTCTTTTGTTTTTATTGTTTTTTATTTATTCCACTTTTCCCTGTACCCTACTTCCTTCTTCCATAGGTATTCTGATACATGTAATGTGTATCCTTTTGCTTCTATTGTTCCTATAAAATTTTTGGTGTTTTGTATTCCTGCATTTTTAAGTTTATACAAATTAGACTGTTTAATATCTCATTGTTTCTTGCTTTTTCACTTAGCATTTTGCTTTTAAAATATAGTCATGTTTGTTAACCAAAATTTTAGAAAAGGGGACTTGATTGAAATAAGGTGTTTATGTGAGGTTTATTAGGACTGCAGCCCAGGAGCTACAGATTCAAGAAGCACTTGAATTGTGTTCTGCCAGACTACAAAATGGGGGAGGTTTATAAAGACAAAAACTGCAAGGTTACAGTTACATGAATTGTTTATCAAGAATTATAATTGGAGCTGGCAAGAAGTAAGGATGCTTGTTAAGTAAGGATTGGTTGGGATCCAAAATGGTTGCATAGTTACAGGGAGAGACCTTGAGACCATAGTGGTGCAGCTGGCAGGTATTGTTCTGAATGTGATTGGTGGTATCCCTGGGTCTTGTACAGTTCAAAGAAAGTTCAAGTTCTCAGTGGTGCAGAGGCATGTCTGAGACCAGATCCTCAGTGGCTGCCTGATTCCATTCTTTTTTTTTTTTTTTTTTTGCGGTATGCGGGCCTCTCACTGTTGTGGCCTCTCCCGTTGCGGAGCACAGGCTCCGGATGCGCAGGCTCAGCGGCCATGGCTCACGGGCCCAGCCGCTCCGCGGCATATGGGATCCTCCCGGACCGGGGCACGAACCCGTATCCCCTGCATCGGCAGGCGGACTCTCAACCACTGCGCCACCAGGGAGGCCCGTCCATTCTTGTATGCCTGAATTGTGATGACTCCATTATAATTTCAGTTTGTCATCATGCTGTTAAACGTGTATCTAATCCTTGGCTTCTGACTACTGTCTTCTCCATGGTGTGTCCCTTCCACATCTCAGTTATTGAGGCTCCCAAAGACAGACATCCAAGGTAGCCTCTAACTCTCACCATCACAAAAGCACTGCTGTTATGCTCTCTTTTGTAGCCATGTGATACATGTCCGAGAGTATGAGTTGCTGAGGCAGAGGATTAGGTAGCCTTAATTTGACTAGATCCACATTGCTCTCCAAAATGGTTACTCCCCACTAAACTCACTCTGGCAGTGCATGAGGATACCTGTACCCTCTCACTCCTACCAGCATTTGGTATTATCCAGCTTTCTACTTTCTGCCAGTCAGATATGTGTAAAGTAGTACCTTATTGGTGTTTTGTTTGCATTTGTCTGATTGCAGAGGATTTTCATGTGCCAATTAGGTTTCTGCATTTCCTTTTCTATGTTTATATCTTCTGTTTTTCTATTGAGATTACTATAGTGACTTGTTGATTTGTACTAGTTCTTTTTGTGTTATAGATATTAATCCCTTGTTCAGTTTTAAATATTACAAATATGTTCTTATTCAATTACGTATTCACTGAACAGAAACACTTAATGTAATCAAACTCATTAAAAAATTTTTGCCTTATAATTTATGCTCTTGAAGTTTATTTTTAATAAAACCTTTCTAGCCACTGGATCAGAAAAATAGTCTCCATTTTCTTATGTTAAATATATAACTACCTCTTACATTTAAATTTTTGTCATCTCAAGCCCTCCTTTATTTATTTATTTATTTATTTATTTATTTATTTTTGGCTGTGTTGGGTCTTCGTTGTTGCGTGCGGGCTTTCTCTAGTTGCGGTGAGTGGGGGCTATTCTTTGTCACGGTGCGCGGGCTTCTCATTGCGGTGGCTCCTCTTGTTGGGGAGCATGGGCTCTAGGCACACGGGCTTCAGTAGTTGTGGCTCATGGGCTCTAGAGCGCAGGCTCAGTAGTTGCGGCGCACGGGCTTAGTTGCTCCGCGGCATGTGGGATCTTCCCGGACCAGGGCTCGAACCCGTGTCCCCTCCATTGGCAGGTGGATTCTTAACCACTGCAGCACCAGGAAAGCTCTCAAGTCCTTTAAATGTGTTGTTGTTGAGGACGCAGTTTTATTTTTCTCCAGCACTTTATTAAGCAACCTGTCATTCCCTCATTGATTTGTGATGTCATCTTTGTTGTACATTAAGTTCCCATATATCCATGAGAATGGCTTTGAACTCTATTCTCTACTGCATTAGTCTTTTTTTTTGAGGCATCTGATGTTTGTTGTTCTGTAACTACTTGATTCTTTTAGAATGTAAAATGCTGTTTCTTCTAAATTTCAAGGAACTGGTTCATGCATATGTTAAACCAGAATATTCTTCTTGCTTTCAGAACTGTTTAGGCATTTCAGCCCACAGTGATCTTGTCCTTCTCTGAACTCACAGTACTCATTTTCCAGTACACTCACTTCACTTCTCTTTAAAATTTTGTATTAACTTTTATTAATTTCCCTTGTTATTACTTAACTTTTCACATGATTATATCTTATATTTCCATGTCTTTGAGTCTTCCATAGTAGCTGTAGCTATCACAGGATCTGCAGTCGTCATCATAGCCATGATTTACTGAGCACTTACTAGACTTTTCATCAGTACCTTTGATTTGATGGATGTATGTCTTAACTGAATTGTAAGCACATAAGGACAATGACTGACTTAAAGGATGTAGGACAGACATCCAGTTTCTAGATGTACTAATTGAACACAGTCATATCTTCTGCAGCAGGACTTTTTTTCCCCCCCAATCATTAAACTTTGTGTTATATCTGAATCTCTCCATGTTTAAAAAAAAAAGTTTTAATTTACCTATTTTTTCTTTCCCTTTGTATTTTCAGTAATTGCATTTTACTGTTTTCCTTAATGAACCAAGAGAAAAGCAGTTGTGGTAAATAAATCATGTGCAGGGGAAAGCAATATATTATAATTAGGATTCCATTATCATTTAATTAGGCATTCCATTACTGAATTGGTGTCTCTGGCTTCCCCTGGTCTCTAATTCTGAAACAAATTCTTCTTTGTGGACAAATATTAGCCTGTAATAATTAGAGGACTCATCTATGCTAAGGCTTTTTATTAAATCTCTTTCTGATTAAGATAGCTCCCCAAGTACAGACTGATTTAATTTAATGTGATTTATCCACTTGTATATCAAGGTCTGGTGGAAAGTGTTTTTAACACCAGAGCATTAGGAATATTAAGATCTTTATATTCACAGATCTTTCAGGTATTTAAGACCTCGCTGTTTGAATTGTTCTGTAAACCTAGGTCTGATGTCACTCTGCTAAATTCAAGAATGTCACAAGTGCTGTAACAGCCTGTCACTGAAAACAGGAGACTTAGTCTGTTTTAAATTAAAATACTGACCTTATATATTCTTATGTTCCTTTGGTTTGGGAATCAGTTTTCATCCCAACTAGTTGGTTCACCACATTAAATATGCCTTTTCTGTTTTACCAGAAGTTCAGTTTTAATAGAAACAAGCATTGTAGATAAATATTCTGAAATGAGGGCCTCCATGGACATGAGTGTAACTTGTCCCCCTTTTTTTTTTAAACTTCTTGGACTTGACCATTATTGCGTCCTCACCCTTTACCTTCTTTCTGCTTTTCCTCTATTTTTCATTGATGGACATTTAATAGATATTGAACTTAATTTTGCTTGGGGTCTTTTTTCTTCTTTCTTAATCAACTTTCCCCCAACATTCCTCCCTTTATTCAAGTCTGGCCTCACCACTTGCTCTTATAACCTTGTCTAACCCTTTTGTCCAGCTTTTCATTTTTATTTTTTGTTCTTTTAGCCCTTCCTCTTCCCCACTATGTGTGCAAGAGAAAGTTTACATTGCTGTCTCCATGTGAATGTGACTAAAGCTATGTAAATTAACTATATGAAGCCAAAGCATATATTCTAATTTGCTGCAGCCGGAAAAACCCCTGAAAATACTGTCCCTTTTTTGTGATATCAAGAAAGTCCATTATGAAGCAAACTAAATGATGTGTTCTGATCATAATTTAGCTCCAGTTTCTGGAAATCCCAGGGAGGGGAGGGGTGAATGAGTGTGTGTGTTTGTGTGCACACATGTTCTCAGTTGAGTAGGAGAGGGCGGGCGGACCATGAGGGGAGAAGGAAAGGCAGTCCAGCATCCGGTGACTTCCGAGCTCCCATTTCCTGCCGAGCCCTTTGCTTACCAGCTCCCTGAGAGTTGCTGACTCTTCCTTTTCTCTCCCCATCACCCTCCTCTGCCCCATGTGAACTATTCTGTTTGGAAACAGTGGTTTGGTAGGAGCCTGAGTCAGTGGGGCAGAAGCTGATAGAAGGTGCTTTGGAGTCAGGACTGGAAGTGGAGGGATCTCAGACCGAGTCAGGCTAAGATTCTTAACAGGTCTGGGCGTGGCGTGAGGGGCTCTGAGCAACTTGTCTGGTCAGCGGGGGAGGTGGTTGATGAACTCGTTAGCAGGCCACGTGAAATAATAGGATGAAATACTGTGGTCATTTGCAGAAGAGACCCCCCCCCCGCCCGGGAAGAGGTCACAGTAGAAATAGTGTGTCATGTAAGTAAGGCAGCAATTACTGTATTCAGAGTAATGTCTGCACTGATGGAAATGCCAGCTCTGCGAGATTTTTTTCAAGCAAGTGAGAACCCTATGTGTCTCATGGACAGAAAGAAAAATAGCACAGTAGAGAAATTACAAGGCTTTCTTTGAGGAGATTGGTGGTTCGCTTTAAAGACATATTTTTAGAGTTGAGGAGGAAACGAATGCTTCTACTGTAAATTCTTCAATTAAGGAAGAGGCAACATTCCAGCAGGCTTAATGAAGTATCTTTTGTTGATAGAGAGAAATGATACAGAAAGCACTCAGTATTGCATTACATAATTTCAGGAAAGAATTTCAGTTTAAATATAGCATTATATACTTAGCATTGTCAAATATGCCATAAACTAGAAAACATTCATCTGGGGGTTTGAAGGTAGTGGGAGAGGGGGAATATCAAACTCACTCAGCTCTATGCACATTGAATACACCCCTAGCTTCCTACCCTTGTGGCAGCCTGTAGATGTCCTAATGTTGGTCAGTTAGCTCCCTTGACCTACTCTTACTGCCCCACACATGTGACCTTGATTCCCAGTATATCACCTAAAACCTTTTATCATCTCAGGTTGCCCAAAACCCGTGAAGAATACTGGTGCTTTAACAATAATATAGCAGTGTTTGCACAAATAGAGTTAGAGAATGGCAGAAGTGCAGAGTATCTGAGGCTTAAATTAACAAAGAATGTCTGACGCTCACAGAAGGACAAAAGCATAAACCCGTCTTCTCTTCTCAGGTCAGGAGGATCATTAATCACAATTACTGTCAAGTGACAGCCTCCCAGTACCTCTTTCTCCTGCAGGCTGTTAGCAAAGGCTCTATTCTCAGGTACTCTTCCTGGCAGAGATATACCACAGAGGGAGGCTCAGCTCAGTTTCCCTTTTTCTGCTCATTCAATGTATTCAGTAAACAGCTATTTACCGAGCACATTGAAGAAACACTGGGGATATGCCAGTGAGTAAAAGTGACAAAATTACTACCCTGTGGTGCTTTCATTTTAGCAGGAGGAAAACGGGCAATAAACAAGTAAGTAAAACATATAGTATGTCCGATGATGAGGCCTATAGAGGAAAAATAAATCAGGGAAGAGGAAAGCCTGCTATCTTAAATAGGGTCCTTGGGGCCTCCCTGAAAAGGCGAATTTGGGGGAAGAACATCTCAGGTAGAGAAACAGCTCGGGTCCTGGGAGTGTGCGTGGTGTGTTCAAAGGAGAACACAGAACTCAGTGTGGCGGGAGCAGCTAGTCTGGTGGGCGGTAGAAGAAAACGAGGGCTGAAGGGTAACAGGTTGCCAGGTGAGTGCAGGATTTTGGCGTTTTCCCTGCATGAGATGGGGTGAGGAGACCAAGGTGGGTTATAATGTAGTGACTAACATTCTGAAGGGATTACTCTGGCTGCTGTGCTGAAACGAATCTGTAGGAGGGAGGGTGGTCAAACAGAGAAACCAGTTAGAAAGATATTTGCAGTAATCCTGGTGGGAGGTGGTAGCTTGAGGTAAAATTGGGGAGGTGGTGAGAACTGGCTAGACTCTGCATCTATTTTAAAGTAGAGCCAATAGAACCTTGTGATGGAATGCATGTGGAGTACATGAGAGAGAGAGGAAGCAAGGATGACTTCAGGGTTCTCGGTCTGAACTGGAGGAAGGACAACTTTGCCTTTAATTGAGACAGAGATGGTGGGAAGCACAGGTTTTGGGGGAGAGACCAAGAAGAAGTTCCACTGGGGCCATGTTAAACTTGAGATACTAATTAGACATCCAAGGGGAGATGCCAAGTTAGTAGTCAGATATATGAGTCTGCAAGGGAAAGAGGCAGGCTGGAGGTACAGATTTGGGAGGCATCAGCACATATTTGGTACTTAAAGCTTTAAGACTGGAAGAGATCACCTCGGGAATGAGTGCAGGTAAACTAATAAAATCCGAGACTTGAGAGTGATCAGTGAGTCAGGAAAAGCACCAAGAGAGTAATATGGGAAGGAAACAAGGTAAAATAGTTTTTCAAGGAGGGAGAGAGTCATTGGATTTGGTTTTTTTTTGAAGGTCACTGATGACTTTGATGAGAACAGTTTTGGTGGAGTGGTGAGGGCAAAGCTTAATGGGCATAGGTCCAAGAGAGAGATGAGAGAGGATTGAAGATGGTGAGTATAGACAACGCAAGATGTTTAGCTGTGTAGGTGAGCAAAGTGAGCAGTAGCTAGGAGGACACGTGGCAAGAGGGAATGACGGGAGGAATTATACCCATGTTGATAGGCAAGACAGGAGTGATTGGTTATTGCTGGAGAAATATCATCATCAAATATCACTGGAGTAGACAGGATGACAGAGCACACAGGTGGAGGGAATTGGCACTAAATAGGAGTATGGACAGGTCGTCCATATAAAGAAGAGTAGGCAAAGTATATGGACTTACATGCAAGTAGGTGGGTAGATGGGGTGGTAAGAGTTTGTAGAAGTTTCTTATGATTTATTTTCTCAGAGAAATAGGATGAGAATGAGGGATGGTGAGGAACTGTAGTGGAGGTTGAAAAGAAAAACAAAGGCATGAAATACTCAAATCTGGGCAGTTGGGACACAGAATGGACTAAAGAAATAGGTATGATTGCCAAGAAGTAGAGGGCCAAGTTTTGGCTAATAATCACAAATTTACCAAGGACTCCCACTAGCCTCCATTCCCAGCCAAAAAATCAAATACTCCTCCCAAAACATGTACCCATCCAGTAGGCTCAAGTGAGTTTCTGGGTGAGGAGGAGGTAGCAAAAGGAAAAACCTCCAGTAGCCAGAGGGGTTATGTAGATGTGTGAAGTGAAAGGGAGTACAAAACCTTAGGAACCGAGCATTCAAATCCAGTTTCATTTATTGGCTCTGTGGAGCTATGGTGGGAAATTTTTACCAGGGAAGGGTAAATTATACATCAGGAGGGCTAAATCAGATTTCTTTCTGGTTATGTCTTAAGACTGGTTGCATGGTTAAGACTTCTTGAAATCTACTCATATGCAAGTATGGATCAGCTTGTTTAAAGTACTGAAATGAGACCCTTCCCTGTTCAGTAAAGGGGGAGAGAGTGCTAGATTACAGAGCAGGAGCCTCTGGACATGCAGAGGGAGAGTCGTGACTACCTCCCCGTCAGCCTTCTGCGCAGTTGTGCCCAGGCCCGGACCGGTCTACAGCCACTGTGTGTGAGTAACTCAGAGCGGTGCGAGGTAATCTCGATGCAAGTGTCCCACCTTCTGTGCCGCTGAGAAGGTGCTGCTGTTGCATTGCTGTGGCACGTGAGGGGATCGGTGCTCTGTTCTGGGTGGTGGTAGAGGGAGTACTTGGCCGGGGGGATGGTTACAGTGGGTATGTTAAACCAGTTCCCAAATGTTTTATAAGTTTCTGTGTCATGGTGTTGGTTAAAAGCAGAAATAAATCCTCCAGAATCTGAACTATTAAACAGATTAGATGCTATACTGTTTTAATATTGAAGGGTACAAGGGTGTGTATGTGTGTGCTTTGTTTGATAAACCTGAAGCCCTGCTCCCATTGTGGTGATCTAATAAATTAGAGAGCTCTGCTTCTAAAATATTGGTCTCAAGACACATTGTCTCCCACTTGTCTTGTCATCTTTATTCTTTTCTGTGTCAATCCTAATTGAATTATTTGTAACTGCTTCAGAATTATGTTGATTCAACCCTTTCCTTTCTAGATAGTAGCAAGAAAACATTTCAGATATTATTTGTGACCCTGAAAGAAATTAGGGTGGTAGAAATTTTAAAATGTCAGGTTGCACTAAGCGTAATTTCTTAATTAGGGAATTATATTAGCCAAGAAAGGAAAAAAGGTGCAAAACAATAATGCAAAGCTTATTGATATGTCAGTGTTTATCTGAATGAATAGGAAAATGTTCTGTTTCCAATAAAATGCTAATATCAAAAAAATCATTAAAAATTAGTGCATGTGAATAAATTTTGGACTTGTTTCAAACTTTAAATACTATGTTTTCTAACATTTTGGTTTGATGAGAATCCAACCAGCATAAATAAAGCTCTATTTGGACTATAGCAGATATTACCAATTTGTTATATCACTTAAGTATTTTAAAGTTCATATTTGAAAAGCTTTAAAAAACAACAACTTGTAGAGGTACAATCTACTTGCCTTAAAGTGCAAGTACATTTTAAGTGTACAATTAGATACTTTTTGATAAATGCATAGTCACATAACTACCACCATAATCAAACTACAGAACATCCCATCAACCCTAAAAGTTCTCATATGACCCCATTTGCAGTCAGACCTCTCCCCTGAAACCCCCAGTCCCTAGAAACTGCTCATCTGCTGTCCCTATAGTTTTGCCTCTTCTAGATTTTTATATAAATGAAATTAACTGGTATGGAGTTAACTGTATCTGGCTTCTTTCACTTAGCATAATGCTTTTAAGTTTCGTCCATATTGTTTTATGTATCAGTTTATTCCTTTTTATGGCTGAGCGGTATTCCACTGTATGGAATATACCACAATTTGTTTACCCATTCATGGATTGATAGATATTTGGGTTGCTTACAGTTTTAGAATATTATGTATAAAATTGCCACAAACATTTGCATAAAAGAATTTGCTTATGTTTTCTTGGGTAAATACCTAGGAGTGTGATTAGTGGGCCATTGCCAAACTCTTCCAAAGTGGCTGTACTAGCTTACATTCCCATCAGCAGTGTGGCAGAGGTCCAGTTGTTTGGCATCCTCATCAAAACTGGATAGTCAGTTTTTTTTAATTCTAGCCATTCTGTTAAGTACGTAGTGGTATCTTAACTGTGGTTTCAGTTTGTATTTCCCTAATAACTAAAGATGTTAAGCATCTTTTCCTGGGTTTAACTGCTTTTCATATAACTTCTTTGGTGATGTCAATTCCAGTCTTTTACCTATTCTTAAAAATTGGGTTGTCTTCTTATTACTGAGTTGTAAGACTTCTTAATATTTTGGGTGCAAGTCGTTTATCATATAAATTGGTTTGCAGTTATTTTCTCCCAATCTGTGCCTTGCCTTTTCATTTCCTTCATATTGTCTTATACAGAGTCAAGGTGTTTAATTTTGATGAAGTACAATTTCTCCATTGTTTCCTTTCTTGTTTTTGTTCTCTGTGACCTATCTAAGAAATTGTCGCCTAGCCCAGGTCACAAAGATTTTCCTTTATGTTTTCCTACAGAAATTATATAGTTTTAGTATTTACATTTAGGCCCATGATCCATTTTGAGTTAATTTTTGTATATGGTATGAAGTAAGCATCAAATTTGTTTCGTTGCCTTTACATGTAGATATCCAATTGTTCCAGTACCATTTATTGCAAAGACCATCTTTTCTCCATTGAATCAGGCAACTTTGTTGAAAATTAATTGGCAGTGTAAGTGTGAATCGTTCCTGGACTCTGTTCTGTTCCACTGAGCGATACGTCTAGCCCTCCTCCAGCACCACACTGTTTTGATTACTTGAACCTTTAGAAAGAGTCCTTAAGTTAGCTAGTGTAAGGCCCCCGGCTTTGTTCTTCTTTTTCAAAATTGTTTTGTTTTTCTAGTTACTTTGCGTATCTATATAAAATTTAGAATCAGTTAACTTATACATAGCATACTAGGAGCTTTGATTAAGATTGCTTTGAATCTGTAGATCAGTTTGGAGGACAAATGTCCTCTTAACAATAGTGAATCTTCCAATCTATGAACATGGTACAACCATAACTTGTTTTATTGTGCTTTGCTTTATTGCACTTCACAGGTACTGCGTTTTTTTTTTTTTTCTTTTTACAAATTGAAGGTTTGTGGCAACCCTGTGTTGTCAGATAATGGTTGGCATTTTTTTAGCAATAAAGTATTTTTTAATTAGGCATGTACATTTTTTTTAGACATAATGCTATTGCACACCTAATAGACTACAGTATAGTGTAAACATAACTTTCATATGCACGTAGAAACCCCAAAATTTGTGACTCACTTTATTGTGATACTCCCTTCATTGTAGTAGTCTGGAACCACACCTGCAATATCTCCAAGGTATGCTTGTAATCTCTCCAATTATTTAGGTCTTTCAAATCTCTCTCAGTAATGTTTGTAGTTTGCAGTCGTGCACTTTTTTTTGTTAAATTTACTTTTATAATATAAAAGTAAATATAAAAATTTATTTTTTATATTGAACTTGTATTCTGCAACCTTGCTAAATCCACTTATTATTCCAGTAGCTTTTTGATAGTCTATCTAATTGTCTATAAATAAAAGACAGTTTTACTTTTTCCTTTTCAATCTGTAGGCCTTTTATTTCTTTCTCTTGCCTGTTATAATGACTAGAACCTCTAATACCATGTGTCTGGTAATAAATGCTAACATATTGATGTAGTACCGATATATGGCTACTTAGTGTTATTTTAGGTATGTGGAACTGAAAGACCAGTATTCTACCTAATAATTTGGGTTGATTTTTCAAACATATCTTACCTAACCTCTTGTTAAGCATCTCTGTTCTAGTGAGCTAAGAACAGGAAAAAAGATGAGAAGTGGTTTTTTATCATACGTTAACCTTATGTCTTTATACACTACTTTAAACACTTTATGTACTACTTTAAAATGTTTTAAAAAAAAAACCTGCTATTAAGTGTAGCCTCAGCTGCATGAATACTGGTGTTAAAAAGTAGTAATATGAAACTTACTATCCCACATGGCTCTAAGATTCAGGCCAGAGCTCGCTCTAGCCTTCAGGGTTCAGACCAGCAGACTTTCTGCTCCCCTGGCATTAGTCAGTAAACCTCTGTTAGGTGTCTGCAGTCTTGCTCACTTTCAGTCCTCGCTCCTCCCTGCCCGCCAGTCCCACTGAGGAAGTTTTCTACAAATATGAAACTGTACTTAAGTATTCTAGTACTAATAAAAAGGGAACTTTACTCATGCACCTATTTTGTTTTTCTCTTTTTCCTTTCCTCTGCTTGAGACTGACTGAGAAACCAGGTTGAATTTGGAGGTCAAGAATGCCACTCTTTCCAATCCAGCCCAGATACACAACTATGACACTGGGCATGCCAAATACACAAGAAATGATTTTAGTGGTAAACATAGAAGCCACCAGGGTTTTCAGGCCAAAACTGCAGTGTTGGAAGACTTGGGGTTTGCCTTCTTCCTTTTAAAATTTCTCTTGTTAATGCTAGCTATTTTGTTCCCTCTTGCTGTTTCAGTTATCTGAAATCATATCCAGCAAGATCTCTCTCCAGTACCCCAAAGCAGGGAATAAACTCTTATCAATACCCTAATCAAAATCTCGCACTATGTGAGCACAACTATGGCAGTTACTGCTCTAATTAAGTCACTATGTAATGAGAATTAGAGCAAATTGTTTTTACCTTAAGTAAATTGTAAAATAATTTTAATAGACAACATTCATCAACCACTTACTAGGATGATCTCATATAATCCTCCCAGAGGTGTATGTTTCCCAAGCCACACATTAGCAAGGAGTGGAACTAGACGACGAATCCACAGTCTTACCTGATTCTAAGAACCCAGCTCTTAAACACAACTCCACACAGTCTCCTCTGCTTAGAACCATCCTTATAACCTAATGTTTTCCAAAATGTGGCCCTCCAACCCTCTGTATCAGAGCAGAATCTCCTGGAGTGCCTGTTAAAATGTAGATTCCTTGATCTCACCCATACATGCTAAATGAGAATCTCTGGGAATGAGAATCGCCCGGATACAGGAGAGAGGCTAGTCAAAAACAAGAGTTGGGACTGATGGTAAAACGGAATGATGAAAGTACAATGGAAAATCTCAGTCTGGAGAGGTCCTAGGGAAGACAGATTCTCGGAACTGTATAGCAGGGAATAGGGGATCTCACCCATACATGCTAAATGAGAATCTCTGGGAAGAGTCTCCAGGACTCTTCATTTTCATTTAGTTCCCCAGGTGATGCTTAGGCCACTGAAGGTTGAGAACCACTGTCACAGCCTCTCCTTCTCAACTGAGGAACAGATCTCAGCAGTTTGTAGGAACTGCCATAAAATGGTAGCTCTGCATTCTCCATAAGAACCTGTAGTCAACCTCTTCAGATAAATATAGAAAACAAACTCTTCGTCTTCCATACAGCTGTCTCTAACAGTTAGGTGACCTTGCTCTTTATTCTCAAAATGCCACTTGATAACTCAAGAGTACAACAAATCTCTAGAAGAAATGTCCTTCCCCAAAATAATGCCTCAAAAAAGAAGCAGTCCTTGACATTCAATATTTCTTAATGTATATTGTGTTAGTTTCCTAGGCTGCCATTAAAAATCACCACAGGGCTTCCCTGGTGGCGCAGTGGTTGAGAGTCTGCCTGCCGATGCAGGGGACACGGATTCGTGCCCCGGTCCGGGAAGATTCCACATGCTGCGGAGCGGCTGGGCCCGTGAGCCATGGCCGCTGAGCCTGTGCGTCCGGAGCCTGTGCTCCGCAACGGGAGAGGCCACAACAGTGAGAGGCCCGCGTACCGCAAAAAAAAAAAAAAAAAAAAATCACCACAGACACACATTTCCCACCAGCTGAATGTAGGGAGGCACAGGCGGGAGCCAGAGCCAGGGGTCTTGTATTGCGTTGCTGCGAGTGCGGAGTGCTCTCCAAGTCCTGCCCGGATACAGGAGAGAGGCTAGTCAAAAACAAGAGTTGGGACTGATGGTAAAACGGAATGATGAAAGTACAATGGAAAATCTCAGTCTAGAGAAGTCCTAGGGAAGACAGATTCTCGGAACTGTATAGCAGGGAATAGGGGAAAGAACTGTAATAAGCTGGACTTTGTCCGTTTTTGTTGGAACGTGGAGTTAGAAAGGAAGCCGAATGATTTAGCCGTGTGGCTGACAGGGTCTTGGTGCTCTGGCCGGGTGCCAGGCCTGAGCCTCTGAGGTGGGAGAGCTGCGCTCAGGACATTGGTCCACCAGAGACCTCCCAGCCCCATGTAATATCAAATGGCCAAAGCTCTCCCAGACATCTCCATCCTAATGCTAAGAACCAGCTCCACTCAACGACCGGCAAGCTACAGTGCTGGACACCCTATGCCAAACAACTAGCAAGACAGGAACACAATCCCACCCATTAGCAGAGAGGCTGCCTAAAATCATAATAAGTTCACAGACACCCCAAAACACACCACTGGACACAATGCTGCCCACCAGAAAGACAAGATCCAGCCTCATCCACGGGAACACTGGGACCAGTCCTTTTCACCAGGAAGCCTACACAACCCACTGAACCAACCTTAGCCACTGTGGGCAGACACCAAAAACAATGGGAACTACAAACCTGCAGCCTGTGAAAAGGACACCCCAAACACAATAAGTTAAGCAAAATGAGAAGACACAGAAATACACAGCAGATGAAGGAGCAAGGTAAAAACCCACCACACCAAACAAATGAAGAGGAAGTAGGCAGTCTACCTGAAAAAGAATTCAGAGTAATGATAGTAAAGATGATCCAAAATCTTGGAAACAGAATACAGAAAATGCAAGAAACATTTAACAAGGACCTAGAAGAACTAAAGATGAAACAAGCAACAATGAACAACACAATAAATGGAATTAAAAATACTCTAGAAGGGACCAATAGCAGAATAACTGAGGCAGAAGAATGGATAAGTGACCTGGAAGATAAAATAGTGGAAATAACTACTGCAGAGCAGAATAAAGAAAAAAGAATGAAAAGAACTAAGGACAGTCTCAGAGACCTCTGGGACAACATAAAACGCACCAACATTCGAAACATAGGGGCAGGACAGGAATAAAGACGCAGACCTACTAGAGAATGGACTTGAGGAAGCGGAAGGGTAAGCTGGGACAGTGAGAGAGTGGCATGGACATATAGACACTACCAAACGTAAAACCAATAGCTAGTGGATAGCAGCCGCATGGCTCAAGGAGATCAGCTTGGTGCTTTGTGACCACCTAGCGGGGTGGGATAGTGAGGGTGGGAGGGAGGGAGACGCAAGAAGGAAGAGATATGGGGATATATGTATATGTATAACTGATTCACTTTGTTACGAAGCAGAAACTAACATACCATTTTAAAGAAATTATACTCCAATAAAGATGTTAAAAAAAAAAAGAGGACCCTTTCCGAATAAGGTCATATTCTGAAGTTTTGGTGGATGTAAATTTTGGGGAAGACACTATTCAACCCACTACATATACTTATTTACTTCCCTAATTAATTGTTATTCTGCCAGCTTAAATTCCAGGTTAGGTAGCTATTCATCCAGATGTTAACTCTGCTTATGTTTCTGAATTTAAACAAAGTCCAGTTATTACTCAAATGACTCTGTTTTTATGCCGAGTCATAGGAATTGATCCCTGGATGGAAGCACTTTTCTCTCTCTACTCCCTATCTCCTAATGACTATCTGCAAAGAAATCATCTGCTCTTTAATACTTTATTTACTGCAGTGGTCCCATCCCGATTTCTCCTCTCTGCGGCTCAGATGTAGCAGTTGTTTACTAAACAGTTGGGCTAGATCATCAGCACTGACCTCTGCTTTCTGATGAAACTTGACAAAGTTTACTAGAAAATGAACTCACCTTAATATCTTCCTCCACCCCCACCCCCCCAGTCTCTATTGATGCTTTGGGGAGTGTTGTTTTGAGAAGTTTGTCAGCACTAAAGAATTTCTGGTTGATGTTTGGGAAATATTTAGCAGAATCTTTGATCCTGTTTAATCTAAGGAATAAAATACACAGAACAGTATTACATAAAACACTCCATCCCTTGGATCAGCAGTTGATTTCAGACTCCTCAGGATGCAAGAAAATGAGTTTTTTGCCTGGAACATACAGCAGGCCAGAACTTTTTAAATCCAGGAATTTAAAAAGTCTATAAATGACTATAAAAAGTAAGTCTATAAATGTAGATGGCCACCTGTATGGTATTCTGATCATTTACAACTGTTGAGAGTACTTGGATTAGTTTCCAGTTTGGTGTAATGTTAGTGTCTGTCTTTGAGCTTTATCCACAAATAGTTAAAAAAAAAAAAAAAAAGGAAAGAAGGGAGGGAGGGAAGGAAGGAAAAGAGAAAGAAAAGAGGGAGAGAGGAAGGAAGGAAGGAAAAAGAAAAAAGAAACTACTAAAAGAAAAAGCAGGAAAATGTAACCTCTTTTGGTCAGAAGTATCAAAATGGTATATGATGTTATCTGTATGCCTGCTCTGTTCTTTGAAACACATCTTTCTGAACTACATAAAGTCCATTTTCTTTTTCTTATTTTATTTTAACCTTCAAAAGATACTCTAAATGCTGTAAGAATAGAGCTTACTGTTCCTTTTCCATCTTGGAAGAACCTGAGACTTCTGTCCTTCAGTTGAGCTCCACAGAGTCTGATTCTTTATCCTTTCAGTAGAAAAGAAGTCACAGTTCCATTAAATTATGGTCCTATTAAAGTAGTGGACCTTTTGCAGAAGCGAAGTGAAGACCTGCACTGAGAATTCACTGTTGGAAGTTTTGAATATTTCCTGTGCTGACCCATTCTCTTTACCAGCACCACCACTGCTGCACTTTGTACTTTACCTTACAGGACTCATTAAAACAACATAAGAAGATAAGGAAGAATGAATTACGACTATTTCTACTAAAGAGTACAGAAGCCATAAAGTATGTTCCCTGGTAGAATATTTAATTTGGTTATTTGGGGGAAGAGAGTATGAGCAGATGGTGGTGGAGGGAAAAAATAGAAACACAGCCTTCAGAACACACATAATCCTGCTCAGAAATATCTCCCCACATGCCTTCCATCGACCAGAGGGTCTTTTGGATTAATAAGGCCCTACTGTACAAGGTGAGCAGCCATGGTTGGCTCAGTCCTGGTTGATGAAGAAAACCCTGTTGTAGTAAGATCCTCAATCCCATCAGGCTGAGGTCAGTTTACTGAGTGGGAATTCTGATTTCTGAGTGACTGAAAGCAAGGTAATTCTTGGGTCATCTAAGGAGAAGGCTAGCCAGGAGGTGCGGCACAAGCCTAAGGCAGTTTGACAGCCATCTTGAGACCGACTCATGTGGCTCCTAATGCAGAGCCCAGGGCCACGGGAAGGACAAAACTCATCTGCAGTCAGAGACCCTCACTTCTACTCTATCTTCTACTTACTCTTGAAGACAGCAACTTCCCCTCCACCCATTAATAATACCCCATCCTCAACCAAATTACCTTTCCCTCTCAAAGGAGACAAGGATGAAGTTGCAGAGAACTCTGTGTTATATGCAGAGTATATATGCATACTAAATAAAGCTATAAAGTAGTAATGTTAGGCTTTGATTTGGGGGCATACTTTTTACTAGTTTAAGCTGTATTTTTGTTACCATAAACTTTTTTGTTTTGTTTTTTTTTTTTTTTTTTCAGTACGCGGGCCTCTCACTGTCGCGGCCTCTCCCGTTGCGGAGTACGGGCTCCGGACGCGCAGGCTCAGCGGCCATGGCTCACGGGCCTAGCCGCTCCGCGGCATGTGGGATCTTCCCGGACCGGGGCACGAACCCGTGTCTCCTGCATCGGCAGGCAGACTCTCAACCACTGCGCCACCAGGAAGCCCATTTACCATAAATTTTTTAGATTTACAAGATTGTAACAGACATTCCACTGTGGTTTAGATAGCTGCCACGTAATGGACGGTAGGGCCTAGCTTGTGGTTTGGTGGATCAATCAATCAAGCTTTATCCCAGGAGTATATAACAGAAATTTATACAAGATTTAATCATTTATACTTTGTATAAAACTATAGCAAAACTCTGTTAATCAGAATATGTGCATGATATACTTAAAAGATGAAAATAACACAGTGCCAGATTGAAAGAAACTTGAAAAACACCAAGATCTTTCATTTGCATAGAATTGACACCCTTACTAAGTACAGTAGACTGCCTTTACAGACTGGCTGACAGATACCTTTTGTTTCTTCTAGCCCTCCAAGGGAAGCATTATTCCCAGATTGCAGATGAAGAGCCTAAGGCCCAGGGAGGTTAAGTAACTTGTTCAAGGTCACGTGGCTAATAAGACTGTGGGTACAAACGAGGTTAGTCTGACTCTGCAGCTCCTGTTCTTAATGTGCAGCTCTTAGAAGGTAGAGCAGCATAGTGGAAAGGCTTTGTAGTCATTAGACACAAGTGGCTAACTAACTGTGATCTTCAGCAAGTGACAACTTCTTTGTGCCTCAGTTTCCACAACTGCAAAAGAGGGATAGCACCACAAGGGTGGTTACATATCTAAAAGTGACTGTCCTGATAAACTCCACAAGGGAGGGATCTTCCTTTTGTCCACCAGTGTACCCCAACTGCCTGCAGCTTTTGGTACTACAGCCAGTACCTGCTCCATAGAGAACTTGTTGAATTAATAATGCCTGGCACTTAGTAGGCATTCAATACATGGCATTGTCCAAGTGCATCATTAGTCATCTTCAATCCTAACCTCAAAGCACAGAGACTATAATAATGTGCTGTCTCCGATCTCATTTAATTCAAACACTAGCAAATTAGCAGAGTATGCATATGCTGACACTTCTAATCTTTTAATCCAGTATTGATTCATGTCCATGGGTTTTGGAACATCTAAACAAATTTTTGTTGAATCCAACAGTAACATAAATTATATTGTTATTGCTCTTGTTTTTTTACATTGAATTTTGAATGTCTTCTCTAAACATCACGTTAGCACATCTTCTTTTAAAGAGTAATGAAAACAAAGAGTATGAATTTTTGAAAGAATAGGCAAAATAAGTCTGTGTCACCAATGACACAGTCTACAGATGCACCACTGTAAGTGGCAGTTATGCTTAGTAGGTCCTAGGAGTGAAAACAATTTGGAACTAGAACTCTTTGTCCCTTTCCCTTCATAGCACATTGTGTTATTTTATTCATTGATGTCTATGTTTGCTTTGTAAATTCTGCACTAAACTCCCGGGAGCTGAGGAGACGAGGTGCATGAGCTGTGTTGGCCTGCCTATAAAATTAGCACCCATGCTCCTTGTCCTTATTACACAGCAACAATAGCTTGCATTTCTGTTGAAAATAGAGTGAATAATGATATTTTATGATTTTTGAAGTGAACACAAATTTTCACCAAGCAAATCTGAAGTATAATATATAGTATATATACACATGGATCTTCTACTGTGGTTTGTGTATATCACGTGTAGATTCACGTTGTCGTAATTCTTTTAATCTCTTCCATATCTGTGATTCTGTTTCGTTCACTGTGATCTTAAATATGTATGCTCTTTTTCCCTTAATCATCTTCATAGAGTTTAATATTTTATTCATCTCGTCAAATAACCAGCTTTTGCATTTGTTTATTCTTTCACTATTTCTTACTTTTGTTTCATTAATTATTGCTTTTTATCTTTAGTAATTTTCTCTTCCTGTTTCCCTTTGGATTCTTTTTCTTTTTTTTCCCCCAATTTCCAAGATAAGTAATTTCTCTTTATTTTTCCTCTTTTTTTTTTTTTTTCGGTGCACAGGCCTCTCACTGTTGTGGCCTCTCCCGTTGCAGAGCACAGGCTCCGGATGCGCAGGCTCAGCAGCCATGGCTCACGGGCCCAGCCGCTCTGCGGCATGTGGGATCTTCCTGGACCGGGGCACGAACCCGTGTCCCCTGCATTGGCAGGCGGACTCTCAACCACTGCGCCACCAGGGAAGCCCTATTTTTCCTCTTTAATAATGAGGCATTTATTATTTAGTACAGCCTATACTGTATCCCGTTGATTCTCTTTTTCATTCTTTTTTAAGTAGTTCATGATGTTTCTTTTGATTTCATCTTCCATCCCAGAGTTAACATCCCAGAACACTTTTAGTTATTATATTTTGTTGTTTATTTTTATTTTTATTTTTATGGAATCTTGATGTGAGAATGTAACTTATAAAATATAAGTTTTTATAAAATGTGTTTTAATCCTCTTGCCACCAAGTAAATGATCAAACATCAAAGTGTTCCAGGGATCCTACCCCCTTTAAAATATTTTTGAGGGACATATGGGTTTGTATAAGTCTATTAAATTTATCAGTAGTTTCAATTCCTTTATTTAATTAATTTTTATCTACTGGAGTTGTCCTACTATGAAAGATACTGAAGCCTACACTGTAATTTTATTATTTTTCCATTTCTCTTTGCATTTCTAATATTTTTCCTTTTAATATTTAGCTACTACTTTGATTCATACAGATGTTCGACCAGTATTTTCTTTTTAAAAATATATATATATATTTGATCCTATCCATAGATGCTGAAAAGAGATTTGATAAACTTAAGGCATTCCTAATAAAAATTAGAACAAAATAGAAGTTAACTATTTAAATATAATACTGTGTTACCAAAACTCAACAGTATCTCATATGCTGAAGCATTAAAACCCACATTTTGGTTAAAGTCAGAACTATGCTTTTTTATTATTAAGCAAATGCTAGTGAAAGCACTAAGAAAAGACCATAAAGATGAGAATATTCAACATAAAGCTGTGTTTTTGCTGCTGATAGAAAATCTAGAAAGTCAAAAAGAGTCTAGTAAAAAAATCAAGTAGACTTAAAATTTGTTAATATGGCTACATATGAGATAAATACACAACAGTTGATTTTCTCTATTCTAAGCAGTGATTGCCTAAAAGCAGAAGTAGGAACACATATTCCATTTACCATAATGAAAAAATTATGAAATTGTTTAGGAATAAATTTTAAAAGAAAGCCACAGAAGTTATGTGAAGAAAACTGAAGTCTTATTGGAAGAGAAAATAAGATTTGAGCACATGGAAACTTATACTTTTTCCTTGAAAAGACAGTATAAAAGTGTCAGTTCTTTCAAAAGTATCATGTAAATATCACACAAATGCAATTTCGGGATAAGTTGAGAAGGGTTTTTTGTGTGTGTGTTAGAATTAAGTTAAATACTCTTAAATGTATATTGCAAAATCGGTGCCAGCAGGAGCCCAAAACAGCGTGAAAAAGAAAACAGCCAGACTTGCCTTATTAGATATTAAGTCACTAAGGAAAGCAGGAATAAACACAGATCAATGGAGCAGAAGAGAGAAGGGAGACTGGATATCTGTATATTTGAGAATGTAATATATGACCAAGTTGGTATTTCAAAACGGTGGGGAAAAAAGGAGTTATTTAATAAAGGATGCTAGAAAAATGAATGTCTTGAAAGAAAGTAAAGCTAGATTATAAAATTAAATGAAAAATGTTTTTCATCTTGTAGAAAAATATAAAATATACATACAGTCTAGGGGCAGGGAAGACAAAAACAGGAATCCAAAAGCTGTAACCGAAAAAGAAATGAACTTGTATAGACACACAGACATGCACATGCACGCACACATGAGTATTGGATAGATGCCATAAATAAAGGCGATAGTGGATTTATAAAAATTTGCAACAGGGCTTCCCTGGTGGCGCAGTGGTTGAGAGTCCGCCTGCCAATGCAGGGGACACGGGTTCGTGCCCCTGTCTGGGAAGATCCCACATGCCGCCGCGGAGCAGCTGGGCCCGTGAGCCATGGCTGCTGAGCCTGTGCGTCCGGAGCCTGTGCTCCACAACGGGAGAGGCCACAGCAGTGAGAGGCCCGCGTACCGCAAAAAAAAAAAAAAAAAACCTTGCAACAAAAGAATACAGAGTATTAATAATCCATGATAAAGAAGGAGCTTTGCAAGTTGACTAGAAAGAGACAAACAGCCCATAGGCACTAGATAAAGGATGTGGAGCTGCATTCACAGAGCAGCAAATCCAACAAAATAAACTCATTAGTGGCCAGGGAAACACTAGTAGCCTGATGACCAAAATTAGTGTAAAAGATTTAAAGCATGTACAATATAAAGAGGTCTTACAAATCCGTAAGATGACAACTAACTGAATTTCCAAAACAGGTAGGAATAGTCCCAGTGTATATCCAGTGAACTTGTTTTATCTAATCAAAGACATACAAATTAAAACAAAAATGACATACTTTGGCAACTTTCCAAAAATAGCAATCCCAAGCATTAGTAAAAGTGTGAAAAGGAAAGTACCACCATACATTTCTTGCGTGTTTATTAAATTGACCTTTGCAGGGGTCAGTTTCCCATAGGTAGCAAAAGCCTATTAAAGTATTCATGTTCTTTCATCCAGCAATTTAACATATTGGAATTTATCCTAGAAAATCCTTATCATTAATTACAAAGATATCTATTTAAATATTGAGAGATATTTAAATATTGTTTATGTGAAAAAACTTAAATACCTGAAAACAAAGTAATTTTTAATATATATATAAAATCAAATATTATACATCTATAAAGTGACATATTAGAAAATCTTTAATGGCATGGATGGGAAGTGCATGAACAAAGTTATAAAACAGTGTATATGGTATGATCTCATTTTTGAAAGTTTATATATCTTTTTTCAAGGAACATGTTTTATATACACGTGTGTATATGTGTGTATAGATGTGTATCTGGCCTCAGCAAGTGCTGTATTGTTATTCACATCTTGCCTTTGATGTTCTGCTAATGCACCAGTACTGTCGAATTATGGAAAATGTCAACAGGTTTCCACTCTACCTAGAAAATAAAACTTGTTTTGAAGATCCAGAGAACCAATGCCCATCGGAAGAGAGATTTGTAACTGAAAAGATTCATGCGTTTACACATGAAAACACAAAAGTACAATAGATTTAGGATAGGAAAGTGAAAATATATGTCCCTAAAATTAATATGTAAGACCTGAACTCAGGTTGGATAAGCAAGATTGTTCACAAGGATACCATTTTTAGTTTCACCTTTCAGCTGAAATTTGCTTTTTAAGCACAGGATGGTTCTTTCTTAGAAGAAGAGTAGGCACCAACTTTGACTTATTAAAAAAACAACAGCAACAACAATATGGGACAAGAGACCAATGATCCTAGAGCACAAATCATCAGTTTCTAATTCCGAATGCCCTCAGAGGATTTAATATCTATGCTGAGCTCAAAATGTCTAAGGAATGAGTTAGTAGGGATGGAGAAGAATATGTATCAGGAGATAAATTGGGACCTACCCCTAGAGCCAAGGTCAATCCCCTAAACAGCTTTGCTTCTATACCGTGGGAGAGGAGTGGACTGCATTTTAGACAGTAAAACTCAGAGTCACTACAACAGACCTGTCTCTCTCCCAAAGGAAGAGGAAATCTAGAGAAAGGAAGGTAAAGGGTAGCAGCCTAAACCGAACCTCTCTTCAAGTGCTGTAGTTGATCCTCCCACCTGGAGGAATAACAATCACAAGAGAGTCGGAGCACATACCACCTGCCAGGCACTTCTCTAAGCATCCCGCAGTCCTGTTTCCAACTGATCTTCACAAAACCCTATGAGAGTCGCTACTGTTATCATCCACATTTACAGATGAGGCTTCTAGTGAACTTGGCAAGCCATAGAGCTGATAAGAGGCAGGGCTGGAAGCCACCTGACTCCACCTTTTGTTCCATATGCATCCAACTTGTACAGAAGGAAAAATGAATAATGTCCCTAGTAGGCAACGGTCGTGTTTTCTCCAACAAAGAAAATGGTACTGTTTGAGCCTTAATACCAGTTGATTTTAGGTGATTCATGCACGCCCTATTATTTTGAAGCTGAAAGTGTCTTCTTTATCGGTATTTTTCATCTAAATTTATCCCAATCTGTCCACTCAAAGCTGTTCTTCTAAGTGTACTAACTAGTGCTAATTTGTCATGCCTATTATTAGCCACGTACTATTACATGTCAGTGTCAAAGTGGCACAGTGGATGACTGTTTAGTTACTAATTCCAACTTTTATTCTATTGGGTTTTTTTAATTAATCTGAAAAATGGTGCACAAAACCAGCGGCCTCAGCATTTTCTTTTAACACAAATACATCTTAGGTGACAAGCTGCTTTATCAAAAACTATCTAATACACGTAGTTAGATTTATGGATCTAGCTCTAATAGAAAATAAACTTATTTGTAATTTTTTTTAAAAGCAGGCATTAAAATGATATCCAAAATAAATTATATTTTTGTATATTCTGCATACATTTGATTATGGAATGGGGAAAGAAAAGACATTTCAGTTGTTATCGGCTCCATTAAAGCTCACTTTGGATTAAAAAGAAACAAAACTTACATTTCTATTATTCTGCCACTGAACTATATAATTGAATCTGGGCAAACGGGGATTTCTTCACTCCATTCTTTCACTTTAAACATACAAATGTGTAAAGACTTGGCCCTCCCCCATTCCTGGTGAGTAGGGCTCTACTAATAATCATGTACCCAAGTTGATTTGCATACTGAAAGGTCTGTTGTTTTCATACCAGAAAATTTAAAGATAGTTTAACTCCTTTGTAATTGCAGGAACTTATCTTTTCTTAATCCATTATGCATTATTTTAGCTATTATAAATTGGTAAATGAAATAGAGGCACATCTCAACTTCTGAGTATCCATTTCATTATTGTCACTTACGTATGAACCAAGTTCTGCAAGCCTGCCAACCCCTGGCCTGCTACCTTCTGGGAGGAAGCTAACTTGTCTGGTAGTAAGGGTTCCCCTTGGCTAGAGGCCCCAGGGCCAAGAGGTCTTGATAAGATAGTTTGAAAAGTAAGCTCTTTTGTCAGCAGTCAAGAGTTGTATGTGGCTTTGTGCTGTAACCTCCCTGGGCCTCGTTACAGAGTTCCATAGGTGATCCTCTTGATTCCTTAAAGATCGAACTCCACGCACATTTTTAATCTCAAAATTACCCCCCCCCCCGCAGTCCATTCAAGAACCCGGAGCAGAAACGAACCTCGGGCTCATTCCACCCTCTCCAGTTGAGCACTCTTGTCAGGTCAGTTCTTCCTTGTGATGTTTTTGGACATGTCACTTACTTTAGTCCCTACCTCCTCTTCATCTCTTGCCTTGTAATGACCAATCAAATTACTTTTCCGACCTCTCTTGCCCCTGGTCCTCTCCAAAATATTCTTATTACTGCCCCCAAGCTAATCCCTGCTAAAATGAAACAAATTCTGGTCGCTTTTCTATTTAAAATCCTTAAGTGGTTCTCCACCATTTAAGGTGCTTCTCTGTCACCTACAGACTTGAGTTCCAGTTCTCAAGTTTGACAATGAGGGCCTTAACTGAATGCCTCCAGCCTGTGTTTAGTGCCCTCAGCCCCCCAGTGTTCTCTGCTGGGAGGTTCACCCTGCCATTGCTCTCCTGCCTCACCGGCTCCCTCCCCCCTTCCACAGGCCCCTGTTAGGGCATTGCACTTGCCGACCCCCTGATTCTGCTGTGAGCTCTGCAGTGAGGTTAGGGACCATATTTTATTCACTTCCCTATCTCCAGCATCTGGCATATGACTTTGCCGACAACACTTAACCCCAAAGTAACTAAATCATGAGACTTCTAAGGATGGTGCTGTACTGGGTCAGGGTCTTATTCAGACTTCACATTGATGTTTCTAGAAATAAAAAATCATATGGAAGTTTTCATGCATGTCTGACCACTTCATCAAGTCTGATTCTGAGTTTTTCTTTCCAATAGCTTTCGTGATAATATTGGGTTAATGGTGAGCAAGTTTTTTATTTAGAGAGAGGGTGTATTTATTGTTGGTAAGAGGTCTCAAAACGGTGAGTCCTGTTGGTGTAAAAGAGCTGTCTGTGCTCTAATTCCTATCTCAAATCTAACTTAATGTGCTTATTCGTTTAGTTCTAGAATGGCAGATTACCGTTTCTACAAATGAAGGTAATTTCTTTCTAAAGGCCTTTGTGGTAATTAGCAAGCAGATAAAAAACTAAAAATGACTGGTAAATATTGACCCAAGAGCATAGGAACATGAGTATTTACAGCCCTTGTTTGTTCATCTTGGTTCACTTGGTCCTGATTTTGGGAATCAGCATTGCTGTCTGAATTGATCTTTACTCCATCTGTATTTTTATCTTTTCCAAAACGTAGGTAAGAACCTGGATGCTGTCCATGACATCACGGTGGCATACCCTCACAACATTCCCCAGACAGAGAGGCACCTCCTCCTCGGTGACTTTCCTAAGGAGATCCACTTCCACGTCCACCGATACCCAGTGGACACCCTCCCCACATCCAAGGAGGACCTCCAGCTCTGGTGCCGCAAGCGGTGGGAAGAGAAAGAGGAGAGGCTGCGCTCCTTCTATCAAGGGGAGAAGAATTTTTACTTTACGGGGCAGACTGTCATTCCACCTTGCAAGTCTGAGCTCAGGGTCCTTGTGGTCAAATTGCTCTCCATACTGTACTGGACCCTGTTTGGCCCTGCAATGTGCCTGCTCATCTATCTATACAGCCTTGTTCGGTGGTATTTTATAATCATCATTGTCATCTTCGTGCTGCAGGAGAGAGTATTTGGTGGACTGGAGATCATTGAACTTGCATGTTACCGTTTTTTACACAAACAGCCACATTTAAATGCAAAGAAAAAGGAGTAAGATTGTAAGGTTCACAGTGTAAAAACCTAGGGGGTATTTTGGAAATGTTCTAAGCTTTTGTAAACCGAGATGCTTTTTTGCATGACTATGTCAAATATTTCTTACTATCGTCATTATTTGTTAAAGATATTTTGCACTTAGTTTTGTGGGAAAATATTGCTACACACACGATTTTTTTTTTTAAATCTCTGAATGTAATTTCAACACTGTGTAGCAGGGAGCAATCGCTGTGAAATAACTTGGGCCAGAGTATTAGTAAACAATCATCAGGCTGTTAGCAGACAAGGTACACACAAGATCTTCTTAAAGGCCCAATCCTGCTTCCTAACAAACTCCCCAGACAGGAGGCAGATCTGGGGCTCCTGAGCACTGGCCCAGATCAAGTGCTGGCACTTGACCATGGAGGTGAGGGCCCTTCCTCCTGGCTCCCTCTCAGCCCTGTCCCTGCACTCCTTTCTATGCCAATCAAACCCTTGCATCCTTCCTCAAGACCAGAAAACAGAAACCCCTTGTCCTTAAGCTGAACAAACATTTTAATAGGAAGCCCTTCATTACTCGTGAAATCTTGGCATTTTGCTGTGCACTGACCTAGACGTCAGAAGACCACCGGTGCCCTTTTCTCACGTGGAAAATAAGAGCTGGACAAGTCTCAGGGAGCAACCGCAGGCTCTCCACTCAGAAACCTTAGTTTGAATTTTTAAAGCCAGGAATTCATACAGTTTAGCTCTTCACTTCTGTGTAACCTTGCATGTTTCGTGCTGGTTTCTTTACAGCTTGTTAGCAGGTGTAGCTTTTCTGCATTATAAAAATCAAGTCACTTACCTTTTTAAAGGAAAGCGTAGAAGAACTTTCTCTTATTGCCATCAGAAACGCTCTTTTGAAGTTGTGTCTTGGTTGAAATATTTCTTTAAAACCTGCCACAAAAAGGAAGGTTATTGTATTTTCTACGTGTGCATGGGTATCTAACTTCTGCCACTAAATCAACAGCAGCACTTGCAGACAGGGCTGTAATGGTTTAACTTAAATTATTCAATCCTTGACAAGTTTTATTCTTAAAACCAAAATGGTCACACAAAAATGAATCCTTTTTTAATGATAGTGAGGGATCTCTCTCTCTTTTTTAGTCCCAGGTTTCCTCTTTCATTAGTAAAACCCACTTTTTACCAATTGTGTTGTTCACCTAAATATTCCTGTTATTTGGAGTCAATGGAAAATTCAGCAGTCAACAGCACCAGTCTCCTTCTGAGGCAAAAAAACAAATGTGTGGTTATTGTTTCCACTCTGCTGGAGCCGTGCAGCTACTTTTCTTTTTTTTCTTTTCTTTTTTTTCTGGTCCTAATGGGAATGCTGGTCAGTGCAGCAGAAAATATGGGGCAATTAAAAGTCTTTACTGTTGGGGCTTCCCTGGTGGCGCAGTGGTTAAGAGTCCGCCTGCCGATGCAGGGGACACGGGTTCGTGCCCCGGCCTGGGAGGATCCCACATGCGGCGGAGCGGCTGGGCCCGTGAGCCATGGCCGCTGAGCCTGCGCGTCCGGAGCCTGTGCTCCGCAACGGGAGAGGCCACAGCAGTGAGAGGCCCGCGTACCGCAAAAAAAAAAAAACAAAAAAAACATAGGGAGGCACTTAATTGTGTAATGATGAATGGAAACTGCAGGCATCAAAAGAAAAAGGGAAAAAAAAAAGTCTTTACTGTTAAAAAACCTGTCCGCTTATTCCTGCCTTGAACCAGCTTCAAACACTGTTTCTAGCTTTGTGTACTCTTGGCGTGAGTGCCTTCTCCTTAATTACATCTCCTTTGTGCTGGGCGGTGATTTCCGCCGGCAGTGGAAACCGGCATCGCTGTGACAGGCAAGCCCGCTGTGAGCTAGACTTACCCAGCAGACGACTTCTTTCAGAAAGCCACCGCAGCACCCTGCTGGCACGCCATCTCCACTGGAAGAGAACTAACTAGTGCCTCTGCTGAAGAGCCCAACCTGTATTTAACTCCTCTCCCAAGGCTGTTTCTAATCCTGCCGGGGCGGGGGCTACTAATTAGTTATTAGGCACATCTGCAGACCCAGCTTCCTTGGTTTCTAAGGTGGTTATTTTTTTAACCTTTTTTCCCCTCCCCTTAATAAAAGAGGTTTCTAATTCAGGCCTCTCTCAGACTTCTGGTTATATTTGGAAATAAGAAGTAGTTTAACAGTCAGGATTGCATTTGTCCTGGGTCAGAGAGAAACGCTGAGTTTTCTGCTCCACAGGTGTTTGTAATGTAGCCTGGCTGCTCTTCCTCCAACTGCTCAAGGCTCCTTGGTTCAGGGTCTGGCTTTAACGGCGAGTCCTCTTGAACCCTTTGAAACCTGTAAAAGGGGAACTCTTCCTTTTTAAAACATGTTTTCTTTTGATCATAAAAAACATGTTTAAGATAAAATGCAAACTCTTTTTTAGTACCCTGAATTCATAAGCACTGAAACTGAGACATTGTACTTCTAAGAATTAGAAATAACTTCAAAAAGAAAAATGTTGCCTTTTTTGGTCTCTGGTGTGGTTTTTTGTTTGTTTGTTTTGTTTTGTTTGCAATAGGGCTTCTTTTAAAATTGTAATCATTTGTGTTTTCCTACACAACTTTTTCTTATTTAAAAAAATACACTGTCCATGATTTGGACTCTAAAATTGATAGTGTCACGTAGAGGTTAATGCAGTTACAGTACTGTGCTTGGCCTCAGCTGTGACCCCTTCCCACCTCCCAGTCTCTTGCTCTGGACTCAGCAGCCGCCTCTCTGGCGGCATCTGGACTCTCACCAGTCCATCCAAAGGAAACTCAGTGGAGTTTGAAATGTTTACAGTGCTGTATGTCCATTTGTTACATCTTTACCATTCAGACAAGATTTAAATAAAGCAAGTGTGGTTTACATGGGACATGAACCATTACACTTAAAACAGGAACCTACAAGGAAGGGCACTGATTAGGTCACAAGTTTTCCCACCAGGCCTCTTTGATGAAACAAGCCGAAGTAATTGTAAAATTCAGTAGAAGAACATGGTAAAAGACTAAAAGAAAAATAAATGTCAGAGCCCATAATTTAAAGTTCTTAATAAAATCCTTGTTTGTTAGGCTGCTAAAACACAGATGGGGAGAAATCCCAGCTTCCACTTGAGTCACTTTGAAATTAGTTACATCCATAGCCCCACGTCAGACGTCGTCCATCAGCAGCCGATACTGAACTCGCCAGGAAGGGGAGACGTTCCCACCTCACTCGGACTTCAAGCTCTGGCCTGACCACGCTGCCCTTGTGCACTTTTATAACAGAGACTAATGGAGGGAGCCTGTTGGTATTAAATTGTTTACATTTCTTTATATAAATAATGTGCTTTCAGTGCCTTAGTTACGGGTCCCTTTCTTTCTCTTGTTCCAAGAATTCTGCAATGTGTCTCTTAGGTAAAAGTCTCTTTTTGCTGTTCACTGGGAGAAAAATGGTTTCTAAAACACTGGTCACTGTGGTCAATACTACTTTGTGATGACATCTGGGAAAGAGAGCTTTATGTGGAGGTAGCGGTTGCCTCAGGGCTATTGTTTATGTTGCAGAAACGCTCTTGTCACATGATGAGCTTCAGATTAGACATGGCCCTAAAGTTGTCTTGTGCTGACCTTAAATTCTTATTTCAGAAGAGAATCTTGGTTTTGGTAATTCATTTTTTAAAAGATCATGTGCAAAAACACTACGTTTTAAAAATAACTCACAGAATGGCCTTAGTTTTTTATGTATGCTGGTATGTTTGTGAGTTGTGTTCTCTGTAGTATACATCCCAGAATAAAGTGGAGTGAATTCAATAGTTTACTCGTGTGTTGGGTTTCTGTTTTTTGCAGGAATGACTGGCGGCTATATTGTTACTGTTTTATAACGTGGTATTGAGGAAGAGCTGACCAGTTAGGACTCTCTTTCACAGATGTTTAAAACATAATGCCAAAGCAAAAAGGGAATATACCGCCTTCATCACTGAGAAAGTCCAGGGGCCGCAGCTGAATTCAGGGTTCAGTGAATGTCATCAGAACTTGGTTTTCCTCCATCTCAGTTCAGCCTGAGGGCAGTGTGGTCGTTCCACAAGGGAGGGGGTCTCATGGGAAATATCCGGACCACTAGCTGTAAGAGGTAAATGGGGCTCTATGCACGCCCCTCCCCCACCGTCAGGGAATACAGAACTAGGAAAGCAATTCTTGGACCAAAGCTTGACAAATCCTGAAAACACACTTAGCCAACAGACACGCACAAACATCATGGGACTGAAGGGTAGCAGAATATGCTGCCCCCAAATATGAGTGTAGGAGTTCAGGACATGCCGCCGCAAATATACCACTTTGGAATATTGATTATTTTCAGCTGTAGGCACTTGAGAAACAGCAAATGCAGGGAAGGGCTGTCTCTGAACTCTCCTTTTCTGCCTGAAGACAGATCCTCCAAAAGGAACTCAACTGCCATAAATCCCCTCCCAGGGAGTTTTATCAGCGGGAGGGGATTGACTCTTGTCACAGGAAAGACTTCACACCCACACACTTTGTCACAAAAGGCCATACCCCCACCCCATCTATTCCAAGGGTCCATTCATCTTTCCTAAAAAACATTCACTATCCCCTAAGAGGGCTACTTTCTTCCTCCCCTTTTTCCATTAAGATGGTATTTCAGGCCTGGATTCTAAGCCACCTCGAAGAGTTACTCCTTTTTCCCTGAGTATCTCCATGAATACATGAGGGATACATGCTAATAAATTTTTGATTGTTCTCCTCTTGTTAATCTGGCTGATATTACAGGAGTCTCAGCCAAGAACTCAGAAGGGTAGAGGGAAAATGATTTTCCTCCCCTACAGAATCTAAGCTCTGCAGTGCCCCATTCTGTCTTTGGGTTCTCCAACAAGCATTTGCTTGAAAGATCCACTCTGAGGGGAGCCCCCAATGTCATTCTCTGGGAAGGGGGCATGAGGGACCAGAAGAATGGGTTTCCAGGACTGGGCCGTGGGGCTGGTGGGATTTCTATATTCTGTTCAGGCAAAGGGGAGAGGAAAGCACCCATGTGCTTCCACACCACTCATTTCACTGATAAGTTATGTAAAGGGCTTCAGCTGCTCCCTGCGAAGGGTGGGTTTTCAGTGAGGTACTTCAAATGCCAGCTAGTAAGCCCTAGGATGTCACAGAGTCTAACCTACACTCATACAATGCACTCTTCATGCCAAAATGTTTTTAAAGTAAATACCTAAAAGACAACTTGAGCTCTCCTGGCTGTGTTGACTTGATTCCCAGGATCCACATGGTGACTTGAGGCCTGCAGTCACTTCAGCCCTACATCCTCCAAGGTTCAAATCCGGTGGGGAAGAGCCAGAGGGACAGCTTCCCCAGTGGCTTAACACAAATCCTAAAGTGGGTTGCAATGCTCATTCCTGAACCACTTACTTGCCTGGAAATAACTAGGTGGCTTGCGTCCCTGGGTTACTCACCACCCCCTGGAGAGGGCTGGAGTTTGTACCCCTGGACCACAGGGACCCAGTGCTGGGGAGGGATGAACTTTCAGAGGGCTGCTGTTGAGAACAGGATAAAATGACGCTGGGTGGCCAGATGTCCACCTCGACTATGAAACTTCCCAAACCTCCCAGTGGAGCTGGGAGCAAATCAGCACAGCTTGCAGAGAGTCCCTGACCCTGCACAGTGAGAAACAAAGGAGCTTGGCTGCCTCCTCCCATCAACACCAGGGGATATTTGGGAATCCAAGGTTCTCCAGAGCTGTACACAGACAACCTCATCAACAACTGGTCCATCTGAATACTTTAATCATTACCTCTACCCAGACCACGCGACTTAAGCAAGACAGTATGGACAGCATTTTTCTTCCCGTGGGAAATCTGTTGAAGTACAAATCCTGTAGCTCTCATGTCTCTCCCTGTTGGCTGATGCAGTCCTCTTTCTTCCAGCACTGCAGGCACAGAATCTCACCGTGTCGCTCACCCCTCCCTCACCTGCCCTGACAGTCAAGCCGTCACCCCCACTTGTGCCTTCCTCCTCAGGGGCAGCTCCTTCCTACGGCATTAGACCTGGCAAGTCAGCACTACCTACCAATTCTCCCTGCTCCAGGAGATGGACGCCAATCTCTATCCACGGGACCCAGTTGATCTCCCCACAACCCCAGTTTAATCATGGAACCCTGCGTCTCACCACCCCCAGTGGCTTCCTGCTGATGTCAGGCAGCCCAGACTCAACCTATCCCAGTTCTTCCCAATCCACCCTATCCTCAGGCCCACGATTGTCCCCAGGGGTGGACCTTTTCATCCCAATGCAACTGGCTGCCTAAAACTCACGTGCCCCCTGCTCTTTCCCACCTTTGCTCATAAAGGTGCTTCCTTCACAGCCCAAATTCTGTCAAATCCCACTTTTTCTCTGAACTGTTTCCTCATCAGTCTAGCTTGAAATGTCCTCCTGTCATGGTGATATTTCTCTGCAACTCTCGCTTGACCGTATTACATACTATCTTACGTTATAGTTATTTTTCAGTCTTATCACCTCACCTGGAGTATAAGCTCCTGGAAAGCCAAGATAAGAATGCCTCATATTTCTCTTATCCCGAACAGTATTTAGCCCAGCATCTCACCCATTCCTTTTTTTTTGGTATGCGGGCCTCTCACTGTTGTGGCCTTTCCCGCCGCAGAGCACAGGCTCTGGACGCGCAGGCCCAGCGGCCATGGCTCACGGGCCCAGCCGCTCCGTGGCATGCGGGATCCTCCCGGACCAGGGCACAAACCCGCGTCCCCTGCATCGGCCGGCAGGCGGACTCTCAACCACTGCGCCACCAGGGAAGCCCTTCACCAATTCCTTTTGCACAATAAATTCTAAACGGTGGTTCCTTGGAAGTCATTCAGAAAGCATCCTGTACTAAACTCAAGCTGGGTGCAGAAATTTACAAATTTAACATAACAAAAACAAAAATCTGAAATGCAAACCCATCTACCTCTGGGAAATAGCTTTTTTTTTTTTTTACAAGAATCAAATCATTTTTGATTGATGATATGATTTACCAAAATATATTAGTAACTGAACTCTTAAAAGTAGAAACTTGGCTCAAAATGTGCATACTTAAGAAGCCTTGTTCAACTAATCTCACCTCCCCCAGCTACACCTGTGGAGGAGAATTTGCCAATACCTAACATAATTCTTATGCACTTACCTTTGGCCCACAATCCCACTTTCAGAGATCTAGCCCCCAAAATACACTGGCCCAAAAAAATTGTAAGATGCATGCACAAAGCTCTTCATTGTAGTTCTGTTGGTAAGAATAAAATACTGGCAACAACCTAAATGTCCATGGTAGGGTATAATTATATGATTGAGTTCTGTGCAGCTGTACAGAGGCACAATGGACATCTCCAGACACTGATATAGGACATTTCTCCAATATATTATGTTAAGTGAAAAAAGAAAGATGGAGAACAATGTGTATAGTTATGCTTTTATTGAAGAAGGTGAGGCCATACCGATACACACATATATGCTTAATTTAAAAGCTAATTCATTAAATATAATTTAAAAATATAAATTATATAAATAAAATTGTAACATATGGGGGAGGGAGGGAACATGATGGATGGGACTAGGATAGGAACTAGACTTCTTTTATGTATCTTTTTTTTTTTTTTTTTTTTTTTTTGCGGTATGCGGGCCTCTCACTGTTGTGGCCTCTCACGTTGTGGAGCACAGGCTCAGGACGCGCAAGCTCAGCGGCCATGGCTCACGGGCCCAGCCGCTCCACGGCATGTGGGATCTTCCTGGACTGGGGCACAAACCCGTGTCCCCTGCATCAGCAGGTGGACCCTCAACCACTGTGCCACCAGGGAAGCCCTATATATCTTATTTTATGATATATGCTTGACTTTGGAGCCAAGTTAGTGTTTTACATAATTATAAAATTAAATGAGGGAATTCCCTGGCAGTCCAGTGATTAGGACTCAGCACTTTCACTGCAGTGGCCCAGGTTCAATCCCTGGTTGGGGAACTAAGATCCTGTAAGCCACATGGCACAGCCAAAAAAAATTTAAAAAGTGAAAAAAAAATTTAATGAAAAAGTAAAAGCAATTTCTAAAAATCAAAAGAAGAAAAGATAGGGCTTCCCTGGTGGCGCAGTGGATGAGAGTCCGCCTGCCGATGCAGGGGACACGGGTTCATGCCCCGGTCTGGGAAGATCCCACATGCTGCGAAGCGGCTGGGCCCGTGAGCCATGGCCGCTGAGCCTGCGCGTCCGGAGCCTGTGCTCCGCAACGGGAGAGGCCACAACAGTGAGAGGCCCACATACCGCAAAAAAAAAAAAAAAAAAAAAAAAGAAGAAAAGATAAAAATCAAAAGGAAAATGAAGCAGATGACCCTAAGATATCAAATCTGTGGAATAATTACACAGAGAAATTTTTTCAGGTAATTATAATGTATATCCTTAACAGTATATATTCTCAAGGCAGAAAGAACTTCAAAAAAAATCTTAAATTGTTTTTGTCATCGTATTGTTAGTAATGATACCAGTTTATTTTCTGAAATTATTGCATTTTTTGTAAGATTAGGCATGTAAGTAATTATGATAATGTTGCTAGGACCAAGATCCTCAGTGTAAAAAATATGTAAGTATAGAATTTTTAAAGTTAAAAAAAATCCCCATAGGGCTCCCCTGGTGGCGCAGTGGTTGAGAGTCCGACTGCCGATGCAGGGGACACGGGTTTGTGCCCTGGTCCGGGAGGATCCCACATGCCACGGAGCGGCTGGGCCCGTGAGCCATGGCCGCTGGGCCTGCACGTCCGGAGCCTGTGCTCTGCAACGGGAGAGGCCACAACAGTGAGAGGCCCGCGTACGGCAAAAAAAAAAAAAAAAAAAAAAAAGAAAAGAAAAAAAAATCCCCATAATCCTAAATCTGAACTGAAAATAATCAGTATGAATTTATGATGTATTTTGTCTTTAAAAAAAAAGAAAAAAACAAAAACAAAAAAACCCAAGAGCTACTTGGTAGTCCTGTCCATTAAAAATGCTAGAAATAATGGCCAACCAATAACAATGAGCAGCCTAGTGCCCAGATAATGGAAAACCATTTTCCATTAAAAAGGAACCAGAGGTTCTTGGACAAATGGCCCAGGACAGGTAGAAGGTAAGCCTAGACATCTTGAAATACCAGAAAGCAAGGAAGCTTTCAAAGACCTCTGAGGTCAGCAACTAGGGCTTAATTTCCAAATATACAAACAGCTCATACAACTCAATAACAAAAAAACAAACAACCCAATCGAAAACTGGGCAGAAGACCTAAATAGACATTTCTCCAAAGAAGACAGACAGATGGCCAGTAGGCACATGAAAAGCTGCTCAGCATTGCTAATTATTAGAGAAATGCAAATCACAACCACAGTGAGGTACTACCCAGGCCAGTCAGAATGGCCATCATCAAAAAGCCTATAAGTAACAAATGCTGGAGGGAATGTGGAGAAAAGGGAACCCTCCTACACTGTTGGTGGGAATGTATATTGGTGCAGCCACTATAGAAAACAGTATGGAGGTTTCTCAAAAAACTAAAAATAGAGCTACCACATGATCCAGCAATTCCACTCCTGGGCATATATCTGGTGAAAACCATAATTTGAAAAGACACATGCACCCCAATGTTCATGGCAGCACTATTCACAATAGCCAAGACATGGAAACAACCTAAATGTCCATCGACAGAGGAATGGATAAAGAAGATGTGATATATATATACAATGGAATATTAGTCAGCCATAAAAAAGAATGAAATAACGCCATTTGCAGCAACATAGATAGACCTAGAGATTATCATACTAAGTGAAGTCAGGAAGAGAAAGACAAATACCATATGATATCACTTACATGTGGAATCTAAAATATGACACAAATGAACATATCTATGAAACAGAAACAGACTCACAGATATAGAGACCAGACCTGTGGTTGCCAAGGGGTGGGGGAGGAATGGATTGGGAGTTTGGGATTAGCAGAGGCAAACTATTATATGCGGGATGGATAAACAAGGTCCTACTGTACAGCACAGGGAACTATATTCAATATCCTATGATAAACTGTAATGGAAAAGAATATGAAAAAGAATATATATATGTATAACGGAGTCACTTTTGCTGTACAGCAGAAATTAACACAACATTGTAAATCAACTATATGTCAATAAAATTAAAAACAATAGCAACAACAAAAACCAAAGACTTTTGAGGTCAGGACAGACAGACTCAGGAGCCAACTTAAACAATCTCCCACTGACCGAAGACAGGCAACTTGAGCATTAGTAGGACCAATAACTGAAACAGGGAAAGACGTCAAGTGTGGTAAAAGCCCAGAGTTAATGATACTCAAAATAAATAAGTAAAAACACACATTAATACATTTGGAAGATGCTAGATAACCAATTCATTACTCTGAAAAGTGGTATCTAGATGAAAAGAATTTAGCATTTAACCTTCCTTTCCTATATGAACGGTACCTCAAGCTAAATAGTTGATGAAGGAAAGTTTCTCTCTATAGAAGTATTCCAGCTTATAAATGAAACTATAGACTAAAAATGACTTCAGAGTCACATTAATCAACTGCAATGGGTAAATCTTGTTGGGTTCTCCTTTGAGTAAACAAACCATAAAAATAAACTATGAGACAGTCAGTTACACTAAGTGGATATTTAATGATATTAAGGAATTATTTTTTAGGTGTGAAATGGTACTGTGATTATGATTTTAAAGAGGTCTATCCTTTGGAGAACCCGATGAACTGGTGTGCCGCCTGGGGCTGGGGAGTGGGTGGAGAACGGCTGAGCAGAGCCTGGAGCCGGTGGTCCTGTGTCTCCTGACGGATACGCGAGCCTGCCTCGTCCTAGTCTCTCTAAAGTGTGCACCTGGAGTAATAAAACGTTAGAAGACATTGCTTCCTCAAGAGATTTTAGAATCCACACTTGTTTCAGCTCCCTTGCTGATGACAAGAAGGCACAGGCGTCTGGAGAAAGCTGGGCGCGGAGAGCAGGGGTCCCGTCCGGTCCCAGCTCCCTCGTGGCAGTGGGGCTCTGAGCTCAGCCCTTTCTCTCTAGGTCTGGGCTCAGGGCCGCCTCGGGCCGCACTGCTGCCCCTCCCCGTCCTGGGCCTTCCAGCCAAAGTGCCTGTTCCTCGGCAGGGCCAGGTAGACACGAGATGCGTTGAGATGCCCAGCGCTCTCCCCCCGACTCCACTCCCCCCCACGAAGATGCCCCTCTGCAAACTCTCCCTCGGAGCCCTTTGCTGTGACTGCCCAGCACCTCTGTTCCCGGAGAGCCAGCAGGGGCACGGACAGCGCCCTCTCTGGCCTGGTTGCTGGGGCGTAGCCTCTGCCTCCACCTCCCCCTGAGGCCAGGGCTCTCCAACCCGGTCACCTGGGATCACCTGCGGAGCTTTCACACCTGCGCCCGGTCCCACCCAGGGATTCTGATTTAATTGGTAGGTGTGCAGGCTGAGCGGTAGGTGCCATCAGGCCTCCCAGGTGGTTCTAACGAGGGGCCAGTGCGTCCACCCTTCTCAGGCCTCACACAGAGGGCGTCCCCTCCCTAGGCTCCCGTGGCCTCATTAGTAAAATGAGCCCTTGGTCTTAGATGTTCTGTATGAGTTATGAGGTGATTTAGTTTAGTAACTATTTACTGCCTACTCACTGCCTGTGGGCCCTGGACTAAGGAGGGAGCAAAGATGAGGAAGCTATCTTCTTTGCCCCTTCTGCCCACACACGAGCTTTCCTTCTTTGCAAAACAAAAACAAACTCCTGTTTATGAGGTGCCACTTTCCAGGTGTGAAGCCAACCAGACAGAAACGAAGAGAGTCAATAAGAGAGGGCATCCTGTCCAAGACACAGGCCTGTAACTGGTGCCCAAGTCTGGGCGCAGGCAGGGCTGGAGGCACCCCACACATGGTGGGTGAACAGGGGCACCAGCCCTGTGGCCACTCTGTCCACTGCATGGGGCTACGTCGGTGTTGCAGATGGTAGCTGGCACTGCAGCTTCAGAAACTGCTATAAAATGACAAAGGACCGCAGCCCACAAGGGGAATTTTCCATCCCACGGCAGGCTGGAGGAAGGACACATGTTCTCTTCACCTCTTTATTCTACAAGATCTTAACTCCAACTGGAAGTCACCATTGGTGACCAGCACTTGCAGGGGACCAAGCAGCAGACTCAGTTTCCCGGTTGGTCCCTGTGTGGGCAGGGAGTGGGCGAGGAAGGGGACAGGCCGCCCGGAGGGTGAGCACACGTGCCAGGGGGAGGTTGGGCCTGCAGCCAGATGCCAGCCACACGGGGCTCCAAAGAGGCAGGAGGTCATTCTGAGGACGAGAGAGGCCTGCAGAGAGCCCGCACTTCCCCACCTGCCCCTGCCGGGGAGACGCCTCCCCATTTCCCGAGGATCCACAGGACGGGGGCGCTGGCTGCCCTGAGGCCGGCCCGTGATTCTACTCAGGAGACATGGCAACTAAATTACAAAGGGGATCCCAGATTGGATCCTGGCAAATTTGAATGTGCTCTATACATCAGTTAATATTCTTATATCAATGTTCATTTCTTGGGTTGGATGACTGTCCTCTGGCTGTGTAAGATGGTTAGACCTGGGGGGAGCTGGATGAAGTATGCTTATCAAGATTCTTTGCCCTGGGCTTCCCTGGTGGCGCAGTGGTTGAGAGTCCGCCTGCCGATGAAGGCGACACGGGTTCGTGCCCCGGTCCGGGAGGATCCCACATGCCGCGGAGCAGCTGGGCCCATGAGCCGTGGCCGCTGGGCCTGCGCGTCCGGAGCCTGTGCTCCGCAACGGGAGAGGCCACAACAGTGAGAAGCCCGCGTACCGCAAAAAAAAAAAAAAAAAAAAAAAAAAAAAGATTCTTTGCCCTGCGGTTCCTGCTGCTGAGATGCTCTTTCCCAGATAACACATGGTTTGTTCATTTGGTCCCTTCCTGTCTTTATTCAGACACCCTGAGGCCTGAGATGTCATCAGCTTTTCCACTGCAGGAGACTGTCATTCAACCAAGCCACATGCTCCCCATTCACTTTTCAGGAAACGGTCGCCACAATCTTCCTGTTGAGACGGGAAGGCAAATATCAAGGGCGGGAGCAGCTGGGCCAGTGCGTCATCCTTCTTGGCTGGATGAAAAGAAGGTCAGGGGGTAGGAGCCGTGAGGGGGGCTGAGAAGGTCCAAATGGGGGTGATGTCAGGGCAGAACAAAAGGCAGCTTCTGCTCATCACTCCTCCCACACAAGCCCGGGGCCAGAAGCAGGCTGGTCCGTGACGGGGCCGATGTCACCCTTTCCCCAGTCATCAGTGGGGGTCAGAGGTACCTGGACACCGTGTGATGTGCTCCGAGGGCAGGGCATGCAGGCCTACCGTGCGCCCCTCATTATTCCGTGCAGGGCACATGCCCACCGTAGGGATGGGAAGAGGCCAGACCCTGTCAAAGAATTCTGCAGAGAAGTGCTGAAAACCCATTCCCCTTTTTACACATACTTTGACTTGACTCTCACGGCCCTCCATGCTAGAAGGAAGCCGGGCCCCGGGCACGGCCTCCGCTTCTCAGATGTGGAACCTAAGACTTGCTCCAAGTATTTTGCTTACGAACACACAGTGAGGACAGGATCCCAAGTCAGCTTTTTCTAGGGGACCACTAAGTCTCTGCGCCATTGCATTTCTTCCCAAGACCAGTCATTGCTGTATGTGAGCAAGTGTTTGGGGTTATGTGGCATGATACTTGGAATATGGCCGTGTGAGTCTGGATCCAGCCCAGCCATGTCGGCGCTGAGTCCCCTTGGGCACGGCCCTTGATCCTTGTGGGGTTTATGTTGTCATAAAGTACGAGCAAGTACTTTGCAAACTGCCTGTTACTCATTAGTATCTGTGTGTGGATAGTGATAGGGCCAGTATTCTATGGCTTGTTGATTATAAATGGCCACAGTACAAACATTCGCTCCAATTACGGAGGGCTTGCCTCACACCAGGCACTGTGCTGTGCATCTTACATGATGTGTCCTTTCGAATCCTCCCTCAAGCTCCGTGGGACCGTGCTTGGGTTTTCTACTGCCGTATAACAAACCTCTGAAGTCCTAGAGACGTACAATAAGAACCATGTATTATCTCTCATGATTCTGTGGGTTGCCCAGGCATCTCTTCTGCTTCACGTGGTACTGACCAGGGCTCTGGCCCACTGGAAGGTCCTCAATGGCCTCAGTCACATGGCTGGCAGGTGGCGCTGGCCGCTGGCTGGGGGCTCAGTGGGGCTCTTGGCCATGGCTTTGTTCTCCTGCACGTGCCTCTCCACGCGCCCGCCTGGCCTTCCTCCACGTGGTGGTTGGGTTCTGTGATGCAAGCTCCGACAGGCAAGTGCTCACCAGACGCCCACTTGACTCACCCTTGCTAATGTCCCTTTGGCCACAGCTTGTCACAGAGCCACCCCCAGAGACAGGATGGAAGGGGACTTCACCAGGGTCATAGCATGCTGCATTGGGGGCCTCCCAGTAGGAGTCTACTGCAGAGAGGTACTGCCGCTCTCCCTATTGTACAGGTGAGGAAACAGGTTTAGAGGAGTTAAGTGACTTGGCCAAGACCTCAGGGTTACTAGTTGGCAGAGTCAGAGCTGAGATTGGAGAACTTGCCCCTGCTTCCCTCCCTCCTGTGTGGACTGTGAAGGGTGACGCTACCTGCAGGCTTCCGTTAGGTCACTGCACCCCCTTTCCTCACCCTGGCACCCTCTCTTCTCTTAACTGTGAAATGTTCCCTCTGGAAGCACCTTCCTCTCCCACCTCAGTGGACGTAGAGGCCCTCCCCTCTGTATCTTCCTCCTCAGCTTCCGCCCTGCTCCCCTCACTCCTAGATCAGTGAGGCCATCCTCCCTGGGGCTGACTCAAGAGGTTCTCAGAGCGCCCCCCCCAGGAGGCAGCAGGGGTTCAGGTTCAGCCAAGAGCCGGGTGTGGAGTGACCAGGGCACACAGAGGCTGCACTGCATCCCCTCCGGCCCGCCGGAGCCCAGAGCCCAGGCCCTGCCGCCCGGGAGGCAGCTGGTGCCAGGCCCTCCTCTGCCTCACACTGGCCAATTCACTGTCCCTCACCAGGGCTCCCACAATCACTGCAGCAGGATGGAGTCTGGGCTGAACAAGTCCCTTTAAGAACTTCTTCTAGATGCTAGGAGGAGGGAGTGGGAATTTGGTCAAAGCTAGTCGGAGAAAAGTAGAAAACTGGGTTTCTCCAAAGTGAGGTCCCTCTGCTCAGAAGAGGGGATTGGAAAAGATAGAGGGGCGTCTGCACAGCAAAAGCAACAATCAGCAAAATATTATAAAGGCAACCTACAGAATGGGAGAAAATAGTTGGAAACCATCTATCTGATGAGTTAATATCTAAAATATATAAGGAACTCATATAACAGAAGGAAAACCACCTGATTAAAAAATGGGCAAAGGACTTGAATAGTCATTTTTCCAGAGGAGACATGCAAATGGCCAACGGGCACATGAAAAGATTCTCAACATCACTGATCGTAAGGGGAAATGCAAATCAAAACCATGATGAGATATCACCTCACACCTGTTAGAATGTCTATCATCAAGAAATAAGGGACTTCGCGGGCGGCGGCGGCAGGGCGCTGGGACGCGCGGGCGGCGTCGTCGCTATGTCGCATGGTCACAGTCACGGCGGGGACGGCTGCCGCTGCGCCGCCGAACGTGAGGAGCCTCCCGAGCAGCGCGGCCTGGCCTACGGCCTGTACCTGCGCATCGACCTGGAGCGGCTGCAGTGTCTCAACGAGAGCCGCGAGGGCAGCGGCCGCGGCGTCTTCAAGCCGTGGGAGGAGCGGACCGACCGCTCCAAGTTTGTTGAAAGTGATGCAGATGAAGAGCTTCTGTTTAATATTCCATTTACAGGCAATGTCAAGCTCAAAGGTATCATTATAATGGGAGAAGATGATGACTCACACCCCTCTGAGATGAGACTGTACAAGAACATTCCACAGATGAGCTTTGATGATACAGACAGGGAGCCAGATCAGACCTTTAGTCTGAACCGGGATCTTACAGGAGAACTAGAGTATGCTACAAAAATTTCTCGTTTTTCAAATGTCTATCATCTCTCAATTCATATTTCAAAAAACTTTGGAGCCGATACCACAAAGGTCTTTTATATTGGCCTGAGAGGAGAATGGACTGAGCTTCGCCGACATGAGGTGACCATCTGCAGTTATGAAGCATCGGCCAACCCAGCTGACCACAAGGTCCATCAGGTTACCCCACAGACACACTTTATTTCCTAAGGGCTGGCCAAGGCTCCCACAGAGGCATTGTGTCAGTGAAGATGTACGACATACTATTGGGAAAGACAAAGAGAGATGGGGCTCCAGAGAGAGTTGGCTGCCACAGCCTCTGCCAAGCTTTGTCTTTGGGGCTTGCTGCAGAAACCTGACCTACGGAAGACACCACACCCCCGGGAAGGGTCGTGTGGGTGCTGAGGGACAATCGTGGTTCTCTGGGGCCCTGCAGAAGTTGGGTCTTGGGGTGGTCAGCACCTGGCAGTCATGGATAATGCCTGCCTTCCCAGTTAATGTGGCCATGGGATCCCAAGTGTCTTGCTGCCTCGTGGCAGGATTTTTGTGTGACTTGTTTTTTTTAAATGGAGACTCCTCCTGGGCTGCAGTAAACTTTGTGAGGCCTCAGCATTGTGTTCGTATTAACCACCAGGAGGGTGTTGAGCTAGAAGTCCTTGTCGCTGCGTACTTCTCCCTGTCACCTTTCACCATTCTTGTCAAGCTGCCCAGCTTGGAGTTGTCTGTCGTGCGCTAGTGTCCCATGGTTATAGTTAGAAGAGCAAGAATGTCCTGATAATGCTTAATAGCTTGAGAAGAAGTTCTTTTTTCCTGCCAACCAGGTAAGCAGTCTGAGGAGAGCATGGGCATCATTTCTGTGTTGGGATCCTGGTCGGGGTAAGATTGGGACTTAGATAAGATTCCTCTTGGGACATCCTTAATATTTATTAGCTTCTAACTAGTGTTGTAAGCCCAGTGGCAGAATTTGGAGATCTCAGTTCTTCTGTTCATGGCTTTTTATTCACTGTGACTAATAAGCTTCCTAATAAATCCTTGCCAGACTTAAAAAAAAAAAAAAAAAAAAAAAGAAATAAGGGACTTCCCTGGTGTTCCAGGGGTTAAGACACCGTGCTCCCAATGCAGGGGGCCCGGGTTCGATCCCTGGTCAGGGAACTAGATCCTGCGTGCCTCAACTAAGATCCCAAATGCCACAACTAAGACCTGGCGCAGCCAAACAAATAAACAAATAAATATTTTAAAAAGAAGGTATGTGTGGGCAATGATGTGGAGAAAAGTGAACCCTCTTGCACTGTTGGTGGGAATGTAAGTTGGTGCAGCCACTATGGAAAACAGTGTGGAGGTTCATCAAAAAATTAAAAATACGACTACCATATGATCCAGCAATCCTACTCCTGGGTGTTTATCTGAAGGAAACGAAAACACTATCTAAAATATCTGCATTTCCATGTTCATTGCAGCATGATTTACAATAGCTAAGACACGGAAACAACCTACATGTTCATCAATGACTGAATGGATAAAGAAAATGCGATGTATACACACAATAGAATATTATTCAGCCATAAAAAAAGAAGGGAATCCTGTCATTTGCAACAACATGGACTGACCTCAAGGGCATTATGCTACAACACAAATACGGTATGTTCTCACTTACATGCAGAATCTAAAAGAGCTGAACTCGTAGAAATAGACTAGAATGGTGGTTGCCAGGGGCTGGGTGGAAATAGGGAGATGTTGGTTCAAAGGGTACAAACTCCCAGCTGTATACAAGTAAGATCTGGGGATTGGGACTTCCCTGGTGGCGCAGTGGTTAAGAATCCGTCTGCCAATGCAGGGGACACGGGTTCGAGCCCTGGTCCGGGAAGATCCCACTTGCGACGGAGCAATTAAGCCCGTGTGCCACAACTACTGAGCCTGCGCTCTAGAGCCTGCGAGCCACAACTAATGAGCCTACATTCCACAACTACTGAAGCCAATGTCCCTAGAGCCCGTGCTCCTCAACAAGAGAAACCACAGCCATGAGAAGCCCGCGCACTGCAAAGAGTAGCCCCCGCTTGCCTCAACTAGAGAAAAGCCCGTGCACAGCAACGAAGACCCAATGCAGCCAAAAATAAAGTTAATTAATTAATTTAAAAAAAAGATCTGGGGGTCTAATGCACAGCATGGTGACTGTAATTAACAACTGTATCCTATATTTGAAAGTTGTTAAGAGAGTAGATTTTAAATGCTATCACCACACACACACACACAATCATAATTATGTCAGTGGATGCATTAACTAACCTTTATTGTAGTAATAATTTTGCAGTGTATACATGTATCTAATCTCATGTTGTACACCTAAAACTAACATAAGTTGTATATCAATAATATCTCAATAAAGCTGGAAAAAAGAAAAGATAGAGGGGCAGACACGATCTGATCAGTGGCTCAGGTCTGCTTGCCCACTCGGTCATCCAGCATTTGTTGTCTACTGTGAGCTGGGGTGTGCATGGGGAGGACTTGTTCAGTTTCTACAGCAAAGAAACTGAGGTGCAGAGTGGTAGCGGGGGGGTGGAGGCTGGGCCTTGCACTCACAGTGTAAGATGTACATTGCATATTGCATGTCTACTGGAGAGTTGTCACATGGTCTGAGCTACGTGGTGAATAAAGAGATCACACTTGTGCTGCTTGAAGGAAGGGCTTTGGGGTTAAGAGTGGAACTGGAGTGATGAGCTTATCAAGTCAGGGCAGGCCACTGGACGAAGGCATCTGTTTGCCATGTAAAAGGGAGCACCAGCATCTCACATTCCCCCATCTTCTGCCAAACCTGCTCTGGAATCTCTCCTAGGTTGTTCTGTGGCCTGATGATTTCACCCACCCTCCTAGCCACCCAGCCAACTTTCTGCTATGCATCAAATACTGCAAGGATGTGTGCTCTCAGGCCCCAGACCCCACCCTCACACCACAGCTGGTCTCCACCCCTGTTGGTAGATATTCTGGGGACACTTGCTATGGCTAGTATCTCTGAAATTCTGGGCAGCCTTGGAGAATTAAGGGGAAAAAAATATACACATTTGCAAAATTTCCCATCATGGAGCAAAAACTTCATGGGGTACTGCAGGTCCAGTTCCAGTGCTGGCTTCTTTCCCCCTCCTTCCTCCAGCCAGTAATGATAGAAGGTGAAGAGCCTTGTGCTTCCCTTGGAGCCCTAATACTGGTGTTCACGGATTAGCTGACACCATATGATGAGCTAAGCCAGGCTCTGCATCCCTGCCCTCATTTTCACCCTTGACATTCACCACAACTTGACCAACAGCTCTCTTTCCCACCTGGTCAGTAAAGCTCAAGCTTGAGTTGCCCATCTTCAGCAGAGACTCAAGGCCATTTCAGTCTGAGGGTGGAATTCTGGACTTTTCCGAGGGCAGCCTGGTACTGTGGGGGGAGCACAGGCTCTGGGAAGAAGCCAATCTGGGTTCAACCTCACTGTCATCATGGGCCCACTGCTTGAGCCTGGGCAGAGCTCAGGGCCGCTCAACCTTCCTGAGCCTCAGTTTCCTCAACTGGAAGTTAGGGATGGTGATGCCCAGCTCGGGGCCATCATGAGGATGATAAAATGATGGATGTCAAACACATGATACATGATAGGTGATGAAAATATATCATTTCCTGTCCCCACCTTGGTAATTAACATGGGCTCTGGATCTGCCATCATGCATTTCAGATGTATCCCTACAATTAAAATTTGGAATGGATGCATTGTAGACGTTAGTTTGAATCACACATAGGCAGTGGTCTCATTTTGACCGCGAGGTGGAATAATTGGCCCTTCTAGAGAGGCCTGCAGTTTTCCAAACTGCATGTCACCTGCATTCAGTGGCCCCTGTGGGAGGACAGCATAGGAAGACCTTCTGACCCTCTGGTCCAGCCGCTTCAGGCACAGATGGGAAGACAGAGCCCCACAGCAGATAAAGGACTTACCTACATTTATAAATAGGGGCAGAGCTGGACTACAACTCAGCATTCCTGATTCTTGGACACCCTGGTCTCCGGGCAGCCTTTATCTGGGCTTGGAAGAGCTGAATTGATGGGTTCATGTGAAGGGGGACTGAACTCCCAACCCCGGTCTCTTGTTCTTAATGTCAGATGGCCCAGATGATGTCTAACAGACATTTTCTAGATTTATTCTGGCCTCAAGCTTCCCACAAGAGGTCCACACGGTTCCAGCTGGACCCCAAGTTTCTGGGGTGTGACCTATTTCCTGCCCCCTTTATGCCTCTCCCAAGAGTTTCAGTTCATTCATCCAACAAGCATGAATGGGCGTCTTCTATAATGAGGAACACAGCTAGCATGCACTGAGAATTTAGAACATGACATCTATGCATGTATTTCTCATTGAATCTTTCCAATAATCTGAGTTTGATAAGCATTATCTTCCCTATTTTACTGACAAGGAACCAAGGCTCAGAGGAAAGTAATTTGCTACAGGCCATAGTGCTGGACTGTGCTGTGTCGAATTGGTTAAGCTGGGAGCTACACTTCCCAGCATTCCCTTCCCTACCTGGCTCCAGGTTATAGGAGGCTTGGAAGGTGGAAGCGGAGCAGTGGCCATTATTCTCTGAAGGCTCTCATGGTTGCATATGGTGTTGGACAGAGGCAAAGGCATCTAGCAGGTCACAGCTTGTCCCAATTCTCCTCTGCTTCATGTCTAGCTTGTCACTCTGACTTCTGATCCTCCCGATCGAGAGGCCCCACGCTCTCAGCCAGAAGGTTGACGGTGAGCCCGCAGAGGCGGCAGCTACGCAGAGGCAGCAGTTTTCACGGGAGCTCGCTACGCATCCCCTGTCCATCCACCACTCTAGGGGCTGGGCACGTCTGGCATCGTGGATCTCCGGGCAAGCTCTGACTTGTCCACTTCAGGCAGGCTGAGTAGTGACTCTGAACCTCTGACTCCCCTTCTAGACCTCCATCTCCTCAGATCTTCCCATATGTGTTTAAGGTCAAATTCTTGGAATAAACCTCTTAGGCCTACAATACTCTTAGTGGCTCTGTTGCCCTACCTGAACCCTGACTGATACAGCCACATAACCGGTAAGGGATAGAGCAGAGATCAACGCCAGGTCCCTTGAGCTCTTAACCACTGAGCTAGCTCCAGGTGCAGGGCACACAAGTATGACCGAGACTCCTGCCCTGGCTCCTGCCCTCAAGGAGTTTATGGTCTAGCAGGGCGTACAGACAAGTTGTTTCAGTTATCGATTATTCATAACAAACCGCCCAACACTAGTGGCTGCAAATAATTATTTTATTATCTCTCATGATTGTGTTGGTTGCCTGGGCTCAGCATAGCAGTTCTTCTGCTGCACGTGATGTTGGCTGGGGCTGCAGTCCTCTGGGGGCCCGGACATCCAAGGTGACTCACTCACTTGGCAGAAGCAGAGAGTGGAGCAGGGCTGTCAACTGGAGGGGCTACATGTGGCCTAGCTCTGCAGCTTGGGCTTCTCAAGGAGTGGTGGCTGGATTCCAGGGAGTGCCTGGAGAGAAGTGTCCCAAGAGGAAAGAAGCAGAAGGTGCCGGTCCTGGCACAGGCTGTTTCCTCAAAGCAGCCACAGGCCCAGCCAAAATTCAAGGAGAGAAGATGTAGGCTCTGATTCTTGACGGGGGGAAGAAGGCATGTACAGGAAGAGGCAGAATTGTTTGGGGCTGTCTTTGAAGCTCTGCTACCACACATGTCCATCAATCCATGGTAAGGGCTCTTGGAGAGGGTAGGCGCGAGCCTGGTGGGATCACAGAGGGGCAGACACAGCTCATGCCTGCAGGGGTTCTAGAGGCAAAAGGAGGTAGGGCAACGGGTTCTAGCTGTGTCCTGAGAGGCGAGGAGGTATTTTCCAGGTGAAGACGTGGTGGAGAGGAGGTGGAGTGGACGGGGTGGAGACAGGATTCAGGCAGAGGGAAGAGCAAGTCTGTGGAGACTTGCACATTATTTCAAATGGCTGCCATGAGGCTCAGAGACAGTGCAGGAGTTGAAGTGCCTTATGAAGCACAGCCACAGGAGAGATGCAAGGGGGCAAGTTATGATCATTAGATTGTGATATGGGATCATCTTTGCAAGAAACTTGGGTTTCATAAAGATCTAACTATAAGGAGATCCTGGCAGCTTAGGAGCCAAAGCCCCAGGGCCTTCAGCCCACACAGCCCCTGGGGTCTCCATACCAGATGAGAAAGCCCCTCTGCTGAAGCCCAGACCTCTGGGCACCCGTTTCGAAAGTCCCCAGACCAGCAGGGAAATGGATTCCCCTAAGCTGGGGCAGGACAGAGGCTGGAAGACAGGAGTCAGGCACACTAAGTGCTGATTGGGCTCAAATGGATTCCCAAAATTCATAGCCTAGGACACATCCTGCTTCCCCAAGGTCAGACTGGCATGAACATGGAGCTCTGGGTTCCTCCATAACCCTCCAGGCAGGGACAAGGCTCAGAGCCAGAAGACAGCAGCCAATGTCTCCTTGGAGCTGGAGGACTTCCAAGATCCTAGGAAAAATCAGTTAGGTCTTGATGACAGGAAGGCATCAATTTCACCATGCCATAGAGGCAAGACCTAATTTAGGAGCTCAGCAGGCCCTGGTCACTGCCAAGGTTGCCATGGGGAAGTGGTCAGCTATGTGCTGAGGCGGCAGGACAGGAAGTCCAGTCTAGGCAGAATTTAAGGCTCGAGCAAGACAGTCGATCGCACTGAGCTCCATGTCCTCACCTGCAAAATGGGGTGAATCTCATTTTCCCACTCTTCAGGGTGGATCCGTGAAAATGGTAAGCGTGGGCATGGCTTGGAAGCCCTCTACAAATGGAAGGGCTGATCACAAGTCCTTCGTGGACAGAAGGGATGTGGAGAGATGCTCAGGAACCAGCCTGGGAATCAGGACCCTTGGTGTCCAGTCTGGGCCCTGCCTCTTGCCTTGAGGTGTGACCTTGAGGCCCTGACCATGGAGCGGGGTGGGGGTCGGCACTGGAGGATCTCTGAGCTCTTGCTGCTCTCCCAGGCTGGATTCCCACACCGTAAAGCTCACAAATCCCTCTTCTAGCAGGAGTGGAGAGCTCTGAGACATGACCTCTCACATGTCTGGGGGTGGGAGGTGGGGATCTGTCATTGGGCTAAAAGAAAGACAAAGAGGGGTGGGGGGGATTTTCCCTCCCTATCAGCAAATACACAGAACTCAGGGAGCCCCTTGGTATGCTGCACCTGTGGGACTCCTCCACCCCTGCACTACGATGGGAGCCACTTCTTTATTCTCTCTTCATCACGTTCTTACACTTCAAGGTTGGCTCCCCCTCTGCTTCCTCCTTTCCCCCAGGCTTCTAGCACTATATCTTCTTTCTTACACACCCCTTAGTGTTCTCCTCCTCCTCCTCTTTGTCTTCCTCTTCATCCTCCCTCATCATTATTAGCAAATGCCAGAGCTGATGGTGAAACTGGCACCCAGAGAGGGCAGGAGACTTGTCCAAGGGCACACAGCAGCAACTTTTATTGAGCTCCTATTGTGTGCCAAGCATCCTGCTCCTTGGAAATGTCACACCACCTCTTGCTGGGACATTGCCTGTTTCCACCCCAAACATCCTGCAGACAGAATTGTGTGGATGCAGGATGAAGGGGGATTTCTGAAGGCCACCAGGGACGTGGGGAGCATATCCTCCTAGAGAATTTCCAATTGCTACCTTCTAAACTAGAGACGTTAAGGCCTTAGCGATAAGAAGATGAAGGACAAGGGGGAAGATGGTTGATGTGAAAAAAAGTCATGAGACGTATGGCTGGATTGGGTGGGCATGAATTTGTCCACCAGCAGAACCTGAAAAGGAAAGGAGAGAAAATAAAAGGCTCTTTTTCATGATGGAGAATAAAATTGTGGAGCCCATTATGCTGTATGGTCAACCAGGCTCAAACACTGAATGCTCACAGAAAGTGAGTATTGGCTGTCTGTGAAAAGAAAGGAGGAATGGCACCTTTCACTTGAGGTCCTCAAGTTGTTTTGACAATCATCCCTTGGTATCATTCCAGAAAAAGGTCCAGGCCAGGCTTGCAGTTTTAATCTGTAGCCTGGGTCCCATGGAATTGTAGTGCAGCCCCAGACCTGAAAAAGGGTACCTGGCAAAGAATATGTGAATGGCAGGAGGGTGGGGAGGGCTGGTCGAGGACGTCCATGGCTCCTCTGGCTCATGCAACGATCACAGCAGCGTGCTAACTCTCCCCGAATCTCAGTCACACAGAACTCCACGTGAGGAACAGACCCCAGCATCACTCGCTTCTCTGAGGGTGTAGGGGGTTTGTTCTGAAAAGCGCATGGTCTCCCTCTGATGTGAATGTTCCACAGGGTTAACCATTCCAACTGAAGTGTTGTGCAAAAGTATGTGGTTGATCACCAAAGCAGCTAATCAAGCTCTAGATCATTCTTAGCTTGAAATAAGAAATCTGTGTAGAAAACAGGCTTCCTCTGGCCTGACAGCTGTTGTGCTGGGTGAGTGAGCTCAGGACACATGCGGCTTCTCTTTGAGTAGAACTTTTATTAGCACAGCTGGGAGGCTTATTAAGTAGAAGAACACGGATGCTGTTTGAATCACGAAGCTCTTCCTCATTAGACGTGTGGCCCTGGGTCAAAGTCCAGCCTGATCTGCCAACCTGCCCAAGAACTCTGGCACAAGATGAGGGGTAGGGAATTCAAAATTTATGAATTTGCATAAACCTCCTAGGCTGGGAACTCTTGGGAAGGAGTCTTTGAAGCAAAAATTAAACTCTCCAATGCCAGGATGAAGGACCCCTCCCACCCCCAACAAAGTCAGCCCTTTAACTTGTGGAGAAGGAGTACTCCAGAGAAGACAGGATCTCATCACGAGGGTCTGAGGGGGGAGGGGAAGACTTATGCCTCACCCTGTTCAAGGTAGTAATTCCCAACTATCAAGGAAGAACTGGGTAAATTCTCGTGTAGCAAGAGACTTGATCTTGAGTAGAAGAATATTGAAACCATCCAGGCAGATGGTTGGCTTGGCTCCATAACGAAATGGTGTGACTTTTTGTGGGGTTGTGGAGGCTCTGTGGAGACCAGATGATTATTTGCTGGAGAGAAAACCTTCCCCTTGGAGCAGAAGGAGCTGGCAATGTCAAGGCCAAAGTCAGAAAGGAGGAGCCTGGCAGCTGACCATCTCCTGAAGGAGGAAACTGCAGGGCCTTGACTTGACCTTAGGGTCAGCACCCTGGTCCCAAGGGACTGGCAGCGTTGAAGTTCTCAAAGCAGATGCTGCGGATGGGATCTGAGTCCTTCAGTAGCCCATGTCTGGGTTGTGATTCCACGTCAGTAATGAAACAGCCTCTTGGCCCAAAGAAGGAGACCCCGTTTTCATCAGCCAACTCCTCTACTGACCACCAGCTCCTGTCTGTGACTATTCAGGGAAGCCCACAAAGCGGGACTCCCACCACCTCCCAAAGACACAAAGCCGTCAGCTGGGTGTGCTTGAGGAGACACCTTCTCATGTGCTCCAACTCTGCCCCCACTACCTTCCCCACTGCCACCCCCTGCCCCACTCTGCGCCCTGCTTGCCGATGCCCCTCCCCATATCTGCACACGAGGCTCAAACTCACCTGCTGTCCTCCTAGGAGCAACCCCCCACCCCAGCTCCTTTCTTATGGCTTGTAGCACTCGAAGCAATTTGTATGCTTCCTCTCCCCTGATGGACTGCAATGCCTTTCTGAAAAGGACTCTTGGCCTGCACCTTGTCCCCTGCAGAGCTGGGTACCATGCTCTGCCTACAAGAGGAGCTTGTTGAATGAGAGACCTGAAAACAGACTCGGAATAAGAGCACTTGCTAGTGGGGCTTGTCCCTTAGCAGGTGGTGACTCTCCCTTGGCCTATGGATACGACCACCGAGCATAAATAGTGTCCCCCCGTGTCCATCAAACCTTTCACCTGGTCCTCACAACAACCCTTCTCATCTAAATGTGAACCAAACGCAGGGGTACAAGGGGCCCCTGCCGGAGAGCTGACGTGATGGGAGAACGTGCGGGGCCCAGGGGCTGCACATGGGTGGGAGAGACCACACGGCCAGGACTGTAAGCAAAGAGGCAGACAAAGCCGCCTCTTCTCCAGGGCTCTCCGCTTCCACACGGGGAGCTCCTAAATGCTCAGCTTCAAACTTTCGAGGCCTCGCAGACCCACATCTGGAGGCCATGTCACATCCAGCTCACCTGTGCCGTCCAAGCAGCCCGCGTTTGACTGCGCCCCCCATCCTCCCCGGGCTGCTCCGGCCCACACTCTCTGCTCCTTGGGGTCCCAGTGAGAAACGGGCCTGGGGGCTTCGTGAACTCCTGTGCTCTCCCACCTGCTCCCTCCCAAGCCACGAAGCCAGCCGTTTCCACAGCAAACAGTCGTAAACAGGCGGAAGGGGACCAGGACTTCAGGTGCCAGGGGAGGTGTGGGCTCTGCCAGGGCCCATTTTCATACAGATGTTTTTAGCCATAAACTAGGGGGGGAATGCAAAGCAAGAAGCAGGCCAGGTTACTAAGGACGAGGCCTGCAGAGCGCATTAGGCCACAGCTCAGAGGGTGACTCAGAGCTTCCTCAGGTGCTGCTTTCCATGCACAACCCGCTGGGCTGGGGCTGAGGGCCGGAGCCCAGGGAAGCGGGTGGCCAGCCCAGGAAGCTATCTGAGGATGCAGACCTGGTTTGACACACGGAATCACCCCCAGTTCCACAATGCACATGGGGTGGGTCCACTTCCTTCAATTCTAATTAGCACACAGTTCCTGAAATATCTCTGGGGTGCCTACTATGTGCAGGTTCTGTGAATCAGACAGTCTCTGCACCTAAGGGTCTCCGATCATGCAAGGACGATGGAGGTTCACACAAGTGGTGACACAGGTCAGAATGTGTCTTGTACCAGGACAGAGGGACTACGTCGTAGGTGGGTGGGATTTGGAGGGGTGTCGAAAGGAAAGCACAGGGCCATGTGGGACCAGTGTCTGTGTGTGACAGGTGAGGCGTGTCCTGGGAATGGCAAATAGCCGAGTCTCAGAGCGTGGTACAGCTTTGGCCACAAGCAGGGTGAACAGCTGCTGTGGGAGAAGGTGCTGGATGCATAGGTAGGATCCAGGCCAAGGAAGATCTGCAATGCAGGAATGAGGAAATTGTTCAGTGTTTCAAATGTGGGTTAGTTACCAAATTTTTCATTCATTAGTTTATTTTTGGCTGTGTTGGGTCTTCATTGCTGTGTGTGGGCTTTCTCTAGTTGAGGTGCGCAGGTTTCTCATTGCGGTGGCTTCTCTTGTTGCGGAGCATGGGCTCTAGGCACATGGGCTCAGTAGTTGTGGCTCACAGGCTCTAGAGCGCAGGCTCAGTAGTTGTGGCGCACGGGCTTAGTTGCTCCACGACATGTGCAATCCTCCCGGACCAGGTCTAGAACCCGTGTCCCCTGCATTGGCAGGCGGATTCTTAACCACTGCGCCACCAGGGGAGCCCCAACTTTTATAAATTAAAGAGGTTTCATAAGCAAATCAGGGTTCTCATGAAAGCCTGGAAGGTCTTGCATTTTGGCGCCTTAGGCTACACTTAGCTGTGGCTGGGTGGTGGCCACCCCTGAGCAGGACAAGCATTCTCCAATCTGCCTTCGACCTCAGCCCTCCATTTTGTGGCCTGCTTCCCTCTTTTCTGTCACCTGCTTGCCCTCCACGGGCCTATGAGTGGCCTTTGCTGTAGACCCTGAGGACATGCCATTGGAGGGTGGGGAACTGCTACCCAGATGTGTTTAGGAATATATGTTGAGGGTGGTGATGAGGAGTCTGCAGCCCAGAGACAGCAAGGGCGGTGAGGGGTGTCCCGAAAGGGTTCTTGTGGAGGAAAGGGCACAAAAGGAGGAAGAAGCAGGAGGATGGGAGGAAGGGGGCAGACTGGGCTGGGTTAGGTGCTGGGAGTGATGGGAAAGGAGGAGCTGAAGTGAACTCCAGGATTTCAAGACCAGGATTCAGGGCGAAGGTGGAGTCATTCAAGGAGGCAGATGTGCGAGGCAGAGGTGGGCTTCGGGAGGTGACGGGGAGCTCTGCCTGGGTGCTTGGGGCAGGGCAGCCCTGTGCAAATGCGTGGATACGCCAGCCTGGGCTTGGCACGCCACAGGATGAGAGACCCCAATTTGGGACTCCCTGCAGAAAGGCGTGCTCAGGCAGTGGCCCACAGAGGTAGGAGGTGGAATTGGGCCATGCTTCCTCACTTCTTCCTGGCAAGCTCAGCTTCTGTGCTGGGAAATTAATCATGACTTGTGCTCTGAGGACCCCTGCCAGGAGGGGACCGTCCCTCCGTCAGCACATGCCTGAAAAGATGTGTCACTCAGAGGCCAGAGCCTTGCCCACCTCTATTTTTCAGGCAGGAAGGGAGCAGTGGGTGTGAACAGGCCAGGCTGTGTCTCTCTCTGCCTGAGTCACATGGAATAATTTTGTCTCTCGTCCCTCTGAAGCACTCCTGGGGGACAGGCAAGGGCGGGAGTCATGAGTCATGTGAGCCCCGGGCAGCAGATGGTGGAGGGCAGTGAGTCACAGCTCTGGGTCTTCATCGGAAGCATATTAGTGACTCAAAGAGAATGTGCCCATGGCTAGGGATAGGGTGCCAGCTTGCTGGTGACTGTCCCTCAAACCTTGACAGAGGGGCTGTCACCTGCGGGACTTCTCAGTTCATTCACACCTATTTCCTCCCTGAATCTGTTTCTAAAAATACTTCATTTGTGTGGTTTTTTGGTGACTGTCTGCACCCACCACTGGACTCTGAGAGCAGGGACTGGGTCCTTAGCCTTGAGCCCATTTAAAATGAACTACTGAATGAACAAATGAATGAGTGGCTCTGACTGCTGTTAAAATTTAGTATAGGGCTTCCCTGGTGGCGCAGTGGTTGAGAGTCCGCCTGCCGATGCGGGGGACACGGGTTCGTGCCGCGGTCCGGGAGGATCCCACGTGCCGTGGAGCAGCTGGGCCCGTGAGCCATGGCCGCTGAGCCTGCGTGTCCGGAGCCTGTGCTCTGCAACGGGAGAGGCCACAACAGTAAGAGGCCCGCGTACCGCAAACAAACAAACAAACAAAACACCAAAATTTAGTATAATATTCAAGTGTGTCTGCATAGCCTGTTATATATATATATATGCTATTTTTCGTATAGAATATCTCTGGAAGAATACGAACTCACAAGACAGTAATAATAGAGCTTGCTTCCTGGACACAGAGGCTGGGCATAGGAGTCTGAGGTGATAGGAAATTTTATTTTCTTTTATATTTTTATTTCCTCTCTCTCTCCATTCTGCTCTTATAGTGAGCCCCCCAAAAAAAAGTTTACAAAGGGGCTCATACTAATCACATTGCTCCACACCTCTCTCTTCCACTGTGTGACAGGTGGAGGACATCTTTCGTGTGTGTCTGCATGGATTTTGCACCCCTGTGGGGCTGCCATTCCACATCCTGGCCCTCTTGGAGCCTGCTCTCTGGTGGGTGGACTCCATACTTGGGTTTGGGATGCTGGTGTGACCCCTTGCCTCTTGGATGTTGTGTCAGGTTCTTGAGGAGACAAAGGCCTGCATGTGGCTGGCTGGGATCTAGCCCTTGGATGTGGAAGCATGGGGGAAGTAGTGGAAGAAGCATGGGGGAAGTAGTGGAAGCATGGGGGAAGTAGTGGAAGCATGGGGGAAGTAGTGGAAGCATGGGGGAAGTAGCAGAAGCCAGTGTTATGCCTTACTGAGGACCCCAGACAGAAGGAGGATGCAGTCAGGGCTGAGTGACAGGGGAGGTTTCATGCCTATTGACACCAGGGTAAGATCTTCTGCCTTCTCCCAATCTTTCTTGAAAGCACTTGGTGGAGGGTCATGGTAAAGAGCATGTGAGTCCTTCAAGACTTAGCAACAGAAACTATCCAAAATTAAATAGGTGAGAATAAAGATGCTACTTTTCAACAGTGCTGGAACGACTAAATATCCATATGCAGAAAACAAACAAACAAACAAAATTCAATCCATACCTTGCACCATATCCACAAATTAACTCAAAACACATCCTAGACCTAAATGTAAAACCTAAAACTATAAAATTTCCAGAAGAAAACTGAGGAGAAAATCTTCGTAAATTTGGGTTAGGCAAAGATTGCTAAAAATACAACACTAAAAGCACAACCCATGAAAAAAGAATTGATAAACTCGACTTTATCAAAATTAAAAACCTCTGCTCTTCAAAAGATTCTGTTAAGAGACTAGAGACAAACCACGGACTGGAAGAAAATATTTGCAAAACATAGATCTGATAAAGGACTTGTATACAGATTATACAAAGAGCTCTGAAAGCCAATAATAAGAAATCAAAAGACCTAATTTAAAAATAGGCCAAAGTCTTGAACAGACACTTCACCAAAGAAGATACATGGATGGCAAATAAGCACATGAAAAGGCGTTCAGCATCATAAATCATTAGGTAAATGCAAATTGAAACAACTACACTGAGATACCACAATACATCTAATAGAATGGCTAAAATTAAAAAGACTGACAGTGTCAAGTTTTGGTGAAAATATGGAAAACATACATTACTAATGGGAATATAAAATAGCACAACCACTTTGGAAAACAGTTTGACAATTCCTTAAAATGTTAAACATACATCCACTATGTGATTCAACCATTTCACTCCTAGGTGTTTACCAAGAGAAGTGAAAATATACATCCATAATGAAGACTTGCACAGAAATGTGCATAGCAGCTTTATTTGTAACAAATATCCATCAAGAGGTAAATGGATAAACAAATGAAAGTATATCCATGCAATGGAATACTACTCAGCAACAAAAAATAAACATGGATGAATCCCAAAATAATTATGTTGAATGAAGGAAACCAAACAAGGTAGAGTATATAATTTGTGATTATATTTACATAAAATTATAGAAAATGCAAACAAATCTATTGTACAGAAAACAGAGAAGTGAGGATTAGGGAGGGTAAGAAGGAGTAATTGCCAAGTGAAATGAGGAAACTTTGAGGGGCAGTGATGGATATATTCACTCTCTTGATCGTGGTGGTGGCCTCATGGGTGTATACATATGTAAAACTTATCCACTGCACTCTTATGCCTTAAATCTGTGCAGTTAATTGTATGTCAATTATATATCAATAAAACTTTAAAAAACAAAATTAAGTGAAATTAAAAAGCAATATATATATGTATTTCTGATGGAAATTAATCTGAATTTATCAATCATGTCACTAAATTGAAATGGATTAAACTTGCTGGTTTAAATAGAAATTGTTGGATTGACTGAAAGAAACAAACAATATTCTGTTACATCCTGTTGACAAGAAGTAGGTAAAAACATGAGGGCTCCAAAGAAACATATTAAGAAAAAATAAGTACTCCAAAGGATAAACGTGAGAGGATGGAAAAATATATACCAGTGAAACACTAGTAAAGAGAAATCTTACATTGCTATAGTACTACCAGAAAAACTAGACTTAGCTGAAGAGCATGTAAAAGGGGAGTTGACAAATCTGTAGTCATAGTGAGTTACTTTAGCACATTTCTCTCATAACTGTTAGATCATAAAGATAAACAACCAATAAGGATATAGAGGATTTGAATAGCACCAGTAATAAAACTGATTTAAATGGATATATGTAGAATTCTGCACTAAACAAGTAGAGAATACATATTCTTCTCAGATACACTCAGAACAAATTACTGTCCTCAATTTATTCCTTCCTTCCATCTATCCACTCATTCATCCATCTATCTACATAGAACATTTCCAAAAATTGATTATGTGTGAGCCAATCAAGTCTCAACTACTTTCAAAGGATCAGTATCATACTCACCATACTACCTGACCACAACATAATTTAGAAATCAGGGATGAAAAGATAACATAAAAATTCTCATGTTCCTGGAAATTAAAATACACACACACACACACTTCACAATAAGTCATGGGTAAATGAATCATAATGAAAATTAGAAAACTCTATGACTGAACTATAGTAAAAATACATCCAAAATTTGTGGAATGCAGCTAAGGTAGAAATTAGAGGGGAACCTAATATATATATACATATTAGAAAATTAGGAAGACTGAAAATTAATGAGCTAATATCCAGCTTAAGAAAAAGAACAATAGAATAGGTCCTCCAATAGAGAGGAGAGGGAAAGAAACAATAGAATTAAGAGCAGAAATTAATACAATAGAGCACAAAAGTGCAGTAGAGAGAAGTAATCAAGCCCACGTCTGATTCCTTGAAGAGATGAATAAAAAATCTCTAAGCAAGATTTATCAAGGGAAGAAAAAGAGGCAGGCACAAATAAACAAAATTTAAGAACACAAAAATACGAGTAAAAAACAATCAGTATTATGAATAATTTTATGTGAATTTAAATTTTTGTACAAAATAGAGGGGACTTCCCTGGTGGTCCAGCAGTTAAGACTCTGTGCTCCGAATGCAGGGGGCCTGGGTTCGATCCCTGGTCAGGGAACTAGATCCCACACGCATGCTGCAACTAAGAGCCTGCATGCTGCAACTAAAAGATCCCGCATGCCTCAATAAAGATCCCGCGTGCCGCAACTAAGACCCGGCACAGCCAAGTAAACATTAACAACAACAACAACAAAATAATCTCCTAGTGAAAATGTAAATTAACTATTGTTTAATGAGAAATATAAAACCTGAGTGTACATTCAAATAAATTAAATTGGTGACTAAATAATGATCTATAGAAAAGAAGAAACCCTCATCAGACGACTTAAAGGCAAGTCCTTCCCGACCTCACACACAGACAAAATCCCATGACTAGAATACCACTCTTTATTTATTTATTTATTGGCTGTGTTGTGTCTTCCTTGCTGTGCGCGGGTTTTCTCTAGTTGCAGCGAGCTGCGGCTACGGCTACTCTTCGTTGCGGTGCGCAGGCTTCTCACTGCAGTGGCTTCTCTTTGTTGTGGAGTACAGGCCCTAGTTCGTGGGCTGCAGTAGTTGTGCCATGCGGGCTCAGTAGTTGTGGCGCACGGGCTTAGTTGCTCCGCAGCATGTGGGATCTTCCCGGACCAAGGCTCGAGCCTGTGTCCCCTGCATTGGCAGGTGGATTCTTAACCACTACACCACCAGGGAAGTTCCAATATACACCTCTTTAAAATACAAACTACACTAGAGTTGAGATGAGTTCCTTCACTCTTTAATGAAGCTGGTAAAACTTGCCATCAATACAAGGAAAGAGGAAAAGAGAATGGAAGATTATAGTTCAACATCACTTATGAATGAGTGCAAAAATCTTAAAAAAATTAGAGAAATTTATGAACGTATAAAAGAAATTATACTTCATGACCAAGTTTAGCCTAGAATTTAAAACATGAGTCAATATTAGATAACCAATGTAATTCACTACAGGAACATATGAAAGAGGGAAAGTATTTTATTATCTAAATAGATGCAGAAAATGTACTTGCTGTGATTCAACACCCCTTCATAGTAAAAATTATTGGCTACCTTGGAGCAAAGGAAATTTCCTTAACTCAACAAACAGTATCTATCCCTAACCTTAAGCCAACTTCACACTTAATGGAGAAACCTAAGAATGATTCTTGTTAGAATCACAGGTGAGATAAAAGTGCCAGGTCCTGCCCAGGGAAGTGAGATGAGAAAAAGAAATAAAAGTATAAAGAGTGGACAGGGAGAAACAAAGATGTCATTTTTACAGATAACATGACTCTGTACTGTATATAGAATTGGAGAACAGAAATTATTAGAAACCTCAGCATGGTTTCTTAATATGAAACCAACATGTAAATGGAGCACAATATTATCTATGTTTACATTCATCACCAACAGTGAGGAGAAAAGATTATATTAAAAAAGAGCTAAACCTTACCCAAATAGAGTATTACTGAGGGTAAAGCCAACTCCTCTAATGAACTTCTAATTGTCAGTGACATAACACAATAGAAGTTTCTGTCTTGTTCATGTATTAGTTCAAAGCGGTGGTTGGTGATTCAGAGACTTAGGCTCCTCTCCTTCTGCCTTGTGAGTCCACCCTCCCATAGCATCTCGAAGTCCCCTGCATCCAGCTGGCAGCCAGGGGAGGGGACAGTGGGAGGACACATTCACTTTTCTCATCACATCCCACCAGGAACACCAGTCTCATGGCCACACTTGGATACCAGGAGGGCTGAGATTTTGAGCCTCCGGCTGTGCAACTGCCTCCAGCAAAAACTCCACATGAAGGAAGGGGGTTACAGACTTGTGCAGGACAACTATCCATTGTCTGTCACAGATTAAAAAATAAGGTACCTAGAAATAAACCTAACCAAAGTTGTGCAAGACTTTTATTTTTAAAAAATGATATTGAAAGGCACCAAAGAGGATACAAGTGGAGAGAAACACCATGCTCATAGGTGCAAGAAGCCAATAGCCTAACAGTGTTAATTATCTCCGAATTAATCTATGTTTTCAATACAATCATAATAAAAATCCACCCCCAATTTTTTTTGTGGAACCTGATAACGAATTGTAGACTCTAACTGAATGAACAAAAGACCCAACATCGCAAAGGTACTTGAAAGAGGAAGGAGTGAATTCTTCTGGCCAGATATCAAGACATAAAGTTATAGTAATTACAGCAGCGTGGTATTAGCACATAGGTAGATCCACAGTCAGGTGGGAACTTAAGATACTTCAGAAGTGTCATTACAAATACATGGCAAAAGGATGAAAACATTTGGTTATCTGGATGGAAAAAAATAATATTTTTTGCTACACCAAATATTTCTGCCACACCAAAAGATAATTTCCAGATGGATTAAAGATCTGAATGTGAAAAGCAGAAATTAAAAAGAGGGTTGTAAATTTATATCAAATTAAACAAGACACAGCACAAACTTTAGAGAAAAGTTGAGAATCTTGACTACATTAAAATCAAACATTTCTGTTGCTCAAAAAACACCAAAACCAAAGCAAATATGTCACATATCGGAAGAGGATAACTACCACCCATAAAACTAAGAAAGAATTAATATCCAGAATATATAAAGAACGTCCACAAAGCAATAAGAAAAACATAACACCCCCCGCAGTCAGCAAAAGAGGAAACCCAAACTGCCATAAGCATATAAAAAATACACAGCCTCTATGTGTTTAGACAAAGGCAAATTAGAACCAGGAGACATTATTTTGCATCATCAGATTAGCAAAATTTTAAAATTCTGCCAATACCAAGCATGGGAGAGGCTGTGAAGGAAAGACAACTCAAAAACACCAATGGTGGACATGTAAAACGATACAAACTTTTTAGAGAGCAATTTGGCACTATTTTATAAAATTGAAGCAGCAAATATGTCCTGACCCAGCAACTCTGTTTCTGAGAGTAGATCCCAAAGAAACTTTGCATGTGGACACAGGAGACATGAGCAAGAACATTCCCAGCAGCAGTATAGCAAAAACCTAGAAGCAGCCTAAATGCTCATTACCAGGAGAATGGATAAACTAACCATGATGGTTAGTTTACAGCAGTGAAAATGAACCACTATGCCACTCTCTAACATGGATGAGGCTTAAAACCACAATGTTGAGTGAAAGAAGCAAATGACAGAGGATTAATATAGAATTTAAAATAGGAAAGTTGTACTTTTTTAATAGCTGTACCCCTCCCCAAATAGGTTACAAATAGGGTCAGCAAACTTTTTCTGCAAAAGGCAGATAGAAATTTTTTTTTTTTTTTTTTTTGCGGTACGCGGGCCTCTCACTGTTGTGGCCTCTCCCGTTGCGGAGCACAGGCCCCGGACGTGCAGGCTCCGCAGCCATGGCTCACGGGCCCAGCCGCTCCGCGGTATATGGGATCCTCCCAGACCGGGGCACGAACCTGTGTCCCCTGCATCGGCAGGTGGACTCTCAACCACTGAGCCACCAGGGAAGCCCAGATAGAAATATTTTAAGTGGTGCAGACCACATACAGTCTCTCTTCTTCCCCTCTCCCCTTCTCCCCCCAACCCTTTGTGGAAAGGTCGGGGGAGGAATAAATTGGGAGATTGGGATTGGCATATACACACTACTATATACAAAATAGATAACTAATAAGGACCTGCTGTACAACGCAGGGAACTCTACTCAATAATGACCTATATGGGAAAAGAATCTAAAAAAGAGTGGATATATGTATATGTATAACTGATTCACTTTGCTGTACACCTGAAACTAACACAACACTGTAAATCAACTATACCCCAATAAAAATTTTTTTAAAAAAGCAAATCAAAAGAAAAATCAGAAACATCCTTAGCCTGAGGGCTGTAGTTTGCCGACCCCTGTGTTACATCAATCCCCTCTTTCCCGTTGGGTAGCTGGTGTCTCTCAGTGATAACTTGGCCAGATGTCATTCCTTTCTGGCATCTTTGATGACCGAGCAGTCTCATTTCAGTATTTTAGACTCAAATGGATTTATTTTAAAACTCCAAATCAGGCTTAACTCAGAACTCAACTCCCCGCCGCTGTGCAGGGGGACGGTGTCTGCAGCCTAGCTGGCTGGAAAAATAGGGAAGGGTCTGCTCGTCACACACTCTGCCTTTTGTTCTCTCTTTGAACTCCCTCTCCGCATCCCCTTCGGGCTCTAAACCCCCCCAAGACATACTCTCTGGCTCTCCTGGATAGAGCTCCCTGGGAGGGCAAGGAGATTCTGGATACATAACTGGCCCATACTCCTAGGTTGGGAGGGGTTGTCCATGGCTTCATTTGGGTTCTGGGTGCTTCTGGCCAATGCTGGTGGTGCTGAAGAGGTGATGGTCTCTGCAGAGATGATGCTCAAGGCTTTCTGGGGCTCCCGGTCGGCACCCACCGTGCCTTCTGTAGCTAGGTCCCAAAACCCTCCTGAGGGCAGTGGTGTCTACCTCCAGCCCTGCCAACAATGCACACCCACAAACACGGCTCTGGCCGGGCATCCATCACTCCCAGTTGCCTCCACTGCTCCTGCTCTCTGCTAACCCCAGTGCTCTGGGGTCTGTATAGATCCCGGGGACCTCCAGCTTGCCCTTCTGGACTCTGGGGGCAAGAGGATCGGTGTGGGGTAGGTCACCCCACCTTCCTCTCAGACACCCTCAGCCTCTGTCGCCTGGAGCCCTCCTGGCAAGGCCTCTGCCTTTGGAAACTTCTAGAGCAGAGGTAGGCACTGTTCTCGGGGGTCAGAGGAACCTGGCAGGCACCCTCTTCTTCCCATGGTCGGGGAGGACCTGCATCAGACATTTGTTCCCAGGCTGCCCCCGAGCTGGCTTCGGGTCTGCGGCTCAGTGAATATCTGTCCAGCCTGGGACCAGGCCACCAGCCTCCCTTTGCTGCAGACACTCCAGTAGCCCGGAGTCCCGGACGCTCCCCTCCTCAGGATGCAGGGGAGGAGCCTTTCGGCATGAGCTCCGACCTCCGTGCACCCTGTCCTGCCTTCCCTCCCCGAGGCCTCTGGCACCTTCTGGCACCGCCGGTGGGTAGGATGGGCAGAACTCCAGGTGTCTGTGGAAGGCAGTCTCTTCTTAAGTCCACAGGGAGGGACTGGCCACCCGGCAGGTGGATTTCTGAACCCAGAATATGGGATCCTCAGAACCCCATAGCCCCAGCTTTGGTGCCTTGGCTGCAACTGAGGAAAAATCGTACTTGGCCTCTTGTTTCCATCCGCTGGCGCGTGCTCACTCCGGTGTGCCTGACCCGGCTTCTTGAGCTGTTCTCCCCATGGGTGATGGGGGTGTGTGGTCAGCATATGCAGAGGATAGGGCACCCCAGGCCCCCAAGCCTGGCTCTGCCACGTATTAACTGACAGATAATAATACCCCCTCAGAGATCCGATTTGAGGATGAAATGAATTAATACTTGTGAAGAGTTTAAAACGCTGCCCGGCCCAAAGTGAGTGAATTCTAAAAGTTTGCTGGTAATCTCGTCACACTGAATAAGCCACCTCCCCTCTCTGAGCCTCAGCTCCTGGCCTGTAGAATGAGGCTCTAACACGCCACGCTGGGATTCGAGGATTAGCTGAGAGCCAGTGCCCGAGCCCAGTAAACGCTAGTTCCCTTCTACCTGCCTCGGCTTCTGCTATTGTCAGTTTAGCAAGCCAGGCCTCAGAGCAATAGGGTTTGTTTGGATGAGTGGGAGCTGCTGTCCCTGGAAGGCACTGTGCCAGGCAGGCTAAAGCAACATATGCAGCAAAAGGACCAAGATCCATCTTTGCTTGACTGGAAGCCACAGGAGAAAAGCATTAGGGCGCCTTAGTGCCTTCCGTCCACTGGGATGAATCCCGGGCGGGGAGGCACAAGGCTTGGGTTCCGTGAACTGTTGTACAATTTTTGGCAGGAGCCTGAGGCCTCTCTTGGCCACTCTGTGTATTGAGAGAGGCAGGTGATGTGCACCTCCATCTGATTCTAGCCAGTCACTCCCCCTCGACCCCATCCAGTGCCCATTCGGGGGTTTTTTGGGGTTTTTTTTTTTTTTTTTTGCTCATGGCACCAGATTTTGTTATTCTCTGGCCCAGCATATTCATTCCTCCCAGAGGCACTTCTCTGCTCTGCCTGGAGAATGATGATGAAGTGACATCTCCATGGAAACAGATGTTGATCCCACAGTTGCTTAGCGGATGTGCTGCAGGATGATGTAAGCCATGCTCTGGTTTCCCGAGGGGCTTTGTATCCTTTGATGTGTCTGTACTAATGGGGCTGGGGTTTCTTCCCTTGTTTCTACCCTTTTTATGTAAAAGTAAAAAGCAAAAAGAATGGGAAATGTACCTTCTTTGGGAGGAATGCTTTTGTAAGGAGAGCAAAGTGTTGGGAGTCAGAACTGGGTGTGAATCAGAGGTAAGATGATGAAGGTGATAGTTTTCTGTGGAGAAACAGGCTGGGGGAACCTTGGAAACTGTCCAGAAGGGGATGCTGCTGGCTAAGGAATACTCAACTTTTCCATTCCACTGTAAGGTGCTATAGACCTTTCACCTTGGACAGCCACTGCTCCCACCAGAGCAGCCCTGCTATTTGCCTGGGGCAAGAGCACAAATAGAGGCCACACACCATGCTTCTAAATACTTAAAATTATAAACCAAGTCAACAGATTGTTAAATAAAATATATTCTATCCTCTGACGCTGGCAACTGTACTAACAGAGTAATGGCCACTCCAAAGATGTCCATATCCTTGTCCCCCAAACCTGTAAATATGTAATGTGGCGTTAAGTTTGTAGACAGAATTAAGGTTGCCAATCACCTGACTTTATGATTATACATTATAGCCTGGCTTATCTGTGTGGGTCTAATGTAATCCCCAGGGTCCTTAAAAATGAAAGAGGGGGCGGAAGAGAAGGTCAGAGTGATGAGGTGTGAGAATACTCTACCAGCCGTTATTGGCTTTGGAGACGGAAGAGGCCACAGGCCAAGGAATGCTGGTGGCCTCTAGAAGCTGGAAGAGGCAAGGAAACAGATTCTCCCTTAGAGCTTCCAGAAAAGACCGCAGCCCTGTTGACACTCAGTGAGACTTCTGACCAACGCACGAACTCTAAGATAATAGAGCTGTGTGGATTTAAACCACTAAGGTTGTGGTAACTTGCTATAGCAGCAATAGGAAGCTAATATAATAGTCGTGCCATGATGGCCGTGGGGAGGGGCACAGACAGAGGAGGGCCACGGGGGTCCTGCTAACTAGTATGGCCGGGAGAGGGGCCTTCTCGCCTGCCTCTAAGGGCAGAACTGGTACTATCCTAGGAGAAAAAAGAAAATCTTTTCCTCCTGTTTCCCTTCTTCAGTAGCCCTTCAAACCAAGACAAAACAAAGAAAAAGCCCAAACAAACCAAACTAGCCAAAACCTTCACCATAAAGCCAAAGCCAGCTCTCCACTTGGCAGGAGCGAGGAGAGCAGCTCCTCTGCGTTAGAAAAGATGGTGAGGCCTCAGGCCCTGTTGGACGCCCTTGCTTATCGGACTTTACCATGAACTAGCCCCAACCTGGTTGTGCCTCAGGGTTTTCCCCTGTGAGATGGGACTCAGAAAGTACACCAAGTCAGGATGACTTCGCTTTCTTTCCCCTCACCTCTCTTGCAGTTTAGTAAATTGCCTTGCTTAGCTCTGAGAGGTGTGTTCTGAGCAGTCAAGAATCGCAAAGGAATTGGTGGTAAACGTTCTCTCCTCTCTCTGCGGATGTCCCATGTCCTGCAGGTCCAGGGTGCATCCCACCTCCTCCAGGAAGCCCTCCCTGACCTCTGCCATCCATGCTCATCTGCAGCACTTTCTGGCTGCAGCCCTTTCGCATCCTTGTTTTCTTCTCTGTGAATAGTGACACATTCTGCATATTGAGTATAAACGCATCTGTTTGATGACTGTTTCACGCCTCTAATCCCAAACAGGTGAAGCACAACGCTAGGCACATTGCAGACCTCGCCAAATCCTTGTCAGTCAGTTGATTATCAGTTAAAGTATTCAAGGCCCAAAACACCTGGTTACAAATTCAAATCAAAGCCTGAAATAATAGCACAGGGAGATCAGCTCAGTGCTTTGTGACCACCTAGAGGGGTGGGATAGGGAGGGTGGGAGGGAGGGAGACGCAAGAGATATGGGAACATATGTATATGTATAACTGATTCACTTTGTTATACAGCAGAAACTAACACACCATTGTAAAGCAATTATACTCCAATAAAGATGTAAAAAAAAAAAAAAAGCCTGAAATAATGTGTAACGCGTAGGTTTACCTCCTCTGCTGAGAGCCATGGCTTATTTGACTTCTTGCTTTTATAGCCTCCCGGACTCCTTCCCTGGGTCTACTTGAATATCTCCACGTAGACTCATCCTTGCTGCAGTCTCTGGGTGGACACTTTCCTAAGATGGGGAGAAGTTAAAGTTCAGTGGCTCGGGGGATTTGTCCTGGAGGCAGCCTGGCTAGTCCTTCTCTGGCCTTGATCTCAGGTCTAACAGGCTTTATTCTGATGCCACATCCTGCCTCCGGCTCCTGTTCTAGTTGCCCCTGGACACCCGGGGCCTCGACCCCTGCCTGGCCCACATTCTGTTTCCTCTACGACTCACCCTGGATGGAGTCTGGGGTCCTGCTCCTGAGGCCCTGTGCCCCCTGTGTGACCTTCACGTGTCTCCTGCTGTCGGAAGACCTACTGACCTGCCTGTCAGGACGCCCACGCTGCACCTCTAGCCAGCTGCCCTGTCATAGCCACCTGCCTGTCCCATCTCCCTGTAGACACTGTGGCTTCCCAACAGGACTGACCACCCTCCTGCCTGCTCTAGGTCTGCCCCCTCAAGCCTCACCTTACCCGGTGCCGGTACAGCCTTCCGGTGCAGACTCTTCCTTGCTTGGCTCTGGCTTACATCTTTTTTTTTTCGTTTTTTTTTTGCACTATGCGGGCCTCTCACGGTTGTGGCCTCTCCCGTTGCAGAGCACAGGCTCCGGACATGCAGGCTCAGCGGCCATGGCTCACGGGCCCAGCCGCTCCACGGCACGTGGGATCTTCCCGGCCCGGGGCATGAACCCGTGTCCCCTGCATCGGCAGGTGGACTCTCAACCACTGCGCCACCAGGGAAGCCCATGGCTTACATCTTTATTCATTTATTCATCCACGTAGCCACTCACTCATCCAGCAAATATGTGCTGAAAGCCCGTTCCGTGGCGGGCAGTGTGCTGGAGGTCGGGCTCTGTGCTCCAAAAACTCACCAGCCTCTGAGCCCGGGGCTTCACACAATGCCCCTCCCTGAGGCTCCACGTGGGGAAAGTACCTTGAATGATGAGTCTGATTGTGGCCACCTGTAGTGCCGTTTATAACAATTAAATTGATAACACAAGGCAGAACAAGAGAGATTAGATTACACTTCTAATCCTGATAGAATTGTCTGGTATAGTAAGAACTCATAGTAATAAACAAATTAAGCCATAGGAGCTCCAGTTAATTTTTAGTTCTTTAATTTAACATGTGCCACAAGTCTTTCAAGAAGTCCTGGTTGAGACTTCTTTACATCCAGGAGTCCAAGAGGAATTGTCTTTAGTCAGTTCAAGACAGCCTGGTGATCCGTGTGAGTGACAGTGAGACAGCTAGGCCCATTTCATAGTGGACACCGTGCTACGACATTTTTGTTCCTCCACCAAGAAGTCAAACTAGAAATCTGAGCATTAAACATTTTCATAATAAAAGTGTGGTGCTAATTACACACTTAAAATTTTGTATTTCTTTTTGCATCCTGAAGGATATCTATAAGGGCAACATTGGGCTTCAGCTCAATGTTTAACACTTGGCCATTCTACCTCTGGCCAAGATGAGTATTCACCACAGCTCTAAGAGGATTCCATTGAAGCTTTTATATTTCTTTCCTCCAGATATTTTATCCCAGTTAAAAATAGCAGCTCACGCCAGAGCTGAAAACAGGTTTCTCCTCTTTTCCCTTCCTCACTCACTCTGGTTCTCAGTCTCCTCCTGAATCACGGTTGTGGAGCTAGTTCACTGACATGTCCTGGAGATGCAAGGCAAGAAATCCCACATTTCCTCTGGGGAAACAGTGTCAGCCGGTGCCTGTCCCACTGGTGTCGAACCAGCCCAGGTCAGGTGCTTTTAAACCAGATGGTGCTGCCTCTTCCCCCCTCCCAGTCTTCTCCCAGCGAAGAGGAAGGACCCCAGCTTTTGTCCTGGTTGCAGGAAGCCTGGAGTCACTCTCTGGTCGCTATTTAGCCATGCCTGTTAATACCCAGAGCAGATCCGGAGCCCCGCACCCCACTCCACGCTCTGGGTGGAGTCTGAATGGTTGTGGAACGGTCCATATCGTGTCTGAAAGGAGGCAGAGGAGTGGGCAGCGACAACACCCCACGCTGATGGCAAACACCTGCAGCTGGAAGAGCTCAGCATCACCACAGAATCACAGTGAACAGGTGGTCCATATTTTCAAGTCAGCCTGGATTTCAAACGTCGGGTCACTTGCCTGATGAGTTCACAGCATCCCTGTGAGCCAGACCCCTTTTTCATCTGGGGACCAGAAAAAGTCGCAACAGCCAGCAGAGTCACCTTCCTGGCTGAGTAGGGACACAGGTCCCTGAGCTAGCTGGAACTGTAATGCCATCAATGACATTCTCTCCACCCTGAGAACCTCCTACAGGAATTTGTACATTATGCCTGTGGCTACAGGCATATTCCCTGCCTTCACTGTAACTTCCATCTTGTCCCATTTTTGAGAGCAGTTTGCTGTGTTTGTCTGCCCAGTGGGTGGCCTTGGTTATAGGTTATAAGCAGTTTCTTTCCAGAGTTTCAAAGCTTCCTTTCTCCCTTAGGATTACATTTTATATTTTCCATGCAATTTGCCTTTCTGGGGGAATGTTCTTGAGGTTTGCCCAGATGGACTTCCTTTCAACCACTTTCCATATTTTAAGGATCCCTTATTCTTACATTTTTTTTCAAAGTGGTGTGTTTGATTTGAGATTTTAGGCTGAGACACTGCTTTTTACTACAAATTCCTGCCCGTATGCTATTGTTTCATCCTTTGAGGCGACTAGGTGAAATCTGCCATTAGCTGAGATCATCAGGGCACCGTTGCTCAAAGTAAGATCTGTGTCCACCGTCAGTGTGCTCCCTAAAAATGCAGACTGCTGGGTCTGGTTGCAAACACATTGACTAAAAATGTGGGTGGGGCAGGAGGAGGCCCTGGAATCTGCATTTTCCCACAATTGCAGCAGGTGATACTTGTACACTGTGGAGTGTGAGAACAACTGTTCCAGCTGAAGGAGTGAGCTTCCTAGATGTCCTCGGAGGCTGCTTTTCACTGCACATCTCCTCAATCCATGGGACCCATGCTGTAAGAAGGACCCCTGTGTTGCGTTTTCTTGCCTGCCCTTGTGGCTTTCAGTAACTTTCATATTGTGCAGAATCATGATGGCCATTCTGAAGGCAAGCTGCACTATCTTATTTGGACTCCATGGAGATGAATCTGGCCACAGTGCCTAGGATGGGGCTGAGTGAGCAGAAGAAAGATCAGTGCTTCCCCACATTTCCCACATGGAAGCAACATAAAAAAAAGATGACATTTGAATTGCACACTGAGATTAACAGATGAGACTTCCTGAGCCTGCAAGATGCTGGTCTAGAGGCTGCAGCCTCCACAAGCCTGGTCTGGCCGCCCCGAGGGCTGAGGAGATGGAACTCTCAGCACACTTGTTGCCCATTTGTCTGGAGCCCTGCATAGATGTCTGTTGCTCTCATCCAGATAAGAAATGGATGATGGCCGGCAGGAATAGAGAGGCGGGGATGAAGCAGCAGATGTTAAGGGCGGGAATTTTAGACTTAACAACCAATTAGGGACTTCCCTGGTGGCGCAGTGGTTAAGAATCCACCTGCCAATGCAGGGGACACAGGCTCGATCCCTGTGGAAGATCCCACATGCCGCAGGGAAACTAAGCCCATGCACCACAACTACTGAGCTTGCACTCTAGAGCCCGCAAGCCACGACTACTGAGCCCTCGTGCCACAACTGTTGAAGCCCACGTTCCTAGAGCCGATGCTCTGCAACAAGAGAAGCCACCGCAATGAGAAGCCTGCGCACTGCAAGGAAGAGTAGCCCCTGCTTGCTGCAACTAGAGAAAGCCCACAAACAGCAGCGAAGACCCAACGCAGCCAAAAATAAATAAATAAAATAAAAAAATTTAAAAAGCCCAACCAATTAAATGGGGGGAAGATAGAAGGGAAGGCATCAGAAGGCTGTGAGTTCTGAGCCCAGAGGGAAGTGAGGACTTGGACAGAGTAAAGACAGAGCCTGGTCTTATTGCTGCGGGAGCTGTTCCTTTACTTCTCACCTTTCTCCTCCGTGTCCTGGCTGAAACCACATGCTTTTCCCTGGTCATCTGTTCCACGGGCTCCTAAGATAAACTGGAAGACAGCGATGCTCTAGGTGTTGGAGCAGACCGCGGCTTTCTCCTCCCCAGCCCCTTCTCTCCTACTGATGATGGGTGAGGGGAGTAGCTTGCATCTCCCATTTTATTTCTTGGTCGAGTAAGGCACACACAAGCTATGTACCTTGTTCCATGACTTGCCAGGGCTGAGGCAAGGAGTTTATCTCTGGCCTTTTTCATTCCTAAATCAATGTTTTGTGTGTTTTTGCAATCACCACTGACACCGCCATCTCAGCACATTGACTGATGACCCATTTGTTCTTTATATTCAGGCTCAGAGGCTCCTAGGCTGCACCCAAGGCTCCCGGTGTGAGCGGAACACTCTGACTCTCTGAAGACCCACGTCCCGGGGCCTTTTGTGCTCCAACACATCAGCAAATTCTTTAGTTCACAGTGCAACACCCTCTATGACTTGCACCCCCAAATCCGCTTGCTGGTCCTTAATGGCAATGATATGTGGGGTCAGTTTCCAGACAGGGCAGACCCAAGAGACAACCTGGCTTTAAACCCAGGGGTGGATTATGTTTTATGGAGCCTGAAGTCTATATAATTTTGGAGAGTGTCTTCAGAAAAAAAAAAAAAGAAACATATACTACTTACGCATAATTCACAGAAAACGTGGGACTATGCAATTGAGGGGCCCTGAAGATTATGCTCCCTTAGCCCCCCGGTCACCTGCCTCTGCTCAGGGCTGCTGACGGCAGGCACAACCTTGGGTCACTTTCCCCTTCTGCTCTCATCTTGCCTTGCTCAAGTGCAAAATCACAGTATCCTTGCATTTGAAAAAGGCAGTGTCATCCCAAAGCCCCAGAGGCCCCTTTATAAATGTCAAGCTAATTATTGGATGATGAGATAATAGCTACAGTGTGTGCCGTCTGGGTCAGCTGCTGCTACCAAAATACCCTGTGGATGCCAAGTGACATGTTTGCAAAGATGGGAAGGACTAAGTGTTACAGGCCTGGATGGTGAAAACAAGCTCCCAGGTCGCCTCTGGCAGGGAGACACCTCCGAGGCAGAGGATGGGGAGGGGGTGGCTGGAAGAAGCTGTGGCAGATGAAAATCTCTTCCCTGGGGAGAGGGTAGCAGCAGAATCTCCTGAGCCTGCGGAGCTCTTTACGTGCATTATTTCTTTTCATCCCACAACCAGCCTTTTAAGGTGGGAGCTATTGTTATCACGAACTGCTAATTAAAAGGAGAACTGAGGCCACACCACACAGCTAGGAGGTGGAGGAACCAGTATTTGAACCCAGAACTCAAGGGGAAGAGCAGCCTGGGCTACGATCCCCTCTCTCTCCGTTTTTGTTTTTTTTTCCCCAGATACACGGGAGGCTTGTGTTTATAAATGACACAAGGCCTGCCCACAGTCAGGACTTCCCATGGGCAGGACGGTATGAGCAGTTCTGTGGCCAGCAAAGTGAGGCCATAGCACTGCCCGTCAGGTCCCCAGTGAGCACCTACATTGGGTTGATGATTTGCAGATGCGCTCTGTGGAAACGTAGGCACTCCACGGAGGTTGCCAGGGAGCAGGGGGTGGGAGGGGAGGGAAGGAGGGCATCTGATGGGGAGTGGTGGGTGGAGCGGTCAGGCAGCTGCAAGAGATGCCCACTTCCAAATCCAGCCAGAGCAGCGCCACCTTCACCTCATGGGCTGGGCTGGGCTTCCTGATAAACTTTGTGTTTGAGCGAAGGTATCTTCACCCCCAAAATGTTACAGGACCACATGAGTCCTCCCAGCCCTGCACCCACCACACTGGCTGTTTGGGTGGGAGGATCACACCAGGTTCTACAGGGAAAGCAGATCCTGATTGGCTCTGTTCGGGCAATCTAGTGAGGCTATGAACCCTCCCCTGAGCGACATTTTCAAATGCATTAGAGAGAAAACATAAGATTACAAAGGAAACCAACTACACTGAAATACAGTTATCAAAATATTTTTTTTTGCGGTACACGGGCCTCTCACTGTTGTGGCCTCTCCCGTTGCGGAGCACAGGCTCCGGACGCACAGGCTCAGTGGCCATGGCTCACGGGCCCAGCCGCTCCACGGCATGTGGGATCTTCCTGGACCGGGGCACGAACCCGCGTCCCCTGCATCGGCAGGCAGACTCTCAACCACTGCACCACCAGGGAAGCCCTATCAAAATATTTTTTAAAGCATCAAATTTGCGATCTAGTACCGCATGGGCTTCTTTAACACATTCAGCAAGATCTAGTGACGGGCCTATCAACCACCAGAATTCCCAAGCTGTGATGAGCGTAAACAATAATCGAAGATATCTGCAACCAGTACGCTGTGGTAGGAAGATGGGATTTCTACTGGGGGCAAATCACAGACGCAGCTGCAACATCTGAGGTCCTCTGCCTACACTCATAACAGCAGGAAATGCTAAATTCTGGCCGAAGGTTAGCGAAAACAAAGGTGTAAAATTTTTTCCCATCCAAGTGTCCAGACCCTTTGAATTCTGTCTGTGGGCCCCCCAGCCCCTCATGGAAATCCATCAGCACAGCGCATGTCAGACACCTAAGTTTGTAGCCCTAATTATCAGTGTTGGTGTGCTTTTATGGAGCAGCTGGCATAATGGCCTGGCTCGGTGGAGCTCTTTGGTGCTCGTTCTCTGATCTAAATCCTGGTGACCATCAGGGTGGGGGGTGGAGGAGGGGAGGGGCGGCATTTCTCCACATCTCTGCTCACTGGATTGTGATCAGGTTCCTCTGGCCCTGAGACTGTCCTTTAACTGTCCCTCCGCCAAGGAAAGCTGCAAAACGAGGCCCGCAGCGTTCCATCCTGGGTCAAAGGGCTTTATCCATTGCCCCATGACCAGAACACTCACTCCTGACCCAGCCTGTCCTCATGCGCACACACTGCAAGCTCACTTCCAAGAGGGAGACTCCAGAAGGATCCATCGGGTAGCTCGCTCTGCTGTGTCAAAATAACAGACCATCTCGGCTGCAAAGATATGGGATTAGGCAGCCTTCAGAGAGCTATTTTGGGACGAGTGGTTTCTTTTCTCTCCCTCTGATGCTTTGTTTTCAGGCTCATTCACAGAATGCCACGGAGGTCACGGGAGCCGAGGAGAGGGTGGCGCTTTCTCCCCGGCACCTATGGTGGAGCGGGGTGGGTGTAGGGCACAGGGCCCGGCATGCCTCCCCTACTTCTCGGGAAGGAGTTCCATCCTAGTTGTTTGCAACGTCTCAGAAACCCCAGAGCAGTGTCCACTCACCTCTCAGGGGGCCCCGTGTTTTGGGGGGCTCAGGCTGGAAGATGGAAAAGGGCAGGGCGGGGCCTGGATGAGCCTGGACTGAGCCAAGAATGTCAGAGCTGGAAGGGACCCCACAGAGCATGCAGCCCACCCTCCTCATTGCCCAGATAAGGAACCTAAAGCCAGGTCCCAGGGGTCAGGGGCAGAGCCAACACTGGCAGCCCTCAGGCCTCACCTGGCCTGAGCCTCAGGCGGATCTCGCCCTTGAGGGCTCGGTGAACCCCCTGGACTGTGCAGTAGCTCCTGCCACCAAGTCTCTACACAAGAGTACACAGATCTCCTGCCTGCAGACTTTCCCTGTCTCATCTGCCCCTGCCGAGCTGGAGCGATGCATCTTCCGGCCTTGGTGCTGGAGGTGCGCTCCATCCCTGCCCCAGCACCACCCAGACCTGGTGCCACTCCCAAGGGTGGCTTTGCCTGAACTGGGCTTGGGGATGAGGGTGGGATCACATCTTGTTCTTTGAACCCCCAGTGCCAGCCACAAACCTGAGGGTCAAAGTACGTGTTCAGAAAATATTTACTGACCGACTTTATTAGGCACCAGCTGTGTACCCTGCACTCTGCACCGTCCAAAGCATAAATGCTCTTAGCCTTTGGCAACTTTATAAGCCAGGAGGAGAGACAAGATACCAACCCTGCCTGGCAGGAGAGGAGCTCAGTGAATTGGACACACGAATAAGCAAGATTTGAGGAAACAGAAGAGCAACAAAATGCAAGTAGAGTTTCTACTACCTGCAAAGTGAAGCCTGCCCACTGAGTCATTCATTCGAATGCACAGTCACAGTGTTGGTCTTCTATTTATATTTATTTTTAGCTTTTTCCTTTGCTGTGTTTATATTTTTGAAAGTTTTAATGTGCATAATGTATTTGTGCATTATTATACAAATAAATTCATGCCATATAATTTAGAAATAAATACACATTTATTGGAGGGCGTGCTGAAAGATGTTTGACTGATAAGAGTATTGGATTTAAATGGGTTTAAACTGTGCTGGGTGAGAGCCTTCTGGTGAAGGGAGAATCAGGAGGGCTCCCTGGGGGTCTGCACCCCTTCCCCTGACCCCGCTCAGTACTCTCACTTCTTCCCAGAAGATGAGGCCTGCCATCTGGGCTCTGGACTAGCCATCTGCTGCTCCAGCCCCTGTCGCCCGGAGCCATCACCCCCCAGGCCTGGGCAGTGAGCAGGGACGGGGCTCTCGGCCTGCCCTACCTCCCTCACCGAGGGTCTCAGCCCTGCATCCCGGGAGAGGTGCTCCATTGCTGGAATGGGTCTCAGCCCCAGCCGACCTGGGAGAGCAGTTCGGACGTGGGGAATGTGGATGGAATGACTTTCTGTTCCGCTTTCCCAACAAAAACCACTTGGAATTTATGTCCCTGCACATACCGTTCCACGTTTCTGCTCACATTCTTCCCCTGCTGCCTAGAAGCCTTTCAATTTGCAAACAGCCCTGCTTCGGCATTTGGGAGGTCAGAGCCATCCATCACCCCCCTGTTTTATTTCCACAGGGATTCTTGAAGTCCCCATGGAGAGCCAGGCTTGGGGACGGGTACCTGCGATTCTAGAGAAAGACGACCGGAATGGGAAGAGGGCAGAGACCCCTTTTTTAGGACCTCACTTTAAACCTTGTGCCAGGTACCAGGCTGGGTACTTCGTAATGTAATTGGTCCTCCCGGCAGACTTGGGAGGTACAGATTATCATCTGTAAAATGAGGAAATTGAGGTGTGGTAGTCTAACATTCCCTGCCTCTGCCTGGGATGTCCATGCTCTAAATCACAAAACCTGGGACTAGGTTCCCATATATGGCAAAGGGGCTTTGCATATGTGATTAAGGATTTGGGGATGGGGAGACGGTCCTGGATTATCCAGAGGCACACCATGTCATCACAAGTATCCTTATAAGAGGGAGGCAGGAGGGCCAGAGTCAGAAAGATGCAGTGATGGAAGCAGTGGTCCAAGTGATGCAGGGCTCAAGCCAAGGGATGCAGGAAGCCTCTAGATGCTGGAAAAGGCAAGGAACTGGATTCTCCCTCGGAGCCAGAAGGAGCACAGCCCTGCAGACACCTTGATTTTAACCCAGTGAGACTGATTTGGGCACCTTTCCTTAGAACTGTAAGGTGAAAAGTTTGGGCTGTTTAAGGAGCTAAGTCTGTGGTCATTTGTTTCGGCAGCAATAAGAAACTAATACACAAGGCATTACTTTTCCCAAGGCCACAGAGCTGGGGAGTGGCAGAGGTGGGAATTGAACCTAGGTTGATTTGACTCCATGGGTCCAAAAGACGTTAAGAAACTTTTCAACGGAGCTCAGAGCTGATAAGCTGAAGGTGCTATTGCTTGGCCAGGTAAGAGAGGTGTCCCAGGCCTGTGGCAGAGCTGGAGGGACAGATGCACTGGACGGAGGGGTCCAGGCTGAGTCAGGAGGTGAGGGGAGAATTAGCTACCGAGAAGCTCACAAGTGCAAAATGGCTCCATCCTTCCTGCTCGAAGACCCACGCTGATCTGACATCCCTCTGTTCCCGCAGGGCTTAGGACGCAGGCTCCGCCCCTTCAGTGACTGCAGCTGGCCGAGGCTTCTGCCAACAGACAGGGCTGGGCTGGGCTGGGCTGGGCTGGGGACGGGGTGGCAGGGCTTCTACCCTCCTATATGTGGAGGCAGGTGGTCTCCCATGACACTCTCAGAAGAGGCCATGCCCAGCTCTGCCATGACCAACCATGGGACCCTGGATTAATCACTGAATCACTCCCGTCCTCAGTCTCCCCATCTGAAAAATAGGATGACGAGACCTACCTCATAGGGCTGCTGGAAGGATTGATTGCACATGGGTCTAAGGGGAACTGAGTCTCAGCTGGCATGCAGAGCTGTGGTGGTGACCGCACCACCCCTTTGTCAAGGGCTGGTAGGTGCCTCTGCTGTACTGGTGGCCAGATGATTTTAATGGCACCCTTGTGTCCAAGTCATGGGTCCTTAGCTCCAATTACCCGCTTCAGCCACCACAGCTGGTGGATATGAGCCCGTGGGGCTGCCCTCCCGTTCTGAGCTCTCACTCCCCTGTAACAGAGAGAAGTGATCTCTCAAGCTCTTCCCTGTGGGGGACATCTGGCGACCTAGCGCCTCTGGCCAGCAGCCCTTGAAGGGCACCGTTGCTCCTGCCACCCCTCCCCTTGTCCAGAATGCTGGGGGAGGCTGGGCACAGACCTCCCTCCTCGCTCTCCGTCCTGATCGTTGTGGGGTGCACCGGGGGGGTGGGGAGGGGGGACAGAGAGCCAGCAGGACAGAGCCAGCAGCGGCAGAGCCTCGTCAAGTGATTCTTCCCGGATTTGTTTTGAAAGTTTCATTCGGTGACACATCTACCCATGTCGCTATATTTATCTGTGAGAGAGGCAGGATATTTTTGAACGGATGTAATTTCTGGCTCTTTCCCTCCAAGAAAAAAAAAAGTTTCTCATTCCTATTCATGTCTTCCTGCCTCTTCCACACTTCTGTATAAACACACCCATGCACACACACGCACGCAGCAAGGCAGACCTTTGGTTCAACAACTGCTATTCTGAGACTCTGTAGCTGACTCAGGCCTAGGTAACGTGATGGATAAACAGACAGAAAGGCGGAGAGACTGAGAGAATTGAGAGGAATTGAATAAATGACCAAACCCACAGCGAAGAAATTGTGGGTTTGGGTGCTTATTGTTTTTCTCTTCCAACTTCACTGAACACATGCTTAATAGGAGGAAAACTGACTGAGGGCAAGAGAGAAGGCCCCAAGGGGCACCAGCCAGGGCGAGGGGCTGGAATGAGCAGTTTGCTCTCTGACTTTGATGGAGTTGCCAAGAAGACAGACCAGGCTCACAGCTGACCCAAAGCTGAGTGCGGGCGTGAGAAACCCGAAGCCAAGTTCAGGATGGCAGGGCAAGCTTGAGAAGCAATAAGATGAACTATTACAAGGATGAACACCTTCAGCTCTGCATTCACATGAAAATAACCAGCAACCTGCAAATGTCTCCAGGAAGTAAATCAGGGAGGTAGGAGATGGGGAAACAGGACTCAGGCCTCTGTAGCTGTGTCATGCACAGATTCTGGGTGTGAGTGCCAGGCAGCCAAAGTCACAGAGATTTCCTTCTATGTTCCTTCTAGAAGCTTTACAATTTTAGGTATTACATTTAGGTACATTTAGAGTCACCTTGAGGTAATTTTTGTATAGGGCGGGACCTATGGCTTAAGGTTTGTTTTTTACTTTTTTTGCATATGGATATTCAATTGTTTTAGCATCATTTATTAAAAAGAGCATCCTTTCTCCATTGAATTGCCTTTGTACTTTTGTGAAAAATCAGTTGACTAAATATGTGGATCTTGGGACTTCCCTGGTGGTTCAGTGGTTAAGACTCCGCACTTCCACTGCAGGTGGCATGGGTTCAATCCCTGGTCGGGGAACTAATATCCCACATGCTGCACGGCGTGGCCCAAAAAAATAAAAATAAAAATGTGCATCTATTTCTGGATTCTTTCTTCTGTACCACTGATTGATATATATATATATATATATATATATAACACATATAAAATATATTTTATATTGTATAAATATATATTACATAAGATACATTTTTTCCAGAAGTATACATACATATAAAATATATATCGTATATTTATCTGTATATATTTTATATATTTATACTTATGAACATTAATATAAATATATTTTATTACACAGTAGTATTATTAATATTTATTTATTTATATTTTCCTCCAAAACCACACCAACCTCATTACCATAGCTTCATAGAAAGTCTAGTAAGTCTTGAAATCAGATAAGTCAGTTCCTCCAACTTTCCTCCTCTTTTTTTTTTTTTTTTTTCTTTTTTTCAGTACGCGGGCCTCTCACCATTGCGGCCTCTCCCGTCGTGGAGCACAGGCTCTGGACGCGCAGGCTCAGTGGCCATGGCTCACGGGCCCAGCCGCTCCGCGGCATGTGGGATCTTCCCGGACCAGGGCACGAACCCGTGTCCCCTGCATTGGCAGGCGGACTCCCAACCACTAGCGCCACCAGGGAAGCCCCTCCTCCTCTTTTTTGAAATTGGTTTGTCTATTCAAGTTCCTTTGCCTTCCCATATAAATGTTGGCAGTAGCCTGTCAATTAACAATTTTTGCAGGGAGTTTTTTTTTTGTTTTTTTTTTTTTTTTTTTTTTGCGGTATGCGGGCCTCTCACTGTTGTGGCCTCTCCCGTTGCGGAGCACAGGCTCCGGATGCGCAGGCTCAGCGGCCATGGCTCACGGGCCCAGCCGCTCCGCGGCATATGGGATCCTCCCGGACCGGGGCACGAACCCGTATCCCCTGCATCGGCAGGCGGACTCTCAACCACTGCGCCACCAGGGAGGCCCTTGCAGGGAGTTTTATTGGACTGCAGCACACAGATCATCTTGGGGTGCACTGACACAATAACAAGCCCTCACTTTAGGGCTTCTCTTTGCACCTTTGTTCCCTGCTAGGGAACGTTTCTCTTCCTGCTCTCGATCATCCCCCAGCGATGGACTGCTGTTAGCTGTTACTCAACACTTGTTAGCCTGTGGTTTGGATGGAGTGGGGGTCGGGAGGCAGCCTCTGCTGTTCTGCTTCAGTTTCAGTCTTGGGCAGGTGCTGTGTCTTGGATGGGGGATAGTTCAGTGATTCTGTTCCTCCCCCATCAGTAGGGGACTTACTGGTCTGCATGTAGTTTTGTCCCTCACCCCCAGGGTAGAGGGTTTTACTCTTCTCCCAGCTGCCATGGATCCTGTGCCCTAAGGACAACATGGTTGGCTGCCCTTTCCCCAATGGTTATATATTTTTTCCGTAAGGGATACGGGGAGAAGGATCTGGGTGGAACTTCATGCTCCTGTAGAAGCACTGTTCCCCCTCCCCAGACCTGAACCAAGAGAGAGGTCTTCCCAGGTCTCTTACTCTTCCCCCCTCTTTCTTGTGAGCATCCAGTGTGTTCCATGGAGAAGAACCTGCAAGTGGGTGTGCATTTCCCTGAAGTCTGCAGCTCCCAAGGGGGCTATACATTCACACAGGCCCCACATGTGGCCTTTGGTAGTCCATTAAAAAGTCTGGTTGGATTCTTCTTTCCTTCTTGTATGGCATCCAACATCTACAACAGGTAAGCAAGGACCTGTGTCCCATCTCTCCTTGGAGGTATCTGTTTATGCCTTAGCTTAGGTTTTTGCCTTCCATCTCAGTTCTCTGATGAGTTCAAGAAAAGGGGTCCTTTTGTAAATGATTTGGCATTTTTTTGGGTAAGGGTGAGAGCAATGCTTTTTGCAGAGTTGTACACCCTAAGTGGGAACCAAAACTCCAACAGTCTTTTGCATTTAAAAGTCTAAAAGCTGGGACTTCCCTGGTGGTGCAGTGGTTAAGAATCCGCTTGCTGATGCAGGGGACACAGGTTCGAGCCCCGGTCCGGGAAGATCCCACATGCCACGGAGCAACTAAGCCCACACGCCACAACTACTGAGCCTGAGCTCTAGAGCCCGTGAGCCACAACTACTGAGCCCATGTGCCGCAACTATTGAAGCCCACGCGCCTACAGCCTGTGCTCCGCAACAAGAGAAGCCACCGCAATGAGAAGCCCGCGCAACGCAACAAAGAGTAGCCCCCGCTCGCGGCAGCTAGAGAAAGCCCATGCACGGCAACAAAGACCCAACGCAGCCAAAAATAAAAAATAAATAAATAGAAATTAAAAAGTCTGGAGGCTTACTTTATTGAGCAATGTTAGAAAATCTTTAAAAATAGAATTTGTATCTTGACTTCGGATTCTTAGAGAGTACAAATCACTCTATGCATAGTTAAAGCAGGAGACTAATAAAGGTCTTCATTTTTGTCTCACGTGACTGGTTTTCTTTTTGTTCATACATATATATTTTTTTAAATTTAAGTGTTGGATAGGATATACTATCACATGGTTCAAAATTGAAAAGGCTATACATAAAAATCTCCCTCCTATTCCTATTCCCCCACCACCTAGTTCTCTCTACAGGAAGCTGGCGTTACAGGTTTCTTGTTACCCTTTCAGAACTATTTTATGCAACTATAAGAAAATACCTGTATTCTTTCCCCACTGATTTTTATACAGATGGTAGCATACTCTACACACTGTTCTATTGCCTTGTTATTTCACCTAGCAATGTATGTTTTGGAGATCTTTTTCTGCTCTTTTCTCATTTTGGTGGCTACGGAGGGCCCCACTGTATGGGCTACCATTTCTTTAGCCATTCCCCATTGATGGACACTTAGTTATTTACTGCCTTTTACATTGTTTACAAACACTGTTGTAAGGTCTTTTACCTTCTTTGCAGAGATGAGCTGTAGCATAAATTCCTGCTCATGGAATTTCTGGGTCTCAGGATATGTGTATTTATATTATAGATATTGCCAAATCTATATCACATTAAGCTTCTTATCTGCAATGCATAAGAGTGGCTGTTTCTTACACCTTTGCCAAAACAGAGAGCCGTCCCATCTTTTTGGATCTTTGCCAATATGATCGAGCAAAAATAGTATCTTAGTGCAGTTTTATTTTTATTTTTTAATTAATTTTTAAATTTTTACTTATTTTTTTATACAGCAGGTTCTTATTAGTTATCTGTTTTATACGTATTAGTGTATACATGTCAATCCCAATCTCCCAATTCATCCCACCACCATCACCACCACCACTTCCCCACTTGGTGTCCATATGTTTGTTCTTTACACCTGTGTCTCTATTTCTGCCCTGCCAACCGGTTCATCTGTACCATTTTTCTAGGTTCCACATATATTCGTTAATATACGATACTTGTTTTTCTCTTTCTGACTTACTTCATTCTGTATGACAGTCTCTAGATCCACCCACGTCTCTGCAAATGTCCCAATTTCATTCCTTTTTATGGCTGAGTAATATTCCATTGTATATATGTACCACATCTTCTTTGTCCATTTGTCTGTCGATGGGCATTTAGGTTGCTTCCATGACTTGGCTACTGTAAATAGTGCTGCAATGAACATCGGGGTGCATGTGTTTCTTATAATCATATAATCTCTTCAAATATTTTCTCAGGCCATTTCTCTCTTTCTTCTCCTTCTGGGACCCCTCTAATGTGAATGTGGTTGCGTTTAATGTTGTCCTAGAGGTCTCTTAGGCTGTCGTCATTTCTTTTCATTCTTTTTTCTTTATTCTGTCCATGGCAGTGAATTCCACCATTCTGTCTTCCAGGTCACTTATCCGTTCTTCTGCCTCAGTTATTCTGCTACTGATTCCTTCTAGTGTAGTTTTCATTTCAGTTACTGTATTGTTCATCTCTATTTGTTTGTTCTTTAATTCTTCTAGGTCTTTGTTAAACATTTCTTGCATCTTCTCCATCTTTGCCTCCATTCTTTTTCCGAGGTCCTGGATCATCTTCACTATCATTATTCTGAATTCTTTTTATGGAATGTTGCCTATCTCCACTTTATTTAGTTGTTTTTCTGGGGTTTTGTCTTGTTCCTTCATCTGGTACAAAGTCCTCTGCCTTTTCATCTTGTTTATCTTTCTGTGAATGTGGTTTTCCTTCCGCAGGCTGCAGAATTGTAGTTCTTCTTGCTTCTCCTGTCTGCCCTCTTTCTGGAGACAAAATCAATGACGTCATCTGCCTTCCAGTGGAATGAGTACTTCGTGATGTACCGGTGTGGCCTATGTGCAAAGTACCTGGGATGAGACCATATCAGAGCTTTTGGACGTGCTTACTGTATCACTTCTTTCTGCGTGGTACTGGCTGACTAGCAGTCTCAGAGCCTAGGCGTGGCTCCTGAAGAGAAGTTGGGGCTCAGAGAAGGTCTGGAGCAGCTGTCTGATATGACAGGTCATACCCTCAGTGCAGTTTTAACTTGCATCTGTCCTAGGAAGAGTTAAGCTGGATAACCTTACACTGGTGACAGAGACATTTTAATTTCCCTTTCTGTCCTCCTGTGAGGGTGGGGGGAGGGGTGAGATTGAGCCCTCATGTCTCCTCCAGATTCAGCCAAGCCGTCTGTCTTCACTATTTTACATGTACTGGGGTCCTGCATGAGGTCTGATTATGAGCAAAGTGTTTCTGTTATGTTAAAAAAGTTAGAGGGGCTTCCCTAGTGGCCCAGTGGTTGAGAGTCCGCCTGCCGATGCAGGGGACATGGGTTCGTGTCCCGGTCTGGGAAGATCCCACATGCCGTGAAGCGGCTGGGCCCGTGAGCCGTGGCCGCTGAGCCTGTGTGTCCGGAGCCTGTGCTCCGCAACGGGAGAGGCCACAACAGTGAGAGGACCACATACCGCAAAAAAAAAAAAAAAAAAGTTAGAAAAGTATTGATTGAATGCCATGTATTTTAATTGTAGGAATAAAGACCCCGTATTTTATTCCTTGCCTCCTTATATGCCAGGCTCCTTGGAGGAACTCCAGTGAACAGAGGGGTGAGGACTTCTAGGCTGAGAGAGGAGCTAGATTTCAGACACCTTCAGTGAGACACACTCCTCAGAACACAAGCCACGGCCTCTATTCTAACACACAGGCTGCCAGCACATGGCGGCTCTGGCTCCAGCCTCTGGGCCACAGTGGAAGCTAACAATGCAAAAGTAGCTGGACTAGGGTGGGCAGGGGTCTCCCCGGCAGGAGGCAGCTCCCTTCTGGCCAAGGGCGAGCTTTTGTGCTTTGGGTTAAACAGGCAGGACCCCAGGAAAAGTCTGGAGCCCTCTATCCTGAAGAGTGTGAGGGAGTTTAGTTTTTACTTTTTTTTTCAGTACTGCACAGACAGAGGGAAAGGCAACAGGAATCCATAAAGAGGCCCACACCTGGGAGGAGATAAGGGCACAGCTGTGAGCCCAGAGTGGAGGTGGAAAGTGCAGAGGCGGGGGGTCAGGACGGGGGCTCACATCTCCAGGAGGGAGCTGAACCTCCACAAGGGAGTTTGAGTCAACCCTTCTTAGGGGCAGGGCCCCCTGCTGACTTGTGGGTTATAAAAATACTGTGCCTCAAAGATCCAGTCGTTTATCCTGGCTCATGGAGCTGCCCCCTGTAGCATCTCTCTGTAAACTCTGCCTGCCTGGGCAGCGCCTGGGACCACCCTGTCTGTCCAGCTGGGCTGGTCCATCCCTGCCAGGGATGTGGGGCTGCCCCACCCCAGCCTGCCTGCCTCCCTGGCCCTGCGCTCCTTCATCTCTCAAGAGCTTGAGCCCCACACCTGACCGTGGCCACACTGGGCATCTCTCCTGCATTGGGTACACCTTCTCGGAGCTGCAGGTCCTCGGCCTCTCCCCAGCACCAGAACCGCGACCCTACTGGCAGCCCCCAGACCCTGCACAGCCCACAGTGGCTCTCCTGCCATTGCACCACGCAGCCTGTGTGAAGAGCTACTGTGCAGGGGTCTGCGCCTCCAGAGGTGGGAGGGCTGAGGTCGTCACCTCAGGATGAGCTGGCAGGGAGACACTCTAGGTTAACCACAGCTGCCCAGCTCTGATGGCTGGTTAGGTTCCAGCCTCTGCCTTAGGCTCGTTAAATATGTTACCTTCGTAAATCCTCATAAGCATCCCTAAAGACTATTTTTATCCCCATTTTTGAGACGAAGAAACTGAGGCCCTAACTTCAAACAAGAGCATCCTTCTGGGAATCATGCGGTGTAGAGGGTGGCGGCCCCAGCTTCTCAGCTGTCGGCCAGCTGCCCTGTCCAGGCACCGCCAGGCACAGACCCAGGCTTCTCCCCGACCTGCTGCCAGTGAGACTCGCAGGAGGGAGAAAAGGAGGTTGACTCTGAGGGACAAGCTGGAGGTCCCCGGTGTGCCCAGCTCAGACCCACTGGGCACCAGGCCCCAGCATGCCACAGGTCTGCACATGTGCTTTCCCAGGAATACTTGGGGCCGGAGGGATAAGAGGCCACCGGCCGCAAATGCAATCACTGCAGGGTTCAGCCAAAGGAGGATTAGCCGGGGATTTGGAGGAAGTTTTCCACAAATCACCGTGGGTCCCGGAGGTGAAGATTACTTGGGGATCGGAAGAGGTCCTGTTGGAAGAGCGGGATCAGACAGGAGGACATTGTGTGCTTGCTTTCCTGGCACCCAGGTGCTGCTTTCCCAGCACCCCCCAGAGAGCCCCAGGCTGAGCCTCACGGCAGAGGGGGCCTTGGCCCATGGGATCCTCCCTGGAGACCGGGCCCTGCAGGAAAGCGTACCTGCTTGGGGTCAGAGCCCTGGCTTCTGGTCCCTTCTCCCCTCCTTGGGCCCCACTGTCCTCATCCCCCTGGTGAGGCTCCTGCAACCCACCAGGCTGCCAAGTGCAGCGGGCAGGTGCCCGGGCTGCGTGCAGGGGAGCCTGTGATTATAGGCTCTGTTCCCTTACGGATCCTCCTGCCTGAGCCCGTCATTGCTCCCCTGCACAAGGCAGGTGACTGAACCTCCCCCCGTATGTTTATGAGGCGCCCTCATGCACCCAGCATGGTAAGAGCTCAATAAACAGTCTGTGGTTATTGTCACTCAAGGGTCCCTGACAGCACTCACATTATGAGAGGGCTCTGTTCCATGGCCCCATGCTGCCACCTGGCAGTCACAGGGAGGAAAATGAAACTGACTGAAGAGGGTGAGGGAAATAGCGTGTGGAGTTCTTACCAAGGCGCTGTCCTAATGCTTTACGTGGCTTCTCTCATGTGAGGACAAGATACCTAATAGCTCATGTTAAATAAAGTGGTACTGCTATTTATGCGACCAGAAACATTACCTGTGTCATTTTGCTTAATCTTACAACACTCGTTCAGGTAGAAATTTACTTCCTCCACCAAATAGATAGAGGACAACAAGGTTCAGAGATGTTAAGTAACTCCCCAAGGTCACACAGCAAGTAAACGTTGGAGCTAGAATTGGAACCCTGTTTAGAGCCGATCTCATGCTTGTTTGAGCATCACGTGCTTCACCCCAGAGAAGCTCTAGATCCTCTCATAGGGGAGGGGGATTGACAGGGAGGACAGGTGTGACCATGGAGGGGGACTCAAAGAGAATCAAGCTCTTTGGTCAGGAGGCAACCACTTTTATCCTGGATCAGATACTAAGGGCAAAGTCACAGCCCTGCAATCTCTGAAGTTATCTAGGCACTTTGCAAACAAGTGTTCCATTCCCACAAAGGTGGGCGCAGAAATGGGGATTCAAAAGGCAGAGCCTGGAGGGAAATGCACATCTCTGGGAACCATGATTAAGGAGACTTCTTCATTTTCATCTTTACACTTTGTGTGTGTTTTATATGTCTCCCAGTGCATTTGAACTACACTGAATAAGACATAATATCACAACAGGAAGGACCTTAGAGATTGTCATGCTCATAGTGGGCACTCAGTAGTATATTCAGTGAACGAAGGAAGGAAAGAATCCAGTCTGGGGAAACTGAGGCACGGAGAGGAGGAGAGGTGTTCCCAAGGTCACACAGCTACCACACAGTCGGGTCTAAAATTTGGGTCTCTGGACACCCACCTGTTCTCTTTTCTATTCCACTGAATGGTACCCAGAGTGGCCATAGAGCAGAGGAAGTGGAGAGAAGGCCTGTGTGCCAGGTGAGGGTACTGGGGAGCAAGTACGGGCTTCAGAGCAGGGGAATGGCCCGCCAGATTTAGGCTTTTTCCAAATAGCCAGTCCCCTCTGGTTCCTTCTTCTGGCTATGAGGTTTATCTGGAGAGAGGAAGAGAGGCAGGGACTGATCTTACAAATCCTAGACCTGGGCCTGTTATCATATCCAGCCATGGGCCATATGTCTTCTGATCTATTAACACTTGGCTCAGTCTGGTCCTTAATTCTTAAAACTGTCCCCACGCCCCCAGAGGGCTCCCTGAGGGGGACGAGGTGGCAGAGATGAGCACTGCTCTTCTTCCACTGTCAGGGTCCTCCTGGGTCTACACTGAGCTTATGGGGTGATACCTCCCCTCATTCAGCATGCCAGGGACCCTGATGCCTGCCAAATCCTGGGCTAGGCCCTTTTATAACTTATTTAACAATCTCACAACCACATTAAAAGGCAGTAATTTGGAGGACTTCCCTGTGGTCCAGCGGCTAAGACTCTGTGCTTCCAGTGCAGGGGCCCTGGTTCAATCCCTGGTCAGGGAAATAGATCCCACATGCCGCAACTAAAGATCCCACATGCTGCAACTAAAGATCCCACATGCCACAACTAAAGATCCCGCATGTCGCAACTAAAGATCCCGCATGCCGCAACGAAGGCCCGGAGCAGCCAAATAAATAAATAAATAGGCAGTTTTTTTTCTCTTTTAAATAGACTAGTTTGTAGAGCGATTCTAGGTCCACAGAAAGACTGAGGGGAAAATATAGGGAGTTCCCATATACCCCGTGCCCACCCACCCCTACCCCCTGCCCCCTGGTGGGAGGCATCCCCCCACCAGAGTAGTACATATGCTACGATCAAAGAACCTACACTGACATGTCGTTATCACCCCAAGCCCACAGTTTATGTTAGGGTTCATTCTTGGTGTTATAGTTCTGTGGGTTTATGTCACTGAGCAGGACCCTGTGAGGCCTTTCTGGGACAGACCCCTCACCAGGACAGACCCCTCGCCTGTATCCTCTGCTTCAGCTCCTCTCTGAAGGACCTAGATAATAGCATCTGATATATGCTTCCTGAGTTGGTTTATAGATGTTAAAACCCCCACCAATGGGAAGACGTTAACTACTTGACCATGAGCACGTGGGCCCCAGGCCTTCTGGAGCCTGGCTCTCCCCCAGCAGGGGCTCTGAACCAGGAGCTGGTCCCCCTCCCAAGGCCATGAACACAGCTTTGGAGTAAGACCCACACGTGCCTGAATTTCAGCTCCACCCCTGTATCTGTGTGGCCTTAGGCAGACCCCCAGTTTCCTGTCTCCTAGTTGTGGTATTAACCCTTGCAGGCGGGTTTAAGGATTGGAGCATAGTTCCTGGCACGTGGTAGGTGCTCAAAAGCTGGTGGCTCTTATTCCTGCGCCAGATGGGATTGCCTGGCAAGCTCTAGCTCGGAACTACCTCCTGTCCAGAAAATATGCCTAAAGGACTGCCAGGCCAGGGGGCCAGGAGTCCTGGAGCCCATCTTCCAATTTTCCAGCTGACAGATAGGAATCAATTCAGCCTCTGTAAGAGCCATTACAACTTCATCACCCATGAAGCAGATCCATGTGTCCTATTTGATTTTCATTTCAGAAGCCAGGTAACAATATTGACCTTTCCACGGGGCGCTGGGGCTGAGAGGAGCTTGTTAGCATGAAGTTCCCTTCCCCCCAGCGAAGGCCAGGCAGCTTCTCACGTGCCACTTCCAGCCCAGTGGAGAGGTTGATGCTCCTTTCTTGGAGCATCGGGATTTCTGGGGAGTTTGTTAAATGCAGATTTCAGCTCCCCCTGCCAATCTATTAAATTGGTACCTACAGAGAAGACCCAGGAGCCTCTATTCTCACCAAGCTCCGCCAGTGATTCTGGTTTGGGAATCACTGCCTCAGAGCACCCCCAGGGCATCTGCCACACTGTCGGTCTCTCTCAGGAGGAGAGCCCAAGAAGCAATGCTGGGAAGGTTTATGTGAGCTCATGGAGGAGGAGGGTTGAAGGGAGGAGAGCAGGATCTCACTGTCCTTCACCCTTTACGGAGAGAGGCGCTGTTAGCTTGCGGCAGGAGACTGGACTCTAGAATCACACAGCAGTCAAAACACCAGCCCAGCCACGTATATCAGCTGCATGTCCTTCTCAGGTTACTTCTAGCTTTCAGTACCCTCTTAACATTAAAATGGGAATTCTATTATCTAGTTCAAGGAGTTATGCTTGAGATTACACTAGATTCTTTTTTTTTTTTTTTTTTTTTTTGTGGTACGCGGGCCTCCCACTGCTGTGGCCTCTCCCGCTGCGGAGCACAGGCTCCGGACGCGCAGGCTCAGCGGCCATGGCTCACGGGCCCAGCCGCTCCGTGGCATGTGGGATCTTCCCGGACCGGGGCATGAACCCGCGTCCCCTGCATCGGCAGGCGGACTCCCAACCACTGCGCCACCAGGGAAGCCCTCTCCTAGATTCTTGATGGAAATGCAAGCACAGGGCCTGCCATGGAGTAGGTGCTCCTGTTATCAATTTGTTGCTTTCAACTCCAATTCACCCTTCCTTGCCCTGCTCTGTCATACTGCAGTTGGACCTTGTCAACACCTGTCCTTTACCAGAGAGACAGTAGAGGGTGCTCGGGGGACACTGCAAGGCACACAGAGGAAGAGCCCCCCTTCCTGGCTCCACTGTGCCTTTTTTCTTCCTGCAATGTGACTGCCAGCAGCATCTAGGCTCTCTCACCCAGGGGTGCTCTCTCAGGGAGTTTTTCTGGCTCCCAGCAGGGGTACCTCCTGTGCTTCAGCTCCAGTTGGCTGGAGCCGCAGTGAACTTCTCCACCATCCAGTGGGCTGCAGCCACACTGTCTCCAAAGGGGTCTGAATCTCATCCAAGTTCTTCCTTCCATCACTGGGGAATCTCCCTTATCTCTGGAGGTAGCAGCTCCTTCCTGCATTTCCTATTCCTGTGCTCCTTAGAGTCCTCTATTGCCCCTTTTAGTCGTTCACTACCCTTCACTAGTTAATCATTCTTTGTATTAAATTTTCCCTATTCAAACAGCTGGTATGATTTTTGTCTCCTGACTGGACCCTGATTAATATAGAGTAGGTGTTTTAAAATGATAGTTCATGTGCTCTCCGTCTCCAAAAAAGCATTTTTACATACGCTGTTTAATAGCCAGGGAAAAATTGCCACATACCACCAGAAGCTGTGGCAACTCTAGAAATTGCATCCCCAACCTGAATGAATGACTTCCCTCTTCAAGGGGTTCCTGGGTGTTACCACTGTACACTTCTTGGGGACAGTCTAGGGAAGCCATAGGGAGGGATGTTGATATGAACACAGCTATATTGGAAAGCATCACGGTCTTCTGCGGACATCATGCAGCACTCAGAGATTACACTTGGAGAAGGACTAGTAAATACAGACCGGAAACTAGTGATAAGGGACGTGGCTCAAGAGGCAGGAAGCCCAGTTCTTCTAGGGTAAGAATAATGTGATACTCAGGAAAGACCCAAAAAGCTCAGCCTCTGTGTCTTCAGCCATGCCCAAATATCACGAGTGCCTGGGGGGAGGTTCAGAATCTTCACACACAACCCTCTTTCTCCTCTTTGCAGCTTGTGTGGATATCAGTATAGGGAGGAAAGTGTATGAAAAAGAACCCATCTACATTGTTCTCTGGAGATACATGAACCCTATGGGTCCCACCAATAGGGCAAGATTCTGGTACCCAAAGTGGGCTAGAGCAGGTGAAGTCCTCCCCACACCCAATAGAAAGCTGGCTCAATGAGGTTTCCTTCTGGCTGGTTCTGTTACTTTTTCCCACCTTAGCAACTGGCAGCCGGGATGGAGGCAGGCCTTGGATGGAACATCTGCGGTCAATGGTCTGGCTGTCTCAAGGAGGTGGGTATGTGGCAGGACCGTGCATGATCAGGGGGTGGGTGGGACCTCAGGGTCCTAGTGGTGAACTCGGGGCCACGCCTTCCCAGTAGGGACATCCTGCACACTGCATGGACCTAGGATCCCTGACTACACACCGTAAGTCATGGAAGTCCAGAGAACAAGGCAGTTGGAAGGGAAAGACTTAAGGACCAAACTCCCGTTTGAAGAAACTGAGGACGGTCAGACAGAGAGGCAGCGACAAGACTGAGATGACAACCCAGGGCCCTGCATCACTCCCGCTCACCGAGGGTTAATGCTGCCCCAGGAAGGACGGGGCTTTCGCGAGTGCCCAGAAGCAGGGCTGGGCTGTGATTAGCGGAGATAGCCACGAGGTGTCACTGTCTCACCACCATCCGTGGCTGCACTGTGTTCTGGATTCCACCTTTCCAGGGCAGTGTCAAAGCTAATGACCAACTCTGGGTGAGTGAAGGGGCACTGTTTTTTCATTCCATGCATATGTTTTTTTTAAAAAAATGTTTTAGGGCTTCCTGGGTGGTGCAGTGGTTGAGAGTCCGCCTGCCGATGCAGGGGACACGGGTTGGTGTCCCTGTCTGGGAAGATCCCACATGCCACTGAGCGACTAAGCCTGTGCGCCATGGCCGCTGAGCCTGCACATCTGGAGGCTCTGCTCCGCAACGGGAGAGGCCACAACAGTGAGAGGCCTGCGTACCGCAAAAAAAAAAAAAAAAAAAAAAAAAAAAAAGTTTTAACTGAAATATGGTTGATGTCCCATATTATGTTAATCTTCAGGTAAACTACAAAATGATTTGACATTTGCATACATTATGCAGTGATCACCACAGTAAGTCTAGCAACCATCCGTCCCTGCAGAAAGTTATTACAATATCATTGACCATATTCCTTATGCTGTAATATACAGTGAAGGGGCTTCTGAAATTTCCATCGCTGAAAAATCATAAAAGGAGTAGCACCTCCCAGGCTGAGGGAAAAGAGCACTGTTTATTTCCCTAGAGAGGGGGTCCCTGTAAGAGCTCTTGCTGCTGCATTGTTAGGGGCTCTTTTTCCTGCCTAATTGCTGTCTCTTCATGATGATCGTGGCTTAGAATCCTCAGGCTCTGGCTCCCCAAGCGTGTGCCATGGAAGGGACCTTAGAGATCTCCAGCTTCAGGCCCTTCATTTGAAGGGAAGCCCAGAAAGAGAAGGCCATTCCCAAAGCACACATAGCTGGATGGAGGCAGAACCAGGACTTGAACCCGAGACCCCAGAGACCTTGCCCAGTGCTCCGTCCACTCCACCACGCTCCCTGCCTCTACACTACACACGCTCAGCCATTCATTCTCTTCACACTATGGAACACTGACTCTCGACTCTTTTCCTTTTCTTTGTGACTGAACAGATTTGGAAACTCTTCAAGACATAAGATGACATGGCATGTCAGTGATCCCATCAGAATGGCACAGCTGGGGGTCAGTTTCCTTCCCTTGGTCAAGAGTATTTACCAACTCAGAATTCTCCTCCATACAAGGAGTACTCCTATTTGAGTGAGCTTTACATGAGTAAGATCAAATTCTACCTGGAAGTCGGGGGGTGGCGGGGAGAGGAGAGAGAGAGAGATGCAGTTTCTAAATGATAACAGAGTCTAGTAAGTACTGACATAGCTAATAGAGTAAAATAAGTGAAACCTGATTTAGTGACGGGAACAGTGCACCGTGGATATGGGTCTATTAGATTCATGACTACATGCTTAATCTTTATGTCTTCTCTCCTAAATCAAGCCCTTATATATTAACTGCCACGTTCTTCCTTGAATCAACTCTCTTGCTTCTTATCTATCCCACATATTTTACTAGATTAATCTACCATAAACTCTACTTTCATCATATCACTCCCTTGTTCAAACGATAAATTGTTATCTTCTAATATAACAAAACAAAACAAGAGTATTTACCAATGTCATCCATTCTTTATGACAAAAAAGGGCAGAAGTGAGATGAGAATTCAAAGTCAGACAGAGGATGGGGCAATTCTGCAGAGATGGCAAGGTCCAGCCAGGCTGGCTGGAGGCTCCTTGCTGAGCCCACACTGGGTACTTGTGTGGGAAGGAACCTTTGGAAGGCGGATGCTTTGAAGCTGCATTAACTGTGACCATCAGGGGGCAGTGTTTTACCACGTCCTGCTCGGTCCAAGAGACTGTGTTCTGAGCACTGAAGACAGTAAATCTTTTAAGGGAACAGAGGGGTGTTTAAAACAAGAGTCTAAGTGTGGAAAAAAAGAAAGATGTATCAGTCTGGACTTGAAATTGATCCCTGAATGCAGTCATTCTATTGTTTTGCCTGTGTCTTCTCTTACTCGGCAGTTAAACAGTTGCCACAGCTATGAAGTTGGAGAATTACGTCTCCGTGTGGAGCCGCTTTCACATGGCCCTTCTCCCATGGTCCAGAGTTGTTCATAACCTTAGAAACCCTCTGGGGGCATTCGGTGGACTCAGAAAGAATGGTCTAGAATCTGGCTAGGGATGCCGCAGCCTGTGCAGCCTCAAGCCCATCCATCTTCCTCTCCACTGTCCTCCACCTGGCTGCAAAGTTGGCCTGCCTGCCCTTTCTGCATCTAACTGCTGATATTCAGGCATCACCTGCTCTGCTGCAGCCCAGTGCCGCTGCTCTACTCATTACTGACCACTCCGCTGGGATACTAAGCGCTTTTGGCTTGGCTGGGGGATGGTTAATCAACAACGTTGTCAGAGTGATGGATTCTTCCAGGATTACAGCTAATTAGCTTGTTTAGAGGTAAAAATCAACTAGGACATCAGTTCTCCGGGAGCTGGAAGGAGGGGAGCAGTGAGCTGGGAGGTGGTGGGGAGGGATCTCAGCCATCCAGGGCAGCAAGCGTGGGGCTGGGGGGGTGGGGGAGGGGTGGCGGGAGGCCTCTGACCAGAGCAGACCTTAAGCTTGAATTCATCGGGCATTTCATAGCCATCCTGGTTGCTGCAGCCCAGAGCATTTCTACCATTCAGCGGAGCTGCAAAAGCAGTGAGTCCTGAAAAGTCACCGAGGACCACAGGCATCGCTTGAGAGCTTTAAAAGAAAAAAGCAGATTTCTAGGTCTAGCACCAGACTTTCCGGATCAGAATTTCTGAAGTTTTTTAGAAAAGCTATTCCTAATTTTTATGCACAATGAAGTTTGAGAGCTACCACTCTGATTGGTGTCCAGCAAGCCAGCATTTCCACTGGCAACAGATTTCAGATGATTGGGTCTATGGCCACCACCCCCATCAACGTCCATAGACCCCAGTCTTCCTCCTTCTGTTTTGTTTTTTTTTTTAACTTTTTATTTTATGTTGGAGTATAGTTGATTAACAATGTTGTGTTACTTTCAGGTGTACAGCAAAGTGATTCAGTCATACATATGCGTGTATCAATTCATTTTTTTAAAATTTATTTATTTATTTATTTATTTATGGCTGCAATGGGTCTTTGTTGCTGCGCACGGGCTTTCTCTAATTGTGGCGAGCGGGGGCTACTCTTTGTTGCGGTGTGCGGGCTTCTCATTGCGGTGGCTTCTCTTGTTGCCAAGCATGGGCTCCAGGCACACGGGCTTCAGTAGTTGTGGCACGCGGGCTCAGTAGTTGTGGCTCACGGGCTCTAGAGCGCAGGCTCAGTAGTTGTGGCTTGTGGGCTTAGTTGCTCCGCGGCATGTGGGATCGTCCCGGACCAGGGATCAAACCCGTGTTCCCTGTGTTGACAGGTGGATTCTTAACCACTGCACCACCAGGGAAGCCCATATACGTACCTATTCTTTCTCAAATTCTTTTCCCATTTAGGTTGTTACATAATCTCCTGATTTCTGTCTCGTCCTCACTCCCCTATCTTATTTGTCTGTATTGCTCCCTGCCACGCTTCCTTTGTTTGCCCCTGTCTGAATCATCCTCCCCGCCAGCTCTCCATCTCCATCTGCTTGTCGTTCCCTCTCCCCCCATTTTTCTCTTTCCCCTGTGCTATTGTCTGTTGGCCCCTGACACTCTTTATACCCCCTTTCTATACCCTCTCCCATTTGGCAGGGGCTGGAAGCCTGAGAACTACCTTTGGAAGAGTCCCGGGTATATTTTAAGTCCCACCAGTGAGATGCACGTATGGTTTGAAAGGCAGCAGAGAGGCAGAGCCTTATTATTCTGCCTCTGGCAGGGTGGGCAGACACGTGGGCTTCAGCAGATGTGAGGTTTTGTCCTGCAAGTCTGCTGCTTAGGCCTGCAGGCAGCTGTGACCGTTTCTGGCCGCTCCCTGTCATATCCGGTGAGGGTGGCGGCGGCGGCGGCAGCTTCTTGGTTCTCTGAAAGCTAGTGGTGAACCTGGGAGTTGGTGGTGATTGTGTCTGGCCTGTGCTGCTCCAGCAAATCCAACAAATTTGTGAGCAACTCACTCCCTGTGTTAAATACGTCCTTTTTGATATACCTTGACTGGTTCCTAGTTTCCTGCCTGATGCTGCCTGATATACTCTCCGTTCCTCCCTTCCATTTAACCTTTTCTTCTATTCCACACTCTCTGCCCTTTCCCTATTCCCAGCCCCTCCTCCTGACTGGCTATTTCGTGAAACTGAAAGTTTTAAATGTTTAGATTTGGATAAGTTATATTATCTCCATTCTTTTTTTTTTCCCCATTCTTAATTTAAAACATAGGTGAGTTGAACATTTTTTGAGGTTGGAAAACCCCTCATTGAACTGAGTTGGCTATATCTGAGGTCCTCCTGGATTCTGTCCTAGTGGATCAGGGCCCTTGATGGAGCACAGGGGATGGGGGAGGGAAGAGGGAAAGCACAGGCGTGACATGTGCTGCACTGCTCCACTGTAATCCTGCCTCTGTCCCCGTTGGGCCTGGAGGTGGTAAGAACCAAGGAACCGATTTCTGTTCTAGGGAGAAGCAAGACTGATGTCACCCCAATCCACTGAGTTTGCACGTAGAGCTGCCCTCTGGGCCTGGGTTTCCCCGGTGTGTGTGTTTGTGTACACATGTGCCCTTTCAGATGTCCACTCTCAGCAGGGCAACCTCCCATCTGGGGAAGCAGGCCTGTCCTTTGTGTTCCTCCACTTGGGGGCTGCTTAGGCCCAGCTGCTGCAGAGGGCACAGTCACTGAGTCAGGGGACTTGGGTTTCAATGCATGTGGCTGGAGCAGCAAAGTGTGCAGGTGTGTTGGACTTTCTACCTGGAGGTACAGGTGAAGGTCATCTCTGAGTCCTGCCAAAGCAGCCCATTCATTTTTTTGAGCTGTCTATTTTTTAAAGCAGAGTCTGTGTTGACCAGTCGGGACCAGTGTTTTGCATGCAGAAAATCTTACGTAAGAGGGCAGTCTGATAGCCCAGGACTTGGGGTCTTCAGGCATTAGCTCTGTCTACCTCTGAAGTCCATGCTGATAACCATGGCCATCTATCCTGGTTAGCCAAGCACAGGGCCAGGAGGCCCAATGACGTGGCCCAAGCTATGCCGTGTGTCTAACCCTGCTATGCTACTGAAATGATTGCAAACACTTTGCAGCAGTTCCTGTGAGAGGCAGGTTAGTTGGCTGTGTGTTTGTTCCTTATACCAGGATGCATCCACCTCCAAACGCTAACTTAGTACCTGAGTATGGGCGTTTGCATGATGGCACACCCCTGCCCATGCCATCAACCTTCTGATGGTTTCTTCTCAGAAAGGTCACACTGGCAGTTTCTTGCCCTCCTATTCTCTTGACACACTCATTTGCTAGGATTCCCTCACTGGAGAGATGCTTCTAGGAATGAGTTCTCAGATGTCAGTTCTCCTAAGTGGGGTCTGGCCTGGTCACTCTCTGGAAGCTCTTCTATACTCTGGTGGGGCAGGATCTTTTAGAGCTATCTGATGACCATTTTATGGATTAGGAGCAAGGGAGGCGTCCACCTTGCTGGCTGGATTTCCCCTTCCCCAAAGGTATTTTTCATCCAGAACTAAGATCCTATTTGTCACGGAGTTGAAGACCTTTATTTTGCCACCTGGCTGTGAAACAAGGTTCAGATATCGGAGAGCATGACTAATTCTGCAAACACCCAACGGACCGTCCCGATGTCACGCACAGCACCCTGTGGGCGGGCAGACTGAGAAATGACTGGGTCGATGGGAGGGGAACCGAGGTGCAGCTCCTCCCCTGCTTTCCCACGAGGGATCATCTTCTGCTTCCTTCTCCTGGGATTCCAGGCTGGGGTTCCGAAGTATTCAGATGACCTGTTCTATGATCTTGGGCTCAACAGAGCTTCACCCAGCTGAGGACCTGGCCCAGGATCCTCGAAGGCAGCTTTGACTATGTTCCCAGCAGGGCAGGCTTTGATGTATCACACCTATGGGGGCAGCACAGCCCAATGGAACAAGAGCCAGATTCTTGAGTGATCACTGGAAATTTGTCTTAGAGAAAGACACAGATGCTCAAATGCAAAAGGTCCAGGGTGAGTAAAGAAGCTTTTCCTTCGAGTGACTACAGAGGCCAGGCCCCATTCCCACAGATGCTGTTCAGGTCCACCAGACAACAGAGGGAGGACGTGTACCACCTACTGGCAAGGCTGGACCAGCTCCATCACACCCATGGCTCCAATGGATGGCAATGTCCCTACTTTATTCTTCAAAATTCCCCAGAGGCACCCTACCCACCTACTCTGCCCTGTCTGAGCACAAACCATAGTCCATTTAGCACCTGAGTGCCTGCAGCAAAGTGGAGGGGAAGTCACTTCCTCTGACCCCCTGGACAGGATGGAAGGGCTGAGAAGAGGGGCAGCTAGAATAACTACAACTCTGTCCTCTGGTCTAGCTGAGCTCTGGTGTGCTGGCTGTGGACCCCTGGGGAACAGTGGCTGTTCTCGAGGGCTTGTCTCTTGGATTCAAGTGATATCCCTGCATAGACATTTTTTTCTACAACTATATCAAACATCTTTCCTGCCTACCTGGTAAGGAAGCCACCTCAACTGTTCTTCTTCTATGTCTCCCTCCTCTTCTCTTGAGTCTTAAACTCTTGTCTCTGAGATTATTTGCTAGATTGCTTATTTATTTTTCATAAAGTTTCAGCCCAAGGTACATAATTTAAAAATTCAAGACATTCATACAAAGCATGAAGAAAAAACAGCAGTTCCCTGCCCCATTCCTATCCAAAATTCCTCTCTCCAAACTCTTTCTTCTGAACTCTTTACTTCTAAATAATATTTTATATGGTTACCCCTTGACTTACCAATTTTAAATGGCTACTGACTCCTCATGATGGAAGATGGGGCTGGGGTGCTCTTAACCTCACTTTCATGCCTGTATCTTCTCTCCCTCCATTCTCTAATATATTATGTCACATTTTTTTTTTGTTAAATCAATACTCAATTTTTATTTTATTCTGCTGAGTGAAGAAAAACTCTAGGTTCATATTTCCTTTCTTTGAAGAAGTCTTTGTTCTTCCAGGAGTTAGCAATTACCTCATTTAAAAAATCTGCTTGGGGCTTCCCTGGTGGCGCAGTGGTTGAGAATCTGCCTGCCAATGCAGGGGACACGGGTTTGAGCTCTGGTCTGGGAAGATCCCACATGCCGCGGAGCAACTGGGCCCGTGAGCCACAACTACTGAGCCTGTGAGTCTGGAGCCTCTGCTCTGCAACAAGAGAGGCTGCGATAGTGAGAGGCCTGCACAGCACGATGAAGAGTGGCCCCCGCTTGCCGCAACTAGAGAAAAGCCCTCGCACAGAAATGAAGACCCAACACAGCCAAAAATAAATAAATTAAATTAAAAAAATCTGCTTGGTCTATGTCATTATCCTAATAATTCTTCCAACCCTCCAGCAGAAATTCAAAATCCTTCGGAACACTATTTTTCCCATGATTAGATAAAACTACTGGTTCCGTTTTTCCCATAGGTCGCTTTTCCTGCTCCCTGCTGGGCTTCTGGCTCTCTCGTTCAGCTCTGCAGCTCTGGCCTTTGGACTTCCACAGTGAGTGAAGGATACAGTGCTGGACCTCCTGTTTCCTGGATTCCAACTCTTTCTCCATCTTCGTTTATGTCCTTGGAGTTTTCATGTTATTGTCCTAGTTGGATACATTTCTCTTTAAAAGCTAGCTCTGGAAAGCTGCACACCCTAGGGGTGAAAGGTGCCTGGTAATCACCAGGTGTATGTTTGCCAAAGGAGGTGGGGAGTTTTCCTAACACCAGAGGTAAATCCAGACTCTCAGCTCTCAGAAAGAATTTCTTTGGTCTGAAGGCTGGAGAGACGGATTTATTAGGATAGAAGCAGACCCACTCTTGTGAAAACTGCTGTTGGTAAATCAGCAGGATCAGGGCCACCACTGCCCATATTTCACCCTCATGCAGAGTAGGAGGAGGTGGCCCCTTCCTTCAGACACTTTATTTATGTGTAGTGGGAAACTGTTCTAAATGCTAACTTTGTTAGAATAAGGCACTTTACTGCCATATTGACAGTAGATCAACGTGAATGTAGATGACATCAGCTAGACAAACTCTCAGCAGGGTGTGACTTGCAGTGTAGGAAACCTCTAGACTCTGAAATCAGTTAAGATAAACACAGCCTCAAATGTCCAAGGACCGCACACAAAAGCACAGAGTATTAGCATTCTTTAAAGTAAGAATTCAATACTTTTAAACAATTTTAACATAAACATTGCCCCCAGTGTGACAACTGAAGTGTGTGCTTTGTTCAAAAGAAACAGATATGATGAGAGGGGAGGAAGAGGAGTTGTCTGGTCGGTTTTAATATCGTAGTTTACTAAGTCAGAGGAGAGCAGATGGGATGAAGATGAGAGAGAGGAACAAAAATGTTCTCACAATGGGAATACACCCCAGCTTTCCTGGTGAGTCCAAGGGCAGGTAGAAGCTTCTTGTACACAGTTTGTAGGAAGCAGCCCAGAACGGGTAGACTGGAGAGGGGCTTCAGCAACCCCAAGTCTCTGGGGAGAAGCTCACATAGCTCATCTGACAAGGCCTTCACTAGTTCCTGTGACTGCTTCCTGGCAGTGAACCTGGGAGTGATGGGAATCCTGGAAGAAAGTAACTTTGACTTTGTAATAGCAGAGTAAGGGAATGTTGGCCAGAGTTGAAATGTTCCTGAGACTTAGGGAAGCAGATTTCAAAAGAGTGAGAGGATCAATGGGTTAGACAATAGCCTTTATAAAAGAATATAGGTCATGATGTATTGGAGATTATAACAAGATAATCGTAACTACCTGCTCTCCAGTAATCCCAATGGGCAAGAAAATAGAAATAGCTGAAATAGCAGGAAGATGTGGGTTTAAGACAATATTTACAATTTTAACAACGTTTCCATCCCATTTACAAAAGTTGGGATGAGAACAAAACAGAGGAAGACACAAACCTGAAAGGACAATTTCTTTCAGTCATTTTGGAAATCGTTACTGAGTGCTTTCTCCACATGCTAAGGAGATAGCAACAAATAAGACATACCTAGGCTTACAGTGTAGCAGGGAATACAGACATCAAGACAGTAATTAAAAGTGTGCTGATTTAGCAAACTACAAATACAGGGGAACTTCCTCAACTTGACAAATGGTATCTACAAAAACCCCAGAGCGGGACTTCCCTGGTGGTCCAGTGGTTAAGACTCTGCACTTTGACTGCAGGAGGTGCAGGTTCCATCCATGGTCAGGGAACTAAGATCCCACATGCTGTGTGGTGCAGCCAAAATAAACAAACAAAAAACAAAACCCACAGCTAACATCATACTTATTGGTGAAAGACTTGGGAGTTCTCTCCCAAGATCAGGAACACAAGAATGTCTGCTTTCTCCACATCTACTCAGCATTGTATTAGAAGTTCTAGCCAGGATAGTTAGACAAGAAAAGTAAATAAAAGTCATCCAGATTGGAATGGAGAAAATAAAACTATCTCCATTTGCAGATGACATGATTTTATATATATATAAAACCTAAGGAATCCCCTAAAAAACTATTAGTACTAATAAATAAGTTCAGAAAGGTGGCAGAATATACAAAAATCAATTTTACTTCTATACATTAGCAATGAATAAGCTAAGAGGGAAATTATGTATAATAGCATCAAATTGAATAAAATGCTTAGGAGTAAATTTAATAAAGGAAGTGCAGGACTTCTACACTGAAAACCACAAAATGTTGTTGAAAGAAACTAAATAAGATCTAAAAATAATGGAGAGACATCTCATGTTCATGGATCAGAAAATGTTATGTTGTGAAGATGGCAATACTCCCCAAATTGATCTACAGATTTATGTGATTGCCATAAAAATCCCAGCTGCCTTTATTTTCTGCAGAGTTTGTCAAGCTGACCCTAAAATTCATACGTAAATGCAAGGAACTCAGTCACCAAAACAATCTTGAGAAAGAAAACCAAGTTGGAAGACTCACACTTCTTGATTTCAAAACATACTACAAAACTATAGTGATCAACAGAGTGTGGTACTGTCAAAAGGACAGATATTAAGATAATGGGATAGAATTTAAAGTTCAGGAATAAATCCTTACATTATGATAAACTGTTTTTTGAAAAGGGTGCCAAAACAATAAAATGGGGCAAATAATAGTCTCTTTAATAAATGGTGCTGGCACAACTGGATATACAGGAAAAGAATGAAGTTGGACCCCCTACATCACACCATATACAAGAATTACCTCAGAATGGATCAAAGACCTAAATGTAAGAGCTAAACTATAAAACTCTTAGGAGAAAAACATAGGAGTAAATATTCATGATCTTGGGTTAGACAATGATTTCTAGATACAATACCAAAAGTGTAAGTGACAAAAGAAAAAATAGATAAGTTGGACTTCATCAAAATTAAAAACTCTGAAAATGATATCATCAAGAAACTTAAAAGACAACCTGCAGAATGGGAGAAAATGTTTGCAAATCACATAGATGATAAGGGACTGGTAACTAGAATAGATATATAAAGACCTCTTACAACTCAGCAACAAAATGATAAATAACCCAGTTTTAAAAACAGACAAAGGATTTGAACAGACATTTCTCCAAAGAAGATATACAAATGGCCAATAAACAACAAAAAGGTACTCAACATCATGAGCTATCAGGGAACTGCAAATCAAAATCACAATGGGATATAACGTCATACCCTCTAGGATGGCTATAATAAAAAAGACAATGAAAAGTGTTGGCGAGATGAAGGAAATTGAAGATGATTTAAAGAAATGGAAAGATATCCCATGCTCTTGTATTAGAAGAATTAATATTATTTAAATGACCACACTACCCAAAGCAATCTACAGATTTAATGCAATCCCTATCAAACTACCCAGAACATTTTTTACAGAAGTAGAACAAATAATCCTAAAATTTATATGGAACCACAAAAGACCCCAAATTGCTAAAGCAATCCTGAGAAAAAAGAATAAAACTGGAGGTATAACCCTTCCAGACTTTAGACAGTACTACAAAGCTACGATAATCAAAACAGCATGTTATTGGCACAAAAACAGATACATAGATCAATGGAACAGAAGAGAGAGCACAGAAATAAACCCACATACCTATGGCCAATTAACCTATGAGAAAGGAGGCAAGAATATACAATGGAGAAAAGACAGGCTCTTCAACAACTAGCACTGGGAAAACTGGACAGCCACATGTTAAACAATGAGATTAGAACATTTGCTCACATAAAACTCTGAGAAGAGAACATAGCCAGAATACTCTTTGACATAAATCATAGGAATATTTTCTTGGATCAGTCTCCTAAGGTAAAAGAAATAAAAGCAAATAAATGCTTTTGCACAGCAAAGGAAATGAAAAGATAACCTATGGAATGGAAAAAATATTTGCAAATGATGCGAATGACAAGCGGTTAATATCCAAAATATACAAACAGCTCATACAACTCAATATAAAAAATAGGCAGAAGACTTCAATAGACATTTTTCTAAACAAGACATATAGATGACAAATAGGCACATGAAAAGACACTCAACATTGCTAATTATTAGAGAAATGCAAATCAAAACCACAATGAGGTATCACCTCACACCTGTCATAATGGCTATCATCAAAAAGTCTACAAATAACAAATGTTGGAGAGGATGTGGAGAAAAGGAAACCTTTATACACTGTTGGTGGGAATGTAAATTGGTACAGCCACTATGGAGAACAGTATGGAGGTTCCTCAAAAAACTGAAGATAGAACTATCATATGCTCTAGAAATTCCACTCCTGGGTATATATTTGGAAAAAATGAAAACTCTAACTCAAAAAGATTCATGCACTACAAAGTTCATAGCAGCACTATTTACAATAGCTGAGACATGGAAGCAATCTAAGTGCCCATCAACAGACGACTGGCTTAAGAAGGTGGGGTATAGATGCAATGGAATATTACTCAGCCATAAAAAAGAAGGAAATTCTGCCATTTTCAGCCATGTGGATGGACCTAAAGAACATTATGCTTAGTGAAATAAGTCAGACAGAGAAAGACAAACACTATATGATATTGCTTATATGTGAAATCTAAAAAATAATATAAATGTATGTATATGCAAAACAGAAACAGACTCACAGACATAGCGTCTGTGGTTACAAACTTGTGGTTACCAAAGGGAAGCGGGAAGTGGGGAGGGACAAATTAGGGGTATGGAATTAACAGGTAAAAACTACTATATACAAAATAGATAAGCAACAAGGATACACTGTATAGTACAAGGAATTATACCCATTATCTTGTAATAACCTATAATGGAATATAATCTGCAAAAATACTGAATCACTATGCTGTACACCTGAAACTAACACAGTATTGTAAATCAAGTATACTTTAATAAAAAAAGTGTTGCCGATAATGTGGAGACATTGGAACTCTCATTTAATGCTGGTAGGAATGTAAAGTGGTGTAGCTGCTTTGGAAAACAGTTTGGCAGTTGCTCAAAATGTCATACATCAAGTTACCATATGATCCAGCAATTCCATTTCTAAGTATACAAATGAAATGAAAACATACATCCATGCAAAAACTTGTACACAAACATTCATAGCAGGATTATCTACAAGAGTCAAAAAGTAGAATCTACCTAAGTGCCCATCAACTGATGAATGGATGAATAAAATATGGTATACCTGCAAGGTGAAATATTATTTGGCACTAAAAAGGAAAGAAGTACTAACACATACTACCACCTGGATGAACCTTGAAAATATTATGTTAAGTGAAAGAAGTCAGTCACAAAAGACCACATATTGCATGAATCCAATGATATAAAATGTCCAGAATAGGCAAATCTATAGATTCAGAAGTAGATTACTGGTCACCTAGGACTAAAGGGATGAGGCAAAAATAGGACTTGACTGCGAATGAGCACGGAGTTTCTTCTTGTGGTGATGAAAAATGTTCTAAGCTTACATGGTAGTGATGGTTGCCAAGCTCTGTGACTATGCTGAAAACCACTGAGCTGTATACCTTAAATGGGTAAACTGTATGCTATGTGAATTATATTTCAATAAGGCTCTACAAAAAAAAAAAGGAAGGAGTGAGCAACAGCAACAAAAGAGTGTTTTGATTGTTATGATTGGGGAAGTGGTTTACATGAATAAATAATATGGAAACCCAATGGGGCCAAGACATGAAGGATCAAGAATGAGGTAACTAACCCAGGGCTGGGCAGACAGTAAGGGCAAAGGGCAAGGTTGGGAAAAAAATGAAACACTGAAGGAAATAAAAATATCTGATAAGGGGTTAATATCCAAAATATATAAAGAACTCATATGACTCAATAGAAAATAAACCCAATCTGATTTAAAAATGGGCAGAGGATCTGAATAGACATTTTTCCAAAGATGACATACAGGTGGCCAACAGGTACATGAAAAGGTGCTCAACATCACTAATCATCAGTGAGATGCAAATCAAACCCACAATGATGTATCACGTCACACCTTGTAGAATGAGTACCATCAAAAAGACAAGGGTTGGTGAGGAGATGGAGAAAGGGAACCTGTGTGCACTGTTGGTGGGAATGTAAATTGGTGCAGCCACTATGGCAAACTGTATGGAGTTTCCTTAAAAAATCTGTAATAGGCTCTGGGTGTCTGCTCTCCAGAGGACACCGAACCAACCCCTAGTACCATTGGACACACCCACCACTGGAGTGGGCACAGCATGCCACCTTTTACTTGTGTCAAGGAAGACTGTGAGCTGTGGGTCTTGCCCTCAGAGGAGGGCCTCCCATGACCAGCTGCCTGCACACTGTCCGCTGACTGCCCAGCTGGTGATGTTCTTCTGCCTTGAAGTCTCGCTCAGTCCATCCAAAGTACTCCATGGGAACGATGACCTCATCAAGAGCCCACAACATTGGACAACAACTCCTAACCATTCAAGACTCAGTTCCTAGGCTGTCTCCTAGAGAGACATCACACCTTCCAGGCCAACTTAGTTGTACCATCATCTTTGCGCGAACTTCTGTGTTAGCTTTCACTACAGAGTATTGCAATTGATCTATTATATTCAGTATTTACATTTCTGTCTCTTTCACTCCATAGCAAGACCCTCCAGGGCAATGACCAAGTTTGATTTCCCTAAAGACCTGTATGTTCAGCTGTCTATAGGAGATCTCCATATGGGTGTCCCACAAGCACATCACCATATCCAAAGCTGAACACATCTGAAGAACCCCCCTTAGTGTCCATACAGCACCCAAGCCTCTTTCATTGCATCTTGTATATTAGAGTGTAGTTTCCTATTATAGAACTATCTCTCCCACTAGACAGAGAGGAACTGAGGGCAGAAACCATGCAGATTTCATTTATCTCTGTATCCCTGGAGCCCAGCACAGTGCCTCTCACATAGGTGTTATTCAATAAATGGTCACTTAATTGAAAAAAATTAATAATAGAACTATCATATGATCCAACAATTCTACTTCTGGGTATTTATCCAAAGAAAATAAAAACACTAACTCGGAAAGATACAGACACCTTCCTGTTCATTGCCACATTATTTACAGTAGCTAAGACATAGAAACAACCTACTGATACATGTCCATCAATAGATGAATGGATAAAGAAAATGTGGTATACATATATACATACAACAGAATATTATTCAGCCATAAAAAAGAAGAAAGCCCTGCCATTAGTGACAACATGGAAGAACCTTGAGGGTATTATGTTAAGTGAAATAAGCCAGAGAGAGTCAAATACTGTATGATTTCACTTACATGTGGAATCTAATAAAAAACCACAAGTGAATTCATAGATACAGAGAACAAAGTGGTTGCCACTGGTGGGAGGTAAGGGGGTTGGTCAAAATGGGTGAAGGTGGTCCAAAGGTGCAAACTTTCAGTTATAAGATACAGAGGTTTGGGGGCTGTTAACATACAGCATGGTGACTATACTGTGTTGTAGATTTGAAAGGTGCTAAGAGAGTAGATTGTAAAAGTTCTCATCACAAGAAAAAAAAATTGTAACTATGTGAGGTGATAACCAAACTTATCATGGTAATCGTTTCACAATACATACATACATCAAAGCATTATGTTGTATGTCTAAAATGAACACAGTGTTAAATATCAATTATATCTCAATAAAAAGAAATCTTAAAAAGAATTCTAAATCCTTCCCTCATAACCTCCAGGCCACACTCTTTCATTGATGCCCCCTGTTCTACATGACTTGGATGAAATCTGCAGCATTGGCCTTGAAACTCATGGGCCAAGCAGCTGAGCCTTGGCTCACATAGAGAAGGGCTCTGTAATCTCTGGGGAGGCTGCCCCCAGGGAGAGAGTTTTGTGTGCAGTTCCTGGAGGGGAAGATGCATTGTGCCCCCAGGAGGAAATGAGTCTAAAGCTGCGTCGTCTTATCTGGGCTCTGGGGTCTGCTCTCCTCCTGGCTTCAGTTGTACATCACCAGGTTCATCCAGTGAGAAATAAGCATCCTCATTACAACACAACTTTAAACTAGTTAGCTTAACACAGAGCAGGGCAAATGGTACCCTCTTCCCTTGAAATATCTCAGTCTAGTCTCATCAACCTTTTCCAGCTAATTCCAACCCAAGCAGGAGGTCTCGGCCCTCTATTACAGCATATCTTCCGCTGCTCCCTGAATAGCTGGGCACTGAGAGGGACAGCTGAGGTCAACCAGCTGGCTGGGCCAGGAGGCTCTTTCTAAAAACTCACCAGGAGTAAGTTTAATGTACAGTGAGCTCATGGGGCTTCCCTGGTGGCACAGTGGTTAGGAATCCACCTGCCAATGCAGGGGACACGGGTTCAAGCCCTGATCCAGGAAGATCCCACATGCTGCGGAGCAACTAAGCCCCTGCACCACAACTACTGAGCCTGCACTCTAAAACCCGCAAGCCACAACTACTGAGCCCGCACGCCTAGAGCCCGTGCTCTGCAGCAAGAGAAGCCACCGCAATGAGAAGCCAACGCACCACAAAGAAGACCCAACACAGCCAAAAATAAATAAATAAAATAAATAAATTTAAAAAAACAGTGAGCTCCGCAGATGTTCCTTAGTTCCCTCCTGGATTTATGGCTCCCACACAATCCTCTGCTTTATTAAGCTATTGGAAAAAATAAAATCTGTCTGCCAGGATCCTAAAGCAGCCTTGGCAGCCAGCAATATATAAAGGCAGTAATTGGAGGCGGGGGGCCGGGCCGGCAGCTTGGCTGGCCTTTGACAGACTGTTCAATAACCTCAGGGAGAGAAATGCCCCCTGAAATCAGGCGAGGAGAGGTAGCCTGGGGTTGTGCCCTGTCTCTGTGAGGGGAAGGTACCTCATCTCCACTTCTGTCAGGTAGAGTCCTTTTCCGTCCTTGGAGAGGTTCTGGAACGCTTCTAGGGTAAAGAGGAGGAGAAGAATCAGGACAGGCCTGGGCCCACGTGCTATAAAAGCCAACGTGGTGATTCTGTGGGAAGCCCTAGAGTGTGCTCGGCCTCCCCTCCATTTCTCTTTCCAGCCAAACTCTACACCCGTGGGAAAGCTCAGGCTCAGCCCTCAAAAGAGCCCCCTGACTGCTCTGCCTGACACGCCCCTGCCCCCTGCAGCTTCCTTACACTTTGTACTCTCCACACTTGGCTGTGGGGATGCGGGGACTTGTTTTAGCAGGTATCTCGGGGCACCTCCCTTGTCCAGCTGCGAATTCTCTGGAGCGAGACTGTGCCTCTGGCTTCTGCTTTACCCTCCCAGCGTTCTGCTCTCTCCACCTTGTTAATTGCCTGCCTCAGAGCTGCAGGGTTAGTGCCACATGGCAGGGGTGGTGCAAGGATGTGAGCGGAGGCCAGATCCCACTTCGACCTCAACCACAACAGCTCCATTTGGAGCTCTATTGTGGCTTGGGGTTTCACGCGAAATGTCATTTAAAACAAAGGGGTGTGCTGCTAAAAAGCGTCACAACCTCTGGCCTACACAGCTGGCTTTCTGAGGCCTTGTGGGGGGACCTACTGCTCCCACTTACTCGCTGTGTGTGTGCAATCCTTCAGCAGGGATCAAACCATTCGCTGCATGACTAAAGAGTAGGTTTAAACCATAAACACAATCTGGAGAGGGCCCACAGCGATTTCACCTGGTTCCTAAGAGAGGTGTGCTGTAGGGTGATGAGGAAATGAGCGATCTGGGGTGGGGGAGTGTCCTGGGGAGCAAAGGGTGCAGAAGGGAGGTTGGGGACTCCAGGCAACTACGCCATCACACAGGCCAACGGTGGCTCTGTCCCCTGGGACGATCCCAGGCCTGGGGCTGGAGCGCATTCCTGGTCCCCTCCTGTGTTCTTTGGTCACTGTGGAGGTCTCCAGGATGGCCCCGGGGTGACACTTACTTGTCATGGCTTCAAGCCGCATCAGGATGCAGACCAGGCTGGGGAAGCTGACCCTGCCTGTGCTGTCGCTATAGCAGAGTCTCATGAGATCCAGCCGCTCATTGGTGACGGAGATCCCTGCAAGGAAGTCAGGGACACAGGGGGAGCCAGTGAGCAGGGAGGAGGCCGGGAGTTGGGGTGGTCCTGCCCTCAGAGCAGAGAGCTCAGGTGGTGGCCTCAGGTGGACGGGAGAGAGCTGCCTCTCCCTCTTCGAGTCCTGTGATCGTGCGTGTCTAGTTGTGAGCTCCAGGGGGGCACCGACCACAGAACCAACAATGGCAGACTGAAAATCAAGGGGGCCTGCGCACCCCGGTGAGCCAGCACAACACTGTAAACCAAACCATCCATCAAGGGGACAAGCCTGGTGGCCTGTAGGCCCCATACAGCCAGAGACATGTTCGGTTTCTCCTGCAGAGCTAATAAAATGTGAATTTGAAAGCCTTTGGATAGGGCATGCCTCTGCAGCTTGCATGTTCTCAAACTGCCCCCTCAAGTCACATCAGCTCTGTTGCCCCTTTCAGTTACCGGACTGGCCCCTGCCAGCTCTTCAGCCAAATTCCAACTATTCTCTTTCTTTTATTATTCTGGAGTCATTAGTGAGGTTCTCCTTTAAAGGTTTCGTCTTTCACTGGCCATTCAGTGGTTCTCAGAGTGTGATTCCCCAGACCAGGAGCTTTGGCTTCACTAGGGAACTTGTCAGAAGTACAAATTCTTGAGCCCCACCCCAGTCCTCCTGAAGCAGAAACTTTGAGCAGGTGGTGAGGCTCGCCAATCTGCACTTTCACAAGCCCCCGGGGGTCCTGACTCAGGCTCAAGTGTGAGAACCACAGCCCTCAGCTGTGAAAACAAGCAGCCTTATAGCACAGGGAGATCAGCTCAGTGCTTTGTGACCGCCTGGAGGGGTGGGATAGGGTGGGTGGGAGGGAGGGAGGGAGACGCAAGAGGGAAGGGATACGGGAACTGATGTATATGTATAACTGATTCACTTTGTTATAAAGCAGAAATTAATACACCATTGTGAAGCAATTATACTCCAATAAAGTTGTAAAAAAAAAAAAATAACCCATAAGGCGAGGATAAAGGCTGAAGCGGGGGTGCGGGCAGCAGCGCAGGTTTCTACCCGCTCAACTGAGAGCCCCTGGGAGGGAGACCCGTGGAGGCTGTCCTTCCAGCAGGGGGCCTGCTGGAGCCTGATTTTACATTTTATTCAGGAAGGTGGCAATTTGCTGACTTAACCTTTTTGTGAGCCATTTCCCCCATGGGTACAGTGAGGATAATGATTCCTGTCCTTCCCAAGTTCCAGAGCTGTTGAGACAATCAAATGAGGTGACGTGAGTGCAAGTTCTTGCTGAAATAGGAAGCATCTGCGCCCTGCAGTGTTATTATCATTCTCCCAGGACTGAAAGCTCTTGCCTCCTTGAAGCAGACAGAGGTCATGTGATTTCACTTAGCCCCAGACCCTCTGTAAAGAGAGCGCATCAGCCCACCTGTGGGTATTTAACCCTGAGGGCCCGGATGCTGAGATGGAAGCATCTTCAAGGCAAGCTAGATTTCTGGTAGGGTACCAACCATGCGGGGTCATTTTTACACAATTAGAGCTGTGCTGGGGAGAGAAGGCAACCAGGAGAATTGACTGGCAGGCGAGAACTCAGGTGGGGGAGGGTGGAGTCTGCGTCTGGAGCCAGGAGGCTCACGGACCCAGTGTAAACCAGGGCAGGGCACAAACACTGTGCTCTGCTTTCTCCCTGCCATGCCCAGCACCTCTCTACCCCCCCCCCCCCCCCCACACACACACACTCGCCTGCTTTACCTGTGTCCTTTACGGCCTTCCATAAATCCGAGCTCGGGAAAACTCCAGAGTTCTTCCGGGAGTATTGGAAAACATTCTGATATGGGAGAAAAAGCAAGAAGCCCGTGTGAGCCCCAGTGTCCACCTGGGAGAGGATGTCCTGGGTACCTGGGTACCGGGAGGTCCCGATAAATCTCGTTCCCAGCCCTGGAGGCTGCTTCACTAAAACACGAGTGGGTCCAGCTCAGAGGTCGGCCCGGTGCATACTTGACGCCGGGGGTGGGGTGGGGTGGGGGTGGGGGTGGGGAATGGGCTCTGGCTGATAAAGCTGACTGCCTGGCCGTCAACTGCGGGGCGGCGGGTCCCTCTCCCAGGCCCGCACCTTCCCCCCGCTCCCCAAACCTGCCCTTCCTCCTCTTCCTCACCCCCTAGACTGGGCTCCTGCTGCCCCGGGAGGCTTCCTGCTTTCCAGGGAGGTAGAGAGCTCCCTAGAGTTTGCCTAGGGTGGGGTTAATAGCACAGGCGTTACAACCAAATCGCTGAGTATAAATCCCAGCTTGACTATTTACCAGCCTTGTAACCTGGGTCAAGTGACCTAACCTTTCTAGGCCTCAGTTTCCCTCTCTGTAGCACAGGGCCAATTACAGTACCTACCTCATAGGTTCACTGCAAGGAGTAAATGAGCACATCTTTATAAAGCGTTTAGGGGCGTGCCTTGCACGGTAGTGAGTGCTGTGTAGGCAGCACTGAAGGCACGTGAGAACCGCGCCTGCGACCAAGCACGGCCGTGGTGTGGGGTCACCTGAACACACCGATTTTGTACAGGGCGGCTCTCCGTTTGCCCAAGACTTCTCTCCCTCCCCCTAATTCTCACTCGAACCTTCAGGCTCCTCCTGCTTCCCAGGTGAGGACACTGGTGGGTGAGTAGCTTGCCTTGAATGAAGCAGGCAAGCAGCGCAGGACTGAACCCAGGACTCCTAATGTTGGCCTATGCTCAGCTGCTGCCCAGGAGCTGTTTTAAAGCAAAATACCCCCAAGCAGGTGTGCAGCTGAGGCAGATCATGGGAGCCGATTACTGTGAAATAGCGGCTTGACAACTTTTTTCTGGCCTTAGTTGGCTTTTGTGAGTTCAGAGACTTAGCGTGTTCTCAATTAGGTATGGACTCATTCATTCAGTCACGCATTCGTTGGGTCATTTGTTCAGCACTCTTGAGTGCCTTCTGTGTGCTGGACACTGTGGAAGGCGCTGGGGAAAAGGATGAATATGAGGGATCCCTGCCCTGGAGGACCCTGCAATCTAATGTGAGAACTGTCAGCCGTTGCAGTGCCTGGTGAGAAACCAAATGACCCCAATCAGGGATTAGGTGATATAAATAAATAATATGTAAATAGAAAGTGTTTTTATTGTATTGTTGTGCGTTCAAGTGTTAGGAGCTGAAGGGGGGCTCACTGGGCCTTAGGGGGGCGGGCAAGGCCCCCAGGGGAGGCCCCTCAGGGAAGGGGTTTTGGGGCTGGACCCGCAGGCTGGGTGGGCATCAGGCAGGCTCTGAGTGCAGGGACGGGAGAACAAGGAGTCTCATAGCTGGGGTCCGATGGGGTGAGCAGGATGAGGGAAAGGGCTTCTCCTGGACCCCAAAGTGGGTCCCGACTCACAGGATCTTATGTATAGCTGATGAGTTTCGACTTTGTCCTGAGAACAACGGTGAGGCCACACTGAGGCCACAGACCACAACGGTGATTCTGATGTATGTTCTGGCAGATGGAGGGGAAGGCGATGAGGTGAACTAGCGGCCGAGGGGATGCTGCAGTGGGCCCGGGGAGAAATGAGGAGGGCAGTGCTAGCTGGCAGTTTTAGCTACAGTCACTGTGACCCGTTTCTCCTCCAGCCTCCTAGAGCGGTCCTCAGCCTGCCACCTGCCCGGGCATTGCCTCGTACCTTCTAGTGGTGCATGTACAGATCCCTAAGCAAAACAGGGGCCCTCCTTGAGGGTGGGGGTGAGTTTCCTCTCCTTTCATAGCCCTCAACCCTGGTGTAGGATCGGGCTACCCTGTAAACATATGCTAAACCAGACAGAATAAGAGTGCTAGTCAAAAGGGAACACGCAGGTACCTGGCAGTGGACAAGACCCCTCCACAGCCTTGAAAACTCCTCTTGGTCAAGCCGCCCATTCACCTTCAGCTGGTGGGGAGTTAAGAGTCAAGCAGTCCTTTGTGCAGTGAGCAGAGCAGCCCCACCCACCAACGAGTAACACAGTCCAGTGTCACCTGGATGTGGCCCTACACCAGCTGGCTCTTGCTGTATCTGAAAGGGACCTGGCTTAGATTTATTTCATAGGGAAAGCAATCAGTTGGAAGGAGAAGGCAGCCCTGAGAAAGGAGAGCCAACAACACTTGCGCCCAGGGGAAGAGAGCGAGCCCCAAACACAGCCTTCACCAGTTGGGGTGGGGCCCCTGGCAGGGGGGAGTGGGGGGCAGCTGGGGGGAGGAGAGCGCCTTGCAACTCCGGAGGCAGCACGAGACGTGAGTGCACCCGCTAAGTGTGCGCCAGTGGATGGACTGCGTTCTGTGTATTCAAGCCAGCCCTGGTCACTCCATACGATGGGTTTAATGAAAACAATGGATCTCTGAGGAGCTGGAGGGGAGCTGGTGGGTGAGCAAGAGGAAGGGTAGAAAAGACCTGTCTGCTTTGCAGGGGTCCTGCAGACATGACCTCCCCTAGGGTTGCCTGCCCCAGGATGTGGGGCTGCCGAGGGCCATTGGACTCATCTGCAGGGATGAGCAGTGTCTCTGGGTGATTCCAAGCCACAGCCAGCAGAGACAGGGCCTGACTGATAATTTCATCAGGAAGGCTTCTTGTTTGACAATGGCTGGCTTCACATCCCCAGTTGAGCCTTGTTAAGAGTGAAAGTGCCGGGGGATCCGTGTCACTCCAGGGAGACCGTGCACACCTGAGGGAAGAGCTGCAAGGCAGCAGCTGGGGGATACACCCACGAGGAGCCAGAGGGGAGATGGGGAGGGCAGGGGAGAAATGGCTCAGGGGAGAGTGGAAGTCAGGATGGGAGGCAGGAGACCTGGGGTTGGGTCCCAGCCCTGCCACTTGTGGCCATGGAACGTGGGCAGGTCACTGCACTGTCCCAGCCCAGTCTCATCTGCAAGTGCAGCACAATAGTAATAATGGGGTGTAACTGCCGTGCAGACTGAAGAGTTTTCTGCAAGTGTTGGTGGTTGTTATCTTTATTGAACTGGGGGCTTGCTGGGCAAGGAATTTAAATAGTGAGGACTCCTCCAGTGGTAAGGAGAGGTGTGTAAGGACGATAGTTCCCACAGGTGCTACAAGGAGGCAGTGAAGGATAATGTTAGAACATAGACTTTGGAGGCTGAAAACTCCAACTTCAAATCCAGACACAAACTCTGACTAGCTGTGTGATCTGGGCTGAACCCTTGTTTCTTCCATTGGATCATGGGACAATACTTCTTATATCACAGGGGTTATTGCAAGAATTATGAGGGAAAAAATATATATCAGTACAGTTCTTGGCACACAGTAGACGCCTGATAGGTGGTAAGTTTTGTTATTGTTGCCATGGAGGTTCTGGAGAGCGAGTTGCTGCAGAATCCCCAGGAGCCCAGGCTCTTTGCTGAGCCCTCAGAACAGAGAACGAAAACAAGGAGGGTGAGAAAAGTGTTCCTCAGTGTCCTAAATAGACCCCTGGGGAAGCCCACGGAGCAGACAGGCTCTTAGAGCTGGGGGAGGGGGGATGACTGCAAAGGATACATCCGTCAGAGCCACAACGCTCCGGCACTCATCCAAAGAGAATGTGTCCCCTGGAGGTCCTGAGGGGGAGAACAGGAAGGACTGAAATGTCAGAGAGGGTGGCATAGGACTGGCGTGGCCACGGGGATGGGGTTGGGGCCAGCAGGTCCCTCCTTACCTTTTAGGAATTCCTGGTTGAGAAGGCTCTGGACCTGGGTAGCATCAATGTCCGGCCCCTGATCCAAATGAGGAAGGGATGCAGGAATCACATCGGTGCCCAGAAGCAGAGGGGCACACCTGCCTGACTGTAAAAGCACTGGGATTTCTGAGCACTTAGTTCCCATCTCATCTTTGTCATGAAGCCTTCCTTCCCTCCCTCCCTCCCTCCCTCCCTCCCTCCCTCCCTCCCTCCCTCCCTCCCTCCCTCCCTTCCTTCCTCCCTCCCTCCCTCCCTTCCTTCCTTCCTTTTTTTTTGGCTGCGTGGCATGACTTGCCGGATCTTAGTTCCCTGACCAGGGATTGAACCCGTGCCCTCGGCAGTGAAAGCGTGGAGTCCTAACCACTGGACCACCAGGGGATTCCCATGAAGCATTTCCTGATTGCTCCAGGCCCTGGTGATAACTCCCTTCCTGAACATCTGTAGTGCTGATTACTCCTGACATTTGATACCTGGTGTGGGTCACCTTGCATTTCTCTCTCTATTCATTACTGGGCTGAAAGCTGTGTTTGCTTCCTCCCCACCATACTTGGCACTTGGGAGCCCCTCAGGAGAAGTATTGTTGAATGAATCAGTTCAGCCCTACAGGTGTGTTCCCCCATCTGCTTCCAGAAAGTAAGTGACAAGTTGCTCTAATTGAGCACATAACTTAGCATTAGTCTTCTCAGCCACAGAAGCAGAAAGGGAGACATCATGGTTTTCCTCGGATAAAAAACGGGAAGCAGCTGAGGTTGAGGGGAGAGAAACTTTTCCTGGCCTGAACTTCTGAAGGTGTTAACTGCCTTCACTTTTCTGTTGGGGACACTGGCCAGTTTTATGGGCAGCAGATTCCGTGACGATTTGACAGAGAAGCAGAGTTGTTCTCCATACAGCTGTTTCTTTCACCCAGCCTGGTAAAAAGCCGAGGGCATGATGGGACATCACCACCCTGGGGAAGCTTTTCCACGGGAGGAGTTGGAGTGAGGGCTCCCAGCAGGTGGCTAGTGGCCTGGCACTAGGTCAGAAGGAAGGAGGTGCCTCCTTGGGGTCTTCTGAGAACCAGCACCACACAGACAACAGATAAGCAGTCCCCAGGGTGGCCTCACCACCCAGAACAGAAAGCAAAAGCAGCCCTACAGTTTGTCCTTACTGGAGTCCTTTAGCTGGAAAAATTACCCCCAGTGATGTCACCAGTGCAACACATCCTGCCAGCATCTGAAATTGGCCCTTAGATCATCGCTCCAACGTCTCACTGGTTGGTCATGCCAGGGAAGTTAGTGTTGTGTGCCCGCCATCAACTGAGTTTTTTCCTCGAAAGAATCATGGCACCTCACTATAAAGAGCAGTTGCCATGGTGAGGAATGCCAACTTACATGGAGTCGCGTGAGAATGTAAGCAGCTGTGGGGCATGGATCATATCCCCCACCCTGGGACAGCCCCTGACCTGGTCCCTACACCCAGTAAACAACAAATGTTGGAAGACATGGGGCTAGGAATGGAGATAAAGGTGGCCTGAACAAAACGCCCAAAGAACCGCATGTTGGCCTCTACCACCTCAATGGAAGATGCCTAAGGACTGATGCTTTGCTTTCCTTGGAACATCCTAGGGTATTTGTACATGTTTGCTGATTGAATAAATGATAGATGATGGATGTGGCCTGTCCCAAAGGCTGAGTGTGTCCTTCCTTTTCCCACAGGCGGACCCTGGGTTATGGTACCACCACCACTACTATGGCTGATAAAGGGGTACAAGAGATTGGGAGACAGGACAGAGTACATGGACGAATATTTGGCTCTCAACTTTCTTTTGAGGACACAACCTCTGAGGATAGTTTGCAGGTTGTGCAGAATGATGCCAGGTTGGCCCTGCTCAAGGGTGTCCACCAAGGGGTGAAAAGAAGTTGGAGTCCAGTCTGGGTTCTACTCTCAAGCCATGCACCTTGGCACAAAGCTCCATCTCTCTTCTATTCTAATTCCTACAAAGGCCTCATATGGGCTGCCAGTTACCCTCTATGAGAAGACATTTGGTTGTTGTTTGGAAAAGTCCTGATTAGGGAATCTGTACCACTTATCATATGACAAATTATATTTTTTATTTCAGAGGTGCAGGTTCATGGACCACGTTGAGGACTTTGCCACCTGCCCCTGAAGGAAGCTTGGTCTCGCATATCCTAATCTGGTCCTGCTGACCACCTAGGGGAAGGGACCTTAGCTAGAGCATCTGCTCTGGGGAAGTGGATCTGTCTTAACTCAGTGCAGATGGATTGAGCACCTTCTCTGTGCCAAGGACAGTGATAGTTATTGGGGACAAGGAATGCGTACGATGTCATCCCTGCCTTCAGAAGCTCACAGACTGGGGACATTCGCCATAGTAGATCCTGTTTTGCATCAAGTGAAGTGCTTTCTGAGTCAGCCCAGATGTGGGCCTGAACCCTGGACTAGTGTTGATTTCAAGGACGTTCATACTGAGCTGTTCCCTATAACATGTACTCTCATGCCAGCCACATTCTTCATCTCTCCTTATTTTTATCTCTGGGCCCAGGCTACCTGAATAACTTCCCTTTGGCTGCCTCCTGGTTACCAATGCCCTGTTAGCCTTCTCAATGCCTAGCATCTTCCTGTCCTTGGCCCCTGCCTGCCCGAGGCCGGCACGGTACACACGATCATCTATATGGCTTTCCACTTCCCACACCGACATGACGACTAATGGTAAAAGGCCCAGCGTGCAGAGCCCTTGGCAGCTGTTTTTTTCTCCTGACAAGTCAAGGAGTTCTTTATAACGGCTTATTAAACCATTAGGAAAATCCCTGGTGCACGTAGGTGGCTTAGCAGGAAGCAGGCTGTTGGTGCTTTCTGAAGCTGGCCAGCTCCCGAGAAGATGGATGCCAACGTTGGTGGGAGGTGGCAGAAAGGGGGAAGACTTCAAGGGGTATTGCCAATTGCTTGTTTGAAGATTTAAAAAGCTCACTCCCCTATAATCAGGCCCTTCCTTTCCAAACTACACTTCACCCCAGATGTCACCCAGGTGGGGCGCCCCATCTCTCCAGATCAGCTCTGGACATCCAGGGAGAGAGGCTGACACGACCACCCATCAAGTCATCTTCCTCTCTCTATCCTGATAAGGACCTGGGAGAGGTTTCCTTCCCTCTGGCCCCTCCATCACCTGTCCTATGTAGGGCCTCTCACCGTCATGCTAAGTACTGTACCTGCTGAGCGTATTTGTAGAAAATGCTTCATTGGGAGGCATTTCTGGATGACTTGCCTGGATCTAAGGAAGAAGAGCCAACATCAAATTTCTGGGGAAGGAGGTTGCCTGTCTGATACGGTGAGGGCCCCAGAACCTTCCACCTGGATCTGAGACAGAGGCTTCATCCAGCAATTGGATCAAACCTTTCTGGGGAATGGGAATTTGTGGAAGGAAGATGGTTGGGTCCAGCCTGGCCTTCAAGGCCTGGTCTTCTCACCTCATCCCTGCCCCTCTGAGTCATCACCAGCCCATTGTGGTATCTGTGCTTTCATTGGTCAGTGGCGAGGCAAGAAGGAAGGAGATAGAAGCTCTTGGGGAGGGGACGTGACCCAGTGAAGTTTGCCAACCAAGCCTTGCTGCACACTTACCTGCAGTGGTCTGAGGTTGAGATTATCGCCCAAGTTCCTAGAAAATCAGGGGGACAGTGTGACAAGGATGACCAGCTCACTATTCAAAGGAGGCTCACGCCTACATGTGGCAGGCATCCCTGCAGGCATTGGGCATCTATGCCAAGGACACACGTGGAGAGCCCTCAGCACAGCAAGCTGTGAAGTGGGCAGCCATGGCAGTCAGCAGACAGATGAGCATCGTGACCTCGTGTCCAGTCTTTCAGGTGGCCCTCCCCTGGTCTTCAAACCATTTTGTAAACTGTTCCTTTCACAACCAGATACACGTGTATCATAACCCCCATTGCCAGGATGGCAAATAAGATTTGTCTTAGGTTCCAACTCTGAATGGTGGCACAGTGACCATCTGGCATGCTGGACTGAGAAGGCCTCGTCCATGCTCAACTGTAAAGACTGCCATGATTGTAGTGATGTCTGCCTTGGGGCCAAGAAGGCATGAGGTGCCCAGCAGGGTGTGTGCTTGTTGATCCCAGTCTTCACTGCAGTGAAGACCCTCCACCATCAGACTCTATCACTCAGGCCCATGTCTCGCTGTCTCCCTGATGTACCCCACATTCTGTCTGCATTTCAGACAATTGCCATGCATGCCACGTACCACCTTCCTGTGTGTATGGACAACATCGCTCATTCTTCAACGAGCCCCATGCTCACCCACTTCCCTGCTTCTGCTCATGCCTTTTTCCTCCACCTGCACTGCCTTCCCCTGGGAAACACCGTTAGGTTTTCCATTGAGGACTAGCTCACATTCCAAGTCCCCCAAGAAGCCTTCCTCTGTCCCTCTTGCCGGGAGGGAATCCCTCCACTCTGTCCTCCCACACGCCCCTGCACTTCCGTCAAGCAATGGCTGCATCCTGTTTGTGGTCTACTTATTGGTTCACAGACTCTCTCGCCCCCACTTTGTGCTGAGCATCTTGAGAGCGGGGGCCGTGCTGTGTCCCCTGCTAACAGAGTGTGTTGCTGCACAGAATGATGCAATGCGTTTTTATAAAATTAAGTAGAATAAAACGTTTAGAATCCCAGAAGTTCTGTACCTGTCACTGTCTGGCATCTTTAGGAAGATTCGGAGCAAGAACTCAACTGCTTCTCTGCCTGAGGAGACGACCACCACATAGGTCCCAGGGCTCAGGCTGAAACACTCTGTAAGGTTGCATGTGGTTTCAGAAACGATGCCTTCTCAGCAATTCTGAACTTGGAAAAAAATTGTGGACGGCAATCCCTCTCGGAAATGCTGGAACTGGAAGAGACGTGATGATGGTAAGAAACCCCTCTGTGCATGGGCCCCGGCTACCAGGAGAGACCCCTACCTCCCAGACCCCTCTCCATCCACCAAAACAGCACTACAGGCCCTGAAAAGGGAGACACTGCTTACCCGAAGTCTCGAAATGCAATAGAGTTCAGACTGTTATTTAATATAGATGCTAACACTACAATGTATGGGGGGAAATATGATAACATGGTTTTACCTCATTAAATCTTACAGCATCCTGGGCTTCTGGGTTTATCTGCCTGCTTATATACAAAGACGAATCATGAAAACTAGTGAGATTGTTCCAATACTGAATTAATTCAGTAATTCAAAACGTAATTCAGTATTGGAATTTGGAGTCCTTTCTCTCTGGACCCTTTTGCAAAGCACTCCTTGGACCCCTGCAGCACTGCAGGGCTGGAGTCCTTTCACTCCCTCCATTTCTTCCTTCCAGTAAAGCCCTGAAATGCCTTCTCACTGGAGAATAATAGGCCCTGATCATTTTCCTTTTATTTCAATATGTTCTTAGAGATAAAACAATAAATATCATGCAGTTCCTATTACCGGACGTCACATACATATTACATGATAAAAACCCTTTACTAAATAAATTTTCCCCAACACAATTGAGATGGGGATTCCATTTAGAATGGTCACGCAGCACGAAATGATTGCTTGTGAGCTCTGCCTTGGGGGGAAACAAGGAGACGGGGAGAGGGTCTTTTCAAGGGGTGGGGACCAGGCTGGGCTGCACGCTGAGGCTACTGTTGCTGGTGTGCATCGGGGTGCTAGGCAGAGTCTCCAAACTGATGCTGCTGACATGATCAGCAGCGCCAGTGTCTCTGGAGCCTGACTTGCTTGGGCCTTTCTGGCAAAAGAAATGATGAGATCAGTTCTTCTCCAGACAGCCAGCACTGTTCTGCGTGTGTGTGTATGTGTGTGCGTGCACACGTATGCACATGGGGAGGCACTGTGTACAGACGTGTGTGGGCTTTGAGCCTCCTACAATCACAAGACCTGACCCTCTATTTCTAGGGATGCGGCTCATGCCTTTTATTCGATCAAGTCCTCACCTCGTTCTCCAGGCCTGGGAACTAGAACCCTGACTCGTTCCTTGCACCTGACTGCTTCCCTTGAAGCCCTTCCAGAAATTCTCATTCCATGACTGTTGTGCTGAGAACCAGAGCTGGATCCTAAACCCAGCTCTGTGGCTGGGCCGCCGCTATGACAGGCAGACCTCCTTGCTGTCTGCTTTCTGCCTGGGGTTCTGTGTATCCCCTGCTCAAGGACCCAGCCTCTGTCTCCCTGTTGGGGGACGTCTGGAAGGGCCGGAGGAGCTTCCCTGGACCTGCCAGCAGGCTGCAGTCACCACCCGTTGGCTGTGGCTACATCCTGCTCCCTCCCTTTTCCCTTCCATCCTCCTGGCACATGTACCTACCCTTGGGCAACAGATGAATCACAGAGTTCACATCTAAAGGGGTTTGAGTGCCTGTGAGGTTGGGTTTCCCAAACTCCATCTTTCTGTCTCCATCCTTACCCATATTTTGGTCACCTTTCACCCATGCCAAGCCAGAATATTTACTGGCCGGGGGTGGGTAGGGGCAGGAGGTAGTGGGTGGTTGGGAGGGTGGGGAGGGAGGGTGGTGGTGGTGATGTGGTTGTAAGAAGAGTTGGAGGATGTGCCTTGAACTTGCATTTGCATTGCATGCATCCTGGTTGTGGTGGGTTTGGGGGCTGACAAAGAATACAGGAAGCTAAAGATCCACCCCCGCCCCACCAGGGACCCATGAGCCCTGTCTCTCATCTTAAAAGGAATGGGCAGCGTCAATCTTATCTATCATGGGCCAAATGCTTGAGGATGGTTTCATGGTTGCATTCCCTCTGGAATGTCAAACCAGAGAACAGCCTAAGGGATCCAGCTTTAGACAAGGACAGCTGAAATATTCCCTGCATTGTTGACCTGTTTGGAAGTTCTAAGCTTGTATCTATTACAGGACATAGCAAGACTGAATTGGCAGCCACGGAACAGCGAGAGACACGTTGAGGTCAAGGGTGTTGGAAGAGGCGTAACAATACGGACAGACGGCAGCAGGGGCGGTGGCCATACCTGATAGTCGATCTGAGGGAAGAGAAGAAAGGCAGGTTCAGGAACTCAAACTAAAACCCAGAGGCGTGGGCTTCCCTGGTGGCGCAGTGGTTGAGAATCTGCCTGCCAATGCAGGGGACACTGGTTCGAGCCCTGGTCTGGGAAGATCCCACATGCCGCGGAGCAACTGGGCCCGTGAGCCACAACTACTGAGCCTGCGCGTCTGGAGCCTGTGCTCCGCAACAAGAGAGGCCGCGATAGTGAGAGGCCTGCGCACCGCGATGAAGAGTGGTCCCCACTCGCCGCAACTAGAGAAAGCCCTCGCACAGAAACGAAGACCCAACACAGCCAAAAATAAATTTAAAAAAACCCCCAAAAAACCCAAAGGCGAGCAGATCTGAGAAGCCTGGCTCAGGGCCCTGCGTTCCTTTTTTGTTGCACTTCCAGCCTGTTCCCTGGAACACCTGGGAGTGAACAGGGACCATCACTCATTCTCTGTGCAGAGCTGTGACAAAGGAAACCCAACTGCTGTAGGGAGCATGAAGGGGACAGGAAATCGAAGGGGAGGACGGTGTCTGAGAAGAGGAGACTCTCCCTTTCTCATCGCAGCTTGGTTACTCTTCACAGCAGTGATGACAAAATTGGAAGGAAAAGAGACAGTGATGGGAACTGGAGGGAAGACAGAACCTGGATCAAATGCAAATTCCCCAGAGTTGGAGCTCCAAGGAGAAGGAAACCGTTACTCCATCAGACCACTGTAAAGCATGATGGGAATTTGTTCTAGCATTCCCCTCCTCCCAATCACTGTACCTCAGTGTTTGTAGGGATGTATGTGTGTGTCTGAATGTGGAAATACCTATGTTTCCGTCTGTCCATGTTGCATAAGGAGGCACTGAAGATGCAGTCCCATTTTTAAGCCACTTCATGGTTTGCAAAGTATTTGCATGTAATGTGTTGAGTTGTCACAGTAATCCTAAGCATATGCTAGGCTCCTTATTTTATGGGTGTGGAAACTGAGGCTTTGCAGTCTCAGTAGCAGAGGTGAGAATAGAGCAAGCTGTGTTGCTTTTTTTTGTAATTAATACCCACCACCTCCATGCACTGTCTTCCACAGTTGGCATGCGTTTCAGTTCTATCCTACTGCTGATCCTGGGCTCCGCTTAGGTGTACAGGCCATTTGATTTGCCTGGGCAGACTTATCTGGAGATCAGGAATGAGCTGGAAGGGAGGTGGAAAGTTCCAGCCTGGGGGAGGATGGAGCTTATCCATCCTTGCTCTTTTTCTCTGTCCTGTCTTCTCCCTGCCTATTTGTACACCAACTGTGCTTGGTTTGATGCAAGGCAGAGCAGTGCTCCCATAGAAGTTGGAGAGACACAGGCCCATGCCAAGGTTGCAGAAATATATGCAGCTGTCATCTGGGCAGCGCTGTACCCATGAACACCAGTAGAGCCCTGGAGTCTCAGAGAGCCTAGTTGCTGGCACCAACATAGCCTGTTTCTCAGCAGAACTATGAAAGGAACCCAAGTGTCTCTTGAGTTGTCAAGGTCTGGACTGTTCTTTGGTGTTTAACTCGATCAGGATCCTGCAAGATCCAAAGGGATCTCCAGGGAGCCTAAGGAGGTCACAGGTCTACATGCCCCTTCAGCAAAAGGGCAGCTGAGAAATAAGGTATCTCTGGCCGAAAAGTAGACAAATGGGCTTGGCAACATTTAAAAAAACAGATATGATTACAATATTGCCAGGGCTCCTGAACTGTAAAGACTTTGGGCAAATCAGTAAACACAAGGCTGCTGTGTTGCTCGGCTCTGGGGCACTAGTATCAGAGGAAAATATGAACAGCACCCCCAGTTTTTGTGCATGGGGGGCAGACCTCATACCCTCTCTGGACTTCTGTCTCTCCTTAGGAAAGGGAAGAGCTGGCTGAGATATTCTTAAGAGTCCTGTCTGGTTCAGGACTTGAATTGAATTGTTCAATCCCTGCTGGTAGACCAGATGTCTCAGTCCCTTCCTAGCCCTTCCCAACTCCTTTCATTTTGTTCTTCTCAGAGGTGAGATTAGGGGACTCTGAGGTGAGATTAGAAGGTACCTGAATCAGTTGGGATCCTTGGCAGAAAACAATGGAAACTAATCCAGGGTGGAGTGAACAGGAGGTCATTTATGGGAAAGATAAATCAGAGTCAATGGGAAATCTAGAGAATGCAACTCGGAAGGTGGGCAGGAATGAGAAGAGGTGGCTACACAGCTGGATACCACCACAGGAGCCTGCATTGCTGCCCCAAAGATTTGCTGCAAAGAATCCCTCAGCTGGTCCTAGCTTCTTTAGTTACTTCCTCAAGACTCAAGGCCTAGAGTAACCAAGAACATCTAATTGGACAAGCCTGGGCCACAAGTCTACCCCTTTGCATCCAACGGCTGGGGAGAGGGAATATTTGGCCTCTTCGACTGCTGCAGTGGGAGACCAGGCCCTGCCTTTCACCAAGGTTCCCCCCTCATGGAAAGGGTGTTCATGTGCCTAGTGGTGATGAAAATGACAACTGTCCACTACTGCATCCTTAGGAGATGTTCTTTGATAGTCTCAGCTGGTTTGCGGAACCTCGAAAGTATGGTGCTAAACCCCAACAATTTCTTTTCCATTGATTTCATGCAACTATGATGTGGAAATATGCTCAGAGAGAGCAGAACCCAAAGGGTTCTCCTCCTTCTAGAGCCAGAAACATATTTTTGTTTGAGCTGTGAGCACCACCAGAAAGGCAAGTGCCTATGTCCTGCTGAGAGCCCTGGTCCTGGGACCACAAGTTCTGGTACCGGGCACTCCCCTGTCACCACCCAGCTGCACCTTGGGCAGGTCATTCACGCTGACTTTTGGTTTCCACATCTATAAAAGCAGGAGTACTGGGGTTTTGGAGACAATGAATGGGAACATGTTTGGAACTCTGAAGTTCTCTATCAGTGAGGCCTTCGTATTAGAGTGAACCACAGCCAGCGCACAGGACTGTTTCAGGACCCAGGAGCCCTGCCTGTCCATGATGGGGCTAAGGCCCTAGTTGTGAATGTTGCCTTAGTCTCAGTGAACATTCCTGGGATCCTTCGTAGAGAGGCTGTAATCAGAGCTCCAGCCACACAAGTGATGGGTGTGTTTGACTGAAGGCTCAAGGGACATCTGGCTCCCGGTCCCCAGCTCTGCCATTAACTCTGACTGTGTTACTTCACGTCACTGGGCCTCAGTTTCTTCACCTCTAATAGGGGGACAGGGGATCCCAGCATTTGATGGTTGCACGATCTTAGTTATCCATGCTCGTGCAGAGAGGCTGTGGGGTGTATGATTTGAGAACCCTTCACTTTATCTGTGGGATGCATTAAACTATTTGGGAAAGGAGGAGGGAGCACAGGTATCAGATTTTCTTTTTAACTCCTTTCTTTTGCATGGTATTAAAAAAAAAAAAAAAAAGGAATTCCCTGATCACCTTACTCACAGTTAGTGTGTGTGCAGGTGAGTGTGTGTGTTGGGGGGTGTGCAGCGGGATGGCCCCTTAGGAGCTGAAGGGCTGGCTGAAGAGCCATCAGAGGGGAGGGGAGGCTAGGTGGAGAGGAAGACCTGGCCTTGGATGAGTGGCCAAGCAGATGCTCGTAAGCCAACCATGGAGCTTTGACCGATTTTGGTGTAAGCATAAGAGAAAAACGTACCTCCCGGCTGTATACCCAGGATTGTTTTTTTTCCTTAAACTCCTCCCAGAGTTTAGCCAATGATTCTCAAACATTTCTGTGTATAAGCAGTCCCTGGGGAGCTCATTACAATACAGATTTTCAGGCTCCGTCCATGGAGATTGGGACTCAGAATGTTTGGGGGTGATCCCAGGAATCTGCACTGTTGCAACAGCTGGTCTTGGACCAGCCTACTTTTTAAGGAACAAGCATTAGAGCCTGCACCAGGAAATGCTGACAAGTGACAAGGGCAGGAGGTGTGTCCCACTGTAATCTCCTTTGTCTCCGGTTTTCCTGCAAATTTACAGAGTTGGACCAACTGAACTCTATCACCCTTTGGGTTTTATTTCTGAGTCTGCAGCTGGGTGAAATCTCCCAGCCTAGCTGCTTGCTTTCTCCAAGGTGTACAGAAATGTCCTCAAAGGGCAAGCCCGGAAGCATGCTGCCTTACCTTGAACACCTCGCACTTCAGTGGAAATGTCCTGTCTTTTGCCTTTAAATTTTGTGGCATGACAAAATTGAAGGAAACGATGACATTGTTGTTTTCCATGCTTTCTGGCGCAGAGAAGATGTACTGCATGTCCCTCTGGGGTCCTGCATGAAAAAGGGCAGTGATTGGACTTCAGCTCATCTCTGGCATTCCAGGATGGGACCGTGACCACTTCAGAGAGCCAGTTCAATGGGTTGTGATGGAAACTCTGGATTTGGGCTAATAGACCTAAGGCCTGGGTCCCATTCCCACAGTTACTAGTTGTGACACAAGCTTCTTTATTTTGTGAGCCTCAGTCTCCTCCTCTTAAAAATAAGGAGGGAGGGCTTCCCTGGTGGCGCAGTGGTTGAGAGTCCGCCTGCCGATGCAGGGGATGCGGGTTCGTGCCCCGGTCCAGGAGGATTCCACGCGCCGCGGAGTGGCTGGGCCCGTGGGCCGTGGCCGCTGGGCCTGCGCGTCCGGAGCCTGTGCTCCGCGACGGGAGAGGCCATGGCGGTGAGAGGCCCGCGTACCACAAAAAAAAAAAAAAATGAGGGAAAGTATAGTTCCTACTTGGTGAAAATGTTTCTTACACTGTAAAGTTGAGGGCTATTTTTATAATAATAAGTGGAATTCCAGAGGCCTCAAGTATGCATTGGTGACAACCATGGAGCCATGAAATGATGTCAATCCCCCAAGCATCAATGGAGACGGAGGAAGAGAGGCAGAGAGATGGCAATTCATAGAACTCTGCTACCCAAGAGTCCTCACCAAAGCCAGAGGGAGACAACTAACGTGAAAACCATTAGATTCAAATGCATGAGAGATCGGGACTTCCCTGGTGGTCCAGTGGTTAAAAATCCGTCTTCCAACACAGGGGAGGCGAGTTCAATCCCTGATCGGGGAACTAAGATCCCAAACGTCGCCGGGCAACTAAGCCCGCGAGCCATAACTGCTAAGCCCGCGTGCCTCAACTACTGAGCCCGCATGCCACAACTACCGAGCCCACACACCACAACTAGAGAGCCTGCATGCCACAACTACTGAGACTGTGCACCACAGCTAGAGAGAAGCCTGCACACTGTAACAAAGGGCTTGCGTGCTGCGACAAAAGACCCGACACAGCCCAAAAAAACAAAACAAAACAACACAACCAAATGCATGAGAGGTAATGTATGAAAAATAAATGAAGATGAGACAAGCTAGAAATGAATTAATAGACATCAGAAGGTTGGGGTACGATTGGGAAGCTCTGAAAGGGGAATAGGGAGACATAGAGACCATCTCGTTCATCGGCTTTTTGTGAGGATCAAACAAGATGACACACTCAAGTGCACTTAGCAGCACAGAGCAGGTGCTCGCCGGCTGCCTGCCTTCCCTCTCTCCCTTGTAAGGAATTACTAAAGATGGCACCAATGTATAATTTTGGTCAGTTCATCGATCTGCACTAATATCTGGGGGTGCTGGCCCACAGTCAGACAGGTGCAGCTCAGGAAGATGAATCAGTAAACTTGCTGCCCGAGCGACTCAGTGGTTTCTTAGAATCTGTCCATGGTCTCCTGGTGACTAGGATCTCTGACCAGCAGAGTGAAAAGCCTGGAGGCGTGGGGTCATTCAAGCACACCATTCTCGACAGGCTGGTGCCAAGGAGAGGGAATGCACATGTCGAGGTGCAAACACACATACACACACACAAACACACAGGCACAACTATGTTGTTTGCATAGCTTTTCCTATCCAGGATGTGTGAGCACGCTCAGGTTCATCTTCAGAGGGTGATATTTCACTCAACCATGTCACAGATGGGGAGCCGGAGGTACAGTGAGAGTATGACACTCACTCTCTTAAAATCATATCAATAAGATTCATCTCCCGGGAGCCCAAAGACAGGTTCTGAGGTGCCCACCTCTGGGATTTCAGTATGGTGCTGCAGGATACATCAATTAACATGGGCAGGAATATGCTCCCTGATGCTTGGATGGTGCTTTGTGGCTTCAAGGGGAAGATAGAGGTGAATAAATTCCACTATGTACAGTTGGGGAGACTGAGGACAGAGAGACCAGAGTCACAGAGCCAAAATGTGGCAAAAACAATGGTTTAACCCAGGCCCTGACTTCTGTCCAGTGTTCTTTTCATAGCTCCTCCAATGCCCTGGAATAATTACTGAAGAGCAGTGGGCCCGTTCTACGCTTGGGAGGTGGGTGGAGCTTAGTAGAAGGACAGTGGGAAAGCAAGAAAGCAGGGGATTCACACTGGAGATTCTCCGGCCCACCCCCACCAGCAATCATTTCCCCTGGAGAAGTATAGCTGTCCCTTTGGGTTGACAAAGTCCTCTTCTTCTTCAGGTCTAGAATTGAGGGCCGCTGAGAGCTGAAGCTGGGATAGGGCAAAGGCTGGCAGCTTCCCATCTGGCAGAATAATTACCAATGTCATAACTACCTTCCGCATTTCCTGGAATTAAGTGGTTCTTAAACATCAGTTAGGACCATGTTTCATGGAGTGTGTTTCCATGGTCCAGGCTGGCTGGAACTTGGTTACATATAAATAGGCAGAAGAAGTTATCTCGGAAATCTTGACATGACATCCTGTTATAAAGAGAGACACATCACTTAATGACTACGGGTTTGTCCCATAACTTCACTGTACCTCTGCCTATCAACTATAGTATCCATTGATTTACCACTGTCCTACCCAAAGGCCGGAGCCCCATTCTGGTTCATTTGTGGTCAGATACACTTCTGATGTCTCCAGTGGTTGGAAGGACAAGGACAGAGTCATATTATGAGTTCTTCAGGCCCCTCCCATGGCCAGCAAGACGACTGCCAGTCTCCTTCTGTTCTGGGTCCTACACACTGCTAGGAAAATCACCTTTCCCTAGGGCCCTTTGCCAAATGCACTCTTGGGGTCTTATCAGAATACAATGGATTCAACACCTAAAATCACACCTGTGATTAAAGTTGCGATACTGGAAATATTCTTCCTCCTAATTTATATTTCTCCCTCTGATTCTTAATTACTTAGACCCAGTCTCTTTTTCACACATGCTAAATTTTATTTAAGTATGTCATTGAATAAACCAGACAACCCTTCAGAGAAATGTCCATCTTATTCCTTAAGATGTGAGCATAGTGCTGGGGATGTGTTGTAAAACATCTAGTCCTACATAGCTGCTGGGTGATGACACCGATGTCTCACCCAGAACTCTAGAGTCAGGGCTGGGAGATTAACCCCCATGTCCCTCTCTTGCAATTCATGCCAGGAAAGACTGTGGCACTCCAGGGCTCCAAAAAAGATGGCAAAAGAAGTTACAGGCATGATAACCATGCATCCTGGTTTCCAGGACACTGTTGGTTTCAAAGCTTTGGTGCCAATATTCCCTTCTACCATTAACATTTCCTGCAAGTTCTAACATTTCAGAGAGGAAATACCTTTCATGCAAAGAGAGAACACACAATTTCCTTTTCAAAGCTTTTGTGTCTTGGTGGAGAAAATAGCCTCCTTCTACCTAGGTCTCTGAAAAGTGAATCTTTATTCTCACAAAAATTTAGGGAAAAGGGTGGGGATTGAGGGTTTGGCCAATAGCTAAAGATTTAAAATCTAATTTTGAAAAAAGAGTAAGTACCAAACCTCGCCATCAGCCTTATTTTCATACAACTGGCTTTTCCATTTGTCGTGGGTCTCCTGCCACTCCAGAGACCTGGGCATGGAGAGACAGACCATAGGATGAGACTCCCTAGGATGTTTCATCTCAACCACACGCGGCCCTAAAGGGGCCCTTTGCAAAGGCCTCCAGTAGTTTCTGGGTGCGAGTGGACAGTGTCGCTCTACCTGGTGATTCTATGCTGATGGCTTCCAAGCTGTCCCCCAGCCCCATCCTCTTTCCTGAGCTTTAGATGGATACATGCTATGGTCCATTCCTTGTCTCCACCAGAGCCCCACCGTGACCCTGAAATCAACGTATCCCAAAACGTACTCATCCTCTGCCTCCTTCTATTGCCCAAGTGAGAACATGAAGGGTTATTCTCTCTCATACCCTCCACGTCCAAGCCATCACCAAATATTAACGATTTATTGATTCTACCTCCTAAACCCCTCTCAAAGCCATCTAATTATTTCCATCCTTGTTGCTGTTTTTAAGTTCAAGAACCCTCATCTCCCTCTTGGACGGCTCACTGGTCTCCCGGAACTCAGTCCGGCCCGCTTCCCTATTCATACTCTACACCTCCAATCAAAACAATCTTTCTAGGGTTTCCCTGGTGGTGCAGTGGTTGGGAGTCCGCCTGCTGATGCAGGGGACACGGGTTCGTGCCCCGGTCCAGGAAGATCCCACATGTCGTGGAGCGGCTGGGACCGTGAGCCATGGCCGCTGGGCCTGCGCGTCTGGAGCCTGTGCTCCGCAACGGGAGAGGCCACAACAGTGAGAGGCCCGCGTACCACAAAACAAACAAACAAACAAAAACAAACAAACAAAAAGCAATCTTTCTAAAACAGAAGACTGGTTAGGGTACTTCCCTGCTTAAAACATATCAGTGCTGCCCTTTTACTCTCAGGATGAACTTCAAACTCTGAAACAGAGCTTGGCCTCTGCCTACCTCTCCAGGTTTACCCGAGCAGCTCCCTGTCCCCCCGCCCTTGAACTGTACACCCCAGCAATAATGAACATCTTCATTTCCTTAGAAATACTTGTCTGTCTGGTGGCAGTGGCAGCACCCAACCCAGACCCGCCTTGGCCTTCACCATGATGCTCCCTCTGCCTGGAATACACTTCCTCCTTTCAGTCCTATAACCCAATAACTTTTACTCATCTTTCCTCCTAAAAGGCACTTCTGCTGGGAAACCTTCCTTGTCGCCCCTGTGGTGCGCTTCCTTTGAGCCCGCATGGCACACTGTACCACTCCCATCTCAGCACTTAGCACCCTGTGTTACTAGTGCTTGTTTATTTCTTGCTGTCCCCCATTAGACTCCAAGTGCCATGAGATCAGTGACCTTGCTCACCATTATATTATCCGTCATAGGGCTTTAACACAATGCCTTGGCACCTAGTAGGATGCCATAATTTTTTGCTGGCGTAATTAGTGAATAATTAAAGCTGTCTACTTCATTGGGATAATGTGTCCCAGAAGCTAGTCCTAAAGTCTGCAGTGAAGGAGGGAGACCTCACAGGCAGAAGGGAGCATCTGTCACTTCCCAGCCCACTCCTGAAAGTGGAGGCACATCCATAGGCGACGGGCCCCCAAGGCACAAAAGTGTAATGAGATCCTTCTCTGGGACTGACTTGCATGGAGGGCCTGGGTCACCTCTGTGCTGGGAGAGCAAGGCAGGGACCACTCAGGCTTCTGGCTGAAGGCTGAGCCAGTCAGATGTGTTCCTGTAAAATGGCAATTTTATAATTAAGTGATAATTACATTTTCTGCAGTGTGTTAGGGAAAATAAATGTAGTGTAAATCAATACACTATTGATTCATGCAAGTTTGTCTTTAAGTGTGTGTGATTGAAATTTCCATTATGGTTGAGATTAGACCACCCGCCCTCCCCATCTGTCTCCATTCCTTAAAACGTAGGGAAGGGGCTTCCCTGGTGGCGCAGTGGTTAAGAATCCTCCTGCCAGTGCAGGGGACACGGGTTCGAGCCCTAGTCCGGGAAGATCCCACATGCCGTGGAGCAATGAAGCCCGTGCGCCACAACTACTGAGCCTGCGCTCTAGAGCCTGTGAGCCACAACTGCTGAAGCCCCCGTGCCTAGAGCCCGTGCTCCGCAACAAGAGAAGCCACCGCGATGAGAAGCCCGTGCACCGCAACGAAGAGTAGCCCCCGCTCACCGCAACTAGAGAAAGCCCGTGTGCAGCAACGAAGACCCAACGCAGCCAAAAATAAATAACTAAATAAACAAATTAATTAATTTTTAAAAACGTAGGGAAGAAATCGACCAGTGCACGGAGACAGTGATGATGCGGCCATATCGCTTCCTTCCAGCCTGCCTGGTTGCTCGTGGGGAATGGTGAACCTCAGCCCTCAGCCGGGGTATGTGATCCTCCAGAGTAGGTGTGGCAGGGTCCATCCCCCGTCCCTGCTCTGCACACTTCTCCTCCCTGCTCAAAGGCCTTTGTGAACCCCCATGCCTGTAGGTACAAATCCAAACCTCTCAGCTGGCACCAGGCTCTCTGGCTCCAGCCCCCGACACGTCTCCCCCAGGTTCCTCTGCCTCAGGCCAGCTTCTTGGCCCTGAACACACTACAGATGTTCCTGGCTCAGCGCAGCAGCCAACGCTTCCCGCCTACCTAGGGATGGCTTCCAAAGTGAGTCATACTTTGTTTTTGGTTGAACTCCAGTTCAACCCCATTCATGAAGCTTTCCCTGAATAGGCCCACCCATGGGAAGCTTCTCTTCCCTGACCTCTGGGGTCCCTTATTGCCGTCACTGGTCAATTGATCGTTAGCCCGGGGAACATGGGCAGAACATCAGCTCACGTGAATTTCTTGCCTCTTCCACTCAAGGGGACTCTGTGCCTCTGACATCTGTGCTTCCTCCGCTCCTACTGCAACAGCCAAGCCCGAATCAGGGATTCTGGCTAATCGGATCCCCCCGCCCCGGGCCATATTGGGCAGCTTGGGGTGATGATTGGGAGGGAGGGCTGAAAAGGGCCATGGATATCCCCAGGGAGGAAGAAAGGACAGAGGCAAGATAAAAGGAGAGAGCGCGGCGGGGAGTAAAATATCGTCCAGAGTGGTTCATTCCCCTTCTGTGCGGGAGGAGGGGATTCAGCTGCCCTGTTCTCCAGGGAGCATCTGAGGGAGGTCACAGCCAGGTTTATTCTAAGAATTCATGTCTCTCCCTCTCCCTCTCTCTCATACTCCTCCCCTCCAGCCCCACCTGTGCAGGCACCTCGGCTGTTGGGCACCGCCCAGGCTGGCGCATCAGGCTCAGGGCAGGGACAGGAGAACTCTGCATTCGCCTCCAGAACACACTTCGCCCTGTGTTGATCTTCACTGCTGGCCGGGGCCCGTTCTCCTGCTTGAACGCCATGTGTTTCCTTTCAGATCACGTTCTCCCTTGTGCTAAGCTGCCACAGCTGGCCAACGTGTCTCGACTCTTTCCGTGGATCTAACACAGGCCCTCAGAGACCTGCGGGCAGGCTGGGCCTTGCTGGCTGCTGAGAGGAGCCAGTGCCCTGTGGCTGGCCTGCCAGCCCTCTCAGGACGGTCATCTCATTCTTAGTCAGCAAAGGGGTGGGGACCAGGGATCAGTCCTCCTGGCAGCTGGGAAACACCAGCCCAGCTCTCCAGAAACTACAGACCACACAGCAGGGGCCCCATAGGTCAGCTGGGTCAGCGAGTAACTGCCTGGGACACGGCCAGCAGAGGCATCTGAGACCCACGTAGCTTTGTTCACGCCTACCACCAGCAAGGCACCAGCTGCTCGTGGGAGTCTGGACCAAGAGGGCAGGATGGACGGCGCAGGTGGACTTAGTCAAAAAATCAGCCAGGTCTTTGCCTCAGCTCCCCAGCTCCCCCTAGAACGAAGTCTTGTCCATCCTGATGACATGGCATCATCTGGATCAGAATCCCATGGGATCCTTTTATGGAAGGAGACTCCTTCTCTCCATCTCTGTCTGCCAAGTAGAACTTGACTCCTGCCCTACCCTACCCCTTTTAATTTTGTACTTATTCTAGGTATATGGGTTCATCGCTCAAGACTGTTTCCTTCTGGAGGACAGACACCGTCTCTTGTCATCTGTATGCATCCCACAGCACCCACCCAGCACAGTGTACTTACTCCAGAGTACACAGCAGGTGTTTAAATGATGCTTGGTGAATGGCACCACGGGAGTGTGAGTTCGACTGAAAGTCACACACAGGTGTGAACGGGACAGACCTACAGTGAGATCCACCTGCTGCCCTCATGGGCCAGAATGCTCTCCAAACACAGGGTCTCCATGAAGGAGAGAGAGAGGTTTCCAAAAGCCATACCTGTCGGGCTTCCCTGGTGGCGCAGTGGTTGAGAGTCCGCCTGCCGATGCAGGGGACACGGGTTCGTGCCCCAGTCTGGGAGGATCCCGTGTGCCGCGGAGTGGCTGGGCCCGTGAGCCATGGCCGCTGGGCCTGCGCGTCCGGAGCCTGTGCTCTGCAACGGGAGAGGCCGCAACAGTGAGAGGCCCGCGTACCGCAAAAAAAAAAAAAAAAAAAAAAAAAAAAAAGCCATACCTGTCACTCCAGTGCCCTCTCCACTCACTCTTGCCCCAGGGGTTTCACAGGCGGATAAGATACTCCCAGCCGCTCCTGTACTGAATCTGCAAAGAACAGAAAAGGAAAACTGTCAGTGTTCTCCAGCAAAAGTCAGCAGAAGGGATATGAATGTAGCTGCTTTTCACCTCCAAGGACTAATTTAACTTCCGACCTCATTTGGCTGTAGCAGGAAAAAAAAAATGGAAAGGAAAAAAAATCAATGTCTCTGCCCGTGTGGAGTTGGAATGAGACCGAGGAGAAAAAGGTCCTTCTTTCTGTGCAGCACCTTGCAGGGCAGGTGCAGCCTCCTCAGTCTGTATGACTGCATCCTAAAACCTGCGCCAGCTGAGACAACAGCAGATAAATAGCGCAGATGGTGCCATGGGCTGCAGAGGGGCCATCTTTATGGGTCTCCAGCCTCCTCCATGCCCTGTCACAGCCGGCATCTCTATTCCACTCAAATAGCTGTTTCTTTGCTGGCGGCCCCTTGGGAGCTGTGCTGGGGTCTCCACAGCACTGTCCTGAGCAAGGCCAGCAGGAGGCTGATTTGAGCAAGACCAGGAGCTTTGAGGCCTGGGAGTGGAGCCCTCCTAGCCTGCGGCCCCGGGGCTGCACCCGGCCCCCCGGCAGCCTGCCTCTGTCAGCGAGCAGGGCATCCCTGTGGCCTGAACGTTCCTTCCTTCCCCAGGGGATCGCATCATCATCTGTCCCAGATACAGAGGCCGGCACACTTGCTCCTTCAGACCACTGAGGCCAGAGGGCAGGACTGTTTGTTGAAAAGTTACAACAAAACAATCACAACCCTTTGAACTTATGCTCCTGGATCCAGGAGGCCTCCGCGTGGTGAGAGGAATTAAAGCATGATTGAGTTGTAGCGGCAGTATTGATCTGTGCCAATGTAGTCTGAGGAGACAGAGGCCTGGAGGGGTGAGGAAGGGGCGGGCTTGTTTACTGATTCCAGGTCACAGGAGAAAGTCCCGAGTGGAATATCCCCACGTGGGAAAGAAACCCGTGTGTGGAGGCAGGGCTTGGAGACAGGCCTGAGTGTGTGACGTGCACCACGGCCTTCAATCCTCTGAGGTAGACATTCATATAATCCTCGTCTTGCAGAGGAGACTGAGCATCAGAGAGGTTAAGCAACTTTCCCAAGGCCACAGAGTAAGTGGCAGAGGAGGAATTCTGATCCCAGCCACTGTCAGTCTCCAAAGCCCAGGCTCTTAATTTTGGAATTGGGAGTGGAGAAAGGATACAGCTGCTCCAGGGCCCAGCTCATTCTCACATGTGGACGAGACCCTGACCTTACACGTAAACCCTGGGCCAGCACGTGATCACCAGTAGGGCAGTGCCATGAAGGAGCGATGTGGTCAGACAAGGGCCCAAGAACCCAGCTTGGGTATGGTTCTTTCCTTGTCTACTTCTGTCTAGCTGACACTGCAGTGGAAGGTACTCTTTTAATGCCACATGGGATGGGGGTGCCCCTCTCTGCCCCCGACCAGGCACCCCAGGCTTTGCACACAGTGTATTATTAACTGCCAGCAGGTGACGGAGCCCATGGAACAGGGACATGAGAAATGGTCACCTGGTGGCCCAAAGAGCTAATGAGCCACCCTCAGTGCCTAAGGGACAGTCAGGGGCTCAGGCAGGCACAGGGGAGAAGAGTGGCCAGTGACTGGAAGGGGCTGAGAGCAGGGCTAAATGAGGCATGCAGAGAAACACGTACCCCCCGGCCCCGGGGAGTCACTGACCCAGCTAGGTGCATAGTAAAAAATGCCAATTTCATTTATCTTCCTGTCTGTATCCTGCCCAGAGGGTGGATGAGCAGATTAAAAAGCACACTGCATTTATGGGCTGGTTTAATCTTAGCACTTGTGGTCAGAGTTATAACCTCCTCTTTCTGCAGGAAGAACCTTTAATCCAGTTCTTGGGCTCTTGTCTGACCGTGTCACTTCTTTTGGACAGTGCTCTGTTGGTGATCACGTGGGCCTTGGCCAAGTGCCTCAGGGGTAACCTTCGAGGCTAAGGTCACAGCTGCATCTGAGAATGGGTGGGCTTTCTTGCTTCACTCTCCTGGCTGCTGACTGTACCCTGACCCTGGTCAGATCTCTCAGAAAGAGTGCCACTGGGAAGAGGTGATCCAGGTTATCTATCCTAGGATAATTAATTCCTTGAAAGTATTCTCTTGAATGCAAGTTCCAGAGGCAGTTAATTGTTACTCCTAGAAAAAAAAATGGTTTCATGGCTAATGGTAGATTAAAACCAAGCTGTACTTATATTGTTAATACAGGCCTTCTCAGAGCCTTTAACATGTTAACATCCAAATACTGCTTTCATAGAGCGTCTCACCAGGCTGGTGCTCCTTTGAGCACAGGCTGGGAAGTGTCAGCAGCCACAGAGGGGCAAGAATGGCGGGAATGGATCATGCAGGACACACGGTCTTCATCACCTACTGTCGCAGGAGTGTCCTGTTCAGACTGCTGTGTTATAAGAACCACTCAAAGTGTGTGGTGTGGGGGAGGAAACATCCGGGCTGTGGGCAGAATCATCACGAGCCCAAACTCCAGCCAAGCCCGCACTTCCACTCCCCAGTCCACCTCCGTGACCTTGGCCCTAGGTGTTTACTTGGCTGCTCTATAAGCCAGTAGTCACTGCCATCCCCATGCCCAGCCTCTGCGGGACTCACATTCCATGGCCATCTGGACCTCTGGATACACAAGTCCCTTCTCCCCTGCATTCAGAGGAGAAAGAAAGGCCGTCTCAGTGTATAAAAAGGGCCTTGCCAGGAATGGCCAGCACATCAGGCAGGTACCATGGCTCCTTCCTTCCATGCCCAGCACAGATATCATTCACTGATCACAGTTCTCTTTTTCCAAATCTGGAAGCAGAGCCAAAGTCTTGTCAACACAGTAAACCAGGCAGCATTGCCTGGATCAAGGCTGGCACACAAGAAAGCTGACTTTCTCTCCCTAACCTAGACTTGTCCACATCTGGGATGGGGAGCTACGGTGAGCAGAATGTCCATCCGTGGCCAGATGTGATGATGGTATCGTCTGTCTCCACTGAGAATTCAGAGAAGGGCATGGGAGATCCCAGAGGAAGAGCATCTGGAACCACTGGGACTGGGATCTCTTATGGCTTCGGTTTATCAGGGCCTCTTCCTTGTTTGTGGGAAATGTCATTTGAGCTCCTCACATATTCTATGATGGAGAATCCGTGATGTCATCCTCATAGGCCAAAGACAAATGCATTCATTCACTCATGCAAGCACATTCATCCACTGATCCAGCAGGCATTTATTAAGTGCCTACTCTCCTCCAGTTGCTGTGCAGAGGAAGCATTTTGGTACTGATTTCCTTAGGGAGGAAGGTGGGAGACAGAAAATATTGCCTCTGTTTTCTTGTTTGTTTGTTTCCTTTGTTTTGTTTTGTTTTTTAACATCTTTATTGGAGTATCATTGCTTTACAATGGTGTGTTAGTTTCTGCTTTATAACAAAGTGAATCAGCTATACATATTCATATATCCCCATATCTCTTCCCTCTTGCATCTCCCTCCCACCTTGCCTCTGTTTTGCAGATTGGAACATTCACCCAAACACAAAACAATGGAGTAACTGGCCTTAGGTCAATGGACAGGAGAGACAGATTGACACGCAGAGAGGGAAGGCAGATATGAGAAACAGGCCATAAATAGAAGCTGATACTCTGCATTCCTTGGCCCATAAATACCTGTGAAAAATGGACCCTGGGGTTTGCGAGACTGTCTCTTATGACCTAGAAGACATGATCAGACCTCAAGAGTTGTGAGAACTACAGAGATGGGGGAACATTTGTGGGAACTCATCACAAGGCCAGGAAGTGCTGTCCCTGCACGGCTGCGTGATAAGCATAGATGGGAATTCAGGAGTCGTGGTGTCTGGGCCCAGCCATTTCAAGCAGCTGTGTCACCCTGACCTTCCCCTCTCAAGTGTCAGCTTCTCATTTACGAATCAAGGAGGCTGGACTTCAGTAGTGTTTTCCAGACCAAAAGCTACTGCACACACTGATGATATGCATTATTGTCCACCCAAAGTCGGTTGTTGCATCAAGGAGAAAGGCTGTCCCCCAGTAGCCATCCTCCCCTCATTCATGGGAATAAAGTTCTAGCTGGGCATATGGCAGCCCAGCTAGATGGTATGTTTCCCAGACAACCTTGGGCCTCAGGGTGGCACATGACTAGTTCCAGACTCATGGGATCTGAGAGGAAATGGTGTGTGCCTTTACTGATACGTGCCTTCCTTAGGGATGTATAAGTGTCCCCAGCCTCTTTCTCCTCTCCTGGCTGGGAAATGAGGGGACTTGAGGCAGCTGCCCTGGGCTCACAGATAGAAGCCCCATGTTGCAGATGGCAGAGCCAGCTACCAGCTCTGGAATCACCTGCCTAGCTGAGAAGTGAACTTGATCTTGTTTGAGCCCCTGCATTTTCGAGTGTCTTTGTCAGAGCAGTTCAGTTGGTACGTAACAAATAAAACCCTTTCGGGGCAAAATTTCCTCCAAAGTCAATTGGGTAGTTAATTCTGCTTTCTTTTTGGGCTAATCCCCCAGACCAGTTAGACACTCTGCCTGTCTGAGGCCATTCAAGGATAGTAAGATTTTTGGTGGGTCCCTGGGGGATGAGTATACTGGGCACCAGAACTTCTGGATGAAGAGAGGGAATGAGATTGTCCATGATGGGCCTGGCCATGGTGGAGGCAGGGGTGATCACTACTTGTTTCAGCTTGTTGGGCTCCCCGAGGCAAGTGATTCTGACTCTTGTGTAGGGGAGCAAGAACCCTGGGGCACCGTGTTCACGGGGAGCCCTACCTGCTCAGCGCCAGTCACTGTGTAGGCATGCCGACTCACCAGCCCGTTTGCCATCCTCGTGGACTCATGTGTCAGCTTCAAAGGAGGACTATTCAATCAGCAGCTGGGCTGTGGCCAGATGAAAAGCATCCCACTGACTCACGTTGGAATGGCATGTGTTCCTGGATTTCTTTTCTAGAGAGGCAGAGTCTGAAGGCTGTAGGGTGCTTGAGGCCCCAGCATTTCACACCTCAGGAGACCACCCATGACAGACAGAAGGCCACCAAGTCCTGAGGACGTGGGCTGCTGGCTTCTTCAATTATTTGCTATCAATGAGACACAAGACAAGACATAACTTCTGGGCATTCTGTGGGAGTTGGGAAGACCTACCACCTCCAAGCTATGAGGAATTGGGGTTTAAAGTGCATTCTGGTTTCATGTGGCATTTCAGACTAGGGGTGTGTGACTCAAAGCCCACATGGTTAAAGAGTGAAGGAAGTGTCTTGTCCTCAGGGATACGGTGTTGGCTGTCTCAGAACAGACCCAAATAATTTGGAGGGTCATTCAGGCTTCTCAGAATGGGGCACTCTGCCTTTGGGATGCTGCCTTTAAAGCCAGTGAGAATCAAAGGGCCCCCCGATCACTCTGGACCCCGCTGCTTCCGGTCATAGGGAAGCACTAGGCAAAGGCTTCAGTATCAGACAACAGCATTTGAACCCCTGCTCAGCCACTCACTGGCTGTGTGGTGGTAAGCATTTTACTTAGTCTCTCTGAGCCCATTTCTTCTTCTGTAAGTGAATTCTGCAATCCCTATTTCAGATGGAGGGCTATTGTGAGGATTAAATGAAGTGGTGTCGGTAAAGCACAGTATCAGTGTTCCATGAGGGTCACTAGCTGAACGCTCCTGGGTGAGGAGAGGCTCAAACCAGTGCAGTGAGATTCCTGGTCTACTCACCCTGGCCAGGGTGCTGCAGGTCATCAGGGAGCCTGCCTCAGCTACCATCTTCACCATTGTCATCAGGTCAGACGAGGAGGAATGCAGGCTGATGTGGGTGACCACCCCTCCCGGGAGGTCCACCAGGGCATCAGGGAGGTAGCCATAGTGCAGGTTGACACAGGACCCATGAAACCTGGGAGGGATAAAGGCAGATCAACCCCTGTGGTGCCTTTGGTGCCCCCAGAAAGGGAGGTTGTACCCGGACCTCTGCATATTTCCCAGGACTTCCCAATCACCCCTGGGCTATGGCAACCTGCCCACCTTCTGTTCTCCTGGTTAAAGAATCTAGCGATGTGTCACCATTACTGCTTCCTTCTCCTGGCCTCCTGGGCCTGGGGAGCCCCACAGGTGGCAGTATTGTATAGAGCTTAGGAATGCAGGTGCTGGAGCCACAGGCCAAGGGTTGAATCCCAGTCTCACCAGATATTTAGCTGCTTCACCTAGACAAGTTACTTAACCTCCTAGGGCTGGGCTTAGCGTAGTGCCTGGCACATGGGAAGCCTTTAATAACGATTGGCTATTATTATGATAAGGATCCACTGTTTCAGTGTGGAGGTTCCTTAAAAAACTACAAATAGAACTACCATATGACCTAGCAACCCCACTAGTGGGCATATACCCTGAGAAAACCATAATTCAAAAAGGGTCATGTACCAAAATGTTCATTGCAGCTCTATTTATAATAGCCAGGACAGGGAACCAACCTAAGTGTCCATCAACAGTTGAATGGATAAAGAAGATGTGGCGCATATATACAATGGAATATTACTCAGCCATAAAAAGAAACGAAATTGAGTTATTTGTAGTGAGGTGGATGGACCTAGAGTCTGTCATACAGAGTGAAGTAAGTCAGAAAGAGAAAAATAAATACCGTAGGCTAACACATATATATGGAATCTAAAAAAAAAAAATTGGTCATGAAGAACCTAGGGGCAAGATGGGAATAAAGACGCAGACCTACTAGAGAATGGACTTAAGGATATGGGGAGGGGGAAGGGTAAGCTGGGACAAAGTGAGAGAGTGGCATGGACATATATACACTACCAAATGTAAAATAGATAGCTAGGGGGAAGCAGCCGCATAGCACAGGGAGATCAGCTCGGTGGTTTGTGACCACCTAGAGGGGTGGGATAGGGAGGGTGGGAGGGAGGGAGATGCAAGAGGGAAGAGATATGGGGACATATGTATATGTATAACTGATTCACTTTGTTATAAAGCAGAAACTAACACACCATTATAAAGCAATTATACTCCAATAAAGATGTTAAAAAAAAAAAAGGATCCACTGTTTCCTGTTTAACAACAGTGGTAAGTACTGGCTGTGTGCAGGGTACCTTGCTAGGCACTGAGCGTTCAAAGATGGATGAGACCCTGTTCCTGCCCTCCAAGAGCCCACAGTCAACAACTGTGATGCTCGCTGTGGCCATAAGCAGCCTCTATTCTTACTCTGTGCGAAGCTTGACCCAGAATCCCCATTCCCATCCTCAGAACTAACCCACTCCCCCCAGAATCACCAGGGAGGTGATGTCACTGAAGGTAACACAGGTGAGGGTGAGGCTTACATAACACATCCCCAAAGCAAACCACCTAGAACTCTCAGACCTGTTCTCCAAATGCCTCTTCCGGGACTTCCCTGGTGGTCCAGTGGTTAAGACTCCATGCTCCCAATGCAGGGGGCCCGGCTTCGATCCCTGGTCAGGGAACTAGATCCCGCATGCTCCAAGTAAGAGCCCGCATGCCACAACTAAAGATCCCATATGCCGCAACTAAGAGATCCCGTGTGCCACAATGAAGAGTCCGCATGCAGCAACTAAAGATCCTGAGTGCCACAACTAAGATCCGGCTCAGCCAAATAAATTTAAAAAATAATAAATATTTTTTAAAATGCCTCTTCCCATCCTCCCATGGGGTTTCTGCTTCTGGACCCACACCCTGAGAAATGCCCTGTCTTATTGCCCTATCTTGCCCCCCTCCCAATTCTCCCCCAGTCACCTACTAGAGAGGCAGATAGTCTCCAGATTCAAGAGCCAATCTGCTCAGCCCAACTGCTGGCCTCCCCTCTCATGAGCTCTCCTCTCAGGGGGGAGGCAAAGGCCCCCTTTGCTCCTCTGGAGAATGGGCTATTGTGGTCGTGCTGCCAGGTGAAGCACGCACAGCACGTGGAGAGGGTCTGGCTTGTGGAGGTGTGCTTGCTATGAGCACGATCAGGACAGCAAGTCCATGCTCACCTGCTTCTACCGTCAAACTCATCCACCCCTCCACAGCAGCACTCACCACCCACATGTTCTCCCCTTAGAAGGACACGCCGGGTTGCTTTGCCTTCCTTGGGTGTCTATTTGCTGTGAGAGCGCGTGGATCACCTTGGAACAGAGAGGAAGTAACTGCGGGTCCCGGGAAGGCTTCTGAGAGGGGGCACAACTCTGAACTGAGTTTTATCCAGGTCTGGACAGTGGGATGGTCATTCTGGGGAGGAAGAATCACATCAGGTAGGCTCCGGAGCCAGAAGAGCGTGGTGGAGTGGGGTTGATGGTGGACTGACTGGTATTCGCGGGAGAGAGGGCGGATTGATCACTCACAAGGAGAACCACTGAAGCAGGGGCCCGATGAGGTCAGATTTGTTCTGAGAACTCAAGTTCCTGTCGATGGGGTGAACTGGAAAGGTTCCCATGGGCTCCTAAAATATAGGCAGGGCAAATCCACAACAGCATGGAGCTGAGCCAGGCCAGGCAGGAGACCCCGCCTCTTGGTGTCAAAGCTGTCCAGTGGGCAGGTTCCCACACTGCCTGGTCACTCGGGCCTCTGGCTGGGACCTAAGCTTTCCTGTCCCTGACGGGGAAGCAGAGGCCAAGGCCCATACAGGTCGGTAGCCGCAGGAAAGCTCCAGCTGTGGCTTGCTTTCTGGTGATGCAAAACCACGTGGGGGTCAGGCGTGCATCCACCCTGCTGTGGCCTCTACTGGGGCCCGAGGCCTCGGACAAGACCCCTCCTGGTCCTCGGCCCTTCACCTGGATCGGCTCTGGGGCCCCTCAGACACCCCTCTCTCACCATACTTCCACCTCTGCAGTTCTCTCCTCCTGGGGTCCCCCAGAATTCACATAAACTCACTTCAGCAAATACAGATCAAGCAGCCACTCTCAGCAGGACACTGTCCCAGGCACAAACACCATGGACGGCTTAGAGAGTCTTATGTTAATGAAAGCAAAGGATCCACAGAACCCAAGGGCCATTCTACAGGAACCAGGTGGCAGATGGATCTCAACTTGTTATTAAGCTGGTTGTAAATCTTATCTTTCTGTCTCTCCCTCTCTCTGACCAGGGTCGTCTGGTATTAGACTCTTATCTCTGCAGTGTTTTTAGTCAACTGCAAAGCTTCAATGGATCGATGGATCGTGCCTAGGTAGGTCTCAGCGTCTGACTCACTTGATTTTCCACATGTTTTCTGGCTCTGGGTCCTAGATTAAGAGGGCTTTGCTGAGGGTGCTGGAAGATCACCAAGACTAGGGGTCTGGAACCCATTCCAGAGCCCACCAGCATGACCTCCATGTTGCCACACCCCCTTCTGGCTTCCAATAGAGCTTCACTGGAGCCACACCAGGAAAGCAGCTGTTGGTTCTGCCCCGTTAAGTCAGGGCCGCTGCCTCAGTGTCCACGGGCCTCGTCTGATGGTCTGACGTCATGCACCTCCCACTCTCTGCAGTCACCACAGAGACACCCAATGCAAGGGGAGGGACCCATGGCCAGTGCCCCCCTCGGTGTCTTCCACAGCCTTCTCTTGCTGTGTCTCCTCGATGCCCATGAAGCCTGTCCCAGCAGCAGCTGGGTGTTTAGACAACGAGCTCTCCCTCTCTGCTTTACAAACACGAGCTCACAGATCCTGCTCATGCTTCAGGGACAAGTCAACTCTTCTTAGCTCCCTTTGCTGCCAGGAAATAGAAAGGGAGGGAAAGAGGGAGAGCACTGTGTTCGCCACACCTGTCACTACGCGTGTCACCTGAACCCAGGAATTCTGAGAAAGCCTTGTTCTCACCCCTCGGCTTCAGCCTCATTTTGGGGAAATGTCTACATGCCTGGCAATGATATGAGAGAGGGAAGAATTCAGATGTCAAATCGGGATCCAAAAAGGATGCTGAAAGGCTATAATTCTGAGCCACAGAGATTTCCGAAAGGATGCTAGGCAGCTTACAAGGTCTTGTCTCCCACTCTCCTATTTTATGACCTCTGGGGGAAAAACCCCTGCAAAAAAAGATTTTTTTCCCCTCCACATCTGACTCACTTGACCAATTCATTTCTGACTCCCCAGCTGCAAGAATGGTTGAAAGTTTGGGATTCACGTGTTCACTCAGTATTGCCTACACCCCTGGAGGGAAAGAGGACCATCTCCACCTGGACAGGTGGGTTCTCTATGCTTGCGCCGTGGTCCCTCTGTGCCAGACACGGAGTTCCAAAGCAGCAAAAAGACAAATCATTTTCCTCTAGGACTGACAGTATCAAGAAGTGATGGAAAAGCACGTGACTGGGGAGGACAGACCTGATCCCAGCTTGGCCTCAAACACGGTGTGACCTTGGGCAAGTCATTTCACCGCCCCCACCCCGAACCTCAGTTTCCTCATCTTTCAAAGAAGGTAGGGTTTGATGCTGACAGAGGCTCCGTCTAGCTCTGATGTGCTATAATTCTATTTGATTTCCTCCTGCATTCTATAACCCTCTTCTTTGGATGGAGGGAAAAGCTTTTAAATAGCTTTGGAGTTTGAAACATCTTCTCCTGCACTAGATTTCTTCAGGCAGTGGAATGTGGATTCTGGGTCCAGTTTCCCATTTCTTTTCAAGCTGAATGATTGCTTTAGGTCAGCTGTTAACAAAATCGGGTCAAAGTCATCATTTCATCTGCGAGCTTTCTAATTCTCCAAGTGAACTGCCATGCTCCCCCCTTTCAATAAGGAAAAAAAAAGAGGCCCTGGAGCGGTGAGCACTGAATCCACCCTGGAAAGATAATGACAGTGTTTGCATAAGTAGCTTAGAAGTGAATTAACCTCCCCAAACATATGGATTGCTTCATCCACCTCGCCTGTTTTCTGGGCTTCATTCTCAAATGCTAACGACCAGCTCTTCCTGACACTGGAAACGAGCAACAGCTTTAGTTTTGCACAAGCTGGCTCAAAAGAAAGAACGCACAAAAAAAGCCCTTGAGATGTGCCTCCAGAAGGACAAGGACTGGGGTAGTCTGTGGGGTCGTAACCACTCCTCAGGGCCCAGGATTGGATGGGGCGGGGTCTTCAGTCTTGCCAAATGATGTCACCTGATCAAACGACCAAAAACCTCAGCAGACTCAGGTTAATCGCTTACACCTGCCATCACACCACTATTCAGAGTCTTGGCTTCCCCATTTGCCATTGTGAGGCATTGGTTAGGAAGATCTTTGGGGAACCTGATTCCAGGACACTCTCCACTATTCATTTTTCTCCTGAAATGTGTGGTCCCCTGACCTTTTGTCTCCTAGCATTGATGTCCAGCTCTGATGGGTCCCTCACTTGTGTGGGTCTTGATGACAGCGACCTCTTACACACACACATACTCTTGCACACCCCATCTAAGCCAGCGTGAGCGTCTCTTCCAGTGCCTGGCACAGTGCCTGGACTATGATTAAATGCACCATACACATCTGTTGAATACAAGCAACCCAAATTGTCTAAGTGAAACAGGTGACTTGGGGAGTTTATAAGTCCTCGAGCTTGTTAACACCAGAAGGTAGTCCCTGACTCCTGGTGTTTGGACCATATAATAATAAGCAGCTCCCGCCCTGCCCCCAGTCATAAATGCAATCTCACGGTAGCCACACCAGGTCCCCAAGTGTCCCGCCGGGTCACTGCTCAAATCACTCCCCCCCTCGTATCTTCTCTCTCTTCTGAAATCCTACCCATCCTTCAAGGCCTCGCTCAACGCCACCTCCCCTGTGCAGTCCCAGCTGAGTCCCTGTGAGTCAGAACTGCTGTCTCTCTCCTCTGCCCCTCTCAGCGGACTTTGAACATGATACTACATTTCATTTGGGCCCGGACACCAGCCCTTACAATAATACCGTTGTCAGTGCCTATCTCTGTCCAGCTCTGCCCTGCCCACCCCTCGCCATGTGTCTCTGGGTCCCTCCTCTGGCTCCAACTGAGCCTTGCGCACAGTGATTAGTTATAGAGGATGCCCAGAGAGGTGGCAAAGGCTCTGAAGCTCCCAGGGGCATCGTTCGCATTGAGCAGAGCTGCCAAAAGTCTTAGCGCCGGCTAGTGGGGAGCATCAGTCAGGGCAAGTGGCTGGGCAGGCAGGGCCAGCATCCAGGTCCTGGGCAGGGGGACGGGCCCGTCCTTACTTGGCGTAGGCTTTCTCCAGCAGGCTCGGCCAAAACTCTTGTTTGTTGCGAGGATTAACAAAGAAGTACTCATTGCTCAGGACCGGTAGGCGATCGTCAATCACCACTTCCACCCACTGGCCTCACTGCCAGAACTGGAGGAGAGAGAGAGGAATATGCGCCTTAGTAGAGTTGGGGCAGGAGGGAGGTGCTGGCCCCCCTGACTCAGGCCAAAAGATAACCACCATCGCCACTTGACCACCACGGTGCAACAAGGAAGTCTATCCAGACCAAAATCCCAGCCCACGTTGGCGGACAGGTGAGTCACAGATCAAGTTAATCAAGGAAAATACAGCAGGGATGAAGGAGTCTTGGGCTCCAGCTGGACTTTGTGGCTCACTCCTGCCTCACTTTGGCAAGTCCTTTGTGAGATTCAGGCACACTGAAGACTCTCCAGGTACATCTTGTATACAAAACAGCAGTAGGGGGAGCAGATGCTGAATAGCAAAGGAGAATGGGAGGCATAGAGTGTTGTGATGGGGAAGGAGAGCCTGTAGGGAGCTGAAGGCTTGAGAGAGGAGGCAGGATTCCAGCAGGTGGCGAGGCGCAGGAAAGGCATCCCAGAGGCGGCGGCGACAGTGTGGGCAGAAGCCTGGGGGCCGAACGGTGAGGTTGCTGGGGAGGACTGAGCGGTTACAGCCTCACCCTGGCCCTCCTCTCCTCACGTCCAGCTGTCCCTGCCAGCAGAGCAGCGGCCATGAAGCGGGCTGGCACTGTTGCTGCTAAGCGCGCAAATGAACCAGATGCTCCTCTCCAAAACAGAGTGGCTTAATCTTCAGCATTCAACTCTTAATGGTTCACCCGGAGGCATTGCCAAATGAGGATAATTCATAACAAAGTCAGCTTTTTGGAGTTGGTTTGCTGGTCTCTGGATCAGCAGCAGGGCTTCTGGCTTCAGGCCTGAGTCTTGACAAGACTCAGGCAAGCCTCCGATATTTGGGCTTGGAGTAAAGCTGGGTGGATGCAATCCATCATCTGCTCGGTGGTGACAGGGAGCCTTGCCCACAGCTGGATGTCCCAGATGTTGGGCTTTTGCATACAGATGAGGATGCACTTTTGAAGCAGGGAGGGAGACCAAGACAGAGATGTCAGTGGAGACAAGACAAAGAAGATGTCCTCGCAGTCTTTAATGAACCAGTGCACTGGAGCTGGTGTTGCCCCAGCTGTGGATCTGCATCCCGACTGCAGTAAGATGCACAGGAGGGTGAGGCTGGGAGCCAACAGGGATGCTATTACAGTGAGATCATGAAACCTGTCTGAAGCATCAAGGAAGCTAACTCTAGCTCCTTGAAGGAGGATTCTAGAAGGACAGACCCATCTGAATTTGAGGTTTAATTGGATAGCAAAGTATAGTAGGTGGTATCCAGTCAGTGGAACCGTGCTCCAGTCCTGGTTTTGTTTTTTTGTCCTGAGCAATAGATATTGGATAAGACACTTAATTCTCTGTGATTCAGTTTCCTCATCTGTCAAATGGTGGTAAGAGTAAGAGCTACCTCCTACTGTGATGGGATCAGATGAGTGTGTGAAGGTAAGATCACAGTTTTGAAAGTAAGAAGTGTTTTTTGATAGACTTTTTGTTCAGCACTTAGGATAGTGCCTGGCACACAGTAGGCCATAAAGAATGAGTGAGTCCTGGCTTGAACGAGATCCTCTTGTTGGTTCTACGCTCACTCACATCTTCCCACACCAGTAATGCTGACCAGACTTGTTCTCCCTATACAAAGGGAACCTCAAATAAGATCATCGTTCCCAAAAAGGATGAAAATGGCCTGAGTGGTGGTCAAGAATGAGGCCACCGATCTGCGTTTCCTGGTTCAGTGCTCTGGGTGAGGAGGGCTGGCACCTGGATAATGTCTGCACCCTTCAAGAAGCTGGCTGGTGCCATTTAGCCAGTACCCGAGTGTCTGAGGGAAACCAGAAGTGTTTTGGGCAAAGCATCCAAGTTGCCCAGGCACTGGGCCCTTTCCAGAGAAGAGTGCCCAAGCTCAGAATGATGAGATGTACAGAGGTCAGCACTTGTAGCTATTTCTGGGGAACTGTGGGACTATCTTCACCACCCAGAAGGGCAAAGCATGTCCAGCCTGGGCCTCAGTTTGTCCTAACTACCTGTCACCCCACCAACACCTGCACCCCTGAGGTGAGCCCAGACACAGCTAAACACTGCACCCTCTGGCTAACTCCTCAGTGTGACCCTTGGACCAGCAACATCAGCATCATCTGGGAGCTTGTTAGAAGACCTAGCATGCTAATTGGACTTCAGGAAGAGAGAACAGGATAAAGGAGGACACCCAGAAAAAATGGAGGGAAACAGCTGAGCAGAAAAAGGAGGCAGGTCTTCAGAACGAAAGTGCTCACTGAATTCCAGGCAAGATGAATCTTGCCTGGAATTCATGCATCTGGACATTTCTAGAGAAATTTCTGAACCAAGGAGAGAGATCGCCTCATATAAACTTGCAATTTGAGAGAATATGTTGCACACAAGGTCAAGAGAATAGATTAGCATTGGGTTTTTCTTCTGCAACATTGGGGAAGGTACAAGACAATGGAGAAAGGTTTACAGATTCTTGAGGAAAAGGAATGTAATCCCAAACTCCTAAACACAACCGAAATATTGTTCTTAAGTAAGAGCAAATGAAAAATACTCATGTAATCTGAGGAAACTATTCAAGGAACTACTCTTACCAAATGTGGATGAAATTAGAACAAAAATCTTAAGAGGAAATGAAGGCTGAAAGAAACAGTGGTGAGTAATGAGTTTTGAATATGCTTTGGACAAGAAATATACTGGTAACATAGTGAAAATGAAATTGATAGTGAAAGGATGAGCAACGATATAATAGGGAAATGTAAGTAACAGGAAGCTGGAGTAGCAATGTGAATATCAGATAAAGAGGAATTCAAGTTCAGAAGAATTAAATATAGCAAAGAGGGATACTGTGTAAGCTTTATTGCAACAACCAGAGAGCAAGAACATAAATATTTGGTCACCAAAGAATATAGCAGGAAAAGTATAAAGCCAGAACATGAGGGACCCTCCAAACTATAACTTTGGGGAAGAACTTTAACTCACTTCTTTTAGAATATGACAAATCAAATAGACAAAAAATAAGCCAAGATAGAAGAGATAATTGCAGATTATACAATCTGCAAATCAGACAGCTTGATTCCATATATCATGGATATATTATCATCAATAATATATACTCTTCTCATATGTCCATGAAGCATCTATAAAAACTGTTGTGGACCTGGCCATGAATAAAACTTTAATAATTTCCCCAAATGTGAGAGTTTATGAATTATATTCTCTGATCATAATCTAATAAGTCTAAAACTCTACAACCAAGAGATGATCCCCTATTAAAACTTAATCAAAACTAAAAACATCATAAAAAACCTAAAAACATATTAACTTAAAATTAATAAACGACATTTGATATTAAAACCGATGGATACAGATAAGATCTGAGAAGGAAAATTTTAGTCTTAAATCTTTTATCATGAAGAAAAAAAGAAAGAATATTAAGTGTATAGTTTCAGAAAACAAAAAACCAATAAAATTGACCAAGAGAAAGTAAATGGGAATTAATAAAAATAAATTGAAATTAATTATATGGAAATCAAAATCCTAAAAGAAAAAGAATAGAAAGAACAATGAAAATTGAAAGTTGAGTCATTCAAAAACCAATACAGTAGATTGGTTGGATTAAGAAGAGCTGGATTAAGAAAAAAGGAAAAATAAAAATATAGTTTAGGGATTAATAAAGTTGACTTAATCACACATTAGAAGAAATAAAATAAATTTTCAGAGAATTATATAAGCAACTTTGGGGCAATAAATTTGGAACTACAGAAGAAACAGTTGGTTCTCTTGGCAAAATATAAATTTCAAGAATTAACTCTAGAAGAAATAAGAGGCCCAAGCAGATCAACAGCTATTGAACATGTCAGAAGAGTTTAAGAAATCATATTTAAAAAGGAGATAGGTCCAGATGATTTAACTATTGCCTATTTTACTTTTAAAGAACAGATAATCAATGATTAACAACCATTATACAAATTATTTCAGATCAAAGTAAATCTCAATAGGTTTATATTAAAAGGCAAGCATAACTCCATAGTAAAAACAACAAACAATGGGAAGCCAATTCTAAATGTGATATAGATGTAAAAATTCTAATAAAATTTTTAGCAAATTTAATCTAACAGTGGATTAAAAGAATGACAAACCAGGAAAGTATGTCACTAAAACCAAGAGACAGCAGGATTTTGCTCTTGTCACTCTTATTCAAAATTGCAACCTTCTAATTAATGCAACAAGGCAAAAGAGCAAAATAAGCTCTATAAATATTAAAAGAAGAGACAAAATTATCTTTGTGGATAATATTAGATAACTAAAAAAAAATCCTGACACTACTAAAGAAAAAATTTAGAACTAATAAAAGAATTGGGTAAGGTGGCTAGATACAACTTAGTATAAAACAAGGAATAGCTTTCCTCTTTTTAGCAACGTCTAGTTAGAAAAATCATTCATATTAGCTACAAACTCATAAAATATCTGAGAATACATTTACCAAGAAGGGTATAGCATGAATATCAAAACATAACTATAACATTTTACTGAAGGGCATAAAACTAGTTCCAAATAAATGGAAAGACATACTGTCTTTTTGGAAAGGAATAACTACAATAATAACAGTTTGATTTTTCCAAATTAATACATAAATTTAATGCTGTTCTATTCTGCATCACAGTGGCTTTTCTTTTTAGGTAGACACAATGATTTAAAAATTCTCATAGAAGAATAAATGTGCAAGAATCACCAAGATAAAATATTTTTGAAGCAAGCATAATGAATAATGAAGGAGAACCTATGCCACCAGATATTACAACTCATTCTAAAACTACTGTAATCAAAATAACAAGACATGGCACAGGAATAGACAGACAAAATCTCAATGACGTACAGGGTTCTTGATGACTGACTCTTTTTTGCTGATTGTTTCTGCCATTCTTTATATTTACATGAAAACACTTAAACTCTCATCCTCCCTATGTGTCGTCAGATCACGAGCCAACACAGAGTAACTAACACATAAGTGTCTTTTCCACATCTCGGGCTGCCAGACCAACAGAACTTTCACGACGGTCACCTTTCTGTGCTCACAGAGAATCCCATTTAAGGAGCATCCCAGCAGCACACTTACTGGAAAATGGAAAATCCCTGCATATTGGTATGAAAAGCTTTGGTCCATTAGGATCTTCTTCAGATGCTGTGGGTTCTGTGTCAAGGAGCCCAGTGCTGCCAGGAACCAGCAATCTCCTGGGAGGGGACATAAGCCATGAGAGCTGACTGAACACAACTGGAAGCCCCATCCCATGTACTGCAGAGTCAGCATACCTCCTTCTGAATAATGCATTTTTTTCTGTCTGAGAGAGGAGAACTGGAAGAAAGATTCACTGGGTTCAGTTCCAAACAAAATAGAGAAGGTGGTGGTAGTGGTTATGGAGATAGTGGTAGTGGTGAAAGGGGTGATGGGGGGTAGAGGTGGTGATGGGGTAGGGGTGGTGGTGGTGATGGGAGTGATGGGGGTGGGGTTGGTGATGGGGTAGAGGTGGTGATGGGGTGGAGTAGTTATGGGGTGGTGGTGGTGGTGATGGGAGTGATGGGGTGGGGTGGTGATGGGGTAGAGGTGGTGATGGAAGTGATGGGGGTGGAGGTGGTGATGGGGTGGTGGTGGTGATGGGAGTGATGGGGTGGGGGTGGTGATGGGGTGGGGGTGGTGATGGGGTGGAGTAGTTATGGGGTGGTGGTGGTGGTGATGGGAGTGATGGGGTGGGGTGGTGATGGGGTAGAGGTGGTGATGGAAGTGATGGGGGTGGAGGTGGTGATGGGGTGGTGGTGGTGATGGGAGTGATGGGGTGGGGGTGGTGATGGGGTGGGGGTGGTGATGGGGTGGAGTAGTTATGGGGTGGTGGTGGTGGTGATGGGAGTGATGGGGTGGGGGTGGTGATGGGGTGGGGGTGATGGGGTGGAGTAGTGATGGGGTGGTGGTGGTGGTGATGGGAGTGATGGGGGTGGGGGTGGTGATGGGGTAGAGGTGGTGATGGAAGTGATGGGAGTGATGGGGTGGAGGTGGTGATGGGGTGGAGTAGTGATGGGGTGGTGGTGGTGGTGATGGGAGTGATGGGGGTGGGGGTGGTGATGGGGTAGAGGTGGTGATGGAAGTGATGGGAGTGATGGGGTGGAGGTGGTGATGGGGTGGAGTAGTTATGGGGTGGTGGTGGTGGTGATGGGAGTGATGGGGGTGGGGGTGGTGATGGGGTAGAGGTGGTGATGGAAGTGATGGGGGTGGAGGTGGTGATGGGGTGGTGGTGGTGATGGGAGTGATGGGGTGGGGGTGGTGATGGGGTGGAGTAGTGATGGGGTGGTGGTGGTGGTGATGGGAGTGATGGGGGTGGAGGTGGTGATGGGGTGGAGGTGGTGATGGAAGTGATGGGGGTGGAGGTGGTGATGGGGTAGAGGTGGTGATGCGAGTGATGGTTTTACCGAAATAGCACATACAAAGTATCTAGCACAGCCTTGCAGAAGTTCAATTAACGTTTGCTTCCCTGATGCTTCTCTCTACTCAGTGCCCAGATTAAACTCTGTGTCTATCTGCTCCTTTTCTTTGATAACTGCTCTTCCCAAAGGGCTCTGCACACCCGCTGCTGAGCCGACTTCCAGGCTGAGGGTCTGGGCGTGAATAGTCCGTCCACAGCAACACCGAGGGTGCCAGCCTTGCCTCCTCAGAAGATGGGGCAGCATTCTGTGGGTCTGGGTGGGCACTGCTCTTGACACCCCCTACTCTGAGGCTGACTTTGGGCGGCCTGCGTCAATCCAGGGCTGGAAAGGAAGAGGCTGAGTTCTTACCTGCCTCCCCTGTTGGGTGTCGAAACTGCTCACACCTTCCAGGATGAAGTGAGGCTCTGATTTACCCTTCAGTAAATCCTTAGAAAAGAGGGAGAAAAGCCATGAGCATCTTTCATTCCTCTGTCTCCCAGTGTGCTACCCGAGACATCACTCCCCTTGTCTTTGAGGGGTAGAGGTTACTTCTTAAACAGCTGTTTAAAATCTGAGCTAGGAAACTGCCCTCATTCTTCAGGTTTTATTGCCAACAGCAAGGCAGATGTCAAAAGGGTGTGTATGTAAGTGACCAAATAGGCAATAAAGGCATAAAGCAATCTGTGCCAAGAGATAAGGACTCAGGATCCTTACATCATGGTACCAGCCATCCTGGTACCAACAGCACTGTTTCATTAGGAGTTTATAAACAACCAAAAAAGAATAGGATTCCTTTATTAGAGGAAACTTTTATAAGCATAACCACGCTTTTCTTGTGAAATGTCATCTCTCAGAAGTCAGTGTAGACATTCTGAGCTCCAGGTTCAAGTGCAGCCATGTGCTGTACAGGACAGAGGATGTGCATTATTCAGGTCTTTGTCCTCTCCCTGGCTAACACACAGACTGATTCTGGAAGGCCCCAAGCAGCCTCTAGGTTTTCCTGCTACCAGGAGCCCACAGGATTATCCTGAGCATCCTCTCTGTGCATCTCTTCCTGGATTTCCACTGTGTGGATCTGTATAATTTGGTAACTGTTCCTGTATCATTTCTTTTCACATTGACAAATAAGTCCCCAGAGAGCAGGGCGGCAAAGTAGAGTCATCTACTCAACAGCCATGAACGTGTGGAGTCCTGTATCTTGTGAGACCTGTCAGCCCTTCGTATACTGCCGGCCAGTTTCCTGGTGGAGCCGCCAAGGGGCAAACAAAGGTGTGCGTGTCTGCAAACAAGTCAGCCAGCCCACCTCACCAGGCCTCCTCCCACCATCTTCTCTGCACATAACCAGCCCTCTCTGATGGCCAGGGCAGGGCGCTCAGGCCCAGGCCCTTGCGATGGAGGCATCCAGCTGACCCTGTGCCCTACCCTTGGCTGCTCAGAACCTGGGGTCTCTCCCAACACCAGCAGGAAGGACAGCTCTCCGCAGGGCCCTGGAGGGAGCAACTCTCCCAGTGTCAAAGCAACTTGGGGCACTTCAGTGGCTTTAGCTGTCCCCTCACCTTCTACTGGAAAAGGGAACTCAAGGTCTCAGTGGAGGCTAGCTGGAGATCCTCCACTCAGGAATTAAAGAAGAGGGTGGAGGCCATCAGGTTTTTGGATGGGGTAAAAAAGACAGTGTGGCTCAGCTTTCTAGACCCAGCACATCTGCAGCTTCTTCGTCGTTTACCCCTGGTTTACCCCCGTGATGGGCAGAGGAGGGGTAGGTGTGCTGAGAGTGACTGAACCGAGCCTGGTGTGGAATCCTGCCTGCACTGTTCCCTGGGTGACCTTGAGCAGCTTTCTTTACTTTGTGGAACCTCAGTTCCTTCATATGTAAAATGGGAGTCAAATGAGAAAGCCATTGGTGCCCTGGCTGCTGTTACCAAACCCTCGCCGAGGACTAGATGCTTCATTTACAGTGGTCTCCCGACAGAGTTGCAAAGCAGGAGTCTTCACATTTTACAAATGAGGAAGGATGTGAAATACTTAGTGTAGCATCAGACAAGGGACCTGTTCAATAAATATTGATGCCCTGTTTCTGTAATATTTGCAAAATTAAAAAGACCACACTCATGGATAAACCCAGCATCTCAAATGCATTCATTATAAAATGAGAGAGAATAAAAACGTGGATTACACAGTCAACTTTTAGATATTAGAAAGACAAAAAGAGCCTCACAAACATAGGAGGAAGGAAATGATAAACAGAACAACTGGTGAATTACAAAATAGAAACACAGCAAGATCAGTAAAGCAAATATTGAATACATTGTATCTGGGGAGAAGGTTTACTTAGACCCAACCTTTGGCTAATATGCTAGAGAAACCCAAATAAAATTAGAAATAGAAAGGAGGTTTTAGCAGTATAAAAACATGACATAAAATTCTATACTAATCAGTTTAAGCATACTAATGATTTTCTGACAAGAATTAACATGGCCAAAATGATCCAAGTTGGTAAATAACCTGAAAATCAATAACCTTGAAACAGTATTTTTAAATGATCAAAGAATATCTCTCTATTATCTCTGTCAAGGCTTCTAAGTACTCAAAATTTTCTTGCTGAGTTCTCTCAAACTTTCAGGAAATAATTCCTGTGTCGCTTACAGTTTCAGTGTTTAAAAAAAGAAAGAATCCTGCCACCATTTATTTTAAGAAGTCAGCACAGCCTGGATGCACAACCTGAGAGAAAGAAACACAAACACACACACACATCACATCACAGACTGATTTCATTTATGGAAATATACTGAAATAAATACCCGGCAAATGAATCAACAATAAATTATACAACTAACCCACTACCATTAAGTAGGGTTTGCCATAGAAATGCAGGATGCCAGGATGGTTTCCTATCAGGATATCTAATGGTATAAAATACCATTTACATGGGCCAAAGGAGAAACAATTGCTGTCTTTCCAATAAATGCCTTGAAGGCATTTGATAAATGCACAACTTTCTCTGATTTACCAAAATAACAAGATCGAAAATGAAAAAAACCAAAATTTTAGTTAATTAGGCATAGAAAGATACTTTAATTTATGAAAATTAAAGGATAATTATTTCAAATAAAAAATCAATTGTCAACATCAAATTTATGGGCAAACACTAGAATTGTGTGCATAAAAGTTAGGCACCAAACTAGCATTTTTAAATCTCCTGTCTTGAGCTGCCTGTTCCTTCCTCACTCTGGGCTTTAGAGGGGTCCTGGGTGATCCAAAGAGAGCAAAGGTAGGAGGAGACAGAAATTATACCCAGAAGCATTTCAGTCTGCCAGGCCGACTTTCTGAGACCAGGCCCACAGAGAAAATAGATCAAGATGGTTGGAAGATAAAAATCCCCTGGCTCTGGGCAGGTCCCCTGTCACTAGGTGGGCTGGGCACACCAGGGCAGTGAGAGAATGTGGTAAGACTGGTGATGGGAAGTCTCTACCCCGAGTGTGACTCAGAATCACATAGGAGCTTTGCAGACATGGAGACTGCTGGAGGCCGCCCCCCATGACCTGGATTTAGTAGGTCAGATGGAGGTAGAGTTCAGGATCCACACAGCTCCTCAGGTGATTCTGAGGCCCAGTCAGGGCAAGGAGCAGGTTCAGAGAGGTTGAGTGATTTATCCTAGGTCCCATAGGAAACAGGCTGTGCATCAGGCACTCCGCTCCCATAATGCCTTCCCCATGGACCACACTGGCAGGCAGGATCTTCAGTGTTTTCTGACTCTGTGAGATGGACTGGCCCTTTGAGGTCTCTGCAACATCATATGTACATAAGGAAGCTGGGCTAGTTCATTTTATGTGCCAATTTGACTGGCTCATGGGGTACCCAGATTTTTGGCTACACATTATTTCTAAGGAGTGTTAGCGTTTGAATCAGTGGACTCAGGAGGCAAGATTGCCCTCCCCAACATGGATGGACATCATCCAATGTATTGAGGGCTTGAATAGAATAAAAGGTAGAGGAAGGGAGAATTCACCCCTCTTGGCCTGACTGCTGAGCTGGGACATTGGTCTTCTCCTGTCCTGGGACTGGAAATTACATCATCAGCCCCCCTGTTCCTCAGGCCTTCCCACTTGGACTAAACTACACCATCAGCTTTCCTGGGTCTCCAGCTTGCATATAGCTGATCTTGGGACGCCTCAGCCTCCATAATTATGTGTGCCAATTCCTCATAATAAATAAATCAATAGGATATATCTATATAGTTCCTGTTGGTTATGTCCTATACGAGATCTCAACCTCTCCCCTCTCCTCCTCCCTCTTCCCCTCTGCATCCACACCCATAACCCATACCAAACAAGGCACTCCCCTGCAGTTGTCTCTGGAGGTGTCCCTTCTAACACGGCATCACTTCCTATGTTTTGGACAGTGATTCCTGTGTTCTTGTCAAAGGCACCTCATGCCCTCCCCCAGATGGTGTGCTGCTCTTGGATGAGGAAATACCCAGTTTAGCGTGGGTACACAGGCCCTTTCAGCCGGCGGCCAGAATTCAGGCTGCGCCAGGTGGCAGAGTCACTCCCTTTTCTATTTTTGCTAGAGAACTTTGTTTTATTGGAATCAGAGTTTTTTGGCTCAGGGGCAATTGGCTGTTGGCGTGCTCTCTTTTTGTTGCCTTCTGGTACCTGTTGCCTTCACAGCCTACATTCAGAGCTCCACTTTGTTAACCCCTTCCTTTCTGGAATAACTCATGCTGAAACCAAGGTGAATCATTTATAGTAAATGAGCCTTTCGGAAACTCTGCTCTGGCTACTTGGAAGATGAACATCGGTGTCTGGGTAGGCAACACTTCATTCTGGGATGGCCACAGGCCAAAATCCACAGTGGAGCTGGGTGCTAAGTCCTGAACATGTTTTGGGCCCCCAGCTCATTCTTCAGTTGAGAAATGAACATTTTTTTCACTAAAGAATGGGGACAAAGATGAAATTTCAATCCCTCAGTCTGACACAGTGGCAACTCTGCTGTGAAGATCTACGTCTACAATTCTGTGTCTTCCAATATGGTAGTCCCAAGCCATATTGGTGACTTACATTTAAATTAAATTAAATTAAATTAAATCAAATCTTCAATACCTCAGTCACACTAGCCCATTTCAATTGCTCAATACCAACATGTGACTAGTGGCTACTGTATTGGCAGAAAGGACATTTCCATCATTGCAGAAAGTTCTATTGGACAGTGCTGACCTACTGAATGAGGATAATAATATTATCTACCTCATAGGACTGTTATGGTAATTAAATGAAATGTTGTACGTAAAGTGCTTAGATTAATACCTAGCATAGGTAAATGCTTGATAAATGGAATTTGTTATTATTCATGAAATAAAATTTTTAGAAGAAAGTGACTCTAAGTGCCAAATTCAGTTCAGGGAAATATCACATAGAGTCTCCAGGTATAAGTGTAATTCTCAGCATTGTCTCTTGCTGAGGCTGGTGTTGCAGAAAGCATTGAGGAGGATGAGGAGTTGGATCCTTTCAGTGTGCCATTTGCTCCAGGCACAGTCACAGGCATTTACAGAACCTGACTGCCTGCTGGTGGGGGGAGGGGAGGGTATGGGCAGTGGGTTACCAATTCCTCAAACCCAGGAAAGCTGAAGGAAGCAATAGAAGGAGCTTCTACAGCAGCAAAATGGATTAGGGTTAATTGTTAGAGAGAGGGAAGATAAGAAGAAGGAAGAGGTAGGCAAAAGGAGAGAGAGAGAGAACATGAACTATGGGATGTGAAACAACTTTTCTTCTTCATGAGGCATAGAAAGCTGAGCCTAGTTTCATGCCCCTGACTTTTGCACTGTTGTTGAACCTACCTAGCCTAGATGAGTACGAGAGGTAGAATGATATCCATGATGGTTTAACAGTTGCCTAGAGTATGAAGCTTTCCCATTATCTAGAAAAGCCTAGAATGCAGAAATGGCCTAAGGAGCCTTGATGCCAGCTCAGCCATTATATAACTGAAGTTTAGGGGATGCCATTCAGGCCTCTGGTTAGGCACTGAGCAAGCTTTAGATTGGGAGGCAACCTTCTAATAGTGATAGGCAACAAAATGTGAGAAGAAAAGCACTATGCACACTCCCTCCCAGGCTACCCTGGCCTCCCCAAATGGTTTCCTCTGACCCACATTTCTCCTTAAAAGTGTTTGCTGAAATTGGCTGAAGACTGAAGCTGAGATGACTGGACAGTGAAAGCCCAAGAAATCCCAGAGGATGGCCCCTGTGGCTGCTACTCTATGCCATCCCTCCCAAATTAGTCATAGTAACAATAGCTAGTGTTTAGTAAGTGCTTACAATGTGCTAGACAATGTTCTAAGTATTGTCTTCATTTATTCCTTAAAATAATCTTGTTAGGTACTGGTACCATTTTTATCCTCATTCTTTTCACCTATAAAAATGGAAGGGGATAGACAGGGATTGATTCTGTTACCCAGACAAAGTAGGAGATTCTATTAGTGCACAAGATATTATTAGCAGCAAACAGGAGCCTAAAATACATCACGAGCTTAAGATGAAGCTTTACAGGAGGCGATACAGTTGTGGTGTTAGGAATATGTTTCAGAGCCAGACTTCAGGGTTCAAACCCCAGCTCTAACACTTTAGGCAGGTCACTTAATTCTCTGTTTCTGTTTCTCAACTGTAAAATGGGGCTAATAATAGTACCTCCTCATAGAGTTATTATGAGGATTCAGTGAATCAAAGCACCTAAAGCCAGGCCTGCCATGTGGTCAGCACTATCTAAGTGTTGGCCATTACAGGTAGGATTGCTCCATGCTGGCTGGAGCTTCTCTTTCAAGGCTCTTTTCAGTCGCAGCTGTGAGCTGTGGCAGTTGAGGATGTCACCATGTTTAAGGGGTGAGTACATCAGCTTTCTCCTCCACCATCTTACTTGGAAAACAGGTCAACTCAAGAATTCTCTATTATACATGTAGAGCTTGAAACCCATTTCAGGTGCCTGTGGACAGAGTCATTCATTCACTCACTTATTCATTCACCCAAATCCTAACAGAATCCTGTGAGGCACACAATCCTATGTGAGGAATAGTACAATATGTGGAGTCAGATAGTTTAAATCCTGGCTCTTTCCCTCACTAACTGTGTCACATTGTGCAAGTCACATCACCTGTCTGAACCGATTCTCTCATAAAACTGGGAAAGAACATGAGACAAAGTAAGAGAAGACACATGGAAAGCTCTGGAAAATACTATACAAGCGTAAGTGCTGCCAGTTGTGATAAGGGATACAAAGAGATATGACATATCCACATATACATTTTAAAAGAAATGTTGGAATGAAAAATGACCCCTTGATAGAGCTTTTGGATGGGTAAGCTTTTGGATGAGCAGAAGAACGGGAGTAAAATGTATCTGGCCCCTGGCTGCCTCTATTTTGGATTCCTGGAATGATTCTGTGTGAGTCATTTCATTTCTGTTTGCCTCAGTTTCTCCTGGACCTCAAAAGACATCACAATTTGAGATGTTGCTGGAATTAGATAATAAAAAACTCTCAACCCTTTCTAAATAAAAATGTTATAAATTCTTCAACACTATAAATATGGTCTCACATCTATTGCTCAGTACCTTGTGAAAAAAAAAACATTCTAAAAGAACCTCATCTGAAAATAACAAAGGGAGAAAAATATAATCCTTCCAAGCTTTAAATAGAGTTCTCTGCTCAGCTCTCCTTAGGAGTGAAGTCCAGAAGTAGGGAGTCATTGTTGGGGACTTATTGCCTCTGGATGGTAAGATGGATTCTAGAAGCTTGAAGCACCCCCATCTTAACTAAGTAGCATCCTAAGCCCCACCTGCTCCCCACTCACCATCCCCTTCCCCAAAGCTACAAATTGGTCCTGAGTTAGGACAAGACTTGTTACCTCTAGAGTTTCCGTCTTCTTCTATGTCATCAGAAAATACCTATTCTGTATAACCTAACCTGGCTTTATTGAGTGTGTTGCACAGAGCGCTTGGCATTTCATTCACATTCAGTAATGCTTGCTGAAATTATATCATTAGCTTACTAGACATTATATTCTTTCCTCTTATTCTAGGTTCTGCTGGCTGCTTTTGGAAGCATGAACAGGAGGTTTGAGCATCAGGGCCCTCAAAGTGGCCCTTAGCCAGGTCCTTTGCATCAATGAAAATGATATTATAAGAATGTTTAGTGGGCTGAGAAATTTCCCTTGGAGCTTCATGCCCTGAAACTGAGATAGTTCTAGAAAAACCAACAGGGCTCACCTGGCTTCAAGGTGGAGTTAGTGGTCGTCTACTGGGGTGGGGGAGTCAGTGGGTATGAACATTGCCATGAAATACCTCCCTAATTTTACAGCTGATGTTTACAACTATTTTATAGGTGATCAGCCTTCACAAGATTGAAAATACAAATATACATGACAGAGTCAAGGCAATTGTTGAAATTCATCCTATTGTATAAGTGACTGACATGTTATCTTCCCTTTGAGTGAAGTCTAATAAGGAAAGAAAAAAGATAAAGACAGTGATACCTGACAGAATAAAGAATGATGAAGACTGACAGAGGGGCTCATTTACGGAGATTGAAGAGACCCCACAGCTACTACTACAATCCTCCTACCCATGCGTTCCCATTTTTTATGTGGGAATCCTGAGGCATGTAATCTAGTGACATGCTGTCTTAGAACGGGGGTCCTGCTTCCCGGTACAGGGTCATTCCATCCCACTGTGGATACAACACTGTAGCTGAGGGACCAGATGAACTTCAGTCTCCTTGCAGTTTGGTTTGGGCCAGCTGTGAAAACCAGGTCTCAGGCCCTTCATTTCAGGGGGAGGCACCATGGGAGGCACCATGTCAGAGGGTCCAGGAGCTGGGTGCATCCCTAGAGAGGAGGCTCACTTACCTTTGGCCACATCCAGCTTAGGCTGGAGAGGTTTTTCCCCTTGAGCAGCTGTAGACCTATGGAATAAGTCTCAGCAGGGAATGTCTCATCCTCAAACAGCAGGCCTCTGTTTAGGCAATAATCCTGCAAGGAGTAAAAGTCCTGTTGCTTGAACTTGATGATGGGGGTCTTGGCTAGAAGCTCCTGGTTGTGCGCCATGACTCTTCTTGGAAGAGGTATAAGGGTCGTTCCCTTTCAGTGAGAAAAAAAGATATTTTTAGGGGTAAGCCGTCAAGTCCTTTGCATCATTAGATGTGAACCTTTGAAAAGCACTCAGATGTCCCCCACTTTTACAAATGAGGAGACTGAGACCCAGGTCAGTGCTATCCCTGGTGACACAGCCAGTTGGTAGGTGAGCCCAGACTACAATCCAAGCATCCTTCCTTCTAGTTCAGTTTTCAGTCTGCTGTACTGAACAGCTTCTCAGGATGCTCTTACGTGTGTGAGACTATTCATACATGAATGAACATTTATTGAGTGCTGACTTTATACCAAGCACTTTTCTGAATGCCGGTAATCCAAAGATAAATATGACATGATCTTTATCCCCTGGGGGCTCATTAGCAAGTGGGAAAAATAGATTAGACATTTCAACAACCAGCTCTCATTCAACAGAAACGGTCTAATTAAAAATGTGTACAGAGTCCTGTGGATGGATATAAAGAGGAGGAGCTAGGAACTGCCAAGGAGAGTCTGGGGTGGTTCTCCCACAAGCACTGACATTGGAATTGGCCTTGAGGGAAGAAGAATTTGCCAGGTGGAGAACTGGCAGGTAGGTTAAGAAAAAAAAAAAAAGTCCCTCTAGGTGCCCTGAGTAGCAACTACATGGAGGACCAAGAACTGGATTGGAGAAGTCATGGGTGTTAGAGGGGGTGGGAGGGGCTGGAGAGTCAGTGGAGTGAGGGTTGGGAGTAGAGAATTTTGGCAGACAAGGCCAGGAAGGTAGGTTGGAAAGCTGGACTGTTTTCGTTTTATGCCCTGCAAGCACTGCAGGCCCACTGAAGAGGTGGATTATGATCAGATCTGTGTATGGGATTGTGGAGCAAGTTGGAGGCCATACAGCAGGATGGGGAGGGTCTGAGACAGGGCAGAGGCTTGGAGGCTGATGCATATTTGTCCATGGGAGGGAGAGTGTTAGAGCAGTGGTAGTGAAGATGGTGGAGAGACAGGTTCCAGAGTCATTTTTTAGGTAGAACCCATAGGATTCGAGGATGAATACAGGGGCGGGAGGTTGAGGATGTGGGGGAGGAAGAAGAGGAGGCAGTGCAGTGAACAGTCAAACGAGCTTTGAAGTTTGCTCTCTGCTCTCACCACCTACCTACCAGTTCTGCAATAGTGCATTAATATTCAAGCCTGTGAACCTATCTCTCCATCTGTATGGATTAATGATACCAACCTCAGAGGGTTTATTGCTGTATTAAATGAGGTTGGACCTAACAGACTGAACAGAGTGACTGGCAAACAGTAGCCACTCAGTAAATGTTGGCGTCCTAATTTCTCTGAAGAGCAGTCAAGGTAGCCTGGGTTTTCTTGTTCAGGAAGCCACAGGGGTGTAACTGACGCCATTTACCAAAATATGCATCACATACTCCATCTGCAAGGCAAGCTGGCTTGGATCTGAATCCTAATCCACACTTACTAGCTGTGGGACTTGAAAAACCTCCTTAGCCCATAAAGTCATGCTTTTCAATCTTCTTTGACCAGGGTCTATAATGGTGACACAAAAGACCGGAAGGTTCATATGTCCTACCCATAACCACTTCACAGAGAAAAAGGAATCAGGTAATGATAAAGAACTGGAGAGGAACATGAAAGAACAACTCATAAAGAAAGAATATGAGCTTACAATCAGGATCTTGGATCAAAGAAAAAATATGCAAACTTAAAAAATAACTCATAATTTTCTTACCATTAACATATAATAGTAGTATGTTGCAAATTAATTAGATAACACAAATTCATCGGCAAAATAGCACCAATAAGTATCATTGTACACACATATTTGGAGGGAATGATGCATACAATTACCTAGCAAAAGAGATGAGAATAATTTATATTTGAACTATTAGGTTGGACCATATGAAACTGCCATTTTTATAGGTCAAAAATGGTTGAATATAGTCAGTATTCTATGGTTTAACCTAAGGTAAAAATGACTGAATATGAGCAATTTCCTTTGGTTTAGCCCAGTATGATATACATTTCTTCAACCTAGTTCTTGGAAAATAACAGGTGAAAATACGTCAGTGTACCTCACCACTCCCTATAGGGTTAAGAGGAGAACCTACAACAAACTACATAAATAATGATAAAGCTGAAATAACAGTAAGGTATCGTTCAAGAACAAGAAAATGTTAATAGAAATTGGCTGCCAATTGAAGACAACGGCAATGACACCTGATAAGGGAGAGTTGTAAAAACTGTGGATCCACCATCTGTACACATACTTAGGGATAGTGGAGCCAATACAGCACTGCCAAGCCACCCACCTACAATTATGAGACTGTTATTAAGCAGCTCTTAACTGCAAGTAAAAATGAGTCTGAACAGTTTGGCTTGACTTCTCTATCAGAATCTTGCAGAAGGGCCTTATATTTGGGGATCAGTTCCCAGGCTCATCTGCAGGGCCCTCACTGCCCACCACTGGGCAGTGCACCAGATGACTTTAGGAATCCCCCTTCTAAGACTCACTTCCCTCATTTGTGAAATGGAGATGCCATTAATATGTATGTTATAGAGTTGTTGGAAGACTCAGACAAAACCATGCTTGTCGAATACTTAGCACTGTGACTGGTAAGCAGAAAGCAGTCAATCAACAGTGGTTATTAGTATAATTAACATTCTTATCATTTTGGCCATGAAAGGACGGTACAGAAGTCCCACACCCTCTAAGAGGAGGACCTGCTCTTATGAATGACAGGCCAGGCTCAGAGGGCCTGCAGGGGCGAGGGCCAGGGGTGGAACATCAGACCTGTGCCCGCAGCTCAGCTACTGCTCTGAGAGCCCAGAAAGGAAGGAGAAGGCTCTGGGGGACAGGTGGCAGGTCTGGGTGTCTGCTGCTGGAGGAGGTGGTCTGCTGCTTTGTGAAGAAGGAGAATCTTGATGTGGAAAAGAGAAGACAGGCTGGAAAGGCAGCCTCCACCTGCACAGACCTCACACCTACTGGGCTCACCTTCTTGCTCTCCAAATTGCTAATGGCTTTACCAGGGAACAGCCTGTAGACTCACTTTCTCAGGCAGGAAGGGTTTACGGAATTTGACAACATCTTGCTTGTGTGTGCAGCAGAAAAGGCCACACAATCTTCCCACCTGTCACTTCGGGGAGGGCTCTTTGGCTCATTTCTTTTCTTCTATGTCCTACTTGCCTCACTTTGCAAAACAAAACAAAACAAAAACAAAGGCAGGAGAAGACTCTGCTCTCTTGATAAAGAAAGAAAGATGGAAGGTCTACCTGATATTCAGGATAAAAACCAGTCTTGCTGCTGGGGTATCTCTTGGGTCTAGTGAGAAAAATGGCACAGGAAGAGCTAGAAAAATGGCAAGAAGAGTTGATATCAAGTTATTTTTTTAAATTGAAGTATAGTTGATTTACAATACTGTGTTAGATTCAGGTGTAAAGCAAAGTGATTCAGTTATATATATCTATATATATATTAGATTCTTTTCCATTATAGGTTATTATAAGACATTGAATACAGTTCCCTGTGCTCGACAGTAAATCCTTGTTGCTTATCTGTTTTACATATTATAGTTTGTACCTGTTAATCTCATACTCCTAAATTTATCCCTCCCCCCTCCCTTTCCCCTTTGGTAACCAGCTTGTTTTCCATGTCTGTGAGTCTGTTTCTGTTTTGTATATAGATTCATTTGTATTAATTTGTAGATTCTATGTATAAGTGATATCTTATCACTTAACATTTGTCTTCCTCTTTCTGACTTACTTCACTTAGGATGATATTCTCTAGGTCCATCCATATTGCTGCAAATGGCAATATTTCACCCCTTTCTTATGGCTGAGCAATATTCCATTGTATATGTATATATCTTCTTGAACCATCTGTTGATGGGCACTTGGGTTGCTTCCACTTCTTGGCTAATATAAACAGCAGTGCTATAACAGTGGGGTACATATATCTTTTCGAATTAGAATTTTCATCTTTTCCAGATATATGCATATATATGGTACAGCATAATGACTTGACACACATATACTGCAAAATGATTACCACAAGAGGTTTGGTTAACACTCATCACCTCATATAGTTATAAAAAATGTTTTTTCCTTGTAAGAACTTTTACTATTTGCTCTCTTAGCAACTACCAAGTATACCACACAGCAATGTTAAGTATAGTCATCATGTTTTATATTACATCCCCAGTACTTACTTATTTTATAACTGTAAGTGTATACCTTTTTACCACCTTCATCCAGTTCCCCCAATCCCATCCCCTGTCTCAGGTAACCACAAATCTGATCTTTTTTCTATGAATTTGGTTTTATTTATTTTTAGCTTCCACATATAAGTGAGATTATTTCTCTGACTTATTTCACTTAGCACAATGCCCTCAAGATTCATCCATATTGTCACAAATGGCAGGGTTTCCTTCTTTTTTATGGCTGCAAGATATTTCATTGTAGATATGTACCACATTTTTTTTATCCATTCGTCTATCCATGAACACTTAGGTTGCTTTCATGTCTTAGCAATTGTAAATAATGCTGCTATGGGTGTAGCTATCTTTTCAATTTACTGTTTTTTGTTTTCTTTTTTCATCTTTATTTGCGTTACAATGTTGTGTTGGTTTCTGCTGTATTAACAAAGTGAATCAGCTATATGTATACATATAGCCCCATATCCCCTCCCTCTTGCATCTCCCTCCCACCCTCCCTATCCCACCCCTCTAGGTGGTCACAAAGCACCGAGCTGATCTCCCTGTGTTATGCAGCTGCTTCCCACTAGCTATCTTCCCACTAGCTAGCTATACATTTGGTAGTGTGTATATGTCAGTGCTACTCTCTCACTTCGTCCCAGCTTCCCCCTCCCACCCCGTGTCCCCAAGTCCATTCTCTATGTCTACATCTTTATTCCTGCCATTCAACTAGGTTCATCATTACCATATTTTTTTTAGATTCCATATATATGCATTAGCATATGGTATTTGTTTTTCCCTTTCTGACTTACTTCACTCTGTATGACAGACTCTAGGTCCATCCACCTCACTACAAATAACTCAGTTTCGTTTCTTTTTATGGCTGAGCAATATTCCATTGTATATATTGTATACATATATATAAAGAAGATATATATAAAGAAGATTGTGTCACATCTTCTTTATCCATTCATCCATCGATGGACACTTAGGCTGCTTCCATGTCCTCGCTATTGTAAATAGTGTTGCAATGAACATTGCGGTACATGACTCTTTTTGAATTATGGTTTTCTCAGGGTATATGCCCAGTAGTGGGATTGCTGGGTCATATGGTAGTTCTATTTTTAGTTTTTTAAGGAATCTCCATACTTTTCTCCATAGTGGCTGTATCAATTTACATTCCCACCAACCGTGCAAGAGGGTTCCCTTTTCTCCACACCCTCTCCAGCATTTATTGTTTGTAGATTTTTTGATAATGGCCATTCTGACCGGTGTGAGTTGATACCTCATTGTAGTTTTGATTTGCATTTCTCTAATGATTAGTAATGTTGAGCAGCTTTCCAGGGACTTCCCTGGTGGCGCAGTGGTTAAAAATCCGCCTGCCAATGCAGGGGACATGGGTTCAAGCCCTGGTCCGGGAAGATCTCACATGCCGCGGAGCAACTAAGCCCATGCACCACAACTCCTGAGCCTGTGCTCTAGACCCCGTGAGCCACAACTACTGAGTCCATGTGCCACAACTACTGAAGCCCGCACACCTAGAGCCTGTGCTCCACAACGAGAGAAGCCACCACAGTGAGAAGTCCGCGCACCAAAACGAAGAGTAGCCCCCACTTGCTGCAACTAGAGAAAGCCTGCACGCAACAGTGAAGACCCAACGCAGCCAAAAAAGAAAACCTAAAAAAAAAAAGCTTTCCAAAAAGAAACCCCCAGACTCAGGTGCTTTTACTAGTGAATTCTATTATACCTTCAATGGAAAAATAGCACTAATCTTATACACACTTCTTCAGAAATTAGAGGAGAAGGGAAACGCTGCTGAATGTATTTTATCAGGTCAGCATAACACTAACAACAAAGCCTTATAAAGGAATCCACGCCCACCCCACCCCGAAAAAAAATTATGAATCAGAGTCCCATGTGAGCAGAGATGGCAAAGGTCCTTAACAAAATTTTAGGAAACCAAATGTTAAAAAGAAAAAAAACAAGGATAATATGTCAAGACTAAGCTGGTTTGATTTCAGGAATGTAAGTTTGGTTTAATCCTACAAAAAAAAATCAGTGTAATTAGCCATATTAAAAGGCTAAAAAGAAAACCAATAATTGAATTTGGATTATTTGACAAAATTCAACACATACTTATGATAGAAACTTTCAGAGGAGAGTTACCTGAAAGAGTAGGTGATATTCTCAAACTGATGAAGGACATCTATGAAAAATCTACAGCTAAAATCATACTTAATGATGGAAGAGTGTACTTTTTTCCACTTATGGTCATAATTAAGGCAAGAATGCCTGCTGCCCCCACTTCTATTTCACATTGTACTAGAAGTCCTTACCAGTTCAGTAAGAAAATAAAGAGTAAAAAGATGTGAAAGAAGAAAAAAATGGTCCCTATTTGATATTTGGATTGTAGAAATGAACTACTAGAATTAATAATTGAATGTAGCAAGGTCACAAGATATAAGCAGCAAACAATAGGAAACTAGTAGTATTTTATTAAAAATGCTTGGGGAAAAATCTAACTAAAGACATCTAAGCTCTCTATATCAAAAACTACAAAATATTGCTGTGAGAAATTAAAGACCTAAATAAATGGAGAGATAGATCAAGTTCATTGCTCAGTATTGCAATTCTCTCCAAATTAATCTATGGATTCAATACAATCCCAACCAAAATTCTAGCTTGCTCGCCTTTAGAAATTGACAAGCTGATTCTAAAATTTAAATCTAAATTCAAAAGACCTAGAATAAGCAAATAATTTTAAAAAAAGAAAAGAAAAAATTGGAGGACTTAGCCAACCTGACTTCAATACTTGTTATAAAGCTATAGTATTGGCAAAAAGATGGATGAATAGATCAATGGAGCAGAGAATCCAGAAATAGACCCAAACATATATGGTAAATTAATTTTTGACAAGGTTCCAAGGCAATTCAATGGGGACAGAAAGGTCTTTCAAAAACTGATGCTGGAGCAGCAGGATATCCATGTGGAAGAAAGATAAACATGAACCCTTACTTCACACCATACACAAAAATCCAGTCAAAATGATCACAAACATAAAGATAAAACTTAAAATTATAGCACTTTTAGAAGAAAACATAGAAAATATTTGCAATCTTGGGGTAGGTAAATGTGTCTTTGATAGAACACAAAAATGAGCCTTAAAAGAAAAAAAATGGATAAATTAAACTTCATGAAAAGTGTGAAAGACACCATTAACAAAAAAGCAAACCATGGACCGGGAGAAAATATTCATACGTAGCACATGTATTAGGCAAAGGACTTGTACCCAGAATATATAAAGAACTCCTATAAATCAATAATAAGAGGAAGACCACTGATTCAAAATGCTCAAGAGATTTGAGCATTTTACCAAGAAATATATAAAAATAGGCAATAACCAACATGAAAAAATGTTCCACTTCTTAAGTCGTCAGTGAAATGGAAATCAACACCACAATGAGATACCACCACACAGGCCGTAAAAAGACTTAAATTAAAAATACTGACTACACTAAGTATTGGTGAGGCAGTGGAACAGCTAGAACTTTCATTTACTACTGGTGCATATGGGAAATGGCACGACCACTGAGTACCAGTGGTTTAGCTTTTGCATATATTCAACTTCATTAAATATGCCACAGTATTTTCCAAGATTGTATCAATTTATAATCTCGCCAGCAATGTAAAAGAGTTCCCACTGCTCTATCTCCTCGCTAACACTTGGTATTGGCAGGATCCTTATTTGTGTGCATCTGGTGGGTGTAAAGTGGTAACTCCTTGCAGTCTTAATTTATGTCTCCTTGAAATTACTGGTAAGACTTAGCATCTTTCAATATGTATATTCTTCATTCACATTCCCTCTTGTATGAAATGAATATTCATATCTTATGCCCATTTGTCTATAAGTTATCTTTTCCTTATGGACTTGTAGGAATTCTTTATTTACTCTGGATATTCATATTTTGTTGGTCATATGTGTTCTAAGCCTCTTCTCCCAGTCTGTGGCTTATCTTTTTACTTCCTTTACAATGTCTGTGGATGAACAGAGATATTCTTCACTTTATACAAATATAAATGTGCTATGAATCTTTTCTTAGAAGTTTCATTTTTATAAATTGAGCCAAATGTTAATTTTTATGGGAACTTAATGTAAGAAACTTTGTGATTCTCTTTTTATAAACAGAAGGCTTATTTGTAATTTACACATTCATTCCCCCAAAGCATTGGTTAAAATTTTTTATAGCTCTATAATATTTTTAAGAAGTATAATATTCATAGCAAAATTCTGAAATGGACTTGCAAAGAAACACTGAGTACTTAGGAAATGATGTGTGCATTTCTAGAAGCAAATATAGCCTTACCAAAATCAGTTACTTAACTTTCCCACTCTTTTTTTTTTCTGATTCTAAAAATAGAGTTCCAACTCCAGAGGAACAGGAGAATGCCATATATATGGTCATATGTATTGATTTATATAAATACAGACAGATAAAATATCTTGATTTTTAAAAAGTGTTTGATAAAATCACCCTTTATTCCTTACATATAAGATGGTAAAACCAAACAAGACCACTAGACTGGGTAGGTTATATCCTACAGTATTGTACATAAGTACAGTGTAGAGTAGCACAGTAAAGTAAAATATAGTCAATATAATTCACAGTTTGAACCAGAGATCATAGATGAATGATTCTGGATTACCTGGGAATCATCATACTGTAATAGTCACAGAACTCTGTCCTTTGCACTAACATTTTTAATCTTGGTCCTGGATGAAGATGTTGAAATGAAAACGAAGTTACTTTTCAACGCTTTCATCATTTTTAATGATAGAAAGAAAACAAGAACAATTAACCACGCAGATGGCAGAATCCAAATTCTAAAGGACCTCAAAACCAGGAAGATGGAATTTAACCAAAGGAACTGCAAATCTGTCTTCACATTTAAAAGTTAACTGTGCAAGTGAATAGTGGGTTCTGCCTTGGCTAAATTTCATTTCAGAAATATTTTGTGTGGCTTACTTGACTTCCTGTTTTAAATGAGGCAATGTGGTGAAAGACTTGACACAATCTGAACTGCTATCACAGTAGTAAGGGGTTGCTCTAGACAGGATAGCTCCAGCCCCCTGTACAAAGCTGCTCCTGACACCACATGGACGTCTAACCCACCCTGTTATGTTCTGGGGGCCACACTTCAAGAGGTACATCAACAACCTCACTGGTGTCCAGAGAAGGTATTAGAGTAGCATAGGGCTGCTTGCAAGGATGGTTTCCTGGCATGAGGTTATAGCCACCGGGAAAACGTGATGACTTTTTCTAATTGGCACAAACATGCCATCAGCTAAGCATGCAAGGAACCTAGAGATTACTTCCTGGGAAATTGGAAATCTAGAAACGTTTATAGGGAGAAAGACAGACTGAAAGACTTACAATGACTGTCAGAGCCAGCCCTGTAGTCCTGATCCCCAGCCCTCTACAATAATCCCCGTCTGAGAGAGCATGGATTTAACCACATCTGGTCCCACAGTTGGGCTCCTCCTTGCTGCTTCTCTAACCCCCAAGGTAATACTGCCTTTCGGAAAACTGGGCTTTGCCTTGTCTCTTAAAAAAAAAAAAAAAAAAAAAAAAAAAAAGACATCATGGAATGGTGGTCAAGAGCATGTGGAATCAGGCTGGAACTTTGGTTCAAATCCAGATGTGGCTTAGTGACTGACTGACTGAGCAATGCCAAGCCCTTAATATCTCTGAGCCTCCTTTTCTTACGTATAAAATGCACTGGAGGTGGTGGTAATAAAACCAGCCTTTTAGCACTAGGTGGGTATTGAAGGAGAAGCTTCTTGTAAAGAGCTTGGCATGGAGCATAATGAAGTCTAGGTAGGTAAGTCTCATGACCATCACCCTGTGAGGATCTCCCCAGGTGCCCACTGCCCTGTCCCTGTGACAGGTGGGGCACCCCAGGCACTGGCCAGTTATTCCTGGACTTCCAACAGGAGGTCTCCTCAGGTCCCCAAAGTTGAGACCAATAGAGTAGCCACTAGCTACATGTGGCTTTTGAGCACTTAAAATATGGTAAATGCACCTAAGGAACTGAATTTTAAGTTTTATTTAATTTTAATTAATTTACAGTTAAATTTAAATACCCATACATGGCTAACAGCCACCTTCCTGGACAGAGCCAAGAGTAAGAGCTGCTAATGGCAGCAATGACCACAGAACCAGGAGGGCCCTGAGCACCCTTCAATGGAGATAGTCAAGCTGAGGTTGGATGATTATTAAAGCGGGGTGCAGAGGTATCCCTGAATTAGATTCTTTCACTTTGACCTGCTGGGGTTCTCTGCACTCAACTGCTTTTCTTCAACATATTTTTGCCACCAAACCACCCAGTTGCTTTCTGTCAGTGACACAATAGGACAGACCTCACAGTGACAGGCACAAGGCTTGCCCTGGTGACCCGGCCTCCAGGCTGAGCTTAGAACATCCCAGCCAAAAAGGGGGATTCTCTTTGCATTTTGTTTTCCATCCGCTAAGAAACAGGAAGCAGTGTTCAATTGTTCCCTGCCAGGGAGTGATGCACACCGCACTCTCCTGGCTGGTGTCTTCCAGAACAATGGAAATAAATCTGATGTAATGTAGCAGAACACGACAAGGGACAGTTTTCCCCTTAACAAATACTCATTTGAAATGGTGCCCACACCCTGCACGAGGAGTGATCTATTTCCCACAACAGTGTTCCAGCAAAACCCATTACTAATTCCACAACTCAAATTAAAACTAACAGAGCTTGAAGGCTGGGGCTAATGTGCTCTCTGCCGACAAGGAGCGAGGAAGGGAGGGGGGAGGGGCCCGGTGCATTTCGTGCGTATGTGTTTAATTACACTGTTTAATGCATTGAGAATAATTCAGCCACCCGAGTGGAGAAAATAAGGCACTTAACTGCTCTCTGGAGGAAAAAAGCCCCGTGCAAACCACTCTCAGCTGTGTGATACCTCGCACACCTCAGGGCTTTGGGGGTGGAGAGAGAGAGGAAGAGAGAGAGGGAGGGAAGGTAAGGAGAGACAAAGAGAGGGGAGAGGGAGGGAGGGAGGGAGGGAATTTTGTGCATGTGCAAATCTCCTGTGAGTTGGGAGGACACATGACTATTTCTCAAGGAGAGCTGGTATGCGGTGGTGTAAAGGTGAGAATGAACATACATTTTAGGTTTTAAAATGGAACTTAACGGGCTTCCCTGGTGGCGCAGTGGTTGAGAGTCCACCTGCCGATGCAGGGTACGTGGGTCCATGCCCCAGTCCGGGAAGATCCCACATGCCGCGGAGCGGCTAGGCCCATGAGCCATGGCCGCTGAGCCTGCACGTCCGGAGCCTGTGCTCCACAACGGGAGAGGCCACAACAGTGAGAGGCCCACGTACCGCAAAAAAAAAAAAAAAAAAAAAAAAAAATGGAACTTAACACCTAGACCAGTGCTTTCCCTGGATCACTCTCCCACTTCAGAATCATCTCGGTGAGGTTCCCTGCCTTGGTGGCCTGGAAGCCATGAGTGAGGTTTGTGGCCCCCAAAAAGGCAATCCTCAGAGGAAGACTACCCAGGGCTCTCTTTGCAGAAGGGGAAACTGAGGCTTAAGGTCAAACAAGAGGCGTTTGGACAGTGCTTGGAGTAGACGGCTGTCCAGCCCCCAGCTTCAAGGCTGATGCCCTGGCCTGGACGCAAAGCTTGTCCTAGTCCCTGCCAAGGGGCACCTTACTTTCTGTTTCATTAGGGCTGAGAGGGGTCTGAGATAATCTCTGATCCAAGGGCCACGGGAGAGGGAGTCATGAGAGAAGCCTCTCACGTGGCTTCAGATACAGAGTGCCGCAGCGCCCCCGATGGGGAACAGGTGCCAGATAAGTGTGAGTGCTCAGAATAGAACTATCCATGGCCTGCCAGTGACTCTGGGTTCAGGGCCAGACCGACTGCCAAGGAGATGAAGAGCCTGGCAAGAGAGAGGCAAAAAGCAGAAACCGCTTTGCATGGGCCACAGACGATGCAACCCTACCCTGCTCTCTCTGCTGGCCTCGCCATGTGCACCCAGCCTCTTTGGCGACTCATGGCCTGAGGGAGCTCAGAGACCTCAGCTGATGGGTCCCTCCCAGGCACCCTATGGGGTAACAAAGAGAACGCCTGCCTGGCAGAAAGGAGTCTGCTGTGCTCCACTAAATTTGTGAGCCGCGCCTCTCCTCGGGCCTCAGGTTCCCGGTTTGGAACACTGAGCAAGTTGGATTTACTCTTCCAAGTGCTTTTCAGCTGTAATGTTCTGTGTTTCTGGAACTGAGAACGTGAGTTCTTACGCACCCTACGTGATATTGTTGAGCAGGCAGTGAAACAAGAATACAGTATTCCTTTCAGTTAGGTTTGCCACGTGCAAACACAAAAAATCAAAACGTCTTGGCATGAAATGATTCTCCTTACCATCCCCAAAGGGCTTTGGTATGTGTCATTCAATTACAGAAGAGGCCTAGAAAGTTCCTGAGTAGACTGTCAATGTATTCTGAGGACAAGGCAGAGCGTTCCTTCTGGGTTCTATAATTACATGAGTCCCAGAAACACCGTGTAATATTCGGTATGATCTTGGATTTCTGGGCATGTTTCTTTCCCCGCCCCCTCATCTATAAAGAGAGGATGTACTTCCCATTTAGCTAATTCAAGCTCCCTCTTAAGCAAATTAGGGGGATTTAGGAAGTTGGGGCCTGTCATGTATCAAATGGTTATCTGGTCTTAAGAGCTACTATTTCCAACCCATCCTCCCCAGATCACTCCAGATGGCTCGCTTCCCAGCGGCAGGAACCAGAGAGGGCTAGGCAAGCACTGTGCCCACCGAGTTTAGGGCCTTTTAAATAATTTCTTTGGAAGGCGATACCACATTAAGACAATCAGTGTATTCTTAAACGATTTCCTCTTGGCCTATCTTCTTAGGCTTTCAATGAAATGAGACAAAGAGAAAGAAAATGGATAAAACAGAGAGACAGGGACCCAAAGAGACCCAGACAGACGGGGGCAGAGAGACAAAGACAAAGACAGCCAGCCAGTGGAGACGGAGATGGTGATGAAGAGAATGGGAGGAACAAGAGGGCCAAGATATGGAGAAGGACAAGTCCACTAATAAAAAGCATCCATGTGCATCCATGTGCAATGCCAGCATACGACTGTGCTGAAATCATATCCAAACATCACCGTGCTTTCTCACCCCTCAGACGTGAGCACTTGAGGCACACCTGGAAAACAGATGTGCAACGGCTGAGACTCCCTGGTGGAGCTCTTTGAAGTTCCCTCCTGCTGTGACAGAGCCACATGTGGAGATCCAGGGGATCACCCAGGGGAGACAAAAAGATGGACACCAGCAGTTGGACCTCTGGCCAGGTTACCTCAGGCATCCCGGTCTGTACCCGGCCACCTCGGGGCATCTCAGGCCTGTGGAGGCCACAGAGGTGAGTGGGCAGGACCTTGGCCTGGAGCCTGCTTCTGGCTCTGCCACTGTCCACGCCTCACTGTGGTGTGAGGATGCGGGCGGGGAGAGAGGTACACTCGCACCAGCACCCAAGCACTGTAAGGGAGAGACTCCCTTTTCTGACCAGCTCAGGGACATAAGATGATGGTATGTGCCCCAAAGGCCCAGGCCAAGCTACTTGGTCTGAGACTTTTCTGAAATCAGGCTTCCATCCAAGTGGATGGAGTCATGCTTGTGGGGTTGGGGCCCGGGCACAGGTCAGCAAGAGGGGAGAAGTCTTTTTGAAAATAAGAGTTTTCTGAGGACTTTCCTGGTGGCGCAGTGGTTAAGAATCCGCCTGCCAATGCAGGGGACACGGGTTCGATCCCTGGTCCGGGAAGATCCCACATGCCGTGGAGCAACGAAGCCCGTGTGCCACAACTACTGAGCCTGCACTCTAGAGCCACAACCACTGAGCCCGTGCGCCACAATTACTGAGCCTGCGCTCTAGAGCCACAACCACTGAGCCCGTGTGCCTAGAGCCTATGCTCCGCAGCAAGTGAAGCCACCACAATGAGAAGCCCGCGCACCGCAACGAAGAGCAGCCCCCGCTCGCCGCAGCTAGAGAGGGCCTGTGCACAGCAACGAAGACCCAAGGCAGCCAAATAAATAAATAAATATTTTTAAAAATTAAAAAAAAGCTTTCTGAATTAATTATGTTGAAGAGCATCACAAAGGAGAATGAACTTAGAGCACAATTCTGTGTGTGAGCATGTGTATAAACGTGTGTGTAAGCGGGTGAGTGAAGCAGTTTTGAAAAGCACGTTGAAGGGGGTTTTAAGCCTCTCAGGGCTCCCATGCTCTTTTCTTCATTCTTAAGAAGCAGAGACAGTAGGAAGAGAAAGGAGCAGAAATGGTCTAGGAGCTGCTGCTTGCAGGGGAGCCGGAGGGGAGGTGGTGGGAACGACAGGCCAGGTGGGAGAGGGACCACACCTCCATCCTTCCAGCGGAAGACGGAATGCAGACGCTGCCACAGGAAACCTCGGCCTCCCTTCCGCTGCCTGGGCTGCAGGCCAGAACAGGTGAGGGGGGCAGGTGAGTCCTGTGCCCATCTGGAGGAAGTGACCGGGTTGAGGAGGTAGCCAGGGTCCTCAAACAGCATCAGAGGGAGACAGCGTCTGGATCAGGACAGACTCCGAGGCATGTGCCTGCGTCCTAGCAGCTGGCCCATCCTGAACGCCTCTGACCTGAAGTTCTCCCCCAAGCAATGCCATCTGAAAGTTTCTTCACTTTGGTTCCTGAAGCCGAAAATTTTAGACAGGGAGCGTTATGATGTAGCTTGGCTGGTTGGCAGCCTCTTCTCGTTAAGGATTAGACTGGGGAGAAAACAGGACATTTGGCTAACAGACCCAGGGAACAATTCCTGTGACCTCTCCTGCCTCAGGCACTTGAGAACCAATTGGATCCAGATGTGAGTCATCGGCTGTGCCTCCAGAAGGCAGATGTGTGGTCTGTCTGGATGGAGACAAGCCCCCAGGGTCTCTAGTCCCCAGGCTGTGATGGGGTCTGGCTCCATTCTCTGAGCTGTGTGGGAATTCTTGGTCAGGCTGGATCCACAGGCATGGCAGGGCGGACCTAGCCAGTGATCAGAGGGCAGAGTACTGCCCCAGGGACCACTCTTTCGGAGAGAAGTCAAAGTTCTTGGCCACTTTCAGTTTTAAAGGCCCCTTGTGGCCGATGTGACACAGTGAGAATGTTAACCCCAGTGCTGCAGCTCTCTACCAGCCCAGGGACTCAGAGGCAGCCCATCACCAGGGTCATTACCCTTAGTACACAGTACTTCTCTCATCTTAGAAAAACTCTACCAGAGGGGGCGGCAGTGGGGCAGGTCTTCACTTCCACATCATCGCTTCAAAATTTGCATTTGTTTATTAGCTAAATAGCTTCAAAATTTGCATTTGTTCATTAGCTAAATAGGTCATCTCGGAGGCAGCTCAGGAGCTGGATGAGATGACCTTCAGCTGCCTTTCAACATGATCCTCACAGATTACAATGGTTTGGAAGGTTCCTTATTCAACTACCTTAATAATTAAGATGAGGAAATTGTGTTGGGCCGAGATTTCCTGGTTTTTTATTGGGAGAACCAGCTTTGCAGACTAGTGAGCATGCATGGTAGAGAAGAGCTTCCTGAGAATTCAGGGATAGAGACAGAGAGAGATCGAACCCAGGGTCGCTAGGGTCCAAAGCAGTGCTCCCGACCGGTGTTGAGTATGGGAATTGCTGATGCACTCAGTTCAACCAGTTTCTTTATTTTGCCTTCCCAGAGCCTTCTATGGAAATCTGAGTCATGACTCTCCAAAGAGGGGAAGGTAGGAGGCAACATTCACCCACATGTTTGATCACAGAAACTTTATATCAAGGAGCTCCCAGCAACAGTTCCTAGAAGTAGTGTTCCATGTATCATGCTTGTCCAAGAGATAGGGTCCCCAAAGGTAGCAGAAAAAAAAAAATCAACATTCTGCTCCTGTTTCCGCTCTGCTCTTTTGCACAGCTGTAGACTTTCTTACTGTCTATCAAAGGATGCTCTGCCTTATAAAGGTTTGGGAAAGTGAAGGATGTACTCAGTCTGACCTCTTCCAAACACTGAGGAGAGACGGGATAGACCTGAGGACTCTTTCATGGTTGTCTCATGGGAGAAAGGGGGAGGTGACTCGCTAAGATCAGGAAACATTAGTGCCTTGCACAGTGTCCTGCAAATAATAATGATAATTTGATCCGTATTGGCCTAATCTTATGTGCTGTCTCAGGTCCTCTTGGTCTCACCTGTCTCTGGGTCTCTTACCCCTCTTTGGGGGGGTTTTCTTTGACCCCAGGAAAAGAAGTGGCTCTTCTCACCACTTCTGGACTCAGATGAGGTGCCAAGCCACAAGGAGTAGGATCTGGATTTCCCAGTGCCTGCCAAGGGGCCACATGGCACAAGCCAGAGGTTCCGAAGCATTAATTCCCCACGGGGCAAACTTTGAGCAATGAGAGATGGGAGGCAGGAGGGAACCCACATGTAAATTTCCTCTCCAACCTCTCTTGTGAGGACTATTCCAAGACAGCATTTCTGCAGAGCTGGTCCACAGGTGTCCTGCTTTAGCCAAGTAGCTGGCTATATCTCGATGTGAAGAGAGGTGGGTGACACATCATCTTGTATTGCTTCCCATCCTTCCCTCCTCATTTCTCATTTCCCTCACTCTCACTGCCCTGGTATTGCAACTCCCAGTGAGGCATTAGCATTTAAGCCTTGCCTCAAGCTTTGTTTTGTAGAGAACCCAGGCTCAAATAATGTCAATAGTAACTACTAAAATGTTTTGAACACTTACCATGTGCCAGGCACTGCTAAGAACTTGACATATATTATCTCATTTAATCTAATTTATTGTTACATTCTAGTGATGAGGAAACTGGGACTCAGAGAGGTTATGTAACATGTCCAGATGATAGTATCAGACAGCTCACATGGTAGCACCAAGCGCAGTGCTAGACATAGAGTAAGCCCTCAGGGTCAGTAGGTGGATCATTAATTTGTATATTTCTCAGCAGTACCTTTTCTTCTAAGGCATTCTTTCCAGTGAAATCACTCACTAAATACTACCAGTGAAGAAATCAAAGAGGAAATCAGAAAATATGTCAAGACAAAAGGAAAATGAAAGCACGACACTCCAAAAATCTATGGGATGCAGCGAAACAGTTCTAAGAGCGAGGTTCATAGCGATACAGGCCTTCCTCAAGAAACAAGAATATCGCAAACAACCTATTGATAACTTACCACCTAAAAGAATTAGAATAAGAACAAAGCCCAAAGTCAGCAGAAGGAAGGAAATAATAAAGATCAGAGAGGAAATAAATAAAACAGATCAAAAAGACAATAGAAAAGATCAATGAAACCAAGAGCTGTTTTTTTAAAGATAAACAAAATTGATAAACCTTTAGCCAGGCTAATTAGAAAAGACAGGACCCAAATAAACAAAATAAGAAATGAAAGAGGAGAATTAATAACTGATACTGGAGAAATACAAAAAGTCATAAGAAAATACTATGAACTATGAAATACTGTTCTGTATGCCATCAAAGTGGACAACCTAGAAGAAATGGACAAGTTTCTAGAAACAAACAGCATGCCAGGAATAATATAACTCTTAACTCAGTCATTTGCATCTTGCTTAGTAGCAAGTGGCTCACCAGGTACCATTCTTATTCCATCTACAAATTGGGAATAATAAGCTTATGTTACATATAACTCTTGCTTATTACACAATTGGTAGATTATTATATTCTCAACAACCAATGTGCTAACTAGAGTCCTCCTGCAGCTATCACCCACAAGAACAAAAATTAGGTCCAGCTGGGTACAAGTGGGCCAATTCAAGAGAATTGCTGACTGAATATTCAGATGATGCCATCTGGGGGTCATCAAAGTTCTGCTTCTGTCCCAGGACAAACAAGGTAGTTGGCAGGTCATAACTTAACTGTAACTGCAGAGGAAAAATGTCTGCACTCATTCTAATCTGGTCAGCTTGGATTCAAGCAAAATAGCTGTGGCTCTGTCTCCCCAAGTACAGAATCACATCTCAGATTCCACAACATTTGTAGCCACGGAGGCACATGCATTGACCAGGAAGCAGCTCTAGGGGTATAGGAACCACCTGAATCTCTGCAGTGGTGTTGACCAGCCTTTGGGGATTAACACAGATTTTTCAACTTGGTATAATTATTAATCTAGATCATTAGAAAACAAAAGGCAAGCCCTGGGCCCCATTCCTCCAGAAAATATTAAACACCGACTACGTGTCAGAAACTATACAATGGTGGACAAAGACATGGTTCCTGCCCTCAGGGTATCCCTTATGACAATGTAGCCCTCCAGGTTGTAACTAAATGAGCAGAAAGCCAAGGTGACGCAGTGATTAAGAGATCCTCTCACTGTATGAAGTGTGCAAAGTTTAGGTTATCTTCTCTTAGGGAGTCAACTCACCCTTTGCCCTAGCTTTTGTTAAAACTTGTACTTGGGCCCTTTGCATCAGAAACACCCACTTTTTAGAGCTACTGAATCCATATCTCTGGGGGTGGAGATTTAGATTTACAGAATTAAGACTGTCCCCGAAGCATTTATGTGCTCGCTAAAGTTTGGAGCACTGTCGTGGTCCGAAGCCCTGGGAGGTCACCACTCACATCCTACCTGTTTCAGAGGCAGGTGGTTTGATGGAGCCTAGTCAGCAGGATTCCTGTGGGGAGCTGAGTTGGGACTGGGCGGGTCCCACAGGCTCGGTGGCAGCAGCAGCTCTGCGGAGGGCTGGAGGGTGGCATAGGAGACTGGTGGTGGAGGACAGCGGCAGTCCCCCTGGAGAAAAGGCAGGCTGAGAGCCCCACAGCGCAGGCGTCTGCTTGCTTCGTCCCCTCAGGCTCTTCCTCATACAGGCACAGCAGTTACCACCCCACCTTAGTTAAACAATGACTCCAGCCTGGGGCCTGGGGCCTCCCTCCCGGAGAGAGGATATTGGATTTAATTGCAAAACTTCCCCAAAGAGGGCTTCCCTGGTGGCGCAGTGGCTGAGAGTCCGCCTGCCGATGCAGGGGTTCATGCCCCGGTCTGGGAAGATCCCACATGCTGCGGAGCGGCTGGGCCCGTGAGCCATGGCTGCTGAGCCTGCGCGTCCGGAGCCTGCGCTCCGCAACGGGAGAGGCCACAACAGTGAGAGGCCCGCGTACCGCAAAAAAAAACTTCCCCAAAGATGCTCCACCCTAAGCCTCTGTCCACCTATCCCACCTCACTTCCTGGAGCCCCGAGCTTTCGACTTCTTGGCTGCCTGAGTTGTGGTCGTCCGTTGTTTGCAGATAATTCAGTTGCTTTGTTTTTTACTTCAGCAACTTCTCCTTCAGAGGAAGTGCTGAGACAGGGAAATGTCCTTCCTTGGTGCCTCATTCCCACACCGGAAGTGCCCTCGCCAGGTGTTGCACGTTAAGAGCAGATGCTCAAAGTAAATCACACCACCTGGGCTTTCTGCAGGAAGAACGTCTTTCCACAAATATAAATGGCAGACCCCATGAACCCTTGGGCATGGAGAGACCCGGGGAAGGTCTCCGCATCATCCCTGCTTAACGGATCAAGGGGAAAGGGATGAGGCATGTAAAGCAGGCACTTCCTGACTCCAGACTCCCGATAGCATGGCTCACCCTACGTAATAGGTGTTGACTGAAAAAAAATGCACACCCTAAAAGCTGAGAATTATTAGGACTTCAAGCCCAGGAGGCAGCCTCTCACATAGCTCTGAGGGACGGCTCTGAAGAGGTAACGGAGGAGCCAGGATACACAGGAGTTTTTGCAAGGAACACCAGGTAGTTGGAACATCAAAAGGTTACTGTTAATTAAAGAAAAGCAGACATCTCAAGTTCAGGAATTTAGCGCTTACAGCCAGTATCCTGTTCTTTCCCATCCTGAGTCCCCTGGGGGGTGGGCGTGCTGCAGTGCCTGAGGGCTTGGCAGTGGGCAGCCCTGTTTGTCTCCATCCTGAGTTCCCTCAGGGCTCACCAGCAGGGGCTGCTTTAGTGGCTGATGGTTGCAACATCCATTGTCTGCTGATATGGCAGGCAACATTTTTCATTCACAGCCTAAAAGAGGGAAACCTCATCTCTACGGATGAGTCATGGGAGTGATGGAGGGTGGGGAGCCTGCCAAGAGAAGAGGTTGCTGATGTAGCCCAGGCAAGGGTGAGCATAGTGAGAAAGTACAAATGCCAAGGGGACAGCTTGAGGAATTTGCATGAAGTGAGACCCAAATCACCAGCATCCAGATAAAGAGACAACATTACCAGTACCCCAAAGCCCACTTGGGACCCCCCTTCCCATCACTATCCTCCAGGATAGCCCCAAGGCAAACTATCCCCAGCCCCCCGTGCATTTTGATAAGCTCCATCCTCTTCCTCATTTTTAAGAAAACAGATTCAGTGTTTTTGTCCATTATACCCAAATAAAGCTGAGAAAGAAAACCAAAAAGAAAAAAAGAAAAGAAAACAAATTCAGTGTTGATTTAGGGGATTAAATCAAATGTCCCTGCAAAATATGACAAAGGAGGGCTTCCCTGGTGGTGCAGTGGTTGGGGGTCTGCCTGCTGATGCAGGGGGCGTGGGTTCGTGCCCCGGTCTGGGAGGATCCCACGTGCCGCGGAGCGGCTAGGCCCGTGAGCCATGGCTGCTGAGCCTGCGCGTCCAGAGCCTGTGCTCCGCGACGCGAGAGGTCGCGGCAGTGAGAGGCCCACGTACCGCAAAAAAAAAAAAAAAAAAAAAAAAAAAAAAAAATATATATATATATATATATATATATATGACAAAGGAGACAAGTGTGGTAGGGCAAACAGGTGTACAGAGTATTTGCCATGTAATCAAATGGCTCATCTAACAGATTTCACGTGTTTTTACATTCCTCTCTGGGTGGAAAAAGTCGTCAACAAAGTGAGATGATTTTTTTTAGTGCCAAGCAGTGTGAAGTGCAGGCTCACACAGCTTCGGTGCTGTGCTGTGGGCTGCATTCTGGACGAATTAGGCAAGTCATGTTCTTAGACTCAGAGCAGTAGGTGACAAATCTAACAGTATCTTCAAGAGAAGCATTAGAAACACTCAAATTTTCAAACCAAAATGTCCCGGCGCTACCACTTACTTATTGTGGAATTTTGGACAAGCAACTTAACGCTAAGCCTGTTTCCTTAACTCCAAAATAGCGATGATAATTGAACCTAACTCATCAGCCATTATGAGAATAAAAAAAAAAAAGCAAAGGCAGGTGAATTGCTTACTATTAAGTCTGACACATAGTAATTATGCAACAAAGGGCGGCTATTATTTAGTAAAGCCAAACATAGTACTTGGCTGGTGGGAGTTTAGGAGAACTAGGTCAGAGAGGCTGGAAACCATGGACTCTTGGGAAGGATAAAGGGGATGCCCCAAGCTAGGGAAGTAGAGCCTTACACTGTTGGAGAGAAAGTCTGGAAAGGGAAATGAAACTTGTCTTCATTCATTTCTTAAAATTCTGTTTCAGTAACAAGTAAATCTAACCTAATTGTACATCAACAGAGGAATGGATAAAGAAGATGTGGTACACATATACAACATATGGCTTTTTTACAGCCATAAAAAAGAATGAAATGCCACTTGCAGCAACATGGATGGACCTAGAGATTGTCATACTGAGTGAAGTAAGTCAGACAGAGAAAGACAAATATCATATGATATCCCTTATATATAGAATCTAAAAAAAGGGTACAAACGAACTTATTTACAAAACAGAAGTAGAGTCACTGATATAGAAAACAAACTTACAGTTACCAGGGGTAAGGGTGGGGTAGGGATAAATTGGGAGATTGGGATTGACATATACACACTGCTATATATAAAATAGATAGCTAATAGGACCTACTGTATAGCACAGGGAACTCTACTCAGTACTCTGTAATGGCCTATATAGGAAAAGAATCTAAAAAAGAGTAGATACATGTATATGTAAAATTGATTCACCTTGCTGTACAGGAGAAACTAACACAACATTGTAAATCAACTATATTCCAATAAAAATTTACAAACAAACAAACAAAAAATAAACAAACCAAAACCAAGTAAATCCACATAACTATTGCCTGAAGAAACCAACAGAGACTGGCATGATGTATTTGTTTCTGGTGTTGCCACATGTTGCTGACCTGAGAAAGACAGAGGCATCGGGCCAAGTAGAAAGGAGCTCTGCTACCAAAGTGGAAACCTTCGTAATGAGGGGGCTGAAAGGAGATGGACCCCTTTCCCTGCCTTCTGATGTGGTGGCCATGGTGAAGGGAAACTGGGGAAACCCACATCTTGCTTGTGCTGAAGGAGCAGGAAGCCAGCACCCTGAGAGACGTGTGTCTGTGTCGGGGCAGGGTCCCTGGGCGCTGCTCTGGCCCTGTCAACGTTCCAGTATCCCTCAGGGTAAGCTCTGTTGTTGGACGCCCAGTTCCACAAAAGCACAGTCTAAGGGTGGTCACTGTCATTGCAGCCTGAGGAGGTCACATGGCCCAGAACTGTCCTGAGACTATAGTATGGGTGAGGGGAGAGGATAGAGGACTGTTATTGCTGCTTCCTTCTTGGGTTACACGCCCAGTAAAGAAGTTCTCAGAAACTAGAGGCAAGGAGGCTTAAGTCAACCAACACACATGGTGGATTAGGGAGGATTGGAGTCAGCTTAATCCCTACTTTCATTCCTGAGCTACCCCAGGGGACTGTGGAAAACTCTCCCTTCTTCCTGAAAGGTGACAAATGGGGTGGAGTAGGAACAAGTACAGATAAAAAGGGTTCAAAGTTGGTGCAGAGTGGCTTGAGACGAAGGGTATTTGGTAACCGGGCTGGGAAACACTGCACTTGTCCAGAAAGGTCAGTGACTGACCTTGGAGGTGAGCAGACCTCAGGGAGGAAGAGGCAGTGTGCCCAAGACAAAGGATGACGAGCAGGTTCTTGCAGGGACTGGGAATCCATCTACACTGGGGGCAGCATCAACCCAAACTCACGTGGGGCTACGGCGGGCTTGCTTAATTTTGAGTCATTTGCCTGAAAAGAGGCTCTCAGTCCTGATGGCGGAGAGCTCCCGGGAACCTCTAAGAAAACGATCCTGCAGATCCTGGTTAAGCCAGTGCAGCTTCTGCCTATGGATTTCTAGGCTTCCCCATCTGTCTCCCAATGTAATGGACAAGAAAACTAATTAAAAAGGATGCTTAGGGCTTCCCTGGTGGCACAGTGGTTGAGAGTCCGCCTGCCGATGCGGGGGACACATGTTCGTGCCCGTGAGCCATGGCCGCTGAGCCTGCACGTCCGGAGCCTGTGCTCCACAACGGGAGAGGCCACAACAGTGAGAGGCCCGCGTACCGCCAAAAAAAAAAAAAAAAAGGATGCTTATGCTCATTGGGGAGACAGAAAGAAAGGGATGAAGAGGCTGTCTCCATCTAAGCCAGTCTTGGGGTGACAAAAGGAACTACAACAGAGCAGATAAATGAATCCCCATGAAAAAAGAAGAGAGTAGGGGGGAGCCTTGGAGAAAAAGAAAGGGAAAACCCTGGGTCTGAACCAGCAGAAAACCTGCACTGTGCTCTTTATGGGGCTGCAAACTGTCCACTGACACACTCTCTGTGAAAGATAATCAAAATAATTTCATTATTATGGATGTGGCACCCTCACAATGTAACTAAATGAGGACGTTAAACCGCCCAGTACCGTGTATAAGGAATACACAGAAGTGCCTCATAAAGATGGGACTTCGGTCAAGCTCAGATATTCCAGTTTTGACTCCCGAAAGCCAAGATGGGAGGTCAAAGAAATAGTTGTGCCTCTTTTTTTTTTTGTGGTACGCGGGCCTCTCACTGTTGTGGCCTCTCTCGTTGCGGAGCACAGGCTCCTGACGTGCAGGCTCAGCGGCCATGGCTCACGGGCCCAGCCGCTCCGCGGCATGTGGGATCCTCCCGGACCGGGGCCCGAACCCGTGTCCCCCTGCATCCGCAGGCGGACTCTCAACCACTGCGCCACCAGGGAAGCCCAGTTGTGCCTCTTTGATAAGAAGATGCTCCTGGGGGGTGTGGTGCGTACAAGCCTATGAATATCTATTTTTATCCACCTCAGGGCCATACTTAATCTTGAGAGGGCACTCATTAGACAATGGGCTGAGCCTGAAGAGAAGTACAGGGTGCTCAGTGGCAAATCTGCCTCCGAACAATCAAGCTTTATTCATTTCTTGTTTGCTCATCATGTTAACCGTTTATTATGCAAAACTGTCGATTCAGTTGCAGAATGCCAAAAAAAAATATTTGGGACAATTCACAAGCCATGTTTACCATAGTTGCTAAAAGGAAAAAAAAAAAAAAAAAAAAAAAAAAACGAAAGAATTTGCTGAAGAGGATTCTCAGGCTCTGCTCAGATCCCCACTGGCAAGCTGATCTTGAACTCCAGGAACCTGACTGCCGACTCCAGTGTGCGTTAGAAAACCAGGAGCAGGACAGCTCCTTTGCCGCACAGAAAGCAAAGCCTTCATATCAGCAAACTGCTGCATAAGAGAAAGTTCCCTGGAAGTGAGCTCTCAGTAGCAGTTCTCAAACTTAGGTGCACAAGATTCGTTGGAGGGGGTAGGGGTGTGTTTAAAATGTGGATTTCCAGGCCTCACTCCAGAGATTCCTATTTAGTAGGTTTGGGGTAGGGCCAGAGAATCCACAGGTTTGACAAGCATCTCAGGGTTCGGATTAGGATCGGGCATTGAGAATAAATCCCTGTAGTAGCCTGGTTGGGGCTGGTCCCCTGCTTAGAAAAAGCAACCCCCTCATCACATGCACACATGGGCCCTGCTGAGACATTGCTGCTGGCAGAGGGGCCTTCCAGCCATCACAGGGTCAGGAGGTGGGGCTCCCCTCTGTGAGCTCAGCCTGGGGCCCAGGAAGTGGTGAGTCAGGGTTCATTTAGCAGGGGGCAAAGTAAACTTGCAGAGTAGATTTTAGGGGACGTCATTAGCCTTCCCTGCCTGCCCACCTCTGTTAGCCAAATGATTCTCCATCCTGCCTATGCATTAGAATCACCTGGGAAGATTAAAGAAATGCTTAAGCCTGAGCCCTACCCCTGATCAGTCAAGTCACAATCTTGATGAGTAAGGGTGCTCCTGGCAATGATATGTTTGAGAAGATCCTCTGGTGAGTCTAGTGTGCAGCCAGGACTGAGAACCACGGGTTTAGTCTCTTTCTTACCTCCTGGGTCCCTTCTCTTGTCTCCCTTGTGGGTTGGGGCACTTCTGATAGTTCAGTGCTCAGACCACACCCTCTGGCTGCCTAAAGGCCCCTGTTCTGCCACCGCATCCAGGCCTGCTCTTTCTCAGAGCACCTGTGCATCCCCTAAACACACTCCTCTCTTCCCTCAGCGTGGTGCTGGGGGAGTATGCCAGGCTTCAGGAGTCCTAGAGGGAAGATGTGCATTTCTATATCCCCTTCGTTCACAGTGTGTCAATGACTAATGTTTTAATGGTCTCAGGGCAAGTTCCAGAGAAACAGACTCTAAGAGATTTATGTAGATAAGGTTTACAATAGCCAGGACATGGAAGCGACCTAAGTGTCCATCGACAGATGAATGGATAAAGAAGATGTGGCACATATATACAATGGAATATTACTCAGCCATAAAAAGAAATGAAATTGAGTTATTTGTAGTGAGGTGGATGGACCTAGAGTCTGTCATACAGAGTGAAGTAAGTCAGAAAGGGAAAAACAAATACCGTATGCTAATGCATATATATGGAATCTAAAAAAAAATGGTACTGATGAACCTAGTTGAATGGCAGGAGTAAAGATGTAGACATAGAGAATGGACTTGAGGACACGGGGTGGGAGGGGGAAGCCGGGGTGAAGTGAGAGTGGCATCGACACACATACACGACCGAATGTAAAACAGTTATAGCTGGTGGGAAGCAGCCGCGTAGCACAGGGAGATCGGCTCGGTGCTTTGTGATGACCTAGAGGGGTGGGATAGGGAGGACGGGAGGGAGGCTCAAGAGGGAGGGGTTATGGGGACATGTATATGCATATGGCTGATTCACTTTGGTGTACAACAGAAACTAACACAGTATGGTGAAGCAATTATACTCCAATAAAGATCTATTAAAAAAAAAGAGAAATGCAGGTGATGAATAAAATGCAAGAAATATCGTTCCTTTCCCATTATTAATCAAAGTTTTCCTTGAATCCCTTCAGTTCAGCACCTGAATTCTTTTTTTTCAGTAAGAAGTGAGGTGTAGGGACGCATGGCTGTCAGAGATGCTGTCTGGCCAGGACCAGTCTTGGAGACAAGGGGGTCAGACCAAGAGTGCTTTCCCTCCTTTCTTTCTTTACCTTGTACGTTGCATTGGAGCTCACAAAGCAGTGAGGGGCCCCTGGATTAGAAATTACCTTTTTCTCAGATACCTCTGTTTCTAGGAATGTGGCGTGAAATTCTAATCTGTCGACACCTTGTCAAGTACACTGATTTAGCTGGAAAAATGCCATACCCTCATTATGGTGAAAGATTTATCTCTAATAATTAAAAAGAAACTTGGAACTTGAAGGTGTAACTGCCTGAGGATGCAACTGTGTATAAGGCAATGCAAAACTCTGAAAGAGCCCTGGCCTAGAAAATGGGAGATGAAAGAGATTAGCCATTTTGAAAGTATATTTTTCTTAAAAAAATCAGTGGAACCGTTTCTTCAAATAATTATCAAAGAATTACAAAGAGATAATATACCCATTCTTAAGAAATTCACTGTCTAAGGGGAAAAGTCTATCACAAGACTACTCTTACTAAGAAAACAGATTAAGATTTGAAATCAGACACACCCTAGGGACTTCACTGGTGGTCCAGGGGTTGAGACTTATCCTTCCAATGTAGGGGTACGTGTTTAGTCTCTGGTGGGGGAAATAAGATCCCACATGCCTCAGGGCCAAAAAACAAAACATAAAACAGAAGCAATATTGTAACAAATTCAATACTTTAAAAGTGGTCCACATTAAAAAAAAAACTTAAGAAAAAAATAAACAAATAAAAATAAAGCAGACACACCCTATTCCTGAGAAATGCTTATGTATTAATAGAGGTGTGTATATATTTTGAGTCTGGTTCACCATTTAGATAAATGTTCACTCCTGAGATAACCATATTGATCACAGCAGGACCTGCCAACAGTTTCCTGGCTGAACCTGAGATACAATTGGCTGTGACATGGGACCAAGGGAATTTCTCTTAGTTTCAAATTTTTATGTGAGACTGTACATTCTAGAAGATTTCATATCAAGGATTTTTTAAAGAGCTGTGATCTAAACCCTTCTGAAGGAAGCTTATTTTATTTTATTTTACCTTGTTATTTTATTTTATTTGAAAAGGTTAAGTAAGATTTTGCTAGATTGAATTTAGATATGGCTTGGAATCCTGCCTGTTATGATAGAGATATAGTAGGCAGATTTCCCTATGGGCAATGTTTCATTTCTGAAACTTGTTTTAAAATGTGTTTTTAATCTAGTTGGTTCCTTGGGAGAATGATATGCAGACAGTAAGATATAGCACTGGTTGACACGCAGGCAATCTCCTTCTAAACGTCAGACTATCTGCTTTTTGTGATGATTCCATGTGTTTGGGGTTTTCCACATGTATAATCCCTTACATGGACAATCAAAGAGCACTTTGTTTTGGAGAACACTAATTTGAAGGGAGTTTGTAATTCAGGAAGGTAGACTCTGTATTATTTGTAAAATATATCTGGAAATTTATTTCTCTCTGTTTATCATTGGCTCTCAGTGTTTGTGTGTGTATTTAAATGCTAACTGGATCAGAAAGTATTTAGGTGGGTCATGTCAAGTGGGATCAGTCAGGGAAAGCTTCCACAAGGAGGCAAAACATGTGAGCAGTGATTTCAGGAGAAGAGTCACATGGTTCAACAGGGAAGAAAAGGGGAGGACTTTCTAGAAAAGAGGGAAGCCCATGGATGATAGGTAGAAAGTTGATTTGTTTGAATCAAACAGGGTCTAAACGCAGTGGGAATAAAGGGCCTTGTCTAAAATCATGAACACAGGGAGGTCAACCAAGATGGTGACATAGAAGTTCTTGGACTCCCCTCCTCCTACCGACACACTGAATCTACAGCTACACACAGAATAATTACCTCCGAAAGAAATTCAGAAACTAGCTGAGCAACTTCTACACATAAGGTGTTTGACATAATACTCACATTGAAATGGATAGGAAAGGCTGAGACACACGCTCATCATAAACCCCATGCATGGTGTAACATCATACAACTGGGAGGGAACTCCTAACTCCCAGCTTTTCTGTGAGGTGTGAAGGGTTGGGACCCCACATTTTACTGCTCCAACTTTTAAAACTGTCACCTGAGCAATAGACCCCCAAAACATCTGACTCTGAAAGCCAAGGAGGCTTGTATCCAGGAGACCCACAAAACTATAACAAAGAAGCAGCTGTTAATGGGTATACAGGCACTCTCTAGGATCAGTACAGAGGGAGCAGAGAAAACCGCCCATGTCCCAGTCTCTCCTTGAAAGCGGTTCATCTGAAAACTTTCAAAGCTGCTGCCTGAGGGTCAGGTTTCTAATTTAGAACACATCCAGGGGCTGCTATGATCTTCTCCAGGAGCTGGATAGCTGGCAGACACCTCCCCCATTGTCTCCTTATAACTTGCTCCAAGTCACCAGTTTCTCCCAGAAAGAAGCTTGGGCACACATTTGCACCAAAGCTTTTGTAGCTGTTGCCCAAGGTACATGTCCCCAAACTGCCTGGGTCTCATTGCCAATGGGGCTTCCATTTATGAATTCCACAGGACTATACAAATCAAAGAAGGAGTTTTTAACTGACTCAACACAGAGGGGACAGACAAAATGCTCATCTCCCAGTCTTCTCCTGAAAAGACTTCATCTCATACATTAAGAGCTGCTGCCAAAGTGTCAGCCTTCTAATTTATCATATATCTAGGGGCTGGCTTGGATCCTCCCTAAGGACCAGGGAAACTGGTGGACACCGCCACTGCTATCTTCCTATACTCTGATCCAAATTGCCAGTATCTACCTGAAAAGAGCTTATACACACCTCCATGCTCTACTTTTTTGCAGCTGTCACACAGGGATGGGTTCCTGGATTCCATGACTCCAACAGCCAAAGAGACTTCCATTCATGAGTCCCATAGGGCTGTAGCAATCAAAGAAGCAGTTCTTAGTGGGTGCAGGAACACCTGCACCATAGCTATACACATGGGCTCAGTCCAGAGGGAGAAGACAAAACTACCTATCTTCCAGTTTATCCCTGGAAGGGGCTTAAGGACATACTTTCCCAGCTGCTGCCTGAGGATCTAACTTCTTATCAGCCTGCATACAATTTACATATTATAGAGGTCCCAGAAGGAGAAGAGAGAGGGAAAGGGGCAGAAAACTTATTCAAAGAAACAATGACTGAAAACTTCCTTAATCTGGGGAAAGAAAGAGACATCAAGACTCAGGAATACCATAAAGTATGAAAAAAGATGAACCCAAAGAGACCCGCACCAAGTTACATTATCACTATATAATCAAAAGTTAAAGATAAGGAGAGAATCTTAAGAGCAGCAAGACAAAAGTAACTTGTTATGTAGAAGGGAATCCCCATAAAACTGTCAGCAGATTTTTCAGCAGAAACTTTGTAGGACAGAAGGTAATGGTTTGATATATTCAAAGTGCTGATAGAACAAACAAATCCTGCTAACCAAGAATATTCTACCCGGCAAAGTTGTCCTTCAGAATTGAAGGCAAGATAAGAATTTTCCAGACAAACAAAAGCTGAGGCTGTGGATCACCACCAGACCACTCTTACAAGAAATGTTAAAGGGAGTTTTTCAAGCTGAAATAAAAGGGTACTAGTTAGTAACATGAAAACAGACGAAAGTATAAAACTCACTGGGGTAAAAGAAAATATATAGTTAAATTTAGAATACTCTAATGTTGTAATGGTGGTGGGTTAATCACTTATAACTCTAGTATGAAGACTAAAATGCAAAAGTGTTAATATAACTATTACTACAATAATTTCTTAACGAATACACCAGATAAGATGTAAGATGTGACATCAAAAACATAGATTGGGGGAGGGTTAAAAACGTAGAGCTTTTATATGTGTTAGGAGTTAAGTTGTTATCAGCTTAAAATAGACTGTTATAAATACAAGATGTTTTATGTAAGACTCATTGTAACCACAAAGCAAAAACTCATGTAGGATACCCAAAAATAGAGAGGAATCAAAGCATACTACAACAGAAAATCATCAATTCACAAAATAAGAGAAAGGAAGGAGGAAAAAAGGAACAAAGGAATTACAAAACACCAGAAAACAATTAACAAAATGGCAATAGTAAGTCAATACCTATCAATAATTATTTTAAATGTAAACAGACTAAATTCTCCCATCAAAAGACATAGAGTGGTCAAAAGGAGAAAATAATAAGACCCAAATATATTCTGCTTACAAGAGACTCACTTTAGCTTAAAGGACACAATGGACTGAAAGTGAAAAAGATATTCCATGCAAATGGAAACCAAAAGACAGCAGAAGTAGCTACACTTATATTAGACAAAACAGACTTTAAGCCAAAGACAGTAATGAGAAATAAAGAAGTCCATTATATAATAATAAAGGGGTTAATTCACCAAGAAGATATAACATTAGTAAATATTTATGCAACAGAGGAGCACTTACATACATATATAAAAGAAATATTAAAAGATTTAAAGGGAAATAGACAGAAATAAAATAATAGTAGGAAACTTCAATACCTCACTTTCATCAATGAGTAGATCACCTAGACAGAAAATTAATAAGGAAATATTGGACTTAAACAACATGTTAGATCAGATGAACCTAATAAATATTTACAGGACATCCCATCCAACAGCAACAGAGTGCACATTCTTCTTAGGCACACAAGGAACATTCTCCAGGATAGATCATATATTAGGCCACAAAACAAGGCTTAATAAATTTAAGAAGATTGAAATCATATCAAGCATCTGACCACAATGCTATGAGATTAGAAATGAATTACAGGGGAAAAAACCCATAAAAATCACAAACACATGGAGGCTAAACAATACATTACTAAATAACCAAGAGATCACTGAAGAAATCAAAGAGGAAATCAAAAAATACCTAGAGACAAATGACAATGAAAACACGATGATCCAAAACCTATGGGATGCAGCAAAAGCAGTTCTAAGAGGGAAGTTTATAGCTATACAAGCCTACCTCAAGAAACAAGAAAAATCTCAAATAAACAATCTAACCTTACACCTAAAGGAACTACAGAAAGAAGAACAAACAAAACCCAAAGTTAGCAGAAGGAAAGAAATAAAGATCAGAGCAGAAGTAAATGAAATAGAAACAAAGAAAACAGTAGCATAGATCAATAAAACTAAAAGCTGGTTCTTTGAGAAGATAAACAAAATTGATAAACCATTAGCCAGACTCAACAAGAAAAAGAGGGAGAGGACTCAAATCAATAAAGTTACAAATAAAAAAGAGGAAGTTACAACAGACACCGCAGAAATACAAAGCATCCTAAGAGATTACTACAAGCAACTCTATGCCAATAAAATGGACAACCTGGAAGAAATGGACAAATTCTTAGAAAGGTATAACCTTTCAAGACTGAACCAGGAAGAAATAGAAAATATGAACAGACAAATCACAAGTAATGAAATTGAAACTGTGATTATAAATCTTCCAAAAAACAAAAGTCCAGGACCAGATGGCTTCACAGGTGAATTCTATCAAATATTTAGAGAAGAGCTATCACCTATCCTTCTCAAACTCTTCCAAAAAATTGTGGAGGAAGGAACACTCCCAAACTCATTCTATGATGCCACCATCATCCTGATACCAAAACAAGACAAAGATACTACAAAAAAAGATTACAGAACAATATCACTGATGAATATAGATGCAAAAATCCTCAACAAAATACTAGCAAACAGAATCCAACAACACATTAAAAGGATCATACACCATGATCAAGTGGGATTCATCCCAGGGATGCAAGGATTCTTCAATATATGCAAATCAATCAATGTGATACACCATATTAACATATTGAAGAATAAAAACCATATGATCATCTCAATAGGTACAAAAAAGCTTTTGACAAAATTCAACACCGATTTATGAAAAACTCTCCAGAAAGTGGGCATAGAGGGAACCTAACTCAACATAATAAAGGCCATATATGACAAACCCACAGGAAATATCATTCTCAATGGTGAAAAACTGAAACCATTTCCTCTAAGATCAGGAACAAGACAAGGATGTCCACTCTCACCACTATTATTCAACATAGTTTTGGAAGTCCTAGCCATATCAATCAGAGAAGAAAAAGAAATAAAAGGAATACCAATTGGAAAAGAAGAAGTAAAACTGTCACTGTTTGCAGATGACACGATAGTATACATAGAGATTCCTAAAGATGCCAACAGAAAACTACTAGAGCTAATCAATGAATTTGGTAAAGTTGCAGGATACAAAATTAATGCACACAAATCTCTTGCATTCCTATACAGTAATGATGAAAAATCTGAAAGAGAAATTAAGGAAACACTCCCATTTACCACTGCAACAAAAAGAATAAAATACCCAGGAATAAACCTACCTAGGGAGACAAAAGACCTGTATGCAGAAAACTGTAAGACACTGATGAAAGAAATTAAAAATGATACCAACAGATGGAGAGATATACCATGTTCTTGGATTCAAAGAATCAATATTGTGAAAATGACTATACTACCCAAAGCAATCTACAGATTCAATGCAATCCCTATCAAATTACTAATGGTATTTTTTACAGAATTAGAACAAAAAATCTTAAAATTTGTATGGAGATACAAAAGATCCCGAATAGCCAAAGCAGTCTTGACAGAAAAAACTGGAGCTGGAAGAATCAGACTCCCTGACTTCAGACTATACTACAAAGCTACAGTAGTCAAGACAATATGAGACTGGCACAAAAACAGAAACAGAGATCAATGGAACAAGATAGAAAGCCCAGAGATAAACCCACGCACCTATGGTCAACTAACCTATGACAAAGGAGGCAAGGATATACAATGGAGAAAAAATAGTCTCTTCAATAAGTGGTGCTGGGAAAACTGGACAGCTACATGTAAAAGAATGAAATTAGAACACTCCCTTACACCATACACAAAAATAAACTCAAAATGGATTAGAGAACTAAATGTAAGACCAGACACTATAAAACTCTTAGAGGAAAACATAGGAAGAACACTCTTTGACATAAATCACAGCAAGATCTTTTTTGATCCACCTCCTAGAGTAATGGAAATAAAACCAAAAATAAACAAATGGGACCTAATGAAACTTCAAAGCTTTTGCACAGCAAAGGAAACCATAAACAAGACGAAAAGACAACCCTCAGAATGGGAGAAAATATTTGCAAATGAATCAATGGACAACGGCTTAATCTCCAAAATATATAAACAGCTCATGGAGCTCAATATTACAAAAATACACAACCCAATCCAAAAATGGGCAGAAGACCTAAACAGACATTTCTCCAAAGAAGACATACAGATGGCCAAGAAGCACATGAAAAGCTGCTCAACATCACTAATTATTAGAGAAATGCAAATCAAAACTACAGTGAGGTATCACCTCACACCAGTTAGAATGAGCACCCCTCAGAAAATCTACAAACAACAAATGCTGGAGAGGCTGTGGAGAAAAGGAAACACTCTTGCAGTGTTGGTGGGAATGTAAATTGATACAGCTACTATGGAGAACAGTATGGAGGTTCCTTAAAAAACTAAAAATAGAACTACCATATGACCCAGCAATCCCACTACTGGGCATATACCCAGAGAAAACCATAATTCAAAAAGACACATGCACCCCAATGTTCATTGAAGCACTATTTACAATAGCCAGGTCATGGAAGCAACCTAAATGCCCACTGACAGATGAATGGATAAAGAAGATGTGGTACATATATACAATGGAATATTACTCAGCCATAAAAAGGAACGAATTTGGGTCATTTGTTGAGATGTGGATGGATGTAGAGACTGTTATACAGAGTGAAGTAAGTCAGAAAGAGAAAAACAAATATTGTATATTAATGTGTATATGTGGAACCTAGAAAAATGGTACAGATGAACTGGTTTGCAGGGCAGAAATTGAGATACAGATGTAGAGAACAAACGTACAGACACCAAGTGGGGAAAGCCGTGGGGTGGTGGTGGGGGATGGTGGGATGAATTGGGAGATTGGGATTGACATGTATACACTGATGTGTATAAAATTGATGACTAATAAGAACATGTTGTATAAAAAATAAATTAAATAAAATTAAAAAAGAAAAAACGGGGGCTTCCCTGGTGGTGCAGTGGTTGAGAGTCCGCCTGCCGATGCAGGGGACACGGGTTCGTGCCCCGGTCTGGGAAGATCCCACATGCCGCAGAGCGGCTAGGCCCGTGAGCCATGGCTGCTGAGCCTGCGCGTCCGGAGCCTGTGCTCTGCAAGGGGAGAGGCCACAACAGTGAGAGGCCCGCCTACCGCAAAAAAAAAAAAAAAAAAAAAAGAAAAAACTCTCAAAAACCTGGGAATGGGGGAAATGTCCTTCAATATAATAAATGTCATATATGACAAGCTGACAACTAACATCAAACTCAATGGTGAAAAGCTTAAATCTTTTCCTCAAAGATCAGGAAAAAGACAGGGATGCCCACTCTTGCTACTTTTAATCAACATAGTACTGGCAGTCCTAGCCCAAGCACTTAGGCAAGAAAAGTAAATAAATGGCATCCAAATTGGAAAGGAAGGAGTAAAACTGACTCTTTTTGCAGATGACATGATATTATATATAGAAAATCTTAAAGGCCCCACCAAAAAAACTGTTAGCACTAATAAATGATTTCAGTAAAGCTGCAGGATACAAAATCAATATACAAAAATCAGTTGCATTTCTATACACTAACAATGAAGTATTAGAAAAAGAAATTAAGAAAGCAATCCCATTTACATGGGATTGTAAAAGTACCAAAAGGAAAAAATACTTAGCAATAAATTTAAGAAGGTGAAAGGCCATATGAAAACTAAAAGACATTGGTAAGATACGTTGAGAAAGACACAAGTAAATGGAAAGGTGTTCCATGCTAAAATGCCTATATTACCCAAAGTTATTTACAGATTCAGTGCAATCACTATCAAAATTCTAATTATATTTTTCATTGAAATAGAAAAAAGATCCTAAAATTTGTATGGAACCACAAAAGACAATCTTGAGAAAGAATAAAATTGGAGGAATCATAGTCCTGATTTCAAACTACAGGACAAATGTATAGTAATCAAAACAATATGGTAATGGCAAAAATATATACATATAGATCAGTGGTAAACTAATTTTTGATAAAGGAATAAAAAATATACAAAGGGGAAATCATGTAACTCACAGTTAAATGTTCATATGGTCACTTAAAGTATAATTACTCAAATTAACTACTTAAATACAAAATCATCAAAATGATGATTCATCAAAACCAAAGCCACCTATAAATTCAATGTAATCTCTATCAAAATTCCAATGGCATTTTTCATATCAATAGAAAACAACCCCAAAATTTGTGTGGAACCACAAAGACCCCTAATAGTGAAAGGAATCCTGAAAAAGTAGAACAAACCTGAAGGTATCACACTTACTGATTTCAAATTATACTACAAAGATATAGTATTCAAAACAGTATGGAACTGACATAATAGACACATTGACCAATGGAACAAAATAGAGAGCCCAGAAATAAACCCATACAAATATGGTCAACTAATACTAGACAAGGGAGCCAAGAATACTTAACGGGGAAAAGATAGTCTCTTCAATAAACGGTGCTGGGAAAACTGTATACCTACATGCAGGAGAATAAAATTGGATCCCTGTCTTACACCATTTACAAAAATGAACTCGAAATGGATTAAAGACTTAAATGTAACAACTAATACCATAAAACTCCTAAAAGAAAACATGGGGAAAGCTCCTTTGACATTGGAGTTGCCAATAATTTTTTGTATACAGTACCAAAAGCACAAGGAACAAAAAGCTTCTATACAGCAAAATAAACAGTCAATGAAATGAAAAGGCAACCTATGAAATAGGAAAAATATTTTCAAATAATGTATCTGATAAGCGGTTACTATATAAAGGATTCATACAAACCAACAGCAAACCTCCCAAACAATCCAGTTAAAAAATGAGCAGACAGGTTTTCCTGGCGGCACAGTGCTTAAGAATCCGCCTGCCAATGCAGGGGCATGGGTTCGAGCCCTGGGCTGGGAAGATCCCACATGCTGCGGAGCAACTAAGCCCGTGCACCACAGCTACTGACCTTGCACTCTAGAGCCTGTGAGCCACAACTACTGAGTCCACGTGCCACAACTACTGAAGCCCATGTGCCTAGAGCCCATGCTCCGCAACAAGAGAAGCCACTGCAATGAGAAGCCCGTGCACCACAACGAAGAGTTGCCCCCACTCGCTGCAACTAGAGAAAGCCCGTGCACAGCAACGAAGGCCCAACACAGCCAAAAATAAAAATAAATTAAAAAATAAAAATAAACAAAATGAGCAGAGCAACTGAATAGACATTTTTCCAAAGAAGACATCCAAATGGCCCACAGATATAGAAAAAGATTCTTGACATCACTAGTCATTGGGGAAATGGAAATCAAAACCAAAATGAGATATCACTTCACATCTGTTAGAATGGCTATCATCAAAAAGACTAGAGGCAGGGCTTCCCTGGTGGCGCAGTGGTTGAGAGTCCGCCTGACAATGCAGGGGACACGGGTTCGTGCCCCGGTCCGGGAATATCCCACATGCCGCGCGGAGCGGCTGGGCCCGTGAGCCATGGCCGCTGAGCCTGCGCGTCCAGAGCCTGTGCTCCGCAATGGGAGAGGCCACCACAGTGAGAGGCCCGCGTACCGCAAAAAAAAAAAGACTAGAGGCAAGTGTTGGTGAGTTTGTGTAGAGAAAGAAACACTTGTGCAGTGTTGGTGGAAATGTAAGTTGGTACAGCCACTATGGAAGACAGTATGAAGCTTCTCCCCAAAGTTGAAAACAGAACTACTGTATGATCCAGGAGTCCTACCTCTGGGTATATATCCAAAGAAATGAAATCAGGATCTTGAAGAGACATCTGCATTTCTATGCTCATTGCAGGTTTATTCACAATAGCCAAGATGTGGAAACAACCTAAATGTCCATTAAGGGATGAATGGATAAAGAAGATGTGAGATATATATATTCAGTAGTCAAAACGTGGAAGCAATGCAAGTTGCCATACACATACAACACACACACACACACACACACACACACTACAGTGGAATATTATTCAGCAATGATAAAGAAGGAAATTCTGCCATTTGTGACAACATGGATGGACCTTGAGAGCATTATGCAAAGTGAAATAAGTTAGAGAGAGACAAATACTGTATGATATCACTTATGTTTGGAATCTAAAATAGACAAGTTCACAGTAACAGAGAGTATAATGGCGATTACCAGGGGCTGGGGGCTGGAAGAAACAGGGAAATGTTGGGCAAAGTATACAAACTTTCAGTTACAAGCTGAATAAGTTTGGGGGATCTAATATACAGTACAGTGATTATAATTAACAACATTGTATTATATACTTGAAAGTAGCTAAGAGAGTAGATCTTAGATATTCTCATCACAAAAATAAACGATAATTATGTGAGTTGATGAAAGTATTAGTTAACACTATAGTGGTAATCATTTCATAATACGTAAGTGTATCATATCAACATGTACATCTTAAATTTACACAATTTTATGTATCAATTATATCTCAATAAAGCTGGAATGAAAAGGAAAAGAATTTTATACAAGAATAATTTTAATAGATACTTTTATTGATCTAATTTAGCTATGTCCTATAAATAATGAAACATTTATGCAGTGGGATACTGTATAGCCATTCATGCACACACAAGCACATTTATCAACACTTGGAAATGCTCACAATATAATGTGGAATAAAAGGAAAAAATCATAATTGTATAGATAGTACTATCTAAATAATTCTGCTTGAAAAACACAAATAAAATCATCTGAAGCCCATAAGGGTAAAGTTACAGAGAACAAAGATTGGACAGAAACATTTCAAAATGTAAACAAAGGTTATCTCTGAATGATGGTATTATGAGTAACTTTTATTTTCTTTTACAGTCATTTCCATATTTTCCAAATTGTTCATAAAGCATGTATATTATCCTTAAAATTAAGGAAAATATATTAAAACTATTTTTGCCACTATGAAAAACAGCATGGTACTTCCTCAAAAACTTAAATATAAAATTACCATATGATTCAGTAATTTAATTCTAGGTGCATGCCCAGAAGAATTGAAAGCAAGGACTCAAACAGATGTTATCACCCCCATATTCATAGCATTATTTGTCAATAGTCAAAAGTGGAAGCAACCCAAGTATCTATTGATGGATGAATGGATAAACAGAATGTAGTGTAAACATATACCGAATAGTATTCGGCCTTAAAAGGAAGGAAATCTGGGGCTTCCCTGGTGGCGCAGTGGTTGAGAGTCCGCCTGCCAATGCAGGGGACACGGGTTCGTGCCCCGGTCCGGGAGGATCCCACATGCCACAGAGAGGCTGGGCCCGTGAGCCATGGCCGCTGAGCCTGCGCGTCTGGAGCCTGTGCTCCACAACGGGAGAGGCCACAACAGTGAGAGGCTCGCGTACAGCAAAAAAAAAAAAAAGAAGGAAATCTGCCACATGTTACAACATGAATGAACCGTGAGGACATTATGCTAGGTGAAATAAGCCAGTCACAGAAGGACAAATACTGTATGTTTCCACTGATATGAGGAAACTGGATTAGTCAAATTCACAAATTCACAGAGACACCATTCATAGAATGGTGATTAACAGGGAAGAGGGGAGAGGGCAATGGGGAGTCACTGTTTAATGCGCACAGAGTTTCAGTTTTGCAAGATGAAGAGCTCTGGAGTTGGATGGTGGTGATGGTCCCACAGCCATGTAAATACTTTACATCACTGAATTGTACACTTAAAAAAAGTTAAAGTGGTAAATTTCATGTGATGTATATTTTACCATGACTTTAAAAAGTTTATTTTCATCTGACTTGAATTAAAATCCAGATAATGCTAGGTCCTAGATAAAGTGATAAAGTTGGTGACAAAGCTGAAAGGCAGTGGGCCAAAAGGTGGACCAGGGCCTTGACAGCCCAGCTGAGCTGTGACATAAGAGGAGCTATGGGAAAGAGACACGGAGAGAATGGGACTGCAGGAGAACCAGTCAGTCTCAGGATGAACTAAGCAGGAGGGGCAGGAGAGGAGAAGGAAGCCAAGAGTCATCAAAAGCCTGTTATATCCTGGATGCTCTGCATATGCCTCCATACTGATGGATAAGGAGATAAAGCCTGAGAGACTTGCCCAGGGTACCAGAGGTAGCAGGTCGCTGATCCCTGTCTTGAGCTCAGATGTCACAGATTCCACATCTCTGCTCTTTTCTTCACACCATGCTACTTCTCCCATATGCTATAAGTGAAAGAAAGGAAGAAGAATGGTGGGAGAGGAGAAGAAGACAGAGAGAATGGGAAGAAAGTAGAAAAAGAGAGGAAAGAAAGGGGATGCCAGGAGAAAGGAAGAGGAACTTCAAAGCTGCAAACAAGAACAAACTGTTAAATAAGGCCTCCAAGTCTGCACTGAAACTTTTGACAATTATGGTTTGTCAGCATGGTAACTGATTCATAATTATTTCATGGGATTTTAGCAACTCTCTATGTAACTGTCTTGGAGCCGTTGTAGAGCTGTTAATCCTGAGTGTTTATTACCCACCATTCAATAAATAGCTGAATAAATCTAAAGAAGTCCAATTTATGGGGATGGTTATAGCATGCTATTCAAATTCCAAGCAATTACAATAAAACCACATCTATTGATGGTAATGCAGTTTTTTAAATCTGGTGCTGGAGGATGCGAGAACTTGACATCCCTGTGAGCTCTTCTTTGTTCTGTGTCTGGGCCACGGGGGCCAGAGCAGGACAGGGGTCAGAGGCTGTCTTTGGGTTGCTGTTTGCCAAGGTGATGGAGTGAGATGGGACATATGTTCATCAATTTGAATGATGTTTAGGGATCTGGGTTCTGGGTAACAGTGACATTTCAAGGCTGTTTGGTTCTCTGTTCAGGGCTCACCTCTGACCCTGGTGTGGTAAAGTATGCCACAGCCCAGGCTGGGTGGGCTTTGGGCATCTTCTAGAAGGTGAGTGACTTGGGAAGAGCCAGGAGTGATGACTTCTCTCCTCACAGATCCTGTCAAGATCAGAGACTTCTCTGCTCATTTCCAGGAGCCCAGTGCAGCCACACAGAGGGCTGTATATAGGGTAGAAAGAGGCAAACACACAAAACACACACACACACACACACTCACATACACACTTGATGGACCCCATGGCCCATGGATTTCCTTTCACTCTCTGACACTTTTCCTTCCATTGTCTCCCATTAGGGTGACAGCTGGTTGAAGGTGATGCAAAGAGGGAGCAGAGAGAGAGAGTCAAGTGGGAAGATACTGTCCTAAAGAGAACTGTCCTAAAGTGCCCTGGCCTTGGCTCTTATCCTTGCCATGTAGCAACCCTGCATCGAGCAAGTCTATTGGCATCATTTTTCCACCAGCAGTTTCTCACTTTGTGTCTGTTTTACATTTTGGTAGCTCTTACAGTATTTTAAACTTTATTGTTATTGTTATATTTGTTATGGTGACCTCTGATCAGTGATCTTCAATGTTACCATTGTAATTGTTTGGGGGTACCATGAACTGTTCCCACGTAAGATGGTAAACTTAATCAATTGCTGAAATGACAACAAAGAATTTAGAATATTATATAAATTTAGTTGATAAAACAGCGGCAGGGTTTCAGAGGATTGACTCCAATTTTGAAAGAAGTTCTACTGTGGGCAAAAATGCTGTTAAACAGAATTGCATGCTACAGAGGAGTCATTCATGAAAGGAGAAGATATTCATGAAAGCAAAAGTCAATCAATATGGCAAATTTCACTGTTGTCTTATTTTAAGAAATTGTCACAGTCACCCAACCTTCAGCAACCACCACCCTGATCAGTCAGCAGCCATCAACACTGAAGCAAGACTTTCCATCAGCAAAAAGATTATGACTTACTGAAGGCTCAGATGATCGTTAGCATTTTTTAGTTAAAAAAGTATTTTTAAATTAAGGTATGTACATAAATTGTTTTTTTAGACATAATCTATTGCACACTTAATAGACTACAGTATAGTGTAAACATAACTTGTATATGCAGTGGGAAACCAAAAAATTTGTGTGACTCATGTTATTTTGATCTTTGCTCTATTGTGGTGGTCTGGAACCCAGCCTGAAATATCTTCGAGGTACGCCTGTACTTTTTTAAAATTTTATTTTATTTTTTTTGGCCACACCACACGGCTTGTGGGATCTTCCCTGACCAGGGATTGAATGCAGGCCACAACAGAGAAAGCCCGGAATCCTAACCACTATGCCACCAGGGAAGTCCAAGGTATGCCTGTACTAATATCAGAAAATAGACTTTAAGACAAAAATTGTTACTAGAGACAAAGAAGGACATCAAAAAGATATAAAAAGTATAAACACATATGCACCTAAAAACAGAGTTCCCAAATGCAAGAAGCAAAATATTATATGACAAATTGAAGGGAAAAATAGACATTTTAACAATAATAGAGTCCTCAATATCCCACTTTTAATAATGGATAGAACAACTAGACAGAAAATCAATAAAAAAATAGAATACTTCTATATATAGAACAACAACACTACAAGCCAACTAGACCCAATGGACATCTATAGAACACTCTACCCAACAAGAGCAGAATAGACATTCTCAAGTGCATATGGACATTCTCCAGGATAGACCATATGTTAGGCCATAATACAAGCCTTAACAAATTTAAAAGGATTAAAATCAGACAGTATGTTCTTCATCCACAATGGAAAGAAACTGTAAATCAACACAGAAGGAAATTTGATAAATTCACAAATGTGTGAATATTAAACAACAAACTCCTAAATAAGCAATGAGTCTAAGAAGAAATCATAAGGAAAATTAGAAAACAGTTTAAGAAGAATGAAAATGAAGACATGATTTTCTGAAACTTATGGGATACAGCAAAAGTGGTGCTTGGTAGAAAAGTTATAATTGTAAAGTACTATATGAAATAAGAAGAAAGATTTCAAAACAAAATCCTGTCTACCCTAATTAAAAAACTAGACAAATAAAGTAAACTAAACTTCAAGCAAGGAGAAGGAAGGAAATAATAAAGATTAGAATGGAAAGAAATAAAATATAGAATAGAAAATAATAGAGAAAATGAATACAATCAAAAGTTGGTTCTTTGAAAAAAATCTACAAAACTGATTAATTTATAACCAGATTGATAAAAAGAGAAAGAAGACTCAAATTACTAAAATTAGGAGGCATTGCTATTGACCATATAATAAACAGAATTATAAGGGAATAGTATGGACAATCGTGGGCCAACAAACTAAAAGACTTAGATAAAATGGATGTTTCTAGAAAGTTACACATTAATTTCAGGAGAAACAAAAAATGTGAATGACCTATAACAAGTAAACAGACTGAGTTAGTAATAAAAAAATTCCCCTCAGAGAAAAGCCCAGAACCTAGTTTCTTCACTGGTGAACTCTACCAAAGCTTGAGAGAAGAATTAACGCTAATCCTTTTACAAATTCTTCCAAAAAATAGAAGAGGGGGCAAATTGAAAGCTTCATATGTTACTGGTGGAAATGTAAAACGATGAAGCTTCTTTGGAAAACAACTAGTTTGGCAGTTTCTCAGAGGTTAAACATGGAGTCACCATGTGACTCAGCAATTACACTCCTAAGTATAGACTGAAGAGAAATGAAAACACATTTGCACAAAAACTTGTATACGAGTGTTCATAGCAGCGCTGTTCACAACAGACCACAGGGAGAAGCAACCCAAATGTCCATTAACTGATGAATAGTTAAACAAAATATGGTATGTCCATACAAGGGAATATTGAGCCATGATAAGGAATGAAGTTCTGATGCATGCTACAACGTGGACAGACCTTGAGAACATTATGCTAAGCGAATGCAGCAGACACAAAAGGTCACATATTGTATCATTCTGTTTATATAAAATGTCAAGAATAGGCAAAGTCATAAAGGCAGAAATCAGATTTGTGGTTGTCAGGGACTGGGGAAAGAGGGAAATGAGGAGTGATTGCTAACGGGTACAGGGTTTCTTCAGGGTGATGAATATGTCCCAGAATTGGATAGGAGTAATGGTTGCACAACCTGTGAATACACTAAAAGCCAATTAATTGTACACTTTAAAAAAGGGTACATTTTATGATATGCAAATGTTATCTCAATAAAAAATTTACTTTATGCATTCTGGCGAAAAAGAGAGAGCAAAGATAATATACATACAATACAGCCATAAAAATGTTTGTAATTCAGATGGTAGATAAACAGTCAATTCCACTACTACACAAAGAGAAATTATAAATTGACAAAAAGACTAAATCACAATAAACAGAACAAATTATATCAAAATACAATTCATAGAAGGGCATATGCAAATGGCACAAAATGCACTCAGTTCGCTGACAGTCACAGAAGTCTAAATTAAAATAACAATGAGGTATATTTTTGCACCTATCAGACTGGTGAAAATTAAAAAGAACTATCATATCTATTGCTGGCAGGGATGTGGAGAATAAAGAGGATTTTCATCCATTGCTGGTTGGGACAGTGATATAGTTATAGCTATTTTGGAAGCTAGCAAGCAACAATCATTAGTATGCAAAGTACATATATCCTTTGACCTAGCAGTCCCACTTCTGTGAATCTAGCCTATAAAAATAAAAAGAATAGTTTCTAAGGACACAGACACAGGTGGAATATATATACATATATATATATATATATATATATATATATATATTTGCTGAATTGGTTATTGATGTTTATAGTGGCCCCAAACTGAATAGACTGGTACATTTATACTGCAGATTATTATGTAACCATAAAAAAGTATGAATTGGAGAACTACCAGAAGACTTAGAGGAAATTCCACGGGTTTTACTGAATGAGAAAAGAAAGATACAGAAGGGTCTGTATAATATAATCAATCCCCTTTTAATAAAATAATTACAAAGACCAATATATGTATATATGCATATATTAAGTACATAAATCTATATATGATTATACTTTTAATATACCTATAAACACAGAGGGGAAAAGATAACTTTGGTGGTTCTAGTGGGGAAGATACCTGAAAGGAAGCAGAAATGGATGGTACAGAGACGAAGAGGGAGGCTCCTGCAATGGTCCAGGAAAGACACGATGAAGACCTTGACTAAATCAATATCCGAGCCCCGGGGATAGAGCACGTCTCCAAAGTTCTGCTGGGACATCCTCTCTGGGGCTGTCTTTTGGATACTGGAGCCCCTGTGTGCCTTTTCTCCTGCAGACCGGGTGACAGGCCTACTGGGTTTCTGCTCCATAGCCACCACCCACTCCATCTTGGATTTTCTTTTTTCCACAAGGCCAGTGAGAATGAAAGCATCTTCACAGCTTCTGCCTACACCCACCCCTGCCCCCTCATGGTCCTGAGCATGCCCTCATATCCTTCTGATACTCTCCACGAATTTGGACCATGGAATCCTCCCAAAACACACAGGGTCAACAATAAGACATCCAAGATGATATCCTAATGGCCTTTTCCCATATTTATCCTCGGTCTATGTGGATAGTAACATCGAGCTGTGACCTTTCTTTACCTCTTCCCTGCCCTCTGCATGTTTTCTGTCTTCATTCTCCTGGGAGTCAGTTTCCCTTTTTCTTTTTTTTTTCTTTTTACTATCTAGAGATTCTGAGTTATCCCAGAACACCATGTACTCCTCCATTCCAACCCAATTCTCTTCTCTTCAGACCTAGACTAGAGATTCTCATGTTGGGGGTGGATGAGTTTATTAAATCCTGTGGGGAAAGATTTTCAAAATACACATGCCTACCACTCTCTATCCTGCTTCCCTCCCCCATGTGTCATAGGTTCCTGAAAAATGAGGTTTTTTTAAAATGATAGTAATAAGATGGTACCATCCACTATCTCCATTTTGCAGATTAGGAAACTAAGGACCAATGAGATTAAGTGATATTCCTAATATCTGACTCTAGAGCACATACTATTTCTATTGCACTCCCAGCTTTTTAGGGGAATTCATCAAAGACTCAGAGGAGGTTCCTTTACTTCTCAGAGGAACCCTTGGGAGTCTAATGCCCAATAGCTTGTTTGGGTTTTCACTTTTCTGCAAACAATTATTGAGCTTCTAATATGTGCTAGGCATTATAGTAGGTCCCTGGCGTTAGAGGTGAGGAAGTTCGAGGAGAGATATGGAAACAGAAAGATGAACAAAACAGGGCATCTGCCTTTTTTTTTTTAACATCTTTATTGGAGTATAATTGCTTTACAATGGTGTGTTAGTTTCTGCTTTCTAACAAAGTGAATCAATTATACAGATACATATGTTCCCATATCTCTTCCCTCTTGTGTCTCCCTCCCTCCCACCCTCCCTATCCCACCCCTCTAGGTGGTCACAAACCACCTAGCTGATCTCCCTGTGCCATGCGGCTGCTTCCCACTAGCTATCTACTTTACGTTTGGTAGTGTATATATGTCCATGCCACTCTCTCACTTTGTCACAGCTTACCCTTCCCCCTCCCCATATCCTCAAGTCCATGCTCTAGTAGGTCTGTGTCTTTATTCCCATCTTACCCCTAAGTTCTTCATGACCTTTTTTTTTTCTTAGATTCCATATATATGTGTTAGCATATGGTATTTGTTTTTCTCTTTCTGACTTACTTCACTCTGTATGACAGACTCTAGGTCCATCCACCTCACTACAAATAACTCAATTTCATTTCTTTTTATGGCTGAGTAATATTCCATTGTATATATGTGCCACATCTTCTTTATCTATTCGTCTGTTGATGGACACTTAGGTTGCTTCCATGTCCTGGCTATTGTAAATAGAGCTGCAACGAACATTTTGGTACATGACTCTTTTTGAATTATGGTTTTCTCAGGGTATATGCCCAGTAGTGGGATTGCTGGGTCGTATGGTAGTTCTATTTGTACTTTTTTAAGGAACCTCCATACTGTTCTCCATAGTGGCTGTATCAATTTACATTCCCACCAACAGTGCAAGAGGGTTCCCTTTTCTCCACACCCTCTCCAGCATTTATTGTTTCTAGACTTTTTGATGATGGCCATTCTGACCAGTGTGAGATGATATCTCATTGTAGTTTTGATTTGCATCTCTAATGATTAATGATGTTGAGCATTCTTTCATGTGTTTTTTGGCAATCTGTATGTCTTCTTTGGAGAAATGTCTATTTAGGTCTTCTGCCCATTTTTGGATTGGGTTGTTTGTTTTTTTGATATTGAGCTGCATGAGCTGCTTGTAAATTTTGGAGATTAATCCTTTGTCAGTTGCTTCATTTGCAAATATTTTCTCCCATTCTGAGGGTTGTCTTTTGGTCTTGTTTATGGTTTCCTTTGCTGTGCAAAGGCTTTTAAGTTTCATTAGGTCCCATTTGTTTATCTTTGTTTTTATTTCCATTTCTCTAGGAGGTGGGTCAAAAAGGATCTTGCTGTGATTTATGTCATAGAGTGTTCTGCCTATGTTTTCTTCTAAGAGTTTGATAGTGTCTGGCCTTATATTTAGGTCTTTAATCCATTTTGAGTTTATTTTTGTGTCACCTTATCTTTGATAAAGGAGGCAAGAATATACAGTGGAGAAAAGACAGTCTCTTCAATAAGTGATGCTGGGAAAACTGGACAGCTACATGTAAAAGTATGAAATTAGGGCATCTGCCTTTGATAAGCTCATATCCAGCGGGAGAGTAGATCAGTGCCTTATGAGAGGCACTTAAAATCAATGTGATTAGTGCCTTTACAGGCTAGAGAAATTTGGGATTTATTTAACCCGTGAATGCTTGAGAATCTTCCCAGTGAGCAGGTGTTAATCCACTTAATGTAAATGGACCTATTTAGACTTAGCTGTTTATAAAAGGGAATAATCCTGTCTTCCCTTAACAGAGTCTACCATTTCCCATGATTTCTGAGGGCTGTTCATGAACCAGGATGTCATGAGAGTTTTTGTTTTGTTTTGTTTTTAAAGATGCTTTTTGATGTGGACAATTTTTAAAGTCTTTATTGAATTTGTTACAATATTGTTTCTGTTTTTGTGTTTTGGTTTTTTGGCTGCGAGGCATGTGGGATCTTAGCTCCCCAACCAGGGGTCAAACCCACACCCCCTGCATTGGAAGGCGAACTCTTAACCACTGGACCACCAGGGAAGTCCCATGTCATGAGGTTTTGACAACAAGGTCTTTGGAAGCTCCCCAGCAGACAAAATAAATGCATGAAAAAACAATAAAGTGAGTGGGTCTTTAAAGTGTTTTTTAAGAAGTGAGTGTGATCTTATAGGAAAGATTAGAGGTTCATCAGATGAAGAAAAAGAAGAGATGAGAATTCTGAGCAGATGGAAGAGTATGAATTTTAAAATGCTTTTGAAATTTTGCCTCTGTTCCATGGGCATGTTCTTCACAGATCATGGACTATGGAGCTAGCCTGCCTGGCTTCGAACCCCAGCTCCGCCACTCTCTAGCTGTGTGGTCTTGGGCCACTTATTCAGAAGGAGAAGGACATTTCTCGTTCTGAAATAGAGAGAAATTTGGGGGGAGGGTGTGGAGGTGGTGATGCTCAAAGTAGGTTGGTCCAGACTGTAAAGGATCTGACTTGAGTTTGGGCCTTGGCTGGGGGAAATTGGGGGCTAGAGCAGATTTTAAAGTGAGCATTGCAAGGTCAAAAAAATTATTTTTGATCATTTCTTCATAACTCCCCAGTGGTTTTCCTACCTGGCAGGGATTTCTGTGAAGCATTTGAAATCAGCCACAGAGAGATGGCAAGAGAACACACATCTGACATGGGCTGAATCACGTATCTCTTCAAAGCAGAGCGGAACCAAGGGAAGAAGGGAGGTATCCCAGGTGAGAGAGTGGGAGCAGGTCTGCAAAGCCAAATGCTTGTGCAGTTTCTGCTCTCCTTCTGTGCTTTCAACCTATAAAAACTGCCTCTTTGATCTAAAAGAAAAAAATGGATTCAGCCTCTAGGTTAATGTTGTTGGCTAAGTACTTCAAGAGGCTGCATGACTTAAGCATGAACAGAGAACACGGCATCAGAAGAAGCAGCTGTGGAACAAAAGCAGTCCACTTAGCCTCTATGAATCACAGTGTTCTCATTTATGAAATGGGGGGTGTAACCCCTGCCTTACATTCCTTCCCAAGGAGGGGACACAGGAGGTCATACAAGGCAAGTCTCCTCATCAGATATCTGTTGCCACATTAGTGATGCTGAAAAAAACCCTCAAAACCACAGTAGCGTACAGCAGTAAACACTGAATTAGGTCAGGAGTCTGTGGGGTTCAGCTGATCTGTGCTTGGCTGCTCCCGATTTGCTTGCTTGCCCATGTGACTGTGGTCAGCCGCAGGTCACAGCTGAATGGCTCTGCTGATATGAATGGGATGGGCTCATTCATATTGCTGGGAATTGGCTAGCTATTGCTGACCTAGGATGGCCTTGGGACAATTGGGATGCCTTGCCTCTGTTCCAGGGGCATGTTCTTCTAAAGGCGATGGCAGAGGGCAAAGATAAATGTCACGTCTTCTGACAACCCATTAGCCAAAGCAAACCACATGGTTAAGCCCAACGTGCAAAGTTACAAAGGCATAAGGTGAGGATGCAGGGAGTGGTGAAGAATTGGGGCCATTTCTTGCCATCTACCATGGCCTCTATAAACCATAAGCTCTGCAAATAAATGTAAGGTAATATTACTATCCAAACATAATTTAATCAATGTGTTCTTGTTGAACTGATTTATATGGCCATTGGCCTGTCTCAGACCTGATTACTTCCACAAGTTTTTCCAATTGCACCACAGTTTTTCATAGCCAGAATAAAACTCCATTTAAAAACTATCTGTAAGTTTTTCTTGGACAGCTGAAGCTCTCTGCTTTCTCTCCATCTGATACTACAGTGCGTGTATGTGTACGTGCCAGGGTGGTAGGTGTTAGTGGTGATTTTCTGTTTCCGTTTAGCTTAACTCATCAGCGATAACTTTAACTTGGCAGTTTCATCAGGGCGCTTTCTAAATGTGCTGACATTTCAATTAAATGTCAGTGGCATCATTCTGTTTACCAGCTGGAAGATTTGTAATGGGTAATCTCGGTAGTGCCAGAGACTATGGAGATTTCCATTTGGTGAAATGCCCGCCAATGTCTTTGTCTCTGCTGTACCCCGAGGGTCCTCTGCATGTGTGTTTTGACAGACTGATTGTTCCTTCAGTATGTCCCTGGTGCTCTAGGTCAGGAATTTCAAACTGTTCCCCAAATCCTAATGGGGGTGCTTCAGGGGTGAGGTTATTATTTTTTATTAGAACATGGAATAAGACTTCTCTGCCCTCCCAGTTTAATTAAAGAATAGCCCGGGTTTGCAGGGCAGGCAATTAAAAAATTATTCTTTACAACTACGTATTTATATATATTAGGCTTTTCATTGGAGCAGCAGAAGAAAATAGTTATTCCAATCCTGGACTATGGAGCTGGGCTGCCTGGGTTTGAACCCCAGCTCTGGCCACTCCCCAGCTGTGTGATTTTGGGCCACTTAACCAGGTCTCTGGGCCTCCATTTCCTCCCCTGGGAATGCTAATATAATCTCTTAGAGTTCTGAGGCCTAAATGAGTTAAAATGTTTGAAGCACTCAGAGCAGTGCTGAAGTATTAGTTATTACGCATTATTAATACAATACAACCCAAATAAAATACAGATATAAATCAGATGCTGAAGCTGATATAAAAAACGCAACTGTCATCTGCAGTTTCTGATTTAATCTTATTTGTTAATCAAAACAACCTCAGTACTGTCACAGATTGACTTTGAAAAAAGTATTATTAATTAGAAATTATAAAATAAACACATAAGTTCCAGACGAGATTTCATTTGGGGAAAAAAATCCTCTGCTGCTTAGAAATTTTGAAAGCCACTGTTCTTAGCTATCACGTAGGATTCTGAGTTAGGGGCTTAGAAAGGGATTCAGATAAGGAGCCAGCTCCCAACCTGTGTGGCCTTGGAGGACAGATTCCAGGTCGAGTGCTTCAGTATAACAGTACAGAGCTGAAATCATTCCTGAATGGTTTCCACTAGCCACATACAGTTGAACCAAACAATTTGTAAGAACATTTGGTGACAATAATCTTCTATGAAACTATGTAGTAGTAATTGCTTTGTGCATTGACCAGAGTCTGGAAATGGTCCTCTAAATGGTTGCTAAAGCATGAGAAGTCCCGACGGTATGTGTGGCTATTACCATCATTGCTGTTAGGCCCAGTTCTAATATTCTGGTTCAGCAGAACCCACAAATACAGCAGGGCCCCAGGGGGAGCCATGGTGGGTCCACGCCTCTCCACGCCTGCCACCGTGTGGACAGACTGCTGCACATCGACTTGATTCAGATTATGGAAGAACCTGGTGGGCGGGCAAGTCGAGACAGCAGTGGTGGGCCGCCTCTTCTTCCAGGGTGCCATGCTGAAGCTGCGCTCACTCTCCCTGTGCTTGGAGAAAGCCCTGAACGACAGAACAGCAGGGAGACACGCTCCTGGGCGTGCTACCAGCTACCAGTTGTGCTCAGCACAGCTCCTCAGGAGATGGAATCCTCCCCATTTTACAGATGAGCACCCTGAAGTCTCAGTGAACCAGGCAGGCCTTGAGCTAATGGTTTCTGACTCCAAGTCCATTGTGGTTTTTATTCTCCCAGCTACCTCAGGCACTGCTCCAAGGAGAAGCTGGCAAGTGCTGGAAACTTTAACTTAGACATGAATACAAAGCTTGATTAACTCGCATTATCACTGTTTTTGTTGTTATTATTATCCTGGGGTCCATGCCAGCCATTTCTGGTTTCGCTCATATACAATATGCCCAGGACGCCTCAGGGAGATAGACTTGCTCTTCCTTTAGCTATGACCATTGTGGGGAGCCAAATGCTCCCCTGTCGTGGGCTCCTACTTCCATTTCAGTGGCTCTTTACTAATCTACAGAGTTGAAATAATTTATTCTTAACATTTCAGTTATGGTTGACCATGTATGTTGTTCTTACTTTTACTGTAATGTATATTGCTGTAATAAACATCTTTGTGTTTAATGCCAAAACGTCTTTCTCAGTATACAGGTATGTAATGTGTGTGTGTGTGTGTGTGTGTGTGTGTATACATATACATTTTTTTTTATTGTGGCAAGAAAAACAGCTCAATTCTGAGAGTGTAGAAGGAATGCAAGTATTGGACTTGCTCAGACACCTCACTTGACTCAGTAGGGTTGGGGGATGGTGCACAGAAGGTTGACCAAATTGTGGGGGGAGCTTGGATGGCAAATGAAGGTATTGTGACTTTTTTATGGGGAAAAGGATACTGCTAAAGAGGAAAGGAGGGTGAGATGTAGAGTGTGGGACTGTAAATCTGAGGTTGAAGAGGGTAGAACTAAATGGAGCACAAAAACACGAGGTCAGGCCCTGACTGCTGGAGTTCTTACAACTCTCTGGGTCTCCGTTTCCTTGTCCATGAAATGATTGGAAAGCTCAAGGTACAAAGCAAGAGTCCCAGCCTCAGAGCCAGACAGATCTTGATATAAATGCTAGCTTAGCTACTTACCCATCTGTAAAATGGGGAGAATTTTACATACCCCATACAATTATAATGGAGAGAACACAGTCCAATGGTTGCACAAGCCTGGATAAGTAGTAACTGTTTCAATTTTATGGACTGGAGGTTGCCAAAGCTATTTTTTAGCTCAGATGTGCCATAGTTCTATTATGTGATTAGAAAATAATTTAGAAAAATAAGGGCTTAGAAATTAAATCAGTGGTTAATGGATACATGCTTTAATCTATTTTTAAAAAATCCTCTCCTGGCAAGAACCCAAAGGAAAATAATAGGTAGTGAAGATCCAAACACTTCTCTGAGGAAAAACTAATGTTGACTAGAGAGGTTTTCTTTAAAGTGGGTTTAATTCACATCACTTGATGCTGTCCAGGCCTTACAGGTCAGTACTCCCAGTTCCCAGGAGAGGAATGGCATGACATGAGGAATACACCTTGAAATTCTTGGATGATAAAAAAGGATTAAAAATCAATAGTCTTTCAGCTTCAGCTCTTCCAATTTTGTTTTCATCTCCCTTCTGTAGAAAGAAGCACAGCTACTGAGAATAACTGGAGCATCTGGGGGACCTGGTGTGTTCTGCCAAGGATGTAGGAAAGTTTCTCCAAGTGTCATCACCAACGGCAAACTTCCACTGCATCACAATTTGGCAGAGGCTGTGGTGCTGGGCCTTGGGGAAGGGAACACGCTAGAGCTGTGCTATTCCAACATGGTAGCCACTAGCCACGGGACTTAAAGTCTCTGCTCCTCAGTCACACTAGCCACATGCCAAGCGTTCCACAGCCACATGTGGCTAGTGGCTGTTGTATAAGACAGTGCGGTATAGAGCATTTCCATCACTGCAGAATGTTCTACTGCCTAGCACTGCCCTACTGACTAATTTGCTGATCCAGAATCCAAGTGTCCAGCCATCGGAGAGCACAGAGGGCTAGTAGAGATTGTCCAGTCCTGCCCCAGACCAGACTAGGAGGCAGAAGACCTAGTTCCAGTCCCAGCTCTGCCGTAAGTCATATATAGCCTTGGTCTATCAACTAGGGATAACATGCCTTGATCTACTCAGCTATAAAATGGGTTTCTGCACTCATTTAGTCTGTCAGTGAATTATTTTTTTAACATCTACTAAGATGAGGCACTGTGCTACCCACCTGTTGAATTTCTAGCAGCGCCCCTCAGAGCTGATTGAAGCACCAGCGTGTCACAGCTCTGACAACACGAACTGCCCAGATAAAGTGCGTGGAGTGCCCTCCCCTGGGCCTGGCACAGAGGAGGGCTCAGAGTGCTAACTGTGCTGTGTCAGAAACCACTGAGATCAAGTGGTCTTTTCAGAGAACTCCTTTCAGCTTCTCCCTTCGCGTTCTGCCGGTCTTTTCATATTTTTGCAAGTTGAAAAGGGCTTAGGGAAGAGACAGAGCAGAGATACAGAAGCTGTGTGTCTGGCCAAGGTGTGGCTTTAATCTCAGGCCACCTCCCTACCTTCCTGCTCCTGCCCAGCCAGGTTACAGCCTCCAGGAATCAGTGGAAAGAAGGAGCCCATGTGAACCCATGCAGCTCAGATGAACCTGGAGTATCTGATCCAGAGGGAGAAGCTGGGGAAAGTGTCTTCACCTTTCATCTTGGCCCTACAGCATCTTAGCCTACCAGCATCTCCTGTTTATAGGTGAGGAGGTGGTTGGAAGAAGCGAAGCCCAGACAGGACAGAAGACCCACCCACACTCAGAGTCCTCAGAATCGCTGGTACTCAGGCCTCCTGCAGTATCCAGCATGAGGACCATGCTTTAGGTGTCTGGCCCTCATGCCCACCTCAGTACTGTCTCCAACATGTGTATACCCAGGTGAGGACACCTCAGCTCTGCAGCCCTGTGCTTCCAGAGGAGCGTTCTGGGCTAGAGGAGAGGAGACCCAAGGTCCCATCTCAGCCCTACCATCAACCTAGCTGTGTGATCTTAGGTAAGGCAACCAACCTCTCAGGTGCGTGCATCAGTAAAATGACCGCAATGCCTATCTCACGTGTGTGTGTTTTAATGTGTGTTTTAACCAGAATTTGGAAGCTAAAAGCAAAGACTGTGCACAAATTAAAGCCCCAGTCAAAGGTATTGATATTTTGCGACTAGGATGGGTGCTCTGGAGAAGGACTGGTGATGCCTGGGGTAATATCCCGTGTAAGGAATATGAAGCTTCAGGACCACAGAGAAAAAGCAAAGAGCTAGGACAGGGTCTCAAGCCCTTCCACTATTGCTAACCTGCAGCTTGTGCTAGTACCCCAGTTTCTTGCTGAGCCCTCTCTAAACAAAGAATCTCAGGGACAATTTGATCCCAACCTTTACCTGTGATCAGTTACCCATTACAGCATCTCTGCATGCAGATTACACAGCCTGTGCTTGAATACCACCAGTGACTGAGAGCTCACTATCTTCTCAGCCTGCCTATTCCATCTTTGGGCAGTCCTAGCTGAAAAAAGGGGTTCTCTTTGAGAGCTGTCTCTAATTTACTATTAATGACTGCCTGGACAGCCAAGTTAAGGAGGATGCTGAGGCTGTCCAGGCTCAGTGGCAGGGTGATTGATTAATTAACCATGTCTGCCACGGGTATGAAAGAGGGCAGCTGTGGAATGGATGCAGCATATCTGCCCCCAGTGCTAGAAGCTTTTCTTTCTATGAGTCATCTCTGCCTCTACCTATTGGTCCTTGTTTTCCCCTATAGCAAACAGTGTCCATGGCCTTGCCAAATATCAATCTCCTTTCTTCCTTCCCAGCAGAGCCCAATACTGCTCAGGTTGCCCCTGAGATCCGCCGGGAACTTCTCCCCTGACATCTCAGGGGAAGCTGACCTGCAGCAGTTCCAGGTGAGCCATGATTAGTCTTAACCAACCACAGTAATCCCAACCTCCCTACCACAATGAATAATTTACAAATGAGCACATGACCCAGTTCCAGCCAGTGAGATCAGAGATATTTTTTTTTTTTTTTTTTTTTTTTTTTGCGGTAGGCGGGCCTCTCACTGTTGTGGCCTCTCCCCTTGCAGAGCACAGGCTCCGGATGCGCAGGCTCAGCAGCCATGGCTCACGGGCCTAGCCGCTCTGCGGCATGTGGGATCTTCCCAGACCGGGGCACGAACCCGTGTCCCCTGCATCGGCAGGCGGACTCTCAACCACTGCGCCACCAGGGAAGCCCAGATCAGAGATATTTGCTGAAGGCTTCTAAGAGCTCCCCTCATTTCTCTGAGAGTTATGGGAAGTCAGCTCTTGCTTTCCTATCGGAAAAGAACAAGAGCACATGTAGCCCTTATTGCTACTGGCGGCCATCAAAAGCACACTGGAGTCACCAATTTATGGTAAAGCTGATAAAGTGAATAGCAGAGTGGAGGAATGGAAAGAACCTGAGGCCTAGATTATATAATTGAGCCCCTGAATCAACCAACCCTGAAGCCCATCTACCTCTGGACCTCCAGTTATACAAACTCGTAAATGCCCTAGTTATTGAAACCTGTTAGAGTGGGGTGTTCTGCTGTCTGCACCAAATTCATCCTCATTGGGCCGTGTAGACGTTAACACATAGAATTCATCTTGGAATGTCAATAAATGGCCACCTTGTCTTCTTTTTTTCCAGGTTCAACTTCTTTGGTTCCTTCAACCACTCGGCATATAGAATGGTTGGGAGTAATTCAGCATTTTGGAGACGCTCTTCCAAGAATGTTCACGTTGTTTTGAGTAACACTATAACACCTGATAATACTTTTCATCTTCCACCTCGAGGCATTGGTGAGGCCAGTAGAAAAGTGAGCCCCAACTGTATACTCTGCCCCTCTGCCTTCTGCCATGGCTGTGGGACTCTGTGTGCTGCTGGTGGCCACAGGGGGTTTCTCTTGGTTCAGCTTGGTGGAGGCAGCCAAGTTCTTCCTGGCTTCTGGGTAAATAACTCATGTTCTCGTCACTGTGCATCACAGATAGAGAGTTTTCAGTGGGGTTCAATGTAATTGCTACCATCTATCACTTTAATAGCCTAATGAAGGTAAGATGTAATTAGAAAGGGTGTCAGTGGAATATGGCGTTGGTTTTACAATTATCTATGCAGCTGGGGACCATCGGAATGGAACATTGCCTTTTAAAAGCCCAAGAAACATATGGCATAAATGTTCATCGTTGAATGAGTTAAAGGTACCTGTGGTCAAATTCCACTGGGTTTTCTTGTAGCTCCTTTGAATATTGATGCGGGTTTGTTTGCTTTGGACAATAGGTGGGCTCAGAAGAAAGTTGCATAAAAGCTGAGTTTTACTGAATCAAATCCTCATTTCCTCATTGAGTTATATTAACATTGCAAAGCTGTTTCTCTTGTCCTGTCATCTTCTTGAGTGTTTTTGGCTGCTTCTTCTTTGATGAGCAGTTATTGATTGCTAAACAAACATTATAATCGTCCTGGACTCACTACTGAAAGGCACTGTGGTAGAATAAGATTCCTTTTCTTCAAGTGAAGCATTTCTCCCTGAGGGCTTTTTTATTGTAGTAAAATATACATAACATAGGATTTACCATTTGAACCATTTTAAGTGGACAATTCAAAGGCATTAAGTATATTCACAATGTTGTACAACCATCAACATGATCAATTCCAGAAACTTTTCATCATCCCAAACAGAAACTCTGTATCCATGAAACAATAACTCCCATTCCGCCCTCCCCTCAGCCCTTGGTAACCTGCATTCTACTTTCTGTCTTTATGAATTTGACTGCTCTAGGTACTTCATAGAAGTGGAATCTATAGTATTTGTCCTTTTGTGTCTGGCTTGTTTCACTTAGCATAATGTCCTCTAAGTTCATCCATGTTGTAGCATGTGTTCCTATTTCCTTTGTTTTCAAGGCTGAATAGTATTCCACTGTGAGTATATACCAGCTTTTGTTTATCCATTCATCCATCAATGGACACTTGGGTTGCTTCTACCTTTTGGCTGTTGTGAATAATACAATTGATACTATGAACAACGTATATAAATATGTTTCAGTTCCTGCTTTTAATTTTTTTGGGTATACACCCAGAAGTGGGATTGCTGGATCATATGATAACTCTATGTTTAACTTTTTGAGAAGCTGCCCTACTGTCTTGCACAGTGACTCTGCCATTTTACATCCCCACCAGCAATGCACAAAAGTTCCGATTTGTCCACATTCTCACCTACACTTTTTAGTTTCCATTTTTCTTATTTTTTTTGCCCGCGTTGGGTCTTCGTAGCTGTGCACGGGCTTTCTCTAGTTGCGGCGAGCAGGGGCTACTCTTCGTTGCGTTGTGCGGGCTTCTCAGTGCAGTGGCCTCTCTTGTTGCGGAGCACGGGCTCTAGGCACATGGGCTTCAGTAGTTGTGGCTCACGGACTCTAGAGTGCAGGCTCAGTAGTTGTGGCGCACGGGCTTAGTTGCTCTGCAGCATGTGGGATCTTCCTGGACCAGGGCTCGAAACCTGCGTCCCCTGCATTGGCAGGCAGATTCTTAACCACTGCGCCACCACAGAAGCCTTATTTTCCATTAAAAAAAATAATAACCACCCTAATGGGTGTTAAGTGGCATCTCATGTAGTTTTTTTTTTTTTTTTTGCAGCATGCGGGCCTCTCACTGTTGTGGCCTCTCCCATTGCGGAGCACAGGCTCCGGATGCGCAGGCCCAGAGGCCATGGCTCATGGGCCCAGTCGCTCCGCGGCATGTGGGATCTTCCCGGACTGGGGCACAAACCCGTGTCCCCTGCATCAGCAGGCGGACCCTCAACCACTGCGCCACCAGGGAAGCCCTCATGTAGTTTTGACTTGCATTTCTCCCTGGGGTTTTAAATATTCAGGTCCCTCAAGAGGAGCTTACCTGTCTTAGTACCCAATGTTAGCAAGCCCTCAGAATTGGAAGCAACCAGAATCAATGCATAGGAGCCTCCCAGAGTCTCAGCTGCCAGGGATGTAAGCCAGGGATTTTCACTTCTCCATAAGAGGTTTAAGCACCAGATTATACTCTAGTTGGAATAGGGTAGAGAAGCCTTGGATTTGAGAATAAACAGATATAGCCCTCACCACTATCCTGTCATTGGGTTGGTCTTGGGTTGGTCATTTAACCTCTCCAAGTATCAGTTTTTCATCTGTAAAATGAGGACACCTTCCTCTCAGATTAGTTATAGAGTGTAAATAATATAACGATGTGGAAGTACCTGGCACCGTTTAGCACACATCAGGCCCTCAATAAGTAGGACCCACCTACAGAGCGGTTCATGATGGTGCCTTGGCTTCTACTAGGTTCATTTTGTCCAGAAGTGAACCTTAATAAATCCCATGAGGGCACACAGACTAAATCACATATTCTTCTCAAATCCCCATAGGCTAGTACAACCTCAGCTATACGGGACTCTCTGCTGATTGACAGGACTCATTACTTGGACCATAGCTCTCAACCCAAGACCAAAAGAGGTAAAATAACAGAAAGAAGGCCAGCCTCTCAGTCAGCAAGACGAGTTGTGAGGGACAGTGCAGGGCAAACAACCTTGACAACATCAACCAAACCCTAGACCTGAAGGGGAACAACGGGAGCTCACACGTGAAGAGCACCCCACGGTCCACACGGCATTTCTTAGATACGGTCTTATTATCTCCCATAAGCCTCACAACAGCCCTGAGAAAGGGGCCATTCCCATTCCCATTAGGCAGATGAGCAAATCAAAGATCAGGGAAGTTTAGGGACTTGCCTGAGGTCCAGGATCCTGGAACCGGTGGGGTCTGGACTCGAACCTCGGTCCTCTGATGCAGGGCCAGGACCAGCTGATGACAGTTCATTCTGAGATCCTCACTCGAAACCCATTCCAGATTCCGGTCTGATGACAGGAAGACAAGCGACACAGATCAAGAGCTACAAGAGGCTGTTCTTTCACCTTCCTCATATCCAGAACTTCGCTATCCAGGGATTTCCCTGGATGGTCTGTTACATTTATGTATGAAAGTTTGCTGAAGTGGAAATGAGGGTTCTCCCTGGTGCTGCCTTCCGTCTTCTCCCAAACTTGTCAGAATCAAAGCTCAGGCCAGTTTCTCTGGCTCAGCTGTGGATCGACCACCTCCTTAATCAGCTTCTCTCTCCCTGCCCCCACCCCAGTGCCCTCGCTTCTTTGGTTTCATCCCACAGGAAGAAATCAGCAGCAGAGCCCTGGATGGCTGACCCTTATTTAGAAGATACTCTCAGTGGGAAGAACATGGCCACCAGAGAATGATTGCTCGCCGCTAGATAAATGCCAGGGCTTGTCTCCTGATGGATGCTGTGCAAGAAAATAACAATCACTCACCCTAGCTTTGCTGTGGGCTCACCCTCGCCAAGGGGCACAGGCACCCTATTGGGACTGAGCCGCTGGGGACCAAGAGCAGCCTCCATTTGACACCCAGTGCCCAGACCAGGAGGCAGGAGATGCAAGTGGGTAATGGGGGGGGGAAGAGAGTCTCCATCTCCAAACTGCTGTGCGACTTTGGGGTGCTTTCCTGATCTGACGGTGCCTCAGTTTCTCCAGCCTCTACTATCATGGTTGTCACTTGCCACCCCAGGATGTTTTAGGTGTTAGAGAAACCCTCACACGTTCCCAGCCCTGGTGAAGTACCCACATCAGCTCCATTTTCACAGCTGGCAGGTGGCAGGGGCAGGAGGGTTGGAAGAAGAGACGATGGGGTGGGAGAGAGGCATGAAACGGGCCAGGAGATAACCTCCCCCCTCAAAGTGGGAGGGCATTGGCCAATAAAGGAACTCTCAGGACAACACAAAGCCCAGTTTTCCTTCCTGGGCAAAAGAACACTGGATTTGGAGTCAGATGGCTCTGGATTCAAATCCCAGGTCAACCACTCATTAGCTGGGTGACTTGTGAGCCAGACAGTCCCGTTGGGTTTCAATTTCCTGATTTTAAAATGAGAATATGATCCTGCCCAAGCCTGAATTATTGCAATAGCCTCCTAACTGGCCTCCTGGTTTCCCCCGTACCTCTCTTCAATCAGTTTTTAAAAACTCAGATCAGATCATTACACTCTTGTATTTCACTCCCCCTGTGGTTATGGCTTCTGTTGCATAGAGAGTAAAATTTAGTCTTCACGATGACCTAAAAGGCCTCCCAAGACCGGGTCCCCTGTTCCCTCTCTGACCTCGCCTCCTCTTACTCATTCAATGCAGCCTTCTGGGCCCCTCCCTGCAGTTCTGCGCCTTTGCACTGGCTGTTCCCTCTACTGGGAAAGCTGTTTGCCCAGATATTTGTCTGACTCACTTCCCTCATCTTCCTCAAAACTTTCCTTCTTAAGGAAACCTACCCTCATCAGCCTTTTGAAAACTGGAAGCTCAACCCCCTCCGACTTTCCCAATTTGCCTTATCTCACTATATTTTTCTTTAGTATATACCACCTTCAACCATACTGTTAACTTCTTAGATTAGAGGTATTCATTAGGTTTATTGCCCGTCTCTTCTCACAGGAATGTTTGACTACAAAATGTGCAGGGATTTTTGTCATTTTTATTCAATGCTGGAACTCCAGCATCTAGAAGAGTGCTTGGCACATAGTAGATGATCAGTAAATATGTATTAAATAAAGTGAGTGTTGAATTATGCATGTTTTTCAGTGCTTTGTGGAGGATCAGAAATAATACCTATAAGGCACCCAGCACAGGACTCAGTCCCCGGACAGTGTTCCATCAACGTTAGTACTAAATGTGCATGCAAGGGGTATGGAGTGGTGTGTATGATGTGGTGTGATGGGTAGTGTGTGTGATGCTTCAAACTCTGCCTGCTTCACTGATCGACACACAAGACTTCCTGGGACTCATATGAGAATATGTATATCAGCACAGAAGGACTTAACAAATGCTCACAAGGACTCTTTGCAGGATGTATTATTATCGTAATTCTCATTGGAGATAAGAGCCTCATCTTGTCAAAGTCACACAGCGGGGCTTCTAATGGAACTACTCCCCCACCCCCACCCCCAGCTCCCAGTAAGGGGAATAATTGTACCTATTTTGCACAATTGGTGGCTCACATTTTAAAAAATGTTTCTTGTAGAAACATTTGAGAATAAGAGTGTAAAGAAAATTAAAATGTCCCAAATACCACCATCCAAAGCTAGGTATGATCAACATTTTAGTATGCATCCTTTCAGGCATTTGTTTTATATATAACTTATAAATGAATAGCTTTATTTAATAAAAGTGTGTTTGTATCAATACTACAAATATTATATATCAACTTGCTCTTTCTTAAAAAAACTACATTATGGATATTTTTTCATGCCTTTGCATTCAGATCAATTTCATTCTTTTCACTGGCTATGTAGTATTCCATAAACTTAACCAATCTTTTATTGATAGAACTTAGTTTTTCTCTAGTTTTTCCCCATTACAGATAATGCTGCAATGATCATTCTTGTATATATTACTGTTTCTGTGGGCTAGAACCTAGAAGTGGAGGTTGTGGATTGAAGGACATGCACATTTTAAATTTTGATTAAGGGTCTCATTGTCTATAGTGTTTCCTGAAAAGTACCTGGACCAATGAACAATGTTTCTGTCCAAACTCATCATTCATGTGGAATTTTTCCATACCACATCTCTCTCTTCCATTTGAAGAGGAGGCAAACACTTCAGCCTGAGAACACGTGTTTAGAACATTTTCTTGCAGCCTCAAATAATAAACCAATAACTGCCGCATGGCCCACTAGGCTTCTACTGGAAAAGCTCCCTGCATAAGCAATAGACTCTATTGCTTAATAAGTATCCAATGTTCACAGTTAAGTGTAATGAAAACCATAAGGTTTGCACCCATTTTTTAATCCAATTGAAGAAGTTTTTTCCCTAATTTACTGAGTATTTGCTGGGTATTATTGAATTTTCTCAAATTCTTTTTCAGCATCTGTTGAGACGATATTATTTTTCTCCTCTATTAATGTGATGAAATATATTGATTTTCAAATGTTGAAAAAACCTTGCATTCCTGGGATAAACTCCACTTAGTCAAGATGGATTATCTTTTTTTCTGGGTGTGACTTGCTATATTTTGTTTATGATTTTTGTATCGTGTTCAAGAGGGCTATCATCTGTAGTTTTCTTTTTCAGAAAAAAATCTGGCTTTGTCAGATTTTTGTATGAGTCATATGGTGACTTCATAAAATATAGTGGGGCATGTTCCTCCTCTATTTTCTGAAAGCATTTGTATAAGATTGTTGATAAAATTCAATAAAACCATCTGGATTTAGAGGGTTGTTTTTGTGGGAAGGTTTTAGATAAATCTAATGTCTTTAATAGAGGGCTATTCAGATTTTCTAATTTGTTTGTGTCAGTTTTGCAAATTTTGTTTTTCAAGGAATTTGTCCATTTCATCTAAGTTATCAAATTTATAGGCATAAACTTGTTTATAATATATTCTTACTATCATTTTAATGTTTGTGGGATCTGTAGTGATAACAGACCCCTAATATAGGTTATTTGTGTTTTCTCCTTTTTTTTCCTTGATCAGTATTGCTAGGGGTTTTATTGATTGTATTAATCTTTTCAAAGGACCAAATTTTGGCTCTCTTAGTTTTCTTTATTGTTTGCTTTGTAGCTCATTAATTTCTGCTCAAATTTTACTATTTTCTTTCTTCTACCTACTTAGGGTTTAATTTGCTCATTTTTTAAATGGTAGAAATGTAGATAATTAATTTTAAACCTTTCTTCTTTTCTAATATAGATATTACAGCAATGAAGTTTCCACTAAGTGCTGCTTTAGCTGTATCACCAGTTTTGATATATTGTATTCTTATTACTATTTAGTATGAAATATTTTCTAATTTTCCTGTGATTTCTTCATTGACTCATGACTTATTTAGAAACATATAGTTTAATTTCTAAATATTTAAGGCTTTTATACATATCTTATATCAGATTTCTAATTTAATTCTGCTGTCATCAGAGAACACACTCTAAAAGAGTTCAGTCTTGTGAAATGTATTGAGATTTATTTTGTGGCCCAGCATATGTTTTATCTTGGTGACTATTCTGTGTGAACTTGAAAAGAATATGTTTGTTGTACTTGTTGAGTGTAGTATTCTATAAATGTCAATTTGATCAAAATGGTTTATAGAGTGGTTCAGACCTTCTGTGTACTTGCTGACTTTTGCCTCCATTTTTATCAATTACTGAGAGGATGATACTGAATTTATCTAGTTCTCCCTTTAATTTAATTTTGGTATGTTGTATTTTTGTTCCATATACTTTGAAGATCTGTAATTACAAAAAGGTTCTGTATTTGTGCATACAAATTTATTATTGTTATGTTTTCTTGATGAATTAATCCTTTTATCATTATGAAATGTAATATTGCTTTACCCTGAACTCACTTTGTATGATATTAATAGAACGACTTCAATGTTCTTTCATTAGTAGTTGCATGCTGTACTTTTTCTGGACTTTTACTTACAACCTGTCTCTTTGTATTTAAAATGTGTCCTTTGGTGGACAGCATACAATTGGGTGTTGACTTTTGTCCATTCTTATAACCACTTTTAATTGAAGTGTTAAACCATACAATTTAACATAAAAATTGATATTGTTGAATATGGACTACCATTTTGATATTTATTTTCTGTTGTTTCAATTAGTTTTTTGTTTTTCTGTTTCTTCTTTCATATCTACTTTTGGGTTAATTGAATATTTCTTACTATTTCATTTTTAATATCTCTATTGATTTTTCACCTGTACCTTTTGGCATTAATTTTCTAGGGATTACAATGGAATCTTTAACTTTTAACAGAAATTAGAGTAAATATTGTACCATTGCACACTGAATGTAAAGACTTTGCAGCAGTGGTTTTGTTTAGTACCCTCCCTCCCGTTCTTTGACTATATTTATCATATAGCATCCTGGCACTGGGACAGTCAGTTCAGACACCATAGGTATTTGGTTTTTTCCAAGATGCCAGCTCCTCCTGTTGAGTGGAAATCAAATAAGGCCTCTCCATGAACCAGGGTGTGCCCATAGGCCTGTGTTTCCTCAGGTAACGAAAAAACATAGAGGGAACTGGAGATCATCTTGAGGAGTCCCCGAAATATACAAATGGGGTAATGACCAAGTTCCTCAGGGTCTAACAATAACCTGTGCAGGGCTGAGGACACATGACATCCGAAAGCTCTGAAGAATGTGCACAGGCTTAGGACCAACCAGATCTAACTTATGAAAATTCAAAATTAAAAACTAAAGGATATGAATAAAATACCTAGGAATAAACCTACCTAGGGAGACAAAAGACCTGTATGCAGAAAACTATAAGGCACTGATGAAAGTGATTAAGATGATACAAACAGATGGAGAGATATACCATGTTCTTGGATTGGAAGAATCAATATTGTGAAAATGACTATACTACCCAAAGCAATCTACAGATTCAATGTAATCCCTATCAAACTACCAATGGCATTTTTCACAGAACTAGAACAAAAAATTTCACAATTTGTATGGAAACACAAAAGATCCCGAATAGCCAAAGCAATCTTGAGAAAGAAAAACGGAGTTGGAGGAATCAGACTCCCAGACTTCAGACTATACTACAAAGCTATAGTAGTTAAGACAGTATGGTACTGGCACAAAAACAGAAACATAGATCAATGGAACAGGATAGAAAGCCCAGAGATAAACCTACACACATATGGTCACCTTATCTTTGATAAAGGAGGCAAGAATATACAATGGGGAAAAGACAGCCTCTTCAATAAGTGGTGCTGGGAAAACTGGACAGCTACATGTAAAAGAATGAAATTAGAACACTCCCTAACACCATACACGAAAATAAACTCAAAATAGATTAAAGACCTAAATGTAAGGCCAGACACTATCAAACTCTTAAGGGAAAACATAGGCAGAACACTCTATGACATACATCACAGCAAGATCCTTTTTGACCCACCTCCTAGAGAAATGGAAATAAAAACAAACAAATGGGACCTAATGAAACTTCAAAGCTTTTGCACAGCAAAGGAAACCATAAACAAGATGAAAAGATAACCCTCAGAATGGAAGAAAATATTTGCTAATGAAGCAACTGATAAAGGATTAATCTCCAAAATTTACAAGCAGCTCACACAGCTCAATATCAAAAAAACAAACAACCCAATCCAAAAATGGGCAGAAGACCTACATAGACATTTCTCCAAAGAAGATATACAGATTGCCAACAAACACATGAAAGAATGCTCATCATCACTAACCATTAGAGAAATGCAAATCAAAACTACAATGAGGGGCTTCCCTGGTGGCGCAGTGGTTGAGAGTCCGCCTGCCAATGCAGGGGACACGGCTTCGTGCCCCGGTCCGGGAAGATCCCACATGCCGCGGAGCGGCTGGGCCCGTGAGCCATGGCCGCTGAGCCTGCGCGTCCGGAGCCTGTGCTCCGCAACGGGAGAGGCCACAACCGTGAGAGGCCCGCGTACCGAAAAAAAAAAAAAAAAAAAAAAGGCTGATGAGGGCTTCCCTGGTGGCGCAGTGGTTGAGAGTCCGCCTGCCGATGCAGGGGACACGGGTTCGTGCCCCGGTCTGGGAAGATCCCACATGCCGCAGAGCGGCTAGGCCCGTGAGCCATGGCTGCTGAGCCTGCGCATCCGGAGCCTGTGCTCTGCAAGGGGAGAGGCCACAACAGTGAGAGGCCCGCCTACCGCAAAAAAAAAAAAAAAAAAAAAAACTACAATGAGGTGTTACCTCATACCAGTCAGAATGACCATCATCAAAAAATCTACAAACAATAAATGCTGGAGAGGGTGTGGAGAAAAGGGAACCCTCTTGCACTGTTGGTGGGAATGTAAATTGATACAGCCACTATGGAGAACAGTATGGAGGTTCCTTAAAAAACTAAAAATAGAACTACCATATGACCCAGCAATCCCACTACTGGGCATATACTCTGAGAAACCATGATTCAAAAAGTGTCACGTATCCCAATATTCATTGCAGCACTATTTACAATAGCCAGGACATGGAAGCAACCTAAATGTCCATCAGCAGATGAATGGATAAAGAAGATGTGGCACATATATACAATGCAATATTAATCAGCCATAAAAAGAAACAAAACTGAGTTATTTGTAGTGAAGTGGATGGACCTAGAGTCTGTCACACAGAGTGAAGTAAGTCAGAAAGAGAAAAACAAATACCATATGCTAATGCATATATATGGAATCTAAAAAAAAAAAAAAAGGTTATGAAGAACCTAGGGGCAGGACAGGAATAACGACGCAGACATAGAGAATGGACTTGAGGACACGAGGAGGGGGAAGGGTAAGCTGTGACAAAGTGAGAGAGTGGCATGGACATATATACACTATCAATATAAAATAGATAGCTAGTGGAAAGCAGCCACATAGCACAGGGAAATCAGCTCGGTGCTTTGTGACCACCTAGGGGGGTGGGATAGGCAGGGTGGGAGGGAGATGCAAGAGGGAGGAGATATGGGGTATATATATATGTATAGCTGATTCACTTTGTTATAAAGCAGAAACTAACACACCACTGTAAAGCAATTATACTCCAATAAAGATGTTAAAAAAAAACAAACTAAAGGATAAATAAGGGAGTGATTCTCTCTCTACACTAGGATTCCCCATAGGGTTCCTCTAAGCAGTGAACTCTTCTACTGCCATTAAAATATTATTTGATCTGCAAAATTTTAATTAGACCTAACTTCTCTGGAACACATTTACTGTGCCCCTGGCTACCTTGGTTTGATGTAGATTTCACTTGCTCATATTTATTTGAGCATTTATATGAGGTGCTGTGCTTGGGCCTTGTGCTCAAGAATATTGAGGTGAGTAAGACTCAGTCCCTGACCTCTAGGAGATCAGTGTTTCATGGAGTAGCTAGCTGTGTGCACATCTAGCTGGAATGCAGTAACACAAATGTACACAAAGTGCTCTGAGGACACAGAGAATGAAGCAGTGACTTCTGTGGTGGCAATGGTGAGGACGTATACTGGGAACCTTAACAGAGGAGGCAACACCTGAAAAGGAGTTTCATTCAACCATTCAGGTCACAAATATTTGAGTCCCTGCCTTGTGTCAGGTATCATGTAAGGGTCTGTCGTACCACAGGGATGACAGGGTTCCTGCCTTCATAGAGCTTACATTCTATCTGTGGAGACAATGAACAGATAAACAAGTTAATTATAGATTGTAAAACATGTTATGGAAGAGGTAAAGGGGACGGTATGTGGGGGAGGCCTATTTTAAATCCAGTGGGTTGGGAAGTATTTTAGGAGGGGGCACTTGAGCTGAGACTTGAAGGATGACAATAAATCTCTTACAAGAAGAGCTGGTGGAAGCTCCAAATGGAGGAATCAGCAGGTGCAAAGGTCCTGAGGTGGGAAAGAGATCATTGTGTCCTGGGAACAGAAGGAAGATGCTGTGGCTAGAGTGTGCTGGGCAATGGGAGAGGCTGCACCCACAGGGTAAAGAGCTGCCTTGCTGCTTTGGGGAACAAGGGAGGTGTTTAAGCAGGAGGAGGAAGTTCAGTTGGCTTTTATGGTTAGAAAGAGGTGCATCCCCTGCAAACAACCTCAGCACTTCCCATCTAGCTTGGGGCGACTCCACTGTCTGATTGATCCTGTTGATACTACCTTTACTTAAATTATAAATTTAAGTTCATTATAAATTTTTGCATTCGTTTTGATTTTTTAATAATATTGTATTAGAACATGATTTATCTTGATTACTGAATTCTTGGCACCCCCTACATTTTGTGCCTGAGGTGAGTGACTCATTGTCATCATCCCAGTTGCAGCACTGCTTCCTAGGCTTTTACCCTCTTCCTCAGATGCAGCTCAAAGGGAAGGAAGTTGGCTCAGCTTCTATTTCCTGCCAAGAATTTTAACACCTCCCGCCTCCACCCCTGCACCTTTCTCTGGCACGTTTATCATGTGAGCACAGAGACATGGCTCTTCTCCACCATCTAATCTTTCTTGAATGCAGGGGAGCTGGAAAACCATCAGCCATCCTCAAAAACTGGTAACCAAGGAAGGTTTCAAAGCAGACAGACTCTCAGATGCTTGGGGGCAGAGCCCCACTCTGTGGACCCAAAGAATCTGGCTGTCCCACATGGGGACCACCAGTAGTCTTAAAGGGGGGCTTGCTTTCTACTTGGAAGAGACAAAGGAACCAACAGAGTCTGGGGACGGGTAGAGATCAATGAAAAATTTTAATAAAGGGCCTTTGGTAAGCTCTTAACTCCAGGCCAGGTAGCCACTGGCACGTGAGCCAGGTGCAGATTTTGATGTCTTTATCTGGCTTCCTCTGAAGCCCTGGCACACTTCCTGATGCTGGGCTAAGTAAGACGCCCTGTGAAATCAGAGCGTGTATTTGAGAGGCCTTGTGGGTGGAGCCCCGGGTAGGTAAGGGGATAGGGGCTAGCTCTGTGTAACCTCCATTGCCACATCTGTTTCATACCTCTGAGCCTCTGTGATAAAACCCCCGTAGGGCGGTTCCTAATTCCCTACTGGTCACTGAATCCTCAATGGCTGGGATTTGTCTTAATCCATTTCTTAAAATCTTATTTGCAGCATGTAGTGTGTGCCTGGCACATAGTACACCCTTAATAAATTTTGGTTAAATGAAATAGTGAATGATGCCTAAGATTAAAAAAGAAAATTGGCAATGATGACGTGAAGTCCTATGCCAAGGAAGGAGGGGCTGAAAGCACCCTGGAGCCTCCTTAAGTTTTCCTTAACTCATCAATCCTTGTCTCCTACTCTGCATTCTCAACTGGATTTATTCTTCCTAATAAAGTCTTCCTCTCATCAGAGGCTAAATTGGAAAATTCTTCATTGTTCTTGAAGAACATTGAATAATGTCTCAAGTATATTTAATATGCTAGACGGAAGGTTGGATTTAGGGAAGAATATAGATTTTATGTTTAACAGACCTAGGCTTGGAAATTTATTTTTTTTAAAAAATGGTTTCTTAAGTATTATGTGAACTTTGAGTGCAAGGGATAGGCATTCACATAAATTCCTCAAACTCTTGCCATGGTCAATGGTGAGCTCTTTGTGGGAAATCCAGTGGGTAAGACTTTGTGGGAAATCTTTTTGTGCTACTGATTTTATGAGTCCTCTCTGCAGTACGTGGCATCACTAAATGCTCTTCCTGGAATTCTCTCCTCTCCTGGTTTCCACGATTATATCTCCTTTCTTTTCCCCTCTCAATCAGTCTTTGCTGTTTCTGTTCCCTCCTCCTGCCCCTTAAACATTGGAATTCCCTGGGGTTCTCTCCCAGGATGGTCTCACTGCCCTCATGCACTGTGTCACTTACATGTCTATGGCTTCCAAACCTTTCCCTCCTCCTGCCCCTTAAACATTGGAATTCCCTGGGGTTCTCTCCCAGGATGGTCTCACTGCCCTCATGCACTGTGTCACTTACATGTCTATGGCTTCCACACCTTTCCCTCTGGCTCTCGCTTCATCCTGGGGCTCCAGGTTCAAATACCCATCCTCCTTGGATAACTCCACTTGGGTCCTTATTGTGCCTGAAATAAAATTTGTCTGAGAAGAAACCATTCGCCTTTCCTCTCAACTCCCCTCACCTTCTCCCTGACCTGTACTCTTTGTCTCCATTAATGACTTCACCACCCATTTAGATGTGCTGGAGCAACCTTCGGAGCTTCCTGCCCACTCATCTCCCATACACATAAATGTAAATGCTATGGGTTGTCCTTGGGAATGTTTCTCACCTGCACCTTCCTCTCCATATCCATCAGCCCAGCTCTATTCAAACACCCACTTTTTTTGTCTCTTGCACAAACATTGCAAAACCCCCTAATGGGTCTTCCTTCCCTTAGACTCCTTTTCCAACCTGTCCTCCACCCCCTGGTCCATTTTATTGCTGTTTTACTGTCTGGAACCTGCTGCTCAGATCGTTGTCCTTCCCTTGGCCAAATGAATGGACCTGGGGAGCCACAGGACCAGAAGGTGGCTGGGACAACGCTCCCCCCGCCATGCCCCTGTGACCTGCAGATTGCCCCTCCCTTACCCTGCCTGAGGAGGTGGGATGAGGGTGTATGTAGCCTTCATCCACAGCAGTCCTGGTGTGGCAAGAGCTGACAATAAATCCTCCTTTGGTTTTTCTCATTCCCTCTGTAAGCTCCCACTCAATGGGAAGCAGAAAGCCAGCTCTTGGACCCAGCTTCAGAACTAAGACTGAAGATTTCAAACATCTATGGAAATAGAAAAGTATAATAAATCCCAATGAACCATCATCCACCTTCAACCGCGTTTAGCTCATGGCCAATCTTGCTTCTTCTCTACTCCCTGCAACCTACCTCCCCACCCCCAGCCTGGGTTATTTGGAAGCAAATCCAAAAATTGTGTTTAAACAGAGCAGGAGCACCAGGGGAACAAGTCCTTTGGTGAGTCACAGCCTTGGTGCATAGCAGCTCTTGAGGGCAGGGCTCTACCGGGACTCTGGGACTCAGTCACGGCTAATCAAGGCTCGTGACCCTTGCTCCGCTGTCATCCATGGGCGACACCACCCCATCTCCGAGGGAGCTGAGAGAACTCCATGGGACCTCATGCCAGGATTCCCTGCACTGTGGCCGGTTCCCCACCCAAGCCCTCCAAGCACTGCCCTCTGCTGGAGGGATCTGGGGCAGCCAGCAAAGCTCTACTTTCCACCTCCCCAAGCAGAACGCCTCACCACCAGGGCGCTCAGCCGACTTCTCAGCAAAAGTCAGAATCCATTCCTGAGCTTAATGAAGGGCTGAGGGAGAAGGAGCAGCAGCTTAACAAAGGGAAGGAACCCAGATTCTGGGGAATTAAGGTAGAAAAGACCAGATTCAGGTTCCTAGGGACCCCTGGAGGGACCCAAGAGTATAGTTTGGGGCAGGAACAAGGGTGACCAAACCACTGGTGCCCGGCAAGGCTGTTGGAAGAGAGGAGTCTCAGGTCAGAAACTGCAGTGGTGCGTTTCCCTGAGGCCTCAGCATAGCCTTGTATTTTATTTTTATTTTTTGTAATCAAAAACATTTGCAGGGCTCTGGGCTCAAGATACAAATTTGCATATTGCTTTACATAAGTCAGCATAGGGAGTTTGTTCACCCCTAACACCAAGAAAGAGAAATTAAATTCAATTAGATTAATTAGTGCAACTGATTGCAAATTGTTTTCAGACCTTATATTAAGGGCTCTGCACGCAGGAAATACAGAATGGATTATTTAATTGGGAGAGCGGGGAGGATGGGAGGGAGCCAGCCTGGGCAGCCCAGCCAGCTTTGCTAGAGAGGACTGAGGGAGAGAAAGAGCCAGGGTGGGCGGAGGGCGTGTGCCTGTACTTCCATGGGACATTTTAGCACCCACCCCACCCCTGTAGACATCACTCCAGGTTGGGCAGAGGCTGACTGCCCTGGAAGATGAAACTGAGGCTTAGGGCCATTTTCTGGCATGACTGCTTCCAAAACCCAATGTTGCATTTTCAGGTGTTAAGAGAACCCCCCAAATTGTATGAGTTTTAGGTCCCTGAAAACCTGCATCTGTCCCTGGTACTTTCCTATTAATTCCCCTCCTCCCTCCTTCGTTGCTTTGCTTCTCTCCTTTCCTGCCTTGTTTCTTGGAATTCAGAGTGGGAGAAAAGGGCTCAAGGGAAGAGAGGTCTTGGGGGTGGGTGCTGGGGGCCGCCCCTGCCTTGGCCAGCCCTGCAGATCTGCAGCCCTGTGAGCCGGTCCTGACTCCCAGCCAGGCTCACCCCAGCAGCCTCTAGCTCCCTCAGGGCTAGGAGGTAACTGGCCCACCCTTACCAGGTATCTGCCTGGGACCAGTCTGTTTGGGGCTTGCCCCTCCCTGGCCTGCTGGGGTTGCCCAGTTCATGGGGGGGATAAGCAGGTGCTTTATGTCCTGGGCTGAGAGGGAACCTGTCAAGACGCCCAGCTCACATGGCTGGGGCCCTGACATCCCGTAAGCCCTTTCACTGCTCCCTGGACTGCCAGTGCTACCTGGCATCCTCCTGCTAATCTGGCAAATGACACAACTCTCCCCTTCCCTAGTGGCCTATGTTCCTGAGGTCCCAGCATGCCTAGGGCTGAGTCGGTCTCAGTTTTGATAAAAAGGGACTTCCTCTATTTTTGCTTTCCAGGCCTGGTCCCTTTGATGAAATACCAGAAGGCCAGGGCACTCCCCAGAGCCTCTGCCCTACTTCCTTTTCATTCACTTCCTTAACAAGATGCCATAGACGGGCTTTCTGCATGAGGAGTCACAGTGGGTGGCACAGGGATTCCCGGATGGCTACGCAGTGTCCTGGAGACGCTTCCACATCATTCAGGTTGGAAAAGTTCATTCGTTCGTTGATTCATTCATTCATTCATTCACTCAACAAACACATATTGTTTTACACGTACAAACACCCTGCACTGGCGTGAGACAGTTCAGAGGTAAACCCATACAGCCTAGTAAGGCGCGTTAAGACAAGTCCAGAAATAACCATGATTTGAGACAGAATAGGATACACCATCAAGAGAGGCACAAACGGGTCCTAGTTTGTTTAGATAAGGAGGGCATATCTGGGTGGGCAATCAAGAAAAACCTTGAAATGGAGACGATGTAAAGTGTCCTTCCTGGTGGGGTAAGGTGACAACAGGTGGGGCTGGAGGGTAGGGCCCAGCATGGAGGGAGCTGAAGCCGACACAGGAAGAAGTGGCAGGAGTCTCACCCCTGGAACAGCAGCCATTCAGCTTGGCCTTAGCGTTTGGGCAGGGAAGACATTGACAAGTTTGGAGAGCTTTGTGGGCAAAAGGCAGCCTAAGGGGAAGTGAGAAGGAGAAGCCCGGGAAGGAAGAGTGGGAGGGTGGGCACATGGGGGTGGAGGCATCAAAGGCCTCTTGTTCCTTTTCACAAATTCCTTTCCTTTCCTGTTACTCCCAGCTGATGGCACAGAAGGAGGTTGGAAGACCTCAGCTCAAGGCCCCCAAAGCTTGGCTCTGCTTGGTCTGGGCTGAGGCCTCCATGCATATTTCATGCTGCAGCTGGGGGTTCCTGGGAGAGCCCCAGAGGTTCTGCACTGGGCCTCAGGCTTTCTGAACCCACTGCCTTGGGCATCTGACTGGGGGCAGCATTTCTCCACACCGACCTCGGCCTGTTCTGCGTAATGATGCGCTCCCCCGACACTGCTAATGGCTGGCTTCTAATAAACCCCACGCTGGCGGCTGCAGTGCTCGAGGTAATGATCACTCTTCCCAGCTCCCTCAAAGTGCAGTCAGATTTATAAAGACGCATGAATCAGAGATGGCAGCCTGTAACAAAAGCTTTACCTCCAGCTGTTTTGTTCATTTTCTGAACAAAAACAGAACATTCCCTCCATCTCTACCCCTCCCGCCTGTTCCTTTGTGATTGGGATCCATTATCAGCTACATGCATTCCTCTAAAGCTCCAGGCTCACACAAGTGGAGGGAGGGAGGCCAGAAACAGCTGAATCACAGGACCTGACCTGTGTCCCATGGTTTCCTGTTTTTGCCTCTCCTTGCTAATAACTTCCCACCTGGAAAGAGGATCCCAGGTTCCTCTGTGCCCAGTTAAACACAGTCCATCTCCCCTGCTGGCTCTGCCCTGACCGTCTTCCAGGGCTACACCTGCCTGGGGAGCCCTGGCCCTATATGCTGAGGCTTCGCACCAGACCCCCTGGCTAATAACTGGCCTACTGCCTTGTACTGAAGACTCGGTCCACATCATTGATACCCCTGTTCAAGTACCCTGGAACCTGCCTTGGTCCCTACCTGGCACCAACGTTGTTCTAAGCTCCTTATTGTTTTTAATTGAGGTTAACTTCACATGACATAAAATTCACCATTTTAAAGTGACCAGTTCCGTGGCATTGTACATTCATACATCCGTAATGTTGTGTAACCACTACTATCTTGTTCCAAAACATTTTCATCACTCCAAAAAAACAAAAACAAGCCCACACCCATGAAGCAGTTACATTTCAGTTTCTTCTCCCCCCAGTCCCTGGAAAGCACCAATCTGCTGTCTCTATGGATTTACCTATTCTCGATATTGCATATAAATGGAATCACACAATATGGGACATTTTGTGTCTGGCTTCTTTCATTTACCGTAATATTTTCGAGGTTCATCCACATTGTAGCACGTATTAGTACATCATTCTTTTTATGTTGGAATAATATCCCATTGTATGTATACACCACAATTTGTTTATCCATTCTACATTTGGCGAACATTTGTATTGTTTCCACTTTTGGCTATTATGAATAGTGCTGCTATGAATATGCATGTGCATGTATTTGTTTGAGTAGCTGTTTTCATTTCTTTTGGGTATATATTTAGGAGTAAAATGGCTGGTGCATGTGATAAGCTCTGTGCTTAACTTTTTCAGGAACCACCGACCTGTTTTCCATAGTGGCCAAACCATTTACATTTCCCGTGTGTTATATTTATATAACACAATGTACAAGTGTTCAATTTCTCCACATCCTTGTCCACACTTGTATTCTCGTTTTTTTTTTTGTATTGTTATTATTATAGCCATCCTAGTGGGTGTTAAGTGGTATCTCACTGTGGTTTTGATTTGCATTTTTCTAATGACTAATGACGTTGAGCATCTTTTCATGTGCTTGCTGGTCATTTGTATTGTCTCCTTTGGAGAAATGTCTATTTTATTCCTTCATTCATTTTTTAGTTAGGTTGTTTGACCTTTTACTGTTGAGTTGTAAGAGTTCTTTATATATTCCAGATACTAGACCCTTATTAGATATATGATTTTCAAATATTTTCTCCCATTCTATAGGCTGTCTTCTCACTTGCTTGATAATGTCCTTTGATGTACAAAAGTTTTTAATCCTGATGAAGTATTATTTATCCACTTTTTTCTTGTGTTGCCTGTGCTTTTCGTGTCATATTCAAGAAATCACTGCCAAATCTGAGGTCATAAAGATTTACCCCTATGTTTTCTTCTAAGAGTTTTATGGTTTTAGCTCTTATATTTAGATCATTGATTCATTTTGAGTTAATTTTTGTATATGATGTGAGGTAGGGATTCCTAACTCTTTTTTTTTAATTTTTTTTTTTTGCGGTACGCGGGCCTCTCACTGTTGTGGCCTCTCCCGTTGCGGAGCACAGGCTCCGGACGCGCAGGCTCAGTGGCCATGGCTCACGGGCCCAGCCGCTCCGCGGCATGTGGGATCTTCCCGGACTGGGGCACGAACCCGTGTCCCCTGCATCGGCAGGCGGACTCTCAACCACTGCACCACCAGGGAAGCCAAGGGATTCCTAACTCTTAATTCCTGCTCCCGAGCCCACCTCAGCTTGGGGTCCAACCTGGGTCCCATAGCCTGCTGGCAGTTACCCCTGATGCCTGCCCTGCTGAGTGTTTCTTGCCTGAATTATCTGTTGGTCTGGGACACTCCTCCATCCTATGTCAGCTTCCATGAGGTGCATTGCTTGCCTGGACTGTTACTCTTGCCTTCTATTGGATTCCATCAGACAGGACTTCGTCTCAGCTGACCAGCTACGTCTGTTCCTCCAGCTCTAGTCCATCCCTGTCATTGGTCTCACCCAGGCTCTCTCTCTCCCCTGAGACTGAGCTATCCTGCTATTGCCTCAAGCCACTCCAGCAATATCTTGTGACAAAATCAAGTTTCATCAACAGAGTGCAATTGCTAAGGGCATGGACTCTGGAACTGGGGACCAAATTCCAGCCCTGCCACTTACTACATGGGTGACTACAGAGAGAGCTGTTGGCCATTTTTGTGCCTCAGTTCCCTCATCTACAAAATGGGGATACTGATTACACCTACCTCACAGGGTTGATGTAGCAGTTACATGAGTTAATACATAAAAAGGGTTAAGGAGAGTGTCCAGCATATTGTAAATCCTCCATGGGTGTCGGCTCTTCTTAAGAATTTCTGAAAAGACCACCGGTCCCCTGGGAAGAGTATTACAACTGACCAGAACAACATTTTAGTTTGAATGAGCTCATCCTTTTCCTAGGTCTAAGGTTGGAAGGGGTTACCTACCAGACCAAGGAGGACAATTAACCTACTCATGCCAATGGCGAGCAACTAGACACAAGGAGAGAAGGAAAGGAGGGAGAGGTGCAGGACCCCAAACCAATCTTGTTGGTTGCAAAATTCTGTTGGTACCTGTAGGTTAGACAAATCTACAGCAAATTCAGTGGTATGATACCTGGGATCTAATAAAAGTGGCAGAAAACAGGAACAGATTCTGCCGAGTTCTCCTTGGTTGTTCTATTCCCCCCCCCCACCCCAATTTGCCTGCTATTGAGCTCTGAGGTAATCTTGTCATATCTGATGTAATCACCACCGGCAGGTTTGTCTCCCAGGCCCAGAATCACAAAGGTCCCCCAGAGTCACCTATAAAGAAGCCTGGGAGGAGGCCCCCTCCCTGTTGCCACCCCTGTGGCTGTGCCCTTTGCAGAGTTTCGGATGATTCATCCTCGGGAGGGAGGTTAGCCACCAGATTTATTGTCTGTCTGAATAGGCTGTGTGCAGCACGACCAAAATAACAGGGAAAAAAGAGCTGTCTCAGCAAAATCCGCTGAATCAGAATTAACAAGACAATCTTGTAACTAATGATCAGAAATTGAAATGTACTCAGGAGTTGCGGTGTTTAACAGGGCTGTGGGGCGATGATGAGGATAATGGGACTTGGAACAGCTCATATCCTGCAGTGGCAACTGAGGGTAGCCTGTTCACAAGCTAATCCAGGTGCGAGGCTGGTCTCCTAACAGCCTGGGGTACCACCCCCCCGACAGGATTGCCTTCTCCCCTCACCCCAACCCTCCACTCCTCTCATCAAAGGGGCCTCATCTTTCTAAAGCACATCTTGGTTTACAATCTATAGCCCACTAGGTTCTCAGGACAGCCTCATGGGACAGCTTAGTCTGACATCTCTCCATTTTACATAGATGAACACTGAGGTGCAGAGAGGCTATGCCAGTAAGTGGTAGGGCCTGACCTAGGATTCAGGTTTTCAAATTATTGGAATTCCTGTACAAAGGCATCCTGGTAAACAAATGAATAATCTCCTCTAGTTTAACTTTTTGGTGAAGTTAGATTTTCATGGATTGTGTACTTACAGGGCCACGCATGCTGGCAACTATTGGTATCTGAAGTGCAAAAGTGAGGTTGTTTTCTATATTTTAAAAGTTAAAAATTGCTTTCGTTAGAACAAAACTCAAATATTTTCTTGCTTGACTAACTCTAAAAGCACTTAACAAGTTTTACAAAGTAATTCAGATCTGGGGCTGCATTGAACCATTTTTAGTCTCTGAGTAAATGTCTCAGAAAGCTATGGGGAATGAAAAAGAAGGGTGCAGAGGAGAACAGGCTTGCAGCCTGGCTGTGCCTCCCCATCTTGCAGACAACTCTCACGGCCGCCGAATTACCAAGATCACGGTTGGCCACACTTCACCTACCACAATAATGGACGCCTGTGGGGGAGGAACCTGGTGATCTACATGCTGGTGGGGAGACACAGTGTGATTTGATTTGAGTTTCATTTGCAGATGTCTCCCTGGGAAGAAAGAGAGGAGGCTGCTGCTCCCAGAGGGGAGAGCTGCTTTCTTTAATTACAGGGAAGCAGCAGGAGCAAACCTCAAGGAGAAAAGAAACCAGTCAGCAGACTGGGCTGCCAGTCTTCCTCTTAGCACTGAGTATTCTTGAGGTCTTGAGAGAACAATTCTCCTCTGTGCCTCATTTTCCACATCTCTAAAATGGGGATAACCATGCTTCCCTTGAGGGTTGTTGAAAGTCTCAAATGATATATATATACACACACATATGTAGTGCTTATCCTAGAGTAGGGATTCAATGATAATATATATGCATATTAGTAGGAGGCATTTGGTAAGTATTTCCTAGACTTCACTTCACCCTCCTCTATGAATATGCAAAAATACTCTTCCACTAAAAGTCCAGCTGAAACCCCATTTCAGTGTGACACCTCCCTGAGATGCCAGCCCGAGGTCATCGCTTCCTTCTCAGTGTTCTCTGTCTGCATCGCTCATTAGACCAGACATCATAACACCCAGTAGCATCCTTTCTAGTTATGGGACTCACAGCACAGGCAGATCCAGATGGCTCAGGGCAGAATGAGGCAAGATATCACACTTGGGTGTGTGTGTGGGGGGGGGGTGGCAGGTGATGGAGCAGGGAGGACATGAGTTCTGCCAAGGGCAAGTAAGCCCTCCTGAGTCCAGGAGGCCAGTGTGAGGACAGAGAGGAGCCACGTGGGAGGACCATAGCTGAGTGAGGATGCACAGTTTAAGGTCTGGGGTTTAGGCCCTGTCCAACCAGGGCAGTAGGTGGGCAGAGGCTGGAGTGGGCAGGTAGTCTGATCCAGGGACATGTGGTCCAGGACATCAGAGCTCCAAATTCAGGCATTAGGCATGAAAGGCAAGGGCGTGGCAGACCCCTGTCAACTAGGAGGTGACCAGAATCACTTAGGTGCTTTTCTCAAACTACAGATTCCCAGGCTCTAAAGCCAGTGAGATTCGGATAGAGTAAACCAGACGCACTGTCGGAAGAGACGATGGGTTTTCCTGCTCTGTGACTGAACGAGCTTACCCAGTGATGACTAAAGAAGGCCTTCTCACAGCTGTGACCTTGAAACTCAAAGACTTAAAGAAGGTTTACCAAGAGGCAGGAGGACTTCAAGGCACATGAACAAGATGCTCAGAAAATGAGTGTGATGAGCTTACAAACACTCTGTGAAGAAAGGTTTTAAAAAAGAAGGGTCCCAAGAAACCAGGATCAAATTACATAAAGAGAAACAGGAAAGCATTCACTTTCTGAAGAAAGCTCCATGAGGAAGTATCACCACCTGGACCCCAGGTTCTCTCTTTAGCATGTCCTACATCAGATGTCCCCCTTCAAACAGACCCATAAAGAATGACAATGTCTGCGCGAGAGGGCACAGTATGAATCAGGAAGTATTTGAATCACATATCCTGTTGACTGGATCAATTTGTAGGTAATTTCCTCTACAAGAGAAGAGGAGTCTCAGGCTCTAAGCTAAGGGCCACCCACTCAGAGGCTGGGGATGACGGCAGGACCACCATGAGGATTACTGGGTCAAGTGCATTGGTTAACCAAATGTATTTATTTCTCCTCCTTCATAAAAACATGCTTGGTGAAGTGTGGCAGCCTCAGCTCTCTTCCCTTGCTTTATTTCCAGAAAGCCAAGCCTGGCATAAATCTCCCAGGTAGGAAACCAATAGTTTTCTGGAGAAACTAGAAGAGCCAAGAGCAAACACCTACTGATTTTGACAACTGGGAGCTCCCACCCCAACAATGAAAAGGCCAAATCATGCTTGATCACTCTATGGCTCAGCTTACCAGGTGGCATGCCCTGGCCAAACACACAGAACTTCCAGCTGTTTTAGTCTCATTCTTTTTTTAAAAAAATTTTATTTATTTATTTTTGACTGCATTGGGTCTTCACTGCTGTGCATGGGCTTTCTCTAGTTGCGGTGAGCGGGGGCTACTCTTTGCTGTAGTGCGTGGGCTTCTCAGTGCGGTGGCTTCTCTTGTTGCGGAGCATGGGCTCTAGGCACACGGGCTTCAGTAGTTGTGGCTCACAGGCTCTAGAGCGCAGGCTCAGTAGTTGTAGTGCACAGGCTTAGCTGCTCCACGGCATGTGGGATCTTCCAAGACCAGGGCTCAAACCCATGTCTCCTGCACTGGCAGGTGGATTCTTAACCACTGTGCTACAAGGGAAGCCCCAGAAGTATGATTTTAAAGGACAGAGGTAAATGCTAGGGGGAAGCCCTGGAAATGTGAGGGGTGTTCTCTCTGGGGAGAGGGAGCATGTGTGGAATGGGGGATTTCTGTACATAAATATTACTTCAAACAAGTATTACTTTTATAAAAATAATTAACAAATATAAGTTTGAGTTTTAAAAAATGACATAGACAGCTGCCACAGCCTTTTAGTGGGCTGGATCTTTTTTCAACCAAACTAGTCATCAAACCTCAGCTTTTCTCACCGTGAACAAAAAAGACAATTTTTAAAATGTGTTATATTTTGAACTCCTTAGTTACACTATATACAATATCAGTTTCATGTTTTTCTTGATTAGACTTTTAGACTTTCTTGAAAGAAAAGGAAAGAGGACAGGAGCCTGGGATCTGGAGCTGAAAGAAGTGGGTTCCAGCCCTGCCTGTCCCCCGCGCCCCCTTACTTGCTGTGTGTCCTCAGAGAAGTTACTGCACTGCTCTGAAACACAGTTTCCTACTCTGCAGATGAGGCAAACACTACCTTCCTCACAGGGCAGTTACAGGTGGGGCAAGGGCACTTCATTTCACTGTAGCCTCAGTAGACCCTGACTGCTTACACAGAGTAGGTGTGGCTAAGTATTGATCTGATTTGAGCAAATTAAGAGTGATTTCTAAAGGCACTTAAAAATAGAAGCAAATGGCTGCTATGATTTGGCGACAGGTCTGCCAGGAAGCTGGAGTTGGACTAGAAATGCTCTTTCAAAGTTCTGTTTGTGCTCACTATTCTAGATTTTTCTTTCATTCTGCCATAGGAATACAGAATCCAAGGCAATGCAGGCGTGCTGTTACAATTAGAGAGACTGGGTAGAGCAGAGGCAGAGGTAATCGAGCCTGTTTTCCCCGGAATGACTTTGTTCCATACTGGAGAATTCATGTTGGGCCGTGCTGGATACGCAGCAGATGCTTCCGCATGGGAGCTCTGGCTCTAGAATCTGAACTATGGAACATGACTGCTGGTACCCGCCTTGTCTTCCTACAGGTTCCCCTCCCCTCCCCTTCACAGGTTGGCTGTTACCCTGAAGCTGACTGAGTCTGGATGTCCCAAACCCAACTGCGGCAGGGGACGGTGGTCAGCAGTCACCCCTCTGGGCTCTTGGCCTACTGCCCTGCCATCCTCGGAAGGGCCGGTCCTGCTCAGGACGGCTGAGTAGCCCCCGAGGACAACGGGAGCTCCCTAAGGCAGTTCTGAATATTGCAAAGTCCCTGCGAAGTTTGTGCCGTCAGTCCCCAGGGCCGCAGGGCAGAGGCACCTGACCATCCGTCAGCAGAGGTCAGGTTTGAGAGGTTTTCATCACTGTTATGACCCAACAGAAAGAACTCTTGGCAGTTAGAATGAACTATGGCCTGTCTGTGCTGCTTAAGTTGCAAGGGCCTGTTCTGGACAGAAATATGTCTATGACCCTGGCCTGGCTGGTTGGATGTGGGACCAAAGCAGGGAGCAGCTTCACCTGGAAAATCTGGTTCGGTCCACGCAGGGTGGTGCAGTTCAGCGTGCACCCTCTGAGGGCTAGATGCTACCAGATGCAGGTGGGTCTCCTCGTGGGAGGTGCATCCAAACAAATGAGGGTGGGCGGACAGACACATGGACGGAGGAGGTACAGGCCACGGAGTAAGTGCTCCGTTAGCTGTGCAGAGGGTGCTGTTCCCACAGAAGGACCCAGAGACAGAGACTTCCGTGGACACAGGTTACCACGGGGATGCAGCGGGGACAGCCAGCCTCCGCATCCTTCCTCCTGGGGGGCCCAGAAAGGGGTTCCTAGGGGATGGCTCAGCCTTCCTCCAGCCTCTCGATGAATTGTCGCAAGTGCATCAAGAAAATGCCACCCTTACATTATCGCCAGGGGCTCCAAGACAGTGTGGAGACGCAAACTTGGGTTCCCGTGTCTGGAATCCCGCCTTCTCTTCCTCTAGTCCTGTCAGCCTTACAACTCAGCCATCCCATCCTCTGCAAAGCTGCCCACCCCTCCTCTGTGCCCCCTGCATTCAAGTGACCTCTTACAGCTGTGGTCACGCCGAGCACCCCCTCCCTCCCCCTCTGCTCTTCACACCCCCCCCACCAGCCCCCACTCTAAAATAGAACCCGGTTCTCTCCTCTGCTCGTTTTCCTTGAGGGCACGGTCAGTGGCCAGCTCCTGGCATAGTGCCTGTCATATGACAGGTGCCCAGTAAATATTTATTGCTTAGTGATTGCCATATGCATTTGGGGGCTGAATCCCCATGCTCGTGAGGCAGCATGGTCACCAAGAAGAGGCAGAAGGCTCTGCCAATATCAGCTGGGTAACCTTGACCGGTTATTTCATTTCTCTGAGACTCAAGTTCCTCATCTGTAAAATCCGAAGGATAACCGACCTCATGGGATGCTGTGAGCATTCCACAAAATAGTGACTGCAGAGCCCATAAGCACACAGTTGGCACCTAACTATAGCTCCCTAAATGCTAATTCCCTTCACCCTTCCTACCTCATGCAGGGCGACTGATGGATGGATGAATGGAGGCTCAACATGGCTCACCATTGTTAAAGATGTAGAACTACTTAATTTGAGGACACAAGTATCTGCTATTCTGTCCTCCGAGTGAGAAGCAGCAGAGCCTAGTGGTTAGGAACCCAGCACTCTGGAGTGGACTTCTTGAACTTGAATCTCACTTCTACAACTTATTAACCTTCTTGGCTCTCAAGCTACTCACTTGTAAGATGGAGATAGTAATAGCTGTTATTATATTATATCGCTACTATTTTCAAGAGGATTGACTAAGTTAAATTCTTTAAAGCTCTTAGAACAATGCCAAGCACAGAGGAAGCATTGTGTAAGCAGTTGCTACGCTACCAGTCTTCTTCTGTGTGTCGGAAATGTATTATAATTAAATAATTAAGCCTGGTTATCAGATACTCAGTTAAATGTAGGCCCACGAAGGCACTTGCTCAGCCGGCAGAGCAGAATCCATCTGACATTAAGGCCCTTCTCCTGCTTCGCTTCATCTCCTCTTCCTCCCCTCCCATGTCTGCCGCCAGGATCTCCCATAACTGTGGTCTGTTTTCCCTTCTGACTCATGGTGATATAGCGCAGGCCTCATACTACTTCTGGAGTCTCCATCAGGCCCGTCTTCATGGAATCTCACCTCCAAACCACCTTACTCTCTGCTATCCCATCCGTCTTCCTCCTCTTGCGCCCTGGCCAGTGTTACTCCCTTGCTCCAACACCTTCAGTAGCTCAAAAGTACTTACCCAATTAAATTCAGCATCTTCTGCCTGACATTCGAGGCCCCCTCTCCTGCCTCACCTGACAGCCCCCCTCCCCCCGCCCTCTTCCACGTCTTCTAGACCTGCAGCTAGCTGAGCTGCTCCACATTCTCTGAAAAAGGTCCATCCTTTCCTGCTTCGGTGCCTTTGTTCAGGCTGTTCTTATCCCCTAGCACGTGTCTCTGTGTCCACCTTTTTGAAGTCTCACGTATGTTTCAAGTTCATCTCACATGGGGTCTTTTCTCACTTTGGACCTCATAGTTCTTTACTGGAATCTCTTTTCTGGTGCAACATTCTGTCTGCACTTCTTTGGGCCCTTAACATCCTATCCACCTGCTCAGGACAAAGTGTCCTGCAAAGCTGGTTTGGTGAGATAGATCAGACCCTACTCCTGGAGCAGGGGACCCCACCGGAAGGCAGGCGGAAGCCTGGGGCACTGAGTGCCGGCACCCGAGCCGGACCCGGTGTCCAACAGCATCTGGGGGTAACACCAAAACTGCAAAATCATGCAGGGGCCAGGCTAAGAAGGAACAGAGGCAGAGTTCGGGTGTGAGAGCTGAACAATTAGGTGAGACGGAAGAGCCAAACAGAGGGTCGGAAGCAGAGCTGGAGACGTGTGCTGGGTGTTGGGGCGTGGTGTGACCACTGTGCGGGTGTGGAGGGGGTTCGGGGGTGCGGGGCCGGGCTGGACTTCTCTGCCTGGCCTCACTCGCACGCCTGCCCTCTGTCCTTGACTATGACACCATTGGCGCTGTGCACGACGTGGCCTCCCACGGGGCTCTGCACGGACCATGGCACACACAGGGCCTAGCACACAGGTGACAGACCCGTCGGTGTGAACTCACGAGCAATGAACACACAGGCTGAGACAGCACCAGGAAAGGCACATGGTGAATTGCAGGCAACAAAGGGCCAGGGCCAGCGAGGGGCACTGCCATTCCCTCACTGTCCTCACTGTCCCTCTTTGCTTCCTCCCCTCCTGGCCCAACACCAATTCAGAATCAAAGAGCAGGGCTGCCGGGGGTTCTCCTGGCAACCCCACAGAGAGTCTCAGGCCCCAGCCTGACCTCTAAGTGAGTGCTGAGGATTGAGGCTCAGCCCTCCCCACTGCCAGGTCCTGCCCTCTGCTCTGGAAACTGATGTTTAATTCTCACAATAAACCTATAACAATGACCAACATTTTTAGACATAATACGTGCCTGGCACTGTGCTGAGAACATCACATGAGTCATTTCATTTAATCTCACAATAAACATATGAGATAGGTACAGTTATTAGCCCCATTTAGAGAGGAGAAAATTGAGTTCAGAGAAGTTAAGTAATTTGCCCCTAGTCACACAGCTAGGAACTAGAAGAGCCAGGATCTAAGTCCATGGGACCAGCTACTGTGCTTTAGAGAAGAGTGTTGGCCAAAGAAAAAGGGGAGACCAGGTTCAAGGGAAGGCTTTTTTCTTCATGTCAGGGTAGGAGAAACCAGGACACTGTGCAGTTAATGGGGAGGGGGTAGCAGAGGGGGACACATCGCTGCAGGAGCAAGGAGGGAGGAAGACGAAGGCGCAGGTGAGGGGTCACGAATGAGGAGGGGGAGGGGAAAGAAGGGAAGGGGAAAGAGGAGGGAGCTCGTTCCTCAAGGCCCCAGACCCCTCCACTAACCGAGGAGAAAGTTATTTTCAGTACGAGGCAAGGCAGGAACTTGGGCCTGGGTGGAATGGAGTTCAGTCTCCTGGCTGTGGGGAGAGGCCTGGGGCATCGCCTCAAGCTCTGGACAGGTCTGCAGAATGGAATAAAAGGCCCAGCTGAGCTGGCTGCGCCCCCTGATCTTACACCTCAGTGCTATAAATGAGAACAGCTCTGGAAAGAGCTTTGGCTCTCTGTTGACTCCTATTTAGCCCCTGGCTTTCAGCTCATATGGAGGAAGGGACCTATTCTTTCCTCCAACCTGGGGAGGAATGAAGGCCCACTGGTGAAGCCACTGTGTATTCTGGAGGGAAGGGAGGTGCAGTGCACACCGACACCCCAAGACCTTGCCCGGCCATCACCAATGGCAGCCCTTTGCCCCAGCGCTGTGGCCAGCCTAGGGAGGGCTGAGCTCTTGGAAGCTGGAATTTCTCAGAAGGCCATCCAGCGAGCCTTTTGCAGGGGTGCTCAGGGCTCCTTGCTGTGCTGGGCAGTGAGTTATTGCAGCCTGTTAGCTTCAGCAGCAGGTGGAGGCATCCTGGGCTGTGCTCCTCCCTGCGAGTGAAGCCAGGTAATATCTGCTGGCTCCAATGAATAAGGTAACCAGCCCTTTCATGGCACAGAGGATGCATCTCTCACCCAAGGTTTTTTTTTTCCCCTCCTTTCTTTCTTCATTACGTTTGTAATTTTGTTTTATTATTTCCCATTGGAAAGCTGTGGAATGAAAATGATGCAATCTACTGCTGTGAAATAATGTCGTGCTCAAGTCCTTTTCCAATAAGCCCTGAGGTTTGCTCTGTGACGGCTTCATTAAATTAGTCGGCTCCATGGCAAATGGAAAAGCGCTCGGAGCTTTGGATTTTGCTAATCTGAACTGGGCTGCCTGAGACCTTACACCATCGAGAGGTTGGCTCTGCATGCTGGGGAGAAGAGGCTCCCGCCTACCGTGGGTGATGGGCCAGAGGCCACCACATGTGCACGGCTGCCAGACCTCTCCTGCAACCCTTCGCCGTGGTCCTCTGCCTGCCAGATGCTGCCCCAGGTGCTGTCACGTGCCAAGGGACCCGATAGGTCAGGGCACTGTCTCTCCAGGAGCACAACGTGTCGGGTGGGGGAACGGAGGAGGCGTACCTGTGCTGCAGGTAAACTAGGATGGAGCACAGGTAAAAGGTGAGCCTCTCCTTGAAGGCTGGCCAGGACTCAGACTACCAGATGCCGGTGAATATGCCTGAGATACTTGCAGAGGAGATGTGAGTGCTCCCCGCTTACCCTCCCATCTCCATCCCCCAGAGCTTATGAGAACAGACTCTCCCTCGCCAGGCTCTGTTGTAGTATTAAAGATTTCCATTACTGATAGTTCTTTCTAGTTAGTGCTTTCAGTATTAATCTCTGTCATTACGAAGTAAAATATACATGATCCCTAAATCTTTGTGTATTATAACGAGATTTCATTGTTATAAATTTGTCTTCTCGGTCCTCCATTTCTGCCTTTGCTATCTTTTTAAAACTCTGATGTCTGGTAGCTATAGCCAGGAGGTAATTAGGAAGTCATACTAAAGAATCATGGGCTTATTCTCTCACTCACTCCCAGAAATTTATTGAGGGTCTACACTAAGATATGGCACCAGAGCCAGTGGGAAAGACAGTGGTGACAGCTAATTATAGCACTAAGGAATTTTGGTCTGAGCTGACACAGGAAAGCCCCCTTCCACAAACACCTATAAATATTGGATAAAATACAATAAAACAATTTGAAATCACAGCTGCATTTGAAAGGAAGAAAAGAGAAATTCCAGATTTCAAAAATGAGTGGGAATTCAAAGCCAGCATGGTGAATGAGAGCTGAAAGGGAGGGGAAGCCAGATATCTGTGCAATCAGGACTGGGGTTTCAACACCCCAGTGGAGGCAGATATGAAGACCACAGCTTCATGAGTGGCTGGGGCCAGAAATGGGACCCTACACTTAAGTGGGTGCTCAGAAAGGCTAAGCAAACCCCACCTACCAGCTGGCATGGGAGCAGGACAACAATTTGGGTAGAGGAAAGATAATCTGCAAAGGATCAAAATCCAAGATTGTGCCAATCACAGATGTGGGGTCCAAATTCACTGAACTTTCACAGTGTGGAAACTACAATTGGAAAAATCAGTGTACATACTGGTTTGAACTCAATGGTACCCAACAGAGGCAAACTTGAACCTTCCCTGAGGCATGCTTCCACAGCCCAGAGGAAATAACTCCTGCTGAAGATGAGCTCACACACAGAAATTACACAGTACATAAGAAAAGAAACTGCCAAGAGAGTGAGTCTCAAATTCAATATGGCACCCAGCGTGGCCACCTATGCTGACTCCAGAACTACTGAAAAACTCCTGTTTCTGCCCATCCACTCAACACCATCATCTCTCCAACTCTAATCCAGGTACTGGAGAGTGCCTGAAGCCCCTGTCTCTCTTCTTTCCAGTTCATAAATGTATACAACGTATGTATAAATCCCCTTTCATTTAATTCACACACCACACCATTTAGATACTTAGGAGCCCACATTGCTCATGTCTGTTCGCACTAGCCAGAGGCAACCCCTGGTGAGGTGTTTCTGCCACGCCTGGCCACCTTCTCGCCCGGCAGTGTGATGAGACTGCTCCAGAGTGGTGACTCCCCAAGCTGGGTTTGGGGTCTCTATCTTGCTAGCCCATAAGATATGAAGAGAGTAGGTCCTTTTCTGCTTTCATATGCTGATGTCATTGACAAACTTTCACTTTCATCCACAATACTGCTGGCTTACAAAGTGAGCCGTTCCAGGTTCCTGAAATCTGGCATTCAAACTCAACGATCAGAGTTGACCAAGGACTCTAATTCAGCACCCACTAAAAGACCTTACTGCCCGGCAAAGCTTGGCCACCCTTGCTCTGCTGCATAATTGCAGGACATAGGAATCTGAGACTGGGGCTGGTTGCTGTCCCATCTAGGTATCATCAGCTTTGTCTTGAATCGGTGGAGCTTTGGAACTGCTGCTATTCTTGCTTTTAAATCACAAATTACTCTTGCTTTGGCTCCATCACCATCAACTTAGTGAAGAGAGGGTATTTGGATAACCCTACACAGTTACAGGGATCCGTGTTGGCATCAGTTTTTAATTTCTGCTTTCCACTAAGGAGGTCGTAAGATGCACACCCTGCAGCTCAAATGTGAACCTTTGGCGTCTCCATTAGCAAACTACCCCCCACGTCCTTCAGAGTCTTTGTTATTGTCCCAAGTTCTTTCACTAGTAAGAGGAAGGTCAGTGGGATCCCCGAGCCTTAGCTTTTCTGCCACATCTAAGCAGCTGAGATTAAAAAATAAAATGTTTGTCGCTCTGGGGCAGAGGCGTCCATTCCTGCTTCCCCATTTCCATGGGTATTCAACAGAGACCTATGGCCACCTACACTCTGTGACTTTACAGGGGGAGTAAACTAGGAGTAATGTCCCTTCCTCTTGGACAAGGAACAGTGTTTCCAATCACCCATGTAGGAAAATATTCACTGAGAGCTTGATGTGCCTGACTCAGTGCTGGGGCTAAAGTTAAGTCACGAGCCAGCTTTCCTGCCCCCGGGGAACTCCCAGACAGGCACAGCTACAGAGGGAGACAAGGACACAGATGGGGACAATACCAGCTCCTTTAGTTATTTTAGTGCAGAATCTGTTTCCCCTATTTAGGGGAGAGGGCGTTGGTGAAACTGTCTGTTCTTTCTTCTCTGCAAAACTGGTTTAAACCCGGTGGCCCTGTAGCTTGAGCAGCCAACAGAACATCTTCTTCTATAGATGTCTTTATCACATGGCCTCCTCTCTTTTCCACAATGGGGCGTGAGCCAGCCCCACAAAGGAGCCAAATCGTAACTAAAGAAGGCAGCAGGAGGACTGCATAAACAAATCCAACCACCAGAGGGCGTGCTGGATCTGCACACTCAGCTCTTCACTTTCCATGTCTGCAGTAGCCCCCAGTCATGGATTTTTTTAATGATGAGCTTGAACAACAGCCATCACGGAAGGCTTTCTGGATGAAGGGAAGACAGACACGTGTTCAGGGTATAAGATGGGAGATGGATTCCGAAGTGGATCCAAATGACCCCCACCTCCTGGTGCCAGCTCTGCTGTGTAATCCTCTCCCCTTGAGTGTGGCTGGGCCTAGCGGCTCACTTCTCTCAAATAGAATGTGGCAAAAGTGATGGGAGGTAACTTGTGAGGTGAGGTTGGAAAGGACTGTGACTTCCGTCTTGCTGGTACTCTTGCCTTCCTGGCTTGCTTGGCTTGGTGGCTGGGTTAGAGAGGCCGACACGGCAAGGAACTGAGGGCAGCTTCTGGCCAACAGCAAAGAGCCAGATGCTACCAACAACCACTGCAACACCTTGACTGCAACCTTTTAAGTCACCCTGAAGCAGGGGACCCAGGGAGGCTATGCCCCATAGAAACTGTGCGATCAGAGATGTGTGTTGCTTTAAGCTGCTAAGTTTTGGGGTCATTTGTTTCCCGGCGATAGATAGCTAAAACCATTACTCATCGGCACGTGGTGAACTTACCTCGGCCGAGAATGTACAGGCAATTCTGGGAACTTTTAAACAACAATGGGTCGGTTCTTTTCTTAAAGCCTAGTTACTAAGAATGGACAACCACCATACCCAATTCCCAGAACACACTAGGGATTTGTTAGAGGAAGAAACTCCCACACCGATGGCCACAGACTATAAAGCCATCAGGGTCCACAGAGACACCTAGAGCGGTGATTCCAACCAGGGAGGAGCCTGGACCCTGCCCTGGACTTACTGCAGTGGGATCCCCACAGGTAGACCCTAGGGCTGCTGAATAGATGCAGTTTCCCCAGATGAGACAGACTGTGTATCCCTAAGTAGGAAACACTGCTGTCCTTTGCCTCCCCCACTTGATGTAACAGGAGGTGAAGGGCCAGAGAAGGTATGTGTCTTCTGCAGGTCGCACCGCCTGCCAGCGGCAGCTCAGGATCAGAGGGCAGGTTTCCCATCTCCCCATCCTCGTTGTCCACCCCCAACAAGGCCCCACCAACTGCCCACCTCGACTCAAAGGAGAACTCAGCCTAGCTCTGAGCTAACCTAAGTGGAAACAAAGGAGGAGAGACACAGAGACACTTTATTTGTTTTGAAAAGCACCTCTGCCCCTCGTCTCTCAGTCGAGTCCCGGCCTAGTGACGACGAAGGCTGTTCTCTCTGGCCTCTTTCGTTAAGATAGGGAACAACATCAACACTTCCCATCAGATCTCTGCCTCCAGATACTGCGCAGGGGCAGACCCAGCCAGGACTGGAACTTAACGGCCTTGAGAACACGGGGATCTGTCTGTCTCTGAGTTGCTCTTGGCTTGCCATCTCTTCCTGCATCCTCTCTGACAGCCGCTCCTGGCCTGGGGGGCTCTGCCTTCGCCTCCCCACTCAGGGCTTCTGCAGTAGTTCGGGGCTGCCTGCAGCCTGGTTTCCAGTCCGACTCTCATCCGGGGAAGCGCCACCCCGCGGCCCCTGCCGGTTCCGACGCGGATCTTCAAGAGCTCACCAGGTCCCAGCGCTGGCTCATAAGTGAGGACTCACACGGGTTGACAACGAGCTCCCTGCCATTCTCAGTGCCATCGCCAAACATGTCCGTGTCTAGGCAGAGGTGGGATGCCACGTGCTCGATGCGGGAGCCAGTCTTGGTCCATTGCTGGGAAGATGGAGAGGGGAGAGGATGAACCAGAATTCTCCGGCTAAGGTCCTGGGTCCTAGCAATAGTATTGGGAGTTCCAGCGTAATCAGAAATGTTGACACCACATGGCTAGGGTCATCCAGAGACTTGACTTCATGGTCTCATGGAGGAAGAAAACTGCAACTAATTGCCTTATCAGGTATTGTTGTTGGTTTTCTTTTTTTTTTTTTATCGGATTAAAAAAAGTAAAAGCGAAATCAATATGTTTGCTAGGAAAACTCATTAGAAGGCAATAACTTTCCAAGCAATAGGCCAGAAAATGTGAAGCGAGTTAGTCACAGGAGCAGCTAAAGAAATGATCCACGCTCGGCATCTGCACCGTCATGAAGAAGTGGGTGAGAATGAGGAGGGGGGGATGGCGAGGCAGGAGGGGTGGAGGGGCTCCTGGGTAGCACCTGAAGCCGAACCTTTGCTCCTCCAAAGTGCTTCAGCACATGAGGGCCCAAGTAGAAAGGGGGTCTCATGCTGCTGCTTCCCAGACTTCATCTCACTGGACAAGGAGGGAGGGGATGGACACGTATTGGGGAACTACCAGGTAACGTCAGACCAGGTATCATGGATCATCTCAGTGAATTGCTCTAAACAGCTACCCTGTGTGATGGGCATCATCAACCTCATTTCATAGAGGAGGAAACTGAAGCTCAGAGAGGTCCAGTAACCTGCCAAGGGTCACACAGCCAGTGAGCCATAAAAATGGGTATTTGAAAGAGACATGTACCAAAATGTTCATTGCAGCTCTATTCACAATAGCCCGGAGCTGGAAACAACCTAAGTGTCCATCATCGGATGAATGGATAAAGAAGATGTGGCACATATATACAATGGAATATTACTCAGCCATAAAAAGAAACGAAACTGAGCTATTTGTAATGAGGTGGATAGACCTAGAGTCTGTCATACAGAGTGAAGTAAGTCAGAAAGAGAAAGACAAATACCGTATGCTAACACATATATACAGAATTTAAAAAAAAAATGTCATGAAGAACCTAGGGGTAAAACGGGAATAAAGACACAGACCTACTTGAGAATGGACTTGAGGATATGGGGAGGGGGAAGGGTAAGCTGTGACAAAGCGAAAGAGAGGCATGGACATATATACACTACCAAACGTAAGGTAGATAGATAGTGGGAAGCAGCCGCAGAGCACAGGGAGATCAGCTCGGTGCTTTGTGACCGCCTGGGGGGGTGGGATGGGGAGGGTGGGAGGGAGGGAGATGCATGGGGGAAGGGATGTGGGAACAGATGTATATGTGTGACTGATTCACTTTGTTATAAAGCAGAAACTAATAAAAAAAAAAATGGGTATTTGAATCTCAGTCTCTCTAACACCAGGACCCAGTTGGCAGGAAACTGAGTGGAGCCAACACCGTGCCGCCAGAGAAACTAGGCACAAGTTACATCCAGAGTGCTATGAACTTTACTGGACGTCCTGCCAGAGTCCAAGGCCCCTGAAGGCAGAGGTTCGAGTCTGTTCATCCTTGTGGCCCTGCAGGCTCTGTCCCAGTATGCTCCTGCTCTGGGATCCTGGGTGGGCGTCGGAGCAAGACAGGACAGTACAAGATACACATGCAAGCTGAGGTATAGCGCGGTCAATAGGCTTTCACATGGCAGCTGATCGCTGCTGAGGGCACCACGGATGGTATCAGAGGCCCCTCCCTCCCTCTCCTAACCAGAAGGACCTCTTCCTTATCAACCCTTCCTCCTCTGAAGCTTCTCTCTTTTCCTGCACACGAGACTTAGACCTACACCGGCGGCCACGTGCCAGGGCAGACGCGCTGAGCACTTACCTGTTTGTCATCTCCATTCTTGCAAAGGACAAGAACCACCGGGGCGCCAGGGAACAAGGTGATGACTGACAGGCACAGCTCCTCCTGGAGTATCTGCTGGGTGTATGTGAAGGCCCAGATCTGGAGGGGAAGAAGCCAGAAAGGGTCACCTCAGGATGCTTGGAAGCCACCCCTGCTGGGATACTACTGTGCCCACGTGTGACAATTAGCACAGCTTGGTACGAAGCATGGGGGTGGGGGTGGGGGTCCTAGTGGGAATTGACTGTCAACAGGTCACCTGGGAAAATGCTACTCAAGAGCCAGAGATTCTTGGGTCACACCCTCGGTGACATCCCCACCCCACTCCCAGGAAGGGGACTGGCCTGGGGCATGCAGGCTGCCTCTGAGAGGCAAGGACCAATTCTGGGCTCTGGCCAGGAGACTGAAGGACACCCCGGCCGAGCTGCATGGTCTCCAGTTTCTCCGTTTGGATTGGTGTCTGTTCCCCACACTTGACATTTCACGCAGCTACCCGGCAGGTCACACCCCCCCGTCCTCCTAGCTGTCTTTAGAATGTCCCTTCTTTGAAAAGGAGTCCAAATCGGCACCCTGAGAACATGAGAGTTGTGACAAGAGGCAGATGGAGGGGCAAAGGGAATGAGGGCGGGGGACAGGAGCAGGAGGGAAAAAAGGAAGTTGTGAGAAGTAAAATCAGTCCAAGAGGGCGCATGCACGCCAGCACTCCAGGGGAACACTTGGTCACGGAGCTCGGGCAGGGGGAGCAGCTAAGGAATCGGATGAACATGCAGAGTTCTGACGGAGGCGAAGGGAATGGGGCATTCGGCGAGGTTCATTACGAAGAAGGAGGAACGTTTCCTTCCAGTGCCAGAGACCAGAGAGCAACCGACTGCTGAAGCAGCCCGGGCCACCGCCCAGCTCTTCGACCAGGGGCAGAAATGCTGGCATAATAGTTGTCAAACGTGAACCTTCAAGAGGCTTTTCTTAGGTTGTAAAACAGGGATAACATCTGTCCTTTGCCTTCATCATGGGGCAGAGGAGACTTGTGAATCGGATGCCCCGAGGGGAGCTGCAGGGAGGACCCCTTTAAGGGCTGTGTCCCTCCTCTTCCACGACACCCTTACCGCCCAGTGGACCTTCTGTCCCCGCACCAGGCCACTTGGTGTCGAGAGACGACCGAGACCAGAAAGTACTCCCTGGGGAGTGGATGGAAATAGAGACGAACAAAGACTGGCTGTGAGTTGAGAATTTCTGAAGCCTGGGGATGGGTACATGGGGGTTCTTCATACTCTTCCACTGAGTTCGATTTCTGTATCTATTCAGTTTTTTTTTTAAATAATAAAACGTTAGGAAATGTACTCTTCTGGCTTTGTGAACATCACCATGCTACGCAAATCATTTGCCTTCCTCTAGGGTAAGCTGCAACGGGAAGACGCCTGTATGCATGGAGGTAACGTCGGAACCATGACAAGATGGCTAAGAGCGGCTCACGTTTCTTGAGCACCTACTATGTGCCAGGCACCGTTCTGGGAGCTTTACACTTGTTAACTTAATCACAAGACTCCAATTAGGTAGGTGTTGTCATTATTCCCCTTTTACAGATGAGGAAGGTAAGGCTCAGAGAGGTTATCCTAAGTCAGGTACAGTAAGAGTCTCCCCAACAGCTCTGCTCAAGCTACTGCTGCCGCTGGGGTCATGGCTTTTTGATTCAATTTAATCTCGAGAGATCCCTCCTCCAGGTCGTAGATATTATAATGACAGACCAGCTCCTCCTTCACAAGAGATAGCTGGCAGGAAGTTCCTTCTCTTGGCCAGTTCCCAGTGGCAGCCCCTGTGAGAAGGGAAACCAAGGTCACACCCCATGTCGGGGGCCGGGGAAGGCGCAGACCAGAGAGTAGGCCCCTCCCCTGACACTGATGGGAACTGGGCAAGAGTATGAACGGAGGCCCACCCGCCGCGGACGCCACACCAGACCAGGGGACATGCGTGGCGCTGGCTTCCAGCCTGGGCTGCCCCCCTTTACTTCCCACCCCACCTCTGTCCCCCACTGTGAACTCCCAGCCTGCATCTCCCTGCTTGGTCACTCCCCTCTCAAGGGTCCCCCAGGGCCTGGGTGTGTGGACCTCGGACACAGTCCATCCTCTGGAACGGACCCAGGGGAGAGAGATCCACACAAGTCCTGAAATCCGGCTCGGGTCATTAGGGTGGTGGATTCTGGGGTCCTACACATTTAGGGAATGTAATGTAGAAGGTAGACACAGGTCCTAGGCGTGAGCCCTGAGAATTCCTTGGCCTGTGGTGCGGGGGGAGAGCAGGGCCCAGGTTCAAGGGCAGGGCTGCCAGGGGCCCATTTGCCCAGGCCCACCGTACCACTGGCCTCAGTGTTAGACTTCTGCATTGTCTGGACATGAGGACAAACACACAGTCACCGACGTGGAAAGAAGGTGAGGCTCGTCGCTCCGTCCCATAACCCGACCACACAGCTTGCAGTGAACCATGAATTAGCATTTTAAAAATAAACCCTGAAATTATCTTCTGATCACTACAGTACACTGGCTTTGTGTTATGTTAAAAGCATTGATTAAATATAAAAACTTAAAATATACCACAATCTCTGGTAGCCCATTTTGGCACTTCTTTTTGAATATCCTAGGGGCTTCAAAAACCAGAAGTGCTGAGGATGGCATGGGATAGGGTGGGGAGTGGTGGTCCTTTTAACTCTGAGACACCCCATCCACAAACGCCTTTTGGGAAGGAATGTATATGGTACCCTGGGGGCTCTGAGGAAACCACCTCGAGACGCCCAGGGGAGAACGTGCACAGGCACAGACAGGTACTGAAGCCCTCATACTATGTGGACTCTCCATTAGCTGGTGTTTTACTGGCATCAAAATAATTCAGCCTCGCAATTCCCCAGAGGGACGCAGCTCTGTGACCACACATATGCAAGAGAAGAGTTAAGAGGGAAGCAGAACATGGGAGCAGGTGGGGAAGGAAGCAAGGAGAGGTTTTCTGATTCCTATTCTGCGGCCTGTCAGGCTTTGCAGAATGGTCGGTGAATGGGCTTATTAAATGAATCTCAGAGTCAAAAATGAATTCAAGAAGGCAGCACTGGTTGCTCAGGCTGGCCTGGCCTCGATCGGTGAGCACTGACGGCTCCATTTCGGGGACTGGCAAAGTCACAGCCTTCAACCCAATGCACACAACCCAATGCACGGCCATATCCATGGAAGCTAACCCAGAGGCCATCCTGGAGGTGGTGTGGGATGCCTCGCCCCTCTGGGATGGGCTGGTAAGGGGCTGAGGAGGAGGCAGTCCATTCCTGGCCCTCCAGCCTCTTTGCTGCTGCTCTGGAAGAGGGGAACTGATGATGGGGAGGGGATGGTCCAGGCCGGACAGCCTGAAGGCCTCTGTGCTTGGAGGAAGTCTCTGGAGCTACCAGTGTGGGTGGGAGACAGGAGTGACCCGTCACTGGGGGAGGAGACTTCTCGCTAGTAAATGCTCACCTGGCCATGGCAGCCAGCCTGGGGCTTACTGTCCTGCACCGGCTGGAGAAGCAGAGAGGAAAGATTTTCTTCAGAGGAGACACCTGAAGAAGTAAAGTTCTGAAGGGAGCAGACATGAAGCTAAGTTGGGGCCCAAGCCCAGGGGCTGATCTTAGAATGGTCCAGAGCCACCTCTAGTAGGCAAGGGCTCTTCCCCCGGGTTTGGGGGAAGAGCTTTGATCTTCATCTCACCCACACAGGCTATCTAGTGGCCTGCATGCATCCTTCACAAGCCAGTAGCCTGAACTGCTGGGGATCCAGGTGGGAGGACACACTAAAAAGTTTTTCATTTATGTTTCTTCCCTTTCTTTAAATTGGGATACAGTGAGATTGGTGCATCTGTCTTCTTTCTATCTTTCACAGATATTTTTCTAGGGAACCCAATAAAATTGAGAGGAAACTTACTACCCAGAAGGCTTCTGGGGCTTCACACATTTACAAACGGATGATGTATTTCTCTTTCTACCCAAGGCATCAGGTTGCTGCCATCTTAAATACACACTCAGGTTAGATATTTTGTTCCCAAGGTTGACAAACCAGCCAAGAAAGGGAAGGGAGGGAGGGTGAGGGATGGATGGGGTTGCGGTGGAGCAGGGTCGTGAGCCAGCATTGGAGCCAGAGGACAGCCATGGTCGGATGGTCTCCTTTCAACAATGAGGACAGCCACGTGCACGGGGACATGCCACCTGGAGAGTCAGTGGCCAGCTGGAAGCAGAGCTCAGGGCCCCCAAGCCCCATCCTCTGCTGCTCTATCACCCCATATGTTGAAGACTCCAGAATCCACCACCCTAATGACCCGAGCCGGATTTCAGGACTTGTGTGGATCTCTCTCCCCTGGGTCTATTCCAGAGGATGGACTGTGTCCCAGGTCCGCACACCCAGGCCCTAGGGGGACCCTTGAGAGGGGAGTGACCAAGCAGGGAGATGCAGGCTGGGAGTTCACAGTGGGGGACAGAGGTGGGGTGGGAAGTAAAGGGGGGCAGCCCAGGCTGGAAGCCAGCGCCACGCATGTCCCCTGGTCTGGTGTGGCGTCTGTGGCGGGTGGGCCTCCATTCATACTCTTGCCCAGTTCCCATCAGCGTCAGGGGAGGGGCCTACTCTCTGGTCTGCCCCCTCCCCGGCCCCCGACACGGGGTGTGACCTTGGTTTCCCTTCTCACAGGGGCTGCCACTGGGAATTGGCCAAGAGGAGGAATCTCCTGCCAGCTATCTCCTGTCAAGGAGGAGCTGATCTATCGTTTTAATATTTATGACCTGGAGGCGGGGTCTCCCGAGATTAAACTGAATCAAAGGGCCTGGAACGAGCCATGACCCCAGCGGCAGCAGTAGCTTGAGCAGAGCTGTGGAGCCAGGTTTCCAAATCCTGCCTTCCTCACTTACTAGTGTATGACCTTGGATAATTCTCTCCAGGTCTCAGGTTCATCATCTGCAAAACGAGCATAATAGTAACACCTACTTAATCGGCCTGATTCCCAGAGACAGAGAGGTAGGGGCAGGAGAGAAGGTGAACAAGTCACATGAAGGGGTCTGAGGGGCAGATGCAACTTCTCTGGACAGGCCAAGAGGCAGACAAGCTGAGAGATGCAAGAGGGGAGAAGAGGCAAAGGAGGGTTATCCCATTAGCAGGAGGCGCTGGGAAGGAGGACGACAGGACGGGTAGTTTATGTAGGAAAGAGCAGCAGACACCGAAAGCATGAGAAAGGTAGTGTCAGTCAGTCCTGCAAGGGTATATACTCCACGCACACACGTGCACACGCCCAGAAACACATGCGCATGCCTGCACGCCCACACACTTGGGGGACGAGTCTTGCTGAAATTGCTATGCGGATTTCTATCAGTGGGTTCAACACCTTCAGAATACTTGGACAGGCATCCCAGGCCTGCTGTTGGCCGCGCGTCCACTAGGAGAGGGCTGTGTCTAACCCGGCATAATCCCACCTGGCACCCCAGCCTGCAGCCTGGTGCCCGGGGCACCGTACACACTCGGTGGGTGTCATCTGTTGAAGGGAACTGAACATCGGCCTGTCTCCTGTGTTCTTCCCATATCCTGAATTCTCACTGCTACCACACACACCCAGCTGTTCTCTCCAAAGCAGAGAGGAGTGACAGCTTGGCACCATTTTCTACAAAAGAACTCTTTGCTCACTTGAAGACTGTTACCGTGCTAAACCTTAGTTTCCCACAGTGACAGCTTTTTCCTCTCCCCTTTCTCACTCTGCTGGGACGTCAGCCAGAATAGGTGCCATTCTCCTCTAGTCAAATAAAGGCCTGGGGCTTCCCTGGTGGCGCAGTAGTTGGGAGTCCGCCTGCCGATGCAGGGGACACGGGTTCGTGCCCCAGTCCGGGAGGATCCCACATGCCGCGGAGCGGCTGGGCCCATGAGCCATGGCTGCTGGGCCTGCGTGTCCGGAGCCTGTGCTCCGCAATGGGAGAGGCCGCAACAGTTGAGAGGCCCGTGCACCGAAAATACATACATACATACATACATACATACATGCCTGGCAGCTTCTGCCTGGGCCAGGCTATTGGGTGGCCCCTCCCTGAGATCCAGAGATCCCATGGCTCCCCCCGCCACCTTCCTTATGCAGCCAAAGACATTAAGCAGCAGAAAAACCCCTACTTTGCTAGAAACAGATGAGGCAAACTTCTGTCTCAGGGAAAGGGGGATGATAACATTTTGGCTGTTGGTGATCCCCCATGAGCAGGGCCCACACATAGATTCAGAAGACAGGGATGTGCATTATCTACTCACACATTCTACAAAATGCCACTGACAAGTGGTATCATTCTCAACCAGGCTGCCACACCTAAAGCGAAACTGACACCTCTATTTCCTTCTGCTTTTCCTGTCTGACTCAGGCAGCCCGCTTCCATGTCTTGCTGGAGCAGAGATTATTTTTGGAAAAAATCTCAGCAAGCTGGAGGCTGGTGGTGCAATGCCTCAAATGCCAGGCCGAGAGTGTGGGTTTTTGTGGTAGACAATGGGGAGCCACTGAAGGCTGCATGGAGATGGGGAACAATGGTTTGGTGATCACATGTTACTGGAGGCTGTGGCCAGAATCTAACACAGTGGTTGGTTCCCAAGCAGGGTGGTTTTGTCCCCCAGGGGCATTTGGTAAAGCCTGGAGACAGCTTTGACTGGCATGACTGGTATGTATGGGGTGCTCCTGGCATCTGGTGGGCAGAGACCAGGGATGCTGCTAGACGGCCTACAGTACCCAGGATGGGCCCTACCACAAAGAGTGATCCAGCCCCAAATGTCAAGAGTGCCGAGGCTGAGGGCCACTGATCTGGCGTGAAGAAGTGAATGCTGGGGCCAAGAGCAGCTATTCTGAGGGGAGAAGGGATGGGATTTGCAGGAATGGGGGATGTGGGAGAGAGAAGCCATGGAAGACGGACAGGGCTGTAACCATCTGGACAGAGTTAGTGGCATGATGAGGTGGCCGGGGAGCCTGACAGGCGCTTGGAGCCATCTGTTGGCTTGAGTTTCCGAGGCGTTTGTTGTGGTTGTGGACTCACTAGATCACCCCGCCTTTGAGAGGGAGAGTCCGGCAGGGATGTCTAAGTGTAAACCCGCCATCCTGGAGCCATCTCCTGGGCTCTCACAGCCTCCTACCCCTGAGGATAAAAGTCAATCTCCTCAGCTGGGAAAAGAGGCCATGACGCGCCTCTTCCCTCCTCTCCAGTCTTACCTTTGCTGCTCCCTCACCATTACACCCCTCTGACCACAATCTCCCTGCAGCCTTTCAAAGGCATCCTGGCCCCCAGCCCTGGGCCTTGGTACATGCTGGACGTGCCCACCTGCCCTTTCTTCCCTTCGTGACCTGGCCCATTTCTACTCATCTCTCAGGATACAGCTCATTTTCAGGTCCTCTGGGAAGACCTCCCCAATCCTTGTGTAGAAGCTGGATATCATCTCTCTGCACTGCTATAGCACCGTGGACCAAACTCTCTCCAGGACAGAGATTATATCAAAATGGCTGCTGACTTGCTTCTTTTTTGCATTAGATCCCTCGAGGGGCCATGGTGGCCTGCAACCTAGCCCTTCACCTGTGCATCTCTACAGTCAACAGAGGACATAGACGTTTGTTGAGTGAATGAATGAATGAATGAATGAATTCATGGATGGATGAAGATACAGAATTTGTGAATCAAGAAAACAGAGGAGGAGAGGGGGAAGATGGCGCGTAAGAGTACGACGCGGAGATCACCTTCCTCCCCACAGATACATCAGAAATACATCTACACGTGGAACAGCTCCTACAGAACACCTACTGAACGCTGACAGAAGACCTCAGGCCCCCCAAAAGGCAAGAAACTCCCCACGTCCCTGGGTAGGGCAAAAGAAAAAAGAATAAACAGAGACAAAAGAATAGGGATGGGACCTGCACCAGTGGGAGGGAGCTGTGAAGGAGGAAAGGTTTCCACACACTAGAAGCCCCTTCGCGGGTGGGGAATGCGGGTGGCGGAGGGGGGAGCTTCGGAGCCGCGGAGGAGAGCACAGCAACAGGGGTGCAGAGAGCAAAGCGGAGAGATTCCCGCCGAGAAGATCAGTGCCGACCAGCACTCACCAGCCGGAGAGGCTTGTCTGCTCACCCGCCGGGGCGGGCAGGGCTGGGAGCTGAGGCTCGGGCTTCGATCGGAGCGCAGGGAGAGGACTGGGGTTGGCAGCGTGAACACAGCCTGAAGGGATTAGTGCACCACGGCTAGCCGGGAGGGAGTCCAGGAAAAAGTCTGGAGCTGCCGAAGAGGCAAGAGACTTTTTCTTCCCTCTTTGTTTCCTGGTGCGTGAGGAGAGGGGATTAAGAACGCGGCTTAAAGGAGCTCCAGAGACGGGCGCGAGCCGCGGCTAACAGCGCGGACCCCAGAGACGGGCATGAGACGCTAAGGCTGCCGCTGCCGCCACCAAGAAGCCTGTGTGCGAGCACAGGCCACTATCCACACCCACCTTCCGGGGAGCCTGTGCAGCCCGCCACTGCCGGGGTCGCAGGATCCAGGGACAACTTCCCCGGGAGAACGCACGGCGCGCCTCAGGCTGGTGCAACGTCACGCTGACCTCTGCCGCCCGCAGGCTCGCCCCGCACTCCGTGCCCCTCCCTTCCCCCCCGGCCTGAGTGAGCCAGAGCCCCCGAATCAGCGGCTCCTTTAACCCCGTCCTGTCTGAACAAAGAACAGATGCCCTCCGGCAGGCTACATGCAGAGGTGGGGCCAAATCCAAAGCTGAGCCCCGGGAGCTGTGTGAACAAAGAGAAAGGGAAATCTCTCCCAGCAGCCTCAGGAGCAGCGGAGTAAATCTCCACAATCAACTTGATACCCTGCATCTGTGGAATACCTGAATAGACAACGAATCAACCCAAATTGAGGAGGTGGACTTTGAGAGCAAGATTTATAATTTTTTCCCCTTTTCCTCTTTTTGTGAGTGTGTATGTGTATGCTTCTGTGTGAGATTTTGTCTGTATAGCTTTGCTTTCACCGTTTGTCCTAGGGTTCTATCCGTCCGTTTTTTTTTTGTTTGTTTTGTTTTTTACTTTTCAAAAAATTTTTTTTCTTAATAATTTTTTTTATTTTAATAACTTTATTTTATTTTATCTTACTTTCTTTTATTTTCTTTTATCCTCTTTCTTTCTACCTTATCTCCCTTTTATTCTGAGCCATGTGGATAAAAGGCTCTTGGTGCTGCAGCCAGGAGTCAGTGCTGTGCCTCTGAGGTGGGAGAGCCAACTTCAGGACACTGGTCCACAAGAGACCTCCCAGCTCCACATAATATCAAACAGCGAAAATCTCCCAGAGATCTCCATCTCAACACCAGCACCCAGCTTCACTCAACGACCAGCAAGCTACAGTGCTGGACACCCTATGCCAAACAACTAGCAAGACAGGAACACAACCCCAACCATTAGCAGAGAGGCTGCCTAAAATCATAATAAGGCCACAGACACCCCAAAACACACCACCAGACGTGGACCTGCCCACCAGAAAGACAAGATCCAGCCTCATCCACCAGAACACAGGCACAATTCCCCTCCACCAGGAAGCCTACACAACCCACTGAACCAACTTTAGCCACTGGGGACAGACACCAAAAACAACGGGAACTACGAACCTGCAGCCTGCAAAAAGGAGACCCCCAAAACAGTAAGATAAGCAAAATGAGAAGACAGAAAAACACACAGCAGATGAAGGAGCAAGGTAAAAACCCACCTAACCTAACAAATGAAGAGGAAATAGGCAGTCTACCTGAGAAAGAATTCAGAATAATGATAGTAAAGATGATCCAAAATCTTGGAAATAGAATAGAGAAAATGCAAGAAACAGTTAACAAGGACCTAGAAGAACTAAAGAGGAAACAAGCAACGATGAACAACACAATAAATGAAATTAAAACTACTCTTGAAGGGCTCAATAGCAGAATAACTGAGGCAGAAGAACGGATAAGTGACCAGGAAGATAAAATAGTGGAAATAACTACTGCAGAGCAGAAGAAAGAACAAAGAATGAAAAGAACTGAGGAAAGTCTCAGAGACCTCCGGGACAACATTAAACACACCAACATTCGAATTATAGGGGTCCCAGAAGAAGAAGAGAAAAAGAAAGGGACTGAGAAAATATTTGAAGAGATTATAGTTGAAAACTTCCCTAATATGGGAAAGGAACTAGTTAATCAAGTCCAGGAAGCACAGAGAGTCCCATACAGGATAAATCCAAGGAGAAACATGCCAAGACACATATTAATCAAACTGTCAAAAATTAAATACAAAGAAAACATATTAAAAGCAGCAAGGGAAAAACAACAAGTTACACACAAGGGAATCCCCATAAGGTTAACAGCTGATCTTTCAGCAGAAACTCTGCAAGCCAGAAGGGACTGGCAGGACATATTTAAAGTGATGAAGGAGAAAAACCTACAACCAAGATTACTCTACCCAGCAAGGATCTCATTCAGATTTGATGGAGAAATTAAAACCTTTACAGACAAGCAAAAGCTGAGAGGGTTCAGCACCACCAAACCAGCTTTACAACAAATGCTAAAGGAACTTCTCTAGGTAAGAAACACAAGAGAAGGAAAAGACCTACAATAACAAACCCAAAACAATTAAGAAAATGGGAATAGGAACATACATATAGATAATTATCTTAAATGTAAATGGATTAAATGCTCCCAGACACAGACTGGTTGAACTGATACAAAAACAAGAACCGTATATATGCTGTCTACAAGAGACCCACTTCAGACCTAGAGACACATACAGACTGAAAGTAAGGGGATGGAAAAAGATATTCCATGCAAATGGAAACCAAAAGAAAGCTGGAGTAGCAATTCTCATATCAGACAAGATGACTTTAAAATAAAGACTATTAGAAGAGACAAAGAAGGACACTACATAATGATCAAGGGATCAATCCAAGAAGAAGATATAACAATTGTAAATATATATGCACCCAACATAGGAGCACCTCAATACATAAGGCAAATACTAACAGCCATAAAAGGGGAAATCAACAGTAACACAATCATGGCAGGGGACTTTAACACACCACTTTCACCAATGGACAGATCATCCAGAATGAAAATAAATAAGGAAACACAAGCTTTAAATCATACATTAAACAAGATGGACTTAGTTGATATTTATAGGACATTCCATCCAAAAACAACAGAATACACATTTTTCTCAAGTGCTCATGGAACATTCTCCAGGATAGACCATATCTTGGGTCACAAATCAAGCCTTGGTAAATTTAAGAAAATTAAAATTGTATCAAGTATCTTTTCCGACCACAATGCTATGAGACTAGATATCAATTACAGGAAAAGATCTGTAAAAAATACAAACACATGGAAGCTAAACAATACACTACTTAATAACGAAATGATCACTGAAGAAATCAAAGAGGAAATCAAAAACTACCTAGAAACAAATGACAATGGAGACATGACGACCCAAAACCTATGGGATACAGCAAAAGCAGTTCTAAGAGGGAAGTTTATAGCAATACAATCTTACCTTAAGAAACAGGAAACATCTCAAATAAACAAACTAACCTTGCACCTAAAGCAATTAGACAAAGAAGAACAAAAAAACCCCAAAGTTAGCAGAAGGAAAGAAATCATAAAGATCAGATCAGAAATAAATGAAAAAGAAATGAAGGAAACGATAGCAAAGATCAATAAAACTAAAAGCTAGTTCTTTGAGAAGATAAACAAAATTGATAAACCATTAGCTAGACTCATCAAGAAAAAAATGGAGAAGACTCAAATCAATAGAATTAGAAATGAAAAAGGGGAAGTAACAACTGACACTGCAGAAATACAAAAGATCATGAGAGATTACTGCAAGCAACTCTATGTCAATAAAACGGACAACCTGGAAGAAATGGACAAATTCTTAGAAATGCACAACCTGCCAAGACTGAATCAGGAAGAAGTAGAAAATATGAACAGACCAATCACAAACACTGAAATTGAAACTGTGATTAAAAATCTTCCAACAAACAAAAGCCCAGGACCAGATGGCTTCACAGGCGAATTCTATCAAACATTTAGAGAAGAGCTAACACCTATCCTTCTCAAACTCTTTCAAAATATAGCAGAGGGAGGAACACTCCCAAACTCATTCTACGAGGCCACCATCACCCTGATACCAAAACCAGACAAGGATGTCACAAAGAAACAAAACTACAGGCCAGTATCACTGATGAACACGAATGCAAAAATCCTCAACAAAATACTAGCAAACACAATCCAACAGCACATTAAGAGGATCATACAACATGATCATGTGGGGTTTATTCCAGGAATGCAAGGATTCTTCAATATACGCAAGTCAATCAATGTGATACACCATATTAACAAATTGAAGGAGAAAAACCATATGGTCATCTCAATAGATGCAGAGAAAGCGTTCGACAAAATTCAACACCTATTTATGATAAAAACCCTCCAGAAGGAGGCATACAGGGAACTTTCCTCAACATAATAAAGGCCATATATGACAAACCCACAGCCAACATCTTCCTCAATGGTGAAAAACTGAAACCATTTCCACTAAGATCAGGAACAAGACAAGGTTGCCCACTCTCACCACTCTTATTCAACATAGTTTTGGAAGTTTTAGCCACAGCAATCAGAGAAGAAAAGGAAATAAACGGAATCCAAATTGGAAAAGAAGAAGTAAAGCTGTCACTGTTTGCAGATGCCATGATACTATACATAGAGAATCCTAAAGATGCTACCAGAAAACTACTAGAGCTAATCAATGAATTTGGTAAAGTTAACAGGATACAAAATGCACAGAAATCTCTGGCATTCCTATACACTGATGAAAAATCTGAAAGTGAAATCCAGAACACACTCCCATTTACCACTGCAACAAAAAGAATAAAATATCTAGAAATAAACCTACCTAAGGAGACAAAAGACCTGTATGCAGAATATTATAAGAAACTGATGAAAGAAATTAAAGATGATACAAATAGATGGAGAGATATACCATGTTCTTGGATTGGAAGAATCAACATTGTGAAAATGACTCTACTACCCAAAGCAATCTACAGATTCAATGCAATCCCTATCAAACTACCACTGGCATTTTTCACAGAAGTAGTACAAAAAATTTCACAATTTGTATGGAAACACAAAAGACCCCGAATAGCCAAAGCAATCTTGAGAACGAAAAACAGAGCTGGAGGAATCAGGCTCCCTGACTTCAGACTATTCTACAAAGCTACAATAATCCAGACAGTATGGTACTGGCACAAAAACAGAAATATAGATCAATGGAACAGGATAGAAAGCCCAGAGATAAACCTACGTACATATGGTCACCTTATCTTTGATAAAGGAGGCAGGAATGTACAGTGGAGAAAGGACAGCCTCTTCAATAAGTGGTGCTGGGAAAACTGGACAGGTACATGTAAAAGTATGAGATTAGAACACTCCCTAACACCATACAGAAAAATAAGCTCAAAATAGATTAAAGTCCTAAATGTAAGGCCAGAAACTACCAAACTCTTAGAGGAAAACATAGGCAGAACACTCTATGACATACATTACAGCAAGATCCTTTTGGACCCACCTCCTAGAGAAATGGAAATAAAAACAAAGATAAACAAATGGGACCTAATGAAACTTAAAAGCTTTTGCACAGCAAATGAAACGATAAACAAGATCAAAAGACAACCCTCAGAATGGGGGAAAATGTCTGCAAATGAAGCAACTGACAAAGGATTAATCTCCAAAATTTATAAGCAGCTCATGCAGCTCAATAACAAAAAAAAAACAAACAGCCCAATCCAAAAATGGGCAGAAGGCCTCAACAGACATTTCTCCAAAGAAGATATACAGACTGCCAACAAGCACATGAAAGAATGCTCAACATCATTAATCATTAGAGATGCAAATCAAAACTACAATGAGATATCATCTCACACCAGTCAGAATGGCCACCATCAAAAAATCTAGAAACAATAAATGCTGGAGAGGGTGTGGAGAAAAGGGAACACTCTTGCACTGCTGGTGGGAATGTGAATTGGTACAGCCACTATGGAGAACAGTATGGAGGTTCCTTAAAAAAGTACAAATAGAACTACCATACGACCCAGCAATCCCACTACTGGGCATATACCCTGAGAAAACCATAATTCAAAAAGAGTCATGTACCAAAATGTTCATTGCAGCTCTATTTACAACAGCCAGGACATGGAAGCAACCTAAGTGTACATCAACAGATGAATAGATAAAGAAGATGTGGCACATATATACAATGGAATATTACTCAGCCATAAAAAGAAATGAAATTGAGTTATTTGTAGTGAGGTGGATGGACCTAGAGTCTGTCATACAGAGTGAAGTAAGTCAGAAAGAGAAAAACAAATACCATATGCTAACACATATATATGGGATCTAAGAAAAAAAAAAAGGTCATGAAGAACTTAGGGGTAAGATGGGAATAAAGACACAGACCTACTAGAGCATAGACTTGAGGATATGGGGAGGGGGAAGGGTAAGCTGTGACAAAGTGAGAGAGTGGCATGGACACATATACACTACCAAACGTAAAGTAGATAGCTAGTGGGAAGCAGCCGCATTGCACAGGGAGATCAGCTAGGTGGTTTGTGACCGCCTGGAGGGGTGGGATAGGGAGGGTGGGAGGGAGGGAGACACAAGAGGGAAGAGATATGGGAACATATGTATAACTGATTCACTTTGTTATAAAGCAGAAACTAACACACCATTGTAAAGTAATTATACTCCAATAAAGATGTAAAAAAAAGAAAAAAGAAAACAGAGGAGATTGCCAAAGCTGGAAGCATGGATAAAATCTCCAAGGAACCAGTTACAGAGAAAAGAACAGTGAATTGAGAACTTAGGTGATTACTCACCATAAGGGTATGAGAGTGGGGAGAGGAGCCAGCCAAAAAAAAAAAAAAGGGGGTGGTGGTGGTGGAAAGAACAGGAATGCAGGACAATCGGGATCATGCAGTGTCTCCAGAGCCAGGAGGGAAGTTATAAGATGGATGTGCTTTCATGCAGCCAGCAGGCCAAGTGCTACAGAGGTTGAGACAGGCTGTGAATTTGTCAGTGACTTTTTAAAAGAGTTCTATCCTCAGAGGGGAGGACACTGACCCACAGTGTTGATGAAACAGCTAAGGGACAAGGAAACCTTTCTGAGAAGGGGTGACGATGGTCCCTCCAGACCTGGGGGAAGCAGGAGACAGCAGAGGTGGAGCCACAGGCCTGCTGCGGGCAGAAAAGGGATGATCGACTGCCCTGCCCAGAGATGGGGGCGGTGGATGATGGGGAAGTCTGTACCACATCTGTCATGACTGTCTGGAAGTCAGGGTTAAATCAGCGGGGAGACTCACAGAGCAGGCATTTCACCTGGAGACAGTGTCACCCAGCAGGATGCTTTTCTGTCTGCATCTCATATTTTTGAGGTAGCTGTGCCGCCCACCCTGCCTGATCCAGCCCACATTTACTGCCAGCAGCTTGGACACCAAGGACATCCTCATTAAACTCCTGCTAATTTAATGGTTAATTCCTATAGGCGCTAAGGTGCCTGGTGAGGCGTCTTTCAGAGAAAGTCTGTGCATTTGGAAACCAAGCGGAGTGAACCCTGTCCCACAGTGAGGGGGATCGTGTTTCTCTTGCTCTGCTGTTGAACTCCGGGTGTAACTAGACACCTGATTCATGTAAATGCAGGAAACAGAGGCCAAGTCCATTCACATGTTCAAGTATCCCCAGCCAGTTACTTTACCTGGGACTTTGCATCCTTGTCTTCAATCTTGACACAGGGGCTTAACTTGAGGTTGGAGATCTCTTGGTCTTTCTGCTTTTGAGACTCTAGGCACTTCTGCCTCTGTCGGATGCTGCCCTTTTGGATGGAGGAGTCCTTGGGTACTCTAGAGGAAAGCCACGGGAGGGATGAGGAACCACTACTCTTTGGATTAGTAGTAACACCAGCAGTTGGAGAGGTCGGGCAGTTTGGAGAATGGCAGGGGCATTTCGCCCCGGGCTGTGTTACAATGACTTGCACTGCTTGGGGCCTGGGGATGGGGGAGGTGCCACTAGGAGCAAGGCAGCAGGGAACAACCCAGGAGACTGGAGCCTGGAATGGAATCAGTGAGTCCATGCCCTGAGGTCACACCCCAGAGTTCAAATCCCAGCAGTTGAGAAATACTGCTACAGCTAACCTCAATCCCTCATGCTACTGATTAACAGAATTCTTTTTCTGGTTTCAGGGATAAGTGGAGCCAACTGGCCTTCTCAGACCTCCATATACTTAAAAACCCTCATCCAGATGGCCACAGGTGGTCCCTTCTCCAGACTGAGTCAGTGGAGGGTCTCTCCCTGCAGCTAGCAAAGGCTCAAACCACAGGGCAGATACCTGAGTTCTGGATAGACATTCTCCAGGTACCACTTGAAGCTCTGGCACTGCAGGTTCTTCCTCAGGTTCAATCTGCTCTCAATGCTGGGGGCGAAGGGGGAGGGCAGACACAGAGACAAAATACAGCTGTGTCAGAGACGGGTACCAGCAACATGGACCCAGGAGGTACCAGCCCTCCAGGCTGGGAGGCGTACAGCACAACCCGTGCCCATGCTCTGCACCCACGTCTCCCTGGAGGGTGCTGGAGAAAATAACCGAGAGAGATTTTGAGAGCTCCAGACAGAGCTATGGAAACACCTAGCAATATCTCACAGTGGAGCGGTAATGACACCAAAGATTTGTGCTTTACTTGAAAACAGAATGTGGGGGTGTTTTTACTTTTCACCACAAATGAGGCTATGAGAACATTCAGCGTGTGGTTAATAATTCACCGCCGGGGCTCTGGGTCTACTTACAAATCTCTCTTTGGATTCTGCTGTTGAACTGCCATCCCCCCGACACCCTGCCTCAACCAGCCCAGCCTCAAAGAATCCTCTTCGTTAGCTGGTTCTGGGCTTTGGTCATGTATTTGTTCATCACATATTTCCCGAGTACCTAGTATGCGCCAGGCATTGTGCCCAGTGTGGGACATGATGGTGAACTTTCGAGCAAGAGAGAGACAGGTAATGAGCCGGGTGCTCACAGCCCGATGTGGACGTGGGGTGGGAGCACCTCAGAGGTGGCCCCATGCTTGTCGGGTCAGTGGTGGTCGAGTGGTAATGTGGAAGCTGGTATCTGGAAGGAAAGTGGACGTTGTCCAGACAAGCCAGAAAGTGGGTGAGGTGGGGGTCCCTGGTATTGCCAGGGGAATAGCAAAGAGAGATTAGTGCACATGGAGAGGGAAGGGGTCTGTTGGCGGGAACAGCGGTGCAGGTTAGAAATATGTGTGTGTGAATGGATGTATGTGGGGGGGATGGGAGAGGGGAGGTGGGTGGGAGGAGAGATGAAGATGCAGCCCATAAAAGGTCCTGTGAAATACACTGGAGGAGCTTGGACTTCATTTTCAGGGCAATGGGATGCCACGGATGGGTTCTAAGCAGAGAACGATGTGGCGCTGTTAGCCCTTTAAGAGCATCTTAACTGATGGTGAATGCGTCTATGTGCAAAGCTGGGAGAGCAGTTAGGAGGCGGCTGAAGAAACCCAGGTGCTGCTCATGATTGCTGGCAGGTAAGTGGGGTGGGAACGGAGAGAGGGGCAGGTTTAATTCTCTCCACTGCACCGCCAGCACCCACCCGAGTTCCATGTACACCTTGTCTCTCCTGGGTGACCACACAGAACCGGCCCTGCTCTCTCCAGCCTTGCCTCCTTCCACCCCAAAGACTGGACCGGGCGCCCTCACGGCACTGGAACTTCTTAAACAGCACTAACCACCATTCCTCACCAGACTCTAAGCAACACGAGGACAGGAATGACATTGTTTGAAAAGGGCTAAATGTTCAGTATTTGCAAGAACCCAGATGTTCAGTGCATGAGTGAGGCAGGATCTCTGGGACTTGGTGACTGTCTAGGTGTGGGAGGAGAGGGGGAGGGAAAAGTCAGGGTTGACACTCAGACTTCTGGTTTGGCAACAGGATGCAGGGAAGAGCGTTCACTGAGATGGGGAATCTGGGGTAAGGGGCAAGTTTAGGAGTGAAGAGGATGAGTTCAGTTAGGACTTGTTGAGCTGGAGGAGGCTGGGAGGCATCCAGGCAGAGATGCCCAGCTGCTACTCGGACATAAGGGATGGAGCTCAGAGGAAAGGTGCAAGACAGAGACGGAAACGTGAGTATCGGCAGCACAGTGGTGGTTGATGCCAGGGAAAATGTGGAGTAAGAGGGCTTATGACAGATCCTCGGGGAACATATAAGGGTGGGGAGAGGAGCCTGAGCCTGCAAAGGGGGCTGAGAGGGTGCAGCCTGCACCGCAGGACAAGAGCCAAGACTGCAGTTCTGGAAACCGAGATCAGAAGTGTGCCTGAAGGGGACTGGGTGGGAGAAGTCTCATACCAGTGGGGTAACATAGAGAAAGGTAAGGGGTCCCAGGGAGTCATGGGTGGGCCAGGTGGGAGTGATCGCAGGGGATAGGGGCACGGCCTCAGGTCACAGTCAGGAGAAGGGGGAGGGGAGCCGCAGACAGCGAGGCAGGCAGCTCTTTCATGAAGCTTGCAGAAGACCCGGTGTAGGTGATGAGCAAAGCTGGACTGAGGGAGAGTTCTTACAGTTTGTTTTCTTTCCTTCTCTTCTTTTGTTTTTAGAAACTATGTAAGATACTGAATAAATTTAAATGCCAATGGGGACCATGCAATAGAGAAGAGAGATGGGTGATCAGGGAGAGTGAAGGCACACAGAGGGCAAAGTCCGCTAGGACAGGGGCTCCCACACTGTCTGTGCATTAGATTCATCTGATGGTGGGGGGATGGCTCTTTTACAAATTCTACAGCCCAGGCCACAGCCCAGGGGAAATCCACTCTCTGGGGGTAGAGTAGAGGCAGCAGAGTTTTTGAAGCTCCCCAGGTGACTGCGATGTACAGACAGTTTGGCAACCATCACCCTGAAACCTCGCTCCTGGAGTTGAGGTCCTCAGACCAGCAGCACGGCACCACCTGGGGCTTACAGAACTGCAGACCTACCGAACCCAAATCCACACTTTAACAAGATCCCCGGGAGATCTGTGTGCACATTGAAGTGCGAGAAGCCGACAGGCAGGAGGAGATGAATCCGGGCAGTGGGACCTCGAGAAATGATGATTTATGAGTGAATGCAGGGGGGAAGAGAGTGTCCGGAGAACGGGAGGCACACCTTATCCTTCAGGATGAAAGAGACACAAGGATGGTGCAGACAGGTTAGTCTGTCTTGGGAAGTTGGTGCTATTTCAGCTACAAAACAGAGGTGTCATCTTCTGTGCGTGAAAGGAGGGGGGTGCACTCAGCAGCTGGGGAGAGTGGAAAAGGTACAAATGGAGACTGAGGGAGAACGCTGGCCAGGCAAGGTGGCAAAAGCTCAAGAGGTCCACCAAGGGCCTCCCTGAGCCTGATGGCCTCGGAGCGGTAGCAGCACCAGCTGAGAGTCCCAGAGCTGTTCAGCAGCCCGTGAACCGGGCAGGAAACGGTACAAAGTCGGGTTCGTCCAGGGTTAAGAGAACTTCACCAGGGAGGGTTGATAGATGCCCAACAGAGCAAGAGATCTGGGGACAACATCTTTTAAGCGTTCTCTTTAAGCAAGAAGGTGGAACCCAAGTTGGAGAGGGGAGGGCAATGAAGAAAGGAGGGGTGGACCCACATGGCCCAAAGACCGGAAGATGGCTGAGGACTCAGAATAAACGCCGTGGGAGGCTCTGAGTAGGAGAAGGGGAGAACAGTATGGGTTTATGGTTTCAGAAATACAAATCACTTTAGCAGCCTCTGATTTAATCGTCCCGGGCAGTGATGGGCTCGACCTATGGAGAGTAGGCTGCAAAAATCCCATCTGTCAACAGCCTTAGAATGACTGAGGGACATCAGCTGACAAAAGCCACCGGCTGCCCCTCATCCCCGCAAAAGACGAATGATAACATCAATGAAGTTGCCATTTTTCTCTACTCAAATCAACCCTGGGTTGGGGAGTGCAACATCACAGAGTTCTGGAATATGACGGGTGTGATTTGAGCCTTCTCCCCCTCCTGTAATAGTGTGATCCAGGGCAAGTAGCTGAACCTGTAGAAGACTCAGTCTCCTCATCTGTAAAACAGGGGTAATTATACCCATTTCTCAGTTTGCGGAGGACTAATGGGGTATCTCATGTAATGGTATCTGGCCCTTAATTTCTCTCTCTGTCCTCTTCGACCCCCATGAAGCTGGAGCCCGGCTCTAGAGGAGACCTGCATGGTACCATTCCTCCTAGGAAGGCAGAAGATTTAGGCTTGGGCAGCTGAGGATGAGGAGGAAGGAACCCCGACCTGGAGGGACCAGGGTTGCTTAGCCCAGCACCCCACCTTTCTATAAAAAGCTGGAAACACCAGTCCACTGCACAAGGCACAGCTCTGCCCACCTGAGTAGATGGCCCAGGTTGCCCGGTGGTCCTCCCACAAGAGCTCTCCAAGGCCCTGCAGCCAGAACTGGGCAGGAGCAAGAAGGCACATGAAGGGAGAAGAGCCCCAGCCTGGGCCCTGGAGGGGCTTGGGGGCTCGGGAGACCAGCTGAGCACACAGGCCTGTTGCGACCCGCTCTCCTCAGGCCTGTGAGTTGGGGCTCTTGGCCCTTTGCACAAATAAACCAGGAGGGACACTTACTTTCCAAAGGGTCTCTCCAGGGCGAACGGCCGGGAAGCATAATAGTACTGCTTGTATTCATCCATCCACACTTCAGCCGTCCGCTTGGTGTTCCTGAGGAGACAGGGGGTGTCGGGGAGGGTCAGAGAGGACCTGGGACGTGTCCAGGTAAAATATACACAAGCGGCAAGCTGGCAGCGTCACCCCCGTGGGGCCCACCATGGTCCAGTGACATTACTCTCCCCACAGCGCTGAGCCCAGCCACTACCACCAATCTCCAAAGGGACCTCTACCCCAAGACACAGGATTTTAGTAGTCACTACATACTCTCTTCCCAAAAGGCACAGGCCAGAGAAATTACACCAGAAACTGAACTTCTGTGGCCCTCAAAAAAGAAAAAAATTAGGGAGAAAAGAGCCAGGAGAATCTGGTACGTCCCTTTGGTGCCAGTACAAGAGGAGCAAGTGCTGACCATCTCACCTCTGGCCGCCCACGGGCACCTGCTCCAGAGCTCTCCCCTTCAGCCCAGGGCCCAGCTCTCTGAGCGGACAGCCAGTCACGCACGGGTTCCCCCAGGCCACGTGACTAGCTTGGTGCAGGTGTAAAGAATTAAGCAATCACGCCATCTCGGTCAAACGTTTGCCAGGACTCTGAAGTTTTTAAAAAATCAGCTATTCGCTCTGAGTTAGACATCCAAGGTCACAGAAAAAGAGACAGAGACAGACACGGAGGATGTCTGTCCAGGAGGCAGGGGTGCCAGGAAGAGAGGATGTGGGAAAACAATCAGAAGCCAGGAGCAGGGCTGGAGCAGCACCTGCCAAGGCCCAAGTGCGTGGACTTGGGGGCTCACCAAGAAGGCCATGCCCCTCCAGATTTCTGGTTCTGTGTGGAACAGAGGCATTCAACAATGGAGCCCGTGAACCTGGAAGGAGTTATGCACACGCAGCCCAGCTCTTGGTGCTCAGAAGGCAGCTAACAGAGCCTTGCCGCCTCCCTTCACTGGCCTAACCACCAGCAAACTGGAAGCTGCCAAGGAGACACTGCCCCACATCTCCCTCCCCTCCAATGACCCGCTGGGGGCACGCAGGATGCCCGCTGGCCAGGGCCCAGTCTCAAACGCAAGGAACGTTCTGGACCCCAAGGCTCTGCCCCCTCACTCCCAGGCTGGCCCCTTTCCCCATCACAGCCCCACCGCTTTCCTGTGCCAGGCGCCCCCAGCTCACCTTTCCCTGTAAAAGCCCAGAGCCCAGGCAGCCCTGCCTTTGTTCCTGTCCCTGCTGACTGGGTTCTCCCTGCCCTGCCCTGCCCGGCATGGGGTCAACTTTCTCCCTGTTCAAGCCCATCACGCCTCCACACCTGTCCACACCCACAGCTGTCCATACGTGTGAGAAACCGAGGACGGGAGAACCCAGACGAGGAGAACACCACCTCAGGGGAAGCAAAACACCAAAAGAGGCGCTTCCCCCAAATGGACCAAATGAGAGAAAAAAAGGGTAAAGTGGAAATCAATGGGGAGTGAGCTGTCAAGTGACAAGAGACAAGGGGAGACGAAGCTGGGGGACCAGAAGAACAAAAGGAGAAAGAGGTGTAAGGAATTATTTTTAAAGAAAAGGAGAAAGGTTGAAGAAAAAAATCACGGAAAGCAGAAGGGCGTGTGGAAGGAGGGAGCAGGAATAGGCAAGTGGGCTCCGCTGGGTCACTGAGACCCCGGGATCTTCGTCCTGTCCCCAGGCGGGAGATGACAAGTCCCAGGAAAGGAGCCCAGGGCCGCAGGGCCTACGCCAGCCTGGCAGCTTCTGTGCACCCTTGAGGCCCCGGAGCAGTCAGGTGGGTTGTATCTACTTGTGCCTCCCCGTTCCCGAATCTTCCCAAGGGCCTTTCCCCTGGTGACCCAGCCTGAAGGTGGGAGCAGCGGATCTTCTAGAACTCAGGGGCAAAACGGTCACCCTTCCCCCACCCCAAACAACCCAAAATACCCAGGGCCCTGAGCCCTGCAGGATGGCGCTGCCCAGTGACTTGAAGCCCCCAAGGCTACGTGTGGGGCCTTGCGAAGCCTGGGGGAAGCCAACAGTGGAGAACAACCTTGGGGCTTTCAGCCTGAAGCTGGACGGGCAGGCCTGGCCCCTCCTGCTCAGGCAGCAGCCCAGCGAGCAGGACCCACAGCCCCTGTCCATCCAGAACACTCAGGCGACCTACCAGAGAACCCAGGGCAGCAGCAACCCATCACCAGAAAAGCCCTCGGGCACTGCAGCGCACACTTACTTTATATACGTGTTGGCATTTCCATCGGGGAAAACATACGGGTGCTTCTTCCGGAAGACGTGGCCCACGCGGCTGCAGGGGACGATCTCTAGGCTGCCCCCGCACATCCACACCCTGAAGGAGATTTCTGCAAGACAGCCATGCCCCCCATCACTGCTCTGCTTCCTGGACGGAGGGACACAGGATGGCAGCGTTGAGACTCCGGGCGCCAGGGAATCCCAGGTCCCAGGGAGCGGGGAGGGCTGGCCACACCCAGTCTCGGGTGCGGGGGTTATCAGCTGTGCTCCACTGGCCCGGCAACCTCGGCTTCCCCGCCCACAACAAGGATGGTAACAACTCACACCTGGGAGGGTGGTTTGAGTTAACAGGGAAACAGTGGCCAGCAGGGAGGAGCACACAAAAATCAACCCCTGTTCCCTGCCCTCATGGAGGCCTCTGGAACACACTCAGGGGCCTGCACGGCAGGGACCACTGCTGTGATGCTTTAGCCTGGAAAGAGAAGCCTGGGGACTATGAGAGAGCTGCTTTTGAGCACGTGGAAGATGGATTAGATGAGCTCATATGATCCCAGAGGGTTAGAGCCAGGACCGAGGAGAAAGAATTTCCATTAGAGACTATGGGAGAATTTTCTGAGGGTCAAGGTCCAGATAGAAGGGGCTGTCACGGAGTAAGTGTGTTTGCCACTCTGACAGGCTAGCAAGCCACATGGCCTGGAGGCGACAGAGAGGACCATTTCCCAGGAGGCACCTGGACAAGGTGTCCAGGACAGAGCCTCCCAACACTGAGATGGCAATTCTACCCGCTGCAAGGGCCCCTGAATCTTAGCCCGGAGGAGGAAGTCTGAGCCGTGGTCGAGAGCTGGGAGCAGCCATAGAAAGTGCCGGAAGCCTCGAAGCTCTTTTAGAGGTGCTCCCCTGGGTGGGGATTTGCACACAAACCCCTTTTCCCCATTGGCTGCTGCTGCAGGGACCTCCGGGAGGGGGGAGGGGTGGAGTTAGCAGAGGCGCTGGGACTAGGCTGGCGGGTGCATTTCTCCCTCGGGGCTGCTTCCTGCAGGCTTGGAGCAGCGGTTCTACCCCAGAAGGAAGCAGCGGAGTTCAGCGGTGGTGGGGGAGTATCTCTCATCACTGCCTTGGTTGGGAATTGCTGAACACTGTGAGGGGTTTTATTATGGCTGTAAACTCCTCTGCAGATGGTGCATCCCCTTACGGACTGCACCCAGGGCAGCCTCCTCGCTGCATGCCACTGGCTTCCCATCTGAAATGCTTGCCTGGCCCATGCTTGTGCAGTCAAGCTCAAGCCAGAGGAGGACAGGATGGCTCAGGAAAATCCCGTGCCCATGGGCAAGTGCCCCTGGAAGCGGCCCGGGTGCCCATGAGCAGGAAATGAGGATGCGGGTACTCCAGGGCTGTCCCACCACGTACGACGTGCCCCGCACCCTCCAGCACCTTGGGCCCCACTGCCCTGGGTTCCTTCACCACGGGGTCCCCTCCTTTATCCTGTCCCTCCCATATGTCCTGCTCTCCTTCTCCCTTCTTTCCAACCCTCCAAGCAAGTGCTTGGACACAAATTCTTCCTCCTGATCCTCACCTGCTCTCATATTCGCCTGTCCTCCATCACCCTTTACCTGTCCCCTCCTGCCTCCTGACCTGTGTCCCTGGAAAAGTTGCAGGCCAGGCTGCCTGGACAACTGTCGCCCTCTGCCCAGGTACCCTCCCAGACAGGCTACCGCTCATTTCCAGCAAGCTCGGATGTCCCTCAGAGCGGGGGCGACGTGGGCACCAGGATGAAGAAAGGACGTCTCGAGTGCTGTGAAATCATGGCAAGCACACAGGGTCGGGGAGAGACGGGAGCAACTTGGCTTTGGGGTCAGTGGCCCTGGGTCTGCAGTAACCCACCAGCTGTGTCCCTGGGAAAACTGCTTGACCTCGCTGAGGCCGGGTTTCCTCACACGTAAAATGAAGATCATAAAAGTACTCCACAGCATTGCCGTTGACACCAAATGAAATGGAATTTCCAGAATAACTGTGAAAACTCTTAAGTGTGCTGGAAAGCTCAGTAACAGTTACAAGACATTCCTCTGCAGGCCGTCTCTTTAAGATGTGGACACCAATGGCATCGCCCACCTGTGCCCACTTCCAACTTCCTAGATGACTTACAGCTTCCTGCTTCTGCCACAGGAGGCAGTTGAAATCTGTGGTACTTAACACCTGAGATTTTGACTCTCCATAGAAATCCATGATACCTGGCGCCCTGGCGTTTGCCTGGTTGGAATCGGGGGCACCAGCCTGGCGTTTGCGGGGGACGATGGGTGAGCTTAGCTGACGGCCAGCATCCAGCTCTCCACCTTGCAGTGATGCACGGAGGGCCGGAGGGCTCGGTGCAGGGAACTGTGATGGTACGCGTGTGAATTTAGCCTCCAGGGCTAAGGTCTACTGGGCTCCAATAATCAGCTCCCCTCCAGGACCCCAAAACAGGGTTTCCAGTTCCCAAAAAGGAAAACCCTCTCACCCCTCAAACCCAGAGATGGAGGCCTTGCTTACTGGATATAAGCTACTAATTCTGTGCCAGCTTTCTTCCAAAAATATGCATACATTTCAGCTATGGTCTCTTCCTTACATGTATTCAAATGAGACATACGTCCCTCCTCATTTGCAAAGCAAATCCCTCCAACCTGTGCCTCAGGCCCACCCACCCTCCCCGCCCCTGAAACCTGTTCCTCTCCCTGTGCTTCCTTCACCCAGCATTCTGCTTCTCTCTGAATCTATTGGCCCCCCCTCCTCTGCCACCATCATGCACAGACTCCACCTCAGAAAGTACCATTCCCCTCTCCGCCTTCCTTTTGGGCTTCTGGCATTCTCCACCCCAAGGCGCTATCTCTGAGTACCTTGCTGACACTGCTTCCTCATCTGGCCCCAACATTCGCTTGACGCTGAGGACTCACCCCTCTCCCACCAGTCCAGCTCTACTCTGGGCTCCAGCACTGACCTCCGTGGCTGCCTGACGCTCTGTCGAGGTGCACTGGATGCCCTCAGATGCAGTACGTCTTGTATCCCATCAGCATCCTCTAATAGCCCTCTGCAGGCTGCCTCCTCTCCTCCACCTCTAAAACCATCCTTCCTCCTCGTTTTCCTGTGTCTGTGCTTCTTTAAAACATCAGACTATCTCAGTTCTGCATGGGAGGAAAGGACTCTTTCATTTATTCCTGGGCTGGGTTTTGTGTGGTCCTCCCTCAGGCAGTAACTTATTAGTCATCCTAACAATCCCACACGCGGTTGTGGATGTTTTTTACGATGCAGAAGCAGTCCTGATAGGACAACTGACAGCGGGTAGCTGGCCTCTGAAGCCCATCTCCCCAGCTCCAAAACTCCTGCCTTTGCCCTGACCCCAACAAACTCAGTGTGAACACGCACCATCAGCTAATGCGGCTGTGGACACGAAGATCCTGACTTCAGGGCACTCACAGATGAACCAGAGAGACCAATCTATAACCAGCTACCTTATCCACTCCTTCATCCAGTCCTGACACCTGCCTGTCTCAGCTCTGCTTCCGGCCAGCTGATGTTGCCCCAGAGGCTGCAGCCTGAGATGCAGTAAGAGCTTCTCTCCTCTGGAGTCCAGACTGTCGAAACCAAGATGACCTGAGACACATGCCTTGCTGTGCCTCGGCCAGAGTCAAGGCAGTCTGGGTGATGAAGCTTGGAGCACTCAGATCCGTGTAATGACTTTCAGGTACCATAGTGTGGAGTATTTAACACCTTGGACATACACACCACTGACTTCAGGATAACAATGTGTATCCTCCCAGGACTGCAAGCCAGGTCCGGTGATTCACAGATCTGTGCCGAAGCCTCTGTGAAAGGCTTGTGATCCCGAGGTCCAAGCAGTGGGGCCATAGACCGAGGTGTAAAGCAGTGGGCCTTCCAGGTAGAGCCCAGACCCTCCCTCCACTTGCCATGGCTGCATTTCCTGCAAAGTCACCACTTTCTTAAGTGAAGGAGCCGGAAGATGATGTAGGGAGTTTGTGGGGAGTTCTCACTGAGTCAGCACCCGCATAATCTCCCTGGTGATGGATGTCACGCAGCCCCAAATCTGCTCTGAATTCCAGGCAGGGAAATGTGTAATTACTCCATCCTCACTGGGGGCGCTGTTGCCTTCTTCTTTTCTTTAAACTTCAGATGAATATTTGGGAGTAAACTGCCCTCCCCCAGCCTCTGTCCTCAGCTCTTTCCTTCTGTCTTCTCATCAACTCATCAGTAGTTTTACCAGCGCTCATAAGCCCCCAACCCTTAACCAGAGCCAGCGTCTACCTGACGAGCCGTGATGGTGGACAGGAATTCAGGGGAAAGGGGACAGCTTCCTCCCCAGGAAATGAATCACAGCTATTCCTATGCCACTCCTTGGCCATATAGGTCAAGTTGCAATCTCCTCTGATAGCCCGGTTTCTAGACAAAGGCAAAGGGAGCATTAGACAGGGCTCCCCTGAAGGCAGTCACTTCAAGAATATTATCCCCTGGGCTTCCCTGGTGGCACAGTGGTTGAGAGTCTGCCTGCCGATGCAAGGGACACGGGTTCGTGTCCCGGTCCGGGAAGATCCCACATGCCGCGGAGCGGCTGGGCCCGTGAGCCATGGCCGCTGAGCCTGTGCGTCCGGAGCCTGTGCTCCACAATGGGAGAGGCCACAACAATGAGAGGACCGAGTACCACACACAAAAAAAATATATATATATTATTCCCCCCACTTTTGATGTTCCCTCTTAGTAATTTCCATCCACCGCCCCCTGCCCCACTCCTTGGATCCAAATCCCCACCTGTTCTTGTTGTATTTGGAGCTGAGCCCCATATCCCCCAGCCCTGCCATTGCGATAGCCTTGATGCCCATTGTGAGAGGCCTGACTAAAGTCTTTCTTACCATTTTAACAAGTGTCAGAATAATTTTTCTCTAACACGGGGATTAGGGCAGGGATGTATTTTGGCAGAGGCCCTTCCCCTACCATGGGGATCACTGTCTCCACTTTAAAGACTTAGAAACAGTGAGGTAAAGCAACTTTCCCAAGGACACAGAGCTAGTGATGACTGCAGGATTCAAACGTAGGCCTGTCTGATTCCACAGCCCATGTTGACACACGGGAGTGTGCCTGCCAAACTTGACACAGCCTGATGTCCTTGACTGTGTCCTGGGGATGGGGGAGCTGGAGGTGGCAGCTCCTCTCTGGGACCCTCATCTCTCTCCTCAGCGTTGTCTTTTGTATCTGCTATGCTTTAGAAACCCCCCATTTTAAATCCAGAAATCCCATACTCTCCCTTCATATATGTGCCAAGGCCTCCATTTTGGAAAGGCACACCTCCTACCCCACCACTTACACACACACACACACTTTTACTGGGCAACAGGTTCCTTTCACCTCTAAAGACCAAAAGCTAAAGTGAGTAGATGTAGTAGATATTTTCCATGTATCCTGTGTTATGAAAATTGGAGTTTAAACATCCAATTTTAATGCAGAACAACTTCTGAAAAATAAAAGGCTAAAAGCCACATTTCCCTAAAACCTGTTCCTATGCTGAACTGCAGATGTAATTATCAACACTTCAGCTCCTCTTAGAAACGCTTTGTGGGAATGATTGCACCAGGGTCGGGCTGTTCGAGTGCATAGCTGGGGTTGGCTTTCAAGGGGCCGCTTGGGGCTGCTCCCAGCAGATGAAAGTGAGATGGGCGGGCCAGGCAGCGCGCCACTGAGGATGGTCCTGGTCACACTGGCCAAAGCCTTGTCCAGTGATCTCATGGACTTCTGTGCTGTGAAATCAAGTCAATGCAACAAAGGCAACTACGTCTGGAACACACAGAAATCCCACGTCTTGGGAAAGGAAAGACATCTTCACCTGCCATTGTTATTCTCCACAGGCTCTGTTTAATGCATGGAGACATTTTAAATGGAGCCTCAGAGTTGTGTACATGTGGTCCTTCCCACCCTGAACCCCCTTCCTGGTCAGCCTCCCGCTTTGAACACACATTCAGCAAGCAGTTTCCACCGCTGCAGTCATCGAGGTCGAGAAGTTGGATGAATGTTCTTGTAGGTGGAGGGCACAGAAGAAAAAACAGACAAATACACAAGGGGGCCCAGTGCCAGAGTGGAGAGGAGAGCAGGGTGCTGAGGGGAGTGGGCAGAGGGCGGGTAGGGAGGGTGTCCCAGTCCTGGGGGAGGCCAGGCGGCCCCAGAGCTGTGATCTGTGGCCATTTGGCACTTGGTGGAGGGTGGAGGCTGGGTCTCTGTAGATGGCTGGGCATGTCCGGGCAGTGCAGGAGGGTCTGTCAGTGCCTCTGGACTGAAGGCTGGGGAGGTGGGCAAGGCCAAGGAATGGTGTGGGCCTTGTCTTTAGGACAAGAAGGGGCCACAGGGGGTGCCAAACCCGGGAGGATGGGAGAGATTGGCATTTCCAAGAGCACTTTGGCGGGAGTGTGCGGGGATGGCTTTGAGGGGAGCAGACTGGAGGTGGAGAATCATTTAGGAGAGTGAGAGGGGGATGGACATGAGTGATGCTGAGGGGAGAGGATCCTCAGGACTTGGAAGCAAGGGGCCCTCTTGCCATACACTGGAGCTGGGATTTTTTACTCTGACATGCAGATTCCTTTACCCCTCTTCACCATCTGTCCTTTGCAGGTGGACAAATGGGACCTAATCAGACTTATAAGCTTTTGCACAGCAAAGGAAACCATAATAAGATGAAAAGACAACGTACGGACTGGGAGAAATATTTGCAAACGATGCGACGGACAAGGGCTTAATTTCCAAAATATACAAAAAGCTCATACAGCTCAATATCAAAAAACCCCCAAACAACTCAATCAAAAAAGCAGCAGAAGAATTAAATAGACATTTCTCCAAAGAAGACATACAGATGGCCAACAGGCGCATGAAGAGATGCTCAACATCACTGATGATTAGAGAAATGCAAATCAAAACTACAATGAGGTACCACCTCACACTGGTCAGAATGGCCATCATCAAAAAGTCTACAAATAATAAATGCTGGTGAGGGTGTGGAGAAAGGGAACCCTCCTATACTGTTGGTGGGATTGTAAGTTGGTGCAGCCACTGCGGAGAACAGTACGGAGGCTTCTTAAGAAACTAAAAATAGAACTACCACACGACCCAGGAATCCCACTCCTGGGCCTATATCTGAAAAAGATGAAAACTCTAATTCAAAAAGATACATGCACCCCAATGTTCATAGCAGCACTGTTCACAATATCCAAGACATGGAAACAACCTAAATGTCCATCAACAGATGAATGGATAAAGATGTGGTATGTATATACAGTGCAATATTACTCAGCCATAAAAAAGAATGAAATAATGCCATTTGCAGCAACATGAATGGACCTAGAGATTATCATACTAGGTGAAGTAAGTCAGACAGAGAAAGACAAATATCATATGATATCACTTATTTGTGTAATCTAAAAAACATATATAAATGAACTTATTTATGAAACAGAAATTGACTCACTGACATAGAAAACAAACCAAAGAGGAAAGCGGAGGGAGGAGGAGGGATAAATTAGGACTTCGGGATTAACATCTACACACTACCATATATGAAATAGATAACCAACAAGGACCTACTGTATAGCACAGAGAACTATATTCAATATCTTGTAATAACCTATAATGGAAAAGAATCTGAAAAAGAATACATATGTATATGTATAACTGAACCACTTTGCTGTACACCTGAAACTAACACAGCATTGTAAATCAACTATACTTCAATTTTTAAAAAAAGCACTGCATGTTCTGGCGTGTAAAATGCTAAAAAAAAAAAAAAAATCCAGAAATGACTTTTAAAGTGCTGGGAGTTGGCTATAGTATAATGGAATGTTGGAATTGGAGAAAACGGCATTTCCTGTGTTAGCTGTCTGCAGTGCTTTTTTTGTGATTTAAAAACTTTTGTGATGGATTGTAAAATGTCTCTCCCACACCTCTCCCGAAGCCCCTCTCTACTTCCCTGGTCCAGTCAGCACTTGGTGATGTCAAACCACTGGGGAACCAACAAGAGGAGATCACCCTGGATGTGAGCAGATGTGTGTCAACATTGCTATAAAGAGAAGGTACCGGAAGGTTGGACCAGAATGTGACATCATTGAAAATAACATGCTGCCTGCATCCACGCGTGGCTGCCACGGAAAGGAAGGATCACACGTACTTTGTGTGGGTCAAGAGGGCAGAACAAGGCCTGACTGATGGAAGCTGGGCTTCGACTTCGAAGAATTTTCTAACAATTCAACACAAAAATTCTCAACAACAGAACTTACCATACTGTGAAGCAGCAAACACATCATCACCAGTAGCATTCGAGCAGAGATTGGATGACTGCTGTCTATCAAAAGGGCTGCAGAAAGGATTCAATGTACAGGAGTAAAGGCTAGAGCACATCAGGAAGAATCAGGAGAGGTACTGTGAACGTGAGGACATCTGATGGGCTCTGCCCAGAAGGAGAGAGATCTTGTCCCCATTGAGAACGCCAAGGATGTACCCGGCTCCAAGTTCTCCTGGGCTGGTGCAGGCAGACCCCCGCTCAAACCCCACCCCAAAGACCCCCATGGCATCCGAGGACTGAGTCCTAGTCAGGGGATTTGGTTTGGTTTGTGGGAACTGGGATTTTCTGCTTTGTTTGCCGAGCTTCCAACCTGGCCCCCACATGGCAGGACACGGACTTTTCTGATAGATTTCTCTACACTGCCCAGTTTAGGAGAACAGATGCTGTGGGTCAGGCCAACAGCCATAAATTTCCAGGAAGTAACTCTTAATGACCGAGGAAGAAAGCCATAATGCATCCTGGAGACAGGGACAGGAGAAAACAGGGCAGAGGACAATGCACAGGATTACCGCTAAATGCCAGGACGAGCCCCATGGATCCTTCTCCTGGCCTGCGCCACTGCTCGGGGAGCCCGTGCCAAACATGCTCCCCGGTACCCAGAAAGGGGAAGGGGCCCTGACACCCGGACTCTTCTTTTTCCTCTCCTGTGGTTTATTTTTTTATTTTTTTAACATCTTTATTGGAGTATAATTGCTTTACAATGGTTCTCCTGTGGTTCATTCAACAAATAGTTACTGAAGCCTCCTTTGTGGCAGGCACCATACTGGGCAAGGGAGATACCCGTGAACAAACAGACCAAATCCCTGCCTTGTGCAGCTTATAGGCTGGTCATCTCTTATGTCTCACCTGCTGGAGCGAAGAAATGGTAACTAACGTGTATTGTGTCCACATGGTGCCCAGAGGTTTTACAGGCTTACCTGAATGGATTTCCACAGCAACCCCCAAAGCATCCCTGTGTTACACTTAACACACGAGGAAACTGGAGGGTCAGTCATTGTCATCATCTAGATGGGACAGGTCTCCAACTACTTTCTCCTGTATCTGCACATGGCAGCCCTACACCACTGTGGCCACACCTGGCCATCTGTTTACACAGTTCTGGAACACGTAACCCAACCCCTCCCCCCTCCCCCACTGCTTTCTCTGCGTGAAAAGATTAAGGGCTTCTGAAGCATTCACCCAGACCCTCCTCATTAACCCAGTGCCGAGTGCTGTACGCCTAGACCAGCCAACAAATGTGGTCCAGATGTTAATGGCGTTGCTGTCCATCCTCCTCCTCATGCTTTTTATCCCCAGCCTCCTTCCAACTCCAAATTCCCATGTTCAGTACTCCCAGCAGCTCAAGCCTGCCTCTGGCCCTCAGACTTGGTGCTCCTCCTTGGTCTTTCCAGCTTTTGCATCTCAACTTCCCCCTAATGGTCCATCTGGGTGTATTTCCCTGGTCCGCAGCATCCATGTGGCCCCATGGGTAAACTCCCACCTTCCCTCCACCCTCCCAGCAGCCACTCTTCTGGCGCCCCATGTGGTCTTCCCCCAAAGGAGTGACCTGCTCCCCATCTCCCTGGCCCTCATCCAGGCACATGTGGTCCAATGTCACGGAGACCCGCACCCTAGCCCATGGATGCAGAGACAGCGACTCACCGAAGTTCTCCCCGCCCCAGATGTCCATGTCCATGTCATATTTCCCCAGGTAGTCGAACCAGGATTTGTCCATCACGAAGAGCCCTCCAGCTATGATTGGAGTCCTGTGCATTTGGAAGGAAAAGAAGGAGGGTCAGTCACGGGACGGGGACTGCTGCCGTGTTCTTCTGTCCTGGTGGTCCTGATCTTGAGGCCATATTCTTCCCGTTTCTCCTCCTCTTCAGAAAGACCAACACATTGTCCACTTACCTCAAACAGGAACATGCTCCAGGGCTTTTCCCTTCGACTGTAAATCTCCTGACCCTGCGACAGGCTAATATGCTCGTCTGCACACCTCCTGTGGGGCAGTCGGGATTTGCTCAGAACCCCAGCTGTTCGGAGGGCATGGGGAGCCTCCCCCTGGCTTCTGCCACGGGCCCTGCCCAGCGGGGCTCTCCTGGGAGCTCCAGTACAGGGAGCGGGGACCATGGGCCACTGACCAGGCAGAGAAGAGGGGTTGCGGCAGCACCTGTGAACAGCACAGCCATTTCTTGAGACTGGACTCTCTCTTCTTTTTTTCCTCTCTTTCCTTCTGGTACAGATTGAGTTATATCCCCCGAAAAACATGTTGAGGTCCTAACCCTGAGTACCTCAGAATGTGACCTTATTTAAAAAGAAGGTCTTTGCAGAGGTGATCAAGTTAAAATGAGGTTATTAGCGTGGGTCCTAATCCAATAGGACTGGTGTCTTATAAAAGGGGACATGTAGTTGCAGAGACAGACATGCACAAAGAGAAGACAATGTGAGGAGACACAGAGAGAAGACGGCCCTCTGCAAGCCCAGGAGAGGGTTTGGCACAGCCCTCAGAAGGAAGCAACCCTGCCAACACCTCCGTCTTGGACTTCCAGCCTCCAGAGCTCAAGACAGTATGTTTCTGTGGTTTAAACCACGCAGCCTGTGGTACTCTGCTGCAGCAGCCCTAGTAAACAAACACAGCCTCATCTTCATTCTCTTTCCTTGGGGTCCTCTCCCAAGCTCCCCTCCCCTTGACCACTGAAAGAGAGTCCAGAGAAGCCACTTGGAAAGGAAAGGGCTGCAGAGTCCAGCCAAGCAACCCGATAGGCACAAGGACACATGTCCGCAAGAATCAACAGCTCGGGTGGGGTGCTGGCAAGCCCTCCGGGACCCGGCCCCTCCTTCAGTGGGTCCAGAGGGCAAAGGGCGTTTTCTTCTATGTCAGACAGTTAGTTGACAGGGAGCAGGTCAGAAGCTCGGTCTCCCGACGCCACGACACCCTACTATCCTCTGGGAAACACTTGTCCTCTGATGAGCAGAGATGCTCCCACAAGAAGAGAACCTGCCCTGAAAACCCTACCCCTGGGACAGAGAAGGGAAACCCAGAGGCAGCTGCACCATCACCACCTTGTCCTTGACTTTGTCCCAGTCCACTGCCACATCAGACACTTCTGGCAGCAAGTAACCGAGGCACTGGCGTGTGCTGCATGGCCCTGAGGGTGGTGAGAAGGCTCTGCTCTCCCTTTAGGAGCAAATGGCACTACCTGGCATGCCACGTGGCTCCAACCTCCCTCTCGGCATCACTCCAGGTCATGAAAGCTGGAGGAGGGAGGAGGGGCTGGCAGGTAGATACGACAGAGGCCCCACTGCAAAGTTCCCCCAATTCCCACTGTTGGTCTGAGTGTCACCGCTCAGTTCTTCACAGCCCTTTGAGTCTCAGTTTGACTTAAGTTAGTTCAATGAAAATGATCAAACATTTACTCTGTGGCAGGCCCCGAGTTGCAGAGGCGCCCCTGAAGAGCCCAGAGCATCCCTGCAACCCCGGCAGGAGCAATCCCCGTCCCGTGGTCTTCTCTCCACATCCTCAAGCACCTGCTGGCCTCCTGATGTTCCACTGGAGGCAGGAAGGTTTTAGATTGGAGGTTCCCAACAGGCCTGGGACACGTGCACCCTCCAGTCTTGGGAACACTGAAGCCGCACACACGACACAGATGCCGCTGGGTGGACCCCTGTGCTCTACTTGATGCCGAGCCCTCAGATGGGCCTGAACCCCAGGCGGCCATCTGGCCACTGTGCTGTGGGTCCCAATGGGGTCTGGAAGTGACAATGCAGATGAGGACAAAGCCATCTGCAGCACCGCAAAAGCAGCCCAGAGCTGACGCCCCTGTTGTGTTCTCACGTGGGACACAGCAGTCGTGTGTGTTAGTACATAGCAGTGGCCATGCCTTGACAGCAGCCTCCACTTACAGCAATGGCTGACTTGACCTACCTGGGCTGAATCCTGACATCCAGGACCTGAGGGCTAAGGAACCATCTTTTCCCTTGTCAGAGGCTCAAACGGGACCATCTGGGACCCTCCAATGTTTAGCTGTAAGTGTTAAGTATTGACATGGCATCTGCGTGGGTGGACGGCGCTGGGCAAGTCCTCAGCACAGAGCACAGGTCTCCACCGGCCCCCATCCCTTCAGCAGAAGTCTCCACTCCTAAAATAAGGGCAAAGGCGGTGCTGGCCTGGCAAAGGGTCCTCTTGGTTTTTGCCCAATCGTTTGAGCATCTCACATGGACTGCTTCCCTATACCACGTGACAGTGGGCAGGGCCAAGTGGTTATGAATCTGCCCACCCCTAACCCTTGCCCTGACTCACCTAATGGGCTCAGTGGGGTCCAGGCGCCGAGCCTTCTGCTCTGGTGTGAGCTGCTCCCATTGGAAGTGGAGGCTCCAGTCAAACCCTGAAACACAGCATCCGCGTGGCTGACTTGGTCTCTCTGATGTAGCTGCAGACCTTGCTCATTCTGTCTCTTTACTAGAAGCTCAAGAACGTACCCAGTTTCCCAGGTGGTCCCAGGGATAACAGGTCTCACCCAAGCTGGCCGGCAACAGAGCTGCCTGATTTCCCTTCCACGGCTTCCTTCTTTCTCTACCCCCTACTGCCTCTCTGAGCCTTCTCTGCTGGGTGGACTTAGGGAGCAGAGGGCACAGGATAAAGAGCGGGAGTTGACAGAGCCCAAGAGTGGGACCCAAGGGGGACACGATGGACGGTTATGGAGTGTGGCCCTCGGCCAAGAGTCTCGGGAGTGGGGGGGTATAAGCAGGAGGTCTGTGAGGGGCTGAATCACCCCAAACCCATCTTGAGGAGCCAGCACTCAGCCCTGGGCAGAATTGTGGTGGGCCTCGAAGAGAGGGAGGCACCCAATGCTGAGATGCTGGAACAATTCAGGCCCCACATTGGAGGGGGGGCCTTGCTTCCCTCGAATCCTCAGGCCCTGGAGTGACCCTGTGTTGGAGCTAGAGCTCAGGGGGCTGAGAGTGACCTGCCCACTCCCCGGCCCTTCTATTCACAGTCCCCATGGTAAGGACCACCCTGGAGCTATTGACATTACAGGATGCAGGGCTGGAGGTTCCAGACAAACCACTAGGAGATTTTTCTCACTTTCCCCCTTGGCAGCAACGACTAGGAGAAAAAGAAAGTCCTTACTGGGCAAGGGTGTTAGCCCCACTCACCCCCTCTAAGTTCCGTGGCCGACTCGATGTAGTTGAAGGTGTCCAGGTGGATGATATCGATCACGGGGCACACCACCCGCGTGTAGTCCTGTAAAACAGAAGGCCTGCACGCTCAGAGGGCAGCATAAGGGAGCCAGGCCGGGGCTCGGTAGGGCCTCGCCCTGGGAGGGCCGGAGACTGTGTTCAGGGCCTTGACTGAGAACTTTCCTCTCTGGATCTCAATGTTCTCATCTATAAAATGGGCCAACAGACACTGCAACCTTTCCAGTTACGATGCCTACAATGCTAAGAGCCTTTCCTTTACTCCTGGGCGCCTTCTCACAGCCATGTAGTCATGGTGGAGACACGGGGAGGCTGGCTGGAGCGTGCTGCACACTGAGAAAAGGGACATCAGGAAGAAGGAGACCCCTGAAGTCCTTCAGTGCCACGGGGCTCTCAGGAGGCAGAGGACACAGTCAGCCAGCAAGGTGGCCTCGAGCCTGCAGCTCCAAGAAGCAAAGCCACACCTCCACAGTGGGAATTTCCCAACACTTACCTTCTATGCCTATGGTTCTCGGGCAAGTTGATGCATAGCATCTCCAGAGATTCCAAACTTGAGTTGTCACCTGTGATAATCAAGTCTGTACCTCCAGCCCTGACTTTGCTCCTCACGTCCAGACTCGGGTGGATCCAGTACACCGCCAGCCCCTCCATGTGGATGCACATGGCCTTTCAGCGGTGCCTTCACCATCCTCTCCCCACACACGCTCCTTCCCTTGGTTCCCTATTTCTGTCAACATATCCCCCCTTCCTCCCCAGCGCTAACTTAAGTAGCTACACCTCTGCCCATCAACTGGATGGATCCTGCCGATTGTAACTCTAAAACTGCTTTTCTGAATGGATGCTGACTCTCCCTTACCCCCTCGAGCCTGGCGAACGTGGCAGTGGACTCCCAGCTCCTCTCCCCCACCTCATCTCACCCCTTTCCCTTTCATTCTACAGGTGGCAGACAGAGTTGTCTTTCAAATCTCACTCTGTAGCTCAACAGCTAAAAACTTGAATTGCCTTGAAGATAAGGTTCAAACTCCTTAGCCTGGCATCCAAGACCATCAAAAACAGGCCTGTTTCTAGCTTTCCGGGCTCATTGCTTGCTACTTCCCCCAGGCTACCCCGCTGGTAAGCATCAAAGTCATCCAGGGGATAGTTTCAAAATCTGCAAGACAAATTCACCAGTTCTTGGGGGCCATCAGGGCATTGCATATGTTTTTAAAATGTTCCTTAATTCTGGATGAACACTCCCGTACTGGTATGCAGGAGGGGAAACTGGGCTCCCATGGGCAGGGTAATTGAGCTGTGACCAGGAGACTCAGTGGCTGAATGGGAATCCATCAGCTGGGAGGAGACAACAGGGCTGGGCCTACAAGGCAGGACCACTTTTCCAATCCTTCGCACCTACCACCCCCGGTCAGCATGGGCAGGAACTCCTGTTTCTCTTGCAGTCATTTAATTTCCTGATTCAATCTCTCCCATAAATAAGGCCATCTAATTTTAAGCTCAGATTCACCAAGCACCCGCCTCGACATTCACAGACTTAATTTGGCCCTTGGCCTCCACACACAACTCATCTCAACAGTGACAAGGTGCCTCTGAAGCCAGCTGGCTCCCGTGAAAGGAAATGCTCATTTTCAATGCATTGCTTCCCCCTGTGGGATGTGCACAGATGTTTCCTGTACAGCACCTGCCCAGCTGCCACAGTGCTCTGGGGCCACTGTCACCATGTGTCTGTGTGTATATACACACTGCATGCACGCACAGCCATCCACCACCCACAGCAATATCTCCACAGAGACACACCCCAAAGACATCCTCCTGACTTGAATTCTGGAATGTTCTCAGAAGTTCAGAGGCTGATCTTCTCCTGTGGGTCTGACAAAGTCCTCTTTCTGCCTTTGTCTGCTGAGTGTGGGCCTCTACAGCTTCATTGAGTCTTTAGGTAAAAACCCTTGTGCCATAAAGGATTAACCTAAAGATATGTTTAGCTCTTGCCCAACTCCTGAGAGGTAACTTCTAAGCCCTTGGCATGTTCTGCCTATAAAAGTGTGTGTTTACCTGGGACCCTGGGGTTACATCAGATAGTCTATGCTAACGATGAGATTTGTGGTGACGGCCTTGGGTCACGGGGTGCCAACTCAGTTTGACCTCTGGAGGGACATGGCAACCATGGCGGTGATTAGCCACGTCTATGTGACTGACCTCCAATAAAAACCCTGGACACCGAGGCTTGGGTGGGCTCCCCTGTGTGGCAATACTCCGTGCATGTTGCCACACATCCTGGCTGGGGGAAGCAAGTGCTGCCCACACACCAGCCCTGGGAGGGGACAACTGCACGATCGTGCCTGGAACTCCCCCCATGCACCTCTTCCCGCTGCTGATTTTAATCCAGATCCCTTTGCGGTAATAAACAGTAACCATGCGTGTAGCATCTTTGCTAAGTTCCCAGTCCTTCTAGTGAATTACTGAACCTGAGGATGGTCTTGGGGACCCCAAACTGCAATACTGTTTATTTTTAATCTTTCCTCAATATTTGGAAACTGCAAGGCAAAATAAAATGCTGGTTGCTTACCTTGGCCACAGGCTTCCCCAGAAGCCACCCATGGGCTCTACCTCCAGGCCTAGGACAAACTCTGGGGTACTCTTCTGTAAGTTCTGAGGGTTTCTGTCCTTCCAAAACTCGGTTGTGACAGCTGCTTGGCTAGGAGTCATGGAGGCCAAATAGGCAGAGAGGGATGTTTGGGGCCAAGTGCTGTGTGGAGCCAACCTTAAGAGGGGGCTGCAGAAGATGTAAGACATGACCCCTCGAAGACAGGACACAAACCCCCCTGAGTGACCCTGGGGGTCATATCTGCTCCACTTCTGTATCCCTCAGCCCCAGGCCAGAGCTGGCTGGGCAGCAGGTGTTCAGCTGGCATTGGCTAAAAGAGGGCAGCTATGAACTCTCTCTGAGGACACTGTCAATGGCTAGAGGCAAAGCAGGTGGATCAATTACAGCTGAGCAAGATGGCCTCTCCTCACACAGGCTCAGGGATGGATGGACTCTCCATAAAGATGCCCAGACCCACTGCAGGTCCCCACCTGTGTGCTCCAGTGGCTTTATCTTTAAGGCTAGGTCCACAGGTAAGCTCAAACGGCAGCTGGTGAAATCCCCGGCAGATCCAGAACAACACGCCCTCCCCCTCTCCGACACAAATCCAAGCCCAAGCCCCACTGAGAACCAATGGCCATCAATCACCCCTCCAGTCGTACCTCTCTTCTTTCTCCACCATCTCATATAATTAAAACCACACTGTAAACGGGCAACCAAAGGACTTCTAGAGAAGACCACTCATTGCAACCACCAGCAACACTGAGCACCTACTATGGTTTAGGGACTGTGGATGGTACAAAGATGAATAAGACCTTGCTGTCTAGGGAAGGTGGTGGACAGGACAGCAGAGGAGTACAATGTGGGGTCTCTGTTAGCCTGGAGGGAGGGATGGGGGAGCAGGAGGGGGGCCAGGGACCTGGGCTCCCATTCCAGTTCTGACATCTAGAATATGGTTTTTTTTGTTTTTGTTTTTGTTTTGCAGTACACAGGCCTCTCACTGTTGTGGCCTCTCCCGTTGCGGAGCACAGGCTCCAGATGCACAGGCTCAGCAGCCATGGCTCACGGGCCCAGCCGCTCCGTGGCATGTGGGATCTTCCTGGACCGGGGCACGAACCCGTGTCCCCTGCATCAGCAGGCGGACTCTCAACCACTGCGCCACCAGGGAAGCCCTAGAATACGTTTGACCTTAAGCAAATCAGCACACTCTGAGCAACTCTGTTTCTTCATCTATGAAGCAAAGGCAAATTATAATTTGCAAAACTATCCTGCCTTCCTAACAGGGCTTTTGGAAGGAACAAGAAAGGAAGCATGTGAAAGGGCTTTGAAGCATATGTAAGCCATTATTTATATCAATTTGCCAAATGCTACAGGGATTGAAATTTCTTAAAATATTTTTTTCCTACTAAAGGAATATGTAGATAAGGGTGGCAGGGAAGAAGCCTCTGTTTAAAAAAACCTAACAACTTGGTGCTTGTTTCAAGTATCATCATGTAATTGAAGGGAAGGAAGGGAAATCAAGGAGATTTTCCATGTGGAAAACACCAGCTGAGGACAGCTTCTGACAGCTCAAGCCCAACCTCTTCCTTATCTCTTTCTATTTTTGAAATCCCAAACTCCAATTACAGCTTAAAATTTCCACTTCCACTCACAAGATCAAATCACATTTTACTCTGAGATGAGACACATACGAAGACACGTGGAAACAGAGGCTGACACACGCCCACACTCCCCATCCTGAAGGCGATGTCTCAGCAGAACCATCTCATCATCAAGAGTCGGGGTCTGGTGAAAACCTCTGCAGGTGAGGGTGGGATCACAGTCTGGGGTTTGTCTGAGCAATCCTCTGTCATGAAAGCTTTAGGTCAGAGAGTGGTGGGGACTGGGAGCTTGGCCTGGGGGGCTGAGCCCACTCTTGGGGCCGCATGACTCCTATAGAAGGATTGCTGTGCAGGGATACACAAGAGAGCATTTTTTCAGAGGGCTTCAGAGATGGACTCAGCGCCACGGGGAAGGAAAGGGCCTCCAGGTTCATTAAGGCTGCCTGAGGAAAGCATCCTGCAGGGACACATCAGCCTGGAGGTCCTTACAGGTCAAACACCGAATTACCACACAACCCAGCAATTCCACTCCTTGGTATGTACCCCAAAGAACTGAAAGCAGGTACTCAGAGGAAAACCTGTATACAAACGTTTGCAGCAGCATTATTCACGATGGTAGAAAGGCAGAAACAACCCAAACGTCCATCAGTGGGTGAGGGGATAAACAAAATGTGGTATATACTGTGACGTTGTGATATGAAAAGAAATCTGAATTTAGCCTTTGTTCCTCCTAAAACTTTTGGAATTTCCTGACTGATTGGGGGTGACAGGAGTATCTTTTGTTCTCATAATAAGCCTTTTTCACTCTATCCGAGTTTATACTAATGAGGTGACTCTTGGAGGAGGGGGGGCTGGTTCTCAGAGGAACCAACCACGTGATTAAAGGGCTGGAAATTGCAGCCCCATGCCCAACCCCCTCACATTCCCTTCCCCATTTGCCCCCCACCTCCAAGGAGAGGAGAAACGCTGGAGATTGAGCTCAACCACCAATGGCCAATGATTTCATCAACCATGCCTATGTAAAGAAACCTCCATGAAAACCCTAAACCACACAGTTTGAAGAGTTCCCAGGTTTACTAAGAGTGGACTTGAGGACACGGGGAGGGGGAAGGGTAAGGTGGGACAAAGTGAGAGAGTGGCATGAACATATATACACTACCAAATGTAAAAGAGATAGCTAGTGGGAAGCAGCCGCATAGCACAGGGAGATCAGCTCCGTGCTTTGTGACCACCTAGAGGGGTGGGATAGGGAGGGTGGGAGGGAGGGAGACACAAGAGGGAAGAGATGTGGGGATATATGTATATGTATAACTGATTCACTTTGTTATAAAGCAGAAACTAACACACCATTGTAAAGCAATTATACTCCAATAAGGATGTTAAAAAAAAAAGTTTCCAGGTTGGGGAAGAAAGCAGGGTGTGGGTTCCTTTTCCATGGTCCATCCCAACTCTCCTTCAAAACTCTGCCCAAAACAGGTGTTCGATAAATGTCTGGTAGTTAACTTATAGGCACGAAGCGAGCCCGTTTTCCTCCTATTCCAACCTTATCACCTCCTGTTGCATCTAGTTTCATATTATTATCATTTCCAAACACTGAGCACCTTACTCTGTGACCACAATGAGGTGATTGGTGCCACCCTGGGTTTGTCATCTGTTAAGGGAGACAGAGAACTAAACCCAGAAAAGGAAATTGTAGGGCTAAGTGGGCAATTCTTGCTGGGAGTGATCCCAGCTGGCCACGCAGTCAGGAAAGACTTTCTGGAGGAGGGGAGACAAGGGTGAGGCCCTGGAGAGCAAGGGGTTGTGGAGAGGAGGGGAAGGGCTTCCAGGGACAGGAAGGGCTTAGAGGGAGATGAAGCAGTGGGCGTGTCGGGCACCGGCAGGGAGGAGGAGTAGTTTAGCTTTGTAAGAGTGTCAGACTGGGGGGGCTTGCTGCGTTTGTAGATGGAGCACAAAGGGAGGGGAGGACGTGGAAGGGCCTCCAGCGCCGGGCCAAGCCCCTCAACAGAATGGTCTGCTCATAACCGACTATGTCTCCATCCAGACCTCTTCACCTGGTTATGTCACACACTTATACGAGCCCTCCTGATCTCAGAGAAAGCGGTCACGGGATGGGTTTTAACATCTAGGCCCAGGTGTGGGAACTTTGTACACCCACCAAGGTTCTCTCAACGGATGAACAAAGTTGGTAAGGATTTCTCAGTACTCTGAGCAGTTCACACATCTCAATTCCTTCATCCTCTGAAAACCATCATTTTGCGATAGGAGTCAAGGAGCCACCTTGAAGAGCGAGGAGGAAATAACCACAGCACAGGGGAGATGCTGTTGAGGCAGCAATGAGGCCCCTGGTGTTCTCGGTACCAGCTAGGAAATATCAGCCCAAATTATATGATTCTCCCGGAGGCTGTATCCTCACCTGTGAAATGGGTATGTTAAAAATACCCGGCTTCCCACTTCACAGAGCAGCTGCAGGAGACAGTAACTCAGGGAGGAAATGAACAGCATAAACGCTAGTCACAGACTCTGGCATCTAAGCATGCAGTGCTTTCTGCAGATCAGGGAAGGGGAGGGGTGGATGGATTTGGGGGAATATAAAATAATGATGGGAAAATTTTTTTTTTAAATTTCAAGAGGAATAACTGAGACCCAGAGAGAGAAAGCAGACAGAATTCTAGGGTAATTTAAGGGCAGACAGAGGCAAGGAATTCAGGTCTCTTAGCATCCATCCCCCCACTCCCAACTTGGCCTTTGGATGAGGGTGACACATGGCTGGAGATAAGTCAGAAGCCTCAGGATTTGCATTTTGAGGCCTGGTTAATTCCACTGTCTACTTTTCACAAATGACACTCATTAGCACTCCCTTTCTGGAGCTTTCTAACGTCTGGGAGAAATCGCTCTGGGCAGTTCTCTTGGCCAGGAAGCTGCGTGTGTCATGTACCAGCCATCGGCAGCCCCACCTGCAGGCCTGCTGTGGGTGACAGTGTGATGCAAAGAAGAGGTCCTGGGCTTTGTTCCACCGCTGCCTGCTGGGTGACCCCAGGGAAGGCCACTCTCCCCCATTCTCTTCATCTATAAAATGGGGACAGCAATCTGTCCCACCCCCCCCCAAGGGATTGAGGACATACGTGAAGTCCTGAGCTTACGGAAGTGGGGGGCACGGAACCCACCTCGCTCACCTCTTTGACCCTGTGCAGCAGGGGCTGGAGCCAGTCCCTGTTCACCTCACAGTGGCTGTCTAGAAAAGTCAGGGTGGTGCCCTGGGCAACATCAGCACCCCGGATCCGGGACCGCACCAGACCTGCAGGAGGGACAATCGGCCGAGTGGGCGCCAGCATCGCTCCATTGTCTGGGACCACACAGAACACACGCCCAAACGCATCCCACCCCCACCCCCACCCCCACCCCGGCCCCGCCCAGCAGCACAGACCCACCTTGCCGCTCGTTATTGCGTAAGCATTTCACCTTGGGTAGCTTGATGAGCTGTCTGCAGTCCTCGGCTGCAAAGACAAGAGGTCACGTGGATTGAGCGCCTGGGGGTGGCGGTGAGCGGCAGAGCAGGTGAGGCAGCCCTGCCTGCCGTCCCCGCCCCCAACCGCGGTGCCCTGTCTTGATGCCAGGGTGTTTGTGGGCTTTGGAAGGGGCTGACTGACCACAGCTAGCAAAATACAACGTGGCCCAGTCTGTGCAAAGTGGCCGCAAGGGGGCCACTTTGGAGCAGGTCAGTCACACAGTGGCACCTGCGTACTTGCTGGAACACTGCCAGATGGGAAATCTTGGCATGGTCACCTGGGGACATTTCTGCTTTTTTTATAGATCATTCAAAGCATGATCAGAGTCCTATTCACTTACGTGGGGCCCGATAAAAAGCCACTGGGAGGCCAGAGAATGGATGAGACAAATTTTGGAGTTTCCTTTCAGTTCATGGACTCAATACAGGAGACCCTATTTGTTAGGGGATCCATCCGGTGTATCCCGTCACCCAGAGCTGGTTCAGCTCTCCACCATGCAGGGAAATGTGCTGGGATAGGCAAGAGACCCTTCCTAGGCATTCACCGTGGGTCGCCCTGGCATGCCTGCCTGCCCCAGCACTCCTTGGCTCTGAACTCCACATCATAAGTTTTGATTTTGCTTCACTGGTTGGCCAACCTCAGCCTCTCTGCTTGGGTCTGGACTCTACAGAGTGACCACAAAGACTCAGAGGAGCTTCCTCGGAGCCAGGTGCTGCTCTAAGCACTTCAAATATGTTAACACATTCATCCTTATATAAACCATATATCTCATTGTTATCCCTATTTTATAGGCAAGGAAACTGATGCGCATAGAGGTCAATAATTTGCCCCAGGCACACAGCTAGTAAGTGAGTCAGTGACAGATCTCGGATTTGAAGCCAGGCAGTTGGCTCCAGAGGCCATGCTCTAACCACTACGCTATTCTGCTTCTAAGTGAATCCAGCAGCATTCCTGTCTCCAGCCTCAGTGCCAGCTACCTCCCAGCAGGACGAGTGTCTCCCCAGCTCCAACCCCTTTCTCGCTAGGGAAGGGAGATCAGATCACTGAGTTTCAGAACTCAAGTCCGATCTGATTAGCCTGGATCTGGTGCACAACCCACTTGTGCATGACTTCCAAGGTTCTGAGGCTGTGTCAGAGGTGTGGGTTTCCAGCCTTCCTACAGCAGATCCGAGTGTGGTAGTGGCTCCGACGCCCAGCTTCAGGCATCAGGGCTGGTGGAGAGAGACTCCACTCTTCTGGGACTCGGAGCTGTCCCCAGTGGCCATCACCTGCTTCCCCTGGTTTGTCACTGGGAAGAAGTGGTTCTGCCTGCATGTGGCTGACTGCCTGCAGCAGCACCAGGGCTGGGATGACAGCTCTCGGAAGGGGAGCCAGCACTATCCATACTTGAAGTGTAACAGTGCTTCTGCGATGATCGTACCTGGTCGTCAAACTGAACACACAGGTGTCTGAAACCTCCCACGTGCTTTTCTCGGGGAAAGTGGACTTGGACTGTGAATTTGGGTGGGACCCAGGTTCTTGGACAGGATGACTAGGGGATGGTAATGACCAGTGGTTGGAAGGTTGGAAGGCAGCTGCTCACTGTGTCATGGCCAAGTGATGGGATGTCCCAAAAACTGAACCCCCCTCCCCATGAGTCCTGTAGTGGGAATGAAAGGAAGAGGGTAGGTGGCCTCAGCTCAGGCTGGTGGATTATCAGAGTATATGAGTGAGGAATCTCTAGTCATGGGCCCTGCTTCAGGGCCTGGGGTCTCTTTGAAGGTATGGGGTCTCTTTAAGTCCAGGAATGTAGGTTGGGGGCAGTGACACACATGCATACACACACCAACCCCATCAAGAATCTACTGAATTGATCTGGTTAGATCCTCAAAGACTCATGGCAGAGAACCCAAGACAGTGTTTCTCAAATGTAAGGTTTATGTACTTCTTGAGCCCCGCATGGACACTCAATGTCTTCCAACCTACTACAAACCCAGGCTTCTTCCACCCCCAGGGAAGCAGTGGGCTCACCTCTGCTGGTTACACAGGGGCTGGGAACAGACATTTGTGTCCACAGCACAGGAGAGCGATGGTACTTACGGTCATTGCTGAAGTCATCGACTAATATGATTTCCTGGAGGAGATTCATGGGGGTGCGGTTTAATATGCTGTGAGATTGAAAGAGGAAAGATCATTATGACTTCCAGTGGCAAATACACGTATCAACCTGAACTTTAAATAGACGCCATTGCATTTGAAGAATAAAACTCAGAACAACCGAAGAGCTTTGTCCAGTCACACTGCTCACCTGTGAGCCACTGGGATACAACTCTGCTGTGTCTTAGTGAATGTTACCACCACCCACCTAGCACCCAGAGATCCAGGGCCACCCTCAATGACCCTCCCTCTCCCCGAAATCCTGCATCACATCAGTGACCAAGACGTGCTGGTTTTCCTTGAAAAATATCACTCAAATCACCTTCACCTCTTATACCTCCAACCTGATCCAACCGCTTTTGCCTGTTTTTTTTTTTTCAGTAGCCTGACCTGTCAGGCCATCCTCCCGTGACCTCCAGAGTGAGCTTTCTGAAGCATAGATCTGATCTCTGATCATGTGATTTTCCTCACTAATGCAAGTACATAGGTTGACAAAAGGCTCCCCACAATCTACACCCCAAACGCTCAGCACGCTCTTCAAGGCTTTTCCTGACCTGAATCCCTCTTTCCAGCCTCCTCATGCCCAGTGCCTTTATCTGGAGACATCCTGCTTGTCACAACTGGGGGCCATTCTCCTACCGCTGCCACAGCGTGAAATGCCCCTCCTGTGCCACAAGGATCCATTCAAATGTCACTTCCTCTCTAGTGTCTTTCCAAGCCACTTAGTGAGAATGAACTGTTTCCTCCTCTGGGGTCCCTCAGCTGTTTGTATCTGAAGCTTCCTGCGGCTCTCACGCCAGCCTGACTTCAAGGGCTGGTTTTGTTGGCCCATCAAAATGGCCATGTCCCCGGTGGCAGGGGCCTTGTCAAGCTACTGTCTGTACCGCCAGAGTCCAGCTGTGCCTTGGCCCGTGACCATTCACTCCATTTAGTGCACACCTACTATGTGCTGGGCGCTGGGTATATGATGAGGATCAAATGAGATGTGAGCTCTGTGAGAAGCTTGTGGTCTAGGAGCTACTTACTATAGGCTGTGTAATCTTGGGCAGGTTACTTTACTGCTCTGTGCAGTAAAGTATTCCCATCTGTATAACAGGGATAATAATAGTACCTATCATTCACAGGGCTGTTGGGAGAATTAAAGGAGAATGTTTCTAAAACATTTAGCACAGTGTCTTCTGACAACAGTGATAAAAAGTATAGCAATTATTACTGTTTTGTGCATCAGTGGTGATTTTTTTTTTTTTTTTTTGTGGTATGCGGGCCTCTCACTGCTGTGGCCTCTCCCGTTGCAGAGCACAGGCTCCGGACACGCAGGCTCAGTGGCCATGGTTTACGGGCCCAGCTGCTCCGCGGCATGTGGGATCTTCCCAGATCGGGGCACGAACTCGTGTCTCCTGCATCGGCAGGCGGACTCTCAACCACTGCGCCACCAGGGAAGCCCCAGTGGTGATTTTTGAATTGACCTCATTTCCTCTCCTGTGCTGTGGATCTGTACCCACAGGGCAAGGTTAGGTTTCTGTGTTCATTCTGGGTTTCAGGCCTGAGATGGCTGGATCCTGCTTCTCCTGAACACGCCAAACTGCATGGTTCCTCAGAAACATTCCTGGGCCACACCACCCTCCGTGGGGCACCCAGTGTCCTACGTGTACTGAGGACGGGGTTCAGATGGGCGCTGGCGGAGGCGTGTGTGCACCTAAGTCCTGTTTCTGGTGAGCTGTCCTTTCGAAGCAGGATGCAGAGACTTTCCAGGAGGAGAACTTCACCTGGAGCTACTTTTATTTATGAAACCTTAGTTCTCACCGTGGCAACTAGTGTGAGGGGGAGAGAGGAACCCTGACCCCAAGCCCTGAGCCCGCTGTTGGGAGGTGGGGACAGGGAGGGGAGGGAACCCTCGCCACAATCATCCGAAAGGAAACACACCAAACCCAACAACCAGCCCTCTAATCAGAGAGGGATGGGGAGAGCGAGGCTGAGAGAGAGGGAAAAGTTGCTGGAAGAATACCCTCTAATGAGGCTTGATTACGGCTGTAGCTCCTGCACGCGATCTCCCCAAATCCCTGCCGGCTCTTTGAAATTCAAGAGTTCTCTTCTGTGAACATCAAAAGGTAAATCGCATGCAGCTCTGTGCTGGCTGAACTGAGAGATGATTAGCGAATAAAAAATGTCCAGGGTTTAAAAAAGAAAAAAAAAAAGAATGAAATCGTCAGCGGTAAGTGCTAATTACACCATTTCCTGGTGACACCTGGCTGGTTTTGCTCCTCTAAACAGAGCAATTGGAGTGATGGTAGGGGCACCGAAAAAGTGACTCGGGGCTGGGAGGGCCTGGGGTGGCTGGAGAAGGAGACAGGTCAAGTCCAGCCCAGGGGACCTGGCTCGGCCCAGATGGTCCCCCTGGGTCTTCTCTTCTGCACACCCCACCCTCATCCCCTGGACCCTGGTGGCTTCCATCTCCCTCCTTTGGTCTCACCAGTTTTCTGCCAGGACAGCTCACCAGTCCCTCCACAGCCAAGCCGACCCTCCCTTTCCTCCAGGGCCCGGCTTTTTCCTTGTTTCACCCCCACTGCACTGTTCTGCACCCTTTCCTTTCACAGCCTCGCAGGGGAGTGAGCACTCGCCTCATGGGCGCATCGGGGGCGTCACTCGTCCTGGGAATTATCCTAGAACTGAGTCTCCTATCCACAGCTCGCTCTCTGCCAGAGGGCGGCTGCCAGCAGCGTCTATACCTTCTGCCCACCGCGTCCTAACCATGGGGCCCCCTGGAGCCCCCTGAGAGATGGCAGGTACAGCAGCGTGGGAGGCCAGGCAGCTTCTACCATCTACTACTATGCGATCCTGAGCAAGACACCGGGCAGGTGTCAGCCTTCATTTCCATCTGTAATTACATCTTCCTTGCAAAGGCAGGTGATGTTTATACTTGACCTACTTCACAGGCTATTGTGTGTATGAAATGAGGAAACGTATTTGAAATTGCTTTGTGAACTGCACGGGGCTATAGGCAGGCAGTGTTTATCAGACGTTCCATAAATACCAGTTGAATGAAGACCTGGGGCCGGTTGACAGTTGAGTTTAGTCGTTCTGGAGTCAGACCGACTTGGGTTCGAGTGCTGTGTCTGCGTATCTGCTATTCACTAACCCGAGAGCTTCAGGAAGTACTGAACTGTCGGCACAACTGCCTCAGCCACAGAAAAGGAGCTTAGCACCCTGCCTGGTGCCCAGCAGCTGCTTCCAGAATCTGAGGATTGATAATAATGATGATGCTGGTTCTCAACGTGTGATCCCAGAACCAGCAGCATCACTATCACCTGGGGACCTGTTAGAAATGCAAAGTCTTGGGCCCCACTCTAGACCTACTGAGTTGGGGTATGTGGGGACGGGGCCCAAGAAACCATGTTTTAACGAGCCCTCCAGGGGATTCTGATGCCTGCTCAAGCTTGAGAGCCGCAGCATCAGAACCCTGCTGCCTACCCGGGCTGGGGGTGCTTCATGGCACCTGCTGTCACCTACCCAGGCTCACTCTGTGCCAGGCACTGTTCCAAGGCCTTTACCTACCTGAAGTCGTTCACTCCTCTCCACAGTCATGTGAGGCAGTTATTACCAGTATTCCTTGTTTGGCAGAAAAGGAAACTGAGGCAGAGAGGTGAAGGAGGTGCCCGAGGTCCCACAGCTGCTAAGGGCAGAGTGGGCAAATCTGGCCCCAGGGTCCAATTTCTTAACCACCTGAATCTGAGAGACTGCTCCTCTCACTCTAGGTTATTACCAAAAGCCACAGCAAGGAGATTCAAGATATAGACTGGCCAGTCAGCATGCTCCAGAGCCCCCCTGGGAGGCAGGGGGCCGGAGGATGCTCCCAAAGAAGGGGGCGGCCCTGGGTCTCACATATACACAGGGTCTCGTGGCAACACCAGTCCAGATAAGCCATTCTTCAGGGCTTTTCTCAGTCCTTACGTGAGAAAAGTCCCCTAACTCATCAAGGCTGCGACTCTCTCTCCCTCCCCCCATCACCCACTGCATCGTGCCTCTGCCTGGCTCTGAGTGCCCCCATGTGTGCCCTCCCCCACCCCCCATCCCCGGCTAATGCAGGAGCTTGGGCAGGGATGGGCAGAGGGACCAAGGCCTGGCCAGGCACTGCAGGGAGGGGCGAGAGGGCAACTCGGTCCTTCCCAGGTCCTCGAGCATCCTTCCCTTGCCAGAGCCTGGAGGAAGACCATGAGAATTCTAGAAAGTTAAAGATGAAAAGACGCCTTAGAAAATACCCTTTCATCAACAAAAGTGAGATAGGAAGTGCTCTTCATTCAATTCTCTCTCAGTGGCTAGCGATTTATTTGTGCAACAGGATAGGGAGTAAAAGGGAGGTACGGGTTCCCAAGGCAAATGACACCTGGCCACGGAATTTCCTAGAAGTGATCTTCTTGCCTCCACCCCTAAAATTCACTTCCGCCCTGCCTGCTAATGACGTTAATGCCCGTCTGGTCATACCTGGCTCTCGGGCCCTAATTCTGCTGTTTTCATGTATCACACTTGGGTCTGAGCCAGGGGCCTGGCTCACACTGAAGTTCCTGAGAGGCAGGAAAGAGGTCCTGAGCTCTCTCAGCAAAGCGCCCAGCAGAATTTGGGGTACAGTCTGGCACTTCATGGGGCCTTCTGAAGAGCATGGTGTTGATGGGCCCCAAGTCCCCTTCAGAGTGCAGGGCACCAGGGCCTCGGGGGAAGCCCTCCGTCAGGCTGGCAGACAGAGGCGCTGGGGCTGCACCCCTACTGCTCCCCACTTCCACCCAGGAAGTCAGAAACCCGAATCCTGGCTCCTGTGCTTCCCAGCTCTGTGGACTTGGCCTCTGTTCACTACGTGCACCTGGACTTCACAAGGTTCGATGGGGCTCCAACTGAAGTGAGAGATAAAATGTGTTCTGTGGGGCTTCCCTGGTGGCACAGTGGTTGAGAGTCCGCCTGCCGATGCAGGGGACACGGGTTCGTGCCCTGGTCCGGGAAGATCCCACATGCCGCGGAGCGGCTGGGCCCGTGAGCCGTGGCTGCTGAGCCTGCGTGTCCGGAGCCTGTGCTCCACAGAGGGAGAGGCCCCAACAGTGAGAGGCCCGCGTACAGCAAAAAAAAAAAAAAAAAAAAAAAAAAAAAGTGTTCTGTGGACCATAAAGCTCAGCATACATTTAACATGTTAATATTATTATCATAAAGTACCATTATTACTATTATAAAGAGACGGAGAAGCAGCAGGAAGAGAATGAGAAATATGTCTTAGAGCTGAGAGGGATGAGTCTGAGGGCAGCAGCTGAAGTGCCGCCGAGAACATAAACACAGTGTAAGGAAAGCATGGGGGACCTGGGGTCCCTACATTATAATGGCCCCCAAATGTCCCAGGGTAATGTCTTCTTATGGGAAATGTGATAGAACTTGAAACGTGAAAGACTTCTCTATCACCATCTTTACAGATGTGGCTAATGACCTGTCCAAGGTCACAAGGCAAGGAAGTGGTAGGGTGGGGACTTGACCCAGGTCTTCAGACTCCAAGTGTGGTGCCTTTTTAGGTACCCCAGAGCCTCTTTTCTTTTGAGAGCTCACTAGCTGTGCAGATACAGGGATGGCTGCTCTGTGCCAGCACAGTCTCAGTCCTTTACCTGAATTAACCAAAGCAGCTCTATGCCGTAGGACTAATTATTATGCCACAGGGAGGTCAGGTAAGACATGAATAAGATACAGGCCTTACTCGTCAGGAGTTCATTGAGGATTACATCTGGGAAAAATGCATTAAGTGCTAGAGTAGAGATGTGCAGAGAAGCAGCCCAGAAGAAGGCCCTGATGGGGTGTGTGTGTGTATGTGTGTGTGTGCATGCGTGCTGAGGGGGATGGAGGTGCATGGCATCAGAAGACTCCTCCAAGGAGAAGAAGAGGTCAACCTGGAAGGCAAGGAGTCTCTCTCGGATGCTCTTGGCAGACCCGAGTTCTAATCCCAGACTGATGCTGGGGGTGGAGGATGTACTCAGCCTCTCAGGGCCCCGGCTTCCTCATCAGCTGTGAAAATGAGAACTCATGTTCTAGAGGCAGTCTACGCAGTGGTTAAGGGCAAGTGCTCTGGGACCAAGTCCTCTATGACTTCCAGTGACCTTCTATAAGTAACCCGATGCCTCAGGCCTCTATCTTTCCTCCTGTATAATGGGATAATAGCCGCCCTCATAGGAGCGTGAGGAGTGACTACTAGCGGATGCATGTGGAGTGTGCTGAACAGTGCCTGGCAGGTACTTAGAAACACTTGAACTGGTCCCCCTCCCCACGCGGGCAGACATGCCCTTGCCAAGTGCCAGCCTGGAAGGCTGACAGACGGGAAGGCTCTTACCTGCGGATGGTTCTGAGCAGGGTGGAGCGGGCCTCGTTGTGGAAGGTGATGATGATGCTGGTGGGAGGGAGGTCCGTACAGTACCCCAGCAGGGTGCATCTGGGGAAGACAAGGCAGCGGGACAAGAAGACCTTTAGAGACAAAGCAGATCTCAAGGGCTGGAACCAAGGGCATCACTGGTGTGGACAGATGCCTGGTGTCTGGTGGGGTCCCCTCCAGCTGCACAGCACTGTGTAAGACCCCAGGGCCTCACCTGGCCCTACGGGGGAGTCCAGGAAGCTCCGAGAATGATTAGAGCTGAATCTCCCACCACCTCGGGGGAACTTGGGCTTGGAGTCGAATTAAGTTGACGTACAGAACATAAATGCAGGATTTCCCGCGTGCCTGGGTTACAGCACATAGTTCCTGGTAGCCACATAGTTCCCCGAGCCTTGGGCTCTGCTGCCCAGTCTGTGTCCATCCCAGCCTGCCAAGGCCTCATTGTGTTCTGGGCCAGCAGCTCCAGCCCACCACACCATGCTGACCCCTGACTTCCAGCCACACACACTGAAATCTGGCATATTTAAAGAGGCAGAGCCCTAAAACCCAGCATTCACAGGAAAACCCCATCTTGAAAAAGCATTAATTTCCCCATGTCCAGGATCATTTTGTATGACAATTACATCTGGGGTAATATCAATTTAATACCTCACTGCAAGCAAAAATTATAGCCCGCAGCCCGAAAATTACTATAATAATGGAAATAAACCCACCAAGTGAGGCTGGGGCCACCAGGGGCGATCCTGGGTAAATGCTGCCTCCTGTTTCTCGCTGTTCGAGGGGTATTAAACGAGGAAGTAAATAACAGATGTTTGGTGAGTCAAACATTTCCTCTCCTCATTTTCTGATTTCTTCCTAGGCTTGGGGCTTTCTTGGGGCTTTTAACTTGGGGTCCAGAGACCCAAGGATGGACTTCAAGGGGACTGTGAGCCCTCTGACATTGTTTGCAAACTTGTATACACAAATGTGTTTTTATTCTCTTCCCGGGGAAGATGGTTCATAGCTTTCAGTAGATTCTCAAAGAAGTCTGTGGCCTGAAACACTTAAGAACCTCAATCCTAGGCCAATGGGCATGACGTCCCTTTGGCCTCTCTAATAATTCTGAACACTTTTTCCTACAAGAGCAAACCCTGAATAAGAGGACTTACACAGACAAGGCAGGGCTGTTGTACTCAGGACCTGAGCACAGACTGGGATGGGTCAGCCACGAGGAGCTAAGAATTGGGAAAGCAAGGCCCCAGGGGAAGAGACAGTGGAAAGGCTGGTCATGACCTTCAGGCCTGCCTGTGCTCCCCCCACAGAGACAACTTCTCACCGCATCACGTCAGCTCCACCTACTAATAAATCCCCACCCCGTGAACCCACCTCTCCTTTCTAGTCCCCATGGGCCCGGCTCAGAGTCTTTACTCCTCGGGGGATTCCTGCTGCAGTCTCCTGACCAGTCACCTTGCCTCCACCCTCTGCCCCTGACAGTCATGTCCAGTCTACCACAAAGCTCTGCCCAGGTCTTCCTCTGGCTTGAAGCCTTCAGTGGCTCCTGATATAGAAAGTCCAAACTCCCTATCACAGCCTTCAAGACCTTCCACAATTGCAACGTCATATGCTGCCATAACTTTCTGTCACTGCTCTCACTATTACCTCTGCATGGAGCAGTGTGCTTTTTCTTTTCTCCACCTGATGAACTCCTACTCATCCTTCAAGACCCAGAGCAAATATCTCTTGTCTGCAAAGGCGTTCCATACGCCCCCAGATAGGTAATGACCTGTGCTTTGTGCCCCCATAATTTTGTACATATCTCTCTCCTGGCACTTCTCAAGATGGACTATCTCCCCCACTTGACTACGAGTTCCTCTAGGGAAGGACCCTTGTCTATCTCCATGTCCCTAGAACAAGAGATAAGTATATCAGATGCCCATTCAAGGAGAAAGAGAGAAAGAAGTTCAGGAAATGCATTCCTAGGTCAGCTGATGACTTAGCCTTTTATGCTTTTAAAAGGGGAGGTAGCCAGCCTCCCAGATGGCTTCCAGTGATTCTCAACTACTGGTCCTATTATAGTTCTGTCCCTCACTGAATCAGGGCTAGCTTATAGGACTAATAGAATATGATGACAGTGTGGGGCTTCTAAGGCGAAATCATAAAAGCACCGAAGACTCTGCCTTGGCCACTTGGAGGGAAGCCAGCTGCCATGCCGTGAGGACACTCAAGCAGCCCTGTGGAGTGATGCTGACGTGTGTTGGAACTGAGGTCTCCTGCCCACAGCCGGCACCAACTTGCCAGACACAGGAATGAGCTCCCCTGGAAGTGAGTCCACCAGCTCTAGTCAAGCCTTCAGATGACGGCAGCTCTAGCAGCTCCAAGCCTGAACCGCCCAGCCAAGATGCTCTGAATTCCTACCTCACAGAGACCATAAGGACAGTCAATGATTCCTGTTGTTTTAAGCCACTAAAGTTTGGGGGTGATTTGTTGTGCATTAAATAACCATTATAAAAGAGGAGGAAAATGCCTTGAAATGGCCCCTAGTGAGAAGAGGCCTTGGACTTGCCTACCTTTGGATTCAGACCTGAGTCTGAGCTGGGAGCAGTGGGGAGGGAGGAGGGCAGGGGGCTGGCAGAGGTGGACTTGGTGGGGGGGGCGTCCCTCGATTGGTGTGCTGCAGGGTCCATGGGGGGCAAGGAGGGGCTGGGAGGGACCCAGGCAGAGGGGTAGGATAATCATCTGTCTCCTTATAGGAAGGTGATAAAGCAGAGAGCTTAGCAGAACCTCCCTGTCTCCATCAGAGACGGGGAGAGAAGACAGACGCGCAGGATGACTGAGAAGGCCGTGCTGCCAGGGCTGCGCTGAGGGTCAGCCCTGGGCACTGCGCTGGAGACGGCGTCCCGTTCCACACCCTGGGCGGCGATGGGATCCCAAATCCCAGCTTTTATGAGCTAAGTTATTCGGGGGCAAGTTGGTGCAGGAGGTACTGGGAGTTACCCACTTAGAGAGCTTTTGGGGACAGGGCTTCTTTTCCTGCCTTGGAGGCATCCAGCTGGGCGGCAGGTGTATGGCCGCACAGTGACGCAGCAGCATGCATGTGGCGCTGGGAGAGCAGAGGGAAGCCGACCTCCGCCCAGGGGCGGGGTGGGGGTGAAGAAGGCTTCATGGAGGAGGAGGTACTGGATCTCACAGGGTGAGATAGGTATGGATGGACACAAACAGGGTACAGCATCCCCGTCACAGCATGGTTCTGGACCCGCAGGCCAGATGCCCAGTGAGGCAGTTGGCAGAATACTGGCCCAGGGGTCTGGATACCACTGACCAGCTGCAAGACGGTGGGTAAACCACCCACCTCTGCAGGCTGCTGTGTGCTCATCTGTAAAACAGAGCTTGGGCCCAAGGCTCTCCTGCTAAAGGTTCCCAGAGCATCAGTAATCAGTAGCTTTGATCGTAGCTGACGTGCAATAAGCGTGGTTGATGTGAACAAAAGGCCGTGAAGGCCATTCTGCAGCTGAGGCTCAACTGTGTGGGTGGACATCCAAATTTACTTTTCTAAGACTCAGTATCTTCATCTGGAAAGTGGAGACAACAACTTTTAACTTGTAGATTTTTCCCCCTAAATTATTAATATGTTAGGTAATAATAGATGCTTGATAAATAGCGACTATCATTATTATTATTTTTTTTGCGGTACGCGGGCCTCTCACTGCTGTGGCCTCTCCCGTTGCGGAGCACAGGCTCCGGACGCGCAGGCTCAGCGGCCATGGCTCACGGGCCCAGCCGTTCCGCGGCACGTGGGATCCTCCCGGACCGGGGCGTGAACCCGCGTCCCCTTCATCGGCAGGCGGACTCTCAACCACTGCGCCACCAGGGAAGCCCTATCATTATTTTTAACATCACGTTTAAATCTGCAGACTCCTCCTCCCGCTGGGTGGAGCCAGATCTTGCACAGGCTGGAAAGGCATCCTTAGTGAGTGGTTCTGCCCTGTCTGACAGCGGGTGAGGGGCACTGGGAGGTAAGAGGCGGTAAAGAGAGCATCAGTGTTAGAGAAAGGAACCTGGGCTGTGACGTTGATGTGAATCCTGGATCTGCTGAAAACTGGCTGTGTGCCCTTGGGCACGTCCTTTACCTTCCCTGAGCCTCAGTGTTGTCACCTGTAAAATGAGGACAAATACCTCCCTTTCAGGCTTGTTTGTGGAGATTGCAGAGAATACAGGCAAAACATGTGGTGTTTCATAGCTGCTGAGTAAATGGTGGTGAGAATTATTATTGTAATAATAATATTGCCTCCAGGCAACGTTCAATGCTTTTGGACAAGAACTACAAATTCAGAGTTCAGCCAAGGAAGGAAGGGGCTTGGAGATGGCCTAGTCCAACCTCCTAAAGTGGGCAGAACTTGGCCCAACAGGCGTCCATTGGCGCCTGGGCTGCTTTGCTCCTGGGCCTCAGCCCCCTACAGCCTCCTGCTCCTGCAGGATAAAGGACAGGGGCTCTTCCTCGAGGCTGGGCAGAAATCCCATAAGCGCCTCCTGTGTGCACAGACCCAAGGGAGGGCAGGCCAGCAGGAGGTGGTGCATCACAGCTCTGAGGCACGGGCATCCCGGCTCCCGGCACTGTCTTCCTCCTGCCCCTACTCTCAGCTCAGGGTGCCTGGACTCATCCTCCGTGTCCTCAGACCCTCACAACAGCCTCTGAGAACCCCTACTCCACAGATGAGAACAACTGAGGCTCAGGATCTCACTCAAGCTCACACACCTGGTGAGTGGCCGAGATGAGCTGCGTCCAGGTTCCGTGACTTCTAATGTGGTAGTTGTCCCTACCATCCACTGTGAACTTAACCTGGTTAAGGCACAGGAGCCCGAGGGGACGGGGCCCACCTGCCCGAGCCCTGCGCATGAGCCACCAGCCCTTCAAGGCCCAGGGGGGCTGCAGTCCCGCTTGGAGGCGAGCCCTGGGCACTGGCAGCAACAAGGCCAAGGGGCCAGGAAAAATCCTTAAAACCGGCCACTGTGGGGACTCAGAATGTGCGTGGGCTTCCTGTGAGAGGATCTAAAAGATTCATCAAACAGCAAGATCTGTTAGGGGCACCAGGGGAATGGAAAAAGCTGCCAACACTGAGATCTGGCGCCGGCAGATGGACGAGAAACATGTTTATAATTTATTAAAGATTCAGGGGTTTTACTGGAGAGAAGAGCTAGCGAGCAGGAAAGATGGGTGTGAGGGTGCAACCAGGAGGAAGGGCGGGACCACCGCTGTGTGCAGAGACAGATGCCAGCCCTGGGCTGCTGTCCCGATCACCACAGCAGCTCCTGGATAATGCGTGCTCCTCTGAGCTGATTCTCCACCTGTAGTTTCCTTTTTGACTTTTCATTTTTTAGAGAAAGATTCAACTGACTTAATTTCTCCAAGTTCTGGTGGGTCTCACAGTGCTTCCTAACCATCCATTTCTTGAGTGTTCAGTGTGATTTATTGGCCGAGGATGCTTCCAGAGAGGTGTTCTGAGATGCTAACCCCTGGCACGGGCTCAGAGCTTCCTCTTCCATCTCTTTCCATCTCTCCACCAGCCAATCACTGCTCTGCTGCCTACCCTGCCTCATCCCTGCACCTGAACAGGTGCCAAGCGGGGATGTTAGAAACACTCCAAGTGAGGATTGCTGTCAGTTGTCACAGAACTGTAATGCTGTGCACATGCCTTTTATTTTATTGCACAAGCTCATTAAACTGGCAGCAGCCTGTAAACAGAGTGTTATGATGATGATTATCATTCCCATTTTAGCACTGGGCAGCAGGGAGAAAAGATGTGGTCATAAATTAGAAACATTTGGGGGCTACCCTGGTGGCGCAGTGGTTGAGAGTCCGCCTGCCGATGCAGGGGACACGGGTTTGTGCCCCGGTCCAGGAAGATCCCACATGCCGCGGAGCGGCTGGGCCCGTGAGCCATGGCCGCTGAGCCTGCGCGTCCGGAGCCTGTGCTCCGCAATGGGAGAGGCCACAACCTCTCCCATACCGCAAAAAAAAAAAAAAAAAATTAGAAACATTTGGGATTTTATTCTCGAGTGTGAAAACAGGAGGGAGTGATGGAGAGACAGATCCGGTAACTCTGAAGCAGAGAGCACAGCATAATAATTATTATCACTAAAATGTCCAGAGCTGACAATGGCTCTGTGTCTAGGAGGCAAACTCTCTAAGGGGGGACTCTGGCACCCAGAGGGGAGGCTGAGGGCAGTTAGAGAAAGGGGAAGGTCACGCAAATATGCAGCATGACACAGTGGAAATCAGGCCTGGGGTGGGACACACTGGGCCAACCCTTTGCCACTCGGGAGCTGGGCAGTGACTTCCTTGATGAAATTATCCACCTCAGGGAAGGTTTGTTTGTTTGTTTTTTAACATCTTTACTGGAGTATAATTGCTCGACAATGGTGTGTTAGTTTCCACTTTATAACAAAGTGAATCAGTTACACATACACATGTTCCCATATCTCTTCCCTCTTACGTCTCCCTCCCTCCCACCCTCTCTATCCCACCCCTCTAGGTGGTCACAAAGCACCGAGCTGATCTCCCTGTGCTCTGCGGCTGCTTCCCACTAGCTATCTGTTTTACATTTGGTAGTGTATATATGTCCATGCCACTCTCTCACTTTGTCACAGCTTACCCTTCCCCCTCCCCGTATGCTCAAGTCCATTCTCTAGTAAGTCTGTGTCTTTATCCCCGTCTTGCCCCTAGGTTCTTTATGACCCTTTTTTTTCTTAGATTCCATATATATGTGTTAGCATACGGTATTTGTTTTTCTCTTTCTGACTTACTTCACTCTGTATGACAGACTCTAGGTCCATCCACCTCATTACAAATAACTCAGTTTTGTTCCTTTTTATGGCTGAGTAATATTCCATTGTATATATGTACCACATCTTCTTTATCCATTCATCTGTTGATGGACACTTAGGTTGCTTCCATGTCCTGGCTATTGTAAATAGAGCTGCAGTGAACATTGTGGTACATGACTCTTATTGAATTATGGTTTTCTCTGGGTATATGCCCAGTAGTGGGATTGCTGGGTCATATGGTAGTTCTATTTTTAGTTTTTTAAGGAACCTCCATACTGTTCTCCATAGTGGCTGTATCTATTTACATTCCCACCAACAGTACAAGAGGGTTCCCTTTTCTCCACACCCTCTCCAGCATTTATTGTTTTTAAACGACTACTTAGTGACCCCTGCTGCCAGGCACTGTCCTGAGCACCTCGCATATTTAAGGTTCATAAATAGCCCTGTGGGAGGGGCCACTGTTTAATGGATTCACTCAGGAGGAGACTGAGGCACAGGGAGGTTAAGTAACTCACTGCAGCTAGTGAGCCCAGGCCTGCTGCACATCCTTGTCACCAAGCCACCACCTCTCCGTGCCAGCACCATTCCAGGCATCCAGGTACCCATAGCTGCCGTCTGTCCCCTAGGTGTACTCTGGGCCCTGCGCACCGTGTGGACCCCTGGGCTCACACTCGATCACCACCCCCAAGGAGCAGCTTCTACCAAGCTCTAGAACCCAGCAGGGAGGGACAGGCTGCCTGCCGTTCCTGGGTAGTGACAAGAAGACTGGGACACTGCTGGCTGAGCCGCCACAGGAACATCCTAACAGGGGCTCCCACTTATGCCCAGATGGAGACTGAAAGGGTGGGCACAGGGTGATTTCAACGAGGCCCTGGGAGGCGCGTGAACCTGTTTTTAAGCAGAAAGCTGCAGTTTGTCCCTCCGATTCCCACAGGTCCAGAGCCTGCTCCAGAGGCCAGACCAGACATAGAAAACGAAGGGGTTATCTTCTCCACGTGCCATTTGCCTGAACTCTACAGCTACAAAGGCCAAGGGGAATAGGCATAAGCTGTAAAGCGGGGGTAAGGTAGGGCTAGTTTCCTGGGAGAACACTGTCCGCAAGGGAGTGACGACCTGGATTCCCTGCAGGTGGGTGGGGCACAGCCTTTCCTTGCTCCCCGCTTCCGTCTCTGTCCCCCTGTGCCCTCCCCTATAGCCCAGAAGAGGTCCCAGGGAGACCACGTCTCCTCCCCATTTTCCTGCCACCAACAGCCCCCCAAAGCTGACGTGTGTGAGGAAGAAAGGACGAGAGGGGAAAAGCTCTTGGCCCAGTGACTTTTCCAGAATGTCAGCTCCCTCAGGACAGGGACCAAGAACACCTGATACATCTCCCAGCTCAGTTCTATGCAAGGAAGCCTGCTCTCAGCTATGAGGAAAAGGAAGATGACCGAAAACTATAAAATGCCAAATCTGTAACTGACCTCTAGGTTCAAACTTGACTCTTTAGAAGAGAAAAACACGAGCAGTATAAAAAGTATGACAGCTGTAAAACCAGAAATTCCTTTTAATCTCATTTCATGGGCAACACTATACACTGTAAGGCATGAAATTTTTATTTTGTGTCAACTTCACTGGGATTTCACATGCAGATTAATTTGTTCATCCACATAAACATAGACTGCTCCTACTTCTTGCCTCAAGTCCCCCTCACTTAGGGTTATGGAAATCCTGCGTCTCATAAAAGACAATTAAGATAACAGTGAGATCTGCTATTCCATGACACGGCTACATTTTGAATTGCTGAGCATGTTATTTTTTTTTTAAAGATTGTTTTTTTGATGTGGACCACTTTTTTAAAGTCTTTATTGAATTTGTTACACTACTGCTTCTGTTTTATGTTTTGGTTTTTTGGCCGCGAGGCATGTGGGATCTTAGCTCCCCGACCGGGGATCGAACCCACACCCCCTGCGCTGGAAGGTGAAGTCTTAACCACTGGACCGCCAGGGAAGTCCCTGCTGAGCATGTTATTAAATTCTAGTATCCTGGGAAGGGGATAAGTGGGCCAGGGCAGGGAATTGAACTGCTTAGGAACTTGACTGAGCTCTTGGTGGGCAAATGAAGGCCCCCAGCACCCACCTCCTTGTGTAATCTCTTAGCCTTAAGTGTGGACTAAACCTGGTGTCTTGCTTCTAAGGAACAGACTACAGCTAAAGTGATGGGATGTCACTTTTGTGATTAGGTCACAAAAGACAGTGACTTCCATCTTTTTCGCTTGTATGTTTTGCTGAAGCAAGCTGCCATGATGGGGAGTCCCACATGGCAAAGCACTGAAAGTGGCCTCTGGTCCATAGCCTGTGAGGGACTGAATCTTGCCAACAACCATGTCAGTGAACTTGGAAGAGAGTCCCCCCTGAGACGTGCCCTGAGATGCCTGCAATCCCAGCTGACACCTTGAACACTGCCTGTGAGAGACCCTGAAGGAAAGGACTCGCCTTGGCCATGCCTGAATTCCTGACCCACAGAAACTGTGAGATGATAAACATTATTTTAAGCCACTAAGTTTCATGGTAATTTGTTATGCAGCAACAGACAATGAATACAGGTACCCTTAGCTCCTGAAAACCCGAGTCCACCAGGATTTCTCACTGCCCTGGGGTCAAAGGTAAATTCTCTCGGGTACTTGGTGGAAGAGCTATGCAAAGGCATCACGATTCTCCCAGCGCAGAGCTCCAGAGCTCCCACTGGACCCTTCATTCATGCTCTGTTGGCATCAAGATGTTGCTAGGTATAGGATTCCTATGGCCACAACGTACAGAGGGAAGTCCTTCAGGGGTACCTTTGGGGTTTGTTCCAGTCTTTAAAGATTCAGCTCCCTTAGGGCTTTTTAATATGAATCAAACACATAGAAAATTATTGAGAGACTCTCTTCTCACTTCTCCCGTGGATGGTGCATAACTAGTACCCTTCCACACGCACAGAGGAGAAGTTAATTCGTCTCATATAATGGATGTCATAGGGCTTTAAGGCTTGATTCACTTGCAGCAGTCCAGTAAAGAAAGGCTAACCTAGGGCTTCCCTGGTGGCGCAGTGGTTGAGAATCCGCCTGCCAATGCAGGGGACACGGGTTCGTGCCCCGGTCCGGGAAGATCCCACATGCTGCAGAGCGGCTGGGCCCGTGAGCCATGGCCGCTGAGCCTGCACGTCTGGAGCCTGTGCTCCGCAACGGGAGGGGCCCCAACAGTGAGAGGCCTGCGTACCGAAAAAAAAAAAAAAAAAAAAAAAAGAAAGGCTGACCTAGGTGGTAACACAGACATCCCTCCATTCCATGAACACGAGGCCATTTGGCAGAGCCCCTGGTCTCAGGCTGGGCCTATTTAGGCCAACAAATGCTTTCCCTGTACCAACTATCACCATGTTCTTGGTTGAATCTATCTGTCAGGCCAGCTCAGGGTCTGCAGTTCACTTCTTGCTCCTCGGAGAACCCTCTGGATTTCTTAGCCACCTACTTCCAGTAGCATCACATTTCTAAGAAAACCTACATCTTGACAATTCTAGGGCACTTCCACCATCATTATTAATTGCAGGCTCCACAAGCTCATTTTCCTGGCAATGTACCAATGCCCCGAGGGTTCTTTGCTGACATGCTGAGAAGCTAACTGGAGAGGGGTACACTAGGATGTAAGAGGCCATGTTGTCTGGAGGCCCCCAAAGACTCAGTCTCTGCCGCTATTTTGCAGCCCAGAGTAGCTGGAAGACCTTTCCCTCTCTGGCTCCATACAAACTCCTGGGCTGCTGCAATACTGGACTGGAATGGACCACAGAGCTCCTCTGGTTAGTCAGTCCCTACATTGTGAGCTGATGGACTGCATCTCCAGGAGAAGCCTACGCATGCTCTGAATAAAGTCTACAAGAGTCAAATAAGTTTGGCACATGAGAAATACTGGAAAACTACTAGATTCACTTTTTGGTGATCCACCCATGCACACTAACATGTTAAAGGTTCTGAGACTTGCACTAGCATCCTGTTTACCAAGCTTTGACCTCAAACCCTGCCCTAAAATCCTTCACATATCATGGGAATTCACATATTCACAGGATATATATATTGTATTAAGCCTATCACTTAACATCCTACCAAAAACAGAATTTTGTAACACACAGGTTTTAAAAGCATTGCTTCCAGCTCCCTCCTTTTATAAAGATGTGCAAACTGAGGCCCAGAACAGTGGGCAAACTGACCTGCCATGTTCACCCTGCTTGGCAGTGGCCAAGCTAAGATCTCCTAGTTCTGGCTTGAACTTGCTGCTTCCTTAAAGCACTCAGGCTTGGGGGGCCCTGTCAGATGGTTTAGAGAAGCCCCAGGCCCCAGTCCACATAGGGTTCCTGGCCACCTCTGCTTTCCAGTGCCCTTTTACCCCTCAAAATATTCCCACCAAGGTCCCTATTACTTCTCTATGTTGCTAAATCTAATGGAAAATTTTCAGTCTTTTCCTTGCTTGTCATCTCTGTAGTAGTTAATATTGAGGGTCATACATTTCATTAAATGTTTGGATCTTTGCCCTTGGCTTTGGTAGAATCACCCTAGCATGGTTCTCCTCTTCTTAGGCTGTTTCTTGGTTTTCCTTTTCTTTCCCTCCTCTGAAATTCTGGCACTCCCCTCCACAATTCTCTCCTAAGCCATTCTCTTCTCAGTCTTCCTTCCCTCTAGATTATTTTACTTGCTTCCAAGCCTTCAATTTCCCGTCTGTTTGCTAACGATCCCAACCCTAACCTCAATCTGATGAGCATCTTCTCTTGGATGTCCCCATGACGTGACCTCTTCAGCCACCCTCTGCCTCTCATACCTTGCCCAAGCCTGCCGACCCTTCCGTGTTCCCCAGCTCACCCAGCTCACCATCTACCATGTGCCCAAACCCAAGAGATATTCTCGAATCCTGCCTCTCTGTCCCTGACACCAGCCTCACTCAACCTAGTCCTATCAATCCTTCTTACTTATCTCTCAATCTGGCTGTTTCTCTCTATTCCCATCATGTCTTTGCTGGATTACTGCAGCCACTTCCTAGCTGGCTTTATCCCCTTCCAATCTCTCCTGCATGCTGCAGCTAGAATGATCATTCCAAACTGCAAATTTCTAACATGTTTCAACACTGCCCAACTGCTCACAAAATAAAGTTGAAACCCCTAATCACTGCTTACCATCCTCGGTGACCCGGCATCACCTGTGACTCCTCTCTTCACATCCTCCAACTTCCAGCCACCTTCTGCCTCACCTGCTCTTTCCCCTCTGGACCTCAGCAGGCGCTGCCCTCCCTCCCACGTGTCTGAAAGGCACTCTCCTCTCTTCCAAGGCCTGGCTATTTTTTCCTCTTCTAATCCTGGCTTGGAAGGTACTTCCCCTCGGAAGCATTTCTTGATCTCCAAGTCTTTTCTATTGTGCTCCCCTAGGACCCTGCACTCACCCCATCAGTGTGGTTTATTACCAAGCATTGGGAACTCTCCGTCTCTTCTGCTGACTCTTAGCTGCAATGAAGGCCAGGACTTATTTGTAGTTATAACCTCAGTCCCTGGCACGGCGACTAAACATAGTAGACGTACGATAAACATCTGAATAATGAGTGGACGAGTGAATGGGGGAGGAAGCAGGTGAGGCCTCCATGGGGGCAAAGCCAGAGGAGAAAACGTCCCTTGCCAAGTGACAGGTGGCAACAGCTCATGGAAGCTGCAGAGCTGTAAGCTGAGTGACGTGCCAAGCTCAGTCACACAGAGGAGTCCAAACAAGTCACCAAAACTGAGAATGGTACCATGTGGGGAGAATGGGGAGCCTTGGGCTAAGGCTGTCCTGGGAGACTTCTGGGACAGTCATCTGGTGCCTGTGGACAGGTCTGATGCATTCTCTGTTGCACTGAAAATACTCAGCCATGTTTAAAAAGCTGGAATGTTCCCCTTGTTCACTGGAGTCCCAGCAATGAACAATGCTTCCTTACGTGGGAGGGGAGAGACTGAATCCTAGCTGATAGGACTGCCAGACTATGACTCAGATGCTCTTTTCTCCCAGACCTGTGCTGTCCCATATGGTAGCCACGAGCCACCTGTAGCTATTGAGCATTTGAGATGTATCAGAATAGAGATATGCTGTAAGTGTGAAATACACACAAGATTTCAGACTGATAAAAAATTCAAGATACCTCATCAGTAATTTTTTTACCTTATTTTATGTCAAAATGATAATTTTGGGTGTATTGGGTTAAATAATACATATTATTAAAACTGATTTCACTTAAAAAATTTTAATTTTTAGGGACTTCCCTGGAGATCCAGTGGTTAAGACTTCGCCTTCCAATGCAGGGGGTATGGGTTCGATCCCTGGTTGGGGAGCTAGTATCCCACATGCCTCGTGGTCAAAAAACCAAAAAACAACATAAAAACAGAAGCAATATTGTAACAAATTCAATAAAGACTTTCAAAAATGGTCCACATAAAAAAAAGTCTTTTAAAAAATTTACTTTTAAAAATGTGACTATTAGAAAAATTTAAATTACCTACATGGCTTACATCTATTTCTATTAGACATCGTTGTCCTAGGTCATTACTGAACCTAGCTTGTATATAATCTAATTTAAAATTTCAACATCAGTGTCAGACAATAGTTTCTAGATATTGGGTTCTTTCATATGAGTAAAATAAAATTTTAAAAAATTATAGAGAAGATTACGAGGTTTGCAACATTTTCTTTTGCAGCAAAATTATATTTTAAAACTCTCATCATCTAGCATCATTGTTATTTCATAAAAGAAAGGGTGTTTAAACACTCAAAAAGGCCACAACCTCAGAATCATTAAAAGCGTTATGAATTGTAAAATTAAACTTTAAGAAAATCTCCCTCAGCATCTCCCCTTTTCCCCAACTCCACAGATCAGATCTGCACTAATTCACCAAATGGCATCTGAAAGTACAGTTCAAGGGTTTGTCCCACTAAATTATGATGCACCTGTGTCCACCCTCCACAGACAGCACGGATACTAAACGCAGAAGACAAGACATCTCCGTGCTTTGCTCTGGAAGCAGCAGCTCCAGCTCTGTTCTTGGTGCTGCTGATGCTATGACTTGGTATGATTTTTCCAGTCTCTAGCCCCAACGTATCTCCTCACGCACTTCTGTTGTCCAAGCTGTCACGCACATTCTGGGCTCAGAACGCACACCTAACTTGGCGAATGCAGACGCCTCTGGCCACATTTACACCTCCTAGAAATGACCATGGCTCCGTTCTGCACCACTGTGTTTTTCCAGAAAACTCAGCCCCTTTGAAGTGAGAGGAACACTGAGGTTTGGGGGAAACCACAGGGAAGTAGCAGCGCCTTTTCTCCAGAAAGATCAGCTGCTCTCAGGAAGCTGCAAAGAGGCTTCTCTTGGGATGCTGCCGGGACCTGGGTTAGTTGGTACCAAGCACTACCCAGATGGCAGCTGTGTGCCCGTGTGTGTGCATGTGTGTGTGCAGGGGAGAATGTTCTCAAAAGGCAAATGCAGAGTCTAGCCAGGACCAGGAAGTGTGGAGGTGGGCCAAGGCTTATTTTTGAAATGTTTCCTCAGTATCTGAGACTAGGGCTCCTCCAAGTCTTATTTTAGTCCTGCTTGAATCACATTACACAAGAGTAATAACAGATAACATTTATTGAACCCTATGTCTCAGGTATTCTTCCAAGAGCTATAAATCTGCACAATCATTCCCTGAGGTAGGTGCTCTGAGACCTCCTCGCTCGTTGTGGAGAAGACTGTGAGGTCACAGTCAGTAAGCAGCAGAGTCTTGATGTCACACTAGATGGTCTGGTTCCCAACTCAGCTCTCACACTCCACTAGAATGACCCTTGATGGTCAGCCATCACACTCGTTTGCAAAACTTTGTTTCATGTTGACCTTTCTCTCTGTCTTTGCTCTTGAAGTCTGCACGCTGAAAGGTTCTGGAAAGATGGAAAATCACAAGTCTGGGTGTCCGTCGCCTGCTAAGGAAGGTGTCTCCCCTTGATCTTCCCTGAGCTGTGTCCTGATACTCCTCAGACTTTCCAGCTAAAGGATCAGAGAAGAGTCATTCCCTTCCTTTACCTGAAGGGGGAAATGTTCCTCAAACTGAAGCAGCTGAGATAAGACCTGTAGCCTAGTGACTCCAGGCATGTGGTCAGACCCAGCACGCTGAGCGCCAGAATGGTCTGGTTGAGGGCCAAGCATCCAATGTCTCTTCTTCTCTAGGGGACTCATAACGGTGGGTCCCTGTGGAAGGTCTGAGCTGGGGAGATAAAAAGCCCAGACCTCCCATGTCCGCCTGTACCCTTCTAGACTGTCGGCCCATCCCCGAGTCAGTCCTGTACCAAATTCTGCCTCCATCCCCTCTTTTTACTCACTTCCCTCTGCCCAAGCCTGGCCCACCCCCTTGATCTGTGGGACTACAATGGCCTCTGACTGCTCCTCATCTCATTCTTCCGCACACCTTCCACATTAATCTTCCTAACACCCTGCTTCACACGTGTAACTCTCCCTACTTTCCGTAGTTACCTAAGCTAAACCTTGGCCACATCCCAAGGCACCCACCATCGTGTTAACCCTTCAGCTCTGCCCCAGGGTTCCCTTGCCTGAACCTTCTAGCCCTGCTAACCAGTCCACGCCTCCTTGGTCATGCCTGAGCCACGACCTCCACACACCTCCGCATCCAGCCACCGTCCTTTCTAGGGCTGCCTCAGTGTAACTTTTGTGCACTGCTTAGCCCAGGTCAGCTCCTCCACTGCGCTCCTCATGGGCTCCCTGGACTCCCTGCCCCTCCTGCATGGCTGTGCTATCCTCTCCGTGGGCAGCGGCCACCTTTCTACGTCTTAATGTTCCCGTGGGCCAGTTACTCAACCGACTGCAGTCACTTTCCTCATCTCTAAACCCAGGATCACAGCAAAGCTGTCATGAGGCTTAACTGAGAGAACATATGTAAGGTGCCTACCACGTGTCAGGGGACTAGTTTGATCAATAAATGTTGGCTGATTATGGTCCTGGATTTATGTGGTAACACAGAGAATTCTTTGTTGAGTGAAGGTCCTTTTAAATTTCCCGTGATTTTTCTCCCTCTGTTCTGAGGATTCATTCCCATGCCTGCACTTGCACACCCTGACGTTTTCAGTAGACTGTCTGAGAATGAATCCACTGGGGTGCTCTTTGAATCCATCAGGCATCTGCTGATACTGATGAAGTGTCTGAGTGCCAGGCACTGGGCGGAGCTCTGGAGGGAGGTGCAAATGTAAGTCAGCATCCCTGCCCATGTCGCTTAAGGAGGGGAGAGGGAAAGCCTGAAACTCGGGGTAACGGGTGCTGCTCAGAGGTGAGTAGGAGGTGCTGCCCTGCTTAGCCTGAGGGGGCAAAATGTCTTCCTGGAGTGGGGACCCAACCAACCCGCGTTCCTGAAAGGTGAAAGAGCGTCCCAAGCAGAGAGAGCAGCAAAGATGAGAAGGCATGAATGGAGCCTTGTGCACAGTCAGGCAGCTGCAAGCCTGGGCTTCGCTGGGGTGGGCTGGCAGCTTTGCAGGGTTTGGATGGGGAGCGATGCACCGGCATTTGGGATGCTCTCCATGGAGGAGGTGTGGAGGGTGGACCGGTGGGGGGCCAGAGTCCAGTGGGAGGGTGGCTGAGGGCTGCTGCGGTCACCCAGGCAGAGGGGAGAGCTGTGAGCAGGGAGCAAGGGCAGGGACCAGGAGCCATGTAGGAGGCAGACCCAACAAAGTGAGGGTGAGAGAGGAGGGGACGCCAAGGGTTTGGCTTGGGTCACAGGGTGAAGAGTGGGCTTGCCCTGGGATGGAGACATGAGAGCAGACTGGGTACTTGATGTCTCGACAGGCAGGCTCGGCAAGGCCTGGAGTAAGGAAAAAATGATGTGTCCATACGATGCATCAAGGAGTGACAGGGAGAAGTAGGAAAACAGGGACCAGAGATAACGATGCCTGGTCTGGCTGGCTGCAGGGTCACTGGGAGGGCGAGGTGAGGGCAGAGGTGAGGGCTGTCAGATACGATATGCTTCAGTCCAATGTCAGTGGCTCCTCTTCCTACATCCAGGACACTAAGGACCCCACAAGGGGCCTTGGCTGATCGTGCCCCTCGTCAGTCCAGATGGAAGCCCGGCTGCCACGTGACTCCCCGGTGCCCCAGCAGAGCCCTGCTTCTGTCACGTCACACATTCCTCAGGGAGTTTTCCCGCTGTCCTTGGTCCCCGGGGCCCACATCGCTCCATCCCACTGTCTGTCACCACAGCTGCACGGGCAGCCTCCTTCCCACGGCTTCTCCCACCCACAGCTGTCCTCTCCTCTCTGCTCTTTTCATCTCTTGTCAAACACATTTTGTACTTCCTGGACCCCAGCCCTTAAATCACTCCCTCTGCTGGCCTTGGCGTCTATCCCCAGTATCTGAAAAATGCAAATTTCACCAGACGCGGCCCTGCAGTTGCCTCGTGGCTTATTTTGCATTCTGGTTTCCAAAGTAAGTCTGACATTCAGGCACGTGAAGTGTTCGGTGCTGAGAGCCAGGATGAGGCAGGATGCTCTCTGCACAACTTCCCTGCCTGCGCCCCTGCCACCCCTGCCCGCCTTGCTCCGGAGCGCACCCCAACTCAGAGGTGTGGGACAAGGCGCCAAGCCAGGACCTCTCCAAACTTACTCATATCACCCCTTTGTCCTGGTTTGGGTCACCCTCTGTGCCCGCCTCTTGGACCTGCTTTTACCCACAGCTGTGGAGCAGTGAAAAGGCCCCAGGGCCTGAGTGCTAATGCTGGTCCTCAGACTAATACAGTTTGACTGCTTATGACCACAGCTAACAAACAGTCACCGAGTGCTTACTAGGGGTTAAAGACTGGGCTCAGCATTTGACATGGATTATGGATTTGCTCACCCTCACAGCAATCCTGGGTACTGTTATTATTCCCATTTTAAAGATGAGGAAACTGAGGCTCGGGAGTTGAGTAACTTGCCCAAGGACCAGCTGGCAAGTGGCAGAGATGACTTCTCTCAGGGCTCACATGGTGAGAAGACCTACTCTGCCACTCAGCCAACCAGTTGCCTTGCCTGGGCCTCTGTCTCCTCCGCTGTGAAATGACAATGGCCCCTTCACCCAAAGGGCTACTGAGGACAACATGGGTAAGGAATGTGAGAATGCTTTGGAAAGTCTCCCATAAATATAAGGCGTGATTATTCTCATTCTAGGCACTTACCACAAGGTTCAGCCTTTCACTAAGGAATTGCCAAAGGTGTCCTGAGACTCCTTGGGCCTCATCAAGCCAGTCCTACCAGCCCTGTTTCTCTCTGGCGTTAGGGGCATCACACCACGCCAAGTGCACTAGGGGTCGGGGGATAATGGTAACTGAACATGACAGCATCCTGGGTTTTAAAGGGAAAAAGACCGTATGTTCCAACTCCCTATACTAGACTGAAAAACGTGGGCAGGTCACCAGTTTGCAGTCAAGCTGCCGCCCACGTGTCAATTCCAGGGGTAGATGGTTTTGTTGTCGTCATGTTTAATAGATCCTGAGACCTTCGGATAAGTGCAAAGATTGTGTCAAATCAGCTTACATTTGGATCTCCAGCTGGGAGGGAGTCTGGTGACCTCCACTGAGGGGAAGGCATGGAGGGGCAGGGGAGCCATACAAGGAAACGGCCACGGCAGCAATAAAAAAGGACAGCTCTACTGGTTCTGTGGGGCCCTGGAGTCCTGTTAGGAAGGGAAGTGTGTGAGGAGAACGATTAAACCAGGGTCTTGGGGGAGGGCCATTGCTGCTGAGCTAGAAGGAGCCCTGCGTCTGGAAAGAGCCTCCAATCTGAGTCAGTTCCTAAGTCACTTCCTGTACATGCTTACTGGCAGAGTATTTTCCACCAGCAGCAGAGCTAGAAGTGACCTTAATAACAATCTCTGAGCTACTTCTCTCTTCTTAAAGGTGAAGAAATGGTCACCCAGAGAGCTGAAGAGTTGGGGAGCATCTTAGGACCTAGATCTTCTCACGCTCCATTCAGCTCTCCCCCCCTCATTTTATCATGCTGCCAAGATGTGGGACAAAAGGCCAGAAACTAATCAGAAGAGGAAGGAGATAACTGAGGACGGACTAAAAGCCAGGCTTCGTGCTTGGTTCTTGGGCAAAGAGCACAGAAAGACGAACAGGGAAGGCGCAAGACCCTCGATCAAGGATTCAAGTGGCCGATACACTTAGGAAAAGGTGTTCCACTTCACTGATTTGCAGAGAAAGGCAGATCTAAACCACAATGAGACACCCCTACTCAGCCTCTAGAAAGGCTAAAATGAAAGAGACTGACGATAGCGAGCGATGGGCTACAAAGACATGGAGCCACTGGAACTCTCACCCTGCCGGTGGGGGTGGAAACGGTCTAACGGCTTCCTTAGATGTTTGACAAAACCTTAAAAAGCTGCCAGGGATACACCCTACAGAAACGCATATGCCTGTTTGCCAGAAGACAAATACAAGGTGACTCATAGGAGCTCTTTTCACAAGAGGCTCACACTGGAAAAACCCCAAATGAGCAGTAAAAGTGGAACAGATATATAAATTGTAATATATTCCTCCAAAGGAATACTACACAGCAATGAGAATGAACAAACTGTCTTGCAAAATGTGTCTGGATTTCACACACTTATCTTTTTTTTTAAATAGATTTTTATTGGAGTATAATTGCTTCACAATACTGTGTTAGATTCCGTTGCACAACAAAGCGAACCAGCCATATGGATACACATGTCCCCATATCCCCTCCCTCTTGAGCCTCCTTCCCATCCTCCCTATCCCACCCCTCTACTAGGTCATCGCAAAGCACCGAGCTGATCTCCCCATGCTATGCTGCTGCTTCCTAACAGCCAACTGTTTTACATTCAGTAGTGTATGTATGTCGATGCTACTCTCACTTTGCCCCAGCTTTCCCCTCCCACCCCATGTCATCAAGTCTATTCTCTATGTCTACCTCTTTATTCCTGCCCTGCAACTAGGTTCATCAGTACCTTTTTTATTTTCTTAAGATTCCATATATACACGTTAGCATATGGTGTTTTTTTTCTCTTTCTGACTTACTTCACTCTGTATGACAGACTCTAGGTCCATCCACCTCACTACAAATAACTCAATTTCATTTCTTTTATGGCTGGGTAATATTCCATTATATATATGTACCACATCTTCTTTATCCATTCCTTTGTTGACAGACATTTAGGTTGGTTCCATGTCCTGGCTATTGTAAATAGAGCTGCAATGAACATTACGGTACATGACTCTTTTGGAATTATGGTTTTCTCAGGGTATATGCCCAGTAGTGGGATTGCTGGGTCATACGGTAGTTCTATTTTTAGTTTTTTAAGGAATCTCCATACTGTTTTCCATAGTGGTTGTATCAATTTACATTCCCACCAACAGTGCAGGAGGGTTCCCTTTCACCACATCCTTCCCAGCATTTATTGTTTGTAGATTTTTTGATAATGTCCACTCTGGCTGGCATGAGGGTGATACCTCACTGTAGTTTTGATTTGCATTTCTCTAATAATTAGTGATGTTGAGCATCTTTTCATGTGCCTCTTGGCCATCTGTATGTCCTCCTTGGTGAAATGGCTATTTAGGTCTTCTGCCCATTTTTTAACTGGACTGTTTGTTTTTTTTGCTATTGAGCTCCATGAGCTGTTTGTATATTTTGGAGATTAATCCTTGGTCTGTTGTTTCATTTGCAAATATTTTCTCCCATTCTGAGGGTTGTCTTTTCGTCTTGTTTGTGGTTTCCTTTGCTGTGCAAAAGGTTTTAAGTTTAATTAAGTCCCATTTGTTTATTTTTGTTTTTATTTCCATTACTCTAGGGAGGTGGGTCAAAAAAGATCTTGGCTGTGGTTTATGTCAAAGTGTGTTTTACCTATGTTTTCCTCTAATGGAGAAAAAGACAGCCTCTTCAATAAGTGGTGCTGGAAAAACTGGACAGCTACATGTAAAAGAATGAAATAAGAATACTACCTAACACCCTATACAAAACTAAACTCCAAGTGGATTAAACATACACATACCTTTGAGGGAAGGCAGACACACAAAGCACACACTGTGTAATTCTACTTATAAACAGTTCAAGAACAAGCAATGCTAGTCTATGGCATTTGAAGTCCATACAGTGTTACTTGAGCAGAGTGGGGAACAAAGGTGGCTTCTGGCAAACTGAGGGTCTTGCCCCTGACCGAGATGCTTGATATAGGAACATGGGTAACTGCTCTTAGGAAAAGTTCATCAAGCTGTACCTGTACAAAGTGTGAACTTTCCTATGTGTATGTGATACTTTGATAGAAAGTTTACTTAAGATGAAGAGAGATCCTCATCCATGGGTATATTTTGGTCTTGCAGGAATATTTCAAAAGCCACGGAACTGGAAGGATTCAAAATACAGCCCATGAAATAGGCAAGGACTGTAATGAAATAAGTAGCAAACTCATCAGTGCCTTGTCCCCTTCTTAGAACTCCAACCATCCTGGTGCCCTTCATAGTGCTAGAGAGAACACCCCAGAACACAGAGTGCAAATCCAAGGTCCCCTCAGCCTTCTGCCTCTGACCTTTAAAAGTACACACCCCAGGGCTTCCCTGGCGGCGCAGTTGTTGAGAGTCCGCCTGCCGATGCGGGGGACACGGGTTCGTGCCCCGGTCCAGGAAGATCCCACATGCCGCGGAGTGGCTGGACCCGTGAGCCACGGCTGCTGAGCCTGCGCGTCTGGAGCCTGTGCTCCGCAACGCGAGAGGCCACAACAGTGAGAGGCCCGCATACCGCGAAAAAAAAAAAGTACACATCCCAAACCAAATTTTCAAGAAAAAGATAATTTAGAGAGAGAAATGATACCACCTTCCCCTTGGTGTTACTGGCCCTGAGCACCAGGACTTAGTTTCAAGGCCAGAGTAAGAGAACATTCTTCCCAAGAGGAGTGACCCACAGGTGAGGAGGGACTGGTGGCCTGTAGGGACACTAAGGTAGTTCCCAATCATCCACTGGGGGATTTGCTCACTTGGGGAATCTCAGCTCCATGAGAGCAAGCGCCAGGACTGCTCATTTACTGATATGTCCCTAATAGCCTAATTATGCAATATGTATAAATAATAAGTATTGTGGGCTGTTTTTTGTTCATGGCAAATATTAATTCCAAACCAGCTTCCTATTCTGGGCACTGAATATACCTCTCCGTCTCTTTCTACATCTCTTTCCATTGCCTCTTTCCTCAGGCATCATGCAATAAAGGGGACAAACCCAAGGAGGAGGAAGGGAAATCTGCCCCCAGACCAAGGCCATTTAGTACCTTTCAAAGCCACACAGCGTTCTTCTTGGGGTACCTGCCCATTAGAATTTGGCCTCAGTGACAGAACACCAGAAGAAACTACTGACTCCGTTAACCAACTGAAATATGTTATTTCTGTGTCTCTAAGCAAAACTAAAATAAAAATATCAAACTATCTTATCTGAAGCCCAGAATCCTCATGCATCATCTCTTCCGCTTGTTCCTACAAGCACAAGTCAAACACACACACACACACACACACATTCACTCAGTGAACCTGGCCATAATAGGGGTTTTATGTTTGTGACAGAATTATATATATATGTGTATATATATATATATATATATACACACACACACACATACACATGCTCACCTAGAATCTAAAAGCTTGATTTTGAGTTTCACCCAAGCACTGACTAGCTGTGCGACCTTGGACAAGTCCCTTAACCTCTCTGAGCCTGGATCTCCTTACCTTGGTATGTGGTTAATCTGCTAGTCTTGCTGTTCTGCCCAAATCTCCACAGCCAGTACTGGTACTCAATCCTGAAGCCCAGCAGTTCGTTTGGGGGTCAAAGACAAACCCCCTTTTCCAGGTCCCCACCAGCTCCTTTTCCTGCCGGACCAGTTCTGGTTTCTCATCTCTCCCACCTCACCTCTGAGTAAACTCCCAGGTGTAAGACACAACACTCCCACCCTGAGGATGCCAGAGCCTCAGAGCCAAGATCCCACATTGCGCTCCACCATCTTGGGCCGGCTCCAGGTTCGGGCTGGGCTTGGTCCCCTCCCCCAGGAAGGAGCTCCCCAAATATGGTGCTGCCCCAAGCTGTGTTGTCTAGGGCCTCTCTCAGGGTTGCTCTGATGAGGGGCCAGGTCAAGTGTGAAAGTGAAAGCATTCCAGTGTTTACTGAATTAACTGTAAGGTCCTCACCCCAAATCCAAGGCTTTGCCCCAACATGACCCAAAGTATCCCTTCCAGAATTATCCTCCCCCACTCATCCCCTCCATTAACCCACCCTTCAAGGAAACTGGACTGACTCCCACAAAACACTGTGGCTCCTCCATCTCCTTGCCTTTGGTACACCATTCCCTCAACTTGGAATGCCTCCCACCTGCAAAAATCCTACCTGTCTCCCCTAGTTCTTGCGGTCCAGATGCTGCCTCCTTCAAAAAGCCTCTGCTGTCACAAAGCACCGCCTGGAGGGGTGGGATGGGGAGGGTGGGAGGGAGGGAGATGCATGAGGGAAGGGATGTGGGAACAGATGTATATGTATGACTGATTCACTTTGTTATAAAGCAGAAACTAATTAAAAAAAAAAAAAAGAAATCTAGAAACAATAAATGCTGGAGAGGGTGTGGAGAAAAGGGAACACTCTTGCACTGCTGGTGGGAATGTGAATTGGTACAGCCACTATGGAGAACGGTATGGAGGTTCCTTAAAAAACTACAAATAGAACTACCATATGACCCAGCAATCCCACTACTGGGCATATACCCTGAGAAAACCATAATTCAAAAAGAGACATGTACCAAAATGTTCATTGCAGCTCTATTCACAATAGCCCGGAGCTGGAAACAACCTAAGTGTCCATCATCGGATGAATGGATAAAGAAGATGTGGCACATATATACAATGGAATATTACTCAGCCATAAAAAGAAACGAAACTGAGCTATTTGTAATGAGGTGGATAGACCTAGAGTCTGTCATACAGAGTGAAGTTAGTCAGAAAGAGAAAGACAAATACCGTATGCTAACACATATATACGGAATTTAAAAAAAAAATGTCATGAAGAACCTAGGGGCAAAACGGGAATGAAGACGCAGACCTACTTGAGAATGGACTTGAGGATATGGGGAGGGGGAAGGGTGGGCTGTGACAAGGCGAAAGAGAGGCATGGACGTGTATACACTACCAAACGTAAGGTAGATAGATAGTGGGAAGCAGCCGCAGAGCACAGGGAGATCAGCTCGGTGCTTTGTGACCGCCTGGAGGGGTGGGATGGGGAGGGTGGGAGGGAGGGAGATGCATGAGGGAAGGGATGTGGGAACAGATGTATATGTATGACTGATTCACTTTGTTATAAAGCAGAAACTAATTAAAAAAATAAATAAATAAACTTAAAAAAAAAAAAAAAAAAAAGCCTCTGCTTCCCATTCACATGTAAATTCCTTCTCCTCCTTACGCCAGCCTAATGCTATTTTGTCTTTTTCCTACGGGAAAGCTCTTAACTCCTCTGTTCTGTTCCAGGGTCAAGACAGAAATAGCTACACCCAACCAGAGACAGGGCAGGAAATGGGCGCTTGGAAATCAAGGGCGGGAAGGCTGTGCCTTAACTCCAGAAATAAGGACATGGCTTCAGGGCAATCCACATTTGAGCATCAGGAACCCGTCGCTGTGCACTTCTCCCACTAGACCATGAGCTCCTGGGAGCGGAGACCAGTTCCTAGCACGGAGCTTGGCATGCAGTTATTGTTCAGTAAATGTGCTGAGCGGATGAATGGGGAAATGAGTGAATGAGTGAGATGCACACTGGTGCGAAGTCAAGCTGGTGGGAATTAACTAGGAAACAAGGTGTGAGAAAACATTAGCTAAGGTGGTTTGTCCAGATGAGTTCTCATCAGTAGCTTTTCTTGACTGGCCCCCTTTCAAAGGCTGAAGAGTTGCCCTTTGGGGAAATCTGTCCGAAACTCATAGCGCAGGCCGGGGGTTGAGGGAGGGACCTGCAGGGGCAGCACACAAGGAACAGGGGACCTGAGTGGAAGGAATCCTGGCCCAGAGACGCCTGCTCTCTCAGCCTTTGTGGTCTTTCTTCCTCCGCACCCTGGAAAGAACCCCTTCCCGGGGCCTGTAAGGGATCCTGCAATCAGGGGTACCCAGGGCAGCAGACACAGTTCTCCTGCTGAGAGATTCCAGGCTGTTGGAAAACTCTTCCCGCTATTCCCTTCCAAAGCTCCCTGAAACTCTCAGATGCTCTGGAGTGAAGCACTCTCAGAACCACTGTCAACGGGCTCGCAAACTCCTGTATTAAGAAATGGCGCACAGGAGGGACCAGAAGGCAGCAGATGGGAGAGCTTGTTTGCAAAGCTAACTGTCTGCGATGGATTTCCGCTCCCATCCCCTCCCCTTTGATGTGGAATCACCAAGTCTATGCTGAGCTAGCAGAATTGCCTTGACTCTGAGGGAATATGAACATTTTTTATGCTTAGCCATTCCAGCCACAAAGATTTTGATCCTATTACTGCTAAGTGACGAGTACAAGGATAGAAATGATGATGATCTTTGCCAGCCATTCCAACCGAGTAAATTCAAGGAAGGATAAATGCGATCCTAGACTGGGCCAGGGCCCCTTCATTTCCCAGGATGCAAAGAAGCAAAGGAAAAATGTCTTCCCGGTGAGATGTATCGAAGTGTGGAATTTTCCCTCCAGGCAAGCGATGGGCATCCCACTGTTCGAGTGATTTAGCACCGCACTGGACAGAGCCCAGGAGGATATGCCGCCGAGGGGAACAATCAAACCCAGCACGGCCGGGGGAGGTGACCTAATGAGGCTTCCCAGCTCCACTCCTCTCAGCTCACAGCTCACGGGCGCATCCACCCTGCCACCTGCTCCCCTGCAATTAAAGCGACCCCATAATAAGCATTGCTAGGCAACAGCGAAAATATATATGGGCCTTATCAAAATATATCCCCCCTTCTCGAGGGGTGTGCTTCCATTTCATGGCTTCCTGTCTGCCAGACGTTTTATGAGCTCCTTGGATGATAGCAAATCCAGCTGTTGTCACCAGAATGTGGTGACAGGGGTGGGGGTGGCAGGACTGGAAAATGAGGACTATTTGTTGGACCAGTCAATGCTTTATAAACAGCAGAACTCCCCTGGGAAATCTTCTCAGACTCACCCCAGCTAGACGCTGTCTCTTCCTCACATTGAAATATTTATGGCACCCCACCTCCAGCCCCCAACACAGGCAGCCATATCCATTCATCCTTGTAACCCCACAGGACTTAGGTAGTGCCCTGGAAATTAAGGCTCTCATCCGAGTTAACAGAACAACGGGCCTTAGGGGGAAAATTCGGGACTAGGATGCCCCGATGAAGCACCCCATGTTGACAGTCTTTTTTTTTTTTGCGGTACGCGGACCTTTCACTGTTGTGGCCTCTCCCGTCGCGGAGCACAGGCTCTGGACGCGCAGGCTCAGCAGCCATGGCTCACGGGCCCAGCTGCTCCATGGCATGTGGGATCTTCCCGGACTGGGGCACGAACCGGTGTCCCCTGCATCGGCAGGCGGACTCTCAACCACTGCGCCACCAGGGAAGCCCCATTGTTATTTTTATCCCTACTTTTCAAAAGAGGAAAGTGTGGACCAGAGAAGCCAGGTGATGATGAGTTCGCTCAGCTAGTCAGCAGCACAGGCAAGACTGGAAACAGGGTGATCTGATCCCAGACTCTATAGCATTAACCCCTGGGCTGTACTGCCTTCTGCTTGACTCTGACTTAGGGGGAAGATATGGCCTCATCCTTTTGCTGAGAAGGCATATTTACGTTTCATTCTTGAGAACTCAGGTAACAAGCAGGGCTGGCTTTATGGCAGGTGTTCTCATTGCAGTTTTGCTCCCAGGGGACATCTGGCAATGTCTAGAGACTTATTTGGTTGTCACAACTCGGGGAGGTGCTACTGGCCTCTCGTAGGTAGAGGCCAGAGATGCTGCTAAACATCCAAAGTACAGGGCAGTCCCCCATAACATACAGTTATCCAGCCCCAAATGTCAGTCACCCTTGAGAATCCCTGGTCAGGTGGACGCAGGTCACCAGCAGCCACAGCTGGTCAGAGCTGGGACAGGCAGGGCCTGAGAATGGGCCCTGGGGCTCTGTCAGCCCAGGCAGGCAAGCCCCAGGGGTGGAGGAGGATGAAGGCAGGATACAGCAGAGAGGCTAGAATCACAGAAGGATTAAGGGACTTAGCTGGTGACTTCAACCTCAAGGACACGGACTCCCTGGGAGGTAAGGGTTGGAAGTGGGAGGTCCTGTAGACAGAAGGTCACCACTCAGTGGGGGCCTATTTGAGAGAAGAACATCGGGCTTTGCAGTCTCCGGACCTCCCATCACCACGAGGGTGATACAGGCACAGGGTCAGTCCCGTACCAAACTCAGCCTGCAGATAGCCGATCAAGGGGCGGCTTCTGTCAGGGCTTGCTTAGGGTTTTGCACCCAGTAGGCGGGGCCATGTGCCGTGGCTGCCTGGTCCCATGTGCTTGCCCTCATTCCCAATGCCCTGTCCTCTCCCCTTCTTGCTCTTTCAGATTAGGATCCATAAATCTGAACTTCTCTGAGTAACACAATCCGAGCTCCCACAGAGCCAGGGCACTGTCCCGAGGCAGACATGTGGTTGATACACTTTTCCTCGTTGTCTTCCAAAGGGTGTCTGCATTCTGTTTAAATCTTCTCTTCCCTTCTTGCTGCAATCCCAGAAGATCACACTTACTTCACAGAAGAAACACACTGGGTCAGGTAGGGAGCCTGGAACTGGACCTGGGGAACTCAGATCCCTGGGGACAGGCTGAGTTCTTCACCCACAACTACCACGATGTCCAGCCCTGTAAAATGCTTTCCTTTCTGCCTCTCAGATCATAAAACAGGGTGAACGCAGATTTTAGTCCTGCTCAGGTATCCCCGCAAATCTGCCTGCTCAGTGAATTCCCCGACGCCTCCTTCCTGCAGGTGGGAGCATTCAGAGGCAGTTCCGACAGCTGTCACCCAGTTGCACCAGCCCCTTTCCTGGTGAGGTGGTGTCCCTGTGTCCCTCTACAGGGCCTCGGCATCTGGACACAAGACAAGGGAGGCACCACCCGCTGGAGACCCAGTGGAGCTTCTCAGCCTTCCGCCTGCTCTCTCTTCCCTGTTCTCCTATACATACTCTCCGCCCCGCGAAATAAAATAATCTAATATTTTTAAAAAAATTCTATCAGGTCCAAGGACCAGAGTAAGTGCTACGGAATTTTAACAGGAATAATACAAGACTCTGACTTGAAGCTTTCAGGCAAGCAGCAGGGAGTGTCCTGGGTAAAGGGGACTTCCAGGCCCCACTGCTAAGGAAGCATCTCCTGGGTACCTCGAGGGGAGGGTTGAGTTCACAGACTCTCAGAGTGAGAAGGCATAGATCTCATCCAGTTCAGTCCCCTGGCTTTATTCATGGGGGAAACCAGGACTCCGGCTCCTCTTAGGCGTGATGGTCATTAACCAGGACTGGTCAAACCCCTCCACGGAAATAAGCTATATAAGTCAAGGTTCTGAGTTGTGCAGCCTAGTCGGGAAGACCAAGTGCACCAGCCTTCCCATACCGCCAACTTACATACCACCTGATTGACCAGCCTCGTTTGTCATGAAAATTTTTACCGTCCTGCTTCTAAACCCCAATGCCCACAATTCGGTACCCATAGGCCCAAACAGACACAGAAAGCTAAGAAGCTAACACCAATCCTACAGTCTCTCATTTGACATTGCCTTCAAGCCCCTCTATCCCAAGCTTGCCGGTCTGCTATTTTGGGTGCCAAGTCAATTTCCCGCAGCAGACAGGAAACACGCCCTCATGGGTCTTTGGCACAGCTGGGCCTCCCAGCTTGGAGGTCAGGAGGCGAGGCGCTGGGTGAGACTGACCTGCTTCCTCAGGCCTCCCCAGGAAGCAAAGGGCTGGCTGACTCTAGGAAGGCTTGAGAGGCAAAGTGCTTTCACAAAGCCTCTTTTTGCTGGGAAAGAAAGCTTTCCACATTGCCCCAGGCCTGATCTCTGCAACCCATCTGAAGGGGGCCTGACCAAGGGGATAGCAGGACAGAGGCTGTGTGAAAGGGCTGCTCCGAAGCAGACAGCAGACCCAATGGCAAGTGTAGAGGCCCCTCTGGCTTCTCTTCTCACGTGCCAAAATGTCAGGCTGTAGCACCTCTGGCGGCCTGACATTTTGGCACGTGAGAAGCCAGGGGCACCTCCCAGTAACAGAAGAGATCACCAGCCTGACTGCCCAGAGGCCTGTCCTCCCCTAGTGTGATAGCCAGGCCAGGCCATGGGAAACTGCCAGGGAAGAAAGGTTCTGGCTGTAGGCTGTTTAGTGTCCCATGACTTCCTGGCGGGTATGCCTAGGGAGAGCCCCGGGTGAGGGTGGCAGGGTGCAGGTGGAGGCCTCCTCCCTCTCCACGGGGTGCTTTGGGACAGCTCACGGCAGCAAGCAGCACAGACGGGGCAAACTGCAACATCACAGACCCCTTTGTGTCTACCTGGCAACAAACGGTTTGCCTGCCCCGATTCCTGGCACTGGGCGCTGCACAAAGCAAGCCTGTTGTGGATCTGACATGACTGTGGGGAGGGGTAGGGAGAAGTACCTGAAAAGGCGAGTGTCTGGGACCACCCGGCTGCTGGCAATCCGCTCGCTCTCCCGCTGGTTGAAAGCGTACAGCTTATAGGGGTCATCACCGACGCGCCACTTCTTGGCATTCAGATACCGCCGCTCATCAAACTGGTCCCATAGGTCATCCCAGTCAGCATCCGAAATCTGTGTGACACGAACAGGGAGTCTGTGAGGATGGCTCTCGGTCCTCTCAGCCCCCTCTGTTTAACAGTGCCCAGCCGCCAAGACCGGGCTTGTGCTGGCGAGGTTTAGCTCAAAGATAGGGGCATAAAACCATGAGCAACAATAAGAGCCACAGAATGACGATGACAATGACAGCTACCATTTAATGAGTGCTGTGCTCACATACCAGGCACTGTGCTAGGACCTATACTCACATTATCTCGTGTAGTTCTCAGAGCAGTTTTAGGAGATGGATGTTGCTTGTATTCCCACTGCACGGACAAGGAAGCAGGCTCTAGAGCCCAGGTAGCTTGCCCAAGATCTCACAATTAGGATGCGGCAGGGCTGGGACTTGGATTCTAGAATACTAACCCCAGAGGCCACTTCTCCAGGGTAATTTGAGACACTTGGTGACAAGTGCTGGCACAGTGGCTGGCGCATAGTAGCTGGTCCACAGTGACTCTCATTCCTTCCTCTGCCAAAGAGAGGTGGCGATGAGAAGTAAGCAATCCGTCTGTAATGGTGTGCTACCCACCAGACGGATGCCTGTGTGTTCCTTTCTTCCTCCAACCCAGGAATCTGTGCTTATTTTTAAGAAGCACCCATGGGAGAGCAAGTAATAACCCTCACCACAAGGCAAGACAGTACTTTAGAATGTATAAGGCGGTTTCTGCGTTCACGATACCGTTCCACCCTCCCCGAGACCCTCTGCAGAGTAGGGAAGACAAGCCTTCAGAAAGGTTACTGGCTTGTCTGAGGTCGCCCAGGTGGATGGTGGCAGAGCCCAAAGCAGAGCTCTGTCTCCTGGACCCTCCAGCGCAGAGGAGGTGAGGGGATTCACACAGGGAGGCGACGGCTCCCGCCCAGAGCCCAGGCTGCCGCCTCTGCCCTGCCCATCCCAGCTCCGCAGCCAACAGAGACTCCACACAGCCAGCAGGAGGTACGGGCTTCAGGGCCTCAGCCAACTGGATGCTTCCCTTGATAGCCACTGCCCAGTGGATGCTAGTGCTGCCCCCACAAGGGGAGAGCCGGTCTGTATCAACAAAGCTCAGACCTTTCAGGTGCATCAAAGCCCAAAGAGTACTGTGCCAGGAAGAACCTACTGACCAGGCTCCGACCTGGACCACGAGGGCTGGAGCCCTGGGGCTGGCATCGAGGATGAGAGGTTCATTCATGTGTTACTGACCCTCCTCGCTGTGCACGTATCGGAAGCTGCCCGGGTACCACCCACCCCATCATTGACCAGGATGCTCTTCTGCACCCAGGGCATCTAAACAGGAAGGCCCAGGGCAGGTGCTGCCGACAGCGGTGCAAGCGCTCGGCCCCTATTTGGCAGGTGAGGGGGGCCGCTCGCCCACATACACATTCATCTCAGGCACCACTGCCTCTTATCTGATAATTGATCTTTCCCTTTCGCTCTCTCTCTCTGTTATCTCCTCTTGAAACAGCATTTTCCTGCTAATAGCGCAAAATGAAGCACTGGAAACCAGTGATTTTTATCCAATAATTGATTTTATTAATGTCCTGTGATACTGCTGCTACATGGGGGTAGTTGTGTGGGGGTGGTATGAAACCCCCAGCCTGGGCTGTGTCATGTCACAGCCTGACAGATGTCACCTGTGCTTGGAACATGACCTCAGGGCCACCCTGACTTCCCATTCTTGCGGGAAGGGCCATGGGGCCCTGAACCATCTCCAGCTGGCTCATGCCCCACTGAATTCACTGCAAATCTCAGAATAAGTTGTGAGCCCCTACAGTGCTGTGTGCTGGGGAGGGGAGATGCGCAGACGGAGGGCCCCTGCCCTCCAGCGGGCGCAACATTGTAGAGACACCTGCATGAAGACACATATAACAGAGGAGCGAGGGAAATGGGAACGGCTTCCCAGAAGAAGCATCACATGAGTTAGGACTTAAAGGATGAGCAGGGATTTTGCTTTGCTTAAGGGGATAAGGGGAAGGGAAGTGCGTGTGCAGTGAAAATCCAGATAAAAGGCAGAATGGCTCAGAGGAGGAGCATCTGTTCAGGGAATGGCTAGGTCAGAATGGGGAGGCCAGAGTGTGGACTGCAAAGAGAGCATGAGTGAAAGAAAATTCCAGAATGCGGCTGGTCCCGTATGAAGCAGGTCAGGGGAAAGTATCTCTGGCTGCATGTGCAGGATGGAGTGGAGGGAAGAGAGCTCCACGAGGAGACCAGTTGGGAGGTAACCTTAGCACTTTAACCTGGTGGGAACGGAAGCCTGATGGGGCCCAGGTATACAGTTCCATCCATCAGCTGGAGAAGCAGGTGGTGGGACAGGCACCGTGGGGAGGCACAGGGGCTGGAGTAAGGGCACTCGACCAACCTCTATAAGTCTCATCCCAATCCCTACTTTCTATTCATACCAGACCAGGCTCAGGGCCAAGGGGGTACAAGTTTGGGTGGTTTGCTCAGCCTGGTAATCGCCACCCTAAGGGCAGCTAGGCATCCTTGGCATCCCTGGAGATGGTGCTGTGAGAACTCAGCTGGCTTCCAGAAAGCCTAGAGCCAGAGCAGCAGCCAGGTAGGCAAGAGAAACTGTCTGAGCAGTCAGTCAAGGGCATCCTTGGAGGGGACCACTCCCTCAGACGGTCACAGGTGTGGAGCTGGTTCCCATTTTGCTGCACTGGATCCACGGTGGGGATCTCCCTGTACTGGGAGCTTGGTGTTTCTATAATGATATCTGGATGTATTAAATAATGGTGAGACTGTGTTTAAAACAACACTACCATTTGAATAGCAATCTCTATTTTATGAAGCAGCTTGCAGGTATTGTCACAGAATCCTCACACAACCCCCATTTGGACAGGGAGGGGTCGACTTAGAGAGGTAAGGTGGCTTGCCCATGCACGACGGCTAGTAAGTGAAGGGACCCCCGACTGAATCTCCCCAGGGCCTCCCAGCGCCATGGTCTGTTCTGTTTATTATAGACAGAACAAGGGGCATCCTCTCTGCCGAGGATGAATGGGCAGAGAAAGACCCCCCTGGAGGAGTGGAGTGGGGGACATGCCCGCAGGAAGGGCCAGCCACTCCTGCCCTGCTGGCCCCCAGAAGACAGTTGACCACGGTCCTCCCAGAATTTCTAAAGGGGCAGCGACTTTGTCAGATACTTCCAGTCCTGATTTGGAGCTGGTTTCCAAGCTTTTCAATTCGTAAGTCCCCACATCTGGCCTCTAAGGGCCCAGGGCATGTACGTTGTACCCATGCATCGGATTCCTCGCTTCCTGGCTCATGTGAACATCAAGAGAGTTTCTGAACAGGCACTTTCACCCTCACAAGCCTTCCTAGCACAGGAGATGAAATGCTTTTCCAAAACAAGAACACACACCAAGGAGCCCCACCAAGGGCCTACCCCAGAACTGCGCCCACTGCCACATGGCCCCCCAAGCTGCCACCACTTGACTTTCTGACCGGAATTTATTCAATCTAGAGTGTGTGTGTTTCGAAAGAGGCGTATGATGCCACAAACAAAAATGAAGACCATCTTTTAAGTAGAAACTATCTGATTAAGTCAGCCAACCCCCTGGCCAAGACCAGTGCTTAAATAATTTGGCACCAAAAATGAAAGCTCAAAAGCACATCTGTTAAGTTGCTTCATTTCTTTCCTCTCACCACACTTCCATGAGAAATCATGAATCCCCTTTCCTCCATCCTTCCCTGGCCTGTTTTCTCTCACGCTGGTTTCAAGCTGATTACTTGGCTCAGGAATCATGGGTGTAGCCTTCCCTTCTGTTAGGTTTTGAAGATGCCTCTATTTTCCACTAATGTTTTTGTCTCCCTCCCTTCTTTCCCCAGCTTGGTATTACTAGTTTTCTCTTATTGATCTAATTCTCTTCTTTTTCACTTTCAAAGGAGAAAATCTCTAGCCTTTGCTAAGGCTTCCATCTTACTCTGAATTGCACCTGATCCTAAAGAGAATGTCTCAGACTCACCCTGTAATAAACAGCTAACACCTCGGGGGGCTCTTCTCATGTGTCCTAAGTATTTACATTTAATCCTCACTATAATAGATATCAGTAGTACCATTCCCATCTTATAACTGGGGAAACCGAGGCACAGAGAGATTGAGTAACTTGCCCAATGTCACACAGGTAGTGTTAGAGCCAGGATTTGAGCCCAGGCAACCTAGCTCCAGCTCCCATGCGCTCCACCATTAGGTGACTCAACCTTAGTACATCCTCACTGTCATTTTCTTGGGTTACCTTCGAAGACTACCTATGTGTTTCCCACCATTTTTTGAGGTCCAGTTCTTTCTTTGCTTAGAGATCTTCCTCCACGCAAGGATGTCTGTACCCCCTCCCTCTCACCACCCTCCCGCCTGCTCTTCACTCCCCCTTCTGGGCAGTCATTCTCCTCTCAGCAGTGGGCTTCATCCTGCCAGCCTAGGGCAAGAAAGGGGGAACTCTGCAGGCAGATTCCTGCAGGAAGATGGGAATGTGAGAGACTAACACACAGAAGGTCATAATTGAAAACAATGATAGAACTGATCACTTAAAGACGATACAATTCATCTATCCACCCAATGTTTTAAACTCTAGTGTAACATTCCACTGGTGGACATCCCACAAGTCAGGGACAGAACGGTCCCAAGAAGCCCACTCCAAGCTTCAAAGGACTGTAACTTCTAGAAGTTTTCTTCTAATTTTGAACCAGAATTTGTCTCCTGGTAGTGTCTCCCTTTGGGGCCTGGTTTTATCCCCAGGGATATTTAATGCAAATCTGACCTTTCTTTTTCATACCCTTTAGATATTTAATGGCAACTATGTATTCCCAGGTCTTCCAACCCCCCATTATATAAGACTTGCAACTCAGAAAAAATGACACAGAGAAGTGCAAAAGATCTACCAAAGGATCAAGAGAACAGGAGTAAGTGAAGTCGGGTGGGGCTCATCAAGGAATTCAAACACCCTGGAAACCCTTCCGTATGTGCAGAACGAGAAGGGAGACATTGCTCATAATACAGTCTATCTTTTATATGCAGGCTTCCTAGACGGAAGCTGCTTTGTTGTGCCTTTGATAGGGTCCACCACCTACTGGGCACACAAAACTACCCATCCCAGCTCCCCTGTCAGAACCTCAGAGGCAAGTAGTGAGGGAGGGGTAACCCAAATGATGTCTAACCCTTACAATCCCAATATACAACAGAAAATTGTATCCCCAATCTCCAAGTGAGGAAACTGAGGCACGGGCAGTATTAATTATTTGCCCAAGTTCACACAACTGAGAAGTGTGCCTTAAGGCCTGTAGACCCAGTTTCTATGCTAGCTGTGCAGCCTGGCGTTCACATCTCCACGCATCCCGGCTGCTTCCAGGACCGCAGCCTGTGGCTTCCCAGCACCACCCCAAGTGCCCCTGCCTTCTACCCGCTGGAGCCATCTGCTTGTAGCACCATGGCAGACCAGATACTCACCAGGAACTTCATGCTGAACTACAGCTAGATCCTGCATAAATAACAACAAATGTGGTGGGGTTTTTTGAAGGTATATTTTGTTTTGTTTTATTTATTTTTTTATTATTTCTATTTTTGGGCCACGCCCCACAGCATGCGGGATCTTAATTCCCGGACCAGGGATCAAACCTGTGCCCCCTGCATTGGAAGCGCAGAGTCTTAACCACTGGACCAACAGGGAAGTGCCACAAATGTGGTTTTTAATGCATGACTGGGCTTTCTAGAACGAAAATCTTCACCACAAGAGGAGAGGTGAGGCCAGGGAAAATACACGGTGCTAAAGCCAGAGCTGGGATAGTTGAATGGTAAGTAAAGACAATATGTGAGGCTGCCCCGAGGGTAAAGGTCATTGAGAAAGAAAAGCCAGGCTCCTAAAAGGTGGAGTAACTGAACCTGAGTCTTCCATAATTAAGGTCAAGAAGTGGGACTAAATGGTCCCAGATCAGCTGTAACCTGGCTCCCAGCAGAGACAAATATAAATACTATCTGGAGGAAAGCATCTCCAAGGTAGGCTCCCAGGATTCCCACGTAGCTCACCAAAAGATGGAATCACAATAAAAAATGACCAGACGCAGAGGGAACAAGTCCACTATAAGGGAGAGTGAGTGGAGACTATAAACAACGTACTCTGATCCTCCAAGAGATCCAGACACAGAAATTACAGATACAAAATAAAGCATATGTAGGTTGAAATGTGGCATAAAAAATTAGAAAAGAACAAAAGTTCTTTGTAAAAGAACCAAAGAGAATTTTTAGAAACAAAAAAGTATAATAATGATTGAAAGACAAACAGAAACGTTTACAGTCTTCAAAGCATTTTCACTGGAATATCTCATTTGTATTAACCCCCTGCAGGTGGCAGGCCAGTTAGGTTGTTCCCATTTTGCAGATTGGAAAACTGAGGCTCGAGAAAGCATAAGAGCTTGCTGGAGACGACTGAGACTCTAACCCAGGACTTCTGACCTCAAAACCAGTGTTCTTTCCCCATCACCAGATGTTCCACTCATCCACGGGGCCACTTTGTTCACCCTGCTAGGCAGTCACAAAAATGCAGGAGGGTCTGACTACCTCTGTACTGTCCTAATGTGCATCCATCTGGGAAGTGACCTTGTTTTTCCAAGGTCTAGTCAAGAGAGGACAGCAGAATCCCTCATCACAGCAGTACAGCTATGTAAGTCCTACCTGGTAGGAATGGTCTGGGAGAGGGGTGACTGCCGGTAACAGACTCCCCACAGTCCGCAGGACCAACTCAAACAAAGAAGGAGGGGCAAGCCAGCCCTTCACTCACCCACCTGGGCTCATGACAAAGGAAAGAGCTGAGAAATCCTTCTCCCTCATCCAGGGACAGCACATCAATTATGGATTATTAGATAAGATCTCCATTTTAATACTTCCACCATGTATTATCACCTCTTCCTCTCACTGGAATTCTGTCTGGGGAGTTATTTAACTGATGTGCAGAAATCTAAATTTAATTTATTATGATCTAACTCACTTTAGAAGCCAAATTACCCTGCACTGGAGAAGGATCAAGTCAATATCCCACTTGGCTTTCTATTTATCTTCTGTGCGGTTTTCTCTTCTTCTCTTTAGGATTCATTTTATCTCGGGTGCTGGTAATAAATTTAAATTTTCCTCAGAATTAGGCAATTGCTCCTTCAATGTTGTAGCTTAATGGCTAGTATTAATTATATGAAAGTCACTTTTAAAGAATCTGATAGATGGAATGGGTATATAATAGAGGAGGAAAGGGCCATTTCTCAGGCCAAATGAGGTAGCAGATAATTCATCAAGGGTAAGTTTACTTTTCTATTCCACCTCCTTCTGTCTTTCTTCCCCACTTTCCTTCTCACCCCCGCTCCCTCAAGAGCCAGGTGCCTAGATATTGGGTCTGCTGTGGCTTCTCTGAGCCACTGGAGGGTCTTGACAGTCTGGATACCACAATGACTATTGCTGGCTTTAGTCTCATTTGGTCTTGGACAAGAGACACCACCGCCTAGCTCTCTCCTCCCCATCACTGCCCAATACACACACTGACCACCTATTTTCCAATTGCACATCACATGCAAATACAGCTTTGGGGGATGCTTCGAGCTTTCTGGAAGAAGAAAAGTTCTGATAATTATTATAATTGCCTGAAAACTCCAACTGTGAAATATAATGTGATTAACAGACTGGACAGAAGCCCAGCTTTTGTTTCTGGAATAGGGGAAGAAAAAGAGTCTCATGCAATTTGGGCCTTATATGGAGATTAATTTGCTTGCTAATTAGCATGAGAGGGAGGCGCCGGGGAAGTATAAATCAGCGTGACTGGGCAAGAAGGTCTCCCTGCACGTGCCAGGGTGAGTGAGCTCTAATGCTACATGTCTGCTCCCGTCCTACCCAACGCCTTATACATTCCACCACCAAAGACCAAACCCAGAGCTCCTTTATGGAGATGCGCATCTCATATCACTTGTTTGCTTGAAGAACACCTCCCAACTGCTGGTGGGCATGAGGATTAAGAGAGAGCTGGCCCCACCCGCAACATCGATTTCTGCATCTTCTTTGTGTTCAGAGATGGAGCAGTAAACAGACCATGGGAACATGAGAAGCCTCTGTCCCTTCCAGCTCTGGAACCCAGAGAGCAAGAGATCAAGTGGGGGAGGGAGCCCAGTAACCAAACGGGGCCCAGGAGGAAGAGGATTTGGTGGACTGCATGGTGGCACAAGGAAGGTGGTTGTGCCTGTAACCAGGAGGCTGAAGAGACGGAACCTGTGCTCGGGAGGGCCCAAGGAGAGGGCATGGACCTAGGGAGAGGGGACCGGAAGTGAGCTCAGCAAGGGAGGCCGCCAGCTAAACAGAACCGGACACTGAAACTCATTGTTTCTGGTGTGGACAGCTGAGTCGTCTTGGGCACAGGGTCACCTCCAAAGACTGAGGTCTGCCAGGGTGACACTGCAGCCATCTCTCAGGGCAGGGTTGCAAGGGAAGAGGAGGGCATTCCTCCTGGGATGGCCCAGCAGTGTGGCCAGAGCGGCTTCCAGGAGGAACAGAGATGGAGCCTCGTGGTAAGAGTCTCACTCACTAGAAGCAGGAAAAAAACAAAACACTAAGAACGAGACTTGAATTTCCCAGTGACAGAAGAGGTCTCCCTCTTCACCTGTACAGGGCCAGGAAATATCTTAAGGCATCATCAGTAATCTCGTTAGCCTCAAGGAATAGCTATGGAGGCAAGTAATTTTCAAGGGGCCCGACTGAACCAAGGTGTGCAGCAGGGGTCACAAATGAACATGCCTTCAGGGTCACCGAGAACAGAAATGTGAGCGAAGACCTTACAGGTGCCAAACAATACCTGCCTAGTGACACTGCCTTAAACCTCCCCTTTGGGTGAAACAAAATATACCCATGGGGTGAGTCTGCGGGCTACCAAATTGTGACCCAGAGACAGTAATAGGATAAAAGGAAGAGGGTAAAGATAAAGGAGAGAAGAATGAAATGAAGGGAGAAGTGCTCATGCTATACGCATCAAGCTTTTGTGACCTCTCTTCTCTTTCAAGGGGCCCCTTGTACATTTCAACCCTGTTTCACCTGGACAGACATGCAGCAGCAAGAGTGCTGATGTGTGGGGAGGTGGAGATGGGCAGAGAAAGGGATGCACGTCATCAGAGAAGATCCTGTAGTCCCTGTCGACGGTCCCAGAGATGCTAAAAGAAAACAGGAGTCAGGGAAGCCGGTCCCGAGCCTGGCTCTGCTCAGCATGCCCTTTCAACCTCCTGTGGTCGGTTTCTTCCTCCCCCACAAGGGCAATATGAATCTTTACCCCACACAATTTTACAGTCCTGGATTAAGTCTCAGAAATGAGATAAGACACGAAAATTGCTCTGCAAACATAATGCAAATGTAACACCTTATTATTGTCAACATTGCTGCGGTTACTATTATTCCTTTTGCGGACTGAATGCTAATGGGGAGAAAATTTTACAATTTTACGATGTACAGTCAGCTAATTTGCGTTTAGCTTCTTCCTTCCCTGTGGCAGAAATGTGACCTGTGACTGCATCCTCAGGTGACTGGATGCACCTCCTTACTGTCCAGCTGTGATGAAAGAGACAGGTCATTAGCCATGCTGATGTTGCCTGGGGCTCTGGAGGGCTCATCCACCCAAAAGCCCCATCTCAGATATGGGTTTGAGCACAGTGCCATGCAAATGACACAACCAGAAAACAACTTTTTAAAAAAGGAATACATAAGGTCATTGCCAGCTTGGAAGGCTGGAAACTGAGCTTTGCGTGGCCTCTGCACTAACTCCCTTTTTTATGTGTGTGAAGGTGGGGTCTGGGGCAGGCACAGAGGCTGTGCTGGGTGATTTTGGGGGGAGACCTGGGGATCTCAGGGGTGGGGTCAGAAACCTGAACCTGCTTGAGACCCCAAGGCTCCCATCAGGCCAAGGAGCCTGCTCCCTGCTCGACTGCTGGCCCCTTTCCTCTGACATATTAGCCCCAGAGGGTCTTCTCCAGGCGTCCTGGGACTTGGCTTCCAAGGGCCAGAATGGCCAGTCCTACAGCTATCCTCACAAGGAATATGTTTGGCAAGGTTTGCAGCTTCCTCAAATCTCCCTCTAGGTTCTTCTTGGGCAAAGGTGACCTTGGAGAAATCAAGATGGAGATGGCTGTGAGAAGCCAGGGAAGAGGACTGACTTGAAAAGGTGATCGGTTCGCACACTGCACATAGTCACTCAGAACAGCAATCACAACTAATTGTTTTGCAGCATCTACTGCATGCCAGGCTCTGTCCTAAAGATGTCACTCACTGATTGAATACTCAGAACAAACCTGAAGTGGTGCTATTATGAACCCTATTTTACTGAAGGTGAAACTGAGGCTTGAGGAACTAAAGAGACTCAGCCAAGGTCACACTCCTAGTAAGTGCAGATGCTGGGATTAAACCCAGGCAGGTGAGCTCCATCCTATCCTTTACCGGGACCTACAATGGCAGAGGGTCATTCGTGGAAAGAGGCTTCCAAACCCAGCTCCTGCCTAGAGAAGGATGGAGGAGGGAGGGGGGAGGAGGTGCCCGCCAGAAGCCCAATCATACACTTCCCCCCGAGGCTATCCTGGAAACACCTCCCCTAATCCATAGGTCAAAAGGTGCTAAACTGGATTTTCTGGCTAGAAGGAGTTTCAGAGTCATGTCCTCTAAGCCCTATCATTCATTCCCCAAACGTGACATTAGCAAGAAGCCTCTAGCTCTTGGTGGAGGAGAATTTGTTCCTCTCTTCTCCGCCTGCCTCCGAGGTGCCTGCCTCCGAGGTGCCGGCTAGATCTCCCCAGATACTGTGTGCAGGCAGGGCCCAGAGCTTAGCGCATTTTCTATCCGCTCTGTAAATAAGGTGACATCCAGATACCCTCCAGCTCCCTCAAAACTAGGTCAGCTGCTGAATATGCAGGTGTGGGGTTGGAGTGAATAACTCTGAAAGGGCTTTATCTCCCAGGACTCCATGGGGGCTGCTGGCTGGCTTTCAGTGAAAGGGGCTCTATTATGTCAAAAGCAGACCCAGCAGACATCATGGCTGCTGAATCTGGGTGGAGGCAGGATGCCCACCTCTGCGAAGGGCAAATTTAGTGCTGCAGGCAACATAGCAAGTGATAATGGCAGTGGGTTGACAAACTGGGAGAAATCTTTACGAGCCTGTCCTAAATACTGACCATCTTTACAGCCTGGCAGGAATCTCCTCTATGGCATCTTGCATGAACTATAAAGAAGGGATTTATAAAGCACTTGCTTTTGCAAACAAGACCCACAGGGGCATCTCTCTCACCTTAGGAAGCACCAATAATTGCTCCCCAAATGATGTGCTCATCACCAACCATTCTCGTCCATTCGTTAAAGCCCCTGTGGCATGATCCCTTCCGCAGGTTAATCCTGAACGGTGTGAGGGATGTCAAGTGCTGGAGTGACATTTAAAACACCTTCTACCCTCATCTGTGTCATATTTTAGACTCCACATATAAGTGCTGTCATATGGTATTTGCCTTTCTCTTTCTGACTTACTTCACTTAGCATGATAATCTCCAGTTGCATCCATGTGGCTGCAAATGGCATTATTTTGTTCTTTTTTATGGCTGAGTGGTATTCCATTGTATATATGTACCACATCTTCTTTAACCATTCCTCTGTCAATGGACATTTAGGTTGTTTCCATGTCTTGGCGACTGTGAATAGTGCTGCTATGAACATAGGGGTTGACGGTATCTTTTTGAGTTAGAGTTTTGACACAAATGAACCTATCTACGAAACAGAAACAGACTCATGGACGTAGAGAACAGACTGGTGGTTGCCAAGGGGGACGGGGTTGGGGAGGGATGGAGTGGGAAGCTGGGGTTAGCAGATGTAAGCTATTATATATGAAATGGATAAACAACAAGGTCCTACCGTAGAGCACAGAGATTCAATATCCTATGATAAACCACAATGGAAAAGAATATATATATATATAAGAATGTATATATATGTATAACTGAATCACTTTCCTGTACAGCAGTAACTAACACAACATTGTAAATCAACTACACTTCAATAAAAACAAAAATAAAACATCGCCAATCCTCTAATTCAACGTCTTTTAACCCACAGTGGTCTTCTCTTTCGCTTCTTCAGAATAAAGCTTACTCTGACTTTAACCACAGACGGGACTCTCTGGGGATCCAGATTTGCAATTGAGATACATCGGGAAGAGATTAATCACTTGGCCAGAGCTGCTTTGGTTTATGTCCTACTGCCTAAGAGCACTCACTACAAGATTCCTTTAAGTAATCCATTTCCTTAGTGCACTAAAATTAGACTCTGGTGACAAAGAAAATTCAGTATCTCCACTTTTCCAGAGCACTGTACTGGGAATGAGGTAAAAACTATCAAAGCCCTCTCACCCCGTGCCTCTCCAGCCACCTACGTTCTTAGCTTGGACTCACTCTGGTCCATGGCCATTGGGCAGGACCCTTTCCTCCTGCAAGGCCTTACACAAAGTCTCAGGTTCAATCTCTTCCCGAAAGGAGGGAGTCAAAGCCAATGGCATGAATCCGACCCTCCTGTTTTTCAACACCATCCTCTTTCTTCAGTTTCCCTAAGACCAGATTCTCTCCATGGGTTCTTCTACCATCAGGATCTTAGATCTGCCGGGAGCAGTGCGGAGGGCAGGGGTGTGGTAGGGCAGTGTGGCATCCTCTTGTCTCATTTGGTAAGTGGCTCAGTGCCGGGCTCCCCCTGGCCTGGCCAACTTCGGACACACGCATCAAAGAGCCTCTCCCAGCACATTAAACATTAAGGCTTTCCAGGCAGCAGACACAACTGTACCTTCTGGTCTGCCTCTGAAAGCGAGGCTGGGGAAAGCGGCAGCCCTTGGGGGTGGCAGGAGGGTACGGTGGGTGCATAGACAAAGTAGGTCATTAGTGGTAAAGACTACAATTTTCAAGCGGTTGTTAATGCTTTGTTTATATGGATTTCTCCAAATGTGACATTTTAATGGCATCATACCTGTGTGATTACAGTGCAGTCGACACCGCTGGGCGGGTGGGAGGAAGGCGACAGGGACTCCAGCGACCTGCTGAGGGAGGCGGCTCCCGGCACCGGCAGCCAAGGGGACTGTCTCGGTCCTGCTCAGGCCAGGATGCCTGATGAGCATGCGAAGTGGCTCCCCAGAGGGCCCTGTGCTAGACAGGAGCCATCAGTGTCCAGGAATCTTGCACCCAGCCTAGCCTTGGGACAAAACCAATGCCCAGGGCTGCAGGAGAGGAGATGAGGGGAGTTGCACCTCACCCCGGAGCCCACCCGTCACAGCTGCGCTTGTCACTCACATCTTCACTCATTTACTCATTATTTCTTGGGTTCCTACTGTCATCTGAGGGAAAAGGCAATAGATATTCAGAAATACAGGAACAAATTAAGACGGAGAGAGTGGCCAGGAAAAGGATCCCACGTCGATCGGGTGCCCGCTGGCTGCCCAGCATTCAGCCAGGATTTGGCACATGTCTCTTCCTTGGTCCCTCAGCGGCATCTATCCCACCGGGGACACTCCCCTTCAGGTGCTCTTGTCTCTTGGCTCCCAGAGGCCCTCTTTCTTGGGCTTTTCCTCATCCTCTGCCCTCTTCCCCACCTCCTTTGCTGGCCTCTCCTCTTCCCTGGCTTCTAAATCTTGGAATTGCCTGTGGATTTAATCCCTCCCCCCATTATATGCTCATCACAGGTGACTGCTTCCATTCCTGTGTCTTCAAAGCCTTCTACAGGTGGATAATTCCCACTATATCTTTCCAGCCCAGATCTCTTCTGAGCTCACATCTAGATTAAACAGATGCCTACTTGAAATGCCCACCCGGGTGTCTCACAAGCATCTCACGCTGAGTAGGTCCCATATGGAACCCCTGATCCTCCCATCACAACCAGCACCTCCTCCAGTCTGTCCCCTGTGAGGAAACAGCACCAGCACCCGTGCAGCTGCTCAACCGGGAATCTGAGTCATCCATCACACTCCTTCTCTCTCACCCTCATCTTCACTCTGATCACTTGTACCCCACCCACCACCATGTCCTATGGATGCAGCCACGTGTCTCCATCCTTCCCCCCGACCATCCCCATCTCTACAACCATGCCCACCACCACGGACTCCTTTCTGAAATACTGACTGCAATAGGCCCCAACTCCGTATTTCTACTTTCTGCCCCAACAATCCATTTTCAGGAGTTACCATCTTAAAATGACCCCTGGTCCTCTCTCTCCCATTTGGACTCAAAAGCCCTCCAGTGGCTCCCCGCTGCACTCAGAATACCATCCGCACTCTGTACCATGGCCCTCCAAGCCCTGCCTGATGTGCCTCCACAAATTCTGCAGCCTCACTCCCGTCTCCCTTCTCCTCTTTGTTTACTACGCTCCAGTCACACTGGCCTGTCTTCAGCTTGTAGAACAAGTCAGGCTCTTCCCCATCTGAATTCTGGTCCCCCCAAATTCATCTGTTGAAGTCTCCAATACCTCAAGAGTGTGACTGTGTTTGCAGATGGGGCCTTTAGCGAGGTAATTATGGTTAAATGAGGTTGTGCCCTGATCCATGTGACCGCATGTGGAGACAGGGCTTTCAAAGGGGTTATTAGGTTAAAAAGAGGCCATCAGAGTGGAGCCCTAATCCCATATGACTGGTGTCCCTATAAAAAGAGGTACAGACACCAGGGGTGCCCTCCTACCAAGAAAAGACCATGATGAGAAGGCGGCCATCTGCAAGCCAAGGAGCGAGGCCTCAGGAAAAACCAGCACTGTCAACACCTTGACCTTAGACTTTAGGCCTCCAGAACTTTGAGAAAATAAACTTCTGTAGTTTAAGCCACCCAGTCTGTGGTATTTTGTTATGGTAGTTCTTGCAAATGAATACACCATCTCAGGCCTGCACGCCTGCCGTGCTTTCTACCTGGAATATTCTTCACCTGATCAACTCCTCTTCATCCACTGGCTCTCAAACTAAGTGTTACATCTTTAAAGAGGGCTTCCATGCATCTTGAGGCTGCATAACGTCCTTCCTATACTCTCCTAGGAACTTACACATCTCTTTTACAGAACTGGGAAATCACAGCCTGTATCAGGTACATTGGTCTAATTACATATTTCATGTGTGCCTCTGCAACTTGGCCACATCCTTCTTCTTTTTTTTTTTTTTTTTGCGGTACGTGGGCCTCTCACTGTTGTAGCCTCTCCCATTGCAGAGCACAGGTTCCGGACGCGCAGGCTCAGCGGCTATGGCTCACGGACCCAGCCGCTCCGCAGCATGTGGGATCTTCCCGGACAAGGGCACGAACCTGCGTCCCCTGCATCGGCAGGCGGACTCTCAACCACTGCGCCACCAGGGAAGCCCCGGCCACATCCTTCTTGAGAGCAGGAACTGTCTGTTTTGCTCACCACTGTTGTCATGTTGCATGGCTCATGGTAGATTCTCCAATATTTGTTGAATAAATGACTTGATGGATGTTAATTATCTCATTTAATCCTCTTAAAATCCCCAAGATCTGGGTATTATTATTCCCATGTCATATACAAGCAGAGCTAGAGAGGAGAAGTAAATATGCTCAAGGGTAGGCATCAGGGAAGTAGCAGGACTGAGAGCTGAACCAAGACCATCTGCCTACGAAGAACTTACAGTGGTCCTGCCTATCCAGAGGAAGGAAGAAACAGCCAGGGCTGGGCCCATCAGAGAACACTGTAGGGAGGGGGAAGTCCTGGTCTGGGCCAGACTGAGACAGGAGTACAAAAAGATGGGAGGTGGGGATGGGTAGAATGGATGCCCCAGAAGAGCTGAGTGTGCCATCGCTGTCCTCCAGTTACTGTCTATCTTGGGTAAGTGATTAACCTCTCTGAGTGAGCCTCAGCTGCCTATTCTGTAAAAGCACGATTCTGTTTTGTGAACAAATAGACTAAATGAAGCACTGAGCACTGTGCCGTGCACACACTAATCACTCAGTCAACGGTAGCTACAACTTCATTTGTTGGTAAAGTGAAGACAACATCGTGTGTCCATGGGGCAGGAAGTGATCCCACCAGAGAGGCAGCGAGGATTCCCGGAAGGAGCCAGGAGATCAGGCTTTTAGATCTGCCTCTGCCACTACCTTGTATCCTTGGGTAAATAAATCACTTCTACTCACTGGGTCTCTGGTTAGTTTCCCCACTTGTCAAATGTAGGAGTTGGAGCAGGCATTCTTAACTATTTTGAGGACAGATGGCCCCCTTTTCAACATGATGGAAGCCCTTCTCCCCAGAGAAATGTCTGTGTAGACACAGATACAAATTTCTGCTTACAGTATCAAGGACCCAGTGCCACCATGGAACCCTAGGAGGCACCCGGCTTTCAAGTCCGCTGTAGCGGTATGGGTGCCTCCCTGAAAAGAGGAGCTCACCCAGGCAGACCTGCCTGGCAGGGAAGAAGTCAATGATGTCTCCCTCCCCACCCCCTCCTCTAAGTTATACTTTAGGGGGTCAGAGCCGGTTCCCCAGCTCTGCCAGCCTCTGCCCATCCCATACTGAGCACAGTAATGAGGCCTGCTACACAGAGGGACCGACCGCATGATCGGGCCCTGCTCTGTGCTGTGCTGGGAAAACACAACCACCTTGAGATCTATTATCCCGATGTGCAGCCCCTGGGCCTGGCTGTCATCTGGAAAGCTCTAGAAAACACCTCCAGAGGTCCACGAGGGAAGAGCGCTGGGAGGAGAAGCGGGGTGTCTTCAGCTGCTGCCCCAAAGCTGAGGGCGGCTGAAGTGGGGAATGGACAAAGACGGGTGGAGGGATGTCAGCCTGTCTCAGGAACCTCTCTACTCCATGCTGCCCCAGCTCCAAGTACAAAAGGTATTTTCTTCGCCGCTTCGCAGAGCTGACCAACAGATATGCTTTGGGGATGTTAAGTCTTCAGATCCGTATTTAATTTTCATGCTGCTGCTGGAGTGACTTTTCTGAAATATATAGTTGGATCCTATCGACAGAATAAAGGCCAAGTTCCTTACCATGGCCTGCAAGTCCTTAATTCCAGTCCCCACAAAACTGGTTTCCTCATATTAAACTGCCACCACTAGTACTGAAAGTAAGATGAGAAAATCTGGTCCCTGCCATCTGAAAGTGGCCCCTCCTCTTACATCATGGCACTTATTATAATTACCTATGTATTGGGCCTTCTTCTCCCAAACTGCATAGAGGTAGGAGCAAGGATTTTCTCTCTGACTCCTGGCATCTGGGAGAGAGGCTGGGTGTCCTAATGAAGACTACTCCCAGCCTCGGGCCAGCTCTCCACTTCCATTCTCGCCCCAGCCAAGGCTCTCAGGCTGCAGAAAAGTGGACGGAACACAGAACCCCCAGCCCTCAAACTACTCCTGGTGGAGAAAATGAACAAGCCCAGACATGCTGGGAAAGCGGTCAAGAACTGACTCACCCTAAGTCAGGGTCAGTAGGAAAGGCAAATTGAAAACATACTGCGTGGCAATGATGCAAATGTCATTGGGGAGTACGGGGTGGGAGGGCAGGGAGATGAACAAAAACAAACAAAGAAATGGAGCATAGCATGAAAAAAATTTAAAATCCCACTGCACATACACATAAACCAAAAACCCCAGTCTAAAAGAAAATATAACCTAAGGAACAGAAAGAAATTACCCAAACATGCTTTGTACTATAGAATAACTTAAGAACATGAATTTAATAAAACAAGAGCTAGAAGATCAGATGATGAAACAAAGAAACAAAATGAAGAATTATAAAATCAAGAACCACTAAATGCTTTTGCAGAACCAGTAAATAAGTGTAGAAATTCCAAGTAGCAGATGAAGCAGAAAATCTAATTTCTGACACCAACTAAAGGGTTCCATCCCCATCTGCCACCCAGTAGCAGTGGGTCCTTGGGTGAGTCACTGTGACTGCAAAGGAGAAAAGCTCAATTTATTGAAGCAACTAGAGGAGAGAAAAAACCATGCAGAAACAGCAAAGGTGACCCAACATCAGAAAACCGGCGAACCTGAAGGCGAGACCCAGGTGGAACGCACAAAAAGGTATTCATCCTTTAAAAAAAAAAAGCCCCTGAAATGAATAAAAATTGGAATCTGTACAGCAAAAGAGCAGGCCACATTCCACAAAAAACTGATACAGAACAACTGACCCAGAGATGGTTCCTGATTTAGGTATCAAACTTGGACGATTGAGACAGAAATCATCAAGCATCCAGGCAGAACAAACAAGACATCTTCTCATCTACAATAGGAAGAATGTTTGCTGACTTCAGACTTCCCCAGAGCAACATTCATCCACAGATGACAGTGAAGGGATAGCCACAAAGGCTAATTCCAGGTATGACCCGAGAGCATCTTAACCTGTTCAAGCGTGGAAGGTGAGAGACTGACATTCCCACTGTCAAAGACCTTGGGGATCACAGCACCTCTGAGCCCATTCTGAAGAATCTACTAAATGATAACATCCAGCCAATGAAGAGATGGTTCAAAATGAAAAGCCCAGGAATGGAGTATAAGAACAAGGAGTACGGGCTTCCCTGGTGGTGCAGTGGTTGAGAGTCCGCCTGCCGATGCAGGGGACACGGGTTCGTGCCCCAGTCTGGGAAGATCCCACATGCTGCGGAGCGGCTGGGCCCGTGAGCCATGGCCACTGAGCCTGTGCGTCCGGAGCCTGTGCTCCGCAGCGGGAGAGGCCACAGCAGTGAGAGACCCGCATACTGCCAAAAAAAAAAAAAAAAAAAAAAGAACAAGGAGTACAATGAATCTATTTAATTATGAAATTAAAACGTAATAGCTATGGCAATGGTCATATAATGCTGTGAAAATGTTACAGACTCTGACAATCTGAAAATAATTATAATGCGGATAATGGCTTTAGGCTTTTATCTCTGTAAGCTATCATAAAAGTTGCTGATAAGGAACAAAAATAGACCTAAGTTTTCTCAAGACCTGGGCTCTGATGCCAAGCTCTACCGCTCGCTATTTGTGTGATTTGGAGGAAGCTACTTAACCTGTTTGAGCCTCAGTTCCTTCACCTGTCAAATGGGGAAACTCATGCCTATCTCACAGGGTTTAAGGATTAAATGAAAAAATATATATAAAGCAGTGACTTGCACATAGTAACTGTTCACTAAGAGGTGAAGGAGACCAAAGGTGAGGGTGAAAATGGAAATGAAAGTGAGCACCTCCACCTCAACGCTCCCCGCAAAGAGGCAAGAGGATGAACCACTGCTCTGGGTCTGGATACTCATGGGAGATGCTGGGCTTTCACAAAGGTCCCTGTCCCAGTGCTCCAAAACAGGGAGAAGCATCTCCACAGAGAGGCGTGGGGCCCCCAGTTTCCAACCAGGCAGAGAACAGCCCCCTTTCTCAGGACTGAGGAAGAGAAGCCAGAACGGGAAGCCAGACTTTCCCTCAGGTGAGGAGCAGGCTGAGGGGCAGTGTGGTTCCAGCTTGCCAGCCAGCCGGCACCTCCTCCTGGCAGCCCCTCCTGGCGACCTCTGCAGGACCAGCCCTGAGGGATGGGGCACCCTGGGGAACAGAGCGCACGGAGGTCAGGAAGCCGAGTTCTAGACCCGGCACTGGCACCCACATATTCCTCTCAACCTGTCTGTGTCTTTCCTCATCTGTGAAGGAAGAGGGTGGGAGTCGACGATCTGGAAGTTCTCTGGTTGACTGTAAGTGCAGAGTGCAGAGTTCCAGGCAGGCTGCATGCCCCATATGATGCCTCTGTGGCCTCAACTGACTCAACAAGCAAATCAAAGGAAGGAGGGAGCAAGGCCAGGAAACACGACACTGAAGTGTAAATGAGGGGACATTTACAGGGGAGGGGACAAGGAGAAGGAGAGGAAGCAGGAAAGGACTGAAGCACCGATCCCATAGCCATAAAGGAGCGTCAGACCGCTGCCTGCAGAGAGAGCTGGAGATAGCTGCCTTCAACCTGCTCGGAGCCCCAGGATCACACTCCTGATAAGCGAACTGCTGAAAGAAGCCAACTCCACCTTATTAAAGGAGTCCAGAAAACAGCACTAAAAACTGCATCCATCGATCCTAAAACCAGAGTCAAATCAGGATACTTGCAGAGTCTCAAAGTATATCCCTCTAAGATTTTTTATTAATTACAAAGAGGAAAAATGGCATTTTACAATGGAGAAGCTGGGCAGGCACCACCTTAGCCAAGGGATCAAGGTTAACACCACGCTCATAAGACACATCGACAGCATGTATCCCCTGAAATGATGTGCCGAGAAGGGCTCAATACGGCCTCTGCAGCATCCTCACCCAAAGCACAGAACTTCCATCTGGTCGGGAGAAAACATCAGACAAACCCAATCGAGAGACATCCTACAAAATTACTCACTGGTACTCTTCAAAGTGTCAAGGGCACTGGAGACACGGAAAGAGAGAAACTGTCACAGATTAAAGGAGACTAAGGAGACAGAACAATCAAAGGCAATGTGGGATCTGGAATTGGATGCCAGAAGAGACAAAGGACATTAGTGGAAAAACTGGGGAAGTTTTAAACTGTAGTTTAGTTCATGGTAGGTCTTTAGTTTAGTTAAGGATATCATTCCAGTGTTAACTTCCTGGTTTTGATAATTATATAATACTGTGGTTATATAAGATGTTAATATTAGGAGAAGCTGGGTGAAGGATATAGGATTCTCCATACTATTTTTGCAACTTTTCTACAAGTCTAAAATCATTTTAAAATAAAAAGTTGTTTAAAAACAAAGGATGCATCTGTCCAAATCCATGGACCACTGAGGTACTAACTGTGCTCCTAACTCCTTACTTAAGTTCATTCCACCAACGCCAGCCAGTCCTGCTCCTCCTGTGCCCAGACTAGGGCAGCTGTGTGTGTGTGTGTGTGTGCGTGTGTGTGTGTGAGTGATGCAGGCCTTGGTCTGGTAGCCTGGAAAGCAATGAAGCACGACCATGATGTATAGAGGTCCCGAAGTCAGAGAATGTGGGTTCAAAGCCCAGCTTGGATTCTTACTTGCTAGGTGACCCCTGAAATATTACCTAACCACTTTGTGCCTCAGTTTCCTTATTGGTAAAACGAGATTAGAACAGCAGGTCCGTAGAGAGGATCCAAGGTGCCATAGATGCTATTACTGTCCCACCCTGAGCCTTTTCCTGGGCTCAGGACACTCTTCCCTCCACTGACTCTTGGCTGCTGATGAGCTAATGACTCAGAGCTGTCTCCTTCTCCAGAGAATTCACCCCAGTGAGTAGGAGTCTGGCAGGGTCCCCTCCTGGGAGTAACCCAGAAGCCAGTGACTAACTGGCACAGGGGACCCCAGGCCTGCCCTCCTGCATGAAAGTCAGACCAACTCTGAAGCGTTCCTAATCTAGAGCTCCCAGCAGAACCAGGCTAAAGCAAGTCTCCAGTGCAGACTACATCCCTGCCCTATCCTGCTTCCCTGAGGTCCCTCCTCTTGGAGGCATGTCCCAAGTAAATCACTTCCACAGGGATTCCTGCCTCAGGCTCTGCTTCCAGGATCAGCAGCTAAGGAAGTGGATAACATGCTGGCTGGATGGCCATAGGACCCCAACACTGGCTGTGGATGGAAGAAGCTGTGGCAGTGGCTATTTCTAACAGCCTGGTGATGGACCAGCCAGGATACAGGTAAAAGGGTGTGCCCTGGCTGGTGCAATGCAACTGGTGTTTAAGGAGTTTGAGGGAAATTGCACCTATAAAAACTGGAATCAGGTGGCTGCTGTGGAATTTGGTGGAGAAAAAAGTCGGTCTTCTTTCAAAAGGGTAACCATAGCCAGTCTCTTGAGGACTATCAATTACGGGGTCTAATTTGTTACTAACACCTTGTGACCCAATGTGCCATCAAAGTCCCCCTGCTGGAATGGGGGCAAAGAGAGGTCAGCTAAGAAATGGAGGCCTGGCCCAAATTAGTCTCACAGTGGGTTGACTGGATCCACAGACCTACCTGGTGGTCATTTCCCTGGTTCTTCAATATAAAACTGGACAGGACAAATTTAGCTAGCAGAAATACCATGCTGATTCTCTGACCTGTTGTATAGGAGCCACTGTGATAGGAAAGGACAAGTGGAAGACCCCGAAATCCCAGTCCCCCTGGGGAATCAGTGCCACCCACAAAGCTTTAAAAATGCCAAGGTAGTGATGCCTATCAATGCTCATTTAAATCACCATCTTGGCCAAGGCAAAGACCGGATGGATTTTGGCAGATGATAATAAACTACTACCAACCTAACCAGGTGGTGGGCACGAGTAAAGTTGCTGGGCCAGTTGTGGTATATTTGCTAGAACAGAGTGACACAGCCTTGGGTCACAGCTACTGACCTGGTGAATGCTTTTCTTTCAATACCCATCAGGAAGGAAGATCATAAATTCACCGAAATTCATATGGAATGGACAACAATATACATTCATAGGCTAGCTCCAGGGCTATGTGAATTCTCTGTCACAGCATCATCCAAAGGGCCCCAGACTATCTGGACATACCTTAGAACATCACATTCATCCATTATATGGATGGCATCGTGTTAATCAAGCTAGATGAGTGGAACTAGCAAGGATCTTTGAAGTCTAGGTAAGACACACGTGCTGCAGAAGATGGGAGATGCACCCTATGAAGATGCAAGGGCTTGACCTATGGCTGGAGTTTTAGGGATCCCAGGATCTGGGGACTGTTGGGACATCCCCTCCAAAGCAAAAGGCATGGGATTGCACCTTGCACCTTCTCCACTGAAAGAGAAGCATAGCACTCGCTAGGTCTCTTCAGGTTTTGCAGTCAGCATATTCCACACTTGGGAATACTGTTCCTACCCATTTATGAGATAACTTCAAAGTCTGCTAGTTTTAAGAGACTCAGAACAAAAATGGGCTACACTGAAGGTCAAGGCTACAGGTCAAGCAGCTCTGACACTTAGGGCATACAACTTGGCAGAGGCCATGGTACCAGAGGTATCTGTGGTAGAGAAAAACGCTGTATGTAGCTTCTGGAAAGACCCAAAAGAGGAGCTGCAGCATAGAACCACAGGGCTATGTAGCAAGGTTATAGATGCCATTGAGGCATGGAAGTATATGCCAGGACATGCTTCTGGGCCCTGGTAGAAACAGAATATTAAAACACACACACGCACACACACACACGCACCCCTAACCCTGGGATATCAAGTAAAAGAAGAGCATAAAAAAAATCTACCCATGGAACATGAAGCAACCAAAGAGCCAAAACTACTCAAAATGAACTGGATAGTGTGGGACGTACAAAGTCATAAGGTTGAGTAGGCCTTGGAGAAGCCATCATAAAATGGAAAGGAACGTCCAGAATTGGGCTTAAGCACGTCCAGAAAGAAGGCTTCAAAAACAGGTGGCCCAGGGCTTCCCTGGTGGCGCAGTGGTTGAGAGTCCGCCTGCCGATGCAGGGGACACGGGTTCGTGCCCCGGTCCGGAAAGATCCCACGTGCCGCGGAGCGGCTGGGCCCGTAAGCCATGGCCGCTGAGCCTGTGCGTCTGGAGCCTGTGCTCCGCAACGGGAGAGGCCTGCGTACTGCAAAAAAACCCCAAACAAAACAGGTGGCCCAGACCCCTCCTCCTCATCATCATTTAGAACGATCACACCCACATTGCTCACTCAGCTCACCAATTCGGCCTCATGGGGAAGGGGTCGGGGTTTCCCATGACAGATAAAGGGGAAAGCCTGAGCTCTGTTCATGGGTTAGTTGGATCTACAGATGGGTGCAAACCACAAATAGACCGTGGTTGCATTAGCTACACCCCATTGTGGCCTTGGAATGGTGCTGAGGGAAAATCCTCCCAGTGGGTAAAGCTTCAGACAAGGCTCTCAGTCATGCGCCTTGTGTGGAGTGGCCCAAGGAAAGGACACCCATGGTCTAATGAGCAGTGGTGAATGGCTGAGCTGGCTGGTCAAGGGCCTGGAAGGAGCAAGGTTAAGGCTGGAGACAAGGAGATCTGGGTTGATGCATGTGATGGCCTTATGGATGCTGGCACGTGTGAGGAACTACGTGTCATGTGTTCATGCCCACCAAGAACATCCATGGCAAAACCTCCACAGCAGAACAGGCAGCCAGCCTCTGTCCTCAGCCACCCTAGTGCTTTCACAACTGGCTCAGGAATGAAGTAGTAGTCATGGAGGCAAAGGTAGAGGGTATGTGTGGGCTTAGCGGCTTGGGCTCCCTCTCATTAAGTCTGATCCAGCCACTGCCACAGCCATGGGGCCAACCTGCCGACCACAGAGGCCAATGCTGAGTCCAATACAGCACCATCCACTGGTTGCTGGAGACCAACCAGCCACTGGGTGCAGGTTAATTACAGTTGGCCCTTGAACAATGTGCGTTTGAACGGCACAGGTCCACTCATATACAGATGTTTTTCAATAGTAAATAAAACACTACTACCTGGTCTGTTGGTTGAATCTTTGGATGCAGAGGAACTGTGGATACAAAGGGCCAACTGTAAGTTATACTCAGATCACCCCCAGTGTTGTTCAAGGGTGAACACTGGACCCTTCCATAATGGAAAAGGCAGCGAGAGATTCATCATTCCCAGATGAACATTCCAGGTGTGCATTTGAATTTCCTGTCTGCAGAGCCTTGACTAGTACCACTGTTGAGGGCTCACACAAAGTCTGACCTATCAGCAGAGGATTCCCCATAATGGCATCATCCTGTACCAAGGGACCTACTTGTTTCTTACTTTCCCCTTTTCCCCTTACTTACTTTCCCCTTTGACTTACTTGTCAAAGGGGAAAAGCAATACATACAAGATGACAGATCCACTGATCCTAAAACATACTATGCCATCTACAAGACACGAGCCTATTAGAGCGGAGCTGAGGCACCAGCTTGGAGATGATGCCCTGAGAGGACAGGACATCAGCCCTCAGGGTGCTGCCATACACCCATGACCAGGACATGGCTCTATAGTCAACACGCGGAATTCACAGCTGGATCTGGGAACCAAAGAGTAGAAGTAGGAGTGGGCCCATTCACCACTCCCACACTTAGGGAATTTGTGCTTTTCTCCACAGTTAAAGGTCTCTGTGAAACAGAAAGGGGAGTATCACCTTTCCCTTCCACCCGCCCAGTCCCACCTAAGTGGACAGAGCCCCCTTAAACTTAAAGCTATGGCTGCCACCTCTTCAGATTTGGTTCCTCTTATCAGTAGACAGCAGGCACAGAACACAGCTACCTAACCTAACAAGCAGAGTGACTGAGGTGAGGTGAGGGGGTGGAGTTGCCGCGTGACAGGGAAAGGAGGGGCTCGGCGGTCAGCTGGCTTCCTGGAGCACCTCTCGGCACACCGGTGCTCAGCCACAACTGTACACAGTGCGACCACGGACTGACAGGCTCCTCGCAATACGAGTTCTCTTCAATTACAACTTTAATGACGTTTGAATTTACTGCAAGTTAATACGTATATAGAGCACACTGTCTATTTTTACGAATACTTAAATTTCCTCCTAAGAAAACAGACGATTTTTATTTTAACCTACAGGGAACCCAGGTTCTTGGACAGACTGATGAAGCAAAAGGTTTGAAGACTGGAATCTTCGGCCCCAGGTACTGACTCAGAGATGAGTGAGAGGAGAGTAAAACCCATAACCCTTTCACAGCGCCCCGGAGCGGGGCCCGGTCTTCAGGGAGAGCGTTCCGGTTAGCCTGTGCCCCATGACCTTGCAGTCCACGGAGACCACCCGGGGAAGATCCAGAAAGCCCAGCAGCAGCCCCTCTCACCTAGCACTATGCCGGGGCTGCTGCACCGGGTAATGCAACCGTTGAGAAAGAGAGCACTAGATGAAATTAAAAGGCAACCAATTTAAAAGAGATTAAGCAGGGAAAAGGGGATTTAAATGATCAGCTTTTGCCACTGTGAACTAACTGAACCCACGGGGGCACGGAGACTAATGGTTTAATGTGTTGTTAAACAAGGGTGAGACATCTATGTGAGTAATAAGGGCGTCTGTAGTTATAGCGACAAGGGTGAAATTACCCTCCCTCAGGCCCTGGGCCCTGGGGACAGCTCTCCGCTCACATCCTGACTCAGGTCAGGGCCAACAATTCAGCAGCCTCCCAGCTCCGGGAGAGGCAATTTTCCTGAGAAGAAAGGGGTCTGGAGATGTGTGAAAGGGACAAAGGCTTGGAGGACAAGAAGGCGAGGCCAGCCCTCTGGGATTTCACTCCAGCAGGGCAGCAAGGCCTCCGGGCCAGGCAGCCTCGGCTTCGAAGCACTTGAGAGGAATAATCGCCACTTATTGTTCATTTTTGCTAAAGAGTCTAGAGGGGTGATCTGTTTTCTTCCTTTCTTTCTTTCTTTTCTTTCCTTCCTTCCTTCTCTCTCTCTTTCCTTTCTTTTTCTTTCTTTCTTTCTCTCTCTCTCTCTCTCTCTTTCCTTTCTTCCTTCCTTTCTTTCTTTTTTAAAGGCATTTGAAGCAAGTGATATCTGGAACAGTGAGGGCTTCTAGGGATGGATAGAGTGAGGAGTAAGAAAAGCTGTGCAGGTCCTTAGGGATGTACGAGCATGAGGTCAGGGGTGGCGACAATAAAACGCACAATTTTACTCAGCACGTAGCCCTCAGGACTCCTGGCCTTTCACTGCAGCCTGCAGGCTCGCGGGTGCGTGGTGGACCCCGCGGCCAGCTGCCTGGCCCAGGCCCAGGAAGGACAGACTGATTCTAAGTGAGTGGTCATTAAATGGGTGAACGAACAGTGACCCTGGGCCCCACAAATGCCAGTGGCACAGGGGCTGGTGATGGGCGAGTTAGGTGTCTGTGGGCACTACACTTAATGCTTGATTGGATATCATCTCACACAATCCTCAGAACAACGCCATGAGGTAGGAAAGACTGTCATGTCCCCAAGGCCACAGGCTGGTAGAGGGCAGTCAGGCCGCAAGTGCAGGCTGGCCTCAATCACCACCCCACGTGCCTCCAGCGGGGGAGGGATGGAAGCCCTGAGGGCTGGGACCTTCTCAGAAAGGATGGAGGCTGCTATGACTCCACTGGGTCCTCCAACTCTAGGTCAACATGAATCAGTGCAGTCTTATTTGAGAATCGGACTTGGGCTGAGAATTTGTTGACATCAGAGCTTACTTTGAGTGGGTGTTGCTCTAATTTTCATTTGTAAAGAACTCTTCCTTCTGGAATTGCAGAGCCCAGTGTCTGACACCTGACTTGTCATTTGGGAGGGGCCCAGGGTCCCTCATTCATTCACCCATTTAATGACCACTCATTGAAAATCTGTCTGCATCCTGCAGGGCCTGGGCTAGGCAGCAGGCCACAGGGGTGCACCACACGACCACACGACCACATGACCACACAACGTGCATCAGGAGCCTGCAGGCCACAACAAAAGGTCATGAAGGTTATGACAGGGCTGACCTGGGGGTGCAAGGGTTTCTCCTCGACATTAAGCACCTTTGCCTCCTTTCCAGAGGCCAGCACTTAGGCCCTGTGTGACCTTAGAAGTCCAAGCTCGGAGCCTCCATTAGCCCTTCTGTCAAATGGGAATCATTTGAATCAACCTGAGCTGCCTAGGTCACAGGGTCACTGTGAGAATGAAGTAAAAAGATGCATGTAAAAGCACCTTGACAACATAACAGCTCTCTACAAATATAAGAGATTATTATTGTGTCCGAATCTAAGTATAGAATTGTACTAGAACAGGAGTGAGAGGTTCTCAAACAGTCTACCCTATGAACAGCGTCTCGGCTGGATGGACCAGCGCTAACTGATCAGGGACTGGGGAACAAACATGTTAGACACGTTTCGTTGCTATAACATGCAAAGCAGTGCTGGATCACTATCCGGGACATGAACACAGACTCGCTCTATAGACTGTACATTTTAATTGTGTTCGTTAAAGGGCGATTGAACTAAAGTCAACCTACAGTGAAAGCTGATTTTTGTAAAACGAGTCCATCAAATCCATGGCTGCAGCTGTTAGTACCTTCATGTGGGTCAGTGACACCCCAGAGAACAGAGAGGCTTAGAGAGAAGCGGGGGACCTCCAGCAGCCCCTGCCCTCCCCACCATCAAATGTTGTCAGAGCACCCTCTCTGGGCAGCACAGAGCTGGGGGATGGGCAGTTCCCACCTGCGCCTGGAGTTCAAGGTGGCCTCGGGGTCATGAAAGGATGGCCTAATTTACAGACCCCAAGGGACCTAGCACCCCGGGGAAGCTATTTAATTCTCTTCCCCTCAACAGTCATGCTGGGTCTAGGAATGGTCCTCCCACTTCTCCTGCACCCCCTGGAGAGGGGGGTTGCTAGTGGGAACAGCTTACCTTCTGTCTTGTCCTAACCTGCCTCTCAGCTCCCAAGCCTCATACAGCTCACAGTGATCACTGAGGACAAGGTGGCCCCCACCTGCTCATGCAGAATTCATCCAGCTCATCCCCGCTCTGGGTGAACCAGCCTTGGCGGCTCAGAAGAGAGCATGGTGTGTAGGAGAGACAGGCTTTCCAGCAGCCTCTGCATGATTCTGAAAAGCCAATTACATGCTTATTACTCCTCTCCAGGAATGAAACCCTCATCCCACGTGGGCAGCCCCCTTCCCCAGCACACGCTGGCTTATCTCAGCCACGCGGTCCCTTCTGCCAGCCGCTGCTGTCAGAAATGTAGAGCTGGGCTCTTAATCACCTGCCAATGGGCCTGGAGGGAAGGCAGGAGTGGAAATGCCCATCCTGGAGCCAAGAGAGATGCACGGGAGAGCTGGAAAAGCCAGCAGGCGTTTTACGGATGGGCCCGTTTGCCGGCGAGGAGGGGACCCTCCAAGGGCTTTGTGAAGCTGTGGTCACAAAAGGGCGTGAAGCGAAGAGGCAGCTTTGGAGGGGGTCTGGGGTCCTCCCTCTCAGACCTGTGCACCAAATCCAGCCCACCACCTGCTCTGATAAAAATGTTTTACGGAAACACGGCCACACCCACTCCTTTACACGCTGTGCTGCTTTCTCGCTAAGCAGCAGAGCTGAGACCATATGGCCCGCAAAGCTTAAAATATATACTATCTGGCCCTTTAGAGAAAAAGTTTGCCAACCCCTGGTGTGGTAGAAAGAGAACTCTGCTGGATCCTGGGAGCCAGGAGCCAGGAGATGAACGTGTGCTCTGTCCTGTCCTGGCTGTGTGCCCCGTAAAGGTTTCCTCACTTCTCTACGGATCAGTTTCTCTCATCTATAAAATGGGGAGGTAACATCTACTTTACAGGGTGTTGTCTTAATGAGTAAAAATGAGACAAGCTGTGTGTGCAGTGAAGGCATGGAAGGCAGATGCATCGGTAAGGAATTAGATGGAAGAGAGATTCTTTCTTCCTCTGTGGCTCTGAAATATACCTTTCCAGCCTATTCTTCGTGGGCTAGAATATGTTCAGAGACCCTGCTTGTGTTTTGCAAATACGTGTATGGATGGATGGGAGGTGTGGGTCAGAAAGGAGATGAAGGGAGGGGAGAAGGGAGAGCTGTTCTTTGACAACCACTTGATTTTCTCAGGAGAAACAAGGATGAGCAGGCAAATCAATACCTGCTTTCTCTTTTAATATGAACACTGGCACACTCAAAATATGGCCACGAAACCCCCCAGGCGGCGCCTTGTTGGCAGATGCTGGGATGCGGGGCCCATCATGACACCTGGCTTGGGTCAGCCCCCCCTTGGGCTGAGTCTATGGATTGTGACCCTAGCCTCAGCCCCATGGTCCTGCTCTCTCCCGGTTCTGGAATAAGACCACCACGACTCTACCCTCCTCAAAGTCAGAAAATCATCCCACACGGGGCCTCCAGTTTCCATGTAACACTTCTGCAAAACCGTGTCTTCACACATAGGAAATGTATATTTAGGAGCTTAGGAGATGCTGCAGAGGCCCCAAGACAGGTGGGATGCAATGCATCCTCCAGGCACGCACAGCCTCCTGGGAGAGAAAGAGGGGGGTGGGGGTGAGGGCAGCCCAATTAGGATCTTTAGGGGGTCCTAAGACCAGAAGAAATCATGATGCCTCCCAATATATAATTCTAAATAAAAACAATATGCCACAGTAAAGCTTACAAGTATATTTACAAGTAGACTGAAATGGACAGAGGTTCTTTGTAGCTCTTCCAATACTGAAATTCTGGGCAAGTTGGTGGGAGTTGAATTCCCTCCCTCACTCCCCACCCACAGGTGGCCCTGCTATGCTGCTTCCCTCAGCACGCACTCCGTCTGCTTAGTGAAGAAGTCAGCACTGATGATAAAAGCACTCGGACAGCCCAGGCAGAGAGCACACATGGCCTAGAGGGACCACTTCCTTCCAGGATAGGTCTGGTGGGAATGCTACTTGCCTCCCCTCTTGCCTACTCAAGGAATTCCTTCCCATAATTGCACTGTCTTGGTCTTACATCATCACAGTTGCCCTCTCTGCTGGATCAGTCTCACTAGCACACAGATCTAGTACCATATTTCCCATCTTTAAAAACCCTCCCTTGACCCCCAGATCCCTCTCCAGCTATCAGCCCCTTTATCAGCTTCTCTTTATGGAAAAAGAATCCCATCTTCACCGTCTCCTCCTCTTCTCTCTTGAACCCCACCCCATCAGGCTCTTAGCCCTACTGTCCTCTGAAATGGCCCTCATGGAGGTCATCCATGATTTATGAACGGCCCATAGGAAGGTCATCCTTCCACAGGGTTAAATCCAATAGACAAGTCTTAATTCTCAGCATGCTTCATCCAGCAGCATCGCTGCACAGTAACTCCAGCCCTCCTACTGGGGTGCCTTCCTCCTTCCCCTCTGGGACCCCACACTCTCCTGGTTTTGCTCCCACCTCTCTGGCCACCCCTCCTCAGCCTCTTTCTCCCCTGGCTAAGCACCGAAGTGCCCGAGATTCTGTACTCTGTCATCCTCTCTTCTGCATCCACACACACTCCCTACATGATCTCGTCAAGTCCCAGGATTTCAGCACAGAGATGACTCCTAAACCTATATCTTTACCTCCAACCTCTTCACTCTTCATTTCCAACTGCTTACCCCAAATCTCCACTTTGAGGTCCAAAATATATCCTGAACATACGTCCCCAACCCAAAACCTGATTTCCTCTTTGAACCTGCTCTTCTAAGCCTTCCCCGTCTCAGTACGAGGTAAATGCCTCCTTCCAGCCTTCAGTGTACATGTCACTCTTTTTTTTTTTTTTTTGCGGTACGCGGGCTTCTCACTGCTGTGGCCTCTCCCGTTGCGGAGCACAGGCTCCGGATGCGCAGGCTCAGCGGCCATGGCGCACGGACCCAGCCGCTCTGCGGCATGTGGGATCTTCCCAGACCAGGGCACGAACCCGTGTCCCCTGCATCGGCAGGCGGACTCTCAACCACTGCGCCACCAGGGAAGCCCCCATGTCACTCTTGATTCCTCTCACTGTCGGCAAAGATGAAATACATCCCACATGACCTCTCAGCACGCCCACCACTATCACCAGAACCCGAGCCAATGTCACCTCTCATCTGTACTCTTAACTGGCCTCCCTGTTTCTCCCCTTTCTCCCTAGAGGTTATTCTCCACACAGAAACCGACAATAGTTATCCTTTAAACATGTAAGTCAAATCATGGCACACCTCTTCCCCAAACTATCTGCTGGCGGCACAAGTCCCTCAGGAACAAAGGCCTTACGGTGGCCCAAAGACCCCACACGTTCTCATCTCCAGCTGCTCCCCCCCACTCACCCCACCCATCCTAGTCATACTGGGCTATGGGTTGTTCCTCCACCATGCCTGCCAAGCTCCCACCTCAGGGCCTTTGCACGTGCTACTTCTTCAACCTGGAATGCCCTTCCCCAGAATATCTGCATGACTCACTCCCTCCTGCTTAAATCTCACCTCAGCTCTTCAGAGGATTTATCTGGACCACCCTTTCCCTTACTCTGTTCTATTTTTCTTCTTAGCATTCATTAGCACCATAGAGATTACACATCTATTTGCCTTCTCTCTCCTCTCACCAGAATGTAAGCCCCGTGAAGGCAGGAACTCCATTGGGTATCCCTAACACCCAATCCAGAGCCTGGCACATGGTCCTACTCAAGAAATATTTGCTGAATGAATGCCAGGTCCAAAAGTACGCATTTTATTTGGAGAAGCAATGGGGAGGCACTGAAAACTTCTGAGGAGAGAGATCCCACACAGTCTTCCTGGCAGTGATGGTGAGCTGTTGGAACAGGAGAGAAAGAGCCCTAGACTGGAAGTCAAAATACTTGACAGGTGGCTCAGCTACCCCACAGACACTCTTCATCAGGCCAGTCACTTCATCCATTTGGGCCAACGTTTTTTTCCTGTGGTAATAATGAAACTAGCTAACATTGATTTGCACATTTATATTGGGTTAAATACTTTATGTGGATCATCTCACATAATTCTTCTCATAACTCTTAAGATGTACATGTTACTATTATACCTACTTCAGAGATGGGAAAACTGAGGCAGAAAGATTTATAGTAGTGCCAGACTATTATACCTACTTCAGAGCTGGGAAAACTGAGGCAGAAATATTTATAGTAGTGCCAGGAAATTGACAAGCCTAGATGCCAATGCAGGGGGTCTGATTCCAGAACCAATGAGCAGGGGTTGGATTTCATGATCTGCAAGGCACCCTCCCACCACTGACACTCTCTAACATGGACAAATGGAGGGGGAGGGGAGATAGACAATAGATACAGGGAGATATGGATGGAGAGAGAGAGAGGAAGAGTGCGAGCCAGCTAAACAGGCAACTGCAATTGTCCAGGTGTGAGGCTAAACGGGACCGACTACAGAATGATAAGACAGGGCTGGATGTGAGACGGGTAGTAGAAAATGACAGTCCTACGGTAGTGACAAAACACTCACAGCCTTGTTGGCCCACTGGATGTGGGTGGAGGGAAGAGGAGATCAGAGATGAGGTCAGCTCTGAAAGCTCTAACCTGGGTGGGGATGAGGACGCAGGGACCTGTAACAGGAGGAGACCTGGAGATGAGCTGGTGAGTGTATTCGTCAGGGTTCTCCAGAGAAACTTAACCAGTAGGAGAGAGAGGGAGAGATTCTAAGGAATTGGCTCCAGCAAGAGTTTGATGCTGCGGTCTGGAGTCCAAAGCCTGGAAACTCCGGCAGGGTTTCTATGCTACAGTCTCAAGGAGAATTCTTTCTTCTTCAGGAAACTTCACTGTTAGCTCTTGAAGTTTTCAAGTGACTGGATGAGGCCCACCCATGCTGTGAGGGGTCAATAGCTTGACTCCAAGTCTACTGATATAAATGTTTATCACATGCTTAAAATACCTTCACAGCAACATCTAGACTGGTGTTGACCAAACAACTGGACCCCCTGGCCTCGCCCAGCGGATACCTGGCATTAACCATCACAGTGGGCTTGGCCTCAGACGTGTCGAGTGTGCAAAGCTGGCCAGAGACCCAAGGGCACTTCCAGGACGACAGTTCTCTCCAGTGAGGGGCTGGGCCACTGGCTTTTCTGCAGGTTTGCAAAGGTCAGAGTGTCCATCTTGATTCCCCTTCTGCTCTCCTTACTTAGTCAGGTCCCTGAGGCCTTGTAGAAGCTTCTTCCTTCCCACAATTATGGCTGTTGTTATTATCCTTCTTAATCTTGGCACAAGGATGCCCTGGTTGGCTTCCAAGAAGGAGAATTACTTTCTGTCTCCCTTACACCCTCCTGTTGCTTTTAATTGGATGCAGAATATTCTGTCTTCTCTCCCCACACAGACACTGGACTGTGGACTGCGATGGTTTAAGTGGCCACCCTGCCCTGGTTCAGAGATGAATGAGGCCTAGAATGGGGTGACGCCAGGTCATCCTGGTCACTCCGTGGAGATGTTTGCTTCTAAGCAGATTCCTGAGGCCCTCATGCCTGTGGCTCCCCAGGAGGAAGGCTGCAGCAAGAATCACAATGGGTTCCAGTCCTGCCTTGGCCACTGATGTGCCATGTGACCGTGCACAGCCTATCCCGATCTCTGGCCTTGAGTTGCCACGCAGACCTGGCTTATCTCCAAGGTGCCTTCAGGCTGGACTATTCCAGCATGCCACTGTGACTGGTCATTTCTGTCACGTACAAAGAAAGGGAACTGGCCTGAGTCAGGGTGTGTGAATATGTGCAGAAGAACTCAAGGGCATGGCTGGGAACTGAACCCAGGACCTTCAACTTCAAGTCCAGAGCCCTTTCCTCTCCAGCCTTCCCCATGCTGCCCACCTTTCTGAGTTCAACCCCAGGTAAGAAATACATTTCACACTGTGGCCAGTACATCTACACAGCACACACACCTGCAAGCACAATGAAAGCTAACATTTTATGAATAAAACTCTCCCTTTCTGCTTGCAATGATTTCTCATTCCAGCCCATGCCTTTAAAAAACTACAATTCACTGATGTGTCATACTCCACATTAAACAAACACTCTGGTCTAACTCACACTACGTGGGACAACCACATGCTCTCACTGAGGGTAAAAGATGGCCTCTGCTCTCAGCATTTTCCCCTCTGAGGTGTCACAGGGCCCAGTCAGAGAGCAAACCTACAAATTCAGGGGTCCTAGGCCAGTTCACACAGATTCCAGACAAAAGGGGTCCTGGGTGAGATCAGCCGACCTTGGCCACTTTAGGAAGAAGCCTGGATACCAGTGGGTCAATAGTGTATCCCAAGCCTTCCTTTTGGGACTGGTATAGAGTATCTATCGCCCATTATCTCTGCTTCTGTTTCTCGCCACAATTTCATGTGCCCAGCCTTTGTGGTGGAAGCTAAATGAAATTTACATCGACCATTGTGCACCCGTGTGCACCATACACCTCTATAAATAATAGTTTTTACCTCTGGAAGGCTTTAGGCAACAAATGCTGCCTGGGGGATATGACATGCTAAGGGGGCCATGGTGTGCATGTGTGCACATGTATGTGTGTGTGCACGTGTGTGTGTGTGTATACACGTGCCAGGGGCAGGGTGCTGCATGGTGACATCCTCCTCAGGTAACAGAGGTTTGCTGAGTCCATTGCTCAGGAGTGTATATAGTGAGGCACGTAACTCACATGAAGGTGCCTGTGAACTCTATTCCCTTCTTCAGTGTTCATTATTCTCCTTGTTCTCACTGTTACCGGCATGAACTCTCTCTCATCTTCCTCCCTGCTCCCCATTGCGGAAGTCTGAGCCCCTCACCCATGAGGCTGCCCAGGGAAACAGAAGTGAGGGTGCTTGGCCTCTGTGAGGGGCCTTCATGACCAGCACTCAGCCGGCCAAGGGCTCTACCACACTACAGCCACTTCCCTCCTCCAAGATGATGGTCCTCTACCCCCAGGACAGAATGGGCTGAAGCTGCCACTCGGCCCAACTCTCCCTCCTCCCCCCAACCTCGACTGGGGCCAGATCAGGGCCGGCTCTGGGCCCAACACGACAGAGCCCCTCTTTCAGCCCAGCTGGGCGATGATGTCAACACTCAGGGCTGAGAGGCCACTGCCCGCAGCCAGGCGCAGTGACTGGGCCCTTCTCCATCCAGGTTAGAGCCTCCGCTGTCTGTCCTTCTCCCCCACGTCTCCCACACGTAATAGGCTATGTCGGAAATACCGCTCCTGTATAATAAATATGCAAAGCTTGGGAGGCAGCAGGCGATGGGGATAAAACACCAGGGATTATTTACGAGCCTCTGGCTCAAACTCTGGGGCTTTATTTGCTTAACGAATGGCCGGGGCCAGCCCTCAGCCCGGGGATTTATTTGTCACTGGGAGCAGAAGACACTAGGATGTGGAGAAGTAAAAATGACAAATTCTGCGACTCTGCCAAGGTGGTATTTCATTGCCACGGTATCTAGCGGGGACGGGAAGCTGAGGGGAGGGAGGACGGCTCACGTGCTAAGCAGCAACGGCTGAGAGGAGCTTACGGTTGAGGGACTGGCCGTGTTAACAAAACACAAAACGAAAGCACCGCTTTCCAGCATGCAGGTGGAGGGCCAGGAACGAGGGCACCTGTAGCAGGTCTCATACACTCTTACCGCCCTCAGGCCTCCTGGGCGCTCCGTGTGCTCCCATGTCTCAAACTGCCCCACCCAAGAAAATTCTAGAGCGCGTAGAGGGTAGAGCAGAGACTCGGCTCTGAGTTTCTTTTCAGCAACTCCCGAGTGGTGGGACCTTGAGCAAGTCACTTCAGCTCTCTGGATCTGTTTTGTCATTTGCAAAACGAAGGGTCAGACAAGCTCTGTGACTCTTATACAAAGAGCCAAAGTCAGGAAGAGCCAGACCGTCTATGCACGCATATTCTGCCCCTTGCGCCCCACATTCACGGTCACAGATGCCTCCACCACCATCACCCCCAAATGCCTCATCATCGCCACCAGCATCTGACCACCTGGCCCTCCACAGAGCCGGTCAGTCTCACACGGGGCAGCAGCAGCGCCTGCGTCCCCTCGCGGTGAAGCCATCTGGGCAAAGACTAATCTCTGTCTCCTTGAATCTCTCTCCACTCCATCCATTTGGTAACAGAACCTCTGAGTTCCAGCTGGGCACGCCCACCCAGCTAGCATCTGTACTTCCCAGCCTGCCTTGCGGCAGACGGAACCACATAACGAATGGAAGGTGAGTGGATGTCACGGGTACAAGGTCCAGGTCACAACCTTTATAAAGGAAATGGGCTGTCCCCGCTCCTCTCCTTCCCCCTTCCCCTGTGCTGAGACTTGCACGTGATGGTGGCGGCCAGTCTCAGGAATGGGTACAAGGACAGCAGGTTAAGGCGTGGAGAAGCAACAAGACAGCTGGGCTGTCTACGTGAGTTCATGCTGCAGAGCACGGCCCACCCTGGACCACCTCTGGTCTGTTCAGAGAGGAAAGAAGTGGCGTCTATCGTGGAAGCACGATAATATATGGTGGCTTTGTTACAGCAGCTTAGCCCATATCCTGATGGATACATGCCCCGCTGTCCTGAGAAGAGCGAGTCCTTGGCTGCCCGGGGCAGTCACAGTGCGCCCGCTCTCCGACAGCACTCTATGAGAGCACATCCTACAAACGGACGTGGCTGTGACACGTGTGCCTTCCAGACAGGGAACAGCTGGAGCGCACACCTGTGTCTTCTTTGGTCCCGAACAGTCCCAGCTTGTTGGCACACCTCTCAATATCCGCATGCATCCAAATAAGATTGTAAGGATGAAAAGGAAGTCTTCAAATGTCCTGCCTGAGGCTTGAAAATAGCTGCCACGCTTTGAACCCCACGCGGAAATGTGGCTTTGGGGTGCAGGATCTTGGCTACACATCCCGACCTCCAAGGAGGGACAGAGGTTCCCCTTTCCCTCCCCGCCCCCGAGGAGGGGCAGCGCAGGGGTTGGACACACCCTGGGTAACACGTTCTCTCTCCAGTAAGTGTCTTCCTGTTTGGAGCCGCTGGCTCTGGCGTTGCCCAACGCCAGAGCTGTGCCCTGCTCCCTGTGCCTCCTTGGATGAACTCCTTGGAGCTGCCATACTATCTGCCGGGGACCTTCCTTCCTTCGGAAGGACGTGTCTTCATCCTTCAGGAAAGCCATGCTGAAGCCATGGTGGGATTTGGGGAGGAATACCCAGGGGCCAGACTCATGAATACAAAGGAATCCTTCAGGTCCCGTGGTGATGAGACCAGCTCCCCAAGGTGGGAGACCAATCAGGGGCTCAGACCCAAAGCCCTAACTTATGACAAGAGTGATTTTTCTCAGAAAGTCTTCAGTGCCCATGGTCCCTGGGGAACTGGTGGGGATGGCTGGTTGACGACTCACCCACTCAAGATACCTCCAGCCACTGACACCCCAGAACTTTCATCCCTACCTGAGCCTGGATTGGGGAAGAGAAAGTCGGGGTGTGGGAATTGGGCAGGGAGACCACAGTGCAGGGCTCCAGGATGTCTTGAACAGCAACCAAAGGCAAAGCAATTTTCATTTCCAGGCTGCAAGAAACAGATAAAGTCGGCAGTTCGGGGTAGCTGGGCTCAACTTTTGCTGCTTTTACTTTTCTGGTGCCTTCCGAGGTCCAGCATATTAAGAAGCATCCTGGGGCTGTGAAATTACAGAAGCAGCCCAGAGGTCAGTGCCAGCGAGTGCACAACTTGCTTCTGTTATCTTCCTGCCAGGGGGAGCTGTTGAGAATATTCCTCGCTGTATCCTCCACCTCTACCCTCCAATTCTCTCCCTTTCCGGCCCAGGAAGCCGGGGCTCAGCACAGCCCAGCAGCACCGCTGAGCCATTAAGGTCATAGCAACCTCCCACTGATCTGCTGTGAAGAGCAGAAGGTGCATCCTGCACTCTGGAGCCAGGAAGCCCTGCCTCGGGCTGCACTTTGCTCCACGCTGGAAAAACAGCTGGGCTCTGCTGGGCTCTGGGAGAGAAGGAGCCAGAAAAGGCTGCGTCCCTCGCCCTAAGGGCACCTCTGGATTGGTCAGCTCCCAAAGCAGCCCTGAGCTGGGAGGGACCCTGAGTCACACCAAGCCCAAGTTTACTGCTATACTGTGATGGTGAGCATCCTTGGGTTAGGGAACAGATTGGCCGCAGGGGAGGGGATAGATGGAAGTTAAAGAATTAGGTATCCAAAATGAGCCCTGCTGCCTTGGTCGGGGGATGCTTCTCCAGATGCTCAGGCGACTGAGCCCTCGAGGCTTTGGGGTATCTCTGATTTGCCAAGCGTTTCCTTCCTGCTCCTGTGGACTGGGGTCCCCACCTCTCTGTGACGTGTGGCAGGGCTCCTACTTGCAAAACCCCATGCAGCTGTCCTCCCTGGTGGCCTCCCTCGTGACCCTGACACTTCACACAGCAGAAACACAACAGAGTTTCTATTTCAAAAGAAAGAACCACGACGTCTCAATGCAAGACTCTGAGATTGTCCCGATTCTCTCTTCCAAAGCCAGTCATTTAAATGAACACTCTATCCTGTGACCTACCTTGCCTTATTCTTGATTCTCCAGCTAAATTCTGATAATGCTGCCTTTGATTCTATCACTTTCTACGGAAACTCCCGTGTGTAGTTCAGATACCCCGTCATTCCCAGACCTGTTAGCTTCTCCCTCTCACATCTCAGAGCTACAGCTCTGGGAAACCCTGTCCCTGAGTGAGTTCCCGCTTCCTTCCCACCCTGGCCTGCCTCTGCCCCTAATGGGTTCCATTTCTCTGCTGGCTGAGTCCCTGCCCGTCCCACCCCACTCCTCCCTCTGGGATAGGCAGGTGAGGACAAATGTTGGTTCTGGCACTAACTTCTCTCCAGAATTCCCTCCCACATTTCCAACCATCCACTCAACATTTCCACTTGGATGGTCTCACTATTGAACACACGTGACAAAAACGAAACTCATGATAATAGCAAACAAACCCTCTTACTTGTCAAGAGTTTGAACGTTCACAAGTGGCTTTTATACCGCTTTTACGTCCATTATTCCATTTCAATCATACTGAAAATCCAGGAATATAGGCCAAGCAAGTATTGCTAGCCTCATTTCATAGATGAGGGACCTGGGGGCTCAGAAGAATTGCCTAAAATCAAATAGCAAGTAAATGATGGAGCCAAGACTAAACTCAGTTTTCTCCTTTCTTACTTCTCAGATCAAAGGTCCAGACAGCCATCAAACCCTGTGAAGTTTTCCTTCCTTCCTGACCCCTTTTATACTGAATCTGTCCTTCCACTGCCATGACTCAACGCTGGACTTCTGCCCCTAGCTGCCTGGATGACTGCAGTGGCCTCTAGCTTCACCTTACTGATTTCATTCCTTAGCCTTTATGATGCACTGAACACTGCTCTCAGATAATGAACACTGCCTCCAGATAATCCTTGAGAATACTTACTTCATTTTGCTACTCTTCCAGGAGAAAGTTTCAAGGACTCCTCTCAGCCCACACTTCAAAACAGGGTGCTTAATCCAGCACCAGGACCCCTCACAAAACGGCACCCATCCTTGTTAGCCTTGCCTGGAACGTTCCCTTGAGCTCTTTGTGGCTTACTCCAGCCACTGACTTTTGATCTTTTTCTAGTCCTCTCATTGTTTTCCTATTCTCTATTTGACTTATTTCTGCTCTAATATTTATTAATTTCCTTCCATCTCTTTGATCTGCTTTTTCTAATTTCTCAAGGTGGAAGTGAGGGTTATTGATTTGAGATCTTTCTTCTTTATAAATATAGGCATTTACAGCCATCAATTTCCCTCTAAGCACTGATTTATCAACATCCCATAGGTTTTGGTATGTTGTGTTTTCATTTTCATGCTTCTTAAAGTATTTTCTAGTTTCCCTATGATTTCTTCTTTAATCCTTGGTTATTTAGAAGTATATTGTTTAATTTCCACATATTTGTTCATTTCCTAAATTTCCTCTGTAATTGCCTTCCAATTTCACTCCACTGTGGTTGGAGAACTATTTTGTATGATTTCAATCCTTTTAAATTTATTGAGTTGTTTCATGGCCTGATACATGGTTTATCCTGGAGAATGTCCCATGTGCACTTGAGAAGAATGTCTATTCTGTTGCTGTTGGATGGAGTATTCTACAGATATCTGATAAGTCTACTTGATTTCTAGCGCCCAAGCCATTTTTCCCTTGTTGGTCATCTGCTGAGTTTTCTATCCCTTGTTGAAAGTGGGGTATTGAAATCTCTAGCTATTATTGTCAAATTGTCTGTTTTTTCCTTCAATTCTGTTCATTTTTGTTTCATGTATTTTGGGGTCCTGCTGTTAGGTGATTATGCTTATATTTATTAGGTCTCCCTGATCAACTGACCCTTTTATCATTATAAAATGTTCTTGGTCTCTGGTAAAAATTTGGTTTTAAAGTCGATTATGTCTGATATTAGTATAGCTCCTCTTGGTTACTGTTTGCATGTTATATCTTTACCTTGTTACTTCCAACCAATTTGTGTTTGAATCGAAAACATATCTCTTGTAGACAGCATATAGTTGGATTACGTTTTTTTTCAATCCATCTTGCCAAACTCTGCCTTTTGATTAAAGTGTTGAGTCTATTTGAATATAATGTAATTAGTGATAAGGTAGGATTTATGTCTGCCATTTTGCTATTTGTTTTCTATATGCCTTGTGTCTTTTTTCCTTTCTCTCTCCATTATTGCTTTCTTTTATGTTATATGGATGTTTTCTGGTGTACCATTTTTATTCCCCACTGTTTCTTCTTTGTCGTCTTTTTTTAAATATTATTTTCTTAGTGAGTTCCCTGGAAATTACAATTAACATCTTAATTTACAGCAATCTAGTTCAGATTAATATCAACTTATTTTCAACAGTATATAAAAACTTTGCTCCAATATAGCTCCATTCTTTCCCCCTACTTCATGATATTACTGCCAAACAAATTACATCTTTATGCATTATAAGCTTATCAACAAAGTTTTATAATTGTTGCTTTGTATATTTGTCTTTTAAATCAGATAGGAAAAGAAAAGAGTAATAAATAAAAAATACATTTATGCTGTAGTAACTTTTACTACTGCTCTTTATTTCTTTGTGTGGATTTGAGTTACATCTAGTGCTTTTTCATTTTAGCCTGAAAGACTCTCTTTAGTATTTCTTGTAGAGCAGGTCTTCTAACGACATATTCTCTTAGTTTTGTTTATCTAAGAATGTCTTAATTCCTCCTTTACTTCTGAAGGATAGTTTTTACTGAATATAAAATGTTTGGTTGACAGTCTTTCTGTCAGCATTTTGAATATTCCAGACCACTGACATCTGGCCTCCAAGCTCTCTGATGAGAAGTCAGCTGTTAATCTTATTGACATCCCTTGTACGTGGCAAATCTCTCCTGCTGCTTTAAAGATTCTGTCTTTGACTTCTGACAGTTTGTGATGTATCTAGGTGTGGATTTCTTTGAGTTATTCTACTTATAATTCATTGAGTTTCTTGGATGTGTAGATTAACGCATTTCATAAATTTGGGAAGTTTTTGGACATCATTTCTTCAAATATTCTTTATGCCACTTTCTCTTCTCTCCTTCTGGGATCCTATTACCCGTATGCTGGTATGCTTTATGGTGTGCCACAGGTCTCATATTTTGTCTATTCTTCTTTGTTCTTCTTTCATCCTGTTCCTCAGACTGGATACTCTCAATTGACCCATTTTTAAGTTCACTGATTCTTTCTTCTGCCACCTCAAATATACTATTGAGTCTCTCTAGTGAACTTTTCACTTCAGTTATTATACTTTTCAACTCCAGAATGTCTATTTGGTTCTCACATATATATATATATATATATTTTCTATCTCTTTACTAATATTCTCTATTTAATGAAGCAATATTCTCATACTTTCCTTAAATTCTCATGTGTCCCTTAAATCACCGATAGATCCTCAGATGTATTTCCTTAGTCCTATCCTGTATGAGGTAGAGAAAAGTCCACCTTGGAGGAACTCTTTTCTTAGTTACCTCCACATTATTCCTGAAACCCAGGAAGATAACTTAAAAGATGATGTTACAGATATGAAATAGAGGGAAAAAACAAGCATATTAACTGAAGAATGATTTAGTCAGCACCTGTTAAACACCAGGCACCATGCGAAGCATTAGTGATTCAATGAAGAAGACAGAGTCCCAGCTCTAATGCTCAAAAAGATTTCAGCAGGAAAAAAAATGGCCAAGGACCATCAACAGGCAAAGGCAATATCAGGAGCAGAACCTACCTGCCCAGACTGGCCATACTTTTTTGCCACTTAGATTATGATCTTTAGTAGATGATTATTTCAGTCTTTGTTCCGTTTAGACTATGGTGCAGTGGTGATATCAAAAATATCTGGCCATCTTTAGAAATCTGAGCAGGAGATATAGGTAGCAAAAGAAGAAACCAATATCTGTGCTCAATGCTCCCATGTGCAGGGCCCCAGGCACTCTTATCCTCACACATAGTTAACAAGAGGCACAAGCTACAGGAACATAGACCTGCATGCAATATCTCAGAAGGCTTAACTTGATATGCCCTCTATAAAGCTTCACAAGAGAAATTTATTTTAGAACCAAGTGATAGAAAAATCTTTGTCTCTCGAGAAACTGATTGTTTCTTCCTTTCTGATAGTAGAGTTATGAAACCTCATCTCCCTTTTCATTTTGACAACCAAATACGAAGCTTAACTATAGCAATTATAGCTACTGGGACTTTGGGTTCTTTCCCAGGTCCAAATTCTTTATTTCTATTTCTATACCATCACAAATTTATAACGTGTACTGAGCATAAATCAGATTATTAACATGTATGACAGAAAAGTCATTCGGATATTGATTTCTTTTGGCAATATTGAAATAGGCTAAAAAGAACAAGAGGTATTTTCCCTTTCTCATCTGGTGGAAGTTTTGAGAATGTCCCCTGAAGTGATGGAGCACTCCGGAGGCACCTTGAGTAGTAGAGGCTAGCACCCTTCTCCTTGCAGTGCCCGGGAACCATGCGAGAATCTCAGAAAGGACCTGATGCTCCTAGCCTGGGCCTTCCAGCTCTCTTAACACAGACGCAGAGGAGCCACTGGCCTGCAGATCACATGAGTTATGATGTGACCAGTATGGAGCCCAAACAAAGGGTCCTTCCTCAGCTCTTCAGAACTAGTGAGAACCCTGAGGCTTTTGTACAATCCTCAAGGAGTAGTTGTGGGTGGGAGGCTGTCAAAAGACAGACTGAGTTTCCGGCTAGCTCAGCAGGTGGAAGCTTGGCACTGATTAAATTTGATTTAGAGAAACAAAGAAATGTGACATTTCTGGCACCTTACAGTTGTAGCCTGAAATTCATACCCGCCACATGGGATATAAATAAGTGAATGAATGAATAAACAAACCAGAGGCCAGAGTGCCTGGGATGAATTCCCAGTTTGCTGTTTCTACCATTAGGGTCGTAAAACCTTGAAACACAAGGGCTAATGAAGAACTCAGTGCTTAGCACAATAAACACCGTCTGCGGAGACAGTACGGTAAGGATGGAGGTAAAAAAACAAAGGCAGTTCGTGACTTCACAAAGCTTACAATTATATGTGGGCAGCACATGTCAACAATAAAACATGAATAAGAAAAAGGACAGCTGTACAGCCATACAGCACATTTTTCTTAAGCGCTCACTTCACATAAGACATGAAAGGAAAGGTGAGGATGAAGACGGCACCCAGCAGGCATACAGATTGGTGAGGAAGATAGGAAAAGCAGAATAAGGACACACTAGAAGGATATGGCCTATGAAAATAATTTGCATAAAGTGCTGTGGAAGGAGAGGTCATTTCTGTTTGAAGAACAGACATCTTCCAATAGGAAGGAGTGCTTGGGAGGTCTTTGAAAATGGAAAGGATTTGAGCAGAATAAGGCGGCTTGAGGGGCACTGCAGGCCAGGGGTGATGAAGGTGTGGGCCCACACCTGCTCATGCTAAGGACCGCAGGCATGTCTCATCACAGACGCCCCTCACGACGCATGAGGATGAAGGGATTACAGGTGCTGAGAAGGCCAGAGAGGTGCATGGAGGCTGGTACAGACAGGGGCTTGGGTACCATGCTCAGGGGTTTAGCTGCAAGCTAGAGGCAAGGTGATGGGGAGATTACAGATCTTTGAGCAAAGAAGTGTCACAATAAGAACGATGCTTTTGGCAGTTTGCTCACATAGCTGAATGGAGAATGATGCATTAGAGAACAGGGCTAGAGTCATTACAGCGAGAAGAGTTAAGAAGTCCATGCACCTGAACTATAATAGAGGCAGAGTGTCAGGGAAAGAATGCGGGAGATGCAAGGAAGTTCACAGGTGTGAGGTGACGAGCTGGGTGTGGGAGGGACAGAGAGACGGATGAGGACAAACATCAAGAGATGATTCTGAGGTTTCAGGCCTGGGTGGAACAGGGAGTTCAGGAGGATGAGGGTTGAGGAGGAAAATGATGCGCTCAGGTGAGAACGCACTAAGCCTGAGGTCCCAGTGGCCCTGTGATGAGACGCCCAGCAGGTGCCTCATGTACAGAGACATATAAGTGTGCACTCAGTTTTACACATCTATAATCTGATCTTTCAAAACTGATAAATTACTGAAGCTCCATAGTCATCTAACAAAAGGACTCTTAGCCTTACAAAAGCATTAATAATAAGGTACTTTGAATAGTTCGCTCCCCTGGAGAATATAAAATAGGCTTTAATATTTTTTTAAAAGGTGACTTACACCTCTCTTTTCAGAAACTCATCAATTGTGTTAAGTAAAGTATATCTCTGTATGAATATGGAATGAACTGGGAGACTTTAGCCAGGTAAAATTAATCAAGGTAGATGTCATGAAGGAGGAGATGAATCTTAAAGGGGATACTGAAAGGGTAGCATTTGAATTAGTGAAGAAAAAGATTGTGAGCTCAAAACAGAAGCGGGGACTCTCATCTCACCCCATATTCTCCCCACTCCTCTTCCTTCCCAGGAATGGAACCAGTGGGGCGGGTGGGGAGATGGGGCATCCAGCTCCGCCCAGAGCTTTTCTCCATGACTGTGGATGGCAATTCCATCCCTCCGTCTACTGAGGTGAAAACCCTGGGTTACCCTGTATGCAATCCATCAGGAAACCCTCTTGGCTCTCCCTTTGAAACAAATCCAGTATCTGCCTCTTCTCTCCATCTCTACTGCTGCTACCATCTTGATCCAAGCCACAAGCATCTTTGGCCTGGATTATGTCAATAGCCTCCTAATAGGTCTCACCGCTTGTACCCTTGCTCTCCTAATGTCTGTTTTCAACACGACAGCTAGTTCTTTTTAAAAACAAGTCAGATCATGTCATTCCTTTCCTCAAAACCCTCCAATGTCTCTCCATATCCTTCCAAATCTAAGCCAAAGTCCTATTTATGGCTTACAAGACTCTACTTGATATGGGTCTGGTTACCTGCCTTGCCTCACCTCCTACTTCTCCCCCTCTGCTCACCCGGCCCACTCCACTCGGCTGGCCCCTGGCTTCAGACACTCCAAGTGCACTCTTACCTTGGAGCCTTTGCTTTAGTTCTTTTCTCTGCCAGAAACACACTCCCCCAGATATCTGTAGACAAAATCCCTCACCTCCTACAAGTCTTTGCTCAAACCTCACTTTCTCACTCTCATCCCATGAAATGCTGTAACCTACTGCCAGCCCCACCTCAATATTTCCAATTTCCCTCCTTGCTCACTTGCTTCTTTTTTACATAGCACTTATTTCCTTCTGACATAGGATATACCTTCCTTATTAATTATGCCTATTATTTATTGGCTATCTTCCCCTGATAAAACAAAAGTTCCGTTAGCCTTCTTTTTTTTTTAATTGGAGTATAATTGTTTTACAATGGTGTGTTAGGTTCTGCTGTACAATGAAGTGAATCAGCTATATGTATACATATATCCTCTCCTTCTTGGACCTCCCTCCTATCCACCCCCAATCCCGCCCATCTGGGTCATAACAGAGCACCATAAGCATTCTTCATCTGTTTTGGTTTGTACCTAGCCCACTGCAGCTGTTCAATAAAAAGAGTAAGAATGAGTCAATGAATGAATGTGTAAGAAGAAAAAAACAATGTAATTGAACAAGAGGGGGGGAAAAAACCCCACAACTTGATAACTCCAGCCAAAAACACTTGTACTTGGAGATAGAAAGCAGAAGATCCAGTCCCCGTACAGGTTGCATTCTAGCTCTGGGGCTCTGGACAAGCTATTAAAATTCTCTGGCGGGTGCTTCCCTGGTGGCGCAGTGGTTGAGAATCTGCCTGCCAATGCAGGGGACACGGGTTCGAGCCCTGGTCTGGGAGGATCCCACATGGCGCGGAGCAACTGGGCCCGTGAGCCACAACTATTGAGCCTGTGCGTCTGGAGCCTGTGCTCCGCAACAAGAGAGGCCGCCATAGTGAGAGGCCCGCGCACCGCGATGAAGAGTGGCCCCCGCTTGCCACAACTAGAGAAAGCCCTTGCACAGAAACAAAGACGCAACACAGCAAAAATAAATAAATTAATTAATAAACTCCTACCCCCAACATCTTCTTTAAAAAAAAAAAATTCTCTGGGGTCCTCCACCTTATCAGAAAGGGATGGACCGGGTTTTTTTGTGTGTGTTTGTGTTTTTCCAAAATTATTTAATTTATTCAGCAAATACATATTGAGGGCCTACTACATGCTAGGTCTTGTGCATATGAAGATTAATAAGACATCACACCACACTGGTCCCTCCCCACAATCCAGAGAGATCAACATGTAAACAAAGAATTATAACGCAATACAATATCAACATCTATAAGAAGTCCCTCGGAATTGCAGGTACAACAGTGGTGAAATCAGTAGCAGGGCCGGCAAGGGTAAACGATGATCAGGGAAAGGGCCTGCCAGGCTATTGGATGCCTCCCTGTACCTCAGAAAGCAGTATCAGAAGGACCCCCGCCCTCTGGGAATGCTGTCAAGTTTCCTGACTGCCCACTTCACATACTGGACCCTATAACGGCACAGCAAAGGACCAGCAACTTATCACAAGACACTTTAATCATTCAAAGATCAATTTTTTCACACAATTGTTTCTTCATGTCCCCGAGTAAGTCTTCTAAAGCCACACATTGTTGTAAATAGAAGGGCTTTTGTCCTGACACATCAGAGTTCCTAAAAATATTTAGAAGGACTCAGCAGTAAAATAACGCACTGCTCATTGTGTCCAGCAATGGCTTGCAAAGTCAACACGTTCCCTCTTAAAATAAATGCATTGCGTACAGCTTGCTTTCCTCCGAAAACTCAAGGTTTGTGTTCAAATCAGGTAATGTTTTCCTCTTTTGCTGTCCCAGTTATTATCATTTACTGACACTACCACCATCTTCATCAGGACATTGATTTAAGTATCCTTCTGTGCACAGAACGTAAATCAGAGCAACATAAACAGATGTGTGGTATGTGCACTCTAGAAACTTGTACTTCAGTGCTCCATATTAACAGTGCACAAACCAGAAAGGATTCTTCTAGAAATTACATACTGGCTACACTCTATCCCAGGAGCATTTGGGTAATCAGAAGTATGAGGTGTCAGATCTATCAAAGGTATTGGAAATTCAAGCCAATATGCTCATAGGAAATCACCACCCAGAAAACCTTCAGAAAGGACTTCAAGATGGGAGGTGGGAAGGCAGATGTCAGAGCCACTGAGAAGAATGACCAGTTTGCTGAAGGAGAGGGTTAGATACAAGGTACAGGCAGAGATGGATCTACTGAAATAGCTGAGCAGCACCCATGTTCTGGCACATTCAGGAAGATGAGAAAACTGGCCCAAATCTTGAGCTTTGAGGCACTAGCCATGAGGGGGCCATTTCCATGTCCCAGTATCCGGGGACCACCAAGGTTTAAAAACAACCAAGGTGTCACTCTGGGCTCAGACCTGCCAGTGAGGAAACAGTTATCCAGGTATATTCACAGTCATTTCAACTGAGGATGAAAGCTTTTTCCACTTCTTTTCTTGAACAAAAGATAAGCATGGATCCAGGAGGAGCTTCCAAGATCCCTCCTGCCTTTTGATAAGAAGCTTGAAACTGGCCATTTCTCCCTGGTCCCTGTGGTTAACAGGAAGCTCAAAGTAAAATACAAACTTTCCAAAGGAACAACATGAGACCTTTGTGGTCATCTTTGCTCTTAAGTTCTGACTGTTTTTTACTGCCATCCCTTATTCTGTATTATCACTGTGTTCCTGCAGCATACGCCCCTCCAATCCTTTGTGCAACAAAGCAGAGAAAAATAATAATAACACAACAATAAACATCATGTCAAACTTTTACTGAGCAAGTTATGAGCAGTCATTGGGCTAAGCTTTTCATGGATTACCTCATTTAATCTGCACAGGATTCCAATGACATAGGTGCTATTATTACCCACATTTTACACATGAAGAAAATAATCAAGAGTACAGGAAATTGAAATAACGTGTCCAAGCACCAGAGACCAGGTTTGAATCTAAGCAGGCTGACTCCAGAGCCCATCTCACTCACACACTCACACACACACACACACACACACACACACGTCCAGGCATAAAACACTTTGTAGGGCATTGTTTGCAATGCTACTATATCATAGTTGATGGCTGTGGTACGGAAATCTATGAGAGCTACCTGGCTTTTGAATGACACTTTACAGTAGAGGTTAACTGTTGGCCTGCAAGCCAAATTTGGGCCTTACCTATGAGTTATTCAGAGCCCATGGTATTGACTTTTTCTGACTGAATCTAATTCTGTTGTCCGGTTCCCCGCAGCTCCCGCCATCCCTCACTGCCCAGCTCACTCATTTAGCCCCACATATCAGGTTCATGGCCTTTGTTTCAGAAATTTCAAGATATTCTCCCACCTCTCAACTCATATGGTCTTTGGAATGTTTCTATAGGGGAGGCAAGACAGAAATCAATATCCCCTTTCACAAATGGAGAAACTAAGGCTCAGGGAGGTTGGACCCCTTGCCTGGGCACAGATGCTGGGAAGTGGTGTGGCTGGAAACAGACTCCATCCAGGCCTTCTGCTTCGTCATGTGGTGCTAAATCTCACAGCAGAGATCACCCTCCCCAGCGGAGCCCCAAGGAACAGAGGGAGCACAGTGCCAGCCACCATCGGGGGCAGAGTATTCCTCTGGGAGAAAACAGAGCAGGGCCTGCCCGGCAGGAGGCTGAGCACAGGCCTCGGGCAGCTGAGAGGAGCAGGGAGGAGGGCCCCACCTTGCAGCCCTGCCTCCCCCGCTGCTGGGAAGAGTCCCTCATCCTCCTTACGCTGCTCTTTACCTCACCCCTTCACTACAAGACAGGGTGTCCTGGTGGCCCAGGCTCCCATTTGTAGCCACTCCCTTGGCTCTGAATAGCTTCAGAATCAGGTCTTCCCAAGGATTCTGTCTTCTGAGTTCTGATGGGCACTACACGTAACATTTCTTCCCTTTTGTGTAACTAAAGTCAAAGGGGAGGGAGGCCCCAGACTGTTCCCCAGTCTCCCTTCCACATCCAGATCTACAAGGGCCTAGGGCAGTGACCTTGAAGGGATTCTTTCTAGGAGGGTGGCCTCGAGCAAGGGTTCTCACATCTGGCTACACGTCAGGACTACCCAAGAGATCTTTGTCAAAATGCAGATCCCAGGACCATACTCCAGACATACTGAATCATGAACTTGGCAATAAGGCCCTGGAATCTGCATGTCAACCATCTCGGCAGACGAGACTCCTGCCCTTGTTTGCAATGGACAAAGCTGGGATGGAGTCTCCTTAGCAGGTAGGACCAGAAAGAGGACCCACCCACCTTCATCTCCAGGCTCATTTTCAGTGCCAGTGTCCAACCTATTCGGGGGAGCGCTGGCTTACGGCCAAGCACCAGCCCCTTGGGGCTCCAGCTTATGTTCCATAATAGGTGGATTTAGAACATTTTAATCCAAAGCTGTTGAGCATGTGGGATGCCTCCAAACGCCAGAGAGCCAGCTCCCAGCTCTCCCTCTGGGAGAAATGGCCCAGACGTGAGGGCCATGAATCCACATGCAAGGGCCCAGAGGGGGATGTTCAGAGTCAGGGATAACCTCGTCACCCCCAAAAGAGAACCCTGGGTGTATGTGCTGCCCACCCCAGGCAGGAGGGGTGTTGTAGGAAACATGAACTGGTCTTTTTTTTTTTTCCTGCTTTCTATTAAGAACTTCAGGCTTGGGGCCCTGCTGGCTCTATGGTTTTTGGCTAAGGGATATAGGAATGCCCAAATGTGCCTCGAAGCAGCGACGTTCTCCTCCCCCACGAGGACCCCGATAAGGCAGAACGGCAGAGAGAAGAGAGGGCTCTACTTTGTTAGCTTATAGCCCTCATGGTAGGTGGATTGCGAGGCCCGGCCTGGAAGCTCCAGACTGGGGAGGACCTCACCCTGCCTTCATCCATTTCCAAAACTCACCACCCGCCAGCCTCTGGAGGCTAAAGCAATGAACGGCCAGGTTCTTAGGAACAAATATGAAAGAGAGGGAGACAGAGTGCCAGAGACGACCAGGCCCTGGGACAGCCTCCCCACCCTGATGCCTGCCTCCCCTGCCTCCCCGTACCCGGGGCTGCGTCCTTCCACGGAGCTCTGTCATCGTTCCCCCATGCTGAGCCCTCGCCGTGAGACACAGTCTCCTCCTCTGCCCCTCGATGTACCGAGAGCTCTGCGCTGACTCCTTCACTTCATGCCGCTGCTATCGCTCTCCTGACCTTGGGCCAGGTCAGCTCTCTCCCCCAGACCCCAGAGAAGCCCCTCTGCCCTTGTGATGAGGACTGAACTTGCCTCCCTACCACTCACCAGGGTTTGGGGCCCTTCCCCTGACCCCCTCATTCCCACCAGGACCTCTTCATTGGATAGATGCTCCCTCCAGCCCACAGACGTCTCTTCCTTCCTTTCCCTCCCTCCCCCCGACCCCGCCCGGCCAGCCTTCCCTTACAGAAGAGGAGGGAGGACCCCAGGCCGTGACAAACAAACATCCTGTGCCATCCTTGGAGATCCCGCAGCTTCCCACGATATGTACTTTATGCAACTAGCTCTCTGCACTGTAACACAGTCATCAACTAGCTCGCTTCTTTGTACTCTGGGTGCAGCCGTCCGTCTGTCCACTTCAGCGCCCTCTGTTTTTGGGGCCCCCTTCTCAGGGTTAGGGTCTGTGTCTTCCGCTTGTTCTCAGGTATCACATGCAAACTTGCACTTGTTAAACACTCAAAGCAGGAACGATTATCACTCAAGACGACTGAGAAAGATGACCCAGGCTCCTGGTAAATCTCCAAAGTCCAATCAGAGGCTCCTGAGTGCTCCTAGCCAGAGCCGGGAGGGCTCCGCTGCATGGCTCCCAGGGCCCCCCGGGGAAAGCAGGCCGGGGCCGGGCTGAGGCGCCTTGGAACCAGGTGGCAGCTCACTTCCTCTGGTCACGGAGAACTGGGTGTGCATGGGGCAGGGGGACGAATGATGGGATGAGGGGGCAAGGGGTAGGGGTGGGGTGCAGGCTAAGAAGAGGGCAAGGAAGCCGCAGGGCAAAGCGGGGAGGCCAGAGCTCTCCTTAGAGTGACCAGCCGGCAGGGCACAAAATTGCAAACCTAAGGGTCTGTAAGATCTGTTTCCCCTTCATTCAAGATTCTGCTCAGACCTCCTTCACTGATTCCCTAGTGACTTCACGCTTGTAAACAGCATCAGAACAATTTACTACAGCCTTCCTTTATATGCCCCGGTTTAAATAATAAATATGTTTGTTTCACTCTTCTGTGAAATGAAGCTCTTGGGGGGCAAAGTCCAGAAAAGCAGAGGTGGGACATGAGGAGGGGGCGGTGGGGCAGAAGCGGGAAATAACGTAGCACCGGGTGACGTGGGAGTTCCCAGCCCAGCCAGGGGGAGCAGTCCTTTCCACTCTGTCTCTGGGCTGCGTGTTAAGCACCGGCCTTCTCATGCCAGACAAGAAAGCCAGGTCCCACGGGCAAGGGGCCGTGTTGATGGGCACAGCTCATCGGGGTCCCAGTAGGGCACAGACATGACAGGCTCAGGATGTGGTCCACAGCCCCGCAGGACACCCCCAAAGGGTACGGGCTGGGAGAATCAAGCTGAGGAGGAAGAGGCCAAGGGGAGAATTTGGGGGGAGTGAGGTTTGGGGGGCAGGGGAGACATTATGGGGACAGAATTGAGTAGGAGCCCAGCAAGGTCCCTAGTGAGTCTGAGGCTGCGGGGATCCTGGCCCTGGGAGCCTTGCCCCAAGCAGCAGCAGAAGCCAATAACTTCTGGGATGTTCTAGTTGCAGGCCAGCACTAAAGCTTCTGAAGTAGAAATCATTCAAGCTCCCAGGTCTCTCGCTAAACCGGAAGGGTCACCAACCAGCCAGCTTGTTACCGTCTTTAATGAATGCCTTTCTATTTCCTGCAGGTAAGCAACTTGATTCCATTAGATGTTGTAAAATATTTACCAAGCGGCCAGGGTGGCTTCCTTCCTCCCAGCGTGAAAGAGGGAAGAAAGCTCCAGGTTAGGCCTCTGCGCAAGGATCAACAGGCATCGCCACGAGCTTCGGTCAGTGAACTTTCAAGCCCAGACACCCTCTCGGGGGCGGGGGAGGGGAGAACTAGGAAGGGTGTAGTGAGAAAGCGCAAGGGGCCGACAGATCCTGGAGGGAGGAGATGCACTAAGCACAACGTGACGTCCTGGACTGGCTCCTGGAACAGGACAACTAGTGAAACCCAAGGTCCGGAGTTAATCGTAATGCACCTATGTTGGTTTCTTCATGGTGACAAACGTTCCATGGGATGTAAGAGGGTAACACTGGGGGGACCTGGGTGAGGGGCTGCACGAACGCTCTACTGTCTCTGCAACTTTTCTATGAGTTAAAAATTATTCGAAACCAAACGTTTAATTTATTGAAAAAGTGAATGTGCTGCCTTCTTGGAGGTGAGTGTTCTCCATCATGGGGGTGGAGTTTGGGGGCAGCCCCACACTGACAGGGACCTTCCCTGTGTGTGACCTCACCCCAGAGAGAGCCTGCAGGTCACAGGCAGGTTATAACTAAAGAGAAGAAGGGCGAAGGGGGAAGCAGAGGGGGAAGCCTTCCTACCGAGAAGGAAGAAAACGGATGAGGCAGGAAGACGCTACCAAAAAACCATCTTTATTGTCAGAAAAGTCTACTGGACAGAGGCAGCGAAATGAACTGGACAGAAAGCCTCATGCCATGCAGAATACTCTGGGCTCGCATGGGGCAGCCATTGTGGGAATCCTTTTGAACTTGCCTCCGGTGGGGTGTGTGAGACCCTCTAGACAGCTGGGCATGGTTGGAAATCTCACAGGCCCACGGAGGGAGTGTAACATCCCTGACCAGGGAGGGGACAGCTGGCAGCGACCTCCTGTCTTCTGCCAGTCTCTCCTGGCCTCTGCCTGGAGGCCCACCGAACCTCCTCCAGGGCAGGGGCATGGATCAGGTGGATATGCCCACTGTGATGTGCACCCTCCCTCTTCCTGCTCTCCTGAGCTCCTGGCTCGCTCCCGCTGTGCCAAGTTTCTGCTCTGCACACAGGTGACCACACCTTTCCTTGGCTCTCTTCTTATCCAAGGCAAGGGCAGAGTCTTCCGACTCTCAGGATAGGCCAGAGGAAAAGCATAACAATTTATGTGTCAACTGGGTTAGGCTATGGTGCCCGGCTGGTCGAATACTGGTCTAGATATTGCTGTGCAGGTATTTTTTTTAGATGTGTTTAATATTTACAGTCAACAGACTTTGAGTCAAGTAGATGGCCCTCCATAAGTGGTGGGCCTCGTCCAATCAGTTAAGGCCTTAAGAGAACAAAGACTCATCTCCCCTAAGCAATAAGAGATCTGGTGTAGTAAGAGGGGCAGGGGAATCAAGATGGACAGTCTGGCCTTTGTGAACCTTGTGTAGAAAAGCCAAGGGAACACCCCCTTACTGGAGAGAAATATCCGCATGAAAGTGGCTGACACTCCACCTGGGTCTCCAGCCAGCTCTGCACACTCAGCAGGTCTGAGGACGAGCACACTGTGATGGTTAGTGCCATGTGTCAGCTGGGCGAGGCTATGGGGCCCAGTTGTTTGGTCAACACCAGCCTAGATGTTGCTGTGAAGGTATTTTTTTTAGATACGACTAACCTTTAAATCAGTAGACTTTGAGTGCAGATTACCATTTAATTCAGTAGACTCAAAGTCAAGCAAATGACCATCTGTAGTGTGGGTGGGCCTCACTTAATCAGTTAAAGGCCTTAAGAGCAAAGAGTGAGGTTTCCTGGAAAAGAAGGAATTCTCAAGACTGCAACATAGAAACCTAGCCGGAGTTTCCATCCTGCCTGGCTTGCCTATGGATTTCGAGCTCAAGACTGCACCGTAAGCTCTGACCTGATTATCCAAGACCTACAGATTTCAGACTTGCCAGCCCCCCATCATGTGAGCCAATGCCTTAAAATGAAACTCTCTAGATATATAGATAAATAGATGGATGGATAGATAGATGTAGATGCACAAGACAAATATGCGTATGTAGAAACAGACACACAGACTGGCTCTGCTTCTCTGGAGAACCCTCACTAATTCAAGGGAAACAGAGGATCCAGAAGACCCTGGGCTGGGTCAGAGGCACCTGCTCTCTTCACTGTCCCGTTGATGTCCCTCTGTGGGTTTAGAGACAGTGATGCCCCATCGCTGGTGCTCCCCAGCTTCATCGTTCAGTCACTGAAATAAAGAGTTTGTATTGATCGTCTTAAGAGGATGCCTTTCCCTGAACTCAAAAGTGACAGGAAGTGACAAACATTTCAGAAACAGCTTAGTGGACATCCCCCTCCCCCCATGTCTCATTTTCAACTCGAAAATAACAGCACATCACTGAACTCTCCGCAGTCACGTGTGCCTGGGCTGACAGAACTTCCTTGGGGAGGAGAACAAACGTGCCACCTGCCAAGGAGATACCCACGGCACCCAGCGGAACCAACCCACTGAGACAGGCTGCTTGCCCTTCCAGGCTGTCCTGCCCGTGGTTCTCAGCAGCAAGAAAACCAGTAGGGTCCACGGAGCTGCTGGGAGTCCGCAGACCTGGGTGACAGCCCCAGAACCCCACACAGCACTAGAGGACACACTCAAGGTCAAATGGCAGAGTAGGAGGTTGGGCATTTTCACTTCAGACATTTTTTCAAGGAGGAGAGCAAAGAGCAGCAGCCTGGGAGACGGAAGGACATCCTCCTCCACTCTGCCAAGAGCCCCCTTCCCTCTGTGTCAGCCCGGGCCACTCTCGCTGCTTCCCTCAGCCCAGCTGCTGACCCAGAGGCCCACGTGCTCAGGGAGGTGGAGGAGGAACCACCAGCTCCACCAGCCTCAACTGCAGAGGACACACCAGGCAGCAGATGCATCAGAAATCAGTGGTTTCTTTGGGAGCTTCTGCCTTTTGCCTTCAAACCAGGGTTGCCAGATTTAGCAAATAAAAATACAAGCTGCCCATTTAAATTTGAATTTCTGATCAACTACAAATACACATCATGTGATATTGGGGATATACTTATAATGAAAACGTTATTTGTTGTTTCTCTGAAATTCAATATAACTGGGCATCTTGTATCTTATCTGGCACCCTACTTCCAGCGGGGGAGAGCCAGGAGGGCTACAGCATCAGGCCCTGCTGGTCCCCAGCCTCCAGGCCTCTCATCCCATTTCCTCACAGCTGGGCCCCCTCATTCAGACCAGGCCCAACCCTCAGCTGAGACAGGAGGGGTTTAAGCAGCTGCAGACACAGCAAAGCAGAGCCCCGTTGCTCCCAACAGACCCTTCCTTGGCCCCAGGCCCTAGTCTTGCGATCCACTTCTTGGGCCTGTGCTGAGGTTCTTCCTGGCACCTCTTTGAGGCCGGGGGACCTGCCTGATAACACAGGCCCTTTGCCCAACCTTGGGTCCAGTGCCTAAACCCTAGTATAATGGGCAGAGAGCCCTGACTGTCAGGACAGTTGGCCACTTCCTCTTGGGTAGCCCCCTTCCTCCCTGACTGAAGACAGCTATAGCCCCTGAACACTCAGGGAGCTCACCTAGACGCAGGTGTAAACTTGCCCACTGGCACCTGTGGCTAGGTAAGCTCCCCATGCAGGTAAGTGGGACTCTTCTCAGCCTGTTTTCCCCACCTATCCTGCCATACCCTCCTACCCCCACTCCAGCTCTGAGGACCATGGATCGGATCTTAACCAAGTGTGGTGCCTCCTTTGACAATAAGACCCACAGAGACAAAAGACCTGTATGCAGAAAACTATAAGACACTGATGAAAGAACTTAAAGATGATACCAACAGATGGAGAGATATACCATGCTCTTGGATTGGAAGAATCAATATTGTGAAAATGACTATACTACCCAAAGCAATCTACAGATTCAATGCAATCCCTATCAAATTACCAGTGGCATTTTTTACAGAACCAGAGCAAAAAATCTTAAAATTTGTATGGAGACACAAAAGACCCCGAATAGCCAAAGCAATCTTGAGAAAGAAAAACAGAGCTGGAGGAATCAGACTCCCTGACTTCAGACTATATTAAAAAGCTACAGTAATCAAGACAATATGGTACTGGCACAAAAACAGAAACATATATCAATGGAACAAGATAGAAAGCCCAGAGATAAACCCACACACCTATGGTCAACTAATGTATGACAAAGGAGACAAGGGTATACAATGGAGAAAAGACAGTCCCTTCAATACGTAGTGCTGGGAAAACTGGACAGCTACATGTAAAAGAATGAAATTAGAACACTCCCTAACACCATACACAAAAATAAACTCAAAATGGATTAGAGACCTAAATGTAAGACGGGACACTATAAACCTCTTAGAGGAAAACATAGGAAGAACACTCTTTGACATAAATCACAGCAAGATCTTTTTTGATCCACCTCCTAAAGTAATGGAAATAAAAACAAAAATAAACAAATGGGACCTAATGAAACTTCAAAGCTTTTGCACAACAAAGGAAACCATAAATAAGACGAAAAGACAACCCTCAGAATGGGAGAAAATATTTGCAAATGAAGCAACTGACAAAGGATTAATCTCCAAAATTTACAAGCAGCTCATGGAGCTCAATATTAAAAAAACAACCCAATCCAAAAACGGGCAGAAGACCTAAATAGACATTTCTCCTAAGAAGACATACAGATGGCCAAAAGGCACATAAAAAGCTGCTCAACATCACTAATTATTAGAGAAATGCAAATCAAAACTACAATGAGGTATCACCTCATACCGGTTAGAATGGGCATCATCAGAAAATCTACAAACAACAAATGCTGGAGAGGGTGTGGAGAAAAGGGAACCCTCTTGCACTGTTGGTGGGAATGTAAATTGATACAGCCACTATGGAGAACAGTATGGAGGTTTCTTAAAAAAATAAAAATTGAATTACCATATGATCCAGCAATCCCACTACTGGGCATATACACAGAGAAAACCATAATTCAAAAAGAGACATGCACCCCAATGTTCATTGCAGCACTATTTACAATAGCCAGGTCATGGAGGCAACCTAAATGCCCATCGACAGATGAATGGATAAAGAAGATGTAGTACGTATATACAATGGAATATTACTCAGCCATAAAAAGGAACGAAATTGGGTCATTTGTAGAGACGTGGATGAATCCAGAGACTGTCACACAGAGTGAACAGAAAGAGAAAAACAAATATCGTATATTAACGCATATATGTGGAACCTAGAAAATGGTCCAGATGAACCTGTTTGCAGGGCAGAAATTGAGACACAGATATAGAGAACAAACTCATGGATACCAAGGGGGGAAAGCGGTGGGGGGGTGGTATGATGAATTGGGTGATTGGGATTGACATGTATACACTGATGTGTATAAAGTTGATGACTAATAAGGACTTGCTGTATAAAAAAATAAATAAAATAAAATTCAAAAAGTAAAAAAAAAAAAAATAAGACCCACACAAATGCACTAGGAACCATGCCACCCAGACACCCCATGGCTTCCCCCGAGGTCCCTACTCCACTTGCAGCCTGAAGCCCAGGTCTGTCCCCTGCTGCTAAGAAGCGGTTCTCTGCTCCCATTTCTAGCCTTCCCTATAGACATGGCTGCTTCCAGGCAGCTCAAAGTCCAAACAATTATACTTCTGAATAGCCTGGCTTCTTAGCTCTCCTGGCACCCATGCCTTCTTAACAAGAAGCATAGCAGGGCATTCATATTTTACTAAACCTTTCCTTTGTGTGCAGTCTTCAGACCACACTGTTCAAGGGACCAGCAAATCAGATCAAGGCTGGGAAGACCCTTGCTGACTTCACTTACCAGTTCTCACCCACCTTTGAGCCTCTGTCACTGCCTGGCAAGAACCACGCACCACAAAGCCCGAGGAGAGTGAAAATCTACACTGTGCCTTCCTTCCTCCTCCCCGCCTGCTTCCTCCCTCCTTTCCTTCCTTCCTTCTTCTACTCACTGAATTTACTGCAGGCCTCCCCTGAGTCAGGCACAGCATCAGACTCTGTGGATACAGGGAAGAGCAAGTCAGGGTCCCTGCCTCCAAGGAGATGACACATTATTTAGGGAGGGAGAAAAGGAATGAGACCATTTCACAGAAACATGACAAATGCTTTGAGCCCCTGAGGTGAGCTGTCTACTTAATGGCTGTTCTGATTTTTTTTTGAAAGTCGGTTGGAAATAAGACTGAAGTCACATTTACAGACGTGTAGACTGACTTGGGCCACTCTGTCAATGTGGCCAAAGATAACCTTGGCGTGGTTGGCTCCTTCTTGTCTCACCTTAGATGTCCCCTCCCCTGAGAGACTTCCCCCAGCTGCCTGATCTAAAGCGGCCCCCATCACCCTCCCTCCTAGCCTCCTATTTTGTCATTATTATGGCATTTCTCACAGCCTGGCCTCTCCTTCTTTGTTCATCTGTCCTCCTGCATCCTTGCCTGTGTCCTTTGACACTACACCTCCAGCACCCAGCAAGTGCTCCCTGCACTGAAGTTTACTGCACAAATGAAGGAACAAATAGAAGAACAGGAAGAACAACCACCCAGTGGTTCCCAACCTCCCGGGCTCCTGTGAGATATTTCCATATATTCCAAGGCCTAACAGGGTTTACCTGTTTCCTTATCCTCGATAAAGCCCCACAGGAGAAATGGAATGTCACATTTCTTTGCCTTTGACTACAAGGATATCAACTCAGTATTCCTGGCTCTCTTGCTAATCAGAAACTCTAATTAGTAAACATATTTTGACTCTTAAAAGTGGGAAAACAAAGGCATCATAACATCCAAGCTGTTTATTTAGTGGATAACAACTTTCAAGACAGGAAACCACGGAGCAAGATTAAAAAGTACTAAAGGGTTCTCCCAGTAGAGGAGAGATTGGGAATAGCTGCCCATTTTCTGGATGGCAAGACTGACGCCCAAGCCATATTGAGAGCCACATGCAAGAAACATGGGCCAGAGGTCTGCCCACTAAACTATCAGAGCAAAGGAGGATGAGACTTGGCCATGAAAATACTGCACATAAAAGAAATCATGTTCTGGGAAAAAAAAAGTAATTTAAATGAAAGTCGAAATTATCTGCAGCACAGATACGGTGAATCTTCAGGCTTGCTGCTGTCAAATGGATCATCCATATAACACTGGCAATCTTCTGAAGGGCTAATGAAAATCTGGAAAGTGTGCATGTATTAGCAAGGTTCCAGCAAACTGTTTTCATTTACCCTACTATTTAAAAAAGCATAAATGACATGGTCACTTACTCCTTGGAAGCTGACCTTTGAACAGCTCTTTAAATGCTGGGATTAAAAGTGTTGGATAAACCACTGCCTTGTCATTGCACTTGATCAACTGACTGGCCACTGCAATGCAAACCTTCAGGGTCAAAAGAGAACAACCCAGGTCAGCTGAGACTCCAGCTGCTGGCGGCCAAAGGGGCCATGAGGCCATCACCTGCTTTCTGAGCCCTGACGTGCTGCTGCCACCCGAGTGTCTGTGCCACCCACCCATAGAGAACTGGGTCCCCTGTTGTAATGAGAAGTTTTGAGCAGCTCACTGCAAAAGGCACAGGCTCCCCACTGGCCAGCCCTTGGCTATGGGGACTTGAAGGACTTGAAGGACTGTCCAGTGGATATGTTACTTCTCCGGGCTTCCAGAGCAGAGGGGACGAGACCCTGCTAGTACAGCCCCTGGCTGCCTTATTTCTCTCATGAAAAGTGGCTGAGCCAGAGAGGACAGCACAGAGCCTGACAAGAAGACCTCTAGTTACACTGGACAAGAGCCAGATAGATCGGCAGAGTGCAAGAAGCCATGACTCTCCTCCATGTACGATTTTCTCCAACTGGAGTGGAACTTGGTTTAGAAATTAGATGTGTTCTTGAACACCCATTGCAAATCTTAAACCTCAGGTCCAATTAGCAGCTCCAGGGCACAGGCAATTGAAAGCAGTGGTTCTGGGTCCAAATATCAGCATGCCCCCAAGTCACCCAAGAAACCCATAAAATGCATATTCCCAGGTCCTGCTCCCCAAATTCTGATTCAGTGGGTCTGGAGTGGGAATCTACATTTTAATAAGCTCCCCAAGTGATCCTGAGGTAGAAAGGGGATGAACAGATCACACATTGAGGAAACTCCGAGGTGAAGGTGACCAGCTGGTTTACCCTTGTCCACTCGGTAGGTTCAGGCTTATCTGTCCCCAGTCTCCCTTCTCGGGACACTTATCTCAGAAGTGTGATCCTGAGAAAGGATCAGTGTTTAGGTCAGTGAATCCAGAGGCAGAAGGAGCCAGAACCATCCCAGGGACACTCCTGAAGCTCGGTCCAAGGGTCTCAACCTTGGGACCTGTGGAGCCACTGGCCGGGCCCTACAACCCAGACCTTCAAGGCATCACCTGCCACAATCCAGCTGCAAGAGCTATGGTTACAACAACATATGCAGGGTCAAGACCACCCAGTCCAGGGGTTCTGAATCTTTTGTAGGGTACATGCTGTGGGGAAGCCCTTCTCAGAATAATGCTTATAAATGCATAAAATTAAATGCATAGTGTTAAAAAGGAAACAAATTATATCCAAATACGGTTTTTCAAAAAATATTTTTAACTTGATGTAGCGTATATGTGTTTCTTTATTAATGCATTCAACGGGATCTAGCAGTGGTCTAAGAACTGCTGTAATTTCAAGGTAGTAACAAGATGGAAAACAATTTCAAAACACCTGTAGCAGCTGCATTGCGTAAGTATAAAGCTAGGGCCAAGCTAAGAAGCCCAGTTTAGGCGCTGAGGCACTGGGCCTGGCTCCAGTAGCAGAGGACAGGCAACAGCCCTCTTTACAATCACCAGGAAGAACGATCACCAGGAGCTTCACTTTTTTTGTCATCACATGACAACTACACACCACCTGAGAGCATGTGTGCAACACCAGCTCAGCTTAGTGATATGGTAACGAGTCCTGATTTTGATGCCAGAGAATCAGGTTTGCATCCTGTTATTCTCCATTTGCCCCCAGATATGTTATCTCTGAACTTGCTCCTGCTGTGCACCCTGGGAGCTGACCACTGCAGAGCCGTCCTCTACCTGGGCACCAAGGTGGCCCCCTGCTCATGTAACACCATCCCTCTCCTGCCCCTCCAGCCCTAGCGAGTAACTGCTCCCTGCTGGTGCTGGTCCCTGGGGCATTCTCTGTCTCCTGCTGGCTCCCTTACCCCTGCCCATAGATCTTTTTTTGTTTGTTTGTTTGGGGGGTTTTTTTGTTTGCTTTATTTTGCAATATTTTCATGGTTTAATTAATTTTTTAGAAACTTTCTTTTATGAACAATTTCAAATATACAGAAAAGTACAGATCATAGGATAATGAACACCCACATACCCATTACTCAGATTTAATAAATCTTAACATTTTGGCATGTTTTGTCTTTTTTTATTCTGAAGTATTATAAAGTAAATTACAGATCTTCATATTTTACCTGTAAATATTTTAATGCAGATCTCTTAACTACAAGGACATTTCCACTAATAACCACAATGTCATTAAGCACACCTAACAAAATGTAAAATAATTCCTAATACTACTCAATACCCAGCTTATATTCAAATTTCCCATATTGTTCCCAACAAAATGCTTTCCTTTTGGAATTTATAAATGAATATTAGGAAAAATCAAACCCACGTTATCAAGAGGATATAAAAAATATATATATATACACATATACGATTGGTTTAGATATAGGCCATGTTACATTTTCTGGCCAATGAGATGTGAGGGGACGTTTGCTACGGACTTCTGGGAAAGATATTCTCACCGGCCCGCAGATCTTTAACCAACCTCTTTACTAAGGTCTCCTGAGCCACACTGTGTGTGCCAGCTGTTTCTTGCCTGAGCCCTCCTGCTACAACCCTGCCCTGCTACGTGACCTTGAACAAAGCACCCAACCAATCTGAGCTTCTTAATCTATGGAAGGGGAACCGCAGCACCCACCGCCATAGGCGGGCTGTAGGGATTAAGCGGAATGGGGTGAGTAGCAGGTCTAGTAGGGTGCCTGGCCAGGGAAGCTCTTGATGAGTCACCTTCATTTTAGAGCCGGCAAAGAGCTCCGAAGACCGGTTGCCCTGCAGCTTGTTCTGGGTAGACAGACCTAGTATATCTCCTGTCCAGAATGGCCAGAATCACTCTAGGGGAGGTCTTTTGGGGGCACACGGGGCTCAGATGCCTCTTACCCCTCAGAAGCACACAGCAGCCAGGGGGCCATTCCCCGTAGGAGAAGGAGGAGGTCAGGCTGGGCCCAGGGGAGCCGTCTGGCTTAGGGGGTGATTCCCTCTAGATTTCATTTTCCCTCTTCCCACTTCGGCAATAAATCCCCACACCGGACAGGTGCACAGAGCTTTCACAGATGATGCTCATTTGATCTTCACAATATCATGAAGTGGACCTTACTACCCTACTTATTTTGGGGGTGAGACAGAGTTCAGAGATAGGGGGAGACTTGTCCAAAGTCACACATCTCCTGAGGACCAAAACCAGACCTAGTTCTTAAATTTTCTAACCAATGTCTCAATTTCTTTCCCAGCAGGAAGAGCTAAGACAGCAAATATAAATGACTCAACAAAACCCTCATCCTTCAGTAAATCTTTGGACCGGAAAGACAGGCTCTTCCACTGAGAAACAGAAATGGCATCGAAGAGATACAGTCGTCCATCTACAAGTCATTGAGCGTTTACGGTTTAATTGTGTAATTTAGTAAAAATGATGTCAGGAAAAAGCAGAGAGATAAAAGAAGCATCTTATGTTTAAGTAAAAGTTCCAGAGCTGAAAGTCTTACCCTCTTTATTTCCCAAGGGACAAAATTATCTTAACCTTTATTTTAAGGGCAAGTGAGCCTGCCTGGCAGCTCTGCCCTCTTCCTCACCCGTCCAGCACTAAGGAAACAACAGGGGTAGTTTTCTTTGGCTTAAAAGCAGACATCACAGCCCACTTCTCGTCTGAACAGACACAATCCAGTGCTTTCTGTACCTCTCCTAAAATGTGACTTGGCCTGAATAAATACTATCAGAAATTCAATTTAATGATGTATTGGTGATGCCAAATTATATTTCCCCTCGCTTTCAACAGGAATTCCCAACACTCCTTGAACACTCAGCATGGACACCACCACCAGCCCTCTCCCCTCCCCAACCCCTGAGATGCTTCATGGTCATTAATCCCTACAACATACCCGAGAGGACGAGAGGTGTTATGAGCTGTACCTCACAGATGAAGAGAGCAGAGGCAGAAAGGCTAAATGGCTCGACCAAGAGTGACAAGGAAACCAGCGGTGCAGCCGGGGCCGGAAGCAGGGAGGGCCCAGGTCAGGGATTTTTTCTGTCAGCCTGGGAAGATGCTATTATGATCACGCAGCTGCTCCAGACGGCCTCTCTCCGCCCACCGTAGACCAGTCTCTCGAGGCTCTGCTTTGCCAGCAATCCACACGAGACCCCCAGACATACACGCCTACCACCCAGGGCCTCCTACTGAACTTGAATACGGCTAGTGCTAAACAGGCTCCACTCCTGCCAGGGAGAAAGCCCTTCAGTGGAGAAAAGAAGCTGATTATACACTCCTGAGCTTAATAGGAAAGCAAATCCATTGCGAATAAATTGAATCCGCCTTCACAGAGCACGAGGAATCTGTTCATAAAACATTTGCTAACCATGAACTACAGTCCGGCTATTAAACGCTGTTCACAGCAGCTCCTCAGAGCTGTGCCTCTCCTAGTCTCGCTGCATCTTTAACGGGCCAGCGGCTGTAGGAATGGCCCCGGGGCCCATCTGTGTGCACCCCAACGCCGGCTATACATTTGAGTTAAAGAGCTCCCCCAATAAGTCTCGGTGTTTGTGCCCAACAAGGCACCTCTCTCCAAGGGAAGCCAGTGCGACCCAGAAGACAGCCAGTACTGCAGAACCATCTGGCTCTGCCCCATGTCTGGACTGCACTCCCCTGAGCCAGGACTTTTGTAGGAAACCCACAGGTCACAGAGGGACAATGGGCTTCTGTGGCCACAGGACGGATCTCCGAGGAACAGGCTGCAGGAATCACAGGCTTTCTTCCCAGCAGGCTTTTAGGAGAAGGCACGCCTTCCCCTGACTCTTCCCCCTTCATTTCTTCTCATCTTCCTTTCCATTTCCCTCTTAAGCGTCGGTGTTTCTCTTCCCAGTCCTCAAGTGACCCCCTATGGCCATCCACACCCAGGCGGTCCACCATCACCCAAATGCCAAGGGCCCCAAACTCCACCATGTCTCTCTCCTGAGCTGCAGACTCCCTACCAGGCATCCCGCTTGGACATCCCACAGACCCTGCACACCCAACGCGACTCCAGACTTATCTCCACCTCCCATGCCCAGCGTGCTCTTCCTCCACCCAGCTCCCAACTCAGCTACAAGTTCCTTTCTCCATTCAGTTTCTCAAACCAAACATTTGGCCTCTTCCTTAATTTCTCTTTCTCAACCCTCACATCCATGGAGGGGTTTATTAACTCTACTTCCAAATATGTCCGGCATCCTCCCTCCCTAGGACAACCGGGTCCCCCCTTCTCCTTACTCCAATACACATCCTCTAAAATGTCATCAGGGTAGTTTTCCCCGAACTGAGTAATGACCATAAATTTCCCTTCCTGGAAACAAACTCTTCAAACTTTCCCACTGGGCACCCAATATCTCTGGACAGTCTCACCTCCAATGACTATCCCCACTTACCCAGACTACTGTGCCACCTTGAGAGCACTAGCATCGCAATACATGATGGGTTCACTCATGCTATACCTGGAATGTTCTTTCCTTTATCCCTCATCCTTTCAGCCCAGTTCCCTGGCCCTTTCAGAATAAAGTCTTGCAACTGACTCTAAACCTGCCTCTTTTCTGACTACTCATCACTACATCTTATAATCCTGTCATCTGTCCCCAGGTGCCTACTGTCCCCACCCACACCGAACAGTCCTCAAAGACAAGATCAGAGTTTTAATTTATTCCTACCCTAGAATTTCATGCAGTGCCTGAACCAAACTGTTTCCATAAAATCTTGAAAATGAACTGAATTCCTCCCTGGTAGTACTTGAGAGTACTCTTCCTGGATGGAAAAGATTTGAAAAGACAATTCTACAGGAGGGGACTTCCAAGATGAGGATTTCATTCTCATTTCATCCCTATTGGGCAGAGTCCTCTTTTACAGATGGCAAGAGAGGAGAAATGGCAAGGTTCACGGCCAGGTGCACCAGAACACAGAATGGATGTCACATCTAGACTGGTGGAGAGTGGCCTTCTCCTCCAGAGAACCTGCTGCAAAGCCTTGATTCTAAGTGGGAACAGAGATTGGAACTTAAGTGGGTACAAATCTGTTTTTAGGCTCCTACTGTGCACGACGCAGCACCAATCAGCAGGGTGCTGGGTGGGGTTAGCCGGAACCTATAAGGGGCCAGGAGGAAGGCCTGGGATGGACCAATGCTGCTATGCACTTTCCAGACCTGTCAACTTGGTAATGGCCCCTCGTGAGTCTCAGATTTACAGGTCCTGCTCACCAGGTTGGATTTTAAAAATGATGTGTGAATTGAAACACTGTGAAAGGACTCACATTCAAATTGCGCTGGGGACCTCCTGCTTTGAGAAAGACCACAATCAACCATCCTACATGTCCTCCCCTGGTGCCCAACAAATCCTAGGTGTCCAACAAATCTGGCCTAGGTGCCCAGGGGAAGTAGAACGGCAGGGCGGAGGGCATGAGGTGGACCTGGGTTTGAGTTGCAGCTCTGACGCATTCGTGCCATATAGCCCCACAAACCGCCCAAAAAGGCAGCAGAGCACGATGACCAGAGCACAGGCCTTCAGCTCAGGATTCAAATCTCTGCCCCAGCCTCTCCCTAGCTGTGTGACCTCGGGCAAGTGGCTCAGCTTCTCTGAGGCTCCCTTTCCTTAGCTTGCTCGCAGGGTTGCTACATGAGAGAGATGACATCATAGCTTCAAGGTGCCTCGCCCAGAGCAGCACATCACGTGGCAGATGCCCCCTTCCCAGGACCCCATTCCCTGCTTCCCATCAATCTGGAGGTTTCACTCTGTGCCCACTGTAAGATGCTTCTCATCAACTAACTCCTCAGCTGAGCCGTTTTTAGGCCACCCCAGGGGCCAGAGCAGCACCGTCAGAAGGAGACGGAAGAATGCATAACACCCTCCCCTGCTATAAAGTACGCAGGAGCCTGTCAGAAGCTAGAAGAGCAGGGTTGTGGCTTGGACAGCGGCCGTTATTCACCGGCTCTGCCCAGGACTCCTGGGGGCCGCCAGGGAATGGGGATGGGGGATGTGGCGCCCAGCCACCCTTCAGGGTTTGCTGGTGCAAGAGAAACAAGGGCCTTATTTACGTCACTTGGGCTGAGCGAGCAGGGAGGGGGCCCTGCAGGGAAGCCTTTAATTAGAGCTCTTCCCCTCAGAAATGCTGACACGGGCTGGACACGAACTACATCTCAGCCAAAACGCCGTCATCCCTACCGTCCCGGAGGAAAGATAAAATCGGCTGCAATATTGGTTTCTGCAAAGAGTGGGAGTGCGGGGCGACCTGAGGGGCTGCTCGGCAGGTGGGCAGGGCGCCGCCCCGCCGCTGCACCAATGGCGCCTCTCCATGCCGGCCCCCCAGGCCGGGCCCCTTTCCACACACAGAAAAGAGAAATCAAGTCAGTGGGAAGCCGCTCCGGCGGTGGAAAACCCAATTCCATGCCCACTCGGGCCAAGAAGGGGGGACTGGGTGGGGCACTGGCCCCAGGCCTACCTCATCCACGTGTGATGATGCTCGACACCAGCCCGAACCCCTCGAGGAGGGGGTGCCCACCCCCCAGCAACACCAGTGATGCAGCTGGATGGTGCCCCCCCGCCGCTCAGCCAGGGATCCTCCTCCTGCCCCCAGCAGTCGAGGCATCATCCTTTCCTTGGGGACTACTTTAGCCGCTCGGACTCTTCCTTCTTCCGGTCCGGGGCGAGCAGACGCGCCCTGTCCCTCTCACCCAGTCACCAGGCCTCCCTGGCCATGGTCCCCGCATTGGTCACATGGCCGAGAGCGGGGGAAGGTAGCGGGAAGATCCCCTCCAGCCCTGATGATCCGACCTGAGAAGAGGAAGAGTGTTGGGGACGCTGCCTTGCAGCCACACCGGGAGTCCAGAGACAGAAGCAGCATCCCCCCTGGGGCAGAGGAGCAGGCGCAGAGGCCCACATCCCGATGAGCGCGGACATGCAGAATCATGGAGGCGGGGCTGTCCCCACCGCATCCTAAGGACTTGCAGAATAGCGAGCTTCTCCCCGAGGGCCCTCCTCCAGCGGGTTTTGTGACAGGCAGACACATGTACTCAGGAAAGTGGGGCGTCCACAGGTGACTGGATCTATTGTGAAACTGGGCAGGGTTCCCGGCTCTGCCCCTAGTGGTGCTAAGACTGAGGTTGCCTTCCATGCCTCCGTTTACCCAGCTTCAAAGGCAGGGGAGCCGATCCCCTGCCTATCGCAAAGGGAGGACACAGGAGTGGAGCCTACTTGCGCAGTAGAAACGACCCTCCATTAAAGACACAGACCTACTTGGACTTGAGGATATGGGGAGGGGCAAGGGTAAGCTGTGAAAAAGCGAGAGAGTGGCATGGACATATATACACTACCAAATGTAATATAGATAGCTAGTGGGAAGCAGCTGCATAGCACAGGGAGATCAGCTCGGTGCTTTGTGACCACCTAGAGGGGTGGGATAGGGAGGGTGGGAGGGAGACGCAAGAGGGAGGGGATATGGGGATATATATATATATATATATATGTATAGCTGATTCACTTTGTCATACAGCAGAAACTAACACTCCATTGTAAAGCAACTATACTCTGATAAAGATGTTAAAAAATAAAGTAATGAAGTATATTTATGCTACAACATGGATGAAACCTGAAAACATGCTAAGTGAAAGAAGCCAGTCACAAAGAACCACGTATTGTATGAGTTCATTTGTATCAACTGTCCAGAACAGGCAAATCCATAGAGACAAAGTAGACTAGTGGTCGTCAGGGGCTGGGTGCGGGCAATGAAGATGCTCTAAAATTATATTGTGCTGATGGTTGTATGCCCTGTGAATACACTGTAACACTGAACTGTATACTCCCTATGGGTGGGTTTTATGGTATGTAAACTATACCTCAGTAAAGGTATTAAAGTGTTGACTTAAAAAAATGCACAATGTGAGAGATGCGAGTTAAGTTTTACTTGGGGCTAAATGAGGACTGCAGCCTGGGAGACAGTGTTTCAGATAACTCTGAGAAACGGCTCCTGGGAGGCGAGGCAGGGGAGCCAAGTTATACAGAAGTTTTGTAACAAAGGGCAAGTAATCTGAACATCAAAAGATTATTGTTAATGAAAGAAAGCCAGATATCTCACGTTAAGGAATTTAGCTCTTTTCTATGTATGGGAAGATGCAAGAGTCTGGGGCTCACTGGAGCTCAAAGGAAATCATTCCTTTGATAGGCACCTCCGCTGTCTGGGGCCAGTATCCACAGCAGGGAGTGGCTGCAGTCTGTTGGCTGCTAGATGGCAGGTATTCTTTTCAGCCCTGAGTTTCCTCTGGGCTCACCGGCTCACGCTGGAGGGCTGCAATTGTTGATGGCTGTGACATCCTTTGTTTACTGATAGGGCAGGAAATACTCCAGTTATAAATATTCCATTCCATCTATAAATATTACATTTATCAAAAGAAAATAAGAAGATTCTGGGTCATCCCCTTTATCTTCCTTTCTGGAGAGGGACAGGGAGAAAGTCAGTATCTCAGAAACAGCATTAAACATTCTCATGGTTATTTACCCCCAGGCCACATCAGGAAGGCGAGAGGGTCTGTGTTTTATTAGAGTATATTTGTCTATGGACAGGTTAGACAGCCGGCATCTGACCTATAGTCATCATACTTATCACTGATTGCATCCTAGTTACGTCCTAAGCACTCTGCTGGTATCCTCTCATTTATCCTTCACGATTGCCCTATAAAGGAAATGCTTTTATTATCCGCACTCTACAAATGAGGAAATGGACTCTCCGAGAGGTTAAATGTGATATCTCGCCCGAGGACAGGCAGACCCTGAGCGTGAACCCAGGTGGTGTGTCTCCAGAGCCTTCCTTCTTCCCCCTGAGCCTGGAGAGCTCGCCGCAGGAGAGGGGCGGAGCTTCCTGGAAGCTCACACACACACACACACACACACACACACACACACACACACACACACACACACACACACACACACACACACACACACACACACACACACACACACACACACACACACACACACACACACACACACACACACACACACACGGGCAATAAAAACCAAACTCGCCATAGGAAGATGTCATTTTCTTCCCGAGAGGCCTCGGGCAACAAGAAGATGGATTTCCTTTTAAAGGACTGTCCCCTGTTGTGTGTGACAGCTCCTTGGTTGTATCTAATCCTCCTCAGTTTACATTACTGCTGTCATTTGTCTCCCCATCCCCATGGGGTGATGAACAGCCTTGTTCCATGAGAAGCCCGCTCTGTGACAGGGAGGAGAGAGATCCATCAACACTGACCCAGACCCGGGTGAAGGAAAAGACGACGGCTTAATCACCCAACCAAGAGCAAAGCCACACTCCTTCCTCCATCCACCTACGCCTCTCCTCTGAGCTCCACAAAGCACCCTCCAAGAGCCTCTGGGAGGAAAGAGACGAACCACCTGAGTGATTATCCCAGGATAATCAACGCAATCCTGCATTCGAGCGTCCTTCCCACGTTAATCAGGGACTGTCCCACACGTCCACCCACTCACCAAGTACCAGTCGGAAATTCAGCCAGCGCTTGTCCACCGTCCCAAAAGGAGCCCAGAAACAAACCTAGGACATCAGTTTGAGGGCAATAACGGGGACCCTTTAGGTCCTAATGTCCCTCTGAAGACAAGGAACTTGGAAACAGCAGCATCACACAGGCCTTGCCCAACAGGTCCTGTCCTCAGACACAGAGGTGCTTCTGTGCTCCTGGTGGGGCCCTGACTCAAAGGCCATCTTCTTCCACCTGCCATTTCACACTGAGCTTACACAATACACAAGCTTGCGTTTAGGCTCCGAAAGCCCACTGATGCATCCATTTTCTACCAGCCCGAAAAACGCTCAGCAGCAATTTATCAGTGCGCCCGAGGGTAGGCGGCTGACAGCCACGAGCGGGTGCAGCCGAAACAAGCAATGCTGTGAAACACCCTTTTAATTTTAATTTGAAATCCTACACCCTGGGGTCTGAATTTTTTTCAGATGCATCCAAATTCCAGTGTGTAGCAAATACCCAAATCACTGAGTTGGTGGAATAATCCGAGATCATTTGCCCAATTGCAAAAATGCAGATGTGCAAGTGTGGGTTGGACGTCTGCAGGATGGAGAGAGGCGGGCCCTACTCGGGGCTGGGCACAGGCTTGCAGGAGCAGTTAGGGCCATCTTTATTGGCGGAGAGATACCAGGGCCTTCCTCGGACTTGGAGAGAAGTAGAACCAGGGTCAACCAAGGATGCCCATCGTGAGTCTGAGTACTGTCCGGACTGGTACTTTCGCAGCTGTTTCTTGAACAATGTCCAGAGGACAGCAGAGCATAACGGAGAGCCAGTGGCTTCAAGGACAGCCACTTGGATCTAACACCAAGGGTGGATGGAGAAGTTTCATTCAGAAACTGGTGTCAAGTGATATCTTCTTCCTCATCACAGCTGTTCCAGCTCCCTTCCCTGCCCACAGGCGCAGGGGTCAAGGCCCTGTAGCTTCTGACTCTGCATGTCCCCAGCCGCCTCTCCTGTCCCACAGAATTACCTGGCTCACCTGGTCCCAGGAACTTGCCCTACAGCTTCCAAGTTGCTCCCGGGCCCTCCGTCTCCCCACCTGACCTGGTGTGTCTGGGCCTCCCTGGCTCTCACCTCTACCCTCCTCTGAATTCTGCTGTCTCTCCCTTCCTTCAGACCTCCAGGTGGGCTTCTGGGCTCTGAGAGAGGACTGGCTACATAACTGGTAGGTCCCAGTGCAAAGAAAAGTAGAGCTTCCTTGTTCAAAAATCATTAAGAATTTCAAGAGCAGACTTGAAATCAAGCACAGAGCTCATGTGCAGCTTCAGGAGCCTCAGGCCCAGGAAGCCGGCAGTGCTCTGGGGACTACCCTGACCAGACATCCCGACCGGAGGTGCTGAGCAACCCGAGCAGAGGAGATGTCACCTAGGGTCTGCGCGTGGGGTTTCACTATGTGTGGGAGAAGAGGGAATCAGGAGGGGCAGAAAGGGAGGTGACAGAGACACGTGGAAGAACAGGTGAACCGGGGGAGAGAGGAGCACTTCAGGCTGGGAGGACAGGATGGAAGGCATGATCTTCACCTTGTGCTGGGCAGAGGCGTGGGGGAGGGGAGGAGAAGCAGGGGTGGCCCAGGCTCCGAGGCGCTCACTCCCCTCCCCAGCTTCCGGTCGCCTTCCTCCACCTACTTTCTCTCTCTCTCTCTCTCTCTCTCTCTCTCTCTCACACACACACACACACACACACACACACACACACACTCACACTCACACACACACGCCAAATACAGATTTTTCCCCTTCCTGATCCCACTCTTTTATTTCGTTGTTCCTTCACTGCTTTCTTCTCTCCCTTTCACTCTCACTCCTCTGGTCCCCTGGCCTCTCCTCTTTTTGTCCTCACTCCACCTTGCTTCTCTGCTTCTCTTTTCCATTCCATTTCACAGGCCCCTGCTCTGCTTTGCTTGGACAATTCTGCCTTCCTTGGCTTCTCCCTTAGTGCACTCACAGACCCACGGACTCGTATTCCTGCAGCTGAAGGAGACCTGGAGGACATCCAGTCCCACGACAGATGACATCCCTCCAACAGGACCCCTCACTCAGTGCATGGGGACAAAGGGACTTCTCCTCCACCCTGTTGATGGAGCCAGAGAGTGAGAAAAGCCATGCACACTAGGACCCCAGGCAGAGATGTGCAGGACAGGGTGGCCCAGGTCACCGGACTCTAGCCCGGTGCTCCTTCCATGACCACACGTGGCCTCTGCCCTGCTCTGGCCTTGCTAATTGTCTATGTATCTTATTTGAGCCCTACATTCTTGACATATGATGATAAACTGGGCTTTGCACTTAAACATCTGAGTGTTGGGTACGTGGAAGAAGATGTAGGTAAGGAAGACACCCAGGTTCAAAGGTAACACCAGGAACCGCAGGGGCCAGGCAATCTCTGCTGGGAAAACCCCTCCTCAACTGCTTAGTGATGGAAGCAAGTGGTCACCTGAGCACAGTGTCTAAGGGCTCTGATCTGGAGTCCAACAGCCCAGGCTCCAACACTAAGCAGCTCTAGGATCTTGGACGAAATATTTAACCACTCTGACAAACAGGAATATTACTAGGACTCACTCCATGGGGTTTTTACAAGGTCTAGCTAACATAAATAACTTTGTCCTGTGCCTGGCATATGACACACACTCAAAACAGGTTAGTTACAAAGAGGGACTTAATGAATATATTTGTTGCACGCCGCCGTGTGCAGGTGTTTATCTAGTCACAGGGGACACAGTGTTCGAGAAAACCGACAAAGACTTTGCCCTCTTGGAGACTGCATTCTAGTGGAGGAGAGAGGCAAATCATAAATGAAGTATCTCTGCTGTGAAGAAAACTGAGGCAAATGTGGGACTAGAGAGAAAGGGGCGAGAAACATCTGGTGTGGAACCCCCCTTTTTCCACTGCCACACGGAACCCTCTGCTTTACCCCAGGCTGCCTACTTATCTCCCTGTATATTATTTGAGCCCTGAGTTCTCTGCACATCTTAATAATCAATTGGGGTTTCCACTGCAAATAGTTGCCTGTGAGCTGGGGACCTGAAAGAGGCAAATGCGGGTGAGGAATGACACCAAGGTCCAGGGGAAGTAGATAAAGGAGGTCACTGCAGGAGACGACTCAGGTCTAATGGACATTTTTGGCTGATCATAACTGAGCAGAGAACAGCCTGCAGAGTCAGCTCGGGATCCAACTCTCAGCTGGTGACCTTGGAGCAGTCATTTGACCTCCCCAGTCTTAGCTTCCTCACACGTAAAATGAAGTTAACAAGGGACAGTTGCCGTGAACATGAGTAGAAGCACATTTGCAGAGTGTGGCTCAGAATGGGGTTCCACTGTCCCCACACATCTTTCACACGCAGATCTGGCTCAAACATCCTTGAGCCTCCCCCCTCCCCCCACCCAGAAGCTTCTCCAAAGAGGCCTCCTAATTGATCTGCAAACAATCAGAAACAATCTCTGGGTCATAGAGACACGGGTTGGAACACTGTTTCTTGACTGATACGGAATGTGTGTCACAGCTGGCTCTCGCAGCGCTTCCAAGAAATAGAGACAAACATCAGAGAGAGGTTTGGCTGGACCGTGCCCAGCCCCGAGAGTGACAGCATGTTTACAAGAGCTATTAGGGGCTGCTGCTCCTCATGTGCTTACAGGATGATTTACTCCGCCAGAACTGGCAGGCTGCTCCTTTGCCTTTCACTGTTGAATTGATTATTGAATCACAAATATCCCATTTGAATAACATGATTTAACTTCAAGGCAGACAGGAAGTACACATGGTAGGAAGACCTCTCCCCGACACTGGGCTCTGAGCCTCTTGCAGGTTCTACACATGCATTTGTGAGTCAGGGAGAGAACCCTTTCTAAAGCACCCTGCACACAACTCCGACAGCCACGTGAACTGACCTATCCATCCCCCTGGCCAGAAGCTGTCTTCACTCAAGCATACCCAGGTCACCAACGGACCTGAAACCACAGTGTATAAAGAACAGCTGGGAGAACTGAAGAAAAGAGTGGGTAGGGGCGGGCAGGGACACGATGCTGCCCACATATATTTAGAGGGCCGTCCTGCTCAAGGCTCCCATTTATTGAGCACCCACTACGGTCAGGCACCATGCAGTACAATCCTCCTAACAAGACTTCCAGGTCTATCTTGTTACTCTTCTATATGAGCAAACAGAGACTCAAAGAAATTCAATGACTGGCCCAGGAGATGTTTAGGGTGCAAACTCATTGTCGGCCCACAGCTCCACTTTAGAACCAACGCCGCTCCTATGAACACGATGTCTCCACTTCTCCTCTTAGCCCACTGTCCTCTAAAGACCCACTTTGAGCAGTGAGGGAGGGGCTCATGGAGCAGCAACAGTGGGAGGGGAGAATCCTGGAGAGATGACCACTTAGGATGAGAGCACCGCATCTCTATGTGATGAGCACTGTTGAAGCGCTGATGCAAATACAAAAGAAGTACTAAATTGTCTGTGTGTGTGTGAGCACGTGTGTGAATACATACACAGATTTACACATATATAGAGTGGCCTCAAGAAACTCATAATCTTTTTGAGAAAATAGGAAACAATGAACAATACTGTCTTACTGATTTAGACAGTAAGAACCACACGTAGGAAAACTATATGATGGGTCATCCACACCAGAATGCTCTTAAGAATGAAAGGAGACACTGCTAATAATTGCACTAGGGCAAAAGGTATAAATGGAACTGGCCAAGGTGAACCAGGACGTAAGGTCACCTAAGGTAGCTAGATGGTCATAAGCCCCGGCCAAACTTACACAGGCTCCGCTTTCAAGTGTCCTGTACAAGTGCTCAGTTCTGCACAGCGCCACCTATCCCTTGTGACATCAGCACTAAATTCTGTTATTTGTATTATTATAGTAACAATCTTTGTAATAATTGCAGCTTCTCTAATTGTTGATTAGAGATGCCGGATACTGTGCTAAGCCATTACAGATATCAGTTTGTTTGATTCTTACAATGATAAGAGATGGGCATTATTAGACCCATTTTACAGCAAGTAAAACAGAGTACCAAGAGTGTCGGCTAAGTGACATGCCCTATGGCCATGAAAGTGAGTACTCCAGCACTGTCTGAATATAAAGGGCCTCGTCTTAATTACAAGCTTACGTTCTGACCTGTATTCCTCAAGGAGGCTATGAAGTCCAGTACACACGTCCATCTTTCACCAACCACAACTCAGCTCCTGCCATCTCAGGCAGTTTTCTTCTCTCCATTGTAATTTCTGTTTCTCTACTTAACAGCTGTCCTCCTTCCCCTTCAATTACCTCGGAAAATACTTTCCCCTTTTCTCTAAATATTGCTTTCCCTGTTTCCATTCCTGTTACAAATCTCCGAAGATGCTCACTAATCTTGTTTGATAAGCCTAAGAGTTCCTTCATGAAGGCAAATGAAAACCTAAGTTGTAAAATTTAAAATAATAAACAGTTATATCATCCAATAATGACAGTGAAAGTGCCCAGAAGTCCCCTTGCACAATTCCCAGAAATCTCTATTTACCTCTTCATCTGTCTTTAATTAAATTGACTTTTCCCTGAGTACCAGCAAAATACACACATTTCTCACTCAATTTCATCACCTTTGGGTTTCATCCCCTAATGAGCAGGGCAGCCACAGCACTGCCTATTTGCCATTGCATATGCATTGCATTTCAGTGCCAGTCTATGCTGAAAGGCTATGGTGGATGGGCTGAGGAACCTGACCAAGATTCATCATGCTGTGTCCACAGAGAAGTTTGTACCAGGTCACAGATGGAGTTGTCTGGTACCACTCTGGGTACAGGAGAGACCAGGGCAGGCCACGAGGCTCAAGTCAGGAGTTGAGGACATTGCTACATCATGCCAGAGGTGACGACACATGAGCAAAAGTGAAGGGATACAGGTAATCTTGAGAAAAGAATGGCTCCAGCGGAGACTGTGCTGAGTCTGAAAAGAGGAGGCTGGAAAAAAAGGCCAGGACCAATTATGTTAATTAGTCAATAGGGACAACCATCAAAAAGTATCAGGCGGGCCTCCCTGGTGGCGCAGTGGTTGGGAGTCCGCCTGCCGATGCGGGGGATTCGGGTTCGTGCCCCGGTCCGGGAGGATCCCGTATGCCGCGGGGCGGCTGGGCCCGTGGGCCATGACCGCTGAGCCTGCGCGTCCGGAGCCTGTGCTCCGCGATGGGAGAGGCCACAACAGTGGGAGGCCCGCAAAAAAAAAAAAAAAAAAAAAAAAGAAAAAAAAAAAGTATCAGGCTCAGTCAGCTATGGCAGAGAAAGTTCAGGCTCGTTAGGAGGAGAAAACTTGAATGGTAATGATCCTACTCCAAAACTTCAGTTTCAGCCAGGCTTTGAAAATGGTAATTAGGTTTGCTATCATTAGATACATAAGTTCACCTGGTTTGCCCCCATTCCTGTCTTCATCAACCCTTCCCTTATTAACAGAACACAGATTGATAAGAAAACCCTATTGTTTTAAAGGTTACCAGAAAATTGCATCCAGAGTTAAAGCCAACTAAATGACTTTAGAAGAAAGGGTCTAAACTGGAATTTCTCATCAAAGCAATCCTGGGAGGATTTGGCCTACTAAAGGTTTCTCCTCCCACTCTCTGGAAGTCTGGCAAATCAGCCCACTTACCCCGCACTGAGCTTGGCTGAGGTGAACTGTCTTGGGGCCAGCCCTGCAGCAGTGCCGGAACCAGGGAGCTCTCAGGCCCGCCCGGGCTCCTGGGGGCCATGCTGCCCACTCAGGACAGTGCTCACTCACGGCAAAGGTTCAGAAGCTGGACAGCATGAGGAGGCCACCAAGATGAGCAACAGGGACGGGCACAGGCACTTGAGATGAAGGCATGGGACAAGACACAGACTTGGGAAAACTCGGGTGCCAGAGAGCAGAGCCAAGCAGCGTTGGTTCATAGATCAGAGCACAGGGCTGCAAACTCAGGCACTTCAGGTCTGCTGGAGCAGGAAGCTGTGTAGCCAGGTCTGCTGCTGTGCAAGCCCATCTCAGGGCCTTGGAGGGAGAGCAAAGGAGCTATGCTGGGGGGCTGGGGCTGGGTTCAGAGATGGGTGGGCCCAGACCTCAGCTGCAGACCGCTTTCAATTCACGAAAACATAAAGAAATAAGAAATGGAAATGCATGCCATGATATGTGGCTCAGGTGGCCACACCTTTGGGAAACCGGTTTGTCTGAATCAAGAGCCACAGCTTAAGGCTCCATGTCCAGAGGGAAGATGATGGCCAATAAGAGCTACTACTGCAATTAGAAAGCCATGCATCTAGGGATAATTGGCTTCTGTGTGAGGCTCCCATCAACCAGCAAATTGGCTGTGTCAGCATGAGCTTTCCACAGGCTTCCTTAATCAGGCAGGGTCTAGATCTCCCATCCTGGGCACAGTGAGGTCATGTCACTCGGCCCCCATCACAGCTACTCCCTCTGGTGGTCACTCTGACGCCAGGCCCTCCTGATGCTTCCCAGAAAGACCAGGCTGGGAACTCAAGGCACCGCTCCAGCCTCCAGCACCTGGATTTGGCCAGTCTCCTGTGACCTGGTGCCACACAGGTTGGCTTAAGCAGGCGTGAGCTCTGCAAGCATCAGGATCCCTTCTTGAAAGGATGCAGTGGTGCGCATTAATGAAAATGGTGTATGGGGCAAAATCAGAGCTGATCAAAATGAATTTTTTTTGTCTTCAGTCTCCTTCATCAATGTCTTATAGTTTTCAGAGTTTAGGTCTTTCAACTCCTTGGTTAAATTTATTTTAAGGTATTTTATTCTTTTTGAAGTGATTGTAAATGGGGTTGTTTTCTTGCTTCCTCTTTCTGTTAGTTCATTATTAGAGCATTTGATGAAATTCAACACCCATTCATGATAAAAACTCTCAACAACGTTGGTATAGAGGGAACAGATCTCAATATGATAAAGGCAATTTATAACAAACCCACAGCTAACATCATACTCAATGGTGAAAAGCTGAAAGCTTTTCCTCTAAAATCAGGAACAAGACAAGGATGCCTACTCTTGCCAGTTCTATTTAATGAGTGACTATTTTAGATTCCACATATAAATGAGATCATGCAGTATTGCTCTCTCTGTGTCTGGCTTATTTCACTTAGCATAATGACCTCCAGGTTCATCCATGTTGTCACAAATGACAGGATTTCCATCTTTTCTATGGCTGAATAACATTCCATTGTATACATAAGCCACATTTTCTTTATCCATTCATCCATTGGCAGACACTTGATTTCCCAGCAGGCACAGAATTCACACGGCCGTGTTCTAAGAGATGGTGTCACGAATTGAAGCCAGAAATAGGGTCAGAAAAGATAAACCCAAGTAAGTTACCTGGGCCTCTACTGCTCTATGGGGGTCCATCCCAAACCCTCCAAGGCTGATAGAAGGAAAGAGAAGCCCTTCCATAAACAGCCCTATTAAGACTGTATCTGATTCCAAAGGTGTGTCTTAAAAGGTTTTGTTGTTGTGAAAATACTTTCTTAAAATAAAATCCACTGATCCCCATGAAGACAATTGGTTTCAGATAGGGTAAAGCTCAATTAATCATGAAAGATGCTGACAAAGCTTCATGAAGGTCACACCAAAGGCTGGCAGAAGTCAAGCACTGGATTCTCAACAACGATTAGGATGAATATCAAGTTCGTGTGATCACAGCTATTGCTTCTCTACACATACAAGAGTGTCTCCCAAAGAAGATTAATTCAGTCTAAATTTTAAAAACCATTTGGGAACTACAAAAGGAGAAAAGCCTACCCTTTCTTTCCTAATATGTATGCACGCAGAAAGGAAAGGTAAAGACTGAGTTAACTCCAAACTATAATAAGCGTTTTGGGTTGGATCTGCCCAAAACAGTCTAATTTCATCTCAGCAAAGACACATTTTTACATTTACAGAAAAAAATAGTTAAACATTCAAAAGTACACATGCTTATTTTGTTGGGAAAATTATACACATTTGTTTGATTAGCTTTGGTAAATAAAATAACCAAGTCATCACTCAAGACAGACGTGGCTGCAAAATTGATTCAACGAAATGTCAAAATAAATCACAGCTTAAAAATGCATGGTATGTAACTTCTAAAAATGAAAACCACATCTATCTCTGTCAGAGATGTGAAGGCTGTGCATTAAAATTGTATCAAAAATGAATGCATTTTTGAAGGGAAAATATTGATTTAATCAACTCTTCCTGACTAGTGATTCAAATCATGATTTGAATCAATTTGATTTTAATCGAGCCCACCCTTTCCGAAAGTCATTTATACGTGCCTTTGGAGTGTATGATGTTATTTCCAGCGGTCTATTTGTCTCTCTAGTTATAGGATGCTCAGACTGATATGAAAAGGGCTGTGCTCCCCACATCGTGCCAACAGGGCAAGAGCACAGCCTCCTGCAAGCCCAGACCAGTTGCAGATAATTCCAGGAAGGCTGACCAAGCACCAGCTATAATTACTAAGCAGTGAGCAGGCAGTCACGCAGCATCCAAGTGCAGGTGTAAAGGCCAAGCCTCAGCAATAGAAGTTCAAGTGCCACACTCCAGGCTCTTGTAGAATTCCAGGATGGAGGTCAGGAATAAGGCTGACCTTGGTCCCAGGGTACTGGAGTGCTCAGCGGATCTCAGCCATAGGAGAGGCTGAGAGCCAGAGACCAGGACAAGGCAGGAGCTTAGGGGGAACCAGAGGATTAGAGTAGCCCCTGCAGGAAGCTGACCTGCTGCTAAGAACATGAGTTAGGGGTTCGGGGAAACAGAATCGTGCAGAAGCTGATCAGGTAAATTAACTGTAACCTCTATCTCAGCTTCCTGAAGGGGATTACCAACTTCCTAAAGATGTACAATGTGTGGCACAGGTCAACTTGGTACATGGGAAGTACTTGATATGAGTTATTACCGATGAGGAGGAGGATGAAACGTTCCCTGCTAGCATAACCAACTGTCCGGGGCCGGGTTCCCAAGACGTGGTTCATCCAGTGCTAAACCAGGCAAACTGGGATGGCTGGTCCTTCTCTCCCTGCGCTGTGCCCAAAATGATCACAGAGCCTGGGCTGGGTTGGAAGCTGCAGGAGGGCTTAAGTGCCTTTAGCTGCGGGCATCCGAGGCCATTACAGTCAGGGAGCCAGGAACCACACCTTCCTGGGGAAAAGCTGAGTTTTCTTGTTTGAGGATCATGGTCTGGCATTTCCCGTCACAGTGCCTGGTGAAGTGAATGTAGTGAATCGATGATCGTTAACGAGCTGCCCAGTCTAATCATTTCCTCCCGTCGGTTCCAGTTAAAGAAAACAGAACAAGGGGGCGGGAGGGGATGGTAGGAAGCGGGGTCTGGCTGTGCCTGGGCTCACTGAGTTTCAGCTGGTCTCCCCACCCTTCACCAGGTGCCTACCCAGAGCCTCACTCACTGCAGGAGCCTGGCAGGTGGTGGGCACTCAGCCACGTGCAAAGCATCTGAATAAGTGGAGTGATGGGGCCAGGGTTCCCATCTGCTGCCTCCTTGGCTGTGTCTCTGCAGAAAGGCCTAGACTCTCAGCTGGGAATTACTATCAGGGAGCCCGGTTCAGTGGGCAGGCCCTGGTCTCCCGGGTCAGGGGCCGAGGCCCAAAGCCTTCCCCATAACCTGTCACCAGACCCCACGTGTAACCCAACAAGAGGGCAGTGACACAACTTCGAGTCCCTACTTCCTCTCCCGCTGCTGGCGAATCTTAGAACAGTGGAAGCAAGGAGGGCCCAGGGGATGCCTGGTGAAACGCTGTTGGTGGCAGAAGCTACAAGGGACACCTCGGCTCCCTGAGGTTGTAGGGATGGACTTAGGAACGCGATTTCTAGAGACGGCTGATATACAGCAAGTGGGGGAGAAAGTGAACCTGCCCGTCTATCACCCTCCAAATTCAGCCTCGGCTAACACACGCCGGACAGGCTCCGGGAGCAGCCACCGTGCGAGGCACTGGCTCAGATTTTGTCCGCATTTAATCCTCAGCACAAGACTCTAAAATAAGCATTATTATGCCCCCCCGCCTTTTTTTTTTTTTTTTTTTTTTTGATGAGGAAACAATCTCAGGGAGGTAGACTCTGAGGCTAAGAGAAGTGAGCTGTTGATGCAACGAAGTTACTTCGGAGTTTGGTGTGTTGGCTAAAGCACAAGCAGTTGATTCTGGAACCTTCAAGATGTGGGTTGGGACGGGGATCAGGAACATGCACCAAACCGATGGTGGCTGACGCAAGGAACCAAGAACCTGGTGCCAGAGGAAGAGTCTTCTTTGGACCAGCTGTCCGGTGTGGCGTTTGAAGCCCCATGGTTGATGTATCCAGCTCCTCCACGTTTATTAAGGGCTTGGACACCCTGACCTGATGCTCAGCCTGCCTGGGTCCTGGGGATAGGATCGGCATGGGGCGTCCTCCTTGGAGACACTGCGGCGGTGGGCCAGTGAAGGAGAAGCAGCATGGGTTCGTACACCCCACACAGTAGGGCTGGAACAATGGTGCTGCTCCTTGGTAACTAGGCAGCCTTAAGCAAGTCACTGTCCCTCCCTGAACCTCAGTCTCTTCATCTATAACCTGGCTCACCCATAGCTGGTGTGACATGCTTAGCATCGCATGGGATGCAGTGTAGCCCTCCATACGTGGGGAACGTTATTTTGAGCAACATTTGCTAACCCACCAGGGTGCCAGGCCCACAAGCCAAACAGAAGCGATAGGACTCTCCCCCATTAACGGCATTTAACCACGCCAGACTGACTGACCTGTCTGATTAGAAGCCCGATTCAAAGCCTTCGTTCCTCACTCCTGGTCTTCCAGGCATCCAGAAAGGCAAGCCAGGATCAGGACAACGAGAAGGGCTTCCAGAGAGAGGGCGGAGCCAGTGCTCAAGCATAACCTTCAGAGCCTCAAAAAGATGCTCCCGAGCACAGCCGCAGAGCTCAAGTCCGAGCCCAGGGACAACAAGGGAGCCTTAATCACAGGAAGGCGGTGGGGAGATGGGGTGGGAGGCGGGCTGGGCGAGGCAGGGGAGTCAGCCTCTGCAGCCCCTGGCCTGGGAACTGGTGTCCTCACCGGGAAAGCCCAAGTCCCAACCTGACTTCCGCCACCTCCAACCCACTTTCTCCGGCTCCCTGTCATCACTCCCCGGCCACCCTCTAATGGGCTCATTAGAAGCCACTCCATTTCCTTTCTGTGCGTTGCTGTGACCCCTCAGCTCTCCTGGGCCTTTCTGATGCTTCTCTAATTGAAATGCTCAGTTCCTGCCCATGTGGGACACTTGCTCTGTCACCTCCCACCCTGGCCATCAGGCCTTCACTACGTCCCAAGATCTCTGGATTGGGGTCACACTATTCCAGGCTAAACCGTGATTTTCAGGCACACAGAGTTGCCATCTCTTAACCCTTTCACCTGCCACTACCCTCCGAGTCACTGCCTTTTAGCCCCACAAGTCAGCTCAGGCCACAGCCACGGGCCCACCCTGCTGAACTGGATGCCTCCAAAGCTTGTGCCATGCTCTTAATCACCAAGCTATATGCGATGGCTCCCTAGGCCCCTGACCTTTACTTTCCACCTCCCTCCAGGCCTTTCTACTGTTGCAGAATGTGACCTTGAGAAAGTAACTTCATCCCTCTGGAGCTGTGTTTACAACTATAAGGACAGAGGTCTATGAATTATGTTAGAAGATGAGATAAAAAGACCCTATGAATGCAGTAATACTTTCAAATGAATTTGTATCTTACTCATTACAACACCATCATTTGAAAAATAGTAGTACATAGATGAGTGAGATCTATTATTACTGGTACACTATGGCTTCTTGGACCCAGGGTAATGATTCCACAGTCCTCCAGGGGTCCACAGCCTGTAGGTTGGCAAACAGAGGACTAGATAATCTCCAAGGGCCTTTCAAGGTCATTAATTCAACAAACATTTACTGAGTGCCTGCCAGTAAGTTTACATTCTAGTTAGAGAAACAGAAGAAAATCCAAGAGAACAAATGAAAGAATGACTAATTGTGGTAACTGGTAGGAAACATAGGACTGACATAAAAAACGAGGTAGTCTGAGGAGAGTGGCCTCTTTTAGAGAGAATGGTTAAGGAAGGCTTCCCCAGGGTAGTAACATTTGACCATATGACCTGGACGATGGCAAGACACCGGCCATGGGAAGGGGTGGGTTGGGGATAAGGGGTCAGAAGGCATTCCAGGAAGAAGAAACAGCCTTTCCAAAGGCTCTGAGGCAGATGCCAATGTGGTCTGTTTAGGATCTTTATGGCTGCGGATGGGGACATTGAAGGGGCAAATTACTGAAGAGACATTGAAGAGACAAACAATTCCATTTGGATGTACTGACTTCAAGGGTTATGCATGGCAACCAAACGGCACCGTCAAGGCAGCTGAATAGAGAGGAGGTGAACACTCAGATCCCTGAGCTAGACACATACCTTCAGGAGTCATCAGTGCAGAGAAGGCACCTCAAACTCTGTGAACAGTGATGGAGTTTAGAGAAAGTAGAGAAGAGGGGCGCTAGACCAAGTCCTGAGAAATACCACCACTGAGCTGGGGGAGAGGAGAAGAAAGAGATGAGGGGGGACAGTCATGGAAAGAGAGGAAAACCAGGACCTGGTGAAGGTGGGAAATCCCAAAGAGAAAGGAATTCCAGAAGGAGGGAGCGCCCACCTGGGTGGAATGCTACTGAGACATGGAGAACGTAAGATGAGAATGGAAACATATCCACTCGCTTTGACAATGTGGATGATGTTGGTGACCTTGATCAGAGGGGCCTAAGTGGAGTGGTTGTGGCAGTAGCCATTGGAGGAGACGGAAACAGAACAGGAGGTGAGGAACTGGGGACACGGTGTGTAGGCAACCTCTTCCAGAGGTCTGGCCATCAAGAGAAACAGAACAAAGGTGTGGAAGATGAAAGAATATGGTGGAATATTGCTCAGCAAGCATGCACTCCCTCTCCCTCTATCCACAGGAGAGGAGTGTGTTTCCCACCCCACTGATGTTGGGCTTGGACCTCTGACATGATCTGGCATATGAGATGGGCAGATATGCCCTGAACAAGGGCTTGAAATGCACTTGCCTGATCGGGCCTGCTCACTGTGGCTCCTGCCTTTCTCCATGAGAAGAACATACCTTGGGTAGCCTCTGGAGGAAGGAGGATGAGTGACATGTGGAACAGATTAGGACACAATCCACAACTTGGAGCCCAGCTTAGATCTGTGGACTCTTAGCCAACCTGAAGGCCTATGAGCAAGAAACAAATACTTGTTGTATGAATGCCCCTGAGATGCTGTGGTTATTTGTTATGCAGCATTTTTATGGATATGGCTGACTGATACAAGGGAGAACATGTAGTCAGATATCTTTATTTTTAAGATAGGTGATACTAGAGTATGTTTGTATACTAATAGGAAAATGATCTACTGACATGAAAAACGATTTTGATGCCTGGGAAATGTGAGATAGCTTTGGAAGGGCAACATCTATGAGAAGAGCAAGAAGGAATGAGGTCCCGAGGACAAGTGGAGGGGCTGGTCTTTGGTAAGAGGAGGGTGGTGTACCCATTGTAATAAGAGAGGAAAAGGTGGGTACAGATGACAGAAAGTTTAAAAATCTGGTCGAGCGGGCTTCCCTGGTGGCGCAGTGGTTGAGAGTCCGCCTGCTGATGCAGGGGACACGGGTTCGTGCTCCGGTCTGGGAAGATCCCACATGCCGCAGAGCGGCTAGGCCCGTGAGCCATGGCTGCTGAGCCTGCACGTCCGGAGCCTGTGCTCTGCAATGGGAGAGGCCACAACAGTGAGAGGCCCGCGTACTGCAAAAAAAAAAAAAAAATCTGGTCGAGGAAAGATGAGGAGCTCAGGTTGGATGGACTCGAACTTCTCAAGGACTAATGATGCAAGGTCATTTGTAGGAAGTGTCCTTGGTTGTGGTGAGGGGACGCTTTGCTGCCTGCTATTTGCCTTTCCTTAAATGTCTAATCTTCTCCACTGATTTAAATTCTAATAAGCCCACTCTCTCCTTGAAAGCTTTTGTTAACTACTTTAGCTTACCATGACCCCTCACTTCTCCTACCATATCTGCAGTCTCAACCCCAGTCCAATACTGATTAGCCTTCTCATTGTTTGCTTCAAGACTAATGCCTCCTCTTCCCTCTGCTGGACTTCAGCTTGATAAGACACGCGGGCCAGGCGGTCTGCTTCTTTTGAGTCCCCCAAAATACCAATGACGTAATGATGGTCATGCTGAGGAGGCTTAATAATTACTTGTTAACTGGCTTAAGAAGAAAAAGTATTTGTCTGTCACTGTTTCATCTTCTAGAATAGCTGACTTGGACCAAAACAAACCAGGCAAGACCAGCTGTTAAGAGTTAACCACCACAACTATTGTTTTTTGGAGACAGACACATTTCCTGGTTTGGGGTTATTTTTTTTCTCACTTCTTATGCCGACTTCCCTGAAGCCTGATCCGTTTTTTCTTTTTTTTTTTCTTGACTGCTTCCAAAATGCCTTCATCAGTCCTGCCTCAGACGTACTGACATCTTCCCTGGGAAAGCAGAAGGGTTATTTTCCAGATGTTCTTTAATGCCATTGCTTAGAGGGCTTTCTGTTTTATTTTTAATGAAACAAAAGGCAGCAGATCTGACAGGTGATGCTTGGGAGCGTGTATTTCATGCAAGGGGTCCCAGAAATAATAAGCAGCAGGCCTGCTCCCTCCATGCCAACTACGCAGATCTTATTTATACCTGAAAGAGATTAGAGGGAGTTCGCTCTCAAGGGCCTTCCAGCCTGAGCCAGGGTAGCAGAGTATACTTGAAGTCTAGGTTCAAGGTACCTGACAGTTTCCGAAGGTCCTGCACTGCCATCTTCAACACCCACCAGTTATGTGTGGGGATAACAGGACTGGTCCAAAGAACACTTGCTTGGCAACAGGGCTGCCACAGGCAAACTCGTGAAGCAGGTGCGGGTGCTCACCTTCCATGCCCTTGAGGGCTCCAATCCACCCTCCCAAGTTCCCATCATTTTCAGACACCAGAATCATCAAGCCAGCCCACCCCTCCTTCTCTGTTGGAGCAAAGTGTCCCTCAAGAAGCCCTCCAGTCCACAGCTGGGCTGGGTGAGGGTCCCCTCTTCTGAGCTTCTGGGAGTACCCTACTCTCACCTTTTAGCCAAGCAACAACAATGACATTAGGTATCTCCCCTACGAGGCTCTGAGCTCTCTGGGTCTGGGGCTGTGTCTTATCTACCTGTCTTTCCTTCTCTAGCAGTGCGCCAGACACAAGTGGGCACTGAAAAAATGTTATATTTTATTATATTCAAACAACAGAGGTAGCAGAGAATTCAACTTGCCTGGGATAAGCCTCAGCTCTGCCTGAACCATGAAGCCCAAGGCAGTCACTTCATCTTTAAGGCACTTTCTCCTCTTCTGTGAAGGTAGATATTTTAATATATACCTCACAGGTTCTGTGATGACAGAGTTAAATAATGCATGTTTATAAACTGGCAAGTGTTTTACAAGGTAAGTCATTAGTACTAATTCATACTAAAGTTGTAAAGCCTGGATTCCCTCACCCCAAAATATTTTCACTTTTAAGCAGACCCTCTGACATCCCTTCCCTCTTGCATGGAGGGCAATGTTTCCCTCCTTCATCAGCGGGGGTATTTCAGGCATGGACGAAAGGAGTTTTTTGTTTTGTTTTGTTTTGTTTTGTTTTTGGTCTGAGGAAGGAGCTCAGGGCTCTTAAATAGAGAATATAGACCAGAGGTCAGCAAGCTATAGCCCACTGCCCAAATCTGACCCACCACCTATTTTTGTATGACAGGTGAGCTAAGAACAGTTTTTACATTTTTAAATAGTTGGAAAAACAAGTCAGAAGAAGAGCATTTTGTGACACATGAAAGTTATATGAAATTCAAATTACAGTGTCCATAAATAAAGATTTATTGAAACACAGCCATGCTCTCTTGTTTACATATTGTCTGTCGCTGCCTTCATGCTACACCAGCAGAGCTGAGTAGCTGCAACAGAGACCATATGGCCTGTAAAGCCAAATTATTTACTAAGTGGTTCTTCAGCGGAAAAGTTTGCCAACTCCTGATATAGACCATCTTTCTACTTGCCCCAAGGCTATTCCCAGAAAAAGATTTAGAATGAGTCAGGATTTGATTCTGGGAATTGTACTTTAATAGAGGTATAGACAAAATGGATCACATTCAGTTAGGCAACCAGGAATGCTCTGGGACCCAGACATGTGTCACAGGAAGAATGGTTAGAGCGATAATTAAGCGGGTACCTTCAATTATCCAAAGAGCTGTTAGGAAGAAGGAAGAGAAGGAACCTTCTCTGTGGCTGCAAGGAGTAAACTTAGGACTGAAGACCCATTTCAGCTCAACATAAAGCAGCATCCTGGCTGCCTGTGCCAACTCAAGCGATGAGTTCCCCACCACTACATGTACTCAGAGTAGTGAGTATACAATATTGTGAGTATAAAATGTAGTGATCGGTGACCAGCATCTGTTCATCTTTTAGAAGACTGTTTGTACAACAGAAGAGGCCACGCCACTTCTAGAAGCAGTGCATGGGGAGTCTGGGGCTGCACATCCTGAGCAGGGACCACAGACATGGTATGTTGATTCCCACACACCAGGCTTCATCTCTCCTCTTTAGGAAAAAGATAACGTGAATCTATCACACCACGCTGCTGCAAAGAATAATGAATAGCACTGTTAACAAACGACAGGTGCTACGTTTCTTATTATTATCTATCATGTACACATCACTTTATTTCTGTAGTATCCAGCAGGCGTTGAATGCAAATGGGCTGAAATACACTTTTACAGACTTGCAGCCTCCTATAAAGAAAAACATCCAAGAGCAGAACAGCAAGGCTGCCAGGTTATTCCAAGACCTAGACTGAACTACGCTGAGCTGGACTTGAGAAGCCCTTTCCAAGCATGTTGACCGGCTGGAAACCCACTGCATCCAGGTCATTCACATTAGTTTATGGTGCAGTAAAGTGTACCCCAGCTGCAGGCTTTGACCTGGCCCATTTGGAGGACAAAGCTATTTGTGTGAGAGCCACAGAAATTGGCCATGGGCAACATGTAGCCAGATCCCCTTGATCACTCTTTTTGCTCTGGCAATAGTATGTCCTTGGGTCTCCCTTGATCCATTTTTATTGCACATCTCAGACTTTACCACTCCCCAGGTGTCTCTCAGTGTCTTCTCTGCTCTCTCCATTTTGCATATGGAGAATGGAAGTTTATGATTAAGGAATTTTCCCAAAGAACATGAGGCTGGTCTTGAGACTGAAAGGCACAGGCTGTGTCTGGTCCTCCACAGAGACTCACTGTAGGGAGTGTGCTGGGTGAGGGGCAAGGAATGGAGTAAAGGAAACTGGGCTCTGGCCCCATTGTTGCCCCAATGATATGGGGCCCCATGTGGGTCATTTCTCCTCTATGGCCTTAATAGCTCATCTGACCAGTGAGCACATTAGACCAGAAGCCAGGTCAGAGCCACAGGGGAGGAGTATCAAGATTGAAATGAGAAATAGGCCAGGCACTGATACAAAAGAACCACTAGGTAAACATCAAGTCTTGAGTGGAATCAATGAGCAGATTCTGGCTGAGTCACTGAGAGTGCAAATAATGGGCTGAGTTAAAGAGATATGGACAGCAGAATAGTCATGGAAGCATCAGTGGGAGTGGAAAAAGAAAGAAAGATGGCAAAACCCAAAGAAGACAACCAGAGATGACTTAATCTTGGTGGAGATTTGTCACTGCAATAGCTTAATGTCATCAACACAAAACGAGGGAGGGTAACCACTGGGATCCCATCCAGCATTCAGTGTCTATGAATTTCACCCTTGTTCCAGATGTGCTGACAAATGTGCATGAACCCCGACAAGAGAACAATTGCAAGCTGAGTATCTGACATAGGACAGGCCCTGCATTAAGCTAACTGGACGCAGGGGAAATCATCCTAAAAAAAAGTGCATAGGCCAAAGTCTCCACTTCCATTTATACAAAAAATGGTCTCTGCCTCAACCTCCTACTTTTTACTTTCCACTAAGATGTTCTTTGGTCCTGAGAAGGTCAACCTGCCTACTCAGCAGGACAAGTAATGATTAAACCAGGTCACTGAAAAATTTTACAGCTCTTGACCCTCCATGGAGGGAATGCAGGCTAGCTAGAAAGAGATGAAAACTTATTTCCATGACCAGCTATTTAATATCCTAATCTTTTCCAGCTATCTCCATAGTAGTTATTTAATATTTTCAACAAAAAACTCCTTTCTCTAGAAAAAGTTCCCAAAGTAGCTGACACTTATGACTTAGAAACTAAGACCCTCTACCTTTCTTTGCCTACTTGAATGTGAGGAATGGTACCTGTATTCTTTTTCTATGGCTGCTGTAACAAATTGCCATACACTAGTAGCTTAAAACAATGTAAATTTATTCTCCTTCAGTTCTCTAGGTTAGAAATCCAACATGAGCCTCAGTGAGCTAAAATCAAGGTGTCTGCAAGGGTATGGTCCTTCCGGAGGCTCTAGGGGAGAATGGGTTCCCTTCCCTTTTCCAGCCTCTAGAGACCACCTGTATTTCTCAGCTCTGTCCTCTATCTTCATGGCCAGCAATGGTGGGTGGGGTTCCTCTCACATCCATCCCTCTGACCTCTTTTGCCTCCTTCTTCCCTTTTAAGGACACTCATATTTACATTAGACTCACCTGGGTAATCCAGGCTACTCTCCTTACTTTATTTTATTTATTTTTTTATTTTTTTGCAGTACGTGGGCCTCTCACTGTTGTGGCCTCTCCCGTTGTGGAGCACAGGCTCCAGGCGCGCAGGCTCAGTGGCCATGGCTCATGGGCCCAGCCGCTCCGCAGCATGTGGGATCTTCCCAGGCCGGTGCACGAACCCGTGTCCCCTGCATCGGCAGGTGGACTCTCAACCACTGCGCCACCAGGGTAGCCCTACTCTCCTTATTTTAAAGTCAACTGATTAGCCATGTAACTCCCCTTTGCCATGTAAGCTAACATACAGTTTCTAGGAACTAGGACATCTTGGGGGAGTAGGGGGCATTATTTTACCTACCACAATGGGAAACGGTTTCCTCTACTAGCTAAGGCATATGACCCTGGCCAAACCTCTTGTCACTTTGGTTTTCTCCTCTAAAATCAAGGACTTTAGTCTCAGATCTTTTTTTTTTTTTTTTCCTGTACGCGGGCCTCTCACTGTTGTGGCCTCTCCCGTTGCGGAGCACAGGCTCCAGACGCGCAGGCTCAGCGGCCATGGCTCACGGGCCCAGCCACTCCACAGCATGTGGGATCTTCCCGGACTGGGGCACGAACCCGTGTCTGCTGCATCGGCAGGCGGACTCTCAACCACTGCGCCACCAGGGAAGCCCAGTCTCAGATCTTTAAGATATGTAACTTTATGGGGATAAAATAAGGTCATTAAAAGATTAGCTTCTGTCGTGTGCATTAGTTTTCCAAGCACTTGCCTATGCTTTGTCTCATTTAATCCTCGCATCAGTTGGGAGATACATAGGGAATATACTGCCATCATCCCCGCCTTGTAGAAGTATAATCTGAGAGTCAGAAGTTAAATGATTTGCCTAAGATCACACAACTAACAAATGATAACACTTGTGGTTTCAAATTAGAGTTTTCTAATAACACATGCCCTGCGTGAAAACCTGTTCTGAATACCATGGAAATGTACACACAGGGAAGATGGTAACCACCACTACCACCATCACCACCACCACCACCACCAGCACCACCATTCGGCCAAAACACAACTTGACCTAAGTGGAGAGGTGTGGCAACAGTAGACACTGGCCTCTGAATATAACTCAGAACCCTGGGTCTCTCACTTTGCATTTCTGTCCTCTGTCTGGCTGTTTCCCATAGTAAGTATCCTCCTAAAACCATATTCTTCCTTTCTTGCTGGGCGACTACACACCATCAGGTTAGTCCTGGTTCTAAATCAAGGAGAAGTAGTCAGGATCCTCCAGCTGGGGAAGGACTGGTGGGGGAGTCTCATGTACTCTGTGCGGTGCCAGGTGGTGTGAGAGGTGCCTCCCGCTTGTGTGAGACACAATAACCAACCACAATTACGGAAGCTTCTCTCCGTCCTCCTGAGTCAAATGCAGCAGAAGGGAAAACATGAACATGAAGACATTTTCTAAGAAACAAGGAAGGGGAAGAGAGCTAAAGAAGATTATCTGAAAATCTTTGAGGTGCAGTGGACATTAGTTTTCTTTTGGCCTCGTGCATCCATTGTCACCTCTCAATATCTTTGGGGGACAATTCCTCTCCCCACTCTTAGACCATGCGCTTGCTCCATCCTCCATCCTCCACTCCAAGGGCAGAGAACTAACTCCTCTCACAAGTATTTATTGAGCACCTAATATGTGTTCTAGGCATCAGAGATACAAGAGTAGACAAGCCAGATGAGACCTCTTTGGTCACAGAGCTAAAAAATAAACAAATGAGCAAAAAAAGAAAAAAAAATCCAACAAGATCGTTTTGAGAGTGTTTTGCACTATGAGAAAATAAAATAGAGGTTTGTTACAGAGAGATTATTATTATCTGGACTTTTCAGTTATGTTAGCTTAATTCTTCTGTTTCCTGTTGTCCACACGCAAGCATCCTAACATAGGACGTTCACACCCTAATACTAAGCGTCCTTCATACTGTCCATAGAGTCACACTGTACTGACCACGCTAAGATCTTTGTGATCATGGGAAATGGGAAGATGGGAAAAAATCCAGAGTTGGCAGGTTCCAGCCGAGAACCTCAAGGCTCTTGCTCTAGTTCAGCACCTTCCACCTGGGCTGGAGTGTTTGCTCACCAATAAAATGGGGGAATTTCATGAGTGAATCTCAGTGATCCATTCCATGCCCTCTGTTTCATGTCCTAGGCTCTGCATGGTCAGAATTGTTCAGACTTACATTAGAGCTGGGAACTGAGTAATCTCAAGCTGGTATCAGTCAGCCTCATACATCTCTATTGAAAAGCTGCAAAACAAGCATCTAACACTTGATCCAGATCCATACCAAAGCATCAGGGGAGATGCAAACTGCACACTCAGCAAATGCACTGCATTCTGCAAACAAACATTCCACTGCCTCATAAAAGCCAGTGATTCGAGATGATGCTGATTTTACCTGAAAAACTCACAGTGGACTCTGAGGAGCTCTGCCTTTATCCTTCACAGCTTATTAAAGGGGGAAAGGTTTGGGTAAATTATATTTAGTTAGAGTAGAAGCATTTGTACCCTGTTCTGTAGGTGAGGGATAAGGGGGTGTGCATCATTCTGTGATATAAATATATCAGTAAATATGTCAGAATCCTGCTAGTATAATAATCCCTTTTAAAAATGGATGCATTTACATGGTTGAAAAAAAAAAGGCACACAATGAAAAGTTTCCCTTCCACCCCTGTCCATCCCGAGTTCACATCAGCACCCCTAAAGGCAAACCATTGTTAGCTTGTTATGTTTCCTTCCAGAATTTCCCATGCCTACAGAAGCAAATGTGAAATATACATTCTAATTCTGCCTCACCCCCACTCCACCACCTTTTATACAAAAGTGAGTATTGTATACACTCTGTTCAGAATTTTTTTTTCATTTGGCACTCTGATAGGTGAAATATGGTATTTATATGTAGTTTTAATTTGACTTTTTCCGAGGTAAGGTTGAGCATATCTTTCAACACATTTAGGGCCATTCATATTTCTTTTCCTATGACTTCTCTGGTTATATCTTTGCCTATTTTTTCTATAGGACTGAAATTCTTATTGACTCTTTGGAGCCCTTCATCTATTAAAGTGATTAGTCCTTTGTCATTTGTCTTTTCAGTTTACTTTATACAGATTAGTTTTTACTATTCAGGTGATTTTGTTGGTTTACTTTTTTTCCTTTCAATTTTTATCTAGTCAAATATATCAGATTTTTCTTTTACAGCTTCTGGATTTAAATCTTGCTTAAAACTGCCTTCTCTCTGTTTTCTTTTGGTACCGTTATAGTTTTATTTTTACATTTAAATCTTACTTTTGTTTTGAATTTTATCTTGGCATATATATGGTATGAGGTATAAATGCAATTTTATTTTTCTCCCATAGGGATTTTTTAAACTTTTACGCTTTTCCTCCCATGACTTGAGATGCCACCTCTAACAAATACTAAATGATCACATGTATTTGGGTCTATTTCTAAACTATCTATTCTGCTTCTTTTAACTATTTGTGCGTGTGCCTCCAACACTCTCTCAATAAATGAGACATTATAGTAAGTTCTAATAACTGGGAGGGCCAGTCTTCCCACATTGTTTTTCTTTTTCAGAATTTTCCTGACTATTCTCATTTATTTTTTTGCTGTTTTCCAGAAAATCTGAATTTTCAGTTTCTAGTTTCCTCTTTGAGCTATGCATTAAAGGGGTCTTTTTATTTTGTTTTGATTTGATTTTACTTTTAGTGAAATGGTCTTTTGATTTTCTGATTTAGTATTACTTTCTAGCTTAATTGTACTGTAATTAGAGAATACTGCTTGTATCTTTTTTTCTAATTTGGGGGATTTACTGAGGTTATCTTTAGCCCCTAATAGACGGTCAATATTTGTGAATGTTTCGTGGGCCCTTGAAAGATGCATTCTCTTCATTTATTTAGTCTATAGGGTTTGCTATTTATCAATCAGATCTGCTTTATTACTTATGTTAATTAGGTCTTCAATATTGATTTTTATTCTTGTCCAGTTATCTGGAGACCAAAACATGTAAATTAAAGTGATCTGTTACTAGTGTGCTTTGCTGTATTTCTCCTTGAACCTCCTGAAATTTCTGTTTTCTCAATATTGCTGTTTTTTCATTATGAAATGCATACTTTAGCATAATGAAGTTCCTTTATCTCATTTAATGCATTTTAATCTGAATTCTACTTTTTCTGATGCAAGCCTGTGATTATTACTTTATTTCTATATTTACTTTTTTATTAACCTTTTAAAGCATTTTCCTGGTGTTCCTATACTCATTCTTCCTATAGTTTCAGCCTTGCCATTTCACTTTCCTTCGGGGTGTCTCTCTAAACAACATAGAACTGGGTTGTGATTTATAATCCTATCTGAAACTCTTTTTAAAAGGTGAGTTAAACTCATTCATATTTAGCAGTATGACAAATGGGCTTGCTCCTTGTTCTCATTTTATATCACGTTTCCTGGATTCTTGGCATTATTTTTAGTCTTTCTGTGATTGTTTATGCTGTGGGATTCTTCTGGGAAGGTTCATGTTTTTATTCTAGTGGTTACATTTCATAACTAAAACATTATATACGAATCTTAATCTATGTCTTTCGACGTGATTTATGAGTCTTATACTACAAGCAAAGATAAAACTGGTCTATCTCCTCCTCTTCCCCCTCACTTCCCTTTCCACAGAGGCACAGCAAAGGCATGGTCAGGGTAGGGAGAGAAAGAGACATACATCCCTGGACACCAGTTACAAAAATGCATAGAAATTTAACACAGTGGCAGCTGCACGCAGGGAGGGAGATGACAAACACATTACAGAGCCCCTTGGCACCATTTACTCTGGCTAGGCTGCATCTCTCTTCCATCACCTGACTTTAAGCAATAATATTATCTTTCATAATGTTTACCATTTATTGTTAAATATAATTATGCTTATATTACTTCATTTGTCGGCTCTAAGTTACATCTTTTGACTCCCTGCTATTATCGAATGAGGCATTCAGACAACTTACTTTTTCCCCCTTCCCCTTCCAATATTTGTTGGTTGTGTTATTTCTACACCATCAGGGCACAGAACATTTATATTCTCCTCTGTTGCTCTAATCCTTATATTTGTCTTAGCTTTAGTGTAGATTGACAGCTGGAGCTACTCGGCGCTCATCCTCACTCTTCCCTTTGTTGACTGAAGTTCATCCTCTACTAGTTTGCTCAGGAAGCGCTCATGGGAACAATATTCCGAGTTCTCGCATGCTCAAAACTGTCTTTATACTTAAAAGATGACTAGGATGGATGGGAATTTTGGCTCACATTTTTTTCCCTTGCTTATCTTGTAGACGGTTCACTGACTTCCAGGCGTTTAATGTTTCTGCAGAGGAAACTGGGGCCAACCTGATATTTTTCTCCTCATAAGTGACTTGATTTCTTTGCCCAGATTCCCAATGAATTCCTTTCCTGTCTTTCTTAACGTTTATCTTGTCTTTCTTTCCTGTCTGCCTTTTCTTTCTTCCCTTCTTCCCTCCTTCCTTCCTTTAAACTGTCTTTTTCATGATCCCTTTGTTAATTTTGAAGTAATTTCAAACCTTAAAAAAAAAAGGTTGCAAGAACAATACAAACTCTTACACTCCCCTCCATACAAATTCCCTAGGTGAGAGCATTTTACTGTATTTTTCCCATTTGTGGAGAGAAAGCAAGAAAGAGAGAGATTTTTCTTGTGACATGATGTCTATCATCTCTAAATACTCCAGTATACGCCTCCTAAAGATAAGGACCCTTCTAAGTACAACCACCATACAAACCCTTCTAGTCAAAAAATCAACACTGATACAGCACAGCCTGATCCACAGGCCTAATCAAATACCTCCAACTGTCCTAACAATGTCTCCTTTCCCTTCCCGGTCTAGGATCCTATCCACCAACACGTGTTCCATTTAGTTGTCATGTCTCATCAGTTTCCTCCAATCGGGAACAGTCCCTCAGCCTTTCTCTGTTTCTCAAGTCCTTAAAAGTCTCAGTTACAGGCCTTTCATTCTGTAGGGCCTGGGTACATCCAATGCTTCCCCATGACCAAAGGCCATGCATTCTTGGTAGGAATACAATAGAAATGATGCTGTATTCTCAGTGCATCACATCTAGGGTACCCTAGGTCAACACATTCCACCACTATTCATGTTAACTTTGATTATCTGGCCAAGGCGGTGTCTTCCAGGTTTCACCACTGACAATTCACCATGTTTCCATTGTATTTGATTACAATTTTGTGGGAAGCTATTCCATATTGTGCCAATAACACTAGATCCTTATGAAACCTCCACCCACAAGACTTAGCATCCACTGACAACTCCTGCCTGTATCAACTACCATCATGATGGTTGCCAAGTGATGAATATCTATTTCCATTATTCCTTCAGTTGGCCTTCTACCATAAGGAAATGTCTCCCCTTTCCCCCCACTTATCTGTTTATCTATATATTTATTGATTGATTCATTCATTCATTCATCTATAACATGGATTCCTATTTTATGCAATGGTTGTAATCTGATACATATTTACTTTGATGCTTATACTGTCCTTTGGCCCATGGATACTCCAAGCTGGCTTCTGTGTCCTTCTGACAGGTTCCAATCTTTTCCTGACTTTGTGTAAAATAAAATATTTCAGGTTCATTTTACACTTTCTCTGCCCCATCCCTTAAATCAGCCATTTCTCTGAGGAGCCCCAGTAACTCCTAGTGGAAGGACAGTATTTAGAAAACAGGCTCTGAGTATTCAGTGTACACTCATGGCTGCTACAGTTCCACTGCCTCCAGACCATCTCAGCAGAATGAGTTAGGAAATACATGTATATACATATACACATGGATACTTCTAATTCCAATCCAGCACCCCACGTTCTTTCTAGCCCTTCCTCTTTACATGTTTATAAATCTCTTCTCAAACAGTGAAAACCATGGGTCCTATTATCCTCTCTATATATCTTTACTTGCTCAATAAATTAACTTCTGTGCCTGCCACCTCCACATCTACTCTATACTCTGCTGGGGAGGGGAGGAGAGGAAAGGGAAGGAGGGAGGGAGGAGAGAAAGGAGGAAAGAAGGGAATTATTCCCTTCCCTTAATGCCTAAAACTTTCCAAGGCTATATCCTGGTGTTAACTGTTCTGGGTAATTTTCTCCAAAGCCCAAATTTGTGTTCTTTCAACATTTAGATATTAACTCCTCTTTTATATCATGAAAGCTTTCTTAATTTATATTTTAAATGTTTGTTCCATTCAATTGTTTTGTGTTTTCCTTCGGGGACTAAAAGGATGCTTTCTTTGGATTTCCATTGCATGTCTTCTATATCTATCATTTTCTCTCCAATCTTTATGAACACTTCTCTTATTTCAATTGCATTTATTCACTGTACTCATTTCTACTGTCTATGTTCCACACTGAATTTTCCAGTGTCTATTTTCCCTTGAGAGCCTTCCAACTTTATTTTCATTTCTGACATAGATTTGCCTTTTTCCTCCTTATTTTCTCCTTGGGTTCTGACAGCTTGCGTTTCACCACCTCTTGCCATCCTGTCATCCTTTCCAGCATTCTTGTTTCTGCTTTGTAGTTTTCCTTCATAGAAATGATTGCTTCACTGGGTTCTTTAAATACGCTGTGAACTACTTGATTGAAATTTTCATCTCCTCCCTACATTTACATGGAAATGTTCCCTATTTGGGGTACTTTTTGTGGCTACTATTGACATTTTTTCACTGTGATATCTTTGCTTCTATTCTACCAATACCCTCAATTTTGCATTTCTCTTTCATTACTTATCATGGTATGAGTGGATTTTCTTGGACCAGCTTTTTGCAGGAAGTCCCTGTGGGATAGAAGGAAAGACCAGGGTAGCATTTCACTATTTAAAAAAAAAAAAAAAGCTCTTTGTGGGAGGGGTTATGACTGGGAGGAGGCACAAGGAGACTTCTCGGGTGCTGAAATGCCCTAGATCTTGAACTGGGTGGTGGTTACACAAGTGTGAACATATATAAAAGCTTGTCAAGCTAAAAAATAGTTATATACTTTACTGCATGTATGTTAGACCTCAAGAAAAATGTAGGCAGGAAGGAAGGAAGGAAGGGATGAAGGGAGGGATGACTTTTTTTCTGCTGCAACAGAAATTACTTCCTGCAAATAGGTCTCTCTGGGGGATACTTTGTATCAGCCCACCTCCTCTGCTTCTCTAAAGCAAAACAGGCCCAGGAGGCACCTTCCTTCTGTTTGGCTCATGCCAGTCCCTGCCCAGTGTTTGAAAATAAGGGATACATTTTCAGGATGCCCTTGCACCTCCAGGACACATATCTTACTGACACTCTCTGCCATCTGCTGCCCCGAGGCCCTCTTGCTGCTCTTCTAAACCTCTTCACATCTGCCAGTGGCCTCTCCCAAACCCAGCTGCTTAGGTAGCCCTTGCACATACTTCAGATTCCACAGATTGTATCTATTCTCTAATTCCACTGAAAATGATATTTTGCATTTTTAAATTATTATTATTCCCCTTGTTGCTTTGGTATAATATCCAAGGACAGAAAGCAAGAGGTTGTCTTGCACAAACAACCGTATCATGCTGGAAGTTCTGTTTGCCTGTTCTACTGGGTTACCACAACATCTCAAACCAGTCACCCCGTGAGCCTCCGTCTCCCCAAGAGAATGGGCAGCTCCTTCTGAAGATGCTCAAAGCAGAGTATGGGAAGCGCAGACAGAAGGCAAGTCTCACCGCTGTTAGGGAGGGTGCTTTCCATGGTGCTGATGGTTTTACCTCCCATTCTACTTCTCCTTTAGCACCGGCTCTTCTGTAGACCACCAGCCAGGAAACAGCTGGTTCTTTAAGACTAGACTGCAGACTCTCACCCCCTCCCCAACACCACCCACACTCACACCCACAGACGTAGCGGATTCTTCAAAACACCCGTTTGCTGGCTGCCCTGTCTCATTTCTCTTGCTGGCTGCAAAAGGAGCAGTAGGAATGTGCCACTACTTGGCACCATCCGCCTGGCTGTGAGCAAACACAGGCTCCCTCAGACAGGTGGTGTGATCTGGGAAATACCAAACCCATGACCCCCTGTGAACCCCAAGGTTTCAGGCTGCAGACGGGCAATGTCAAATCACCAAGGCCCCAGGACTCTGCCGTCACCGTATCAGTCACAAATGTCACCCTTAGTAATTGAAGTGGCAGATGGGAACATAAATTCTTCAAAAGCAATTCACTTGCCAAGGACTAGGGAAGATTATGAATGAAGTGTGAACAGTAAATTTTTCCAAGTCGGGAGGCCAGACACACCCCCTCAGCTGTACAAACAGGCTCTAGAAGACCTGACCTAGTTTTCCATCCGGCTGAGAACCTTCCTGGGTGATTTCCAGGCATACACAAAGGTTTGTCGTCTCTTCCTTCTGCTACCTCTTCAAGGAAGGCTCAGAACTATAAGACTGAAACTCAATCAAGACAACATGGGTAGGAGCACTGGGCATCCCCTTTTTCCAAAAGAAGGAAGATGAAAACAATCCTTTGATAAAATAATCCTTTGAAATCATATGCCCTCTTTCAGAAGGCTCTGTGGAATGGGAAGAGTCTCCTTGAGGAATGAGAAGCATACGAGTGTTCATCGTCTGCATGCTCTGGGATGCTTTTCATGGCTGGAGGTTCTGGCAGGCCTGAGCATCCTGCCAGCAGCCCCCATCTCCCCCCTGAGCCCTGCATTTGATGGAGGCCAACACAGTCAGCTTGGAACAGGCAGAATGCAAAGAGCTTGGGTTAGGTGCCAAGAGGCCAGGTTCCAGAGAAGTTCCACCACCAACCAGCTGAGTACTCTTGAGAGGGTACCTTCTCCCTAGTCAGCATCCTCAGATGTAAGGAGAGCAAGTGGGTCTGATAAACTCAAAGGCTCCCTGCTTCAGCAAGTGAGGATTCTGGTTTATCCCCCAGAGCCTGGCTGTTACCTCACTCTCAGCTCTGATATCCCTAATCCCACACCGTAAGAGAAGGCCTTATGCTTTGTGAATCAGCCACCACTTCTCCCAGGCCTGGAATGCTTGCTGTTACTGTGGCAAAACGCAGTCATTACTTCAAAACCAACAGCAATGGCAAACGGCGGAGAAAATAAAATTCAGCAAACTCTTACCACAAAACCAAACCTGCAAATGAAAGAGCGGAGGAAGTGACTGCCTAAGTAACATTTCTCTAAAATGCCCACCTTTTGCCTCTCCACAAGAGACAGATAACAGAAGAAAACCACCCATGGAGTCAGAAAATGCATCATCCCTTGTTCTCAGATGAATCCAGGCTGCTAACAGCGCTGATACTTTTAGAAAACCCAAGACAAGGAATCTCAGGCTTAAAAAGAGCCTGTCAGAATGTGAAATGATGCCCTTTCTCCTTCCTTGAAAGTGTAAACTGGTTTGGCTCAAATTATGTCCAGTTAGGACACAGTGAAAATGAAATACACAGAAGCACAAATACACAGAGACGCCTGCACCCAGGCATGGCCCTCCGTCCTCAGGCAGTGCGGACAGATTGGAATGGATGCGATGCGATACAATCATTAAACATCTCTCCAGCTTATTTGCTTGCAGTGTGTCTCAATAATGTGTTATGAGGTGTGTTTGTAATTGGCTACTGCTGATAGTGGTCCTTGAGAGCGAAATGGAGTGTGTCTAAATGCAGACAAAGCTACTTAGCACGCCAGGACAAGATGGGACGCTCCTCACAAGGTCCAAATGGGATACTCAGGGCTTCTTCCACCCATAGCTTGGGAGAGAGAAAAAGGAATAATCTGTCTCAATTTTCTCAGCTCCAGAAACAATATTTATAAAATAGAAGGTGATTTCAGAGCTCATTTATTTTCCTGGTTCACAGTACCCACTCTCTGCTGACATCATTTTCTAACCAATTTTATTTCCAACAATCACAGGAACAGCCTCAATTCTACTTGAAATCGTTAAAAACAAATCCATTCCTTCCTTGTCTTTGAGTCCCATCTCTTTTTTAAAAAAATGGTTTAATTTCTGCACTGCCTTTCTTTGAAACAATATTTCAGGTGTCTGAATAGCCAGACTCAATCCTTCTTTCTCCCTGTCTTACCTCCTCAATCTCTTTATTCCCTGTAAATGCAAGAAGCACACAGATTCCTCCTCCTGGCCCCCATTTCTAGACACTCCATTCGTTGGCTAATCAAGTCAAAGGTGGCCTACCTGTAGTGACTCCAAAGGACACATCTTCCACACAATAGGCATCTTGGAAATTGAACAGGCCAAGGATTTAAAAAGTCACAAAAAAGAAAGAACCCTGTCTCTTACCCAGAAGGCAATCTTTAATGAGCAAACTAAAGGCAAAACAGGAGCTACCAAGCCTGGTTCCGGCTTCCATGAAAACTGTGGCCATATGCTGGCAGAGGGGACAGTTAGCGCTGTCTCCCTTGGCCTGAGTGCTGGGGAAGGAGTGGCAGCACGTGGGCCAGATGTTAGCCACCGCTTGCTGTGTCCTTCACCTGACCTCCCAGTAGAGGACCATGGGAAAGAAGACGTGCTTTGTCCTGAGGGGAAGCCATGTTAGCCCTGGCAACCACCACATTTTTTTCTTAAGTGCTCAGAAAACCATCTGTTCAAAAACTGGGAGGGATTGATGGCAAGCTGACTGGTCTTTTTCTCTGAATGGGAAAAACTGACTCTGCAAGACTTATATCAACCCTCACATAGGCACTAGATTCATGAGGGAAAAAAAAAATCTGCAAGTCAGATTTTCAAAGATATGACTCAACCTGACTCATGGATTAAGGGAACTTGGACTGTAACTCCAAAGCCCTGAATGACTTGGGGTCAAAGACTTTAGTCCTCCCTCATGTGTGTAGCCCATTTGTAAGACAGAGCTAGACAAGCCGACCCTCTCCCTAGAGCCTCCCAGCAGAGCCAGAGAACTGAAACCAGTGAGCACCCCAGAGCCTCAAAGGTGCAAGCTGGGCTGAGGCAGAAAGTATATGCTGTCCCCCTGCTTCCGCTCTGAAGCCCCAGGGAACCGTCCAGGCTGCAGACGGGGAAATGCCATCGCTGAGCTGCCCGGGATTCTGCAGTCGCAAGCCCCAAGGACACCAGGATGGCGGCCTCCCAGGGCAGCTACCCTGAAAGACTTCACAAGTCTCCAGGGCAAAAGGACCTGGGCTTACACTTTTATTCCCACAAGGCTGAGTTCATCCCTGGACGCACAACAGATATTCATTCTAAACATTTGTAGAATTGAATCTGTTCACTAAGTCGATGGCAGGAAAGCCCCTCTTTGCTAGTTCCCAGGCTGGTTTCACTGGGGCAGCTTTCCTGTCCTCCCCCTGTGTGGCTTTCACCCAGGACTTCAAACCACAACCCATCAAACCAAAAATAAACTATAACAAACTATCACCGACTACCCAAATCCCACCCCTCTGGAGACTCCTGAACTGCACCTTAAGAGTTTTTGTTTCCTTTTAAAATGAGGTGAGATGATGCAGGTAAATAGATTTTTGCTTAAGACTTTTTTCAGACAAAGGGCCTTATCTGGCTTTTGTCACTTGTCTATGCAAGATGAGTTTCAATTGGACCCTCTCCTCCTTTGTATCTATTTTGCTTCTCTCTCATGCCTTATTTACTGTTTATTTTTTAAACAGGTCGCCAGAAGCACCGGTACCAACAGCACAGCCTCTCACACGGCTGTTGCCTTCACCGACAGGGCTGGGCAGCTTCTCTCTCTGCAGCTCTGTGTATTTGCTTCTTCTCTTTTCTTCTTTGTATCCCTCCTTATTCCTCAGAGGACCTGAGCTCCTATTTCAGTCCAGTTCTGTAAAAGGCTGTCCTTGGAGACGGCCAGTGGTCACATCCTGCCCATTCAGCAGAAGGTCCTTGAAACATTCCTCCCGGTGAACCGGCTCCAGGGTGCAGGGGAGCAAATGTACCGAGGTTGCTCTCTTATTCTGATCACTGTTTGAGCAAATTCTGGGCAAAAACCTATGCATTTCAGCCACACTATCACATGGGAGTCAGGCCTCCTGCTCAGCTAATAAATCACGGTGTGCGTTTATTGACCTGTGACCTTGAACAAGTCACTTAGCTTCTCATTCCTGCTCTTTATGTAAACTGGGGAAGAGGCTGCCTAACACAGAACGTTGGGTGGAGAGTAAACGAGATGTGTGGGACGGCACCAGGCACAATTTTTTGTAAGGAACCGGTGTTTAATAAATTCTGAAAAACATGAGGATCTCTTGAATTCTTCATGAGCTAGTCTTTGGGACAGGTCATAGTCTTCAAGGCAAAATGGCCAACATTCACAACCTAGGTCATATTCCAGTTCTCTGCACTTGAAAGGACATCTGATAACATCTTGGCAATGAATTTCCCAGCAACCCAGGGTCCACCTGGCTTTCTGTCCACTCCATGGAACAAGATCCCGTATCATTCTCATGGTCCACAACACCACTGAATCTGTCCCTAATTCTACTTCAAACCTTCTCCTTCCTGCCACCCCCAAATTCTCCCCTTTGATCCTCAGGCTACACCAAGTCCTCTTTCCTCTGGTTAGAGAACCCCATCTCCATATGCTTCTGGAACTCTTACTTTGTGATGGATTAAACCTACCAGCCCCTAAATGACCCCATAAGGAAGTAATGTTGGTCTAGATAAATTAGGCTTACACAGCGGTATTATTATATGCAGCTACTATAAAATCACAGTAACACTTCTCAATGCATAGAAATTCTTTCAACACTAAAGCAAAACCTCCTCTCCTAGAAGGTGACAAGATACAAAAGTCAATGCAAAGACTCTATCTTCTCATCTTCCTCCTAGAACTGAATTGCTTTACAAAGAAACCTAAATTTCAAACAGAATTTGCTGAGATGTTTCTGAAAATTCACTGTTGAAAATTCAGGAGCTGATGAAGTAATTTTGGACAATGGTCTTGAACATGCCCCTGCTGACAGTTGGAGTTGTCTCACTCAATGTCAATCTAACTAACTGCAGGTTGCTATTGTGAGCCTGGCAGCCACTGAGGCCAGCACACAGGTGTGGTCTGGAGTCTGTGATGAAAGAGACCTCAGGTCTTGCAGAGCTGGATGGAGAAAGCTGATGCAGGGCTGAAAGAGAGCCTGGAGAGGAGCAGTAGAGAGGCAAGCTCAGAGCTCCCAAATCCTGTGGGCAGCCTGGCCCAGAGTGGGATGGACCCCGGGAGGAATGCAGCTCAGCTGGTGAGAGTATTCAGAGAGGACTTCCTGCTCTGTAGCCCACAGGAAGGACTGGAGGCTGAACAGGCCTGCCGAGTCCCCTCTAGCCTGAAGCCAGGGTAGCTCAGGGGTTCCTTCTTGGGTCTCAGGGAACTGACCACCTGCCAGGTGGAACCACACCAAAGTACAGGAGCAAAGACTGTAATACCATCACCACTCTCTGCTGCTCTTAGCTGAAGGCAGCTGGTCCTGAGGCTCATCCAGTAGACAAACATTCCCCATAGAGGGGACCAGAAGGCAGAGAGATGAAGGAGCAAATCACTTAGAAGTGGGAGCTGCTGGAGGAGGCAAAGGACAACACAAGCAACACAATAACAGCACTTAATGATGATCAATTACAACACCAAACAAAGAAGACTTTCTGGAACTAAAAATCATGATTTTCAAACTAAAAAGCTCATCAGATGAGCTGAGTAAATGAACGGTCACTGTACCAACCTGAATCAGTGGCTCAGGAGAGCAAATGGAAAAAAAATATCACAAGAAGAGCAAAAACACAAAGAAATAGCAATCGGGGCAAAAAAGATATTTGGATAACAGATCTATTCGGAAGACCTAATTTGTGCATAAGAGTAATCCCAGGGGGACAAAAACGAACAAATAAAGAACAGACAAGAATTAAACAAATGAAAGTAGAGGGCTTCCCTTGAAGTCTGCAGACGGAACTGAGCTTCTTGCAGGAGTCATGGGAAAGGACATACCCCAAAGTATGTTCCTAAGTTCCAAAGATAAGGAGGAAGTCTCACAGGCTGCCAGACAGAAAGAACAAGTGACTTACAAATGAAAAGTAGTTAGCTATCAAGTTTACCTGCCGTCTGCAAAATGGAAGTCTAGAAGACAGCAGGAAACCAGCCACAGACTGCCAGTCATCCAAGCCAGTGGTTATCCACCTGTCTGATTTGTAGAATATTTATGGATATGCAAGGGTTCATAGAAAATATAACGCACATACCCCCTCTAAGGAAAATACTCAGGTCAAAAAATGAATGAATTCAAACAGAAATCTCAGGATGAATGAGATGAAGAGAAAACAGTGGTGAGTGATGAACATTGCATTTTGCACGGTTGAATCTAAATAGATAGTATAAAGTGCTGGAAACATGTAACAAAAGGGACAAATAAGAATACTTGGAAAAGAAGTGGCACTCTGCAAAGAAAAACTTGCCATTTGGCTCTAGAAGTGTTAAATTATCTTAGCAAAACCTAGAAATTAGTGGGGGTGGAGGTTGGGAGTAAAAGCCTTCTAAAGGTCTACCAGATTTCAGTGTAAGAAAGAGTAAGGAAGTAAAAGAAATCCTAAAAGCCTCAATGTATTAGACTGAAAATAAGTGAATAAAACATCTTTGTGGGGAAAACTCATCCATATCTTGTTTTTATAGAAATATCTATTTGAATGTCCTGAAAAGAAAGGTAACTGTCAGTGTTGATTGTATAGTAAGATGTCTGCATTTAAAAAGGAAACAGAAGTTGAAATAATGACTGGCCCAAATAGTGACAATAATAAAAAGGAGAAAGAAAAATAAATAGTAAATATTCAATATATCAATTATTTCACTAGTTATGATAGGCTGAATATTCCTATTCAAAAACTACCATTTTCAGACTGGACTGAAAAATAAAAATAGGTGTTCAAGGGAGTCAAGGGCTACCATTGAAGAAATCAGTAGTTTCAGAGCTGAGTTTTTATGTGCCCATTAAAGGACAGATATGTCAAAGTTATTTAAACTATTATTTTAACTATTTTACATTAAAAAGAAACACAAATCTCCCTAATTCATTTTATGGAAGCAGTATATTCTTAAATCTAAACCTTGATAGAGTACAAAAAAACCCACAAAACTATAAATTAAGCTAATTCATGAATACAGCTATTAAAATTCCAAATAAATGCCAACAAATAAAATCCAGTAGTATAAATAAAAATAAACTATAACTCTAGAGGGTTTATCCTAGGAAAGCAAGGCTGGTTCAAAATAAGGAAGTCAAAATATTTCACTGCATCAATCAAACAGAAAAATTATATGATTCAATCAAAATATAATTAAAAATACAAAATTATTTCTAATAAAAACTTGAAGTAAAACAGGAAAGGAAACCACTATATTATGGTAAAGAATATTTCATAAATGTGAAATACTAAATAGTGAAATACTATAGCCATTTGCATCAAAATCAAGAAAAGAGTCTTGTATTGCCACGTTATTTCATTTTGAATGTTCTCATGAATGTGACAAAACAAGATAATGAAATAATCAATCAATAATCTTCAGAAAGAAGAGATAAATTTAACTCATTTTGATAATGATATGATTTTATACCTGGAAAATCTAGGACGAATTAACAAGTAACCCCTAGGTTTAATAAGAAAATTCTGGTAAAAAGTATGATATTGATATAGTAAGAGATAAACAGATCAATAGAGCAGAGTGGAGTTCCCAGAACTAAAACCCATTGTTTAGGGGAAATAAATATATGACAAAGGTGATATTTCAGTTAGTGGAGGGAATGACGGCTTCTTTAGTTAATGATATTGACACAAATAACTATCCATTTGGAAGAAAATGGAGTTAAATCTCTACCTCAAACTCGAAATAAAAATAAAATCCAGATGGACTTAAGATTTAAAAGTTTTTTGAAATTCATATAGAAGAGGAAATTTAGGATGTTCTATATACAACCTAGTAGTTAGGAAGATCTTTTTTTTTTTTTTTTTTTTTTTTTTTTTGCTGTACGCGGGCCTCTCACTGCTGTGGCCTCTCCCGCTGCGGAGCACAGGCTCCGGACACACAGGCTCCGCGGCCATGGCTCGCGGGCCCAGCCGCTCCGCGGCACGTGGGATCCTCCGGGATAGGGGCACGAACCCGTGTCCCCTGCATCGGCAGGCGGACTCTCAACCACTGCGCCACCAGGGAAGCCCCTGGAAGATCTTTTTAATAAGACAGAACACTCAATAACTAATTTTTTTTAAGTTCAGTAATTTGGGTTTAAATAAATTTCTTTCTTTTTTTTTTTTTTTATTGTTGGCTGCTTTGGGTCTTCATTGCTGCACGTGGGCTTTCTCTAGTTGTGGCGAGCAGGGGCTACTCTTCGTTGTGGTGCACAGGCTTCTCATTATGGTGGCTTCTCTTGCTGCGGAGCACGGGCTCTAGGCGTGCAGGCTCAGTAGTTGTGGCTCACGGGCTTAGTTGCTCTGCGGCATGTGGGATATTCCCTGACCAGGGCTCGAACCTGTGTCCCCTGCACTGGCAGGCGGATTCTTAACCACTGAGCCACCAGGGAAGCCCTCATTAACTATTTTTTAAAAGACATATTTAACTATATAAAAATAGGCAAAAAAATTATATGGTAACATATACCATAAACAAAGTCAACAGTGTAACAACTGACTAGAAAAAAATCTGCAACGCATATGACCAATAAAGAGCTATCTGTAACTTACAAAGAACTCTTATTATTGACAACAAAAGACACATAGGCCAGGGGAAAAATGGGCAGAGGATATGAATAGACACTTCACAGAAGAACAGATCCTTAAGGGCAATAAACATATGAGAACACACTCAACCTCTCTGGTAGTCAGAGGAATGTAATTACAATAGGATTCCATTTTACACCCAAAATGGGCAAAATGAAAAGGACAAAATTACGCTAAAGGGGCTGCTGGGGAAAGAACACTCACTTTGCCAGTGGAAATGTGGGTTATTACACTGTTTTCAAAAGCACTCTTAATATATCCATTAATATAAAAATTAGACTCCCTTTGACTCAGAATCCCCCCTCTTCAAAATCTATCCCATAGAAGAAGCACCAACATGTAAGAATATGTGTACATAGATATTTACTGCAGCACTGTGTGTAGCGACAAGAGATAAGAGACAAGGCAGATACCCATCACATGGAAGGGTTGAATAAAATAAGCCACAGCCATGTCATAGCATATTATGCAGTCATTAAAAATAATGAACTTACACGGGTTCGAGCCCTGGTCTGGGAAGATCCCACATGCCACAGAGCAGCTGGCCCCGTGAGCCACAATTACTGAGCCTGCGCGTCTGGAGCCTGTGCTCCGCAACAAGAGAGGCCGCGATAGTGAGAGGCCCGCGCACCGCGATGAGAAGTGGCCCCCACTTGCCACAACTAGAGAAAGCCCTCGCACAGAAACGAAGACCCAACACAGCCATAAATAAATAAATAAATAAAATTTAAAAAAGAACTCAAGGTCTTAGTGTTCAAACATCTTTTAAAAAAATAAATAAATAATGAACTTGCTGATCTGAGGATTTCTAGGATATATGGTTAATGAAGAGTAAGATACAAAGAAGTATATATAATATGATAAATCTCTCTCTCCTTCTTAATAATGACCAAAACAGATCAGTAAATATTTATACATGTTTACGTACTGACTAGAGGGTACACAGAGAAAGACATGGAAGTTTACACATCCAGGTTGTTATGTTGCTTACTTAACATTGGGGAGAGGGGTGAGTGGAGGGCATGAGGGAGAAGACAAGGCTAAAATCAATAAATTAATTAATAAGCAGCAATGAGAAATACAACATAGACAATACCCATTTATGTATATTACCCATTTTGATGTTCTAAGATTTCTTTTCTATAGATATATGGTTTTAAACAAAATAGGATCCTACTATAGACACAAGTTATTTTTAACTTGGTACATCATGAGTATATTTCCATGCCCACTGGGTCAGGTACTTTCCTAGTCTAGCTTCCCAAGAAGATAATTTGGAGAGAGGCATGGTGGATCAGTCACACATCTCAGGGAACGCCAGGCGGCCATCAGCCTTTGGGCTACCTGGCATATATAAGAAGAAAGAAATCTCCCAGGCCCTGATCCCCATCCATCCTCCTGGTAACACCAGGCAGGATATCTTCACCTCTTCATTCCTTGAACGAATGCATACAGACTCAGGTCTTCTGGACTCAGAAGACGTGACTATCCTACATGACTTCTGGTCATAGCCCTGCCAAGACCTCACTGAAGAGAATGTAGGTAGAAAAGATGACTTCACCACAGGGCATTTCTCTAAGAGCAGCTACATGAACTAAAGATGAAAATAGTGGTCAAGAAAAGCCAGAATCAGCCTTGGTGAGAAACAGAGAACATAAACAGCAACTCTCATTTAGGCCAGGGAGTAAGAGAAGGGGAATGCCACGTTGAAGTTTCCCTGAATTGCCCCTTTAAGAGCAATCAGCGAACTCCGAGCAGTTAAAATCCTTAAACCAAAATTATTTCCTGAACAAAGTCCCCAGTGAGTAGACTATAATATTCCCAACTGAAGAGATCCATTTACTTTCAGACACGTTCGCTTCTGAAAACAAAAATAAGCAAATGGCTTTATTTTCAAACTCTTCCACTATCTGGGCTGCTCCGGGTTTGCATGGACCTCTGGTCATTCATGCCGAGCACCACTGCCTCAGGAAGACCTTCCCCTCCCGTGCCCACCACACAACTGCCCTTTCTCTAAATTCCTACAGAATTTACTTCTTGTTCTACAGGAAGATATCCTAGATTTGCTAGTACATGGTGCTGCTCATGTCCCCAGACTGCACCCTAACACACTACAGGCACGGTAGGATAATGTACCGGCATATTCATTTGTATTTGTTTGCATTCCACCCACTCACTCCCACCCCAGCCCTGTCCCAACCCCTAACCTCAGCATAGATAACCTGGACAGGAAACTCCCTCACTCCCAGGTAAATGGTACATAAAAGCTTTGTTGAAAGAATAAGTAGCCCAGAAGGTGATGGAAAAAGGGAATTCCTCCAGCTTGGAAAGACAATGAAGGTAGCCAGTCCTGAAAGTGGTGGGTGCCCCAGGGGGCAGCAGGGTCCCAGAGGCATGGCTGTGTGGTGCCCCTAGGGAGGTTGGGCCCTGGGCTCTGGGCTCCCAGCATCACAACGAACTCACTAGCCCGAGAGCAACAGAATGATGATAGCTTAGTCAATGATGTTACAGACACGACCATGATGTTCAGAAGGTTCTAGGCTCTTCCCACATCACCAGGCAATGAGGATCCTTGTGAAGCTGTGAGTAGGAGAGGAATTCCCCACTCCAACCCAGGGGAATGGGAGCTCTGAATCAAACTGAATTCAATAAATAGGGAAATATGGCACCAACTCTAGACCCCAGTTCGTGAAGTATGATTCATACTACCTTTTTGTGAGCAAGAGTTCGTTGCTATCTGATGCAGCACTTCTCAAATTTCATTGCACAAGAACCACCGGGGGGTCTTATTAAGATGCAGATTTTGAATCAATAGCTGTGGAGTGGACTGAGAATCCGCATGTCTAGCGAACTTCCACCCCTGGCCCAAGAACCACTTTGAGAAGCAAAGGTCTAAGGCCAGGGTTAGCAAACTTTTCCTATAAAGATAGTAAAAATTTCAGCTTTGTGGGCCACCTAGTCTCCATCACAGCTATTCAACTCTGCCACCCACAGCAGTGTGAAAGCAGCCACAGACAACACATAATGTGTGTGATGGTTCCCATAAAACTTTATTTATGAACACTGAAATTTGAATTTCAGATAATTTTCACGTGTCACAAAATATTTTTCTTCCTCGTTTTGTTTCCAACCATTAAAGATAGTTTTATAAAACATTCTTAGCTCACAGGATAAGCAGAGGAGGACTGAACTTGGGGTTCTGAATTTGGCCCATGGGCCAATCCTGGTCTAGAGTGTCCAACACAGTATAAAACCCACGATAGGCATCCTCAACTAATTAAAGTGGGGTGCTCAGCCTATTTTTCTATCCTGAAGTTGGTTTTCCTTTCCCGTGATCCTTCTACTAGTGCTGTGCTTTTCAAACAGCTGACACGTTGGGGACAAGTGGATGCTGGCAAATGTACTTCTTCAAAACTCACTGAACGGACTTTAAAAGGCCGTCCTAAATCCTTCTTCTTCTAATAAGAGGCCCTGAGGAATAATAGGTTCCTGTATTAGTGGAAGAGCTTTAAGGAGGAGATTAAACTTCAACCACAGGGTTTTTTTTTGTTTTTTTTTTGTTTTTTTTTTTGTGGTACGCGGGCCTCTCACTGCTGTGGCCTCTCCTGTTGCGGAGCACAGGCTCCGGATGCACAGGCCCAGCGGCCATGGCTCACGGGCCCAGCCGCTCCGCGGCACGTGGGATCCTCCTGGACCGGGGCACGAACCCGCGTCCCCTGCATGGGCAGGCGGACTCTCAACCACTGCGCCATCAGGGAAGCCCCCAACCACAGTTTTTTGAGCTAACAGAAGAGTGACATGATCAGGGGAAGAAATCAACCTTGCAGAACAACACCCAGAATATTTGAAAGCAATAGTCTCAAGCATTTATCCCATGAACGCATGTAAAGATTCTCTCCATCCCCTTGGCCTCACATCCCATTTTGACTTAAAAGACAAAAAAGACTTCTAGCCATTTTGCAGCCCATTTCACCATTTAACAGCCATCCCAGCGTCACAGTTCTATCTTTCCAGGAATAAACAACACACCTGAAAGTCCAAGAGGGAGACAGAGTTCTAAAGACAGAAGTCGCCAGGCGCCAGCTGGGGGCCACTGCGCCACACTCCACTACTCCCTAAGAATTCGCCCTGGGCGAGGAGGGCAGAACCAGCCTCGGCCATCTCCTTCATCCTGCACAGCGCTTCGCACCCAGCAATGCCCATGTAGGTTTGCTGAATGAACTGATGAGCCTGACCCAGTGGCCTGGTGCAGGGCAACTGGCCCACTCTGTCTCCCCCTGTTCGATAAGCCTGTCTCCCCATGCTGGATGGGCGCTCAAAGGGAGAAACTCCTTCAAGGAGCTCACTGTCTTTCTCAGTTGCCGACTGCCCCACTGGCACCTCAGCATCATCCAGACCTGTCTTGGCTCCGCCACTTACTAGCTCTGTTGACTTGGGCAAGTTTCACTGGATGTTTATGAACCTCAAGTTCTTCATTGGTAAAATAAGGGTAATCAATACATCATCCAAAGATAATGTTCGTAAGAGAACTTTTAACAACCCGTGTGGCTCAGACACTGTTTAATCAGAAAGGTGACAGCCATGGGGCTTCCCTGGTGGCGCAGTGGTTGAGAGTCCGCCTGCTGATGCAGGGGATGGGGGTTTGTGCCCCGGGTCGGGGAAGATCCCACATGCCGCGGAACAGCTGGGCCCGTGAGCCATGGCCGCTGAGCCTGCGTGTCCGGAGCCTGTGCTCCGCAACAGGAGAGGCCACGACAGTGAGAGGCCCGCATACCGCCCAAAAAAAAAAAAAAGAAAGGTGACAGCCTTAAACACCCAGTATGACCGCACTGGCAAGTCCCAGGTAAATCTCAGCCTGCCTACTTCGTGGTAGGCCTTGTAAACGATGAATAACTTAACACAGATAGAACACCTAGCATTTCTCCTGAAAGGCAGCCATACACCCCTCTCCCCATGAAAGCCTCCTAGCATATGATGGTGGCCACGAAAAGCTCCATCGCTAGCGCTTCCTGCAGGACACCTGACAGTCACTTGCACCACTTATTGAGCACATGGCCAGAGCCGCCTCCTGACTCCTACTGGAGCTTTTCCTTGCAGACAACCCAGGGAGCTCCCGAGGGTTCTTTCAGATGGTCCTACCCACAGAACTCATAGCCACCCTGGGCAGAAGACTGCTGGAATCTCATTCTACTGGGGATCCACAGTCAACCCACTTGTAGGAAGATGGCCTACTTGCTGGGGTGGGGTGGAGGGCACATACCCAAAGCACCCAAATACCCATCCCATCCTCCTCAAATCAGGAAAACAAGGACCAAACCTCAAAGTGCCACAAAAAGAGCAACTGGGTCATTTCTTTGGCAATTAACTCCAGCATATATTTCACAGAGAAAATTCTACAATCCCGTACCCCTTATACAGACTCCGTGCCCGTGGGAAGGACCGGGGTTCTGCTCTGGAATAACCCCGACTTCTTCCCTGAAAAGAACTAGCACATTTCCCACGGGGCCTTGACACGTGACACTCAGTACATGTCAGAGCTCTCAACTCCTTTTGAGACCAGAAGGAAACAAGAAAACAACTTGGTTACAGCTCAGAAAACAGCTATGCTTAATATGACTGGGGAGAATTAGAAGTCTTGGCATAGAAAGGGAAGAAAGGAAATTGCACATTATAAAAAGAAATATGTATTTAAAAGTAGAAAATATCATAAATGTGGCTTATTCTTTTTAATATTTAATTATTTACTTTTGGCCGTGTTGGGTCGTGCCGGCTTTCTCTAGCTGTGGTGAGCAGGGGCTACTCTTCTTTGCAGTATGCGGGCTTCTCGTTGCAGTGGCTTCTCCTGATGTGGAGCATGGGCTCTAGGCATAAGGGCTTCAGTAGTTGTGGCACACAGGCTCTAGAGCGAAGGCTCAGTAGTTGTGGTGCATGGGCTCAGCTGCTCCGCGGCATGTGGGATCTTCCCGGAGCAGGGCTTGAACCCGTGTCACCTGCATTCGCAGGTGGATTCTTAACCACTGAGCCACCAGGGAAGTCCCCAAATGTGGCTTATTTATGGTTAATAGCAGGTATTTGGTTTTGGTGCTAATAATCTAATTAGCAGTCAATCCAGTGCATCCTTTATTATCAGCTGATCCATAATTACTGCCCCATGCTGAGTATTTTCCCGGCACATGATAGCTTTCAACTCCTCAGCACAAACAACCAAATAATTGGTGCTATTATGTCGGATACAGGACTATTCCTCTCTGATGGGTGATATGGAGGGGGTTTACCACTCACTATGGCCTTTGCATTTTCAGCATCTGTTGATTAACTCCTTACCATGCCCTCTTTCATCAGTCTTGAGGCATGTCGAAAGCACCTTAACATGGTCAAGAATGTGAAAGCTTGGAGATTTCCTTTTTCAAAGTTTAACCCTGGGGCCAGAAACATCCCCAGTCATCTGACATGTTCACAAGGGATATCAAACAGTGCTGAAAGCACAATCTATTTCTCTTTGAAAGTTTTGTAAAGTTTTCTCCTTGACTATTGTTTTTAAATGACTTGTCCTGGAAGAGATAGCTTCTGATATAAAACTATTTCAGTCAACAGCTTCTGGTCTCAAGATGTGTGCAATTCCAAGAAGCAGAACCAAAGCGGGCTATAAAGGTAGGTTGCTAAGGGGAAACTCTATTCAATCATCACTTTCAGGAGACCAGATTCGGCGTGACTGTGAAGGGAGGAGAAACCTGGGGTGAGCGTGGTGACGTGGGAAGAAGGTGGGCTCTGGAGCCAGACAGATCTGGATTGGAATCCAGTTCCTCTGCTGATGAGCGGCATGACTTTGGGAAAGTCACTTAACTTCCCTAAGCCTTGATGTTCCTCATCTGAAAAATAAAGCTACGAACGCCTATTGTACAGGGCTGTTAGGAAGGACAGATGTCTGACACAGGAAACACCTGGCACTCATAGGGGCTCAGGTTGTTAGTTCTCTGCTTTTTGTCCTGGGTGCAAAAAAAGAATAGAAGGTGGTTTGCTATAAGCCACTAGCTTGTAGCCATATAACTCCACTCACTGTAACTAAGCCTCCACCACTTAACTATAAACATAGGTAGATTTCAGCCCGGAATCACTATGGAGCCGAATTCCTATTGGCGGTTCCCACTGCCCTGAAGGCTTTCCCGCTGCCTGGCTCTCCTCTAGGATTCCCCTCCCCCAACCAACTTCCTATGATTCAGCAACTAGAGGGTTAACTCTCCGCAGGTATTGTACTTTGGGTGGCTGGTACCTGTACTACACTAGCTATTAAACGTCTCCCTGTATGTAAAAGAGAGTAAGAGTTGGGAAATTGGAAAGACCTATCAAGACCTTTCTCCAAAGACTCTTATTCAGAAACAGAAGCCAGTGGCTGTAAAAAGAATGAAAACTTCTACGCTCTGACCCCAAAGAGGTGCTAACCCCTGGAGTCCGAAGCCACCCACTCAATTCATTCTTTTTTTTTTTTTTTTTAATGGTACGCGGTCCTCTCCCTGTCGTGGCCTCTCCCGCCGCGGAGCACAAGCTCCGGACACGCAGGCTCAGCGGCCATGGCTCACAGGCTCAGCGGCCATGGCTCACGGGCCCAGCCGCTCCGCGGCATGCGGGATCCTCCCAGACCGGGGCACAAACCCGTGTCCCCTGCATCGGCAAGTGGACTCCCAACCACTGCGCCACCAGGGAAGCCCCCATTCTTTTTCTTTTTGAACGTCTTATAGAGGAGGCATATACAAACACAAAAGAGCAGGTATTCGATGAATTCCCACAATGAACACACCCGAGTTACAAGCACCCAGATCAAGAAACTGACACAGTACCAATGCCCCAAATGCCCCCCTGCTTCCTTCTAGTCACTGATGCCAACCAAGGGTCACCGTGAAATTGACTTCAAACACCATAGATTAGTTTGCTCTGTTCTTGTACCTTATGTAAGTGGAATTCCACAGCCTGAGGGCCAAATCTGGCCTGCCACCTGTCTGAGGATACCCTGGAAAAGTAAGAATGGATTTTGCATTTATAAATCTTTGAAAATCACGCCAAAAGAGGAATAATATTTCATAAAATGTGAAAACTATACGAAATTCAAATTTCAGGGTCCATAAATAAAGTTTTATTGGAACACGGCCGTGATCAATTTCATTTACATAGTGTCCTTCACTCGGCAACAGCAGAGTTGGTTACAACAGAAACCATATGACCTAAAAAAACAAAAATTCTGAGTACATGACCTTTTACAGAAAAAGTTTGCTGACTTCAATTTGAGTGTGAGGCATTCGTCGAAATACGAAATAGGGTATTTGGGGTTTATCACTAGGAGTGAAATGGCAGGGTCACAGGTATATACATGTGTTCAGCTTTAGTAGACACTGCCAAGACGTTTTCCAAAATATACACTCAGTTTTAAGAGAAAAGCTAAAACCTGGAGCAGAAGCCATAATCTCAGTGTTAAGAGAGGCAGGGAGAATTACAGGGTGTTTACCTGATCCAGAATTAAGCAAATAATTAGAAACCATCGGGACTTTTGAGTGGAGAGTGAAAATATCAGAGTAGGTTTACATTTCTTTTCATTCTTACTCCATGCACACTCTTTAAAAATATAGTCCCCTTTAGGGGCTTCCCTGGTGGCGCAGTGGTTGAGAATCTGCCTGCTAATGCAGGGGACACGGGTTCGAGCACTGGTCTGGGAGGATCCCACATGCCACGGAGCAACTAGGCCGGTGAGCCACAACTACTGAGACTGCGCGTCTGGAGCCTGTGCTCCGCAACAAGAGAGGCTGTGAAAGTGAGAGGCCCGCACACCACGATCAAGAGTGGCCCCCGCTTGCCACTAGAGAAAGCCCTCGCACAGAAACGAAGACCCAACACATCAAAAAAAAAAAATATATATATATATACATATAGTCCCCTTTAATGTTGCCACGCTCTGCAGAAATGGACAAGAGTGGAGAAGTCATGCTTCTGCACAGGATCCCACAATAGAGACTGTGTCACTCAGGCCACATCACAAAAGCACCACCATGAGCCTTCCGGGTAGCTTACCCGAATTGCAGACAAAATACCAGGAAGATATTAGCAACCTCCTGCTTTTATGCTGTCATAAGTTTAAGCATATACATGGGCAGCAACTACATTACCCACACCCAACCTCCAAAGCAGCCACCAAGAGGCTGAACCCTGGGCCTTCAAGGCTTCAAAGAGCATGACGCAGGCAGGGCACCCTCTGTCTTCGAGCTGGGAGGCTCTCAGGTGATGCTGGGTACCTTCCAAAGACACTTCTTTGGAGTCATTCCCCCATACACCTGCCTCGCATGTCAAATAGGATGTACGTCTTAGGTTCTTTCAAATGACGTTTTTCCTCTTAGAGGGGAATTGCTTCTGATTGTTTAAGAACCACATTCATCACGAAAGGGATTCATATCAACGGTTTCTGTCTTAATTGCACAATCCTGTTGACTTCTGAGTTAAGCAGCCTCTTGAATGACAGCAGAGCCTCATTTCCCGCTGTCAAACCCTGCCAGCCAGGGAGAATCAAGGACAGAGACAATGCCGACTAGAAGACTCAGGGGTGGGAAAGCCTCTCTCCCTCCACTTCTCCCGGGACCATGAGTCTGCCATTCCAGGCCGGCACCTTCCCATAGCAGAAAACAGTGTCCTGTGGAATGTTTCTGCTGGGCCTGCGAGTGAGTTAAACTTGGCCTGTCCTGGGAGAAAACCCAAAGTCCTGGTGGCCCTCTGGAGACCGGCTCTACAGTTCCCTTAATCAAACCCTCCGTTCCCTTTCACATGCAGAAAAGCAACACTGGTATTTTATCAGAGGTACGGAGTCATTTCTCAGCAAGAGCATAAGCTTTTTGTCGATATGAAAATATATACATAACACATACATATATAAAATAGAGCTCATTTCCCCTGGAAAAGGAAGCTAGCCAGACGTTGAGTGCGGCCATGATACAAACAGTACACGCTTTACAGTCAGATGAGTGAGTTCAAGGCCACTTACGGTTGGGCGAGCATGCTAATCTCCCTCTTATAATCTCAGCTTCATCATACTTCAGAAAACGAGGATAATAACACCCACCTCAAGGGGTTGCAGGAAGGAGCAAACGAGGCACTTGTGAATAAAAACGCTTTGTAAACTGTAAAACATCGCATAAAGAGGTGGAGGGAGGAAGCTACCTCTTATCTTCCAGCTCCTGATTCACCTTTAATTAGTCAGGTCTTTGAGCCAGTGCCTCTGCAGGTAAAGACCACCAGCCCACCATAATAAGGACTTCGGTCGGGTCGATTCAGCACTCAGCTGGCAGCAATCAACTGCCCATCTAGTAACAGCCAATTAGCTGGGTGGCTTAATTAATCCATGGACCACGTGGTCTGATCTCCCCAAGATCCTGGAAAACGAGCCTGAAACAGATAATCCATGGACGACATGGTCCGATCACCCCAAGATCCTAGAAAACAATGAGCCCGAAACACGGGCGCCAGCTAATTTCTCAATGACCATCAAGGAGTTTGGCGGCCATTATGCCTGTGTGTTGCAGCTGTGAGTGATGGGAGCATAAATATTGATTGGCTCAGTCTCTCTGTGGCTGGGGCGGGGTGGGGAATTAACGATTAGAGTGTTCTCAGAGGAACCACAGGAGCTACATAAATCCTCAGCCTGGACCATTAGGGGAAAAAAATCCTTATTTCCAAACCTTAGTGAGGACAGAGGAAAGGGACCGATGGGAGACAGCTTGGAGACAGCTTGTCAAGATGGGGCCGTCCTACCTGCTCTGTAGATGTTACCCACACGCTTTTCTGGCTGGGAATGAGATGCAAATTGGGTTTAAACAACGGGATCATTAGAAAAGAGGCAGCTGGTGGAGGTTCTCTTCGTCTGGGCACTCAGATCCAGTGGCAGGAACATGTGCGTGTGCTGCTCGCCCTGCGTTTCCTTGAAAGATCTCTGTAGTGCTCACAGTTAAGAAGACAAAGTGACATGAGGAGAATTTAATTATTTTTTTTCAAATGCCTAATCTTGTCTCCAGGAAATGGTACACAGAAGAGACTTTGTACTTGAAATTGGCATTGTCCGGGAGATAGTGTTCTGATGGCTCCTTAATTCCTGCCATGAGGGCTCATGCTGATATAAGAGCATCCGAGCAGAATGGCTCAGGATGGCCCAGAGCAGCTACTCCCCTCCTTCAGAAAGAACGGCCTTTGTGTCCAGAGCAGCAGCGAGACAGGCTGCTCCTGACCTTGGTCAGTGCTTGCAGGGAAGTACTGGGCGCCTGCACCTCCAGACTTCTTCCCGGGGCTCCTGACCAAGTGCCCTGTGCCTCTCTGCTCTGGGGCCCCCTGGCTTTCCAGGAGATGTGAGGAAGAGGAGGAGGAAGAATGAAGAAGGGAGGAGGGAAGCTATGGAAAGAAAAACAGGAGGAAAGAGGACTCCCTGAGGGGCACACACATTCCTCCCGCCACAGAGATAGATCTCTTCCTCGCTCTCCCCATTAGCTTCCTAGTGTTCATTAGGTCCTGTGATGACAGCAGCTGCTGCCAAATGCAAAGACTGCTGCCCCAGAAGGTCATCTCAGGCCATTTATTCTGAAATACCAGAATACCAGGCCAGCAAATTTCAGGAGCTTCTGCAGAATTCCCCAGGGTGCCAGTGTACAAGTGTGTGCATGCGCGTTCTTCAGTATCCCAAAGGGGTTCTTTCTTAATCAGTTCAACATCTGAGGACTCGGAAACTGATTTATCTTTTGGTTAATCTAACATTTCTGGTAAAATAATGAAAAGATAAGTAATAGACACAGAGCATCTGTGGTATAATTATTTAAATCCACGAGGTCTCACTTCAGAATTATTCACAATTAACCCAAAATGACTCAGACTGCTGGCAAGGCAAGTGGGACACAGGCAGTGCTGTAGCATGCTGCTCCCATTTCACAGTTGAGGAGACTGAGCCCGGAAGAGACTATCTGTTATCCCCAGCACTGCCAGTGGCAGAAAGAGACACCCGGGTTGCCACGTATATAAGCAAAACCAGAAGGTGAAATCACACTTGATTATGACATCATGGGAGCTGCCAGGAGAGGGCTGGGCTCTCCATCTTTCAACCCTGGTGAACAGTGTGAGTCTCTGAGGTCCAGACAAGGAGGAAGGCTGACCACCCAGCTCAGGGTCACTGCGGGCAAGTGGAAGAGGCAGCAGCCAGCTGTAGAGGGCACTGGGCATGTCAGACTCACTTCCCGAAACAGATGGTGGGTCCATAATGCTGGTCTCGGGTAAAATGTGCAAAAGTCATGACAGGGTTCACAGACGCTCCCAGAGAGGGGAGCTGGGGATGTGTCCCTACTTTCTAATTCAGATTCTTTTCCAAAAAAATGCATCAGGGACTTTGAAATGCTCTGGAAGAGTGACAAAACTGTAAACGTCAGAAATTAAACAAGGGCACAGAAACACATTTCTTCAGCTTCAAAATGTGTTCCTGGGTGCCTGATAATGCATAAGACTGTTTTGGAAATTTGGGATGGGAGAGGTGTGGGAAAGGATGCAGGCAAAGGCGGCAGACGAGATGGCACGTGAACCTGTGAAAATCCCGGGCCTTAGGTATCAGCCAAAGGCAGCCGCATTCTGTCCCTGTTCAGTTAATAAGTGACCTCTGATGACTGGAAATTAACACTTTTAAATGATACAAACAGATGAGCAACCTTGGAAAAGGGTAGTCTCTAGACAGGCTGGGGAAGCTTGTGACAGGGACATTAATTTCTCTTTCTTTTCTGGTTTTGCCCCTTTGTCTTCCTTGATTTGAGCAGATATCATTCTGTGCCTCTAGAAAATTGAGACAGGGACTCCTGGTCTTTGCTTCCAAAAGTACCAGGCCACTTAGGGGAACAAGGGTTTAGGGAGGGAGGTGGGGGAGGCGGGGAGAGAGAGAGAGAGAGAGAGAGGGAGAGAGGGAGAGAGGGAGGGAGAGAGGGAGGGAGAGAGGGAGGGAGAGAGGGAGAGAGGGAGGGAGAGAGGGAGAGAGGGAGAGAGGGAGAGAGGGAGAGAGGGAGAGAGGGAGAGAGGGAGAGAGGGAGAGCGCTCCCCAGACTGACTCAAAGAGGTTCCCTTCGAATAGGTCTGTGGGTCCCTGGGACAGGGCCTGGGGGAGAATGCCAGCTGGGAAAGCAAGCAGGGACAAGGGTGCAACCCAGAGCAGGCCAAAAATGACCCAAGGAGGAGAAATTCCCATCAGCCTGATGGGACTGAACAGGGCAAGAGAGGAAATACAGGGGAGCTCAGGGGTTTGGGGTTCGTTTGTTTTTCTAAGCTTGTTGATATCTAGAAAGCAAAAGCATGCTATTTCTTGAATACCTGAGGTTCCAACCTTCTAGTCTCATATTTCCCAGCTTCTCACAGCAGCCACATCTGGCCCACAAGGCAACACCATCCCCACCACCTTCCAGGAACTGCCTTAGATGGGAAAACAGCACAGTGAGCAGCACAGCGTCCAGCGCAGGCACCAGCACACACAGAAATGCATGTTCATGAAGGATGAACGTTCATCAGAAAATGAGCTATTTCCGGTCATGCCAGAGTCAAACTTCCCTGGACAGTCTAAAATACACCCACTGAGCGTCAGCAGATTACTAGGGCCTCTCTCTAAAATTGATGAATTTCTTGAGTGGGAGAAATTACCTAATAAATGGGGAATACAGTAACAGCGTCATATACATAAGGCATTTGCAATATACAAATATTACAGAAAACAGGCTCTTTTCTAATAGTTTTTGCTATATTTCTAGTACAGCACAAATACATTTACATGGGCCTGAGGCACTTTATTCAAAGCCTTTACATTTCCAATACCTTCCTCCAAAAGCACCCTCAGGCCTGAAATTCTTCTGCTTTTACTAAGCCCTAAGCCCCTAGACTAAATTTAGTTTCTTGGAAATAAGAGACAAATTTGCTGGGTTTTTTTTTTTTAATTCTGCCAGTTATTGTATAATTCTCCAAGAAGCGAACAAATGATAGGCGAGAGAAAAAATGGAAACATTTTTCAGGTCCTTTTTTTTAGTGGTACAGTATTTATTGCTACAATACAGTTTAAATTAAGGCATCAAGCTTGTTACAGGATTTTCAATTAGGAATTAGAGCTTTGCTGAATTTGGGGGTGGGAAACCCCATAAAAAATCAAATCAACGTTGAAAAGTCAAACTTAAATCTTTATTTGAGCTATTAATAGAAACAGCCCTTCTTGAAACTAAGGGAAAAAAATCCAACTAATCTTCCTAAACCTGGAGTGCAGCTTGGCTTCTCCATATCACTTGGATTGTGACGGAGCATAGGTTTTATTTTATTATCAGGCCCACTTTGGAGATCACATTGCCAGGTGAAGGAGGATGTTCCCTAACCCTGAGGAAAGGGGAATAAGGGTCTAGTCCCCAGTGAAGGCAATTGGCTGCAAGGAATCGACAAGTTGGCAAGTCCCCAGCCCAGGAGCCCTAGCCATAGCCCTCTCTAGTCCAATCCCTCCACCATTTCAACTTCTCTAAATATTTTTATGGGAAGGGAGCCCAGTGCTCTTGCTTTAGAAAATAAACTGACCCCCCTCCACCACACTGGGAAGAGCCCTAGGCAGAGGACCCCTGGCTTCAGACATGTCCAAGGCAAGAGCTCTCCCCATGACTGTGCAGGAGCATTGTCTAGGAAAACCTAGGATACTGAACTCACTCAAAAACCAAAAGATTTTCCCTACGATAGACAAATGTCCCTGGATAATTCCTACTGTTGAGGAAACAATCTCCGCCCTGGCAAATGATTCCTAAACCAACGGTGCTGCGACCACCTGCAACCATTTGAGGCAACCCCCCAATGATGCTGCAACCTTCCATCAGACCCGCCCCACCAGGGTGCACTTTATCCAGCCAGAGGAGCCTCCTCTGCCCCCTATGACCTCCCCTGAGGGCAGAGCAGGATTCCCTCTGAAATGGTTTCCTCACAACTTACACCAACCTCCCTGGAGCTCTCCCAAGGCCAGCACCTGGGGATGAGCCATGGAAGTGCTTGGAAAGTAGGTGGGCATCGTGCAGCTACTAACCTCCCTAACCTCACCCCATCACCCACTAGCGCAGACCCAGGCATCCATGTGGCTTGAGGGCATGGAAGGAGCACTTGCGTGAGCAGTTGCCAGAATTATCCCATTCCATTCTTGTCCTGATGCTGCTACTTAATCATAGTCTTGTTGTCTTGGGCCAATTGTTTAACCTCATTACTCAATCTCATCTGCATGAAAGTATGATCTGCCTTATTGTTTGTGGTCACTGTGAAGCTTAAATGAGCTAATATATGTGAAATGGAGTTTGTGAATTTCTAAAGCACGATACAAATGCTAGCTATTGTTATTTCACATGAATGCACATGCTCACTCAGGCTTGGTCCACGAGGAGCTCAAGAGGAATGAAATCATTCGGCCATATTTACATGGCGCCCACGGAACTACAAAAAAACCCGAGAGACTTGGTATTCTTCATCTAGCTCCCAAATACCACCCATCACTAGGTTGCCTCAGACTCACATGGAGCCCTTGTCAAAATATTGATTCTACGACCTTCTACCAGAACCACAGAATCATAATCTCTGCAATAAACACAAAAACATGTAAATTAAAGGAGCTCTCCAGGTGGCTCTGACATGGAATCCGGTTTGGAAACCCACCGCACTGCTTGGGACCTGACATGCAAATTTCCTGAGTAGATCAGTCATGGGAATACAACTGTTCTAGTGCTAAGAAGGACCTCTCTTTGTCTCTCCACCCCACCCCTCAGGTACATATACACCAAGATACAGAGGGCTGCTCATCCACCAGACACAAAATACACCCACGAATACACACAACACATATATGTAGACACAAAAAGGCATAATACAGGTGAAAAACAGGAAGAAGAAATCTACTAACAAAAAAGGGTGACCAATAATAAGAATTATCAAGATTTTTAAAGTCTAGAGAATTCATGGTTATAAAGGATACAGAAAGTGAGGGAAAAGGAAGATACTAAGACAAAGAGCAAGTGACTGCACAGCACAATGTCTGGACTTCTGACGTTAGACCACTGCCCCCATACCATGCCGCTACTCATTTGTTTGCAATTCTGCCTCAACCAGGAACTTGTGAGAGCCGCCCCCGCCAAACGGCAGGGGCACAGTGTACTCATCACAGCCGCCCCCAAACCTAGCACAGAGCCTGGCCTGTGGCTGCATTTGATCAATGTGTGCCCAGCGCTCGCCAGGATGCGAAGAGGCAGGAAAAGAAGACGGACAAAGTGCACAAAGAAGGAAACAGATCCCTTGTCCCAGCTCCCTGGTGTAGACTAGAATAAGCAAGCTTAACGTAATGAGGTTCAACGCAAAACAGAGAGAGTTCATGCCCCCACAGGCATCATTAACCTCACAAGGAACAGAACCACCCAGGGAAAAAGACGAAAAGCTCTCCAGATCTATGAGCTCTCCAGATCTCACTCACCTCAGACCTCTCTAGGTCTGAGGTGAGTGAGAAAATTGATCCCGTGTGATGAAGGCTGTTTGAAATCATCAGTCTGACCTCATCACTCCCCTGCTTAGTACACCTCCAAGGTCCCCTGGTACCCACAAGGTCCTACCAACAGGACCGTTACACATTTTCCCAACCTCATCCCTGCCACTGGCCACATGCTTTGACGCCAAACTCACCCAGCGTGCTGTGTAATTCCTCTCAGCCTGTTTGGTGCAATTAACCTCTACCTGGAATGCCCTCCCTACCTACTGGCAAACCTACTGTTCATCCTTCTCAACTCAGTTCCCTTATGTCCTCCTCCTCCTCCAGGAAGTCCCCAGGCTCCCAGGACGCCCAGTGCACTGAGCCATTGTAGCCCTCAGCACACTGTATGGTCCTGGTCTATTCCTGAGCAGATGCCCCTACTGCAGAGAACAAGTTCTGCATCTCTGTACCCACAGTACCTAGCACACTGCCTGGCACATGGCAGATCATCAATAAATGACTGTGGAATTCAATCGAGCATTGGCAAGATTCCAAAACATAAGTGACCAGAGACTTAGTTAAAAGGCAGTCTCAAAGGCAACTTGATATAGTGGAAAGATCCTGAATATCGGAGATCTGAGTTCAAATCAGTAGTGTCCTAAGGCAAGGTACTTAAAGACTGAACCAGTTTCCTAATCTACGAAATAAGGAGAATCCTACCCAACTCATACAACTACTTATAAAGAAGCACCCACTATGTACCTTGCACCTAGTAGGTGCTCTGCACTGTAGTTACTGGGATTCTCCCCTCTCTCCCACTTCCCCCATTATTTTCTGTCTCCAGCTTGGGACCATAAATCTTCTCCAAGGGCTTTTTCGCGGTCGCTGGAGGACCTCTCTGGACCCAGTTCATAAACGTTTCCTGGCTGGTCAGGAAACCCCCTGAGGCCTCCTTTTTCTGTGTCTTACAGCCAGGTCCGTGGAAGAGGAGACCGAGGAATAGGGGCTCTGAATAAAGGTAAGACGGAACCTTGCGGCTCCGCTCATATGAACCGACTGGGCAGGAGTTGGAAAAGCCACTTGGATTCTCATTTCCCCAACTCCCCACCAATACCAAGGCGTCTGTTTTTACAGGCTCTTTAGTGATGTTCAGGGCACATTCAATTCAACTTCCAATGCAGCTGGAGGGATCGAGGAAAATTACAAAGCAGGGGCGGCGAAAGGCAGCAACCGCCCGGGAGGCTGCAGGGCGCTCTCCCGCGCCGCACACGCGCGCGCGGCGCACCCTCGGTCTCCGGCCTCCCCCGGTCGGGCCTGGCAGCTGAGGCAAGGAGGGAGATTAGCGCGGCCGCCTGATTTCTCGCGGGCGCCAGCACCTGCCGGCCCTACCACCCGACCTCACCACCGGCGACTCTCTCGCGGCGTCCACGGACGGCCACCCCCTGGGCTGCTCGACCGTAGTGCCCCTGCCGCCCAGGGACGCCGGCGCGCTGCCCAAGTTGAGAGCCCCGCTCTGCCCGCCAGCGCGCCCACCATCCACACCCACTCCCACTCCCACTCACACACGCGCGGGGCCGGGGATGCCCCTGAGCTTTTTGAAATCCAGAAACATCACACTGTAGCCGCATCCGGCGCCCGGTTACCTGCTCGCAGCACCCAGACCCCAGCCCTGGCTTCCCGGGAGCCCGCAAACGCGGCGCGCGAGCTGCGCGCCCTCCTGCCAACCACTGCCCCGCGCCCGGCGCGCCGCCAAACCGGTACCTTGGGGGTCTGCACTTCAGGTCCCGCCGGCACCTCCAACTTCTTCTTGGTTACCCAGAAGAACAGCAGCACGGTGATCCAGAGAACCCCGAAGATCGGCAGCACCAGGCGGCGAGTCAGACGCCGCATGGTCCCTCTTGCCTTCTCCTCTCGGCGGCGCTGCGCCCGTAGGGCACCCCCTGGCGGTCAGGGTCGGCGGGGCAGAAGTCCCCAGAGCGCCCTGCTCCCGGGAGCGCTAGCCCCGGGATCCGGGTGGGGGGCCGGTGGGATCCTGCCAGGCGCCCCGCCCGCTTGGGAGAGAAGAGAGCAGGGGTGGTGGGCACACGATGCCCCGAGGAGCGGCAGGGAAGGGCCGAGGGGCAGCCAAGCTGGACGCCCGCTCCAGCCGGAGAAGCGCGGTGGCCGCCGAGAGGCTTCCCGCGCCGCCGCCGTTGCCGCCGCCTCGGCAGCCGCCGCGAGGGAAACTGACTCGAGCTGTGGGGAGGGAGGAATCCGAGGCTGTGCCTGGCACCCCGGGAGGAACACGACGGGGGAGGGAAGGGAGGGAGCGAAGGCCGACAGACAGACCGACTCCGAGGGAGCCCGGGCAGGAGCGAACGGGGCTCTGAGAGGGGGCGCTACCGCCGCCCGCCCACCGAGGCGCCGGGTGCTGTTCTGGGGTCGCCCGCGGCGAGCCCTGGGCGCAGCTCCCGGGCCATACTGGGGTGGGGCGGGGCGGGAAAGGTGCGTCTCCGAGACCCGCCACCCCCAGCTGCGAGCTGGGATCAAAGGGCCAGCCGGCGCCAGGAGGAGCTGTGCTTGGGAGGACTTTCCGGCTCGCCGCCGGGTCTGCACGTGGCGCTCACGGCCCGGTCCCGCCCTTTGGGCGCCCGCCCTATGGGAGCTGACGCAGAGACCTTGGGCCGCTGGCGGGGCTACTGCCCCACCCGCAAGCCAAGCTCCTGGCCGTTCAGGGCCAAGGCAGAGTTCAGCCAGCTCCCCAGGGTGTTTCTCTGCCTGCCTGCAGGTGCAACTTTTTCTGCTTAATGGAACGCTGAGTTGGTCTAAATTTAACTTTAAAGAAATCCTTTTAAAAATTAAGGTGTAATTATCTCCCTTAAGGGTTTTCTCTCCCTATAAGAACCAGGGCTCTGTGCTTGCAGAAAGGGGGTGGGGGATGGAGTCCAAAGCTGGGTCAACCACATGGGGTTCCTGGAAAGTGGTTTGGGGGCAGGGGGGTACTGAGCACAGAGGGTTATCTTTCAAAAACCCCTTTCCCCAAATGCCTTCTGGAAGTGCATCCTCCTTCCTCTTGAAGATTAAAACTACTTGAGTCCAGAGGCAAAGTCTGAATTGGATTCCCATGCGGGTCTCAGCTAGGCTGGAATGATGGTGATATCACTGGACTAGGGGTTCCTGGCCCGGGTCAGCCACACTAGCTGTGTGAATCCTGGGGAAGTCCTTTACCTTCCCCTAGCCTTAGATTCCTCATCTGTAATATGGGGATGATACTACCTCCTCTGACAAGTGAATGAATAGTTGTGAAAGCTGAATGCAAGGTGCTGGTGTTACCTGATCATCTCACCCCTCAAAGAGGGAAAGAAAGAAACCTTGCTCTCCCTGGGGAACAATGCCATGGTATGTTGCCTGAGTTGGAGGGATGCTTATCTCATCAAGTTGCCTGGGGAGGTGAAAGTGATGCATCTACTACCGTAGCCATGATCCTCCCTGCCTCTCCCTACAGAGCTCAGCATGGGGAGGTAGCACAGGGGCAAAGCATTACTCCAGAATTCACTCACCAGTAAGATGGAGTCAGCAAAAAGTGGAGTCAGAAATGGAGGAATCTGCTGAAAATCCCTGTGTTTGGTACCTTGTCTTTCAGTCACAGGCCAGTCCTTTCTCATAGCCCCAGAGTGTTCTCGGCCAGGCTATAGATGAGAAGTTTTTGGTTGGGAACAAAGGTGGAAATCAAACAGCCCAGAAAAGCTGAGCACTCTTGCCAGCCCACCTCAAGATTCAGCTGAGCTCTCAGACCATCACACAGAACCCTGGGGATGGTCCAGGATTTGCCTTTATTAGAACTCTGAAAGGTTGAGGTAGGCTTCCCAGCCACTACTTTGGCTGGGCAAAGGTCCAGGGAGATCATGGTCATGGGAGGGGTGGGGGCAGCAGCAAGAGAACCCCTCCCTGCAGCGCCTTGAGCTCCCTGGATCCTTCCAGGAGCCTTACCCTGGACCTGCAGGCTGGGGCCTGCAAAGTGCCCTGCGGCAGCTCTGCAGGGGAGCCCCAGGCAAGCCGCTGAGGTGCTGTTGGCTCCAGGCAGGAGCTGCAGCCCCGTAGTCCACTGCTCAGCACTTTGTGATGCTGTTTCTGAGTAACAGATGGCGAACAGTTACACAACACCACCGCCAAGCTTTAGAGATGGCGCAGCACCACACCACCTGCTGCTGAGGGTGTAAGGTGCTTTGTGCTGTTTGGCATCTGGGGAAACTGAGGGCTTGGGTCTCCCATGGCAGCTCCATACAGGGCCTGTGATGCCTGGGGCAGCAGGGATTGCCTTCCAAGATGCTTGCTTCTTGATTACTATTTTTTTTTTTTTTTGCGGTACGCGGGCCTCTCAGTGTTGTGGCCTCTCCCGTTGCGGAGCACAGGCTCCGGACGCTCAGGGCCCAGACGCTCAGGCTCAGCGGCCATGGCTCACGGGCCCAGCCGCTCCGCGGCATGTGGGATCTTCCTGGACCGGGGCATGAACCTGTGTCCCCTGCATCGGCAGGCAGACTCTCAACCACTGCGCCACCAGGGAAGCCCCTTGATTACTATTTTGTCCTCCATTCAAGTGGAGAAGATTCCCTGGACCTATGAAAGCTGTAAAGGGAATCCAGTTTTGCCAAGTGTCATCACCTGATCCAGCCAAAAGGCATATTATTCTGGGCTGTCAAGCCAGTCACTGTCACTAGGGTTGAAACTGATTTCAGTTGGGACTTCAAACATCTGGAAGCCAGGTGAGTCTCCATGCAGGGCCCAGCCCTTTAAGTCTCTCCCAGCCTATTCAGGGGTCCCCTGGTTATTTAAAACGTTAATATCCACCTTAAGTAATACAGAGCACAGTTGATCCCAGTGGGGGATTAGCTATCATTGGTGATTAATCCAAGTTACTTTTTTCTCATCACAGCCTATACAGGGAGGAAAAGCTCCTAGCAAAAGATTTAACATGGCAGGAAAATAAGAAAAATAAGAACATTCTGAATTAGGACTATCCTGGTGCCCTAAAATGGATCGACCTCTGGTCTTGATAGTCTGGAGCAAATTCCTGATTTCTCGGCGTCTGTTTCCCCATTCCTAACGTCATGCCCTCTCAAAGACCTTCCAGCTCACACGTATGGGGTTGTAGCCTTCCTTGTCCCTGAATTGGGACTCTTTTTTGCCACTCCTGTCATTGGCAAGTTCTCTCCTAGCAGCCGAAGTCATTAGAGAGCGAATTGGGTATTGGAGCAGATGTGAGTCATTCGTGTTAGTATAAAAACTGTGGAATAAAACCCATGATGGCCCCAGAAAGCTGTGCAAAGCAGCACATGGAGCCAGTGTAAGCCGGGAATGGGAGGAAGCTGTGAAGTCCAGTGCATATGCTCTCCGGTGCCTTTTGCTGTGGATTTTCACACTTTGCTCCTGGTTGCCTTTAGCTGTCCTCCTGTCACTCTCACTCAGCTCACTGCAGGGGCTGCAGCCTTTTGTTCCTTTCCGATCCGATCCTCCATATCCCTGCTGTCTGCCCACTGCATGACTTCAGGGAGAGTGTGTGTGTGCATGTGTGTCTTCCATCTGCATGCTTATTAGACCTGCCACCACCAGTGAGATGCCCTCTGTGCCCAGCCTAATGAGATTGTACCCACAGAGGCCCGGCAGCTTCCTGGTGAGGGCTTTACCCCTTCTGGGCCGCAGGGAAATGTAACTGAGAGCCGGGCAGATTGGAGCACGGCGATGAGCTGAGACACATGCACACGGGCCCAACACTGGCAAGGGTCTCCAGCAGCAACAGGAGCAGCAGCAAGAATTCAGAGAGGTCTGTCTTTATTCCACAGTCGTCCAGACACAGGTCTTTGGGCCTGATCCTGCAGCCTGCTTTATTCAAGTTCTTTGTTCACCTGTAAATAATACATCAGCTCCCTTTCCCTCTGTGTTCCTCTCCTTTTTCCTTGCCACTGTAGACTCTGTCAAACTGTATGTCCAGAGTCTCCTGCGAGGCCCTTTTATAAAGTGAGTGATAGAATAGTTTAGGCTGTGTGGTAAATGAGAATGAGCTGTTAACAACCTTCTTACTCCCTCTCTCTGCCACAATGGTGTGTCTTTGTCAAAAGAATAAAGCCCTCCACGGACTTTTCCTCTTATCTTCGCCACGTAGATGGGTGGCTTTATCTAAGGGATCTGAGTCTCACCTTTCTGGATCTTTTTCCATCCATTAAACACCTCCTTTCACCATCCTACTACCCTCAACCCCGCCTCCCTTTTTTTTTTCTTATGTACCACGGTATAATTTGCTTCCTGGAAAGGGATTTATATCTTTGCATTTCAAAAGCCTGCTCCTTTCTTTCAGTATTTGAAGTGCCCCCAAACTTTCTTTGTTCCTCACCCAAAAACCAAGTATAAAACTCACTATTGCTGCAGTGATATGCCTTTGCTGGTTGTGAAAATGGTTTGATCTTCAGTGGTGGTGTCCTGCAGTGACCTGAGCCATGGACCACCTCTCCCCACATAGAAAATGTAAAGTTCTAGGAGCATGAAGGGATGACCCAATTAGCTTAAAGAAAAGGAGAGGACAATTCGTTAACCTGAATTACATAGCAGGAAAGAGGGGAGCAGGGGCAGAAGAAGAAATGGAGTGATCCGAAGACAGATATCATTCATTCCCCAGGACCCAGAGTTCACACAGCCACGTCTCGTCGCCACCTGCATCAGCTGTGACAAATCAAAGACAGTCCTTCTTGGGAGGCTTAAGTTTAGAGGCATCAGTGAAAGGTAGAAGGGGGCAGGAGAGCTCAAATCCGGAAGGAATGGAAACAGGGTGAGTCCTCTCCAATCTGGCAGGAATTTCAACAAGGAGAGGAGCCAAGCATGCCCAGGGGTGGAAATGGGACAAATCTGGTTCCCAGGACAAGCTGCTACGGCCAGTGGCAGATTTTGTGATCAAGTCATTAGTGGGTGTTGCACATTGAGCAGGGTGACTACATGCCCCAGTTTGCTTAGGGCAGTCCTGATTTATTCCTATTTTCCTGGCATAATTATTAGTAGTGCCCCCTTTCACTTTCAAGAAATTCATATTTTAGGCAATAAATTAGATGGCCACTGTAATGGACAGGAGGACTCCAGTGATGTTGCTAAAAAAAGATTGATGTTCTTAGGTGACAAAAGGGTCTTTGCTGTTCAAGTTCTTCTGTGGGTGTGCGGAGTGTGGGATAGCCTAAATGTTCCTGTGAGGCACGATTCTGAGTGAACGATAATCAAAACATTTGTTCAAAGGAGAGACAATGTGGACAAATCGCACTGACTTTAAATGGGAAATCATTGTGCTGCCCATATCAGTCAAAGGCTGTCTGATTCTATCCACCCAACTGAAGGAACTTTATCCACCTAGCAGCTCACACATCTCAGGAAGCAGCCAGGCTCCTGGCACAGATGTCTCTTCAAAGGACAGGAGATTCCTGACATCAGACTCTAATTATCCCTCCAGCCCTCTCTTCCTCTACCCACATAACTCCTTGGGCCATGAAGGAGTGAAATGGTATGAGATCAATGAAAACAATGAAACTGACATTCAACCTTCTTGTTGAGGACACAGTGGGAAGGGGCTGGGTCCATGTAGGACTCACAAGGAAGCAGATCATCGCCAATGAAGATGAAGCGGTACCAGAGTTTTCCAACTTCTCCAAAGAAACACAAGTCCAACTTCGTGATATCGCCTGTTTTTAACTGTTGTTAACGAATTCAATTCCCACCCCCTCTCTGAAAACTTAGGTGGGCTAAACAAAACAGGTCTGCAGACTGGATCCAGCCTCCTGCTTGCCAGTTTACAACCCGTACTTCAGCCACAAATGTTTCAATAAGCACTGAGCTTTCCTGTTTACCATCAGTCTACTAACTTAGAACAGATACACCCAGCCAAGACAAAAGGGAAATAGTGGAGCAGGCACTATTAGAGTCAGAAGGGGCCTTGGAAACCATCTAGTTCAATGCTTCTTATTTTGTAATTGAGGAAAGTAGAGCTCAGAGAAGCTACCTGATCTATTTCCAGCAGGTCAACAAGTTCATCAGTAGAGCTTGCCTTGTAACGCATCTACCCTGAGCCCCCAATTCTTCCAAGTGACACCGCTCACTAGGTTCAATAGACCAAGTGAAACAGGGAACGGAGACATTTTGGGGGCTAACAAGCCCAGAAGTTTCCAGGTAATCAACAATCAACAGAGACATTGTAGGCACAGATTCTGGGCAATTTGCTGTGAGTAATACAAATAAATACAAGCCTGTTCCCAACTCTTTAAGAAAGTGTAAGCTGGTGATTAGGATGCAGGTTGAACGCCCAAAGATCTGGTTCATCCTTTCTGTTGAGTTTCCCTTGAGTGATGATAGGAGTTCCAGGTAGAGGCACTTCAGTCCACCTGAGAGTGAGCTACATTGCAAGAGGAAAGTTGTTTTTGTAGCCATACTGCTCACCTGTCTTCAGTTTTCCTCATTAAGTGCTGTACAAATAGTAATTAAACAGAGATGATGTGAAAAGTTCTTTTAGCATTTGAACTCAGCTGGGCTGCATCAGAGGATGATATTAAAATCATGCCCCTGCTGGCAGGATGCTGTTCTTTTAAAATAAAAATTCTTTCCCTTTTGCAGTCCCCTCTACACCATAGGCAATTTATTTTGCCCATCCTCTGGCTGTTTCACCCTTGGTGTCATCATTTTCATGAGACAACTGAAAATAATATTTCTCTTGTGCTCCAAAGAGCCAAATTCCTTTTTTTCTGGCTTGATCCGAAGAAGGAGGGTTTGTGTGGTAATAGAAAAAGACACCTGATGCACAGTCCAAGCACAAATCCTCTGGGAGAAATAATGCATCTCTTTGGAAAAAGAAATAGCTCATACTTATGAGGTAGTAGATTTTCAATTTATAATGGTTTTCCATTTCCTTTGATTGCCAGGATAACTGTATTCCAGAAAGGTTGGACTTTTTGTATGTAAGGCCTCTGGGATCTGGAAGGTAGATTCAAAAGTGATGAGTGATAAATAAGCATCCTTCTCCATCCCCCTGCACCACTGTCCCAGGGATTTGAAGCAATGCAGATCAAAGTGTTAAAATCCATTACCCAGAGAGATGGCAAAGTTCCTCTCAGTGATTTCTTCCCTCAACACTGCTCTCAGGCCTGAACTCCAAATTGATTTCCTTAATAACTATTAAAGATCTTTTTAATTAAACCGGGCATCCTCTTCCTTGGCAAACTGTTCTTGATGACATCTCTGGTTAATTAAAGGTTTAAGCTGCAAAGACGTATTACATAAGAACACGGGAAACTGCTTTGTGGCGTGCTAATGAAGGACACTGCTGGCTCTTGCTACAAGAAACCAGGGCTGCACCAAAGGGCAGGTCCTGGCTTCCTTTATGGTGGTGTAGGAAGTCCCAGAAAATGATCATAATAAAGGTAGTTGGGTGAGGGGTAAGTGTTCATTTTTCTGTTTCCCAAGGTTCAATTTCTCCTTTCAGGCATTCCGGGTAAGTGTGCATCAAGTGTTTTTCATTAAAAGCGTGATTCATTTGGATCATAATTCACTGATACTAACAAGACATTTTTACCTTTTCATCCAAAATTCCTGAGGTAGGAATACACTTGGCAGTCAGAGAACAACGAACAAAGACCTCTTTTCACCCATCAACAAAATGCAGTCAGTCACCTCTACAATAGAATGTAGCAGGTTCTCATGAGAAGGGGAAAAAATCGTATATGGGTTTGCAATAGTAAATTGCTCTGATCCATTCACCTTCTTTGCCCTGGTTCCCTTTTTTCATTTTCTTTCCACCAGGACCCCTATTTTAAAATGACAGAACAGAGTAAGGTGTGCAGGATTTCTTTAAGGAACAGAACTTTTCTTTCTGCAAAGTTAAATAGCTCTTCAGTTGGGAATCAAACCTATGACCTGGGCTTTGTGGTCATTGTGGTCTAAAATACGGGTCTCAAAGCTAGATGTGCATTAGAATTACCTCTGATGTACATTAGAATTATATCTGTTAAATCAGATGCCTGTGTCTTGTCCTAAGCCTGCTGAAATTCTGTGGGTGATGTTTCTAGGCACCTAAGTTTGGGAACCACTGGACTAGTCAATATCTTCAAGTTGAGTCAGTATCACCTCTTAGGTCTTCCTGGAAATGTTGAAGATGGCTTATTATTTCAATACTTTGGTCTTATAGATGACTCAGACAGGCAAAACAGAGCAATGGGAAATAGAACCTCACCAGTACTGCTGAGGAAAAGTGATTCCAATTCTGACAAGACACCAAGCAGGGAATTTTAAAGATTTTTTCACTCACACATTGTCATTGGTCAGTGGCTCACAGCTCCACATCAGTGGGCTCAAACCATTAGAGAGAATCAGGATCACCTGGAAAACTTGTTCTACTAGTCTTTTTACTATAAACATTTTTAAACACACAGGAAGTTAGGATGATAGTCTACTCAACAGCCAGGCGTATAAGATACCTCCCACCAAGATTCAAAAATTAACATTTTGCCATATATGTGTGTACACACACAAGCATGCATCTATAATTGCTGAACCATTAAAAAGTAAATTACAGACATGATACAGAACACCTAAACAATCACCCAGAAACACTTCTTCACAAAGTCCCCGAAATTAGGGCTTCCCTGGTGGCACAGTGGTTGAGAGTCCGCCTGCCGATGCAGGGGATACGGGTTCGTGCCCCAGTCCGGGAAGATACCACATGCCTCAGAGTGGCTGGGCCCGTGAGCCATGGCCGCTGGGCCTGCGCGTCCGGAGCCTGTGCTCCGCAACGGGAGAGGCCACAACAGTGTGAGGCCCGCGTACTGCAAAAAAAAAAAAAAAAAAAAAAACAGAACACAAAGTCCCCGAAATTAATGGCATCCTGGGCATAACCACAACACCATGATCATACCTAACTGAATTAAAAATAACTTCCTAAGATCATACAACACTCAGTCTATAACCAAGTTTCTAGGGAACTTCAAAACACAGAACAAAACTAAAACGCGAACCTTGCTGGCCAGATTCCCAAAAATGTTTATTCAGGTAGGTGATGATCGTTGACTGACTAATTAAGAATGTTTGTCTTGCCAATAACTGAAATGCAGTTCACTCTTTGTACTTGAAAATTGCTTGGCGATTTGCATGGCACTTAACAGTCATTATTTCATGTGATGCTCTTAGCAGTGCTACTCTAAGGTAGATAGGAGCGATGAGGCAACTGGGACCAAGAATTGTTGTCACCTGCCCAGGTCCTGTAGGTAAATCTCAGTGGCAGCTTGAATTCCAAATCTGGGGTAAGGGACAAAGCACTGCCTTGAGTCTGGAACTGGGAATCCTGGTTCTCCCTCTGCTTCTAACCCTGCCTATGGGACTTGGAGCATTAGACCAAATTTCTCTGGTCTTCGATGTCTTCACCTGTAAAGTGAGGAACTCAGTTGATTGTCTCTAAGATCCTTTCCACTTCCGTCTCTCTTGGATTCAATGCATTTCTTATTCCTCTTCCTAAATCCTTTACTCATCTCCCTTTGGTTCTGCAGCCAATGTGTACAGGGTTTTATTGAGTCATAGTGAAATACCCACTGATAAAATGTTGATGAGAAGAGATATATTTGACAAAAGCCTTCCTGCTTGCTATGGCCAAGCATGTCCAGGTCCCTTAAACTCAAGGAGGGTGTAAACCAATATTGAGAAATTCCTTCACTAAGTCACATGGGACAGGGGATGTGTGAGGATGATTCTCTTTCTTCTGCCTGAACCGGGAAGGTGGCTCTCTGGAGAGAAGCCAGTGGGCCAGGGTGCCAAACATTTGCCTCTGATGCTGGCTGCCTTAAAGCAGCACATGTTAGAGAAAAGGGTGAATCTCTACAGAGATGCAGGAGCCCATGTCTCCTCTTCCTCACTCCTTGAAAAAGAAAACTGCAAATATCTAAGAACACATGCCTGGTAGAGTCCACAGCTTCTAAACAGAAAGGATAGGTTCAACTAGAGACCACCCCCATTTCATTAACAAGTGACCCCGGCTTCCCTACCCTTCCCTGTATAACGAAGGCTCCAGCTGCCTTAAACCCCTGCCCGGTTCACCCACATCCCCCAGAACTGTTCCACGCAGACCTATGGTCTGACAGGTAAGGACCAGAACTATTTAAAATTTGTCACTTGGAGGAGACTTTCATTTTCTATGTATTGTGTGAATTTTTTACAACCAGACATATTCATGCATTGCTTATGTAATTAAAAATAAATAATTAAAATCTTTGACAGCTGATGGGTTTTTCTCTTTGGTCTCTCAAAGACAAAGCAATCCCCAGGGTGCAGCAAATGGCTCTGAGGTTTTCACGGGTGTGTGTGTGTGTGTGAGTTGGAGTGGGAGGAGATGGTATGGGCTCATATTTACAGGAACTGAATAGAAATGGTCCAGCAGTGCTCAGACAACAACAGTGGTGATGTTTAAGCCCTTACATACAGAGCATGGGCTCCTTAAAGAGCAAGATGAAAACTAAGGCTACATAACCGGGGTGGAAGCTGGATCGGTGGTGGGAGGTGGGAGAGAAAGATGTAAAGAGCCATTCCTCTGATTCTGTCTCTTTCCCTCAGCCTCTCCTGACCTCTCTCAGAATACCCTCTGCTCCTTACCCTCAGTGCTGCCAGACCTGTGCAGTTGGGAGGCATGTCCTCATAATGTCACTCACGTCATCCCCCACCAAGGCTCCGCGCATGCTCCTTCTTCAAAAGTCCTTTCTCCTCATTAGGCAGTTAATCACCACCAGCAGCCTGTCCCAGGGCCCCTCACCTCTGAAGACGCCCTCTCCACCACGGGAGTCTGATCTGGTGCTGCCGCTCTCAAGCATTCTGTCCACCAACCCTGGATATTGAATTGCCATTTGTTTGCTATGACTTCAATATTTAAGCTTTACCATTTGTGGGTACATGTTAATAGTGTGCTTTAATACAGCAATTCTTTGTTTTAAAAAAGCAGCCTGTCCTTGTCCTTTAGGGAAGGAACTCATCCCAGCAGTCAAGGTGACTGCCCTGAGATCATAGAACCCGTCAGCCTCACAGAGGAGAGTTAAAATCAAGAGCTTCTCTCAAGAAGGAGTCACACACTCTAGGAATGAGCCCTCCTCGTGGAAAGTCAGATGGGGAAGTGACCTTCACGCTCAGCTGGCCGATGCCCTGGTGCTCACTAGCCTGTGTCCCCAGAGGGTCTCTGGGTGATCTGGTTTTAGTGACACAACCCTATCTCCTGGAATCACCTGAGGTGGACAGCATCCCTCAAAAACATGGGACTAGAAAGGACAAGTTTTAAAACCTCAAGACTGAATAAAAGGCATTCAGAACAATGAAGGCAAAGAGGATCCGCCTGCACCTGGTGTGACGTGAGCACAGCTGCTGTCAAGCCAGTTTGGCTTAGCAGCTAAGCACACAGACACCGGGGTCAGAGGCCTGGGTTCTAAGCCTACCTCTGCCATCAGCTGCAGACTTTTGTCAAGCCGCTGAATCCCTCTGTCTCCCAATTGTCCTCAGGTTGGAGGACAACCAGACCTCTGGTTGTCGTCTGGGATCTGCTGCTTCTTAATTGTGCCATGTGGGCATGTTATATAGCCTTTCTGAGCATCAGTGTCATCATCTGAAAAACAAGTGACATTACAAATATCTCCTTGCAGGGTTGTTGTCAGGATTTAGAAACAACAGATACAAAGCACCTGGTACAGAAGGTAATCAATATACTAGTCATCCATCACTGCCACCCATGATCATGTGATGATGGCTTGATAAGCTATCACCTTGAGGGCAAGGACTGTGTCTTTTTGTGTGTGTGTGTGTGGTACACGGGCCTCTCACTGTTGTGGCCTCTCCCATTGCGGAGCACAGGCTCTGGACGCGCAGGCTCAGCGGCCATGGCTCACGGGCCCAGCCGCTCCGCGGCATGTGGGATCCTCCCGGACCGGGGCACGAACCCACGTCCCCTGCATCGGCAGGTGGACTCCCAACCACTGCACCACCAGGGAAGCCCAGGACTGTGTCTTTTGACCTTGGCACCCCTCCTCCACCACTTAGTGACATGATGAAAATACTCAATACTATATTTGTTTGATGAATTTTTTAAAAGCAAGCATCTCCTTCCATTTGATGGACAGAAAGAAGGACTGTGAAGTAGTGGGCTCTGGAAAGAGACGCCAACCCCACCCCTCACTGGTCATGTCATATTGGCAACCCTGGAGGGCACGTGACTGTGTTTGGCTGCCCACATCTGAACCCCTTTCTGTTTGGGGGGAATCCCCTCCCTGATAAGGAGCTGAAGCAGCCTTTCAGAGGAGTTGAAAACACCGGCACTTCCTTTCCTAGCCTCCCTTGCAGCTGCAGCCCAGATTTATGCTCTCCTGGTCAGACCACTTGGCCAAATGTTTACCTGGAAGCTGATGAGACAAGAAAGGAGGGACAGAGGGCAGTGGGAGCCATGACAGCTGAAAAGTTGAATTTCTGGCACAAAAGAGGCACGGGGCTTGCAAAAATAGCAGAAGCAGTGTAGCCGAGTACCTGCACAAAAATGGCAGTGGTGCACATCCTGGCATCTAGTCCTCTGTAAGGGTGGCTGTGGTCTGCTCATCAGACCAGTTCTGCAGTGCAACTGTAGGCATACCTCTGGAAGCTTAGCCCTGGTTCTCTGCGAGCTTCCCCAAATCCTTTCAGTATTCTGCTTCTGCTTTACCAGCCAGAGCAATCTTCTGGAGCTTGCAACCCAGAATTTGACTGATCCAGCAAGGTGCTTAATCTCTGCACTTGTTTCCCCATCTTTACAACAGGGTTAATTCCTTAGGGATAGAAGAAGATACTATACGTTCAGTGTATGGCATCAGAGTACTCAGCAAATGTTATTTCCTTAAACACAAGTCCAAGAGCAGTCAGAGCCCCAAGCTACAGTGTTACTTATATTCCTTTTTTTTTTCCAGTACACGGGCCTCTCACTGTTGTGGCCTCTCCCGTTGCGGAGCACAGGCTCCGGACGCGCAGGCTCAGCGGCCATGGCTCAAAGGCCTATCCACTCTGTGGCATGTGGGATCCTCCCAGACCGGGGCACGAACCTGTGTCCCCTGCATCAGCAGGCGGACTCTCAACCACTGCGCCACCAGGGAAGCCCCTATATTCCTTTTTGACATTTGAGTACATGTGCATCTTAGGGATCCACACAGTTCTAGAGAGATCCCAGCTTACTGGCTGGTTCTCTAGCTAGAGTGAAAGCAAAAGGCCAGGAATAAACTGTGACCCAGGTTCACATGCAGAATCATTCAGAGCCATCAAGAGGGATCTGTATGACCTGACCCCAAGATGGGACCAGCTCTTGCCTTCAGTTCAAAGAAATCACAACTAATATCTCCAAGTTTCCTGGAATCCTACAGATGAAATGGGATAATCTTGACATGAATAAATACCCTTCTAATGTTTTCAAGAATATAATTTCTTCCATTTTCAAAATTTGCTAAAACTGGGGATAAGAAACAGTTACATTTATTATCTCTTGTCATCTATTGTGCTCACAGACTGGTTTTCGCTCCTTTGTTAAGGCTCCTGCACCTTCAGAATATTGGCACCAGGTGGCGAGAAAGAGCCACGTGCTCTGACTAGGGAGCCTTGACAGGAATTCTAGGTAGCTTGTAACTGCCTTAGACTCACCTTGTGGATTTGTAGATGAATTTGAAATCTGTTAACTACAAGAAAACGAAAGGCACTCAAACTGGCTTAAGCAAAAAGGGGTAATTCATTAGATGTATAGCAGGGTATCTCACAGAACCCAAGGACAGCCAGATCTCTAAAGAATCCCTCTCTGCATTTCTCTATGACCATATGAAGCCTTGTCCCTAATCCTCTCAGCCACCCCCTTCATTCTTTCCTCCTAGATAGCTACAGGGATTGTTCCCTTGTTTCACCTTCCCTGTCCTTCTTATCTAAAACAGCAGCCTCACAACCCCATCAATCTCTATGGCCCTAGTGGCTTTCTTTTCCTTCATAGCACTTATTACTGCCTGAGCGCATAGTGTGTGTTTAATTATTCTACGTCTCTCCTTTGCCTCACTAGAAAGTAGACTCTATGAGGAAAGGGGCTGTGTTTTAGTCACTGTTGTATCACTTGTGTCCAGAAGAGGGTATGGTGCATAGCAGGTGCTCAGTGAATAGCTTTGAATGAGGAAAGAAAGAAAGAAAGAAGGAAAGAAAGAGTCCTCCTTGCCCCCACCAGTGTTGTTCTCTGCACCTGAGTGCTCATGGAAGACATGGCTACCTAGCACAGATCTCTGTGACCACCCCCTCCTCACTCAAGCTCCTAATTAACAACTAATTTAGTTTCTTAGTGAGATTCTTGAAGATAAAAAGAATCTAATTGGCTCTGTCCAACCTACAAATGAGTTCCTTTGGAGTCCACCCTAATTCCAAAGACCTTTGCTTTGCAGAATGGGGTTCAAAGCACCAAAAGGCAGCCAGGACTGTGGCCAGAAAGGATTTGCATCCCTATGTCAAAAACCATTATGGGCACAGCCTTGGACAATCAGTCCTTGGTTTTCGTGATTACATACACGCATGCAAAATTAAATAAAACTCACATGGATGTGTCCTTTTTCATGAATTCCCAACTGTTTCTACAAAAGCCCTTCTAAGTGAATCTTCTCAGGTGCCCTGATCGGGAGGCTAAACTTTACATGAAACCTGAACCCCAACTCAGCAATTAAGCTTCTCCCTTGATAGATCTTTCATGCTGTGGTTTATCTCTCCTAAGAAACCCTTCAACCATTTTTCTGCTGGTCATCCATGTGGTTATGGGCTGAACTCTTTTCATCCATAACTCTCCCCCATACCAGTTCTCTCCCCGTCTTGTCCCAGTTAGCTTTAAAATGGGACAAAACCTCTACTGTCTAACTCCTTGTTTCTTTCTCACCCACCCCTCACAGAGAAGAAGAGCATCCCAACCAGCTTCCTCTTCACTTTATCTAGAGTGGAGTACGATCACTGCAGTATTAATTAATTAACAGATTCTTGGTCTGGTTGCCCTGGCAATGCTCGCCAAAGCGTCAGAACCCTTCCAGAACAGCATGTCCAGCAGGCAATTAACTATTTTCTTCACACATGTAAGTCAAGTGCACAGAGCACCTGGTGCAGAGATGGGCACCGAGAGGACACACTGTAAGCACTTGCTGACTAGCTGACAGCACCTCGGCCAACGAAGACAGTGCTGGGTCTGCCGACTTGAACATCTGAAGGCATTTAGAGCTGGTGGCTGAGACACCATCTAAGGGCAATAGCAGCCAGTGTGATTTTACAAGAGCATCAGCGTGGTGCTAACACCTTAGAAATAATCTAGAAGAGCAGGGAAAAGACTATCAGCCCTTTGCCAGGCTAGGCTGCCATTGGACCAGAAGCGGGGGGGCTAGATTGATTTCTTCTGTACCTGTCATTTTCACTACCGTCTCTTGAGGCAGCAAAGAAGACTTTCCACTTTGAGCCTCAGTCTTGGCAGTTCCCCCAGAGCAGGCCATGAGCCCAACTCATGCTAGGTCAGATGTCCAATCAGGAAAGTCCCCCTCACCCAAGTGTGAGTAACAGAGAACACTAACTGTATAAATAAACACAAGTGCCAGCTTTCAGCTTAGTTACAGACAAGCCTGATATTCCCAGCTTGTTTCTTCTGAAGCTATGTTTATGGCTCCAGCCTTTAAGAAAGGTGAGTCCGCCAAGGTTCATCTCAAATTCAGATTTAAACTGTTTGCTCCATTACATGCCCAATCACTGATTGCTTCTCACATTTCTTTTGAAGATAAAGAACGGAGAGCTTGAGGCTCACTCAAGCTAGCCTACTTGAAGGAGAGTTTATCGAAAAGATACAGAACTCACCGTCACCTGACCCAGTCAAAGAAGAAGCTAATGTCATAAATACAAGCAAGATGATGGAGCTGGGACTGGGCCAACTGTGGCCCAAATGGCAGTAGGAGTTGGATTTGAGAGACATTATGGGGAAAACCATCAAGAGCATGTAATTTGCTGAGAGAGCCAATGCACATGCTTAACCTGATGAGTTAATCTATTTTACATGACATAGAGAAACTGGTTGAAGAGGAAGGTAATATTAACTCTAGCCAGGAAAGACGTCATAGAGAATGTGGCTCTGAACTGGGGCTTATTGAAAGATGGATAAATTTGGACATGCAGGAATGGAGGAGAATGAGGACTCCAAATGTCCCCTAGGAATATGTTTCAGGGTTCAGAGGATGGGTTCTCACACTAGTATACTTTATATATAGACTTCTAATTACGCAGTGAGGAGTAAAGCCTGAAAAAATAAATCAGGTCATATGGAAAGTGCACAGAGGTATTCATTTAACATTGGCCAATGTGTATTGGGTGTCTCCTCTGTGACAGACACTGTGATTATACACAACTGACGTCACACAGGCACTGCCCTGAAGATGCTTATGGTCCAAGCTCACCATATTCACAGCCCACGGAACAATCTCTAAAATTAGAGTCTGAAGACCACCCGTATCAATGTCACCTGGGCAGCTTGCTCCAAGTGCACATTCCCAGACTTCTCCCAAGACTGACTGAATCTGACTTTCTGACTAAGACCCCAGAATCTTCCTTTAAAGCAAATTCACCAGGGAGTGTGTATGCATCTCAAGCATGAGAATGGAGTCGGGGGCAGAGGACAGAATAAGTGACTGTGCCCCATATGTGACAAACATTTTACATAGTAATTCATTTAATCCTCCCAACAACACTACCGTGTTTATATTATTATCTCCATTTTACAGATAAGGAAACCAAAATGCAGAGAGGTTAAAGGTTTTACCTAATGATACAACTCATATGTTTTAAAAAATAGAGGTTCCACAGGTGAAATCTCCTCTTTCACAAAAGAAATTTTTTTAAGTTCAGTATAACAGTCAAAAAATTGAGGCAGACCACCACCTTTCAGCTCACCAACAGAATGACATTAGTCCATTTGATGAAAATGTCCAATGAAGATCTACTGTGATTCTCCCAACAGAGACAAGCAGGTATCGTTCCCATGGGCATCTCCAGGACAGGGGGAGCAGTCAGGGAGAGAAGGAACAGAAGGAATGGGGGGAATCAGAAAAGAAGAAAATAGACTTACAAATTGAAAAACGGAGTCAGGTGGGACCGAAAATCACCAGAAGGGCCACGTGAGGACTCCCAGGCTATCACTTGGCAAAGTCATTGATTTGCAGATAAAACTGCCTCCCCTTAGCACTGAGATTCAGTGGGAACTCAGTGGCCCAGAAGTATAGAGCCTGCAGAGCCACTTCGAACAGGGAGAAACAGCAAGCAAAGATATCAACACTCTTTCTTCCCCCTCCACTGCCATTTCAATATAACCTCCTGGGTCAGGCACTCCCTGATCCTTCCCAGATTGCAGACCATACCCAGCAAAGTAGACACAAACCCAGAGAACCAAATCTACAATGACGCCCCTGGGAGTTAAGAGGAGAGAACTGCCAGGTAGAATAAGTAGGATTGAGACTGCAGCAGACAACAGCGGAGGTTTAATTTCATCATGCAGGAGAAGATTGTCAAGCATGTCTCAACTGGAGCGGATTATTGCAGCGGAGGTGAAATATTTCATAGGATATTTTCAGAGGGAGATGCATGCAGAGGAAGCTGTTCCAAATATATATATTTTTAAAATATCTTTGCAGTAACAAGCTAGGTAGGAGCGTGTGGGTAATTGATACATATGCATGAGAGCATAATTAAGAACTATAAGACCTGGAAGATTTTCAAGCTCTATGACAATTATAAACTATGAAAAAATACCCTTTCTTGGGGGTGTAGGGCTATTATTCAAGCATCTCGCCTCATTATAGGAGCTGGAACTTACATAGCACTGCACAGAAATGGAATAAACAAGGGGTGAGTTGTCATAAACTAATAATGACTCCTGGCTTTGTGTTTTTCCAAGAGTCATCCCCCACAAGATCTTATTGGATCCCTACCTGTATTAGTTTTCTATTGATGCTGTAACAAAATTACTACACGTTTAGAGGCTTAAAATAACTTTTTTTCTCTTACAGCTCTGGAAGTCAGAAGTTCAAAATGAGTCTTGCCGGGCTAAATCAAGGTGTCAGTGGGGGGAGGGGGGTCCTTGTGAAGGCTCAGGGAAGAATCTGTTTCTTCCAACTTGCAGTCCTTGGTCTGTGGCCCCTTCCTGCACCTTCAAGGCCAACCATGTAACATCTTCAGGTCTCTCTCTGCTTTTGTTACCACAACGCCTTCTGTCCCTCTGATCTCCTGCCTCTCTCTCATAAGGACCCCTGTAATTACATCAGACCCATGTGGATAATCCAAGATAATCTCCCCATCTCAAGATCCTTAATTTAATCACATCTGCAAAGTCCCTTTTGCCATATAAGGTCACACAGTCACAGGTGCCAAGGATTAGGATGTGAAAATCTCTGGGGGACATTGCTCAGGTAATCACACTCCAAAAATCCTATGAAGCAGGCACATAAATCCCATTTTTCAGATGAAGAAACTGAGATCCAGAAGACTTATTGACTTGCCTTTGTTGGGTAGTTTCATTCATGTGTCCCACCAGTATTTATTGAGTGTCTTCTGTGTGGCAGACACTATTGTATACACAGTGGAGGAAAAGGAGCTTACATGCTAGTAGGAACAATAAATAGTTATTTAAAGATTCACATAGATACAAATATATTTGTGTTGTAAAGGAATGGGGCGGTAGGAAAGAAAAATAACGGAGGAATCATCATGTAGATTTGTGGGGAGTGAGGTCAGGGGAAGCCTCCCTGAGAAAGTGGTATTTATGCCAAGACCTGAAGATGTATGGGAGGAGATAGTCAAAAGGAGAGGGAACAGCATTCAATCCTGAGGGAACAGAGAGTGAAAATACTTGGAGTGGGGAGGAATCTGCAACTGCAGGAAAGACCAGCACGGCTGGAGCATAGTGAGAATATGTCACCTCGGCCTGGAAGCTTTTCCTGATCCTGGACTATGGACCCTCCTTGGACTTACATGAACCCTTACACTTACCCCTCATTAGAACACCATGCTGAATTTAATTCTCCTTAACTAGACTGTGAATTATGGAGAACTAGACTGGGTCTATTCATCTCTGAATACCCAGCCTTGCACAGTTTTTGGCATGATGTAGGTGGTCAATAAACACTCATGGAATAAATGTACAAATGAGTAACGTAGGGTATCTGGATCCTTCTCTGTCCCAGGACCTGCCAACTCAGACCACAGGCCCACAAAGGCAGAGTCCTCCAGCCCTTCCAGACACAAGGGCTCCTGCAGCAGTTGGAGGCCTCTCTCAAATGGAGAAGGTGGTAAGAAAGCTGATTTGCCCATAAGTAAATAGCTGGTGTAATTATGGAACATTATTCTCAACAGACCAGCAGACGGAAAACAATTTGCATAACAGACGCGCTTATTCATGGAAATGTTTGTGATTTATCTACCAAAGCAGATGAAGACCCTAAAATTAAAGTGTGTATGCCAGCACCAGGAAGCCAAATGCTCACTTCATCCCCTTCTCAGCAAGGTACACACGCTGCCAACAGGTCAGATTCAGCATCTTCAGATCCCTTTACGTTGGGGAGCTCTGGAGAAAGTGCAGATCTGAGAGAGCGGCACAGGAGGAAGGATGAAGAAATGTACCAACCGCCCAGCATTTTTCTTTACGCTGAGAGGTCGGTGCTGCCAAGGCTGGTGGGTACCTCGCATGAGTCGGGTATGAACTGGAAGCCTATCTCCAGAGCACGTCTTGGAGAGGCATGGAACAAATGAAACCTGGCAGAGCGAAGTTAGTAGGTTCTGAAACACATCAGATCTTTACATACGTCAGAATCATTTCAGTGGTTTTTTTTCTGAAAATGCAGGTTTTGTGAAAACCTGGATGTTCATGTCTTGGCCGCAGAATTTCAGATTTAAGTGGTGAATGAAGGTGCCGCCCTGCACACCCAGAGAAGCAGCCACTCTACAGTTCAACCAAAGAAAATCATCTGTAAGCTGGGAGAACGTGTCATGCCCTGAAAGTGCCATATGTTAAAATGAAGAGGGTGATCTACGGGCCCCTGGAAGCTGTGGGATTAAAACTCTCCAGGAGATCTGATGTAAGGTCCCACTGGTAAGACACACTGAGGAGGTAAGCAGGTCCTCTACAACATGTCAATTACCCAAACCCCAGGGTACACTCTTTTAAACCAGGTAAACCATCAAGAAACTCAGTTTTGAAGCAAAACTGAACTCGTTTAAAGACAACTTCCCTTATGAATGGGCTTTAATAGTGAGAACTCTTACAAACCACTTGGAGACCAAGCTGCAGGGAACAGATACTCCCCAAATGAAACTTCATAAATGTGGGGTTCTGAGGGAGAAATTCACACTTGAAGTTAAAGACCTGGGGTTTCTCTTTAAGGTTTTGTTTCTTCTAAAATATTAACTTCGAAATGCATATTAACAACATCTAATTGTTTGCTTGCCTTTAAATAAAAAAATTCTTTGTGAGGGGTGGAAAAGCTTTCCATTTCAAAATCCCAAACTCTTAACTCAAAGGTTGGTCTTGCTTAAGGTCCCTGCACACTTTCTATTGTTTTTGGCTTAAAGGATATTTATCTAAGCTCCCACAGGCTGCCAGCAACATTAAAGGCAGCATCTATTAGTGAAATAAACCAACACAGGTGGCTCTTTAAGGGCAGGGCAAATCACAGAGGATCGCTTTGATCAGACCTAATGGGAATTCACACTCCTGATGCGGATCAAGTGTCGAAAAGGAAATCTTCCCCGGAGTAAATTGGGCTGTGGGAGCAACTGGGAGAGCGCACACTGGTGAATTACTGGCCCTCTTCGGACACTCAGAGAAGCAGCCACTCAAAAATGCAATCAACAGAAAATGATCTGTAAACTTAGCTCGGCCTGCTACAAACGCTAAATGTGTTCAGATGAAGATGATGTCACACAAGCTCAAGCAGATGGATGGACGTAACTGACAGCTGATCAGGGCGCAGCCGGAAAGCAGAGCTCTCCGCCGTTGCGGATTGCCGACCAGGGGGAAAACGGGAGTGCACATCTCTCAGCACAAATATTTAATCACTAGAAAGGCCTGTGCTGCAGCGGCCCAGACTAGTCTCACTTCCTGGGCTTTAAGTCTGTTTAGCCATCTAATGATTTGTTTGCCCAGATGCAGTGCCTCTTGGAGGATGGACACAAGCATCTGGTCACCCTAAAGGGGCCTCCTTCAGATGGATGAGTTCCCAGGATACATTACAAGCACATGAGCATGGTGGTGGGGACCCAGTCGCCCAGATCACTTCCGGGTGCCCTGACCCGGGTTATCTGACCAGCTGCGTCTTGAACTGCAAAAGTCCCACCACCATACAGCCCCTCAGAGGCCCAGCCAGAAGCCGGTCTCTTCTCTTCCTCAACCTCACTGCCTCTTAATAAGGGGACTTCCAACATGCTTTATTTGTCTGAAAAAGCATCTGATTACTTTTGATCTAGGATACAGAAAGTTACAAAGGCATTAAGGAGGGGTGCTGAGCATATCTGAGAAATGACAAGAAACCTTGGGAATTGGCTACTCAGAGACTGCCTTTGGCTGGTAGGATACAGACATGGGGTAGAGGGAAAATTTCTCAAATGTGGAATGCGAGGGTCGGAAGCATCTGAGACTCCTGTTCTAAAGCTGGGTTTCTTCCCTGTCTTAGGAAGGCCGAAGACTCCTCTGTCTTAGAAGTAACAGACCATGCTCAGCTCAGCCCTGCCCTCTACCTCCCCGGGGGTGAGGGGCTGCAGACCACCTGTGCTCTGGTCTGTCTCTCTGGGCAATGCTCCCCACGCCTTCTCTCTCTCTCTCTCTCTCTCTCTCTCTCTCTCTCTCTCTCTCTCTCTCTCTCTCACACACACACACACACACACACACACACACTCTCCCCCCCCCCCTCTCTCTCCCTCTCTCTCCCTCTCTTTCTCTCTCTCTCTCTCTATTTCCAGGCCACCGCTATGTGGCTGATTGGGTTTGGTATTATCAAGCCCACTTGGTTGACACACCTGATGCTACGTCCTTCAACCTGGTCTCTATTTGTAATAAAAGATGACATTTGGACCCTAGTTTTATTTTAGTTTTCAACTTACTAAGAATCTGGACAAAGAAGAGGTAGGCTGTTTATTGGGAACCCCGACAGTTTCGGTGGAAATGGCACAGGGTTTGAAGCCAGGAGCCCAATATTTAAATTCTACCCCTACTTCCTAGTCTAGGAGCTTGGCCAAGCCAACAACTCAGCAGTTCTCCAAGGGTAGTCTGTGGACCCCCGTGGTTTCAGGATTCTATCAGGGGCCCTGCAGGGCCAAAACTATTTGAATAATAGTACGAAACTGTTCTTGTCCTTTTTTGTTGTGCTGACATTCACAGCAGTGACGCAGAAGCCGTGGTAGGTAAACAGCTGGCGCCTTAGATTCAGCCCACTCCTCCCCAGCCGTACCTGCCATCATGTTCTTCACCACCGCACATTTACAGGAGAACAGGGGGGTAACAGCCAATTTCATTTAAGAATGTCTCTGATAAAGCAGTAAAAATGATTAATTTGATTAAATCTCGACCCTTGAACTCATACCTTTGCAGTATTTTGCGTGAGGGAAGTACACATGAAAAGTGCCCCTGGTGAGACACCTTCCCATGAACAGCTTTCCTTAGCACCCTGGAGGGCAGATTTCCAGCAGGTTGGTGGCGGGCAGAACCTGAGCAAGTTCCAGAGCTGAGACCTCCAGCAAGTCTGCCACTTGGCCTGCACCCCAGTGGCTTCTCAGCCGTGCAGGAACCACGGCGGGCCCTCTCCACCAAGGCTTGGATCAGCTCTGGGTGGGGGAAGGGAGTTCGTTCTTATCTCAGGCCTACGGGTAGCAGAGGCCCTTCTATCTGCTTTTGTTGCATTATTTAGCCCTCTCGTTTCTTTTTACTACCCCGTCTCTCCTTACTCCAATCCCCCGTTATAGTTAAAAAGTCTTTATGTAAAAGACCCCTATTCACCTTACTGTGTGGTTTCTCTCTCCTGATATGACCCAGATTGATACCCGTACAATAAGATGGTTTCCTCCACATCCCCTAGAAAGGAAGCCCCCGGTCCAACAGCCCCCTGAATGTTCAGTAAGTTTCCATGGTAATAAAAAGGTTTTTTTGGTTTTTTTTTTGCGGTACGCGGGCCTCCCACTGCTGTGGCCTCTCCCGTTGCGGAGCACAGGCTCCGGACGCGCAGGCTCAGCGGCCATGGCTCACGGGCCCAGCCGCTCCGCGGTATGTGGGATCCTCCCGGACCGGGGCACAAACCCGTGTCCCCTGCATCAGCAGGCGGACTCTCAACCACTGCGCCACCAGGGAAGCCCTAAAAAGGGGCTTTTAAAACTGCTGCCCAGAGGGCTCGTCTTGCATAGTGTGAGTCAGAGGGGTGGGAGTTAGGAGGGGATCTTGCCTTGTTCACTGATGCCCCGTCTGCTTCTGAAACAAAATGCCTTCTCGTGGAGAGGGCTGAGGCAACACTGAGGAGTGAGAAGCAGCTTTGAAGTCACCCGTGAAGCCTCCTCCTCCTTCCCGCTCTTCCTTTCCCTCCTGCAGGACCCTCCTAAGGAAGGACGGCTGGGAAGGCCGGAGGCTCTGGGGAAGCTGCCTCTACACTCCTGCCTGTCCCCGTCGCACTCTCAGCCTGGCCTTTGTCTGGGTCTCTGATGACGTGAGGTTGCATGGGGCAGCCTCCTCCCCTCCCCTCCCTTCCAGAGTGGCTTGATCTGCAGCCACCAGGGTGTGGGTTGACAGCAACTTGGAGGAAAAGGCACCTATCAGGCCCTTCCGGGATTCTAAGAAACCTGAGGAGGAGGCCCGGAAAGGGTTGAGTCATGAGGACCTAGCACTTCCTGTGGACCTTGGGTAGGTCATTTACAATCTCTGAACTCCTTCCCATTTCTGCTCCTGCCAATATGTCCCCTGCTAAGCTATTGGAACAATCTCTCTCCAAATCACCCTCTGTCCTGCGGCAACCACGTGTCATCATAGCACTCATCCGTCTCCTGATGAATCCACGTTTTACTACTCCGTCCTTTCCCACGCCCTTCCTTCTACCGAGCTCACCCTTCTGTCCCTGGATCCACCTTTGAGCATTCAAACTAAGTACCACGGGCTTCCCTGGTGGCGCAGTGGTTGAGAGTCCGCCTGCTGATGCAGGGGACACAGGTTCATGCCCCGGTCCGGGAAGATCCCACATGCCGCGGAGCGGCTGGGCCCGTGAGCCATGGCCGCTGAGCCTGCGCGTCCGGAGCCTGTGCTCCGCAACGGGAGAGGCCACAACAGTGAGAGGCCCGCGTACCGCAAAAAAAAAAAAAAAAAAAAAACTAGGTACCACGTCCTCCAGGAACTCTTCCAAGACTCCCCAGGTTAATTTGAGTTCCCCAGGTGTGTTCTTGTCCCCTACACTGGGCTACTTTCTTGTATTTTCCTCCAAGCAGACTGCAACCTCCTTAAAAACAGGAGCTGAATTTTCATCTCCATATGTTAGGATCTAGGCCAGCACCCTATATGTCTATTTAAAAAAAAAATCTAAATAATAAAATAAAATAAAATAGAGTAAGTAGAGTAAAATAAAATAAAGAACTACCTGGCTTCTCTGTGCTGGGGGGTTATTGAACAGACATCAGCTGTTACAAGTGCCTGGTCAGGCATCGTTTTACTAATGAAGAAACCGAGGCCCAGAGTTTCAGTGACTCGATTACATCCCACAGCTAGTACATGACAGAGGCGGGACTCTGACCCAGGTTTCTTTGCGTTCACATGTAGTGCCTCGTGGATGACTTGCAGAAGAGGCTATGGGAAGGTCATGGTGAGAAAGTTGGAACACCGGTCAGGCCAGTGAGGAGAGCATGAGATTCTGTCAGGTGGCTGCTGAAATCACTTGACTTTCTGTCCTTTTAGGACAAGGGGAGAGAGCGGCAGGGTCGCTGGGAGCCTCTCCACAATGTGTGGTCTTAGGCATTGCTCAGCCCTCTGCATGGGAGCTGACCCACCTGACGAGGGCTGCCGGGGAGGGGTGTACTGAGGGGCCCGCTCCACCCACCATGCGTGTAGACACGGCACCCGTACCTCAGCAGCCAAGCTACAGAGTTGGAAGCACGCAGTCCTCCTGCCCCCAGCCCCAAGCGCCCCATTCTGGTCCCAGGTGTCATGGGGGAAATTACCTTGCTGCACGGGTATCTTCCGACTCCTCTACCAGCAAGGCACCAAACGGAAGGGCTTGCGGACCGAAAAGCAGGAGCCTCAGCTCACGTGGTTGATTGGATCAATTGAAAACAGGGAAAAGCAAGGCAGGGAGAGATGGGGTAGTGAACACACTTAGGATATTGTAGAAGGTCCACACCACTGAATCCTGGGCTACAGAATGCTCGGGTGTCCTGTCCCTCTGCCACGTCAGCCCTTCCTGCTGACGGTGTGCTCACAAGCACCAGAGTTCAGGCTTTGAGCAAAAGACCGAAGGCTCTGGGCCCAACCACACAGGTGCTTTATCAGTGAGCCTCAGGCAGGGATGGCAGGGCACAGCTGCGGCTCGCCAATTAGTCAGATGAAAGCCATGGTGCTTATCTGCATTTCTAGGGGTTAGAATGGGACCAGGGGGGCGTCACCAATGGGCGGCTGATTGAAGATTGAGTGCCTCGTGGGTCTCGTGTATGTTTGACGTATCCTGAATATTTGATGCTTCAGGTGCCTCATGTATATTTAGTGCAAAGCATGAATATTCAGCGCCTACTCAGCTCCTCCATCCCTTCCTAAATCCACGTGGTGATTCACTCTCTTTATCTACGTCTGACTTGTCTCTCAAGCCAAGTGCTTCTACACCTAGTTTTATCTATCCTCCTTATTTGTTGGTTTCTCTTATTTTCTAGAGCAGAATCAAATATTCTCAAATAATCCAGCAAATGCATATGACTCCAGGTCTATCCACTAGAATAGTAATCCCCAACTACGAGCCCTACTTTACAATTTGCAAAGCTGTCTCATGCTCACAATCTTATTTAATCTTTGCCACCAGCCTGGGAGGCAGGAGTCACCATCCCAAATCAGAACATGACTACACTGATACTCAGAGAGGTTAAATGACTTTCCTAAGGCCACACAACCTCACATCCAGTTGGTGGAAGAGGGGACGTAAGCTCATGTCATCTGGATCCTGGTCAAATGTGTTGCCCATTTCACCAGCCCACCCCTGGATCATTCTCACTCCGTTAAGGACCCCAACTTTCACAGTATGACTTGCAGAATTCAGACCTCTCCTCTCAGCTCCTGAGCCTCCAGCTTGGCATAGCCTGATCTGAAGATACCATCAGTTCTGGGAACCTGGGTGTCGGACACACATGCACTCGGGCAGCAATGAGCAGCCCTGAGCAACAGTCTCCCAGGCCCCTTTCCAGGCAGTGCCTGCAAACCGTACTGCACCTTCACAGCCACCAGAGTCCCCGGGGGGCCTCCCTGCAGCTCTCCGCCTCCAGAAGCTCCTCCCCCACGCAGAGGCAGGGGCAGTTTTAGGGGAAGGGTGCCTGCCTCCTGAGAACTCCATGGCCCTCCCATCATTAAAGCCATCGCCAAGGCACTCTAATAATCTCAGATTCCTCCCTTCTCAAGGAAGCCAAAGACCAGGAAAAGAATGTTCTGTGTGAGTCAACCATCCAAGCTGCACCCAGGGAACCCCGGACCATGCAAAATGGGAGAGACGGTTAGCACACAGACCGGCCTTGCTGTGGGGCCTGAACCGGCCTACTTCTCTGAGTGTGCGCAATACCGAAGGTGAGAGAGCAGAGGCGCCAGCCTGGGCCCCGCAACCTGTCCACCCGCTCTGCCTGAGTAAGGCCACTGCTGCCGCTGTGCAGCCTTAGCTGGGCTGCGTCTGCCGTTACTGCTGATGAGCAAATCAGGCCACCAGCTGGGTGAGTGGAATGTCAAGCTTGGTGACATTCCGTCTTGGGGGAGACTTGATGTGAGGCCCATGGGAAGTCAAAACAAAGACAGAGATCATGTTGATCCTTTCATTCGGCCAAAAGGAAAATGAATCTGGGAAGCAAACCCTCTGTACGAAAGCCCCGAAACTGATGTTTTCCAAGCAGAACTGAAGCTTGGGTTTCAGGCATCAGAGCCTTATGGCCTCTGGTTTGCCCTGGTTCAGAAACCACTTAGCTTCTCCCCTGCGGGGAAGCCTGGGGGGGCGGGGCACTGTAGAGTGGAGTCAGCCCCTCCTGTGGGTCCACAGTAAACCATAGCAGAGGCCTGGCTCAGTGCTAAGCAGCTTACCTATGTGATCACACGTGATCCACACTGTCCTCTGGACCACAGATACACTGGCAACTGGCCAAAGGTAACTTACACTAGTAAATGGTGGAGCTGGACTCAGGCAGGCGTCTTTTTTCAAGCCCAGCCTGTACTCTTGGCAAATTTACCTCCAGCCAGAGGCAGATTTAGAAGTTATACAGTCCAACCTCCTCCAAGTGCACACATAGCTTTTGTAAATAGTTGAATTGAGAAGTTAGGAAACTCATCTAAGGCCCCATGGATTGCTCTTCAGGAGAACAAAAAACACCCAGACTCCCTGCCAAGGTGAGGCCTGCTCCTTTCACCACCCCACCCTGCCTGTTGTGGCCTCATTTCCTTCTGCAAGCCAGAGAAGCTGTCGAGGCTTAGGAGGCAGGTGAGGACTTAACAACCAGCCTTCAGGCCCAGGACCGGCCGCCTCCCACTACTCAGAGCTGCCACTGCCACTGCCACTCTGAAAGCAAAAGTCTCTGGAACTTTCCTCAACTGGTTAATCCCTCTGGAAGGACGAATTCTGAATGTGTGAGAGAAAATGATGCCCAAGTCCCTGGAATGTCAAGATATGAAGACTGTCTTCAGATAGAGCCTGATGAGTTTTTCAAATGTGGTTTGAAAAGCCACAGTGCTCGGCATCAGAGTGAAACTATACCTTATGCAACATCAGAGGGACCCTTTTAGAGGAAAGTCGTTTGTCCCCAAGCAAACATTATGTACTAAATATTTTCCGCTAGAAACTCAATTAGATGCTGACTCTTTAAATGACAAGATTCACCTATTACTTCAAAAATCATTCATTCATTCAATTAATACCAAACGTGGGTTAGGCTCTAAGCCAGGCGCTGGGTTCTAAGGGTGAGTGGACTGAGTGCATCATCAAAGAGATGCATTTGAAACAAGGGCTTAAAAGCATAGTTTGCTCTTTTTCAGAAATGAATGAGCTGTGTAAAATAAAGTACAGTACATCAATTAAAACCTGAGCAGAAAAAGGAGGCAAGAAAAGGGGAGTGAGTCCATGTGGGGCTGAAGGGGGGCTTTTGCTCTGAGTCAGGCTGGCAGGACTCTAAATCAGCTGAGGTTTCCCAGGTCGGGGGCTCAAGTCGTCATCTGCAGTCCAGCACCCAGGAAGGAGCCCTTGCATGGGGACAGGGCGCCATCTAGTGTCTACTCATCCGCAGCACATGCCACAGATGTGGGAAGGAAGGTGCTCCGCCCCCAACCTGAAAGATCAGGCTGAGCTCACACTTTCTGAAGTGCGTTGCCCAATGCCAGACACGCTCATATCTTGTCTCATGAAACTCACCCTGTGAGGTTAGCATGTTTCTCGCCGTCTTATCGATGAGGCTGTAGAGATTCAAAAAGGCGAAGCCATGGCCGCTGAGCCTGCGCGTCCCGAACCTGTGCAACGGGAGAGGCCACAACACTGAGAGGCCCGCGTACTGCAAAAAAAAAAAAAAAAAAAAAAAAAAAGGCGAAGTTCCGAAGTAACCCCTGAGCTAAGCAGTGATTTGAACTCAGTTCTTAGGACTCTGAGGTCCTTGCCTGCCCCCTGCTGACCGTGGTGGAGAGGAAGGGCTTGAACGTCTCATGACCAAGCTTGAAGGCCTTGGCTGATGCCTCAGCCCCTCCGGAGAGGGTCCCGATGCCATGACAGAACTTGCTGGGCCCCTGCCTGCCTGTGCGAACTCGCTCACCGGCTCCCTCACGACAGAGCTAAGCCCCGCCCCTCGGAACCATGGCTGTTTTCCAAACACACCATTCCCTTCCCTGCTTCTGTGTACTTTTTCTCCACATGCAGGACCGTCTATCTGGAACCTCACCATTCTCCCTTTACTGTCTTATCTAGTGCCTCTATCCTTTAAGACGGCCAAGCATCACCCCCCAGGAAGCTTCCCGCCGACTCTCTCAGGTTGGCCTGGGTGCCTGTCTTCCGTGTTTCCCCAGCACTCTGTGCATCCCCATCACAGTGCGCCTCAGACCATCTGTCCGTCAGCTGTCACTCCAGTAAACTATGACTCTGTGTCCCCAGTGCCTAGTGTGCTCTCTTTGACACGTCCAAGGCAATCTTTCTGCCTCGCTGCTTCCCTCTTTGCATGCTGCCCATCCAAAGGGGAGATCTGCAGAAAAGTAATCTTCCCAGACGAGAAGGTGATGGCTGGAGACACAGTCCTGAAGAACTGTAGGTGGGTTGAGCATGGGCTGGTCTCAGCCAAACGCCACCCTTGGGCCATATGCAGAGTCCTCACTGAGGGCCAACGAGCGTCCAGCCTTCTCAGGAGTACAGAGTCATCATCAGCCATTGGAATAATGGGGAAGAAAATTATGATCTATTCAGACCCATCTCTGACATTCAGTTAAGGATGCTTCATTTCTCAGTCACCAGGTCCTAGAGCCTGACACAGGACTTGGGGCCTCCTTCCCCATCACTCCTGGGAAGCCAGACAGGACATTAATGGAGAGCTTAGCCAGAATGACCACACCATCCCATAGTAAGTATAAATCAACCTGAAATATAATCAACCTTGACTTCCCTTGGTGCCTGTGAATGATGATAACCAAGATGCAGGCTGATTCTATATTCAATTCTCAATGCAATTTTCCCCCATGAATTCAATCTGGTGTGCTTCGCCAGCAGTGTGCAGGTGTGGGGGCCGCCTGGGTAGCAGAGATCCAATAGAGCATAGTCTACATGTTTGCATTTATGGGCCCATTTGTCTGACAGCTTTATGTGGGTGTGATGAACAGTCCCTCTAACTCACATAGGGGGGAACCTCTGGGGAAACCACTCCCCAGGCCAGTTACATAAAAATGGTGATGCTGATGCTGGTGATGATGAAGATGAGAATGGTGAAGTTACCAGTGGGGTCAGAGAAAACCCCAGAGCGAAATTCCAGCAAGTTGGCTGCCACTCCCTGTAGCCCTCTCGGATGGCCTTGAGGATCTCCTCAAGGAGCCAGAGGTGGTCAGAGCTGGAGAGAACGTTAGACATCACCCAGCCAGCTCATCTCGCACACAGGGAAGCTGAGGCCCGGAGATGCAACGTGATTCGCTGACAGTCCCACAGGTGGTTACGAGGGGCGCTGTGGCTTCACCTTGGGTCTCAGTCCAGCTCTCTTGCCATGAGAGCACGTTGCTTTCTAGGAGCCTGCTCAAGCTGTGAGCTGCCCTGCGTCAGTTGCCACTCTGATGGCTGTCCTGCTCTCTCAGTGCTGAGTATGTCGCTATGGAAGGATTGGGATCAGGTGTCCTTGGGGATCTGTGCTTGGGTACGGGCTCAGAAGTTCTAACCATTGCCCCTCCACCTGCATCCCACCTTCACACTCAAATATGGGAGTGACTGAGGGTAGATACACATTGAGGGTCCCCATATCTTAGAAGCTTATTCCATAAACTGAACATCTGAGGTCAAGGAAGAAACCCCAGCTTTTATTAGTCTCTTTCTAAGAAGCCCAAACAGAGGATGTGTTAGACAGAAAGGGCAGATGATTCAACTCCAGACTCCAGTGTCTCCACAACTGGCCCATAGCAGGTGCTCAGTAAATCTGTGCAGCTTGAATGATCAGGCAAGACAACCAGTGTCGGACACAGAGCTGTTTTCTCCTCAGCATATCACCTCATTCATTCAACAAACACTTCCGGGACCTGAATCCTAATAGCCTAAGATCTTCTTTTACACGTTTCATTGTGAATTTTTCAATTATTTAGCCTATTAATTTTATTGTCTCTCCATTCTCCATCCCTGTCCCCTAGGCAACCAGCATGAGGATTTTTTTTATCACGTGGGTTACTGGCCTTGAAGGCAGGAGGCAGTCTGCTTAGTGGTCAAGAGCATCTGCCTTGGAGTCTGGGAGTCCTGGATTTAAGCCCCAGGCAAGTTAACTTCTCTGAGCTTCAATTCCTTCCTCTGTGAAGTGGGGATTATAACAGGGTGTTGGCAAAGATTAAATGCGAGTACACATGTGCCAACCCTCAATAAATGTTAGCTGTGATCATAGTGATAATAATCAATGGTTTAGTTATTCACAGATCCTGGTCTTTGGGCCTCTGAACTCGGGGAGTAACCCTGCTCATTAGAAGACTGCAGGACGCCACACACCCTGCCCAGCACCGCTCATCCCCGCCGCCCCATCCCCTGCCTGGTGTGTACCCTGCAGCACCAGCTCCCCACCCACCTCCGGGCCTACCTGTGTCCCTCATGGCAGCCCGCAGCTGGGCCCAGTTCAGGCGTCCTGAATGGTTAGTGTCTTGCTTGTGGAAAACCTCCTGCAAAGAGCCCACACCAAAGGCTAAGGAAGCCAGGCGTTTCCAAGCCCCACCTGAGAGCCCCTCACACCCCAGTGTCAAGGCTGCAGGACTGCTGAGTGTGAGGCTCCACCAGTAGGCCTGGCTGCCTAGACAAGAATAGGGCAGGGGGTCCCTGTCAGGTTCCCACCTCCTCTCCCAGTTCTCCTTAAGGCTTGTGAGAGTGGGCGGTCTTTCTGTTACGGGGGATGGAGAGCCTTGGTACAGGTAAACGTGCCTAATCTGAGCACGCCATCCGAATTTTGAAGGGCTTCCAACCTTATGACTCAGGAGACGGGAGGAGAGTTGTGAGTAATGATTGGAAAAGCAGGAGGGAGCCAATTTATGAAGGACTCTAAATGCCATGCTAAGGAGTGTGAACTCGACTGAAGGCCCTGGGGAATCTCAAAAAATTTTTAATAAGGAAGCAATGTGATCAGATGTCGCTTTAAAAATTCAGAAGACTACTGCAACAGGCTCTCTGAGTTTGGGAGAGAAAGGAGGAAACACTAAAAGGACATTAGGGAAGATTGAGTGAGTGGTTGGGTAGAAAGGGCTGAAAGGGAGAGAGGTACCTTATAGTTTTGCAGAATTGCCATTTCTGCACTGTCCCGTGGGAGGGGTGGTGAACACCTGTTCTTACCTGATAGAGCATCAGCTGCTTCCACGGGTCCCTGAATTCCTGGATACTCACGGTGCCGGACGCATTAAGCTGATAGCAGGGTTAAGGTCAAAGCTGCCAGGGGAGTTTTGTCCACACCTCTGGAGACAGTAATGGGCCCTCCACACAGCAATGTGCAATCTGGGACACCCCATTCAATGTTAGCTATCCCTAGCTGGCCTCCCTTGACTGCTCGGTCCAGCCCAGGGCTCCCTGGCCCTTACCAGGAAAGGACAGAATGAGCTGGAACACAGCAGCCCTGAGAGGAGAGGATGGTCTGGTGATGCTAATGATGACAGTTACCATTTAGTGAAGCAGGGTATTCTGACATGGCCAATCTGATGCAATTTAAATAAAAAATAGTAACTCTTTTTTTCACTGTTGTCAAAACCAACGCATGGAAGGGGTCAGGCACAGGGTGGCTAAGGATGCCTCTTATATTTAGTCATTTTAGGAACAGTTAAAAGCTGAATGGTTAGCCCTGTAGACCACGTCCAAGTACCCCCGCATCCGAGAGACTGGCTCAAAAACACCATGACACACCACCTCTCTTTGAGCCCTGATGGTGGGCCTAGCACTGAGCTATACACTTGACCTATGGAACTTCATTTTCACCTTGTAGGTGGGGTAGGTACTAACTCCTCCCAGTTATGGATGAGGAAATGAGGGCTCAGAGAGCATGATCTTGTCCAAGTTCATACAGCTGGTGACAAGGCTGCGACCTGCCCCAATGCCCGCATACCTGACCACCATCCCACACTGCCCGCAGCCTCTGCCAAGTTTCTGCCAACATTCTTTATATTTGCAACCCCTCCCACAGTATCCATTCTATGTGCCTCTCTGTGGTGTGGGTAATTAAACTCCGAATAACTTAAGGCAGAGGGTTTGCTAGAAAAATGACAGTGTTGAGAACGAGGAAAGCTGATTTCGCGACATGTCATGGAACTCCCCAAGCTCTGGTTTCCTGATCTGTAAATGGGGGCAGCTGCTGCTCCATCACCAAATGGAAAACTCAGGACCCTGAGGCTCTTGTAAAAGCTTCTTGTAACCTGGAGAATTGTTACTAACCGCCACCCTGCAGCTGCCTGTTCCTCGCTATCAGGAAGTAAGCTTATCGTCATTAATAACAAAATTGATCACTTTTCAGTGACAGTTCTGTCCTAAGCGCTTTACGTGGGTTATATCATTTGTAGTCACATACCAATCTTACAGAATAGGTTTTGTTTTGGGGTTTTTTTTTTTTCGGTATTTTGGCTGCCATTTTTTGGGTCTTCGTTGCTGCTCATGGGCTTTCTCTAGTTGTGGCGAGCGGGGGCTACTCTTCGTTGCGGTGCACGGGCTTCTCATCGCAGTGGCTTCTCTTGCTGCGGAGCATGGGTTCTAGGCGCACGGGCTTCAGTAGTTGTGGCGCATGGGCTTAGATGCTCCGTGGCACGTGGGATCTTCCCAGACCAGGGATCAAACCCGTGTCCCCTGCATTGGCAGGTGGATTCTTAACCACTGTGCCACCAGGGAAGCCCCAGAATAGGTTTTAATACCATCTCTGTGCTGCACATGAGGACCTGGGGCACAGTGAGACTAAGTGACTAGTCGGAGATCACAGACCTAGTAAGTGCTAGGGTTGGGATTCAACCCCAGGCAGCCTGGTTCCAGGGCAAAGCTCTCAAACAGCAGAATGCATCCTCCCACAAACCCAAAAAGATACATCCAGGAGGGCCAGGATCCCCTGGCAGGCCTCGAGGCTGAAGAGAGGCTGTTTGCTCCTTAGACCTGTGAAGGAACAGAAAGCGTCTGCATGGGGGTGGCCCCAGGACTGCATGGCCCTTTTCTGAACAGGAAGAGGCAGTGCTGTCTAGGCCGGCCATAGGGTCCAATGGCCACCATTTACGTTGGGGCAGGAAGAATAAGAACAGTGAAGACAGAGAGAGAAGGCTTAGAGGGGATTCCTACATCCAAGTAACACAGTAAAACCCTGCAGAGAACATTCTGCTTTTGCTTCACAGTAGGTCAGGTGAACATGGCCCTGTGTATCAGAGGGCTGGGGTGGGGGCAGACAGGACGATAGAGTCACAGGCTCCCCAGTCAGAAAGGGCACCTTTTTCAAGCTCCCACCCAAACTGGGAGACAATCTCAGATGTCCTGACAGATGGCCTGTCAGTCTGGGAGCTCACTTTTTCACATGGCTCCAATAGCTCCAAGTCAGGAGAAATTTCTCATGTTAATTCCAAAGGAAGCTCCTGTAAAACCCACTCACTAGTCCTAGTTCTACCTCCAGAGAAGCATAAACAGGCATTTGTCCCCTCTTCGACCCCTCCCCTCCATTCTAAACATCTAAACATTTCCCCATCGGTTCCCCAGATGATATGGTTTCTAAATCCTCACCTCCCTCTTCTACGCACTATGCTTTGCCAGCGTCTCCCTAAAATGTGGTACCAAGACTGGAATGCACTCCTGCAGCCGCAGGTGGATTAAGCAGAGTACAGTGGGTCTATCATTTCCAAAATTTTCAGTCCGCATTTCCCAAATTAGGTTCCAAGGGAGATGTTTTGCAGAGAAAGGGTTTTGAGTTCAAATACATTTGAAATATTCTGTATCTATGACCCTTGTCTCCATCACCACGTACCTTAGCACGTGTACAGGAGCCAAGGATGAAATTTTGTTTAATGCAGAATTTCCTAAGCACAATTGACCATAGAATCTAACCCATTTTACTTCATGGAACACTTACTAAAACCTCTTGGTTTCTAACATTTCTTGGAACACAATTTCAAAAACACACACTAAATGTTTCCATTAAATACCGCCCGAATTTGGATTAGCTTATTTAGCAGCAACTTGAAACTATTAGCACATGTTAAGCTCAAGGTCAACTAAATTAACCAGATAGCTTTCAAATTAACTGCCACAAAGATGAGGTCTCTTCTGTTAGGAACTTGTGCAACTGATTTTTTAAATATTATAAAGTGGCAGTTTTTAATTATCACCCTGACTACAGTTCATCTTTTTGGCTTGGGCACAGCTTGTGGTGAACATTCTGAATTTCAATTCTGTTGGCTATTAGATTAATTATTCCTCCCAGTTCTGTGCCATCTGCAGATCTGATAAGCCTGCATGCCATGTCTTCTTCCAAGCCATTGATAAAAGTTGAGGAAGTGTAAGGGGACCAAGGGCAGAATACAGAGACTCTCAACTAAATACCTAAAACGTATAGGCTCTGACCCATAACATAGAACTATCTCTCTGGGTTCATATTTATATAACTCTTGGCATGATGATAAAACTTGTGAATCATATTGCAACTTTCCAACCCACATTTCATATATATTATGGGAGACTTTACCAACTATTTTGCCAAAAGCTATAGTAGCCCTCTCATAGGAATAAATGAAAGCAATGTGTCCATCCATTCTTTCAAAAATCATTTTGCATACTTGTGATTAACGCCTTAAAAATTTTAATGTGCAGAAGCCATCTCTTTTACAATTTTTTTTTGAGGAGGTGTAGGGAGGGGCCGCATCTCATATTGTATAATTTCTAGAGTCTCCCTTTCTGGCTCTTTTATGATACCCAAGTTTGGCTTTGAGAAACCATCTGGAAATTATACAGTTTCTGAGTGTGTTTGGGTTTGAAATCATGGCTTCATGTAAAGGAGAAGCAATCACATATTTCAGGTAGCAAATACCCTTTAATTGTTTGGTTTACTTTTTTCAAAATCATGTTTTTCTCACTCAAAATATACACATAAAATACTTTTATATGGGCTTTCAGCTTTCCTGATGGTTTATCCCAAGCTTCATACAAAGGCATCCACACCGCCCATCTGCAGTTCTCCTATATGATGTGCTCCTTTCTATCAGATTTCCGTGGGCTAATTAATTTAAATATGAGCTCATCAGAGAGCTCCCTGGTAAGCTAGTCGATACTTAATATTTATTTGCCAGGTTGAGAAAATGAATGCCATTCTTCCACATGGACTTTATATGCCAAGAAAGAAATATTCAGCTATTCTTCTCAAATTAGCAAACTAGCAGAAATCTTCATTTTCACTGCCATCTATCTTTACATACTCAACTAAGCAAAAAAAAAAAGAACAATTTTCTAAACTGCATAAATCCTCTACCTCATGGCTTCCCTGGTGGCGCAGTGGTTGGGGGTCCGCCTGCCGAGGCAGGGGACACGGGTTCGTGCCCCCGTCCGGGAGGATCCCACATGCTGCGGAGCGGCTGGGCCTGTGAGCCATGGCCGCTGAGCCTGCGCGTCCGGAGCCTGTGCTCCACAACGGGAGAGGCCACAACAGTGAGAGGCCCGCGTACCGCAAAAAAAAAAAAAAAAAAAAAAAATTCCTGTACCTCTTTGTCAGACCACACGACCCACCCTGGTATAAGACACAGCTCCTAGGGGGACCAGTGGGCATCCACATGTCCCACCAGGAGAAAGAGAAATAGACCCAGAGTTCAGAAAAGTTGTGACCCCTGAGTCCTACAGGATGACTCTGAAATACTCACCTGACCGGGGCATGTGGTTCCGGATCTTCTGCAGTTGGACTGCATTTATTTCTGGATGCTGGAGCAGAAGCAGAACGGGAGAAGAAAATCATCATTGCTGAAGGCTCGTTAGACGCAGAGGGCCCACAGCTAAAGGGGGTTGGGAAAGGCCTCTCCCACATCTGCTCAGGGTGGCACATATGCCATTTCTGGGCAGAATACGTGACGCCATTTTCCTGCACATAAGGAACATGACTAGACGTATAATTAAATCTGGAATTTCATAAGAACTTCTACAACAGTTTAACTGGGTGACAAGTTCAGAGCACCCCAGCAGGGCAGGACTCTTAAGAGGTAGACTAATAGCAGTGATTCTGAAACTGGGTTCTATAGAGATGCTTTGAAAGTTCAGCAATTGGGTTTCAGTTTTATTATTAATAAACTATCCTTAGCCAAGGGTCCAGATTTCCATTTTAGAGTTCAGAAAAGCAACCCTTTACATGAACATTTAACTTTAGAACATATTAATGCAATATAAGTACCATAAATTTGAACTTATAAAATGGCTATAAGTTATCTGTTCATATTTATCTGTCTTCTATATGTTAGGTTTCTCTGTGAGATTCCATTTGATAAAAAGGACTGCCGCAGAAAATGTTTGGAAGCCCCTGGTATGGAGGAAAACTTTTATAAACAACACACATAAGATTCTGATGTATCCTCTCTGATGACATTAAGCAAAATGCCAGTGGTGAAGATGAGAGAAGACGGGAGGGCAGGCAACTTGTGAATTAAATCAGGAGTGTTACTAACACAGGGGGTTCATGTTCTTCCCGTTGTAATGACGTCACTCAGATGTCAGGCCCAGATTTCTTGCCCTGTTCCTAAATGTATTTCGCGGTAGGGACGGGGTGGCCTCTTGCTGGTGCTCAAACCTGGGTCAGCCCAAGGAAAGAACTGGAAGGGACCAGGTGGGTAGCCCTCCTCCTCCCCAATGCCTCTTACCAGTTCCACCCCCCCAACACACCCACGGGGTCTTCTCCCTGGGCATCCCTCCCCCAGACCCCCCCAGGACTCATCCTTGCCAGGCTCCACCCACACCTCCCAACACTGAGTCTCACCTCTGCCATATTCCATTGTCACAGGGATTAAAAATTAAAGTTGTTTTTCCTACAACAAATCAATGTAGCTTCCAAGAACGGATATGCATTTTACAGGAGCCTTCTGGAACCAACAGCTCTACTCATTTGTCTAAAACCTTGAGGGCTTTCATAGAAAGTGGCAGTCTGGGGACTAGGAAGCCTTAAATCACAATTTAGATACAGGGTCAGGCAGATGCAAACCCACCTGCCATGGGATTATAGGGTCCACAGTGTGCCCCGCTACCTCCCTTGCTACCTCCCTCGGTTCAACTTACCTTTTCAAAGAGTTGGGTGAAGAACTCATCCTGCCTTTCATCTGGTCTACAGTTTCCTATGGGAACAGACACACAGAAGGACGTGGTCATTCCCCTGGACGAATGGACTCTCGTGCACACACTAATGTGCTCACGGCTCCCAGGCCTGTGAAATCTGTGAGTCTGACCTTGAGTGCTGGTTTAAATGTTTTACCATAGCACTCACCCACATCCCTGTTTCTCCAGTCGTCACTGGCTTTGGGGAAGTAGCAAACCGTGAAAGCGGCAGAAGAAACACCAGGTAGAGGGAAACAGAAGCACATGGAGGTGTGACTCATGCATCTGGAGCTCTGGGCCTTCAGTGCCAAGGACCTGACCAGAAGCGCAGTTACTTTGGTGCAAAAACAGCAGAACCTGCATACTTCTAGGGCGCGATAGATAACATACTATGTGTGCCATAGAGTAGGGCCTGCAGGATCTGCAGACCTCTTCCCCCGACCCCTGAATGTGAGGGGAGAAGCCCCCCTTCCCGGATCTGTAAACGGTCCCCATCATGTGGAATTCCACCTGACAACTCACCTTAGGGAAGATGACACTTGAATTGTGGCCAATTTCACTGAGGGGGGAGAAAAGACCGAATTACTTCTTGGGGATCATTTTGGGAACGTTTTGACCAGTATTCTCCCACCCCTGGGAACTCACCTTCCCAGGTCCTTAGCTGATGCCCCACTTGCCCTTGAAGCGTGCAGTCTGGCACGGGGCTCAGCACAGGGCTGTACCTCCCCACGCGCCCTGTGTTCTCACCCCACGGCCTTTGCTCAAGTGGAGGCCTCCACCCCGTGTGCCCTTTCCTTCCCCCACCCTCATCTAACTACTCCCACTCATACGTTCAGAGTCAGTGGTTTCACAAGGCAGTGAGGCCTGGGACCAAGTTAAACTACCTATGCCTGAAATATGATGGAAAAAGAACTGGGTTCTAAGCACTGAAGGGTTGTCATGTCAGAACAATCACAGGCAAAATACAGGCCTACCTCATTTCACTGTGCTCCACGTTAGTGCATTTTTTTACAGATTGAAGGTTTCTGGCAACCCTGCATCGAGCAAGTCTATGGGCACCATTTTTCCAACAGCATTGGCTCACTGCCTGTCTCTCTGTCGCATTTTGGTAATTCTTGCAATATTTCAAGCGTTTTCATTATTATATTTGTTACTGTGATCTTTGATCAGTGATGTTACTATTGCAAAAAGATTCTAACTCACTGAAGACTCAGACAATGGTTAGCATTTTTAGCAGTCAAGTTTTGTTTTGTTTTGTTTTTTTGACCACACAACTCAGCATGCAGGATCTTAGTTCCCCAACCAGGGATCCAACCTGTGCCCCCTGCAGTGGAAGTGCAGAGTCCTAACCACTGGACAGCCAGGGAATTCCTGAGTATTTTTTAATTAAGGTATGCGCATTGTTTTTTTAAGACATAATGCTATTGCATACTTAATAGACTACAATACAGTGTAAGCATAATTTTTATATGCCCTGGAAAACCAAAAAAATCCTGTGACTCTCTTTAACGCAGTATTTGCTTTATTGCGGTGGTCTGGAACTAAACCTGCCATATCGCCGAGGTAGGCCTGTAATAAGTTTGGCTGGGATGAGTGTATATTGATTCGTCTGAGCCTGATAGTTGATACAGCCCCCCTCAACTGAACAAACCCTGTTCATCTCTTAGGAATCACCACGTCCTTGAAGCCACCCCTGCTTCCCCCAGGACCATGGAAGAGTGGCTCAGATGCTTCTCCTTGGTGCTCTCCAAACACCCTGGGCAGATAAACGCTTGCCCCAGACACAGCGTAACATAAATAACTGTTCATACGTCCATGTCCTTTCCAGATTTTGAGCCCCTGGAGGGCAGGGGCCAGACCTGTTCTAGCTTTTTCTCTCTACATCTAGCAGAGTGTTCATTTGTTAGAAGGAGAGCGGGGAGGAAGAAGTGAGGGATGTCTCCGCGCAGACAGCTGCCCTGCTGTCCTGCTCACCCTGTCCCCTGTGTTGGTCACAGAGACCCCCGTCCTCCACCATTTTCACCTCACCCTGCCCTCCTCCCCTGGCCCGAGTGGACCCCAACCTCCGGGAGAGGCCTGGACCTTACTAAAAGACGCGCTTCCTGGAGAAGCCTCTGAGGACAAACTCAGACCCCTGGTGGGACTCAGATGTGCAGGGCACAATGACGTATGTCCCAGGCTCCAGCCACAACTCCTGACTCACTTCCTTCTCTCTGAGAAACGTCTCAGGCCAATTCAGGGGAGCATTTTTCCAGAAGAACTTGGGAGGCAGTCTCCTCTGGTCATCATAGCTCTGTGGGTAGAGGATAGAAGGCAGCAGTTGAGCTGATCACCCAGCGCTTGTGGCCAGGCCTGGGCCCCTTGGCCAGGAGCCAGGACTAAGGTGGCCTCTGATTTGCTAGATCCCACCTGCTCCAATGGAGGATGAGATAAAGGGATGAGGAGTGGAGAGAAAACACCAGAACCGTCCAAAGTGGGCACCTTTGCTGGAACCCTACATGAGGTTGAATAAATATGTCGACGGATTTGACTTTGTGTTAAAAACAATATCATATGAAAAATGAGGTGAGGAATGTCACTGTGTCTGCACTTTCCACTTTACAGCTGAGAGTCTGAAGTTCAGGCAAGTTAGGTCATCTGCACAAAGTCACCTAGTGGGTAAGAGTCTCAGCCAGGATTGGAATTCAGGGCAGCTGAGCTCCAATGTCCACATTCTTGATACTTCCTGAAGCTGCCTCCATGTATGAGCTACAATTTCAAGGTTGATTATGACATGAGTATGCTCATAGGTACAGACGGACCACCAGCCATCTCCCTCCATACAGACCAACTGGATATTCCATGTCATCTCAGTGAAAGCAGCCTCATAAAGAGGAAAGCGTACTGGCCGAAGCTCAGAAGACCCAAATCAGAGGTCTGGTTTGTGTTTTGTTTTATCTCTTATTTTTATTCTCTCTTTCTCTCTCCCTCTCTCTTTTATATCCCCCTTTTGCCCTATTTTTCTCTCTTGCTTCCTCTTCCCTTGGCTCTCATGCAGGGCTATGGAGGGAGGGGAAATCCATAAGGGGGATGCACACAGTTGCTGTTAAAGACACTACCCACCACATAAAGACATTTCCCAGATTCCACTTAGGGCTGGGGAAACAAAATGTATCTCTTGGTGATGCATGCTTTCTTTACTGAGACAGTGAGAACTAGAAAATCAGCCCTTTGCTGTCTTTGCCCTGGCTGCCAGGAATCTCAGAACTAAAATTTATAATCAGCTGTAGTAGCTGTTCTAGGTTTAGTGCTCCTGGTAGAATTAACTGCTTCCTTATCCCTCATCTATTTATAACTTTTTTCTCGCCTTTTGAATTCTGTAACTGGTTCATAGTTTTGTTCTGTTTATACTTTTTATTGTAGGTTGACCTAATTCTATTTAGGAATAGGCTTGATATAAATAGCTTTTTTTAATATGAAATAGTAGAAATTCGTGGCATTTTAGATTTGTCTAGATTTACCAATGTCTATTTTGAGATCTGGCATCATTTATACTATTTCCTAGACTTTTTTTTTGAATTTTATTTTATTTTTTTATATAGCAGGTTCTTATTAGTTATCTATTTTATACATATTGGTGTATATATGTCAATCCCAATCTCCCAATGCACCCATCACCACTCCTCGACTAGATAACTTTTTCTTTTTAAATTAATAGGCAACTTTGGGAGCACTCAGTATTTCCTCGGGAGGAAAACAAAAAACCCAAACCGACCCAAGACACCCAATGCAAAATGGTTTCTTTACAAAAACCCTTTTACTCGATTCAGTCCAATCTGAGAAAAGTAAGTTTTTCACTCCTGTTTTCTTTGGGAAACAAAGAATACCTGCCACCCTTCAGAGGCTGGGAGAGCTCAGGCCTTCTTAACTGACCCCTCTAGGCTGCCACTGCAGCTGAAACACAGAGCTGTTGCTGTCCTCTGCCTGTGTTTCTGTTTTGTTTTCCCAGCCTTTGTCCCTTGTCCCCTAGTAGGTGGGCTGCATGGGCTCCTGATGTCCCATCTGTTATAGATCTATTTTATTATGGGCTTCATAACTCAGGCAAGATTGTGATTTATCATTCTTCCTATGTTGTGACAGTCTTCAATATTAGCCCTAAGTATTTATGTAGGGATTTAATCGATTCTAAAACTTATTGGTTCTGCATCAGGCTCAGACCTGTCTATGGAGGTATAAGGACTTCGGGCGGGGGGGCCTTGGATAAAAAAAGAACAGCAGATGCTCTTTACCTGCACACACAGAGGCAGCTGGCATTATTGCCAGACCTTCCCGTGGCTCCTTACGTAAGGCTGCTGCAGTCTCAGTGAACCCGGGACATCACTCCCTACCAGGGCCGGCCTGGCAAGTGTGCAACTCACCTGGCTCATCTGAAAAACAAAAACGAGAGGCCTCATTAGGCAGTGAATCCAGCTCTTTCACAAGCATGAATTCTAACGGAGGCTGGTATACAAGAAGACTCTACCCAGAGGCCACTTCCCCTCCCATAAGACTTGCTGTTCCAGTCAGTGACATTTTAATCCATCATGAGAAATCCTGGAAAAAGGTGAGGCAAGGTAAGCTTGGCTTTTGGGGAGGGGCAAAGGGAACTAGAATTAACTGTACCAACTGTGTGCCAGGCACAATGATAAGCACTGCTACACGATCTTCTTTTACTCCACCTTTTGCACAAATATCATTGTCCCCATTTTACAGAGGTAGAAACTGATGTTAAAATGCAAGAAGGTGGCTTGTTCTAGATCACATATTCCCAAGGATTTGCACCCACGGCAGACAGAGAAGGATGTAGGTAGACAGAGATGGATGGTAAGAGGACAGGAAACAGGAAGAAAGGATAAGACTCCACGAGAGGCCCACCTACCCTGAAGAGGTGGAAGCCAATGGCACATTGCAGGGCATCTGGAACCTCCTGCCCTCCTGGGGCCTCCAGACCGACAGCAGGAATTGTGGGTTCTTCCAAAATGTGTTTGGGGCAGAACATAGCCAAGGTGAGACAGGCTCCCCTAGCATCCTGCTTGCCAAACCACAGAGAGGAGCACAGACCCAGGGTGCTGCCCCGGGATTCCCACCCAAGGTCCACCCGGACAGAGTTGGGGTCTCTTTCACCACAGCTCTGTCCCCCTCCCTCCCACATCTTCCACCTCGGGTTCTTCTATGGACACACAGACCTGAGAGTTACTCTCCACTGTAGCTTTTGCCCAGCATGCTGCCTGGCACAGACTTTGTGTCCTGAAGATGTTCACTGCCTGGGTCAGTGACTGTTAACTAACAGAAGAGAATGTGTCTGTGGTCCCAGGGGAGCAGCATTTTAACGGGGACCAAACCTTAGCTTATGTGCAGCTTCAGCCTTTGGGGGGACACTGTGGGGGAGATGAAGCCAGAGCCAGGGCCACCCAGGCCCCGCTGAGATCTTACCCCCTTCAAATCTTTCCTACCCAAGAATGGCCCATTGTGGAGAAAGGGTCACAGTGCCCAAACCTCTCCACTTGGAGAATGTATACACGTTCATCTCCTATACCTGATGACTTGGGAATCCTCGATTTTGTTTCTCTACCAAACTCTAGGTAAGGAGGGCCTGATACATACGATATAAATACTATTTCAATCCAGCCTGTTATGGGGTGGTTACTTCAGCATATCAGTGACCTTATCCTAAAACCACAGAAAGATGTGACCCAACCTTCTACTATGCCTGTGCACCTGTGGCCACCTGGTGCCGATTAGGAAAGGGAATCCTCTGGAAAGATACACCCCCAAGAGGTAGGCAGCATGACTGAGAATTCTATGCCCTGGTGCAAATTAGGACAAAGGTGCCCCATCTTCCTGGTTCACATAGCCCGGGGCCAGCGCACGCAGCTTGGCCAGCAAAGCCCCCTCACCTTCAGCCAGGGGCCCTGGGCAGCGGCTCTGTCTGCAGCTCCACCTTTGCCTGGAGAAGCTGCCACTTTAGACCCAAGAGCCCCTGGCTCCTGTGCACAGGCTCACCTCAGGTGACTTTGTCGGACCACCAGCCATGGTCCCTTTCTCCCATCTCCCCTCCAGCATGGTGTACGACCACTTCTGGGCCACCTCCTGACTCAGCAGGCCTGGGCTCAGTTTACAGATGACCAGAAGCATGAAATGTGCTTTAAAGTCCTGCAGTGCCATCCTGTGTAGAGGAGAAAGAGACGACATCCAGTCATCAGGACCAGAAGGGAGGCTGCAACTAAGTAACGGGCATCCCAGCCCTCTGCTGGACCCAGGGCCCCATCCTCCACACCCCCATGCAGAGCTGAGCTGGCTTTGGACGCATGAGAGTGGGGCTGGTTGGACCAGTGTGAGGGTCCATCTCGGGCAGGTGGTGCTACCAAGAAACCCCACCCTGTGGCTGGAAGCAGCCTCCAACAATGGCTGCCTGAGAGCAATGTTCTTGGGCTGCTGATGGTGGTGATAAAGTGGAATTGGGGCATTCATAGCTAGTCAATTGATTTATACATGTTCAATAAGAATTGCACAAATCAGTTCCTCATCATCAATTGATAAAAATCTTTGCCCCAATTGGCTAACGTTGTGCCCCAAGGCGTGTTGTCTGAACCAGCTCAGTTTACTATCTGTAAACAGAAAGAACAGTATTTGCAGGACTCTTGAGTTCAATGACCACTTACTTAAGAGCGAAAGGGCCACAGCAGTCTGAAAAGGATGGGTACAGGGAGAAGAGGGACAGCGTGGGAGTTAATAGTAAGGGTGAAAAGTGGAAGGAACGGGGAACAGGTGGGTCTCATGTCAGACACCCAGAAGCAGCATCAGGGTGTCTGGTGGCCTTTCATAAAAAGGGGCGAGAGGCTTTGGGGTGGGTGGGGGTAGTACTGCTTTGCTGTGGAGGGCACAGGTGCGGTGGCTTATAGTTGGCAAGAAACAGAAGTCGGAGAGGAGGCAGTGGCCACACCCACCCTCTGCTTTGAGCACCCGCTGAGCTCCATGCCAGGGGTCTCTGCTCTCATCACAGAGGCTGTGACTGTTTGATTGCCCTGCTAGGCCATGAGCCCCTAAAGGGTCTTCTTGATCTCTGTATAAGAGATCTTGTCTCTTGATCTCTCTTGATCTCATGTATGCCTGGCATACATGAAGCACCCTGTAAACGTTTGCTGGATGGATGTCCTAATGTAAGCCAGCACACGTGCCCCAAGTCTCTGAGTCAAATACCAGAATTCTCCATCATCATCTTTCCTCAGCAGCAGAATCTTCTCCTTGGGCCTCAGTAGTTCCCACATACTTGAGCTGAAAACAGAAAAGAAATGTTTTCATGGGGAAGGAAAGAATTGAGAGGGACATGCAAGAAATTCTTCAGTAAATGCTCTATAGTGTTGCTATTTATTCTCATCTTCATACTGCTTGCAGACAATTACATCTCACATCCTCTATTATGAAAGCAACGTGTGACATTAATTCATCACTTACTCTGAGCCAAGTTCTGGGCCAGGCTCTTGACATATTTTATTTCATTTAAGGCTAACAGCAACTTTACAAAGTAGGGATTTTTATTGCCATTTTAGAGATTAGGAAACTGAGGTCAAAAGAGATTAGGTCACTTGCTTGAAGTCACAAAGTTATTAAATGTCAGAACTAGCATTGGAACCTATGTTGCTATTGGTTTTTTTTTCCATAGCCCATCATTTTGGACTTCTGTTTCTGGCTACAAAGGAGTAAGGCTTTCATGTACCACTTCCCCACGATAAACAACTAAAAATGGGACAAAATACAAGAAACAACTGTTCTTGGACATTAGACAGCAGGCAGCACAGAACTGTGACCCCAAGAGGAGGGAGACAAATAAAGTGAGCCCTAACGTTGCCTAGACTCCTGCCTGAAACTAATTCCCTGGACAGTGATGCAGGGAAGTGGACCCAAAAAGAGCCTAGCAGCCTTGCTGAGTGGAAGAGACAGAGTCTGAAGTTCAGGGAGATAAGACAGCTAGAATTTGCTGGGGAAAGTGCCCAAGAGGAGGGGGCTACTTAAACAAGGACCTCCGGAGAACTTCACAGGTGTTCCCTTGAGTCTTTGGCTAAAATAAAATCTGTCCATACATAAAATGAAATCCCACAAGACTGGACTGTACACAGAACAATTTCCAGAGCTGACACCAGGCTGGAAATCATTTGAATTCCCACCAGCCAGAGTCAAAAACCTTACAGTATACATGGGGTCTTTAGTAGAGAACTCAAAGGGTCTACACCTTAGTAGTGGGGTCAAATTAGGCCCCAACTAAAAGTTTTCCTAGATCTAAAAGAAAACTTCAAAGTATCAAAATAATCCCTAAGCAAGTAAATCTACAATGTCCAGTATCTAATAAAAAATTACTGTGTATATGAAGAAGCAGAAAATGTGATCCACTATCAAATCAATATCAAAAAACCCCAAACAACCCAATCCAAAAATGGGCAGAAGACCTAAATAGACATTTCTCCAAAGAAGATACACAGATTGCCAACAAACACATGAAAGGATGTTCAACATCACTAACCATTAGAGAAATGCAAATCAAAACTACAATTAGGTTACCACCTCACACCGGTTAGAATGGCCATCATCAAAAAATCTACAAACAATAAATGCTGGAGAGGGTGTGGAGAAAAGGGAACCTTCTTGCACTGTTGGTGGGAATGTAAATTGATACAACCACTATGGAGAACAGTATGAAGGTTCCTTAAAAAAGTACAAATAGAACTACCATACGACCCAGCAATCCCACTACTGGGCATATACCCTGAGAAAACCACAAGTCAATAAGAGTCATGTACCACAATGTTCATTGCAGCTCTATTTACAATAGCCAGGACATGGAAGCAACCTAAGTGTCCATCGACAGATGAATGGATAAAGAAGATGTGGCACATATATACAATGGAATATTACTCAGCCATAAAAAGAAACGAAATTGAGTTATTTGTAGTGAGGTGGATGGACTTAAGAGTCTGTCATACAGAGTGAAGTAAGTCAGAAAGAGAAAAACAAATACCATGTGCTAACACATATATGTGGAATCTAAAAAAAAGAATGGTTCTGAAGAACTTAGGGGCAGGACAGGAATAAAGACGCAGACGTAGAGAATGGACTTGAGGACATGGGGTGGGGGAAGGGTAAGCTGGGATGAAGTGAGAGAGTGGCATGGACATATACACACTACCAAATGTAAAATAGATACCTAGTGGGAAGCAGCCGCATAGCACAGGGAGATCAGCTCGGTGCTCTGTGACCACCTAGAGGGGTGGGTCAGGGAGGGTGGGAGGGAGACGCAAGAGGGAGGAGATATGGGGATATATGTATATGTATCAAGAAGGAGGAGATATGGGGATATATGTATATGTATAGCTGATTCACTTTTTAATAAAGCAGAAACTAACACACCATTGTAAAGCAATTATACTCCAATAAAGATGTTTAAAAAAAAAAAAAGGAAGAAAATGTGATCCATGACCACAAGTAAAAACAGACCTAGAAATAAGAGAGATATGATGGAATTAGCAGATAAGGACATTAAAACACTCAATATAAATGTGCTTCTGGGCTTCCCTGTGGCACAGCGGTTGAGAGTCCGCCTGCCAATACAGGTGACTTGGGTTTGTGCCCCGGTCCGGGAGGATCCCGCATGCCACAGAGCAGCTGGGCCCGTGAGCCATGGCCGCTGAGCCTGCAAGTCCGGAGCCTGTGCTCCGCAACGGGAGAGGCCACAGCAGTGAGAGGCCCGCGTACCGCAAAATAAATAAATAAATAAATAAATAAATAAATAAATAAATGTGCTTCATGTTCTCAAGGATGTAAAGGGAACTATGGACATGATGAAGAGAAAAGTGAAAGATATTCTCAAATGGTATCTCTAGTATTAAAAAATATAATATCTAAAATGAAAACTACTCTGGATGAGACTCATAGCAGATTAGACACTATGGAATAAAGCCCATCATTTTATTTAATCCTCATCACACCTCTGGCTCAAGGAAATTAGAAGTTTGCCTAAGATCACACAGCTACCAAAGTTAACTTAATCTGTCATTTTTCTCAAAGGCAAGCACTTGTTTTCCTAAACAAACCACTACCAAAAACATTATGATGCTATATTTCTACAACACTTTAAAATTTATATAAATCGGGCTTCCCTGGTGGCACAGTGGTTAAGAATCCGCCTGCCAATGCAGGGGACGCGGGTTTGAGCCCTGGTCCAGGAAGATCCCACATGCCCAACTAAGCCAGTGAGCCACTGAGTCTGCACTCTAGAGCCCACATGCCACAACTACGGAAGCCTGCGCGCCTAGAGCCTGTGCTTCGCAACAAGAGAAGCCACCGCAACGAGAAGCCCAAGCACTGCAACGGAGAGTAGCCTCCACTTGCTGCAACTAGAGGAAGCCCAAGCGCAGCAACGAAGACCCAACGTAGCCCCCCCCCAAAAAATTATATAAATCTTTGGATGCCATTTTTCCATATAGACCCAGTCCCTCTGACAATTCTATTTATTAATGTATAATAAATAGAGTGTAGTACATTCTATCAGGAGTAATATTCCACTTATTTTTCTGAGCCTTCATTTTTTCATCTGTAAAAATGATTAAGTGATAATGCATATGTGAAAACGTCAAAAGCACGCATTTGAATTTGTGTGCCAAAGGCAGCCTCCTTTGCAGCCTTTACCTACCCCGTCCTCACCCCTCCCAGCCAGTCTCAGAAGTTCACCTGTCACTCCAGTCTCCTTTCCATTCCACGCTTCCCCAGGGGTTCCGCAGCTTGACTAGGTATGCAGGTCCATGTTTGGAGGTCACCTGTATAAAATGAGAACCAGTCCAGGTGGCTGGGCTGAGTGCCAATAGCAAATGTTGCAGATATCTGGGTGAGATTCATGCCTGCAGATGAGACCTTGAAATGAACGATCAAAGGCCCTGGGGGTTGGTAAGAGGAGAAAATGGCTCTGCTGCTCACTAGCTGTGAGACCTAAGGCAAGTTACTTAACCTCTCTGTGTCCTTTTCCTGATCTGTAAAATGAAGCCAATAGTCACATCTACAGCAGTGGGTTGAATGGGTGCCCTCCTCCAAAGATACGTTTACCTAGAATCTATCAATGTGATCCTATTTGTAAAAAGGGTCTTTGCAGGTGTAATTAAGTTAAGGATCTTGGGACAAAATCACCCTGGATTAGGGTGGGTCCTAAATCCAATGACAAGTGTCCTTACAAAAGAAGAGAAGGGGAAAGACACAGAGGAGAAGGGCGTGTGAAGATGTAGGCAAAGACCGGAGCTATGCATTCCAAGCTGGGGAATGCTGGGAGCCACCCTAAGCCAGAATAGGCACGAAGGATTCTCCCCTACAGCTATTGGAGTGAGTGCGGTATTAAGGACACATTGATTTCAGACTTCTGGCTTTAAAAAACACTGTGAAAACTAAATTTCTCTTGTGGCAATTTGTTATGGAAGCCCTAGGACACTAATACACCTACTCATAGGACTGTTGTGAGGATTGAGTTAACATTGGTAAAGCAGTTAGGACAGTATTTATCACATATTAAGTGCTAAATTTTGTGAAATACATTTGTTAAATAAATATAAAATCATAAACATAAATATTCTTAAATATAAATTTTGTTATCTCAATATGAAAACAAAAGTTCTTGACACACACAAACATGACTGATGGAGATCTAAGAGAAAGAAGAAGTCAGGTGCGAATGGAGTTGAAAAAGTGTGAAACAGAGTTAAAGGGAATTGGAGGACTTTGGGGAAGTCACACTCTCTAGAGGATAGCAGAGGTTCTTTAAGATTCAACCTGCTGATTCCTTATCTCTGTGCTTTGCTCCTGCTCTCCCTCCACCAGGAAGGCCCTTCTCTCCTCACGCAAATCTACCCATCTTTCAGGGGCCAACTCCATGTTACCTCCTCTATAAAGTCTTTTCTGATTTCCCTCCAACCCTACCAGGTAAATGTCTTCTCTCCTACCTCTAAACCCCTAAAGCCTTTCACCATTGCTTTCTTCCTTCAGTTTCTACTTTGCTTCCCTATCCATTTCAAATATGGTTTGCCTCCATACTTGACTGTAAGCTCTTTGTAGGCAGGGTCCCCGTCTGGTTCATCTTTCTCTCAATGTTTAGTAGAGCTCAAAAGATGGATAGCATCAGAAGGAAACTGGGAGATTGTGGGAAAAGGAGCATGTGGGAAAGAAGCAGGAATTTGGAGGGAAAACCCGGGTAGAAAAGCTATCAATAGCAGCCTAGAGCGAAGTGAAGCTCAAAGAAGGGTTGTGAGGCACAGCAGGGCCAGATGGCTGATTGGCTGGGACTGTCAAGAGAGGCTGGGATGGTGCGATGGAGGTGACAAAGGCTGGATCCACCACTTCACACCAGAGAAGCAGCACGGAGGTCCGGGGAGCCTACTACCTGCTTTGGCAGGCCTACCAGAAAAACTCACCCCCTAGACTGGGCACAGACACCAACGTTCATCAAGATGAGGTGAGGCCTCGGTGAGAAGGCCCCGGAGAGAAGGGACAGGTTGAAGGGAGACCGAGGGGCTGGGTTCCACCCACCTTCCTGATCCCTGTGAGCGTATAGGCATGGCCTTGCAGCGGCCCGTTCTTCAGCACTCTCTCCTTCTGCAGAGACAGAGAGCTCCTGTCAGCACTCTGCTGTGTACAGCTAACTTGGGAGTTGGGGGGATTTATTGGCTGGAGCCAGGGTTTACGGGGAGGGGGTAGGAGAGACCCATGCTGTGCTTTCTTACAGTTTTCAAAGCTCTTCAGCACCTGCAGTCTCATTTGAGCCTTTCAAGAAGTCAGGGTGCCACTCCGCAGTGATTAGCACCCCACCTTCTCGAGGGCAGCACAGACTCAGAGCTGCTAAGTCATGTGAGGTGACACGACGGTCGTTAGCAGAGGCAGGGCTGAACTGAGGGCTTCCTACTCCACTTCTGGGTTCTTGTTTGTTATGAAATTAGGCAGTGACAGCTAGTGGTGCTGGTAAATAAATGGCCTTGCATGTGGTTGACACTCAAGAATTGTTAGCTCCCTTCTCTGAACACCATCTGTGTTCTACGGTGTTCTCGCCTGCCCCAGGGGCTCAGCTCTGCTGTTCTAGTTTGAACATTAGGACCCCGGGTGTGGGAGTTGGTGGAGTCCAGGGGCCCACACTAGGTGAGGGCAGCAGCTGGTGGACGAAGGGGATGGGAGCCGGGGAGGAGGCCATCCTGCCAGGGCGCAGCCCAGTCTCACCCCTGAGTGGGTCTGACAGCCAATCGGGGTTCTGCTGTAGGTGGCTCAGGTTAGGATGTCCCAGAGGTTGCCAGGGGCTTCTACCAGGTTGATGGTCATTGTCACCCCTCCAGTGAAGTCCACAAGGGCTTCAGATACCTGTCCACGCTGCAAGTCTTCATAGGAGCCAGAGAGCCTGCCCAGGGAAGGCATAAGCATGGGATAAGGGAAGGGTGTTTATGCTGTAGCCTGGGATGGTCCAAACAAGTCTAGAGAATCCCCCGCTTGGTTATTCCCTGGTCATGTGTCTGCTATTCCTTCCTTCCATCCTAGGGGCAAAAAAAGAAAATATATACTCAGAGTTTCTAACCCTATTAAACAACTCCAGCCATTAGGGAAAGGTCAGACTCTTGAAAGCATGTTCCGACAGAGTGACTTCTATATTTGCTGAGATGCGCCTCATCTCTCACTTGAGAAACTTTACTGCTTCTTCCTCATGTCCTCCCTCAACACTGATGAGAGGGAGACAGAGGCAGAGGAGGTGGGAAGGGCTGGGAAGGAAAGGGGTTGTCTTACTTAGCATAGGCCTTTTCCAGAAGAGCTCCCCAGAACAAGATCTTGTAGGTAGAAGAGACAAAGACCAGCTGGCCAGCCTCATTCACAGGCAGTCGGTCATCTACCACCACTGGAACCCACTTCCCAAAGTGCCAGAACTGGAAGGAGAGAGTGCCTGCTGGTGAGTGAAGACTGCCATGGAGGTTAGTCAGCCCAGGGAGCAAAGACATGACTCTTCCAGAACCCTCTTTCCTATGGCCTCCTCCAGGCTGGGGCACCAGGAGGACACTCCCCCAGAACTGGAAGATGCCAGCATACTTCTCAGTGAAACTCTGATTCAGGGGAATGACACGACTCAGGATGTCCTGGTGCAAAGTCAGAGCTTGCAAAGCCGCCAAGAACCAGCAGTCGCCTAAGCCAGATAGCACACAGTATCCACATGAATCTGTTGGACACGCGTGCACAGACCACAGTGTCTGCATGGATGTACTGTACAGGCCTGCACATGCTATAAGTGTCTACATGAATCTACTGAGGACTCATTGCATGCAAGAAATGTCTGGTGCCAATTGCTATCCTCTCTGGGCTTGTAGCCTAGTTTAGGAGAAGGGAGTTCTATATCGGGGAGGAAGATGGTGAGTGAGCAGAATAGAGGATGGGGAACATTGTCTGGAATCCAGACTTGACACCAAGGCCTGAACCATATTCCTGGGCCAGCTTTTAGCTTCCCCGTGCCCCAGTGTCAGGAACTTGGACCCAAACACAACCAAACTTTTCTAAGGCCTGCTTCTGTAACTGATTTACATTCTTCTGAGAAAGCCTCAACCCTTCTGGACTCCATTTCTCTGTCTGTGAAATGGGTATCACTACACGTGTGCCTTCCCTCGTGGCCAAGGGTTTTTCTGTTCCTCTAAAAACAAAGTTGGGTTGAGGATAGATCTGCTTGGATTCTGGGGTATCTAGTGACTGGTGTGCCAAGAAGGACTCATTACAGGGACTAAGGTACAGTGAGCACATTTTCCAAAGATGAAACTTAGACCTGTAAACTGGTAGCAAGGATGCTCGTTAGGCAAGGTGTGGCATTCCCACGCATCCTCAGGGGACCGGTTGTGATCACTTTCTCATCAAAGGACAACACGTCAAGGTCGAGTTCAGGGTGGCCGTTTCCCCTGTTGGGCTCTCTCAATCCCCCTCCTCCCCACTCAGCTCTGCCTTGTCTGGGCTGGGCTGGCTAGTGCCAGTTGTGTGTCTCAGGGGCTGTGCAGACTTTCCTCCCAGTCCCTGGCACAGATCCAGCCTTTTGGCCTTGGCAGAATAGAAGTGGGGATTGCGGTGCAGCTCCTGTAGGAACAAACAGAAATGTCCTTCTGAGCGAGAACAAAGAAGCTCCTGGAGCTACAAGGACCACAGTTTCCCATATCCTCAAACTGGACTTCTGGGGACATAAATATAGAACATATGTGAAATCAGGGCTGTTCCAGAAAATCAGGCTTACAGATTCTGCCCACGGTATTTCTCATTCCTTCTTGCAGCTCATGTTAAGTGAGAGTCCTGGAGAACCCCGTGTAGATATTGAGAAGTAGCACTTGTATCACGAATGCCTTTTCTTGGAGCATCTGTGAAAAATGGAAGCGCCTCTCTTAGGGGGCGTCCTCTTTTTTCCTAGAGATCTTCCCATTCTCCTTATTCTCCCCCTACTCTTCCTTCCCACTCCCAACCCCCAGTCTAACGGCCTCTTTGGCTTCCATGCTGAGATGCAGGCTTGGGGGGGCAGGGGGAGTGGGGGGCGGTCTCTGCTCCACAGCAGGCCCTAAGCCCTCCGTCTTTGCATGCGCACCCTTCCCTCAAGGTCAGGTGTGTGACAGACTCACTACATCAGCAGTTCCCAAGATTTTCTGGGAGAAGGAGAACCTTGGCTGTCATCTAGTTTAGGAGGCTCACTTGGGAATTTCACACACAGTAGGGACTTAGAAAGTCGGGCGCTACAGGCTCTGATGGTAACGGCTGAATAGGGAACAGAAAAGGGGGAGAATCCGTAGCACAGACTGAGTGAGCTGGATTGCCTTTGAACACACTAAGAAGCTGCCTTTTAAAGGACTTGTTGATGTGTTTTATGAAGAGAAGAACACTTGTAAAGTGATTAATAGCTTCTTCAGGATGAGGCCACACACACACATACCTTATCTTTAAAGAAGTATTCCTAAGTCACCTTCAGGAGAGTCTAGACCCAGATGCAGCCCGTTGGGAGTTCTTGTGTGTCTTCTGTGGAAGAAATTGGCTCGTTCCCATATTGCCACAGCTCTCTACACAGGGCCACATGGGTCTCGGTCATATGTGGAAATGCACTTTAACTATTATAAGTGAGCAATGTTGGAGCAGGCCAGTAAATGAACACACTAAGCAGGACACAGGTACTAGCGTGTGCAGCCTAAAGACATGCTGCCTGGCCTGAGAGCTTCCTTGGCTCCCCAGGGAGTTGGCCTCATCCATCATGTTCTTCAGGTCGGGATTCATTTGTCCTCAGCAAATCAGTAGTCAGAGCCTCAACCTTCGCTTTTCCCACATTGGCTATGCTTGCCTTCTCTGTAGATGCTGAGGGCAAGAGAGAGCTTTATGGTGGGGAGGGGGATCCCTGGTACTCATGACCCCCAGGAGGCCTTAGAATGTTAACTGGCTGGTGAACATGGAGCACCATCACCAGGTGAGACACTGGGTCTCTTTCACGCCTTGGGTCCCCGCCCTGATGGTCAGTTCACTCAGATGTTTACTGAGAACCTACTATGTGCAGACACAGTACCATGCTTGACACATACACTTGGCTCTTGACTCACCAATAAGGGTAGAGTCGGGGCTCTGAAAAGGAATCAAAACAAATAAGAAGCATGTCCCCGCTCACAGGTACAGTGGACCTGCAGAATCCTCCTACGGGATGACTGATTTCCAGAGAGCTCTGGCATCTCACCACAACCCACAGAGTTGTCTCAGGTAAAATTGGAATAGAAACCTAGGCTCCTCGCACAATGGCTCTGTCTACATGATTAAAAGGCATCGGATGGAAAAAATGATCAATTCCATTCTCTTGACAGTCGGAACAAAAGAACAAGACTAAGAATCAGCACAGCCTGATTTATCTTGGGAAGAACTATCCTTCTTTTGTGTAACAGGTATTGTACAGTGTTCATGGTGTGCCAGATTTGGAATTAGAAAACCCAGGAGGTGGCTGGGTTTGCCACCTCTTACCTGTGTGGCCATGGGCAGACCACTTACCATGCATGAGCTGGCTGCCTTACCTATAAAAAGGAGATGACATACACTGTGCCTACTCTCAAGACTCAAAGAGACAACGATGTGAAGTGGCTTGAATAAACTCTAAAGCAGGGGATGGCAAACTATGGCCCATGGGCCAAATCTGGCCCACCATTGGTTTTTCTAAATAAAGCTTTATTGAAACACAGCCACAATTACCCATTTATGTACTGTCCATGGCTGCTTTTGCAATATACATTACAAAAGCAGAGTTGAGTAGTTAGAGCAGAGATCATACGGCCCACAAGTAAAAATATTTACAGCCTGGTCCTTTACAGAGAAGTCTGCTCTAAAGCACTACCTAACCCAGGTGGATTGTTGCTGCGTGGCACTAGGCACAGGGGTAAGCTCCAAGGAGGAATTCACAGAATAAAATGTGGTTAATTGAATCCGTCCCTGAGAATTTATCTTAATGCAACAGAATTTTATCTCTAATTGATTTATTGATTTTTTTTTTTTTTTTACAGATTCAACATTTCCAGTTACGTTTATGTCTCAAAAAGACTTAAAGATTTGGCTTGCCACTTCTCTCTGCTAAAGTCTGGTCTCTAATGCATTTTTTAGAGGTGATGACATCAGGCATTCTTGAGCAGTTTTCAGGTGGTTTTGTGGGTACTGATTATGAATAGGAACACCCACATCTCTATGTACAGATCGTGACCTGTTCATAAAAGGGGAAATGATTTTACAAAATTAACAGTTGGAAAGGATCTTGAAAGTTTTTACCATTTAGATATCTATCTGCATTTAGATTGAGTTTTTAATAGAAGACCCCAAGACATTGCCTTTCAGGAAACAACGAAGGACGTGGTCCAGCTACGAGACATTGAAGGCGAGAGTATTTTTTTTCCTGGATTTTTCAGAGCCCATCGTTGTACTATGAAAAAAGAGGTGGTTGATAAGTGTTTGCTGACTGACTGACTGAATGAATAGATGTTTCTTCATTTGTGAAATGTAAAGAATGGTAAAGCCTGCCCTCTTCACCCCTCCTGATGTGAAGCTGAAAGGAGAAAAGGACAGGAAAACTTTCTGTGAGCTCTCAACCATTCGGCTGCTCTTCTGTTGTTCTGGTCACGTCCCTGGAACTAGTTTAGGCTGAGAACTGTTTTCTAGCACTCCCTCCTCATCCAGGCTGGCTTTAGGGCTCCTTTCCAGGGAGGGTATGTGGGATCTAGGGCAAAGTGCCCTGAGGAACAAAGTAAAATCAAGGTCAGCCTTAAGGAGTCTCCATAGCGACCGTGCACCGGGAGAGTAGACTGGGGCCGGGGCAGGGGTTAGGGAAGGAGAGGCAGGAAGCCCTCTGCCTTCACTGGTGATGCTGTGTGGGAGGGTCCTCTGGGGTGATTGCAGGACCATTTGGAGAGATAAGAACTTGGCTGATGGAGCTCCCTACCCACTCTCAACTGCCCCATCTTCCATCTGCCTCTGTGAGACATTACACAGCCATAGATCTCTGTCGAAGTGCAGACACCCCCAGACTCCCCCAGAATGTGAGAGTGCACCTTGAGTTGCCATGCAAATTTCTGCAGGCTTCCAAACATTCACTTGGCCCATGAGGAAGCCAGACCCTGATGTCACTCTTTGTAGGTGAACTAAACATCGGGCTAGAAGGAAGGTGATGGTCCTCCCTTTCAGCGGCCCTGTGTAGAGGTAGGACCTCCGAGCAGTTTCAGTGGCTCTTGGCCGTCCAGCCTGACTGGCATAAAAGTCCTGGGGCATCTTTTTGGCACATCCTCTTTTTTAACTTTTTTACAGGCTCCTAAACTGGAACCTCAGTGAGGTCACACCATTTGCTTTTTGCAGTTCTTACCATCCTGGTCTTGGAGTCATTCCCTACTCTGATTTCTCCAGCACCTTCCACACTTTTAAAGGACCACCTTTCTGATTTTTCTCCTTTCTGGACATTTCAAAACACACCTGAATAGGAAGGAGTTTTAAAACAGATGTAAATGAATTCCTCTTATTTTTTTCAGGAGTATTTGCATCTTAAGAGAGTCACAGGATTTGAACTGCATTATTTGATGAAACAGAAATAGCTTTCCTTCCTCTGATTCACACAGAGCGTGGCCTCAAACCCAAATGGTCAGGCTCTCAGCGTTTGGGCCCCTTTCTGGGTAAACAACCCGCAGCACACGCCCTCTGCTCTATTCCAACACACCTTTCGCTCGCACACAAACACAAGATGTGTCTTGTCCTCTCTGGTTCAAACTGCATCCATTTTTCAAAGTTCAGGTCAAGTTTCCCCTCCTCCCCAGAGCCTTCTCCACCTTTCTAGCACATTTTATTTTCTCACAGCTGAGTTACCTCATTGATGCACGGATTCTTTACACCTCAGGAAAGGTATTCTAAGGATCTCTGAGCTTGTGTGACAGTATTAAAAGGAGACTGTTGCAAAAGAAGCCACCAAGAAAGAACAATCCCAAATCTGCTATGACCTGGAGAGGACGATGCTGGGTGACAGCACTTCCCAGCCCCCCGAAACCTTGGTCCTGGACTTGAGGAATGGGTGGCCTCGCATCTCAGGCTATGATTTGCACTACTCCAGAAAATCAAGCTATGCAGTTAGAAACCCAGGCAACACTTCAGAAAAAGGAAGCCAATCAAAAACATCTTTCACAAAAACTATTTGGCAGTCAATACTAAAGGTAAACATATATGCATCCTCTGATGCAGCGATTCCTGGATATTACCCAACAGAAATGCTTACATCTGTGTATCACAAAACATGTACAAGAATATTCATAACAGCATTATTCAAAATAGCCCTGAACTGAGAACTACCCGCGAGGCCATGAACATGGATAAATGATACTGGGGAACATTCACACAATAGAATGCTATAGATCATTGAGAGTGAACAAACAAGGACTACGCGCTACCATACAGATGAAAGTCACAAACTTAGTACAGAGTGAAAACATCCAGACACAGAAAGTCTATGATTCCATTTACATAACTTTCAAAAAAGGCAAAACCAATCTATGTGTTAGAAATCAGCTTAGTGGTTACCCTTGGGGTGGAGAAATTTGTCCCCAAACCAATTATGCCACTAATAGTTAAATAGATTCTATTCCTTTCTACTGATTTTTGTGATTGTCAGTAGAGAGATTTACAAGGGAGATTGAAAAGCGATACATTTTACTCATTTAAACAAGTCTTGCTTGACTGGACACCTCCCCATGGGCCCTCAATGGCAGGGGTGCAGGATGAGTCAGAATTTCCGCCCTCAAGGACATCACAGGCCAAGAGAAAGGGCTCTCCTCTCTTCCCTGTGAGGTTTACTCCATAATGGTCAGTACCCAGCCCATCCAAGAATCCTCACTCTCTGAAGTCAGAGATATGCTCCCACCCAGCCAGGTCTGGAAGATTTCCCCAGACTGAGAAACTTAAGTCCACTTCACTGGCTCAAAGTTAGGATCACAGTTCTAGCCCTGAGCTCCTGTAGACTGAACCTGGCATGTCCGGAACAAAAATGTTTAACCTACATCCAGGCTGTGTCCCATCCACACAAAGGATATCTCCCTCTGCCTTCACAGGACAGGGTCGCACACTGAGCTGAGAGCTGACGACCTTCCTCCGGAGCCATCCCAAGCCTCAGATGCCCAGAGGCCAGCAAACTGCTCCAGCATGGTGATTTCTAGATTTCTCATCTAAGCAAGGGCCACTCCTTAGCACCAAACCGGCAACTATCATGTGAGGGACCATTTCGCTGTCACAGAAGGTGAGCATCGTCGCCAGTGTTTCTTTACATCTGATTTCCCAGAGGACGTCAAACCAGCCTTGCTGCCTGTCAGCACCCAGAGAGCAGCCTGTCTCCCGGGACATCAGGACCCCACAAGGCCCCAGGACCCGTTCAGCCCCCTCCCCAAATCAAGGAGGCTCAGAAGATCCCTGGCAAGGCCTGAGCCCCGGGAAATGACAGCGCCTAACTCTACCAAATCACCGTTGATGGAAGTCAGAGCAGGAGGGACCCCAGGAATCACCCAGGTCCAAAGACCCCCTGATTTGAATGAGGAGACTGAGACCAAAGGGCTGAAGTCCACCGTTCTAGGTTACACTGGTGAGCAAATGCAAAGCTGAGAACAACATTCACATCTCCAGACTCCAGACTCTTTCTATATACACTCTGACCTGCAAAGCTCATACCAGGAAAGGCAACTACCTTTCTCTCACCTTCTGAACCCAGACCTCACAGAGGCCTCAGAGGCTCTGCGCTAAACTGGACCCACCCTTGGAGCTAAAGAAATTTACCTGCACAGGAGATCTTGCTCCTTTAAGCAAATGGACAGGCTCTAATCCCAATGCAGATAGAACCCGGCTGCCCGAGACTACTCTTTATGTAAGGTCCTTTTTAGGCACAAGTGCTGGGCTGATTCTGAGTTCCTGCCTTCCACAGTTTTGGTTCCTCCCCGCTGTGTGTTCCCTGGAAGGGAGGGGGCTGCCCGGGGCTTTGTGATGACATGGTACAAATCCAGTTATTTTCTTAGAACAACATACAAACAGAATTTGTTCCAGTAATGCCTTGAAGAGAGTTAGTCATCTTCTCAGTTCCAATCTAGGTATTTGGAGATAACGGCTTAGAGCATTATATCATTGCCGGAAATAATACAATTATTATTTTCCTTTGCGGTCTTCAGAGTCTGATGCAGCTTTTCCTGCTGAGGAGGAACTTTGTGACTCCTTTTTCCTACAGAGATAGGGGAGATCCCCCTCTCCCTTCCCAAATCTGCTCCCCAAATCCCACTTTTCTGCCAATTTTGCCTTCATGTCTTTGACCACTCAAAGCTAGAAATGTTGACCCTTACTGATTGTTTCCTTACAATTCACACTGGCTATTCCTCCCTCAAAACACTTCCTGGTGCTCACATCATTGCTCTTTTGGGAAGACTTCTCCTGGGTTCCCAGCACAACTTGCACAGATTTTCTTCCTGGTGATTAAGTCAGTTCCAGCTTGTCTGACTCCACGCTTGCACACCTTGGATCCCTAGGACCTAGAGCAATGGCTGGCACCCAGTGAGTGCTCAGTACACGTCAGTGGAATTAAAAGGTCCCTTACCTCTAGAACTCCTGTCTCCTCTCCCTTCCTACATGCTTCTCTGCAGTGGCCTTTTGCCCTGACTCTAATCTCTCACACCTCGATCTTTCTGTACAATTATCACCTCACTCATTTGAGTAATACTGATAAAGAAGAGTACTGATAATAATAGCTGTTATGGACTGAATGTTTGTGTCTTCCCCAAATCCATATGTGGAAGCCCTAACCCCACAGTGTGTCTGTATTTGGAGTAAGGAAAGAAATGAGTTTGTAGTGACTCAGCCCTGATCCGATAGGATTAGTGTCCTTAAAAGAAGAGATACCAGAGGCGTCTCTCTCTCTCTCTCTCTGTCTCTCTCTGTCTCTCTCTCTGTCTCTCTCTGTCTCTCTCTCTCTGTCTCTCTCTCTCTCATTGTGTACCGAGGAAATGCCACATGAGGGTGCACCAAGAAGGCAGCCATCTACCAGCCAGGAAGAGAATTCTTGTCAGAAGCTGACTCTGTCTGTTCTTACCCAACTTCCTGGTACTCTTCTTTCAAAGAATCCGCGTGCTCTACACAAGCCGGACCTTCCCACAAACTTCAATGCATTCTCTGAAGTATCTCCTTCCTTTTCCTCCAATCAAACTTCTCATTCTTTTAGGGCACTGGAAAGCAATCTGATTGAACTAGTTCTCGCTATTGTGTGAAAGGGCTCACAAATCCTTATCTTCACCATAGGTATTTGCGTTTTAAATAGAAAACTCCTTGCCCTAATCCTTGGTGGTTGGAATCTCAGGCAGTGACATAAGAAGTAAAAAAGGCCAGGAGAGGAATAAGTTAAGGTGCCCAGTATAGTGAACAGTAACTGTTCAAAAGTGTTCATTCTTGCTTACATGGATCACTTATGTTATTATATTAGACTCACATTATAAAACAAGTAAAGCTGTTATGTGTCCAATACAATTGTAGATGAGAAAAACTTTTGAAATACTGTGGTTAAGATCTAACCACTCCCCGCAATGATCCCCTCTTTTGCAGATATAAGAGTGAAACAAGAAAATCATGAGATATTATAGCTCTGGCAAGTGTTACTTATGGCAGCCCTACAGACAGGGATTTAAGGTCCTGGTGGTTATGGCAGCACCAAAGCTTCATAAAACAAACGGACAGTATCTCTGATGTCTCTTCCCACTTGATCTTTATTCAGTTGGTTGTATGTCTTTAAAACTAGGATCCAACAAGGAAGAGAGAAGAGATTTGATTTGTGAGTAGGAGAAAGGAAAAGGAAAAATTGGTGGTTCCATATATAATTTTTAAGCGTTAGAAATTTATCCAAAAACCAAGATAATAAAAAGAGGCTTTGTGGGCGAGCTCATATATTAAAAGTCATCTCCAAGGTTCCAAAGTAAATTCTAAGACCTAAGTTATTAATTTCTTCACACTGAAAATATATTCAGAATGTCATAGGAAAATATTCTTTAAGAAACTCACTAGGAAGTTTGGAAATAAAAACAGACAAGGTAGTTTTTCAACAGGAGGGTGTTTTCCTAAGTTGTCAGAGAGTTAATTAGAATTTCAAGGACATTTATTTCTAACCCATAACCCGAGTGAACTCCAATTGTCAAGGAGTGCTGTATCTGGGAAGGGTTTGGGGATGCACTGGGAGTCAGGCAGATCAGGAGGCAGGGCAGGCATCAGGGCAGGATGGTCTGGAATGGGTGAGGGCAAAAAGATGCAGAAATACAGCGAGGTCCAGCTCCAGGCAGGCAGCATCAGAGAGGGTCTAACACAGCTATGGTGACCTGACCACAGAACACAGCTGGATTCTTAGAAAAGTGGCGGATGTAAGGCTGACCTCCATCTCTTAGGGAAGAGGGTCTGAGGCAGGGAGCTCTTCCTGGTTTAGGATGCAAGGCAATTGCTTCTCATAGAAAACCATACAACAAAAGAGCAGAATTATTGGAATAGATGTCAAGGGCCCATAAGATATCTAAATTAGGTCCTAGTTATTTCCCCAGTCTTGGGGCAGAATTGGTCACTAAATCTGGGGTGGATGGAGGTTAAATGGAAGCAGAAGCAGGAGCCCTCCTCCATCACCCTCCACTTGGGTTATTGTCTTCTCTGCCCCACTTTCTCTGACCTAGTATTAGTCCAGGGGACCAGGTTTGTGTAGCAAGTAGGGTCATACTGGGGTAATGCCTGGGACACACTTGTATATGACATATAGATCATATACGTTATATAATATTTCAGTTGACTGGAAGTGCATTTTGGCATTTCTTTAGCAAGTTCATGAAACATCCATTAATCTAGTACTCTGGCCTCTTTTTTTTTTTTTTTTTGCGGTACGCGGGCCTCTCACTGTTGTGGCCTCTCCCGTTGCGGAGCACAGGCTCCGGACGCGCAGGCTCAGCGGCCATGGCTCACGGGCCCAGCCGCTCCGCAGCATGTGGGATCTTCCCGGATGGGGGCACGAACCCGCGTCCTCTGCATCAGCAGGTGGACTCCCACCCACTGCGCCACCAGGGAAACCCCCCTTTTTTTTTTAAACATACTTTCCCCCATGACCATTGGAAAGACTCTGATAACCTAATTCATGAAAAGATGTACATGACTGAGGACAGTTTAATTGTCAAATGCCACTGATTCAGTCATAAAATGTAGCCCTTGAAACCTAGAACTTCATCTATTAACCATAAGCCACTAGGGGAGATCTTCCTGGCACGGTGGGCCTTCCTGGTATCCCCCCAAAATCACACAATTATGAAGTTATGGATTATTCTTCCAAACAAAGACTGTCCAAAGAGAGAAAAACAAAGGAACAAAAAGGTCTACATTATGATTTGTTTTTTAGCTCCTAGTCTGGTTCCCTGACAGATAAAAAATGTTGTCTAGACTTCATTCTGTCAAAGCCTCATAGTATACATTTCTTAGTTTCTGCCTCTATTCTTAATTGTGTTCTTGGCATTATTAAACTTGTCCAACTGATACACAACTACAGAGCATATTGCTAACCATTTTTCTTCCCGGCCCTTACTTTATTCCTGACATCATTTTGCTTTGAGTGTCTCACAATTTTAGCTCTACTTATCTGTCGGTGTGGATTTGTTTATTTTGCATTTGACTTGTGCCCTGGGCTATCTTTATCGGCAGTACGTTTGTCTGCCATTATGATGCTCATGGCAGGGAAAATTGATTGCTGAGGAGAACAGTGTGGTTTCCATATTTCCTTCCAAGAGGTGGCGGCAAGATTTCTGGTCAGGAAAAATGCTCTCATGGTAAATAAACCGTGACTAATCCCAGGGGTACAAAAATGAGTACGACATGGCTCCTCATGCCCAGAAAAATCCAAGAAAGGAGGTGAAAAAAGTCCCAAAGCCAGGAGCATCCCAGCCAGGGTGATGATTCCAGTAGAAGTGCCAATACAGTAGCTCCAAGTCCTGAGAGTTCCGTCATGAATAAACGTCTAAAGTGATGTCTCTAGCATGGAAGCTTCCGGGTTGCCCATCAAAGGAAATCCTCACCTTTACAGTTATGTCTACTAGCCGTCCTCAACCTTGCATTCTCTTAAAATAAGAGTTTCTCTATATCCAGAAAACAACACGCTATTATGGAATGTGTGGCTTAAAGTTTTCAACAGGACATTGGCAGAAATTTATGTTGAAATATATTTTCCTCCTACAGTTCCATGGAAGGGTTTGTGTGTGCCTTTCAACACATGAAAGATCAAACATCCTTTTAAGCCAAGAGCCTAATCTCTGATCAGACTGAGTGTCTGGGCTTTCGAGGATGAGGCAGTAATTTTGAAAACGTCAGTCACCTAGTCACCCTCAGGTCTGAGCCTCCTAAATGCATGATGTGTTTTGCCTTGATCTGCCCTCTCTGGAATTTTGGAGTCTGTGTCCTAGAAAGAGCTTACACTTAGAGCCAAATAAACCTGGGGTTTGAACCCAACTCTAACCATTTACTGACTCAGTTTTATTATTTCAGTTTTATCATCTACAAAGTAGGGATAATATATACTTTGTAAGATTTGTGGGAAAATTCAACTATTCATTTCATAATGAATACAAAACATTTAGTCCAGTGGCTGGTCCATAATAAGGACTCAGTAAATCGTGTTAAAACAGTAATTAAAATTATTCCTTAATGATTGAATTTAGTGCTTACCAAGAGGTCTTTGGGAAACTCTTAACCCTGGGACTGAATGTGAGCTGCCTGTCTACAGGATATCCAGGGGAAGCTGAGACTGGAGATATGAATGTTTAGGATTATTGGCAGACAGATGGTAACTGAAATCTTGCAAGTGGGTAATAGCACAGTAGTAGATTGGTTGTTTTTGCCCTCGCAGGGACCAGTCCTCCAAATATCATTTTTAAAATTTCAGTCCCTTAAGTTATCCATAGTACAACATACTGACTGGTTCCCTTAGTGTTATCCATATCATATCAGACCACATCTGGGTTTATCATCAGTTCTCCTACACTTCATAAAAACGGTGGCACATGCCCTGCTCTGCCTCGTTCTAGGTACTAAGCTTCTGTTCCGCCCTCTGGGAGAATCATGACACTTCGAACTGTCATGAAAACAAAGTAAGTCAGCTGTGTGAGAGCAGCCAGCATAGTGCCAGCCATATAACAGGCTTCCAGGCAGCACTGATTGTCCTCATCTCCTATGTTTGTGCTCATGCGGCTCAAATCTTTTCATTATTTTGGGCAACTACATCTTAGTGTTGACTCACGTCGAGTCTGCTGTCAATTCAGTCTCATGTCTCACGTGCTAAAACATGTCAGTTCTGTCCCATCCTGCAAAAGGAAACCCTTTGAGAAGATCCTGGACTGAGCTTCAGTATCCTCGTGGCTATCAGTAGGTATCATTTTCCAAACCTACTGTTCCTCCTGTGGTCTCAGTTTCTATTCACAGCATCACCATCTACCCAGGCTTCTCAGAAACACTCAGAGCACGTAACACAAATATGGAATTCTGGATGTAGGAGTCTATATACACACAAACACATGTATCTGTCAAATCTAAGAGGATGCTATACGCCAGATGCTAAGAATACTTTTTTATCTGATCCCCACCAAAAAAAAAAAAAAAAAAGCATCGAAAAAGATCACAACTCCCAAGCCAAGGAGGTGAAAGAAAGAAGAATCCAGATAGGTATCAGAATAGCACTGACATGGGGAACAAAAAAAGAAGGCTCCTTTTTAAAATTTCAACATTGTTTTGAAAATTCTGCCAAAATATGAAGTACAATTATAAACCTAAATGGTATTAATAAAGAAGAAAAACACTAGTTGATCCTCATTTAACTGGAAAACTAAGAATGAACTAAAAAGTACTGTATGAATGAGTATTAAGTAAAAAAACTATACATAAGATAAATACTTTTTATTTTATTTATTTATTTATTTATTTATTTATTTATTTCGCAGTACGCGGGCCTCTCACTGCTGTGGCCTCTCCCGCTGCAGAGCACAGGCTCCGGACGCTCAGGCCCACTGGCCATGGTTCACGGGCCCAGCCGCTCCGCGGCATGTGGGATCTTCCCGGACCGGGGCACGAACCCGCGTACCCTGCATCGGCAGGCGGACTCTCAACCACTGCGCCACCAGGGAAGCCCAAGATAAATACTTTTTAAAGTAATGGCATTCCTAAATATAGCAATAAGCAGTGAGAAATTATCATAATAGAAATATCTTTCATAGTAACAATAAAAATATAAAATAACTGAGAATAATCTTAAAGGAAATTTTTTTACCCATTTGTAAACTACAAAAAGTTTAAGTGGATGTAAAAGAATAAGTGGAAAGCTGTATCATTTCCTAGGATTGAAAATTTAAATATTAAGAAGATGTTAATTCTCCAAAAATTAATTTATAATTTTATTGAGATTCTGATAAAAAATATCCCAATGATCTTGTTTTGTGGGGGAGGGAAGAGACGAGGAGAAGGTAATTGACAAAACATCTTCAAAATTAATCTGGATGAGTAAACACAGAGACATAAGATTAATGTCCTTATTCAAAACAATGAGAAAAACAAAAATGTTTTTAGAAAAATGAAGGATAAACAAAAATAGACAGTCACAGAAGAAATATAAATGGCTAATAAACAAATGAAAAATTTCAAACTTTTTTGTAATAATATATACTCTCATTTTAAAAAATGAGATATTTTCCAGTTCCCAAATTGGTGAATTTATTTAAATAATAGCATACAATGTTGGGGGAAAAAAAAAAAACCCTAGGAACTCTAACATCACTGCAATAGGGATATAAACTGTTGTACCTCTTTTGAAAAGCAATTTGGTGGTAAGTATCAAAAGAATTAATTATGTTGCCAATGGTTCCATTTATAAAATACATATTAAGTAAATAAAACCACAGATGAAGAATTATGTACAAAGGTGTTCATCTTTCAGTGAAACAGACTAGATAACTCTGAAATAAAGCTTTTATTATTGTTGGCAATAATTCTGCCAATGACTTACATGTTCGTTATTTAGTACGGTTAATTAAATTAAGGAATTTCCATATAGTTGAATATTAGCATTCATTCCAATTAATTATTTGAATAGTTTTCCAGGATATGTGAAATACGCATGGTATAATGTTGACTGGGGAAAAGGCAGAGGATAAATAAATATATATTGACAGAAATAAGATGGAAACTAAATTACCCCCAAATTTCATAATTACTTTTCAATTAGAAGGAACAGAAGATTGAGAAAGAGAGAGAGAGAGAGAGGAGGAGGAGGAGGAGGGGGAAGACAAGGACGAGAAGAAAGTGAGACTAAGAGATTGTTAAAACATGTTAATAAAGGAGAGTGAATATTCATACCAGATATTAAGATGTATCATAAGATTACGGTTATTTAAATGGCATGTTACTAAAAATAGACACAGCTCACTGAAAAGAATAACTCTGAAATAGAGCTTATATTATCCAATAATTTTTAATAATGTGTCTTTAAGAAGACTTGACAAATCAGAAGAGAATGGAAGACTATTCAACAGAGAACTGGTAAAGAATCTGGAAATAGTTTTGAATACATCACCACTCCACAACTTTATACCAAAAAAAAAAAAGCTAATGATGAATTTTAAAGTTACATATAAAAGTTTCAAACTAGAGAACAATTTCAAGAAAATAAAAACTCAAATCCTTGAGCAGGAGAACTCTTTCTAAGTTTAATGTAGTAATGGGAGAATCATAAAGAATAAAACCAATAGCTTTGGGCTTCCCTGGTGGCACAGTGGTTAAGAGTCCACCTGCCAATGCAAGGGACACGGGTTCAAGCCCTGGTCTGGGAAGATCCTACATGCTGCGGAACAACTAAGCCCGTTTGCCACAACTATTGCGCCTGCACTCTAGAGCCCGTGAGCCACAGCTGCTGAGCCCGTGTGCCTAGAGCCCGTGCTCCACAAGAGAAGCCACTGCAATGAGATGCCCACGCACCGCAACCAAGAGTAGCCTCCGCTCGCCACAACTAGAGTATGCCCATGTGCAGCAACAAAGACCCAACGCAACCAAAAGTAAAAATAAATAAAATTAAAAGAAAAAAGCCAATAACTTTTCCTATAAAACAATTTTAAACTCAGTAAGCAAAAAAAAAAATTTTATAATCAAAATTGAGAAGCAAAATACAAAGTAAATAAAATAAAAATAAATACAGTTTTTAAATAGAGAAAAATCGAGACATAGCTGCTGAGTAGCAGACTTTTAGAGACAGGAGCAGGCTCTGCTTCTTCAACTTCCACTGTTGTCTGCTTTTGTATTTTTAAATAATGCCTGCTCCTATCTTCTGCCTTTATCAGGTTCCTTCTGCTGGGACACATTTTGTGATGGTCATAGCCTTATTGTTTTACGATCATTAGCCAACTGCAGGCGATTCACACTTCCAGTCTCTCTGCCCATCAAGAGCCACTTCCCTAATGAGTCAAGTTTGCGGCTAGATTTCAAGAGAAGTGACTAGCTTAGCCTCCTTCCTCATCAAGAAGCTTCGTCTACCTCCCCTAGTGGAGACAGGCAAGATTTACCATCTAGGAAAGATGCTCAAGACCTGTCCTTGTTCCAGGGTCCCTCTGGATTCCTGTGCTTTTGTCATTTCACTGCTTTGTTACTTTTATTACCCAAGGGGGGTTGTTTAGTGGGCTGGTGCAATCAAGGTACTGCCTACAGGGACAGATTGATATGTCTGGGCTTGGGACCAAGAACTTGCTTCTGGTTTTGCTTTCATCAGGAAGCTCGGAGCCACACAAGCTGCTCACTTCTGATGAGCACTGGGTGAGCTCACCTCCCCCCGACATGATCGCTGCTGCACCAGCCACCTGCCCCTTCTCCTCCTATCTACTGCCTCAAGGGTTAAATTATTTTTCAGAATTCAGGAGATTTTGGAAAGCTGCCTCATACCTTTTGTGGATTGATGGGAAAGGAGGTAGGATCATAGATGGCTCCACAGAGGATGCCTGTGTGGGCAAAGCTTTTGACCTCTCTGCGTGAGTGTTCCTCTCGTGGAAACATTCCTCTCTTCACTTTCAGCACTGCTGTGAGGACCAGATGCTACAAGGGCAATGCCCACCCTCTAGGAACACAAGAGCTATGAAAGCAGAGACTGATAATGAAGGTGATGATGGAAGGTTTTCTAATTATAGCTCACATCTTGTAAGTTACAAATGTCTTGCCTTTGGGAGATGAGGTTCTCAGAGAGAAAACTGAGCTGTAGGGGCTCAAGAAGCAGACATTTTAATAAAACCAGACATCCACCACTGCCTCCCATGGTGTGGGCTTTCTTCCTTGTGATGTTGGACTTTTCCGGTGAGCTCATCCCTGGTAACCTAGGAATGAGATTCTCTTTCTGCCCATGAGAGCTGCTGTGTTATGACAGATGCACGTCCCAGCAATTACGTATCAATAGGTGAGGCGGTAACGGTATGAACAGGGCAGGCTGTTCAGGGACAACTGGACAACTGGACTCAGCCTGTTACTTCATCTCCTTTTCTGTTTATAAATTTCCCGAGTACAATTTCCTAATCTCCTTATTTTTATTCCAGACTTCCCTTTTTTGTATGCATTCAGTTTTCATTCATTCAAGGGGAAAGTACAGGAGTTCAAGTAGGAAGAACAGTAGTTCACTCTCCCCTTGAATGAATGAAAACTGAATGAACAAAAGTGAACTTACATGCCATATGTATGTGTGTGTATATATATATACACACACACATATAAATACATATATGTAATTATGTCTATAGATAGATAGATATTTGTATAGAGATTATAAAATGGTATTAGGTCCTTAACCTACACTGTGTCAATTTATCCCCACGACAACATTGGGCAGTGTCATTCTTAGACTGGGTTTCACAGATGAGAATATTGCCATAAGAAGAGGTTAAATAGCTTAGTCTAATTCTCAACAAGAGGAATTGGCTGAGCTGATGCATTTTCCCCTTCAGTGGAGCTCAACAAAATGAGTAAACTATGGTATACTCATCTGGGAGGGGCCAGGCTGGGAGGGGCCCAAGCTCTAGGGTTGTGGACACCTGGGCCGCCACTTGAACCGTCCTCCTGACTCCTCTAACCTCCCCAGGTTAGGGCCAGGGCACAAGCTTTTTTTATTCCAGGTTGCCACTGCAGTTTTCACCTTCTTCTCCCTCTACTTCTGGCCAGACTTTGGTGGTCTTGGTAAGAAAGGGAAGAAAAAGATGGAAAAAGCCCGATTTCATAGTGTCACCCTCAAGGGCCTATAGCGAAGGCCACACATTCCACTACTAGCAGTTGTGTTTCTTGGAGCCCATGAGCCACCCTCAGTTAAGATATAAATGAACCGAAAAAAGTTACTCACTGACCAATGATATGCCAGCTTATTAAACACGTCCAGAACACAGGGCAGTGCCCACATAGTGAATAACAATAACAGTGATTATTATACTAAGAGCTAACAGTGTATACTGAGCACTGTCAACGGACCAGGCAGTCACTGAGCAATCAACATGCATTGCCTCCATTCATTCTCAAAAACCTCTCACTCACAATGGAGCTGAGGCTGGGAGAGTGAAGTCACTTTCCTGAGGTCGCTAAGGATGTGCAGGCCCAGGGACCCTATGTACTGCAGGTTGTCTGCCTGGGAACCTCAGGGTAACAGACTATAGGAGCCACGTGGTGGGCCTAGGAGAAGCACCTGGTAGGAGAGAGGCCGCTAGCAGCCAGCGGGGGCTGAAAGCGAATGCCGCTGACAGAATGTTGAGTAGGAAAAAAATTAAGTTCCAGGGGACTACGTGCAGCAGGATATGCTTTTTACAAAGTTCCAGAGCACGAAACCTCAACAATATGCTATTATTAATGATAACATTAATTTAAAAACCAAGGGAATAAATTCCAGGTAGTGGCTAGCTCTGGGGATGGCGGGGCACAGGATAAGGGAGGGACACAGAGATACATGCAAATTATTGCTAATTTTTCCAGTTCTTGGATTGGCTGATGGGTTCACCAGGGGTTCATTGTATTATTTAAAAGTGTGTTCAATAAAAAAAGAAAACAGTGTAACAAAAAACCCAGGTATAAGGAGTTTGTCTTGAACCACAATTATGAAAAAAAAATCTACTTTTGTGTATCTAAGGACCAGATATTTTTTATAAAGGATAGGGGGAATAATAAATAAACAGCCAAGTACTCATATTCAAGGTTAAGAAATAAAGCACTGCAAATATATAGTTGAAGCCACCTGTGTCCCCATCCCCAATTTCACTTCTGTCCTTAGTCCCCAGAGGACATTGTTTTCCAGATTGTTTTCTATTTCCTTACTTTTTAAAAACTTCTGAGCATCATGAACAACAGGGAGTGTTTTTTGCATAATTTAAAACTTTAGAGAAGTGGTATTTATTATGCTTTGCATCACAGCCTACCTCGGGCTTTATTTACCCAGCACTGTGTTTTGGCATCAGATCCAGTGTCCTCATTTTCACGTTGGTATAGTACTATTTTATTATATGAAATTAATTTTGTTATATGAACATGGCACAATTTATCCACTTTCTTGGTGAAGAAAATTTCATTGTTTATAATATTTTGCTGTTACAAACAATGCTGCCCTCAACATACTTATCTCCCCATGCACCTGCACGTGGGCAAGAGTCTCTCTAGATAACAAGTAGGCATGGGATTGCACGGTAGATGGAGGCCACACACACCTTGAGCTTTGCCAGGTAATGCCAAATTGTTTCCTAAGGCGTTTATGACAATCTACACGTCCACCAGTGACGAGTGAGAGTTCCCATTGCACCACATTCTCACCACCACTTGTTATCAACCGATGTTTTTCTTTTTGGCCATTTTGGTGGGTGTGAAGTTCTATCTAATTGTGGTCTGGTAGTTCTCTAACTACTGATGAGGTTCAACATTTTTTCTTGTGTTTATAGGGTAGAAGTCATGTAGCCTCTTTTGGAAAAGGAATCTGTCTTCTGCTAATATATTTTTTTCTGTTGGAATGTTTGTCTTTTTCTTACAGATGTGCAGGCATTAATTATATATTTTGGACGCTCTTTGGTTGGTTTTATGTATTGCAAATATCTTTTCACTATCTTTTGTATCTTCAGTTGAATAACAGTGACTTAGGTTTACTATTGCCAAATGTATTTCATTTGCCATTTGTTCTTTTGGTGTCTTACTGAAGGAATTCTCCCTGACCTTGTTGTAATATATATATGCATTCTCTGTTACAACTTCTGTATATATCAGGTTTCCACATGTCCTGACTAATTTACTGGGTCACTGTTCCCTTGATCTATCTCTATGCTAAAACCTCACCACCTTAACCACTGCAACTTGATAATGACTTCTACTATGGCAAGTTCCCTTCATCTAGTTGTTGCTCTTGCTGTTGATATTGTCTTCTTTTTTTCTCCTCCTTCTCCCTTCCTCCTCCTCCTTTCTTTTTTTTTTTTTTTTTGCGGTACGCGGGCCTCTCACTGTTGTGGCCTCTCCCGTTGCGGAGCACAGGCTCCGGACACGCAGGCTCAGTGGTCATGGCTCACGGGCCCAGCCGCTCCACGTCATGTGGGATCTTCCCGGACCGGGACATGAACCCGTGTCCCCTGCATCGGCAGGCGGACTCTCAACCACTGCGCCACCAGGGAAGCCCTCCTCCTCCTTCTAATCCTCCTGTGCCTTCCTCTCTTTTTCTTTCTTCTTCTGGGATACCTTAGCTACTCTTGGACTATTTATTGTTCTACGTACATTTTAGAATCGACATGTTAATTTCCATGGAAAACCCCATTCAGATTTTAATTTAAATTCTATCTATTATTGAATCTGGCAATTACGCTATAAAGAACTCACATCTTTGTGACATGAAATCTTTCCATAACTGAACATGGTATGTCTCCCCCACTTATTTAGAACTTCTTTAATGTCTTTCCATTAAGTTGTATTACTTTTCATCTAAAGGTCTGTACATCTTTTGTCAGATTTATCCCTATGTTTTTACTTTTTGTAAATAATTTATTTTTTAAAAAATTCTCTCTTGTAACTCGTTACTGTTAGTATATAGACATGCTGCATCATTACTTGGTTCCTTTTTTTAAAAGATAGATTTCCCAACTCTTCACGACTGAGAGCTAGAGTTAGATGTGTCAACATGCACTCGATAAGTTAGATATTCGGGGCTGACATTTAGTTGTACACAATACCATGGCTGTACTAATTACTAAAATATTGAAATATTTCCACAAAGGAACCCCTGACTTCCCCACCAGCACCCTAGCCATCCTGGCCTCTCCCCGTCAACAGACCCAGACCTTCCCAACTTCCAGACACTACTAATGAGGTTTAACATCTTTCCTTATATTTTTAGGACATGCTTGTAGCCTCTTTTATAAAAGGAATTTTTGCATCTTTTGCTAATGTTTTTCTATTGGAATTTTTTTCTTATTAACATACAGGCATTAATTATATTTTTTGGATGCTCTTTTGTGGGTTTTATTATTGTAATATCCTTCACCGTCTTTTGTTTCTCTACAAAAAAGGGCCTTAGGCCCTGCTTCACTGAGAAGACAGACGTCTGCTCTGATTGCTCCATTCCCATGCCATGTGAGTTGTTAAATATTTTGAAAGTTGCCTCTTATGCTCATATGCCAGTGCCAACTTAACACCAAGGGTGAGATATTAATCTGAGTGGTTTCTCAACCAGGGGTGCAGAGCTCAGAAAGAGGTGATCAGCTCTGGGGTTCAAGTAGGGAGTCAGGAGATCTGAGCTGTAGCCAAGGAGATTGGAGCCAGCACCCACCTCTGACAATCTCCACTCGAAACCCTGCAGCTCACCATGCTCCTCCCCTTGGAGTTCCCATGGGCACCTCGACCACATGTTTCAGACTTTCAATGCTAAGTCTGCTCTCTTCCCGACTCCCCTAATTGGTGGAACAGTGTCTCCAACCATCTTGTCCCCTACAGTAGAAAATTCAGAATTATCCTAGACTCCATCTTACCCTTATTATTGTTTACCAAGATTTGTCAATTCTATGCCATTAAAAAATAAAAAAATCTCTTGAATATGACTTTTTCCCAGCCCGATTACCCCAACTCCTACATTTTTGAATAGTTTCCTAATCAGTCTCTTGGCCTCCAGCCTCTTTTGCTTCTCCAGCCCCTCCCCTGCACTTCTACCAGCATTAGCAGTCCCACCTGGCCCATTAGCCTACTCTGTTTCCTCGTCTGTGGAGGGGAGTATATGGGAGCCATCTGCCTTGGCAGGACAGAGTATTTTGTCACTGATCCTGATGAGAATGGTGCGAATATAAAGCAGATTGACTTTGAGTTGGTTTTATTATTGTGTTTAAATTCCCTATAGACAAATACACCCCTTTTTGCCTACACCTGGCCAGCTGTCATCCGCTTCTCCTTGGCATGACACTGGAGACATGATCTGCCTCATAGAGCTGCTGCGAAGGTTAAATGAAACAATACTCACTGGGAACTTAGCCCAGGCCCCTGCACACGGTGAGTGCTCAGTCAATGTTAACAGTTATTTTCAATAACATTATTATTGGTTCCTTATCGCCTCCATGATTCCTGTTTCTGCAGAGCCTTCTGTGCCTGGCCTCAGTCACTCCCTTCCACCCTCCTGAACCCAGTACTCTAGGTAGCAAACTGTTTTCTCTGCCTTCACCACACCAAGTTTTTCCATGTTCCCCAGCCTTTGCAAGTGCCCTTTACTCAGCTTGGAATGTCTTCCTTCTTCTCTGTAGATTCGTCATTGAAGATCCAGCTCACAGTCATGCTTCCTGTGACATCTTCCTCATATTATCCAGGCAAAAAGGATGCCTCCTCCCGCTGTGCACCCAGGGCCCTCTGTTCCTATCTCCTCTTTAAGGCCGGCCTGGGCTGAGCTCCTGGAAGGGAGAGACTGTATGTGCTCATCTTGGTGATCAAGTTTGTAACCACAGTCACCCTCATTGTGCCATAATACCGGTTCAATACTTGTGGAGGTTTTGCTTGTTTTGTTTGGTTTTAATGGACGGAATGAACAAATGAATGAATGAATGAATGAAAATGGTTTTGACTTCATCCTAGACCTAGCAGAAAGTTTGGGTAGTGACAGTTTTGGTCATTCGGGGCAAGCTGATATTGGGCTCTTCTTTCCATGCCCCAAGAAAAATATTCCCAAGTAATAGAGAACCTGTCATCCTAAGGAATTAAACTCAGCAACTAAAGGAAAGACTGTATCAAAGAGCAGGGAGAGCGTGAAGCAGGTCAACTCTGTCTTCGCAGCTGTCCCTGAGAGGGCGCTGTTCCCAAATCAAACCTCCAGTGGCCGGGAATGAAATACCAGACCGTTCCCACCGGGCTCAGCATCCCTCCCTTTCCAGGCAGCAAGCGGTCGCGGGTCCCTAGTGGGGCGACTGCCCATAAACATGGCGGCGCCCTGCTCAGCTTCTCCCTGCCGCAGGGCCACGCCAGCCTTGCCAGTACTCGGGGACTTCCTCCGCGAGCCGGCTTCCTGCACGGCTGGCATTAAAACAGGCGCCTGGGGCTGCGGGCTGCGGCTGCAGATGCTGAGCTGTCCGCTGGCTGGGCAGCGCCCCCTCCTCCCCTGAGCCTCCCAGGCGAGCGGGAGCAGAGCCAAAGCAGCCCTAAACTGCACCCGAGCCAAAGCGGGAGAGAGCTGGGGGAGACCGGAGACCCCGGCATCTGACATTTTAATTGCAGGTTTGACTTTTTTCCCAAGATCGCAGCCCTCCCGCCCAGCCCAGATATCTTATCTCCCTCCGGCCTTGGTTGCTGGATGAAGCCGGGCCTGGGCTTTGGTCCCAGGAACAGGGGAAGAGCGCGTTCGCGGCCCCGCGCAGTCGCCCCAGGGACCCCCGAGCCCTGCGCCCCGGCCATGGTGTGGCTGAGCCCCGCGCTCCGGTGAGGCGGCGGCGCAGCTGGGAGCCCGGCGGACCCGCCCTGCAGGACGACTTCCCCAAGGAACGGGGATCGCCGGACTCCGCGCCCTCCTGCTGGGACTGCGCACCGGGCCCGAGAGGGCGAGCGGTGGCCGCGATGTTCAGCTGGCTGCGTTCCGATGACCGCCGCAAGAAGGACCCCGAGGTCTTCCAGACGGTGAGCGAGGGTCTCAAGAAACTCTACAGGACCAAGCTGCTGCCCCTGGAAGAGCACTACCGCTTCCACGAGTTTCACTCCCCCGCCCTGGAGGATGCTGATTTCGACAACAAGCCCATGGTCCTGCTGGTGGGCCAGTACTCCACCGGGAAGACCACCTTCATCAGGTGAGCCGGCCAGGGCCCCCGCAGCCCACCCAGCCGCCCAGCGCTTAGGCCCTCCGCTCACTCCCGATGTCTCCTCCTGCGTGGAGACAAGTGGGAAGTCTTCATTTGAAGGCTCTGAAGAAATCCTTGTATGCGGGTATCCAAAGCTTACCCCACAATTTCATTGGATGGTCCCCTGCTCTATCCTACCTAGTGCCTCTCCATTGCACTTAGCCCTTGGCTTTGGTGGTCAGTTTGAAGTGTTAAAATTCAGAGCCATCCCTATTCTTCCCATTTTATGGATGGTGAAACTGAAACCCAGGAAGCCCAAGTGAGAAAGCTCCTGGTCGCAAGAGTACCTTAGGCTGATGGTGTTATCTTACCCCCTCTCCTTGTAGGGACATACCCTTGATGGGCAGGACCATTTCCCTTGACTTCTAAAGGCTTCAGCCACTCATATGAGGTCTTTACAGTTGCAGCTGAGGAGGTGGGCTTGGGAGCCTGTGGCCCTCTGTCTGGTAGTTCTACTTGTCCTTCTTTTATCCATTTCCTTCACTGAGCAGAGCTCCTACAGATATCTCTTGGAGACTGGCGACCAGCAGTGTCCAGAAGCAGAATGCTTTTTTCTTTTCCGTTGATCTTAATGGCTTCATAATCATATGAAAGTCTTCTGGAGGTGGAAGGGATATTGGCCGTGGTCTCATCCAGCCCCTTGACTTGGCAGGTGAGGTAACTGAAGCATAGAGAGGTTACATACATTGTTCAAAGCCATATAACAGTGTGGGAGGCTGACCTGGGATGCAGGTCCTGGATGCATGGGAGGAGATGGTTGGCTAAATGCCTGTAACTCTGAGGGTGAGTCATCCATCCCCTTGAATTACAGAATCCCTGGGCTGGAGGGATCCTCAGGAAGTCAGCTTGTCCGCCCTACATTCAGAGAGGTCCATATATTGTCCACTGGCGTGATAAGGACCTTTCCCATCTTTAGAAGACAGGCTTCTCTCCAGTCCTCAGTCCACACAGCCTTCAAGGCCAGGCCATCTTCCTTGGCCTCATTCACAGCCCTGCAAGCTGTTGAGGGTGCTCGAGACTCTGTGTTGAGAGTCAGGCTCGTACAGAGCGGTGGTGTGTTCTGTGTCCACCGCCCCCAGAGTCAGTGGGGCTCATCTCCTGTGGAAGGTGTCAAAGCAGGGGTGCTCTTGTTTCCATTCATTGGCCAAGCACCTGCAACATGCAAAACACTGTGCTTTGTTTGGCGAGGAAAGCAGAAGAGTTCACAGTCTGGTTCCTGATTTTCTAGATTCAAATTTTCTCTAGCTCAAAGCTTTTAACACAAGCCTTTTGGAAGCAGGGCATGTACCATACTAACATGTCATGTCTGAATGGAACACCAAATGAGTTTTTCCTTGTGGGGTGGACAGCCTTGGACTCAGCAGCTTTGAGAGGCTGAGTGATTTCTGAAGTTGGGTACCCAGGGGGGATGTTGGCTTTTGGATATCTCATATTGTTAGAACTACAAGGGCCCTTAATGATGAAGCTAATTCTTTGCTTCTTAACTTTTCAAAAGGTCAGTACCTCCTTTGAAAATCTGATGAAATATGTGGACCCATCTTTAGAAAAATGCACTTACATCCCAAATTTACGTATAATTTGGGGGGTTCAAGGGCTGCCTTGGCCCTTAGGGCAAGAACCCCTGATCTAATCCATCTCCCTTATTTTGTTAAACACCCATTGCTGCCAAAGGCACTTCAGAGCTACCTGGGTTCTGTTCACGGTTTCCTTTGTAACACGCATACTCCACCTGGCCCGGTTTATGCCCCATGGGAAGCACAGGCCTTTTACAGGTGGCTCCTGCCCTTGCACAGCCTTCTGCAGCCCTCTGGACACACCTTGGTTATAATTCTTAGTACATTATTTAGAGCTTCTCCTTCCTGTAGCCCAGCACTTACCACTGTGCCTTAGCTCCCTGGGGCCTTGCCTGGGGTCTCAGCTACAGGAGCTCCCAGTAGAGGTTTGCAGAATGGAAGGGGAGATGGGGAGAAGCTAGCGTCCCTGAGGGCAGGATCCTGGAGCAGCAGACGTGCCTCTTGTCTGAGACACTGTCCTGGCTTTGCCTGAGTCATGCTCGCTGTTGACTGGGTCTAAGAAAGTGGCAGAACCAAGTTGCCATAGATGACTCCTTATCTGAGGGAGACAGGAAGGCCAGGAGAGGCAGATCCCTCCTCTCTCTTATCCCCCGAGTACAAGAGTTCTCCCTCCCCACTCGTGTCAGTAACTGAATTTAGCTCGTGCACCAAAGGCTGTCTCCCCTTGAGGGAGAGACTACCAGTGGGGGAGGAGGGGCTGCAGCACAGGGAAGCCCTCCAAAACCAAATTACAGATTTTCCCTTCTTCTCATTAAATCCACTGAATAGCTATTTTTTTAAATTGGAAAATGCAGACAAGAATACATTTGAGGAAGAAGAAAAAAATGCCCCATCATCCCACGACTCGGGAAACCATTTTAAATATTTTATATATATATATATCTTCCCACCAGTATTTTTAGCTATTTTATAACACAGTTGAGATCGTGCCATAATGTAATTTTGTATGTGGATTTATTTCCCTCATAGCATGAGCATTTCCCGGGTAAATTTTAAAAAACCTTTGTAAGCATTATTTTTAAGAGCCACATGATATTTCACTGCATGTATATGCAGTTATTCATTTAACCAAACTACTTCTTTTGAATGTTTGAAGTTGCTTCTAATTTTATTTTTTGCTATTGTAGAATCACTCTGAATATCTCTGTGCATAATATTTTTCCACATATTAGACTGTTTTCTCAGAGATTCCCGGAAGTGAAATCACTAGGCCAAATGTTGTACAGAGTTCTGGGGTTGTTTTTTTGTTTTGTTTTGTCTTGTTTTAACATTTTCTTACTTTTTAATCTTGGTATTAAGAGTCATATTTTTGCGTTGCTTCCCAAGAGGGTAGGCTGGTACAACACCCCTCCCCCAAAGCAAAGAAAGCTCCCCTTGGGGCAGCTAAATGCTCCTGGGTGCAGAGTACAGCCTGCCTTCGCTGCTACGCCCTCTCCCATCCCTGCTTCTTGCCTTGAACACAGCGATTCAGGTCTGTGTTCCGGCCTGAACCTGTGAGGGACCCTTCCCTCGGAAGCAGACTTGCCTCTTCATTCCCCGCCCTTGGCCTTTTGCCACCTGAGTGTCCATCCACTTTCAGTTATATGTACTTGCCTCAGGGTCCATTTCTTGTCTCAGGAAGAACATACAGAAAAGGACATTCTTCTAACAGCTAATTAATGTGCTATGACCTCTGCCTGAAATAACTTCCCTGGCCTAAGGCCCGGCAACCCAGGGTAATAAACAATAAATTGGCCTGGTGGATGCTTCCTTCAACACAGGCTGCCTCTTCCAAGTACAGTAGCTCTGTGTCCTTCTGGCCTGACAGCCTTCCCTCCCTCCTCTGCTGTTTTTCTCCCTTCACTCTTCCTCCTTCTGGCCTGAAGCCTCAAGTCCCTCCTCTCTCTCACCGTTTGGCCCCCTGGTCATGGAGGTGAATAACTGGCTGCCCCAGGGACTGGAAGGCCCAGTGTCCCCAGTGTCTCAGGGGCCGCAAGGGAGGCCTCTCTGGACGGCGGCGGCACTGGAGTAGAGAACCTGGAGCACTGGGTATGGGGCCCAGGGCTGCTGGAGCTAAGCTGCCTGGCTGTCCACAGGGAGATCTGAGCTGGTCTTGAGGATCACCTGTGGCTCTTCTATAGTGTGACCCGGACTCTAAACTATGAATGAGCACATGGTGGAGTGGGCCAGTCGGGGGGGCTGCTCAGCCAGCCCTTTCAACCTCCCCCACTTTTTCAGGGGGCTCTCTGCATCCTCCCCCCAAGGTGACGCAGCACTTGCCTGTGGTTGTACCCTCTCCCATCATCTCCCTGGCATCTCTGCTGCCCAGGCCTCATGGCAGCATCATCACCCAGGAAAGATGATTCTCTGGAAAGCTGAAGGGCTAGAGAAGGGGCCATCCTTCCATTCCAGGTAGACCCACTGGCCTCTGCCAGGCCCATCCTGCCAGCCACAGCCCCTGCACGTCCTCACTCCTGTCCCCGCTCCGAGGTCCATGGATGTCCTTTTCCTGACAGGGCTCTGACCTGCTGGTCCTTAAGTGGGAGTAGGTGGAAATCCACCTGCCTCTTACAAGGCTTGAGTGTTACTCAAGGGAGCGGAGGGCCTAGGGCAGAGGCACTGGGTCCACCTGCCTGAGGTCGGGCTTAAGATCTGCCTTGAGAGTCAGCTGTGGAGGTCATTGGGAGAAGGACCTCTGGGGAAGGGCTCCATGCCACTCCCACTGACAGCAGAACACAGCCACGGAAAGCACATGGGCGGCTCAGCAGAACCCAGGCTCCCCTGTTCCCAGCCAAGAGACCATGTTTGGAAGGTCTAACCTTTCTGAATCTCAGTGTCCTTGCCTCTAACATGCGAATAGTGACACCTCATAGGGTCACTCAGGCCAGCCTGTCGCAGGGGTGGGCAGATGAGGCAAGGCTAGTGGGAGGCTTGACAGTCTGGCCACTGGTCTCCTCTGTGCTGGGGTCACTTTGATCCCTGGTGGAGGCTGCTGTGCCCCAGGGGCAGTGGTGACTGCTCCGTGGAGCACAGAGCTGACTCAGACCTCAACTCAGCCATTGAGTCCCCCATCTCCTACTTCACTTTGTATCCATGGAGTGACTTACGGTATCCCCGGAACCCCGAGAGGCTTGACCCCATTTTAAAGCTGAAGTACACAAGGCTTAGAGAGATCAAAGATACAGATATATATGGGAATTCCCTGGCGGTCCAGTGGTTAGGACTCCTCGCTTCCACTGCAGGGGGCACGGGTTCGATCACCGGTCAGGGAACTAAGATCCCACATGCCACATGGTGCGGCCAAAAACAAAAACAGAAACAAAACAAACCAAGATACAGATATATAACACGAGTACCTATAACACGGGCAGAAAGTGATACGTGCCTTCTGCGTCTACCTGAATATATGCAAATTAAGAGCTATGTGGATTTTCACAGAGGCGGCGAGGGCCCTGGATTTGGAGTCCAGGTAGAAATGTGCTGAGTTCTTACAGGCAGTGATGAGATGTTTGTTTTCTCTAATTACTGTCTCTGCCAATGTGGGCGCATGTCTGGTGTAGCCTTTGCTTTTCCCAAACTCATGTATGTCATCTCAAAACCTTCACTCTAACCCTCTGAGCTAGTTAGAAACCCAGGATTAGCCCTGCTCTATAAACTGGGGAAACTGAGGCAGTGGGCTCTTGAGGGACTTGTCCAAGGTCATATCTGTGATGAAGCAGACACCCACCAAGGCGCATTCCCTAACTGAGCCAAGGCAGAGGGTCCAGCCAGCCCAAGGCCTCTGGTGGCACTTCCTGTGGCCCCGGGCCCTCTGTTCCTCGCCCTGGATGCTGCCCCAGCAGCGGGGAGGTTTGGTCCCACTATGGCAGAGATGGGTACCCTGGAGACTGGGTTAAGATTCTTGGCTCCACGCCTTACCCTGGGTGCTTAGGTCACCAGTAATGCAAGCCACATGCTTAGACTGCCAGCCAAGCAGGACACCAAAAGATGAGGGAGATGTTAGGAAAGAGTTGGCTTAAGAGAAATATGAACAAAAGTGGGCCTCATGGGTAAAATCTGAATTGCACTGGGCTTCCCTATACACATTTTATGGTTTAGTATTTATTTTACATTGGATAGCAAGGAAGGGGGACCCCAAACTTTTCAGCTCTTTGGGCCTCTAAATATTTGTATTTGGCCCTGAACTCGGGCAGCCACCATCTCAACTTGCTCACCTGCAAAACTGAAATAATTCAGCCATCCCACAGTGCTTCTAGGACCAAGTAAGTGGAATAATTAAGGGAAAGGTCGCAGAACAGCACCTGCCTTACAGCAGGTGCTCAGCCTGTCAGCCCCTCCTTATTCTCTTGCTTCCCCATCTCAGCTGCTCCTACCCAGGCTTGAATTAACTTTTCTTTTTTTACACTGCCTTGGGAATGCTTTTGCCTGGTAACAGAGGCCATCTGTATCACTCCCCATAGAGAAGCAGCCATGATATTCCTCAATGGGTTTTCCTTTCTGGACACAGTGGTGGCTTTGTTAAGGGGGCACTTGGGGCTGCAGGCCATACCCAAATGTCCCTGAGAATTTACCCAGCCCTGGGTTCTCTGCTTGGCCTGACTGCATCCCTGGACTTGCTCTTGGCTTCACTGGACTCTGTATTTCTCCGGACTCATGTGTGGTCGGCAAACCTGGGGTCATGTGGGTTTAGCCGAGGAGGCAGGACAACAGTTCCAGCCACCGGGCCCGGGCTGGGCCGCAGCTCCAGAACATCCCAGGAAGTGGCCCCCGCTATGCTGGGCCGCATCACCCTTTGCCTGCCAGCACAGTGCATCTCAGGGATGAAATCTGAGACGCCTGGGTCAGGAAGGTACTTCCCCACTGCTGCTTGGCCCTGTTCAGGCTGGGTATTTTCAAGGGTGCCTCAGACTGTTTGCTTCCACCCCTGTCTATTTCAGCTGTCCCTGAAGCCTTTGATGATATCCACCACCCTCCCTCTGCCTCAGAATTCGCCCATGCCACACCCCCTGCTTGGGGCTTCTCACCCAAGCACCCACTGGGAGAGGTGCTCCCTGCACATGGGCAAGCATGGATGGGGTTTCCAGATCACGGTGTTGATTCTCATGAAACTGCTTCAAGTCCCAAGAATATCCTTTTAGAGCCATTGGGCCTGGGGCCTGCTTGGGTCACCTGATAGCAACAGCTTTCGCTGCCACGTCCCACCCACTGAGGCCAAGTGTGAACCCCAAGGGCAGATGTTTACGGAGATGAGTAGTTCCTGGGTTTGTGGGCCCTGAAGCCTAACCTTTCCCCCAGGGCCTGGCCCTGGCCAGCCTCCTGCCAAACCAGATTCTTTTGTGGCCTTCTCGTCCCACTCCTCCTTCTAGTCCCAAGGGGGTGCTCAGCCCTTTTGCATTTCCTGGTCAAGGAGATACCTCAGGCAGGAAGGGAGACAGCGAATGTAGCGGTTAGGAGCGTGAGTGTTAGATTCAAATCCTAGCTCTGCTATTTACTGACTGCATAACCTGCAGCAAATAGTTTAACCTTCATCTTCTCTTCTGTAAAATAGGATGATGATCTAGGTTCTAGGTACTGGTTTATGTGCTTAAGGTTTGTAACTTATTTAACCCTCAGAACACCCGATGAGGTGGGTTTACCCACGAGGCCCATTTGATGATCAGGGTCATAGTGCTCACATCAGCAGAAACGTGACATGAAACGAGACAATTGATGGAAAATTCTAGAACGGTACCTGGCACATCACAGGTGCTTCATAAATCAGAACAATGATCTCCCATGTTACGGAGGAAAGTGCTGAGGTTTGCAGAGGTCGAGAACCTTCTGAAGGTTAGAGAAACCAGGTCTGCTGGCCCCAGGCCCTGAGGTTCCCTGTCTCTCACCCAAAACCCTGAAGAAGGAGCGCCTGAGAAAGCATGAAGCGTCGTCCAAGTACAGCTGTGGTGATTTATCCTCCTCACAATCCAGCTTTCAAAATGGTCCTCTGATGGGAGGAAATCCTGTCTTCACACCCAGAATGTGGGGCTGGGATCCTGGAGGGAGATGGGGGGCTTCCCAAGGCAACCTAAAGCCCCCGGTGCAGGCAGGGTGGCCCTGGGCAGTGGCCCCTCCGCAGCAGCTCCCCTGCCAGCTCCTTGGGGAGGGAGCCCGTGGCAACCCGACTTGAACTGCCCTGGAAGCACGGAGGCAACTAACAGCTCAGGACACAGAGAGGTGTCGATGAGCCGGAAGAAACCCCAGCCAGTGCCCCTGGCTGCCACTCGCTGGGCAGAGCAGACCCACCTTGGGGTGGCACAGGGTGGGCAGAGAGCATTTCCTCGGGGTAGAAGACAGTTGAAGAGCAAAGGATTTGGTGTTAGATTGATAAGGGTTTGGATTCCAGCACCATTACGTTAAAGAGTTAATAGTGAGCTAATAGGACGGCTGTACTGAGGAAACCCTTCGAAGCCTGAGTTTCCTCAGTACAGCCGTCCCTTGGTAGTATCCGCGGGACCTTGGTTCGAGGACCCCACCTCCCACGCAGATGCTCAAGTCCCTTATGTAAAATGGCACAGTACGGCCGGCCCTCCGGATCCGCGGGTTCCACATTCTTGGATTCAACCACGGGTCCTCCGCGGTTGGTTGTATCCTCAGATGTGGAACCCACGGATACGCAGAGCCCTGCTGTACCTACCTGTAGGGGTGCGGTGAAGCCAGAAAGAGATACGTTCTCAAAGTGATGAGCGCAATGTATGGCATGGACATGCTATTGAGTGTCAGTGGTGTTATCAGCATAATGACAGGGTCTAGAGCAGGTCGTCAACCCCGGCTGCACATCAGAATCAACTGGGGAGTTCCTAAAAAAGGACCGGTCGCCAGGACCCTGCCCTGAGCCAGCGGGTCACAACCTCTGGGCTGGGCCCTGGCACCGGCAGCTGGAGCTCCACGGTTGCTCCATGGGCAGCCACCTGAGGACCGCTGGTCCTGGAGGTCTCAGGCTCTCTCCCCAGCCAGCAGCCTCTGACTTGCCATCTCTTCTCCTGAGGGCTCCTTGACTTTTCCCTCTGAGCGTGAACATTGGCCCGCAAGGTTTAGGAGGAGGGTCTTGGCACACGGTGAGGGCTCACCCTAGGGTCTGTGTTTGTTGGGCAACACACCCCTTAGCTCCTTGTCCATCATGGCCCCTGGGACTCTTCTCTGGCCAGTCCCAACCCAGGGCAGTTCTGGACTCCTCCGCCCACAGTCCAGCCTTAAGCTGTGTGGGCTCAAAGCTGTTCAGGCTCAAAGCTGTTCTGAGCTCCGTCCAAAGGGCCTGGTTGTCTTTCCAACCTGTTCTCTTCATTCTGTGGCTCACCGTGTGTTCTAAAGGGAGCTGTGGAGAAGGGCAGTGGCCTTGGGCTCTCACTGCCCAGGCCTGGAGCAGAACAAAGAGAGGCACCTGTCCCCTGGGGCCACAGCCTGGCACCTGTGCTAGAGGGTGGGACCAAAAGTCTAGGGTGGGATGGACATCCACTTGTCACAGTGTTCCTGTCACACAGTTTGTACTACATACGAGTTATTTTTACATTAAATGACTGACTAAGCAGATAAATTAATAAGGACCTATGAATGGCCAGCAGAGCCTATGGGTGATCGAATTCTAACCAAGCCTGTGTGCAGGGACTTTAGCAGACGCCCTACAGCTGTGAAATCTACAATATTCTGTGTAGGAATCCGTTTCAAGCCATGCTTTATTTCTGAGCCCAAACCTTGCTCTTCCCCGCGCCCCCTGCCCCACAGCCCCGGCACTGCTTCATGGAGGGAAAAAGATAAGGACCGAGCAGGACAGATTTGTTACTTTAAGTTCAACTGAAATCCCACCTCCTCCCAAAGGTCTCTCCCTGCTGTGAAATCTCCTTGCTCTGGATCGGCCCCTCTGCCGTGACTCACACCGTCTGCCTTGTGGTAGGCATGCGGTGTGGATCTGTGACTAGAATCCCTGTATCATGACTGTGCTCCCTTCTGCCAGGTACCTGCTGGAACAGGATTTCCCAGGCATGAGGATTGGGCCCGAGCCGACCACAGACTCCTTCATTGCGGTGATGCAGGGAGAGATGGAGGGCATCATCCCCGGGAATGCCCTGGTGGTGGATCCTAAGAAACCTTTCAGGAAACTGAACGCCTTTGGCAATGCCTTCTTGAACAGGTGAGTGCAGAGGGAACACACACAGGCCTTGGGAGCTCTCTTTTCTTCTTGGAGTATGAGAGGTGAAAGGGCGGGGCAGGGTCTTGGGAAACTCTGTACCTTTCCCAGACCTGGAATCTCTCTTGGTTGTCCCCTTCTTGCTGGGCATGAAACCACCATTGATTAGGGATGGCTGCCAACACTGAGCTGATTTCTCCCGATCGAGTTGGGGGAAGGGCTCAACTAGTTAAATCACATTTCTCTAATGTGTACCTCCCTCCAGTAAAAACAGAGAGGGCTACTCTGTGTAGTTCCCAGCTTCTGCCTAAACTACGGAAGGGCTTTGCATCCAACTGGAAGGAGGCAAAGGAAGGTTCCTCTCTGTTCCTAGATATTGTTTTTACTTGGTGGCAGGAACCCTGGACGTAAGGTAGAAGCCCTGGCTTTGAGCACTGACCCTCCTACTAAACTCACTCTGTGACCTTGGACAAGTCACCTCCCCCGGGACAAATCAGCCTGCAGACACCAGGGCCATTGGGTCCATTTGAGTGGAGGAAGCTCTAGAGACTGCTTGGCAAGCTGACCCAGGCCTTTCCACTATTCTGTTTAACTAGAATGCAGGCTGATCCCCTGATCGCTCTTCTTATGTAGATACACACCACAATTTTGCATCTGTATTGCATTTAAAATTTTTTTAACTACTTTCTCTAACCGAAGGCATTTAGAGTAAAGGTAAAGACTATGGGCTTTGGCTTCAGACCGACTTAGGTTCAAATCCTATCAAAGAGCACCACGATCTTAGACAGGTTACCTGACTGGTCTGTGTCTCACTTTTCTCATTTGTAAAATAGGATAATAGTAATGTCCTCCTCCAAGGCAAGAGGACTTGGCGGAAAAGTTGGCATTTGAACCAGATGTTCAATCATGAGTGAAATCACACTGCAAGGGTTAAAAAAAAAAAAAAGGACATTCCAGGCAGAGAAAACTGAAAATATATATATACACACAAATGCATGCACACAGAGGACTGAAAGAATGTGACTTAATGCAGGAACACTACGACATACATAGATAGCACTGCATACGTAGATGGCACCGTAAGGTTCGCGCTTCTCTACAGGAGCGCGCCACAGCTGTGTGACAGGTGTGTAGATTAACTGTTGGCCGGGGATCTCTCAGGCACATCCATTGCAGGGATAACAGGATTGGGACGGGGATGGGGTGGGAGAGGGCCCTCCATGTGCCACCAGCCCCCCTGCAGCTGCACACACACAGGGAGGCTACACCCCGGACGCCTGCTGCCCCGTGATCCCATTTCGCGGCCCTTGACATCTCCCCTCCCCTTCTCTGTGGGTGTTCCAAGCCTTCTCCAGACACCCCAGGCTCCTCTCTCAGCAGATGACCTTGCGTCCTATTCTAGAGAAGATGGAAGCCCGTATCCATGGATTCCCTGTAGTTGGTTTGTTTTAAACTGTCCCTAAAGGGAGTTCGTTTGCATCAGTCCCATCCCCCCCCCACCCCGCCCCTGCCGTCCATGCAGCCTGCAGAGAGCTGAGTCCTCTCTTTTCCCCTCAGGTCTGCACCCCTGCGCCCCCGACCTGTGCATCCGGCCATCTGCCCAGGGACGGCTCTGTCAGTTACTCTTTCTGACAGTTCCCCCACTCCCTTAGCTCCTTCTCCGCCTGCAACTATCTATCTCCTCTTGCAAGCCCTGCAGCAGGCCCTACTAGCCCTTACCCCCTCGCTTTCCTGTCGCAGCCAAGTTTCAGGGCTTCACCTCCTCACTTCTTCCTGTCCCCCAACCTGTGGAACGTGGCTTCACCCCGTCACAGCTGCCCGTGTGAAGGTCATCTGCGACCTCTCAGTGACAAGCGGTGAGCGCTTCCCGTCCTCACCTTACCCCATCTCTCTTGGGTATTGGTTTCTCTCAAGCACCAGCCCCTCTCAGCTCCTTGGCCCTCCTCCTGCCTCCCTAGCAGACCCTGGTCCCCTTGGTCTCTGGCTCCTGTGACCTGGCGTCATCCTCAGCCCCCTGCCCTTCTCACTCCGTGCACCCAGCCTGGGTGATACCTCAACCGCAGCCCTGGCCCCAAACACCAGCCCCATGTACACGACCTTCTGGTCACCTCGTGACAGCAGCCCCGCTCAAGGTGGCTTCAGCAAAACGTGGAATGTATTGAGGAATACTGGGGTGTGCCTTAGGACCCAAGGACCAGAATGTGGCTGGGCCCCAGGCACAATGAAAACCATGGGCTTCGGTAGGGCGAGGGCTGTGCCACGGACTTTTCTGCCCCCGCTATCTAGCGCAGTGCCAGAAACACAGCACATGCTTCATAAATATTTGTTGAACTGGACATGCTGGCAACCATCATATCAGACTGTGTCACTCTTGTGCTTAAAATGTTCCAGTGGATTTTTACCGCCCTCAGTATAAAATCCACGTCTCTTAATGCAGCTTTCAAGGCCCTTGTGATCTGGGCCCTGCCTCCCTGTCTTGGCCACATCTCTAGGGGCTCCAGCCTTCTGGTTCTCGCTCAGTGATGAGCGCTCTCCTGGAAAGGTGCCTGCACGCACAAACACACACACACACACACTCCCTCACCCCCTCTTTTTCTCTCCCCGCCCCTCATTTCTGGGCTGCATTTACACCTGCTTCTATAAGTTTCCTAGGGCTGCCGGAATAAATGACCGCGCGAACTGCGTGGCTTTAAAATAATTACTGACTCATAGTTTGGATGCCAGAAGTTCAAAATCAAGGTGTTGGCAGGGCCATGCTCCTCCAAAGCCTGTAGAGGAGGATCTTTCCTTGCTTCTTCCAGCTTCTGGTTACTCCAGGCATTTTGCTTGTGGCAGCATAATTCCAATAATTCCAATCTCCCCTCTGTGCACGTCTGTATCTTCACATAGCTACACACACACGCGCACACACACGCACGTACACTGGCTTCCTGCCCACACCCCTGTCCACCTGGCAAATGCTGGTCATCTTTTGAGGTCTCAGTTCAGGTTCTGCGTCCTCTGAGAAGCTTCCCGGACCCTCTTTCCCGTGCATCCCTAGCCTCCTCCCCTAACCTGTATCTCCGCAGCCACCTCACTGGGTAGCAGAGGCTCCCTTCCCTGTCTTTTCTTGGAGACTATGGGACCGTGAACTGTACCTGTGATGGTCAGACACCTTGCTGGCTTCCACCGAAAATGGCATTTAAGAGAGAAGGCTTGAAGTCAGAAGGATCTAGCTTAGGTTTACCAATTTGTATTTGGAGACTTTGGGATGTGATACTGGGAATATTCCCTTGAATAAGGCTTGACTGCTATCCTACTAGCAATGTTTGGTATTTGCACAACCTTTTAGAAGCCCAGATAAACGTTCCTGGATGGTGTGCCCCACTCTTCGAGGCCAGCTGCAGTGCTGCCTCCTCCAGGAAGGCTTCCTTCCACCTTGGATCTCCCGAGCCCTTCACTTGGCCTCCCTTGGGGGCGCTGCTCCCATCGCACCCATATCGTGGTTGTCCTTATGCATGCCTCTGCTCTTCCACCAGACTGTGCTCCTGGGGGGCAGGGATCAAGGGCTGGACATCCTGGTGTCCCCGACACCAGGGGCTCACAAACGTAGGCCCACAGCTGCCTTAGGACCACCCCGGGAGCTTCCTCGAAGTACAGATCCTGGGCCCACTACTGGGGCTGAGTCTAGCTTGGGGCTGGGAGTCTGCACTGGAAGGCGGCCGGGCTTCAGAACCTCTGCCCAGGGCAGGAGAGGTTGGCATGGGGCTGAAACGAGGGTGCCTGAGAGGCAAGGACAGGACGGCGGCTCACCACGGGTCTCCTCCCACCCCTGCAGGTTCGTGTGCGCGCAGCTGCCCAACCCCGTGCTGGAGAGCATCAGCGTCATCGACACGCCGGGCATCCTCTCCGGGGAGAAGCAGAGGATCAGCCGAGGTAAGTGAGGCAGCTGGTAGGGTTGGCTCTGGCTCTGTGCTGTGTTCTTTCTGGTACGTTCTCTGGCTTCCATACCAGGGGAGAGGCTCCTGGGGCCTTGCTGTCTCTTGATGAGCCACTGCTGCCTCGTGTGCTGTGTGGGGTCATCCTAGGCAAGGGTCAGCAGATGGGTTTGGGTCCACTGCAGCTCAGGAGACAGCTGGCCTCGGTCTTCTCGTCTGTGAAATGGAGACACCAGTGTCTTCATCATGCACCTCACTGGGTTTCTTCATGGGCCAGACCCTGGCTTGCTTCTGAAGTTCCTGCTGTCCCTGCCCCAGGAGCTTGCAGCTCTGCAGGGGAGACAAATGCCTGCAGAGGACTCCAGCCAACAGCGTGAGGATGACAGTGTGCTCTGGGGCGTGAGAGTCGGGAGCTGGGTATGTGAAAGCCCTTGAAAACTGCTCATTCCAGACAGATGTGGGTAGTTGTTCACTGAGGGAGGTTGCCGGCATGTGGGTCGGGAGATGGAACTCAGGAGCCAGACCACCGGCGTCCTGAGCCTGCCTCTAACACTTCCTGGCAGGGTGACCTGGCGGGTTTCTTTCCTTCAGCTGGCTCATCTGTAGAGTAGGGGACATAACTCTATCTACCTTCTAGGGTTGTTTGAGGATTAAAAGAAATAATACAGGTAAAAAGCCTCCTACCTGGCACATAGCAAGTCCCCAGTAAACATGAGGTGCTATAGATCATCATCATCATCATCATCACTGGTTTTTTCCTAGCTCTAAAATACTAGATGGATACTGTAAAAATCTTGAGACTACAGCTCCCAGCTCCCCTCCCCCAGCCTCTCGTGCCACACCACGCTGTGTGCCCCAGGTAGCCCCCAACCCTTTCTGTGCTGTATGCCGTATTGCTGGGAAGAAAAGCTGATGAAGCCACAGCCACCCCAGTCCTGGAGCTGGGAGCTGGGCAGGAGCCAGACCGGCACTCAGAGGGCAGCTTCCGGGAAGGGAAGGCTTTGGGCTGGCAAGAGCTCTCTGAGCAGCAGCCGGGACTCTGCCCTGAACTGACCTTAGGTGACTGTCTGCCTTCCTCCTGCACGTGCCTGGGGGGAGGGGCATGTATGGTGGTGCAAGGGCGAGGGGGGCATAGAACCCACGGCCCTGTGGGGAGGCGCATCTCCTTCTGGCCCACCTGCCCTTTGTAAGCACCCGGGCACCCTGTTCAGGGCCCCGTGGTCGGGGTGGGGGAGGGTGCAGCGTGGGTGGCTCTCTGTCTTGTTTCTATTTGTTTCCCTAGATACTCCCTCTCTCCTGACCAGTCTCTACCCGCATGCCGTAAGTCTTCCTCCAAGTTCATCCTGAGCTTAGGCCTAAAGGGGATTTACTGTTTCACACAGACAGCCTGTATCTCCTCGAGGAAGGCTTGGAGAGCAGCCAAAATTCTCCACCTGAACTACCTGGGGGGTGGGTGGCTACACAAGGCTAGTGCAGCCTGACAGGTGAATCCAGAGAGGATTCCAGCCTTCAGGGATTCCAAGGGCACTGGACTGGGAGTTTAGAGCACTGGGTTTTAGAATCTGTGGGTCTCCAGGTCACATTTTTCCCCTGAGCCTTAATGTCCCCGTGCATAACAAGGGGTAATGATACCCATCACATGACCTCGTGAGGTCCACAGGTGGTAATGGAGACACAGACATCAGCTCTGGGTCTGGATCCCAGTGAGCTCCCTTCTTTCCTCTTTATCTGCCATCCAGGGTCACCCTGTTAAACAACCCCAGGGTAATCTACATGAATGGCCTTCCTTGCAGTTGTGCAGTGCACAGCCTGTGCAGCTGTACGTGGCAGCCCTGCTCCTAGGGAGTCCTGCCTTCCTCAGCTTCTGTTCCATTCCATTCTTTTCCTATCCCTCTACCTTTTCTCCTGGCTTTATCTCTGGACCTCAGTGGCTGCTCTACAGCAAACTGGGGGCTTGTTCTTCTTGCCCACCCTTCCTATTGCCTCCCACCCCATACCGACTACCACCAGGTCTCACCCCACCTCTGGGAGAAGTGCTAGCCCTGTGTGTATCTATGCAGACCAGTTTGTTCTCTGCCCTCCTGATTCTAGACTATAAATGCAGTTGCTGGCAAAAGTAGCCTGTGATAAAAACAAGAGCTGAGAGCTGGGCTGCCAGGCCTGCATCGTCAGCCTGGGGCAGTGCTGACCCCAGCACTCCACAGAGACCAGGAAAGTTGGGTGGGGGGCAGGGATCAGACACCCTCAGATATCAGGGGCACCCCAAATGAGAAAAGTTTCCAGTATGAAGACCCCCTCCTCATCTTTCACAATCAGCTGTAGAACTCAGTAGTTCAGTTTATACCTATACACATATGCACCCCCCATCTACACACATCACACCTCCCTCCACACCCCGCTCCACATACACGCACACAAGTGTGTGCACAGAACCAAACACACTTCACGTGGCTTCTCGCCCGGGGCTCTCAGAACTCTGGGTTTGGCCGCAGCACAGATTTGGTGTTTCTTGCTTTCCTCCAGCCCAGGGCCGGGCAGGGCCCCGTGGATAGTCCATGGACAGCCCTGCAGGAGGGCACCCGACTGAGGGGTGTATTAAGCCTGAAATCCAGCCCATGTTCCACTCACTGAGCCTGATGCCAGGGCATCGTTATCAAATCCACACAGAGCCACCTCTGGGCCGAGGCCTGATGTGCCACATTCTGGAAAGCCAGCTGCTCCCAAGGGGCTCTCCTGGCCTCAGGCTTCACGGGAGGGAGCACTCAGGCCCCAGGCCACAGCTGGACAAAGTGTGGCCCCTCTGCCCGGACCTGGGGGGCTGTGTGTCTTGTGGGGAGAGCAGAAGCAAGGGACGTCCAGGACCCTGAGCCCGGGAAGTCCCAGGCCCACACTTGTCTCTGGATGTAGATGCATTGGAGTGGGCGGGAGAGGGGCAGGGAGGCAGTTCCTGGAAGTGACAGGATGCAGCCCAGGACTCATTACTGGGAAGATGCAAGGGTGCAGCAGAGGTGGGAGGGCTCCGGAAGCCTGAGTGTCCTCACACTTGCGAACCACATTTCCTGTCTGTTTCTCAGCTAGAAATCCCCACAGGCCCCACCCTAGAAAAGCAACCCCATGGCGCGTGGCACACATCACTCCCAGCGGACCCCCTCCTGTACAGGTGAACTCAGGAGGGCCAGAGCAGGAAAAAACTTGCCCAGGTCACAAAACTGGGATGGGAATTCTGGTCTCCTGCTTCCCCGTCCGGTGGCTTTTCAGCACGTTATCATGGCCTGCCTGCCCAGGAAGAACTCAGAGAAGACCAATGAGGGCAAACTCTCATGTACAACTTTCCCCTGGGGGACCCCGGAGGGTCTGGGCTGGTCCTCACAGCCTCCCATCCCTAGCATCCTCACTTAGGGGCCTCTGGGGCCCCAGACCGCATGCTGTACCTACACGGCTCTGGGGGCATCACACGCGGGGACAGAGCAGCAGGGTCCCGACTCCCTTTAAAAGGGTGCACTGACAACTTGTGGCCATCTGGGAGACCTGGGATGAGTCTGTTGGGCTGCTTTTCAAGGTTACTTCTGGGAGGCAAGTAGTGTGGCCTCTGTCCTCTGAACTCTTCCCACATTTTGCAAACTGATGCCTTCTAATTTCTCTTTTGCTAAAATGTCTTTATATCTTGAAAGCTTTTGGGGGGCAGGATGGGACCTTTTAAGTACCCACCACAAGTAAGTGCCTGGTTGGAGGGCTCAGCCCCCGGAGCTACAGCCTTGCAGGGCTCTGAGCCGAGAAGGGAATGCAGATGGAAGTAAGGATCTGGGTTCTAGACCCGAGTTTGCCCCCACCTGGCTGTGTGAGCTTGGGTGAGCCCCTTAACCTCTCTGTTCCCTCTCCCTTCCCTGTGTGTGCCTATTTACCTCCTGGCACATGGAGCTTTGTGAAGATCAAATGAGATCGTGTGGCTGAAAATACAAAGAAATGTGCTGCCTTGTCAGCACCCTTGCACTGCCTTTCTTTGTTTTTAATAAGCTTTTTTTTTTTTTTTGGCTATGTTGGGTCTTCGTTGCTGCGTGCGGGCTTTCTCTAGTTGCAGCGAGCGGGGGCTACTCTTTGTTGCAGCGCGCTGGGTTCTCTTGTAGCAGAGCACGGGCTCTAGGTGCACGGGCTGCAGTAGTTGTGGCGTGCGAGCTCAGTAGTTGTGGCTTGCGGGCTCTAGAGCACAGGCTCAGTAGTTGTGGCGCATGGGCTTAGTTGCTCCGCAGCATGTGGGATCTTCCCAGACCAGGGCTTGAACCCATGTCCCCTGCATTGGCAGGTAGATTCTTAACCACTGCGCCACGAGGGAAGCCCCTGCACTGCCTTGCAGGCTGTGAAGGAAGCTGGTTGATGACTAAGGAGTTGCCACACTTATTGTGTTTGTCTCATTGATATCCTCTTGCCTGGCATTACTTAGAAATGCTTTCCTTCCATTCCACTGGAGCCTGGGGTCAGTGGGGAGAGCCCCAGCTCCCTGCAGGCTGCCCAGTCTCTGCTCCAGGTGCCTGCACACCAGACCTTCCAGAGGCGGCAGACTTGCTACCCACAATTCCAGGACAGCCAGCTTCACCATCAGTCTCCTGGAGCCTGAATCTCCCACCACCCACTAGTCCATATCTTATGAGCCCTTGGGCTGCTGCAGGTGCTCAAGAGCTCCTATTTTGGGGCTCAGAGCCGTTCCCAGGACCAGCGAGGGAAAGGGGGCCTAGACGTCAGGGCAGAGACTCCAGACGAGTCTGGGCCCTCCCTCCGCTATCTTGTTGCCACGGTTCTACCATTGACCCCTCATCAGTCAGTCATTTTTATTCCCATTTTTCAGCTGAAGAAACTGAGGTTCAGACTTGCCTAAGGCCACACAGAGAATAAATGGGAGGGCCAACCCATTCCCTTTTCCTTAATAGGTCCCGTCTGTGCCTTTCAGATGCTCCCATTCTTGGATACGCATAAGCCCAGTCTACAGAAATAATTAAATGCCCAGCCTGGAGCCTGCTAGGCTCTGAATAGCCAGGATCAGGGAGGCTGAGCTTCAGCGGAAGCCCACAGAGTCATTACTTGATTCTCATTTCCTCACAGACACACTTGGGGAGAAAGCTTCCAGCATTACCCAGTTGGTAATTGGATAGCCAGCCTTGCCAGAGCATACAGAATTCGCAAAAGTGGGAGGGTGAATAAGAGGCCTCTATGCTTCTGAAATCCTAGAAAGGGCTCGCAGAAGCCATCTGCCTGTTCTCAGGCAGGAGCAGGCTTCACATAGGCAGCCCAGGGCATTAAAGACAGCAGTCCCCAACCTTCCTTCCCCCTGTCCTGCAAGAGCTTCCTTGTTTCTAATCTCCATCCATCCTGCTGTACTCCCCACCCTCATACCTTCAGTCTTAGAAGCAGGGAATTGTGAAATGAGAAAGGAAACTCAGAGATCTTCCAATCCAACTCTGTGGATTAACAGGCAAAGAGACCAAGGACCAGAGAAGGGAGCCTACTTGCCCAAGGACACACAGCAAATTAATAGCTGAGCAGAAACTAGAGGTGGGCTTGCCTGGGCCAGTGCTCCTCGGGTGACCCCTTCAGAGCACACCCAAGTCATAGAAACTGGTGCCTGGAAGGAGCTCTTTATAAAGGGGCAGAGCCATAGGAACAGCCAGGGTCCCAGGCAAGCATCCACCTTTGATTGGATCCTCACAGCCGCCCTCTGGCACGGTCTGGTGGCTTCCAATTCAGAGACCAGAAAACTGAGGCCCAGAGATGACTTGTTCACTGTCCCTGGGATGTAAAAGGCAGAACAGGGCTCACATTTCAGGTCTGTTCAGCGAATGCTGATAGAGCACCTACTGTGTGCGGGGCACCGTGCTGGGCACAGAGGAAGCAGAGAAGGATGAGCAGCCCCTGCCCCGCCCAGCTCCCTGTGAGGTGGGGGGAGGGTAAATCCCTGGGCGAGCAGAGAGGCAAGGGCCTGCCTGAGGGGCACCGGACCCAGCCGTGAGGACAGGAACGGACATGGGCCGGCCTATTCCGGCAGCACTGACCTGCTGCTGTCCCTCTCCTGCCCCACCCCAAGCGGGGGCTGGTCAGCTTGCTGGGACCTGCCCCACCCCCGTCCAAGCTTTTGCAGCTGAGGCTCCTCTTGCATGGCTGCTGCCATCTGGGGTTGGTGAGAGCTCAGGGGCCAGAAGCCTCTTCTCTGCAGCTTCTCTGGCCCCTTCGCTTTCCCCAGCCCGTGGAGGGCTGGCTGGAGTGCTGGGCTTAGGGCAGGAAGACCTGTGTTCTGGTCCTGGCCCTCCCTCTGCTTGGTCCTGGGCGCATCTCACCCACTTGCTTTGAGCCCTGTCATTAAGTGCCCAGGGCTAGCTGCTGTGGCTGCACAGCCGGCTGTGAGCAGTGAGCCGGTGTGCTGAGCAGTGAGGGCTGACATCTGCTGTACGGGAGGGAGGGAGGGAGGGCGCATGGCAGCTGCCCTCCCCGTGGTCTGCACCACCACGGCCAAAACCTTGTCAGGCTAGATGTGGGAACAGGTCTCAGCAGAAGGCCAGAGGCCTCTGAGCCCCCTGCCCTCTCCAGCTACAACTGAGGGCAAGCCTGCAGGTTCCAGGCACCAAAGCAGCCAGGCCGTGACCTGTTTTCCTGGTTGGGGTGGACGGGGCCCGGGAGTCAGTTTGCCCTGATTTCCTGAGCCCCCTGCCCCGCCTCCCGCCCACGGCTCTGAGGGACTGCCTTCAGAAGGTGAGAGCTGCCCTTCACCTGGCTGTGCTGAGGGAGACTAAAAATAGCCTGGAGCCAGCCCCGGGAAGAGAGGAGACGGGAGGGGAGCGGGAGGCGGGGCCGGTAGGGGCACAGGTGCAGGACCACTGCCAGCACGGCCTGTGCAGGGCGCCCAGGGCCCCGTGGCGGGGTCCAACCCTGACCCCCCAACATGCCGGCGATTTGACTCTCCCCTCATCGCTAACCTCAGGTTTCTTCTCTGGAAAGTGGGGCTGTGCCTGCCTCGGAGGGTGGTGCGAAGGGGAAATGAGGTCATGATGTGACCTGAACCAGAAGCTCTGAGGTAGGCCCAGCCATCTGGGTTTTAACAGGCCCTCTGGGGGATTCCGCTGCGCGCTCAAGTTGAGGACCGCCGTTCCAGGCGAGCAGAGCAGCTTGCATCTGACTCAGTTGCAAAGCAGCTGCCTAATGACCTGCCCTGGTCTCTAATCTTCCTCTGTGAGGCAGGGCAGGAACTGCTGGCTTTTTCCCGATGGCTGGGTCTTCCACTCAGTGGGGGCAGTGAGCTTTGGGGCCCCAGGGTCTATGCCCCTGAAAGCCTGTGATGTTGGGACCCGGGGTCGTCGATCCCACCAGAGCCTAAGGAAGGGCTCCTACCTCCCTGCCAGAGGTGTGGCACTGGGGAGCAGCAGAAGGCCTAACACCTCCACCCTCATCCCAGTGCTGCTGTTCCTGGGCTGTGCTCCCTCAAGCAAGTCACTTTCCCTCTCTGAGCCTCACTTCCCCATCTATTGTCCTCTATTTCATGGAAGAGGAGACTGAGGCACAGAGAGGTGAAGCTGCTTCCAGCTGTTAAGGGTCAGTGAATATGAGGCTGAATGTGCAAACTGTTGGCATGACCTCCCCCTCCAGGCCCTCCCAGATCCACTGCTACTTGGGGTTGAGCAGAGCAGGTGCTGTGGGGTTCCTGGAACCAGCCTGACCTGAAGCAGCTCAGTGCCAGATAACCAACGTGTGGCAGCCAGAGGTCTGTCCCATGCTAAGGAAGAAACCCCTTGTGGTTTTAAGAGTTGGGAATTTGGGGGCTGCAGCTGATGAATAAGGAATGAAGCGAGCTTATGAGCAGGCATGAGAAGAAGTTGTGTGTCAAGAGTCTCAGATTTCTTCCAGACCAGTGATGGGCATGGTCTGAACCATGGGACCTTGTTAAAAATTTCTGGGTCTTTATTCAAAATATATGTCCAGAGTTTCTTTTCCAGCAAGGCCCCTGACTCCTAAATACAGTAAGCAAGGATAGGGGAGCTGGATGGTGGCTGTGTTTTATGGGGATAATGGTGTTAATTATAATAACTAGCATCTACTGAGCAGCTGCTAGGTGCTGGGCTCTGAGCATCTTTAGTCCTTAAAATTCTATGAACTAGATACTATTGGTATGCCCATTTATAGATGGAAAAACACTGACTCAGAGACATTTGGTAACCGGCTGAAGGCCAAATTGTGAAAATGTGGAGGAGCCAGATTTGAATCCAGATCGGCCTTCCAAGTCCATGTTATTTCTACTGCACCGGCTGCCTCCCCGCAAAACCCTACCCTCCGCCCCAAAGGCTCCGCCCCCTGACTCTGCTGTGTCGCAGGGTACGACTTCGCGGCAGTCCTCGAGTGGTTCGCCGAGCGGGTCGATCGCATCATCCTGCTCTTCGACGCCCACAAGCTGGACATCTCTGATGAGTTCTCAGAAGTCATCAAGGCCCTCAAGAACCACGAGGACAAGATGCGGGTGGTGCTGAACAAGTCGGACCAGATTGAGACGCAGCAGCTGATGCGGGTGTACGGGGCCCTCATGTGGTCCCTGGGGAAGATCGTGAACACCCCGGAGGTGATCCGGGTCTACATTGGCTCCTTCTGGTCCCGCCCCCTTCTTATCCCAGACAACCGGAAGCTCTTTGAGGCCGAGGAGCAGGACCTGTTCAGAGACATCCAGAGTCTGCCGCGAAACGCTGCCCTGCGCAAGCTGAACGACCTCATCAAGAGGGCCAGGCTGGCCAAGGTGAGGCTACCGGGCGGGGGGGGGGGGGATGGGCAGCATGGGCGGGGCCAATGGTTTGGGGTGGTGGGGGTTAGCTGCAAGAGCTGCGGGGGGAAGGGGGGCAGGGCAGGAGAGTGTGGTGGTAATGATCACAAGCCCTGGCGTCAGATGGCCAGATTGGACTCAACTCCGCAGTTTACTGTGTGATCCCGACCCCAGCAAGGCCCTCAGTTGTGCTGTGCCTGTTTCCACATACGTAAAATGAAAGGGTTAGACGGCAGAGTAGAATAAAGAACAGAAAAGCCCTTATCACAGTGCCTGGCATTACACGCCAGCTGTTGCTACTGTCTTCCTCAGCGACGTCATCACCAGAATTTCCATCCCTGTCACTGCCTTGACCTTAACCTCCCCACAATCTCACCTTTCCCCGGAATTTAGCAAAACAACGTGCGTTGCAAGCAGTGGGAGAGAAAGAGGGTGGAGACAGAAATAATTTCGGAAGTAGGAGCAGGAGGGGGGCGGGGATTTATGGGAAGAGATGGGGTGAGAGCCGCCCTAGAGGGAAGGAGAGAACTGAGGTCTCGAGCCGAACGTTCCTCTCCGCCCCTGGTATTCAGGTCCATGCCTACATCATCAGCTCTCTGAAGAAGGAGATGCCCTCGGTGTTCGGAAAGGACAACAAGAAGAAGGAGCTGGTGAACAACCTGGCCGAGATTTACGGCCAGATCGAGCGGGAGCACCAGATCTCACCTGGGGACTTCCCCAACCTGAAGAGGATGCAGGTAACCAGGGTCTGGGGCTCCAGGAAAGGAACAAGCTGGCTAAGCAGCCTGAGCTTGGAGGAGGCCACCCTTGGACTCCCCGGGTGGAAACTCCACCCAGAATCAGTAGGCAGGCCGGCAGATGGCCCTGGGTCTGCTCTTCCTGCTGGGCTGACACTGGCCCATCCGGGGCCGTATCTGGCCCCAGTGCTCCCAGTGGGCAGCAGTGTTAGAGGATGCTCAGGGGTCTGATACCTCAAGTTCATGACCTTCCCCAGTCCTGGCCACCACAGGTTTGGAATCCCCACCACGTCATGTGAAACAGGACAAGTCAGCTGACATTCTCCTGGCCCTTCATTGCTTAAGTTTACCACTGAGCTCCTTCTTGGGAGCGATTTGGGACATAAGCCACAGAGAAGCAGAAATCTGCACAGGAGCTCACCGTCTTTGGAGCATACCGTGGGCCCCTCTCTTGGGCCAGGGTCAGTCACACATAGTTTCTTATGTGTGAAAAGTCCTCTGAGGGAGGCATTGCATCCTCCTTTTATAGATGAGCAAACTGAGGTTTACAAAGGTAATTAACCTGCCTACGGTTTTAGTAGTGTTTACACAGCCTGCAAGTTGAAACCCCAGGTGTGTCCAAGGTCTAAGCAAAAAACTACCACACCATACTAACTGGATCCTCTCTGACCCTCTGTCTTTTTTTTTTTTTTTTTTTTTTTTTGCGGTAGGCGGGCCTCTCACTGTTGTGGCCTCTCCCCTTGCAGAGCACAGGCTCCGGATGCGCAGGCTCAGCAGCCATGGCTCACGGGCCCAGCCGCTCTGCGGCATGTGGGATCTTCCCAGACCGGGGCACGAACCCGTGTCCCCTGCATCGGCAGGCGGACTCTCAACCACTGCGCCACCAGGGAAGCCCTGAGCCTCTGTCTTTTCATCTACATATTAAGGCTACAAAAGCACCACCTTATATGGATATTGTGGGCGTATATCAGATAAGATTCTGGGTGTATCTCAGATAATATTTGCAAGGCACTTAGCATGGCCTGGCACCAACTATGCTCTTACAATGCAGTAGCAAGTTAGGTGAGATGTCACCAGTAGAGGAAACTGGGTGATGAGCACAAGGAACCTAGCTCTCTGCACAATTTTTGCAACTTCTCATGATTAATTCTCATGTAATTATTTTAAAATGAAGGGCTTCCCTGGTAGCGCAATGGTTAAGAATCCGCCTGCCAATGCAGGGGACACGGGTTCAAGCCCTGGCCTGGGAAGATCCCACATGCCGCGGAGCAACTAAGCCAGTGCACCACAACTACTGAGCCTGCGCTTTAGAGGCCGTGAGCCACAACTACTGAAGCCCGCATGCCTAGAGCCCGTGGTCCGCAACAAGAGAAGCCACCACAATGAGAAGCCCACGCACCGCAACAAAGAGTAGCCCGCACTCCCCGCAGAGAAAGCCCACACGCAGCAACGAAGACCCAAAGCAGCCAAAAATAAACAATAAAATAAATAAATGTATTAAAAATAAAATAAAAAAATAAAAATGAAAAGTTTTTAAGAATTAGGGAATTAGGAAAAAATAACAGCAAATGTAGTAGTAATATTGTTTTTGCTCTTGTCGCTTTTAGGGTTTCAGAGTATCAGTATAGTCCCAAATACGCATTTTTAATTTCCTATCTAGTAAAATAAAAAGAAAGAAAGAATAGACATCCAAGGTATGCATTTGTTCATGTATCCATTCATTCCTATAACCACCTACCGGGAGCCAGTCACTAATTTCAGAATTGTTTCAACTTTCAGTTTCTCTTTGTATTAAGAATTTAATGATCTGTAAGCAAACATTTGGGGAAGATGACATTTGAAAGGGACCATATGACTTTTTAATGTGAGGAATTCTTTTGCAACATAAATGGTTTCACCTTCTCACTTGTTTGCCTGTCTGACATCAGTTTCTGTTAGGGATGCTGGATTAGTATGTAAATGGCTGTCCGGTGGGGGCATATGTGTGGGCTGATGGGAGCAACCCTCACGTCCTCTGGAAAATACTGGGACCCCGTAGTTGGGAGCCCACCAAACACGCTTAGATGTGGACAGGCTGGGAGAGACAGGGACCTTAGGAGGTCCTGCTGAGGGCAGGAGAAAAGGCTTGTCTGCTCCACCGTGGCCCCCCCAGCACCCCCCAGCCTCCCTGGTCCAGCCCTGCCCTAGAAGGGAGGTGAGAATGCCCAGGCTCACACTTGGTCTTGAAATGTAGCCGTGGGTGTTTTCTGAATTTTTCTGCGGTGAACTCAGTGTGCTTGTCCTGAGACTGTCCCCTCATTGCATTGGCCTCATCCCAATGTCCTGAGATTGCTGTGGCCAGAGCCAGGGTGGGAGTGGGAAACTCTTGTCCTATCATCATAGAGGCCAAGGAGAAGCTGGATGCTTGAGACTCAGGGCCTTTCAAAATGGCAAAGACATGCAAAGCGGAACATATTTCTTTTACTGTGCGCTGTGGGGGTCATGGGAAGTCAAGGAGGGAAGCTGTTGCCCGTGCCTACTGAGTCAGAACCCTCAGGGAGAAGCCAATAGTTGAAAACTCTCTCCAGATAATCCCGAGAGCATCCTGATTAAGAACTACTGGCTTAGCGGAGCGGCTGGGCCCGTCGGCCATGGCCACTGAGCCTGCGCGTCCGGAGCCTGTGCTCCGCAGCGGGAGAGGCCACAGCAGTGAGAGGCCCGCGTACCGCAAAAAAAAAAAAAAAAAAAGAACTACTGGCTTAGAATGACCTGTGGCTTCTACTATGATTTGTTTTTAGCTGCCTATGCCTCCATTTTTCCTTCCCTAAATAGTGATAGCATGTGATTTCCCACTTTCAGAAGGTCACGGGGGAGTGAATGAGATAATTAATGTAGTGAAAGCACTGCCAGTGTTCTCGAGTATAACCCTTATTGAAGTAGACACCCACATGACTCAGTCTTAGAGGGGTACAGCATTTAAGAACCACTCACTGTTCAACAGCCAAAACTAACTTAAAGAGAAATTTAATTATAGTCATCCCTCGGTATCCACAGGGGATTGGTTCCAGGACCCTCCACAGATACCAAAATCCATGGATGCTCAAGTTCATTATATAAAATGGTGAGGTACAGTTGGCCCCCTTGTATCCACAGATGGAGAAACCTCGGATACAGAGAACTGACTGTATTTGCTTTCTAGAACGCTAAAGGAAATCCAAATGAATCAAACCAGTAATTGTTAAACTTCCCTTTCTTCTCCAACCCCTGCAACTATTTTCTCTCTTGAAATATCCACCAAGAGCCAACGTGCCTTTCTTCTCCTCCTCTCATATCTTTTGTGGATCTCCTTCCATTGTCTTCTGTCCTCACCTTCTTTTCTCTCTCTCCTTCTGCAGGACCAGCTGCAGGCCCAGGACTTCAGCAAATTCCAGCCACTGAAAAGCAAGCTGCTGGAGGTGGTGGACGACATGCTGGCCCATGACATTGCCCAGCTCATGGTGCTGGTGCGCCAGGAGGAGACACAGCGGCCCGCCCAGATAGTGAAGGGCGGAGCGTTTGAGGGCACCCTGCATGGCCCCTTCGGGCACGGCTATGGGGAGGGGGCTGGGGAGGGCATCGATGATGCTGAGTGGGTGGTGGCCAGGGACAAACCCATGTACGATGAGATCTTCTACACCCTGTCACCGGTGGATGGCAAGATCACGGGCGCCAATGCCAAGAAGGAGATGGTGCGCTCCAAGCTGCCCAACAGCGTGCTGGGCAAGATCTGGAAGCTGGCCGACATCGACAAGGATGGCATGTTGGATGACGAGGAGTTCGCACTGGCCAACCACCTCATCAAGGTCAAGCTGGAGGGGCACGAGCTGCCCAACGAGCTGCCTGCCCACCTCATACCCCCATCCAAGAGGAAAGCCACCGAGTGATGGGAGGCAGGGAGGTCCAGAGCAGGCAGGTGTTAGAGGAGAAGGGAGAGACGATCACACTCACTCACACACACACACACACACACACGCGCGTTGAGAACAGCATTGCAGATGAGGGGACAGTGATCCCTAGGTTTCCAGGTGGATCTTTGCATAGACACATCTCCAAGTTCTCAGCATTGGCTGAAGCACAGGAGCACTCCCAGGGTCCCAGGTATCAAGCCTAGGTCTCCATCCCTCTTTCCCTCCCCTATTCCACTGCCCAGAGACCCGCCTTCTCCCACAGAGGGGGCAGTTCACTCACCCACAGATGGCCCACCTACCTCCAGATTCCCCGGACTCAGAGCATATGGAAAAGGCTTTTCACTTAACAGACAATCCACTTGTTTTCTGTGCTTCCTCCCCTCTCTTTGGCTTCCTCATATGAAGTCTGCTCTGGGGCCAGGAGATGGGAGGGGAGGGGAGGAGGGAAGCGTCCTCAGCGAACCAAGCTCCAGCCTTGAAGAGACGTGGCCCCGAACCCTGTTCTTTCCCAGGCTTAGGCTCTGACTGCTTTGGCAGACCTGGCTTTGAAACCTGCTTGCACTTCACTTGAACGAATCCCAGAACCAGAGAGAGAAGGGAAAAACTTGGCAGGAAAGAAAGAAAAGAAACTGTCCTGTCATCCTCTGCTCTCATACCAGTCAAGGTGGTTTTCATTCCACAGATTTTGTGAGATTCATATTTTTTCCCACCTGGTCTCGGGCTATGTTTGGATGCTTGTACTCGACGCACATTTATCCAGCCTCTTCTGAGTGCCAGGAGCTGTTAGGCACTTTATATACAGTATCCCATGTGGTCCTCACCACGCTCCGAGGACGTATGTGTTAGTCCCTCCAATTTGCAGAGAGGAGCCTGAGACTCAGGAGTTCAGGTGACCCTCCCAGGGTCACAGAACTCACACGTGATAGAGCCAGGGCCACAGAGTCTGCCCTCTGCTGTGATGATGTGCAGGATGCCAGCGTCTCCGGCTGATGACAAACCATGGCAAATAAGCTGAGCACACAGCCCCCTCATGGCCTCCCAGAGCAGGCTGGCCAGGGAGAAGGGCCAGCCAGCATTTGGTGGGCCATCAGTCTGGCCATCTGTCACAGCACAGAAGCAAACCGTGCCTTCTGGCGATGCTCCCCATGTTCCTAAAATCGCAGAAGCCCAACCGCACCAGCGGGAGAGTGGGCTGGCCTGTTGGGTGCTGTTTGCCTCTGTCTCTGCTTCCCACCCGGTAGCCTGAATCATCCCAGCTCAAATGCAGCCACCAACTCTTTTCCAGGGGGACCTCCTGCTGATTCTCTGAAGGCCAGTTTGAGAGGTCTAAGGTCGTGTTCCTTGTAGGACCCCCAGGAGTCTGCGGTGTCCTCGGCAAATCCCCACCATTCTCGGTGCCCTACGGTCTCCCTCATGGTCTCTCCCTTGGCTTGCTTTGCGGCCACTGACTCAGTCACTTTGTATGCTATGCTCCTACTGTGATGGAAAACAAAACCAAGTATAACTTATTTTGTATCTATGTTCAGACTATATAGAGAATATTCTGTGTATCTACAATGTGCTTACTACTGCAGTGCATTTGTCATTAGTGTTCATGTTAATATAGCACATTTATCCTTTGGTACCTGCTTGGCCACACAGCATCATTCCGTGGGAGGCTGAGGAGAGGCGCTGGACTCCTACTCGGGCATCTTTGGCAGAGGATCGGGGCCGCCCCTAGCCAGCATCCACAAGTAGCATCCCATGGGCCTGGTGCCTCTCCAGGCCCGTTGCCCTGGTGGAACCACGCTGACACTCTGGAGGGAAGATGGTCCCCAACTCCTGGGCTTTCTTCTGCATCCGTACATTTCTCTTTCTCATGAAATGAACACCAAAGGAAGACCAAGGCAGAGAGGTCTAACCTCCTCTAACTCAAGTGCCAAGCTCAGCAAAGGGACCATTTCTCACCTCTATGCCTTTACTTGAGCCAAAGGAGAAATGGGAAGGAGACAGCAGCGGGAGGGGAGGTTTCTGTCTTTATTTTAGATAAAAGGGGGTGTCTGTCCCCTCACCCCACCGCCTCTGGACACATGTGCCACCTTCCTGCCCTTCCTCTCCCTGCCTGTCTCCCCTCCCTTCCTCAAGACTCCACCCCGGAGAGATCTGGGAGGCATGGGAGTTCGCGTTGGCATCTGCTGAGAAAGAGGAGATGGTGCTTGAGGCTCCGCCCCACGGGTGAGGGGACACTTTCTCCGGGGCTGTCCCTCTGCTCCTGCTGCCTCGACCTACTGACCTCTTGTGGGCTCGGGGGGCCTGCAGAGATCCCCTGCCTCAGTCTCGAAAACATTTAACGTGGACAGCAGAGCCACGTCACAGCAGTCTCGCCAGCAAGAACCCCTAGAGGCTCCGCTGGCCTGTCGCTCCTTCCCCCAAGCTCAGCCTGGGCCACAGAAATGCTCAGACAGGAAGAGCCACGCCCTCTGCCCCTGTGTCCAGAAAGCCTGCCCCTGGCACCTGAGGACTAAGTCATGACCAAAGCCCAGTCATGTACAGGGGACACTGCTGCCACAGCAGGGCCTGGCCTCCGTTTTCAGGGTGGGAAGAGGTTTCCCTGAGTCACCCCACTCCCATTTGTCCCTTCTGTTCGAAAAATCTACATTTATGTGTTAGCTGGTCAGAATTAGCACAGCCATGTGGGGGGAATAGGCTTATTTCCCCTATGAGATGTTAACTAGCCTCTATACATAGTCAATCTTTTATTCTTTAATTTGTCCATCCATCCATTTATCCATCCAGTCATCGCTTCATTCAGAAGACACTGAGAATCTCCTGCAGAAAAGGCCCTAAGATGAGATTCGTACATCCATTGAGCCATTCAAAAATACTTAATAAATGCCACTTGCGCAGGGGGAAAGTCCTAGATGGAGCCAATCAGGTTCCAGCTCTCAAAGAGCTCACAGCCTAATTGGGGAAGTGAGACATTTATACAAACATCAATAATACAATGAGGGACCATGACAGGTCCTGGGATGGGGGAGTGCAGGAAAAGTGGAGGCTCATGAGAGTCAGAAATGGCTTCCAACTGGAGAGAAGGTGGTCAGAGAAAGTCTGGGGCAAGGGTGGGGCACTTGAGCTGAACCCAAAACATTCTGGAGTCTGCCTCTTGTGCCCACCATCTCTCTTCTCTAATCCAAGGAAGACAGGATTTTTATACAAAAGTAAACACACAGCATTCCCAGCCCACAAAATCATGACAGACTCAGAACCGCTGATGTATTTGAGGAAAAGCATGATAAGAATTTTGTCCCTGGGGACTATGCTGGTTTTTTCACAGGCCATTTCAAGTAAAAATTTTATCAGTATCCTTCAAGTTGAAATTTTCAGTGCTTGGAGAAAAAGAAAAATGGTAACAGGGATTGTAAGTTATCCCAGCTGGAGCCATGAGGGAAATGGAGGTTGTAAGGGACATGGCTCTCCACACGACCTCCCCCTGGAGGTAATTAGTGCTGTTCCCCACAGTGTGGTTCTCAGGTCCTTCTGGCACAGGGAGGGCCGAACTTTCTACTCCTTTAAAGTTAAGGAAAATATAAATAAGATGAAAAGACAACTCTTAGAATGGGAGAAAATATGTGCAAGTGAAGCAACTGATGAAGGATTAATCTCCAAAATTTACAAGCAGCTCATGCAGCTCAATATCAAAAAAACAAACAACCCAATCCAAAAATGGGCAGAAGACCTAAATAGACATTTCTCCAAAGAAGACATACAGATTTCCAACAAACACATGAAAGGATGCTCAACATCACTAATCATTAGAGAAATGGAAATCAAAACTACAATGAGGTATCATCTCACACCGGTCAGAATGGCCATCATCAAAAAATCTACAAACAATAAAGGCTGGAGAGGGTGTGGAGAAAAGGGAATCCTCTTGCACTGTTGGTGGGAATGTAAATTGACACAGCCACTATGGAGAACAGTATGGAGGTTCCTTAAAAAAGTAAAAATAGAATGACCACACAACCCAGCAATCCCATTACTGGGCATATACCCTGAGAAACCATAATTCAAAAAGAGTCATGTACCACAATGTTCATTGCAGCTCTATTTACAGTAGCCAGGACATGGAAGCAACCTAAGTGTCCATCAACAGATGAATGGATGAGGAAGATGTGGCATATATATACAATGGAATATTACTCAGCCATAAAAAGAAACAAAATAGAGTTATTTGTAGTGAGGTGGATGGACCTAGAGTCTGTCATACAGAGTGAAGTAAGTCAGAAAGAGGAAAACAAATACCGTATGCTAACACATATATATGGAATCAAAAAAAATGGTTCTGAAGAACCTATGGGCAAGACGGGAATAAACTTGAGGACACGGGGAGGGGGAAGGGTAAGCTGGGACGAAGTGAGAGAGTGGCATGGACATATATACACTACCAAATGTAAAACAGACAGTTAGTGGGAAGCAGCCGCATAGCACAGGGAGATCAGCTTGGTGCTTTGTGACCACCTAGAGGGGTGGGATAGGGAGGGTGGGAGGGAGATGCAAGAGGGAGGAGATATGGGAACATATGTATATGTATAGCTGATTCACTTTGTTATAAAGCAGAAACTAACACACCATTGTAAAGCAATTATACTCCAGTAAACTGTTAAAAAAAGGTGAGCTGCGTGACTTGCTTTGGCTCGCGAGATATGGTGGTTGGCGACATGTCCCCTCCTGGCAGAACATGCGGTTTGCCACATTCTGCTTCTCTTGCCTGGCCAGGAATGCACATGGGAGCCTTAGTGAGCCCAAGTCCCTGGGTCACTCTGAAATCCCTTACCAGTCTGCAATAGACAGGTGGCATGAGCAAAATGTGAACTCTAGTCATTTTAATTTTAAGCCACTGACAGTCATGGGCTATTTATCAGCCAGCATCACCTAGCCTATCACAGCCAAAATACCTGCTAAGTTCTTCCAAAAGTTTAGTCCACTGAGTAAGTGTAAAGGAAAGTCTTCTAGGAGATTGAGTTTCTGCTTTCTCCAGAACCAAGTTCACCTGAAGCTGAAGGCTTAGGTGATTTACACAAAGTCTTTTAGTGTCTGAGCCATATTCTGCAATGTCCCAGCCCCAGCCCTTCCATATCACTTTTTAAGCCGGAGAACTTTGCACTAATGGAGGCAAATGCTGATAGGCCCTGTCTTCTTTCTGTGATAATATAGATTCTGGGGATTGAATGGGCATTTGTCTGCCTAGAGCTAAACAGAGAGTGCACAGGTTGGAAAGAGAAGAACTACAATCCCCAGACTCCCTTGCAGCCAGGCTCAGGATGTGGTTTAGGTCTGCCAACCAGATGTGCTCGTGGGAGAGTTTACTGAAGCAGATCATGCCAGAGGTGGACCCAGCAGCTAACACAGAAGCTTCCTGACTTCACAGCTTCCTTTTTATGCTCAAGAAGCTAGAGGCCTTGCTTGTGAGGTCAGATGAAGCAGTGACCTGCACTAGTGACAGCACAGCAAATGATCATATGCCACCTAACCAGAGGGCCTGAGCACTGCTGAGACGTGCAGAGGGGACCCAGGCTGCAACAGGGCAGGCTTCCTGGAGGGGTGTGTGGGTGGGTGTATGTATGTGTGTGCTGGGAGGATACCCTGAAGTGGTTCTTGCGGGATAAGTGAGGAAGGGAGGGGATGGCGGGGCTTTCCAGGGAGAGTGTGACTGGGGAATTTTCAAAGTAATAACCCCTTTCTAAGAATCCAGAGGGAATCAGTCATACATATACATCTGTTCCCACATCCCTTCCCTCATATGTATGACTGATTCACTTTGTTATAAAGCAGAAACTAATTAAAAAAATAAATAAATAAACTTTAAAAAAAAATGTGTAGAGATAGCACTTGTTCCATTTTCACAGCTGCATAGTACTCCATCATGTAAAGTACCATGATTTATTCATTTAATTCCCTGTTGATGGACGTTTGGATAGCTTCTAGCCATTTGCTATTACAAAGAGTATGATAACAGAAGGTCTTGTGCATAATCACTCTCAGGATTTTGGCAGCCTATTTTTGGGATGGGTTCTTAGAAGTAGGATTGCTGGGTGATGCATATGTAATACTGGTTTTTGAAGTCCTAGCCCAAGAATACTTTCTGTGTGAGCTTTTTTTTTTTAATTTATTTTATTTTATTTTATTATTTTTTTTACTTCTACAGACAAGTTTATTGACCTAGATTGAACATTTTAGAAAAACATTTTCTAAATGTTTACTGTAATGTATAGTTAATTTTCCCAATGGTAGTTAACCCTGGATTTTACAACTAAGCCTATAATTTTGTTACCAAATGTAATAAAAAGCTTTTAAAACCCTTTAAAAAAAAAAAAAAAAAAAAAGAATCCAGAGGGTACGAATGTGTGTACTCAGAATACTTGAGACTATAAAATAAGGAAATGGTAAAAAAAGAAAAAAAAATAGCAGTTCTATCTCCTCCCTTAGAATTTCACGGGGAGAGTTTCCCCCAACCCCTTCCCAGGAAACGTCACTAAAGCATATTAGCGGCAACCATGGCCTGAGGGCTGGTCAGCAGGTACACACCTCATTACCCAGAGAAGACATGGAAAGTGCAAGGACTGGGGCTCAGGCTACCTGAACTCCAGCATCAGGATAAGCCATGCGGCCTCTCTGTGCCTCCGTTTATTTTTCCCCTAAGTAGGGATCATTTCAATTTTTTGGAGGTATTGTGAAAATACAAAGAGACAATAGGTGGGAAAGCTCACCAGTAACATAAATGCTGCACACGTGAGTTTTGTTGGCATGTGCTGGAAGAGGCACGATTCAGGGAAGAGGCAAGAATCCTATGTACGGGAGGAAAGGAAAGCAGCCAAGCCCCAAAAAGGCGCAGAGAGAAAGAAGAACGGAAGAGGAGGTGTGGAGGGTCTGGGAAGACCAGGCTCGCAGTGCTTGGATTCTTGAAATGTGCCCGGGGACTGGAGACTACCGGCGGGTACCTGCAGGCCCTAGACCGCCAGGGCCCCGGCCACCTGGGTAAATGCACAGCCCTGCATCTCTGCTTGGCATCCCTGCCTGGCCTCCCAGCCACCGTGCTCCGGTGCTGGCAGAGGGCTGTGAACAATCAAGGTGCACTCACTGGGTGGGCTGGGGGGGCAGCATGACAGCCTGGCTCCAACACAGGCCACCTACGGATGTCACAGGTCATAGCAGATCCTCCAGGATATTGAATACACACCCAAATATCAAAGGTTTATCTTCATTCACAAAGTTCCAGGATCACACTATTATGTAAGGTGAAGTCTCCTTTTCTACCAGCCTGTGTTTTGTTTGTTTGTTTTGAAATAGCATTTCTTAATCCTTGTTTGAGACAAGGAGCTAAGAGAGTAGCAAATGCCGGATCAGAGTAGAAAGGAGATGACCCTCATTGCATCCCAACCCCATTGTGGGATGGGACTGGGATTTGTTCACCTTCGAGAGAATCTCACTTACTGGTGTAATGATGATGCCAGTGAAATCTGACTTCAGTCCACGTCTCCCTTCTCACAGTCCACTTCCTCTCTTTTCTCTTTCTCCTGCTCTTCTTCCCACCCCTATCCAGGGTGCCAGAGGACCACTTCTCCCCAGCTGGCCATTCTGCCCTTTCCAGACCAGTGATATACACACACACACCCCACTCCCAGTAGCCGTGTCTGTTCCCTCCCATGGAGCTGAGTCCTGCCATGGGACCACTGGCTGATGTGAGGAACCAAGAATCTGCATGTGTGACCATGGGGTCAGATGCTGTGGCCGTGACTCTGGTCACAGGTATGAGTCTAACAGGATGGCCCAGTGGGAAAGGTCCCAGTCAATCCATCAAAGAAGAAGGCAGGAGATTCAGTATCAGGCGGGTGTTGGGACGCACCACCATGCAGGCACCTGCTCCTATTCAGGCGTCCCCTCCGGATCTTATCTACTTCCTAAATATCTCCACAGCTTTCTCAGCAGTACACAGCAATTCCCCAATTCCAGAAAATTCTACTCCTCAGGAATAGGCCATGGCATGAAAAGATATAACTGCAAGGAAGTCAGCTGGTGCTTCTTGCCCTGAGCAGAGTAACCGTCCAGGCCCCAGAGCAGATGCAGCTTGTCCTCTTGATCCTCTGGCACGTCCAGGGACCACAGGAAGCGAGGCCTGAGATAATAGTAGCCCTGAACTCTGTAGTGACATTTCCTGGAACTTCTTGAGAAGAAGAGAAAACAAGCAAACTGACTCTGAGCTGCAGTGCTCGGCCAGATGTCACTCCTCAGTCCTGGGCATTGACTTAATGTCTGGTTTGGAATCCAGGTCTAGTGGTCTGTGTACAAGAAGGGCCACTTCATGCATCAAGGATTTCAGCTGGGCTGCCTCGACTGGATAATGACAAAAATCCACAAGCTGGGATTTTCCAAGACCTAAATCAAATGGATCAATGGCATTGGCATACGTGTTGAATTTCACCATCCAGATCATGAACTCCTTCAGGGCATGGAACACGCTTAGCCCAGTGCAGGGGTGCCTCGCTGTGTCACCTGGATTGTCCTCGAGTGCTTATTTCCCGAGCTGCAGGTAGTGCTGCCAGCTGCCCGCCCTCAACTTCAAGGCGTTTCCAGAAATTATCCTCAGCGGCCTCCCCCCCGGTGCCACACCCTCTTCCCAGGAACAGCTGCACCCAATAAGGGGTCAGTGAGAGGTTACAAAGGCCTGGGCCCTGGCCCCACCTGGAACGGTTCTGAAGCGCCTTCTCATTTTAGAATTCCACATGGGCTCAGCCCAGCCCTCCTGGCTGCATTGCAGCCCAACACCTCCCTCCGCCCCCTCCTGCATCTTTCTCTTCCCCTTTCCAAGAGTACCCTCCGATAAACTTGCTGCATGTTAAACTCCATCCCAGGGTCTGCTTCCCAGAGATCCCACCCTGCAATAAAAGAGAGGGTCTGGCAGATAGAAGCTGCTCAATAGATACTGGTTGGCACAGTTGAACAGTCAGTTAGTTGCTCAGTGATAAATCCAGTCAGAGGTTGGCCTCATGGGGACTACTTAGTTGACCATGCAAATAGGAGAGGTGGCCTTGCCAGAAGGTAAGTGCCACGTGGCACCAAACCTACTTGGCAGGTAACTTTGAATTACTGGGAGAAGCTGGCACCATGGAATGCAGGGGAAAAGGCAAAATTGTTCGAGTTACACCTCAGGCAGCTCCAGCCAAAGGGTTGTTTACTAGTAACTGAGGGGAAGGACCATAGGACTCCTCTTCTTTGCAGAATGAGACCATTTTTTCAAATCAGTCTCAATCTGCAATTTCTTCTTTTCTTCCTGACAGCCAGTCTCTCCTGTTCTTGGACGTGCTGCAGCTCAGAGAGAGACGGAGGTCCATAGATGTCGGAGAGAATATCCTTTCAAAAAGTAAGCATTAGAGGGAAGGACACTTCCTTAGGAGCGGAATTGGTGAAGATGCTGTCCTTAAGCAGACATCTAGAACCACTGCATTGGGAGACTTTTCTGCATTTGCCGTAAAAGCCTTGGTGATAAGGATGAGATTTTTTTTTTAATTGCAGACTTGTAGGATATAATAGAAGATCAGTGGATGAAAAAGAACTGGGGCAACAAAAGAAGATCTGATGAGGATCAGGATCCTCACAGCTGGTTTCCACATCCCAGCAGCCATGGACGAGTAGCAGCTGCTGGGAACACTGATGGGAGGACTCAGGGTGCCTTCCGTGACCGGTCAGCTATGGCTTTGCTGGCACAGAAATGGGGAATGGTGGCACATTCCTCCTAGACTAAAATGTCACCAGTTCCTCAGTGAAGAGGAATCAAATTTAATGCCAGAGCCATATTGTATATCATATATAGTTTATTATATAAATAATTTTATGCTAGACATAGTTAATAGTTTAATTAACCATATCAATCTTATTTCATAGTCTCAATCATTTTATCATCTTTGAAAAGCCTTGAGAAAAAGGATCCTCTTCTGATACTTTTAAGCAAATAGAAGCCTGGACACGGTGAACCCCAGTGAATCATTGTGGTAAATCCCCTGTTGGCCAGAGTGGGCAGGATGGGTAACAGCACCCTTTATAGAACATGCCATAAGGCCAATTCCTGATTGTGTCTGGCCTAGGTCATAGAACCACAGGTCTAGGAGTTGAACGGGACCTTGGAAATCATCATGTCCACCCAGCCTCAGACACCCACCAATGGAGCTCTGTATCCTTATGACTGTCCCTGGCCACCCATGTGTCCAGAGACCAATTTCTTCTGGATGAGATATCTTTCAGCAGTCACTATCTCATTATCACAACACTTTGCCTTATCAATAGGCACATGGAACTGCATCTGAAAAGAATGTAGGGCCAAAATACACTTGTCAAAACCCATGGAATGTACAACACTGAGAGTGAGCTCTAACGTAAACTACGGGCTTTGAGTGATGTGATGTGTCAGTGTAGGTTCATCCATTGTCACGAGTGTACCATTCTGGTGGGGGATATTGAGAGTCAGGGAGGCTGTGCATGTGTGGGAACTCTCTGTACTTTCTGCTCAGTTTTCCATGAACCTAAAACTGCTCGAAAAATAAAGCCTATTGGTGAAAAAGAAAGAAAGAAATCAGGGCCCTGTCTGCACACGTGGAGCTCTGTAGCTGTATGTCAGAGTGAAGGACGTGCTGTCCGGCATGAACTCTGGGGTCAATGGGATTGGGTCCTCTGGCTCCTTTCCCATCTCACTGAGACAAAATAAAGTCAATGACTGCTGGGTGTTGTGAGGGGTTGAGTTTTGAGTTGGGGGAACTGGGGTCTAGAAAAGAAAGAAGATTTAAATAGGTGATCATTTAATTAACTCTCTGTAATATTCTCATCTTTGCAGCTGCAGCTTATCTCAGGAGCACTCGGTTGCCCTTGTCTTCATGCTCCTTTTCAGCTCCCCATTTCAATTCTACTATTGAGGGCCTGCCTTCCACCGTGGCCAAGCTTTGAGACCATCATTCCCATCATTTCCCTCCGTTGTTGGTCTCATGTGATCCAGGCACAGAAAAAATAACCCAAGATGACTTATTGCTGAGAGAAAAGGAGATAAGTCACGAGAAGGGAAAGAATTTTTTTTTTCTTTGCTGCTCAGGAAATGCAACTCGCTAGATAAGTTTTTTTTTTAAAATGAACTCTCTAATTTTCTTCCAATGCAAAAATAAAATTTCCCTTGAAAACCAAATGTATCATTTATGTGTCTCAAACCAGAATCATTTTTTTGTTCAATAAAAAAGGCAGATTGGGGGTGTGGGGAATATGATCAATTTCAGCACGTGCCCTTTCTCTGTGAGAATTAATCAAATAAGGATGAAAAGTAAGGTAAACCTTCCAATGCCCTTCCCCTGACTCTTCCCACTGCCCAAAAAGATTTCACACGAAGTTATTTCAGTTACTGTAGGTTTTGGCCCTAATTCAACAATTTTGCCAAAGTAAGTGTTAGGAGTAGTGCAGTGTCTACAGGGCTTCAACATTCGTGTGTGTGTGAGAGAGAGACAGAGAGACAGAGAAAGTGTCTGTGAGCATTTATGTGTGCCTTGTGTGTGGGTATTTGTGTGTGTGGCTGCGTGTGTGTGTTAACTATTTTTGTCCTGTTTCTCTAGTGGTACAACAGTTTTGGAGAGTACCTGAGAACAACTTTGCAAAACACCTTACCAGAACGTTCCTATCCTGTTTCTCTTAAGCAATTCCAGCTTTTGGAAAGACAGCATTAAAAAGTGCTTCCAGCTGAGCAATTTGAAGACTCAGGACAATGTTGACCTATTATGAACCAGTCAGGTCTCCAGGCCACCAAGCCCATTATCAGGTCCTCTGCAGCCCATCATCTGGGCAGGTAGTTGAACCCTTCTTTGAACCACATCTGTAAAAGGTAAGGGCTCTGCACCCTTTCCTCCCGGTGCTGCCTGCCTGCACCCTTCCACAGAAGGCAGCTCGGGAATATGCCCTCTCTCCTTGTCACCACTTTCCCCTCTTTTCAGCCCTGGTCACAAGCGCACAGTGGCCTCTCCCTTTCCTGAACTGGATGCACTCACACACTCAGCACCTAATAACGTAAGACTGAGCTGTTTATTAAGAGTCTCAAGTGTCTTTATTTTGTCTGTTGACCAGACTCCAAGCTTCCACGGGCAGGCTTGAGTTTCCTGTTCCTATTGCTTCCTCCCAAACTGCCTGGACGAGCCAGGGGCAATCTGCTGGTATTTGGTGCTGGACAGATGGTCACAGGCCCAGTGAATGGAGTCCCTTGAGGGCTGCAGTCAGAGAAGCCTCCAGCCTTGCACGGACTCAGATGAGACTTGATTGTTAACTTGCCCCAGCTTGACATCCATGAAGTGGCAGGACTGCATTAGCAACGGGAAGTCTTTCCAAGGATTTATGTATATTTCGTCTTCCCCTAACTGGAGACTTTTCAAGGAGAGAGATACACCTTCTTCTACTTTTTATATCCAACTATATTGTCTTAAAAAATGCTTAATAAAGGAATGAAGGAATTGTTTTTAAAAAAGGAGCAAAGGGCACAAACTCTTTAGGGAAATAATAAGAATTAGAATATAGAAAATCTGAGATTATTTACATACAGCCCCACTAGGGACCAGAAGAATAGACAAATTATTCTTCAGTCCTTTCTAGACTTGTGACATTGGATACTAAAATAGCTTAAATGGTCAAGCTGTTGACCTTGTTCATGTCTGAAATGTCTTGTGATCTATCTGATCCTTAGTTGCTGACCATCGTGCACTCGTGATATTGCCATATTCTATGCCTTAGTTGCAATGGAAAGAATAATAAGCCTCTGATGAGTGAAAAGACTTTCATCAGATAGGAGCATTTTTTCCACATTAACAATGCTCCCAGGACTTGACAAGCCGGCCCTCATTTCTCTCCATCAAGGTCCTGACTGTACTGTGAGAGCCTTGTGACTAAGAACTTGATTACCTGCTTGGGAGGAGGAAAGGCGGGAAGTCAGGTGAGGAGAGAGCCTTCTCACCCCAATGCAAGGACAAGGACTCTTCTCCCAAGTCAAGGATAGGATATTTCCCCAAACTCTGAATTCTTGCCTAAGGTATATCCAGATTTGTTTCCATGCTTTTGGGTGGAAATGTCCCGTTCCCAGGTTGGATCAAATTGACTTCATATAACAGCTGAACTCCAAAAACACTCAAACCAAGGGTGGCCAACTCTTTTGAAAACCTACTAAAGAGAAGACCTCTCTAGATGGGGCACAGACTCTCCGCTTCACGCCATCCCTACTCAGGCTGCCTAACACATCGCATCACCCACCTACACTTTTAGGCATTTTGTAGATCAGCACAGGACCGAGACCTGAGCCTTGAAGGGTGTCCCAAACAGGCAGAGAGGGCAGAGGGCGCAGTCACTCCTTAGACCTGAGACAGAGCAGCAGCCACTTCAGAGCTGGAAGCAGAAAATGGGATCTCAGAACCCAGGGGTACTAAATGCAATGGAAAAGCTACCAAGAACAAAGCCTGGTGAAGTTTGATAGGGGAGGTTCAGGAGTCATCCAGAAGGGGGCGGTGACATAGTGAGTTGATGGACTACATGTGGGAGAGGTTTAGCAACCCATAGATGACAAAGAATGGAATAGGAGCTCAAAAGGAAGTGGAATTTTTTAACAAAGAGGAGTCATGAGCATATGTTAGGTTAGGAAGGAGTCAGTGGAGGAAAAGATCTTTAGGGTAACCTACACTCCTGGCTTGCCTGTAACTGAGCAATTTCCTGGGATATGCGGTTTTTAGCATCAAAACTGGTAAAGTCCCGGGCTTCCCTGGTGGCGCAGTGGTTAAGAGTCCGCCTGCCCATGCAGGGGACATGGGTTCGTGCCCCGGTCTGGGAGGATCCCACATGCCGCGGAACGGCTGGGCCCGTGAGCCATGGCTGCTGAGCCTGCACGTCCAGAGCCTGTGCTCCGCAACGGGAGAGGCCACAACAGTGAGAGGCGCGTGTACCGCAAAAAAAAAAAAAAAGAAAGAAAGAAAGAAAGAAAACCGGTAAAGTCCCAAGTAAACCGAAAGGAGTTGGTCATCCTACAAAATGCAAAGGGGACAGAGTGGGGATGGAGAGAGGGAATTACAGGATCCTGGGAAAGGTAGAAAGGCTGACCTGAAAAGGGAGGCTTTCTATACACCAATTTTTATTCCACTGGGAAGTCTCTTGGTACACAAAGAACATTTGGATTTACGGATTATAGAAACACATTCGCAGTTGCTCAGTTAGCTTGGCTCAGGGCTGAAGTCCTGGTGTCTCCTGCTACTCCCCATTCAAGCTCTTGGTTAACTTGTTTCAACTATCTAGAACCTTCTGGTCACTGACATTCTAGCTCTCTGCCCTCTACATCAAGGGCAAGCTTTCACTGTTAGTCCTCAGCCCTTGACAAATAAAGCTCCTTGCAGCCAAGGTCCCAGGCCGGGCCTCTGCTTTGGATCGAAACATTCTTCCAAGGGCTTCATGGACAGGAAGTGCTCAGGCCCGCAGCATATGGGTGGGCTTGCTAGAACATCCCCCGACCTTCTCCTGCTCCCATCTGGCCACATCCCTGCAGAGCCCACATCCTCAAATCCCTCTTTGACACTTCATCTCCCCCAGCCTCCCCCAGCCCGGGTCTACTTCTTTTAACAGTGCTTTCTCAGGAGCAGGGTTTAGGTACACAATTCCTTATTAGTGTATCTTTTCTTAGAATTTAGGAAACTCTCCAAGCTGACAAACCTCTCCCCTTCATATTTGTCAGGGGTTAGAATCAAACAGGGTATCCTGAAAATATAGAACCAGAGTAGCTGCTGGCTCTGCTGCTGTTAGCCACGTGACTCTGGGTGAGTAAGCTCTCCAAGCCTCCATTCTCTCATCTGTAAAATGGGTCTATAAATGCCTACCTCCCAGTGTCAGCCTAATTCACCCAGAAGGGATAAACAAAAACAGTTTGCCAATTCTTAGCCACACTATAAATAAGCTAGCAGCACCAGAGGTAATGATGAGCTGAAAAGACATCCTGGAAAGCCAGCAATAAATGCCTGTTGAATGAATGAATAAAGGAATGAGAGAATATAGGATTGCTGACATGATCAGACCTGGTGAGAACCCAAAAACAGTACTAACCTAGGTATGAAACAAGGAAGAGGCAGTCCCAAGTTCACGGAGGTGGAATTTGAAGTAAGTCGGCAGTATGAAGACAGACAAGCTGGCAGGACACCAGGTGCAAACATGAGCCACAGAGGAGGCCTCGCAGCAGAGGGAACCAGCCTTGCCGTGAGAAGCCTCCTTAGTTCAGGGCCACGCACAAGCTCAGCCACATGCTCAACTGTCCTAGCATCACATACACAGAGGCTGTCGGAGCCAGAAGAGGTTCCAACCCAAACGTAAGCGAGTAAAGCAGACAGGTACATGACGGCGGGGTGCTGAGAGGTGGTGAACCGGAGAACGCACGCCTTTTTCATCGGAGGCCTTTAAAAGTCGGTTAAAAACAAAATCTTTGCCAGCCTCACAAATACAGATGAAGAAACCGGCTCAGAGAGTGGAAGAGCCTGCCCGCTTGTGGCAGCCTGATGACTGCAATCTCTATCTTCCAACTGGAAGCGTTACATCCTCAAGACCCCGGGGGAGAGAAGAGGGTCTGTGGACATGGCAGGTTCGAACACAGACCTTCTGCCCCTGACCCTCAGCCTAAGCTGAGCTTCAGACTGCTTTCAGCACTGGCCTTGCCCTGATGCAGGTTCCGAGATAAAAGTGCAATAAGGAATGTGCCAGAAGCCACCATAAGGACGTGATTCCCACTGGTAATGAGACACAGAGGGAGGCTGGCTGCTTGGGCTGCCATAATAAAGTGCCACAGACTGGGTGGTCTAACCAACAGAAATGTATCTCCTCACGGTCCTGGAGGCTACAAGTCCAAGATCAAGGGCATGTTAGTTTCTTCTGAGGCCGCTGTCCTTGGCTTGTCTTCTCCATGTCTCTTTACATGGCCTTTTCTCTGTGTGTGTCTGTGTCCCGATTGCCTCTTTTTGTAAGAACATTGGTCATATTGAATTAGGGCCCATCCTAATGACCTCATTTAACCTTAATTACCTCCTTAAAATCGTATCTCCAAACCACAGTCACATTCCCAGGTACTGGAGGTTAGGACTTCATATGAATTTGAGGGGGACACAATTCAGCCTATATCACTGGCTTTTGGTAGAAATCAACAATCCTTCAACATTTTAATGACATCTGTCCTCTCTGGCACTGTGTATACTAGAAGTAATCAAAAGCCCTCACGGGAACAGAACAAGGGGTCCTCGTCATATAACACTGCAGCAAAGCTCTGAAAATCAGCCTCCCCGTTTCCTAGACACTTTAATTCTTTCATTTGAGAACTTTTTTTGGGGGGGTGGTTAAACATACTGTATTCCAGGCACTCTGCCAGGTGCTGGGGACACATTTGGTGAGCAAAGCTGACCTGGCCTGGGCCCTCAGGTAACTTCAGAGTCTATTGAAGACATTTCTTCTGGTTCTACCCTTTACTACTTATATGTCTTAGACCAGGTTGCTTAACCTCAGTGAGCCTCAGTTTTTACATCTGTGAGATGAAGAAAATAACACCCATAATTAGAGAAGATAACATGACACATAGAGAAGGTCTATCACAACATGTGGAACTCATGTGTCCATAATCAACGTAAACCTTCTCCCCTAAGTCCTATTACTTAGGATTCCACATAAAATAATACATATTGAGGAATTAAACTTTTCGAACTTGAAATGGAACATCTTTAATTTGCCTAAATTTGGTACTTCCATCCCAGGGCAAGACGAAAACAGGACCATAACTTATTAGTGGAGACAATGAACATGTTATCAACAGAAAGGCACATTCCAAGATAATGCAGGTCCCACTTCCCACGGTCCAGCTCATCCCTCCCTCTTCCAACGCGGGGGGTTGAGGAGGGACTGGCGCCATCTTGGACCATAAATCATTTCCAAATGGTTCCTGGAGAGCACAAACCCCCGGAGCAGTACCTTCCACGCAGCTAAAGAATTTCCTGCCAAAATGGATAAGAATTTCCTGTTTTGCTTTTCATTATGACTTTAAATAATCATATTCAGAGTCTTGGAGGATCATAAGCAGCAGGGCCTGAGAGGGTGCATCGGCGTCTTTTCTGGATTAACTCCAGACGATTGCAGCCACTTTAGAAATGTCAAGTTGAGATCGGGACAAAATGCACAAAACGGCCAGTTGGAATGAGAGAGGAGGACAGCTGACGCATGGGGTCCCCTTTGTTTGGCGCTGGACTTTACCCATGACTCCAGACCAGGCAGGAGTGTCCACACTGTCGCTCAGCCTGATTTTCCCCTTAGAGTTCAGGAGGGAGCTCCCACAAGCCCTCAGGGTTATCCCTTTTCCCTCCCGAGAAGGTCCCAGGTGCCCTTAGAAGCATGAACCTCTCGGGGCAGCTCCAGGTAACTCCCAGACTAATTATACTTGCCCCTGTGTGGGCATCCACACATGCTCAGAGAACACAGGCTGTACAGCCAAGGTCTAGGCGGCCAAGACCTGTACTAGGTTCCTTCACAGGTAGTCTCACTTGCATTTGTCCCATTTCCCCTGCTGCACCCAGCCTAGAATAAAGCCTCAGGGCCTTAGGGTCTCATCATCTCCAGCCCCAAGGACAGCAGTGGCCTCTTACCTGGTCTCCCCTTACCCTGTGCTATTCTTATCCCCACTTCTCTAGAGCTGCTGGTACCATCCACACACCACTCAATACGTTCACAAACCTCAGAAATCGCAGAGCCTAGCAAACGAGGCACACGCCCCTTCTCCTGGCACTCAAAGCCCCACGTGATCTGGTCTCAGATTTCTCTTATTATCCCTCCCCTCGTGCACCTACACTTCAGCCAAACTAGGTAGCTCCCCGTTAAGTTCACATTTCTTGTCCTTTGCCAAACCCCTGCTTCTGCCCCCGCCAATCCTTCTAGATCCTGTGCTCTCCAATCCCTGCCTCTCAGAGTGCAGCCTTCTCCATGGAGCCTCCCCATCAAGGCTGCTCAGGGTCAGTGTTCCCATCCCCACGGCCCCACACAGCTCTCCGTATTGTTTTGTCACAATGTAGGGACGATAGGGCTGGTAGGACTGTTGCCAAATATTCCCAGTCTCTTCTGCTGGGCATTTGATGGACGACCTTGTGACTTTCTTTGGCCAACAAATGTAAATGAAAGTGATCCGTGTCATTTTTGGCCAGAAGCTTGAAAAGCCAGTGTATACTTTGCCACTTTTTCTTCCCTATGAAACATGTGTCAAGGTGAGGCTTCCATCAGCCTGAGACCTTGCTGACCTGCTATGATCATATAGTGGGAGTGAGAAATGTCTTTGCAACATAAGCCACTGAGATTTGGAGGTTGTTTGTTATCACAGCAAAATCTGGCTTATCCTGAATGCTGTGATATGAAATCTAAGAGAACTAGCCCATCTCCTGCTTTACAGGTGAGGAAACTAAGGCTTAGAGGAAGTGGAATGACTTGCCCAAGGTCACATCATTAGTAGTGACTCAAGTCTAGGGCCAAGTTCCCCTAACATCCAGTCCAATGCTGCTTCCATGGCACCATCCTGTAGGATCCTTGAGACTAAGGACCTAACAGAAGGAGTCTGGGATCTCAGCACCGGCCCTCCACTACTTAGCTGCGTAATCCTGGGAAAGTCATTCCTGCTCACAGACCTGTTTCCCCACTTCTAGAATGAGAATATTGGACAAAAACCCTTCCAGGCTGTCTTGTCCTGTATCCCTCTGTGTTCATGTTGGTGCCCTGTATATGTGGAGGACCAACCAGCTATCTCAAGGGCTTATCTCCTCTCTCCCTGGGAGTAATCAGGACTTCTCCAGGTGGGGCAAAGGTCAGACTACATGCACTGACTCACTCTTGAATCACCCTTCCCATCTCCTAGTTCCTCATCCAGCTGCCCACAGCTGTGAGTTTATGCTTGACTCTCGGTCCTTAACCAACTCCACACAAACACCTGGCCTTTGACAATAGAGTCCATGAGGTGTGAGCTTGTTTTTTCTTGTGTGTTTGTTTCTTTTGTTTTTTCTTATCACACCTCAGTTCTTGAGTATTCTAAGTGCTGTCAGCCTTTTAATCAGGTCATCAGGTTTCTGGCCAGGACATGCTCTTAATTCCTCTTCTTTGTCTTTTGATCTCCTTTCCTTAAGCTGCCTCTACAGGAGAAGAACCAGTTCTTTGGAAGTTAAGACAGGAAGTTCTTAAAACATGGCGGACCATCATGTATTCCTGGACATGGTGTCAAAAGTCAAGGCTTCCCTTCATCCATCAGCCATATGCCTGACATTCTTAAGGAGGTGATCAACCCAGAGCAGGAAGGACCTCAGAGCATGGGTGACTTCTTCCTCATACTGGTTGCAGAGAGGACAGGCCATGCCCTGGAGCAGCTCCTTTCAGAGCAAATATTTTGCCACAGAAGTATGCTGTTCACAAGGACACTGGCAGTCTTGGGTGTCCCCTTTCTGCTTTGGCCAACTCTGTGAGGGACACTAGAGCAAATGACCCAGGAGCAACCAGAGGCAGTGTCCTTGCAGCCACCTCGAGTCTTCCATTAAGCCCCCTTTTCACCTGACCCCAGGCTAGTTAACCAACCAGACCAAAAATGGAAAGGAACCCAGAAAGTCTAGTCCAACCTGTCCATGAGAAACATACTACAAATCACATCTATATTTTAAATATTCTAATAGCCACATTAGTAAAAAAAACAACAGGTAGGTGAAATTAATTTTAATGATACCTTTTTATCTACCCCAATATATCCATAAATTGTCAGTTCAATGTGTAATCAATATAATTATTATTAATGAGAAAGTTTACATTCTTCCTTTGAAACTGTTTTCAAAATCCAGTGTGTATTTTAGGCTTACAGCACACCCCATTTTGGACCAGTCACAGTTCGAGTGCTCACTAGCCGTTTGTGACTAGTGGCCTCTGTATTGAGAGCCCAGGTCTAGTGAAGCCTCTTATCATTAGAGATGAGGAAACTGAGGCCCTGAGATGAGAAATGCATGACATCAAGATCCCCACTTCAGAGGCAGGTTAAAGGCTAGGTATCTGCGATACCCTTTTAGTTGTACCACTAAAACACCCCAAACCAGAACAAAACAAAAATACCACTCAGCAGCAAATAAGGTGTTGGTTTATGTGAACCCCAGATGAAATGCTAAAGGTGCTTTAGCAGAGTACAAGAAGTCATGTGACCTTCAAGTTCAAGCAAGCTGGGCATTGAGGGAATTTCTTCTGCTCTCCGAGTGGGGTAGTTATTTGTGCTCCAGTTAAAGCCAAGCAAAAGCAGCTGCACTGCTAAACAGATGCTCCTTCCAGGAGAAAGGAGTCCTGGAGGGCTGTCACCCATCCAGCCGGCTGTGCCCACACTAGTGGCCACTGGATCCATTAGCCTAGCTTCTGACCTGCAGCAAGACATTGAACGAAATATTGCTGGTAAAGAGAAAAGAACATGAGTTCGGGAATCAAGTTGACCTGAATTCCAATCCCTGACCACCTCTGTGAGCTTCTGCGTTCTCCTCTGTAAGCTGGGGAAGATGCTGATGATACTTTCCACTGATGGCTGCGGGGGACACTGAATGGCCTGGTCCCCCTAGTAGGTCCTTGTTACACATTCAGGCCCTAGTAAACTTCAGCTTTCCTTCCCTGATGCTCCTGAGGCTGGTTTCTCATAGCAAATCGATGCCATTCTCCTAACTGCTTTAGGGAAAGGGGTTCTCTGGCTTAAGGGCCACTCTTAGTTAGGGCCACTTAGTCAGCTGCGGAGTGCTGCTAACTGCACCTGTCTCAGTGTCTTAATGGATGTCTCTGGAGCACCTTTCTAGGCCCAACCATGATGTGCATGGAGCATCGCCCTCCTAGAGTCACAGATGGTCCTCCTGGCAACACTGCTACCTGGGGTTAGGAAGAAAACCAAGCTGGGATGTCACAGCTCTCTGTCCATCAGTGCCATCTGGGGCCAGTCTCAGAGGAAGTCAACCCTAGGAGTGAACCCCTGACCAAAGTTTGGGAGGGGAACTCCTCAGTGGGGGGGGTGATAAACTTAGTGCCCAGCTTGGATATGGGAGTGCCTCTCTCTCCCTGTGGTATTTCTAATTCTAACATCAAGTAAAAATAGAATTTCCTGTTGATCTGATAAGAAATTCCTGTTTTTCCAGGGAGCAGGGAAGACTGTATCGGGGGGCATGGATGGCAAGGTTTACCAACTACTTCCGAGATGGATGATTACAGAAAGGAGGGGCCCGGTGGGCCCTGGTTCACATTTCCTTATTCTTAAAGTGTAAAGACAGCTCATGCCAAGAAGAATCACAGGGTGTGATGAATAATTTCCTACATACATTGAAGACCTTGGCTAGCTTTAGAAAGTTCTTTCTGCTAGTTCCCTGGGGCCTGGATATTTTTAGTTGCCAGATGCAGTTTGGTCCAGATTCTCAGGCTGAGATGTTGAGCCTCACACATGGAACATGGCATATCAGGGCGGCACCTTGCAGGGGGTGTGCAGGTGCCAGGCCTCAGCCTTCACCACAAATCCCTGGTCACCCCAACTTGTGCTCTGCTTCTAGGGTAGCTCAGAGCCTTTGGCTCAGCAGTCCCCGCTGTGCTTGCTTCTGCATAAACAGTTCAAAGAGTTTGTCTCTAGTGGACATTTGAGGCTTTGGGGTCTCCCAGTATCCAGCTCCCATTCCTTCTGTTAATGGCTCCCCCATTTCCATTTGGAGAATCACCTCTTCCACCCAATGTGCCGGCTTGATGGAACTGTCAGTCAAGGATTCTTGCCCTCCCCTGGTCAAGTGGCCCATCAGTGAGACCCTGTCCTGGGATTTGGAACCTTGAGTGGAGTGATGTAAAGACAGAAAAATGACCATCACCCATTCACCCCAGCAGTCAGCCTCTGACCCCAGGACCCCGGACCTTGTCTGGCCCCTGCCCTTTTGAGTCTGATTATTCATTTCTCCAATTCTGTGGGCTACACAGGTGCCTTCTGAAGATCTCCATTTTCTAATACTTATAAATAAGGCAATGTGATAAACACAGCAGTGTGCTGATGGTGAGTCAGAGGTGTCACCTTGTGTGTCTTCTAACAGGAAAGTAATAGTCTTAGCACAAATGTGTGATCCTGCACTGGCTGAGAAGCACCCCGACACCAGACAGCTCCTTGGCCTTTTAACAGCTCTGTGAGGAAGGCAAGCAGCAATCATAGCACCTTTTGAGAAATGAGGAGGCTGAGGTTCAGAGACCTGCCTAGCTGCTACACAGCCTGGGGATGGCAGAACCATCATGTAAATGTCTGTCTGTCTCCTGAGCCCAACCTAGGATGTTCTCTACCAGACCTCTTGAGCTGAATTGGAGCTGTTTCCCCAGGATGGGGGTTATTTGATCTTTAGCCTCTTCTGCCTATTGATGCCCATGTCCTGGCTCACCAGTAACTAAAATTGGGAAACTAGTCTCTGAGATATATTTTACAAAGCCTGACTTGCATCCAAGCAGAGAAGCCATAAAAACACATTTTAAAGTCAGCTTTAAAATGTCATCGGGATTGTACGTGTGTGTTTCTGTTGACGCTTCACAATAGCCAAAACGTGGAACGGTCCAAATGTCCATTAATGGATGAATGGATACACAAATTTTGGTATATCCATACAATGGAACATTATCTGGCCATTAAAAAGAATAAAGTATATACTAGTGTATGCTACAGTGTGGGTGAACCATGAAAATATACTAAGTGAAAGAAACCAGGCACGAAAGGTCACATATCATATGATTCCACATATATGTAATACTCAGAAGAGATAAATCCATAGAGACGGAAGACAGCTGGTGGTTACCGGGGGCTGGAGGAGAGGGGACTGGGGAGAAACTGCTTAATGGGTACAGGGTTTTACGTTGAATGACAGAAAAGTTTTGGAACTAGATAAAGGTGGTGGTTGCACTATATTATGAATGTTCTAAATGCCACTGGATTATTCACTCTAAAATGGTTAATTTTATGTTATGTGAATTTTATCTCAGTAAATGGTATAAATACTTTTGTTGATAAAATAACAATAAAACTAATTTGAACACAACAAGAATATCATTGGGACTCATCCTTTCGTTTTAATTCCTATTAGTCTCCCTGACTCCTTTCTCTTCCTCCATCAAACATTCACAGTCACCTATCGCCTCAGGGCTTCCTCACACCATTTTCACTCATGACATTTGCTCTCTCAGCAATGCCCAGTGACATCCCAGTGACTAGAGATGAAGTTTCAGCTGGATGTTCAAAGTCTTCCAATCTCTACATCTAAACTGCCAGCATGCCCTCTACTTTAGCCAGACTGTTCTCCCCCCGTCACTGGTCACTGAGCTCTTCCTGAGCCCAGCCCTCCTAAGAGAAATGATCTTCATGAACCTTCACCCTCTATACAGGTGGGTGATGATGATGATGACGATGATATTACCAAACCACTGCTGCTACTATTAATAATAGCTTCCATTCATCCAAAACCTCATATGCCCCAGCTCTCCTAGGTGTTTATAGTGGGGTAAGGATGCTTCCCATCAAATTGAGACGGTTTTCCTAAGCTCCCTGTTTGTGGGGTAGGTTCTGGTGTTAAGTGTTCTGGTGACTCTTTCTTCTGTATTAGATAGGGTGCAGCTTTCTCTCACTCCTCATCTCTACCACGATAACATCTACTCCCTTTCGCTTTACATTTCCCCCCTTTCATTTTACATTTCCCCTTAACCTCTCCCTTGGTTGATATGTAGAATTTGGTATTTGTATGACCTATTGAGCCTGACAATGGCATTGGAGCCAAGATACCAGGACAATTGCCATCTATCAAGAAACTTCCCATGGGGTGGTGCTGTGTGTTAACAGGCCAAGAGGTCCTAAGAAGAGGAAGATAAAATGAGATCTTTGAGAACAAACATCTTTGACTTGTGGGCAAAGTTCCATGGATGGGCTG